>NC_089692.1:10915503-13315503 GCF_031753505.1 Anomalospiza imberbis | reverse complement strand
TTTAACACATCACAAAGACAGCATAAAAAGCAGGACAAGAGCAACAAACTGTATCAAGGGCTGGCTGAGGCATGCAAACCTCCAGGGAATGCTGACCTTACAAACATGGCATTAGTAAAAGCACAAAAAATCTCCAGGAAAAGTTCATTAGAAGCTTTTAATCATCTTGCTCTGACACAGGATAAATAAAACACTTGGTTCAGAAAGGAAAAGCCTAAAATAAACATACATTTGGCCCATATTATTACTAGCACTACTGAATGCTACAGTGTGCAGCATTAGAAGAGGACAAACTAAATTTTTTATCAGCTGAAACACAGCACTATCCACTCCTTCGCCAAACCATCAAAATACATCTTTGAGACAATCCCTTTTTTAAGAACAAGTATTAGAACAGAGAAAAGATCTGTGATCAAACAGATCTGCCTCATTAGTTTCCAAACCACTGCAGCAAGATCTTAGGCTGCAAGAGTTGCATCTAATACTTGCAAGCTGTAGCAAACATACACCATTTTATCCAGAGGAATCACTCCCAGGAGAAGAGCTGATCACCTCATTCAGAAACTTATGCTGAAACATTTCTGGATGAGTGACCAGACAGGTCAGCTCGCTCCCTAAACAAAAGAAAGACTGTTACTAAAGATATCTTCACTAAAGCTGTTTCTCCTTCTGGGAATAGGGAAATCCCAAATCCTCAAAGGGCAATTTTAGCTGTAACTGCTGACACATCTCTAGAATATATTCTCCACCTGCCACAGAACTCACTACTGAATTGGATGGACAAATATGGTCCCTCATGTCATTCTGCAGACAGAGTCACTGCCTCACTGCCTCTCCTCTCTACAAGAGTACTGCCTCAGATGTACAGCATAAACTATTTGAAACACCCACCAAAATCACCATTTAGGACACACATTCCTCAAAAAAAAAAAAATTAAATGGTCAAACAGCATAAATAAAGTCAGCTGGGTAGTCTTTTTGTTTCTAAGAAATAAAAAAAGAACAGATAACTCACAACTTGTTTAATAGCTCAGAGGAAGAAAATATATTCAGGATCACTAGGGAATTCTGCAAAAAATCAAACATCTTATGTAAAATTGGACCCCGCTCACATATGTACCACTTATCCAATACGGCACATCCACATAAGAGATGCACATCATTTTAGTTCTGCACTCAATTTATTTAATCTTGGACAAGCCTGACACATGTCAAGATTTAAAACTATTACACTTAATTTAACATTTCAATCCCACGCATCCTACCCAAGCAACCAAGCTCTGAACACAAAGCAAGCCTGAGGGACTGGAAGTGCAGCCCCCCTGCTCCATTCACCCTAAACCATTTGATAGGATGTTATGTCATTTTATTCAAATCCAAGTGTGACTGACAAGACTCTTCCCTCCTCCAGCAGCTCTCCAGGGAGCAAGTGTTATTTCGGTAACTTTATCTGTTGTTTTCCTCAGCAAGCACTTTCTTCTCAACAGGAAGTTTCATTGATAAAACTACCCAAATGCATGCACAGTGTTACAGCCAAGGGAGCACTGCAGAATTCCCAAAGTCATGAGCAGTATTCATCATATATGTACCTCAGGCTCTTACACTCCCAAGTAGATCCATCGACTGCTGCAGGTTACATGCAACTTCATAAACATTTGCCAGAAACTTGGCAAGACACATTGTCTAGAGAATTTGAGGACAAGCTGCCCGTGCCCCTTCCCTCCTCCACAATTATTCCCAGGGTATCTCTGTCGCATTAAAAGGAGGAGCTGCAGTTTTCTGGAAAGAAGAATGACTATGGCAATCAAATCCTAAATATTTACCAGGCATGTAAATATCAAAACTAAGAACAAATACATTCCTCAGGTCAGTAGCATCCTACTCCACACTGCTGTTTCATGACAGCCTCAGGCATTTTCATAGAAAAATAGGATATTACTACTCTTTTAGTCCTAAAATTCCTTTTGGACTAAAATATGCAGCACATTTGCTCTAAAATAAGGATGAAGCACCATTTCAATCCCACAATATTTTTAAGACTCTGAGATGCTACAGGCAAAAAAATAGTTTCATATTTTTACAAAGCATTTTCCATGGATTAAAGCTAGCAACAGACTGTAAGAAAGGATGTGGAACACTGAGTAACTCAGATTGACACATAGTGTCCTGGTAGCTTTTGATACAGCAAGTCTTGCAAGTGAATGTTAAACATGTTCAAATCTTTTATTGAAAGGAAGAACAAACAAAGAATTATAGAATCATTCAGGTGAGAGACTAATAAAAAAAATGCAATCTGCTCACAATTAAGAAGAGACACTACTCATTAGACTGTAGGGGCAAAGCTCAACTGTTACAGAACATATCATGCTGAAAAGCAAAAGCAACAAACTCAACCAAACTCACCTCTGCTCACAGCAGGGAGGCAGACTCGCTGCCAGCCCACGCTCTCAGCCTGTACACCCTCGCACTGCTGCCAAGTACTGTAGCTCAGGAAACCAAAGCACAGTTATTTGAACCAGCAGCTCCCAAAGCATCGCAGGATCCCAACACGCTTCTCATCCAGGCAAACTGGATGGCTCTACAGGTAACTCCACAGAAATGATAACGGATGTGGAAGCTGTTCTCCTGCTCACACCAGGGCTGTGGCAAACCTCAGAGCAAGGTGCAAGATGTGCTGCAGTAAGGGAGCAGCTAACAACTACCACTGCCTGGAACACCAGGACAGAAAGGATTTCTGCGCTCTCCAAGTCACTGTTATTCTGGAAGTTTCACCTGATCATGTACCTCTTCCAAGGAAAGGCAACATCTTTCTGTTGTTACTACATCAAACTTAAAACCTTGGAACTTCAAGATAAATCCTTCCATGGTCAAAATCCCAGCAATATACTGTGAGAGCCAAGAAATTCTAATCAAAGCCTCCTGTTTGTTTCTCTGCAACATGATTTTATTTTTCTAGCTACTGCTTTCACCATCACCATCAATTCTGTGATTTTATCAGCGTTATAAGGAATATTACAGTCTATTTCTATGAAAATATGTACTTTCCAGACAAGAACAAGCTGGAATGATTGTTCCTGTGCCTTGCTCTGGAAAGTCTTAATTAGATGACTTGACTAGCATAGCTTTGGATTGTTCATTTGAATGATATGAAAAATTCCAAGCTAAAACAAACAAGAACAGTGTCCACCTTAGTTGTTCATGATAGCTACAGGCTCAGATGCTCAACACAAGCCTACTGCTCTAGTATCCCATGAGAAGCAAGAGTCCCAGCTGGAAAACAATGGCAAAGAGCACTGCCTGCCTGTGGCTGGATCTTCTCAGCTTCTGCACAGCAGCTTCTAGAAGAGAATAACCCTGACATTGTCCTTTCCTCTTCTTCAAGGTGGCTTCATGACTGGGGAAGTGGCTGTGCTGTTCAATTCTCCACCTGCCCCAACCTCCTCGGATAAAGATGCTCGTCTCCTAACAACCTATGCAGCTTCCCCGCCCATATGGCTTCAGATTCACCAGAAGGAAGCTCATTGCTGAAGGCTTGGATTCAGGTGTGAAGTGCTACCAATGGATCAAACCACAAAAGAAGGAAGAACAAAGCAATGAGCTCTACAAACGTGAGAGCAAATAGCACTGTACTCACATTGCCCAAATTTTTCTCATGTGCAGTGTTTTGATGGCTTTGAGGCAATATTTTAGATACCTTCAAATGTGATCTCTTGACATATTTTGCAGCTTTTAATGCTAAAAGAGTGTAACATACAAAGAAAGAACGTAGAAAACCATACCAAAGCCCAAAAGGGCTATTTAGGAGTACTTTCAGCAGCACTGGCTCCCAAAGTAGTGGATCATAATATAAGCCAGCCTCCACAAGTTTATTTTAAATGGCACCTGAGGAAAAAAGTTCAGTTCAGAAAAACTCTTCTGGTGCAATTTAAAATCATAACAATCATGGTGTAAGAAATAATACTCTGCCTTAAAACTTGAGACAAAGATTTTAAGATATACAAAGGTTCTCCAATATTGTAATGTTCAACAGCCTCCAAGCTACTCTGCTACCTTCTCCTAACATCTTCCTTTTTTACCATTCTTGCTTAAATAGCTTCATATTAGGTTCACAGAGGAGATTTTTTTTAACCTAAAACTCTTGATCTCCTAGGCAAGATTCCCAATGCCAAATTTGTGATCCCAGCAGGCAAAGCAGACGTGTTTACAGTCAGAGATCAAACTCCATCTCTCAACAAATGATCACTTGAAGATGGCAACAATATGCTGCCATATTATTTAAAGTTATTAATGGTGTACAACTCTAAACAATAGAAACATTTTGGCTATTCCATTTTCCCTAAACCAATCCAGACACCACACTGGATAACACAGCTGTGGTGGGACAAAACCCAGCAGGTTAAGTGACTGGAGCACTGATTCTCATCTCCTCTTCTAACTATACAACAGAGAAATTCAAGTTGAATCCTCCTCCTGGCTTCATGTCAGCACCACACAGCCTACCTGAGCTCTCCAGCACTCCTAGAAAGTTGTCAGAAAATGTCTTTTTCAAGTATTCTAAGACTAAGATACTGTGAACCCCAGTAAGTAAAACTGACATTAGAGGATAACATTTACTAAATAATCTTGGAGAGCATCACAAAGTTATGATGGATTTTACTGGAATGCCTCAGGGGAGGAAAGTATTTGGGGAAATTAATTTGGGAAGACCTGACATACAAATAGAAGAATTTAAATTCCATCAGCACCCTCCCTAGCAGAACAAGTTTAGACTACGGTTTTATACAAGATGATGCTGGAAGTCTTCACAAATGCCTGGAGGAGGGGAGGGAAGCCAAAAACCCTGTAGTTTGTGGTTTGCTGTATGTTTTTCCGCTTTGTGTAAGCGTTACCTGTGAGTTGCTCATGGAAAGGAAGCCAACATAGCCTCAGAGCACGTGAGAAGGATTTGATGTGGACAAGCTCAAGCCACACTGCTGAGTGCCTGAGCTGGAACAAACCCTGCATTATTCCAGGCAACTCTGAGTGACACAGTGCTGCTATTTCTGGAGTCAGAGGTGAGACTGTTATCAGTGATGGTCACCATATGTGTATGCCTGCTACAGCACAGACCACAAAGCAAAAATATGAAATGCTGCAAAGCTTTGTATTCTGTGAGGGAAGTACAGAATCCCATCATTCCTACAGCTAGTAGGACATATACCTCTAATTAAGGCTATTAACAGTAGCATTAAAATGAGTGTACATCTTTAGAGAAGTGAATCAGTTGAGGGAAATGGTCCCTAGAAGCACCCCTTCCCAGGTGATTCCTAGAGACAGGACAAGCATTCACCATGGGAGTCCCATTCCAGTACTCTGTTTCATAAAAATGCAGGAAAGACTTACAACATAAAAAACTGTCTCAGCCTTTTCTTTTTTTTTAGCTTTAAAACCTGGTGTTGCTTCACACAACTGATCAGAAACAAGTGAAGATGGCTGCTGACCACTGCCTGGAAGCCTCCAGATAAAAAAGTAAGCAATGTTACTATATTCACAAAATCTTTGACCTTTGCTGCAGAGTCAGCTCTATAGGCTTCAGAAAGTTAAGACAGATGTCAACACAAATTTAAATACCTGTGTCACACTGAGAGATCCAGCACCTCATCCCTCACACATCTCAGATGTTGAGGCAAAAAACATAGTGTGTTCCTAGAAGCAGCTCAAAAGGAAAAGTCAAGAAAGGAATTGGGGCTGTTGGTTGAAGGGAATTTGTGGATGCCTCATTCCTGCAATTGTGTAGGGACTTGGAGTAACTTGATCTAGTGGAAGGTGTCCATGTCCATAAGATAAGTTTTAAGCTCTCTTCCAACCACCCTATGGTTCTATAATTCTATCACCAAAAAAGCAGCCAAGTCAACACAATGTCATAAGTGAATAATGAAACAAAATACTTGACAAATAAAACTGGAGTCAACAGTCCTCTGTACCTGCAGTTAGTCAGGGCCTTGTATAGATGGAGACAATTTTGACTACCCTGTCTGAATTTTACAAGAGGATCACATTAACAGTGATTTGTTTAGATCACTGTGAACACAGTTGAAGAACTGCAGCGTTGCAGTGATTTTCTTTGGAAGTAGTTAATTTTTCTGATTTTGTGACATACGTAGGCCACAGAGATATAATCCTAAAAGTCAACTTGATAAGGGAAGAGCTTACTGCAAGCTTCTTCCAGATCTTATTTCCACTCAGCTGAGAACAGCCTAACAAAAGTTGACTCAGCTCAAATCAAGTCTGGGCTGTCACAGAAAGTCTATAAGCCAAGCAGGTTTGGGTTTGTTGTTTTTTTTGTTTAATTCCATCAAAACCTTTTTGTAGGGCAATTACTTCAACACTTAGAAGAATGCATGCTCTGCTGAGTTTGTTTTGCAGTTCACTTAGTGCAAAGTATTTTACCCTGCAATAACAGAACAGTGTAGAAAAGAAAGCCTCAATTAGCAAACTACTGAGCATGATGAAGGCTGGTGAGCTTCCTATTAAGATTCAAAAGATCTAGACAGCAAACTTGCTACCAGATTAAGCTAGTCATTATTTTTTAAACAAAAGACTGCACATTTGCATGATTGATTTTGCATAGCAGGGCTATAAGAGCTATTTGGTATTAACCCACACTGTTACATATAAGCACTTAATTACATCACCATAACCACTTGCATTCTCTAAAAGAGATTCAAAACTCCTGAGAATCAACTAAGGAAACTACAAGAAGTTTTTCACAAAAGAGCACACAGTTCTACCACTAATTGGAAAGGAGTAAAATACTCCAGGTATGTAGAGAAACCAGGAAAACTTATTATATTAACTACCTTTTGCCACGTCAGCAATTCTCAGCAATGCATTGCTTCAGGTTAAGATTCAAAACAATAACAAATGTAGCACATAGTCATTTCTGTCCTGCATGATGATGGCAATTTTTCCCTATGGTGTTACTTGGCAAAAGGGACATTCCATGTGTACCATTAGTCTTTAGCCTACTGTTACTAGAGACATCAGGTGTTCAGTTTAAGGGAAAATTGTAGACTTTACAAACAAGAAATGCACTCTAATGCTAACAGGTGAAATCTAAGCTCAAAAAGCTGTAAGATCTACAAGACACACTTATCTAAAGGAAAAAAATTAATAAACTCATGCACAAAACCCCTAAAGACAGCACAGAGAAAAAAGACACCTCTAAGTCCTGAATGAGATTCCTCAGCTCAGAGCTGCAGACATTCAGACACCAGCATTCCAGGACAGTTTTTATGAATGTCACCCCTGCTCAGAAGTGGAACAGGATGGGTTTTCATCTCTTGTCTTGATGAAAAAAGGTTGCAATTATGCCACAAGCTGGCACCCAGGGAAAATAGGATCTCTGCTCTTCACCTAATGCACTGTGATGGATACTGATAAACTGAGAGTCCAGAAAATCAAGGTATCCCATGATAACAGAAAATTATCAGCTAACAGAATTGAAAAATTGTAGTGCCATAGCAACCAACTTCACAGACTTTAAAACTGAATTAGTCAGAAGATCAAAAAAGAAAAAACTATTTTAAAGCAAGATTTCAAATAAAAAGGCAATTACCTAGACCTTTTGTTAATCTAATTCTTTGGGGTCTATTATTAGGAAGAGTAACTGCTAAGCTTTTTCCAAAGCAAGTGTGCATTTTCCCAAGACCAAAGAAGCAGAATCCACTGGAAAAGTGGTGCATGCATGCAGGAAAGCTACACTATAAAGAACACCTAGTCATCTCTGTACTAGAAAACAAATACAGCACTTTATTTGCCAAGAATAATCCCTCTCCAAAACATTCTGTTCCAACCATGACAACCCAAAGCAGCACCAGAGAGATCTCCTTTCCTCCAGTACAAAGGAAGGAGAGAGAGTGTATGCAACACACAGCCTAGCTGTACCTGTCTCTACTGTAACAACTGTAACGAGTCTTTGCTTTTCAATATATTCAATATTTGGCTCAGGAAATCACCTCCCCCTAACATGGCTTTCTCACTGCACCCTGAGCCAAGCCCAGGCTACACAGCCCGCATCGAACTTTATTTCCTCCCTTGTATTTGCACTCCTTTTCTCTTTGGTATGCAGAGCTGCAGCAGGCCAGCAGTGCCAGCTCACTGGAGGAAGTAGACCTGTAAGATAATCTCTTTTACTGAGCCAAACATCCCAGGCCAAACTGATACACAACCACCTACCACAAGTACCAGCCTGCCAAGAACAGCACAGAATTAAGAAAAACAAATCCACCCCCAAAAAAAACCTCACAAAAATAACTCTCTTTGATAAAAGGATATGGAGGACTACGAACCACTGCTCAATGCTCTGTTCACAAGACAATCAGTCCAGCACCTGCAATGAGAGAGACCATCTCCCCTTCTATTCAGCTCACACATGGCTTCAGCAAGAAGAAAAGAGTACTTTTAAATATTGCTACATCCTGAGATGAAGCCAAAGGCTGATGCCAAAGTAACCAACCTAAAAACAAATCAAACTTTTAAAGTATATTTAGTATTTCACTTTAAGACTTAACTACAAAAGCCAGGAGGAAACTAGGCTTACACTATGCAAACACAAGGGAAAAAGAGAACCTCAGAACAAAAATGCAGCAAATCTCGGGTAAGAAGCCAAGCCTCAGGAGAAAAACTTTCTGTGCTCCTTCCCTTCCTGTTGCTCATGTGTTTTTCAAAAGTTAATAATCTCAATCCTTTCTCCTAGGTCCAGCCATTCTCTTCCATTGATCTGGATAGTCCATCTTCCATTTCAAGAATTTTAAAAGCAAGAGGGACTATATTCACCACTCAAATTAATTTGCATCTACCACAAAGCATTGTAAATTCTTCATTAAATTCCACTTAAGACAGAACTGTATCTGAAAATTTCTAATTCAGATGTCACAGGCTTCAACTCCTAGAGCCAAGTTGCAGAGCAATAATGAACTCAATCTCTTAAAATTGCAACACATTTTTCCTGTAAGTTAGCTCAACTCCAACTATATTGGTAAGAATTCTCCTTTTATTTTTCTCAGGAACATAGCAGTTCTTAAACCCCTGTGTCCTTTTCAGATTGTGAATGATCACCAGGTCAATATCCCTTAGAAAGAAGGGAAAATGTAAGCAAAGCCCTTGGCAAGGCTTAAGGTACATCTTTCAGGTTTCTGATCATTGACTTTAAAAAGAACAACCCTTTGAGTGTTGGTATCTGAACCAGATGATAATGCTGTAGGCACTGCAGGAGTACCACTGGAATACTAACTGCCTGCTCCTTTGCAATAGTAATGATTAGAGAACCAGAACAGCCTCCATCCCACATCCACGGACCTATCAACCTGAGAAACAGGCATTTCTTAAAACTTAAACAGGCAGTTACTTAAAACAGCTCACCTGAAGGCCAGGGAGAATGCCTGGAGATTTTGGGGAAAAAAAACATAAGTGCTGAAAGAGATGGTCAACCCTGCCAGGAGTGTCTTCACCACTTGCATTTCCTAAGAACTAGCCTAACCTCACGCTGTGTTTAATCCACAGCCCTCAATTACTTAGAGCTCTGGTAACCAGTCATTTGCTGCTACAAATAAGACATCTCAAAAAGGGAACTTTAAATGCCAGCCTCCACCTGTGCACGGGAAAACTGAGAGAGATGGAATAACAGGAGTACGTGCTCAAATATAACATAATGTCATATGTCGAGTCAAACAAAACCTTTGACCTGGAACTCAATAAATTAGGGAGATAAAAAAGAGGAAAAATAAAGTAAAATGAGCTAATGTGACAGATCACACTCATCTACCTCAGTGCAAGCAAAAACATACAGGAAAGCCATTACATTTCCAATCCATTTACCAAAAAGGTAAAAAAACACTAGAGAACCAGGACAAGGACCGGGAACACGCAACTTTTCCTACAATTACAGTATAACCCAAAGAGATGAAGACTCCAAGCATGCATTACTGTCTGGTTTCTATTCTCCATCTATAATTTTAAAGTAAGTAATTTCACTGACACTATTTTATCAGACCACTCAAGGAGCTCAGGTACACACAGAGCGAGGAACATTTAAATGGAAGAAATATGACAGTTCCCAGCCTGTCAAATGGTACATGCTCCCCAGCCCATTAAGTCACATCAAATGAATTTTCTGGCCTTTCACACCAAATGCAATACTGAAATAAGAGGAAAAATACTATTCTTGAAATGCACAGCCTTCATGATAACTTGTTTTGCTCTTAATCCAATCTGCAACACTAGGAGAGTCCTATTTTTTCCAGAAGGCAGAGCATTAAGGCTCAATTACACTGTCTTTGCCATAAAGGCGTTACCAAAGAAACGGAACCACTCAGGATGAAGAAAGTAGCAGGAGGCCAAAACTTTGATCTCTAATCCCATCTTAACCACAACTGTCTGATCTTAGAAAAAATACTTAGCCTTAATGCATTAACATTATACAGAACAATATCATGCTATAAATATTGCACAATCTTTATAAGGGCAAATCTCAACAATTATGGTATCAAATTCACTCACCAATTAACCAGATGTAATGTAGGTTCTAAAAGTAAAATTATGCTCCACTAGTAAACCAGCTAAGAGACCCACTGTGGATAAGATTATTTTCATCCCTTTTAATGTTTCCCCCCTCAAATTCAACAACTTGGTCATGCTTCAAATGCAAATCATCATTAATCAAGCAAAAATCGTTACCTAGCAAATATATTAGTATTTCATAGGTTTATTTATATTTTAACCACCATGCAAATCAGTTTAACAGGCAACCCACAAAAAAAGGGCTTAAAGGCTGCAGCCTCTGTTCAGTGAAATGCAAGCTCTGAAGTCTTTCCCGAAACAGGCTCGCAACCTGAATCCTTTCAGAAAAAAAGCACTTTGGAACACAATTTTAAAAAATATACATATACATTACACCTTTCAACCCTTTTGATACTGTGCCATAGAATTACGGGAATAATAATTAAAATCTACATGACAAAATTTAAGTCACTCAAAACTGCAACATATCCAGTGCATGAATACTTCTAACGAGAAGGAAGTTAATTTACCTGCAAAATGCACCAAAAAATGGGGTTTATTCTATCTTCTGATTATGGTAAAAAATGTTTAAGCTGAGTAGCTCTGACCATGACCATTTCCTTCTCCAATCAAGGAGCATCCTTCTACTACAAAAGGAAAGAGGACTCTGCACTACATTAATTAAACATTTCGTTGACTCAGTGGAAAAATCAGTGGTAAAAAGTATTTGATATGAGTCTGGGGATCTGTCTATTTTTTCTTCAAGAATTCTAAAAATTCTTGTGTGCTTAAATAACTCTTTTGATAATACATTAAAGTGACAGCCTACCAATAACCTCTCAAAATCAAACTTTAAAATTTACTATTTGTGGGTTTGGTTTGGGTGGGTTTTTTCATTTGTGTAGTTTTGGGTGTGGAGAGTGGGTTTTTTTTTATTTTTTTTTTTGTGTCAGACTGTTCTTTAATGAATATTTGTGTTAAACTGCTTCTTTCAACATTTGCCTTACAAGTTGGGCTCCTGTACCAGTCAAGCACTGACTCAACGCTCCTTTAGATTCAGAACTCCCCAATGAAAGCAAGGGAGGATGTACTTCAAAGACATCCACTCCCAGAAATCAGCAGATACTGAAACCATGTGATTGCATTCACACTGACTAATGAAACAAGCACACCTTCTCTTTTCTCTATAATTTATGGACTCAAAAGGAACGTTTCAAGTAGTGGTTTCTCCTGGTTATTCATATTTAAAAGTGTCCTAGCCTACTTGTATCACACTAAGAAAAATCAATGGATAATCCTCATAGTAACACTCTCAGTTTCAAACTGAATTTTCTCCACTTTAGAGAAGCATTTCTTATGAGAAAAGTAAGATTACCTTAAACACCTAGAGAAAAGAAGGCTGCTTCTGCAGCCTAACTGCATCTAAAAATCTTACCTGCTACTTGCAGCAGTGTCCACACACTGTCTGGTCTGAGACCATCACACACCAAACAACTCCCCCAAATCTCCACTTACTATAGCCTGACTGCTTTTAAGTAGGCTGTATGACTCAGACTAGATCCTCACCTATTTTAAAACGTAATTGTCACTTTTCTGGTATTGTCCAAACAAGTGGTCAGATGCTCTAGAGTCAAAAGTAAAAGTTGTATCAACAACAGCCAATACGTCACTTATTTCCTCTGCTGTCATCTCCAATGCAAAGGAAACGTCTGAGACAACATCTGACCCCATTCCCAATCAGCTGAAATGCTACCCCATGTTTACAACTCAAGACTTTTATTCACAGCCTAAATATCAAGTGTTAAACCATAGGGATACGAAGAAGTCAGCTATTTTAATTAATTTCTCAGAGCAGCACCCCGTGAAGGCATTTTTACGTCAGGATGCAGCCCATCACATCAGCGTTACTGGGGGCAAACTGCTGAGAGTTAAGATCAGCTGACAGTGCTCTTTGCAGGCTGACAGACAAATAAGGACAAGGCCACAGAGTGGCACCTTCAGAGAAAAAAACTCCATCCAAGAGCCCTGAGATGTCCAGTTGATGCCTGGGATGTCACCCAGGAAAAAATTCACCTTCAGCAATGAGCATCAGGCAGCACTACAGCTAGACAAGACCAACAGCCAGCAAACTACTGACATCAAGGCAGGCTTAGGAATGGGAAAAGGAAAACCACAAGCAGACATAACATTCAAAGAGTGGAGCTCTCAGGAGATATGCAGAGCTAACATAAGGGTTTGTACTTGCTGAAAATAAAGCGTGATGCAAAACATTCCTTCACCTTCGATTTGATCTTATCCCTCTCCCTGCACAGCCCTGTGTACCAACCCTGCACTCACCCCCCTCTGTGCTTTAACGCAGATAAATGACAAAACTATCCCAGCAGAAAACCAATAAACTAGACCACAAAAGGGTTCACCTCGCTAAAATGGCAGAAAACCAACAAGCACTGGAATTGTGAAAAGAGTAGGGAGGGGCTATGCAACTGAAAAGAAAGGAACAACAAGAGCTTGCCTTTTTGGCAGGCTGGCAGCTTGTGAGCCACTGCCTGTGAGGTCAGCTTCCAAGATCCTCTCAGACAGGATGCCTCCTTAAAAGGGGGCCAAAAGATCTCAGACAGGTGAAAGGAACAGCAAGGGGCAAGTTATTCATAAAGGACATAGGGGAGCGTTTCATACCTGTGACAGATGTTGCAGCAAGACTCAATTAAAACACCTACCACGAGTAGGTCTTAGTAACTACCCACCCAAAATTAAAACATGAAGTTAGATTAAAATCTAAATTAGCTTTGCATTTTAAGCCAGAAGTAATCACTGACACTTACTGGTTCAAGACTCCCTTTGATTAGAGTAACCATTGCCACTGCCATCTGCTGTCCCCATAAAAACGGATGAGAAACGAGCCCGGGTTTTTCTTAATCGCATTCCCTATTGGGCAAAACACCAATAAAACTGACCCAGCCTGGCATTCCCGGACTCTACAGCAGAGAAGCCAAGAATTCCCAGACCTCGAGACCAGGACAGCTCACTAAAGGCACGTCCCCCAACGGCTGCTTCAAAACGAGCCCAGGAATGAATGAAAAGATGGAGCTGGAAGACTCAGGGGAAGCAACTCAGGTTTTTCTTGAACTGGACTTAAAACTGCTCATGACAGGTGTTTGGGAACAACACAGACTGCCCCGTTAACCTCCCCATAAAGTCAGCTAACTCTAATGATTACATATCGAGTTTCATACACGCACAACCGAGGACTGGAAAGCAGCCGCCTCTGCAGCCGAGTTCGAAGCGAAGGTGGGAGCCTGAACGTGAAAAAAACATCTCGGGTCACTGCTGCTACGAGCACGGCGCCTTCACCCAGCACAACGCGGGCTGGGCTCTCCCAGACCTCTCGAAACGAATAACCCGGCCGGGCACCGGAGCCAGAACACAAAGCCATCCCCCCGAGGGCTCTCCGTGCCCGGAGGGCGCTGCGCGGGCGGCAGCGCGGAGCCCCGAGGTGCAGACGAAGAGGAGCTGCTCTCCGCAGCCCTTACGGCCACCCCGCAGGCAGCTCGCTCCCCCTCTCGGAGCACCGCAGCGCAAACTCCGATTTTTAAAACACAAGCCATGAGGGATACGCGGGGCGGCGGCGCGGCGGGGCGCGGACCCGGCTCTTTGTTCGCCGCCGCGGGCAGGCCCGGCCCGGCCCCGGGCCCGACCCTCACCTCGCGGACATCTTGCAGGCACTCGAGCACGGCGAGGTTGTTGGCCCAGCTGTGCTTGGAGCAGAGCCGCACCACGTCCTCCCGGCACACCGCCTCCTCCGACAGCTTCCACCCGCCGCCCGACCCGCCGCCGCGGGCACTTCGCGGGGCACCCGCGCCCGGCCCCACCGGCTGCCCCGCTCCGGGCGGAGCACCGCCGGGACCGGAAAGGACGGCAGGAGGGCTGGGCGCCGCCGGCCGCGCCGCCAGCGCCAGTAGCAGGAGCAGCGCCGGGCCCGGGCAGCGGCTCCGGACACGTCCGCACGGCGCCATCTTGGATCCGCCACCTCCGGCGTCCGCCCGCCCACCCCGCGGCACGCACGGCGTATGCAAATTAGCGCGCCCGTGACGTCGCCCCGGGGGGCCGCGCCCCTTTCCTGGTGAGGGGGCGTGGCCCGCCCTGGCCCCTCCTCCAGCACGCGCGCCGGCCCGCCCCGGCCGTTGTCGCCTCAGGAGGACGGGGCGCCACCTCGGGGCCACCGCGACTGTACGGCCCCGGCGGGCCTCGCCGCCCCTCAGGGCTCCAGCACCTCCCTCAGCGGCCCCGCAGCGGTCCCGCAGCCTTTCAGGGGACCCCACCACCGCTCAGCGGCCCCGCAGCCCCTCAACGGTTCCCGCAACGGCCCCCGCATCCCCTCAGCGGCCTCCGCGACCCCACAGCCGCGCAGGGCGACACTGCCGAGGCAGCGGCGGTGCCGGGACGCGAGGAGCCCAGCCTTGGGCGTGCTGAGCCCGCCGGGAGGGCGGCAGCCGGTCCAGCGCCTCCCTCAGCAGGTGTCCAAGAGCTGCAGTTTTTACCCGAAGTCTATTTCCCACTCGCACTTCGACTGAGGGGGTAAGAGACGTAATGGGGAAACTGAGCTTTGCGAAGCTGTCTGATGACAGTTCTAGCGAGCTGGATGACGAACCACGTCTGGACAAGGACGAACAAATACAGAAATACAAAGAAGAATTACAGAAGAACGAAGAGAAAATGCAGGCGATCAAAGCAAAAATTAAGAACGCTGAAGAAGAAATGCAAGAGATCAAAGAAAAAATACAGAAGAACGAAATAAAAATACAGAAGTACAAAGAAAAAATAGAGAGCATCAAGGAAAATATATGGAAGAACGAAATGAAAATACGGATGAAGAAAAAAAGACTAGAGGAGATCAAAGAGGAAAAAAAGAACAATGAAGTACAAAAAGAGAATGTAACAAAAATATGGACAAACAAAGAAAAAATACAGCAAAACAAATTAAAAATGCCAAAGAATGCAGAAAAAATACTGAAGAATGAAGTAAAAATAGAGAATGAAATAAAAATACATAACAACAAAGATCAAGTACAGGACATCAACAAAAAAATACAGAACATCAAAGAAAAAATACAGGAGATCCGAGAAGAAATGCAGAAGAACAAAGAAACAGAGGAAGCCAAAGAAAAAATACTAAAGAATGAAGAAAAAATACGGAAAAGCAAAGGGAAAGTACGTAAGAATTAAGACAAAAAATTGACTGGCTGCTAAAAACACCCCAAATCTTTAATAAAATGCTGACATTCAACTTCCCTGCTGTCATTTCTCCATGCTGAGTGCCAAATTATCAGCTGGACTGATCTTCTGCCTATATATGGATGAACTCCTGACCCCTCCTGGGGCAGGATGCAGAGCTGGCTGGAGGGGATGGGATAAATCCAAGAGCCTGGCCCAGCCCTGGGGTAGCTGCAGGGAGCAGAGAGCTGACCAAGGGCAGAAAAACACATTTTGGGGGTGCCATGAGACAGCTCATTTTCGAGGTTGGTGGGTTGGCTGCACCTCCTGCGCTGTCAGTGCCAGGCACTCTGTACTGGGGGCTGGGATTTGGCATGTCACACTCCATAGTGGCTCTGGGCTTTTTCCATGGGAATGGAGAGAAATAGGCTCTAGGTGTGATCAGGTCTCCAAAACAGGGACTACAATGGCTGATCCCATTGTAGACGGGATCCACAAGTTCTTCCTAGAGAAATAACTGGAGATTGGATGCTGAATTTGGTGGTGGATCATCTAAAAGCAGTGTTTGCTACCACACAGCACCTTCAGAGCAGTGTTTTGGGAATGCTGCAGCCCACGCTGCCCGAGCAGCCAGCCAGACCCAAAATTTCACGGTAAAATATTACCTGTCCAAGTGTTGGGGCAGTGGCAGCAGTGGGACACAAGTCCATCACCAGCTCAGCAGTCACAGCTCTTCAGATGTCCTGCCAGGATCTCCACTGGGCCAGCTCACAGCACCCTCCTAGGATGGCTTTGCCCCTGAATCTCAGATTTGCTCCAACAGCAGATGGAAATGGGGGACGGGCTGAATCCCACCTCAGTTCCCCTCCTTGGTGACTCAGGAGCAGTTTTCCCAGCACAAGCTGGCATCAGGCCAAAGTCAGAAGCTTTTGCCTGCATGCCAGGATGCTCCATGAGTGTGCCCTGGCTCGGTGAGCTGGTGTGAAGCAGAGCTGTAGGGCTGCTCCCTTCCTGCCCCAGGCTGCCTCATCCTGCCTGGAAGCAACCCTCCTCTTGGGAATGCCTCTGACTGTCTTACTCAATCCAGGAGCTACCAGAGCACCTTGAGCCCAGTGTGGCCACCAACCAGCAGCCATGTCATCCAGGTGAAGGCAAGGGCGGGAGAGGGAAGAGCAAAGTCTCCGTGCTTCTTGTGTTTGAATGTCACACTGGGACACAGCGCTTGGGAAAGTGGCTTTGTGCTGGCACCCAGGGGCTGTGCAGCTGGGAACACTTGAAAACAAAAGCAAGCAAAATCCAGCCCGTGCTTGGCAGCCTGTTTGGTTTAGTGAGAATTATTTGAAGAGTTAGCCCAGTGCAAGAGCTGGCTCTGCTCCTTCATCCGTCACAGGATGAAGATAGAACAGAGCAATGGAGCTGGGTTGCAGCTCACTTCTTTCCACCTTTGGGAGATCTCCAGAGACTAGTTTTTTCCTCAAGGAACACCTTCTCCCAATTTCAGATTTTACTAAGGATTTACTAAGATTTTACTTAGATTTTACTAATCCTGTCTTGCTCACTGTTAAACAGGCATTTCATAAAAGAGCCCTATGCTTACCATGTCCACACAGAGAGTTAAACAAAAAAGAAGTTTTTCTTTAGGCACAATAACATCTCTGCCTGTGTGACAACCCCAGCGGCTCCTTGCAACTACAGCCTCTCTCCTTTGGCAGAAATTCCCTTATTTTAAGCATGCCTTATTTTAAGCATTTTAGCAGCAAGGCTTTCACGCTCTGGGTGTTGCATTATGAGCTTGTAGTCCCCTGCTTTTGTAGTGGGCAGCACTTTTCAGTCTCATTTATATGGCCCCCAGCTTTGCACAGCGAGGCCAGGGTGAGCTGAGCTGCTGGGACACCTCTCGCTCCTTCCCAGCAGTGTCCTTGCTCTCCAGCTCACCACTTCAGAGAGAACAAAAGTTCTTCCTCAGTCCATGCAAAGGAGCTGCTCCAATTTTTAATTGGATGCAGACTGCTTGCTCCCATATGGCAGTTCGGAATCCCAGCATAGCCTCCACGCAGTGCCCTGAGGCCCTCTCCCTTGCGTGCAGCCCGGCTCAGCTGCCTCCCTCCATAGCTCTGCATCCCCCAAAACTTCAGCACTGCCTTTCCCAGTGGTCGATCCTCTCCACCAACAAATCCTGCCGCAGAGAGCTGAGTCGAGCTGCCATTCAATGCTATTTCTTGCTGGCTAAGGCAACAACCCTAGTCTGGTATTTCGTGGTTTATTTGCCTGACACACACAGGTTCAGCCTCATCGTTTCAGGTTTTCTTGTAGGTCAGAGTCCTGTAGTCCCGCTGCTCATCCACACTTGGAAATAAGCAGAAGACTATGGAAATACTCAGCTTCCAAGGAAGCTGTGGACAAAGAGGAGACTATTTCAGCTACAACCTGTGAGTGTTGAGTGCAAGGGGAGCTTTGTGCCTCTCAGGCAAAAAGTTTTGGCCTGACATGACCTTTGTTTTTCCCCTAAGATTGATGCTTTTGACACACCTTTGCCTCACAAACCCTCAGAAGCCCCAGGCCATAACTGCAGAGACTGTTGCCCCCCATACTGATGCACATCTGTGTTGCAGTTAGCACCTACCATTAGGAAAAAAGATACGGGCAATTTTCCAGCCCGTCCTCCATCCTGCCACAATTCTTTCCCAATTCCACTTATGCTTTCCCAAGCACTCCGTGCTGCTGCCAGCTTGACGCCATCAAAAGCACAAGGGGCTCGCTCCCTGTTCCATGACCTCTGTCACTAGTGGAAGCACCAAATTGGACTTGATGCAAGACCAAAGCCCCTGGACCCTCAAATTAATTACACTTCACAGGGTGGGATAATTACTGAAATTAGTTTGAGACATTTCTCTTGACCAGCACATGCTGGAGAGAGCATGTTACCTGTGAAGTTTGTCTCAAGGATTAGATAAGCCTTCTAGGACATGGGTTCCCAAATTCCTTTTTCTTTTGCACTTAGAGGCACTATTTTCACAGAATCACACAACATGCTGAGTTGGAAGTGACCCACAAGAATCATCAAGTCCAAGTCTTAGGCCTGCACAGGACCATCCCCTACACACTGTGTGCCTGAGACCATTGCCAAATGCTTCTTGAACTCTGTCACTGTTGGTGATGTGACCACTTTCTCAGGCAGCCTGTTCCAGTGCCCAGTCACCCTCTGGGTGAAGAATCTTTTTCTGACATCCAACCTAAACCTGCCCTGAAACAACTTCAGGCCATTCACATGGGTCCTGTCACTGGTCACCACAGACAAGAGATCAGTGCCCCTTCTGTTCCCCTCATGAGGAACTTGCAACTGCAATGAGGTTTCTCCCCAGTCTCCTCCAGGCTGAACAGAACAAGTGACCTCAGCCACTCCTCATACGGCTTCCCCTCAAGACCCTTCACCATCTTCTTTACCCTCCTTTGGACACTCTCTAACAGCTTAATAGCTTTTTTTATATTGCAGTGAGCAAAGCTGCACACAGGACTCAGGCTGAGGCTGCAGCAGAGCAGAGCAATCTCGTCCCTCGACTGTCTGGTGATGCTGTGCCTGCTGCACCCCAGGACAGTTTCCCACAGGCCCATAGAACGCAGTGCGCCGTAATACCAGGGCACCCACAGCTCTGGCTGCCATCTGAGCACAGCCACCTCCTTCACAAAGAGAAGTAATGTGAGCAGGAGGCACTTCTGCCTCCTCAGCAGTATGTCTAAATATCTTTAACGATCATAAGAGCAAATAAACAATGATAAATATCGTTATCATAAGTGAGGGAGGCTGTTGACATCAACATGCCTGAGTGCTCACAGGGGCCAAGAGCAACTCGGCTGAGGGCAGTCCTGCTCCTGAGGCACTGTGACCCCCTCTGCTCAGTTTTCCAGGTACTCTGCAAGACAACTGAACTGTTTTTCTCCTATGAGCTGTTTTTTTCCCTATATTCTCCCTTTCACAAACCAGCAGAAAGGTGAGTCTTTTAAGGAATTTACTGCCTTGGTAGAAAATCGGCAAATGTACAGAAGCTGAAAATCTTGTCATGTCTCCTCACAAATGGAAAAGGAAAACTAAATTAAATCCCACTGGGATTCTCTGGCTACCTCTGTGTAACAAAGTTCAGTTTAAGCTGCTTGTTTCACTTGCTACAGTGCCTGGGTTTAATCCAATTTGATTTGGGACACAAAGTAGCTGCTTTTTTGCCCTGCAGGAAGCAGCCGGTACAGCCAGAGCAGAGAAAAGCACTGGCCCATCCTGCCTGGTGTGCACACACTCACACCAAGCTGTGCTCGTTTCTAGGCTCATGCTTTGCAGATGATCTTTTCTCATCTGCAACATTTTTGACTATTTGTCAAAATCTCACCAGAGTCCCTTTAAAAGCTAAAGCACCAGGGTAAGTGCTATGGCAGCAAAATTCCTTGATGTGGAGGCCTGGAGGGGGCTGCTTCCTCACCCTATGGATCACCAGTCTAACACCAGATCATCCCTGTTAGAGGGAGATGTGGAAGACAGCCCTTCTCCAAAAGCACGGCTGTCCAACTCCAGCCACCCCCAACACCACACCTCTGCAGGGAGCAGCAGGGCCTGGATTGTTGCCAACCAAGCAGCCACCACAGCCAGCTCTGGCCAGCACTGCACTGTCCCCCAGGCCTGCTTTCACAGGAACTAAAATTTAAAAAGGTACTGCCCTGCAATAGCCTGGAGAAAAATATTTTAAAATGCCCATGCACAGCTAAGAGCAAAGCCCTGTCTGCAGGAGCCACAGCACTGCCTGGCTTTACCCTATCACCTCACAGCAGATTTACTACAGGAATTGCCAAGGGGCCACCCTGCACCACGATAACAAAATCTTCCCAGAGACAGAGGCAGAAATAGCCACATAGTGGCTTTGTGCCTGAAACATGAGCAACACAGCTCAGCCTCTCCTGACAGCTGCCCTGCACAATGCAGAGACACTGATTTCTTTCATCCTTCCATCCCAAATCTGCCCCTTTGACTCCAGACAGAGATGAGCAAATATTTAATTAACACATTTGACCTTTTATCAGCACTCAGTGCTGATGGCTTTCTGCACACCAGTTAGGTGGGCTTCCCTGCAGCCTGCTGCAAACTTGGGAGTAGGAAAGTGTTACAAGGTTTCCTCACGTACCTTTGAACATTTCCTGACACTCTAGGTTTGAAAACTGAGAATGTGAAAGTGTCATGTTCCATAATTTTAATAGCATTTAAGTTTGTATCTCTTATTTCTGTACGGCGGTATAAAGTAGAAAACAAGTGTTACCCAGAAAATCAAAAATCAAAGGACTACCTAGAAAACCAAAACATTTTCATTCTTTTTCCTGTGTATGTCTGAAGCTTTTCAAATTTCTTGTGGTAAGATGGGGCTAGAGTTGACAGAACGTAAATGATGCCTCAAAATAGCTGAGAACAAGAAGCTCATTGTACTAATATGGCAGAGAGCATCCTGCTCCTTCCGGTTTAGCTGTTACCAGAGACCTTCTCACAATATCATTCTACCAACCCTTAGGTTCCTGTACATTGTTAAAATGCCAAAAATTCTCGTATCAGTGAGTTATTTTCATTTAAAAGATGTCCCATGTGTGTAGCCTGACCTTGCTCAACCCTCTTCTTTCCCCTCACCTGGCTGCATCAGGATGGTTCAGCAAGGACTCATTCACTAAATGCCTTCATTATTTCAGCCTGAAGCTCAGTGTGACCTGGAAATAATACAAAGCAAGAGAAACCTCACCTGCATAAGGGAACCCTTGATAATGTTCATAAGACATCCAGTGAATGTCACTGAGGGCTATTTTCAAAGTACAGCAGCACCACTTATATTTGATAATAATAAACACTTTATTTTTACAGTATAAAAATATAGGAACAAAATACTATACAGAAAAATATAAAGTTAAGTTGAGATCTTAGTCCTGTTTAAGACAAACAGGATCACATTGTGCAAGCCCCAGCCTTCAGCAAATACAATTATCCTGGCACCTGAAGTGGTGGCACACTCAATCTGAATGGGACAGCTGCTGCTCACCACATCCAGAGGCAGAGGTGTGCCAAGGGATAACATTCCAGCACAGGGAACTTGTCTCGCAGCTTCCAACATCCTCGCAAGTTTGACTTTGTTACATATAAAATGGAACTGAAGTCCCCCTCCATGATCTGACCTGGAGATGAGTATTTACTGTAAGGTGCTAAGAGAGCACCTGCCCACACATCCCCGGGCTGTGATCCCACCCCACGGGCTCGCATTTACACAAATCAGTAGCTGCAGCACACTCACACAAACACAACTGGAAGCTCCCTGTGACCAGTTGTGGAGCTGTAAATTGTCTTTTAAGGAAGACAAAAGGTCAGTAAAACCAAGCTGACAAAAATCACTGAGCTTCTGCTGGTTCCTCAAACCAGAAAAAAATCCAGCTCCTCTACCCCCAAACAATAGAAGCAGCCAGCATTCTTTTCCAATGTACTGGCTGTTTCACTGCATTCCTCTCTAAGAAAGAACACTGTGGACTGCAGCAGCCAGCAGTACAAGAATCATCTCCCTCTTCTTTACCTGTACTTCTCCAGTACTATTTTCATCTTCCACAACCAAACTGTCCAAGTTTGTTGCAGGTAAAGCAGGAAAGAGAGAAGGAAAAGAAGGCAGAGAATTAAGGAATTACAGTGCAAATTATATGCTCATGGAAAAAAAAACCACAAAGGAATAAGGTTCTCTGTAGATTTTTCAAGCCTGTTCTCTCCATGGCCCCAAAACAGGATCCATCCTTGTTAGGGAATAATTGCCAACTGACCCTAGACCTTCAACAGAACACTGGGAGTGTGCTTCCCATGGCAGTGAACTGGCTTTCACACTGTGTATCAGCAATGCTACAAGATGCCTTTTCATCACCCAGTAATCACAGCAAGCTTCCACAAGAAAGTGCAGTGAGAGTCTCAGGTCTTCAAGCTCCTCTTATTTATTCATTTGTAGCAGAGATTTGAAAGTCCCTGTGCTGTATGCACAGCAGAAAAAAAAAGTGCAATAACACACTGGAGACACTCCAGGAACTATTGCTGTGCTGAGGAAGCTTGTGGAGTTCGACTAAAAAATTTGACAAAAGAAGAAATAAGGACAGGCCTAAAGAGGAATACAGAAGAAGAAAGGAATTGCTCTGGGCACCAGCACATCCCAGTTCCTTCCCACTGCCAGAAAGGTGCTGTAATGGATCCTGTCTCCTGTAAGCAGCAAGTGCAGGACTGAACAGTTGTGTAGGGTTATCAGCAGCATATTTGGACAGTCTGTGGCAAGCGTAGGGACAGTTCACTGCCATTTATAGATATTCACCATCTTCTCTGTCAGAGTAGCCAAGAGGTGGCTTTGGTTCACTTCCAAGGGGCAGATATCCAGCACAGGCAGGTCAGCTGGCAGCTTCTGCAGTAAGGAACCACTTCCAGCATCCCAGAGCTGTGGGAGGGACAGACAAGGTCAAGCACTGCACAACTCTCCCCTCCTACCCAGAACAGACCTTCCTCTCTCCAGAAGAGACTTCCTCAATTTACTCATAGGACCTTTTCTCTACTTTCACACTTTGCTTGGTGGTCTTTAACAGACTTGCAGCACAATGCCACCCTGACCACCCTCTCTGACCCCACTGCTCATGAGCTCTCATGCAGCCTGTTGTCCATCTTCTGCATTTGGGCTGCTTTTTCATACAAAAGGCAACCCTTGTCCTCTTCCCCATCATTCCTAAAAAGTCTGCATCCTTCTCCTGCAGTGCCTACCACACTAACTATCCCACTGAGTCTGTTACACCACTCAGAAGGCCCAGCTGTGCCACTGTGCCCAGCCCCATTCCCCTGGGGGACAGCAGGGGCTCACTGCCTACATGCCCTTTGATGGATGGAGACCACAGGCCTTGCCCAAGACTGGGAGTCCCACGCTATCAGGAAGTTACATCTGCCACAGCACTACTACAGACCAACTAACACAGGGTAATGTGCACGACAATTCCCACCAAATCACACTGATGCTGTGACTGATAAGGCTTCTCTCCTAAGAACTCCAATAAACCCCTACACCACACTGAAAGGAGCAAGACATACCAGAGCAGAATTGGATGCCTCATCACCAGCACACACAAAGACACTCCCATCATCCTCTGGGCTCTGAAAAATGGCACTTTTGGTCAGCAACTTGCAAGTGGGACCAGCACTGAAAGTCTGAACCGGGTTAGAGGAACACACCACATCTTCTGAGCCCTCTGTCAGCGGGCTGCAAGTCAGTTCCATCATCACACAACGCATACATGGGTTATTTTTACCTGTGTAGTAGAAATAAAAATGTAACTTTTGAAAAAGGTACACACAGATAGGCTTTAGCTATAGGAATACAAGCAGCACCAGCCTGCAGCTGCCTCCTTTTGCTCATCCCCAGTTTTTCTTGATGTGCAGATGCTCATTGCTGTAGTAAGAGCAGGTGCTGTGTTTCTGCTGTACCCACAGCACCAAAGCTGCTGCTGAGCTCAGCCCAGAGCAGTGAGAAGCCGTGGTCAGAGCCTGCAGAGACATCCCAGTACGTACCAGGCCTGTACGTGGCCAGGCAGTGCCGCGTGTTGATCTCTGTTTGGAGATCGATGCAGCCTCCGGGTTCCAGGGGCAGGTGATGAGGCCGGTAGGAGTTGCCAGCTTTCTGCTCCCAAAAGCA
The DNA here is from genome assembly GCF_031753505.1 of Anomalospiza imberbis. Classification (NCBI taxonomy): domain Eukaryota; kingdom Metazoa; phylum Chordata; class Aves; order Passeriformes; family Viduidae; genus Anomalospiza; species Anomalospiza imberbis. The sequence goes on along the minus strand of NC_089692.1, from coordinate 13,291,042 downwards.
GGCTCCTTCCAAGGTCCCAGCCAATATCCCACCATAAGGCAGTGATGCTGAGGCCATCCGGGGCAGGTAGGACAACGACACCATGGGGCACCTGGAAGGGTCATTGGCAAGAGTCAGTGCTGTCAGCTGCAGCTCTGCTGGTGTCCTGCTCGCTGCTGCAGAGCTCCAGTTCTCCAACTGCATGGCAAAGAAAGGGCCTAAGCAGGCTCTGAGATGGTCCTTTAAGCAAGGAGTGCCAGTGGATGTGTCAAGTATAAATTAAATCCAGCTTAACTACTGAGCCTTATGTTTTACAGAACCAGCAGACAGCACACATCAGATGAGCGCAAATCAGCGTTTGATTCCCAGAGTGTAAGAAACAGAAGCATCAAAATTTCACATCTCTTTGTAATTTGTCCTTTCAAAATTAAATACTAAACCCAGCTCCAAAACAAATTCAGCTCTTCTGTTCATACTGCACCAGTGGGTCTATTTCTGACTCTTGTGTGCCTTAAAAGGAGCACAAGTGCTTGGCATCTCCATAAGGTCATATATAAACACCATACAACCGTATGAGATTGTGCTAAATGTGAATTTTGAACAAGAGATTCACATAATACAATTTAAACTATTGTAATTGTTGTGCGATTTATGGAAGAAGCCGTGTTTAACTTGATGTATATTAGTTGAGAGGAATGATAAATCCTCCTGCCATACCTTGACTTCTGAGGGACCAGTTCTTGGACATGAGAGTTTGTGTCTCTCAGATCATATATCATGATAGAGCCATTGACCAATCCAGCATAGACATAGTTTGTATCATCAAGACACCAGCAGCAGCTCCACACAGGACGGCCAGCATTGTATGTCTGCACCACAGTGTTTGTTGCCAAGCTGCAGAAGAAAAGCAAAGTGTTGACCAGTTGCACAAGTATCTACTGATGAGAAAACTGCACAATTAAAGTAAGCTAATCTAGCTTTTTTAAGTCTTCAGACAAAAGCATCTCTCTTTAGACCAAACTCTCCTTTACTCCAGACATGAATCTAAAAACCCAAACAGAATAATCCCTTGGACATTGTCAAGTGATTTATAATTCTTCCAGGCCAATGCTTCTTTTTCCAGTTTGATCTTTGGAGACTGGGAGAGGAAATCTCACAGCAGGGTCTCAGCTGCCTTACTGGCAAGAGAAAGCTAAGTTACTTTTCTGGAAACAATTAGGAGAAGCAATGCTGTTGTAGTCCCGTAATACCACATATTCCTGAGATCACAGGGCTCATCTCTTCACATTACATCTCTCATTAATTATTTCCCTTCTTTTACACAAGAAGAAAAGTATTTATGCCTCAAAAGAATCCAGTTTAAGCAAGAGTGAGACAGTGAGTGGCTAAGGACAGTTGAAAGTACATTTATAGTATTAATTATTCCTTCTACAAATCAAGTTTCTAAAAAAGAAGAGAGTCCACAGAGGGGCACAGCCCAGAATAGCAGATGAAGTTGGTATCAGATCAGGACATATTTGCAAAAGGCAGCATTGTCAACATGCTTTTGCACACTGAGAACAGCACAGAAGACTGCACATATCAAAGTAACTCCAGACATCCTTTGTAACACATGTGCTTCTCCCTGGGGAAGGTGATTATGCTCATGACTCCAGAGAAACAAGTAATTGCTCCCAGGTAAGTGTAAGGGGAACAACTACAAAGATCTATCTGGGGAAACGGGGAGTTTGATACCAGAGCAGTGACTGTGTCAAAACAAGAGGATGAAAAAAAACCCAAAACCAAACAAACTCCCAGTGCTATTTTGAACAACTGCAAGCCAGAGCAGGAGACATAAAGGCATCTTGGATAATTCTTTCGGGGAGGATGACTATGAAATTAGTAACTAGAGAAAAAAGATTGCCAAAGAGGACTATTCTTTCAGAGGGAGACTGAAAAAAGTATGAAGATGCTGCTGAAGCCAACACCTAACTCCAAGACATTCTGGGATCAAGCACAAAAGCAAGAGGATCACAAGCTCTGATGCAGCCAACCAGGCAGTGAGAGGCAGATATGGAAATGTCTGGTTCCTTGTTGCAGTGTTTGCTAACTCTTCAGATTAAACCATGAAAAGAATTATCAGCCTAATCAGTTAGAAATCCGACACCTTGACTTGAGTATCAGAGACAGTTTTCTTTACTTTTAACTAGTCTAGCAAACGTTTCAACATGGTTACAGGAAATAAACATTCTGTACATTTCTGTTGCAGGATTAAGTTCTCTTCATTGCTTCACTTGTGGGAAAGTATTGAGACTAATTAGTCAAAAAACAGACACTTATCCTGCCTAACCAAATACTGACAGACAGATTGCACAGAGATGTTAATATAACTCAGTAAGAATCAGTCAACCAATAAAGTTTTGAAGCACTTTAAGATTAAGACTGAAGAGCAGCAGAGCAGCAAGAAAACACACTCATAAACTGCAAATTCTAACAGGACTGGACACATTTTTCTCTCAGTCTCTGCATAATTAGTCTCCAACCCGCTGCTTTAAGACTCTGCTAGCTCTAGAGAGCCTCTTAGCACATGCTCAACAATGCTGTTTATGCATTTCACATGCCAGATAAATTCCATGATCTGCAAGAAGTTTAAAATTGATAAAGTCAACATCAGTGCAGAGAAGGAGAAGCCCAGCCTAACTTCTCCTTTACTTCTGCTTCATGCTGTACAAATTCTCATGCTTCACATTTCCCTGCACTAACAGAAAACCAAGTGGACAATAAATGTCATCTCTATATGTTATGTTATTTATTTTCAACACAGTTGGCTAATCCATGCAGAATTACTTGTTTTCCACGGGAAAATAATCAGAGAGAGGCAGCTCCATGACACCTCCACCTTAAAGATGCAAAAGCATCAATAAGTCCTTCCCTCTGTTAGTTCCCACACACAGGAAGAATACGCAGACCTGCTCTTTGCAGCGTCTTTCAGAAAGCAGAATAACAAGTGCTGCAAGACAGAACAAAATCCAACCCAACCTTCTTGCACACAGCCAAACTCTGCAGGGACAGGCAGCAGGGCTCACCTGGTGAGTTTGAGAGTGTTGTCCAGGGCAGCAGAGAGCAGCAAACCATCGGCTCGAGTGCCGAAAGCCAGGCCCCGAATCTGTTTGCTGTGGATGGGGATGTACTGACTGCTCTTCAGGTTGGCCAAGCTCATCATCTTAACACCACAACCTGCCACAGAAGAAGGGTAATGCAGATTATTGAGAAGCAGCATATGCATAGAACTGACTATTCTATGCCAGAACTACAAAGTCTGTACTGAAGCCCGTGGTGGGATGAACATGTAAGTTATTTGTTGTTTGGGGTAAGACTGCCACAAATCATTCTTTAATTCAAATGGCAACAAAGCTAAATCCTTAAGGATCCCAGTCAGCAAGAGCAAATTCAGTACCAGTGTTACAATTCTTGTTACAAGGCCTGTTGCTCTTCAGCCAGCTTCTTCAAAGACACTCTTGTGCAGATAAAACCACAAAGAGCAGGATTACATGGCTATTTAAGAGAACAGGCATCGCAGCAAAGAATGGTCACAGGTGAACTTAACCTGTGTGCTACAAGAGTCACCACAAAGCCTCCATTCAGAGATTCAGTCCCTGGCTACAAATGCCAGAAAAATGAGACCAGTTAAAAGTGGAAAACCACTTTGTTATGTCTTGATAAGGCACATTAACCTCAAACCCATTAAACAAATAAAGTAAGTTTCATCAGTCAGAAAGCATTTTGCAAATAAGTGCTCTCAGACTCCTAATGCCACACGTATGGCACTGAAAAAGCCACTGGCACTGGTCCAGATGTCAGGTCATTGGCCCCTGGACTTAACAGTGAGACAAAACCAGGGCTGACTGTGACTTCTTGGCTTCCTATTTCCTCATTAGGGAACAGTGCTTCAGGCATTCATATTAAAAGGAGTTTGCTTTTGGTTGGTGGTGGTTTTTTTGGTTTTTTTTTTTGGTTTTTTTTTTTTAATTAAGAGTACTGACAAATCAGCTGCATGTGCATCAATCCACCTACAATTTGGGAAGCAGTGTTTCTCACTTAACCACTGGAAGCTTCTCTGCAGGCCCCACTGCCTGGCCGCCTTCTCTCAAAAGATCCACCTTTGCAAGGATTACCAGACACACCTTTTACCTTCCCGTGTATGTGGCATTCCAGCAGGAGAGCTGGAGACCCTCTGCTAGGACTCTGCCATAGAAGTGCCAGGGAAACAAGCTCCTTTGCTAGGTAGAAGCTATAAATGCAGGGGCCAGATGAAGCATGGGGAGTCTTACAAGTATTCTCAGTCTACAAGGCACATGCAAAGGCCAACCAGAAAAGCAGTGAGCAGGGACAAAGCAGAAATGACATTAACTTGTACTTCTGAACCCCTAAATGTTGACTTGCTTAATTACCAGGAATAAAAGTAGACTGTGGAGAAGGCTGTGATACCACAAGACAACTCAGTGAGTCACAGTATGCCATCACTCTGCAGTTCCCAGTCTGAGACACCATAAAAACCTTTTCCAAGTGGTACTTGCGCTGGCTTTGGCTGGAGGGGAGGCTGCTTGGGAGGCAGGTGCGGGAGCTGCCAGGCTGCTGCAAAGTGCTCACATTGTACTGGGCCACCAGAGCCTTCAGCTCCTGCAAAGAAAAAATCCAAAGAGCTTTAATGCATCATCAGCACTGTAACCTTCTGTGCTCTCTGCTTCAGGTGCTCCAACTGTACTTGTTCTCAGATAAAAGAGGAATATATAGTCCCATTTCCATGCTATTCCTGAAGTACTACATTTCTAAGTCCATGGCCTATGATAGTGAGCAACAGAAGCATTCAAATACTGGCTATGTAAATACTGGCAAAATGTATTCAAAGTCTGTTATTGTATGTATTATACTCTGTGAAAGAGAGGACTCTTGGGCAACACATAAAAGCCAGTAACAACTATTACCAGATCAATGCTGTTCAGAAGGGAATGAACTGCCAAGTATTATGTGTCCCTAAACCACAAGAGAAAGTCAATTAAAACCATTTTCCAGAATTTCCAGAATACCCCATTAAAAAAAAAAAAAGCCCAAGATTCAACACAAAGGGCGTTGCAGGAAACAAGTCAGTCAATTTAATGACGATGACCCTGTTCTTGTAAACCCTTGCAGCAAATTCCAGGAACGACACAACTCTCAAGAGCTCCAGCTCTGTCTTCTATCACCTCCTCCCCTCTTTTCCTCCACCTCAACTGATGAATGCTCAAGGATATTCAGCAAAGGCATGGCCAAGAACAGCTTCTGTGAAGAACAAGGTATTCCTTGAATTCCTTTTTCTGCTGAGATCATCAAGAGCAAGGTGGAAATGAAGGTAGTGGCATCAGCATATTGTGAGTCAACCAGAAGTGTCCCTTCCCAAAAAGGATTTTGACCATCTTGTAATCCAAGGTTAAAACCAGACAATACAGAATCCCAGGGATATTTAAGAAGGAAGGTATACTGAAGGAAAATTGCTACTTGCTTTCTGTTGTCTAAGCAACACAGGTTCTGCTTCAAACCCTATATAATCTTTAAACAATTAAGGGTCACAAGAATGATATTATGAATATATCAGTAATTGCAAGTCAGCCTCAATAGTGAACCAGCCACCACCACTTAACCTATATTGAAGCAAAGGCAGCAGTTTTCAAAAAAGGCAAAATCAAAGTTCAAGCTCTACTTTAATAGCTATGAAGACCTATAACTTTTGGAAGCTGCTCAAGAGGAGAGCAGTTCTGATACTTTACAGAGGTCTGATCTCTTGGGCATCAAGCACATTGCAAATGTCCCAAGGGAATATAAAAGTTTAGGGAAAAAAAAAAAAAAAGAAAGAAAAGGAAGCTGGAGACTCCAGATCATCCCATGAGAGCAAGAAAAGACAAAACAACCTGGACAAGGAAGAAGGGGTGTGAGGGTTGTCAGGATGCTTATGATGAAAGCTGTAGCTTCAGGCTTAGAGTAAGCAGTCAGTCAAAACACAGCTAACTTAGAAGAAAGTAACTTTTAATCAAAAATTTAATCAACTCAGTATTTCTAAAAGGTGAAGGGGGAAGATCACAATCACTGGGGATCAGAAGAGATTAAAATTATCTGTTGCTCTGGGGACCTTACAAAACTCTCCTTGTCACCTGCACTCAACATTCAACTTTCACACAAGTTATTAAAAAGGAAACCAGGCAATTAAAATCACAAGGATTATTAGTACAATGTTTACATTTAAACACAATGGACAAACCCAGCAGAACCAGGAAGTCTTACTGGAGGCACATTAGCAAGGTGATTAAAAACATTGCACTGCAGACAAATTCCACATATTGTGCTCAAAAGAACATTCTGTTCATTATGTAAAAGCCTATACTTCCCTTTAAGATGCTTTGCAGAATTTTCCTGATGCCTGGTGTCAATTAATGGCCTTGAGAGCAGACTCCTCTCTCTGCACATGCTATGACTGTCTCTAGATTTCAGCTCACCTTTGCAGTGACGAATGAACACAGTCACACCGGGGGGAAAGAATGAGCTATAGAGCAAAAGTCTTCCTGAGGAGCATACAGGAGAAGAAGAAGCAGAAGAGCACAACGAATAGGAAAGGAAAACCACCAGCTACAATAAATTCAGAACGGTTTTGAGTTATCAGGTTACAGCCCTAATAGCTGCTATGAAGCTTTCAAGACAAAGGCAGGTATCAATGACTGTCACTCTCTGGCTGTTTCCCACAGAGCTCTTAGAGAAGCCACACCTGCCACCTGGCACTGCACAGCCCCAGCCCTGCCTTCAACAGAGAAACACGGGACAGGACAACCTCAAGCTGTGATGCAGCACTGCAGACATTCCACCTTTCACCTCTGTTTGGGGTTCAGGCTCAAATTCAGTCTAAAGGACATGGAGCATTTCTAACTGGCTTCACTATAAACAACAGCAATGAAATACCAGCTTCCACTTCTCCAGACATCAACTGGAGGTGAACACAAAGATCACAAAGATGAACAATTTTTATTCAATAAAACAGCCTATTTTTTTTTTTCTAGAGGTATTGGATACACAAATTTTTATTGATATTTTGCCATTCATTTTTTTTTGGATGCTCTGAAAATCCTATTTTAAAAAACCTTTTCCATTACATCAAGCAACATAAACTGATCTCTGCAAGGGTCACAATTACATTTGCTTTTTTCTCCACAGCAGCATGCAGTCTCCTGTAATTTCCCTGCCAGTTCTCCTTTTTCTGCTCCATACCCAAAGAGAACTACTGCCTCCCATGTGCAAAAATCAGATCTCCTACCCCAGCTGATCAGTGATATCAATACTAGAAGGCAGAGATGGTTTGCTTATCATTAGCTACTTTTACTGAAAATACTGGCAGATTCAGGAGGAGTACTGCAGTTGCTCACATTTCATTCCCAAGTTCTTTCTGCACCCAAAAGAAAAACATTAGGTAAAGTAAGGTGTCAGCAGCACTGGTTCCAAAACACAAGCCTGAACCTCCATGTGGTGGGCAGGACACAGCTCAGCACAGCCCCCACTCCTGAGGGCTATCTGCCAGAGCTCTCCTCAAGTTCATTTCCTCATGTATTCTCATATAGCTAAAGACTTAAAAAAACATCAATTTCCAAGTCTCAATAACATTACATACTTCAATAACAAAGTACAATGAACAAGACTCTCAAAGGGTAAGAGCACAGAAAAATGCATACAAACCTAAAAAAAGGTCATAACTAGTGCCATGACTGCTGCTGGGCACAGTTCAAGAGCATTAGCAATAAAAAAACCTGAACAACTCAACCTTACACTGCAATCAACCAACCGAGGCTGGCCTAGAAACCTCCAAATCTAAATACTTCTGTGCAAGTAGTTGTTTTACTAAATGACTTCTCCTAAAACAAGGAGCTCATTAGGCATCTGCTCAAAATGCAATCAAACAAGTTAAAGACTTTTGTGGACTTCCTGCTGACTTTTTTGCTCCCCAGTATATTGTTTTACTCTCAGTTTATTCACAGTATAAACAAGCACCTTAAAATCGCTTCCAGCATTTCCATTAACCACTACAGTACAATGTGAGTGCAGTATAAATACTGAAACAGAGCTTAAAGAACACAGGGTACCTAATCTTTATAACATGTGACTTCAGTGAGACTGGATACTCCATCATTTAAGACCAAATGAATTGCAGGAAAACATTATGGACTTGCAATTTTATCTTATTTGCATTTTTCTTAAGCCAAAGTTTGAAGTGGACCATTTTTCTTATTAGTGATGATGAGCTTATGGCTTCATGCAGGAATGTAGGGAATTTATAAAGCCTTATCTTATGTCACACAGGAAGACTTCAGCAAAGAGGATGTTGTTTAATGTACAGATATGAATAGCCAACGCTATAAAAAAATTCCAGGAATATAGAAAAGCCTAAAAATAAGCAGGCTACTAGACAGTGAGAGGATATCATCTGCCTCATTCAACAAAAGGTAGCAAACTGGCAATGAAACAGACTCTTGGAAAACCTAGGTTTTCACTGGAAAACCTTCACAGTTTGAAGCAGAGTCCATAATTTATAGGAATCCTGAAAAAGCAGCTGGAATGAGTTACAAAATATCTCAGTATTGCATAAGCCAGGAGGAAGCAGTCATTCAACAACCCATCATTTATAGTCAGTAATTTGTGCTCTAAGAGGTGCCTCTCCACAGCTGCTCAGCCCACGTACAGCCTCCTCTATTTGACAGGCCAGGGCCCAGGGCACCAGAAGGAGTTAAACTGAAATGTTGACTAACCTTCCAAAAAAACCCACACCCCTAGGGTTTTTTTATTTTCTTTTAATTTTGAAGTAGCCATGCCTCTTCACAAACTGCTTCTCAGAGACTCTTGACTAACTAGTGATAATAGGTTGTACTGCAGGTTTACTACAGAGATTTCCAAAGCTTATTTTGATGCAAGCACAAGAAAGATGAGGAGACTAAGTCTGGTTCTTTATTACCACGCCTTTCCGGGCACCACAAAACCTGAGGGGGAACCTGCAACATCAGCACTCAAACAACTCTAGTGTTGTGCTGCAAGTTCAATTAAGTCTTAAAAGCACAAGAAAATGTCAGAGTTTTTGTAGCAGACATGAATATTCCAGCCCAGGATGTCTTTATCACCTTGGGATGATTTGCCAATTGAGTTTACTAAACCTTGATGGTTACTAAAACTGGAATCCTGTCTTCTCACCTCCAAGGGAAGATGGAAAAGGCAGGCTGAAGAGAAAGAAACATTCTGTGTATTTGTAGCATGAGACTCACCTGAACTTGCTTGCGGAGCTTGCTGCATTCATCTGTCAGAACCTGGAGCTGGAGACGGCTCTGTGCAGATTCCAGCTCCGCCTGCCTCCGCAACATTTGCTCCTTTTCTAAAGAGCTGGAGGAAGGAGAGGAAAGCAATCCTTAGGACTAGGTATTATCTTGGATACTTTTGGATACCTCTGACTTCATCCCACCATAAATTCTGTTCAGGCAAATCCACAGTCACAGAAAACCTGGTACCGCACTAACCCAACACATTCACCTTGAGATACTCAGTTATGCAATTGTTCTGAATGACTCACTTCAAGTATTGTTCCAGCAGCCTTTCTCCTCATCCTCTCCAAAAGGACTAATTTAGTAGAGGAGAGTGAATGGGAAATCAATTTTCTTTCCCCTACAGAAACACTTAAGCAAATCCTTTACCACCATGTCCATGTAATACACTGTGTCAGTAACACAGCACATCACAGCATAACTATATTACAGCAAGATCTTCAGGCTTGTCTCTACTACCAGTAGCTAATCTTGTATTTTAGGAAAATATATCTGTACCAGAAAAAATGATACAGATAAATTCTCTGTGAATGCCCATAAAGAAGACCCAATTACAACCTCACCGTGAGCCCAAAAGTGCATACACACCATTTAGCAGCAGCACTTTGGATAAGTTACTTGAATTTATTTATCTTTCTTACAGGCTTACATGAAGGAATAGCTAAAGTGGGGAAAGAAACACCAACACTCCTTAAAATTAGCTGTACACTTGGTCTATGTTGCCCACTGCATTCTGCATGTCAAAAGCTGCAATATTCCAGTTATTTCTGTCAGTCATGCACAGGGAGCTCTAGCTTGCCTAGGTATTTTGCAAATACACAGACCTAGCCTTGCACGTTCCAAAGCACAGAATTCTGTCATTTCCTTATAGGTTCCAAAGCACAGAATTCTGTCTTTTCCTTATAGCTTTTTCATGTGATTTTTTTCCTGCAGATGAAACAGATGAAATGCCTATTTAACAATCACAAACACATTCTTCATGTCCATACGCAAAGCCTGAAGGCTGGTAGGTTTTTTGAATGTGACAAACGAACCCCATGATCTTGTACCTAATTTAAGACTATGTGCAAACAAGACTAATGCATGCACACACACATCTCTGCTCCACTCGTGGCTGTGTGCCAGAAGGCAGCCACTGCCAGCAGCTCCATGGACCCACAGACACTCACTGCTCCCTGCCTACAGCAAAAACAGGAGGCAGAGAAGGGGCAGGGCATGTGGGGAACGGCTGCACTGAGGTTCTGAGACACAAACAGAAGTCAGACAACTACCCCTTCAGGAGAGATAACAAGATTTACACGCCCAAATGTTTTCCATGCTTTTGAAAAAAATTATATATATAATTTATTTTTCTGTGTTAATTCAATGAAAAAGCATCACCCTTCTAAAGGTACACTTCAAATATCATCAGGCTGTGGCAATCTGGAAAGAAGAGAGATTCTCTCCTTCCTGATTGCTACTCCTCAATCATTTCTGATCTATAATTACCAGCATAGTGAGGTTTCTGTTGAAAGACTGCCTTGAAAGAACATTGGTATAGTTGTAGACATGTGAAGAAACCCCAATTAAATTCTATTCAACACAAGACTCAGAAGAACTCAGATATCTGCAGCCTTTTCATTTCAGAATAGTATCTGTGACAGCATCTTACTGAAAAGAAATGAGTCCCCATTTTCATACCTGCTTTTCCCTTTTTCAATACAAAGTCTACATTTAAGTTGGAAAGGGAAGTGGGAGTCATAGTAATGCTTGCTGACCTTTTGCAAGTAAAGCTACATGAGGAGTTTGACAAAGCAAGATGGAAAGTGATTCATATGAGGTATTACTCTGTTTAATGCATACAGAAAAGATGGCAGAAAAGGTCAGCTATTCACCCTCCTTGCATTCCTAACTATGCCTTGCTTTTCCCATCTAATGATGAATTAGCAACATACAGCTTTTTGGCATCAACTTTGCATGTTCTCCCATGATAACATTTCAGAATATAGCACAAGACAGCTTTTGCTGTTTCAGGGCCACAAAATGCAAACTCGAGAATTCTGATCCAAAAGAAAATTAAGATGTGCAACACAGCAAGGCCTTGGTTCTTTAAGGTAGCTACACTCCTGATAAACCCCAAGGGAATGCACAAATTGCTTCAGACAATGCAGGAAATGAAAGCACGAAGTAGAAGGCAGAGTGCAGCTCTCAGTGCCAGGTACCTTTACGTGGAGACTCCGTACCTTCTCATGCGCTCCTGCTCACTGGTGTCCAGTGCTTTCAACGTGCGGGCATACAGGACCACGATGTCGGAACGCTTGGCCTTCTTATTGCACTGAAATCAAACACAAGCTCAGCTCATCTACAGGAATTTAACTAGCCAAACTGTGCATCCCTACGAGTCCCTAGGTATTGTTTTATTTAGCTCTGAAAGGCAGGGCTTTCTACTGGAAAACAACGCTACAAACACAAGAATGTTTGCAATGTGCTCCCTCATACAGACACCAGAGCTCTAAGCAGGGCTACAACTAAAGTTGCACATCCTACTGCATCTTTAATAATCCATCTCCTTGCCTCCCACTAAATGCATTCTGCTAATGCACCAGCAAAGCAGCATGGTCAAGTAAGTTCCAGGGATAAAAAAGTCCAAATCAGACAAAGAAGTGACATCAAGAAGATCTAGAACAAAACACCAGCCCAACCTCAGGTCTGAAAACACCAAGACTTGCTGCTTGGCCAACAGACAAGAATTTAGGAACCCGAGTATACTCCAAACTCTTATTTCTGTACTATATTCCTTTAATCACATTGTAGAGGCCCAAATCCATAAAAGCATTCCAGTGTTGTATGAAACACTGACAGCTCACTGACTTCAGTGACACCCAGGGAATCAGAAATGTCAATAATTTTGTGCATCTAGCTGCAATCATTTAGTACATTACATTCACCTTAAAAAGAAGGCAAGGTAGAACTTGCAGATGCCATAATTTCTTCCAAGTTTGTTTTGCAAATATTCTTTGTTGATGAGAAAAGAGGCAGGTGAATACTCAGATCGAGTAACCTCAGCTAAACATTAAATTACTGTGTATGCTTCAAATGCAGACTTGACTATTACTTAGCAGCACAAAGATAGCACAAGCAATAGTGTCAGAGTAGAAAACCTCCCCCCTTTGTAAAAACTGCCGTAAATGGCCAAGCCAGTTTTCCTGGCAGTCAGCAGCTGCCACTGGCAGGATCAGGAATGCTGCAATTTCACAGTAACTCACACTCAAGCCACTTAGTATACAGACCATGCACAGCAACTCTGGGCCATTCAACCAGAGAACACCCAGTTGCAAAGGAGGGTGACTGAAAATGAAGGGAAGATGATTTAGCTTCAAGGTTCTCTCCAGAGCAAGTTCTCCCAGGAGCTTTTTAGTATTTGTATCATTGGAAGAGAAAGAGGGAGCAAACAACCCTTGAGATGTCAGTGTTCAAGAAGAAAGCAGTCACAAAATTCCAAAAAGTAAATATGCCAGGCAGGTCTCTCAGAATTCTGTCTGGGCCTGAAGTGGGGGAAGAAAAGCTTACACAGAATTGACAGGGGTAAGAAAAATCAACTTTGGGCCTTTGCTATGGCAACAGGGATTCTTTAGGTTTAGTCACAGCACACGTCAAGAGGAAGTTTCTTGTTGAGAGAAGGGAATCCTGCAAAGTCAAGCAAGAATACAGAAGCTCTCAAAATGACAAAAACAAAGAAACCCTGGGCTTCCAGCCACCGACTCAGAAAGTGCCAGAACTGAATCCTATTTACAAGGTACTCATTGACCTATTTTTTGTCAACATTCCTTCATGGAAAAAAGGAGTAAGGAATGGAAACACATCACATAGAAGTGTAGACCTCATTGAAGGAGATCTGTATTAACCATGGAAAGAAAGCTGGAAAGAAAACTTCCAAAAGCTGATTTTACAACTTGCAAAGGGACATTAAAAGATGTAACCTGCTTCTCAGTTTGCTCTCTGCCAGCTTCCTAAACAACCTGGTCCTCTTAAAGGGGGCAAAAGCAGACACAGCTCAAAACAGAAGATTAATCAACTGAAAACTGAATTAGATGATCTTTAGGGTCCTTTCCAATCCTAACCATTCTGTGGTTCCAAAACATTTCTCAGACAGATTTTCTGTCCAATAACATAGTCTATGCGCTTAGTTAATTGTGCCTAGGAATCCATCTGCTATTTCCATTCCAGGTGGTTCTCTCCAGGACCAAACTGGGGCATTCTGAAACCATTTCCAAGTTTAGCACTTGAACTCTCAAACTTTTGCATCTGCTACTCACAAATGCTCTACTTCAGGGAGAAGATCCAAGTCAGAACCCATCCTTTAAAGTACTGCTGGTTGTTACTGGCCTAATGACATCAAAATAATGGCGGGGTTTGTTACTTCTGACAGCGGCTTCATGCAGCAACCAGTTGTAACACTTACAGTGATCACATCCGAGGCACAAGTTAGGCACACAGAATAAGGGCTTTAAGTGCTTTCCAGTGCACACAAACAGCCATTTTACCTGAGGACACTTCCCTGCCTGTCCCCTGAGCCACCTCTCAATGCAGGTGTAGCCGAAGAGGTGCCCGCACCGCAGCGCAGACAGACGGTGGTCGCCAGCATTGGTCCACTGCTCAAAGCAGATTGCACAGGTATCTCCCTCCTCCTCATCCAGAGGTGCGGCAGGAACTGGTGGCTCCAGTTTCTTTAGTGGAGTTGTCTAGGATTAAAAATTTAAAAAACAACACAACTGTTTCAGAAAATGCAGCTTTTATCATATATAATCTGTCTCCAAAACCATTTAGTTCACCTTACTTGCTTTTGCTGGACTTCAGTCTCATCTTCATGATTTTCATGTTCTGCAGAAGCTTGAGACAAAGCTCGAGATGGTTCTGCTTGGACCTGAGTGGAAACTAAAGAAAGCATTGCTTAAATAACCTGATTCATAATGGGGTGAAAAGGAGTTTTCCTGCTTTGATCTGAAATCATCAGGGCACAGGTAAAGTAGTGAAACAGCAAAGGTTACTTACAAAGCTTCAGATCAGTGCCCTGGACACAGTCTGTGTGTAAGGCCTTCTACAAGAACAGTAGTGCTGAATAATTTCATGTTTTCTTTTATGAAAAGCAACAGAATGTCAGTGAAAAAGGAGAGGTCTTTTGAGGACAGCAATTGTTATCAGAATTTTCTGACCTGCTCAAATCAAACAGACCTGGTCTATAGTTAGGCTGATGTAAGATTATATTCCTGCATCATTATGCCCTGAGAAAGACAGACACCAATAGCAGAAGTTGCTTTGCCAAGGGATCTAAGCATGCATATTTCATGTGCCAAGAAAGCATTTCCCGTACGCTGGCTGTCCATTCACTCTGATTTCAGCAGTTTTCCAGCTGGCAATTGTCTGAACTACCAATTCCACTGGTACTCTCCCTATGTTTTTGTGGTGGGCCTCTGTCAGCCCATCTGTTGAGGCATGGGCACACTGAATTGCTATGTGGAGATCACCACCACTAGCACAGTAAAAAAGGAGAAGAAATCACTGCCTCCCCTCTAGCTCCTGACAAAAGAATCAAGGCAGAATTAGTAATCAAGGCAGATACTCTCCCTCCAGTGGAAGCATCACCTGACCCTGGCTAATGTCAATAAAACCTCTGTGGTTCTGGGCTGTAAGAGGAGCCACTGGCTTATATAAACAACAAGGGAATTCCAGAAAATCCAACAGAGAGCATATGTTCGCACAATAATATACAGCACTTAACAGCTTGGGCTCCTGTCACGTGTAAAACTATGTCAGAGCAAGCAGAATGGATCTGTTCATAAGACCCCTCATACACACACCCTTTGAAAAAAGGTAACAAGGTGGGCTAGCCAATCAAAACCAAAACTGAAGGCAGAGAGTCAATCATAAGGACATTCCATAGAGACTGAAGTAAAAAAAAATCCTTGTTCTTGTATTCTTTGGGCATCAATAATCTTGACTAGCAAGTCAACTATTTGGTACTCTTACATAAACTGTGCTTGTTCATCACAAAAAATGTCATCAAAGTGTATGTCAGCCTATGAACGTGAGTTTAGATAAAGAATTGTCAGACAGAAAGAAATGAGGAAAGAAAAAGAAAAACAAAAAGCACCTCCATCTCCTCAGCTAAGTGTCACACAGGAATGAAAAATAAACTAATGCAGGCTGAAATCTCAAATAATTAAAAATACTGAATCAGATCCTTCTCTGAAAGCACTTGCTGATGTCCAAGCTGTGACCTGATGTCTTCAATAGAGCTCTTTAATAATATATAAGAGTGGAAGCGTGGCAAGCAATAATCTCTAAATTTAAGTTACAAATAATCCTGGAAATGTTCAGAATAAGTAGCAGTCTGCAAACACAAAAAGATTGTATTTAACATTATGGTAGCAATCACCCATTGCTGCTGCTGCTGCTCTTAGGAGCTGCTTGCCAGGAAGCCGTGTGGCAGCAGCCTGCTCCTGTCAGCTGTGGGCACAAAGATCTCTGAGCACCGTCTGCTGAGAAGCTTGAAAGGATTTCCCTGCTGAGTTTTGAAACAGCAAGAAAAGTGTCTGAAATCACTCACTACACAGCTCCCATACAGCACAAACCTCCTGAGCTCGCTGCTGAAGGATTCTCCTGGGCTGATGGTAACAGTGGTGCTGCTGCCTCCACTGCTTCCTCCTCCTCCTCCTCAGAAGTGCTGCTGCCAGAGTCACTCACTTCTACTGTCTCGACTGGGCGCTGTGCCTGGGCGTCCCTCACAATATGTGGGAACTCCGGGTGTGGAACTGCTCCTGCAGATGGCTCTTGGGTCCTACTGAGTTGAAAGTAATGGTCCAATGCTGCCCTGAGTCCAGAAATGCAAGAAACAAAAGCCACAGTCATTTCAGGTAAGCTAAAGACTCGTCATGTTTCCCCATGCATGTTTGCAGGAAAATTTCTAGGCTTTGACTGCAGCAGGAAGGTGTCACTGTTATCCAGTCAGGCCTTCTCTGGTATGGGGGCAATCACACAGGATAGACCACGCTGTGAACAATCAGCAGGATCAGCAACGATCCATTTTGCTTAGTTCAAAGAAAATCTTCTCATTACAACAATGATATTGCCTTCTTTGGGGGGAGAAGGGGATGGTGGGGTTGGAGAGGAGAAAAACAAAGTAGTATCATTCTCTAATAAGCCTAAGGAAACTCCTCATCTGTCTCTCCAACCCTAACTCAGCCCTGGTTCCTGGAGGAACTGGTACTGTGGAATGCATACCACCTGGATCAGAGCCTCATTCCATTGACTGCTTTGTGCTTAGTCTTTCTGTTTTCCCTCTTCTTTTCTACTGGAACTTCATCCCTAGATAGAAACATCCTCCCCTCTCCCCCATCAGTTCAGCTATCATCTCAATTATCCTTCAGATTCAAAGGAGTTTCTCGGGTTGCCTTCCAGCCCTCACAACTACAGTGACCTTCACAGGCAATCTGAGGGCAAACAATACAGTTGTGTTTAATCAACTGGGAAGAGAAGAGCCCTTGGTCTTGCTGAATTTAAAAGCTATGCTTCAGTTAATTATAATTTCACCCTTGCCTCGTACAAAGGCTAGAATGATGAGAGAAAAACAAATAAACTAGAAATTCCTATTTCTTCTGGCTGGAGAGCATCCCCACTCATCCCCCCTTTAATCCCATCCAAACCGTATTAAATAGAGAGGATTTTTTGTTTTGATTGAAAGTTTAAAACAAAAAACAACCAAAAAACAAAAACAAAGCCCTACGGAAAAATATCAGTTTGTATGTTTGTGAAAGCTTCTGCAGCAACTGTCACGAGCAAATGCAATCAGGCAGACCCCAAATCAAAGGTGAAATGCAAACCAGAGCACAAGCTCCACTGAGCTAAATGCTGGCTGGAACTGCCGAGAATCAGTACTGCAGCAGGAATCATGGACAGGAATCTGGCTGTGCAGAGGGAACAGCAGCAGCACAAGCTCTGCAAAGAAAATTCAAAATGTAGAAGGGCTCAGAAGTCAGCATCACCCCTGCCAACACATGAAACAGAGGGATTCACTTAACAAGGGCAAAGAACCTGGCAGAAGAGACCGAAAGTCGCTGTGCTATTACTGAACTTAAAAGGTGAGGTACCCTGGATTTGGCCCTAGCCACACACCTGAGCTGGCCTCTGTAAGCCGGGAAGCAAGGACGTTTTGAACTGATGGCAGCTCAGACCCAATTTCATTTCTGCTTTACCTGGCACTGCTTGTCCTCTGGGAACCAGCAACTCTCTGCTGCCTGTGAGCTCTCCTCACTTGCGGGCGCTGTGTGAGCTGTGGCACAGGCAGTGGTTGGTACTGATCAAACGTCCCTTGTAGCCTCGGCAGCCCACTGGGGGCTGTGGCAGGACCCGTCTGCAGGTCAGGCTCTGCAGCCGCTTCCCTTGCACCAGCGTTGGCTGTGACAACAGCGTCGTCAGCAGGAAGGGCTGCAGTGCTGCCTTCTCCTTCCCCGAGCACAGGAATGTGGGACGAGAGCACCGTGTGACCAGAGGGCTCCGGGGCGAGCGTCTGGAGGGTCTCCACTGAGTAACCAGCCGCTGGCTGGAGATCAACTTCCATCTCTTCTTGAGCCATTTCTGCAAGGAGTTGAAGAAAACTAGTATTTACTTATAAATGTACCCTACTTGTAGCCTGACGGTAGCAAGAACCAGGTACAGCACTCGGTGACTAAAAATGTTTTTAGAATTCAGTCAAGAGAAAATTTGTCCTTTGCAGCAGAGCTAAACCACAAGTCAATACACATATGTGAGCTGGGAGCACCCTCCCAGAGTCCTGGGCTCAAAGTCTTTGGCTTGACAGCAGCTAGCACCAAAGGCACACTGCAAAATCAACTTAAATAAGCACTTGGATGAGTCTGTATAGTTAATATTTTCCTGCTGCCATCATTTACTTGCCAAGTAAATTCACATGGATCTTGAGGAACAGCTGGAAATATCTGAGAGACTCTCCCAGGTGAGCAGCACTGCACAGGCACCCACAGATTCAGCCAGAAACAAGCTCTGTGACACGGTCCTTTGCTACACTGCTCTCTTGACTGACGTTCAAGTTTTTTCAAATAAAATTGCCTTATTGTAACAGATCACTGTGACCCTTACCCACAGTGCACTGGACAGCCCTTCAGGTATTTACTAACACAAGGCAAAACCAGAAAGGGCATGACAGCAGAACATGTGACTGAGACATTACTGGTACCAAGTTATCTGCAGCATCAGCATTTGTGGATCCATATTCAGCCCAAGACTGGATAAACATGAAATTTGCAGTAAAACTGCAAATATATTAAGGATGGCTGCCCTTCTGCATCTTTGGCATATGGATCACAGGCTACCTCCAGGAGTACTACCTGAGAGTTTGAAGAAAGACAGAGACAACAGTTTGTGCATTATTAATTCTCATGCTGCTGTCAGTCACCAAATTAAGAGCACTTTGGTCACACTGTTCTTACAACACAAAAAAGTTCAAGATTGTCTCATTAATTGAATGAACAGATTCACCAAAAACTCTAAAGTCCTTTATTGGAATTGGTGTGTGGATTAAATTCTGCAAGCTGCTGGAAATCATTCACGTTCTCCAAAAAGTACTTAAGCAATCATAAACTTGAAAAGCCTTGGGAATTGCAGACCTTTAGCACTATTTAGAAGCCCAAAGCATAAACACCAGTCTTATCAAGCTGGTCAAACTTACCCAACTAGGGCTGCATAAAGAGAGCAAATGCTAGTTGTGTATAAAAAGTAGCTAGAAAACGTATACAAGAATTAATAAAAGCGGTTGTACTGAGGTTCAAATATTTTTACAGATATTTTAAGAAATTCTAACTTAGGAATTTTATCATTCTTATCCTGATCACCAATTCAGCCTAAGCTAGGCCAAAACCAGATGTTACCACTTCCCACCAGAACAGCTGCTTGACCACCATGAAGCGCTGCAGCTCTAGTACTGTGTTCACGATAGAATTGCCACCCAAAACTGTAACAAACCCTTTATTTTCACCACATAGAATCATGATGTTAAGGGGTTAAAGACACAGTCCCAAACGCCCCTGCCAAGGGCAGGGACACCTCCCGCCAGGCCTTATCCAGCCTGGCCTGGAGCACTTCCAGGGCTGGGACACCCAGAACCTCTCCCGGCAGCACGTTCCATTACCTACATTAACCGCGAGATTTATAAAAACGTTCATACTGGCATTTTCACGATTAAATCTCGGAATCTGGCCCAAAGCACTATCAAGTCAGGCCTCCCTGCAGGCAGCCCCGGGAAGAGCCCGCAGGTGGAGGGTCTCCACAAACCTTCCTGGGCGCAAACGAGGAATTCCGGGCGCCTCCAGAGGCCGAGCCTGGCCGGCAGCTCCAGGGCTCGCCCTGAAGGCTGAGGCAGTAGCTTCCCCTTGCGGAGGGCAGCCGGGCCCCGCTCCGCACCGCCCGCAGGGCTTCTGCCGCGCCCGCTTCGCCATGGAACTAACAGGAGCCAAACAACCCCAGCACGACCCAAGCGACACACGCGCTCCGCAGGCGGCGATCCTCCGCCGCCTTCTCACAGAGCTCGCGTACTCTAAAGGCGAACCCGTCATAAAAAGGGCACGGGAGAGGGATTTCCCCCCTCCGGCAGCCGCAGGCAGCCTGAGCTGGTTTCGGGGGAAACGAGCCGTGCCGGGACCGCGGCCGGGCCCCGGGCACGGAGCCGTGCCGGGACCGCGGCCGGGCCCCGGGCACGGAGCCGTGCCGGGACCGCGGCCGGGCCCCGGGCACGGAGCCGTGCCGGGACCGCGGCCGGGCCCCGGGCACGGAGCCGTGCCGGGACCGCGGCCGGGCCCCGGGCACGGAGCCGTGCCGGGACCGGACCCGGCCCGGCCCCGCCGCGCCCCGCTCACCTCCGCCGGGCCCAGCCGCGCGCTCGAGCGCCGCGCCGCCCCGCCCCCACCGCCCTATTGGCTGGCTGCGACCCCCGCGCCGGCTGCCATTGGGTGAATAGGAGCCGCTTCCGCCTTCTCATTGGCCAATCGCTCTGTCCGTCGGTTAACGCAACTGGGAGTTACGGGACGAGAGGCAGGGAGGTAGGGCGTGCTCTGATTGGTCAAAGCGCCGCAGGGATTGTCGTCTGATTGGGCAACGAGACCTTAGACGGCATAGGGGGCGGGGCAAGAGCAGGGGAGCGAGCTTTCATTGGCGGAGACGCCGCGCGGCGAAAAGAGCGGGAACGCAAGTTCATTCAAACCAGAGGGAAGTGGGCGGGGCGTTGCCATGGCGGCGGGGTGGGCCCGGCGTGAGCCCGGGAGAACCGGGGGGAGCCGGGGAAGTCCGGGGGAACCGGACAGAACAGGGGGAAGGGCCGGGGAAAACCAGGGAGAACCCCGAGGTGAGCCGAGCGGAACCGGAAAGGATTTGGGGGGAACCGGGGGGAGCGCACGGGGAGCCGGAGGTGGCCCCAGGGTAGCCCCGGCGCCCCGAGGGCAGGGGTGGGGCGGGGCGGAGGAGAATCGCAGGACGGCTCAGGTTGGAAGGGAGCACGGTGAGTCATGTGCTCCCACCTCCCTGCTCCAGCAGGATTGCCCTAGAGCGCGTTTCACAGGATTGCATCCAGATGTTTCTGGAATATCGCCAGAGGATATCGTGTGAGGGAAACTCCACACCTTCTCTGGGCAGTGTTCCAGTGTATGATCACCCACACAGAAAAAAGTTCTTCGTCATATTCAAGTGGAGCTTCCTATGTATCATTTTCTGCCCCTTGGCTCTTGTCCTATTGCTGGGCGCCACCCAGCAGAGCCTGGTCCATCCTCTGAAGTCTCTCTTCAAATAGAGACAGGCGCTGATGGGGTCCCCTCTCAGTCGTCTCTTCTTGAGGCTGAACAGGCTCAACTCCCTCAGTCTTTTCTCTAAAAGAAGCCATGTTCCATCCCTCTGGTCCCCCATGGCTTCTCGGCAGCCTCTCTGCAAGTCTCCTCTCTCCCCAGCTGCCTCTAGGCCACCCAGGCACGGCCGCTTGGCGAGGTGAAGGTGTCACACAGCGAAACAAACACGGCAGCATTGAGCCATCAGTCTCTGTGAGGGGAAGAGGGGCGAGTGGCACCCCTGGGCTTGCTGCCCCTGGTCACCCGGCCCCGTTTTCCACAGTTAACTTCCTTGGTTTCTGCTTTTCTCCAGGTCAGCCAGCGAGTCCACAATCTCTGCAAAACACAAGGATGGCATTAACCAGCACAGAGGATTTGTGGTAGGCTTGTTTGGAATCGTTAAACAGATGAGAAGATGGCTTTCCCTCACTGATGACAACTGGGACATGCAGTCGCACTCTCCTTGGGCCAGCACAAACAGGCAGGGATTAGCAGGGGACAGGCCTGAGCAGACAGCACAGCCCAAACAGAAGTAGCTGTGTTTATGGAAACACCCTTGTGAGCGGCTGCAATAAACTATAAACTATCCTTCCAGCTCAGCACCACACAGTGGTAGGTGTTGGATTATGGTCATATTAGGGTAATAAAGCCATCCTGTTTCCTCAGTGTGACTTTGTCAACATCTCTAATGATATTTTGGTGTTTTCTTTTCAGCCAGGGCTATTCCCTGTGCCAGGGAGGTGCTGGTGGGAAATGGAAGCACACAGACATGGCACTCAGTGGTTTCTTGGGCACATTTCCCACATCTCTTGTATGGATCTGGTCCTATAGGATGGAGTGGATGAAATTGAAGGAAGTTTTCTTCCCTTAGACAGATGATATGACCTCTGTGACTTCAAACATGCCAAAAACGTTCCTCTATAATTTCCTGATGTTGCTGTTGTATCTCCTGATGAAGACCAGTTACTCGTCTGATCAGACACAAACCAGCTTCAGAGGCAGTGAAACTTCCCTGTCATCAAGCAATGCCCAAGACTGCAATTTACTGCTTAAAGCCCAAGGCAGGAAATGTTCCTGCAGAGTGTTGTGGCTGCTCCTCCGACTTACGGGATCTGCAGGACCTGAACAGGGATAACTCACAGACCCCTACTTCCTACCCCTAGTTGTCTGATAGGAAAAGCTACTTTTATGTGATGCCAAATGCACAAACAGCCTGGTGATTATTGTCATGGCATGGGTAAATAAATGTTAATGTGTGAGGTCTGGAACTGGGGGGCTTGTTAGCATAAAAAGGAAGGTGAAGGCAGGATCCCGAAACACAAAGCCAGGCAAATTCATATGGGAAGTAAGGGGCTAAGTGCCTGCTGAAATAGCTGATGGAAGGATGCAAAGGCCTGTGGAGGAGGTGTCTGGGACACTTACCCTCGGCAGAAGGGCGTTGGGAAGGGTCAAAGGCCCGGCACCGTTCAATGATTTTCCTCAGGTCTTTAGGACAATCTTCCCCAAGAGGTTCCCAGTAATGGTGACTGCAGATTTTCTCCACGATCTCCTCAGGAGTGCAGCCTGGACAACAAGTGCAAACAGGAGTGTCAGGATGGAGCTCTGCTGCCACAGGAGGGTGCTGGGGAGGAAACCCAGCACAAAGCCGTGCCAAGAGCCTGCCTGCAGCCTTTGGCAGGGAGAAGCCAGCAATGAAGTGGCCCAAACTCTGTCTGCAATGAATCCCACCGTATTTGGCATGACACTGTTGGGCTTCAGCAGAGCAAGATGTGTTTACGCTTAAATGCCCAGGACCATCCAATAGAAACAAAGATTATTTGCATGTTTGTGGTTTAAGCAGGTTTAATTACAGGCTGTACTCTACTATATTGTAGTTTCAGGAGAAGTTATGAAGCTGTCAAGCACACCAGGCACTGCCACTGGCACCCACATGGGAGGCTCAGGGAAGGAGCAGTGCCAGACAGGAGCCACACTGTGCCGTGTGGCTTTTATGCAGGGAACCAGATATTTCTGTCTCACCTTCAAATGGGATTTTGGAGGTTGCGATCTCTGCCAGAACGATCCCAAAGCTGGAAGGAGACAAGCAAGATTGTTAGTATTCATTCCACCATGTATTCCTCCCTTCTAGTGGAGAGGACTCTTTGGCTATGCCAACTGGAAGCATCTGCTTGTGAGTCCAATTAAACCTGGCCTCCTTCCATAGCTCAGCAGCTACTCTGCCAGACAGCTGCCTGCTCACAGGCATCTCCTGGGAGGGACAGACACACCTGTATATTTCACAGGGCCTCTTGTAAGGGTAGTTGATGTCTTTCAGGTTCTCTGGAGCGATGTAGGCCAACATAGAGACTTGTTTCCAGTCTTTCTTGGCTTTCCTCTTGATGGATGATTCTGTTTCACACAGCTCAAATCCTGACAACTGATTGAGAGAATGAGAGAGAGAAAAGGAGAAGTGGAAACCTGTGGTGCAGCTAGGGACTGCCCCAAGATGGAGAAAGCAGAGCGAGATGCCCTGGGCAGTAAAGGCTGGTGTGCAGCTGTGTGTGCTGCCCAGCACGAGTCTCCTCCTGCAAGCAAAAAAAAGAGGTGAAGGCAGGTGAATCACCTCAGCTTCAGCTCATTCCAGGCTGGATGCTTTAGGAACACTCACTTTGCTGATGATAAGACCAATATAGGGAGGTTTAAGTGCCTAAAGTCATAGGGGAGATGCCACTACCCCATTTTATCCTGGACCATCACAATTCCCTTCAGTGTTGGTGGAGGGAGACATCCACAAAACCATTTAAAACTCCCAAAAGCATTTCCAAGTGTGGTGCTTACCTTCACACAGTAATCCCCAGCCACCAGGAACTTGCTGCTGCAGATGCAGCCATGGAGTCGGGACTTCTCCCCTGTCTGGTGCAACCTGCAGATGGACGGGACCAAGGGCAACATGTGATGATGATGATGACGGACTGACCCATCCCCACCTCGGCACTTCCTCCTGCCGTGGAGGGGACTGACATGCAACCAGAGAAGCCAGCAGCTCTCTGCCTGTCTTGGTGGATCAACCCTGCCAAGCCAACCTTTCCAGCAGGTGCTGGAAGAGCTGCTGTGGGCAAAGCAACAAGCCTTGTGGATGAGCAGGAGCTGTAAGGAGAACTGCCATGCTGCAGGCTACTTCCAAATCTGCCCTGTGGATCTGGGGAAGGGGATTTACCCCTTCCAGGCCTTTGCAGGCTTGAAGCCAGATGTAGGGGACAGTGACCAGGGTAAATGGGAGCTACTGCATCCAAATCCACTACCTACCCCTACACCAGCCTCTCATCCCAGTGTCCCGAGGTGGTGTCACTGGGAATCAGTGTCTAACGGGATACCACAGCTTACTCTGAGATACCAGGAAGCTGCACTCAGCTTTTGGATCATCAGGTGAAGTTACTCACTGATTTATACAGGTGCTCACCTGTAAAGGCCTCTGGCAGCTCCCAGGGCCATCCGAATGCGGATATCCCAGGAAAGGTGCTGCTGCTTGTTCAGCACATCCCGCAGTGTCCCATGCTTACAGTACTCCATGACGATGGAGAAGCAGGGGCTCCCATCTGCAAGGCAAAATCATCCCACCTTGTGCCACCTCTTGGGAGGGGACCACAACAAGGCACGTGCCAGTAGCTAGCACTGGGGATGGCAGGGGAGGAAAAGGGTGACATGAATGTGACACCCCTACCGTTCTCCTCAATGCAGATCCCGTACATGCGAAGGATGTTTGGAGACTCAAACTTCTTCAGGGTCTGAATCTCCTTCTCAAAGATGTCTCTCACCTTGCTGTGGAAATGGACAGCATGGTGAGATCCCTGGAACAAGGCATGGCATAGTGCTGTGCCACCCGCCTGGGGCCACACTCGTTCCCACCCAGGACAACTCACACTGGGTCAGTGGTCAGTGGCCTCTTGAAGGTTTTGATGGCAACAGGGTACTTGAGGTACTCGCCCTCATAAAGGTCATAGCTCTCTGTGTCCTGCAGGTGCCTGTGGAAAGTGAGCTGGTCTCGCTTGATCTCAGTGATGTCTTCTCTTTTACCAACGTTGACCTTCTTCAAGCCTGCTCCCACCATGTGCCAGAAGGGAACAAGGGACACATTAGGCAGGGCTTGGGGGGAAAAGACACAGTGCACAGGATGCAGGTGGTGTGACACTGACTTACGCTCCATCTCACGAATGACTTTGTTCAGCTCACTTTTCATCCAGTCCATCTTGCTCTCCATACACTCCCTGTCGATGTAGATCTCCTCAAGCACATCTTTAGGCTCCTCAGTACCTAGGGATGGAAACAAGCAGAGGGTGGATGACTGTGTGATTTATTTTTTTCATGGTTTAAATGTCCCTTTGGCTCTTCATGGCGGTGGTCATCAAGCCAGAGCTAGGTAACAGCTGGAGAGAAGGGCCAACCACCAGTTGCAGGGAAGGAGGGTTTGCTAAATGCACTCACTTGCAATCACCTGGTCCAAGAAAGCTCTGTCATCCCTCAGGTCCTCAGCATCCTGCCTGCGACATGTCTTTGACTGGAAAGCTTCCAGGAAAGCCTGCTTCTGCTCTGCCTGCAGCAGGAGTGAGAGCCCCTGGGCAATGTCCTCCAGGCTTTCATTCACCCAGACAAACTCCTCACCAGTACTTCGGGCTCGCAGGAACTTCTGGATCCAGCTGGTCTGGCTGTATTTCATCACGAGTTTCTGGGCTTCCTCCAGTGCCCGGAGCAGCTTTTTCATCAGTTCCTCTTCATGGTGGGAGATGTGCTGTCGTGGCTGAGCCCTAAGGATCCTTACGGGCTCCAGCAGAATCTGGATGCGCTCCACAAGGCGCTGGCACTGGTGCTTACAGCACTTCACCTGCTCAAATTGGGCATGGATGGCCTGGGCCACAGAGAGGACCCTCTCCACGATGTCCATGCTTGCAGCAAAGGGCTTGGCCTTTGGGGATGTGGGCTGGTAGTGTCTGGTGAAGGTAAGCCTCAGGTGCTGCTCAGAGATGAGCCAGATGCAGGTCTTCCACGCCTTCCACCCTACGGAACAGCCTGATATGGCACACATCCTCCCCCAGCCGCTCACATCTCCAGCTGCTTTGCTTTCCCTGCTTTGCCTGCCACTGCAGCTGCTTGTGCAGACTGGAGCAGGCACATGCAGAGACAGAGGTAGCAGCGGTAGTGGCGCATCTTTCTCTGCATTAGCAAGAGATGTTTTGGCTTGATTTATGTACATTAATTTAGCATGAGCCATCCCAGAGAGCTTCCACCCAGAGGAGCTGGGACATCAGTGACCCAAGGAGCATCCCCCCAGCAGTATTCCTGGCTCTGGCCCCGCATCACCCTGGGATCCTGCCAACAGAGTTTGTATCTTTGGCTGTAAAGATCTATTTTCATTTCTACCCAATGTCTCTCTCTGTAGTCACCCATCTAATAAAGGTTTGTACATCTTCACAGCCCCAGCATCCCCAGCTGCTCCCCATAGCTCTGTTCTGCCCATTTAAGATTTTGATTTTACATCAAGCTCTTTCTATGCACTCAGCATCCCCAGAAGGATGGTGCCTGCTCCCCAGCCCTCATGCAGTTAGCAAGGACAGAAAACCACCCCTGTTGCAGGGAAATTAGCAGCAGCCCCTCGGATGCAGCCAATGCTAAGAGAGGGGTGCCAGGTTCTACTGGCTGGAAACGAGATGGAAACGCACCCAGAATCCAGCTGCAGCCACTCTCCCGTCCTCTTCAGGCTCTCTCCAGCACGGTCCCCAAGGAAGAATCTCATCCGCTTGCCAGGAGAAAGCCTCTGTTACCTGCTCCTGCTTGGCTGACCTCGGCTGCCTCCGCAGACTGGAGGGGCACGGCAGGACGAGCGCGGGTTTAAAGGGTGTCACAGCGGAAGGGACATTGTGCAACCCAGCTTCCCACGCCATCACAGCTCCCAGTTCCCAGAAAGCTACTTGGGGTATTCCCAAAGGCTGTATGCCCTTGTGCTGGGTTTTGCCTGATGGAAGAAGGAACTGCCCACAGGAAGTGCAGTGGGAAAAAGGGGATGGGGAAGTTGTGTGCCCCTGTATTCATGCTTCTGCTATTTTGAGCACCACTGCCCGTTCTGCTGTGCTGGCAGCTGTGGGAAGGTTTGCCCAGGGCACTGGGACACCCACAGCAAGGGCTCTGTGCCCTGCTGAACTTCCTGCATGCGCAGTGAGACCCTCCAGAGCACAGCCCTGCTCCTCTCCCCATCCCTGAGCCCCAGGAGCCCCCAGCACCAAAGGAGGTGGGCTGTGGGCACTGGTGCTGGAAACAGGGCTTGACCTCTGCTGGGAGTGCAGGAAGTTTTGTAGATGGCTTCGTCAGAGGGCCAGGCTGATTTTGGGAAACTCTGGGGTTCATGCGACGCTATTGCACAACTTCAGAGAAGTGAGTGGCAGCTTCTGCTTACCTAGAGCCCCAGCGTCACACAGGTTTGCTGAGAATATCCCCTGCAAATCTCCTACCTCACTGTGGCTGATGAGGGGAGCCAGGAATGGTGGCTCCAAGGGCCATCAGCACCTGGAAAGGGACTCATGAAGGGTGGGAGAGCAGACTTGTGAGCAGCCCTGGGGGATACATTTCCCAGACCCTTTTTAGAAAGTTTTATTTTTCAAAATATACAGTTTATTTACAATTGTAGTGTCTACAGTTTTACATATAAATTTATTTCAAACCTTTAAATATCTGCAGTAAACATTAGGGAAAAAGTAATAAAAAATAAAATCACAGGATCAGCAAAAAAGGCATCTCATAGTAATTGTTTTCATTGGAGTTTGAGTTTCAAGTAGCCAATGTCTATGAAAACCATGAACTTGATAAATCTGGCAGAGACATATGGGAGAACTGGTTAGAAAAAGGCACAATCCAGAGCTGTGGGACCCACCCCGAAAGGGCTGCAGGCCAAGAAAACCCTGTGTTGAGATCAGGCCGGGAGAAGGACCTAGGACAGGGAATCCCCTGGGCATGAGTTAGGCAATAGGGGTAACTGCAGCATGTTGGGTGCCCTGGGGAGAGGGCACCCCAGGAGAGACAGGGGCTCTGGCAAGGTGCCAGGGCAGAGGAGGGAGGGTGGCATCAGGCACTTCATCTTTCAGGCAGCAGATCTGCCCGTGCATCCATAGCCCGGAGCAGGAGGGCAGCGAGGTGGGGGCAGGAGTAGGAGAACCCTACAGCCTCCTCCTCCCCTTTCCTCACCATCCTCAGCCCCCCATCCCCTTGCCAGTGCCACAGCTGGACCATAGCACTCCACAGGGATGCTCCACTTTGGAGTCACTGCTGTGGCACAGCCCCCAGGAAGGGGGCAGGGACCAGCTGGCCTTGCTGGGGGCTGGGGAGGGACACCAGCCCCAGTGCAGGGGGCATGGCTGAGCACTGGGCTGGGGCTGTCAGTCCTCTTTCTTGAAGGTCTCCTCAGGGATGAGTGTCCGGAAAGGATAATCCCAGAAGCGTGTGCTGATGCCAAAACCTGTGGGCAGGGGAGAGAGAGTTCAGCCCACAGCACCACCATCATCAAGGTGTTGCAAAGGGTCTGTGTTAACTGGTGAGGGAGGAGTGCCCACATTTTGGGAAGGGAGGAAGGCAAAATGAAGACAAGGAGGAAGAGCAGAGGGAGCAGGAGCTGGCTGGGCCATGCCAATAAGCCCCATGGATGATAGCTTATCTGGATGGAGCGTTTTCTCCTAGGAAACCGGGCAAAGGGCAGGTTGAGCAAGCACTGGGCTAGGGAAAGTGTGGGGCGGATCTGGGGAAGCCCAGGGCCTCACCCTACACCAGTCAATGCCTCCCAACAGGAAGAGATGCTGCCCCGGGCAGGGAGAGGCATCCACATCCCAGCACCATGGGGGTTTGGCCTCTGCCCTGGCATTCCAGGCAGCACTGATGCCCACCAGTGAGACAGGCTGCTGCCTTCACCCCTGCGCTGCTCTGGCTCCCCATCCTCAACCTGGGAGCCAGAAAATATTCTCTGCTTCCCCAGCAGCGCAATGCTTGGTTCTCCTCATCCCATATCCCAAATATTTTGGAGCAATCAGCTGCACACATACAGGTAGACTGGATCTTTGACAGCCCTTGCCCCTGCCAGCATGCATGGGGAACATGGCGCTACCTGATTTTTGGTGTTCAAAGTGGTGCTTGACGTGATAAGCCTTCAGGCCATACAGGTAGGTGCCCTTTTTGGGTGAGCCGTAGTGGAGGTAATAGTGCATCATGTCGTAGATGATGTAGCCGCAGAGCCCCCCGACGAACACCGAGAGCCCCAGCACCTCGGGCAGCAGGAGCCGCAGGACACCGTAGAAGAAGCCGATCACCAGCGAGGCTGGCACAGGAGGGAAGACCAGGCGGGAGCTGTCGAAGGGAGACTGGAAGCAGAGAGGGACGGTGGGACAGGCAGCTC
This sequence comes from Anomalospiza imberbis, assembly GCF_031753505.1. Taxonomy (NCBI): domain Eukaryota; kingdom Metazoa; phylum Chordata; class Aves; order Passeriformes; family Viduidae; genus Anomalospiza; species Anomalospiza imberbis. Next base: position 13,261,436 of record NC_089692.1, on the reverse strand, counting down.
CTAGCTCACCCTACCTCCCCCTGCACATCCCTGCCAAGCATCAGGGAAACCCATCTGGGAGAAGCCAACAGCAAAAACCCTCCCCAAACTCGTGCCCGGTGGTGAGAGCAGCCCCCCATGCATGGCAAGGTGCCCAGGCAGGTGGTGGCTTTATCTGGCAGGTGCCCAAGCTCCACAGAGCCATTTCCTCAGCAAAGCTAGAGGGAGCCTATGGCTCTTTTGGCCTTCCCCCTTGCCCAATCACACAGCTTGAAAATTTAACTCCAGCTCCTGCAAGGCCGTTTTACAGCCCTCACTGGTATTGGGTAAGTGCCTCGCTTGGGATGCCAGCAGTCACACTGAACAGGCACGAACAGGCTCTGTCTGGGCAAAGGCCACACAGTAACAGGGTCCAGCGGGGCAAAGGCCACCATTCCCACGGCCCAGCAGGTGCCAGCGGAGGAGGGAGCTGTGACTCACCTTGTGATGCTGCCCATGCAGCAAGAAATGCAGGGTGATGAGATAGTAATTACTAGCGGGTGGCTTCATGTGGAAGACAAAGCGATGGATGAGGTACTCAAGCAGGGACCACAGGATCATTCCCAGGAGGAAGATGAAGGGGAAGTAGTATTTGTGGACGGGGATGGAGTACTCTACACAATGAGATGTGCAGTGGTCAGCAGGGCAGGCGATGTGTGGGTGCTTTTATCCATCACTATCCTCCCACTGGCATCAGGGATGCCCGGCTCTCCCTCCCACCACTCATCCACCTCCTGTCCTGAGCTTCTCTAGGGAGCAAACTGCCCAAGCTCTGCTCTAAACCACATTTTCCTTTGATTCCTATTAATTTACAGAAACAGCCAGCTTCTTGCTGCCTCAGGAAGACAGTGAGGGGAGCTCCCTGCATTCCAGATTCCAACAGGGGCTTGGATGTGCACTCTAGGGACTGCGTCACCATTACAAAGCTACTTCACCCACCAGAACAAGGCAGGAGGGACCTTAGTTGCACAGGCAGCATTTGTGACAGTAAAACAGTGCTGTTGGTGTTGGTGGTTTTTTTTTGGGGGGAAAAAGAATAGACTTGTTGGGCACTTTCCCCCGCAGAACATTTTTCAGCCACCTCCTTCTTTCAGAGCTGGCTTCCAGCCCTGTCTCCTTCCTAATAAAATTTGGATTCCCCCAAAACCTGCTTATTTTTAGGAAAAAAAAAACGCACAAAACTTGGCAGCAAGGTGCTGAATGCCACAAGGAGCAGGGAGTGCCTGTGCAGCCAGCGCTCCCCACCCCACAGCTGGGCACAGCTGGCACTGGGTGGCACCTTGCAAAAAAAATAGGGAACCCAGCAAAAAAGGAAAAAAAAAAAAAAAGACAACAAAGAAGACAGCCTGCCCCGGCCACGCTTGTTGTTCCCGGGGGAGCAGGGAGCAGACAGTGGGAGATTCAAGGGCAGGCGCTTCGGGCAAACAAGCCTCGCACTGTGAGGCGCCGGCGGCGCTGAGAGCCGGGTTTGTTCGCCCGCGTTCAGCCGCGGCCCGGGGTGGGCGGCAGCGGCGATTGGAACACACCCCAGCACCGGCAGGGCTCGGTTTTGGGGACTGAGGGAACGGAGGCAAGAATGAGCAGACTGCAGCCCAGGTCAGCGGGATCTGTGCCTCTACTGATCTCCTGGGCGAATCTTGTGGTGAGAAGAAGGGAATGGAAGTGGGCAAGCACAGGTGGCTTCATGCAGGGGACATGCTGGGCGCCACAAGGGAGAGGTGCTGACGTGCTGCTCTTGCATGTGGCTTGTGGTGAGCACGTACAGAAGGGGGGATGAGGAAGGGATGCAGGTCTCCACCCACCCAGGGCATTCCTGCCCCTGGGCCCAGAGTGGGGTCAGTAATGGAAGCCCAAAGGCTTTGCTGCTGCTCGTACCTGTGGTGAAGGAGGAGAAGAGCCTGGTGTTGCCCTGAGCAAGGGAGGTGTAGCTGACCCAGCTGAGATAGAGCACCACGGGCGTCCATACCATGAACACCACGTACCTATGGGGTAGAAGGAGATGTCAGAGGAAGCGTCCTGCTGGCTGGTGAGCTGTCCCCCGCTCCTGGGGCAGGCACCATCCAGGGCAGAGTGCAGACCCTGTGAGCTCACCATGCTGTCTTGGAGAGGAACTCAAGGAAATCCGAGTGGAAGAGGCGGATGGGCCGATCCACAGGCTGGTGCACCCACTCGTCGTACTTCTCCCCTAAGTAGCCCACCTGCCACAGCAAGGGCTTCTGCCAGTCTACCAGGTCCTGAGGGAGTAGACAGTGGTTGTAGTGCTGTGGAACCCACAAACCATCCCAGTACCAGGCACAAAGCTGAGCTGCTGCTGCAGGCTTTTGGGCTGCAAACCCCCTCCCATGCCCCAAGAGCAGTTGCTTCTGGTTCAAGGTGCCCTGAGCTCCCCACAAGCACCAGCACAGGGCAGACAAAGGGCCAAACACACATCAGCCCCAGGGCTTAGCTCACCCCTGTGCCACCAGGTACCTGCCAGTGGATCAAGGTGAAGGTGGCTGTACCCAGACCTGGGTCAGCATCAGACCCTGATAACTGAGGCTCTTTGCCTCTCGAGCTGCCAAGATTAGATAGCGAGCAGTGATACTGCCCAGCAGAACACCTCTGGTGGCACACGGATCCCATCCCCATGGCACTGCCTCAGCCAAGGACATTTCTCCTTGTGCAAAGGACACATGGGACGGCCACAGCTGTTTGGGCACCCCAGTGAGGAGCAAAGAGGGAAGGGATGGGGAGCAGGGATACAGGATGGGAACACAGACTCCAGCAGTGCTGCTGTGCATGGCTGAACTCAGGGGCAAGAGTAAGAAGGGACCTGTGAGGGTACGCATGTTGGCATGGCATGAAAATAGGGAGGCACAACTGGCAGCACCACCTCTGCCACTGCTCAGCATCCCTGGACACATCTTCTGCTGGCCTGGCCAGATAAGCTGGATTCTTGGTCCCACCCCTATGCCAGGACTGAAACCACGCTTGCCTGGCCAAGCCCCGGGCCTGGCAGATCTCCTTGGGCTGCTGGTGCCACACAGCACTGGCACAGCAATCTGGCACCTGGGGTTGTGCTGCCAGTGGTGGGGATGGCTCAGTTCAGGGCACCCCAGGCAAGGATTTGGGGTGGCTGTGGGCATTTTGGGGGCTCTGTTGCAGGCAGGGATGAACACAATCACACAAGGAGGGGAAACAAACCCAGCTGGTGCATGGGATGAGAACAGAGCCATTCTCCAGTGGGGAGGTAGGGGGAAAGTTAAAGCAAAAAGGTCACTTGGAAATGGCACATTCTCTTTTAAAGGTGCTCAGTGATAAAATATTAATTTGGGGGGTGAAAGATATTCTCCTGCTCTAAAAAAAATCCCCCAGCTTTCTACAAGATAAAAGCATGCTCACCAACCAGCTGGGACCATGCAAGACATGGTGACCAGATGGTGCTATGGAGGGCAGGGACAGCCAAAGGCACCTTGGGGACAAATCCCCACTGTGGCAGGGCAGGAAGCACCCTGCACACACAGGGAACACCCTGCCCAGGCTGGGGAATCCCTTACGACTGCTCAGGCAAGGGGAAAAAAATAAATAAAGTAATAAAATAAAGAAAGAAAGAAAGAAAGAAAAGCAAGCAAGGTGTGGCTTGGCAACATTTCCCTCTGGAAGGGCACAGCCGCTGTCAGAGAAAGGCATCTCTCCCATGCTGCTGCAATGGGAGCCTCCCAGCGTGGCCACGCCTGTGCAATAAAGCATGAGCAATGCCATCCACACCAGGAGAAAGGGCAGAAGTGGCTGGAGCAGCTTGGCTCTCTCACGCCATCCCTCCCATCCAACAGGCCAGCAGAAATCCAGTACTCATGCAGGGAAGAGGAGACCTGGTGTTTCCCAAGAGCACTCTGGCAAACAGTGCGCTGGAGAAACTCCAGAGCTCTTACCGTCTCCACATCCACTGTTCTGTAGCAGAGATCTGTCTGCTCTGGAGTCTGGGCTGCAGCAACCACCTCCTTCTCATCCACTGTCTCAGAGAGGCTCTGAAAAGAAGGAAAACTCTGTGGTGAAGCACCAGTGGTGGATTCAGCTGGGGATAGTGATGGCTGTAGCACTCAGGGGTATGGCCAGAGTGAGCTCCTGCCTGCTAAACAAATATGGGGAAAATTCTGGTGAATTTAAGTCAGTCAGTTCCTGCAGAGCAGGTTTCCTGAGGGAAGCAGCTGCCAGTCAGCTGCCCTGCCCTTCGGACTGAGCATCGTGGGCTCAGGGCTCTTTGGAAACCTCCTCTCGAGCCCAGTGTTTGGAATACCCTGCCCATGGCCAGGACAGCATGGGTGCTTCAGAGTGGCAGTGCAGAAACTCTGGGCCCTGGGGCAGCATTTTCTCCTGCAAACAGGCAGTGCCATAGCAGAGGTCACCTTGCCACTACCAGTAAAGCAAGGGGCATTGCTGGGTTAGTGCTCCCTCCACCCACCCCACTGATCTCCAACAAAAGCCCAGCTTGGCTTTTTGGTCCTTCAGAAAGCTGGGCTGGCAGCCCTAGGGAGTGTGGTACAGCTGGTGCCACCACCCTGGCTGTGGGCACAAGGAAAAACACAGAAGGAGGGACCTTGTCCAAGGAAAAAGGCAAAGTGTCCTTCGCAGGGTGACACTGGGCTGGGTGCCTTTGCCATGGGCTGTGGAATATGAGGTGGAATTTGGTCGCAGCTCAGGAGAGCACGTTGAGGCACAGGGGATGCACGGGTACAGTGGTGGCAGGATGAAGACCCAGTTGCAGTCCCACTGGCAGGGCGGGCTGAGAAACAGGAGAAACCTGCCTTGTCTGATGCTTGGAAGCAAACACATTGCCAGCTGCCAGCTCCAGCCTCCTTCCTTCAGCTGTGCCAGCTCCGGCGCCAGCCGTGCCGCTGGTGGGGGGCTCGGTGAGGTTGCAGCCGTGCCCATGCAAACCCCAAGGCAGCCGTGCCCCCTGGCAGCAGCGCCCGCTCCCCGTGCAGGACGTGCCAAACATGCCTTTTCTCCCGCTTTGTCACCCTGAGTTACCCATTAACCCGGAGCAGGGGACGGCGTGGCCCGGCAGCCGCGGCACAGCCGTGCCCGACGGGGCTTCCAGCTGTGCCGCTTCCAGAGAGGAAGGATTTTCTCCCGACTCCTCAATGGATGCTCTCCCCATTGCTCCAAGAGGGATGCACTGCCACCCTATTGAAGAGAATACCACCCTGGCAGCTGCAGGAGAGCCAGATGCAGGAAAACCAGTGTCACCTTGCCAGGATGTCAGGACTTAACTCTGTGCCTTGCTGGGGACACCGAGGCAGGGCTCAGGCACTGTTTACCGATGGCAGGCACTCCTTGCAAGCTGTGCTCCCAACCCCATTTTTCGGGCTAGCCGGATTTCAAGCCTTATTCTGCTGGTACAGGAACTGCATTACCCGGCTCTGAGGCAGCCCCTTGCTTAGAGCAGGGGGTAGGGAAGGACAGGGGATATTTCCAGCCAGTATTTCCAGGCTGGAATCCCACTGGCATCAATTTTACTGCAGGCAGAGCACCGATATGAGCTGATGCCATGTACCACCACACCTCTCTGTGAGGATTCCCACTGCTGTTTTCCATGCTGCACACCCTGTCCTTCAGCCAGACATTCCAAAGCCCTAGGGCAGATGGGATGTCTTAAAATCCAGCAAAGCATGGTGGATTTATGGTTTTTCCTCTGCCCTGCAGGTGCTTTGGAAGAAAATTTGGCTTTAAGAGAGCGAAACAGCTTATCCATGCCCTGAGAAATGGGCTGGTGCTCTCCACCTTCGCGCTTGCACCACAACCTAGCCAGCAGCAGGAAGGATGCTTAAGAAAGCTGGGCTGACGCAATGCCCGGCACCGCTCCTCCCTTTTCCGAAATGTTCACACACCTCCAGTTCCCCTGCCCATGGATGCCTGAGCACCGTGTCATGGCTGGAGGCTTCCCGGTCCTCCCAGGTCAGGGAGATGGACTGGGGGGCTCAGTCCATCCCACAGCACATCCCACCTCACCACTAGCACCTGGGCTGGGTGACATCAGTGAGGTGCCATTGCCCTGTTTGCTATGGCAGCTCCCTGTCAGCACCTGAATCATCTCCTACCCCTCCTCTTCCTCAGCTGGGGAGCAGGAGGAAGGCTCTCCTCTTGTTCACCTTGGGGCTGGCACTGAAAGGACCGGGAGCTGTGTCGCAACCAGGATGCAAACCACCCCGGCATGTCCCAACTGGCTCCCCAAAAAGTGGCCTGTTCCTGCCTGCCCCAAGCATGCAGGCCCTGCTGAGATCACGCCCCATGGGACCTGAACCAGTGCTGGGGCTTTTGCCCATTCTCCTCTAAATAGGAGGTGGGTTGGGAGGAGGCTGAATGGCTGTGCTGAGCTGGGCTCTGCTGTCACCTGTGCGTGGTGAAGATGTATCTGAGCTGTCCCCAGGCAAACAGGTCCTGCCAGGGAAGATGAACAAGGGGGCTGATGTAAGGAAGGGAAAGTTAACGCCTACAAGGCACTGCACCTGTAATGAGCAGCAGTCCCAGTAAGGTGCTGCTGGTACACACAGGGCCAAACACCCAGGGCACGGCATGATCCAGTGACTGGGTGACCCAGCATCCACCTGTGAGCATCTGGCTGCCCTGCGTGGGTCACACAGGGAGCTCAGCACTGGTCCTGCACCAGCGGGAGAGCACTGGCTGTGCCACCCCAGTGCTGTCCTGCATCAGGGCTTGGGGCATTAAAAGAACAAAATCCAGCTATGATGTGAGCTACAGACAGAAGGGGTGGTCCAGCACGGGGTTCAGTGTTCTTGGGACACAGGCAGAGAAGCTGGAAACCTCCCCCTGGCCCAAACAGGGCCATACTGCCTGCAGACAGCTGCTCTGCCAAAAGCCTGGACCTGGGGGTATTTTCCACCCATTTACCCAGTGAGTCAAACCCCAGAGGAGTCCTACCATACCTCTGCATTGCTTCACAGCCTCCAGCACCTTCACTGAGCTCCTCAGAGGTGTCCACATGGGACAAGCTCTGTTGGCAGTACAGGTACAGGCATGTAGCATGAGGACACCCCAGGAGGTGCAGAGAGCCCAAGCAAGGTGCTGGCTTGTGGGGGCACCATCCCAGCAGCACTGTCCCACCAGCACTGTGGTCTGTGTTCTCTGGCTGGCAGAGCCCCACAGGGCTGTGTCTTAGCCCATTAAACCCTGGGTGCAGCAGGACTATTAAAAGGAGGTGAATTTATCTCCTAATCATAGTAGCAATATAAAAAGTGACTTCTTGTTGCATCACCCCCAAAGAGGTGCCCCAGGTGTCCCGCCTACGTCCAAGCGTGCTCAAGCTGGGATGCAAAGCCAGGGCGAGCCTGATGTGCAGCAATACAGGCAAGAGGAAGAGAAGGACACTAAACCTGAGAAGGATGGAGGATTCACTGTGACTCACAGCCACATCATGCACCCCAAAGAGGCTGTGATGAAAGTCCCTCATTGCTCAAACTGGAAGGGTAATTAGATGATCCAGTTCCCTTCTAGCGAGGCTGTTAAAATGCACTGTCTAGTTTAGGTAATTACTGGTACTCGCTTTGATCTCCCCTATATGTCCTGCTTGCATAGATAAAATGTTTAGGGATTAATTTGTCCTTAGCCAAAAAGATTTGGGTGATGCAGAAAAGGAACCCGTGGCCAAAGGAGAGAGCCACAGGAAGGGGCATGGAGAGGCCAGTGGAATGAAGGCTGGATCTTATCTTCTTTATCTCTCCTGCATTAACACCTTTTTCCCCCTTTCCAAAATCCTGGAAATTCCTGAGGGAAGCAGGGGAGGATGCTGGATGCCTGTGGGCATTCTGAATCCCTCAGCATGGGGATGATGCAGCTCTGGGAAATCCAACGGGCAAGGAGAGGCACTGGCAAAGCTGTGGAGATCTGGAATCCAACTGGGGAAATGTAATACTTCCTCCAAAGAGCTGTTTGGGCTACACCTGCCCCAAAGCACCCAAAGCATGAACCCAAGCACTACCAAGGACATCGCCTCTCCCCAGAGAGGATTTTTGGGGGTGGGGAGTAGTGCAGAGCAGCTCACACATCAATGCATGCTGGACACGGCCTCACCATGCAGCAGGCAGCTCTAATCCCTCCCCTGTGTGTTACAGGCTGGGATGGTTTATCTGGCACCAGGCAGCGTCTGATTTCCCTGCGCCCTGGCGTTATCACGCCATGTATTTGCATTGGGATGGTGGCAGCTCCCCTCGGCACGAGAACCCGTTTGTCCGGTACCTTCCTTCGCCCCAGCCCGCTGGGCTCGTCACGCCTGCGAGGAGGCGGCGGCTCAGCGAGTGTCCCAACAGAGGAGGTGCCATGGCCGGGATCCGTCCGGGGAAAATGCGGGCATTGCACCGAGGCTGAAACAAAGCCCTGTCTGTGGCGCTGGGGCCGAGACTGCGCCCTGGGGAGGACACCCAGCGAGAGCAAACAACCAGCCGGAGGAACCGGCCGGTCACTGACCCCGCTGGGATGTCTAGAGGGGAACTGCTGGGCTGGTGAAGGGGGCTGGGCTGGCCCCGCTGCTCAGCATCCTGCCCACGGCGTGCTGGTGAGGGCTGGTAATGGATAGGAGTGCCCAGAGGCTGCGGAACTTTCCCAGGGAAAGCTCTCCCTTCTGCCAGGACAGCACGGGACGGGCACAGTGGGGACAGAGCCGTGTCCTGTGCCCCACATCAGGCAGTCAGGGAGATGGCTGGGCTCCTCTCCTCAGCAGTGGCTGCTCACCACTGGCAAACCCCAGTGCCCAGCATCTTGGTCCCTGGTTGAGTGCTGACAGTGCCAGGAAGGGTGTCCTGTCCCATTGTCCACTCCGTGCCATACAGTCCTGCTAAAACTGACACTGAGCTCCATCTCCTGCATCCCTCCAAAGACCCCAACACCTCCATGCCACGCTGGCACCGCAGATCCACCCATCAGCCCTGCTTCCTAGCGTGGCCAGGGAGGAATGTGGCCGTGGAGTGGGACCCTGTAGGTACCCAGCTCTGTGCACTTGGCACCCTGTGGGCCTCAGGGTCCCCTGCACCTCAGACCCCAGAGGACTCCTGGGAGCCAGGAGGCACATGGGACCTTGGCACCCTGCACACCTCAGGCACCACCCATGCAAGATCCCAGGAGCCTCAAATATCCTCTGTCCCCTTCACCCCTCATGCCCTGTAGATCCCAGACCCTACAGAGCCTGATCCTATGGGTCCTGTCCTGCTCAGACCCAACACACACCATGTCCCATACAGCTCCATCTGAGATCTGGGTGCACTAAACACCTTATATGCTACATGCACCCCAGAAACTTCATGCCATGTACACCCCAAAGCCTATCCAGCCTCTGAATGTCCTGAACAGCTTGGACGCTGAGAAGCCTGAACCTGGAGTGCCCTACAGACCCTCTATGGCTCAGAGCCTGCACAGTTTGGATCCAGGGTGCCTTGCACATCTTAGTCTCCACACACTCTGGACTTGAGATGCTCTATAAACCCTGCATTGCTCAGATCCCGGAGAGCACAGACCTGGGGCACCCTATCAAAACTCGATCCAGGACCTGGGGCACCCTATAATCTCGGTACATCCCAGTCCCGGGACATGGGATACCCTACAGAAACGCTGTACATGGTCCTGGGACCATAGAGAGACCCTGTACCTCCTGCGATCAGGGCACTCTGTACAGACCTGCACATCCTGGAGTAGCACCTGGGGCACCCTACAGCCTCTGCATCTGCCAGTTCCGGGACGTGGGGCACCCCATAGCCCTTGTTCACCCTGGACCCGGCACCTGAGGCACTCTGCAGAGCCTGTATATGCCCCCGGGTTCCCCTATAGCCCGTCCCCCTCCGGTCCCGCTTCGGCCCCGCGGCGGTACCTGCTCGTCGCCGGGCTCTATCTCCCCCACGTAGTACTGCTCCAGCCAGCGGCGGGCGTTCTCCGAGTGCCGGTGGGGCGGCCCGTCCAGCGCCGCGCTCACGTCGGTGCCGGCCCGGCGGCGCAGCAGCTGCTCCCCGCCCGGGTGCAGCCGCACGAAGCCGCTCAGGTCGTAGAGGCGGCGGTGGCAGGAGACCAGGCAGGCGCCCTGCGCGCAGCGCGCCCGCACCTCGGCGGCGCTGAAGGACCGCGGCCCCGCCGTGGCCATGGCCCCGCCGCCGGTCCCGGTCCCCGTCCCGGTCCCCGTCCCCGTCCCCGTCCAAGTCCCCGTCCCGTCCCGCCGCCGCGCTCTGCCCGCACCTGCTCATCTGCATACATGCATATGCAGCCAGGCCACGCCCCGGGCCGCGCCCCGCCGCAGCCCATTGGGCAGCCATGGACGGGTGGGGCACGGTTGGGGTGGGGAGGCTCCGCCCCGCCGCAGGTACCCTGGAAAGTGGGAATGAGGCATCCCTGGAGAGGAGGGAGCACAGGGCACCCAGAGGGTGAAGGGGGAAATGAGGCGTCCCCAGGGGAGGGGAGTGTGGCCCCCAGGGGCCCATGGGTATGGTCAGGGAGGGGGAATGGGGGGTCTGGGCAACCTTGGATGGGTTATGGGGGGCACTGGGGTACCCCGGGGTGGAACTGGAGTATGGGCATGGCAGGGGCAGGGATGAGGCTGCGAGGGCATCCTGGGGTGGTAGCTGGGTAGGGCACTCCTGGGGGAATCACCCTTCCCAAGTTACCAATCCCCTTCCAAGGTCCTCGGTGGCCAAGGCAGGGGACACCCCAGTCCTGGCTCAGAGTGCCCTAGGAGAGCAGGGTCCTTCCTGGGGTCACACAGAGGTCAATTCACCCCAGTGTCACTTGCTGCCAGGCATCACACCCCCTTCCCAGCTGTTTGAAGATACATTTCAGTATTTAATTAAATTTGCAATTAGACAGGGGGACAGGAGGCAGTCCCAAATACCCCGAAGAATCACAGCCAAATAATTAATAAAGAATGACAATAAAGGGAGTTCCCCATGCATTTTTTTGGGAAAATTTCCCTCTGAAGTGTGGGGGGCTGCTTTGGGGTGACACCCTTGACCACAGGGGCTGGCCACGTGCCAGCAAATTTGGCATTGCCAGCCACACTGGGCTGCAACCAGTGATTAAGGTGGGGTTTGCCATCCCAGGAATGGGGAGCCCCCCCAGCCCCACCTGTAAGGGTGGGTCATCACACCACCTCAGCCCCCCGGCTTTGGGGTGCTGTGGGGCGCAGGCCAGGCGTTCACTGAGGCCTTTAATCAAGGTGGATGCAAAACCTGCTGTGGCAGTCGGCATCGGCTCCACCTTCCCACCGGCTCCTGGCACAGCCCTGCCACCCGCCTGGGGGAAAAGTCCTTTTTTGGGTGGGCAGATTGATTTTGCAGATCTGAATGAGCTGGGGCTCTCAGCTGGAGGCCACTGCACCCAATTCCAAACCAGAGACCCCAGACTCCAAGCATGCTCAGGTGCAGTGGCCACTATCTCTTTGTGGGGTGCTGGAGGAGAGGGAGGGGACACCTGGCTGTGACCCCATCTCACAGTCTCCACTGGCTGCTCCTGCTTGTGCAGCCCAGCCCTACCATGGGTTTTGGGGCCACAGGCTGCCAAGGGCCACCCTCTGTAATCACCACTCATGGCAGAAGTGGGTCCAGCCTTTGCCAGCCCACAAAGCTGCCAGATGACCTGTGGGTCCCTGCTGCCATCTTCTCCCAAGCACACAGAGAGCTGTGGTCCTCAAATGTGCCACAGCAGGGCTCAGGGATATGAACCAGGCTCTTGTGAGCTGACATTTCATCTGCCCATGTTACCTCCTGGGTGCTGTGGTGGGGCTCTGTCCCCGCAGTGGGTGAGCCTATCCCCAGCTCTGCAGTGAGAATGGGGCAGCAGGGGGACCTGTCACCTGCAGAGCAGGAATGCACTGAGCACGGGTGGCACTGGGAAGGGGACAGTACTGGGACCAAACTGGACAGCAGACACAGTGTAACAGGATCAAACTGGCAGCAGAGGGTTGTGCCAATGCCCTGTCCTTGCTGGTGTTCTCCTCCCTGTCCCAGTACCATGCCAGTTCCAGGACAAGCAGGATCAGGAAGTGTAGTTGGTTTGCTGATCAGCCTGGCTGGAATGAGAGCAGCCAAGTGGCTTTGGCTCATCAATTCCTAAACTGGTTTCCCCACGAGACAGACGGACAGACGCTGGGGCTGGCACAGAGGAGACGGCAGGAATGTGCTGCTGGGCTTGGGGCAGGATTAGGCCCTGCAGTGCTGGAGGGGCTGATGCTGGGATAATGGAGCTGTGGCCGTCAAGGAGGAGGAGGCCAATACAGACTCTGCTTGGTATTGCATCCATGGGAAAGGTTTTCCCTCTCTGCTGAACACTCCTTGTTTTTCTGCCAAACTCGATCATCAGGGATTAAACTTCCTTCTTTGCACATGGAAAGCCTCAGTGAGGATAGGGAAGGCACATCACGCTTGTTTCACCCTCAGGAGGAAAACAAATAGTGTTTAAAATGCTGATAGTGGCCTTCAGGGCACAGCGTGGGTTGTCGTGGGAGCCCTCTCCCTCTTCCAGCCCAGTCCTTGAGAAAGCTAATAGATACACAGGTAACAGCTCCTGGGATGCACTTGGCAGGCAGCTGAAGCAAGTTTTGGCAAGCAACTGTTCAGGGTCAGACCTAAGGTCTTCCACCCTCAGCATCCTCCTCTGCACCGGCCTGGGAAGGGTGCCAAAGCAGGTGTAGGGTGCGTGGGCATATCTGCAGAGCGCTGCTGGCTGGGCTCTCTGGACGGAGGTGGCCTGGGATGGAGCTCCTCTCCTTGGCAGTGTCCAGTCACTCCCGGAGCCCTGGCAAACCCTTGGCACCGGGGGTGCCCTGAGGGAAGTGGTTTGACACCTCTCCCGCGGTGTGCAAAGAGCGCTCCTGCCTTGTGCGGAGCGGAGCGGCTGGTTTAATCCAATGCCCGCTTGCTCCTGCTCCAGCAGAAGCCATGGATGGGTCACCCCCTGCCCTGCAGCACGACTGACCACACTCCTGAGCACTGCGCATCAGCTGAAGGCTCTATCCAATTCACCTGGTTTGACCATGGCAGCATCCCCAGAGCCGGTCTGGCGCACGCTCTGGCCCACGCTCACTGCCTGAGCAGTCCCTGCCTCCTCTCCCTTCTCTAAAGCTGAAGTTCAGAGCGAGGTTTGGCCTCACTGGGGAACTTTCTGCACTTGGCACCAGTTATCACGAAGAGCGGGAGGGTGCGGGGACAGGCAGTCGGGGGTGGGCAGCACAGAGGAAGGGGCTGGTGTGGGGCACCACCACGCCACATTTCTGACCATTTATCTCTGCCCCGCACAGCAAAGGCAACAACCTTTCTGCTTCAGGCGGGAATAAGCCGTTCGTGTTTCCTTGCAATAGTCACTTCTGCACGGAGTGGGGCTGCTCCCAGAGGAACCAGCAGACATGCTGCAGGGTGTGAGAGAAATGCTGGCAGCATCCGGGAAGAAATTCCACCCATCTGTGCAGGGCTACACGAACAGCCACGGCAAGGGCTTTTCCGCCTTCCTCTGAAGTGCCGGCCGTGCTCCGCCTCAGGGGCATTCACGTACTACGGAGATGGACTGTAATGCACTGTAATAACACGCTAAATACCACGATTTGTCGGTCTGTCACCTTTAAATAACAAACCTCCTTTCCCTTCCAAGCTGCAGGAGTACTCAAGCATGGAAATGAAAATACTTCCACGCTGAATGGCCCTCACGCAGGGAGGCGGAGGGCGGGAGCCCTCTCCCTGCAGCTCCCGGCAAGGAGCACGCTGGCCCCGGGGCTGCCGCGGCGCCGGGAGGAGCCCGGTGCGCCCGCCTGCTTTCCTGGGGGGCAGACGCTGCCCAGGGCCTCCCCAACCCGCAGGATGTGGGCTTGGGTTGGCCGCCAGCTCAGACGCCGCCCGGCTTTGCTTTCCCAAGAGGAGCCTGACAACCGCGGGCAGTTCCCAGTCTGCTCCCAGGCTGGTGTGGCAGGTGTCAGCACATTGTCCCAGCCAGGGCTGGGGGACCCAGCAGCGGCTTAGCTCCTGTGGGGCTCTGCTGCTACCGAGCCCTCTGCTTTGGGGTGCAGGGAGAGGGCCATGGGTGCAACACTCACCACCCACCAGGAGGGAGAGCTGCTGGGGGCTCCCCACAGAGAGAGAGAGAGAGCCATCAGAGCAACACGACATTCTAGCAGAACAGCACTTAAAAAAATAATTTTAATGTTTTAATTGTTTAAGATACATCATCTGTTCATTCCACAGCAGGATCCCACTGCCTGAGCTAGCACAGGGGTTGGGAACGGGCAGGGCACATGGCCCCACTCAGCAGGCAAGCGTGGGAGAAGGGATCAGTGCCGGTACAGGTGGGGTAGCTCCAGCTGGCTCATCCCTGACCACACATTTGCTCAAATCCAAAGTTCAGGCTGAAGCCAGCCCTGGAGAGGCACAGGCTGCACGTTCCAGGTGTGCACACACTGCACAGCAGCATCCCTGTGCTGGGAGTGCCCTGCAGGCACAGCCCCAGACAGACAGATCCATCAGTACATTCTCCAGTTGATGCTTCACAGTAAGTGAAGTCATAAACCTTTTGCCTCCATGGATTCCACCATTCTTCCAAACCCCCTTTTTCCCTAGAACCTGCCGCTTCCCTGTTCAAGAGCCTCGTCACTCCAGCAGCAGCAAATCTCAAATTAACCCTTATTTTCCCCATAGAGCTTGGAAACAGCCAAAAGGAGCTGTATCGAGTAAGTGTCCTCTCTGTGTGTTCTCAGTGAGGGGGCAAAGGCTTTCCATAACACCACATCTAAAAGACAGTGTGGATCCCAAATTCAAAAGGCAGATGCCTTTCCCAGTGACCAGGAAGTGTCACCACCAAGACAGGGACAAGTTAAAGTGCATTTTATCATCTAGTCAGAGCAGGAGATGGAGACACCTTAAAGCCTAACAATACTAAAACTGCTGGAAGCAACAAATTACAGGGACCTTGGGTGCTTGTTTGGGCTTTTCACAGGTACTGACTAGTGAGCAGAAATTATTTAAGATGTAATCCTGAAAAATGCTATTTCCTTTTCTTGCTTTGTGGGGAAATCTAAACGATGTAAACAGCCATTCAAAATTAGGACCCTGCTGCTTCCAGTGAAACTCTGAGCACAGTTCCATGGACTATTTCCTCTTCAAGCACCACTTACAACTCACCTTCAGAGCTTACTGGTGCTTGAGAATTATTTCTGCTTTAATTGTGTAAAACAACTGTTTTGCTCAGTTTGAGCCCATGTAAGGAGGCACCTGGAAAAGACTCTACATTACTGAAGTGAGTTTGGGTCTGCCAGGTGGGCCCCTTCCAGGGGAGCTTTCAAAAACCTCTTCATCCCAAACGAAACAATATTCACACACCCTTCTGCAGGAGAGAGCAATTTTCTGGTCTGGCATCCATTGCCAGCAATGGACACAGGGAATTTGGTCTAATTGGTCTGAAAGCAACCTGGGAAACGTAGGAGTAATGGAAGCACTTTGTAAACATCACCACGGCACATTACCAGGACGTCCTGCTTCAGCTCCTTGAGGCGATCTCGTCCAGACAGAGCGGAGCAGAGCTGACTCAACATGGCTTGGGAATTAAATATTCAGTCAGTTCCCGGGTGGCTCGCTGTCCCCACTGCTCAGAAGGTGCTCTCGAGCAGGCAGTGGCACCCACAGCCTGTGGGACAGACCTCCTGGGTGCGAAACCACTCCATCATGTGGCTGGTGTGGCCTCCGTGTCCGCAGGTCAGGCAGAAATTGGAGGAGCCGCGCACGGCCACGTGGCAGATGGCGCACTGGAAGGTGAAGCCCTTGCAGATGGCGCACTGGGTGCCGCGCACCTCGCTGCGGCAGTGGCTGCAGTACACGCCGAACTCTGCCGGAGGGAACACACGGAGAGCGGGACAGTCAGTGCTGGAATCACGGACAAAGCAGCCCTGCATACAGCCCCTCACACTGCCTCAGAGCTCCAACAGGATGGGAGAGCGGGTGGTGTTTCGAGATGTTGGTTTGTTCTCCACATGTGATCAAAGGAACAGGCAACTGGAGCACTGAGGCACCGACTGGCCCACCAATTCCCCTGATGGCTACAGCTGTCTGCTGGAAATGTGAGTTGGATTTCAAGCTTTGGAGACACTGACTCATGAAAGCTTCCTGCTGGTCTCATCCACCTCTTACCAATATAAAGCATCAGTAAGCAAGAACAGCCTCCATTTCTCATCAGAGAGCCCACCTGATGCTCCTGTATCAGACTGTCAGCTATGGAGGAGCAAAGGCAGTGGGTTAAGTCACCTGTTTTCACTCCAATTACTCCTCAGAAGTTGTCTTGGGGGACAAGGTGAGACTACTGCTGTTTCTCTGGCATCCTTCAACTGTTTTTCTCCCCCCAGGTCAAGCACATCTGTTCCCAGAGGTCTATGAAGAAAACAATTCGGCAGCTGTCCTTAAGCTGGGCATCCATGCTGCTGAAAGTATTTTGGGAGGAAAGTTCTTTTTGCTGGCTAGC
Source organism: Anomalospiza imberbis (assembly GCF_031753505.1). NCBI lineage: Eukaryota > Metazoa > Chordata > Aves > Passeriformes > Viduidae > Anomalospiza > Anomalospiza imberbis. The sequence goes on along the minus strand of NC_089692.1, from coordinate 13,244,954 downwards.
TCACCTAGTTAGAGATCTTGCAATTTTAACATAAGGACACTTCAGCCCAGGATCAGAGATGAAGACAGGGCATCTCAGAGGGAATAAAGGACATTCATCAGCACAGAGCTGAGCACTGCTTGCATGGCAGTATGTGAATTTTCCAGCCTTCCTGGAGAGATGTTACAGTCTACAAAGCCCTTGAACCGACACCTGAAAGCCTCACCTCCACCCAGAACTGTGAAGAAGTTAAACCCATTTACTGGCAGAGCTAACCTCTGTCAGAGATTAAATGCCACATTTGCTGCAGCATTTCGGTAACCAATGGACACTTTATCCATGTAGCAGGATGCTCTGCCTAAGCAGGAATAAAACAGCTTGGATTTTGCCTTACTTGCAAGCTATCAGTGATGGATTGAGCAGGGAGGGCCCTGCTGTTCTTTGTGTTGAAGAATGCTGAAACCAGCTTGATCACACACTACCCCAAATTAGACCCATCACATGGATAGGTAAGGCAAATGCTTCCTCATCAAGGCTGACATCAACAGGGATGTGAAAACCCTGGCAGGGAAGGGAGAGGTAGATGTTTACAGAAGAAGAAACCAAAGAGCTGATAGCATCTTACTCAAAAATAAAGCACGTTCTGTTGAGCAGGCAGGACAACATTTTATCTAAAATTGTGTGACTGACAGCCAATCAAAGACCAGTTTCATTTTTAAATGGTGAAAATTTTTAACACACCTCCTTTAGGTGTGTGTGAAGATCCTTACCTTGGGTGGGGACACCCCTCAAGGTCACTGCTTAAAGCTCAGTGAGAGAGATTTGCCCATGGTCATTGCTACGGATGGACATCAGTGTGTGCCTGATAATTATTAAGCTACCTTTGACATTATTTATTTAATAACCAGTGCATTGTATTTCTAGTTTTAATTTTCTATACTGTGTGGTAAATAATTCTGATTAAGGCCTTTTTAGTCTAATGATTATCATTATATTCATCAATTTAAATAAACTCTTCATATTTTATTCATATTAAGTAATTGGTTTGCCATCATTAATCCCGTGGAATGATTTGTACCAAGGTTCAATTACACCTATATAATTACTTTAAACCCTTGTGACTCGCTTGGGTGGATCTCTCCGATAAACTTTGTCCATTCTAATCATGACACAGCCTGCCCTACAGATTGCGCGTTCCTAAGCTCCCAAGGCAGAGCTGTGGCTCTGCCTGAGCAACTGGACCAGACACTCACCAATTCCCTTGTGGGGATCAGGAGGACAGGAGACAAACTTCAGAACCTCCGCCCGCTTCTCTCGCAGGCCCCAGCGATAAAGGATTTCTCCATAGCACTTCTTAAAGTCATCAAATTGCTGAGTGTTGGCAGGATCCAGCAGCCTAGAGGAACAAACAGGCTTGTAACTGACTGACTGTCAGAGACTCTGGTTGCAATCCTCTTTCCTGCAATGGCTATGCAACCATCTCACATTGCTGGAAATGCAGCAGGGCACTTCCCATGGGTTGCTGAAACATTGCTGAATACAAACTGCTCTGGCCTTGATTTATTCTACACTCCAGGGTGCACACTCCATGGGTGGACTGTCCTTTGGGACTCCCACCATGGCCTCTGAGGGATGCATCATGTGTAATCCCAGCAGCGCTGATCTGCAGGATGAAGCTTCTTCAAGTAATTGTAGGAATGACAAGGTCTAGGGGCAGGTGTGGTACTGCACAGCACCAAGAGACCTGGCCATGCAGTTCCATGTGACTGAGACACAAGTAAGGCATCTCTGAATGCCCACAAGGCATATGATAACCTACCTTTTGTTTTTCTCATGCTGGTCCTTCTCCCTCTCCCGAGGATCAGGATATGTTAGGTTTCCGTAGCGGAAGTCATCTGGAGAAGACTCACACCAAGGAGTGGAGGTCTGCTCTGTGTCTTTGTTTGCTGCAAACACCAAGAGGCTGTGAGTACATCTCCCCCCTCAAAACTGGAATCAGGAAGGGACATGAAAGACCACAGGTTTGCAGCCCCGCGTTTCAGTCCTATCTCTGTCCTACCACCCTCTGCATTCCAACAAACACTGCCCTGCCTCCAAGAACTACATGCCAGCCTCTACTTGCCAAGTGCTTCTACTACACTATTGGTGAAAGGACTTAATGGGCATCACCAGGCAGAGAAATCTATTGTGGAGGAATCCCTTTTGCCTTCTGCTTTAGACAGAAAGTAGTCAGGCAATCAATCCCATGGAGTTTGCTTGGGAACATTTCCCTGGGCAGACTTGGGTTTCTCTTTCCTAGACAGGGAGGACTCTCATCACCAGGACTGCTGTTACGTAAAGGGGCCTCTGCATGCAAGGTACTGCCCTGGGGGCAGGGAGATGACTGCTAATAACTGCTACAAAAGATTATCTGCTCTCCTAACCCCCATCCTGTCCTCTTCCCCATGTCACACGTGCCTTGATATCACACTGAAAAGTTACAGCTGTGGTGCTAACAGGGCTGATGCTGCCCCAGGCCATGTATATCACTAGGAATCTGCCTAAAGTTTCAACTGACACCAGAGCCCCCCTTTGTCACCTTTGTCACAGTGAAAAACCTCTGTGGATATTCATAGCACCAAGAACCCAGTCTTTCCAACTGCTGCACTCCTTCCAGTGAGAGAAGAAAGCCCAGCACTGCTTTCCCCCCAGACACTGTGGAATTAGCCAGCTGATGACATTTTGAGGCCATTTTTGATACTCGTTGATGAAGTATCTACTGAAGTCAGAAGGTGCAGGACTGCAGGAGCCTTGATGCAGATACTGCAAGGCCTGCTCACTTCCAGCCATGGAGCCACACCATACTGGCCAAACCCCACAGAGCTGCTCTGGCAGAACACATCTGCAATCACAGCTGGTACTAACTCCCTCTTTTCCCCAGCACAGGAGCTATCTAAAACCTTGGCTGGAAGGGTGGGAGATTCCTTTATTTACTAGCCAGGTCTCATACCTATGCTCCAGCCTCCAGTGCCAATCCCAGGATCTGACATGCTGGAACAGGAGCCAGAGGAAGTAAAGCTGGGCTGTTGAGGGGGGAAGGAGAATAAATCATATCATCTATGTGAGAGACATTCAAAGATATCCAAGACAAATGGGAAAGAAATGGCGATCTTACGTATCGGCTGTGGGAGGCCAGGTTGGAGGCACGCTGAGGAAAGGGGACACAAGAGTTGGGGCACCCCTGGAGCCTGGACTGGGCTTCAAACACACTGCAGAGCATGGCCAGGGTCTGTACATCATGGAGCTGTGAGTAATGAGCCAGCCTGGGAAATGAAAAAGACAGTGTGAGACTGAGCAGAATTCAGCAGCAAAACCTTTGCAACTCCAGGGCAGCTACTTTCAAGCCTGTTGCACACATGGGTTTGGGTGTCATGACTGCCCACAGGAGACATATGCACTGAGGGGCCGGATTGGCTTTTCTGTCACACCTCTGAGGAGCCAAGTTCTCCTTCTGAAAACGCTCATGCCCTAACTGGTGGGAGAAAGATGGGAGCTCTGGGAATTCAGCAGTACTTGGGCTCTGATGTAATATTGGAGCCATTAAACTCACTCCCAGCCACAAAATCTTTTTGACAAAGCCCTCTGGGTGCAAGCGTCCTGCACCTGGACCACAAGACAAAAGGCTGCTGCAGGTTTTGTAGAAGGCTAGGAAGTTTCCAGTTTGCTCTGAAGACAGAGTGATAAAGAACAACCTGTGCTGTGCCCCCACTGCTGCCATGCAGCTGGAGAGAGCTTGGCCAAGCAACAGTATGGAAAGCACAGCACACAAACCCTACACTTCCAAATAGCATGGATTGACAAATAATATCAGTCAACAAATTATGTAACTCCTGAGAAGAGGCACCTGGAAAACATTTGTAGCTAACACTTGGCTTTGTGGCCACTGGAACAAATTCCCAATAAAGCTAGATGACAACAGGGGAATCTGAAGGTGAAAAAAAGGTGCTGCACCAACAGGCTCGTTTAGTGGGAAGCAAGAAACCCAAATCTCCAAGTCAAGCATTGTGGACATGGAAAGCAGAGCTCCACCTGTGCCTGGCCTATTGCTCAATGCTGGCCAAGGAAGACCTGAGTGATAGGTGGAAGGTCAAGGGCTGCCTCCTGTATGCCAGAAACACATTTGGAGTTTCCCTTTCTGATGCATCAGAGGCTTGAGATGGGAAAAATATCCATGCTGTGGCACTACCCCAAATATTAAATGACTCCTTACACATAGATAGTTATCGAGGGCTCTGCTTCAGCAACCATTCCCCAGCCCCTCCCCAGCATTCAGACACGTACAAGGACTCCAGTAATTGACGTCCAAATGGATGTTGTGCCCAAGGTATCTCTAAATCTGGGTCAGACTTCGGTCCAAGACAGAGATCAGTGGCTACCATGGCCAGTGACCAAACCTGGCAGACAGGAAGGAAAAGCAGCAAAGCTACAATTAGGATTAACCACGCTCCCAGGGCATAGGTGTGCACAAATTCACACACAGACAGATAATAATGGAGCTTGTCTTTTTTTTTTTTTTTTTTCCCTGACAGCAGGGAACAGTTTCAGTCTCTGTGTCACAAATAATACAGAGAATAACACAAAACCAGGCTTTCCCTGTCCCACTCACTTCGTGTTTGGGTTAAATGCAAAAGCAGAACAGTCTATAGTCTGTAAGTGCATTTTATATTCACAAGCATCAAAAGGGTATAGATTTGATACAGTTCTTGGGTTCAGAGATGTCTGGTGGCAGAAAGTTTACTGGTAAATCATTATTTGCATGAGAAGTATCCTTTCATTAGTGGTATCACTGAGCACTATTCTCCTAATGCAGCCTGGCACAGACAGGACTCTGTTTGCCTTTTCAATTTCAGAAGTTTAACCACTTCACATGAAATTTCTCCTTCATTTATCATCCTCTACTCTGAAAATGGTCAGTCTTGTCAGTCTCCATACCACTGATCTAGGATTGTTTTTTTCTGCTGTGCCTTTAAAAATGGGACAGAATATTCCTGAGAAAAGGAAAGCTCCTAGTTCAGCATAAAAAAAAGAGCAGGAAAGGAAAAAGAGCATGGTACTAAAAAGACAGCAGAAATCAGAGAACTGACAATGTGGACAATAAAGAAAAGCCACATGCACCAAGTACAAAGAACAAACAGCCAGAAAAAGTAGTACCAAAGCTGCTCCCCGTGAAACCAGAGAGAGGAACAGAAGAGAAACCGAAACAAGGACTGGGCTGTGTAAGAGAGTGCACAGAAAGCAAACAGGAAAGATTCCACTTCCTACACTGCTACAGAGCACATCAAACCTGTAACTTGCAATTCAAGCCTGCATGTCTGCTGTGAGCTGCACTACGGGCTGGAGTTACACAGGACAGGGAAAACCAAGCAAAAAACAGAGTTATCTCAGAGAAATCTTGCTGAAGTTACTCCACCCAAACCCTGGTCCAATGTGGACAAACCAGACTGCTAGAGGAAGAACAGACAAGAGGGAACTAGACCTACTTTCTCTCTGCTGCTGTTGCAGAACCCACCAAGAAGCAAGACAACAGCTTGAGTCAGCTTCTGCTTAGATCAGGTAAGCATATGCATGTTGCCTATCCAGCTCTAGGAAGAGCCAAATGTTGAGGAGATGTGCACAGCTCCTGTGGCACTGCCAATTCCCATCTCTTTCAGGTGTTCCCGTGTCCTGTCAAATGTTCTGCCTGTTGCAATGGACTAATCACAGGAAAAAGCATGGGCCACAACAGCCATTTTTCTCCTACTTTTAGCTGAAGGCAAATAGCTACCCCCATTTTGGGGCCCCTGGGCCCAGGGTCTCCTGGGAGAAGACAGCTGCACTCAGTACCCATTGCCAGCAGAATGCCAAACAATGGGAACAATTACATAAGTATGAAAAAAATTACGGATCAGAATGCTGACAGCAGCTAGGCAACTCTGTGCTCAGTTACTCCATTTGATGACTCAAAAGCAGGCTGCATTCCTCACTTTGCCTACAGGAATTCCCTGAAAAATGTGTTTCACTCAGTTTGGCAAAGGGCATAAAAGAATCTGTGTGCAGTCCTGGGAAGGAATCTCTCAATGACCAGAGTCAGCGAGGTGGGGACCACCTTGTTGGCCATTCCACAGGCCAGGTTCAACACACAGGGAGTCCCTGATAGAGCTGCTGAACCCCAGTGGTGTTTGGGTGTTGGTGACAGCACAAGCCATTGGAGGGTAGCACAGCATGCTGAGGAAGAGGTCGGATTCCATGGCATACCTGTACGAGATCCCTCCGCCCCACAGCCAAGGCTGAGGCAGCATTCTTCTGGCAAGTCTCCTGGATGTTATTCACGTTTAGTCTGAAAAGAAAGGAGGTAACTCAGCTCTGATTGGCACATTACCTACAAAGGTGGGGAGGAATAGGGGGAAGGGGGAACATGGCTCTGGCAGCAGTGAGCAGCCCAGAACCTCCCGATCAGTACGAGCCTCTTGGCATGGCCAGGATCCCATCCCATCCTTCTCTGTTATTCAGGGATCACTGCCATCCTCCTCCCACTATTCACTTTTGCTAATACACCACACATCGAGGCCAAGTCCATACTAGCTGGGATTGATTCTAAGCAACACCATTTCCAAGAGGATATCAGACCAAACTTCTGCTGGGGTATCATGAAGTCCAGAATCATTCTTGTCCCTAAAAGCCGGTGCCATTGGCTACATGGTCGTGTTCCCATTCAGGCCATCAGTCTGCTCTGGCTGACTCAGAGGGAGACAGGGGCATACTGGGAAGAACCAGGCTGGCTGGGGGATAACACACCCACTGTGTGAAGCCTTGACAGGCTGGCAAGGTGGGCTGAGGAAGCCCACGTGTGCTTTTCTGCCTGTCATCAGAAATCTTCCCAACACTTCAACGGTTTGAGATTTTTACAGTACATGGAAAAGGGTCAGGCTGTTTACACAAGATGTCCCAAGAAGAAAGGTCCAACAGTTTTCTTCAGAGGAATATTCTTTTTAAGAACACAGAAAGGGAGAGAAAGAAGGGTTTTTTTCCCTCTCTTTCTTTCCTCAAAAAGGAAACCTGCTTCTTCCCTGAATGTCCATAGATTGGAAATTCCGTTAAGGACCAGCCAGTATTACCAAAGCTAAGAAAGAAAAAATTCAGGAACAGAGGTTTTGTAACCATATGATTTAGAAAGTCCGGAAAAAGGAAGCCCTTTGTTAAAAAAAATCCAAAACCGACAAAAACACAAAAATGCCGACAGAACTCCATCCTTTCCAATACCACAGAACAACCTGCACAACAGACCTGACATGTACAAATAAGACCCCAAGTGGGAACATATCAAATACTTCTGAAATGAAAAAGTTTTATGAGCTATTAATAGTTTTACAGAATGAAAATGTGCATTTACTGAGATTTTTAAGCCTCTGCATTTAGCGTGAGATTTGAAAAAGAATTTCTACTGATAATTTCTCTCTTTAGCAGGTGAAAATCTGAACCCGTAACATTTACAGTGATGATGCTGATTCAAACTCTGTTGACTACACATCATCACAAATTCCTCCCCTCACACTTTTCAGATTTACAGGAGACAGGTCCCCTCTCACAGGCAGAGGGATACCAAAAAAAGCAGTGAGGCAAGAACAGAGGAAGAAGGTAGAGAAACATTCACTGATCCCTGCTGACTGATGTCAGGATTAAAGCGCAGCAATGCCAAAGACAGCTACTTTCATTTGGGAAAGGATGACAGCCCACATGTACTCACATGTAGAGCTCTCCCAGCAGCTTGTGGACAGGCAGCAAGCAGGAAATATCTTGGATAATAACTTTCCCAGCAGCTTTGATTGGTCGGTTGTTGGCATCTGTCCCCTCTCGTTTGCTTTTCCACCTCCTTGATTTCTGCAGAACCAATGGCAAAGTGTTACTGGAGAAGAGGACAGTAGGCTGGTTGGGACAGGGAACAAAGCACTAGGGTCAGGACTAATGCAAGCAGCACCCAAACCTGCCTTTCAGAAGGCTCTGTGTTACCCTGGAAAACATCCATGACATGCCCAGGAGAACAAGCATCTCCATCTGTAGGAAGTGAAAAGCAGGTCAAGGCAGCGAGCTCAAGGTCAAACTCACTCAAAAAGTATTTTGTGAGTTTTCCTGTGAAAGCCAATAATAGAATAAATCAGCATTGGGATGCTAATCAAACCTGGGCAAGTTTGGCAGGAGGACCGTTCAATTCTCATTCTCTGGGAACCCTTTGCAGAAACCACTGCTGACTTCAGCCAGTGTCAGCACAGAGACATGCTGGAGGCAGCTGCCACTTGCCCTTTGCCTCAGGGCAAGCCCACAGCTCCAGACTGTCTCTAGGTCTGCCCTCTCAGGGTGAGAACAGCCCTGTTCAGTGTCAGCACAGGGCTCCCACCTCCTGCTTTATCAACAGCTTCAAACAAACAACTGGCAGATGATAAAGCAGGGTCCAAGTTTTCCTAGCAAGGATCCCTAGCTACCATGCTAATATCTACTTACAGCTGGCTCAGGACATAAGACGGGGGAGAAGAAAGGAGAGGAACCAACAGAAGGGAACAGAAACAAGAAGCCAAGATTCCCAAATACTCCCTGTAACAGATACAGAGGCCATCTTAAAGCCAAGCCGCATAAAGCTACCCTGGCTGTGTGAAACACCGTAGAGTACCTGTCTGGCATGCTGACCTCTTCCAGCTCCTTGCTCGAGGAGAGTGAGGAGGAGGGATGAGAGGATGTGTGGCAGCACGACAGGCAGAAGGCACTGGAGCTCTACTGAAGGAAGCACTGGCTGCTACGCAGGGTTCCAATGCTTTGCAATGCTGCTCTCCTATGGCGCGCTCCCCCACTGCCACACAGAGCCGACCGACCCACACAGAAGCGCCCGGTCATGCTGAGTTAGGGAGGCTCTCCTGGGACACTCAGGCTGGGGCTTCCCACACATCTCATCAAAGCAGAACTGCCCCTCTCTCAAGGGGCCAGCAAGGCAGCCCTGTGCTGATGGCTCTGCAAGGCAGACGCAGCGTGCACAGGCTCACATCAGTGCTCCTAAAGAGCAGACTGGGACACAGGAAAGGCAGGACTTGGATCTGCAAGCAAGATCACCTTTACTGTTGGTGTGAGGCCAGCTCTGGGATGGCTGAGTGCCAAATGGCTTTTGACCATGACCATGCAGCCCTGTGAGAACCTGGCAGGCTTATCAGACACAAAATGTCCTTGAAAAAACTACTAATGACCTTAAGAAATGGCACTGCCTGCCTGGCCCAAGCTTAGGCCAGTGTGCTGAGGAGGTTTTGCCATGCTGAGCATACTACTAACACATGCCACAAGAAGGAAAAAGGATGAGCTCCTGAAGGTTCTCTGAACACTGCACAGCTGAGGATCAGAGGCTCCTGCTTGACAGTAAGTGAAGAAGGCATTTCAGCCACAAAGGAGACGAAAGTGTGTTGTTCCAGGGATGCATACAACATTCAGAGGGGTGAAACACTGGTAGAAACAGGGCTGTCAGCATCCAGTGCTCCGGAAAAGCTGACTGACTAGTTCTCTGCCACGTCTATTCAAATCCTAATTCATCCAAGAGGAATCTGCCTGCAGTACTTATCTGTCCCCTGAAGCTGAAAAGCACTATGCAGTGGACATTCTAGGTGGCTAGAATGGGGTCAGGTGGGAGACCCACCTCTCTTCAGTCCATCAGTTCCTAATCAAGGCACAGTCTGGATCAGCTCTGCCTCTCTTGACGTTAGGCAGGCTAATCCTGTTTTGATAACACCTAAAAGTTTAGCTGCCAATTCCATGCGGAAGGATGTGAGCTGTATTACAATAAGGTTCCCAAGTAACCTTACAACAACCTTACAAAAAGGTTCCCAAGTGGCACCTGTAGCTTATTCTTTCTCAGGACAGCAAATGCTGTCTCCCAGGTGTGGTGAGGAACTGCTGATGCTACCAAAATCAGTATATGAGTGAAGCTTGGGAGCCCCAGCATAGTGACACGCCAGGAGGAAAGAGCTCAGGCACTGTCCTGGAAGGGCTACCAGGCTTCTCACAGCAAAAACTGTTATTTGTGCTGTGTCTGAGTGGGTGTTTCAGCCCAGGCTTCCAGACACAGAACCACGTTCTGCAAGACTATCAACAAGAGCTTCTAGAGCCTGGTAGGTAATTTAGAGAGCAACCTGCCACCTTCTGGCCATCTGTAAGCCAGCTGTCCCCAGGACTCACAGTCGATGGAGAGCTCCCTCTGCCCAGTCTTTGGGAACAGATTCAACCTGCTCCTGCCCCCTGCAAGAGCAGACTGAAGAAGCCTCCCAACAGGCATTTCAAGACTACAAACATGGACAACACATATCATTTTCCACAGGCAATTGGGTCTTTTTTTGGGGGGGGAGGAGAATGACAACAAATGAAGATGAGAATGAAAAAAAGCTCTCATGAATGGTTTCCACTGCTTGCTTTTAGCATATCACCATACAAATGGAAACATTAAATGTATCAGAACCCCCTGAAAACTTGGACTCAAACCAAAATTGACCTGTTTTCTTCCTCTGCTTATTTACTGGCAAAAAAGGAAACCCTAATTCTTTACTGGTGCATCTCCAGGAATGGAGTTAGTTGGTGGCCACAGCCCCTGCCTGTACTACACTTCCATGCCCACCACTTTTAGCCCCTAAAGCTGTGACAGAAATAAATCATAAAGCTACATGTAAAGTCACCATTAAAAAAGCCTGGATTTTTGGCAATTCAGGTTTACCTCAGCTACATCAAGTAAGAGTTAGGAAAAAACCCCACAATCAGAAGTATGGGAACCATCACAGATGGGGTAAAGTTCATCACCACTGACAGCAGAAGTTCTACTTTAAATCCAATAATTGCTGGTGTTAATCACAGGAGTAGCTCTCCACCAGGCGGTATTTGAACACATTTAACAGGGATTACCAGAGACAAAGAAAGCTTTAGGTTTCTTTGCTTTAGGTCCACCTCCCTCCCATTCCACCTCTTCTCCCAAGAGAAGCTCCCACTTTGGTGTAATCAAAACGTGTCAGCAAGGTTCAGGGACATTAGGGTAGAGCAGAAAACACATCTCTTCCGAGGGGCTGGAGCACAGGTCAGGATGGGGAGCAGGGAACATAACAGTTGGAGCTGAAGCAGGAATCAACATGCACCAAGCTAGCTGCTGGCAGCTGAAGGACAAAGGCACAGGTCTTCTGCACTGCCCACGACATTTCTAGCTCTTTCTGAAGCCTAGAATCCATGCCAAGGAGAACTGCATCCTCAGTTTAACGAGAGGAAGATACGAAAGAAAATAGCTACAGTGATAAGTAAATTAAGACTCATCAGTTCCTCAGAGCACGAGAAGGAAAGAAACCAGAGCATTTATGGCAATCATGGGTTGGAGGTGACAGCAGGGAACAGCACTGGATAATGACTAAAAAAGCCAGCCTGCACCTGCACTACTATACCCAAGGCTGTAATTTGCTGCAATCTGAGGTGATAACGATGGCAGTAAATGGGTTACATGTAGAAACAGATAGCCCAAGAATAAGCCACCAACTGCTTTGTAGCAACCACCATCATCACTGCATACTCAGCAGCAGGAGTTGCAAAATGCTGCCCGCTTGGAAAGGATGCTGAACACTTGGGTGTGTGTGCCTTTGGATCCTGCTGAGGCAGGCAGTGCTTTAAGCAGGATCCTGAAATGTAAAGTGCCTGTTTCACATCAGCATATGCAAAATTTCAGGGTTTCTGGTATAAACTGGCGTTAGTAGGGCAAAGGTAAAGGTTGTGAACAGAAGAGAACAGACTCAATGCCAAGAGATTAAGCCGCAATAAGGCATGTACAAAAGAGTTAAACCTGCTCAAGTCAGGTTCAAGCTGCTTCTCAAATTTAGTTTTTAAAATAAAATGCAAAAATTACTTCCTCCCTGTAGAATGCTATGCTCCTTTATTCTGAACAACTGCCTACAGATTAACTCCCCCGTGTGGCTCATGCAGCACTGCCTGGATTTTCTCTTCAAAATAATCAACATTTACTATTTCCAGCATCTCCCACAGTATCAGGCACCTGCCATAAAGGCACTAAAAAATCCAAGGCCCTTTTGAATCAAGTGCCCCACAGCAGGAATATTTCTTTATAGCTTCCATCAATCAATAGCTGGCACCTGCCCTGAAGCATGGGCACTTCAGAAGAGGCAGCTAGAAAGGAATTATTACGTCTTGTAAACTTGCTAAACTCTTGCTTCCCCAAACACCTTGAGCAATGCTGAGCTCTTCTTCCAGAAGGGAGGCAAGTGATTTGCACTAATAACCTATACCTCTACTTGTGTATGCCTGTGTCTTCACCTTAGGCACTGCTGTCCCCTTTATAGAGTCAGTTTAGCCTCTTTCGAAGGTTATCCACAAACACAATCAATCCTTCAAGGCTTGGACTAACCCCTGTATCCCTTTTAAATATGCATTACTGAAAATTATAACTTAATCACATCACTACTTGCTCTTCCTTCCAGGACGGCGGTAAGGGATTTAAACCATAGCTTTTGTGCTCTGCAATTCACCACACAAGCTGTCAAGTTCATTGCTTGATTTTCTTTCTTTCAGTCTACTCCTGATTCAAGACAGAACTTCATTTCTTGCCTCTGCTGCTCAGGAGGCTCTTTGTAAAAAGCCTTGATGGAGTCAAGTAAATTACTTCTGGTTTCTTTCACCTATTATTTGCGAGTACAGTCTTAGAACTCTTGCAATTGGGAAAACTTGATCCTATTATACCAAGTTAAATCAGGTGTTACAGGATTCTATTTTATTCCCCGCTGTCTTATGAAGAGATAGCATGAAGGACAGCAGCTGTGAAAAAACAGTTGTTCGTGCAGACATTAAGACAAACAGACTTAAAGAGATCATCTTTAAATTGAAATGGAATTTTCTGAGCTTTGTCTATACTTGGAAGATGAGTGATGAAACAGTAATTGCCCACGTGCACAGCACAGCTTGAGCAATCCTGATATCATCAAGATGACAATATCATGAATGATGTCGGAGCTTGAGGGACACGTGGACTTGACTATCAGAAAACAACTGTCAAAGCAGACTCGGCAGGGCAGGTGCCAGGAGAAGGGAGTACCTGCCAGGGTGGCTGAAGTGCAACCACTCTAAATGAATGCAGTGGTGCAACTCCAAGGGCTAGGAGAAGATCACAAGTTAAGAAGAAATTGTATTTTTTGATCCAGGAAATAAGACTGTGTGATGGATTGCACTGAGAAGTGGCAGTTCATTTTAATGAGATGACAGATTGTTGTCAGAAACTCAACCAGTTCACTTCTTCCATAGCTCTTAAGTGATCTTCCCTCCCTCTCCAGCAAGACTTTGTCTTTTCAGAAATTAGGTGCTCTAATGTCAGTCTCATCAGTTGGTTGATGATGTATAATAATCACTCAGCTCCTCTACAGTGCACTCTGTATCTTAGAGGTTGATCTTTTCTGACACTTCAAATTACCCCTTGGCATCCTTTCCTGACCATCAGGCCAGGTGAAACAGGCATCCTGTAGGTCAGTAATTGCACCTTGCAAACTCCTGTCTGCTCCTGCCCACTTACACGTTCATCTGCTCTTGTGAAGCCCTAGGCCCCGCGTGGAGTGTGAATCCCCCAGCTCTGTGCAGGTTACTCAAAGGCAGGCAGGTGGCATTTTATTCTTGGGCCCTTGGGCAGAAGACAGGGTCATATCAAGGACAGTATTAGCACAGCACACAGTACCGGGAAGTCGTTAATTGCTTGTATGGACCAACGTCGCCGGGCAGAGCGAGGAGACATCTGTACGCGAAAACATTATACCCAGGAAAAGGGAAGAAAGACACCAAGAAAATTAAAGACAAAGGTAAATAAACTGAAATGGAAAGTGCCCTGAACCAGCAGAGTAAAAATACTGTTCCAAATGGCTCTGGTACACAGCGAACAGTTGCAAACCATTTTCACCCTCACACAATTGTACAGAGCATTACCTATGGCTCTGGCAGAGCGAGGGCTGCTGTGTCTGTGCCCAACACCAGCCTCTACGGAAGACTCTGGGAAACACAAATCTGAATAAAGTCTTCCACATGGAGCTGTATTACTGCAAGAAGCACTGAACCGCTTCATGTGACCTTGTTCATACCATGAATTGAGCAGAGGACAACACCCAAGTGCCCCACATACCTAGACTCCAAAGCTTTACTCCTCTCGCCTGAAGAGGAAGGCAGCTAAGTGTAAACTGCATAATTTTTAACATAGCTGTCCAGTGCCATGGCACAGATATCTGCAGAAAGCTAAACAGACACTCCTGCTTACTCAGATTCCCTTTAACATCCAGCATCCTCCAGAACTTCATTCACTGGAACCTGCTGTACCTGTTCACTTTAATTTTAAACAATAAAAAACATATGTCAGGATATTAGAAGGGATGTAGAGACACTGCTACTTGGCAGGGCCATGTGGGTATTGTCATAATGGGTTGGGAAACTCATTCAGATTAAGTGAGCAATCAAATTCACTGATTGACTATGCCAAATAGCTCCAAAGTAGGCCTTCATTAAGAACCTGAAGATACTGCAGTAGGTACTCAACACAGTATTACAGCAACAGCAAACGGAATCTTTCAAAGCACATTAGTGTACACTCACTTGAAAAAAAGTTTTGTGTACCGATCTCTAGGAGTCAACACAATAAAAGGGGATATTTGGGTCAGGTACATTGTATTTTGCATTTGTTTTCAGTTGATGATAGACAGTCAGGACCATCAGCCATGCCTTCAGCCTCTACATCCCCTTGCATCTCATGGCTGGGAGAGCCCTACAGCCAGGAAGCCAAGGCTGGCTGCAGGGCCCCATGGAAAGAGAGAGGAGAAGGCTGCAGCCATGTGCTACAGGTTCCTCCAGCAGGCCTCACAGAGGAGAAAAGGGTTAGTTGAAGGAAATTCAGTACAGAGGAAAAGCAGCAAAACTAAGCTCAGTCCCCCCACCAGTTCCCTGATGGGAGGCATAAGGACACCTCTGCCACCACGCCCAGGTACAGCAAGGCTTAGCAGTCCCCACTGGCATGCCCCTCTAACTGCACGGGGGAAAAAGAACTCCATGGCACCTTCTTTAAGAGACACCCAGGTTCAAAACACTGATGGCATTGCCACGGTACAGATAAAGCTCCTCCTTTCTGCTGACTACTGCTCTTCAGTGGGGTTTTTTTGAGAAGTGAAAAAGAGGGAGGAAGAAAGGAGGAGTGTGCATGTGTGAATAAAAAGTGAGAAAGATATATACATATAGATGTGTGTGTATGCATATATATATATATATACACATATATATACACGTATTTAAATGAGCACAGAAAGGCTCAGTGCCAGATTTAGCTTCATTTTAGCTTACTAAGGAGCTCTCTGCTGGAATCAGCAGCTCCCCTGCCTTTATGGGAACATGACATCTTTCCTGTCTAGCAATGGGCAAATTCCATGTTTGCTAATGGTAGTGGATGCCAGTGGCTGCTACACTGGATTTAAATACTTGGTTATGGCTGATAAATTCAGTTTTGGGGATGAAGCTGTCTGATATCACAGTTTGATGCACAAAATTTCAACTTTTATTTAATGTAAACATAAAATCCAAGCTTCAGAGCAAGGAGTTAACTAAATTTAGAATCTGGGCTTTTTAAAGCCATCACAATGAAATAACAAAAATATGTAGCATTGATCTAACAGAGGCCATGGCATCAACTCCTGAAGAATCAGAAAACGTTTGTTGAAGGGAGATACAAGTTTTTGGTTGGTTTTTTTTTTTTTTTTAATATTGTCTCATCTGCAAGAACATTTGAACCAGCTTCCTGCTAAGGTTCTTACATTTATTCCAGCATGTGAGGAGATAGCTCAGCAGGGGAAGGGGAACACAGGAATTTCCCTTGGCTTTCAGCAGACATGGCTGCACACATGCTTTGCTCTCTTGAATTTTTACCCTGTGACAAAAATCTTGTTGCCATCAATACAAGGGCTGGGGAGACAGATCACATGAAATTGCACCAAGCTGGTTCCACATGTTATTTTTAGCCTTGTCTGTCATCTTAGAGAGGCTGTGTGTCAGGGACAAGCCTGCTGCAGAGGACAGAGGTAGCTCTTTAAATACTCTCCTACAAATACTAGGACAGGCTATAATTCTATTCTATAATTCCAGGCAGCACCATTTTCTCTTTTCATAAAAAAAAAAGTTTGTGTGGGAAGAAAAAAACCAGGATGGGGACTCAGAGTCTTCTGGGTCTGTATGGAAGCAGAACTTGCACTGGAGACAGGAGCTCTCCCCAGAGCTGGGAGGTGTAATGACATCGTGTAAGCAGGACACAGTCCCAAGAGACAAGGATGGCTGGCACACCCAGCACCACCAGAAAAACAAGACTTGTCTCAGGGCCCAGGAAGGATGGGTGTTCAAGGCTTTGACTTCCTCTGCTCCTGGGACACAAGTTCCCAAACTCTTCTGCCAGCAGAGTGCAGACAGCTTTTGACTTTCCCTGGGTTACCTGGAAGCTCGTCACTGCTGCAACAGATTCATGTCCTCTGCATGGACAAACTACTCAATGCCCCAAATTCTGAGGCTCCCTGGGGAAGCTTACTGCATTTTTGCAAGCCACTTCACCCCCTGCTGAAGCACAGTTTGTTTCTAACAATCTGCTCAGCCTATTGCTCCCACAGCATTTGCTACAGGCACATCAGGCCCTCACAGCTGCTTTACCACTACCCTGTGGCCACCCTACAATTACAACAGGTCTTCCTCACCCACCATGCCCCAGAAGGAAACAATCCCACTCTTCTCCAAAGCTTTGTAAACAGGAACAACAGCAAAACCTGCACCTAATCCAGAATTATGTGGATTGGAAGGTCATCATAGAATCATGTAGAAATTATTTTTGTTTAAAAAAAAAGGGGCACATATCCCTGAAAGAGACACCTGAAATAGAAATAACCAACCACATCCCATAGTCCAGGAGAGGCTGGCAGTAAGCTGCAGAGAGTCACAACCCTTTGCAGTTATATATATATCACGGAGTACCCAGAACAGCAAGAGCTGCCTACATGTACCTATCTGAAGACTACAACTTCTTAAAGGGTGAGATTTTAACCCTAGATAATGCAAAGGGAGACAGAATAATGCACTGAAGGGAACTGTGATGGTCAGCATACAGAAACATCAAAATAAGCAGGTCAAATGCTAGAGAGGATTGGTAAAGAAGTTACTAATAGGAGATAAATCCATTTGACAGAGCTGCCTGTAGAAAGATGTCTTTTTGAGAAGAATGCAAAGCTTCTGTTACTAGCAATGCTAAGTGAAAGGAAAACAGATCATGAAAATTGAAGTGTTGGGAGCAGTGTTTTGGTCTAGTACTTACCCTTTCTTTGTAGTAGAAGGAGCTAATGGAGACCTGCTCCTTCTCACTGCGTGTTGGGCTCCCACTGTACAAGCGCAGGTTGCCCGGAGTCTCTGTGCGGATCTTCATTGGAGTAATGAGGCCACTATGGTACGCTGATAAAGCTGACAGAGACCTGGAAGAAAGGGAATACACTTCCAGGGGCTTTTCCCACCAAAACGTCCTGCAGGCTCACACTGACATCTCCACTAGCCCAAGCTGCCAGCAATGGTGCCACTGTCTGGAAAGAAGTCTCTGCTGAGGCCATGTGGTGTAAGGGCCCAGGCGCTCTGCGCTGAGGACACAGCTAACACTGGAGGGGACTAGCTGCAATGGAGGACGTGGTATTTTCCTGCTTTCCTGCCCATGACAGCAGCACACCTCAAACACCACACAGGGCACTCACCTGGGTGTGGGCTCCATCGGGGACACGGCGCGGTGCATGGTCATGGGTCTCGTGAAATACACCAGGTACCCTGAAGAGACAGGACGTGGCATAAAGATCATGCAACAAGGAGTAGAATACTCGGGGTGGTTCAACTTAAATGACCAGACTTCCCTGTGTATCAGAGGCAAGGGGATTGGTTCTTATCCACTACCCTTAGTAATTATAAACTAAAAGCAGACATTCTGTCAACCCAAATCAACTCCCTGCACACCCACTACAAAACATGGGGTTTTTGAGATGTTTCTCTCAAAAGCACAATTTCAAGTGGCTTATAGCCACTTAGAGAAAAGAGAAAAGACAGGAAAAGAAAATGAGCACATGCATGCTCATGTTTTAACTCTCCACCAGAACATGCCAAGCACTGTTATTTCAGAGGTAAGTGAGGTGATGTTTGGCAATGCAGAGAAACCACTGCAGCTTGTACAACAGGAGAGACCCAGACATCTGAAGCCAGCTCCAAAACATTCTCTCACAAGCCTTATCCCATTTGTTAGCCTCTCAAGTGTCTTCAGCCACCTACTCTTGCAGGCATTTCAGGATTTAGCAGGCTTTACTGGGCCTATTCAATGCAATATTATTATTTTTTACTTTTACTTGGGAATTCAGGGAGGCCTGTATGGAAAGGAGCTTTCAAAACGTGCTCACACGTTTTGCAGTCAGGTCCAGAGAAGGCATGTGTGCATCTGAAACAGCTCAGTGAAACTTAACAGCTCTTACTCAGATCTTAACCTGGTTTTTAACAAACTTTACCCTCTATGTGCTCTCCTGGAAACCTGGATGTGATTGTACCCCATCTCTCATTTAGGAGAAGTTTCTTAATAATCTTGGGAAAGCTATTTTGGACAAGTAGAAGAGTGTAGAATGAGAAAAGAGCGGTTAGTAACATGAATATGGTTTCAGCAAGGGGTAAATTCAACCCCAAATCACAGGAATTTTGTGAAGACTGAGTGCCAGAATACACCCAGTAATGTGATGCTGGTAGCAGAGAACTAGGCAAGGAAAACAGCTATTCCCAGTGTTCTATAAAAAGAGATCTGTCAATGCCTCTGGCATGCCATAAGCCAAAGGTTATCTCTTCAGCTAGTCCTGCATTTCCAAATCCTAAAGCCCCACATGCAACCCCAACTGCAAACAGTTGCTAACTAGTCTCATCTCAAAATTTACCACAGTATCACTACTTTAACACCATTATCACAACTTTAACTCCTTGCATGGCAATGAGCAAAGCCTCATCTTTTTCAGAGGTAAGTGTTCCCCAAGACATCTAAAAGGACCATTCCCTGGGTACCTGTTTTAATGTATCAGTGACAGGGCTGACCTGCACCACAGAACCTGGCTCCAGAAGTCCGTGGGAATGGGATGTTTGAGTCCTGGTAGGAGCCATAGGCATTGGAGACCCGGGCGAACGTGGGCAAGGGGGGTGTTACGGAGTTGGACAAAGCGTAGGGATTGCTGGACGTGCTGTCCTCTTGGTTCTGAAACAGAAGTTACCTAAGGTCACACTCCTGCTGCCACAGGAGAGAAATCCAGCCAGAGCATCGGACATGGCAGTGCCAAGCAGCCTCACAGGAGGAGCTCATCCTCTGAGCCAGAACAGACCAAACTCAGAGCACAATTGCTGCTTCAACTGCACAGGGACTTGTAGGCACATTTGCCTTTGAGGAAAAAGCTTCTCTTGCTGCTTGTCCAGAGACTTGTCTCCCACCATAACCATGTTGAAATGCAGAACCTAACTTGGGGAGGAACAGGAGGAAACTATACCAAAAATCTGACCTTCAAACTCTGGATATGACACTCAAGACAGCTAGTTGAGCTGAATATGATACCTCAATGATGCACAAAATCTCCTTGAGTGGGAATACCACACAACTGAGGGGTGTCAAACACAGGCTGGAGTCGTCAAGTGAGGTAGGCAGGTGGTGTGAATTACTAGGGGACCTCAGGACTATCCACAGCAATTTTGGCAGAAATCTGCATTTATTTGGATAAATAATACTACAATTTTGGTCTAAAAGAATTCTTTGAAAGCAGTGGTGCCTCAAGTCATCAGATTTCCATACAGCAGAGAAAGTTCCCACTCTTACAATATTACGGCTGAAACCAAGCAGAATTAAGCCTTCACGTGTAAAAAAATCCCCAGCCCATTTTTTGTGATGAATAAACAAAACCTCTCAGAAAATAAACCAGAGGAGACTCTCCAATCTTTTCCTGAATGCTAAAAACACCCACTCCAGTACACTTCACCCACACAAAGACCTAATACCTGACACTGGGATGCTGAGTAGGTATCACAGATCTCACAGCTAAGAGCAGAGTGTGACTTGCATTTATCTGCAGTATCATCCCTACAAAACCTCAGCACAAGGCTGCAGAAAAAAAAAAAAAACAACAGATTTTCACAGTTTGGGTTTTTTTTCAGGGAAGAAAACAAAAACCCTAGAATAGGACTAGAAGGGTCTTTGACTAAAACTGAGGAGGTGAAAACATCTGCCACTGCGTTTCAGACAAGAATGAATCCATCAACAACCTGAGGCCTCTTATCTTCTCTCACAGATGATAACCATGCCCTGGCAGTCAGTGAAATATATTCTGAGCTGGGAAGTTACCATGCACCACTAAGATTCTCCAATCTCCAGTCACTCCTGGTAACCTGGATATCAGAGTTCCCCAAAGCAAACCTTCAGGGGCTCATTTGTGGAAAACAAAACACATCTAATCATCTGCCCAGCTCTCTTCAACATTAACCAGAAGTGCTCACACAAATGTAATGGCCAGTCACAGGGGTCTATTTACACATCTAACGAGGCCAGACTCTCACTGCAGAGTCAGAAGTGTGGGACATGGGAAAAGACATCAAACTAGGGCAGAGAGCCCACGCAGTTCTCCGTACCACGACAGACTCCAGCCAGGAGACCAGCTGACGCAGGCAAGGCTCCAGGCAGCTCTGGTTCCGCTTCACTTTCTGCAGGGAAGTGTCTTTCAGTATCTGGAATACATACAAGACGCAACTTTATTCACAGTTACCTCCACACTTTGCCCACATCCTTTTTGTCTGCAGAGCAGCTTAGATGCCAGGACCTGAACAGGTCACAGACATCCCCTAACGTCCGCTGGAGTCACTGGTGTGCTGTCTGCTCTGAGGAATGGCTGTGTGCTTTGATCAGAGCACGGAGGTTCACCTAGCAGCACACTGAGCCAGGATTTAGGCTTCAATATTACTGCAGCCCATATGTTTCATACCAGTTTGTGGCAAAATGAATCAGATTTTTTCAGGAAGAAACCCGAACTGATCCATCAATGTGTTGCTGGGGAAAGGATTTCAATAGCAATAGGATTTGCTACAACAGATGATCAAACACCTGGTCTGAATTAGCAGGGCCTGTGTAAAAAAAAATCCCCTCATTTTTAAAGCAGCTTGTGTAGTAGAGCAGTAAGCAACATCCTGGCTCAAAAATAGTATCACTCTGCAGCTGGATGCTTAGCTGGTCATTTTGTCTATTATTGGGTTGAGGGCAACTGCATGAGGAGAAGGATGTCAGGGATTCTCAGGCAATACACATCGCACTGGAACACAGCAGCAATGAAGAAGCGGTGGAAAAAGGCAAATACTGGGCTGCAGCACAAACAAAAACCTCATCCTATGGGCTTCACAATTTACCAGTTCATCATGACCCGTGGTATGTCTTCAGCAAGGTCTGATGTTTCAGTTATGTCTCAAAAATCCAGATGTCAAGTATCCATCATTTGTACATTTATAAACACACCCCATACTTCTCACACACCTTCAGCAGCTTTGCCTTCATGGAAGCTGTGATGGAGGTTGGGTTGATGAACTGGAAGGATGGTGCAGCATTATTGGGATACTGGACAGGGAACATCACCAGCATCCTGACTCTGTGGTTGCCACAGTGCACCGACACCGTACAGCTGCGACTCACTGCATCCATCTGTGAGGAAAAGCAATTGGTTTTTAGTTAGATCTCCCAGGACTTTTACACTTATAGTGGCTTAAATTCATGCTGAGGGACTGATTCCTCTGCACATAAGACAAAGTCATGCTGTTCTCAAGGGCAGGGAACACAGTGACAGCAACAAGCCCCAGGCAGATGGGGACAGGCTCAGCTCGCACCAGCAGACTGACATCCCAGCATCCAGCGACCGTGGCCAGCCCAGGTGTCACCAAGAAAGGGGTCCTGCTCCCAACAGTCACTGCACCCCAGCCCACTTCACTTGGCCATGGAGAGCTCCTGGCCCAGTGCAGCAGTAACAGGCACCTTCTAAGATTCTGCACCACTGTCTCAGAAAACTACATCAGGATCATGTCATGAGCTGTGAAACCACAGGGGTGGGGAAAGGAGACAGGCAGCTGCCTCGAGCCTCCCAGCCCAGTTCAGTGCTGTGCCTCCAGTCAGCTTCCATGCACAGAGGAGAGTTTGGAGTGCAAGGAAGAGGGAAAAACTGAGGGACAGAGCTCAGGATAGGGAGGGCTCAGCAGATGGGATTCAGAAGCAGTTGAAATGAGATCAACTGCATGGAACAAGTCACCTTCCACTCCACAGTCTAGGCAGAGAAGAAAACACCATCCAGCCTTCTCAAGATCAGCCAGAGTACTTACTGTGCTGAAACATTTCACTCACACCACTGTCTGGGATTATCCTCTTTCTTACTACCCCTGGTCAAGAGGATCTCGACAGCTCAAAATAAAACTTGTTTACAGACAGCAGTCACTGCAGCAAAGAAGGTTCTCCTTGAAAGGCTCCAGTAAGCCAGCCTGCCCACATCCCCTCCTCACAAGCCAGCAAAAGGAAACTCTGTACCTCCACATTGACATTTCGGATCTGCACATTGATCAGTGAAAACTCCTGCTGCAGTGTTTGAGGCAGCCCCAGTTGGTCCGTTTTCTTTCCTACCAGGGGGTCATTCAGGAAATCTTCTTTTAAGGCTGACAGGAAAGATGGAAAACAAGTTGAGACAAGCTATAACAGGCAGAGTTTTTCACATAACGTCAGAAGGCAGCCAAAACAGCAGGCTTTCCTCTGCTTTTCTGACACATGGAGGTATGAGTTTTATCTGGCAAAGACCTGTCAGCTGGAGAGTCTCAGCTGATATTTGGAGGCAAGTTTCTGACCCTTCTCTTCAAAAATCCAAAGCTGTCTGCACACAGGGCTCCCAGAAAGGGTACAGAACCTGCCTGTACTCTGTACAGTCCTAAATGGTCCTCCTCTTCTCATGTGAGACCCTTTTTCCTCCCTACATAGTGCTGCCAGAGTCATGATTGGCTGAACTGGAGCGTCTCAGTTCAGCAAAACAGAACTGCAGCCCTAGCAGTCTCCAGGAGGAGCTCTGGTCTTTGGGACTAACACCCCACCATTCCTGACTTTCAGGGAAATCTTCCAAAGCATAACAATGCTTTGGAAGAGCAGGGAGTATTTCTGGTCCTAAAAGAAGCTTATTTCATTTGCTGCAGCCATTTGCACTTAATGTTGCAAAGCACTCTAATGCTTTAACAGCCTTTAAAGACTCATCAAAATACTGTGTCTAACTCTCCAGTTCCAGCAGTTTTTAGGAGGACAACAACCCCTGAAGGCCAGAACACATTTAAACACCCAGGCAAGGTGCTGCAGGACACAAAGAATTACGGTTAAGATAACAAACTTCACTGAGTTTCAGAAGAATTGGTCTCTGCCTGTAGTTGTGCCTGGCTTTTGCCTTGCTTCTTGCTGTGTAGCTCCATAAGGGCATTTTGTTGTGGCACCACTTCTTAAGAAGGCCAAATATATTTTATTATGATGGTTCCATGGACAGAAGGGAAGCCCTGATTTTTCAGCTGTCATTCTCACACTTGCAATATCACATTGCACAGACTATTCCCAGCAAAATCAAATAAATGAAAAGAAATGCAAGAAGTTGACCTTTTACAGGCATTCACCTAGAAGTTACTGACTTTGGTGCAGGAACAAATATCTGGTATTACCACTACCCAATGGGTTGCTGGATTTGGATGGTAGGATGCTTAGCCAATCGTTCTTGTTTGCAATTCTATTACAGCGCTTAGATATATTCCAGAAAAGGGAGCTGAAAAGGAGATTAAAGGAAGATCAGTGGCTCTCAGGGAAGATAATTATTTCTAGCTCAAGACACCACATAGCTTACTGAAAAGCCATCTTGGAGGTTCCCAGTATGGGCAGTACCCTCCCTTTGTCTTCTCCTCCCATTCCCTTCCAATTAGTTTTTAATCCTCCAAAGCCATGCATTTGTACAGATTCCTAAAGCTCCTCTGTAAGCAGCAGCAAGAGCTGTGCAGCGAAGGCACAGCTGGGGCTCTCTCATTCACCTGCAGAGCGCTGATCTCTTCAAAAGCTCCCCCAAAGTGCTTTACTAATGTAACATGGAGGCTTTGTCTGCAGCTGAAATGCAGCCACCCCCAGGGTGAAACATCAACAGTCCACAATAGCTTTTTGGCTAGAAAGAACTGAAATTCCTACCTAGAGATTTGCTTGTGCGTTAATCCTGCAGTCGTGTTATTTGCAGCAGAATCTACCCTGCTACAGAAAAGCTATATTCATTCCCTTTGACCACGAGGAAAACCGTAACAGTCTGAACCAAAGAAGAAACCACATGGAAACCAGACCCACATAGAAACTATATGGGATGTTTGGATGTGCATCATCAGGGACAGTGGAAGAGTTAACTCTCTCTTGTGGAAAAAAGAGAGGTCAGGCAGCCAGAATGAGAATGCTCCCAGCTGGAACGAGAGAGGTTGTGCTGCCCAAGAAGTACTGCTCATGGGGAGCACAGGTATCTGGGGCTTTTTCTATCATCTTATAAAACCCTGACATTGACAGAAGTTCTGATGGCTTTCAGAAACTTGTTCTGTTGCCACACAGGACAGAAGGCAGAGAGGAACTTCACTGGTAATTGCTGAGCAAGAAACTTACAGTTAGGAAGAGATGCTTTCACTAAGGGACCTCACAACTGCTCCTTTATTCAAAGACCACTTTCTTCCCTTCTCTGCAGTTTATTGGCAAGCCAAAGGGAGAATCAAATTGATTCCCCTTAAACCCATCACATGGGGATCCATTGTGGCACAGCTGCAACACTGAAAGGAGCTGTGAATTTAAACCCAAACTGACATAAAGGCATTGGTGGACCCAATTCTTCTTCCTCCATGTAGCTGTAGAAATCCATTTAGATGCCTTTTTTCCATGCACATCACCATGTAATGCTATAACCTCTTCTCCTTGTACTTACACTGTTCAAACACTAACCCTGAATGTTTAACCAGGCCAGAGCCTTAACCACACTAAGCCTCCTTCATGTTCCTTCCTTGCATGCCTTCTTTTCTGTAGGGACAAACAAATACTTTCTGTCCAGTTGTCTCCCATCCAACGCTCAGTATATCAGAAGCCAGAGATACTATCCATCCCCCCTCTGCTGTGTCAGCCTTCAGCCTCCTTCCATCAATACATGACCAAAAATTCATGACCTGTCTCCATATCTTCCTCTGGTGAAGACACCAGCAAACACCTCCTTGTTAGATCAGTTTACACAGTGACCCCAGCAGAAATGTTTAGGTACCAGGTGTGATGTAAGCAGCTTGTGTCAGAGTGCCTTACTCACACACTCCCTCTTCTGAAGGTTCATGTCTTGACTTAAACTAATCTAACTTCTTAAAAGGCGGAATTTACTTTCTGATTGCCTTACTTTTGGCAACAAGCCACATCTACAACCTAAAGAGCATGCAATTAAATGAAAATCATGACAAGGAGGAGCTTCATTTTACAGCTAGAATAATTGTGTTAGAAGACAAAAAACTTGGGAGGACCATCCTGAGGAACCCCTAGTGTTTTTCCTCCTCCCTGATGAGGAATCCATTAACCTTTGAAGCAGCGGCAGGTTGTGCTTTGCCTATGTTTTCTTATGCCAAGATATATCTTCTTCCCAACCCAAAGATGCTGGTGTTTGAGGTTCCACAAGCCATCACTTCTCTCACCTTCCTCATCCCCATGTCCAGAGTTATGCTGGGGCTCCGTGTCCTGGGGGTGAAGGGTCTTGTCTGGCTCTGGCAGATGAGAAATCCCATCAATGAGGTCCTCAACTCCATCCAGGATATCATTAGCACAGAGCTGAAAAGAACAAACACACCCACACGCTGCACAACAGAATCCAAGTTGTGGGAAGAGCCACCACTAAACAACTCACTTCTCCAGACAGATGGATTTGCAAGGTGGGTCGATCCACGCAACAGTCATGACTAAGACTGCATTGTTCCTGTGACAAAGACAGGTCATCTTTCATTTTCCAGTACCCTCAACTCTGTCACCTCAGACAGCCTGGCCAAATCTCCTGCTCATTTCAAAAGCCACTTAATTGACAGGGCCAGTCTAAGAAACAGAGGTTTACCTTTAGTCAAAACTAAAACTGATATTACTTCAATTCCTTGAATTTGTTAAAACATATTTGATTTTTTTAGATCAAATTCAATAGTAGCACACTTTCTGCATTTGATATTTACACTCCAGTAGGATCTAGAGACCCAGGTATATACATAGGGTCCTATTCTAGGTCCTGTATCAAAATGAGACTATAAAACCCTGGATTTGAAGTTCAGCACAAGAAAACTGGGAAGATGAAAGGAAAAGAAAGGATAATGGTGTGATGTAGCAAATTACAGCGTTGGTCACCAGCAACATGCCATCATGTGCGTAGTTTGATCCAGACAAAGATGAGGACAAAGAGTGGGAGCAGTAGAGGAAAAATAAAGGCTCTAACATGAATGAACAATTGATTTAAAGACAGGAAAGAAATCAAATGTTCGCAAATATATCAGGTAGGAGTAAAGGGTCATTTTTTACAGAGAAAGTTTGTTACAGACCTGCAGGACTCCTGCAGGATCTGTGCTGGGACACATGCTTCTCAACATATTCATTAAAAACCTGGAATAGGAGGCGAATAGTGACATGACCAGGTTTGCTGATGCCACCAAGTTTTTCAGGGCAGTAACAAGTGTGGTTCATGGCAAACAATCACAGAAGGACCTTACAAGAGCAACTGCATAAAAATGAAAGATGAACTTTGGCTCAGATAAATAAAAAGTAACACACATCAGGAAAAATTTCAAGCTGAAAGTTCAAGCTGAGGGAACAAGATGTAGAAACAAGACTAAGCTGATGATTTCATGGAATTAGGCCAAACAATTTACAAACTAAACTGAGTACTGAGAATTCTTTGGAAAGAACAAAGCTCAGATCCCCATCCCCAAAGGTATATACTCGAATTGAAAAAGGGTCGTGAAAGGCAAAAGGACAATCAAAGTTCTAGTACAAAGGACGGATTAAATCAAGACCTTTTGACTTGAAAAAGGACGCAGCTGAGAAGGATGGAGGCCTACAGAATCATCAGTACCACAGAGAATATGGCTCATTTCATCTTCAATGGAATGAAATTAGGTGGCAAAATAAACAAATGAGCTGGTTTTCCACATAACATGCAGAAAAGCCATGAAACTCCTTGTTGTTTGATGTTTAAGGTGACAAAAATTTACACAGGTCCAAGAAAAAAAAAGTCCAAATCTATGGAAGTGACATTCATCAAGCTCTACCAAATACAAAGATGCCAGACTCGATGAGCCTCTAAGTTGCAAACAGCAGGAGGCTGACAGGGCATTTGAGAGAAACATCACTTCTTGCCTGCCTCCTTCTTATCCCCTCCCGAGACATCAGCTGAAGATGTGACAGGGCCATGTGGCCCACTGTGGCCATATGAACCTCTGGTACGAGCCAGCACAGCTGTTCTAGTAATTGCATCAGAATCTTTAACTGCTGCAGATCCACACACTCACACCACCCACCCCAGGTTTAGAGGCAATGGACACAAGGGGAGGTAGAGGAGGGCACAATCCCTACGTTTACCTGTCACCTAAACCACCAAGAAATGCAGTCTTGCAGCCATGGACATGTCATTTTAGAGGCAATGCAGGCAGTAACTGCCCTCCACTTTCTCCAAACAAACTTCTGCACTTAATGTTAGACAACAAAGCAGCCTTGCACAGCCACTGAAACTTCTGAGACACAGGCTCAAAAGAGAAGATCCATCACAGGTGTCCTTGGGGATGTTTTTGGGTGGGAGCTGAAGAGGAAAGTGAAGCAGCAGCTGGCTTCTGTGTCTGCAGCTCTATGATACCAGAGGAGTGACTGGGAGTGCAAGGAAGGGGAGGTGAATCCAGGCTGTAAGAAAAGTGTCTACCGTTCAAGAACCAGAGTGTCCACGTACCCTCTGCAACTGGGAGTCAATCCGCCACATGCGCAGGGTCTGATCCCGGGACCACGTAACCAGCTGGTAATCTTTAGAGCCTAAAGAGGACAGAAACAATTAGAGACCCCACCAGAAAACAGAGACTATCTCAGCCTTGTGTTCAGTGTAGACACATTCAAACAAGCCAGCAGGCACATCCAATGGATAAGGCACTAAACTGAAAGGCAGAGCACGTCCTTTTTGGCTTCAAATTGACCCAAGTACATTAGCATTTGTGCCTCCTCACACCACAGCTACCACACCTCTAAACAGGCTGTGATGTACAAGCCAAAAGCTTCAAGTAAAATGAATGTGACACAACCAGAATAAAGAAGATCCACAACATTTATTTAAATAGAAGAAATAGTATAGTAAAAATAAATGTTTCTCAACTATAACTGTAAAGTGAAAATACCTTTTAGTTTATCAAATCTGTTTCAAGATTTAGATGTTTTATAACATTTCTAAGCAATGAGAAGGTGGTTCTGCCCT
The DNA here is from genome assembly GCF_031753505.1 of Anomalospiza imberbis. Taxonomy (NCBI): domain Eukaryota; kingdom Metazoa; phylum Chordata; class Aves; order Passeriformes; family Viduidae; genus Anomalospiza; species Anomalospiza imberbis. The sequence continues at coordinate 13,216,335 of NC_089692.1, read as the reverse complement.
TCCTCTTCTTGCTTCTGAATCAGTTGGATGATGCCAAGTTCAGGTTGTAAGGAAATAGATCTAACCACATACTATCTATCAACAGGGAGAGGTACACAGACCTATTTATGTCCATGTTTAGGTCTTGTGATACAGTTTTAAGTTTCCCTTGTCAAACAGCTGCTATGCTTAAGAATTTGCTGCTGCACAGCTGCTTCCTACACCCCTCTGCTGAGGCACAGGGGCTGTCTAAATACAGCACAACAGACTCTGTGGAAGGAAATTTGTGCTATCTTGGTTGTCTCCACGCTGAAGCAGACTTGGAATATTTGTGTGATTGATTTATGTTGCTTGAAACAAGCAAGAAGTCCAAGCCTGAGTATGTATCTATTAAAGCAGCTAAAGCAGCTATTAAAGCAGCTAAGACAACCAACTGTAGCTCAAGCCTGCTTCAATGTTCATTCACAAACTATCTTAGCCTGTGTCTCCAGATCCTAGCACAGCTCTCCATTGCTCTTCTCTTTTTGAAAGAGGAAAATCAAGTCGTGGAGAAGGAGGTGACTTAACTGAATGGCCCCAGCAGCTGGTGGGAAAGGCCTGGACCAGTACTTTCACACGGCACTGCAAAGCTGTAGCACAAGTGACACCAAAGCCAGACGTGCACATTCTGTCAGTGGCAGCTGAGGTGCTGGAAACAAAGCTGTGCTCTGTGTGGTTATGAAACCCCTGGTACAGAATCTCCTATTCTTAGCTGCTTACACTAGAAAATTTAGTCAGGAATGAACTCTAACAGCAGACTCCCTATCCCACACTATTCCTCCCTTGTCTTGCAGCAGACAAATAAGGTGTGCTTGCTGGGTCTGTGGTCTGGGATATGCTGGAGGCTGCTGATCCAGGCCATGATATGAGGGGTTAACTGGTTAGCCTGCAGCTTTGAGCAGGGAAAGAGTGCCTGCACTCATGCACCTATCTGAGAATTTGCAAAATTTATTCTGAATGATTCATTTAAAAAGAGACTCCCAGGAGAGTGGAAGCAATGAAAGTCACCACTGACCCACTCAGCATTTGGTAGATTTGCTTTGTTAGCATGGAAACAAGGCAGTGCTTCCGTAAGCATTGTCATAAAACCAGTACGGAACAGCTGTAGTTTGAGGGAGGCAGTGGGGGGCAGGAAGGTGGGCAGGAGCTACTTCAAGGAAAGGCATGAGTCAAAAAGCAACAGCATTGCAATCAGGAGCCAGGTCTCCACACCCCTGGTTAGCTGACAGCCACAGTGTAGAGAAGACAGCACATTCAACCCTGAACTCACCTTCTTTCTGCTTCCTCCACTGAAACTCCAGCACCACATCATCATGTCCTACAAAAGTGTGGACAGGCGTGTTCAGGTCAAAGACATTCCAGAGGAGGAGACTGTTTTCCCGACGGAGCTGGGGGACCATCACTGTCACCAGTCCATTGCTGAAAGGCTTAGGGAGAAACACCCTTCCAGTTAGCCAAGAAGAGTTCCCATGCTGCTATTATCATACTCTCATTTTCCCCTATTCCCACCAACACAAATGCAAAGGTTTTAAATGAGCTCAGCACAAAACAGAACCAGGCCAAAACCTGGGAAGGTTCAAGGCAATTGCTGTGCAAAAACACTGTGTTTCAAGGGATAAGATGTAGTACACTGAGATACTCAATGCAGCTCACTTAATATGAGTAACTTCTTTCTGCTGCTTCCTCACTTTTCATCTGTGAGGCTGGAGGGATTTCACCACTGACTTTTCACTGGGAATCCTTACTGCAATCTGCCCGAAGCTGCAAGAACTGCTGAGTCCCAGCAGCTCTTCAGGGTCATGATGCTCAGAGGAACATGGAAACCAGTCCTATACCCCTCCCTGTTTGGACAGGGAAAAGGGATCAAGATTCAAGGCACAGCACTGGCTTCAGGCCATGTTCAGATCTTTGGGGATTATGACTGATATTAAGAGCCTTAGCTTCACTTGGGTGGGTGCTGGCTCACTCCTCCTGAATGCCCCCATTATGGATGCTGCTTTTCTTCGCATTATAGACACCAAGAAGGATTTTTAGAATCAACTTAATAATGTCCACAAGTAGAACTGGTGAGAAACCCTATGGCAGTTCTTTATTTAATGCCTCTTTGTCCAAATGCCTCTTTGTCCATTCTTTTCAGAGCACAAGTGGAACTGGTGGGAGTTTCTCACTGACCGTGTATCTTGCCTTCCAGACGGGAACCTGGCAGGGAAGGATACTGAGGTATTTCCGAGGCTGACGGTAATCCCAGAACTTGGAAAAAAAAAAAAAAAACAAACCAAGAGAAAGGCAAGCAAAGGCAGGAGTCAGCTGGCTATAGTTTCAGGCTGTAGTTTTCCATGTGGCTTGCAGATAGAACAGACCAAACAGCATGCCAGGGTGCCCATAGCATCATTAGTAATCCCATTCATTAACAGCAAAGACGGCCCCAAAGGACAAATACTAAGCTATCAGCATCTGGCAGCATCCCTTAGAAAATGAGTGACTTGGGGTCATATTCACAGTGATCACAGCTTGAATAATTAGAGCAGGGAGACAGGCAGCCTGCTTGGGCTTTCAGAGCTACAAGGTACTCTTCAGGCTGCCAGCCAACGTGCCAGTCTAGGCTGGAGGCAAGCCTACCCTGCTGTTACTGCTAATTTTCTAATGAAGAATCTAACCTTTTGCTTTGCTAGAATACATATCAACTGCATTTGCCTCAGAGCTCAGCTCAGTGTGAATGAACTCCATTTGGCTGGCATACAAAGCACACTATTTCCCTGCAAGTAAGAGGCCCTGCACAGCAGTGCTTGCAGGCAGTCTCTTATTGATAATCCTGTTCAACATGAGTTTGGAAACTCCAGGGGCTGAAGTATGTCTCCCTCAAGTTGCTATAATCAGCCTGAGGCTGGCAACATGCATTTCTGGAAAAAGGCTCTTCTGGCATGTGTGGTCTGTTCCTTTCTGGCAAGCAACAGGCAGAGACAGTTGTTTTCAGCTTCAATACTGCCCTAATCTCCACAGATATGTGGCAAACGTATGTGCACCCATTCTTCAATGACGTCTCTGCCTGTTCTGAAAGTGCAGTCCTGGCTCAACACACCAGGTGGCCAGAAACCAAACAATAAAGATCCAGATCTTGCCAATGGTAAAGCACTTCCCAAAACTTCAGCAGCAACAGAAGGGGATCTGTTCCACCATCTTTCCTACTCCCTAGCAGGAACTGCAGAAACAACACTTACCCTGACAGAGTTGTCCTGGCTGGAAGTGGCCAGTGTATACTCATTGTCAGGATGCCAGTCCAGACCATGGATTTTGGAGAGATGAGCTGCCAAATACTCCACTGCAGTGCTGGGTTTCTGCAAGGAGAGACACTGTCCTTCTCAGCATAGGACACCTGAAATTTGGTCTAGTTCTTTGGCATAAAAAGAGACTTTAACCAGGGCAAGACAGTTAGAACAACCACCCCTGCTGGGGAACAGCAAATAGCTCAGCAGAAGTAGCTGAAGACAACATCTTGTGAAGGTATGGCAAATTCCAGTCACCAAGTGCAGCCCTAACCATACTTTATACTCAGTTCAACAGTTAAGTACTATGAGATCAAAAGGAAAATGGTAATGGTTACAGTCTCTGAGGAAGGAGGTTAACTACATACTCTCTTCAGGCTCCTGGACTCCCAATTCTCTCTAGTTTAAACTGAGCCACAAGAGAGATCTGGGATAAAGCAGCACATTTCCTCAGTATTTATCTGTCACCAGAGGAATATCTGCATTGGGTAGGTGGGAATATGTACAGACTGCTCAAAAATCCCTCAGCTTACCCTTTTGTCCCATATTCGGACATCCCCATCGTGGCTTGTTGCTAAACAGTTGGCATTTTTCTTGTTCCATTTCACCTGGGAAGCTCCAGCTGCAGCAAAACAGAGCAGGCCAAAATAAGCATTTAAAGAGAAAATAGCACAGTAGTCCCACTGCCTGGGCCTAGAGCTGCTCTTAGCCCAGGAAAGGCAGTTCAGAGGAAGGATATCCCAGAAGCCAGCATGAAGGATGGCATGAAAATTATTAACTCCTGGTTCCTCAGTGTATCATTTGTATCCTCAGGACAGCAAAGTGTTCCAGTTGCATGCTTAGAGATCCCTATCACATCTTCTAGCCAGGGGCTGTACCTGATTAGAATACTCATGTCGATTAGCTCAGATGGAGAAACTTCCTCCACACCAGAAATGTAGGTTCATCACCTCCTTCCCAAATCCCCTCTCTTTTTATTCCAGTTACTTTTAGGTGCTTAGGGCCTGTTTCATCTCCCCACCACCCCCCATACTATCAGCTGCTACACAGGCAACTAGTGCTATTGATCTATGATTAAAATACATGTGTAGGAGAAGGCTGCAGTGCAGGTGACCTAGGGTGTGGCCAGCTGGAGGTGGACTCACTGGGTGGACCAGAAGGTCTATCTGTCAAAATATACCACAAAAGTCAAAGACACCAATGACAGTGTTAAGAAAATGGATGATGGTCCAGATATGACTTATATGTGGTATCATGAGGGACTCAATTCAAATCAGATGATGGGTGGTTATTTCTAATAGAAACAAAGCACAGCTTCAGTTAATGTGGATTGTTCAGGTATTGTAAGCATAATGCATCTGTTCATCCTTATTCTGCCAGTATTTTCAAACCTTCTGAGCTATCAGAAAGGTGAGATCCATGAGAAAGCTAAACAGATCACAGCCTGCTGCCATTCCCCACCTCCACTACACACCTCCTGCTGCATGGTGAGCAGATTCATCCTGACAACCTGGCAAAAAGCTATTCTGGGAGATAAAAAGCTGCAAATAGACTGCCAGTTGATTGATTTGATCCACTCACTGAAGGGTACACAAATGTCTGGACCAGCATTAAGCAGCAGCAGGCACAGAAGGAAGGAAGGAAGCAAGGAAGCTTTCTGGGGAGCAGGCTGCTGGGCTGGCTCAGCCGTGAAACCTCACCCCAGACATCAGAACCGAGCACTGCTTCTCTCTGACTCAGTAAGGTTTTTTGCATTTCTGTGACAGAGAGGTTTGCTGGCTGGGAGGGGAATGGGAGCTGCTGCAGATGTGTAGCCTAAGGAGATGTAAGCAGCAGAGCATGAGAGTTACACATTGTGAGGATTGCTCCAGTACTGGGGACAGTAACTCGGGGAAAGGACGTTTTGCTCATCATCCATGCCCAGTCCCAGCTCCAGCCAGTGAGGACAGACATGCAGCACCTGCCAGCTGGTGGTACTGCAGGGGCTGGACACACACCTTGCCAGCAGCCAGGACAAGAGCCTTTCCAGAGAAAGCACAGCCCAAAGACAGCACCTTGTGTGCTCCCTGCATGTTGTAGGTGCCCCAGGGAAGCAGATACAGCCAGCTGCTATATCCAACCCAGAATGAGTGAGGGGACAGGCTGGCACAGAGAGCTGCTTGGGCTATGGTTTAGTTCCTCATCTGATTCAATCAAACATAAAAGGACGTGAGAAAATTACAGACAGGCAACCCAGGACAAGCAATGCAGCAAGGTGGTTAAGCAGGGAGGAAGCTCCATGTGGCCATTCACCTATGTCAGGGCAGCAATTCCAAGTGCCATAACTGCCCTCCATGACTGGGAACCTCAAGGGGCTCCACATCTCTTCTGAATTCTGCTTCTCTAACAGGAGTGAACTGGAGCCTCTCAGGCTGCTCCTACACAATAACAACATGGTGGCACTCCATGGGACAATCACACATGGTGGCACTCCTGCACTTTGCCAGGCCTGGCCTCGGAGCATGAAGGGAGGGAGGAATAATGGTAGAGGCATGCAACAATAATGTTGTTTAATGCCTACATCACACACATCAGACTTACCAACTGCAGAGAGTGAGACCGTGGGCTTCCTGGTGTCTCTGAAATACAATGTGGCCACTGTAAGTACACAAAGCATAGTCCAGACTTCCCAGCGAGCTCCCTGCTATTCCAGCACTAACATTATTGCTGACTTCAGACCTAATGTACCTTCTGCTCACCAAAATACACCAGCATTAAATGGAATAAGGGTGACCAGCTGGAGGACAACAACCTTCCTGGAAGTATTCAAGGCCACGCTGGATGGGTCTTAGAGCAACCTGGTCTTCTGGAAGGTGTACCTGCACTTGACAGAGGGGTGGAACTAGATTTTTAAGGTCTATTCTAACCCAATCCATTCTACAGTCCTGTCTTGTCAGCACATGCAGCAAGAAGTTTAGGACAGAGCTGGACTGGACTAGAGGGAGGAGAAAAATACACAAAGTGTGGCATATTGCAACTGGGTAGGCAAGGAAACAGGGCTCACGAATTGTTGCTGTGGGAAGCAACAAAACAACCTTTCCAAGGAGGATTAAAGGAACAAACAGAGCTCTGGAAGCACTCAACAAAAGCCACTTGGATGTATTTGTGGAGCCTTTGCAGATCCTGATTCAAAGCAGATGGAGTAGTTACTACACAGCAAAAACTTCATGTCTAGCATATAATAACAAAATTAGTAGAAAATCAGCCCAGCTGTGTGCAGACTAAAGTCTGTCTGTCTACAAACCAAATTCTGCAGCGGCAGAAACCAGTGCGGCACCATGACATCTCCTAGCAGCCAGGGCACAGATCAATGCAATAATTTACTTCCTGGCCTTGCTCCTCAGGATTTCACCCGCTCTTTCATGAAAAGTGACAGTGAAAATAAGTAATACTGTCTTCCTCTCCCTCCAAGAATTTCTGCCTAATCAAAAAGTTATTTTGTATGAAAAATTAAGTGGGGAATTTCCAGCTGCCCTTACTGCAGGGCTACCTCCTTAGGGTGTCATTAGAGACAGTCACTTCACCAGGATGTTAATTTCCTGGAGGCCAGCAGCGCCAGCACCTCAGTGCCACAGCAAGCTCAGAGCCTTTCCCAGCACAAGTGGGATGTAGAGGCTTTCAGAGACTGCCTAAGGAAGCAGTTCTGGGCTAGTGATACAGGCAGACACAAAACAATGGAAGGGCAAAATAGAGTTAAAGGAGGAGTTCTGATAACCACCTTCAGACATCTCTATTTTTTCTTCTTGGCATTAAGATAGTATCACAGGAAAACAACCGGCAGTTATTGTATCTCTATGTCTTTTAATTACACATTAATAATACATTGTCATTCTCAAGCACCATTTCAGCAAGGATCTAAGTGCTTGTTCATAGGAACTAAGCAAGCCTCCGGGTAGCCTGGGTTATATAATTATCCTCTATTATAACTGAGCAAGGGAGGCAGAGAGGAACAATGTGATTTGCTGGGGGTCATAAAGAGCTGTACAGCTAGCAAGAGAACCCAGCAGTTCCAGTACCAGCTCCTTGCTTCTCAGGTGTAAAATCTGCGGCTTAAATTTGGACATATAGTTGGAAATATCTGCTACCCTGAAAATACTCATAGCAGAAAGCAACACCAGGAAACGAGGGAAGGTACAAACAGGAAAACCTTCCTGAATACCATTGTCAGTCTTCCCACCACTGAGGGAGAACCAGCAACAATAAATGAATTTAGTAGAAAATGGCTATAGGATCATGAAATGGTGCTCATTAACTGAGCTAAAATAACCGCAGAAGGTTGAGGAACAACCTTAGGCTCCAGGAGAAGCGCCCAACAAAATATCTGAAGTGGGCAGGGAGTGAAGCCAGGCAGTTAAATCTTAACTGTACCACTCTACTGCCCATGACTGACTCTGAACTGGCTTGAAAATAGGGGAGCAGAAGTCATCTTGGAGACAGTGGGAAATAGCTGAAGGCCCTGGAAGCACAGCTAAAGAGCAGCAGCCATCAGGGCATGCTTTGCCCTGCAAGCTGATAATTACAGAAAAGAGTCCTAGTGATTTCCCCAAAATGCAGAAACATACTGATTCTTACTTGATGTCCCAGATATAGATGTATGTGTCCACAGAACTGGTGACCAGTAGGTCCGGCTCAAACACTGCCCAGTCCAGGTCACTGCAAATGCAAAATCATAGATCAGTAAAGAAAAGCACACAGATGTTGCACCAACTTTTCACAAGCTGCCAGTACATTCTCCAACAAATTCACAGCAGCTCCATGACATCTACTGAAACTTTTAAAGTAAAAAGCAAGATCTTAATAATTTCTCTAAGTAAATTCCAAGAAGCAATGAAATGTTTCTAAGTAAATTCCAATGAAGCATCCTCCTAGTCCTGAACTTTACAGCTACTGTGTGTGTGCTCTTTCCCCTCCAGGCAAAGGGACACTGTCTCAAAGAGTTTTCAGTAACCACACACCCTTGGCATCAACCCCTGACTCTGGGATGCCTCCCTGTTGGGAACACCAAGTGCACCTGGGACACAAACAGCCTCCAGTCAGCCCAAACAACTGTCATTTCAAGGGCTGCAAACACTTCCCACAGTCTGGAGCTTGAGTAAAAGCAGTCCCTCAACTGCATTTCCAACCCAGCATTGAAATGCGACCTTAAAACAAGAGGCAAAAATCTCCCCTGCACCACTGTAACATTCTCTAAACTTGGTCTTTGGGATTACCTGCCTTAATTAAGCTGCTATCACACAGAAACACAGCTGGGATTCAATTTAATAAACATGCTGTTTCCCAGATGATGGCTGCTGCTCTTTACAAGGACAGCAGCCTAAGGCAATGACATTCGAGCCATCAAGCACTAAGTTGATAAACTGGGGGAGCCATGAGAGGGTGAACCACTTCACACATGACATCACCTCCGAATGGGAAGGCAGTCCAGTCCAGAGAAGTGAGTAAAAACAGTCTCAGAGCAGAGCCTGAGTGGGGCTAGGACCAAAACATTCAGCTTCTATGAAACAATGCATTATTTTCCACTCAGCAGACCACAGCATTGTTTGTTCTTCACCTGATCACACGCGTGTGTCCTTGCAGAGATGTGCAAACTTCCCCATTACCTTCCTTCCACTTATACAGGTCAACGCGCTGATTGCTCTGCAATTAGATGGAAGAAAGGAGAGACGGTCTCAGGCCAACAAGGTAGGACTCGGATCTGTGTGTTAGGACCAGTTCCCTTCACTTTAACAGCCTCAGTTAACAATGAGTCATGCTGTGATTAGCTAAGTCCTTGCCCAAAGCAGGAGAGCAAAGATGAAATACAGGCTGCAAGGACTTTCAAAAGCTTACAGTTTAATTACACCCACTTAAAACTTGAGATAAACTAGAAATCGAGAAAAAAATCCCACATTGCAAAATCTTTCCATGAAATTATGTTCTCGGGGTCTTTATTTCCTAACAACATGCTGTAACTGCAGGCAACAGGCAGACAAATTCTCTCTGCAGGAATACCCTGCCAGTCTGTTAGACTCACAAGTGGGAGGTTTTGGTGAAGGGGATGATGGATTACCACTGGTTGTCCTCAGCTCTCTTTCATTTCCCTTCTGGGATAATCAGGGCCATTGCCAAACACAAACAATGCAGTCTAATGGCTTCAAGGACACCTCCTCAAGGGTACTCCCCCAATCCATGCCAGCCCAGGAGAAAAGCTTTAAGTGTTTATCACTAGCTGTAAAAAACAATGGCAAACCAGATGTATCAATGACAAAATTACGCAGGGTTCCTTCACTCATTCCAGGAATAAATCCTTGCCCAAATGCAGCCACATGCAAAGTTACTTGAAACTAGTTATTGTGCTGTAAATTCATGTTCTGTCTCAATCGAGGTTCACTTCAGGCCAGGCCAAGTCTAACCTTTCTGGGGCTGGAATTGCCTTTGTGGGTGCATGCAGAGTGCTAAGCACAGTGGATCATGACTGGAAATTCATGCAGATATTGCAAAACCTGAAAGAACATGACCTTAAAATGTTATTTTCATTAGCCCCTTGTTTTCAGACTTTGAGGTAGATGAGGGAAAAGATAAGAGAGTTCATAGAAAAACACAGTTGTTGAGGTTGGAAAAGACCTCTAAAAGCACTGAGTCCAACTGTTACATTACAATTTTTGTGGCAGTTTTTTTTTGTGGTGGTGGATTTTCTTCCTATCCCAAAGCTGCTTCATGTGAATTTCAACTTGCAGATAGATAAAACATTACAGCTTTCTTTGAAATGAAAGTTCTCATCCCAGCTCAGCAATAATATATAACATTTCTCTAACTGCTCACAGCAGGGCTGCACAAGAGCTTAGGGCAAGAAAAAACTCTTTGCATGTTTCCCATTGACAGAAGTATTTAAGGGGTAGAGTGAAACTACCCAATGGGATTTACCCAGGACTCCAGAGACAAGACACAAGATAATGATCACCAGAGAGATTGCTCCTCCCAACAGGAGCATTTTCTAAAAAACTGTGATTTTCATTAAGTATCAGTATTCACTTCCAACAATTTCATCATCCTCTTGTTCAAGAGACTGTGGCCACACAAAAGAAAAGACAAGGATCTAGGATTGAAAACACCACCATTTTTGAAACAACAGCTTAGGAGTCCCCAAAAACATGCTTGAGCCAGAGGGCAGACACAGCCAAGCACAACAAAAGAACTTGCTCCAGCTCTTCTGGAAAGAAGCTAAACACAAGGACAGATTCCTCTCTGCCCGTACCACTTCCAATTAACAAATGATGCTGCTGGCAAACAGGATGGCAGCCTTTTACATCCCTTTTCCATCCACAGGGATGCAGAAGGATAAGACCCTTGGGCTGTTTACAACATAGTGAAATGGCTTGGAAGGTGGTATATTTGACCCAAACTGAAAAAGCTGCCTGATCTCATCTTGGGGATTCCTCAACCAGTGTGTGTCAGCAACTATGTTTAAATCCCCAGAGCATCATTGTACCTTTGTTTATAAATAGAAGCAGCAAGGTTTGATGCCAGCTACACCGGGTTTCAGACTGGAACAAGATGGTTTCCTGTATCCACTCAGAGCAGCAAGAGGCAGGAGTGCTCAGATGGGTGAGATGGGCACAGCTCCCCTTTGCAGCAGGATCCTGCTCAGATCAGCATGAACTCATCACTGGATATTGTCTTCAGAATATATCTGAAAAGAAGCTTTCCTGCTCCACTTGTGGCCTGCCCAGTGCATTTCCTTACTTGGTTTTGGTTTCTACAGACTGTACCCAGAAGTGGCACTGAAGGACACCTTTTTGCCAGTTTTACACTCTGCTCAGAAGCAGACTGCTACTGAAGGCACCTTTAAGACATCAGTCATGTGTCAGAGCTGGAAAGGGACAGACTGGGGAATGTCAGAGAGCAAACAGGCAGAGGCTCCTAGCTGACAGCAGCAGTTCACTTTTAAAACTGCCTTTAATTAAAAACATAGCAAATGCAGGAAGCAAAAGGAACAAAAATCCAAAGAAATCACCTTCAACTAGGTGTTTTCTCAAAAGAATAGATGGAGAGATTTCTCCATCCCTAGCTACTCCAGGACTCTCAGGCTATAAAAGCAGACAACATAGCAGAAAAGGCAGCTCACTCTGGAAACAGTCTCCACCTGGCTGGTGCCAGTTGCCACGGTGCTGTGGGTGGTGGCTGAGATTTCCATCAGCAGAGCTCAGGGCCCTGGGTGAACAAGCTGCAGAGCATGACAGACCAAGTACAGAGCAGAGCTGAAAACTGCATTCGGTCTCACATAGCCATCACTGCTTCTTCAGCTCAACCCACTGCCTCATGAACTCCTCACTGATACAGTCCACACCCAGCTGCAAACCCCAAGCTACAAGCCAGTATTGACCTGTGCTATTTACAGACTGCCTGGTGCACCACAGCCGAGCAGCAAGGTAGGGAGGTGAAAACAAAACCGCACAGAGCAAGAAATTCAAGAAGTGCACAAATCTCAGACTAGAAATCAGAAAGAGAGCACTTTCCTCCAGAAAAGAACCATGTGGATGCTTGATTTATTTGGCAAAGTGGTTTGTAAATGACAAGCGAGCAAAACTAGATGCAATCCTGAGTTGCCAATAAGTGAGAGCCATCCAGCAAAACACCTTGCTGGCAGTAAATCAGAGTTAGGCCTCGATCTTGCAATGTGACTTGCAGAAGCATGTCTGTGCCAGCTCCACACAGCCTTCCAGCTCTGCAGAGGCTCACCCATGAAAGAAAGACCAGGGAAGATGATGAGTTACAACTTTAAAACGAGTGAACTTACCGAAGCTGCAAAGTAGTATGCGTAGCTGTCATGGGGGTTCCACTGCACCGCCCCAATGTCCCACTTGCTCTGCCGGGAGATCTTCCGGTGACCCTCGTTTGGTGCATCCAGGTTGACGATGTAGAGGAAACGGCGGCTGCAAGACACACAGACACAAAGGGGCTGCATCTCACAGGACTGATCTCAAAACCCAAAGCCCACATGGAGCTCACAGCCTTGTGTCTAGAGGCACAAGAACCAAAAGAGAAGCATTTCATGAGACAAGTGAAAACACTATTCCTGAAAATAGTGACTACATACTTCAAAATTTACTTAAATAAAACCCCACAACCCCCCAACAAAGACAAGACACACTGAAAGTAAACAGGATCTGCAAATGTTACAGATAGCTTACACCACTTTAAAACCCAGGTAACTTGGATTCCAAAGGAAGTGCTGGAAAATGGTGCAAACACATTCAAACAGGCTTTGCAGGCCTAACACTGCAGCAGCAGAGCCTAAGTGGCACATGCCTGGGAGTGAAATGCAACAGCTTCAGCCTGGATAGGTTGCTCTGAGCAAGTTAATGAGCCTTGACAAAGATGATTCTACGTGGGTGCTTCTTTCCACACCCGTATAAGGGCTTGGTTCCACCAACAGTACAAACACACCTGCAAAGAGCTTAATGCTCAGCTGCAGCAGCTTGTTAACGTGGGTGGACACAGTCCTGCACAGATTCGGTTCCATTACTTACCTGAGCTAACTCTATTTGCAGCAGAAATATTTCTGCGTGATGGCAAACCTGAGCTCATACATCCTGCTGGATGTGGCCAACTCCCCACAAAGCAAGGTATCATCCTGTGTGATTCATCTTAAAAGCAAGAGAAACTGCCCAGAAATAATTGTGAGCCAGCTGAACCCTATGGAGGACCAGCATCAAAACATAACGAACCCTACGTAATTACCCAGATGAGGATCATCTCTCAGCTGCAAAGTGACCATACAGCTGCTCTGAGCACTGGCCATTCCTCCTGTTATTCCTGTACAGCACTGCCAGACTAAGGCTTTACATGGAAGCAAGCACCGCTTCGATTTGTACCAAAGGACTCGGTTCCTTGAAGGCTGACCAAAGATCGGCTATACTCACAAGATCCTGCAATGAACATCCTAATTGGTGTGTCAATTGTGTCACTGACAGGGGGACAGGAATAGCTGTTAGTAATGAAAAGCACGAGCTGGAAAGGCACTGCTTAGCTGGTTGAAGACTTGCTCTGGAGGAGGATACGTAACCAAGCTCTCCCAGAAACTTGGGCAACTTGGAAGTCTGTGGCACCTACTGTATTTGTGAGTATCATCCCACACTGAACCAGCAGAGCAGCAGGTCAGAGAGCCCCGTGGGAATATTTGAGGCGAATTTTGTTAGGAAATAATCTAATCTGTATTTCAAGACAATCCAAATAGTACTTCACTTTTAAAACTGCCTTTAATTAAAAACATAGCAAATGCAGGAAGCAAAAGGGACAAAGAAATCACCTTCAACTAAGTGTTTTCTCAAAAGAATAGGTGGAGAGATTTCTCCATCCCTAGCTATTCCAAGACTCTCAGGCTATAAAAGCAGACAACACAGCAGAAAAGGCAGATGATGCTCCATCTCCCATATGGGGATTTGGGAAGGAATTTACCAGGAAAGCCACACCAATATTTTATTGTGCTCTTGTTGCTGTCTCTCCAATCTGTATCCCATTGGGAACATGACCCAGAATCAGTTTCATTAAGCCTTGAACAGAATTCAGCTGCACCTTTCTGAAACAATCCATCAACCCTCCAGCTGAGGTCAGCCTGAAGGTTGCTGGTCTGGCTTGTGGAAATGACTGTCACACTTCCAACGGGGACTGTCACACTCACCCTGAGAGCACAGCGCGCTGTCCCAGGCAATCCACTGACATCGCGGTCGCCTGTTAGAGAGAAACACGGAACAAAATTAAATAATACCTGTCAGATCAGCTGCTCAGTCAAACATATGGCTCTAGGGAGGAGTTCAGGAAAGTAACATCCCCTTAAAGTAGCACAGTGGGGCAATGGGTGTAGTGGTTGATTCTGGGATGCAGGACAGCACACAGAAACATCTTCGTTAGCATAAACTGAAAACAAAACCTGGCAGACAACATTATGAGCACTAAGCCCTTGCTCCCTTCTCCCTGCCATGGCAATCACAGCTGCAGCCTTTCAATCAGCAATCTCTAATAATCTGTATTAATCAGCCTCTGCTCCTGCTCAGGAACCTCCTCAGTCTCTTTCATTGCAGGGACAGATTTCATTATTTATGTACTGTGAGACAGAAGTGCAACCTTTTGTGTATGGCTGGTCTCCAAAAATGAGAGATGGCCAAGAGGCATCAGAATTTACTTCGTATTGCTTGTAAAGAAGGCTATGAGATAACTTAAAGGCCATTGGGAAAAAAAAATTAAAAAGAACTGTTTGGATATTGTCTCCCCCTCTTTTTGTGCAGAATGAACTAGCTGATCATCTTGTTTAAATGCCAAGAGAATAAAGGAAGATTTTACTTGGAAAGCTGAACAGTTCAGCCCATAAACGTGGATATGACTTCAATAAAGTTTTGAGCATTCACAGTACAAAAATCAGAATATGCCCCACATTCTTCACACTAACTGCTGTCATCTTCAAAGCCACCTCTCTGAAGGCTCATGATGTATCTTCTGCTGCTGTTCAGGATTTTAAGTGCTCTCAGCATGGATGTAACAAGACTTCAGGATGTCCCACAGTTACTACTTACAAGCATCACTAAAACCTGACAGACAACACAGAAATACCACTCCATTTCAGTCAGATCTGACAGATCCATCACAAATTCTGAGCTTTTTCAGCCAGGGTTCATCCCCTCCTTGCAAATACCCCAGGTGAGGGAAAAACAGCATCACGGACCCATTCTTCTCTAGAGCCCACGTGGCAAACAGCTACTGCTGCCTGCAGAGTTTCTGCAGGAGCTCATGGTAAACCAAACCCCATTTCTCCACTTTTACTGTTCCAGCAACAACCCCCTTTCATTACTTTTTCCTAGGCAGCAAATCCAATCTTCTGACAAGTTTCCCTAGTCCTAAAGCTAATGCTGTAAATAAACAGCTAGTTTTAAGATCTCTAAATGATAAGGAAACAATTCCAGCTTTCTAGACTCCACAGCATCTTGCAAAACACAGAACAAAACCTGCAAAAAGTAGGTTACTGAATCTATATAAAAAAAACCAAAAAACAACTAACCAAACAAAACAAATCAACAGAAGAAAGAACTTTTCCCAGATGGTACACATTTTTCTTCTGAGAAATTAAAATGAGGATCATTAAAGCCACTACAGTAATCAGAGCTTTTTCATGTGATGAAGAGGTAGTCAGGAGACATATTTCATACAGTTGGAGCCATCTTTTTCAAGACAGAAAAAAAAAAAGATTGATAATTTCAAATACAAGTTTATTTTTTCTAGTGTTGGCACCAGGATCTCATAAGTCCTTACAAATTGTTTTCAATAATGAACACTGGTAAACTGTTTTTTCCAGGCACCAAGCATCATAAAATGTAATGAACAATCAGAGTGACATAAAAAGTTTCACATGTCAGGCTGCGACTCTGATGGGTCACAAATTTAGTTGTTTTACAGCAACAAACAATTCCCTATGATACAAGAGCCTTATCTAGGCACAGGGGGAAAAAAAACCAAACAGCTGTCATTTAATGTGCTCGGTATAGTGATTTGTCAGTCTTCACAGCACAACTTTCCAGAAGGGGGGAGTTTAAACTGAACAAACCAACCCGAAAGCAGTTTTTATCCTAAAACAACACTGTGGATAGCTAGAACTGCTGCTCATGAATAACAATGACATGAGTAAGCACAGCAGGAGCACTGCACATTTGAGAACCTGCTCTGAACCCACAGTCCAGGCAGCATCTTCTCAGACTTCATCTACTTTGGCATTTTGCTTGATTTCTTCTAGGCAAGCCAAGGAAAACTCCTTTTCATGTCTGAACTTTCATTAGTTTTCAAATTAGCTTCATTCTCTCCACCTGACAGGCAACACACCAACCCAATTTGACAGGGCCATGGTGTTTTTCAAGAGCTGCAAACTCTTAACAAGCAATACCAATTCCCTGCATACCCAACCTCCCATCCGCACACTGAATTGGTACAAATGGTTCCATTTCAGCACTGGGTGAGTTTTGCTCTCCTTTTGATAGTGCCAACAGCCCAAGAAGAGCCTATGGGTCCTGTTTAAATCAATACACAGAGTGCCACCTCTGTCAGCTTGTACAGAAAAATGACACTCGTAGGTAACACAGGCCCCAAAACACACAGTGATTTTCTGATGTGCTACAGGTTGGGTGCTGTAGCTTTCTCATGACACACTCCAGCATGGAGTGCTTGCAGAGGTGTACTGGCTATAAATGAAACAGCTGCCCACTCTTTTGATTCTTGTTTCCATTTAGGTTGTTTTTAGGGTAGGGATTTTGGACATAGTGTGGCCTACATGCAGAGTTCAAGACTGGTACTGGATTATTTCAGCCAAGGTGCTCCAATTTCTCAAGCTCAGGTTTCCCACCTGCAAAAATGTTCCTGTAGACTTCTAAAATAAAAGCTCAGACACAAATATATATACGAGTTTAGCCTGAAGCAGCAGTCTGGCAGCCCCAGCCACAGCAGTTCTCCGGTTTCATATGGGACAGCAGGCAGATCAGAAGAGCTCCAGGAAGATCACACCAGAGTAAAGCAAAGTGACTGAAACCCCCAAGTTCACCCTCTGCCAAGGTTTGTGCCAGTGCAGGAATGACACGGAAACCAACTGCTGCAGCACGGGGTGGCAACACCTGTCCCTTCTGCTCCCACACAGCAGACATTATGAGCAAGCAATAAAGTCATGAGGCCTCCTTATCTCCTGAGCCAGATGCAACACGAATCTGTGATGTAGGAAGATGTACCCTCATATCTCATTGCTGGTTTCCTGAGGACAAATCCTCAGTAGCAGACGAGGCTGCTTTAAAGCTTCTGGGAGGAAAACTAATACAAAGATTTTGAGGTACAAAAGTGAAAAGCTCTGTGAGCTTACAGGGGGTAGGCTGGATGCAGAACACAGGATTCAAAGCCTCTGTTTGTAATGGTGAATACAGAGCCCTTACTGCTCCAGCACAAGAAGACAAATGTGACAAAACAGCTTCCAGACCTATTTTTTAAATCTTTTTGGGTTTCCTGCTGAAGTATCTCATAGTTCCCCCACTATATCTAGCTTTCTTAAGTTATTGCCAACACCTTAAAACCCCCACATTTCTTAGAACAGAACCCTAGAATGGCTTGGATTGGAAGGGACATTAAAGATAATTTTGTTCCAAATCCCTGTCATGGACAGGAACACCTTCACTAGGTTGCTTTAAGCCCTGTCCAGCCTAGCCATGAACACTTCCAAGGATGTAAGAACAACTACTACAACAGCATGCGAGCAAACAAACTCTGAGCGGAGCTCTACTATCACCATCAGCTTCAAAAACAAAAGCTGACCTTATTGCTATTTACAAAAAAAAAAAAAAAAAAAAAAAATACAAGCCACTTTTTATTTTAATCAAGCAACACTCAGCAATTTATTTGTCAGTGAGACAGTAGCTGTAACAGTCTCCGTGAAAAGTGACAGAGCCATAGAACGGTTTGGGTTGGCAGAGACCTTAAAGCTCCTCTCATTCGAACGCCCTGCCACACGCAGGCATCTTTCACTAGACCAGGTGGCTCAGGGCCCCATCCACGCTGGCCTTGAGCTCCTCCAGCAAAAGGAAATGAGGAAAGACGTGTGGGAAGTGGCAATATCGTATGTTAGGCCTGAAAATGTATACTTAAAAAAATACAAGATCTAACTAAGATTAGAAATTAAGTGCCCCGTGAATTAAGGCGTTATCTCCGCGCAAACGACTCCAGACCGCCTGAGCCCCGGCCATCGCCGCCGAAAGGCCCCGCGGGGCCGCCGAGCCCTCCCGGGCCGGGACCTCCCCCCGCTCCGCTCGTCACGGGCCGGCAGGCGGCTGCCCCCGCGGCGCGGCGATGCGGCAGCCCCCGGGCCCCCCGACCTGGGCGTCGCGGAACTCCACCACCACATTCTCGCTGCTCCAGCGCGCCGCCATCTTGGGCCGCCTCGGCGGAGCCTGCGCCGCGCCTGCGCGCCGTGGAGCGCCGTGCGGGGACTGCTGGGAGATGTAGTCCCGCCGCTCACCACCCCCCTACCGCCCCCGGCCCGGTGAACAGGGGCAACGGGTCCCGTGGAGCCGGTGGGGGTCCCACGGCCCGAGGGGGGGGTCCCCGTGCGGGCCCGGCCTCTCCGGAGGGGTTCTGGCCGCAGAGGCCCGGGGGTGGTCGCAGCCCCGCTACAGAGCGAGATATGTGCGTGGCGTGGGTCGAGGGTTGTGTTCCGCGGGGCAGCGCCCGCTCGTCGGTGCGGTGGCGGCTCCGCGTCCCGCGGCGGCGGCGAGCGCAGCGCCGGGCGGCGGCGGTGCAGGGGTTAAGGGCGGCGGGCCGGGGGGGCCGGGGGCGGGAGCATGCGTGCTGCCGGCCGCTATTGTCTCCGGCGCGGCGCCCAGCACCAGGCGGCGGCCGCAGCGAGGCCGTGCCCGGCGCAGCGCAGCGGAGCGGGGCGCGCCGCCCCCGCCGCCCCCACCGCCCATGGGCCGCAGCTGATCCGCGCCCGGCTCCCGGCCGCGCCCCGGGCACCAGCGAGGCGGGCGGAGCGACCCTGCCGGCGTCCACCCCCCCTCCCCCGCCGCTCCCTCCCCGCTCCGCGGCCCCGGAGCCCTCGGCGGCCTCCGCCGAGGGTGACGGCGGTGGCGGCGGCGGACTCGGGGCGCCCTCGCCCCTGCGGGCCCGGCGGGGGGAGGATGCCTGGGGCGGGGATGGGTTTTCGCCCGTAGCTCCCCGCGCCCCCCCGCTTCCTTCCGCCCCCTCTCGCCTCCCAGCGGGGGCGGCGCGGCCCCGTTCCCCGCGGGGGGCTGTCGCTCGGCTCCCTCCGGCCCGGCGGTGCCCACATGGGGGGCAAGCAGAGCACGGCGACCCGTTCGCGGGGCCCCTTCCCGGGGGTGTCGACGGATGACAGCGCCGTGCCGCCGCCGGGAGGAGGGGGGGGGGCCGCCCCCCTTCGGCCATTACCGGGCGGGCGGCGGCGGCGGCGCGATGGGGCTGCGCAGCCGCTCCGTCAGCTCGGTGGCCGGCATGGGCATGGACCCGGCGGCGGCCGGCGCCGTCCCCTTCGGGCTGTACGCGGCGGCGGCACGGGCGGCGGGGGAGGCCGAGCGGGCCCCGGGCGGCGGCGGCGGCGGTCCGGGCTCCGACTCCACGTACGCCCATGGCAACGGTTTCCAGGAGACGGGAGGCGGTCACCATAGAGACGGGATGCTGTACCTGGGCGCCAGGGCCTCGCTGGCCGACGCGCTGCCCCTTCACATCGCACCGCGGTGGTTCAGCTCGCACAGCGGTGAGTGCCGGCTCTCCGAAGCCTTCCCTCGGCTTCCCCTCCCTCCGTGGGTGCTCGGGGGCGGCGGTGGGCGCGGTTCAGCCGGGAAGGGGGACCTGACCCCCTCTTGGACCCTCATCCCCATCCCCTCCCCGGCACAGACAAGTGGGTGCGTGCTGGAGCTGGCATCTGTGTCAAGGTCAAGGGAGGAAGGGGCTGTGAAGGGAGGAGGCTTTCTAGAAGGGAGGTGTTTTGGCTCTAGGATATGAAGCACTGGATGTGGCACCCCCACCCCATCCTCCCTTGACTTGGGGGATAGTGGTCTTGAGGGTGCTGTAGCTCAAGACCTTGGGTTTTGCAACCAGGCTGAGCACCTTGTGTCTCTTCTGAAGGTGTGTGAGGTGTAGCCAGTCAGGTGTAGCAGTTCCCAGCCTTAGAAACTGGGAAAGAAGCAGAGGAAGCCTTTGAAAGCAAGGTGTGGGGATCTTTTTTTTTTTTCCTTTGTTTTGTCTGATAAAGGGCCAGGGAAAGGCCAAAGTGGGTTTTCTCTTTCAAGCCAGCTGGTAGTGTTGTCTTGCTCAGGAGGAAGCAGAGGAGGAACTGCCTGCCTCTTTGACAGGGCTGGGGGGGCAGCTGGGCTCTCTTGCAGGAAACATGTCAGGCTATGGGAAGGGGCAAGGTTACCCCCTTCACCCTCCTGGCTGGGCGCTTCCATGTGTCCTGGTGTCCGGAGAGCAGCTCTTGCTGTGAGCAAGGCTGTGTCACTGACCTAGTTTTGGCTGGGTACAGGGAGTGAGGTGGGAGGTCCTCTCTTCCCCTCCTGGCTGGAGGGGAAGTCATTTCAGGGATGTCTCCTTGTATTTCCTGGAATAGTCTGGGATTTCTCTCCCACCCGTCCCCCTCGTAAACGCTATGTTCTCCTTGTGTGACGTGGTCTGGGAATTTCATAATATGCCTTGGGACAATGCCTCATTTTCAGGAAGGCCTGAGACTGAAGCAGTGGATAAGAACAAAGTGCAAGAAGAGTCTCGTGGGGCCCATTTTCCTATTTCTTGGGGAAAAAAAAAAATCTTGGGATTTTTTTTCCTTTGCCCAGTCTCCAGGGGCTGCTCTTCTCCGTTAGATGGAAGCTGTGTGTCTTGCATTGCATCCTCAGAATGTCCCAGGTCTGATTCCTATTGATCTGGATAAGCCAGGCACTTGCCATCCTCCCTGGCAGATGGAGAGGTCTGGCATGTGGCACCAGCATTGAGACCAAGTGCTCCTGCAAACTTTCTTGCTCCATGACCTTGCACAGACTATGCTGCTGCTCTGGTTTCTAAATGTAGAGAGAGATGAAGGCACAGCATCCTTCCAGGTATTCCACAAGCCTCTGTGGGAATGAGAGCTGTGGGGGCTTCTGCTGCCTCTGGCACTGGAGCAAGGAGGGTCTCACCACAGAAACATCCTGCAGCTCACAATGGTTGGTCAGAGAGTATCAGTTACATTTTAAACTGCAATGCTGGGGGGCAAAAACCTGTTCAGAAAAAAAAAACCAGCTGCAAAATGGAGTATGCTGGTTTTCAGCCACTTGAGTGAGTTAGTGCAGTGCTGCGAAGTTAAACACAGTGCCCTTGAAAGATTGCAGCATGAGCTGTGGGAAGTGCTGCAAGAACTGGGTTTCTCTGGTGCCTCTTTTGGGGCCCTCTGAGAGCATTTGAGCTGAGCTGAAGCGTGCGCGGGCAGCAGCGAGAGCTGTTCCGTCCGTACCAAAGCCTCTCCCGGTGGTGGTTCTTCGTTGCTAATTAATAGCAAAAGGAGTGGAGGATGCTTAAAAACCCTTTTGAAAACTTGTCAGAGCTCATTTAACTTTTGCACTCTACTTCTCTTAGTGTAAGAAGTTAATGAAGGATTTGGAGACTGCAGGGAAGGGGGGAAGTAAGCCACCGCAAGATTGCTGAAATTCCTGTTAAACTCCCGTTGCAGCTGGTTAACCTCCAGCAGGGCAGTCTGGAGCTACTTGCATCTTCCCCCCTGCCTCCCCATCGACCTGCTCCTCTGGTGGTGCTGAGCCACTCCATTAGCCACTGGAAAGTGCTGAAGCAGCAGTGCTCTGGTAAATGGAGAGGAGCTTTGACATTGCTGCGCGTGACTGTCCCTGCTCCCTTTGAGGGATGACTCGAGGGTGGGGATGAGGGGACCCGCCGATGTACCAAACCCACTCAGCATGAGGCATGGGATCTCTGGGATCTGCCTGAGCTGCTGTACTGCTGAGGAGAGGAGCCCCCCAAACTCTGGATAATGGGGCTGGAGAGTGGATTCTTGCCCTGCCTGTCTTTTTCTGGAGACCTGGATGGTGCCATTCTCTGTGTGTGGGTTGCATTCGTGTTTTTCTGGGAGCACTTGGGTTTGGGGGATGAGCTGGGAGCTCAAAGTGCAACCTGAGCTCTGTGGGGTCCTCAGTGGGACAGCGAGAAGCTCTGACTTGAGGGCAGTGATAAGGTGCTGTTGTTGCAGCAGAGTGCCTGTGATAACGGGAGCACACAGATAGTCTTGGCGCCTCGCTGCTTCCTATATCTGCCAGGCAGAGTTTCTCTGCCTCTCCACTCTCTCGCACTGCTTCATGGCTCATCAGGCCCCTCAGCAGGGACCCTGCGGAGTGAGCTGGGGCAGGCTGAGCTCTCTTCCCTGGTTGGTGTCACTCCTTCCCCTCTCTGCAGTTGAAGGCCTGCAGAAGAGCTAGGTGTGCCTGGGGAGGAGGAGAGGAGGATTGTGCTGAGGATTGTACAGAGGGAGGTTGCAAAGTAGTCCCCAAAGCCAATGAATGCTACAGCATCACTGTAAGGTGCTATGCATGGGGCTGGTCAGTGAGAAGAGCCCACTGCTGAATCCCTCTGGGCTCCACTATGGCTGCTGGGATGCCTGAATCGGAGGAGCAGTTAGATGCTGATGGCCTCTAGCCTGTTCCAGAACGAGCGCAGGAGAGCTGCTGCTCTTGGGAACAGTGAAGCCTATGTATATCTTCCAAATGGGGTGGGCAAGGAGGTCTGGCATTTATGGTGGAGCTTGTCCCTTCCTTTGAGTGGACAGCACCTCTGTGGATGAGTCCTGTCTCCTGATAGGGATTTTCCCAAGGCATGCCTGCCATATACACAAGCAATGTAACTATTCTAGCACCACCTGAAACTGCTCTGGGATTCCCCTGTCTGCCCAGGGTTTCTGAGATCTATTTCTTGACCTCCATGAGTGGAAAAGACACATCTTGCAGAACTTTGGAGTTTGCCTGTAGCACTTGACCCTGCCTCTGTAGGTTTATGACTATTTAGGAGTTCTCAGTAAAGCCAAGGCTAGCAAGAAGAAGGGAGAAAAGGGAGATGTGTGGTTTAGTGCTGCATGTCTCCAGCTTTGTGTGGTTCTCTTAGTATCTCTCATGTTATTCATCAGAGGATCTAAGGGAGTTTGCATAGGCTGTAAGTAGCTTAAAGTTTATCTGGAAATCCCACTCATCACCCAAAGCCCTTGAGTGTTTGAAGCTCTAATAAATCCATATCTCCTTGTCTGCTGGCTAGCCCAAGGAAACGCCTAGCTTATCCTCCTGTGCAGTGCCACCAGTAATGTCACAGGCTTTCTGTGCACTGACAAAGCAAGCTGTTTGTCCTGGATGTTGGTAGCACCAATGTCAGGAGGCCTTCTTTGCCAAATGAGCTGCTGTGTTCTCAGCAGCTCTTTCCTGGAGCAGGAGAGCCCAGCCTGAGGAAGATGGGAGGGTTTTTAGTGCAGAGATGGCAGCCAGGGTGCTGGGCTGAGTCCTTCTCCATGCACAGTTCGAGAGCAAAAAAGGCTGGAAGTGCTCTTCAATCTGGCTCCAGAGTAATGGGGTGGGAAATAGGGGTTGTTTGTTGGAGGGTGAGCTGAAGGTGTGTGTGCACACCTGTGTTGGGCAGCTCCAGTCTCTGCAAGCTGGGAAGAGGCTTTGCTGTGCTCTGACCACTTTAAGTCCTGAGCTTTTTCTCGCTAGTGCCTGGCAATCCTTGCTCTTCAGATAGTCCTGCCATTGAAGTCTCTACACCAGAATGAGAAGGCTGAATTGTAGCTTGCTAGTCAGCTGCTCTCAGCCCTGACTGTCCTGCCACCAACTTATCACCAGTGTGTTCTGGCAGCCAAAATGGGCCCACTGTGTCCCATGGTGTATCAGGCACAGCACTGCCAGCTGGTCAAGGGAGGTGATCGTCCTGCTCTGCACTGCTGTGGCCTCACTTCAAGTCTGGTGTGCAGATTTAGGTACCACAATACAAGAAGGATAAAAAGCTGTGAGAGAGCATCCAGAGGTGGGACATGAAGACAGTGAAGGGTCTAGAGAGGAAGCCATATGAGGAGCAGCTGAGGTCACTTGGCTTGTTCTGCCTGGGGAAGAGACTGAGGGCAGAGCTCATTATGGGCTGCAGCTTCCACCGGAGGGTCAGCACCGATCTCTGCTCTCTATGACCAGTGGCAGGATCCAAGGGAACATCATGGAGCTGTGCTAAGGGAGGTTTACATAGGATGTTAGGAAAAGGTTTTTCCCCCAAAGTGTGGTTGGGCACTGGAAGGCCCCCCAGAGAAGTGATCACAGCAGCAAATCTGACAGAGTTCAGAAAGTATTTGGACAAGGCTCTCAGTCACATGGTGTGATTCTTGGGGTTGTCCTGTTCAGGGCCAGGAGTTGGACTTGATGATCCTTGTGGTTCCCTTCCAACTGAATCTATGTTTCAACATGCAGACATCATATGTGCTTCCCTCCCTGCTTCCAGGAGCTAGGCCAGGGGAAGGGCACCCCAAGGTCTGCATGAACTTGCCATTCTGAATCTATTTTTGCTAGTGGAAATTTCCAAAGATGACTGTCCTCAAACCATCTTTTTGTGGGTTTGGTGCTGGTTACTGTCTAACAGCCGGGTCAAGCACCTGCGTCACTGCCAGACCTGCGGATCATTTGGGAAGTGGGTACAGAAACGGTCCTGATGACTCCCCACACTGGTGATGTTCAGCTGTTAGGCTCTCCAGGTCTGGAGGGGATGCTTTTCTGCTTCTGCCTTCTCTGAGCCAGCTGCCAGGGCAGCATCCACCTGGGATTGGGGGGGAAGAGACAGCGGCTACCTCAGAAGAGCAAAGTGCTGAACACCTGAAGATGGGAGACTCAAAGGCAGCTTTAATGCACACCAGAGCTGGAGATGAAGTTTAAGTACGTCAACGTTGGCGTTGTGCGTGAGAAGCCGGCGGTGGCGGCAGTTATCTTCAGTCTCCACAGCGAGAGCAAGTGCAGGCTGTCTGCGCTGCCTTGCCTCCCCAGTGCCCTCTGAAATCCCGACTGCTTTCCTCAGGAATGAGGGCACTAGTTCCTGTGCACATTAACTGGGCTTTCTGCTCTATAAACCTGTGCATAAATCAGCATAGGCTAGCTGGGTGCCCTCTCCCTCTTCCACACATGTATCTTCTAGAGATGCTGAGAATGATGCTCTCGTGCTCCTGGGCTGACCCACTTCCCAGCCAGGATTGTCTTCCCAGCCTGTGACGTAAGTTTATCCCATGCTGGTTTGTTTTGCTGAGATGTTTGTTCCGGTGACTGGAATAACCGTAAAGACTTCTCTTATTTATTAATGTGCTATTAAGGCTTTTCTCTCCTCTCTCTCTCGTTCACTGGCCGGAGGATCAATCAGATACAGACATCTTTGGTGGAGGAGCAGTATCAGGCTGGCGCCTGGCCAAGGCAGCCGCACAGAGTCATGGGAAAATGCTGCTAAATGCTGAAAATTAATTTCAAGAGAAGCGCAGGGAAGGAGAAAAGCCCACTTTGGAGGAGGAGGGAAAAAAAAAAAGCTTTTTTTCCCCCCCTCCAATGTAATATCTCATGTGACAGATCAGACAGGCAGCAAAGGGCTCTTCAGATAAATTCCCTTTTCAGGGACGAGCCTTGTGGTGCCCCAAGCAGATGGTGGGCAACCACGAGGTGCATTTCGTGGCATCTGCTGCTGGTACACCAGAACCCCAGATGTGCTGAGTACTTGGTTTTGAGTAAATGTGACCTGGCTTTCTCCTGGTTCCCTTGAAAACTGAAATCATAAGGGCTTGGGAATGATGTGCATGGGCAGCCAAGTGATGCTGTAGAGCAGCAGGCCGATGCAGAGCACTTTGCCCATCTGCTTTGGCCTGGCTGTACATCGGGGTACAACAAGCCTCCCTCTGTAGGGACACCAATTTTTTTTTATTTCAGATAGAGCAAGACTAGTTAAACCTGGGCCTTAAATGTCTTCCCTGCACCAGTTCCACCAGGCAGGTTTCAAATGCAGGTGAACCCACTGGGGGCTTGAGTACCCCCCAGGGGTGCTCCTGCTGTCCCTTGCAGGTGCTGTGTGGCTGAATGCTTTTGCTTAGTGCTTTTTGATGGGAGGCTGTTGGAGGTGCAGCTTCAGGAAGCTCTGCTGCCTGGGGCCTCTTCTCGTGCTGCTGCACAGCATTTCCCGTGGGCAGAGCCCAGCTGCTGGCAGGTTTCCTGCCCTGCTGGGCTGCAGGCAGGGGAGGGGAGTGCCTGTAGTGGGGGACAGGGTCTGCTTCTCTCTTGTCATGGTTTAACTTTCCAGCCCACTGCAGGTCCGTACAATCTGGGATTTGAGGAAGGTGGAAGGAAAAGCCAGAGAAGCAGCAGGCAGATCTTCATGGCTGATTTCTGTGCTGCTGGCAGGGGGCTTGATACATTGGTGCTCCCTGGTGTGGTCCCTGTGCCTTCACACTGCCAGGTTTGTGCCATGTGCCACCAGCTGAACCCAAGCAGATGCATCGCTCAGACCCAACGCCGGGTCTGTGGGCAGCTGGGGGTGCTCCATCCAGGGTGTATTTTGCTAGTGGGGATGGTACCTCATCATTGGAGAGGCTGTACTGCACCTCTGAGGTGAAGTTGATTCTTCTCTCCCCTCCTTCTCTATAGACCAAAGCTGGCCAGCACCAGCACGAGGTTGACCCTGGTGGTGTCATGGGCTGAATGAGCTTGGGAAATTTGTGACTCCCTGTGCTCCTGCACACTCAAGTAGCTGTGGGGTTCCCATCAGTGGCATCAAATTGGACTGTGTGCCTTGGAACGGTCTTGTGGCACTTTGTAGAGAAGCAGAGAGATGCTGCTGTAGAAATATTTACCTTTTTGCTAGTTTTAGCAACCCTAGCAGAAATTTCCCGGGGTTGTATATTCCCCGTTAACACTCTTGGTTAACTGAGTTAATGTCAAGTTATGGCCATAGTTCCAGGGAGACTGTCACCTGCCAGGCACAGAAGAGGGGCTGGGACAGATCCCAGTGAGGGAAGCACAGCAGCGCAGATGAAGAATGGAACTGAAAGCTGCTCAGAGCAGTTTCCTGGCCCAAGCAGGCAGGACGGCATGACAACAGTGGGTATTTTTAGAGGCCAGCTGCCTGCAACACAAGAGGGGGAAAGCAGCAGTCAGGCAGGAGAACTCAGTGATGCTGACCCTGTCCCACATCCCTGCCCAGCATTTTATTTCCTTCCAGGATGAGGCCACTGGCATTTCCATGTCCTCTGTGTCTCTTTGCCCGTTGCTGCCTCAAAAGACAGGTCTCTTCCTTCTCCCCCTGGCTTTCAGCATGGCTCAAACTTTCTCTGATCACAGCTCAGTGATTTGAGAGTGATGCCAGGGGCTCTGCTCTTCACATCCTGGATGCTGCATTACAGCTTGAGGTGGTGGGCGTTTGGGGGATTGTTTTTTGGAGAAGCCTTTGTCACCAAAGTGAGGGGAAAAACTGCAGTTTCTCCTGCAGCTGGGGTAATTGCAGTAATTCATTTGGGAGCTCTTCCTACAAGGCGATGGAGCTGCACTTCATCAGAAGTGCTGCAGGGGAATTAGATCCACCTTTCAATCCATGCATCCAAGGCCTAGACAGCTGTAGCCAGGGAAAAGGAGGCGAGGTTGGCTCTAGGCAGATGGCCTAAGTTATTGTCTGCAGGGAGGTTGGGTCAGTATGGGCTGAGATCAGTTTTGCAGCCAACCCTCTGGTAAGCTGGTGCTGAGCAGGACAGGCTGAGGCCGAGCACCCTGCCTTGGCTGCCTTGGCATTTCGGGTCATCCCTGGTCAGATCTTGCTGCTTTGAAACAAACGTCCATTTGCTTATTTATTGCGCTTCTGGTTTCACAGCCCTTGAAATCTGCTATTTGCCTGGATCTTACCCTTCTGAGGGGATTTTTAGATGCCTTTGATTTCTTTTTGCTCCCTGTAGACAGGTACAAAACAGGTGGCACCCTGCACCTAGTCCTGGGTGAATGTTTCATGGGAAGATGCTGCTTCACAAGGCCTTGCCTGGCTCTGGAAGTGGGGTTACACTCTGCTCCTCCAGGTGTTGCCTTTTGTGATGGGGAAGAGAGAGCTTCAAATCCCACGGCTGGGATTTTTGTCATCTGCAGCCCCTTCCTCAGAGGGAGCCCTTTTCATGTTGGAGGTTGGCACATGTTGAAGCAAAAGGACAGAGAAGGTGGAGCACCTGGACAGGGTTGTTCCTGCCTGTGGCACAGTGTGTATCCCCTCCTGCCTCCTCCAGCAGGATCCAGTGTGGGCAGACCCTACCACTCTCTGAGGGGCTCATTCCTCTGAGGTGCTGTGCTTTGTGTTTCGGAGGGCTCCCGGAGCTGCAGAAAGCTGGCTCTGTCTGCCAGCCACCTCCATGCTGCAAAGGCAGCCGGGAAGCTCTGGAGTGGTGTACCCCCATCCTCAACATAGATCTTCCTCCCAAATCCCTAGCCTTTGGCTGTCAAAGGAGTGCTCATGCTGCCTGTCCAGGCAGCTTGGTGCTGTGGAGAATCCCTCCCCTTCTGCACCATGTACAACAGAGAAGAGTGATCACACCCAGCTTTGCACCTGCTTTTTCCCCTTCCTGCTGTCCTGGTAGACTGGGGCATTCACTGGGTATCCCTCAGCAATCACAGTCTCTCCTGGGGAGCAGGGAGATGCTCTGTGCTATGCAGCCTTTCCTACCACCTGAGGGGCAGGTGAGGTCAGGACTTGCTCTGCAGCATGCTCCTCACTAAGATTTTTTTTTCCAGTGGTGGAAAAATTTCATTTTTTTTTGTCTTTCTGCAGAAATAACCACTGTGAGCTGGCCACAAGTGTTCCCTAGCCATGCACTGCTTGTGGGCGGGTGCAGCTCTGTGTGCCTTTTAAGCTCTGTTTGCTGCCCACTACATAAAAATTGCCCTTTCTCTACCCAAAAAAGCAACATGTCATCCTTTCCACACATCCCAAGGGTTGGGGGTGTTGCACTGATGAAAAACAGTTGCCTCAGTGATCCTGCCACCATGGCCCACACCCTCCACCGTGGTCTTTATGCAGTGCTGCTGTGGAATGCCTGGGGAGGAAGTGTCCCAGGAACTGTTTGGGATCACTCCCTGGCAGGAAGGGGTACGTGGGTGCCATCAGTGCTTGGCCATACTCCCAGCATCACAAAGCCAGGGCTTATCATCATGTGCCTCTGGAGTGTCCCATCATCCTCCCAAGAGATCATCTGAAGATGACGCATGATGGAGCCTCGGCAGCATCAAAGCACAGGGTTTCTGCTTTGGGAAAACCCAGGGGTCAGGAAACAAATCACCCCATGGGGTCAGATCCCGCTGGGTTTAGGAGTGGCTCAGGTCAGGCTTT
This sequence comes from Anomalospiza imberbis, assembly GCF_031753505.1. Lineage (NCBI taxonomy): Eukaryota > Metazoa > Chordata > Aves > Passeriformes > Viduidae > Anomalospiza > Anomalospiza imberbis. The sequence continues at coordinate 13,187,122 of NC_089692.1, read as the reverse complement.
GGTGTTTCAACCTTTCCAAAAGTGGGAATTCCTCTGGCAGCTCCTCAGTGCTGGAGCCTGGCAGTGGGGACTCCGTGGGTGCCTCCCCAACGGATGTCTTAGTCAGAAATGACTCACCCCACCAGTCCCCACGTGACATTGCCTCGCTGCTCCCTCCCAGCCCTTGCCAAGCCAAAGTGCCAAACTCTGTCCCTTCCTGCTCTGATTTCCAAATTGCTGCATCCTACTGTGCTGCCAGAAGATCCCCTGTGCTCCTTCATTTCAACACCCAGGACCCCCTCATCACCCTGCTGGGCTCTGTGCATCTTGCAAAAGATTGCTGCCCACAGCAAAGCTTTGGCTGGGCCCCCTCCTTCCTATGAGAAATACGTGGGAGGAAAAAAACAGGCATTCAGGCAAACCCTTTGGAAATTCCCAGGTGTGCCTGCAGGATCGTTGTCCTCTCTGGGCAGTGCATTTGAACACTTGAGCATCCCTTGAGAGGTGTGGAGGCAGCACCAGAACATCCCTGCAGTTCTCCTGAGCCATGACATGGCCCCAGACCTATTTTGTGACTAGCAGGAGCCCTGGATAAGCTTGTAACTTGGTAAGTCTGAGCCCTGCAGCCTGACAGCAGGAGTTGGAGGTGTTAATGCCTTCGCTGGGCTATCACCCAGGACCCCTCTGCTTAACTTTGCTCTTCTCTGGGATGCTAAAATTAGCTTCGGGCTACACATCCTTATGAAACCTGTTCCCAGCAGCTGGGGGAGTGTTTCTGCAGTAAACTAGGACTTGCCAGAAGACAGGGTGACCCTGAGAAGTTGCCTTTTTCATCGAGGTCTGGGGGAACTGATCCTGCAGTATAGCCTGAGCTCTATGAGGGAGAAGATCTCTGTCTTAGCATAGGTGCTGCTGTTCAAAAATTGCAATTACAGCCATGAAAGGGTCAATATTCAAACAATGTCAGCCAAGGAGGGTACTTTATGTCTAGACATCCTGTGACCATATAACCAGGCCTCTTTGCCCTCCTGCTTCCAAGTGTCTGTGGGCTGTGCTGGAGGTGTTTTGTAAGGCTTTGGTGTGTCCATCTGCTGAGAATCGATAGCTTAGGGTGCTCTGGAGCAAATGTTCCTGTGGGGTTCCCTGTCTTGTATCTCCTGCTCCTTTCCAACTCTCGATGTTTCCTCAGCCCCAGAATTGCAATCTGTTCTCCTTCTTCCTATCCTCCCCCACCACCTCCATAAGAACCCAACTGGCTAAAAAAGAAATAGCTCTGCCTCCTGGCTTGCAGTAAGCTAGCCTTGGGCTTCTGTGATGTAGTGTCACCCAGCCCCTCTGCTCTGTGTCCTGCATCTCTCTGACCCCAGTGGCTTCCCTACATCCCACCTGAAGCACTAATGCCTTGTCCTTGCTGCTACATCTCTTCTTTGTGGCTTGAGTCAGGTGGGAGTGGACACAGGTGTCTCCAAAACACAATGCCTTGAGCATTAGAATTGTGCTGCCCTTGGCCAGCTTCATGTTCCATGGCACATCCCTGCCACCCTTGGCTGGTGTGTGGCTGACCTGACAGCATACGGCTGCATTGTGTGGCCTTTGCCAGGAGCTACTGCACACCAGGGACAACTTTTCTTAGATCTTGGAAAACCTGGCCTTGCACAGAAGTTGCTTCTTTTTGGGGTGCTGCTTTCATATTACAAACATTTATTTTCTCCCTTCTCAGCAAGCTGAACTGACTCAATCAGCAAGGAAATGGTGGGGTGGGATGGGGATGGAGCACGACCATCCTTCTGCCAAGGCAGCAGAAATGGCTGAGTTACTTTCCAAGCACTGCCATCCCAAGATGTCCCATCCAAGCCACATCCCCTGCTTGGCTGATCATCTGGGGCTGGTTCACTGGCATCCCCCAGCCCTGCCTCCCTTCTGTCTCCAGGAAGGTGTGATATCTTATTTCCACCCTGGACCCATCCTTTATGCTCTCCAGCCTCTCTGCAGCCTTGAATGAGGAGGAAGGACACTCGCTTTTTCAAAGCTGACAAATGAGGCAGCTTAAGTGCTTTACTCCTTCCTGCCTACGTGTCCCTGCTCGTGTCAGCCCTTGTGCTGCACAATAGCCCAGCACCATCGTGCAGTTCACCCGGTGCCTTGAGTCCTGCCGGGGCAGCAGGGCTGCCTTGGACCTTGGCTGCTGCCTCTGCCCATGCAGCTGATGCCACTTCCTTCTGCAGGGGCAGGTGGATCCTGGTCTGGTTCTGCTGGGTGCCCTGGCCTGCAGGCACTTGATGCTGCCTCCTGCAGCATCACCCGACTGCATCGCTGGGGCTGGTAGAGCATCACTTCCATGGTGGACTTCCACTCATGAGGGGACACTCATGGAGTCCTCAGCTGCCAGGTCCCTATGTGCCCCAGTGCTGGAGAGGTGCTCTGTGCATCCACGTGCCATCTCCAATGTGCAGCTCTGTGACCGTTGCTTTAAAAAATGAGGCTGCTTTAAATCCATAGGGAATTTATTTTCTAGGAGATGTTGGGTCTGAATATCTTGGCTCTTCAGATTTCCTTCACTTGGCTGGCACAGAGGATAACTCCTCCCTGATCCCTTCTTCCCTCCTGGGGCTAGGCTGGAGCCCTCAAGGGGTAAGGGAAAGGGAGGACTTTGCCTCACCCAACCCCATGTGCTTCGGACTGACCAACTGGTCCTTCAGTCTTTCCCTCCTCTTCAGTCATTAGTCTAGGTTTTTCCAAGATGATCCATGTATTTCAGCTTCCACATGGTGCTGGTTCAGCTGGCAGTGTTAGGGAGCCATGGTGGAAGGTGGAATGCTCATGGTTTACTCAGCAAGGAGGAGGTACCAGGACTACGTGCTTGGACCAAATATTCTCTGGTTTCTTCTCATGTCTGGACACATCCTCACCTGGTATAAGCCAGCTCCCTTGGCTGAGAGCCCAGGATGCTCTCTAGAGACATGGAGATGGGCTTTGCAGCTGAGGTTTCCATGATTGTCAGGCAGCCTGGAGCTTACCCAAGCTCCCTGGTTCTCCAGGTGTCCTGTGGGGTGGCTGGGCACCAGAGAAGGGATCCCTCCTGGGTCAGGCATGTTCTGGGGAGTTCGCGTTGCCGCTCCCACTCGCAGGGCTGCTGGTTTATCCCATGGCAGTGATGGGAGACTGGGCAGCCAAGGATCCAGTTGGTGAATGCTGTGTGGGGTCAGTTACTGGCATTGTGCCTGGGCTGCTGCTTCCTCCTGCCTTCAGGGCACATCATCCCCACCAGTGTGTTCCTCCCACTGCTGGAGGTGCTGTGCAGCGGAAAAGCTGCTGCTCTCCATGTTTCAGCCAGCAACAGAGCCACGGTGTCCTACTGCCAGGGCTACTCCTGGTGGCATTGTGGCCTGTAAGCAGTCTGCCTGGAGGCACACCCAGCAGGAGGAGGGTTTGGCAGGTGAAGGTAGACATGGCACATGCCTTTCCCTGGGATCTGGGACAGGCTTGCAGCTCCTGTGGACATGGTCTCACCCCCCCCCGAAGGGAGCAGCCACTTCTACTCTCAGGACATGGTGTGGTTGACCCTGTTGTACTGCTCAGTAGACACAAGTGATGGGAATTTCTTATCCCAGCTCCAAAATTAGCTCTGTTTGGGATACTTGGAAATGAGTTGGAAAGGTGTCTCAATCCTCCCACCATCACTAAATTCCTTGCAGTTCTGTGGCAGTGCTTTTGGCACTGTGAGGGTTAAACACCAGGCTTTTTCAGCATTCATAGGACTGGATGGAGATTTTCAGAGGTTCCCATCTCTGTTTTGCCCAACTCTCTAAAATTAACCATGTAACCTTCCTAAAAATACTCAGAGGGTAGTAGCCTCTGGAGAGCACCAGCGCCACTTGCTCCTGGTTTCTAGACCAAGCCATTGGAGACATTAGATCACCTGCCAGCCTACGTCTCGCAGCCCTGGAAAGCCCTTGGCTTTCTCAAAGTCTCCTGCAAGGTACAAGAGTCCAGGTCTGGACTTGAACCTGCCTTTCCAGACCAGCCCCCTTCCTGCAGCACCCTCCTGTTCTTCACTTACACTTGTTGGGAGCTGGTACCTACCCACACATTTCTGTATGAGGTGACAGTGCCAGCTTCAGGTTTAATGTGCCGTGGGCAGGAGCATCACCAGCTGCACCAGATGCCTTGGGAGGGAGGAAGTGTCCGTGGCCTTTCCCTGGAGCAACCTCTAGGCCTCCCCATGGGTGTGGGAGGCCCAGGCAAGGAGGAATAGCTGGGCCCTTCCTCTCTTTTTTTTTTAGGCATGTGGGAGGAGGACGTAAAGGGCTTGAGGAGGAGGGAGGGAGCTGAATTTTCCATGAGCAGCTGTCAAAATGTAATCTCCTGTGTTGCTCCGGCTGGCAGCTTAGGCAGGATAAATTAACGGGGATTTTGGGGAATGTGGAAAATACCATGGCCTGGAGGGGGCTGGCCATGTGGAGAGCAGCTCTTTCATCCTCAGAGCAGGCTCCTTCCTGAACTGTGAAGGGATATTCCAAAGCACTGGGCTTGGTGCCTGCTGCTGTTTGGTGCTGGCTGTCCCCTGGCCTCGCTGGTTCTCTGCCTGTCACCTTCACCCAAAGGTCACCTGGAGAAGGGGTGAGGGAGTTCACCTCTGCCTCCCCTTTCCCACTGGTGGTGGGCTCCTGTGCCTGCCATGAAGGGAAACACAAGCAGTTGCTTTTGCAATGTCAAGTATTTATGGCGACAGCTGGGGTGCAGGGCAGCCCCCCGCCCTGGGGGCCTTTCCACACCAGCTCCTCACTCCTGCTCGAACTTGAAAATTTACGCAACTGCATATTCATCTTTCCTTTTTTTTCCCCCACTCCATCTTGTGAAGTGCAGAGCCAGAAAAGCGTGTGTGTGCTTCTGCACTTGGCTCAGCCCCCAGACCTGTCTGGCTGGAGGATGCCACATACGTGCTGGGGCTTGATCCTGGGCCCCTCCGTCTGCCCAATGTCCCCACGTCCTTGCCATGGGGCTGTGGTGGTGTCAGGAGTCTCAGTGCCCCAGCCAGCTGCCCAGGGAGCAGTGAGGAGCATGAGGAGTGTTCATGCCAGCTATTTATAACCGTGCTAAAGCTATCCCAGCTAGCAAATAGACCTGGAGATACAGCAACAGCCGCTTGCTGGAGCCTGCAGAGGAGACTGCTCCTTGCCTGGCCCTGCTGCTTTGCTGGCAACCGTGCCCTGGCAGCCACAGACCAGGCAGTTTCATCTGGGGCCTTTTCCCTTTACATTGGTTGCACGTCTCATAGGATCCCTTCGGGTGCTGCCGGAGCTGGCAGATCTGGGACAGCTGTTTAAAATAACACATTGGCACAGAAAAGGGGGGACCAGGGGAAACGAGGTCTGCCCACACACAGCACAGGGAACAGTACTGAACCTCTACAAATGCTGTGCCCTGACACAGAGGTTGCAGACAAAATGCCTTTTCCAAAGGGAGCCCTTCGCAGCCGTTCCAGGGACTTGCTGCTGGAAGCAGTGCCCAGAGCTCCCCGGTAGGGACCGGTGCCTGTGGCGCTGGCAGACCTGGCAGACCATCCGCGCAGGCGGGAGCGGTTCAGGCGGGGACAGGGGCAGGCGGGCTGCCAGGGGAGCGGGGCACCGGGAGGGTGTCTGGCTAGGGGAGGCCAGCTGGGTCTCGCAGCAGGCAGCCTGGGAGGCTATCTGAGCTAGCCACGCTATAAATACACAGGGCGGGTAAACACTTGGGAGGAGGAAAAAACCAACTACTTCAGCTAATGGGCACGGCTGCCACAAGGTATAAATCGGTCAGGAGTAAAATTAGGCTGGAGAGGAGAAGGCAGATCAGTGCTGCTGCCCACGAGGCCCTGGCTGCAGCACTGCCCTATCGCCTGGGGCTTGGTGCAGTTGGGGCTGGACTCAGAGCAGACACCCTGTGGCTCAGCCAGGCTGGGGCAGGGATGTGTTCCCAGCGTGGCAATGCTGCAGGCCAGCAGGACACCCCACTGGAGGACCACTGGGCTTGAGGGCTCATTCTTTTAGCTGATCATTTTAGAGCCAATCCCATATCATCCATGGTACTCATCCTTGCTTCACCCTCCCGGGAAATAATGACACTCTGGAGGGGCAGGATCCAAGGACCTGGGAAGTAAAGTATTTATCACTGCTGCTAATGACCACTGGAGTGTTGAGAAGTTACAGGGGCTGTTTGCACGGCAGAGGTCTGAGCTGCCTCTCTTTAAAGCCACCTTGTTCTTTGTCTTATAGAAGAAGCAAAAAAAAAAAAAAAAGCCCTGTCCACATCCACGCGGTGGCAAACAAGAGCCTGATTCATCCTTAGATAATTTGTGTACATTCTTTTTCTTTTTGTTCCTGAGCAGCCTTTGCATATATATGAAGAAAGCTCTTAAGCGGCACTGCAGTCAAACCTGATCTGCTTTTAGAAGGCAGATCCTTAAATTACCCTCTCCCTCTCTGCAGGCAGGGAATTGCTGGATATTCTGGTGCAAACCCGTGGTGGTGGCACGCGCGTGTTCAGCTCAAGCTGCGCTGCTCTGCTGGGCAGTGACAAACCTCGTGGCCTTGAGCTGGCTGCAGTGGAAGGGCAGGGAGACCCAGATGGGTGACCTACAGGGCTGCTTGGGGTTCTGCTCCTTGTGAGTTTGGGACTTACAAACTGCATTTGGGGCAGCATCACTCAGTGGGGCCGGGGATGATGCCGTGGTGGTCTGTGTGGCTCGAGCAGGTGATGACACTGGTGTGACACCCTGGCACCGCCCCAAGCAAGGTCACAGAGCAGATCTGGGCATACCATCCAGCTTCACCCAAGAACCCAGATCACCAGGCAGGGCCAAGGTCAAGCTGGCTCATCAGCCTGCAGTGTCCCCCTGGTTCTGGGGAGGCAGGCTGGCATCAGAGGGGTGAGCAGCCACTTCACTCCTGTGAAAAGCTGGACAAAGCATCCATTTGTGTTTGTGGCTCCAATCTGCCAGTCCTGTGCTGCAGCCATAGAAAAAAACTCCTTCCTTGCAGCTTTTCTGGCTCAGCCATGGGGTGCTGAGCTCTGGCAGCAGGGACAGCACTGTCCAGGCACAGGGATGTGCCCATGCACTGCCAGTGGCTGGGTGCTGTGTGCCCCAAGCTGTTGCTCGCCCTTTAAGGCCTGGCAGCAGCTGATGGCCACGTGTGCACTGCCTTGGCACACTCTCCGTGCCCTCTGCGCGGCGGGCACGGGGACGGCCAGCGCACCAGCTCGTCGGCTGTCCCCTGTTTGGTGGCTGTCCCCCACGCTGGTGGCTGCTGGTGGCCGGCACAGGATGAGTGGGTGCCCAGTGGGTGCTGTGTGGGGTGAGGGTTACCATGCAGGCAGCAGGTGAGGGGCTGCCCGCTGCCACGCCCCACCATGGCCCCAGGGATTCCCCAGGATGCAGGGTGGATGGCTCCTTCTGCCCTCACTAAGGGCTCACCTCTCTGCTCTCCTTCCAGGTTTCAAGTGCCCCATTTGCTCCAAATCTGTGGCTTCTGACGAGATGGAAATGCACTTTATCATGTGTCTGAGCAAACCTCGCCTCTCCTACAACGGTAAGAGCCAGGCTGTGTGGGGGACATGGTGTCCTGCCACCCTGGGATGGCTCCGGGCAGGCTGAAGAGACATTTGCTGTGGGCAGGCAGCTTGGCTGGGCTTCCCAGGAGGGCTGTGGATGGTGCTGCTCCACTCTGCTCCCCTGTCATGGCTCAAGCCTGCTCCTTTTGCTTTCGAGCTCCTTTGTAGCACAGCCCCCTACCCCGAGGGGCCCCCCTCCCCTCAGTGCCAGAGGGAGCCCTTCTGGCACATGTCCTCCGGGGCTGGCCCCCAAAGAGTCATTGCCTTCCTCCCCTCCTTGCTAGCCTTGAGCACTGGGCTGCAAGCTCCAGCATCTCCCACATCTCTCCTGACCACTAGTGTGGGAGTAAGGCTCACCCCCTACTGGGTGGTGATTTTTTGGAAGCCGGGGATAAGAGTTGCGTTCGCTCCAGATGCCCCAGACCCACGTTCCCCCCATGCCTCCACATGAGCCTCCTACCAGTGCTTCCCAGCACTGTTACCATTCCACCCCATCCCGGCTGCCCCCGCAGCAGTGACCCTGGGCTCCACTCCATCCTCGGGAGGGGAATGCTCTGGTGGTCCCTGTCTCACTGCTGCCCCGTCCTCCCCTCCCAGATGACGTGCTGACCAAGGACGCGGGCGAGTGTGTGATCTGCCTGGAGGAGCTGCTGCAGGGGGACACGATAGCCAGGCTGCCCTGCCTCTGCATTTATCACAAAAGGTACCATGAGGGAACAGTCAGGCGGGTGGCAAGGGGACAGGCAGGGACACCTGGGGCTCAGCAGCACGGTGGTAACATGCTCTCCTCTTGCAGCTGTATAGACTCATGGTTTGAAGTGAACAGATCTTGCCCAGAGCATCCTTCTGATTGACCCGCCGAGTGTGCTTGCTGACTTCTCTCTAAGGTGAGCCTGTGGTGGGCTGCTCAGAAGGGACATTGCCATGCTGGGTTTAAATCCAGGGCTGGAAGTGGAGGACAGGGTGGGATAGGGTGGGACGTGACAGCCGGGGCTCCTGCTCCTCACCCGGGATGGTCTCTCTCTGCCTTTGCAGGGCACCTTGCTATACCTGCTGTACCTCCTCTCCCTGTCCCCCCTGCCCCGCCTGGAGTTTTGGGCTGACTTTAAATTCCTCGAGAAGACAAAAATAAAACCCAGAAACTTGAATCCACTTGGGACAACGGCGCAGTTTTTATTTTATTTTATTATTATTATTTGTTCTGTTGTTTTTCTGCTTTTTTGTTTTGTTTTGTTTTTTTATTTTAATTTAAAAGACTTAAAACAAAAAGAAACATCCAGGAGATGACAGTGTGAGAAAAGCGGAGCGACCTGCTCTCCCCTCCACAGCCGCTGGTCACCAGGAGAGCTCTGCCTGCCAGGGAGGCCCCGGGGACGCCCTCGGCCGAAACCCTGCCATGATGTTTGGCTTTTCTCCCCGAACCGAAAGGGGAAAGCTGCCGGGGGACAGCCGGCCAAACGGAGCACACGGCATTTCTCACCGGCAACCCCCCCACCTCCCACCCGGACTCGCCCGGGGGCTCTGCTCGGTTTTTTTGCACTGACTAAACGGGAAATTCCTCCTCTCTCCCATCTCCCTTTTGGAGATCTCCACCCCGGGCCCCGGCAGCGTTGAGATGGGGACTGTGCCCCACGCCGGGAGCGGGGCCACTGCTCCCCCCTGCTGAGTCGCAGGGGTACGTCTTTCAAGTGTTTACAATGAGAAAAAAAAAGGAAAAAAAGGAAAAAAAAAGAAGAAAAAAAAGAGAAAATGGACAAAAAAAACCAAACAAACAACAAACCACAACTGAAGCTTCGTGTTGACTGGCGTGTTCTTCAATTTGAGCTTCCCTGCCCTGGTGATGTTTACAGACTGGTCACTCTTTAACTCAGCTATAACCACTCAGAGACTGGAGAGCTGCAGCATCCCCGCCGCCCCTCCTGTGCCCCCTCGCCAGGCTCCTCTTGCCAAAACCGCCTCCCCTCTTTCTTTTCCATCGGCTTTGAGTTGGACCCTTTTGAGGAGGGTATGGGGGAGGCCCCAGTGGCCCCCTGGATGCCCCCAGCCACCCCTAGTCACAGGGGTGGCTTAGCTGGAGGTGCCAAGATGGTGTCATTTCATGGCAGTGACCCCCCTCGCCCATCCCCGTCCCCTCCTGGCGCGGCGGGCGCGTTTTCGTTGGTGAGACCTCCCCTGCCGGTGGCCGTGCCCCTGCGGGAAACCTTTCTGTATTTATATATTAAAGAAAAAAACGGGGGAAAAAAAGAGTTCAGAGCTTGGGGGGAGCTTCCTTCATTAGTCAAGGTGTTTTGATATGGTATTAAAACAATGTTCAATAAAACATTCACTGTTATTTTATTTCACTGGCTTTCTTGGTGAAGCAGATGATGCCAGTGGGGTGCTGGAGCCCCCCACCCACACCAGTTCCCCTTCTCTGTACCTGCCATGTGGGGATGGCCACAGTAGTGCTCAGCAGGTCCCAGAGAGCTCCCACCTGGCACCAGCAGCACTGCAGCTCAGGGGAAGTGGCTGAGGTGGGACCCTGACGATGCCCTGCACTGTGTGTGCTGTCTGGGACAGGGGCCTCCTGGGAAGGGGCTGGGGGTCCTAATCCCCCTAAACAACTTTGCAGCACATGGATAGTGTGAGTCCAAAGGGTTTATTGGGGGTTTGAGGATCCCTCATCCCCAGAAGTGGGGATTTGTGGGGATACACATAGTGGCACTGCAGGGCAGCATGGCCACCCTGGCCTTGACTCCAGGGGCTGAGGCTCTCCAGTGCCAGCTCAGTGCTGGTGCTCCCCCTCAGAGCACCTTGCCGGGGTTCATGAGGTTGTAGGGGTCGAGTGCAGCCTTGATGGAGCGCAGGGTGTCCAGGCCCTCCTGGCCCAGCTCCTCCTGCAGCAGTGCCCGCTTGCCCAGCCCCACGCCGTGCTCCCCGGTGCAGGTGCCCCCTGCTGCCAGTGCCCGCCTGTGGGACAGGGAGGAACAGGAGATGGGGACGTCTGTCTGTCCAGCCCTGGCCCCCCAGAGCACCCTGGCCCCACCTGCCCAGGCGCTGGGTGAAGGCGTGGATGCGCTGGGCCTCCTCTGGGTCCTGGGAGTTGAAGACGAGGATGCAGTGGAAGTTGCCATCGCCCACATGTCCCACCATAGGTCCTGCAAGTCCACGGGTCAGATGGGGTGTGGCATGGAGGGCGGTGGCCCCTCAATCCCCTCTGTCCCAGGGGACTGTGGCCCTGCTGACCGGTGAGGCTGGAGGCCTGCAGGTCCTGCTTGGTCTCCACCACCACGTCAGGCAGGCGGGAGATGGGCACACAGACGTCCGTGGAGTAGCCCTGGGCCAGGGAGGGCAGAGCTGTGGCACTCAGAGCACCATGGGCACTGCTGCCATCATCCCCATCCTTGTGCCTCACCTGGCAGCCGGGCCGCAGGGCCAGGGCAGCGTACCAGGCATTGTGGCGCATGGACCAGAGCTGCTCGCGCTCCTCCAGCCCCTCCGCCCAGGCCAGGCTGGAGCCGCCATTCTGTTGCACGATCTCCTCTGATGGTGACCAGGAGCTCTGGGATACAACCCACGGCACCCCCAGGCACCCAGCCCTTACCCAGGACCTCTAGTGCCCATCCTGAGCACCCATCCCACATCCTGGGATACTCCTGGTCCCTCTGTCCCTTGTCCCTGGGTCCCTGTCTACCACCCGGTGACACCCCTAGTCCCCCCTGTCCCATGTTCCTGAGCCCCTCAGCAGATCCCTAGAGCACACACCCATCCCTCACCCTAGTGTCTTACTGGTCTCCATCCCAAGCATCCATTGCTTGTCCCCTCTCCCTGGTCCTGGGCACCTGTGCCTCTCCTCAGGACACCCCTGATCTCCCATCCCCTATCCATAGGAAGCCATCCATGACTCCAGGCCCCCAGTTCTAGGCTCTGGTCACTTGTCTCTCATCCTCATGACCTCAAGGTCTCCAGTTCCCACCCAGCCCAGGGCACCCATTCCTCACCCCAAGACATGCCTGGTCCCACTGTCCCATGTCTTGGACATCCATCACTCACTCCAGTGCTACCTCGTGGCCCCCCAGCACCATGCTTCACTTTTGAACACTGATCCCCTTGTCCCTGGGCACCCATCTCTCATCCCTGGGTGTCCACCATGGCTCCCAGCCCCAGACATCCTCTCCTCCTCCCTATTCGAAGCCATACCCATCTGCTGCTGCTGCTCAGCCAGGCTATGCCGGGAGCCGTGCAGCTCCAGGAGGAGCGTGGCTGCCACTGGCAGCCCCATCCCACTGAAGCGGCCGCAGGCATCTGCCATCACCTCATCCAGGAACTCTGGGTGGGAGGAGGCAGCGTTGAGCTCCAGCACTGGCACCTGGACCCCCAGTCCCACCTCTGGCTGTGGGCACTCACCAATACGGGCCACAGGCACGGCGGCCTGCAGCACCTGGACAGTGCAAGCCACGGCCGCCCCCACACCAGGGAAGGAGGCGATGGTGACAGCAGTGGCCTCGGGCAGCGGGTGCAGGCGCAGCGTGGCCTGAGTCAGGAAGCCCAGGGTGCCCTCAGAGCCCACGAAGAGCGAGGTCAGGTCGTAGCCGGCCGCCCGCTTCCTGCACAGAGCTGGTGAGCGGGCACCCACGCGGCACGTGGCCAGCCCAGCACAGCCCCTCAGCCTCCCAACGCCCACCTGGGCTGGCGCCCGGGGCCGGCGGTGTGGAGCAGGCGCCCGTCCGGCAGCACCACGCGCAGGTTGAGCACGTTGGGGCGCATGGTGCCGTAGCGCACCGCGTTGGTGCCCGAGGCACCCGTGGCCGCCATGCCACACAGTGAGGCATCCGCCCCAGGGTCTGCAAGCAAGGGATGGGCAGGGGAAGCAGGTGGGGAAGGTGTCCATTCCCACATGGACACCACTGTGACTTCAACTGCAGCAAAACTATGGGCATCCCCAAAAGCAATGGGGCCATGGCACTTCCTTTCACATGGGCACCCCCGGGAGCACAGCACACCTGTGGACACCGTATCACCCCCAAAATTCCCACAATGCCCAGGCCTAAAGGAATCACCAGCCCCTACACTGCTGTCACCCCCAGCCCCATGACTCCCCCCACGCCCACGGTACCGACAGGGAACCAGAGCCCGGTGCCACGCAGGTGCTTATTGAGGGCCTTGCGGGTGACACCTGGCTCCACTGTCACTGAGAAGTCCTCGAGGCTCAGCTCTGCGATGGCATCCATGCGGCTCAGGTCAAAGCAGACACCGCCCTGGCACAGGGGCACCTGAGAGTCTGGGCACGGCCGGGCACCGAGAGCCCCTGGGGGGTCAGAGGTGCCGGGGGAGCCGATACCTGCACGGCATTGACGCCTCCTTCCAGGCCGGTACCGGTGCCGAAGGGCACCATGGGCACACGGCAGCGGTGACAGAGGGCTGCCAGCTCCTGCACCTGCCCCACCGCCTGGGGCCACACCACGACGTCCGGGGGGGCACAGCTGGGGGCCAGGCAGCACCGCTGACCAACTGACTTAACCACTTGACCCTCCCCGTGGCCCCTTCCCCAGCCCGGCACTTGTCACATGCCCCTTCCCTTCCCCGCGGCCCCTTGTCTACCCAAATAGTTCCCATCCTCGGACCCGGCCCCTCCCCTACGCCCCTTCCCCTTCCAATGGCTCTTCCCTTCCCTATGACCCTTCCCACGGCCCTGCCCCTCCCCAGGGGTCCCAGCTCCAGGGGCACTCACGGGTGCATGGACTCATCGTGGCCGTGCTGCTCCCGCACCGCGGTGGCCGTGGAGACACTGGGGGCCCCAACCACGGCCCTCAGGGCCTCCACGAAGTCAGGGGGCAGCGAGGGCTGCGGGGGGGACAACGGGGACGCGTCAGGGACGCCCTGGGGCGGGTCTGATCGCGGGCACGAGGCCAGGTGGCCCCGTCAGGACCTGAGTGGCCTTTGGAGCCCCGGCCCCACCTTGGAGCAGCAGCTGCGGCGCCCCAGGGCTGCCGCCAGCGCCGGCACCCTCCGCAGGGCCATGTTGCAACGGGACAAGAACGGGAACATGGGAACTGCACAGGACCGGGACACTGCCCTCCCCCGCAGCCTGTCTGTCCCTCCCCCACACTGACACCTTAAGGTGGCTCCAGCCACACGCGACTGTGTCCCTGGCGGAGGGACCCGGCTCCCACCAGTGCCTCTGCTCGTGTTCCCATGCTGTCCCCTGCCTGGGCGCAGTCACTGCATGCACCGTGGCCCCCACCCTCAGGCTGTCCCCATGCCTGCTCAAGTATCCCCGCAGCTGCTCAGGGGTCCGTGACCCCACAGGAGACCACATGTCCCCACGCTCCTCCCCTCCCAACAGGAGTCACCGCGTTCCCCCGTCCATCTGTCCCCATTCCCAGTCAGGGGTCCCCATGCCCCCTGTCCCTCTGTTCCCATGTGCAGCCAGGTTTCCCCATTCAGGCACAGGAGTCACCACGTCCCCCTGTCCATCTGTGCCCATTCCCAAGCACGTGTGCCCGAGTCCCCCTGTCCATCTGTCCCCTTTCCCAGCCAGGTGTCCCCATGCCGCTCTTCGCTCCTGGACAGGTGTCCTCATGCCCAGAGAACTGACCCCAGCCCACCGCATGCCCCCATCCTCAGCCGGGGGTCTGCCGGCCGCCCGCCTGCCCCGTGCCCCGCTCCCGTCCGTCCCGGCAATGGTGACAAGGACACAGTGTGCTCCGGGGGTGGCAGCGTTTATTGCAGGCCTCAGTTGGCCTCCAGGATGGAGTCGATCCAGTTGCGGAGCTTGGTGACGCGGGCGTACACGCCGGGCGTCTTGGTGTCGCAGGTGCTGCTGCCCCAGGAGACGATGCCCACCAGGTTCCAGGCGCCGTCCTTCTGGCACACCAGCGGGCCCCCGGAGTCGCCCTGCACGGGGCAGCGGGTGAGCGCCGGGGCGGGGCCCGGGGGCGCCGCGGGCAGCGGGGGCCGGGGGCACGTACCATGCAGGAAGAGGCTCCGTCGGCGCCGGCACAGACCATCACGTCGCGGATGCGGAAGCCCCAGAACTTCTTGCACTGGGTGTTGGTGAGCAAGGGCAGAGCCGCCTGCTGCAGCACCGCCGGCGTGTTCGAGGCTGCGGGGGGCGGGGGGCGTCAGCGCCGCCACCGGCACCGGGAGCGGAGCGGGAAGAGGAAAAGGGCTGGCACGGGGAGGGCGGGACCAGGAGGACAGGACCGTGATGACGGTGGAGACGGGGACAGGATTGGGTCGGGGCTGGGGATTGGTGATGGGGATGAGGAATGGGACTGGGACAAAGATGGGGATATGGGAATGGGATGGAGATTCAGATTCAGATTTGCATGGGGATCTGGATGGGAGATTGCCATGAGCATTATGCTTCAGATGAGGACGGGGACTAAGCATATGGATGAGGAAGGGGACAGGGAAGACAGCGGACAAGGATGGGGATGGGTATTTGGATGAGGCAGGGGACAGGAATGGGGATGGGGACAAGAAAGTGCAGTTACCGCTGGAGTCAGTGAGCCCCCAGCCAGTGGTGACGCAGGTCATTCCCCCTGGGAATTCGTCAGTGGCCTTGGGCAGGCAGACGGGGGACACGCGATCCGACAGCTGCGCCGGAGTGGCCAGTTTGATCAGGGTGATGTCGTCGTGGATGGTCAGCATGTTGAACTTGGGGTTCTTGAAGACCTGAAGCACGCAGCACTGCTCTCAGCACCTGCACCCCCTGCCAGGGTGCCGGGCACTGGGCACTCCACAGGGATCAGTAGGGACCTTGGGGACCAGTGGGGACCCCGGGGGTTGCTCCTGTGGGTCCCATGATGGAAAGGTGTCTGGGTTGCAGGGCTCAGTCCCTGGGACGCTGGGGAGCAGGGACACCCCAGGTCACGTCCCCTGCCCTGGGATGAAATGGACCCTGAGGCCTGAACCCCTATCCCTTGGGAGTTCCTGGGAACATGGGGACATCCCGGGGACCTGACCTGAGGGACGAGTGGGAGCAGGGACACCCCAGGGGACTGCAGTGCAGGGATCTGGGACATCATGGACACGCCAGGGAACCCTGACCCTCAGGATAAGCGGAACCGGGGACTCCTCAGGAACACAAACCCCAGGACAAGGGGGACCCGGACATAAGCCCCCAGGCCGCCCGTGGTGGCTGTGGGATCCCGCAGGCACACGGACCCCGCCCCGGAGGTACCTTCTCGATTTTCAGTTCCTGCTGATCAGGGCCGGGTGCGTCCTGGTCGTAGGCGCCCACCACCACGGTGTCGGTTTTCCTGGGCACAGGCAGGCACTGAGCACGGGACACCGGCACGGGGACAGCGGGTTCCCTGGGCACCCTGTGCCCGTGCCCAGCCCCGGCCCGGCCGGCAGCAGAGCCGGTGCCTACCTGACGCCGCAGTGGGCAGCGGTGACCACCCAGTTCTCGCTGATCAGGGACCCGCCGCAGAAGTGGAAGCCGTTGTTGCGCTGGTGGGGAGAGCTGCCCTCAGCACCCGGCACCGCCGCCGGCACCACCGCTGGCGTGCTCCGTGCCCGGCCCCCCACACGGCACCCACCCCTGCCCCCGGCCCGCCTCGGGCTCTCACCTGGAGGGACACCTGCCATGGCCAGGACCCTGCCACCGCCGCCTCCCCGTTGACAATGCGGTTGTAGCCACGGATGACGGGTGTGATGGCGGGCACGCCGCACTCTGCGGGGCACAGGTGGCCGTGGGACGGCAGCTCCTGCCACCCCAGCCACATGTCCCCTCTCCACCACTCCCGAACGCCCGAGCCCCGAGCCCGCCCCACCAAGCCCCACGACCCCACGCACTCTCAGGGAGGGCGGCACGGGCAAAGCCCACCAGCGCCAGGCAGCTCAACACCCACAGCAGAGCCATTGCCACTTGTGAGGACAGACCTGCCTGGCACCTGGTGGCTCTTATATGCACCCCTGGGCACCTCCCCGCTGCCGCTGGCCTTGCCACCACGGCCTTGGGAGATAGTGTGGCAGCTGGAACTTCTCCAGGAAGTAGCCTGGGAGCGTGGCACCTGGAGCCAGTATCCGTGGCTATGGCTGTGGGGCAGCACTGGTCTGGACTAAAGCTTGGCTTCTAAATGTCCTTGGAATCATTCCAGGGACCTGGACCTCTGGATGAACCCCTATCTGGTTGGCAGCCTGGAGTGGCTCTGTAGACCCAGCCCTAGGAGAACTCCGTGGTCCTTCCAAACTCCACCACTCCATGATAAAGTGTGTGGGCAACCCAGAAAACCCCACCATATCTTTGGCAACAACTGCAGCAACCTGAGCAGGACATCAAGGGAGAGGATTCTGCTCCTCTACTCCACTACGCTGAGACCATGCATGCAGTGCTGTGTCCAGCTCTGGGACCCCAATTATGAAGGACATGGGCCAGCTGGAATATGCCCCACAGCCATAGCCACGGATACTGGCTCCAGGTGCCACGCTCCCAGGCTACTTCCTGGAGAAGTTCCAGCTGCCACACTATCTCCCAAGGCCGTGGTGGCAAGGCCAGCGGCAGCGGGGAGGTGCCCAGGGGTGCATATAAGAGCCACCAGGTGCCAGGCAGGTCTGTCCTCACAAGTGGCAATGGCTCTGCTGTGGGTGTTGAGCTGCCTGGCGCTGGTGGGCTTTGCCCGTGCCGCCCTCCCTGAGAGTGCGTGGGGTCGTGGGGCTTGGTGGGGCGGGCTCGGGGCTCGGGCGTTTGGGAGTGGTGGAGAGGGGACATGTGGCTGGGGTGGCAGGAGCCGCCGTCCCACGGCCACCTGTGCCCCGCAGAGTGCGGCGTGCCCGCCATCACACCCGTCATCCGTGGCTACAACCGCATTGTCAACGGGGAGGCGGCGGTGGCAGGGTCCTGGCCATGGCAGGTGTCCCTCCAGGTGAGAGCCCGAGGCAGGCCGGGGGCAGGGGTGGGTGCCGTGTGGGGGGCCGGGCACGGAGCACGCCGGCGGTGGTGCCGGCGACGGTGCCGGGTGCTGAGGCCAGCTCTCCCCACCAGCGCAACAACGGCTTCCACTTCTGCGGCGGGTCCCTGATCAGCGAGAACTGGGTGGTCACCGCTGCCCACTGCGGCGTCAGGTAGGCACCGGCTCTGCTGCCGGCCGGGCCGGGGCTGGGCACGGGCACAGGGTGCCCAGGGAACCCGCTGTCCCCGTGCCGGTGTCCCGTGCTCAGTGCCTGCCTGTGCCCAGGAAAACCGACACCGTGGTGGTGGGCGCCTACGACCAGGACGCACCCGGCCCTGATCAGCAGGAACTGAAAATCGAGAAGGTACCTCCGGGGCGGGGTCCGTGTGCCTGCGGGATCCCACAGCCACCACGGGCGGCCTGGGGGCTTATGTCCGGGTCCCCCTTGTCCTGGGGTTTGTGTTCCTGAGGAGTCCCCGGTTCCGCTTATCCTGAGGGTCAGGGTTCCCTGGCGTGTCCATGATGTCCCAGATCCCTGCACTGCAGTCCCCTGGGGTGTCCCTGCTCCCACTCGTCCCTCAGGTCAGGTCCCCGGGATGTCCCCATGTTCCCAGGAACTCCCAAGGGATAGGGGTTCAGGCCTCAGGGTCCATTTCATCCCAGGGCAGGGGACGTGACCTGGGGTGTCCCTGCTCCCCAGCGTCCCAGGGACTGAGCCCTGCAACCCAGACACCTTTCCATCATGGGACCCACAGGAGCAACCCCCGGGGTCCCCACTGGTCCCCAAGGTCCCTACTGATCCCTGTGGAGTGCCCAGTGCCCGGCACCCTGGCAGGGGGTGCAGGTGCTGAGAGCAGTGCTGCGTGCTTCAGGTCTTCAAGAACCCCAAGTTCAACATGCTGACCATCCACGACGACATCACCCTGATCAAACTGGCCACTCCGGCGCAGCTGTCGGATCGCGTGTCCCCCGTCTGCCTGCCCAAGGCCACTGACGAATTCCCAGGGGGAATGACCTGCGTCACCACTGGCTGGGGGCTCACTGACTCCAGCGGTAACTGCACTTTCTTGTCCCCATCCCCATTCCTGTCCCCTGCCTCATCCAAATACCCATCCCCATCCTTGTCCGCTGTCTTCCCTGTCCCCTTCCTCATCCATATGCTTAGTCCCCGTCCTCATCTGAAGCATAATGCTCATGGCAATCTCCCATCCAGATCCCCATGCAAATCTGAATCTGAATCTCCATCCCATTCCCATATCCCCATCTTTGTCCCAGTCCCATTCCTCATCCCCATCACCAATCCCCAGCCCCGACCCAATCCTGTCCCCGTCTCCACCGTCATCACGGTCCTGTCCTCCTGGTCCCGCCCTCCCCGTGCCAGCCCTTTTCCCCTTCCCGCTCCGCTCCCGGTGCCGGTGGCGGCGCTGACGCCCCCCGCCCCCCGCAGCCTCGAACACGCCGGCGGTGCTGCAGCAGGCGGCTCTGCCCTTGCTCACCAACACCCAGTGCAAGAAGTTCTGGGGCTTCCGCATCCGCGACGTGATGGTCTGTGCCGGCGCCGACGGAGCCTCTTCCTGCATGGTACGTGCCCCCGGCCCCCGCTGCCCGCGGCGCCCCCGGGCCCCGCCCCGGCGCTCACCCGCTGCCCCGTGCAGGGCGACTCCGGGGGCCCGCTGGTGTGCCAGAAGGACGGCGCCTGGAACCTGGTGGGCATCGTCTCCTGGGGCAGCAGCACCTGCGACACCAAGACGCCCGGCGTGTACGCCCGCGTCACCAAGCTCCGCAACTGGATCGACTCCATCCTGGAGGCCAACTGAGGCCTGCAATAAACGCTGCCACCCCCGGAGCACACTGTGTCCTTGTCACCATTGCCGGGACGGACGGGAGCGGGGCACGGGGCAGGCGGGCGGCCGGCAGACCCCCGGCTGAGGATGGGGGCATGCGGTGGGCTGGGGTCAGTTCTCTGGGCATGAGGACACCTGTCCAGGAGCGAAGAGCGGCATGGGGACACCTGGCTGGGAAAGGGGACAGATGGACAGGGGGACTCGGGCACACGTGCTTGGGAATGGGCACAGATGGACAGGGGGACGTGGTGACTCCTGTGCCTGAATGGGGAAACCTGGCTGCACATGGGAACAGAGGGACAGGGGGCATGGGGACCCCTGACTGGGAATGGGGACAGATGGACGGGGGAACGCGGTGACTCCTGTTGGGAGGGGAGGAGCGTGGGGACATGTGGTCTCCTGTGGGGTCACGGACCCCTGAGCAGCTGCGGGGATACTTGAGCAGGCATGGGGACAGCCTGAGGGTGGGGGCCACGGTGCATGCAGTGACTGCGCCCAGGCAGGGGACAGCATGGGATCATGACCAGAGGCACTGGTGGGAGCCGGGTCCCTCCGCCAGGGACACAGTCGCGTGTGGCTGGAGCCACCTTAAGGTGTCAGTGTGGGGGAGGGACAGACAGGCTGCGGGGGAGGGCAGTGTCCCGGTCCTGTGCAGTTCCCATGTTCCCGTTCTTGTCCCGTTGCAACATGGCCCTGCGGAGGGTGCCGGCGCTGGCGGCAGCCCTGGGGCGCCGCAGCTGCTGCTCCAAGGTGGGGCCGGGGCTCCAAAGGCCACTCAGGTCCTGACGGGGCCACCTGGCCTCGTGCCCGCGATCAGACCCGCCCCAGGGCGTCCCTGACGCGTCCCCGTTGTCCCCCCCGCAGCCCTCGCTGCCCCCTGACTTCGTGGAGGCCCTGAGGGCCGTGGTGGGGGCCCCCAGTGTCTCCACGGCCACCGCGGTGCGGGAGCAGCACGGCCACGATGAGTCCATGCACCCGTGAGTGCCCCTGGAGCTGGGACCCCTGGGGAGGGGCAGGGCCGTGGGAAGGGTCATAGGGAAGGGAAGAGCCATTGGAAGGGGAAGGGGCGTAGGGGAGGGGCCGGGTCCGAGGATGGGAACTATTTGGGTAGACAAGGGGCCGCGGGGAAGGGAAGGGGCATGTGACAAGTGCCGGGCTGGGGAAGGGGCCACGGGGAGGGTCAAGTGGTTAAGTCAGTTGGTCAGCGGTGCTGCCTGGCCCCCAGCTGTGCCCCCCCGGACGTCGTGGTGTGGCCCCAGGCGGTGGGGCAGGTGCAGGAGCTGGCAGCCCTCTGTCACCGCTGCCGTGTGCCCATGGTGCCCTTCGGCACCGGTACCGGCCTGGAAGGAGGCGTCAATGCCGTGCAGGTATCGGCTCCCCCGGCACCTCTGACCCCCCAGGGGCTCTCGGTGCCCGGCCGTGCCCAGACTCTCAGGTGCCCCTGTGCCAGGGCGGTGTCTGCTTTGACCTGAGCCGCATGGACGCCATCGCAGAGCTGAGCCTCGAGGACTTCTCAGTGACAGTGGAGCCAGGTGTCACCCGCAAGGCCCTCAATAAGCACCTGCGTGGCACCGGGCTCTGGTTCCCTGTCGGTACCGTGGCCGTGGGGGGAGTCATGGGGCTGGGGGTGACAGCAATGTAGGGGCTGGTGATGAGGACACACTTGAGGAGCTGCAGATTTTGGGGTGTCCACAGGTGTGCTGATGCCAGGGCAGTAGCAGAGGTGCCTCTAGGACCAAGGGTGCCATGGTTTCTGAGGTTCTGGAAGGGAGTGACAGCCAGGAGCAAGAATGCTTGGTATCACATGCTACCATCCTCTCTGCCACCCCAAACCCATAGGTCCCATGGTGACCGTGGCCCCTGGCAAGGTGCTGTGAGGGACATTCATCTCATACTTTTTCTGGTGTCATGTGGCTCCAGCGCCCTGCACTGCCACCCCCAACCCTCATAGGCCCATCCCTTGTGTCCCATTAACCCTCTGTGCACCAGCAGTCTCCAAAGGCTAGGAGATCTTCTAGGAGGGCAGGGTCTCCCCAGCCTGGCCACAGAGCCTCTCCCTCACCCCAGCAACACACGCAGATACCCAGCAGATAAGGGGTGTTTCTAGGCAAATCTTTATACTGCTGAGGGACTTGGGGCCAAGTTTTGGAGGGGACTGCCACGTGGTAGCTCCGGGAACCAGCGGAAGCTGCCCCTGTGTTCAAAAGGCACCAATTTCGGTTCGCGTTTCGGTTACAGCTGGTACTGTAGCACAACCCGAGACGTGAGAACGCACAAGTTAGCCCCTTCCTGCCCCAGCAGCTCCCCACCACCCCTAAACCCCATGGGGACCCTTATCCCCAGCCTCCAGCACACAAGGGGACAGTACAACCCATCTCTGTCACACCGTCCCACCATCACAGGGGATGGCTTCCACACCATTAGAATCTCCTGGCCACCATGCAGTTCTCCAGAGTGCACCATAGAGTCCTCCCAAGAGCAGAGCAGCCACAGCATCACAAAGGACATCTCAAATTGCCAGGCACATCTTTGACTCACCAGGGACATGGCCCCATGCCCCTCAGCCCAGAAAATGACTGCCAGTGTTGTATGCAGAGAGGAGTGGGGAAGGAGTGGACATAGACCCATCTCCCAGCTTTGCTTCATAATGGGCACAGCTCCAACCATTCCTGGCCCCTGGCCAGAGGGAGGAGGAAGGGGTATGATGGCTGCAGCCCCTCACCTCTGTTCCCACAGAGCCCCAGCCCCCCGGTGCGCGTGGGAGTCTCTATGTACATGTCTGCTTACACCAGGTGGAGAGGACTTGCATGGAGGGAAATGTGTGTCTGGGGATGGGGGCCAGAGAGTGGGGACAGTGGCTCTGAGGCCATCACATGGCTGCCAGCTGGCCCAGCACCATCCTGAACTGCTGTGTGCTGTTGGCGAGGTCCTTGACACGCTCCACCATGTCCTTGGAGGCGGAAGGAGATGGGTAGTGGAGGGCAGCCGCCTTGGTGGTCATCACGATCTCCTTGAGCATCTCACAAAGGAGGTTGCTGTAGTGCATCACCTTGTGCTGGACGTCCTGGGCCTTGGCCTGGCGGGACAGCGTGTCCCCAATAAAGACGAGCTTGTGGGCACTGAGGATGACAAACTTGCTGTGGGCCACAAAGATCTTGGGAGGTTGGTTGGTGCTGACAGCAGTGAAAAAGGCATCGACAGCGTTGGTGAGCGTGGTGAGGTTGGCCTCGCACTGCTCCAGGTAGAAGAGGAGGAGCTGGCGGTCAGCAGGACACAGTGTCCCACTGCCCCGTGCGGGGCTGTAGTGCTGGGGGGGGCTCCAATTGGACAAGTCGTTGTCGATGGGGCGCGTCACCTCCTGCTCCAGCCGTTCAAACTGCTTCAGCTGTGGAAGAGACAGGCATGGGGCAGGGTGGCCATTGAGCCAGCACCTGCTCCCCTCCATGGAGCCACCAGCACAGCTGGCCATGGCCACCAGCCCCAGGGAACACAGTGAGAGACAGCGCCAGCCCCAGGACAGCCATGCCAGGCTCCTCTACGGGATCAAGGTGCCTACTCTCCTCTTTACTGGCATAGCACTGGTATGGAAGGCAAGGTAGAACGCACCATGAGAACATCCAGGGAAGAGGGCTGTGGTCAGACCAGCAGCAGAGGCTACAAAGGAATCAAGACACAAGGTCCTGTGCACAGCAGCACCCACCTGCCTGGCCCAGTGCCCTTACCTGCTGGTGCTCCAGCTGGTCCTTGCTCTGCCGGATGATGTTGCCTTTCTCCAGGAGCTCCTTCTGGGTCTTCTCAAACTCCTCCTTGCCCTGCAGGGGCATGACATGGAAGGGGTCAGCAACATCAGTCTTACCAGAGAGCCTCCACCTGCCCTGGGACATCCCTGGTCCACAAAGCCCTCAGGCTGGAGGTTAAGAGCAAAACATAGGCAGAAGCAGAGCTGCCTAACTCCCCCTATGCCAGAGACATAAATGCTCCCTGTGGGAAGCAGCCCCCATACCCGTGCCCACCTGGAGATGGACATAGTCATAATCCTCCATCCAGCCGCTCTCGCTGTTCTCGTAGGGCCCGTCAGGTGACTCCTGGGCCAGCAACTTGGGAGGGGAGGGCAGGGGCCGTGACTGGATGCTGCTGGCCTTGTCGGAGGGGTGAGGGGGCCCATGGCCACCACTCTCCACCGCCGGCTTTGTCCGTTTGAAGAGAAGGGAGGCATTGCCATGCAGGAAGGAAGCCAACTGCTTAGTGTCATCAGGAACACCACGTGAGTGCATGATGAAGTGCTCCAAGTCATCTGTGCCTGGCTTGCTGCTGGCCAGAGCACTGGGGGCCCAGTGGCAAGCGTCCAGCGCTTGGCCGTGCCTTGCCAGAGCCTGGTAGACCTCCTCCATCTTCTGCAGCTGCTTGCTGAGCTTCGTGTAGAGGGAGCGGTCAGAGGCCTGGGCAGCATTGCCCACTGCCCCCCGGGCAAACTCCAGCAGGTCCCGGAGGGCTGTCCGGACACCCTCGGCTGCCCCACGGATGTTGGCAGCATTGGCCTCCATGTGCTCGGGGCTGCGCCAGTTGGTGCTGATAAAGGACATGAGGTAGGAGACAGCGCTGCTGACGCCACTCTGGAGCTTGGCCAGTGTCTCCATGGCGGCATCCAAGTCCAGGGAGAACTCCTTGCCGGCTCCCTTAGCCGGCTCCTTCACAGGCACCACATCCAGCGAGGATGTGGAGATGTTGCTGCGGGTGCTGCCTGTGCTGGAAGCCGAAAGGCGCTTGGCATCAGCACCCTTGGC
Organism: Anomalospiza imberbis; assembly: GCF_031753505.1. Classification (NCBI taxonomy): domain Eukaryota; kingdom Metazoa; phylum Chordata; class Aves; order Passeriformes; family Viduidae; genus Anomalospiza; species Anomalospiza imberbis. Next base: position 13,163,044 of record NC_089692.1, on the reverse strand, counting down.
CTCACGGTCTACTTGCGGTGGGACATCGTAGATGTACTCGCCCTCTGTGTCCACAGAGCCCTTGCCTGGGGCGTGCAGGTCCCGGGGCACATCGTACACCTCCTGGGAGGGGAAGGTGGATCCCCCCAGCTTCTTGAGGCTGGGGGGCACATCGTAGATCTCATGGGAGAGTGGCAGCTCAGGAGCACCTTTCCCAGCTGCTGGGGGCACATCGTAGACATCCTCTGGCAAGTAGGTCTCCTGCTGGGCCAGGATGAGGGGGTGGCGGGAGGGGTCGAAGGCCTTCTGCTTGGCAAAGGCGGGTGGCACATCGTAGGTCTCCTCCCGTGCTGGGCCGTCGGGCACGTCCTTGCTCACTGAGGGGGGGACATCGTACACCTGCAAGGGCAGAGCAGTGGCACTGTCAGTACTGCTGGGAGAGGTGGCCTGGGGCAGGTACGGAGATGCAGGCAGGCTGCCCCAAGCTGCAGGGCATGCAAGTGCCAGCACTGAGCATCCAAGACGGCACTGGGATGAAGCCATGCAACCCAGGGGTGCCCCTGCCCTTTGGGCCAGGAAGCAAAAAATCCTAGAGCAGCCCAGGTTAGAAGGGACTTTGAAAGATCATCTGGTCCAACCTCATCCCTGGATGTGAACATCCAGCAACCCATTCCTTGGCACTCTGAAAGCCTCCAGCATCAGGGACATCACCACATCTCTGGGGAGACTGATCTAGTAAATTACTTTTCTCCTTGCAAAAATCTGTTTGTCACTCTTACACAAAGAAGCTGGGAGCTTCCCAGTAGCACTTACAGTTTGGTGCAAGTTCTTCTCCACGCTGGGGGGAACGTCATAGATCTCTTGCCCCGGGTCCTGCCCATTGGGACCCTTCACTGCCATGGGAGGAGTGTCATAGACCTGGAGGGGGGGAACACAGGATGATGTGTCAGAGATGGTATGGCCACCCACCTCCTCTCAGGGACCAGCTGGGAATGGTGGAGGTGCTCAGAAGTGGCACTGAGGTCCGTGAAGTAGTTTTGGGTGCAATTTAGCCTGGTATGGATCTCAGGCTGTGACCTGGGGGGGATCTCCCATTCTTAAGGGCAGATACAGAGATTTCCCTGACACCCCAAGCAGCCTCACCTCCTGGCTGAACTGGCTCGGGACCCCTCCTCGGACAGGTGGCACATCATAGATCTCCTGGGAGCCCGTGGAGATTAGGTGACGAGGGAAATCGTACTCAACCTGCTCACCCTTGGGGGAGTCATAGACATACACCTGGCCAACACGGGTGGGCACCAGCACCTGGAAAGAGGGAAAAGACATGATGTGGGCACTACCGAGCATCTCCCACCCTGCATCATTCCCCCAAAACCCAGCAACAGGGCCAGAGAGAGGATGGTTGCTGGATTCTGTACTGGACTGCCTGGAATTAGGGTCTGCCCGGTGCCACGGGAGGGCGCTCCCCGGCCGGGTGTGCGGCGATGCCGGGATGATATCACCGGTTATTTATAGCGGTGATAGAGTCTCAGCGAGAGACAAAGCCCGGCCGGCACAGCCGTGGCATGCAGAAAGAAACGGCTGATCCAGGCATGGGCTGGGGTCTGCCAATGCCTGGAGATCCCTCCCTACCCACAGCTCTCAGCCTGAATGGGTCATTTCAGGGTGACACCAGAGCGGAAAATAACCAAACCCAGAGGGTAATGGCACCCTGCCCAACCAGTGCCAAGGAGGGCTGAGGTGTTGGGCTGGTTCTTCCTTTTTGGATGTTCCTTGTGCCCTGGCTGTGATTTGGCAGCTCCCTCCCCTCACTGGCTGCTTCCCAGGGGTATGAGTTGGAGTAGCCTTCCTGGAAAACACGATACTGAAAGCACCTCACTCCTCTTCCTGGGGATGACGTGCCAGGGTAGGGGCAGAGCCAGAAGGAGGCTGGTATCCGGGATGGAGCTGTTAGGCTCCATGCTGGGGACAGCCTGGTGGCTCACTCTTGCCTCACCAGTGTACCTAGCAAGTACTGGCAGGCTGCCTGGCACAGTCGGGAAATGCTGGCACTGCCTGTCTGTTCCTGTGTGTGCTCCCAGGAGGAGCAAAATCTCACAGCACTGTGCTGGGTACCACAGCTCCTTCCACAGCTCCAAAACCTGGCATCCCAAAATAGCTCTTGGGTTACCAACACTCTGTGCCCATACCAAACACACCGCCATGCCCTGGGTGACACCAGCAGAACCCACGTAAGAGACCACAAGGACCAGAGTGCTGAATGATTGCCAGCCCCAAGAGGGGTAGCTCACACCAACCAGGGCACCTCAGCCACTGCAGGGACTCTCCAGTGCACCCACTCCTGCCAGCAATGCGGGTAAGGATACCCACACAATCCCAGAAATGGGCACATGGGCTGCCTGCTCCAAGCGTAGCAAGCTGAGAAGTCCAAGCTGTGCCCACTTGTACCCAAGGACCACAGAGCACCCCACAAACACAACACACTCCCACTCCAGTCTCGCCATCCTACCTTTCCCTGGGGCTTGTGCCCTTCCCAGCTCCTCATGTCCAATGACGGCGGCACCTGGTAGATTTCTTGAGCCTGACCAGCTGAGGGAGGAACCTGGTAGACATCCTGGGGGGGACTAGCAGAGCCCCCTGGGTACACCTCTGCTGCCTGGCCCAGGGAGGGGGGAACCTGATAGATTTCCTGGCCGGGGTTGGGGAAGGTATGGGGAGGTGCCTGCTTTGGGTAGGTGGAAGGCTGCTTAGCTGGGGCAGGAGGAAACTGTCCAGTGGGTGCTGAGCCCGGGTACAGACCCTGCTGTCCCTTGTTGGGGACTGGCATCAGATAGACATTGTCTCCTTGGGGGGCATAAGCAGGGTGCATGGGGGTGTACTGCGAGGCGGGTGACAGCGGGGTGTAGCTCCCTTGGTGGTGGAAGGGCAGAGACGACTGGGGTACAGATGGCTGCGGCGGTGCCTGCCCCTGTGCCGGGGCAGGCGCTTGTTGCTGCGGCTGCTTCTTGTCGTACATCCCCACGAGAATCTTGAGGCGGTTCCCGGGAACGATGCCCTGCCGGCCATGGAGCGAACAGAGCCACCAGCCATCCAGCCCCTGCGTGTTGCGCTCCAGCACCGTCATGATGTCGCCCTTGCGGAAGGAGAGCTCGTCCGGGGACTCGGCCACGTTGTCGTACAGCGCCTTGGCCAGCACGTTCTGGAAGAGAGCCCCGCGCCGGGGCGGTGAGCCGGGCCCCGCCGGCCGGTGGGGCGTCATCCCGGCGATGCGGGGCGGCAGCTCAGCACCGGGACGGAGCCCCGCGGGCCGGGGGCTTCGCCGCGCAGTACCCGCCAGCTGGATCTCCCCGTTCCAGCCACCGCGGGATTCCTCGCTGGAGCAAAACCCACCCTTCCCAGAGGTGGTGCTGGGAAGGGGCCGGGCCCTTCCGCCTCCCCGGTTTCGGGGGGCCTCCTCTGCCTCTCCCGCCCCTTCCCTCCGCCGACTGGGAGGAAGTGCCGGGGCGGTGAGTCAGCCGTGGCCGTGGCCATCGCACGGCACCCGTCGTCGGTCCCGGGCCCCTTCTGTCCCGCGGGGTCCCCGAGCCGGGCCTCGGCGGCACCTGCCAGCGTTACTCGGGGCCGAGGCGGCGGGACAGGTCGCGGCTCGCCCGGGATGGCAGGGCCGGACTCCCGGCTGTCCCGCGGCCCTGCCCGCCGCCGGTGCCGCCCCGCCCGGCGGGGCGGAGGCCTGGGGAGGCCCCTGGCCCCGTTGGGCCCCCGCGAGTCCCGCAGCGCCCTGACCCGCCAGGAGGGAGGGGGGCAGGCAAGGCCTGGCCGTCTCGGAGCGGGGGAGCTCGGCCAAGGTCACGCCAGTGGGATCGGCCGCACAGGAGAGGCCCTGCCCGGGCCGAGCGGTGAGGGCGCTGAGGCCTTCCTCCTCCTCCTCGTCCTCCTCCTCCAATAGGGCCCCCCCAGCAGCCGTTCCCCGCGCCCTACCTGTCCCCGCACACGCCCCCGTGTCCTCCCCCGTGCCCCCGCTCACCAGGTAGTTCATCTTCCCGCGGGGCCGCTCCGGCCGCAGCGGGCCGGGTGCGGGGCCGAGGGCCGGGCCGGGCCGGGGGCGGCGGGGCCGGGGCGCGCGGGCGGCGGCGGCGCCGTAGGGATCGTTATAGCGCCGCGCGCGCCCGGCCCGGCCGCTCCGCCCGCCCCCATTGGCTGCGCCCGCCCGGGAGGCGGGGCCAAGGACGGGGCGGGGAAAGGGGCGGGGCCTCCGGCGAGGGGCGGGGCAGGCGCAGAGTGAGCAACGCGTGTGTAAAGGTGACACTGGGCACAGGGAGAGTGACACTGGGCACAGGGAGTGTGACACTGGGCACAGGGAGAGTGACACTGGGCACAGGGAGAGTGTGACACTGGGCACAGGGAGTGTGACACTGGGCACAGGGAGTGTGACACTGGGCACAGGGAGAGTGACACTGGGCACAGGGAGTGTGTGACACTGGGCACAGGGAGTGTGTGACACTGGGCACAGGGAGAGTGTGACACTGGGCACAGGGAGAGTGTGACACTGGGCACAGGGGGTGTGTGACACTGGGCACAGGGAGAGTGACACTGGGCACAGGGAGAGTGTGACACTGGGCACAGGGAGAGTGACACTGGGCACAGGGAGAGAGTGACACTGGGCACAGGGAGAGTGACACTGGGCACAGGGAGAGTGACACTGGGCACAGGGAGTATGACACTGGGCACAGGGAGAGTGACACTGGGCACAGGGAGTGTGACACTGGGCAGGGAGTGTGTGACACTGGGCACAGGGAGAGTGTGACACTGGGCACAGGGAGAGTGACACTGGGCACAGGGAGAGTGTGACACTGGGCACAGGGAGAGTGACACTGGGCACAGGGAGAGTGACACTGGGCAGGGAGTGTGACACTGGGCACAGGGAGAGTGTGACACTGGGCACAGGGAGAGTGACACTGGGCAGGGAGTGTGTGACACTGGGCACAGGGAGAGTGTGACACTGGGCACAGGGAGTGTGACACTGGGCACAGGGAGTGTGACACTGGGCACAGGGGGTGTGACACTGGGCACAGGGAGTGTGTGACACTGGGCACAGGGAGAGTGTGACACTGGGCACAGGGAGTATGACACTGGGCACAGGGAGAGTGACACTGGGCACAGGGAGTGTGACACTGGGCAGGGAGTGTGTGACACTGGGCACAGGGAGAGTGTGACACTGGGCACAGGGAGAGTGACACTGGGCACAGGGAGAGTGTGACACTGGGCACAGGGAGAGTGACACTGGGCACAGGGAGAGTGACACTGGGCAGGGAGTGTGACACTGGGCACAGGGAGAGTGTGACACTGGGCACAGGGAGAGTGACACTGGGCAGGGAGTGTGTGACACTGGGCACAGGGAGAGTGTGACACTGGGCACAGGGAGTGTGACACTGGGCACAGGGAGTGTGACACTGGGCACAGGGGGTGTGACACTGGGCACAGGGAGTGTGTGACACTGGGCACAGGGAGAGTGTGACACTGGGCACAGGGAGTATGACACTGGGCACAGGGAGAGTGTGACACTGGGCACAGGGAGTATGACACTGGGCACAGGGAGAGTGACACTGGGCACAGGGAGTGTGACACTGGGCAGGGAGTGTGTGACACTGGGCACAGGGAGAGTGTGACACTGGGCACAGGGAGAGTGACACTGGGCACAGGGAGAGTGTGACACTGGGCACAGGGAGAGTGACACTGGGCACAGGGAGAGTGACACTGGGCAGGGAGTGTGACACTGGGCACAGGGAGAGTGTGACACTGGGCACAGGGAGTGTGACACTGGGCACAGGGAGAGTGTGACACTGGGCACAGGGAGAGTGACACTGGGCACAGGGAGAGTGACACTGGGCAGGGAGTGTGACACTGGGCACAGGGAGAGTGTGACACTGGGCACAGGGAGAGTGACACTGGGCAGGGAGTGTGTGACACTGGGCACAGGGAGAGTGTGACACTGGGCACAGGGAGTGTGACACTGGGCACAGGGAGTGTGACACTGGGCACAGGGGGTGTGACACTGGGCACAGGGAGTGTGTGACACTGGGCACAGGGAGAGTGTGACACTGGGCACAGGGAGTATGACACTGGGCACAGGGAGAGTGTGACACTGGGCACAGGGAGTATGACACTGGGCACAGGGAGAGTGACACTGGGCACAGGGAGTGTGACACTGGGCAGGGAGTGTGTGACACTGGGCACAGGGAGAGTGTGACACTGGGCACAGGGAGAGTGACACTGGGCACAGGGAGAGTGTGACACTGGGCACAGGGAGAGTGACACTGGGCACAGGGAGAGTGACACTGGGCAGGGAGTGTGACACTGGGCACAGGGAGAGTGTGACACTGGGCACAGGGAGTGTGACACTGGGCACAGGGAGAGTGTGACACTGGGCACAGGGAGAGTGACACTGGGCAGGGAGTGTGTGACACTGGGCACAGGGAGAGTGTGACACTGGGCACAGGGAGTGTGACACTGGGCACAGGGAGTGTGACACTGGGCACAGGGAGAGTGTGACACTGGGCACAGGGAGAGTGACACTGGGCAGGGAGTGTGTGACACTGGGCACAGGGAGAGTGTGACACTGGGCACAGGGAGAGTGTGACACTGGGCACAGGGAGTGTGACACTGGGCACAGGGAGAGTGTGACACTGGGCACAGGGAGAGTGACACTGGGCAGGGAGTGTGTGACACTGGGCACAGGGAGAGTGTGACACTGGGCACAGGGAGTGTGACACTGGGCACAGGGGGTGTGACACTGGGCACAGGGAGAGTGTGACACTGGGCACAGGGAGAGTGACACTGGGCACAGGGAGTGTGACACTGGGCACAGGGAGAGTGACACTGGGCACAGGGAGAGTGTGACACTGGGCACAGGGAGAGTGACACTGGGCAGGGAGTGTGACACTGGGCACAGGGAGAGTGTGACACTGGGCAGGGAGTGTGACACTGGGCACAGGGAGAGTGACACTGGGCACAGGGAGAGTGTGACACTGGGCAGGGAGAGTGACACTGGGCACAGGGAGTGTGACACTGGGCACAGGGAGAGTGACACTGGGCACAGGGAGTGTGTGACACTGGGCAGGGAGAGTGACACTGGGCACAGGGAGAGTGACACTGGGCACAGGGAGAGTGTGACACTGGGCACAGGGGGTGTGACACTGGGCACAGGGGTGTGACACTGGGCACAGGGAGAGTGTGACACTGGGCACAGGGAGTGTGACACTGGGCACAGGGAGAGGGACACTGGGCAGGGAGAGTGACACTGGGCACAGGGAGAGTGTGACACTGGGCAGGGAGGGTGACACTGGGCTCGGGGGTGTGACACTGGGCTCGGGGGTGTGACACTGGGCACAGGGAGTGTGACACTGGGCTCGGGGGTGTGACACTGGGCACAGGGAGTGTGACACTGGGCACAGGGGATGTGACACTGGCCAGGGCGGTGTGACCAAGTGCAACAAAGGGTAAGGGAAGCGGAACAAGCGTGCAACAGATGTGCACTGAAGCGTGTGCAACAGGTGTTGCAGCGAGTGTGCACTTGGTGTGTAACAAAGGCTATATGCAATGTGCAAATGAAGGAAAATACTCTGCAATGGGTGTGTAATGGTACAAGGTCATTAAAGGTTGTTGGGTGTGTAACAGGTGTGCAATGTGTGTGCAGTAAAGGCTAGCAGGTAACTGGGGAGTTCTGGGGTGAGTAATGGGGATGGTGTGTAATAGCAGCGGGATACAAGGGGCAGGTGATGGGCAGCTGTAGGTGCAACGGCTCATACGGCACACCGTGGCACGTAGCACACCATGGCACACATTGCACACTGGCACACTTGGGACACCTGGCACACAGGGCACACCACGGTACCCATGGCACACCACAGCGGCCTGTCTGGCATGTTCAAATGGCCTGGCTACATGGCCCATGGACACCCCAACAGCTGGTAAGCCTGGGTTTGGCATCACCGTATGCTGTACCACAGTCCTTGCCATCATTCGCAGAGAGCTGGGAGCAGGCTGGGAGGTCATGGCTGCAGCTGGGAGCTGTGGGAGGCACACGTGTGAGCTGCGTGGGGGCACAGGACCTGTGGACATGCACAAGCTGCACGGACACCCATGCTGCTCCCCAGGCGTGTGAGAGCCAGAGCACTTAGGGAACCAAGGGAAGGGACACGAGGGGTGCCTGCAGCCAGTGAGCTCAAGGGCAAGTGGGCAATGAGTGGGCCTGTGTAAGAGCCGCAGGCCAGTGAGCGAGTGGTGCATGTGGAGACAGGCCGGGAATGTGCCCTGACTGGGCAGGTGCCTCCTGGCCGCCATCCCCATCACGGCATTTCCTCTCACCCTCCGGGGTTACTTTCAGGCCACACCAGGGTGGGGCGGCAGAGCTGAGGCCAGATTGCAAACACATGCCCTTCCCCAAAAAGCAGTACTTGCGCCACCACCACTGTCCCCAGCTTGGAGGCAAGTGTCCCTGTGTATCACTGGCAGAAAGGGAAACTGAGGCACAACTGTGGGTGGGAGACATCCGGTGGCAGGGACTGCGGTCGCGCCCGCAAACCGCAGCTGCCCCGGCGGGCGCAGCCTGAGGACTGCGGTTTCCTCTTGTTGGTGACAGCGGTGACAGCGCAGGCACTGAGCACCGTGGGCATCCTTGGGATGGGCTCCAGGCTCCCCAGCCTCTCTCCCGCCACTCTACAGCTGATCCCATGAAGCCAGGGTGCGTTTGCTTTGGAGACCCCGAGTCTGGTGTGGGCCCACCAGGCCAGCGGTGAGAGTCTCCTGGGATCCCTGAGGTGTCCCCAGGGTGAAGCTGCCACCATATGACTTCAGGCAGGTGCTGAGGGGCCATAAGCTTCCTGCTTTTGGACTTAAAAGCAGTGGGAATATCACTTTTCCCTCTGCCTGTGTTGATGCTCAGATCAAAGTGTTCACTGTCAAACTCAATCCCATGTTTGGTCCATCAGAGCCAAAAATCACTGCTTGCATCTGCTCAGCACCCCAAGCTGGCAACAGCTCCCACACATCCCTGCTGCTACAGCCAAGCAGCCATGGGGCAACAGGCACGAGCAGGTCTTCCTTAGGCTTCTCCTACCTTTGAGAAAATGAAATGCCAAAAAGAAGATGAAAAGTGGAGCATTACAAGGGCCCTGCAGCACTGGGGATGCTCAGAGCTGGATTGGCTGCCAGAGCATCCCTGTGCTGCTGGTGGGGGTCCCAGCAGTGCCACGCCGTGATTCCCTGCCGGCTCCACTGGACACAGGGATGGGTGTTTCGGGATGGATGCTCCTTGGGATGCAGGTTGCCCCAGCAACGGTTGCTATGGAAAACACTTCAGTGGCAAAATTTCCAGCCATATTCATGTGTCTGTCATTGTCTTCCGGAGAGTCCCTGGTGTATGGTGAGCCAGGCACGGCTGGCTCTGCACGGGCAGGCTGCTGCTGTGGCTGCAGGGCACTGGCTGTGCTGGGCCCAGCTATTCCTGGCTTTTTGCAGCTTTTCCTGCTGGCTATGGTGTGAGAAGGTGTAGGAGGACTCCAGAGTGAGATCGGGGGGAGCATGGCAGATGTACAATGGACAGGGGGAGCAGGCTGTGCTGAGCCATGCCATATTAATTGGCTAGCAGCCAATTAATGTCCCATAGGCCCAGCTGTGCCCCAAACATTGGATGAGATTCATTTTGGTGAATCAAACACAGGGCACAGCTCTGGGACAGTGGGACATACCAGGAAGTGGGGTGGCACTGGGATGTTTGCTGGGACCAGCAGCTTTGACTGGGGCTTCCTGCTCCTGCCCACAGCCCTGCCAGGTCTGTGCTTCGGAAAGCCGCTCCCCACCTCCTGGAGCAGCAATAGGATTACACAGGACTGAGTCTCCTAGCAATGAATGAAGAAATAAATCCTATAAGGCAGGACAGGATTTATTAGACTTCAATATTCTGGGAATAATGAGGACATTTCTCTTGGCTTGTAATATCACGGGACCCAACAGGATCACGACTAGGATTTATCCCTGTGCTTCTCTGTGGCACTGGGTTGGTTCTTTGCTGTGGAGGGAAGATGCTGGGGGAGGCTGCTTGCCTTTCCAAAGAACAGGATTGCAGGGCACCCCCTCATCTCCAGGAAAGCCAAGGCAGACTGCAGGCCTCAGGCTGCCCCAACAGTAGCAGCTCTGTTTGTCTCCCCATTCATCCCCTAGTGAGGGCTGGCGCTGATCCTCGCCCCCAGCTGGGGCTCACTGCTGGGAGCAGGAAGGGCTGACAGCAGGAAGGGCTGTGCCATCGCCATCAGCTGAGTTTCAAATGTCAGTGCCAGTGCCCATCACCAGCACAAGGATTCCCTGGGGTGGAGACCCTCAAATGGGGTGGGAGACCCACAGGCCACTCCATTTCTCCCCATTACTTTTGAACACACTGCAAACAGAATCCCACTGTGCTGCTGGGTGGGACATTGCTCTGAAAGAGAGGTGGGAAGAGGCTGAAAACAACAAACTGGAAAAGAGGATATGATGCTGCTAGCATCACCTTCCAGGTACTAGCTCTGCCCCTCAGGGAGGGAACTGCTGCCCTAGCTGCAGGGAGATGCTCCTAAGGTCATCTCCATGCTCTGGTCCCTCCTTCTCCCAGCTGCCACGCTTTGCCTGATGGCAGCTCTGTCCATGAATCCCGCTGTGGTCCTTGGGACGGCCTGGGGCTATGGGATGCACCCCCAGCCAGCCAGCATTCAACCTCCTCCCATGCTGAGAGCCAACATTTATTTATTCCTGTGTCCCTTTCACTGAAGCAGCTTGAAATGCACAGTGTTACCTCCCTGTCATGATTCCCGTGGCCCCGTAACAGCCCCCACCAACCCCAGCAGATCAGTAAAGCTGAATCTGTGGGTGTGGGTTGGACACAGCTGGTTTTACCATGGCCCCAGCACACGGGTGCCGCGGCAGAAGCCCTGACCATCAGGACACACAGACACAATTGGAGCCTTGTTTGGGGCTCAGCTGCACAAGGGGCCCCTTCAGGCAGCCAGGGAAGAGGGAGCTCCTCGGGGTGAGGTGATGCTCTGGCCATGAGGGACTCCTTATAGGGACAAAATTACCCCAAGCAAATGCCCAGGGTGGGTCCCAACCCATGGAGAACATGTGAGCTTCCCAGAGAAAACAGCTCAAGGTGGGAATGTCTCAAAAGATGGACCCACACCTGAGAACATTGCTCCTCGCAGAAAGTGCAAGGCTGCCGGGGACATCAAGGGCTGGTGGGGATGCTGAGGGCTGGCGGGTGATGGGACCACCCCCATTTGTGGGAAGGCAGCTGGGCAATGAAAATAGCAAGCAGAGAGGGGTTTTGGTTATTTTCTTTTTTCCTTCCAAAGCAGCCAAGCTGTGTTTTCTGAAGACCTGTAAATCACTCCTCGTCTTCAGGAAAGAGAGGCGAGGAATACATGATCCAACCCAGCAAAAACGCGGGACGCTTGGGAGCGTGGAGGAAGCCAGTAATCAGCCCAGGCTGGAGGCTGCCTCCCGGCCATCCCGCCAAGCCTGTCGCAGCTTGCTGGGCCAGGAGCTGGCACCGTAGCCCAGCATCCTCAAGCTGAGCTGGGCACACCATGCTGCCATGAGCTGGGGAGCCCAGCAGAGAGGGGCGTCGAGGCTCTTGGCCACTGCCATTACATTGCTCTTTTACAGCAGGTCAGGTTGCTTCCAAGATTTCAAGGTTTTCCACATTTGCTCAGCTGAAAAGAAGAAGAAACTCTGGAGGGTTTCTGAAGAGCACAGCTGGGACTGGCAGGCAGGATCCTATAAATTGCAGGTCATCAATTTTCCCAGTTCACCAGCATACCAGGGGAAGTTGTGCTGGCCACATCCCTCTAACACACCATTAGCATGCTTGTGAATCCAAAGCCACCCCCAAGCCATCCAGAGCCAGATGCAGCTGCAGGACACACTATGGACACAGCCTGGAGCTCTTTAATGCTTTTAAAAACAAGGCTGGGTTTGGTGCCTCTGGCCTTTGGGATCTCCAAGGATACTTGTTGCATCTCCATTCTGCTCTTGCTCATGATACAATGCACAGAATTATTTTCCATTTCTTACCTACTTGGTGCTGCCCAGCTGCTGGAGCAGAAAGGGCCCTAGAATGCTGCAGGGATACTCACGCTGCAGCAAAAGTTTTGGTTGGCAGCCCCCAGAAGCCAGATGCCACCGGGTCCCAGCCTGTGCAGGGGTGACATGATCTTTCCCTGCCATTATCCAGCATCAGAGTCATGGGGGACACAGGGCAGAGATGTTCCCAAATATTTCCTCTTCTCCTCTCAGCAACAGCAGAGCAACAGGCAAATCATTTCCCTGGCTGCCTGCTCAGCACTCACAGCAGGCCCAACCCTCCCAGCCCTGCTTGTGGCTACCTCAGCATCTCACCATCTTCAGGGATCTGCAGCAAAACAAGCCTGGGCTGCCTTGGGGTTGCTGTTGGGAGGGACCCTGTAAGGAGGGCAGGACAGCACACAAGGGGAGGTGCTGGAGATGGTCCAGCACCACCATTCCAAGCAGGAGAGCAGCCCAACTACTGCAGCAGCACCTGCCTTGCTCCACAGCCCACACTGAGGTCCTGCCAGGGCCATTTACTGCCACTTAGGAGCTCTGAGCTGAGATACCCCCACGACAGTGCCCTGCACAGGGACTCTGGTTGTTTTTGCAACCTAAGCCAAAGCAGCAACTAGCTTGGAAGTGTTTGGAGATGAAAACATGTCATCACTCCGTTGTTTTGTTTCTGTCCAATTTCAGGCTTGTTTAAGCAGGTCCATTACAGCTGATTCTGTACAGAACAGGGTGCCAAAGGCTGCAGCTCCCCTGAGCACGTGGTATTTTGTTCTGGTGTATTCTGAAGCACAGCCACAGAGCTGGGGCTGACTCAGCAGCGGACACATGAGCCCAAGGCTCTGACCGTGCTCAGAGCTGCAGGCAAGGGGCCCATGGGCAGCGACGGCATCGCTCACCCTGTGGGCAGGAAGGATGGGGCTTGTGCTGCTTTCCCCCAGCACAGCACCAGCATGGGCTGCCCCACCAAGCGGGCCCAGAGCATCCTGTGGGGAAATGCGGGTGAATACCTTTACTCCAAGGATGTGCACAGGCCAGACGTCGGGAGCTGCCCAACTCCACCAGAGCCAGGCCAGCAGCGACGGCTGGCATGACGGTGCGTTGCTGGTCTCCAGCTCCAGCTGCTCGATCCACACCCAGCCGCCTTGGCCTGCCCTCCCAGGCAGCTGCACTTGCTGAATGTTTCTGCGTGGCCACGCTTTGGATGAGTTTCTTTACTCCTGCAGCACTGCTACAGGACTACACTGACCTTGTCACCCCCAGTTCTGGGTTTCATTGCACCACCAGCTCCAGTAATGAGGGAGGAAGGTGATTCAAGCACTTGCTCTGGCCCCCAGGCTGCTATCAAGGCACACACTGGGCACCTCTGAGAGAGGTTTTTATGACTCCCATCAGACACTCCTTACTGTATGTGATCCTTAATTTCTTTGTCCTCTGCTTGCCACAAAAACCACACTGCCAACATCCAAAAGTGTTGGGATGGAATACTTTATTCACATGAACACCCAGATCCTGGCCCTTCCTGCCTGCTGCAGCTGCTCCCATCTTCTTGACAGCGTGAACAAGGAAGGATTTCTTCACCAGCTTGCTTAAACCCCCCCAGCATCATCAGACCCCACAAACAAGTACAGACAGTTTGGCTTTGTCTGGACAGGAGCAGAGGGCGGAGGGGCAGGGAGTGCTGCGGGGCTGGCAGAACAGGCAGAAGGGCTCCAGCCCACAGCTTGCGTATGCACAGCAGCCATAAAACCTTCCTGCAGCTCCACTCTCACCACCAAACAGGCCAGTACTCTCACAGCCTTGGCGGCTCCTCCTGCTGCCACAAGCACCTGGGATTGGTAAAGGATGGGTGCCACCACCTCTTCTTGGAAAGTTGTTGCCAGAATTAGACCAGTGTCTTCTATCAGCTGCTGGGCCATTTAACCCTCAAAGTGCCTCCTGTCCATTGACAAATACCCTCCCCAAACTATTACAGTAAAAGGAAAACCCTGTACGTTGAGACATACAGGCTGAGTCTTGGGTAGAGAACAGTTTCCGTGCTTGGTGGTCGTCGGTGGCCGGCAGCCCCCAGCCAGCCCTGGGGCACAGAAGGGAGCAAAATCCCCCCGGCCACCCCCAGCACGTCAGGGCTTCATCCTGCTCAGTCTGATGTCACGTTCGATTTCGAACTGCCTGTGATCCACACGCTCCAGGAATGCTTTCCTCTCGATGTACCTGCAGGGAGGCAGAGGCAGAGGCTGTGAGCTGTGTCTGTGGTTGCCTGTGTGGCCCTCAGCCTGGGGCAAACCCCACCCAAAGGGATGGGCAGGGAGGGAAAGCACTGTCTGTCTCCCTCCCTCTCTTTCCATGAACTGATCACTCCACTCAACATGTCCTCTGGACACCAAAACTGCTCTGTGGCCTGCTGGCTGTCATGTGGGGGACTCCCAGAGGTCTGGTGGTCACATAGGCTAGAGAACTGAACTGGCTGGTTCTGATTTCAGCTCTTCTCCTACAGCTGAGAAATGTCCTCCACGGACACCTTGAAGGGGATCAGAGCAGGCCTTTGCACCACCCAACAAAGCATCTCAAACCCATCCACAACCTTCAATACAAGCTGACAGGCCCACGATACAGGCCAGGAACAGGCACAGGGAGCATTAGGGATGCAAAAAGCATCACCCAGCAAGCCTGCAGCAGCTCAGGGATGCAGGCCAGGGGTTTCCCAGCCACAGACCAGCTTCTAACCACTGACTATTTAGTGCTGCCCCTCAGCATGGCACCTGAGTGCTGCGAGGAAGAAGGCACACCTACGCCTGGAAAAGCACCTTGCTGCTCATTAATGGCATGCAGCTGAATTTTAATGTACTTTGCTGCAAACCCTTGCCATAGAAGCCTGGGGCTGTGCTACTAATTAACCTACAGAAGGAGCGAAATTGCAATTCAAAACAGGAGCTGTAATTGAACCATCACAATTGTTTTGCATTTGTTCCAGGGTGGCAAACACTGGACTGCCACGACAAGGTCATTAAACTTATGTGGGGAACCCCTGAATTTGGCTGTTCTGATGGTCACTGCTTTTCCTGCTCACCAGAGCAGCCCACTGCTTGAAAGCAAGACCAAAGCCTAATGGAAGATGAGCATCTCAGGCTCTGCAGGTTTTCCAGGCTGCTGAGTGGCTGGCAGTGTGCATGAAAGTGCCCAAGGCCCACATGGGAAGGCTGAAGGCCTCTCCTACCAGTGGTCTCTCTGAGACAGACGAACATTTGGTGATGAGGTCCCTTCAAGGTCAGGCTGGATGGGGCTTTAAGCAATCTGATCTAGATAAAGAATTCCTGCTCACTGCTGGGGGTTGGATTAGTTGGCCCTTAAAGGTCCCTTCCAACCTGGACCATTCTGTGGTTCTGCAATTCTTTACGCTACAACTATCGAACCTGTACCGAATGTGTTCCCAGCAGGGAGCCTTTGCCCTTGCTGCAAGGGACAGCCCTGACACTCCTGCCCACCCAGTCATCATTGGAAATGATTTAATCCAGATTCATTTCAGTGAGTGATTCCCCCAAGCGGGTGAACAGCCCCGTGCATCCCTGCTGCCACCCCGCTCCCATCGCAGCTCCAGCCCGTCTCGTGCTGACACAACTGGGTCAGCTCACCTCTGCTGGCCGCGAGGGGCAGGGACCAGCACGGCGCAATGCAGGCGAAGAGCCGGCTGGGAGGAGGCATTTTTGTGGCCCCTGCCCCTCACCGCTGGAGGAGGGCTGTGCACTGAGGCCCCCTCCCCACAGTGGTTCAGGAAAGGCAGGCAGGGGAGTGTCGCTTCCCTTCATCCCTGTAAGCAGGGAGGTGACTGGCTCCTGGGGCTGGGCTCAGAGAGGCCACAGGAAGGAAGCTGAGGGGTCACGCTGTATGTGCTCAGTGTCATACTGCTGGGCGTGTGGCTTTTCTCCCCCTCCACTGCTAAACACCAACCACAACCCCAGCTGGGAAGACAAGGACAGGAGTTACTGGTGTTCATCTGGGAACACCCCGATGGCCTGGGCAGCAACAGCCCAACCTACTGAATCTGAAGCTCTTTTGGCCCCTCTGTGACACCCATCTATCAAGCCCAGCAAGGGGTCAGTCTCTTTCTTCTCCTCTGCCTCCCTGACTGCTGTGCCTCTCCGGTGGGCAGGGCCTGCCTCCTGGGGGTTCGATATGGATCATGAACCAGGAATGTGGTCTCACAGCCGCAGCCAGCAGCGCTGCACGGAGGAGGAACTGCCACCGACGTCATCCCATGGCGTTGTCCTTGGCTGGCCACAGAAAAGTGCTGTAGGCACCAGAGCAGACCCCCCAGGCACTAGCTGGGCATACACCGGGGCTCGTGGGGCCTGGCCAGCTTGTGCTGTCGGCACACAGGGGTGGAGGTGCAGACAGACATGAGCAGGGAAGCTGCAGGGTCAGCACAAGCCCCTCCATGCTCTGAAGCCTGTGCTGGAGCTGCAGCTCTCTCTGTGCTCAGCCAGCTCCGTGCAGCCGACACCAAGGCACCACCAAACACGGTGCAAAGTGCATGAGTGAGGCACAAACACCCGTCCTGTGCTTGTCTAAACAACCTTTGCTACCTGAATCAATAGCTTCCTGTAAATTATCAACCCGCCTGGAAACAGGGCAGCTGTGATCCAGGGCAGCAGAGAAAAGCAAACCCACTGGGAGCAAGGCTTTCTCTGCTAACAAGGGCAGCTGCAAGCTGCTCTGGGGAGGGTCTCCGGTGCTGCCTGTCCCCTGTCAGTCACCATCAGTCACCGGGTGCAGGAGTGCCTGGGGCCAGCTGCTCCCCCATGGGGCTGCCCTACAAAGGTGGCCCAATTAAGAGGCCACTACACATTTCCATTTATAAAGCACATCAGAGAGAGGAACAGCAAAGGGGATAGCTGCCTCTGCTCCTTACTCCAGCCCCTGCTGTCAAATCCAGGACAGGCCCTCAGGACCTGATACAGCCAGGCTGTAAAAGCCCAGATTCTACTCCTAAGGAAATGCAAATCCCTGGATGGGGGCTGGGGGTACAAGGGGTGGAAGATCAGAGGCAAGGGGGGACAGAGCCATGGGGCAGCACATGTCCCCTCTCAGGATTTCTAGGCCCAGGCTGTGGCTGGCTGATAACTGGCACTGGCAGCAGAAAGATGCCACAGCCCCACTGCTCCACTGGTTGCTGTGCTCTGGTGTGGCTGCTGGAGAAGGGCCAGGGAGGTACGAGGAGCTCTGGGCTGCAGCAACTTCCACAGGGCTAGCACAATAAAGGAATTCAGCCTGTGTTCCCTCCTGAGCAAAAAGTAAAGCTTCCTGCCTTCCTTGAGACACGCACAGACCATCTCTGTAAGTGCATAGGATGTGTGGCATCGAGCAAACATCTCCAGGAGTGGGCTGCAGCTTTCCTTGTCAGGCAGACATTTACAATCACACAGCAGGACACGTGGGGAGCAGAGGTTTCTAACAGCACCAGGGATTAAAGGCAGCGCCCCACTCTTGCCTGCCTGGGTTGAAGGGTTAACAACAGCTCATTACAATTTTTATAGAGATGTGTAAATGATTGCCCACTGAAGGGTGAGCACAGTTGACATTATTAAAGGAGAAGAGGCAGCTGCAGAAGGGACAACAGGCTCCTGTGAAATGACCTGAGGCCGGCAGCAGCTGTGTCTGTGTGACCTGCCCCCCAGGCCACATGGCTGCTCTGTGAGGGTACTGCACCCTTCACGCCGAGGTTGGCCTGCAAGCAGAAATGCAGTGGGCTGTGCCTCCATCGGTGCTCTTCCCTTCTCCCTTTACCTTGAAGGTGTAAGCAATTCCTAGTGAGCCTCATGCTGCATGCCTGACTAGTATAAACACATTCATAAGGAGTGTCCAAAGTCATCCTGGCATTATGTTCCTCCTTTGTTTAATGACAAAAACTGCTTGCCAAGAGCTCAGCAGATTTTCTAGCCTGGGATGTGACAGGCAGCAAAACCCAAAGCTGTCCAAGATTAAAGATGCTCTTAAAATTGCTGCTCTGCTTTGCTCATCTTTTCCATGTGCTGATCCCTTCTTTAGCCTTCGAGGACCATCACGTGAGCGTCGTTAGAAAGGTTTGCCAGGCATGAAGAGCAAGCTGTCCTGCTTGGATGGGGTGGGAAAGGAAACAGCACTGGCCAAGAACAGTCAACATACTGGGTTTGGGCACACAAGAGATGACACAAAACACTGTTCTGCCACACCTGTATGTGGTGTAAATCATGCACATCCTTGGACTTCAGGGATCTCAGAGGAACAGCTGCTCCTCTCCAGCACTCCTATGGAATTGCTCTACTTTTTCAAGGGCACGCATTTATTTCACGACCAGAAACAGATCAGGAGAGATTTGATGGAGAAGGTGTGTTTGTAGAAAGGGTGCAAGACCAAACTGAAAATATCTATTTGATAGTTTGACGGTTATAAAATATCTGTTTAAAATAGAAAAACCAATCTGTTGGAATGCAGAAGCTTTGAGTTCTTCCAGTAAAAGAACAGCTTATAATAAAACGTACATTTTACGAGCTGTCCACTAAGCTGGTTATGTTTTCCCAGAGCTTAGCAAAGCACTTGTAGTGGAAATGCTGCTTCTGATCTCATTATCACTCCCCGCAGTGCATGTTATTAACTTTCTGTTTTATTTACAGCATTGCCATTTACTTTTATGATACTTCCATTAACTTCATTGGAGTGAACATTGCTTGATGCACACAACCAACGCCCAGCGCTGCCATAATCTTTGACGCACCTTGCCAGCTGTTCTGGGTTTACACAAATCTTTATGCGGGAGGAAGGAGGACAGATGCAGCTGAAACGTGTGATTTGATGAACAGAACAAAACCCTCCCAAACTGAAAAAAGCAAACAGGACAAAGGCAATTGTGTTTCCTCATGGAGGGGCTGCATTAGACCAGTTCATGCTCTGTGCCACAAGCAGAAGAGATGACAAAGCCAGACACTGGCTGGACTTAGAGAACTCACATGGCTGTTAGCAGAGAGTGATAGGTGTTTGCAGACTTACCTGTCTCCCTGTGATGCTTACAGCAGCTACTGGCTTTATGTATTCCTAGAAAAAATCCTTAAGAAATCCCATGGGTTTTTGAACTCTGTAGCCAGTAATGGGCTTCCCACATATAAAGGAAGTGATGGGAAATTCTGGACTACTATTAGGTAAAGCCCCTCTTACCCATCTTTCCCTCGGTTATGGATTGCCAGCTCCTCCACAATTCCCTCCTCCTCCTTGAAGTTCTCCCAGTCCAGTTTAGATTTCTCCAGTGTGCTCATCTTCTGCTTTTTGGCACCGATCTTCCCCAGGAGGCTACTCATACCGCTTGGCCTCTTCACCCTGACGGAGATTAAGGAGCAAATGTTGGTTAAATGCAGGGAGAGGGCAATTAAAAACAGAGCTGAGAAACGTCACGCATGAGAGTGGTGGCCTTGATGGTGGCGAGCCACTGCCACCAAACAGATGGCCACCAACTCCAGGCAGCCTGCAGGCGGCAAGGTCACGCTTCCTGCAGATCCTGCTCTGCCCTTCCCCTGGAAGCAGCAGAGTTCATTACACACATATCTCAAGTGCTTGGTTTTTATGAAAGGGCTTTTTCATTTATCTTCTTAAGAGAACAGAGAGCTTTCAGGCCAAAAGAGATCATTAAATCATCTAGTTTGACCCCTTGTATACACCAGGCCAAGCCATTCCACTGATCACCTCTGTGCTAAGTCTGTTTCTTTGTCTTCAGTTAAAGTGTTGTTTTCTGGAAGGCATCCAGCCTCAGTGCGTCACTAGTGCTGACAACACATCTAGGAATTAACCATTTATGTGGTACTAATGCTTGATTTTCTCTAGTTTTAGGTTCTGTTTGCTGCTCCTTATTCTAAATCCAAGAACACTTTGGTCTCCAGGTGAGTCTCATTAGTGACGTACTTGTACACCACTAATGAACTTACATCTGAATTATTTTTATGCAAACAGATAGAGTTCCTTATACCTCTCACTGAAATGCATTTTGCCCCAGCCCATACATCACTTAAAACATTTTGTCCCCCTGCTTACATTTCAATGCTCTTTGAAGATGGGAGCACAGAACTGCCTGTGACCCCCACCCTTCTCCTTATTTGTTTCTGTCCAAGCATCACCTAAATCCTGTTAGCTGCACATTGAGTCTCAGTGCACGTGCACTGTGATCCCATACCATCTCCTGGGTCTCTGTTTGGCAGGAAGACTACTTTGGTCTTTCATCCCTTGTTCTTAGAGGAGTGAAATCCCACCCTCGCGGTGGGGCCCCCCGAATCTCCCCTTTATGCTGGGAAATGCACACACAGGGGCTCAGGTCAGCCGAGCTGCCCTCTAAGGAAGACAATTCTCAGGGATAGGAACCCGTAAAACAAACTTGTATTAACCCTTCTCCAACCCCCCCCCCCCCCCCAGGAATGAGGGACAAACAGCATCCCATTGAACTCGTGTTTACACACATTCCAGAGATAACTTCAGGTCTGCAGGGCCTTTGCCTCTGCAAGAAGCCAGAGAGGAAATTACTCTCGTTCCTGAGAGATGAAGGAATTTGGGAAGGGGGGCCCAAGGAAGACAGCCAGGTGAGCATGGCAAATTGCTCTCCATCAGTGCTCTCTGAGCACACTCCTGCCCAGGGGTAGCCGTTCTTGGGAACGTATCCAAAGTTGTCCTTATCGGATCATTAGCATGGTTTATGCTTCCGTAATTTGCAACCCTCTAAAGGAAAATAATTCTGCAGTTTATATGGAATTAAATCAAAGAAAATGACAACTCTGTAAGCCTCAGCCAGAAGACTCTCAATGAAAGAATGGCTGGCTAGAGTCACTTGGGGTTGCAGCTTCCTGACATAGATATATTTGGGATTAAGGACATCTTGGCAGGCTCTATAGCAACTGAACAAGGCTGCCTGTCCTTCCTCAACACCAACCAGAGGAGCAGAAATGTCCTAGGACCTGGCCCTCTTATTCCCCTCAGTCCCTGCCCATGGCAGCACAGCCCAACAGCCAGCAGTTGTTCACTCTGTGGGGACACAGAACAAGCTGGATGCTCTTTGATTCACCTTTATCCCTGAACATCTCATCAAGATGTCTACAGCCCTTCACAACATGATCACACAATAAAACCCTGATCCTTGCTCAGACTCCAATTCTCCCTTTCTTTTCAAGGCATGATGGCTCCAGGTATCCTTATCTGCAGGTAGCAGGGAAGTGGTGTAAGGAGGCAAAATGGGCAAAGATGTTCTCAGCAGAAGAAAAAATTGGAGTGACTTGGTTCCCACATGTGGCTATCCAGGACTTGCTCAACCACCAAACCCAGCATCAGATGTGTGTTCAAGATGTGAGGGAGTCAGAGGAAAGGAGACACGACAAAGAATAAGGATGAACCAAATAAAATATTGGGCAAGCCTGCCCCATGGCATTCCCTGCTGCACAGCTGCCTGGAAAGCAGAGCCCAGTGGTTGTGCACAGCAGTTCCTTACGCTGCACTGGGAGGCCTTAAAGATGTCCTGAAACAGATCTAGGGAAGTGCTGTGGCTGATCCAGCTGGCAAAGCTCCTCTGTCCCAAGCCTGGCAGGCAGAAGGCGTTTAAATTAACACAAGGTATTCAATGATGCATTTCTCTGAATACACTTAACTTTCCAGACACACCTGGGCTTAAGATTTTCCTACCATTGAAGTGGGAAAAGCAGGGATGTAGAAATGGAGGGTGTTGTCCCTTGTCCCTAGATTTCTCCTGAATGCTTTTTTGAGGCAAAAAACCCCAATGACCCAAGAGTCATCTCACCTATCCAAGGACACCCACAGCTCATCTGCATCCACTGACCCTTCCATGGGTGGAAGTCCACAGTCACTGACACTTGAAATACAGAGAGGTCTGACTGCAAAGGACACAGCACACACCTGGAAAAACCCAACTGAAAGTTCTGGGATCTTTCCTGGGTGTTAGAGAAATCTCTGCCCTGCAGAGTGGCAAGCAGGCTCAGAGGCAGGCTTACACATGCTGAGGCTGATCCTTTTTGGCTGAACCTCCGTCGGCTGCTGGCAGGGAAGAGCTGAGTTGAGACAGGGGCCAGTCGGCCAAGCTGGGCTGTTGAACTCATCTCTGCATGAAACACAGACTGGGACCTGCTGACAGGCCACTGCTGTCCCCAAACCACAGTGGAGGATAGATGGGAAGGAAGGGAACCAAAGGCAAGATGGTGATGGCCAGAGGTGGAAGAAGAGGTGGTGCTGGCCTCAGGGAGCAGGAGCTACAAATTAGATGAGAGCTGCTTATGATGTATCTTTTCTTCCATGGCAATTCCTGGCATAAATTAATAACATCTGGATGCACACATCCATCTGTAATGGTGCTCAAGGCCTCTGTATGTCCTCCTTGCCATGGATCTCGGGAATATTGCTTAACACATATAATTCATCTCTTCTTTGAAGCTACAGAGTCTGGGCTATGATATGGACCTCCATCAAGGGCATCTAGATAATCACAAGAATACTCACAAGTCAACAGTTCCTTCAAGGCAAGGGAACATGACAAAAAAGGGCAGGCTATGCTGCACTCTTGTGTTGATGACTGCTCCAGAAATATTATTAATATCCAATGTCAGTTCCATGCTGGAAAGTGGCTTTGGGCTGGATAACTTAGTTCTGCTCCTGTCCAGACAATTCTGTGCTGCTGTAGCAGGACCAAGCCTGGGCCAGGCAATGGGGCCAGGCACAGGCTGAAGGACATGTTTGAGTCTGCAGCTGAGTCTTCATTCCACGCTGAGCCTTTTATCACCCTGAATAAATCCAGCAAACCTGGGGGTGGGAATTCCTACGCTTGTGCCAAAATGAAGTAAATGAGAAACATTAAAGTCCAATTAAAAACTTGCTTGGCCTTAAATGCCTCATCTGTTTAAAAAGCAAGTAAAGGGGCCTGATTAATTGCATTCAGTGCCAACAAGAGGAATTATTACCCTTTTTGTACTCATTAAGGGTATCTGCTGTGGCATCTTTAATCACTAAGGCATTTAAAAGAGAGAAAGTAATTTGCTAAGACATAATGGATCCCAGGGATGAGGATCAGGACAATCGCCTATTTAGGACACAAAGACATGCTCTGAATTTTTACAATTAAAAAGCACAGCCAAGGTCTGCCCCTGAACCAGCAAAAAAAAAAAAAAAAAAAAAAAAAAAAGAGCTGGGAGCTCTGCCTTGGTGGTGGGGGGATTCCCCTGCACCATCTAATGTCGTCAGGACAAGGACTGTGCCTGAGCATCATCTGGCATGGTTGTACGCAGGGACAAGCAGCAAGCCATGGGCTCCCTTGCTGTCCCACTACAGGTGAACACGCTCTGTATCCCTGTCCTTAACAGTAACGCTTCCTCCACCTTGGTGCAAGCCTGCAGCTGACCAGGAGCTTGGAAAATTGCTGCTATAGCAGTGATAAAGTGCCACTGCCACATGTAATCCCTGATGTCTGGTAACATGCTCAGCAGCATCTGGGAAATGTATGCCTGTTTAATGGAGGCGGACTTCATCACAAGTTTTAGAAAATAATATTCCAGCAACTGGGAACCTGGCTATAGGTCTCATAGTGCATCCCACCAGCCAAAGCAAGATGAGTTCCTCTCCCACCCACCCAGAGATGGGTGCTCTGAAGGTCTCCTGACACCAATCCCACACGCACTGAGGTTTCAGTACTTCATCAGCCTTTCACTTATGTAACTCTTCCCCAATGACTACATTTCCTTGCTCAGCCTATGACTTGATATCTTCTTCCTAGTAGCTACTAAGAACAGATCATTCCCTCACTTCTTGCAGCAGCCTTTTATATCTTTGAAAGCTTTTCATATTGCCCTCCCCTCCAGCTTGCTCCTTCCTAGACTAAACAATCCCAGTCCTTTCAAGCTTTTCTCATTCCTCATGGTTTCCAGCCCTCTGACCACTTTCACCACTCTCCATGGACTCGGCCATTGGCCCATATATTCCTCAAAACGCAGCATCCAAAACAGGAATAGCATGAGTGATGGATTCACCAGCACTGGGAGCAGGGGAATGCTTCAGATGCCTTGGGAAGCACGCAGCCCCCTGTGACGTGTGCCTTTTCCAGAGCCATGTGACAGCAGTGACTCATGCTGAACCTGTGATTCACCGAGATATCTGTCTGCTCCACTGCTGCCAAGCCACTTTCTTCCTCCATCCATGCAGAACATTCCTGCTATCCAGAGGCAGAGCTCGGTGCTGCTCCTCCTGTTTGCCCTCACATTTCCCTTCACACAGTGGATCTCGGATGTCTTTGCAAATCAGCCTCTCCTATCCACAAGAACCATGCTGCAGCTGTTGAAGAGGAACGCTAGGGAAAGCATCTCCTGGTTTGGTGAAATACCTATGGAGACTATTTA
Source organism: Anomalospiza imberbis (assembly GCF_031753505.1). NCBI lineage: Eukaryota > Metazoa > Chordata > Aves > Passeriformes > Viduidae > Anomalospiza > Anomalospiza imberbis. The sequence continues at coordinate 13,138,562 of NC_089692.1, read as the reverse complement.
ACAGCTGAACCAGCACCAGTTGGCCTAAGAAGATCAAGGTGACTGGCCAGAAGCAGGCAGGGACCAGCAGGGTCAGACTGCAGGAGCTGACAGATGAACACCAATGAACAAACTGAGCCCAAAGGACATTTACTCAAATGCTGGCCAAGGAGCCAGCAGTGTTCCCAGCTTTAGCCTGACCTCCACCCTTGGGGATCACAAATCCTCTGCTGCTCTGTTTCTGCTGGCTCCACAGACCCTGTTGCTGCTTCTCCATCTGCCTTGTAGTATCCTCCTTGCTGTGGATAACAACTTCTGTAGCAGGAAGGCCCTACTTCTGTCATCTATCAATACTTTTAAGAAGGGCTCAATTTGTAAGAAAATACTGAACATGAAAGAGGGTATTACTGATTCTTAGCTAACACTTCAATGCTTCCTCACCCCTCTTCTTGTTACGCCACATTTTGGGGAAATAGTGTGAGCAAACACACAGAAGAGGATACTCACTGATGTACACAAATCACAAATGAGTTGCTTGCTTTTCCCCCACTAATCAAAACCAGCCCCCTGAGCCCCAGTTAAACAGTGGCAAATAACCTGTTCAACCAATGAAGGTCTTGTGACAAAGCAGCTGCTGCAAGACTTGGACCAAGAAGATTATTTTTTAGATTATGCTTATTCCATGAGGCATCCCACACACCTTGCAGCTATGGGGTAGAGGAAATAAGACAACAGAGCGGGGCAACTTCTTTGGCCTGATTGCAGGGTTTTAGACAATTTGCAGACAATTTAGTGCTGGATACTCCATCATATTCCAGCATCCATCCAAAACATCTGGTGACTCTCCATGAGGCACTGCAGAGCAATCTTCTGCAATCTTTCTGCAGAAATATATGTGGACTCACAGAGATAACATAACTTCATCAGTAGGAAATCTTGCAAGACCGGGAAAGCCCTTGTGACTTCTGCCCCAGCCCTTGGAAGCAGATTATCAGAGATCACCTTTACCAATTTAAAAAGGCAGGATATACCTACAACCTATAAAAATCCACTTTCAAGCAAAGTTCAGAACTTTGATGGATAGTTCTTGTTATGCGTTAGATGAAACTACTGCAAGGGCAAGTGTATTTATGATGTCTGGCAGAAGAGGACAAGCAGGAGGCATGCATTCCCAGATCTCCAGCATGGCTGAATGGCTTTCCAATGGCTTCAAGCAGAAGAACTCAAACACACACTACAATACAAACCACTTCTCTGCCGGCTCCCTGCAGCACTTAGCAGCATGTCAGATCCCACCAGCAGGACAGGGTGCTGGCATGTAGATGTCACCAAGTGCAGAAAGATGGCATCTCAGGCCCCAAAGCCCTTAAAGCACCATCCTGACCACCCAGCCCTGGCTCTCCCACTGTCCCTCTCCTTCCTCCCCTCCCTTCCTCACTGGAACTTGTGATATTTCCTTGCAGCACAGCAATGGCAGCTCGGTTCCAGTCACCCCAAGTGCTTTGATGGCAGAGATGCAGGTGAGAAATTTGCCCACTCAGCAAAAAGAGGTTTTTGGACATTGTAGTATCTCTTCCTTCCACGATCTGCTGTAAAGCTGAATAGTTTCCTAAAGTGGAGGAAATGGTTCTCATGCAAACTAACCACAGCTGGGCAACTCATGCAGCCAGTAAATACTTTCATTTTAATAAAGTGGAAGATTCCTGCCCAGAGCACCATGCCCTGCTGTCCTTCCTTCTGCGTGCAAGGGTGTGAGAAACACTGCACGAGAGGGATGCACGCAGAGACCTGGCTGGTGCCCATGTGCCAGCTCTGCTGGTCACTCCCAGACCATCTTCCTCAACAGAGGAGTCAAAATGCTGGCAGGGAACAAGACGGGCACGTCAGGAAGGCAAGTGCAGTGCCATCTGCTCCTTAAGGTCAGGCTGGTCTGGCTGGATGGGGTAGACAGCAGCAGAATGACAGTGCCCAGTACTGCCAGCTTGCAGAAACCTTCCCCAGAATGATATAACAAGTCTTGTTCTTCAGAACCTAAAAGTGACCAGCTCTTCTCACCCCTGACCCCACATAACCAGCCAAGGACGGGAAGTCTTCCTGGAAAAACCCAACTGCATTTCTACTTTCTCTCTCTGCCCCTACTTGGCATTGTTTCCCAAACAGGCTCTCAGGTGGATGCAGAGAGCAACCTGGCTTGTTCTCAGCTCTGCTTGTCACAACAGGTATTTAAAAAAGCAAACAAGAAAGCCTCCTTAACACCAAACAAACAAACACTGAAATCCCAGGTGGGAAAAAAAAGAAAGCAAGGAAGAAATGAAGATAAAAACAGGGTGGATGGTGCTGGAGGGCTGGCGATAATCCTGGTTGGAGGGCACTGTCCAAGGCAGGCTGGCAGGGAGAAGACTGATGGATTCCCAGCATCCAGGCAGGGTGGCACAGCCCAAGGAACTCACTGCTAACCCAGTGGTGCCTGTCCATATGCTGCACTTGCTGAGCTGATAGCAGCTACCCAGCGTTTGCACCCTAATCACACACAAAGTGAGCCAAAGAACCTGCCTGAAGTGCTCTGGGAGTAGTGGGGATTTTTGACACAGGGTTGTATCTTTGTAGTGAGGGCTGTCAAACTTCCTGCACTCTGAAGAGCAACACGGACGGAGCCACTGTGGGAAAGCAGCCATGGCTGGGACAAAACCCACTCAGTGCTGCTACAGGGTGCAGCAGAGCAGGCAGCTGTGTCCAAAGGCAGCAAGTGCTGCAAGTGCAGTGGGAAAACAGGAATTGCCCTGCCTGTGATCCTGCCAGCAGACCAAAACTTCTGCTGCATGGAGGGCTTTGCTGACTGCCCACCTGCAAAAGGAGCATGGTCTGACTCTAGCAGACCAAGTACTCACAAGGAACAAGGAAATGGGAGTTTTAACTCGAGTTGATAGTGTCAGTTAACTTTTTTCAGGCTTTTGTTCAGGCTTGCCAACCCAGGCTAACCCCAAGTTGCTTTGTCATCACTGCTTTTGCAATCTCAAGAGCTAAGCCGAGCCCCAGGTCCTTTCTGATTTCTAATGTCATCCCATACTCTCTGAGACCTCAGACCAGACAGCCTCATGGTGGAGACCCCTACATGAACAGTGATGTTCACAGTTTCTTTCTGCTCACAGGAAGTCTTTGACATTGGCTCCATTGAGCCAAGGAAGTAATCCCTGAGGAGGATCACAACTAAAGCACACTAGTGTTCAGATAGTAATGTGACAGACAGACACAAGAGGAGGTCTAACCTCTCCAGAAAGGAGAGTGATAGCTCTCCTTCCCAAAGCCAGGTTCTATGTTGAAAAGTGTAAGATGGGGATAAAAAGCACCATGAGGCAAGGACAGTCAGACAACTCCATCCCAGCAGCCCAGCAATCGAAGCCTGGCCGAGATGATGCATTTTCCATCAGCGTGGAGAGGCAAGGGCAGATGTGACAGAATAAAAGCTCACGTGATGTTGCCCTGGTGAGGGCTGCTGCAGGCAGTAGCACAGCTTGCCATGGGCACAGTTGATTCTGGATATATTTGTGTCTAAATATAGTCAGTGGGGGAACAAAGATTTGTCACAGGGGAAAAAACCATGTCACTCCCAATTCCCAGCAACAGCAGCAAGCATTGCCTGACAAGGGGCAGTGCTCCAGTATTCCAGGTTTATTGCTGGATTTGTTATTAATCCAGCACAGTGAGTTTAGGAGTGACTTTAGAAGTTGTGCAATGCTACTCTGGCAGAGTGCACCTCACCTTGAGGAGGGAAATAAGTGTCATGGAACCAGATTTTGAACAGCAAAACTGACACAGCAGCTGGTGAAGGGGCTTACAGAGCACCATGCCATGGGCTACTAGCAGATACCAGTCAGTGACTTCCTTTCTAGTGCACTCTCCAAGACACAGAAATACTTCATCCTGTCTTCGTGTCATGGAATGTACTGGATAGGCCTTTCCAAAGTACAAAGCTGGAAAAAGAGATCTAAGAGCTTCCTTGCTTCAAAACAAGACAGCACCTTATTCTCCAGTCCACTTCCTAAAGTGAGGGATATCCCAGGTGTAAATATACATAATACTGAACACATCAATACAGTTATTCCAGGAATAAAAGCAGTGTTGAGTCTTCATGTACAGTAAGAGGCCAACTTGCTGAGCAGGGGAGAGATGGGATGCTCTAGCTCAGGAATGTCAGAGAGCAGCAGCAATATTACAGCTCTGCCAGAGCTGGCCTTTCCTCAGGCCGGTCCCATTCTGTGGCATCTAGGTCTGCACCCACTTCTCTGGAGGGCCTGGAGTCTCATTTTACAGGCTCTGGAAGATGTGCTCATCAAAAAACACATCAGTTCTTGGGGAGCTGACTGGCTCAGGCAGAGCCCCTGACCCACAGGTTCCCTTATCAGCAGGAAGGGCTCATTAGGGATTGGACCAGGGTTTCCTGCTCAGGACCGAACCCTTTGTGAAGGGACTGCTGCCATGGAGAACCCACTTCCTAACAGCCAGAGGAAGCAAAATATTTCCCTTGGGTCTTTAAGACAAAGTTGTTATGGAGTGGATATCAACAAAGTAAAGTTGCACTTGTGGAGCTGGGCAGCACTCAGCCACGCTCAGGCTGTTACTGGAGGATGAAGGTACCCCCAGCAGCATCTTCGCCTGCCCCAGAGCCAGGGACAATTCAGAGCAGCATAAGGCCCACTCTGTACCATTGCAACTGCAGCTGCCCTCCGGGCTGTACTGGCAGAACTATTTTAGCAAAAACAAAATCTCGCACCCTCCTAATCACTGTGACATTGTGCAGAGCCCAGGGCTCGCTCTGGCTCCCCTCCAGCCTGGAGCACAGACAGAGGCTGTTTCAGCAGCAGACTCTCCCAATGCACTTGCAGCAGGCCAGCCAATTATATTACAGTATCTGTGCGTGGAGTTCAACAGGAGCTTAATTGAAAGAGCTGTAGCATTCAAATGCCTTCTGACACTATGAGGACGTTAAGGACTCCAGGAGTAACCAGCACTAACCAGCCCTGCCTGATGCTCGGATGACGGGTAAGGACCTGTAACTTGGGCTTGGTCTACAGCCAAAGCAACGCCCCTGTTACACCCAGCACTGCAGCTGCAGCCAAACGCTGATGGAGCTGCCCCTTCCCAGCTGGAAGCTGCAGTCACTCCTCATGAGAGCTCTCCTCCACCCAGGGCATCCACACAATACAAACCAGACCTGCTCCTGCCACTGAAGGACTGCATACATGCACCAGAACTCCCAAATTGTTCCCACATGGACTAAATTTGCAAAGCACTGCTTGCAGTAATTAATTTTATTGAAAAAATCTCACGCATTTTCTTTATGTATATTTTACATTCCCCTTAAGTTGAGCAAATTTAGGGATAATATATGTGTCAGTTTCAGATGGACTTTGCTACACAGCACAGAGTCAGTGCACCTACCCCACTCCAAGGTGGTGGGCTACATTTAATTTTATATCTAAGTGATGCCACTGAGAGTGGCAAGAAATGCCTCTTATAAAGTTCTAACAGTCCACACTGTGTGGGAAACGTGCAGGGGTGGGGGAGGAAGGTATCCCACTTCTGCCATTCTCACCTCTGACCCAACAGACAGAAATCAGCAGAAATGCACACATATTCAAGTTGCCAATGACCTTATACTCCTATGTGGTTGTGAGGCACCTCACACCCCAACAGCAGGTAAGAGCAAAAAATAAAAGTGAGAGGGCAGGATGTGTTTGGTACTCAGATCCAACAGGTTGATGACTTGAAAGCTGTCAGAAGCTACTGCAGGTGGTGTCTGTGGCACACAGCACACTTGCTGGGCTCCAGCTTGGGCCACACACTGAAGTATTTTAGAGTAACACCCTGCATTACGCCCATATTTAGCCATGCAAATAAGTGTGACTTGACTTTCAAACACTTGCAGCTCTGACTTCACTGGGTTCAGTTGAGATGTTTCAAATAAGAGAGTAACGACCACAACTCTGGGCTGGGATCAAGCACAGGCCATTTTTATCTTAAAAGGCGTTTGTTTGAGAACATTCAGAGCTGCTAGAACCGACAGCACTGAAGTAATTTCACCATGCAACCTTAAAAATGTTGACAGCTTTGTCTGCAAAATGACATGGATTAATTGGTGACCAAACCTTAAAAAAAGAATAGTTAGAAAAAAACTGCTGGCAAACAGAGAAGAAGTTCTTCCTCTCTCAGAGGCTCACTTCTTCCTTCTTTGTCTAACAGCAGACCTTTTGTTCAAGACTTCAGCTGCAAGCAGCCCCGAGGTACGCAGGGAATGTCTTGGTTATGACAAGCTCTCCGCATTGGTGCACAGACTTAGTTTTAATCGGCAGAGAAACCCCTCCAAATCAGGCCTAAGAAGTCCTGCTAATGGAATTGTTCCAGTGCTAAAGGGATTTCAAAGTGAATGAGTGTGGATGGCGGAGCAGCTGGTGTGACTCCCTGGTTGCTCTTTACAGCGCAGTGTGCCATGCAAGGAGGATCCAACACCCAACCACCCTTGAGAAAACAACCCCCAGTGTCCCTCCAGCACTGCGTCTGTCCCTGTGGCTCCCAGACAGCCTTAGTGCTCCGTCCTGGTTAGCTTCCCACTGTATCAGATCAATGCCAGGCTTTGACCAAAATGAGGTGAGAACGGCAGGACAGAGGCAGGGAGGGACCCCCTCCTAGCCCAGCAATTAATCTGACAGCTTTAAGAATAGATCTGATTAAAACAAATACACTGCCTTCCACTGGCAAATGTTCACAAAGCTCAGCAGCCTCGAAGAGGGGAAAGTTCCCAGGAAATTAAGTGAGGGTGAAGGAGAATCAGGGCTGCAATAGCACAAATGCATCACTACAACAAGCAACAAGCTAGAGCCCAGTGGAGCGGCTGCTTTGCAGTGCTGCACAAGTTAACCAACAGCATAAATATAATACACTATCTTATCCAGTGCAAAGCCTGGCCTGGCAGCCTGTGGGACTTTGGGGGACCATAAATGTTTGGGCACTACTACAAGCAGTCATAAAACATAAATGAGGGTTTGACCACATTTAATTGCTTTGGGGAAGGGTAATATCACTGGGGCATCCATCACAGTTACCTTCTCCTGTTCCAGCCCAGATTAAGAGCTGGGCCCAAGGATCCAGATCTAAGAGGGTATTTCGGGGGTAAGGAAAGAAGAGAAATACCCTAAAAGCCTTGCAGATGTTTGCCATATAAAACATGATGTTCAGCCAGGAGAGAACAGACAATAGAAAGTCAACTGATTAAAGGATGTGCTCTTCTTCTCATGAAGAACTTTGTCTGTTGTTTCAACAGACAATATAAGGCTGGAGAAAAGCTTAGTAATGAACCAGAGCATAATGCAGAGAGCCGAAAATGCACGTAAGAGGAAAAACTAAGATTATGCTCTGTTTTTCTTCCAGGGCTTGACTGAAGCGTTTTAAATCTGAGGCTGCCAAGGCCACCTTTTGGCTTTGGCAGCACTCACTTAGAACTGCCCTTCCTCTTCCCAGGGACCCACCTCATTGGGAATAGATTCCAAGTCTCCAGAGGAAGAAAATGGAAACAGTTGACTTCTCCCAGCCACAAGATCAGTTGTCACCTTCCAGCTGGAGGCAGGCAGAGGGGTAAGTGCAAGGCTTCTCTCCTGCCCACACAAAGCTGCAGGCTCCCAAACAGATTTTGCAGCTAACATCCACCTAGCAAAATCTGCTCAGAAAGCCAAAGCTTTCCTTGAACATGAGGACTGCAACCTGGCAAGGCTCCCACTACCTCCAGCAGCCTTGTGCAGAGGGGCTGGCAGGGCCAAGGCTTTCATGACACATCATCTCTGGAATTCACTGTTGAGTGTCCCACAGCCTCTGCTTGGTACAATGCCAGAGCCGTTTCTCAAATCCTTTGTGACCTACCAGCTGTTGAGGGCAAACCAGCAAGGCACACATCCATCCAGAGAGGAGACAAGACCAGTGGACTGTTGATAAACAAATACACTAAAGCTTCACAAAACTCACTCCACACTCTTGGTTGAAGAGAATGGATTCAGCTCCTGGCTGTCCTAGAGGAGCCTGCATGATCCCAGGAAGGCCTTTAGTCCCCTTGTAGCAAAACTTTTATCTCAGGAGGCAGAGAGCCATGCAGCAGCACTGAGCAAGGCAGGCAGGTTGCCAGCTGAGGACTCAAACTCCTTCAGGGAACTGTAACAGTTACGTGGTAAATGCATTAACCATGGGAACAGCTTCCCAAAGGATGTGGTGGATCCCAAATTGTAAGTCTTTCCATTGTGAGTGGATGCCTCTTTCAGAAATGCAGGCTGTAGTTCAACCACAAGTGCTCACAAGGAGCTCTAAGGAAAATGCCATGACCCCAGAGAAGGCAAGGGCTCAGACAGGGTACCCAGGCAGACACTTTGAACCCTCAAGCACCTAACCTATGAGATTCCTGCCCTTTGCACTGTGCCATGAAAATTCAAGACTTTTCTTGGCTATGATCCTTTTCCATGTCTCTGTCCAGCCCAGTTTTCAGCTCTTTCTGTTATCTGCTTCAGGACAGCTAAATTTCCTTTGATCCAACTTACTGAGCAATCCTCTGAACCGTGTCACCCTCTTCAGCTGGTTTTGTTTCCTTGTTTTTCGATTACAACCAGATCTCCTAGTGAAAGTTTCTCTGCCTTATAGCGTGAGATTCTGTTCCCCCAGCACCAGTTCCTGGGGACCCACAGGACCCACACTGCTAGAATCAGGTTGTTCACCATTCTGCTTACTCTTAGTTCCTGGAGAGCAGTCCTTGGTGGGAGAGGAGACTGAATCTCACTCGTAACATAATTCCTCATTTTCTTTAACGTCATCTGTGGCAACTGCATCAAGGGACAAGGCTGTCACACTCTGCTTAGGAGTTACTTTGGGATACCCCTACACTGGTACTGCAGTGTGCTTATGGATGTTAAGCACCCAGTTATGTGAGTATTCTGAGTCCCTTCCTGTCAAATGAGATGCCTCTAGCTGCTCAAAACATTTGGCAGTTTCCAGCAGAGAATCTGCTTGTGAACAATTCTGATGCACTTCAGAGGCTACTGTTAGCAAATGGGGAGAAAAATACATTTGAAGGGAGAGGAGAGGAAGATGCTTTGCCCTGCTCCTGACTTCACGCTGCTGTGCTCTCCAGCACCAGGACCATGCTCTGCAAACAGCCAGGTACAAGGAGGTCATGCTGAACCTCCCAGGAGACCAGTAAGAAGCAGGAAATTTTCTGCATGAACAAAATTCCCTTATCTGGCTCAATCACAGTAGTATTTGGACGAAGCATTCTTGCCTGTATCTGGACTGTAATCTGGTGTTTCAGCAGGGCTGTTCTCAGGTCTCCAACAACACTTAGCTGATCCACATGCACCTTGGTGGAAAGTGTTACATATAAAGTTCCTCCTTTTCTTATCTCTTGGCTTTTGAGTTTCTAGTTCTCTTCAGTGTCTATAATCAGAGATTTGAGTTTATTTATAACCAATAAAAAGCCTCCTCCATGATATCTATGCTACAGCACTTCTCCTTCTATGACTCTTTTCCTTCCATTCACAAATCTAAATCACTTGCATGGGCAGAAAAAGTAAAGCAAGGTAAAGCCTTGCCAAGGGAAGAAGCTCTCCCGTTATTCTCATCCAAGAAAGTGGCACAAAGGGAAAAAGACAAGAAGGGATGGCTCACATCCCTGGGTCATGGCAGAGAGCTGGGAAAGGCTCATCTCCAGGAGGACAGTGCCAGAACTTCTTTTTTTAACTTAGCCAGCAGCTGCAGAATTTAAGCTTTATTAAAAGTCTATTTTGCCCTTGCTGCTGCAAAGGAAACCAACTCCCTCTTCTCCCTTCGCAAATAAAAGGCCAAAGTCTGCAGACAGACATCCTGTAATGTCACCTTAGAAAGAGGTGGCAACCTGACTCATCTTAGTGGAACATGCATGGAGCAGTTTTACTTCAGGTTACAACAAATGAAATACATTGCTCCCACTGCTGATCCTTGCTTTGAGCCTTTGTTATGAGCAATCCAACAAACCTCCAATATTCTCTGATTACAAGTGCAAGAAAGGAAAGGCAGGGAAAACAGGTGGGCTGGATTTTGATGCTCTAGGTATCATTCATTTCACAGTCTCACTTTGCTTGCAGCACTGCTGCATGCAGGAGCCCTCTCTCCTACTGACACATGCCATGTGACGGGTCAAAAAGACACCATTTAAACAGCCTTCCCATGACACATTTTAATATAACACAAAGAAGAGATTGCTTTATTTGTCAGGTCAGAACAACAAGACATAGAGAGCACTGAACTAGATACCACTTACTAAATATTGTTCTCCAATGGCTATTCTAAGCCTACCTCAATTTATAGATGAATCTGCTAGATCAGTAATTTAGGCTATTTGATGATTACCATTTAAAAGCATACATTTCTGGGAAGGCTGAAAATGTGCTTGTGATTTACAAAATTACTGCAGGGTCTCTAGTGGATTATTTGTCAGAGGCAGGTGTTCAGCATTAGCCACATTCTCCCCTCTCTCCCCACATCCAGGTTTAGCATCAGCAATGAAATACCAACTGTTCCTGCAACATTTACTCTAAAACGGAAAAGCAAGTGTGAGTCTTGTCCCCCATCCCATTTCTAGCCTGCTGCCACACAATACTAAGGCTTTAGGATGATGTATATCAACCAACTGGGGTGTGGGGGGAAACGGGACCGGAAAGCATCCAAGTAATCTGTGCCCTCCCCACACCCCGGGGAGAGCACCCAAGGCCTGCCAAGACGAGGAATTCCTCCTCTGCATCCGTGCTTGTGGAGGAGGATGGTGCCAGCTGAACAAAACAGATTTGAAGAGGGAAACAGCCAGTCTGCCTCCGTTTGCAGCTAGCCCCTCCTTTTGCCCAGCCCTTTCTGACTCTGACCCCAAGCTGCTGCTATCTTTCAGGCTTGCGCTGGGATTTCCCCTGGAGCCTGTCAGCAGAGCTCTTTAAAATGGCAGTTGGAATCCTCGTGAAACACCAGACTAAGCATCCTTCCTCAAACACTGAGTGCATGGGCTACAAAACCCTCCTGGAGCCTGCAGTGTCTGCAAAGCAGAGAGCATGGCTTCAGCTAGCTCTCAGCATGGCCCCTTTCATAACACAAAAGGAAGCTCACATCCCTCAGGGCTCAGATTTTTTCCAAACTGGGTAAACACATGCAAACACACATTATTTGCATGCACAGCAACTGGGACAAAGGATCTGTGGCCAGGTAGGTGTCTAACTGGTGGTCTAGGCATGTGGTAACATGTGTGCAATCCTAGAAATCTTGAGCTAAAACAGACTTATCTCTAGACTGACTCTGTGCTGCTTCCAAGTCTTGCTTTGAGATTAAAAAGCAGCCTTTGTTGTTTGGACCATTTCAGAAAAATACCCCACCCCTGCTCCACCCCCCCCCCCCACAAAGGTTTAGTTTGTAACCCAAAACATCAGCGCCTTAATAACATAAGGTCAAAGCCCTCCAGTCATTAGGCAGATTATATTTAAGAGCCCTATGTGCAGCTGATCAGAGGCTTATTCCTTAAAGGATTGAAATGGCAAGCCAGCGCACCTCAGCAAGCAATCTTGTTTAATAGTCAATTAACAGAGATGTGCTCTTCTGAGCTAAAGATCACTGCAAGCAAAAAAAAGAACTGCACCACCGTCAGCTTTCATCCACTACTGCTATTAAATCAAGCCAGCTGATCTGCTCTTTCTTTAGCTGGTAAGGCAGGGACGCAGTTAGAAATCACACCGCAGTTTTATTCCAACCAGGCTGGTGACATTCTTGATAATAAACATTTTTTTTTAGACTAGAGGGGGTGCTGGATAGACTGAGAAGTCAACAGCAAAAGCCCAGCTTTTTCAATACACAGTCTTGTCTCTTGAGCATGTAACTAAACTAGGGCAAGATACAATCCTCCAGCTCCAGATAACTAAACCTTCCATGCAGTGCCATACATCTGGGAGGAGGAAGAGCTAACTAAAGGCACATTTGCATAGTTGTTGATGTATCAGTACCCACCAAATTACAGCAAGGGCAGGCCACCTACGTCCAGCCACATGTTGGCAACAAGCAGTGCTGCAAACCAGAGCACAAACCCGAGTTTCACAGGAACATCAGTGTAACCAAGAGCACATGGGAGCTCCTCTCTAGAGCTGCCAACTCCAACCTTCAAAAGCCCAGTCAGCCTCCACAACCCCTCCAGCTGACGTTTGCTTGAAGACAGGCATTGTGGAAAAGGAACAAAATCAGAGGCAGCCGTAATTTGCCTCCTAGTTTCCTACCCTAGCTTAAGCCAGCCAGAGTGGCTGTCCTTTCCTTCCAGCCATTAGAGGCAGAAACTTTCTTTTCCTTGGTCCAAAGCTGAGGTTCTTACCTGATTGCTTTCCCTCAAGACTTCAGCTTTAGAAGGAAAATTTGCCAAGTGTTTGCAGACTTGGCAGTTCATTCAAAGCTAGCATCACGCCCTCCCACAATCTGTCAAATGTGACACTGGGTGACTCAATTTGCAACAAGAGGCTTGTGCTGGTTGGTTAAGAGTAGACCAGAGCTGTATCCAGAACCCAGCCTGGAGAGTGTGATGGAAAGCTTTATGCCATCACATCAGTGCTCTTCACAGTGTCCCTTTTTAAAGAGTTTTAAGAGCAGAAAGACTAAAGGGTAAAATGCTCATGGATTCTGAATGACCATGTTATGGCCACAGACTGTGTGAATGACCCTCTAAAATCCTCTGTGCTGGAAAAGGTGAAGTGCAATGTCATACTGCAGAAAAACACGATTACTAGTGCAACCTTCCAGGCAGCAGCAAGAGCAGGGTATGAAATCTGTCCATACTGGCCCAGCAGCATCAACAGAACTACAGAATTTTCAGAAAAAACACTCTTCTGATGCAACATGAAAAACTTAGAGTCATAGCAGACAGTCAGCAGACATGATGAAGGCACATCAAGTTAGAGCTCCTCCTTGCTTGTGCGTTACCACAAACATCTCTGCAGGCTGACACCTAACCTGGGGACTACAATTTACTCTCCTGTTTTAAAGAACAGGAAGAACACCAAGATGCCCAAAGCCTGATAGCCAGCCTGGTGACAATGTGCAGAAAGAAAATGAAGCTTACTTTCTGCTCTTATCATTGCCATGCTGACTCTGTACAAAGGGAACAAAAACAAAGCAAGACTGCCTGAATGCCCTTTCTCAGCAGCTAAGTTAAACAAGACTGATTCTGAATGGCAAAAGACTCTGAAGTTGCCACTAGAGATGACAATTTTTCACAGTATACCCTTGCCTGAATGCAGCAACAGGAATGAATTCTGACAGAAGAAAAACTGAAAGCTTTTGCCAGTTAAATATATGCCTAAAGGCATCACTTAGAAGTAGGATTCTTAGATTATGAACAAAAAACCCCTTCAGTTTTCTTCTCCCTCACAGCAAAATCCTACAGGAGCATCTCCCAGGTGGGGTGATGCTTACCTGAACAGACCCTGCTGTGCTCAACTCCTCAGAGAACAGAGCAGATGGGAAAGTCTGCATCGATACAGTCCCAAGTAGCAACTTCAGAAGGTAAGTGTTTATTTTACCTCTTTCCTCTCCTTTGAGTCGAGGCTGGTTTTCCCTGCTGTCTTCCTGACCTTGCACATTTGAGATGAAGGTGGGAAGCAGCAAGCACTTCTTTCAAACTCAGGAGCAACAAAAGACTGCTGGGGCATGAACTCAGGAGCAGGGAGGCCAAAGTTACAGGTGATGGTGGTTTGTAACAAGAAAAGTGACATGGAGGTACTAACTGTCAGGGTTAAAGCACCACAAGGAATGATGCTGAACTTCAGAAGAGGACAGACACAACCTCTCAGTCCTCCATGGGTGTGAGGCACACCCTGCAACTTGGGGAAGAAAAGAGAAGCACACAGAGATGAAGTCACACAGCAAACTCAGAGGCAGAGCCAATGTCTACTGGCTCCTAGCTATGCCGGGCTACAGGGTCACCTCCTCTTCACCCTGCACTTCTTTCCTTCAGATTGTACACTGCCTGTACGTGCAGCTTGGCTGAGAATGCCTTGCTGTGCTGTGGAAGTGTTGGTAACTCAGCTGTGTGTCTAATCCAGATCAGGGATTTTCCTTGCTGTGCCACGATTCCTTTGCTTTTTTAGCTTATCCGATTGTTTAACAGCCTCAGGGCCTGAAGGCAAGATCAGACAAATAACTAAGGGCATTTTTAGCTGCAGGGTCTCCCCCAGGCCTTCACCCTGCATGGGGTTGGCTGCACCCACAGCCACATGGAAAACCTAAGCTGGTTTGGAGCACACCAGCAGCAGGAGGCACAGATTCATTCAGCTTTCCCAAAGCAGCATTGTGCCTGGGCTGCTCAGCATCTCCACTGCTCTCCAGACATGCTGGTTTTGCCTCACATCCTCCTCATCCACATCTGTGCCTCTGGTAATACAGAGGGTGCTGGCTCTGGTGTGCCCAGCTCTCCCCCACACCCCCAAATCTATGGATCATGAAGTCAGAGTTTCTGTGTTCAGTTAAGCTACTAACAAAGCAAGTGCCCTGAGATACTGGGTAAGTCTGTTACGCCACACGAAACCTGCTCACCATCAAATCCTCTTCAAGCAGCTTCACCACTTGTTTCAACCTGCTGACATAACGATGAATGGCTGGCAGGAGAACGTTAAACATGGTTTCAGGCTGCTCTAGAGATGGTTGTGTGGGAACAGCTCACACCCCTCTCCTGAGCACACGCTGGGACGAGTGCAGTCTGTACACTACTCATTTCTGAGGTCATGCAGCTACAGCAAGGGGAGCATCTTTGTTCCTGCCACATGTGTCTGCCTTAAAGGGATATGAAAGCTGCTGGCTTTGTTTAACACCAGGATCCATGCCTTTCAATCCCCTTCCCACAGTTTTCCATACAGACAGCTGGAAGACCTTCTCCAAACTCTTCTCCTTGCTTCTTTCTTTGAGTTTGGGACAAAGTTAATCTGATCCTCCCTGATTTTGCCAAATAATTTTCTGGAGATCCCAAGGATGACTATTTATTGAATGAAGAGCTGGAGCATCACAAGGCTAATGAAGAGGCCCTTTTCCCAAAAAGTTTTTGATAGTCAGCCAGAAAGCAAAAGCAAGAGACTACAGAAATCTCTCAGTGCTTCTCACATTACATCCTCATCTTTGTTGTTCATATTTAAAGCATGCAAAACCCCATATATTTAATTCCCTGTACGTTGCTTGGTCTCCTGCATTGCAAGCAAGACTATGTCATGAGAACTCCAGCACAGCACATCCTTACCCATCAATTTTTGGGAAACAGGGCTGGGCTGTGGTAAGCAGTAGACCAAGAGGAACATTGTTTTATTCCCTGTAGGATCTCCACATGCTTTCCTACCCCCACACCATTTGGAGGAAGCAGCAGGGAAAAGAGCAGCATGTTACACACTCGAGTCTTTGGCCTTTTTCATATCTGCAAATACAAATTTCTTATTAAAAGATAAAGAAAAACCCTTTCATCCTCTATGTCCCAACCTAATCTTTAAATACCCAGTGAAATATAAGTAATCGAGAGATGCCTTTAGCAGCTGTGAGCTCACTCATCCCTTTCATGTACGTAGGCAGAAGATGACTAGGACTAAGGGTTGCTTAAGTTAAAACTGACAGTGTGATCACTGTGCCTGGCAATGAATATTAAAAGCAATGACAAGATTGACTTTATCTAGCTGCACTGTAGCTTCTTCTTCTTTTTTTTTTCCCCATTTAAATGCTCCGTTCCTCATTTCTTACTGCAAGGATCTGAGTCAGGAAAATCTAGCTCAGGCTGACAACTTCCAGAAGTGCCTGCTAAAGCCCAGCTTTTAGTGTGCCAAACTAAAGACACTTTAAAGAGCTCAGCTTACAAAGCAACACAATTTCCTGAGAACAAACATGAATAAAAACACTCCTTGTGTGTCATGTGCTGTGCACACGCTTGAAGTTTCAAAGAGGCACCCCTTGTTTTGTTTTTTTTCTAAATGTTGGGCAACGTTGCTAAATCCTTCTTCACCTTGACAACCAGTTCTGATCTCTCAGAAGTGACTGCAGAGAGGCAGTAAGGAACTGGAGCTATCCCACGTGCTCTAAGGGACCATGCTAGCTACAGTTTCTGCTCCCAGCGATGACAGATGTTTTCCTGAATGTGCAGAATTCTCTTTTTTCCATAAAGAAATGCCTTAAAAGCTTCTAAGTGTCTCTAACTGAATGAGTGGTGGTTAAACAAGGGCATAATACAGAACAAGCAAGTTGCCAAAATGCTTTCTCTCTTTAAATAGGAGGAAGCACCAGTGCCTGCACAGACTTGCTCCAATGCCCAAATTGCTCTCACCACGAATATGTACCTTATTTCTAGCTTCAGCTTTCAGTCACTGCTTAGCTGCTTCTTGGTGGGCTGGGTCAAAGAGCACCTCCTTCAACTGAGCATTACATCCTTGTGCTGAAAACTGCAGGCTAAGGTCAAGTCATGATTCCTCCTACCCCAAAAGCTCTCATGTTAATCAGAGCCACCATGTGATCCAAAAACTCATGCTGAATTTTGTAGTGGGGGTGGGAGCTGTTTCCAAGCAACAGGGCTAAAACCTTGGGCTGCCCAAGGTCACAGAGGATATCTCTGCTGAGGAGTGCACTCAGGCACTTCTGCAGCTGCTGCCCTGAACTCCACAGAGAGCATAGAAAGCCTCCTGGGGGATCCCCTTGTATGTTCCACATGGGCCAGCTGGTTCCTCTGCAGCTGCAGAACAAACCTAAGCATAGCTCTCCCATGGGCTTCCAGCCCCACCTATTCTACAGCAAGGATGAAGGCAGCAACAGCACTGCTTGGGTGTCCATGGCAGAGATGTTCTCCTCCAGCTCCCAGGGTTTCCTCTCCCCACTGCTCTCACCCCACAGTGATGCACAAGCACTGCTGCCAGGCTGGTCCCTCACTGCCATCAAGCATTGCTATGGACTCACCTCTTCAGGCTGCCTCACAGTATCAATTTGATCATTACAACTCCATGAAGGGCAGAGACCCAATTCTTGCTACCTCTTTCCCCTCTCCATGTCCTTCAAAGGAAAAAGACATTTGCTATCAGTCAGCTAGGAACAGTGTTTTCATCAGCAGATGTTCTCCTTGAGCATCTTGTCATCCCAGTCTATCCTCTTAAATCTTTCTGAAGTTACAAGATGCTTGCTGAAAGCTGATGGTCAAGAGCTTGCACAGCAAAATTGAGCTCAGCCTGGCCACTTTGTAAATAGTTTTATTGTACATGGAAAAAAGGTATGAAAGCCCTGCACAGGGCATAAACAAGTTAACTGTACATAATGGACATTGTTAGGTGTCTGAATAGGTCACTGACTCAAAGGAAAGTTCAGCTCCACAATGCAGGTCTTGAGCTCTGAATACAAGTAGAAAGCATCCCTGTGCACTCATACCCCATGAATTCAGCGCAGCTGGATCTTTTTGTATTTCTCACTGTCCATTTCCTCCTGAATTTCCCTAGTTTCCTTCCATTTGTATTATGAGCCTTTGTTCTTTCTCTGCCCTCTTCCTCCTTCTATTTTAAAGTGTACAGATGGAGTCTAAGGGTGGTGAAGCAAACAGTTACAGCATACTAGAAAAACAACTTTCACAGCTTAGTAAAAATAGGATAAATCAACTCTAGCACTGTATGGAAGCAGTGACCCCTGTTGCAAGAGACAGAACCCTGCCAAACTGCAGCTAAAAAGAATTTTGTATGTTAAGAAGTTAAAAATAGGGCCTTCATGGAATTAATTTCATCCTAGCCTTTGTTAGTTGATAAACCCTTGCACATGAGGCTTTGCACAGGGACATTCATCATCAATCATGGTGGATGGGGATGTAGTGATAGGACAAGGGAAAATGGCTCTAAACTGAAAGAAAGGAGGTTTAGATGAGTTATTAGGAAGAAATCTCTCACTGTGAGGTGGAAAGGCATTGTCACAGCTTGCCTTGAGAAACTGGGTGTCCTATCTCTGAAAGTGTTCAAGGCCCAGTTGGATGGGGCTTGGAGGAACCTGGTCTAGTGCAAGGTGTTCATGCCCAAGGCAGGGGGGTGGAATGAGATGATACTTTTAAGATCCCTTCCAATCCAAACTATTCTAGGATTCTAAGAATATTCTTCTTCTCATCAACAGGTCTTGAAGTATGACAAGCATTTGTGCATTACAGTTCAACTTTGAACATGGCTTAATTGAGACATCCTGAGCAACAGGTCTGAGTGTCCCCACAGTCTTTCAGCACAGAGAAAGGTATTTGCACAGTGACATCCTGGGTTTGGGTCTGACACCAACGAGCTTCTCCTCTGGAGTCAGACAAGTCACAGATTGCCCACTAACAAGATAAATTTTGTAAGAGGTGCCTGCTGTGAAGAACAAACCCAGAAGCTGGGTCAGTGATGTACAGCTGAGAAGCACAAGCTGAGAGAGGTTCTCACCTCTAAGGACAGAGCCAGGGAAGTGCTGGAAATACCTACAGAAGTTGTCTAGTTGTTATGGGCATCACTTTGTTTTGGGTTTCACAATTAGGAGTGCCCCCCACTGAGGTCCAAGACATCCTGTGATGTCAGGGTTGTTCTGGGACCAGGGTAGGAACTGCCCCAACAGAGCAGCGCAGACAAGCTTCATACATTTTCTACAAGTTTTCTACAGCCTTTCCTTCCAAATACTCAAAGACAACTTGCATGTATTAAAACCACCATTAGGACTTCTGCAGCACTTGAGACTAGCAGAGCTGTCAGCTCTTTCAGTGATAATAATCACCTGTCAAAAATGCAGATCAGACTGGAGAAGAAATAAGGGTTAAAAGGAAAAGCATCAGTAAGTACCTCAAGCTGGAGTCAAGGCAATCACAAGACTGAATTCAGCTACTTTAGTAAGTTATCTTTTAATTCAACATGCTCCTCCTTTAGTGCAGGAGCCTTAGGGTGACTCCACAGTGGATTTGTGCCTGTGGCTTTAAATTTGCTAATAGTCTATGCACTCATGCACACAATGGTCATGGGGGAGGGGAAAAAGAGAAAGATTTTAGATCATAACAAAACCAGCATTTGTCACTTGCTTTAGTTGGTGTGAGAGGCAGATTCCATGCTCTTGGACTGAAGAATGTTTTCTGTTCCACTCCTGATGAGCTTGGCTGCCTTATGCCAAAACCTGTTTTAAATCCATTAATGAGACTAGGTTGAGTCTACATAACTTCTTAGTACGCCAATGGGAAAAGGGCACTTGGGCATATTTCTGGGAACAACAGACATTCAAAATTCCCACCGCTGTCATGTGAAGCACTGCTCTATGGCCAGCTCCCTCCTCAAAATCCACTTTCTCCCTGGAATATCAAGCAAGTTGTCGCAGATTGCTTTATGGAGAACACAAGAGCTTGATGAGATTCGCTTTTCTCTTTGTAGTGGCACCTCAGTACCAGCTCCTCCAGCATTGCTGCTGTGTTTGCAGCCAGGTTCATACCCACTGGTGACATCCCACTCAGACACGTGGATCAAGTTTTGGTGCCCATTTGCTCTGAGGTCATGAGTGGATCTGTTCCAGATAAGGATAATGGGAATGACAAGGAAGTCTTTTTCTTCCTGTACTGCCCTGTCCTGCTCTAAAGGGACCCACCCAGCACCACAACCATGCCCCCTCTCCTCAAGAGAGGATGAGCTGAAAGCCTTCAAGGACAGGGCCCACTGTTGGTAGAGATGGGGCCTGTGCCTTCCTCCAGAGATCTGGAGAAGAGATGCAAAAGCTTCTTACAGCAAATTCCAACATATGAAAATAAAGTCCTCTTTCCCAGACTGTTGAGGCACTAGTAGATTACATTTCAAAAAAAAACTAAGTAAATTGACACAGCAACAGTTAATAAAATGGGCAGCAGTATTTTTTGGCAGAAGTAATTTAAGGCTAACCTCCTGTTCCATGAACAGTGGCGGCCTAAATGGAAAGGACCGCTGAGTCAGCTTTTGCTTTGGACTTCACAATGTGCTCTATGTTTTCCAGCAGGCTCTAATCTACTAGGGAAAGCTGAAGTGGGGGGGAAGAGAGCAAACATAAGAGCTTTGAAGAAACGTGGAAAGAAATATATGGAATTCAAGTATCTGTTTAATTAAAAAGCTGAAGAAAATGTATCATGGTGTCTCTGAATGAGCTCTGACTGCAAAGACCACAGGCACCAGCAGCTGCATGTGTGTGACTCCAGAGATGCTGTGCTAGCACATAACCTATTTATTCTTACAACTCTATGCAACAGCAGATGATAATCCTAATATCCTAATAGTAACCTTAACACATATACACACAGAACAGCTTTCAAAACAGAAGATTGTTCACTGCAAGTGAGCCATTGTCCAAAGGGCCTGGTTTATCCAGGACCTTGCCTCAACCACTGCTCTAGAGCACACACCTAAGAGAAGAAAGTACTAAATGGTCCTTCCTTGGTGCATGATTCCTGCCTTGAGAAAACAAACTGGCTTTGGAAAGATTAAGTTCTTTAACTAAGAATGAAATTCCTTCACAATTTAAATCTATCCATGACACTGGCTCCAGCACTCAGCTGTTGCAGGGCTGTTTTAGCACGTGATGCTGGCAGTCAGGCTAGTTTCAGCTAAGTGCACTGAAATAGCTCAGCAAAAAGATCCAGCAACCAAAGATGTGAGAGGAATAGTGGAAACACAACAGCCAGTGGCCAGATCATCTGGCTGACGCTGCAGGAGCCTAAGCCTGAAAGAAATGTCATGCGAAGGACCACGCTGTTAACAGTATCTTTTGCAAGTAGCCATGAAAAGCTTTTATATTTAAATAAAGGACTTGGCAGAGAAAAATCACTTCCTCTCATTTACTCTCGCCACACTGAGTGAAACTTCAGTTGAATTAAGAGACTGGGTTGCTATTCCCCTCCCTGTCTCCTGCAGCCTCTCAGCAGTTTTTGCTTTTTACATTAAGATAGTTTTCCTAAATTTTTATAAGCTTGCTTTTCCTTCACCAACTAACCTTGCTGAGGTGCTCAAACTCTACAGGGCAGTGTACACAACTGCCATACACACTAACTCAAAACAATGTTCTCTCAGGATGCTCCCTGATGCATCAGGTGCTGAGACCCCTCTGGCACAGTACAAAAGCAGTGTCCCCTCCTGCACAGCTTTACCTTGCCCAGAGGAGCCCCAGTTGTGCTAGGATGTTCTCTGCTACCCTCATCAACAATTACCCCTTTATTTTGAAGGTTTCTTGTAGTAAAAGCTACATTCTATATTGGAACAGCCTGCAAAAATTAAAGGAGCCACTACTAGTTATGTTGTAGATGACACCTACTACAACTAGCTAATGTAAAAGTCAGAAAATATCCTACAGGCAGCTCCCCACCTTCACAGCAGCAGGGGAGGAAGTGGGGCTGCAATGCCCACAGTGTCAGACCTCTGCTCACTGCTGTGCAGCCAGCCCAGGTGCCTCAAGAGGCATTGCCCAGCAAATCCCACTTGGAGAGAACTGATCAGACCAGGCAAAGGAAGGCACAAAGCCAGCTCAGATCTGAAAGCAGCACAGCTCATCCTGCACAAAGCTATGCTTTGCTAGTAAGCCCTCTGAGAACTGGCAGGTACACTCTGTGTGGAGCCAGCTCAGGAGTCTGCAGGCTTCTTACAATTTATTCACAAGCTGTGATGAGGAAGAGGCAACTGCACAGGCAGGAACCCCAGCATGTCTTAGCTGTGTGTATTAGCTCCACACATGGCTCAAAGTCCTAAAGGGAGTGGAGAGATGAGAAGAACACTTAAAGTTACTTTAAAAAGTTTCTCAGCCCTCAGCATGCCTTCTGGAAGACTGTTCAACTTGATTAGCTGATGAAGAACCACGCAGCAGAAGTACTTGATACTCCCTGGACTGAGGCTCTAGAGATGACGATGACCTACCACATCCAGCTCCCCAAGCCTTAAGCATTTCCAAGGAACAGGGTCTTCACCCCTTCCTCCACAGCAATCAATCCATAGGCGCCTAGGTTTCTGGGCAGCTGCTTCCTTTTTAGTTACATCACAAATCAAAGTAAATAAAAAAACTGTCAGGGGCCTCTTCCAAAGACTCAACCTCAATCGCTTCCATTTTGAGCCCCACAGCCTGTGGACCCAAGAGGACCCCATCCATTATTTCTCCATCTGAAGCACGTTACCACTTTGCAAAGCTCTTCCTTTTATTTTACACACCACTGAATTCCCCATGGCATTCAGCATAATCTCTGAGCTAATGCTTCAAGGTTCCCAGATTGTCACAGCCAGAGCCCTGTTATATTGGTATCAATATTTAAAACCAAGAGGCCTCTTCCTCCAACACAATCTGCATTTCCAGGTTTATCACAAACAGTAAAAAATTCATGTGCGTACATTTGGCTCAAGGTGCACATATGAAAGCAGATTCACTCATGCATCAGTCAGACAGCTGACATCCATCCTGACATTTATCTCCATGGATGAGGAAAGATGAATCACTCACTGCTAAACAGCTGGGGAGTTTGCCCTTGGTCAAGCCAGTAAATGACATAAATCAGCCACTGTGCATTCTCAAATTCAGAGACAGGCACCTTGAGAGAGCTGGAGAGCAAGAGGGGCAGTGCCAATCTCTTCCACATGAAACAGGCATAAACACAACCACATCCTAGTGACACCTAAATAAGATCCCCAGAAGCAGAGCTCAAGAAATTTGCTGTATTCTGGGAAGTTCTAACACATTTGTAATTGTTTCAAACCTTTTGTTCAACAATTAGTTGCCACTGTTAATTAAGTTCAAAGAAAGGGAGGATTCTTCATTTATTTGAGTTGAAGAACTCAAAATTAGATACAATTCTTTACCAGAGAGGCCAGACAAAGGCCACTGGTTTGGCCCAGGCGTGGCTGGGGAGAAGTGTGCCACGCAGGAGCTGAGGCAGATGAACTCCTGAGCACTGCTGGCCTTCAGCTCTAGCAGCCAGGCAGAGGCTGTGGCTGACAGCAGTTGACTGAGGAGCCAGTTTGCAGGCCTGCCATACCCTGTTCAGAGAGGGTTTTGGAGTTTTGTCTTTTTTGTTTTGTTTTGTTTTACTGAAAACCTTTTATCATGCACAATCAGACTTTTCACCTAAAAGCAGCACTATTTAGTCCAGCAGTCACAAAGACTACACGGGAAGCAAGTGCTACAAGAAAGACAATCCAGAAGCTTGGGGCCAGCCTCAGACCTGGGAAATTGCATTGACCAGGCTTCCCAGGAAACCTCAGGCACACCAGCCTGTGGGTGCCTTCGATTCTCCATTTAACAGCCAGGATGAAGACAATAACCACAGCACAGTAATCAGGAGCAGGCAAAGGATATTTCCAGGGAGCAAATTAACAGGACAGTTGGTCCCCAACATTTTCACC
This sequence comes from Anomalospiza imberbis, assembly GCF_031753505.1. Lineage (NCBI taxonomy): Eukaryota > Metazoa > Chordata > Aves > Passeriformes > Viduidae > Anomalospiza > Anomalospiza imberbis. The sequence goes on along the minus strand of NC_089692.1, from coordinate 13,115,169 downwards.
CATTCCAGCAAAGGTTTTGGTACCTTCAGCACACATCACAAACCCACTGGTTCTGGATCAAATTGCCTAGAAAATGGTGCTAAAGCCCAGAGTCTCTCCTGCAAAGCAAAGATCCTGACAAAGAAAGGACATTGAAGGTTTGCATTTTTTCATTGTTACTAAAAAAAAAAAAAAAAAAAATAGCAGCAAGAGGTCAGGATGGGCTCATAAAGGCACTGTGCTCCAACACAGCTGTACATGCTGCTCAAAACTGCTTCAGGCTGAGATGTTTGTGCTGTTTTAGTCTGGATGGCACTCAAAGCCTTCCTTTTATTTCAAGAACAGATCTGACTCCAAATGATCTAGTGTGACACCTGCCACTGAGTCCCATACTTATTAAAGACTACTTCAGTAGTTAAGGACAAAGCAGCACAAATACCTGCTGACCTGGCTCAACAGGAGCAGGGCAGGTTGTGGAGCAGGAAGGTATCAAAGCTGACCAGAGGATCCCTGTGCCATGGAGAGACAGGAAAGCACTTCTTGTAACAGCAGTGCTGCCTGCTTCCCATCCTGCCTGCCTAGTGCTAAAGGAAGGAGGCAGCAGGAAACTTTTTCCCAGGAGACATTTGTTTGTAACAAAAGAAGTAGAAGATAGACAGCTCTGTAGTGTCCCTCAACAGCTATGACCAACAACCACTTACAAATATTTACCAATAAATTTTTACTTCCAAAGGATTTGAGAAAAGTAAGGATGAAAAACCCTCCCCCATTTGTTTGAGTGCAGGTATTCTATCCCCATAAAAAATCCAAACCCTGCCCTACAATCACAACAATGACCAGGGGAAAGTTGCTAAGCACCCTGACTGTCCCATAGGACCTGTAAAGCTGCTGCTATAGTACTCCTTCAAAAGATTCTTAAGGGTCCTTGTTAAATGCAAGGGCCACACCATGAAACCATAAAGCGATGGAGACAGCTATCCTGTACAGTCTTCAAAGTCAGCCCAAAGCACATGACCTGTTTTGTGATGATCTCTTTGCAGAGGCCCTGTAATTCTCGAGAAGTGTTTTTGTTTCCAAAACAAATGCTACACACTTTGCTTTGACTTGAGAAAGTAGAAAAAAATCCCTCCCAATGCAAATAGCCAAATAGTGCTGGCGGGCTCACAAATGCACGCGTGTGAGTGGGAAAGGAAATGAAGAGCCTTTCCAGCTTTCCAAAGGGTTATTGCAAACAGCAGGGAGGGAGAAGGGATTTCACACATTAGGAAAAACACCACGATGGTGCTTGTCCTTAAAGCAGACGCTACACAGAAGGCCCTGGGTTGCACTGTCTGTTTAGCACTTTCTAACACCAAACGTTAGGTGGAACCCCTTGTCGCAGGGTGCACATCACAGATCCGTGATGGCTGCAGACAGTGTGCAGAGTGCTGTACCACCTTCCTATTCTTCTGCTGAACCACCTTCCTATTCTTCTGGCCTAAACAACTTTGCTGTGCATCATCCAGAACCCACGGCAAAGCCAAGGACATCCCTGCATTCCAGTCTCCAGAGAGTTAGAGATATCGCATACACCAGCTGCTTCCTCAGCCGCCCTGCAATGGGAAATCTGCAGGTCACAGATGAAGAGGCAGACATGCTGCATCCCAGTCACAGTGTAAGGAAACAGCACGACCGTGCTGAAAGATTACTCTTCCAGTGTTCTCCCAGGAAAGTTAAAAAATCTCATCTTTCACACGCTTACGCCTCTGCTGGGTTTTCACAGAGCTTCCCTGTGTGAGCCGTACTGGCAGGGACGCAGCTCCAGAGGAGTCAGGAAGGTTATCCTGCCTCTAGCAGAGGGGAGGGGGTGGGGGGAGACAGAGATGAAGCCGGCTGAATTCCCACAGGCTTTGCATTATGAAAGCCATGAGCAGCAATCAGCCAGCCTTCATGAGTTCTCTTTAACCCCCTCCTTGCTGCTAAACAAGCATCTGAACCGACCTCTGAACAGCAAACACATACTGGTGTACAGCACACCCAACATACTCAACCCAAAGGCAAAAAGGCAAGCATCTAAAAAAACAGCCAATTACTTTCTTTCAGTATTTTCCAAGAGGAGCAAGTTTTCTCTGTACTTGCATTAATGGGTGCTGCAACCAGACCTGCTGCTCTCAAGCCTACAGCTTAAAGGGGGAAAAAAAAAGTGTTACAATCCAACCCTGCACATGCCCAGGGCTTGTTACTTCAAGAAATGCCATCATTGTTCTCCAGCCAGGCAGTTGGGCGATGAACAGGCGTCACTATTGTCCACTGGCTGCCTGGGGGCTTTTAGTAACAGCACTGAAGTATGAGCTTCTGAAAGGGTATCAAAGCTTTTGCACAAAGTCAGATCAGACTCATCTATATCCTCTATTATTTGCTGATAATCATAGAATCCTAGAATGGTTTGGGATGGAAAGGATCTCAAAAAGGATAATCTCATTCCACCCCTCATTCCACTTCCATTCCCTTGGGCAGGGACACCTTCCACTAGACCAGGTTGCTCCAACCTCCATCCAACCTGGCCTTGGTCACTCCCAGGGATGGGGCAGCCTCAGCTCCTCTGGGCAGCCTGTGCCAGGGCCTTGCCACCCTCACAGGGAAGAATCAATAGTAGATGCTATGAAAAGAGATGGCACAAAATACATCTTCCCCTGGGATTCCCAGAAAAAAGAGTGGTCTCCAGCAGAAATGTCAAATAAATCTGTTCCCTCCACTCCCTGTCTCAGCGGGTACAAGAGCGTGTCACACATGTCCTTGCACACCCGGAGGGACATCTGCTGCCAACACAACACTGGTTATCTGCCTCTGCAGAGGGTCCCTCTGCACAGCAACTACCTCGAGGACCACGCGCTCTGAAAAGCACAACGGCAAGGGCTCTGGGGCAAAGACGACTGGGCTGTAACCCAACACATTAGTAAGGCTTTGAAACTCCTTGGATAGGGAAACAAAGTACTCCATGGCTTGGCAGACTGGATTAGAGCACCCTGGAGAGCTTGAGACAGACTGGAGCTTGTTTGAGGTGCCCTTTCAGTTCAGACTGTGCACCAGTTCACTTGAGGCTCCATTTTTTCTGCAGGAATAAGAGCAGTGGAAAAAATGGGGGAGTCTGCCACCCCCACACCAGGACAGCAACAGCTGAAGTGAATCCCAGCTATCCTAACCATCCTCATCGCAGAGGAAATCCCCATGGGCCAGGCAGACACTTGCTCAGCCTCTCCTGGTCTTTTTCTAGAACCAAACAAAAGAGCAGTGGCAGAGACTGGTGCCAGCTGAAGAGGTTGCAGCTCTGAAGAGAGATCAAGCACACTCCAAGAGCTCAGTCACACCAACACCTCCTTTCAGGCATGAAGGCAGAAAGCTGGCATTAGTTGGTAACTAACCCTAATTGCTTGACTTCACATCTTGATATCAATCCAGCCAGCCTGAGCATGCCCATTTTCCAAACACAGTCCTGCACAAGGCTGACAATATAGCATGCAGATCAAAGTTTTGGCTAACAAATGTGCTGGAAAATACTGGTGCTGATTTTCCATGAATGAGGCCACTAGTATGAGATTTTCCATGAATGAAGCCACTACTATGTGAAAAGCCTGGGGCAATAGGACTGCCTGAGAGCAGGGAACATCACTCTACTCTGACTGCCACTCCAGCCTTACTTACTTGGTTCATATTTTATGAAGAATGATTCAGCTGAACTTGCTCCTTGACATGAGAAAAAGGGAGGAACACAAGTGTGGGAAAGCAAGAGGATGTAACACAAGCATGTGGTATGGGGGAGACACTCAAGGGAGATGGTAAGGCTCAGTTAATATGCAAGGAAGCACTATAAAAGCAAAATAAAACAGGAGTGGAAACAAATCTTGGTAGACACACACCCAAGGCATGGCACAGCTGGGAACAGGAGCTCTTAGCATCCACCTTCAATCCCAGCATTTATCCATAAAGCAAAGCTGCCCTTCTCACCTCTCACTCCAACCAGAGCAAGTCCAGCATGGGAAGATACAGGGGTTTCCCTTCGCAACTTTGCAAGGGGTCTGGAATAAAAATTCAGCTGGCTTCATTCCCCATTAGCGGTTAATTTCCTCAATCATTTTCACAGAGGAAGAAAGAGAAATGCTCATGATCCAAGAGATGAAAGCATATGAAAATAAGCCTCATAAAACCTGTACTGCCCTAAGGGAAAACTGTCCCACAATTTTCATTGGGGAATTATCAAAGGCCCCAGGCTAGTGGGGGGCTGTTTTTATTTTATAAGACAGATGCTTTAGAGAAGTAAGTCCTCAAATAGCTGAGATTCCATTCTGCTGAACCTCCAACGAGACTAGAAAAAGAAACAGCTGATCCCACTTAGTCCAGCCCAGGGATCCAGTTTAGCCACATCAAGACAGAGGACTGGAGTAAGGCAGAGAGCTGTACAGGCACTGGTAAACTTCTTTCCAGTAAGATGCCATTGCCCCAAAGAAAGCACGCGTGGTAGCACGGCCACAGGAAAGCACAGCACAGAGCGAAAGAATCTCATTCATTTCTGTTGCAAAACAGAGGCTGAGGTAGAAGGCATTGACTCATTTGGCCTGAGAACAAGAAAGAACTGCTCCTGAGAGACTAGTTTTAAACAAGGATGTTTAGTGCACGTTTTGCTTTGAGTCTGGGAGAGTGAGTATGAAACTTCCCACACTCAGAGCTCTGTTTCTTATCAAAATAGGTTTAACATAAGCTCAGGAGAAAGAACTGTTCAGAAAAGGGGCAAAGTCCCAAAATGGCAGAGCCCTCCCACTCACAGCTAAGCCTCAGAGGTGACTGCAGCCCTGGAGAAGCCTGACTGCAGGAAGCAGTCAGGTCCCCAGCACAGGATCCAATGGTAGAGTGGCCATGGCTCAGAGCTGGCTGGACAGGCAGACTCACTTGTCTCCTCAGCTGGGCTGTGAAACCCCTGCAGGTGCCCTTGCTGCTGCCAACCTGCACTGACCAAGATGGGCAGCCTCAGTGCTGTGGGTTCTCATTTCATGTGACACTGACTTCAAGAGGGGAGGCAGATGCTCAGAGGATGAGGTGTTTCACATGATTTACAAGTGTGCAGTAATCAGCATCTTATTTACTATGGCTGATGAAAACACTTCAACACTGAACAGGTAATTTTTCCCAACAACAAACCTCCCCTCCTGGACACGTACATACTCCTTTCCACATTCATCCCTATAGAGTAATTAGTTTCAGTTCCACTAGCAAATAAAACCAAGATACTCCAAAAACTCAACTAATCTCATTACCACATTGACTCAATGAGTGGATATGTGTAAAACAGAAGACAGACACTAACAGCGAACAATTAAAATGAAGTTAATAACAACAAGGGATCTAAGATCTGAAGAGAAATTATTTACTTGGAACAGCTATTGCCACATTTAATCTTTCACAATAAAAACCTATGGAATAAGTAAAACTAGCTCTCGAGCACAGAGTATTGCCCCTAGCTGGTTCATCATGTTCACAGGAAAGTATGTCATGTGCTACTACACCCAGACGTTTGGCTGCGGTGCAGGGGGCTGGATCTCTCCATCTGGGAGAACAGCACTCTCTGGAGCACATTAAGGGAAGAGCAGGAGAAAGATGGGAAGCTTTGAATTCACTAGAAAGAGCAGAATTATTCAAGTGCTTAAGTGACTATTGAAAAAACTCCAGTTCCCCCAAAGGTCTTGATTACTTGCTTTATTGGCATTCTTACTCATCCTGTACAAGAAAAATGTCCAAGAGTTTTAGCTAAATAATTGTTTGCAGTTGATACTGAGCTGAAGACTGTAAATTCTGCTTTCTGAGGAATAAAAGCCCATGGGATTGCTATGAAATGAAATTGCTGCCTAGAGGCATGCAAGTACTGCAGCACTTGCTCTGGATCATCCAAAGATTCCAAAACCTGAGAACCTGTACCTGTCTCACCAGTGTCCCCATATGATCTCAAGTAACTAGTGTTGTTCATCATAGCAAAGGGATCCAGCCAACTCACGCAGAAAGAGCATCTTCTGCAAAAAACAACTTTGGATGCAAAGTAGCTCCTAGGAGGGGCCAGGCTGGAGAAGAAGGTCAGCTTAGAAATTACAGTAATGTGTCAAGATGCTGCAAACAGGCACCAGGTTCTCCCACCATCCCTATCTTCCCACAAAGGTTGCCACCTTGGCTCCTGCACATTGGAGGTGGAAGAGAAGCCATGGACAGATGTCTTCCTGCTGGAGTCCCTCTACTCCAACGTTAGCATGTAGCAGAGTAAATTATTTCTAAAAGAAAAGGTCTGAAGCTTTTCACACCATTTAATAGTCAGTCTTTGTGAACTGCTCTACTGTAGGGCTCTGGGAGGAAGGCATCCATCATGAACAGGCTAGAGTTTATCTGGCTTTCTTCGTTCAGGGCAAGTATGTGTTCTCAGGGTCAGAGCTGTCCTGCAGTGCCTCTTCCTGCTGGGTCTTGCACTGAGGTCCAAACCCTTGCAGTCCCAAAGCAGCCTGGGGGTCGGCAAGCACAGCACCTCCTGAACTCTGTGGGAGCGGTGCCTGCTTGCTTCAAAGGCAAATTGTACCCGGTGTTTATACCAGCCTACAAGGCATGAAAAGGCCTAGGAGGTCAAATATCCACCACTGTAATTTCAGGCAGGATCAAACAGAAAAGCAACAGCTGGGCTGAGTGAGCAAGTCCACATTTAATTACAAATGGTTTCGGTAATAAGCAAAAGCAAGAACAAAGCCAGTGAAAAACCTCTCTTTTTCTTCCTGGCTCCTGTTCAGGCTGTACAGAAACAGCTGTCTAGAAGAGAATCTCAAATAAGATCCACCAACCACATTTTTTCCATTTTCAGGACTGCTACAGCACCACTATTCCCTGGGCAATGCCACTGTGCTTTGACAAGCGCCAAGGACCGACGGGCAGATTGCAGCTGCTCCCACCGCAGGGCTGGGTCGGTGCAGGGCTTTCCCAGGCTGCAGCTCAACCCCTGGTGAGTCTCACAAGTACATGCACAGAGTCATTTTGCAGTAAGCTGCTTGGAGGATTTAATTTGCTTTAACATCCTCTGAATATGAAATGCTGCTGTAAAATGGGATTGCTAGCACAGAGATGATAGACCCTGCTCACAGGTCCTGCCTGGCCTGGGGAGAGGGCAAAAAAACATCTCTTGGAGTACCAGGAATGCCCACTGATCCCTCCATCAGGTCAATGCATTTCATTTACAGCCAGAATCTACTCTTTCTTTCCCCAGAAGGTCCTGGAGCAGTGGTTAAGGATAGGAAATGAGCCCTAAAACACACAGACAAGAAGGCTTAGCTGAGTGGGTAGAGGGCTTTTTTTAGATGCTGGGAGTCTTCCACCCATTTATTGGGGTAGCAAGTAAGAAGAAATCAGTGGGTCCCCTCACCACATATGATACCTCTGATTGCATCAGCAAGAGCCTAACAGAACCCAAGAGCACAACAGAAACAACTGGAGCAGAGTATCACAACCCCAAACCTCTCCAACAAACCGATACCCGCTGCTGACTGAACACTGCCTAGCTGTGTGTCACAGGAGGACACGATGGGAATAATGTGAAGGCTGGGAAACCAGCACATCCCTGGGAACCAAGGGCTTCTGACCTTTCTAGCAAAGCCTGCTGAGAGAACTGGGTGGGTTGTTTTGTACTCCTGGCTTTAATTACAGCCAAGTGTTTAAGTTATTCTCCTCCAACCACCCCCATGTCCCTCACAAGCACAAATCTAGCTTTTTATAGCACATCCGGTATGGATGTTAAACACATTCAGGAAATGCACTTTCAGCCCCAAACATCCCCTCCCCTGGACCAGTTAGTTTGCAAGGGTTTGTAACGTGGAGACGTGGAGCCGGATGTTTGGTTTTGTGACCGTTGCTTTTCTGGGTTACTTCTGTCTGTTTAGAGAAGGGAAATTCAATAAATGCAGCCTACCTAAGGGTAGGCTGGCTGCATTCAGAAATAATACAGGCAGGCTTGCAAGGTGAAGAAAGAAAAGCCAGATGGAGAGGCCACTTTTAGCTGCTCAAATTCCCTGCACACAGGGCAAGGCTTTTTTTTTTTTTTTTTAATAGCTGACAAAGCTCTTGGGGGCTGACAATGGCTCACAGCACAGTGGGTGTCCACAGGCACAGCCAAGATCCCAAAATCACATTTTTCACTGCCTTGTGGCAATAGACTGGGGCTCTCCCATAATGCATAAGAGAAAAATGTACCTGCTCCCCCAAAACTTCTATTTTAAGTAGACAAAAGGTGCAAAGAACTGTCAGGCTATGCCAGGCCCTGTCAGTCCCCAAGCACTGCTCTGGCATGTCACCAAGGCTTGTGACTCTTTGCTCCAGAGCACCAGGGTCTGGATAGCTTGGCTCAAGTCTAAAACCCGACCTTTGTAATTTGCTTAACATATGGGGCTTGTCTCTGGCTTTAAGGAATACCACAAGCCTGCTAGTAATTTTCTCACCTGAAAATACCCTGGCTGGCTTCCCAGCTGGAAGCATCTTCCTAAGCCCAAAGGCAAGCATGTTTGCTGGCAGTCTCAGGGATCAGTCTCGGATACTAGTCTGAGACTCCCTGGAGCACTCTCAGATCAGAGGGCCCACGCTGGCCAGATTGCCCCAGAGAACCTCCTGCTAAAGGCACAGGAGAGCTGGGCTGTTGCACACATTGATCCAAACACCACTGCTGTTCCTCTGCCGTAGGATCCTGCACAAAGCCAGGATGCACTGCAGGAGGTTGCGAAAGGGAAGGCATTTGGGGTTTGGTGCTCTGAAGAAAGGCAAGACATACAAGCCCAGGATATTTTTCGCCACCCTTCTCCACAGCCAGGTCACCTCATGTTCCGGCCAAGCAACTGTCAGTAGGACATAACACATCAGCAAGCTGATCAATGACCTAATTAAGCTGCTTCCAAAATAATCTCACTGAAGGAAAGTTAAAATCCTTGAACTCATTATTTCTTATACTGATTTTTAGTCTACTTTTTTCCATATCTGATGTGAATTCTTCAGATATCTGCAACATGAACTCAAACTGAGCTGTGGCTATTACTCCTGTGCAATCCAAGCTCCAGCAAAAGAAACCATGCCACCTGGAAATAACCAGGCTGCACAAATCCACTGGCCACCCAGTTCCTCCCCTGGGCCCGTAAGACACAGGAGGAAACATGGATCTCTGCTGAACTGGAAGGTGAAAAGCCTCTGGAGCTCTCCCAGTGGGCTGCCAAAAGTGCCTGCACTCAGAGCAGCAGACTGGAAGGCAGCTTTGAAGGCATGGGACCACCAGCAGTGTGCACAGTGCAGAGCTGCCCCAGCTTCAGCTGCTACTCGAAGAAACTTCGGCCACCAAAACTGCACAAAGAACACCAGCCCAACCCAAGGCAAGTTTTCCAGCACAAAACCCTGTACACAACACTTAGGTTACAATTAATGAGCTCTGCAGGGACGAACCCTTGTGCAGTGTGAACAAGAGCATGAAGACTATGCTCATCTATGCCTTCATTCAGCTCAGAGAACAGCAGCTGTCAAGGGTCATGCACACACACACACTGTGCTTTCACTACCCTGAGCTAAGTACAAGCTATGCAACACTTAGCTGGAAAAATGAGTGACAATCCAGCTGCAGCAACTGAATAACAGCATCTCAGGGAAAGGCAGCCTTAACTCACACTGGAGAATTGCTCGGAGCAGATGGGAAGGACAATGTATTTATTTGATGGGTATTGTTTCTGTGTGATCAAATCATATGCAGCTTATGTCTTTCAAATAAAAATGCAAACAACTGACTTAAATAAAAATCATCACTGGAACACAGAAGCATCTCCTCTATTCCTAAGAAGTTGGTGATCTCCCAAGCTCATCCAGAACCAGACTGGCATGTCAGATGCACAGGGGACCCGACCTCCTTGTATCCTTGACAAGCATTATGATAATCTCAGAATTAGGTGTTAGAGCTTGAACAGAAAAGTGACAAATCCACATCAAAATGATATTAGAGAACATCAAAGAGGCAAAAACATCTCTCATTTAAATGCTCACCCGAAGTCTCTAAGAAGCCACAGCCCAGCCTGACATGGCTTTTTATAGCCCTGAGAAGCACCTGTCAAAGGAACTGCAGACAATCTCAGGAGTGTTCCTTGGCTACCTGCAGTTTCATCAGGCTGCTTGAGACACTCAAACCGCTATTTTCTTACCAGGATGAATGATTTATAAGGATTAAAAAATTTGAGCCTGAACCTATGAAGTGAGTCACTGGAACTCACGGGTTGCCTCCCCCGCTTCCCTCCAGCCCAAATCATCACACCTTCCAGGCCTAGTCTTGCTCCCACTGAAATCCTGCAGAAAACAAACACCCATTAAATACTGAAGAGCCTGCACCATTGGCTCCAGTGCCATCTTTCTCACTAAGGGCCCATACTCAGGCAGGGAAATCCCACACTCACCCCGAGACTGTCGGCAAGGAAGCTGGAGCTGCTGACTGCAGTTTCTCTTGCTGCTTCAGAAAAGATTTAGCTTCTTTTGAGTTTGAGTCTACTTCTTTAGTCACCCTGTTGGAGGAAAAGAGAAAAACCAGAGGGTAAGGAAGAGCTGTACTCAACAGTAAAATCAAAGATCCATCAAGGAAACACAGAACACAGGTACAAGAGTCTCCACATCCCCTGCACAGAGATCACCTTCATCAGCTGCAAGCTGAATACACATCTTGTTAAGATTTCATTCCAGCGACAAACCCTCTACATTCATGGCAGAAAAAAGAAAAAGAGTAGCTAATTAGAGCTGGGGGAGGAGGGGATGTTTTTTCTTTCCAACAAACTGAAATGCTTATTCATTCAACAGGCCTGTCTCACTAGCAGCTACTAAATGCTCTCCTCAGGTCACTGGGGGCAATTCCAGGCTCTTAATTGGGCTCTTGATTTTCTCATTTGTTGGTCAGTGAGGCAGCTCTTCTGCCACCCATGTCTCAGCCTACAGCACACAGGCTTGGCAACATCTGCAACCCAAACCAGTGCACGGAAACTGGCTCTGGGAATGGGACACGGGAGAGAAAGCTCTGACAAGGCAGAATGTAGGAATTTACTCTCATTTTCTAGTTAATTTTTATTTGAGGCCCTGAGGGTGCAAAATATTGAACTTCAAAAAAATTATAAATCAATATGGCATCTACAGCAGGGAATGAATTATAAACATGAGAAAGAATCTCCAGAAAACCACTCAATAATTAATTGTTAGAAAACCCCAGCTACTTTTGCCCCCTCATTTACCATGACCTGCCTCCAGCAATGTGCTTTTCACGCTCTCAGTAGCTCTTAATGAGGTTGCCCTGATTTGCCAAGCTAACAATTTTGTTCCCAGGGAGCACAAGCCTGTGAGCCTCTCCAGGGCCCTGCAGCTCTATGGGCACAGAGGCAGCCTGACCCACAGCTTAGTCAGCACAGAAGAAACAATCCTCCATCTCACCCTCCTGCATCCTGGGCCTCTGGTTGTATCTGCTCCAGCAAGGATGTGCAGGCTCATCCCTGGTCTACATCAAATGCTGATGAGAGGCTGAAAGCTTGGCTGGCCATGGGATCTCCCCTGGCTACAGGTCAGGCTAATCACTGCTTGCTTCCTACCCACCAACCTGACCCCATAACTTCCATGAAAAACTGGCTAATAGTCATGGAGAAACCCCAGGAGCTGCTGCCCCAGATAGGTTTCTGCTGGGCTGCCATCAAGGAAAGTGACACGGAGTTATCTGTTAACCCTGGAGGCACTGATGTCCTGAAATCTCATCTGCACACAACCAGTGCATCCACGTCTCCATCCTGACAGTGAATCAGCATCTGAAACTTCCTTCCTCCTTCTCCATAGACTGCAAATGCAGTGGAAAAGGCACAAGAATAATTAATTGCCTGTGCTGTACAACTGCTCAGCCTTGCTCTGCCAGTGCAGGAGGAGATTAACCCCATTTTCCCCAGCATTGTCACATGCCTTTCAAACCATGGCAGTCATGTGGATAGAGACAATCCCACACTATGAATACTTAGAAGTGTTTGCTGATCAGATTGGTAAAGGAAGGGGTAGGAAAAGGAGAAAAGCACTTCAGGAAGGAAAAAAAAAAAACAAAAACAAAAAAACCTTGCAACAGCATCATCACAGTTTAGAACACCCCAAACACACCATCCAGTCACAGCCCTTGGCAGCAGTGGTCATGCCATGTAGCAGTCATACACCAAAGGTTACCCTGCATCCATGGATTTCATTTGACAGGATAAACTTGGTGACTTCACGCAGCAATAAGAATTCTCCCCAACCATCCGGCTGAGTTCAGATCAATGCAATCACACAGCCTATTTATTTTCAAATGCAGCATCTAAACAGCCAGCTCTGACCCCTGCCAAGCTGAGAAGCAGCACCCTCTCTTGTGCACTTTGCAGGGCTGGCTCCTGGCAGGGTCCCTGTCCTCTTGTCAAGCCCTGCACTGCTGCGCCATCAAGGGTGCACCCCTGGCATGCCCGGAGCACATGAGCCACAGAGAGAAACATCAGGCAACCTCGAGTGTGCAGGAGGCAACCAAGAGTTGCAGCACAACAGTGAGCAAGTCTTCAAAGCCAGTGGCAGAGCTGAGATCTCCGCACTGGGCCCTTGGCCTTAACCTCCTGTGTATCTTCAGCCTTCTCCAGCCTGGAAACAGAACTAACTGATATCTCCCCCACCAGCTGAGGAAAAGAAAGGCACGAGGCTAAAATGAAAAACAGCTCTAGGGATTTGCACTCTGCCAGAGTTAGCACACTCTTGGTTGGACCAGCACTACAAGCCACAGCTCTCAGAACAGGAGATGCTCAATCCCAGAAAGGGTGAGAAAGCAGAAAGCACATGATGCACAGGCAGAGTCTGGCACAGGCTTCCGTGACAGACACTTCAGCTATCCAGGGGTACAAGACAGGTTGCTACCAAGGGTTTACTTGTGCTTTGATTCTCACACCCTCCTCCACCTCGGAGTACCAGTAACAATGGCTGGGCACAAAATACAACACTTAGCTCCATTTTCTTTGCTCATTTGACCTGTCAGCAGCTGCTCCAACATATATTTTTGGAGTTGTCCACTGCAGAAATTTAGCTGCAAGGCTGCATGCAACCTGTTCCACCAGGACTGCCCAGCTGGGGACAGAGGAATGCGACAGAAATGTAATTAAAAGTGACCTTTCAAGGCAATTCCATCACAAGACCCACTTACTGCCTCATAAACTGAAACAAAAGCTGCTCTGAGGCAGGCTGCTGCTGGGCTGATGCCAGCAGCAACTCCTGCAGCACTCCAACAGGAATGACGGAAGAGTATTAAAGAGCTTTACAAGGTATTAATTCAGGTTATGCACATTTCAACCTTTCCCAGATCCCAGGCCAGGAAGGAAAAAGAAATCCTCTGGTCTGCATTATTATGGGAGACAATAACTCTCTCCATGTAGAAACCAAAACAATTCTTGTTCTTCATGGGGAGAAATGGGAGTCATTAATTCAGCTGGAAGAAATCACAGTCATTACTAAGGAAAATTACAAGACCTTTCACTTTTAAATACTTGATAAATAATTATTTGCCTGACTGTTTACTGGGATGCTATTCACACATTGTAATCCAGGACTAAACATGAAAATAAGTATATTGTCAGCAATAAAACAAGTAGCTAGTGTCTCGCCCACTTGCAGCCCTGTAATTCACACACAAAGCCACTCACTCTCATCACTTTGTCACAGAGATTTCATTACACTGTTATGCTATTAAACTGCATAATAAGACTTCCAAAACATAGAACAGTTATTAATTTTTCGGACCATGCCAGAGCCTGGTAGCATAGATGATGCTACTGTACAAGGTGTTGTGCAACTGTAAAATAGAAATGTCTTCCATATTTAGAAGTTATTATAAGGAAAACATGCTAGAAACTGGATCACTAAGTGCCCTGAATACTTACAGATGTCCTTCTTAAAACCCTTCATCTCTGAACCAAGCTCAAAGTGGTAGCCAAACACTTAGGCATAGCCATACCCACCCAGCCTGCTGGTTTGGTGCCCAGTGGTGGGTATGAAGAACTTATCACCCTCCTTTTACAGTTACCAACTGAAATGCTGCAACCCAAGTGCAGGGAAAAGGCCCCAGAAAACATGAAAACAGCACCTGCTGTCAAGGCTGTCCCAGAAGGGGTTCCACAGAGCACTTACAGTACTGAAATGTAGCAGATTAGTTTAAGAGCAAGTGGTTGATCTGCTCCCAGCAGTGCCCTTAGCCACATAAACTGCTACAAAGAAGGAAGGATACATGCTGGAATGAGCATTATGCTGACAGCTCCAGCTAATCTGCAGAAGGGGATTAAACCCAAATGTTCATGCTTTAGTTCAGTGGCAGAGTGAGTCTAACAAACCAGCTTGTCTGCTGCACACTGGTCTTACACCTGGTGTAGAGCTAGCAGGGAGGAGGGTCCCAGTCCATCACCCCATGGCACAACACGACACCCACAGCCCAGGACTTGCCCCAGAGTGGTGCCAGGTGCCTCCACTCCAGCACAGCTGAATCCAGTCCTGCTGGCCAGAAACAGAACTTGTGTAAGGGATGCCAAGGCTGCAGTGTGTCAGCAAAGTACCCAGCTCAGCAGTGAGCTGCAAGGTGCCCTGCAAGCCCTTGGAAAAGTCCACCAGCAGAGCTACATCCTTACACAGAGGGGAAATGGAGGCAGGATAAGGGCAAGATGGGAAAGACAGGCAGGCATATCAAGAAGGCTTGCAGGCTAATTATCTGATGTATCTTATGCATCCCAAGTGCCAAAATCCCTCCAATTTACCCCCAGGTGGCTCAACACAGCTACATTCTCCTAACCAAAACACCTGATGCACATCAGGCTGAGAAAGCACATGTTGGTATTTGGGTATAAGGGGACTTAGAGCAGAGAAGACAGTTAAAATCTTTACTCACAGCTGCACAGTTACCCTCTCCCTGACCCTCCTGCTGAGAAAGGGAGAATAAGGGTGGAAGCTGTGGAAAATGCCAGTTCTGTACCACTCCTACTCAGGACACTCTCCTTGCTTGGGAAACCTGCCCTAGTTTAGACCTGACACAGTTACAAAACTTTCCACACTATCTTAATGTTAGCTCTGGGGAATCACAGACCAAGGGGGACAAAAATGAGGCCAATTACCTTTTTTCATCTGTGTTTAGTCTCAATAAATAGTCCTCCAGCCTTCTGGAATGATCACTTAAGGAGAAAGTAATACTCATCTACAGGGGTTTGTTAAAAAAAATTAATCCCTTTTGAGTTGAGGAATCATTTTTTTGATTTTTTTTGGTGGACTTTTGTGCTTGAGCTGCAATGTCCCAGGTGCCTTCCACAGACAGATACACTGCATGAGAGGCAGATCCTCCAGCCTGCAAGGTCCTGAAAGTGCTGGAGTGCACAGGTTCAGCACTTCCCAGGAGGGAATTAAGTCCTCACACAAGTGAACCTCCAGACCACATCTGCCTGCACACTGCATATGCATGTATTTTATGTTGAATTACCTGGTGTAGAGCAGAGAGAGCTAAAATTAGTCCAACCCCATCACTTTTCTAATTTCAAAGTAAAACACTGGTTTTCCCCCTTTCAGAAAAAAAAAAAAAAAAAAAAGCATTCCCCTTCAAACCAGGTGGGAGAAGCTGTTCCCTGGGAAACTCAGCCTATTCCCTGAAGCAACACAGACAAGACCAAGCTGGAATAACTGATAATTTTGTAGGCTGACTAGATAGGCAGAAGAAGCTGGCTGGTTTCTAGACAGAAGCTGTTGGCTGGTTTCTAAAAAGAAGCAAATGTGATGAGAGCTCTCCTGCAGTCAGGCAAGGGCCAAGCTGCCTGCCTGGTGCTGCTCCTCACAGCAGGTGTGTGCTGCTGTCCAAGCAGTCAGCCCAGGCTGCATCTCAAACCAACTCACCTGAAAACAAGCACAGGTGAATGGCATTTTAACATCAATAATGCATACTTGTAAGGCTTGAAGGAAACGACCGATTTTCCGTGATCTGCGTGACAAAGACTCCGTGACAGATGCAAAGAAAACATCAGTGGATGGACAGTGCTGCCTCCTGAAATGCTGACCAAGCTGTCAGGCCCCTTTTGGACTTCTGCTTGCAGCTCCTGCAAGAGGCTCCCTAAACCCAGAGGGCAGTAGCACTCCAGTTATCAAGCTCCCACTGGGGCTTGCAATAGGTAGAGTATGCCAAACATGGCTCTCTGGAGAAGCTGACCCGCAGCCAGGGCACAAGCCTTCATCTTGTTGACTGGAGCTGTATTCACCCAGTTTTAAACACCTCCAAGTACCAGGTCTCTTCTTGCTTCACTGGATAAGTATTCCCTTGGCCAGCTCCCTTGCACTGCCTCAAAGTCCCACCATGTCAATCTTTGAAGCATCCCTGTGTTTTAATTTGTACCTCTCAAAAGGATTAAATCAAGATTATGGAACACACCTCTGAGCTGAGTAATCCAGGTGAACAGATGAGCTGCTGCATGTGTGAGTGTGACAGTCCCCCATTAATCATGACCTGCAAATACACTGAAAGCCAGACAGATCCCTGCAACCCTCCAATTCCCCCAAAGCAGCACAGTGCTCATGTCATGGATGCCTCTCCTGCTGAAGGATAGGAGTACCACAGGTATTAAGAGCCAGGGGTTCCAAATTCACTTAGAGCTATGAACACTGGACACAAAGGCTACACGGATCATAGCAGGAGCCAGCACACACTACAAAGCAGAAGCATCCCCATGGGGGAAAGGCCAGACTAAGCTTGGCTCAGTTTGTAGTGTGTTAATGAGATTGTATGGCAGCAAACAGCTCTGCCTCCCCTTCAGGCTAACACACAATCCCTCTTGCTTCGCCATCTCTTAGTTACAGAAAAAAATAATGCATCTTGCAAGCTGCACTTTCCAGCAGGGGAAACCCCAGGCCCAATGCCTGCGAAGCAGGCTCTGCCAGCACCTCACCAGACATCAAAAGCCCTTTTCTGAGCCTGGAGCTGTCAGGAATGAGCAGCAGCTTGGAAACAAGGGAAACAGGCCAAGCAGCAATATGCTGGAAGTGGATCTGAGGCCCCTGAGATGAAGGCATGAACAGAGGGACCAAAGAGCCCCTTACTAATAGCAGAAGAGCTCCTGTGATACCTGAATTGGTCAGTAAGCATCTTCTGTTTTCAGATTTTTAAAAGTCAGGAGACAGATAAAGAAACAGTATCTTCTTCTGGGGAAGGCTGTGATTTTTATTGAAGTATTTCCACACTGACTTACACAGAACACACACTGAAGAACCTGAAGATGAGAAAATGCAGCTTGTCATCCAGTTCCCAATGCAGCACCCAGACAACCCAGGTCTGAAAGACCCAGAAATGGCCAAATTAATCTGGAGGTCAATCCATCATTTTGGAGATGCTTTGAGACTCCTCCTACCTCTAGAGATCTCAGCTGATCCTTCTTTTTCATCACACTGATTACCAGCAAAACCACACAAATGAAACCAGCATACATAAATTATTTCCTTGAAAGCAGCAAGCCACATTAGAAGCCAAAGATGACTTTCAGGTGGGCATCTGCTCAGTCACTTTGGGAGTTTCAAAAGCACGTTGAGATAAAGGAAGACAACAGGGGGTCACCACGTTGGTGAGTGCAGGGCTATAAAGTAACACTTTGCAAGTCACAGCCTCTCTGAGCAGAAGCCTCATCTGCACATCTACTAATGACAAAACCCTGATTAGACACTGTTCGTTAGCCCATTCCCCTTTTCCAAGCACATTAAGCAAACCATAACGTGATTTATTTTAGAAGCAAGTGTTCTGGCTTAGAGTCCTGGCTAGGTTTGATGTTTATGAAGTTACAATTTCTGCAGCTGCCTCTGAGAAAGGCAAATGGCTCACAAGTGAACCAGCACACAGCATAGCTCCTGCTCACACTTGCTGACCTCATCCCTGGGCCACCGTGGTGCCAATCGGCATTGTACAATGTTAGTATTCCCCAGGGAAATTCTGAAGCATCAGGGAATGGATGCACACAGAGGAAAGGTTATCAAAACGAGCCTCTGAGACACTGTCATTCTTGAAAGGTAACGTATTTTCACTTAATGGCTTCCAAAAAAAAAAAATCAATAGTTGTTTTTTAAATTGGAAAAAGCCAATATAACCTGTGCATAGCTGAGGCATGCTTTGACCTCTATGGAAAACAACAGCATAAGGGCAGAAACAGGCTGCTGCCTACACTCCATTATGCCAAGATCAGCATTTTGGTGATTGGTGGTAGAAAAGCAACCACCCACTTTTTACTCTGCCACTCTTAAACAGTGGTCACATTCATATGCCAGGTAATTCTGGTCAGTTTGATTTTTCTTATGGTCCCACAGCATCATCCCCATGCTTATACTGTTCAGATTAAATTTCTGGGAAAATCTTAAAAGCCAAGGTTTTTGCACCATGCAAGCTTCCTTCAGAAAGTGGTATGTCAACCAGAAAGTGGCTAGAGCACATTTCTCTAGAACACCTTGGCCAAGGAGGACTGAGGATAAAACCCTACTGACAGCTGGCACCACCAGTCAGCAACACAAAACAGAAGTCCTCAAGGAGTGGCTTTGCATAGGGCCACTGAAATTCATCTGTCTTACTTTTTCCAACAATTCCTTGCTACTGCAATCAAAGCCATTGCAAAAAGCACATCAAAATATGAATGGTTTCTTCCTCTGCTTCAATTAGCTCAGTTCATTGTCTTCCATATCTAGCCTGACAACACCCAACCACCTCATCTGGTGGAAGATGTGTAGCACTTGCTATTCCCCTGGAAAAAAGGCAGGGCTTTCCAAATATCAGGCTTCAAGATACACATTCTGGTAATGCTCACCTGCCTTCTCACTCACAGGTATAAGCAATACAGCAAAAGCTTTTTCAAAAAAGCACACATGGAAGACTTCAAGCACCTCAACCTTGATCTGATGTGCACCACACCACCTACAACATCAAGAGATGCCCACCCAAACTCCTGATCTTTCTCCTGATTTTAAAAGCTACTGTGCTTCACTCAGCATTGCTCAAAACCCCATGAGCACAAAACAAATGACCAAGATTCACACCCAGCAAGAAGTGTGAGCATGCTGCCAACCCCTTGCATTGATTCATCCACTGAGATCCATGAAAAGCATCACAAGGTAAGGAGAAGGTTAATGGTGTCACATGCTCTCTCACTGCTTGTTAGCCTGATAGGTCTGACTGGGCCATGCTGAGAGCACAGAGCAACACAGATGGACAATTATATGTTTTAAAAATTACCCTCTATGCCAGCTCTAAATCTTGAGACTTGTGGGAGTCAATTCCCTGCTCTTTTTACCCATTCCCCTTGAAACACATCATCAGTATCAGGATTTTCCTTCCACTCTTCTTGCTTTCCAGGAAAAAAGCAGAAGCAGCTGCTATTTTTCAGACAGCCACCTTAACTGTCTTCAAAGCAACAATGTAAGTGACAGACTCCCAAACTCCTTGGCTAACACACCCTTTGTTTGCCAACTCTGTCACGGTTGGTCTTAGCAGACATGTAAGGAACAGAGAGGATATCACAGCCACTGATAAGGAATCAGAGCATGAGCAAGAACTGTGGAAAGCTCAGGCTGTTCTCAGGTGTCTGATCTGTTTCTCCTGCACCCTTTCCACCTGCTATCTCCTAAAAAGGGTCTGGGATCAAGTGGTTGAAGCTCTGGAAGAGGACAGCAGATCCAGAGTTAAAACAGTGAGCAGTCTAGGACATAGCTGTCCATCCAACAAGCACACAGGTGAGCTAAAATTAATAACAGAAAATCAGTATTTCAGTAAAGAGAGGCAGCATAAAGCAATCCCAAAGCAGCAGTACTGTACAGCTGCAGAGAACTGAATTATGACCTGACCTCCACTCTGAGGTCAGCACTTCTTGGTGCAAAGGAATAAATCAGTCCTCCACCAGGTCTGCACAACTCTACTGAGGAGCTCACCAAGGTGACGAGCTCAGCAGCCCAGACAACACCTCAGACTGAGCTCAGACCTCACCCAATCAGGTCTAAGGTGAACCTCAGTGACTTCACAGGACACCAAAAAAAGAAACTCCATCAATGGTTTGTAGCTGTGCCAGCACAATTGCTGTTGTCGATGGCATTCTTGTACAGAGACTTGGGGCACTGGCCAAGAAAGGCTTTCATTAGCACAGGCAAGCCTCCTGACAAGAACCTGCTCTCAGCCACCTCACTTCACCTTTGCTTCTTCTGCTCAAAAGTCATGAACTTCGCCACTAAACCCCTCAACTTAAGGTCCAGCTTAAGGTCCTTAAATTTTAACTTGCAAACAATCTCCTCTGAATAATCTTTCTTGAATCCTTGACGTAGGCTGAAAACCTGTGAAGCAGCAACACAGAATGAGCAATGAGGTTTTGTCCAGGTACATCCTAGATGATAACCACTTACAAACAGTAACAGATGAAAATCAGGTTCTTTTTCAACCCATACTTCAACTGTGGCAGATAAGTATCAAACTCAGCCAGTATAAACCTCAGTAATTACTACAATAATTTAAGCTTATAACTATTTGGTTATAAATCAGATATCTTAGGTACTTCTTTAGCACTTTTAAGATGCAATAGCTGCACTGTGAACCACCGTGTTCCCTAACCCAGAGTACAAGCTCAGCTCTGCTCAGCACACGTACGAGCACAGCTTGTTTCCTCAGAGCACAGTGGTCACACAAGTAAAAGCAGTCCTACAGCAGAAACCCAGGGGCTATTCTAAGTCACAAATGTGGTCTCCTACACAAGTCAATGACAGGCAACCCTTAACCAGAGATGGGAGTTCATGTCTTATGTAGAACAGCTCAACACACTGTTTTCACATGAGTTTGCCCACCTCTTTCTACAGAACTATATAAACTTTAAGTATTCCTTAAATCCAGCAGCAAGTCACACACTCAGCATGACACTGCTTGTTTGGCACTGGCCCTTCCTACTTTGATTTGGCCCATGCAATGCACCAGCTCAGTGTGGACCCCACCTATCCTTGTGAGAAAGGAGCTGTGACAGGAACACCTCCCCATTCACAGATGGAGAGTGGAGCCCTACTACAGCTTGGCTTTGGCTGCTTGGTTCATGCACATGGGGAAGCAGCCAAGTCACTAAAGCAGCACAAGCCACAGCTCTGCCAGCACAATACAGCATCATCAGTACAGCACAGCAACTCTGCAGCAGCAGGAAAGCATCCCCACCACAAGAATAACCTGTGTAAAGCTCTGGCTTTAAACGGGACAAACAAACCATGTGCAAGAAATACAAAGCTCCTAGTCTGGAGTCCTCTACTCAGAATCTGAAACATATGAAGCAGGGTGCTGAACACAGGCCTCCCATTCCTAAATTAGCACCCAAGCCACTACTGCTTTTAACTTAGCTTTGCCTTCCACAAGCCAAATTAAGGTAGAGAAGATGTTTCAAAGTAAAATCTGTTCCTGACAGCAATCAATAAACTGACTCTGCTCTTCCCTCACAGGCTGTCACACTGACACCACGGGGCCAGACCAGCTCCATGTATGTGAGCTCCACTCTGCTGCAGTCCCAGCTGGACACAAAGTTCACTTTCATGGAAAGAGTACAGAAGAACCATTTTGATGCACTGAGCACAAGAGAGATTTAAAGAAAGCCAAGGACCAAATCCTTTTGGAGTGCCAAAGAGAAGCAATTACAAATCACAACAGTTTTTCCCTGGCAATAGGGATGAAATTCCCTATTAATGCAAACACACGTCCTGCACTGTGAGGCAAGTTCATAAACCAGAGGCTTTAAAGGAGTTTCAGTCTCTTCTGCCAGGGAGAAATGGCTTGAACTTCCATTTAGATGCTGAATTGCCTTTGCAAATTGCTCTTGCTGCCCACAGTTACAGTCATGTGGGTGACAGTCACCTGCTGCTCCTAATCTATTTAACATGAGGGAGACAGGAAAAGCAGACAAAGTCCCAACTGGGAAAGGACTGCAATTAGTTTAAGATTGTTTCTAGTTCCAGGATTCAACAGCTTTAGTTTTACAAGGCAAAGATATATAATGTATTTTCTAAAATTAGAAGCTACTAAATTAAAATCTTCATTTGGTAATTGTTAATTCTTAACATTCCAAAGCTAAATTTCAGTACTAGCAACTGATACAAACACAGATTCATCAAAACAGACATTAAGTGCAGCAAAAACCTACAGGGGAGTTGACAACACAAAGCCCCTTTACTATTCCACTACAGCCCTGTAGCTGGAGATCATTCAAGCCACTTCTGCTACTCCAATCAGGCCAGAAAAATCATACCATCTTCTTACAGGAGAAAAATTGTTGTGCAACAGGAGATCAGGGCTAGATGATTTTCTGTTAAGAGCTTCATTGAGCAGACTGTGAAAATTTGTGCCCTGAATCTTTCACTGCTTAAATACTGATCTAAATTCTTCTCAAGCTTTCAAAAGAGCAACACTCAACAGTAGCCTCAAACCATTTAGAAAGTCAAGCAACAGAGACAGCTCTCATTTCAGTTCCTTCAGTCCAGAAATGCACACACACACAGAGCTACCATGTGGTGGCCTTTTATAAGCAATGATTTGCCAGCTGCTTCCCCGGGCAAGGAAGTCAGTGTTTGGTATTCAGAGCATTTGCAGACGACTGGGTGGTGCAAAGACAACCTCCTGCTATTCTGAAAAAGAGCAGCCCTCTGAGCCTCACCTACTGCCATTAGGGGAAAGTACCAGCAGCTGTGAGTAGCAAGTACACCTTGTACTCTATCCACAGCTAACAGTGTAACCCATTTAAAGAAGCAAAATGTCGCAAACAATATAAAAGAATCAGCTTTGCACATCACAAAAATCAAAGGGGCAAAAAACATTGAAATATTTTTCTGTTATCAAAAAGCTCAAGAACATAACTTTGCTGTAACTCTGGTACCAGCAGAGAACCGTGCTCCAGACCTCACTGCAAACCTTCTGTTGCTGGTCTGTAGCCAATTGATGTAATACCTGCTGTAAACAAAACATGCATTAACCTTGGTGTTTGCAGAATTAGTCTGTCACCCAGGCTCCAGCTATTGTCTATTTCATCAAGAACTGGTAGAAATTTCTAGTGATTCCTCTGCAGTTTCCCAAGGGAAACAGTAAGCACTGAGCAGTACAAGGGACACTAGAAAAGCAACTGGTGCAGGAAAATATGTCTTTTTCTTAGTTACAGTTCTTAAGAAACTACAGATAAGATACTGATGTCAAAAGCATAAAATCAGCGTCTTAGGAGCCCTGAACAACTTCTGTTCACATAAGGCAACCAATGTTTCAAAGGACAGTAAATGAAGTGAATGAAGCTCCTCAGTGAACGAGGGGTATTCCTACGGTCTGGCTTGCCCAGGGAAGTAGCAAAGTCCCTACTATGGCTCACAGCTCTCTTCAGATTTTTCAAACAGCTCAGGCAGCAGCGCTAACATGAAAAGCAAGAGCAGCAGAAGCCCCAGCTCTGCCTCCTCCTCCAGGTTTAGGCAGGGTGAGTGTTATTGCTGGGAGCTGCTGCCCTCTGCTGTCACAAGACACAGGCCAAGTTAGTCTGACAAAACCAGGTTTACTGCTCCATATAAATAAAATCCCCATGATAAGAGCCAGCAGTTCACAGGGCAGTCAGATTTCAGGTGGGTTCAGCCAGGCCCATCAGTTCTGGTCTTATGCATTTATAAAATACCTGGCCCTTCTTGCAGCACAGCCTGAGAGGCCTCTTGTAAGCCAAACTCAGCCTAAAGCATGATTTTACCCAGCCCATCTCCTTTGCTGCAGCTGTTTCAGAGGCAAAAACACTCAGCTGTTAGTCTGCTCAGCAAAACACCTCTTACTGCCTGCAAATCTGTTTTGTGGATTGTGAACATCACCAGGGAAAGTGCCAGCCAATATCCTGCCCGCAGCACAGAACCTGGACTAGGCTGAAGGAACAAAATGTGTTATCCTCATCCCTGTGCGACCAGATGTGCTTCCTTCCTTGTCTCAACCTTCCCAGTGACAGTGTCACCAGGAAAGCTCTGCCAACCACTGTAAACACTGGCCAGATGGGGAAGTCTAAGTGAATCTGAATTACATTTATGAATGTTATGAAGTTGAGTAAAGACTGAGGTCTGCAAATAAGGATACTCGGCAGCTCTGATGCAGGAAAATCTTGGCCTCATTTTGCCTGAGATCTGTATGTGCTCACAATAAAAGAAAAAAACAGCGTAAAGAAGACCCACTGAGCTTCAGAGCCCAGCTCCAGCCTGCCCCCAGCACGGCAGCACTCAGTTTGCACTGGGCCCACAATGGACACGTCACATCTGCCAACTTACTTGATTTCCTCACCAGCAAAATCGAACGTTTTGGTGATTGTCACTTTTCCTGAATCTTTTGGCTTCTCCTGAGGTTTATTCCCACTGTTCTCTTCTTCAGTCTACAAAATACATGAAGGAGAAAGCAAAATAATGCATTTGTGGTGCCAAGCCAAATTATTATTCCAAAGTGCCAAGGGCCCAACACAGACCTTGGGTAGCACTGCAATCAGTGCGTGGTCAAAGCAAGTTACTCTCAGACAAGATAAAAGAAATAAATAAATTTCATTCCACCAGAATGAAATTCCCCATTCCCCAGGCTGTCATTGAAGCTCTAGGATCAAAACAAGAAGAGAAATTGTAATAAATGTAGGAAAGAGCAAGAATATATTGCAGTGGCTCAGAAAGAAAGCAAAAGCCTAGAGACTTGGCTCTCTCAAACTAAGCACCACCAAGCAGGAAAGCTGCCAAGGTGAATTCCACTAAAGTATGTTTATCTTTACTCAAGAATAGAGAATAACAAAACTCATTAGCAGAAAAAGCAATGCTGATCTCCCTACTTGTCAATAACATCTCTTTTATTTGAGAAGGAAAAATCTTTATCAAGCAATTTGTCAACAATGCCTCAATTTACTCAGTCACAGCTACAGCTAAAAGGATACATAAAAAACCTCAACCACTGTAAGTTACCAAAGCAAACTCCAAATTCTTGGTCGAAATCAACCACACACCACAGAGATCTTCAAGAAGGCAATGCAAGCCCAAGAAGTTCACAAAGAGAACAGAGGAACTGCATATCTCCATGAATTATTCCAGGCTATGGAGGAACTTTCAAAGACGTGTCACATTTTAGCAACCTGCTCATAAAAGCAGAACTGCTTAGAAGAAAATGTTCACTTCTCTTCTTCCCTCTGACTCTACAAGTAACCACCCCAGCTGCTCAGTCAGTAATAAGGAGAACCAGGAGGGCTAAGATGAAAGGACTCTCCTTCCAAAAGCTGCAATCAAATACTACAAAACTATACTTGCTCCACAACCTTCCAACAGTCATAGGAAGAAGCTTCACACAGTCAGAACTGTACTCACCAGGCAGACTCCAGTCTTCTGTTACTGAACATTTATTTTGGCTGACCATCTTAAAAAACCCAAATTGATAATTCTAGCAACAGAGGCTCAGTTGTGGTACATTCTTCCCTTCTACCACCTAAAGCATGAAAGGTTTTGACAGGGAAACACATGCACCTAGTTTTACTGAGAACCAAATCCTTTCAAATAGCTACCACACAGAATTCTCCCTCCAGAAAAATCTCTGCACACTGAGAGCACCTTACTGGAGCTTACAAAGCACACAAGAATGCCAGATTCTATCTTGCTAGAAACGTGCAACATGCAGCACCTTCCAGACCCCCTCCATAAGGATGGAGGCACAGAGATGCCAGCACAGACCCCTCTTGTTTCCCCACTCACACACACAAAGCCTCCTTTTTTTTTTTAATTTTCTTTTAAGCATCAGGAAAGGTACAAGCCTCAGGGAGAGCTGTGTCCACAGGCACAACTCAGACCAAAGCTCATCATTCCTGTGCCAAAAGAGGCATCCAGGACCAGAGAGGGAAGCCAACAGGGCTGTGTAGGACACTCCAAGATGTTGACAGATAGCTCCAAAAGCAACACCACCTCTACACTTGGAAGGAAATCAGCACCTTGCAGTCTGGCCCATCAGGGGATGCAACTCTTACAAAGGAGAGGGGGCAGGGGCAACCCCAGCCTCCTCCCAGCTGTGTCCAACACCGATATCAGCCAGAACCAAGGGGCATGCTCTAAACCTTCAGGCCCTTCCCACACTCCCTGGCTGCAGGCCCAGGCCCCTGTTACCTTCTTGATTTGTGTCCCTTGTGTGGCAGCCACAGCTTTGGGTTTCTGTCCTACGTCACTGAGGAAACTGGCCCAAAGA
Organism: Anomalospiza imberbis; assembly: GCF_031753505.1. Lineage (NCBI taxonomy): Eukaryota > Metazoa > Chordata > Aves > Passeriformes > Viduidae > Anomalospiza > Anomalospiza imberbis. Next base: position 13,088,891 of record NC_089692.1, on the reverse strand, counting down.
GCATCCTCTTTCTTTTTTTCTTCTTCTTCTCTTCTTCTTTCTACTTGCTCTACATTATCCACTTCCTCCTCTTTCTGCTCCTCTCCATTCTGGGCCTTTTCTTCCTCTTTCTCATCTGCCTCTAGCAAGAGACCACCTTTCTTCCTCTTCCTGAAAGTAGATGCCAAAAAAGAAGAAAAAATGGAGCTGCTGCAACACTACTCCAGAGCTGAACTGTAAGCTTGGGTGAAGCAACATAATATTTCATATTTTTACTAACACATCCAATTTGGGAGGGTCTCTTTTAACCTTGGGAGTGTATGTATTTTATTAAAAGATGCTGTTGCTCAGAAAATACAGTGAGACTGATGCAGACAGTGCTCCTGAAGCGAACTGGCCCGTTTGCATGCATTTCTGTGAGTATATAATGTGCTGAAACACTGGCACTGGTTGGCCAGTGGCTGCCCCATTCCTGGAAGTGTTCAAGGCCAGACTGGCTGGAGCTTTGAGTGACCTGGTCTAGTGGGAGGTGCCCCTGCCCATGGCAGGAGGGTGGAACAAGGTGGTCTTCAAGGTTCCTTCCAACCCAAACCATTCCAGGGTCCTGTGGTTCTGGGATAATGGAGGAGCCAGGAGGGGAGGAGAACCTGGGCTAGATGGAAACCAACCTCCGCTAAAGTATGTATATATTTACATCAACGCGAGAAACCCCGTATGTGCGTGCCTTGCACTGGAAAAGGCTACTAGAAACAGCTCCTGCTGGCGAGGGTTTTCCGGCACGTTGTCTCTCGGGGCCGGGGTTCCCCGCTCCTGCCACTAAACCGGAACGCAGAGCAGCGTTTCCCGCTCCTCCGCCCCGCGGCGTACCAGCGGCGGCACCGGGCCGCATCCCAGCGGCCGTACCTGCTGCCGGGGCGGCGGGGGCTCCTCCTGCCGCGGGGCGGCCGCGGGCTGTCCGCCGGCTCCTCCTCCCGCACCAGCTCGCTCTCATCATCCTCGCTGTACTCCGCACCTGCAACACAGACGGTGAGCGCCGGGAGCGCCGGGACCGCCAGCGCCCGCCCGCCGCCACTCACCTGAGGGCACATAGTCGTCATCCTCGGCCGAGGAGTACTGCTCCTGCTCCGACTCCGACCCCGACCCCGACATGCTGCGGCCCGGCCCGGCCCGGCCCCGCCGCCTCACTGCGCCGCCCGCCGCCGCCGCCGCCCAGAGCGCCGCTGCCGCTGCCGCCCGCGGCCGCCCCCTGGCGGACAGGAAGAACAGCCGCGCCTCCGTGGCGGCGCCGCGCACGGGGAGCAGCGACGAGAGTCCGCCAGCGGGCCAGAGCGTCCCGCCAGCGGGCCAGAGCGTCCCGCCAGCCCCTCCGCGGGCTCCCAGCATTCCTTGCGGCCCACAGCCTTCCTATGGCAGCGCGGGGTCAGGGCGGGGCCCGGCTGCCCGGAGACAAGCGCTGATTGGTGGCAATCCCTGTCTGTCATCTTACGACGCTTCCCATTGGCTGCGGCGGGCGGAAGAGGGCGGGCGGAAGAGGCGGTGGCGGATGGCGGCGGGGCGGGTGCGGGGATGGACGGCGGCGAAGCGGGCGGCGGTGGCGGGGGGCTCCTGCAGCAGATCCTCAGCCTTCGCCTCGTGCCCCGCGTGGGCAATGGCACCACCACCTACTCCAGCCCGCTCTCCACCTTCCCAGGTACCTCCCTTCTCGGAGCGGCGTCCGCCCGCGGGGGCCGCTGGAGGCCTGCGGGTCCCGGGCCGCCCTCACAGCCCTTCTCTCCTCAGAGATGTGGTACGGCGTCTTCCTGTGGGCAGTCGTCTCCTCCCTTGCCTTCCACGTCCCGGCCGCGTTGCTTGCCCTCTTCACGCTCCGGCACCACAAGTACGGCAGGTTCATGTCCGTGAGCGTCCTGCTGATGGGCATCGTGGGACCCATCACCGCCGGCACCCTCACAAGTACGGCAGGTGCCCCGGGGGGCTGTGCTGATCAGAGGTTGCCTTCGGGAGCGCGTGGAACGGCGGTGTTCCCCCGATGGAGATTAGCGTTCTGGCTTTATTCCCCCCTTGCCCCAAGTTTGAACGAGTTGGGCCGTACCCCGTGTCGAGCCCTGCATCGGAAATACTAAACGTGCCCATCGTGTGCAGAGCCAAGGGGGCGCTCACATTTCTGAGCACCTGCAGGAAAATCTCTCGGAGGTTTGCTGTCAGGGCCCAGAACTGGCTGATGTTTGCAGCCTGCGGGCTGTGGGTGGGGGATCTTGTGGCAAGGGTATCCCCCCCCAACACCTGCTGGAGGCCTCGGCCGAGTTTCAGCACCGGTTCACCCATTCCCGCGGGCACGCACTGGTTCCTGGCTGAGGTTTGTCAGACATCCCCAGCCCAGCATTCTTGCCTGCTGGTGAGCAGGGAGAGGGTTCAGACCCTGCTCTTCTCTGCCCCAGCCTCACATCCTGAGGCTTCCCCTTTATCCCTGTGCAGAGCAGCTGTCTCATGTTCACATCTTGGCTTTTCCCCCTCTCCACAGGTGCTGCCATTGCTGGAGTTTATAGAGCTGCGGGGAAAAAAATGATCCCCTTTGAGGCCCTCATTTTTGGCGTGGGCCAGACGTTCTGTGTGGTGGTGGTTTCCTTCCTGCGCATTCTGGCCACTCTGTAGCTCCTCTGGAGAGGCTGGAGAGCACAAACCAGAGGGGAGCAAAGGACCTGCTGCCTCAGAACAAATCACAGGGAGCACAGCTCCAGCCTTGTGTTTCTTCTGCTGATCTAAGGAACTGGGATGGCTTGGTCTTGCCTCCAGCCTGGCTTGAAATTTTAAAATTGTGAATTTTGTTACTTTTTGGTAACATGAAGTGCCAAGTGAAACTTTTATTTCTCTGGAGGGTAGGAAAATGGCTACCAGAGGAGGAGACACAGGTACCTTTCACCAGTGATGAATTGTAGTAACAAGACATGACTAAAATGTGACACCAGCTGTGCTGGGAACAGGACCAGAGTGGCATTGTGTCCTCAGAGCTCACTCACCACTTTGTTGCTTGGTTTTCAGTGAACCTGAAGCTCTTTTAATGTCAGTTTTTAAATTAAAAATTTGTTTTCTTCCTGGCCCAAACTTCTTAGTACCAGGTCATAGCCATAGTGGATTTGGGAGCAGGAAAACTCACTTTAGATGGATAAGAGTGCAAATTTGTGTCTGGGAGCTCTGGCTGTGAATACTGTGCAGGAGAAATGACTGGTATAAAAAAGATTTTGTGAATTTTATTACAGCAAAGCTCTTCTGGCCCTGTGAATGTTTTGCCCAGAGGCAAAGCAGAGTGGAATGGGCACTCCAGAAATCCCAGGTGTGCATGTGGGTGTGCACAGCTTCTCCTCAGGCTTTGAAGGAGACTTGTGTTTTCAAACCACCCTGTTGTCTTTTGACTTGCTGATGCTGTTCATGTTGGTGTGGTGGAGCTGGGTGTCTGCACTGATCTGGAAGTGGCACAGGCCAGCTTGGATAAAATCCCTCATGCTGCTGCCGAGAGCTGCATGGCCAGGCTGGGTTGTGACCTGGGGTGTCCCCGGTGCAGGGAGCGTGCCGCATTTTCAGCATCCAGCCAACAGCACGCTGGGGACTGGGAGAGCTGCAAGGCTCCTGGCAGGAGCCTGGGTAATTCCTGCAAATCAACCCTTCTCCACAGGCAGTACTGTCTCCTCATGAATTGTTTTAGTTTGTTTTGGTTTTAAGTGACTTTTAACTAATTGGTAGCTCTGCACTTGGGCCCGGAGTTGTGCTGCATGGCTGGGGCACTTGAGCAGCTAACTGGGTGCTTCCTGGGGCTTGGTTCTTTGGGGAAGCTGAGGTTGAGTTCCAGGGATGTGGCTGGGCAGTGCAGCCACCCCTAGGGATTTGCTGTGGGCTGTGTTTGTACCCAGCTCACTCCATGTGGGCTGTAGAGGGAAAGCACTGTGTCTAGCCTTTCAGGGGACAGTTCCCATCTGTGTCTTCACTGAATTCCTCTGGTTTCCAAATCAGTTCCTTTTGTACCTGCAGCATTTCCTAGGGCCATTTATCTACCATGAGCCCATGTCCTCAGTGCTGGAATGAATGGACATGGCACTTAGTGCCATGGTCTGGATGATGAGGTGGTGACCAGTCAGAGGTTGGACTGGATCTTAGAGGGCTTTTCTAAACTAAATTGGTTCTGTGATCCTTCAACAGGGCACTGTGTTTATCATGGAAAAGGGTTTCTCTATGCATGAACTCCTCAAGAGTGGTCTGTGGACGGTGGGAGGTGTTTTGCAGGAGCTACTAACTGAGATTACTCTAAATTTTAGCCTATGTTAATTCAGGGAATATAGATGCACAGTTTAGGAGATAATTTAATGTGAATCCTTCTCAGATGGGTGAGGTCCAAGTGGTGTAACTTATATTAAACCCTGGATCTGTGGAGAGCCCTTTGTGCTGTGCCGCTTGTAGAGAGCCAGTCTTCCTGCCAGGGCAGAAACAATGAAAGAGAAAGAATAAGCTTTCTTTCTTTTCTCCCTTCCCACTTTGTATTTCAGTGTGTGTACAGAGTGCACAGTTTAATTCACGGGAATTATCCTGTGTTTCCCTGGATGGATTAAAAGTATCTTATGGAATTTGAATAGGGTGGGTCTGGCTTTTCCTTTGAGGTGACACCAGAAACCAATGTCCTGAGCACCTGCTGTGCTCTCCTTTACCCTGCACCGGTGTCTGGCACCACTCAATAGCCATTAAACTGATTGCAACTGAGAAAGCACTTTATCCATGTGCCCTGTGTTACAGCAAGAGGAGGTTTCCTTGCAGGAACAGGGCTGGGGGGTGCAGGATACAAATGGGGCTGTTTACAGAGCTCAGAACAAGTGAAAAATTGCTCAGTAAAGTCACTCAGTGCTAGGTGAACTGGAGTAATCCCATTTTCTATCCCTTGGGATCTCTGAGAGTTTGTTTTGAGGCAGTTCTAGTTTACTTGAGAGTTGGCAACCTGACCCTGTTTGGAGCTGGCAATGCTGTGAATTTGGAGTCTGCACGCTCTGAAATTTTCAGGGAATTCTTGCATAAAATGTGAACAAACAGCTGATTTGTCTTGACATATGAACACAGCAGGCAAGTTCTTAGTGCTCACAGAGCACCTCCACTCCACTGGCTGCTGCTGGCAACCTCCCTCTCCAGTAAAACCAGAGCAAAACAGAAAGCAGGAGTAGCCCTGAGCTGAAGCACCCGATGGCAGTTGAAGCACTGCTGGCAGTTTCCTCCCCTCATTGGTTTGGCCTTCCCTTTCCATTCCTTTATTCCAAGTGAGGCTTTTGGAGGAATCCCTTCAATTTTCATCAGGTATTGGAAGACTTTGCTCAGTCAAACTTGCCGAAAACTGCAAAGAATTGGCAAAAACATCAACACTGAGGTGTCCTGGGCTCAGCAGTGCTGTGACCTCTGCGGGGGAGCCCAGCCAGTGTGCTGGTTAAGGAAACACCTTCTGGAGAAGCTGCCTGCTCTGGAGGAACACCTGCTTATGCTGAGGCTCGTGGCCCTGCTCCCTGTGTGTGACATCCCCTGTGCCCCCACCCAGCTTCCTCTCGCTCACAGCTGCGGCTGTCATGAACAAATCTTTGTATGATTGAAAAGTCTGTACATTTTATTTTTCTACTGACACTCCTAATCCTGGTGTTGATTATCAGTAAATCCTGTAACTCTTGAGGTGAATGAATGTTGTGTGTTTCTTCTGCAGCACGACAACGGGGCCTCGGTTGTGCTTTTGCAAATGAGCTGCACTCCTGCTTTGCTTGCGGCCATCTGCACCAGAAATGTCCTGGTTCTGGTGGTAAATGTTGTCTCCATTAGGAGCTGGACCTGCATCTGCAGCAAGGCACCCCAGTCTGAGGTGACATCTCACTGCTGCTCAGTGCTGGGGACAGGCTTAGCAGTTGTCCCTGTCCCTGAGGGGATATGCTGGGGACCTGCAGCCCCTAGGCTTGGTGCTGACCTGCTCCCTGTCCCTGGGGCTGTTCCCACCCTGGGCCAGTGGCTTTGCTGGGGCCAGCGTTCAGTCCCTGCACACCTGCACACTCTGGGCTCTCCTGGGCATGCAGGTGCAGGACCCCACAACTCCCGTGCCTGGCTCTGGCTAACCCCAGGCCAGAGCAGTACCTGCACTGCAGGGTATTGCACTGCATTGCTGTTTATCGATGTACAACGTACAGAGCCTCAGATGGGCAAAACGTGTTTGTAAGAGGGTGGCAGCTGTGCCTGATAGGCATTTCCAGAGGGCTGGTAACCACCATGCCTTCACTGCTCCCCCAGACTCTCAGAGGAGCATGCTCCAGGATCAAAACTGGCCTGAAAAATTCACATCCCCAGTCATCAGGAATCCAGGCGGTTTTATTGGCAGTAAAAGGTCAACACATTCTCTTGGTTTCCTCGTGTGAGGATGATGGGGGGTCTCAGGTCCTGAGAGAGGGTCTCGAGCCAGGCCATGTAGAGGGAGCTGGGGCAGCGGCCCTTCCTGCCGATGGGCGGAGTGCTGCGGCACAGCGAGGGGCGTGAGGCAGGGCAGGCACAGGGTGCTGGCACAGACCCTTTCTTAGTCCATTGCAGGTTATTTCCCTAAAAAGGGGCAACACCACATCCTCCCACCCAACAGGACCCAAGCTGGAGCCCTTGGTGTCTTCCAAGGGCTTTTCCCTGTGCTGCAGCACTGTCTCACCAGAGAATTAGGGGGTCTGTGCAGGACCTCCCCACCCAGGGAGGGGTGAACATTCTGAGGGACCCTTCCCATGGGGTAAGAAATGGGTGTGAGGGCATTACTGGCACCTACATGGCTATGAGTGCTGCATCCCGTGAGTAATCCAGCAAAATCTCATTCAGCCTCACTTGTCGGAGCGACTGCGGAGCAAAAGAGCATTGAGAAACAAAAATAATGGTTTCCAGAAAGACTAAATTTTGTCTAAAAAGCAGGACACCCTTTGCAAGAACTCCCCCAGCACTGGTGCTACCTTGGCTCTGTTTTTATCGACCTCCTCGTCAGAAATCTTCCAGGGACAGCCCTGTCTCATCTCATTCACTGTGGCCTCATCTTTGAAGCCATCGTTCAGCCTGAAGGGAGCGATGAGTTCATCAAATCTCTTGATGCTGCAACACAAGCAGACAGTGCCAAGGAAGAGGGTCTCAGCAGGTTTGGGGTGCTGTGGGGGCACGGGGAAGGGAAGGGAGGTGGTTACTGCTCTGGCCGGGGTTTCTGGTTGATGTCAGGGAGGATGTGGACCTCATGGAAGCCGAGGCGGAACTTGCTCAGCAGAGAGACAATCCTAATGGAGGGAAAAGGACATATTTTCCCAAAGTTAGCTGGGAATAGTAGATCTGACAGGGACTTGCCACAGCAGAGAACCCTGCTGCTGGCCTCAGATTGTACTTTGGGTTTTCCCACTCTGCAGCCACATTGATTTCCAGAGAAATGGGGCAAAGCAACGATGTCAGAGCTCACAGATCCCATTATGGCAAAGCTGGGAGGGCTCAGCAGGATGGGAAGCAGCTTGTATCACCACTCACAGGACAATGGCAGTGGCCAAGTGGCTAAGAGGTACAGTGGCCACCAGCACTTACGCCTTCCTCTCCTCGTCCATCCTGTTGATCTGCCCGCCAACAAAGACCCGGATTTTGCACTTTCCCCACCGCTTCTTGCGCCCCAGGAGGTAGGGGATGAGCAGCGTGAGACCTGGCCCCAAAACACCCGGTGGGAGATGCAGCAGTGACCCCCAGGCTCACCAGTGCTTCCTTGATGCCAAAGGCCAGGGATGCCCTGGCCCCATTTGGCAGGGACTGAGCTCTCCTGGGCACCACAGTGGAGGTGCTGGGCTCACGTTATCTGGACAGGTGGAAGGTGAAGGTTACCTCCATCATCAAAGAGCCAGTAAATGTCAATGGTCTTCTTGCCCTGCTTGCTCTGGAAGATGGTGCTTGCCTGCTGCTCACTGGCCAAGGCAGTGGGGTCCACTGCTGGGGCAAGAGGGTCCTGGTGTCAGCAAAGGGCACCACCAGCCACAGATTAAAGGCTTCACTTCTTCCTGGTCCCAGCCCTGCTCCCATCAGTGCTTGAAACCCCCACCCTACGTGCAAAATAATCCTCAGAGCTGGGGATGCTCTGGGCAGTCACAAGCCAGGACCATCCTACCTGTGCCTGGGGCTGCTCTGCTGCCAGTGCCGTTCTCAGGGTGCTCTGCTGCCTCAAACGTGGGGTTAACTGAGGAGGGAGGAGAAGAGCAAGGGCAGCACAGCAGTGCCTCACTGTCCCCATCCCTTTAGATCCCAGCACAGGAGTGATGTCCCGCCAGGACTGTGGCCTTTGTCTGGGGACATGGTGCTGGCTGGCACATCCCACAGCTCCATGTCTCTGTGCATCCCTGGCTGACCAAAACCACCTACCATGTGCCTGCAGCACTCGGGAAACATTCAGCCCTTCCTTCATCCTCATTAAGCACACGCCGTACTTGAAATCGAAAGCGTCGCTGGAAGGAGGGAGGAGAAGGCAGTTAATGGAGGGTGCACTGTCAGCCCAGCCGGACCCTGCGCATGTGACTGCAGCCGTCAGCGACCGCGGGGCCACCACCAGGTGCCAGTGTGCCCGAGAGGTGGAGGAGCCGGTGTGGCCGTACTGCAGGATGCCCACGTAGTCCTCCAGGCTCTGTGGAGATGCCGTCCTCCAGTTCCTCTTGTAGCCCAGCACTAAGATGTTAGGTCTCATCTTCCCGAGGCCAGCAGCCTACGGATAGATGTCCCCATGAGATCCCTCTGCAGGGACAGACGGACACAGGTGGTGTCAGTCCACTCCATGGAGGAGCAACACAAAGGGGGGGTACCTGGAGATCGTGGAGGGAGGTCAGAGCTCCCCTCAGAGCTCCCCCAAGCTGTGACAAAGAGGTGGGACCCTGCTGTTGGGAGACCAAAGATGGCTGTACCTGGATGAGCATTTGGACACCACTTCTCAAATCCTCAGCGACCACATCTGTGTAGAAAGCCTTGATCTTCCTCTTCATTAGCCACTTAGTGTGGCCGTCTGCCATCAGCCGGGACTCTGGCATCTTCTGCTTCCGCGGTCCCTGCAGGAATCAGGGGCAGGAGCTAGGGCAGCCCCTTCTAACTGATGGTCTTGCCACCAAGGACTTCTAGCTCCTCTCTTCCCAAATCATTGGCAAGAGGTGGATGTAACCACTGCACACATGGGAGGTTGCAATCATAGCCAAGAAAACCAGTGAATCCAGGGAGCTGACAGCCAGTGCACACACTCTCAACAGTCCTGTGGGTGCAGATGAGCTGGTTCTTTACTGCACCCAATTGCTCTGGAGACTTCAGAGCTGCAGGACCCTGTCCTCTGAGCAATTACTTCATCCTTCCAAATCTTCTGCAATTAACTGGCAAAGGGAAGCCATAAGCCCACAGGGACATCCTCATGCTTCACCAATATTGCTTAACAACTCAGAGGGGCTTCCAGTTGACACATTTCATCATCCAGCAGCACACAAGTGGGCACATTTCAACCTCCACCCTGTATCCACCAGGATACAACTGGATTTCCCAGCCCACCACCCACTGGTGGCCAGAGCCCCCAGGACAAGGAACCAACCAGCTTCTGCAGGTGACTCACAATCAGCACGTTGCCGCAGAGCATCAGGCTTAGGTTCTTGGTGAAGGTCCCCACAAAATCCACCAGTGCCGGGCGGAAGTTTGGTGGGCCAGTCAGTACCAGGCACTGCGGTCTGCAGGCAGGGGGAAAAGGGAGTGAAGAATAGTACTTTGGAGGCATCCAGCCTCTTTGGAATGAGCCATGTCTCTTTTCCCATACTTGGTCAGTGGCAACTTTAGGGAGCATTTTTAGAATGAGAAAACATTATGTGGCCTGAGGGTCCAGTCTCACTCTTTGGTCTTTTTATGACACCAATATGTCTGTGTCTGCCTAGTACAGGGAGGGCAGGGTTTGCCCAGTTTTCTGCCTTATTTGGCACAGACATGGGATTTTGGAGAAAGACACATTTTGCTGTAGCTCCTGGTTACTGAGGGTGGTGGTGAGGATGTGGCCACCAGCATGAAGCCTCCCCGGGTTTACCGGAGGCAGGAGCTGGCTCTTCATCCCAATCCCTCCATGCCCAGAACTGCAATAAGCTGCCCTTGCCTGTAGTTCTTGATGTGCTCATCCACTTCACTCAGCCCCACTGAGTAGTTGAGGGCCATGTTGTAGGAGCTGGCTTGCATGGAGGAGCCCCAGTTGACATCTGCATGGGGAAGATGGATTAGCAACAGGGCCAGAGGCCAGACACCTTCTGGGGCATCATCGGTGCCAGGTTACCACCACCCACCTGGCTTTTTGTAGAGGACATATCCCAGGAGGAAAATGACGATCCCGAAGGCAATGAGGGCTGCCCACCAGGTCAGCAGGAACATGATCACCACTGAGACAGTAGCTCCAAAGAGTGCAGCCCACTTGCTGTAATACCGAAAGGAGGGTCGCCAGCCTGCACGCAAACACACACAGCGGCCGCTGCCGGGACGGGGAGCCGGATGTGGAACCGGCGGCCGCAGGGCACGGCTTGGCGTGGCACAGCCCACCTGGGGAGTTGGTGATGGAGGCGTGGAAGCAGCTGAAGTTGATGAGGGCATAGGAGCAGAGGAAAAAGTTGGAGATGATGGGAGCGATGGCATTGAGTTCAGCTGTGGAAGGAGGAGAAAGAGAGCGAGCTGTCAGTGCTGGGGACTGAGCCACCCTGCTGGTGGCAAGCTCCAGGAGGGTACTGGGGCAGCAAGTACCTACCGATGAGGATAAAGCCAATGGCAATGACATAGGTGAGCATGTAGCCACGGATGGGCTCGCTGTTCCTCCCATAGCCCTTCCCGAAGAAGCCGATGAGAGGATAGAGCTGATCCTTGCAGAGACACTGCAAAGAGAGACACAGTGGGGACAGCAGACTTTGCCGGGGACAGGGGATGGCAGTGCCTCCCATGTGGTGCCTCCTGCATCTGTAAGAGCAAGGGCCAAACTGGACACATGCTCTGTGTTGACAGCAGCATCCTCCTTGCCTCAGGGCTGCTCCTGGATGCAGAGCCCTGCACCAAGGAGCATCACCCACTGCTGAGCTCAGGGAGAGGAGCTGGGGTGTGCAGACACCACCCCCTCACCTGGAAGACTTTGGGGGCTGAGACAAGGCAGGCCAATGCTGAGGAGAGGGTAGCGCCAAAGATCCCTGCTGTAATGAGGGGGCCAAATCCAGACACCATGCTCATGCTCTGCATGAAAACCAGGGGATCAGGACCCCCAGCATCCCTGGGGGGGTCCACCCCAACCCTGAGGGATTTCCAGCCCCAGTCCCCATCCTGCTGCACTTCCTTTAACATTATCCAGGCAGCAAAGTCCAGCCACATCCAAAAGCCCACTCCCTGGTGCCTTCCTGTTAAAAATGGCTGTTTCAAGAGCATGGGTGCCCCCCCAGGATGGCAGGTAGGTGCCAGGCATGCATCTGCCCTGGGAAAGCCATCCATTGCAGCACATACCTGGCCAAGAGCAGGAACAGGGGCTGGTCACGGTTCTGAGCAGTACCTGGTAGTAGTTGCTGAGCCCATATCGGCAGCTCTGCTGTTGGGTGCAGGCGGTGAAGTTCCAGCCAAAGCTGCAGGCCAGTCCCTCACAGCCCGGCGAGCCCACGGCCACGCTGTCGTTCAGGCTGCCTGAGGCATCTCGGACCACACAGGCACCTGGGGGGACACACAGGGCTAGAGCAGGGCTGGCACCTCTCCACGGTTTCATGAAGCCCAGCCCCACATCCTGTTACCTGTGACAATTCCCAAGTCCCTGCCATGGGGCTGCCCCACTGCATGATGGCTTTGAGCAATGCCATGAGCTCCACTGCCCACCCAGGATGACTTTGCCCCACGTGGGGGTAGGAACAAGGTCTGGCACCTGTGGCACTCACACTGGGATATCAATGCCAGTGTACACAGCTTGCTCCTGGCTCCTACTCACCTGCATCCTCCCAGGCCACCTATTCTGGGTAGGGGCCAGCCCACCCACCCAGCCCCCTCACCCATTGCACCTGAGGACATGCTGCTTACCAATGGTAGCAGAAAGCACCAGGTAGGACACAGTAGTCCAGAAGATGGCCATCAAGGTGCCCTTGGGGATGGCCACAGCAGGATCCTGCCCAAGGGAGTTGCAGAGATATATAAGACAGCTTTCCAGCAGCAGTGCTAATGTAGGCAGCTTATTTGTGGCTGCTGTACAGGAGGAATTTTAATTCACTGTATCACAAAGCCACAGAGCATCTCCTGGCTGAGCCCAAAGTTTGCATAAGAAATAAAACAAAGTCTAATGGTTGGATCAAAATAAAAACCCCAGGGAAAATAGGGCTTGAGCCCTGAGAAAAACTGTCTCAGGCAGCAACAGTCACAACCCACCTTCAGGTCACCTGAAATGTTGGCCCCAGCCAGGATACCAGTTGCGGATGGGAAGAAAATGGAAAACAAGCCAAAGAAGGAGCCCTCAGGTCCACGCCAGTTGGGCACAAAGTTCTGAGCAAAGATATCAGCTGCGGGGGAAGCAGAGGAGAAGCATTTGAGGCCTCTTGGCTACTTTTTTCCTGGCTAAAACACCTCAGCACCGGCTGGGGGCATAGTGCTGATGGCAGGGACCCCATGGGAGGGGACACTGTGTTTTTAATGATGTCTCTCAGCAAGAAGCACCTTCCCGTAGCAAACATCTCCCCAAACTGCAGCAAAGAGCCAGGCTCCCGACATGCACTTGGACCTGCTGAGTGCAACCCCAGCCTGTGGTGGACCCACCTCGGTAGCTGAAGAAACCCTTTGCTTGCTTCTCAGTGGTGGCTGGGATCACTGTCCCCACAAGGTAGTTAATGAAGGAAACCAAGATGACCAGGAAGAACAGTATTTGTGCCTGCCAGACCAGAAAGAGCCAGCTAAAGGATTGGGTGTTTGGGCACAGAAAGAGTGAAGAATGCATTAGGAGAAACCCATGCCCGTTTTTGGGGAGCTACAGGCATCCTCTGCTCCTCAGATGCCTGGTGGCCAGCAGAGACAGCTCTTATCAGCCCAGGAGAAAAATGTGAGCAGGAGTGAGGGTTACCTTGGCCTCCCATTCCATACCAGCCAGGGAGATGCCCAGCAGCACCGTCACAGTGATGACCCCAATGATTCGGATGTCATTGGTGGGGTCCACGATGAGGGAATTGTGCTCCTGGGGAAGGGGAACTATTCACAACATGGAAATAACCCTCTTCCTTACCAAACCATTGTTTTTCTGTGAGTTTTAGCAGACACTGATTATCAGTGGTCCAATGATAATGCAAATATTGATAATCAACACAGGTTGTGCAGGGAGAAGGTGGGGATGGAGGGGTGGTGGGGGGACATTGGGACCCAGAGGACACAGAGCTGCTTTCTTACCTGCAGCAGGTCCCGGACAGTTTCAGCAAAGCCCACTGTGTGCATGGCCACAGCCACTGCGTTTGCAAAGGCAAAGATCAGCCCAATGGAGCCGCCCAGCTCCGGCCCGAGGCTCCGCGAGATGAGGAAGTAGGTGCCTCCTGAGGCAGGGAACACCCCATGGCATTGCTGCTTCCCCCATGTTTTTGGGGTTCCCCCACACCTCACAGGCCATGCCAGGAGTTCACATCCATGGGGCAGCCCCAGGATAAAGAGACCCCTGCAGTGGCCAGGGGGGAACACACTACCTGACTTCACTTTGCCATTGGTGGATATGGCAGAGATGGACAAGCCGGTTATGGTGGTCACTGTCACGGACATGAGGATGATGAGCCATGTCAGGGCTGCAGGGAAAAGGCATTACTTCACTCCTGTATCCCCCAGCCTTCCCTAGGAGTCCCACCACCCCCCAGGTGTTTGGGTGATGATGGGCCCAGTGCCACTGTCCAGCCCACAGTGAACCGCAGCACTCACCGATTCCTGCCTGGGCGGTGATCCAGGGCAAACGCAAGTAGAGGATAACTCCCCAAATGTTCAGCATGCAGCGAATCTGAGGGGGACAGAGGGGAACTGGCCATCAGGGCATTGACACCTGGGGATGGCCAAACCATGCCAGCTCTTGCTGCTCCTCAGACAAAACCACCCCACCGAGGAGGGCAGGGAATTGCTCAAAGCACATGTGCTTGCAAAAATAGAGACATTGAGAAAAATGCAACAAGGGAAAAATGCTTACGAGGTAGGAGGGTAGGAGGATGCTCTGTGGGGGATGGGTCACACTCACCATGACGCCCTTCACCCATCCAAATCGGACAGGTTCTGGCACGGAGTCTCTGCCTGGCTTCCCTTCTGCCTCCTCCAGCCCGGCCTCTGGCAGGCCATTGCTCTGCTGCAGGTCAGACACAGGCGTGCAAAGGCGGCCCGGGTCAGGCTGTGGGACGGGGAAGGCAGGTGAGGGTGGACTTCAGGCAGCTGTCCCTGGAGGCAATGCTCTGGTTGAACACGCAGCTGGAAACAGCTGGATTCTCTGGCTTCTCTCGGGGCCTTCTTGGGGATGTGCAGTCAGCACAGCACCAGTTATGGCACCAAGAAGCAGGAGACAGTGACCCACCACAGTCACTTCGCAGGGACCAGCATTATGACCGGGGGATGCCAGAGATGCTGTGGGTACAGCCAAACCCCCTGTTACCTTGAGGATGGAGTGCAGGTCAGCCAGTGAGGGCCTGCCCTTCCTGGGGTCGCCCACCCCCTTGCTGTTGGCGTAGTGGTCATAGGCTGGCACCTCGTCCACCGTGTTGTAGCCGAAGGTCCTGGTGCAGAGGGTGCTGCTGGACAGGTGGGTGGGCTGGACACTGTCGCAGCTGGACCCCTCGGTGGGTGTGTAGGGACCCCGGCCCCCCTCCTCCATGCCCAGGAGGGTGCTGATGGTGAAGCGGCCGCTGCAGCGAGCCGGGGAAAGATCTGGGATGGACAGCTCGGCCATCGCCCCTGCCCAGGAGCCTGCCAGGTGGGGGACAGGGTGGAGAGGGGCTTGCCGGCTTTATACCCCGCAAAACCGGAGCGAGGCGACTGGCACACACCCACCACTGCTGCTAATGGAGGAAAGGAATCAGCTTGAACCACCCCGAGCTGGTCAGGGGGAAAAAAATAGCTGGAAGGGATACCAAAACCACCATAATGGGCATCACTGCCTCCCAGCGCTCGATGGGGGCAGCGATAACAGATTTGAGATTAAGTCCCAAGGACAGATCAGCAGAGAAGTGCAGCGCTGAATTTGCCTCTGGCCCCAACCCAGGAACATTCAGTTCACAGGGATTTATTATGGAAAAAGGGAGTAAGACTCCCACGCACCCTCACCCTTCCCTGGGATACTGCCCCGGACCCGTCAGATCTCGTAAATCGTCTTGGCTGGTCTCCAAGATGCTGCCTGTGGCACTGAGCTGGGCCGGATGTGGGGAGGGGAATGGCACCTTTATCTCACAGAGGGAAGGGGGAGCATGTCATCAAGGGATCTGAGGGATGCCCCTGCTGGGACTCAGATTCCAGGCTGCTGGAGAAGACAGGGTGTACAGCACGGCGTAAGTCTGTCTGTGCTTGTCCAGCGCTGGGAGCTGGCAGCTCTCGGTACCAGGCAGCAGAGATGCCCATGGTCCCACAAGCCCCCTTCCCCTCCAGAGCCAGGGTACCACTGAGCACCCAGGGCTCAGAACTGCCTCCAGTCCCATCCCAGAGTTGTTAAGTCACTTAAACCCTTGCTCCCATCACACAACACATGAGCTGAAGCTCGTGTGGGCTGTATCCCCACAGCCACAGCAGGCGAGGACAGGGGGAGGGATGGGTGCCTCTTACACTCCCGCAGCCCCTGTCACATGTGCCACGAAAGCAGTTACAGATAAGATCAGCAAAGACAGCAAACAAGGCCAGCAATAAAATTCGAGGGCAACCCATTGGAATTTCAGCTCCCTGTGGCTTTGCAAGTTAATGGAAAATTGGGCCTGCCTGCCCTGCTGCCTCTGGCTGTCTCTGCATTCACACACAAATTTTGACCTGATTTTTGAGGACTTGCTCCAGCCCCCTTGTTTGTGCTAGGGCAGACGGCCGTGATCACCCAAGCCCCACGCAGCTGAGGACAGGCAGACCGGTCTGCATCCGTGCTCAGCCCTCGCAGCACTGCAGAGCACCTCGGAGCCTGGAGAGCAGGGACAAAGGCGAGGAGGGGACCAGGAAAGAGTGTCACCCCAGCACCTCACACAGCAACCTCCACAAAGTGGACACCAGCTTCCTCTCACAACAGATGCATCAGCAGACTCACACCCAGCAGAAGTGGCTTTATTTTAGAACCTCACTATTTCATCAAAACCGCTGATTTGCCCAAAACAGCACAAATCAGTCTCTTAAGTGTGGGGTGTGTTAAACACAGCACAATCAGAGATGCTCCGGAAGACACGGGAGGGCTCCAGAGGCGGGCGAAGAGCGAAGCGAGTGGTATGATGCAACCCTGGTGTAGTGAAATAGCCGGATTGTAGGAAGCGCTTGTCGTCGGCCTGATTCACAACACCAGCTGCAGCAACAATACCGGGACCGGGACCGGGACCGGGCCGAGCGGCGCTGGGAGCTGCGGGCAGGGAGGGGAGCTCTGCAGCACCTCCCTCCAGCCCCTCCACTCACACGGAAGAGGTGCCAAGTTGTTTCTGCAGGGCTTTCCCTCACTTCCAGCCGATCCCCGAGTTTTTTCTGGATATTAAACGCATCAAATGAACCCAAAATCGAGTTAAGCAGAGCACGGTGCAGTGCATTACACAGCTTCTTTTAAAGACTGCCGAAGTGTTATATTCCAAAAGGCTTTAATGAGGATTTAATCGGCCTGTTTCCATCCCTGTGGAAGAGGGAACCTACCGCCCTGAGTGACACAGGACACGCGAATGATGCAGGGGCTCGGCACTGCAAACCCATCATGCAGAGCCGTCTCAATTTCTCAGCACCACAGCAAAGGAAGCCTGGGAAAAGAAAAGAGATGGTTATTCAGCCAATTGCCAGTAACCTTTCCCAGTGGGAACACAGAGGTCATCTCCCATCTCTTCCAGACACCATCTCCGTCCTTCCAACTTCAAACCCAGAGAGAAAAAGGACAAAAATGCTGGTATGGGGACATGAACAGAAGCAGTATTTGAGTGCTGTCCCACCCCAGGGACACAGAACTGGAATTAACAACATCCCCTTCTTCTAGGCTGGAAGGAAAACATTTTGCTTCTTTGAGAGGCTGGGGTGGCAAGGGTTGGGAGAGTAACAAAACCAAAAGAAGTTAATTAAATTCACTTTTTCTGAAAACAATTTCTTCAGTTCCTGCAAGGAACAAGGTCCAAGCAGTAGTAGACAAATGCAGTATTAATAGGAAACAGTGGTGAACAGAAAAGCCATCTCATTTAGCAGGTCTACTCCAACCAGAGGGTCTGGAAAACATAATAAAAAATCAGACTGAGATGCAGAATCTGCATTCAGCGGGGAAATCCAAGGAAAGGCAGAGGAGTAGGAATGTAACCCATCGACAAGTACTCTGACTATGACCAGCATACTCTGGGGTAATGGTGAAAATACTTGAAAGGATTCATTTTGTTGTCTGGACTAGAAAAACCTAACAAGAGACAGCTGAGAAGACAGGACCCACTGACGCCAGCTTTCTGACAGTGTTTAGGAGGCTGTCGAGGCACATTTCAGCAGTGCCAGTTCCCTCAGGAGCTGACTGTCTTCCCTTAGCTCAGTGTAGTTTTTACCAGGTTAACCCTGAGCAGAACTTTAATTTTTTCCCTACTGGACAGGTAACACAGGGCAGAAGTTTACAGCAAATACTTCTAGATTTCCCTGCAACTCCCCTTTAAATCCAGACCACATCACTTGGTCCTTGGAGGAGGTGCAGTTTTAGGAGCTGCTGTGCTGGAACTGCAGCATGTGTGGATGTTTCAGAACCACAGAGCTACACAAACTGTGGGACACAGACCTGGAGACTGCCTGCCTCTGCTGCATCCACACCAGAAAGATTGTTACATGCTCTCACAGCAAACACTTTTTCCTCTTATCTCCTGCAGCAACACAAGCTTCAGCTGTATTTGACTCAAACCAATGAGTCACCCTTTGGATGCATCTCATCCACCTGGAGGATCTTTAATGCCAGGGATTAGTCTCAAGGTAGGAAAAAGCAGATGGAATTATCATAAACTTAACTTGTGCTTGCTTTGTGTATAAAGAGCAGAGCTCCACTGACTTAGAGGTTTGTCAGTTTTTACTCAGAATGAATTCAGCTCATATGAACATCCCTGGCTCTGCTGCATACTGTGCACTACTCCCTGTTGTAAACGGAGTGCATGGTGACACCACCTTTGAACAGGCCATACCAAACAAAAGGCATGAGTTTAGTGACACCCAAAAAATCCCTTCCAGCACATAAGCTATTTAGAAAAGGCTAAGCTTGTAAATTAGCCTAATCAGAGTGATGGTGCAAAACCTGAGGGAGCAGAAGCTCGTTGTTCTCTCCAGCAGAATAAGCATGAGGTAGAAGGAAAACAGGGACATCTGGAAAACCATGGGGGTGCCTTATTCAGCAAAGCACCAATATAAACATCAGCATCTACCTCAAAGCAGCAAAGCCCTTGAAGTCATGTAGAGGAGTCAGGTTTGCCAGAGCCAGGCTCAGGCACTGAGCTGGAACCTGCCACTCTGGGGAATGTGGGAAGATGGATGGGGTGTAACATTCACCACCTGCACAAACCTAAGAAGAAATCACAGGGCAATCAAAAAGTAGTAAATTAACTCCAAATATCTGTGGCACTTTCTGTTATACCCACAATCTCTTATCTTGATGGAAATGGGGCTGGTCTTACCTTTTCAGGGTTAGTCTCGGGACTCAGACTCCCTGGGGTTTATTTCCCATCTGTCCATCACAGAAGGATCATCTTGGATTTTGAAAGCATGAAATAATTCAGTTTCTGATTAGCTTAAAAAGCAACCAAAGGCTGGAATCACAACCACTGAGCACAAAGAGAGGAAACTGTATACAGACATCAACTTTCCCAACACCCAAGAAGGCTGAGAAGCGCCAGAAAGCACCTGCCATAGCCTCCTTGAAGGGAAGATGGAGAAAGAGCAATGTATTGCTTATAGAAGGTCCCCAGGTTCAACACTGGACATGGGAACATGGCAGTGAGGCAGCATGACAGCTCTCCTGAGCAGGGGATGGGCAAGAGACAGGAGAACAAGGTCCTGAAATGGCAGCACTAAGAGCTGAGCCTCAAAGGTCTTCTGTTCCTGCATGAAGGCAGGTCAGGGAGAGGGAATTACAGTGGCCCTCACCCTTCCCTGACTCCAGCAAACATTGTCCCTCTCTCGCTCAGGTCAGTGGTTGCCTGAGGACAGGTGCAGACTTGCCAGACTCTGTATGGGAGGTGGTTTGATGCTGGGAGTAACTCGGGGACAGGGGCTGAGCACCAGCAAGAAGAACACAGAAGCAGGGTCATCCTGCAGGACTGCACCTGGGGCAGCCCTGGCCCCACCACAACTGTCCACAAACAACAGGGAAGGTGCCTGTTCTCTAGGGAATGGGATCAATTCTTACCTGAAATATGCCAGGAAGCATTTCCACACAAATATACCAGAAATGTTAATAGCCAATACATCTTTCCACACTCACCTGCTGACAAGTTTGTTAAGCAATTCTAGCCCACTCCCACCCCCAAATAATTCCTGGGTAACTCACCAACTCCCCTTTTACCTGCAGGGTGTTGTCCAGGTCTCCCTCAGCCTTCAGTTGGGACAATCCTGGCCATGCTACAGGAGCACTCCATGCTGTACACAATCCCTAGCTCTATCCTCTGAGAACCCAGCAGCTGGTTTGCTAATGCTGAGAGACATGGATTGGGGTGGCTGGCAAGCCCTTTGCTTCCTATCCAAAAGGTGGACAAAATTTATGCTACAACATTTCTGGTGAAAAAAGTAATTGGGAAAATTGTCATCATGTCAGTCAGATATTCCTCCATCCCACTAAACTAAGACATTGCAAAATGGAGATGAATTCTCTCCCATGATAGATGTTAACATACAAAGGCTGAAATCAGCCCCTACATTTTGCTGCCTGCTCTGCATTCCAAATGCCACATGTTCCCATATCCCAGTAACACAAGAGGGTGAGACAGCAGCAGGAGAGCAGCAAGAGTAACCACCAACATTCCTCTCTTTTTTTTTTCAAAGATAGGAAGTTATACTAAAAATAAAAGCTTCTACTATAACATGCTCCTTGGGCTTTCACTCTTATTTAATTGTAGCTCAAAACACTGAAAGGTAACCATTTTTAAAACCCCTTGCCTTTGCAGGGCTCGCATTTCCTGCTAAACCAACAGTAGTATCCACCCACACCCAACACAGCCTCACCTGGGCCTCTCTGGTTCAGTTTTCTCACTTCTGGTGAACTTGACAGGGGCCCACTTGGAATGCAACTGACTAAAATTCATGTGTTGCTCACAAAAAACTCTCCTACCAAAATATACCTGTTTCCAACCCACCTGTTCCTGCAAAAGCTTCAGCAGAGCTCCAGGGCTGTGAGCACCTGGTTCAGCACGGAAGGGTGTGTGCAGCACACAGAGCTCCGCACCGCAGCAGCACATGCGCCACACGAGACAACGGGATGGGCTGATGGCAGTGTGTCACACGGGTGAGTGGGGCATCAGACACATTTTCAACATTTAACATGCACCCAAAACCCCCTCAAGTTTCTCAGCTCCAAGTACATTAAGCAATAAATCAAAGTTTTCTTCTCTATTTCCTCTTCTGCTATAAAATTCCATATTCGTGTCCCTACTGCAGAACTATGACTTGTTTTTCTGCATAGCCTATTAATTAATTAAGAATAAATTTCTAAATGTAAACCAACTGAAAATAAAATTAATAAAAACATAAAACCACAAGAATCAGTGAAAATTAAAATGTCAAAAACAAATATCAAAACCAAAGAAATTTATTTCCGTCAACAAAAATACAGAATACAAAATGACACTGGTCCCATGGGCCCTCTGAACGTACTAAAGACAGGCACAGGCTGCTGCAACCCCAGCCAAAGCTGCTCTGCTAATTCATAAGGATCTCCATTTGCACCAGTCTTGCATTTGTGTCTCCTGATGTTCTGTATGGGATCATCCCAGCAAACATTATCAGTGCCCGAGCTTGAGACTGGAGTTGCTAAAAAAGAGAAAAACAAAGTACAGATACTTTAGTATAAAAAAAGGACAATGATACAACACTCTTCAAACAAACACAAGTAGACTTTATATCTCAGAGCTGCTCTCTGGAAAAAGAACCTCTGCATTTTGAAGAAAATCCAATTATTCCCTTTTCCAACCATTAAAAGCATGTCAAGTTATCCTTTTGCTTAAAAAAATAATTCCATCTTATTTGAAAATACCTAAGAAAAATATTTTCAGCAATATGGGGCACTGCTGTACTGCAGCAATCTTGTAATTTCTGCATGAAGTGGGATTTCCTAGGGCAACAGGATTCCTTCCCACCTTGCAAAACATAAAGTTGATCCTGTTGAAATGCAGCATTAATGTTCTCAAAGCAGAAGCACTAGAAATGAATCAGAGATGCCACACACACCTGGCCATCTCCAGCATCACCCTGCAACATGCCAGTCTCCTCAAAGGCTCTTCCTGCCAATAACACAACAATAGCAGAGGCACCAAGCCAACTCAGACCTTCACCAAAAGCAACCAAACCCCTCCTTGCACACCAGAAGACTACAGAACAGCTGAAGGAATTCAGGAATAATTTGTTTCCTTTGTTAAAATGGTTATTAAAGTAAAAGGAAAGTCATTCCAATAACTGGTAGGAGTCAAGAGAATACAGAAAACCCAGATCTTTGTAGAAAACTGTTCAGACTGCTTTGACTGTTATAAGGTGTTTCTTCTTAAATATTAAGCATCTCAAAATTACTGTGCTGTACAGAGGATCCAACTGTTCAAATCATGCTTTCACCTGCTGACTGCAGGGAAAGCCAAAGGTTTTCAGGTTGATATTGACATGTGGATGGTTAATCTGATAGCAGGAGCTTACAAGCTGAGAAGTGACCAAAGCCCATTCCACAGCTGGGAACTGTTATAAACACCATCCCAGATGCCTCTTTGGCCAATTCCACCCCTTTTTCAGGGTGATGTTAAACCAGTCTGTTATTCAACAGCCACAGAGAAACTCTGAAGGCTAACAGTGGGAAAGCTGGGAGAGTTTTCCCTAGACTGACCTAATTGCTCACATCTCCCGGGACGGTTTTCCTCCCAAGCTGTAAGTTACCACCACTGGACTGGCAACTTGACAAAGTGGCCTGGAAATCACTCATTCTGCTCCAGTCACAGTCTCCCAGCCTGCTCCCAAATGTGTTACACAGTGAGGCCATGTAATTATGTCTGAGCTGTGGATTTTCAGTGGAACTGGTAGATGGAAAAAAAAAGCATGTCAAGGTGTCTGACTTAGGAGTTAAAGTACTAAGAGGCAAAAACTCTCACTATGACTAAGAAGGGTCAAGTAAGGGTGTGAGTTACTGTTCTCTTTACCTTTACAGTAGCAATAATACCAGAGCTGGCCTATTTTCAAAAATCAAAACAATACTTTGGGAAGAACAAACAGAGGTTTGCAGAGGTTAAGAGTGGCCTGGAGGTCTAGATGTTCTATTGGCTGTAATTACTTAATGAACGTTACAGTTACTTGCAATTTTAAACAAGACCATAGATAATTTAAAAAAATTAATTCCATTCCATTCATGACCTAATTTTGCCAAGATAATGCCCTTGGGCTGCTCCAGAGAGTGCACCACCCCTGACTGGGGTGAGTAGCCTACGACATTGCTGTCATGCACTCACAGCATCTGGGTAAGGGCTGTCACTGCAGCCATGGTTTCCAGGACTGCAGGCTGGGCTTCCTGCAATCTCTGCCTGAAATCTGACAAAATGGATCTGGCCTAGTGTGACAGGACTTTGTTCCCTTATTCCCAAAACTAATTAATTATATACATAAAAGAAAAAAATACCCAAAACACAGCTTGAGTGATTTCATTCTGAAATAAACACAATGCAGAAATGCCAGCTCTGACCCCAAACCTGATCTTTTCTAGTCCACCTCCAAAGTGGGACAGGAGATGTTTTGCAGAGAGCATTACTGGGTTCGGGGGGGCTCCAGCAGTACCACTCCCCTCCATCCTGCCCGTGCTGCCAGGCCCATGCTGTTCCTGCTGAAGTCCCACCCACGGCAGCAGACCCTTGCTCAGGGTGTTCGGCAGAGCCGTGCTTGGCACCACAGGGCAGATTCAAGGGCTGGTTTCCTCTCTGGGGAACGCTGCTCCCTGCTACGTAGAATAAGCCTCAGAGTTATAAACAGCAACTATTTTTTCTTCTGATGAACAGAGGGATCTGAATCTGCCTGTTCTGATGGACCTAAAGAAAAGCCAGGGATTTCAAAGACCTGTTCAAGGAAAGGTAATTTCACCGTTGCTCTCCACTGGGCAATGTGCCAAGACTGTTAAAGCTTCTGAAAGGGTCTGATTTCCCCATAAATTTGCTTCCCCAGAGAATATGGAAAAGCTGCCCTTCTCCCAGGGAAGTTCAGGAGACAAATTCTTGTCACGCACAGCCTGCTGAAGCTCATGTCTGCCATCTCTGTCCAGGTGAATGAGATTTTGCTGAAGGAACACCTCTCTCCTCACATCTGTAATGCCCTCATTTCTTCACACCACTAAAATTGCCTGAGTTGCCTCCCAGCTGAAACAATCTAAATTCCCTGCTCCTGAAGTCTTGGAAGAAATTCTTCAGGGTAAGAAAAAAGGACAACACATGCTAAAGCCATTCTTACCCTACCTTCCATGTGCTTATGTCTGCTATTATTTTTGCACATGCAAATCTTTAGGCAGATGGGAGCTACAGGGTGGTAGGATTTTTCTCTTGCTAATCCTGTATTTGCAGATTTATGCTCCCTTGTGACATTCCAGTCACATAGCTGTTCCCTTATCCCCTCCCTGACAGCAGAGGCAGTGGACACTTGTCCCCTCTGATGGCAAAGCACAGCTTGTACTGCACACGGCAGCCAGAGATCCATGACTCAGAAACCCCGTTCTCCCAACATCACTGACACCCTGCTGCCATGAGATCCCATCACAAGGCCTGGAGCTTGATTAACAAAACTTGAAGCCTGAAATAAAGAAAACTTTCAAGGGCTTTTAGCAAGGTACAACATCAGTTCATCTCCACAACTGTGACAACATGAGAGTGCAGAGCACATTTATGAAGCGGTGTTCACACTGAGCACACTTGGATATGATACAGTTTCATGGTGGCCTCCTTCCACACAAACCTCTGCCAGCAAAGCTGCTAATCCCATCCCCAGTCAGCCCATGGTATTTATCCTGAGCTGGCACCTGACAGCACTCCACCCCCTATGGAGATGGTAAATCCTTCTACACGAGGCATAAGACTGAAATCACAAAATTACAACAAACAGCTCACTTGGAAAGCAAGGAGCTAAGGCACTCTTTTCTCAGTGCCAACCTTGTGAAGACACGCAGCAGGTAACAACAAATGGTGTTGGCCTGGGACTTCTTCACACATGCAGAGTTTAAGGTGGGAGAAGCCCAAGCAGTGTGTATCCATCTCCAGTGCTACTGACCTAGAGTACAAGCACCCTTGTGAGGCAGGATCCCGTAGCTCTTGCAGGCTGTGCCCCAAGAGAAAAGCTGTACCATTACCTAAGCCTTTTATCTTTCTATGTATTTTAAAAATGCTACTAAAACTTTTACCAGTATTACAATTTACAGATCAAATGCCCTTCTGTAGCTGACTAAAGCCTGGAATAATGCTGGCTATGCCCAAGTTGGTTTTTCACTCTCAAAAGGAGTTGATATTTATTTTCTAATCTGTTAAGACAGGACGAATGGTTTGGCCTTGGTTTCAAGTGCCTGCAGCAGCTTTAACTTATTAAGAGTTACAAGACCAAAACTAGCTGGAATTAAGCTGTGAACCCTTCTGCTCAACTCCACACGTTGGCAGCTGAGTGCTCACAAATCTGGCTGTGCCATTTAGATGCTGCCTATTCTGCAGCTTGCTGGAGGTGGAGGTTCCCATCAGTGGCTCGGGGAAATGCCTCTGCACCGGCTCGAGCAGTGAAGTCAAACCCACAGTGGACACGCATTGCAACAGCAGCCACACCAAGCTGCAAGCTGCCCACTCCCTGCAGGGGTAGCAGAACAATGCTGGTGTTCACCAAGGGGATGTGCTCGAGCATCTTGATGTTTCACCCAAGAACACTTGGAAAATGTTGGCCTGCATCACTACAGAAGCAAGCAGAGGAGAAGAGTCAAGGAAGGCCCTTCTACCAGAAATGGGCACTTAAATGAAAGGAGCAGCAATCAGGTGCTTAAAAAGTAACAGCTCAGCTGTCAAGGCAGCAACATCAACTATCCTGGAGACTGCACTGTTCCCATTTGCTTTACTATCTAAGATTCCACTAAGAAGCAAAGTGGACTCTCGTTTTCTCTTGCTAGGTGGTGAATATAGATGTAATATCTCCATTAGCTCAGTGTCATTTAAAGCAATATCATAGACTCAGAATGGCTTAGTCTGAAAGGGACCTTAAAGATCACTCAGTTCCAACCTTTCTTTACACAAAGCTGAAGGCATCAGAGACCAGCCTTGAGACTAAGTAACTGGACAAGCTCAGTAGACCAAGACTCTAAGTAACTGAGCAAGCCAAAACCAAGAGATTCAGAGATTCAGTTACTTGAAGTCCAATCTCTTGAAACCAGCAGAACAGGATATAGGAAAACTTGTCAGACAGTGAGAATTATATTCTTACCGAATCTCTGTCTTCCATTACCCGCTGGGGTCTGGCAGGAGTGGTTGGGCTTGTGCCTTTCATCCTCTTATACTTGGTGAATAAAATATTCATGGTTGCAAGCAGGACCTCAGATAAATTGTGTTTGATCTATACAAAAAAGGGGGAAAAAAGACACATCGCAGCATAAGCAGGTTGACAGAACCATGAGCCTTACTATACAGATTTCTGTAACAGTCACAGGTGTAATGGTTACCACTGCTATGACTGCACCATCCAGCAGAAACACTACCCAGAGCTTTGAGACAGACATGCCCAATGGCTGCACCTTCATGTTTGATAGCAGCAGGTCAGATAAAACCCAAAGCACCCAAATACACACAACCACTGCCTAAAAAAGAAGCGTCACCCTCCAGTTAAAACAGTTCAAGAGCAGTAACAGTTTTCCACTATGCTTCATTTGCTAATACACAAATCCATTGATTCCTGTAATTTAGTGGGAAAGAAACAAACAACCTAGAAATGCTCAGTGACCATTAAGAGCACGGAAGAATTAAGTCACCAGCAAGTTAAAAGTTTTCAATATTCTGAATTCTTGAATGAAACTCAGTAAGTTCAGGGAGACTCACATCTGCAGATACTTTCTTCAAAATGGAGACAGGATTTCTGGGTAGGGAATTCTAGTGCTCAAAAGAGCAGCATTAAGAAGAAAAACTTGCAAGCCAAGAGTATGCTTGCATGAAATCAAAATTATCTTATCCTTTTCCCCCGCTAAAGAATAAGAATGATGAGGTGACAAGGTTTTAAGATCCTTTTAATAAAGCAAAAGGCTTTAGGAAGCTAAACCCAAGACATGACTTACTTCATCGCTGAAATTCCGGAAGGCAGCGACTCTCTCCTTGACGCAATCTTGGCTAAGAGGTACAAGCTTCAGGCGCTCAATAATCTTCCAAAAGAAAAGCAGGAATCAGGACAGATAAACAGCATTCTATGTACCATATATTAATAAAGTGTGTTTTTGAAGTGTTAATGAAATGCTGCTTTTTCCATTCGAGAGAAATAATTTCATTGTCATTTATCTCCTCACTTTGTTGAGCAACAGGAATATTTTGTTCAATGTCTACAAAATAGCTCCAGGAAGATCATCCTGTTTATCAAGCAACAGGGAAGAAACACCTTTTAAAATTCCTATAACATTGCAGTCCCTTCTAACTCATTAAATAAAATTTTTAAAGTGATGCTATTTGAGACATTCTGGGCTTTCAAGGGCATTAGGAAGGCTACACTTCAAACAGAACTCTTAAAACTTACATCAAAGGCCCTGTCAATGTGACCA
The DNA here is from genome assembly GCF_031753505.1 of Anomalospiza imberbis. NCBI lineage: Eukaryota > Metazoa > Chordata > Aves > Passeriformes > Viduidae > Anomalospiza > Anomalospiza imberbis. The sequence continues at coordinate 13,061,755 of NC_089692.1, read as the reverse complement.
GCGTGATATTCATCAAAAAATGTGATTAAGTCTAGCAGAAGGTAGAACGTGGAGTCAATGGATTTCTTTGCACTTATCCCCTGCGCTTTGTACCTGAAAGAAATTGTGTTACAATTTTATTGTGCAAAATGGCAACCATTTATAACTGTGCCCTTGCAATTCTTGGAAGTGGAGACATCAAACTCAAGGACAGAGGGCATTTAACAAAGACAGCTTTCATTTTCCTTAACCAGGAGGCAGAATTTTCACAGGTTGTGGCTTTTTAAAAACACTGTTAATCACTTCCAGTTTTGCAAATCCAGCATTTGTTTCCTTTAAAATGCTTACATTTCCCACATTCATGGGCAAACAGTGCCAGGCAGCAGAGACCTGCAAGGCAAGCTCTGCACCAGCATGTTTAACACGCTGCTTTACAGCAGACAATCCTCCAGCACAACTGCCTGCTTTAGGCAAGAAGTTAAGACTTAAAAGATGGATTAAGAGTTCCTGCACACTCTCGGGAGCTGCACTGGCTCTGGGATGAACTGGAGGGCTGCCTGCTCTCACTCCTAACTTCATGAGGGCACAAAGAAGCTGCTTCCACAAGAATGGTCTTGCAGATGAGGAAACCATGTAGGCTCTTGGCCTTTTCTTGGGTGTCTCCCCTGCTCCAAAAGCATCACAAAAACACACAGCAGGAATGCTGCATCCCTACAGCACTGTCATCAGGACAGTACACACGGAAAAGCCCTGTCTTACACTTAACTGGCAAGAAGATGAGCTAGTCAGAACTGCTCTGGCTTTGCAATCACCCAGGTTTGCAGCTGTGAAGTGGCATTATTGTACAGTAATATTTAGTGCTTTCAGACAGATCAAAGCATGTAGCAAAGCAAAAAAGTCTATTACTGCCTTTGCTGAAGCTTCAACTCAAGCCATAGATTTAATTCTCTTTAATGTCTGCCACCAATCAGTCTCTCACCGAGTCAATACGGCACAGATTTTGCACTTGATCCCAGCCTGCCCAAATGAAGGAAAGGCTGACTAGGAGTGACTGGCAAATACCACTTGTCAAAAGAAGAAAGACAAAGGCCTCTGATGGAAATCAATACATTTCTGTATTTGTCTTCCCAATTTCAAAGTGCCAGCAAGTGGGCTGGGTTTATTTTTATTCTCTCTGCAGCTCAATGGTTGATAAAAAGCTGTAAGGCATTTCTCATAGGAATCCACATTTTGCTCCAGTAAAATACAAGAATTGTCCCTGGCAGTCACCATGACGAGATGCACCAAAAGGTGAAGATTTAAGAAAATCATGGACATATTTTGCAACTACTGCTTTTCAGAATCAGGTTAATCCTAACTTCCAGCTGTTAATGAATCTTGAGCACTGATGTCTCTCAAGCCCATACCCTAATTAGTATACAGACATGGCAGGGGACATTCCTGTCAGTTGCTTCCTTTCTTTCTGGACACCAAACAGTACTTGGCATTAATATAACAGGCTGTGGAAATGAGGTCCACTGCTTGCATTAGCCATACACAGTTCATCTTAAATATTCCCTTTTTAGTCTTCATTAAAGCAACAGTTTTCAGATAGCTACTGAACGATTGTTACAACTCAATTACTGGGTTTGTAGCTCTCTCTTAATGCTATTTCAAAAAAGTTAATTGAATGCAATGACTCAGCAACTGTTACAATATTTTTCTTTAAAAATAATATAAAACATACAATTAATGTATTTTTTGCTCCTTAACAGACTCCATCTCCAGCTGGCAATCCTGATTCACCTACAGATAAAACTTCTTGCCAAATTTACCTGACCTGGCCCTGAAGATTTCTGGTTTCAGTACTGCAAGCCATCATGAGCAGGACAGGGTAAATTCTGACCCCTTCTTTGTCTTTCTAAATATACTGCTGAGGATGCCACAGTCCAGTCTGCAGAAACAGCATCAGGAACTAACATCCACAGCTCTGACAGTGCCAGGTCATGCTGAGCTGACTCACCCAGTCCTGCCCTTACCTGAGTCTTACCTCTCAGCAATGGAATGGGCCATGTTCTTCAAACGCTCCTTGTTTGACTGGGGAGTGCTGATCTGGGGAACAATTGGACTAAGGAGCTTGTTCATCAGTTCTAAAACTTTATCAGGGTTCTGTTGGCATTAAAGTTACACAAATAAAAGGAGCACGATGAAACGTGGTGTCTTAATCTCATTGAAAAAGCAGAAAAGTCTCATGCAGTGGTGTCTACTGCAAGCCCAGAGCCACTTCCCTCCCATAATGAGTCAGGATCATATTAGCTACAAGCAACATAATGCTGCTGGGTCACAAGAAAAAGCATTTCCCCCTAGTTTTTCTCTAAAAGAGTGGTTATGGTTGTATCCGCCTCTATTTCCAAAGGAAACAAGAGCACTCAGTATAAAGACCAACTATTTTAGACTTCAGTTCAACATCTATGAAATTGGAAGAGTACACTCCAGGTAAATAACCACAGTAGACTGAATTAAATCATGCATGGGGCACTCTCTTCAAAGAGCAAATTGATAAGGACCACAATGTCCTAAATCAGAATCCCTGGAGTGCAATCCATCTGGATGTGCTAACTAAAACATCTCTTCATGCAGCCTATGGCTCTGTTCTTCCAGCAGTAGAAATAAGGTGCTTGAATAAGGGCAATCCAATCTCTGAGATGAAATTTAACCTCCTAATCACAGGTAGAATGTTTGGAAGGAAAAAAGGTGAACCAAGTATATAAGGCAGCACACAAGACATATACCTTTGCAAGGTCATAGAGTTTTGCAGCTTCTTCAAACAATCCTTTATTTTCTGCTGCAGAAGCCACTTTGTTAATAACAGATTTTGTGTCACTTGTAAACTTGTCTATCACTCCAGGCTAAAGAGGTGAGACAAAAATGAAAAGAGAAAAGAGGAATCAGCAGGCTCAAACACTCCAGAATATTCTGTCAAGGCAATGAATATTTTACATGTTGGCTTATGATTGGAAAGGCCTGTACATTTCCACGGGAATATGCAAAAGTGAGACATTAAAAATAGAATGAGCTCTTGCAAGAGGGACTCTCTCCTAAATGGAGTCAGCACTGAAACATCCTTGGTTTCCAATTCATTCAAAATGACCCAGATAAAATAAGTCAGAGTTTGAGCTGTTAGTTGCTGATGACACAGAGAAGAAAACACAAAAGACTTCAGCACATAGCATTCCAAGGGCTCCAGGGATGCAGTTTGTTTATACTGGCATGACAGGTTGCCAGGGAAATCTCACACAGATAAATGAAAGGGCAACAATAATTTTAAAACAAATATTAAACATGTAGAATAAAAGAGATGAAAGAGTCAAGAATATCTGGACATTACTGTAGCTGAGGATACAAAAATGAGACTATATAATCTAGAACAATTTTTTAAAACTTAAAATTGTTGGTTTCACACAAAAGAAAGTGCAAAACAACAAAATATTTGTAAAGATTATCAAGTTACCTTGTTCTCTTGTATGCAATCTTGCTGCTTTTGAAATGAGAAAATAAAGACATCTAAAAGAAATTCCCGCAAAATAACTTTCCCCCTCTATTTTTGACAGCAATATGAGCCCTAATCTTAAAATTAAGATGCAAATGGTTCTGCAGTCTGCTTTACACAGAAATCTTCCAAATCTGTCATAGCAAACAGAAAAACTTCATTGATTACCTAAAATTTTCATCATTTGCATGCACTCTCCTGTTTGCAGGTAAGACCTTAAGTTTTCCTTTACCTTCTGACCGTATAAATCTTACATTTTACTGTTAGGAAACTGCCTTTACACTCGAAGCAAGATCCATCACATCTAAAAATGGCTGAACTCTTATCCAGTACTTGCTCTCACCTGTATGAAGGTCAGATCAGCTGTGCCTATGCTTGTGGCCTGTTAGCCCTTGCTCCTTTAATTACAAGGATTTTTCAAGGACTGCAATACATTTCTTCTGTGAGGTGAATGAGGATGTCATAAATAATCTTCACATGCACACCTCAGTTAACAGAACACTCTCACACACCCACTTAAACTAAACTCCATTTCTGGCTGGGAAGACAAAATTCTGACCTCACTAAAGTTACCTGATGCCATTTGCTTCCTCAGTTACAGCAGCTGTCTAGAGGAACATAGTTTGCCCTGCAGTTCCTGACCTGCCTTTTGTTAGGGCAGGTCACAGATTATTCTGTAAAAGGATCTCAAACTGGGAGAACTTGAACGTATTCAAACACAGTAATAATTTAGCTAGTGGAAAACAGAGAGAAGCAAAATAGCCTCATGACTAATTTGCAAATCATACATAGGTTGTACTTTTAATATAAAATATAAATTGTGAACTCACCTTCCTACTACCGTCCTTTTCCAGCTTTCCAAGAATCATATCAAACTATATCCACATGGATGTAAAGTAAGAAAAAACGAGAAACAAAAATAGAGATGAATTGCACATTAAGTACAAAGACACAGTCATGGAAAGAAAAACAGTGACCAATATAAAAAGTATTTGTAATTAAATAACAGGCAAAAAGATATGATTAAATGTCTTAAATGTAAAGCCATTGCAAGATCTTCTCTCATCTGGGCCTGCATCAGGCAGAAAGAGTAAGCAACTCTAAGACTGTTCTGACTAATAAAGATTTTAAAGAAGAAATTAATTTCAGTTTAACTGAGGAAGGCAAAACATGGCCAAACGCACCTCTCTGCTTTCAATTACTATTTCACTAACGCAACGCAAGAACATATTCTCTCCTTGGCTGTCCTTCTCGTTCCTATAAAATAAAGAGAGGGAGAAAGGTACTCCTGTTTCTGAGAACTTTCCAGATAAAAATAATGAAGCAGCAGTAACTAGGAAAATATCTAAAGACATATATTAGCTCCTACCTGAGAAAGTAAAAGTACTGCAGAGCTTCCCTTGGATCTGTTGATTCAAACTTACGGGTGTAAAGCATCAAAAGCCGCACAAAATTTAAACGTCTGACACCAGGAGGGTCACCAGCTTCATGGCTTACTGCAATGTCAGAAACAGCACTGTCAGAGAATCTAATGCCAGGAAAATGCTGATCTTCATCTCAAATTAGTCAGAACCATGGATCCAGAGCTCTAATGCAACTAAAACAATTTTTATGAGATTGTTCTGATAAATCTTCGATTAATCAAACAGACCTGCCGTTTCTAGAGGGTACTCTGAGGGCTAAGAAAACATTCCCTTACTGTAAAGTAAATAGGACTTACATAGCTGTGCACTCTGCCCAGATGCCTTCAGGAGCAATTTTAACTCAAACAGGACCAAAGCAACATGAACAGCGTGACAGCGCAAGCGCTCTGTCCGGAAAAGAAAAGCAATTGCAGCTTCAAACTGTGCTGTCAAGAACAACACTTGGAAGTAGAGGAACGGTGGCTGGTTCACTGCAAAGTGTGATTCACCTGAAAAAAAAACACAACATGTAGCATTTTCACATCATTTTCATGATTTTGCAGTCAGAGAGGACTGACAGTGGATGCTTCCTGTCACAATGCATCATTACTGTTTACTAGGTGCCAGCCGAAATAAACACAGTACACAAAACTGAATTCCTAACTACACATCAGTGGCTCGCCTACAACTGTGCCACTGCAGATTTATCATGAAGGGCCACAGCACAAAGACATATTCAAAAAGTGAAACAGAATAAACAGTTACTCAGAAAAGTTCCTTTGTTCTTTTCAGACAACAAACCATCAACTCTGATCGACTCTCTAAAGACCACAACTTTTTGTCTTCATTTATACTTATGCCAAGTGGTACAAATAATGTTAAAAACCTGGATCTTCCTACTCAGTGACACCAACAGTAGCTTATATTTCCTTTCCACACATTTTTATCTGAGTGTGAGTGATACTACAAACTAGAAGGCTGTGGAGAATCAAATTTGGTATGTTTTAGACAGTTACAAGTGACTTAATTTTGATCAACTGGAAGACAATTACAGGAAAATGTATTCTGTGGATGTTCTTAAAACCTTCTGAAATGGAAAGAACTGTGACTTGGGTCCCCAGAAATTTGCTTGAAATGCTAATTTAAGGGAAAAGATAAACACCAGATGCACACAGAGGAAAAGCTTGGAAATACATGCCTACATCGGGTAGTGACTACTTTTCTGTTCTGTATTTCCAAAGCTGGAAGTTCTGCTAAAGGACTTTTGCATATTTATGGTGAGAGAAAGCAACCCACAATTAATGGATAAAGGAGAAACAGCAGCAGTGCTGTGCTGTTCACAGATGAGTATTAACTCTCTGGATTGCTGGGAAAACATGGGACTTGTTCATCATGTCTTACTGAAGTCTGCCACAGCTCCAGGGAAGCAGGCTGTCCATGGACAGAAGAGATGGCCTGTCCCTAGTGGAGAGCTGCAGGGTTTTTGTGTAGTCTGGGATTTGTGCAATAACTAGAAAGCGTCCTCAGCAGAAAAGCAGAGCCCCAGGTAAGACATCACTCTGTGGTTCCTCACCATAGTCTTCCAGCAGCTGCTTCTGGAACTGTGATAACGTTAACCGGTCCTGCGGGGAGCTCGCGCCACCATCATCAAAACACACTTGGTTCAGCTAAAAAGCACATCCAAAAAAGAGAAGCACAGATATTCCTCTTACACAAGCAATGCACTTAGAAGATATTAATTCCATCTGAGCCCCTCCTAGGATTTGACCAACTGACTAGAAACTGTATCTAGTCACAGCATCAGCTCCATCCACTGCTGGGAAGCAAAGATCTCTACGGCAGCAGCTGAAATCCATGCAGATATAACCCCAGGGTTCCATATCCCTCCATGCCAGCAAACTCTGATGCTGGGACTCTGAGCACTCTCAAGCAGCACTTTTTTGCCACAAATACAATAGTAACAAATATATAATTCTACCACCCTTTTTCTGACAAAGAGGAGAAATAGGTACCAACCAGTATCTATCATGCCCTTGCCAAAACTGTAAGGACTTCAGAGACACTGACAGCATTGTGTCTGGTCAATTCACACTGACATTTCAGATATCCATCCAGGAAGGAGAATTCAAAGAATCCTCACTGTAGCAAGGTAATACTACTTCTAAAAACAGGTGACAAAGATCAGTGTCAAATGAATAACATGACAGTTCCAAAGACAACAGTACCAAACTAACACCTGATAGCACAGAGGGTAACAGAACAGCCCTGGGATTCAGGTTCCCAGCCCTGCATTATTTTCAAGGTCAGGTCACATGCACTACATTGATGCAAAACAGCAGATCTAGAAGTAGGAAGGGTAGCAGAGCAGTGGAGAAACTTGGTACCATTTAGACCTGTTCTTACAAAAAGAAAAACCAAACACCACAATCCCAACACCAGACTTACTTTTAGCCAAAGATAATCTTCTGTTTTATCAGCAACTTCACTCTGGTTGTCTGTAATGTCACAACGTCCAATAATACAATAAACAGCCCTTTTGTAAGGGTCAGTGTTATTTCTCAGAGCTCGTCTGTAATGAAGACGCAGTTTATTTTCTGTGGCAGGAGACAGTCTAAGGAAAAGAAAAGATTGAAGGAAAGACATGAAACCCATTTTCCCTGTATGAGGAAACCTGGATACAAATCAGTGTAAATAGGTGCATATCCACAGCAAAGGCATAGTGACAGTAAGCACTGGCCAATATTTCTTGCACTTCCAGTTCATATCTGTAGGTAAAAATTTTGCACACATGAATTTAAACACATAATTAGAGTTACGGAGGATCATCTTCAAATGCTCATTGTAGGGAAAGAATCCACATATGACAGTCTATTTAGGGGTACAATAATACTGTGGCAGATGAGCTATTTTTGTCTGACTCTGCTATTCCAACATTTCAGAAAAAGAGAGCTCATAACATCTTTATAAGTCTTTGTGTCAGGAACTAACAAGTGAGTAGGTCATTGTACTATGAGGTCCTTCAGGAGAGACACTTTCATCATTATTAAACACTGTCATAATGTTCTTTGTCATGGTTTTTTCTTGCAACCTCTTGTTGAGAATTTTACCGAATTTAATCAATAACGTATTCTAGACTAAGGCATTGTTTGTCAAATCTGTAGGCAGAGCACTTTTTCATAGCTGTAATAAAAACAAAATAGATCTATTATGCTGTATCTCATAAAAGTGTTTGTAATGAAAACAGTGACAGTATCTTCAACAAGGTTTCTGCAACAACCTTGATAAAATGAGCTCTCCTAGATACTTTCTACAAAACAGGTTGATTTATAGAGGAATACCATGGCGTGCCATATTCAGTAAATGGCACTTGGATTTTTATCTTTTCAGTTTATTTTGTTAGATTAGTTAGTTATTTTTAATTGGTCTGTTTGTTGGTTTTTTGAGAGTTGTTTGGTTTTTTTTTTTGAATTTCACTGCAAATGGAAAAGATGGAAAAGAAAACCACTATGGAGTTTGGAGCACACCATAGGGTGTACCAGCTTAACCACTTTGCAACCACATCAGCAGCAGTTTGGCCAATGGCTTCTGTCTAGTGCTGGACAGCAAAAACTGGAAGAGGAGAATAAACACAAGAAAGATATGAGAGTGAGGCCTCTAAAGGCCTCTAACAAACACTGCTTGCTTTTCCTGTGTAGCATTCTTATGAAAACAGGTATAGTAAAAAGTGTTCCCCAAAGGAAAATCAGCTAAAATAAGCAATGGGAAATAAAAAGATACACGATTCATGACAGAAGATTAAATCTGATTTATTGTATGCCATATCCCATTGTTACACTGGGCTTATCCTTCTGTAAAAAAAGTAAAGCTACACCACATTGTATTATTTTTGAAATGTTAATTTTTTAATATTTTCAAGGAACTCTTTCTGTTGAGATTTCTCAACTTCAAAGCCACAAATTAAAATATGCAAACTTCCACATGTAATTTAGGTAGGTAATATAAACCTCAGGCAACCATCACCACCAGAAGAAACTTGAACTTTTTTTTTTCTACCAAACCACTGATAATTGCAGTACTCCACAGCAATTCCCACCCCTCACAAAGATCCTTCCTAGTTCCCAGTTACCTTCTGTCTTTACTGTGCATGTACTCCTGGAACCAGGTTTTGAACTCTCCCAGCTGGTGCTGTGCCCGTTTCACCACGTGCATGGCTGCAGTCAGATCTCCACAGCGCATGCAGTAGTAAATCAGTGCCCACACAGGATGGCCCTCCACCTCACCATCCTGAAAAGAAAGTAGGACATACTTAATTTTTTCTTAAAAGCAAGATATTTGAATGATTTTTCTTTATCCTTTGCCTCATTCATGATTTCTGTCCTTATACCCACACCCATATTGGTAAAAAATTCTGTTTGTTACAGAAGCCAGAGGTTATGAGGGTTAAGTCCTGGCAAAGCTCTGCACATCTCAGCAGTGAAAGGTGTGAATCTCTTCTGCTTGCCCAGATTTCAGTTCTGAGGGAGGTTCTGAGAATCCCAGTATTAGCATATGATATCCTCTCCACACAGGAGATTGATCTGGATTAGGCCACTGAGGTATTAAAAACATTTTCACTGAAACAGAAAGATATCAAACTAATCACTGATCTCAGCAGGTAAGAGAGGCAGCTAGACTTAGCTGTGTGCACTCCAATGTTATAATTAATTATTTCTTCACTGAACTTTTATATCTAATTTTTCAACCCAGACTGCCTATCTGATTATTTTGTAGATGCACAGCTATGCACTTCTTACTACATGCAGGTAAGAAGGGTTTTAGTCAAATTCCTAAATAAATGGCCCAGGCTACAATTCAGATGAAATCATTACACATTTGGTGATGGTTTCACCATCTTACAATAAATGTAAAAAAAAGAGAAAGACAGGGAGATTAAGTTACTGTTTTTTTGAACCATCATAATGCATTTTAATTCTTGCTTGTTGATTTCTAAGATGACGACCAGAAGACCCCATAATTTCTGGAATTAGAACTCAAGCTTCTGAGCACCCACCATGCTTTGGGACTAGGTCTGAACTCAAGAGTGATTTTGCCTGCCATCTGCCATTTTCCTAGTGAAAAATTCTAGAGAAGGAGTAAGAGCCTGATGCCCTAAAAGCAGCTGAAACAATAGAAAAGCCACTGGAGGCTGCCCTGTTTCCCTCTCTGAACAGGTTTGTGTTATTTTAGCTCAGTGGCTGACAGTGCTGCCCCTACCTGCAGACCAGGGACAGACCCTGGGAGTTTGATGTTCAGGAAGCTGCGGACCAGCTGGTAGGTGCCTGGGACTCCACCCAGCTGAGCCTGGTGCAAGTTTCCAAAGACTGTCACAAAAGTGTAATTTTTGTAACTGAAACATAACACAAGCAAAACAAACATGAACAGCCTGAGACACACCTGCCACAAAAACATCCACTGCCTTTCAGATCTGACAGAACTAACAATTTAAAGCAAATTAACTCCATGTTCAAACATTATCATTACAACAAAAAGAGGCACAAATTTCAGTCAGTTTAGGAAGATCCTTGTATTTAGCAGTCTCAGAAGACACCAGGTTTGGAGTCTGTGGTGAAGTGCTCCAGGTTCAACTCTCAATTATGAAGCTCCTCTCACTAGATTAGTACTTAGTAGTACTAATTAATATATTAATTAGTACTACTAAAATATATTAATTGGCAAAAAGCCTTTCACTCTAATACTTTAACTCTCAATCATGATAGAATAGTTAAATACCACAGATGTGTCTGTCTCTCCTCTCTGCTCTATGGGAAAATATCAGCCTTAGGGCTACGGGCTTACCAGAAGGAAATCCCAGAGAAAAAGGGAATTTAGAGAAATATAACTGATAAAGTCAGCTTTAAGAAAATGTTTTAAAATAACCCATAAAAGCATTTCATCAAGGCAGATCAATTTAACAAATACTAATGTTTAGAAGCAGGAATCTCAAAAATTTGCACACTGAAGACCTAAGAAAGCAGCATCAATAAATGACATCAAGTTATTTTTCTTTCTCTGCAGCACATTAGACTTGTGTGCCATCAGAAATCTGAAAGATTATATAAGCAGTATATCAGAGGTATCAGAGTATCTTGATAACTAGAATTACGGCTGAGGCAAGTGCATGTTCCTCAGGGCTTAAGAACAGTTGTTCCAAAGGAACTAATATATAAACAGCTGTGAGTGGCATTACATCTCTTTCATATATGAGTGAGGGGCTGGTGAGGCATGGAAACACTCTAGTATTAGCCAATTCCCACCAGGGAAGAAAAGCTAGGAAGCAAGGCACAGAGTTTGGGAAAGGTTTTAATTACCAAAAAAACCCGGCAAAAACCAATCCTGAGAAGCCTCATCTCCACAATTGGGAGCATTGGGAAAGTAATACATATAACTAACTCCTAACTTCAGCTAGCAGTTAATGGCACTGTGAACACTTAGCAAGTTGGATTATGTGGCAAATCAGGTTAAGAGTCACTGGCTCATTGCACTCTGCTGAGACTGAGGAACTGGGAACAGAAGATCCTTCTGATGTGTCAGCTCCCCTGTGTACAGGCAGCAGCTGCCACCACTCCTGGGTGACACCAAGTGCTGATGGGGTGTGACAACCAACTGCCAGGGCCAAGAAGAGGCTGTGCCAGGAGGTGAAGCATCTCTTCCCACAGTGCTGTGTCAGAGCGCAGTGCTTTCCGTGCTCCGATGCAATCTGTGTCCCTAACAAATGCCCACATACTACCCTGCAGTTACTGCTTGCACGGGCTGGAAGAGGCTGCTGGCATCACATTGCAGCTACTAGAAAAGAGAGACTGCAATATCCATGCACATGTGCAGTGGATGGGCATTTGACTTTGGGCAGCTTCACACCCTGCAGTTCTCCGAGAACTCTATCGGTCAAGGAGCTTAGGCCCCCATGGTACTTGCTAATAAACACAGCAAACCACTTTCCACAGTCTGATAATCATTGCTACATATCTCAACTTCAGCTTCTTCACATTTTCCAAAAACGTTTCAGTGTAGAAATGGCATGATCAGAACTTGACTCACTGCACCAGGTTTGTTCCCATGCTGTCCTCGTGGGCTGCTGACAGCAACCAGCAATCAGAAAGTGGGCATATAGAAAAGAGGATGTTCTTTTGCAGAAGAGAAACAGATCACTTTCCTCAAGTGAAAAACCTTCACATATCACCATACATATATAGAATATTTATAAGCGACATAGAAGAAAGAATAAAAGTTTTTGCATCTTCTAAACAACCTCCCCACGGATTCAAGGCCTTTTAAACTAGAACACTGTTAAACTAGAACAATTTTTTATTTAAGTGGCTGCTCTAAGCCCTGCACAAAAAAAGAAGACAGGCAAGAGACACGTCTGTGAGCAGCACGAGGCAGCTGACTCTTTAAGGCCAGGGAACTCTATCAATGTGTCCTCCGAGCACCCATCTCACCTTTCCTCCAGGTAGTGCAGGGCGTGCCTCACGAACTCCATGCGCACCTCCATGTTGGTCCGGACTTTCAGGGCATCGCTGGCAGGAACCAGGGTGACGTCGGTCATTTGTTTCACCATGGCCCACATCTCGGAGATGTTCTGTAAAAAGTCATTCCATGCCTCAGCAATTAGTACAGAGATGAACAAGCAACATTGTTTTGAGCTACATCATGTTTTGATGCTTAAGAAAAGCATAAGAACACAAGAGTAATTCATGTCAGTTTAGATTTGTAATGGAGATACTGGACACAGTCATGAAGGTAAGCTGCTTCTGTCCCACAGAATTCGAGTTTTCTTTGCATAATTCTTGTGCAAGAAAATGGCTATAAATGTTGTACCTGCAATTGTTCCCAAAAATTGACAATTATTTCCAAAACTAGGCTGGGTACTTGGTACTCAGTCTCTTGCTCATTTCTAGTTCACACTTTCCACTCAATATATACCACAGCATCATCAGCTTTCCATGTAAGCAATGGCTCTGGCTGCTGTTGGAAAGCTGTGTGACCAGCTGTGATAAGAAGCATTAAAAGGACACTGATCACTTGGACAAAGGCTCAGTTATAAATAGAGGTTGAAAACCATCCAGATCTGTTCATTCACAAGGACAAGATCGTATCAGTGTTTACAGGACTAGGGCATCCCTGCTGAAATGGCAAAATACTGAGAACTAACAGCACTGTTCACTTGGGCAAGGGCAGCTCTTTGATCTCAGTGCTTCAAAGCAGCAAGAACACTGAAACTCCCCGTGCTGTCCCTTGCAAAACAAACAGAGCTGTTCAGAGTGAAGATGCACATCTGTAATTTAGATCCAGTTGAAGGGTTTGCCCCTCAGCTTCTGAGCAGCTTTTTGCTCTCCCCATTTGCACAGTTTTTCATAGCTTGACCCTGCTGCAGTATTCTCCTCCAGGCATTTCTCCAAGGTTTGTGCATTTGTTTTCTTTTTTAGGGTGGATCAAGGCAACACAATTAAAGGAATAGAAAAAAAGGAAAGTAGGCAGATGATTGATTTAAAGTCAGTCCTAGGGGTTTTATGCTTTGCTGTGAGAGCCAATTTCAGCTCTAGCAGAGTCTGATTGAAGACCCTTTACCCCCAACTAAATACCTTCAAAGGACATTAAGAGACCACATTTTGTAAACCAAACTCAACAGAATCTACTTAAAATTAAAAGCAATTTTTCCCTCAACAGCTTATCACCTATGATGGGACGCCAAGTTCATTTCTTCCTCACTGTGTTAAGAAAATTTCACCATGACCAACTTCATGGCAGGTGGGCCCTGCTGGAGAAAATTCCAGTATTGCCTCTGTGTTTTCTGAGGAGCCATGCAATTTTTTTTTGGCAATATCAGTATTTTTCCCCCTGATGTCAGCAGGCTGTTAATCACAGCATGAAAACAGCTTAAATACATTTCCTTATGCTAACTTACTGGCAGTACCTTATCATCCAGGCCTGCAGTAGCAGCACAGAGGTCCACCAGGTTAGGCTGCAGATGTCCATTCACTATCTTCTCATTATAAATATAAATCTAAAACACAATTAAAGTAAGCATGTTTAACAATACATATTATGCTCCATTCCATCCCCCAGCCACAGCAGCAAAATCTAAATCATCTTTTAAAACCAGTGTTCCCAGCAAGTCCTTCTGCTTCTCTCCCACAACAGCCACTTCCAACCCAATGGTAGAGGAATGGGCATCAGCATCACCCAAGCTTGCACACCACCTCAAAGCCCCAGGCCTGCCCCAAGGCCAGCAGCAGCCCAGCTGTTCAGTGGTTTTGCATGGCAGAGCACTGCCTGAATGCCCTGTTAGACTAACTGCAGCTAATCGTTAAAGGACAAAGATACAGAAGTGACCTGACAAGTGGACGGCTGTGATATTCCCCTGCATGGCAGCCTCCTACCTGCCGGTGTGAAAGAAACACGACTTTGCTGGTTTGTGGCAGTATTCAGGGAAATCTGAGACAGGGAAATGAACAGGAACCTGAACCTTCAGAGCCTGCCCTTAAATATATACACACACCTCCCTGTTTTAACTCTTGATCTTCACTGAGCTTCATCTACTATTGTTTATTCTACTCTCAGTCCCAAGACCTTCCACCATGTCCAAAAATAATAATTCTCAATACTAGAAAGGCAATGCCATTGTACTTTAACTCCATTTGGCATGCAGCACTACTGCAACATGCCCAGGGTGCAGACAAGATGTAGAGCTCAGGACTGCAAACAGAATGCAGCATCAGTGAAATCGTGTCTGTGGATGTCACCGTGTTCCCGTGAGACAGTTTGAACTATCCAATAAGAACAATTAATCACTTCACTGTAATTATAACACATTTCATGGCTGCTGATAAATAGAAGCAGCATGGATCTCCAGCTCTCCTGCCTGACCTCCAGGTCTCCCGACTCCCCACTGAAGCCACAGGAGCCTGACACAGACTGCTGACACTGGGTTATTCTTGAAGTGCAGCAGGCTGACATAAGGACAGCTCAGCCAGGCCCGTTTCTCAGGAGCCCCTGTTGGGAGCACGCAGTGATTGCAGCAAGTGTTGTGGTAGCAGAAGCCTGGCCACAAACACCGCATTTCCAGGGCACACTGCAGCAGTCTGTGCACAGCCCGTGACCCTGACAAGGGCCCACTGGCCACAGTGACTCCACAGCTACTCCAGAGCCAGGACTGCTAGAGAGACTGGGCTTCCCATACCCAAAAAGCAGCACGGAGTAACACTGATGGCTTCAAAGCAGACAGTTATGCTTTAAAGAAGACCCTTACTGTGGATATATTACAGCAGATATGAACTAAATTAACAAACTACTAAGAGCCACGAAATCAAATGTACACTTTATCAGCACAACCACGAATCTTTTGCTATTAATTTCTTCCCAGTTACCATAACGAATGCAGAGGTAGGAAAACAGATGCACAAGCTGCTCTCTGCCTCAGTGCAGACTGAGCCAAAGCACACAATAACAGTAATTGTGTGCAAATTAAGCAACATTGTTTCACATATTCCATTTTGAAAAAATCAAGTCCTTTTCTTTCATTTTGTTCTCAACAGTGCTGGTAAACAGATAATCTCAAATAGCAACAGTAACAAATTGGTTATGTAAAGGTTTATCAGTTTTCCCTGAAAATTTTCCGAGGGAGTCTAATGCTACCAGGCACATTAATTCATAGCTGATGCACTAAAGCCTCTCATAAGCTATGTCATTAAAATAGGATATAACTCAACAAACATCAGGATTAACACTTCAGCATATTTTTTCCTACACACATACATGAGAAAAATGATCTTCCACATATGAAAATAAAGGGAATATAAAGTCTTCATTTGTAAACAATTATGCATTAACACACATCCTAAAAAACCTGCTTTCAAAAACTTAAACGAATTTGAGTTTAATTTACAAGCTTAAATGCTTTCTACGGTCATATATGGTGCTCAGGATCTCTATTTGAAAAAATATCCTGTAGCAAACAGGTGAGTATGCTTCTAAAAACATCAAGATTTATGTGTTTGTCAATAGCATTTTATCTCTAGGCAGGTATTTTCATGTTTTACCTACCATATTTTCTTTTACACTAAGCTCCAATCTTTATTTTCCCTGTCTCTCTCCATGTAGGACACAGTGTTTAATGAAGTTTTTTCACTTCCACTCACCTGACGAGCATATGCCATCTCCACACTGTCCATGGAGCTGCGACCTGGAGGACCCACCTCACCAACATAGCTGGCCTGTTGAATGAGAAGCATAAATGAAGATATGAAGTATACAATTATCACAATGCATTTTACCAATATATCTGCTCCTAAAGAACAACAGTAAAACCATGTTTCTGACAGAACTAAGAACAGGGTTTTGAACCATCTACAGAGAAAAATGCAGTCTCACTGCAAACCCCATTATCTTCCCAATATAGCTTAAACTTTCTAGAGTGACAGAAATCCTCCTTATTCAGTGCACAAACCAGCCATTAGCTCTCTAGAATTAGGACATCAGTGTCTTTTGGCAGCACCTTATAATTTTAATTCTTTGCTTTTGTTTCTTGAAAGGTTGCTTCTTGTCAGTGTCTCGCTGTGAGGCATCTACTCTGAACCTCCATCACAGCAAGGACATAGAATTCAACAGACGAGCTCAAATAGGATCTGATACTCCAGTTTTGTCCCAGTCCCATGATATAGACATAAAATAGGACTGCAGCATTCAACTGTGTGCTGGAAAGTGCCCCACTGCTGGTCTGCTGCAAGAGAAAGTATGCTGGCAATATCCTGACCTGAAAGAAGTAGTCTTTTTATCCACAGAGACTATGACAAGACTGAGATATTTTGAGTGTAGAGCAGGGAGAGACAGCCAATGGAATCATGGCATACAAAATTCATACTCTTATAAAACTCATAATACAACATGCCACAATAGTATGCTGCTACATAAAATGATTTTAAGTATTCACTCCAAGGCACAGGCATGTTCTCAGCACAGCCACCACTGATCATAGATGTTCAGTACTCTGGAGGAAAGAATACTCTGAGCAATGCTCTCTGCTCTTTCCTGTTTTCTAAAAGAATGTAATTCTTCATTTCAGCATCAGCATTGCAAGTCTTGAGTTTGAAAAATGAAGCACAATCATTTTTAAGACAGATCCCTTTGAGGTAAACAGTCCTTTAATATCAGCTGCTTCAGAAGCCATGCTGGTCTGAAGATCAAAGCAAGACAAGCTCAGTTCAGAAGCATAATATTTATTATGAAGCCAACTGACAGAGTTGGGGCAAGCAAAAAGGAACAGACAAGCTTTCAGCAAAGCAAGGTTTTCAAGCTTGTTACCATATAACTCAAGGCCATGGATATTCATCTAAACTGGAATCAGTAATTTTTTCCAAGAAGGGGCAGGTACATCTGCAGAGTTTAAAAATTAAGCTTTTTACCATCAAAGTCAGTTACAACTGGCTGCACATCCTCATTAGCTGTTAGAGTGCACCTAAGCAGTACGGTCAAACAGCTTTACTGCTTCTTACACTGGCTACCCAGAATGTCAGTACTTTACAGTGCAGACAGGATCGCCTCCAAGGATTGCTTCTTGATGTGTTCTAGTCTTGCCTGGAAGAGTTCACTTAAATGTGATCAACTTGCTGCCTGCACAAACATAAAGCCCAAATGCAATAGGAAAATCATTGTTTTCACTTCCAGTTTAATCAGCTTTAGAGTTCAGCTTTGCTGACACCTGTCAGACCGCAGCATGGCAGGAGCAATGTTCCTGCCATGACCTGGCTTGTGTGGATTTCAGGAAGCAATCCAGAAATGGACATCTTTTCTCCAGATGGTGCCATCACTCAATTTCTTGTTTCAAATGCAGATGAAATACTGGCAGAGTCTTCAAAATAATCTTTTCTTTGGGAACTGTATCCCAACTTCAAAATGAAATAACACAAACAAATGAACTTCCAGACATGTTACTGTTCAGTGTAAAAGTGATCGTTCTCTCAGTCATTCCCAAATTAATTTTATTTTGGTATTAGTTTAACCTGGAATATCTTCTACCATGTAAGACCTCTCTTACACTCATGAGCATGTGTCCTTACAAAGACAACTACTACTCATTGTCCTAGTCCAGGAGTTTTGATCAGTAAAGTGTTCACAAGTTAAAATTTGAAAAGAAAAAAAGTTACACAATTCAAATGGCCAAGAAACTGTTCTGCATTGGCTAGGAATTTATGCATGAAGGTAAGGGCACAGACCTCTATCAAGAAATGATAAGAGCTTTGTAATATCTGTAGCTACAGGTTTCTGTGAAGCATACAGCAGTTGATTACAGAATTAAAAATACTCAGCAGTATTTGTCCCTAACATAATGAAATATAAATTAATGGAGATAACCAAGGATGAACCTGGACAATCCTTTAAAATGGCTGTATTACTGCATTAATTTCTCACTAATGCTATTTAAATAATGTTTAACCTGATTACAAAATCAGGTAGGTGCATTTAGATCTCAGGCTCTATAAAAATGCCTTACAAAAACCCCAGAAGCAATTTCACTTTTCTTTCTGCAACTGAACTTACGCTAAAAATATTCTTCACAGTCCCTCTTAGTAGGTACTGATAGTCAGAAGCATCTGCATTTTTCTTCCATTGCCAAATCATCTGACACAAATTCCTTTAAACCCACCTAAAACCCGACAAATTCTTTGTTCTAAAGAACAAAGAAACTGTTAAAGCAGGTTTCCTGGGAAACAGACGTGATGGCAGAAATAGCGCTTTGCAGCCTCTCCCTGTGCCGAGCCAGATAAAATGCAGAGTTATTTAAAGTAATGCTAAATTATGGACGTTGTCATTAATTACCGATGAGGTTTCATCTCCTAAAGCAAGTGAAGACTAGTCCATAGTGACTTAGTGTCCCTTTCAGCCACTGCCCAAGCAGCAGACACACAGGGATTGGGGCTTTGTTTTGTGAATCGTTCCTTTTTCTGCTTTGCGGCACCAAAGAGCACCCACATGGCTGCCACTCCAGAGACTGGTGTGTGACTGCCAGGCTCAAACCAATTCAGGTAACAATCTGAATTCAAAAGTGCATGCCCGAAACTCAGAAATAACTGCTCTGGGGTCGGGTTTTCCTTTCCATTCTCCAATTTTAGTTTAACTATTATGCTTTAGCAAACACTTCTTAACTATCTGCTGCAGCTGAGAACTGCCACACTGAAATTAAATTCTTTAAATTCTAATGACTTGGCACTTCAGGAAAACAAAAATCAAGTAGTCTAGAATTTGTCCTAATTTTCTTATACTTTCTTCCTATGGAAAAAGAGCCATGGAAGTAAGCTTATTTCCTATTTTTTCCCATCTCATGCATGCATTCTGGCTTCACCTATGAATTATTAAACTACAAGAAAGCACTAGCTCACTGAACTATCACACGGCTGTGCTAAAGGGAAAGTTCAAAAGGAAAACTAAAGCAGTGAGTCAGCATGGGGAAGGCCACTTCCACGGCTCCCCCTGAACCACAGAAATGGATTGCGCAGGCAATCCTTCCCAAGAAGGGAAGGATTTTCCCCCCTACAAACTAATGGGGGAAAGTGGAAAGGGGGGAGGATATCCTTTGCTGGCAAGCCAGAACTTACCAAGTCTCAAGCAAGAAAAAGATAATGAAAGATGTGCTCAAAACAGCAGCTAGAGGCATATGAGAAGAAGCATGTTTCAGGTCAGGTTTTGAAGTTTAACTGGAACAGCAAAAGGAAAAGCAGAAAAGTGGGGGATGCACAAAGGACTGCAGAAGTGTAAGTGCACACACACAAATCTTGCTGTATCTCTAGTCTGATATTGCTTAAATGGCTTGTGCTGCTTTTCTCAAGCACCTTTGCTTTTCCCTGCCCTGAATTTGGATCTTTCCAAAGCATTATTCAGACCTGTAATATTTATTCTGAATATTATCCATTTCTCAAAGCTGCAGCTTAGCTGCACTGCCATCACATTTATATCTTTTAAATTCACTTAGCCAAACGATGCTGCTTTTCAAAGGAGTCCTCCTTCATTTGCACTCAGCCAAGCATTCAGCCTCACTTGCACACCAAACCCCGTGCATGTAAAGATGCATTATTCATCACCCTCATATGCATATGCACATTCCTCAGCAGAAGTCTGGGCAGACATTTTGTCAGCACTCCAAATGGCTTGGCCAGTAGACGCAGTGAATATCTAGGCAGGAGACCAAGCTGGAGAAACCCCATCAAAATACACTGTGGTGGAGTGGAAAGCATCCTGCAATGCTTGGGATTTAAGGGGTATGAAGATGTGATTCAGAGGGGCAGAACAGAAACCAAGAGCTGCCAATGTCTCCCTATCACTACAGGAGCATGCTGCTTGACAGCAGGAGTGGAAGAGCTTATGGCAAGGGTGGAAGAAAGAAAAACCTGGAATAAAGAAAAACTTGGAAAAGGACAAAGGAAACGCCTTGGCACCTCATGGCACAACAGTCATAACAAACACCTTCAGACCACAGGTGTTTGATACCTTGAAGACTAATCTCAGGCTTTCATCCCTTTCCAGCCCCACAAGAAAGACCTTTATATCAGCTCTGGTTTTCCCTGACAAGAAGGTGGCCAGGCTGGAGGACAAGGGGGAACAGAAAACCTTAATGGCAAGTCCTGCACTAGGTTCTTTGAATTGTGAGCTTTGCTTGTTAATTGGTCTTATTTCCATAAATAATGTGTTGGTATTTCACTCTGCCCAAATTAGCTTGCCCAAAGCTTGAGAATTGGCTTGCAGGCAGACACGGACCCCTGCTGCGTTTGGATCTGTGCCTTTTC
Organism: Anomalospiza imberbis; assembly: GCF_031753505.1. Classification (NCBI taxonomy): domain Eukaryota; kingdom Metazoa; phylum Chordata; class Aves; order Passeriformes; family Viduidae; genus Anomalospiza; species Anomalospiza imberbis. The sequence continues at coordinate 13,041,032 of NC_089692.1, read as the reverse complement.
AGCTGATTCTCTATCTCCAGAGGATATCAATTAAACCTCTACTATAGTCTACAGGCTGTGTCTGTTTGTGTCACATACACACAAAAAACTTATTTGACTGGAACAAGGCTTTAGAAGAACAACCTGCTGTGGGGAGGTTAGATAACAGGCTTTTAACACAGTAGATGCACTTCAAACCTCTCAGACCTTTGACTTCTTGAGGCTAAGACTAGAATATATCAAGGATTTTAAATGCTCTTGAAATGACATACTGCTACTATGAAAGCTTTGAAACAGAGAGTGGAGTATTACTGAGTGATAGTGTACATTGAGTCTTTAAATACATTCACCAGAAACATTAGGAGCTGAGTTTTCTCCCCTCCTCCCTCACACCAATTTGATGCTTGGCATCTCAAGTGCCATGGAATGGGGGTAGTATCCATTTGACAATTAAACACCAGAATAGGGTTTTTACCTGTTCAAGAGTGTGTTATTAAATTACTTCTGCTAGCAGTTAATGTCCACACTCCAAAAGGAAAACCCCATACCAGTAACTAGCACACAAATCAAAGATGTTAGAAGGTATCAGTGTAACTACCAAGCCTTCAGATTCACATCCTAAAATAATGGGCTAGCTGTTCCTAGTTTTAAATTAATTCAGTCTGCATTATTTAGCATTTCTAATATTGGAAAGCTGGACAACCTTTGAGAAGTCCCAGTAAAGCATACAAGCATCAGAAAAAGATTTTCTAGGGAAGACAGCCCCTATAAAAAGAGGTATGCTAACTGGGATTAACCTATATTTAAAAGAACAGTAATCAGAAAGGGACATTTCATTAACAATTTTAATTATTTCCAAATCCCTATACAGGTCATACCACATTAGCACCAAGGGCTTTTTTAATTTCAGTATACTTGCAGGTCATCCCAATGAACAAGAATTCATTTTCATGGAGAACATGAACATGGCTATAAAAAAATGTGTCTCTTTTTCAGCCTGAAAGCACAGCAACTTGCATCCCCCCACTCCCTATCCCCCCTCTCCCCTCAAGGCAAGTATTTTCATGGAGCACAGTGCAGCAGCAGTGATGTAACTTTGTGCTCCAGGGATCACAGCTGCTGTCTGATACTTTCAGCTCAGAGGAGCTGGGTTCCCAACACCCTGCACATAACTCTTCTTTGCTCTACTCATTTAACTGAAACATTTTCTTTAAGAGAACTGTAAAGGTTTAAATTGTAACAGAAGATAAAGAATGTTTTAAGATGATAGTCAGTATCTCTTCTGTTAAACATGGAGTCAGTCTTGCCCAAAGGATCTGGTCACTGCTGGATTAACCTGAACACCAGATATCTCAGCAGCACAAAATTCTAATCTGCTCTGCATGAGACAGCAAGATAAAAAGGAAAGCTTTTTTTTTTTGTTTGTTTATTCATTTGGTTTTGCCAAGAAACTTGAGAGACTTCATCAGTCTCCTAAGAAAAGCCATAAATCCAGGCTAGCACACAGAAAGGGTGTTGTAGATGTGCACGCCACAAAAGGCGAAGAGACACTCTAAGACCTATGTGTAAGCACAATTGCACCTGAGAAACTCCCTGGTGTCACATTGCAAGGGTTTCCTGAAGCCCCCAGTGTGTTTTCTGTCCCCTGGGCATATTGACCTAGAATGTGTTTGTGACTAAGTCCAGCCAGCACATATGTTGCTCAAAACACAGCTTCAGCAACAGCGGCTCCATTGCCTGTACCCATCAGCCAATAAATAGAAACAATCACAAAGGTTTGATACTCTGCTAGACAATGCATTCTGCTAGTCAGAGCCATTCTAGAATTAAATTGGGATTTTATATTTCTGATTTTCACACAGTTGTAGCTGCAGAATATTTCAGAGGTGGTTTCAGCAGTGCTGGAATGCCAGCTGTGTACAGTGCTGTGCATGACTGTGTACAGCATTTAGAAAGACAGAGTTACCTCATTTTCCTGGGTGAAATCAAGAGCATCTTCCCCTGATGCAAGCAGAGAATGAAGAATCCTTTGTTTCACCTGCTCCCATTCAACCAGCATTGATTCTCGGTGATACTCCTCAGCCATGGCAAAAGTCTGTTGGTGAAGAACAAGAGCTAAGGAACATATAGAAACACCCACCAGCCTAACTCTGCTATTAATAGACAAGCCCAAAAATGAAACAGAAAATAGCAACTACATAAATCAATCAGGTCAGCCCTCAAGAGCTGATGGTGCACTGCATATTATTTTAACAGGCTCCCTGTTCAGGTACAATGGGATTCACAAAGTAGGTGTATGTGGAATTAAGACAACTCTCACATACCCCCAGCTGGTAAAAGAGGGAAACTGTGTCTTTTCCATGGCACAGCAGCACAGGAATCTGAGCAGGCTGAAAATCAGAGGGCTTCCTTCTTTAACTTAGCAGCACACACACAATATCCAGGTTCTTCACTGATCTGTGTGGTTTGTTGAGACTTAACTTCTCTAATGACCACTAGCTTTTCACCTCCCTGGAGACTACAAAGGTCTGACTCAAAGGTCATTCTTAACTAAGATGCATGTTTATTGCCCATAAACATTTTCAGGTCTTTACCAGTGTATTTTTCTTTTAAATGGGAAATAGGATAAAATAAAATTCAAAATATTAAGGGAAAACAAACCAGTGTCAAAAAAAATCAGGAAGTCTCTATCATCAGGAACATAACTTGGGAAAGCACACAGGAAAATCAAACCCCAAGAAAAAACAACCTTTACCTTTAAAATGGCTGATGTGCTACATTGTTTCAGATCAAATTGGGGAACATATAGGAGGGAACAGCTTTTCCCTCAGTAACGGAAATATTCCCTTATTTTGGCAATAGCATTAGGATAGAGAAGGTGCTTCACTACCTTTTCTGTTATTGTTGGGGTGAGACGAATAGCCTCAGGTGTACCACCACAGGAAATAACAGACTCTCCACTAATTCTAAAGAGAGAATAAGCTATATTGCGTCTTCTACTTCTTTCCTGTTCACGCAGCTCCGTGCTGCAATATACTTAACTAAATGTCTTGGTTGGCTAAGTTTTTCATTTCATTGCAGTTCACTGCGAGGATATTGTCAATTAATGAGCAAAACATTCCTCAGAAGAAAGAACTGATAAGAGACAGTGACATTTGGCAAACAGTTAATTACAGTGCAAGCATGAAACTAGAGCTTAAGATTTGTGTTTCTTTGTTGCATTACAAAATTCACTTTATACTTTCATGGCATGATATAGGTCTCACCCGTCCCTTCACTATAATCACAGGGTTTTAAATATGCTTCAGTAGTTACAGATAATTTTATATAATTGAAATATTTTAATAATGTTTAAGTACTATTTCTTATCATTTGAAAGAAACACGGGCTCAGTTCTAAACTTGATGTCCCCAGTATACATGCAGAGAAACAATCATAACATGAGCACTAGGAAGTACGGAATGACATTTCCAAGAAGGAGTTTCAAGAAAAACAGGAAGCATTTTTCCATGCTGCATAATTCAATTACGAAAAATCACTGTCCCAGAACATGACAGATACCAAAAGCACAAATAGATTCAGAAACAGGATTAGATTAATTTCCTATCAGAAAACAAGCTTCTGCTCAGAGGATCTTCAACACAGCTATTTGTTCACAGGTGAAGATACAGGAGATGAAGAGGGGAAGGCTAACTTTTTCTTACAGGCTAAATACTGATCCCTTTCAAGGGAAGAAAATTAGAGTGCAAACCACTCCTGTTTTTGTTTTTAGGCAAAACCAATGGTGCTTTCTTCCAACTTACCCTCCTCCTAGACTCTTCAATGGCAGACAGCAATGCATTATCTTTTTCATTCTTCAGGAATCCCTGCAGAAAAGGAGAAACAGAGCTTCAGCCAAAAAATCAGCCTTGTACCAACATCAAACACATACTGTGGTACTCAGCTATTTCAGCTCTGAGAAGTGCTCAGAACTCTCTCTGCAGTCCAGTCCCAAGAAGTTTATATGTCACTTTACTTCACCAAAGGTACAGTAAGATGCCCATCCAGAGCAACGTGAAAATGAAAATGCATTAATCCCCTCTTTTAATATGCATTGAATCCTAGTAAAATGTCCTGCTTCTATTCTCTTTTATCTCTGTGTCCCAGCATCTGCTTCCTCTTGCTCTCCATTTGAGGGAGCTAGGATGAAAGCTGGTAGGAGTGATAAGCCAAGATAAGATTGTTGGACTTGAGTATGCTGAAAAAAATAAAACCAGCTTTGACTTGGCAGCTTCAGGCAGAAGTGGAGCTCTTGGAGGACCGATACAACTGTGAAGAAGAGCCTTAAAAATAGTCAGTTGAAGAAGGACAGAAATAACTAAACAGTTGGAAAGCATACAGAAAAAGTTTACCACACAGCTTCTCTCCATGAGTACAGCTGGAGTGGCTAACAATGAAGAATTGTGTTTTTAATTCTCAGTATATGAGTAAATCTCAAAGAGGTCAGGTGTGTGTGAACAAACTGACTTAGATGAGCTGTTAGCTCCTTATCCCAAAGGTTACTTTTATGACCTATACTAGGAAATGTGAAATGAAGTTTTAACTTTAAACAAGTAGCTGTGGGGTAAAATGCAGTAGCACAAAGAGACAACAATTGGGATATGTTTATCACATTTTAACATGCATAGCTTTATATTGAATTTTCACTGTTATATCACCAATTAAATAAACCAAGATGATTTGTATGCCCAGACTTCAACTTAATCATTGTTCAGGTCATAAAAAAGAAAAATAAGCTTTTGTATCCCTCTGAAGTAATCAGCTGTAAATTATCAACTCCATTAAGTGCTAATATCTTAAAAGTCTGTACACTCACTCCACAGCTCTAAAACCAAAAGCTGCTAACAAACCTAGAGAGAGGGAACTCAGTGAACCATGCTTATGCTTTTATAAAGAGAAAACACAGTTGCAGCAGTGTCCAACTGAATTTGTCAGTAATCAGGATGATTTTGTGCCTTTTAGTCTCCCTATCTTCCTGCAAAGAATTCCTGTGGTGACACATGGAGATTTGGGCTTTTGGAAAAATATATTTATGGTAGGTCTTAGAAACTGCCCTGCAGCAGGAATATATACAATCACAAGTATCACAGAGTGATACTTAGCTCTGGGAGGTGAGGAGCAATTGAAATTTTCCCAGTCTGAAGCAATCTGGCAGGACATTGTTGCATAGGTGTGCTGCTTTCTTCCTGCTCCCCAGCACCAGCATGTGAAATGAAGGGCATTGCACCCTCTCCTTCTGAAATATGTAGAACAAGCCTTTGAGGTACATGGGACAGGCTGTGACCCCCTTCAGCTGGAAATAAGAAGGTGACCCCTTTCTGTACACCAGAGAGAGAACAAGCCGCCCTCCTCCAAGAGACATGCAGTGCAGTTCCGCAGAAACAGCCCTTGAATTACACGCGAAGAGAGCGGTCACGCTACCCAGCCTATTCTTCATTTCACCAGCCGACAGGTCCTGCTTTATTTTTAGACAATGCCCACAGAGAAATCACAGTTACAACCTGAAAAAAGGAAGCTAAATCCAGATCCTTGCACACGTCTGGGGACCAGCTATTACAGCAGCTGTCACTGAGACAAGGGTTGCCGCAGCCACCTAACTGGGCCAAGACTGAGCCTCAGCTCTGTGCAGGAGAAGGATGGAGACGTGCCTTGTAAGACTTGTCCCTGTCTGCATGGGTAGAAGGACTTTGGGAGGGCAAAGAGTTTTCTGGGTTCCCTTTTTTTTTTTTCCCCCACCTTCAACCTAAAATGGAGAAAAATTACCTGGAATTAAAGCAAGCAATGCTTCAGAGCACACACCAATTTGTGAACAGAAGAGACAGACCCGTTTCTGATGGTAGAGATCAGATGCTGCAGAGAACAGCGTGTCAGCTGTATTCTAACAACACTGCTAATTTCAGAGTCAAAACCAGCTCACTGTCTCCAAGATGCAGACCTACAGTTACCTGGATGTGATGGATGGTGTGAGCTTGCAGAGGTCCTGGATGACTGGCTCCCTGCTTGCTCTGTGAGCACTGGACTCCTAAACACCCCAAGGACACAAGTCCTACCTTTTCTGCCCTTGGTCTTCCCCTCTTTCCTTTCAGGGATGTGTACACTAGCAGGTACCTGCCTAGAAATGTACACAGCAATGATGGTAATCAACAGGGTAATTTAAGATGTGCTTGAACTTCCCTTGATGTCAGTAAATCCAGGCTGAGTGTCTTAATGAAACCGCCCAGCTCCCAGAGAGTTCCGCTAGGTCTGTTTAAGAGATTATATTACACCGAATGCCAGTTAGAGGATAATTGTCTTTTTCAATCTCAAAAACTACTTCTTTAGCAAAATAAAATCCTCACATATTCCAAATAACATCTGTAATGCCTCAGTAAGGAGAAATAAATTTTAAAAAGGTTGCCCGATGTCTTGTGCTAAACATTATGACTCTAGCATGACAATTTCTGCTTCAGTTAATTACAGGCTAATTGTTAAACCTCAGAAGAGGGAGTTTCAGTAACTGACACTGGAGCTCCTGTTACTGCTTGTGCGAGCTGCTTCTACTTACTTAGGCCAAATAAGAGCTCCTGGGGGTGTCACTCCCGGCTTTGGTGGCCAGAATTTCACTCGTTAAGAAAGCGAGGTGCGTCGGGCTGGCTGCTGGATTCCCTGGATTTATCGCATTGCCACCTAGTGGTGCACTACACGTTGATCACCAGACACGATTTCATGGATATACATAAATGCACACAAATGCACCTCTGCTGCATGAAAATGCAGAGCCCCGGAACAAGGATAGGCAGAAAGATGGCAGAGATGCTCTTTACATCAGAGAGTTTTTGTCCTCAGAAATCCCAGGTCACTTTAAGGGATCACATATCTCTTAAGAAGGCTGGGCTGTGAACAGCACTGGTTGTGCTCACCAGTTACATGTGCCCTAAAAGCTTTCCGCAGTCCCAGCGGCAAGGTTTGACTTTGGCACGAACGCTGGCAGACTGTAACAAGGATACAGAGGTGCAGCGTTCAGCACACATGGAGAGTGCACGACCCACAAAGCAGGAGCTGCCCTCTCAGGGTAGATGCTGCTGATTGTACGAGTAGCCAGACATTGCTTCATATTCAGCATCCAAAGAGAAAAGTGGGAGGAGAACAGAGATTATTGTTAAGAGAGAAAAGCTATTTCACAGAGGCAGATGGCAAAGATAGGAACAGCCAACATGAGCATTGCTGTAATCTCAGAGGTGAAAACCTCACCTTGCAGCTCCCCAGGCACAAGCTCTGTCTGTGCAGGGATCCCAGTGTAGCCTGGATTTTGCTTGAAAATGAAAATCTTACTTCCCTGAGGCGGGTTTATGCAAAAAGCTCACAGAGCCTTAATGTCACATCACTCTGCCCTCCTTTAGTGAGTAGCTTTTGATTTTCCTCTCTTTTACTGTCTGACTCCCACACATCCTTCCTGCATCTAGTGTGGAAGGGAAGTAACATAACTCTTCTCCATCACCAGTTCTTTGCACCACTCACTGCCGAATGTTTCCCACACACCATTTGTACAATATCCGATGCGATGGTGTTTGCAAAACACGGACACAGGCACAGAAACACACCCACTCTCACACCTTCAGGCTCCCGCTTCTCGGTTAGTCCCGCTTACACTTACGTGACTACTGACTCTCAGCATCTTTCCTAAGCACATTCCAGATCCTCTTGGATCTCCTACACCTTGAATTTCAGCCTGATCTCACAGTCTCCCCTTTTTGCTGAAATCCAGCCTCACTCTGCTTCACTCGCTGATGGTTTGTAGAAGTGGCCCCACAGTGGAAGGGCAGGACAGGACCCCTGGCAGCCTGTGCTTGCTCCACAATTATCTCTCATCTTAGACAGCCACTGACTGACACAGGCTGGTCTGACAGCAACCAGCACCTGCCTCGCTCCAGCCTGAATTCCAGCAAGAGTGTGTTCCAGTAGTTCATTATCAGTACAAAAGGGCACAGGTGCACACACACCAATGGTCTCTTTTTGACAGGAGACTGAAAGTCTCTTCCATTTACTGCAGTAAATGGGGTTAGTAAACTCTCCTGGCTAAGAGAAGTCTCTTAATTACTTTCATCAGCCAGGCCATACTTTTAATACTTGATCTTAGTATTCAAGCTGTCAAGAGAAGGCGGATGTTGCCAAATAGTATATTGAGGCTTTGGATGTTGACAGCAATGGGTGCTTTTTCACTGGCACAAAAAGAAAGAAGAAAATGAAATGAACAATCTGGGACCATTTCAAGTCAATTGCTCTTTGATTAAAATATTTCCATGTGCTGGATTTCCAGTAGATCCAGTGAATCCAGCAGGGACAGTTAACAAAAATCACTCTGGCAACTCCAGGTGAAGCACCTGAATTTGCTATTTCTACTGGGAACTCTAAGAAACAATTTGCTAAATACAATCCAATTGAAAACATGGATACATCTGAGCCCACTCCTGAGGTGGTGTACCCTGGCACAACCCTCCTGGCCATGTTCTGTTTGGAAACAGAAAATGAAGCAAAACTACTTGTCACTTTTTAAATCTAAATTATTGTTTGTGCTGACACAAGCATCGGTGCTTGCTGGCTGGCTTTAAATAGATAGGCCAAAGGGTGAAGAGTCACAGCCAACTATTGTGTTCCCAAGGATGGGGACACACCAGTGTAGCATGGACAGTATTTGTCTATTCACTCTTCCATCGTATGCGTGACACCACAATGTCACACATGCAATATGTGGAATACAATATGGAAGCTTCCATAGGTCTCCCATGATTTGTTTTTCAGCAAGCATCAGTTTTTTTGGGCTAAAGCCATGCAGATAAGCAGCTTCACTACATACTTTGGCCTGTGCAATACTGTGCCCTTCAAAGCAGCAAGGCAGATGCCCAAAGATCAGCTACCAAGCACGAGCCAAGAGCATTTGTGAAACTGGCTTCCTCCTTGGAGAGCTTCAGATGGCAAAACTGCTATGGGGCCAAAACAGACTGAGGGCAGAGAGTAAGGTAACCCAAGGAAGGGTGATTCAGCAGTCAGTACCACTTCAAAGCTGCATGAGAGGCAAGGAATGCATCATTGTACACAGACAAAAAGCCCACTGGAAAGGACAGTCTGATGAATCTCATCCCATAGCTCTACACATTGTTCAATTTAAGGATTTAGCAATACAAAATTTCCCTAGCCTAAGACAGCTGCAGTTGTCAAACTACAACATACATTTCTCAACTTCCTTACCATCATGTTTAGAGTGGGAAATTCCGCAACATTTTTAATTCCCTGTTGACTGAACAGAAGAGGCAGGGAAAAACCAGAAGGCTTTAGAGTTTGATAAGACCCGAGTCAGTTGTTGCATCAGAGACTTTCAAAGCAACAGCCGTGTTGAAGCTGAAAAGGGAAAAGCACATAGCCATAGCTAGAACACAAAACTGTGCTAATACAGCCAAACACTGGGCTTGGGGAAGATCTGCTGCTCTGCCACCTGCCTTCACAGGGGTCGAATCACATCCCCCTGTGCACTGTGACCCTGCTACACACTTGTAGCCAATACTCATGCTCAGCTGGTTTGAGAGTCAAGCTAGGAGAGTTCTTCCCCACCCTGCAAGCCAATAGCATTTGAGTGGCACTAAGTCATTAAAATATACAAAGCCTGGCTTCATCTCTGCTTCCTTGCGTGACTAGTAGCAATCTTAAAGACTACTTCAGGGTTTTTAAAGTGGCTTCCTGCTCCAGCAAAATCAAATTTTGCAAAGCTGCAATACTGTCTTCCTTTCATGATGGAGAAGCAGCAACCTGGGCCTCGCCCCAGCAGCAGCAGGAGTCAATGCAGGCCAGGCTGGAGCCCATGAGCAGTGCAGAACAAGAGGGGCACCTCCACTTGCCCACAAGGCTCTCCCTGGGGCTGTGTGCACCATGGAAGATGCACAGAACACCCCTTCCCAGAGACAAGCACTGGGGCAGGAGCAGGCCTCCCCTACCTTGCCATTGGTACACGTTGATGCAGCGACCAGGTTCAAACACAATCTTTAATCCGTGTTACAGAGTGAGCCTTAAGCAAATATTTACAAAGAGCTCTCTGCTGCAGGTTAGTGCCTGCAATGCAAAGATCTAGCACTCTTTTCTGTATTATTTTACTGGTTTAGACCATTTGATCTGTGAAACTCATGCAGTTTTCACAGTAATCTTAAGACGGTATGCAGGAATATTGGATTTTGCTGTGTTGGATAAATATCATTATTCCTTCTAGCCATGACAGGAGAAACTCAAACTGCCGAAAGAAGCATTCATTCCTTGGGAAAATCACGGATCAGCTCTAACATAAGCAGGGGCAGATGGTGCACGCTCTTTGACTCTTGCTGGGCCTGTTTGAATCTGGCAAGTGAAGACTGGAAATGTGTTCCTCAGACATACAGGCTTGAAGGGAAGAAATACAAAAGTGAGTGGCTAGCACTCACTTCAGCCAGGACACCATCCATTAAGCATGGAAGGCTTATATCAATACAATATCAGTTAATATAAAACCATCAGTTAGTATCAAACCATCCCCAGCACTCAGAGGCACCACCACATCCCACACCCAACCGCAGTCCTCCAAAACACATCTGCAGCATGTAGCCAGCAAGGAGAGTGCAGGTATCTGCAGTGAATAGAAGCAAAATTTACCATGAAACATACAGGGAGCACAGCTTTATCATACTGGAAATGTCTAGAAAAATACCACTGTTCAGATTTCCTGCAGAAATATTGTGCCAGGCACTCAGCAGCGCCAAAATCAAACTCTCTGCTATGTGGCACTGCTTGTTCCATGTATAAATGGAGATCATCACTGCTGGCAAGAAACATGATTCTGCTTAATTTTAGTTTCTTCTAATTCAACACAGGATGCTCAGTGAGTTCATGCACTATGAGATTTCAGTATTTCATTTAAAACTGTACTTACACATGGCTTAACTCGTGACATAACATGAAAACTCATTGCAGTGTTCCTGTGTATTTTAGATTTTTAAAAATATGTCAGAAACATTTCCAGGATTTAACAAATCCAAGTGCAATTAAAATGATTGAAGTAGGAGATGAGTTTTAAAAAAACACCACAATATATCCACCATTGCAATGTATATAATTTATATACTGCTTACACAGCATACCTAATTATTAAAATATTAGTAAATATCCATACTTTTTGTTCTGTCTTTCCCCTCCATCACAGTGAAACCAACAGAACTTCAATTACACAAGTTAGTTTCTCATTCACAGACTCTAAAAATTGGTGCCATGTCAAGGTTGGCTGCACAGCGCATGGGAATGCTGTAAGTTTTTTTCAAAGTCACAAAGACTTTAATGGCATAAGACTAAGATAATACATTTCTTAATCCAAAATTTTGCAGCGAAGTTGATTACAATGAAGTTCTCTTTCACATACAATCACCAGCCTCCACTGCACAGATCACTTTTGACAGCAATTGTTAATGCAACACAAAAGTACTTTAAACAACAGTGCTACTTTCTCTAGTGATCCTGTCTTTCTCCCCAGGCATATACTCCTTTTCCTTCTCCCTGTAATATGACTGGGAGCAGTTCAACAACAATCCCAGGTCCTATCAAGGTACAAAGCACCAAGGAGATCTGTGCAATAACAAAACGAAGTCTAGAATAGCCCTAACCTGCTGAGAGGTCATGCAAAGAACAGGAGGAGTAACAATGAAAACAAATATCAGAACTGGAAAGGTACTACCATCTTTACATTCCTAAATATTTTTATCAGGAATATAAACATCTCTGTGTTTTATTAACTGAATAAATATAAAAATGGAAAACTAGAAAGAAGGTAGACAGACTCTTGCCAGCCAACTGTGGCAGTAGAAGACATTACTCAAGAAGGAGCTTTTTCAGCTGGCTAACACTGGTACATTACATCTGAAAACACCTCAGATGGTGTTCCTGTTTGTCTTAATCAAGACAAAGAAACCAAAATGTCACAAAGGCAATTAAAAACAGCTCTACCTCACTTGGAATTACAACTTCTTGAGTGAGGGAGTCTCTCCACACAGATCAGGCCAGCAGGAGCAGCAGCAGGACTCACGGGAAGCCCATCTCCTGTGGCACCAGCATCAGCACAGAGCGAGCAGACCACACAGTCTGAAACCTGAGCTCATTCACCAAGTTTCCAAATATATGGCTACCTGTTTTTCTTGACATTTTTGAATGCAGAGGGATGACCTTAGTGTGGGGCTTTGCTCAGTGCTATGATGAGTGGTTACAGCCTCTCCCCTGAGCTATACAAGTCCTCGCATGATCCTAAATAAAAAATACAAGCCTACAAAAATCACTAACGCGTCAAGAGATCCACAACCAAAACTCAAGGCTTTGCCTCTTTTCTGGAATTTAAGTAAATTAAATTATGAGATAATTCCAGTGGCTTGAGATCCACAATGCAATCCCATAGTGAAAATATTTATAGCATGCAAACAAAGATAAATTCTGATCATCTACTAGAATAAGCTGTTATACGCGCCTCTCCGGTATCACATCTTTTAAGGGAATATAGTGAAAAAATCTAGAGACTTAAATGATTTAATATCTTCATTGTACAGTCATATCTAAGGCTGTAATGTAATACGTCTTGCTGGAAACATGCTCGCATCAGGCAGGACGCCCTCAAATCAAGCCATCGAAACCAATTTCACTGATGACGCCATTTTCTTATTTCTTTCGCTGCCATTTTAGCATCGTGGTTACTCCACATTTCCTCGAGAAGTAGCTGTGCATTCTCCCTGCTCTAAGAGGAAGCCATGCTCGAATAACACGGTGACAAATCAAACTCCTATGTTGAATTTCTGCCCCTGTCACATCCTTGCATGGCAGGGGCAGATACGAAGCACAGTTGCCATTGCAGACCACACCTCAATTTCCTGTACCGAGAGCTGGCGAGGCATCTCCTAAGATGGTGCAAGCTGAGAAACCAGCCACTGGAAATCCACAGGCACCACACAAAAAATTGATACAACTGAGGAAAGAGGAGTGTCCAGCTCTCTTACAGGAGGTATCTCTCTGAACCCCACGGAAAACACTGGCTAGTAAGGGAGTAGTTTGAAAAGAGAAGCAAACGGCATAAAGGAGGCACACAGATAAGCTTGCAGTGTCTGCTGCTGGACTAATTGTGTATTAGTATTAACATATAGGCAACCACAAGAACCCACTTAACCTGGCAGCAGAAAATTCATTTTTTAGTATCACATCCAAAAGCCACCCCAATCAATCAAGTATTCCTTATCCCAAAATGACATTTCTGATGGATCACCAGGAAGAGGGGCAAATTATTAAACAAACTTGCTACTCATTAACACCCAGCTTCCTCTAATTCACTTCTAAAAATTTTATTGCAGTTCTTCAGTCTCCCCCATCCCTTGCTAAGTGCTTTATCCTTCTGCTTGTCTGACTGGGAACGTGTAACCTTGCGGTTTGCGAGAAACAGGGATGCTCTCAGGATTTTTTGAAAACCAAAACATGACTGATATTTCCACATCTCTTCCTTCACAATTTCAGATGAGTTGAAACAGTTAAATGCCTTCAAGTTAGTCTGAAACTGTAGGTAAAAAACACAGTAATGAAAAAAATTGGTTCTCTTTACCTTCTCTGGATTCAAGTAGTGAGCCTGGCAGCACTGAGTCTGACACTGTCCCTGTTCTCAGGCTGACTCAAGTGGAACAATTTTGGCTGCTGTGCCCCCATCCCACAGCTGAAAGCCTGCCTACTGCCTTCCTGAACATTCCTGAGGAGCACGAGTTATTTTTCTGCTTCATGAAAAGAAAAGCCAAGCAGCATCTTCCAACCTCCATCTGCATTTCAGACAGAAAGCGATGCAGGCAGCGAACGCTCGTTGCCTCAAAGGGACAACGCCTGGTTCAGACATCAGAATCCTGTCAGCACTGGAAATGCGACAACCAAGTTACACCGGGATGCAAATCCTGAACCAGCATAGATGGCTTACCCCAGTGCTGTACCTCCACAAAAGGGATTCCTGTAACATTTCTACTGCAGTTTGAAGTCTCTCAGAAAAACCCATACAGAGAAAGAAAACCTTTCCCAAGTTAAATTTATTTCGCTGATAGCGACTAACACGACAAAGAGACAAGATTACATTCACTGTAGTGTGAAGAATGTACGCTTTTTTTTTTTTAAATACACACTGGAATGTCAAGAAAATGTGTGAATTTGAAGTTCAGCCCTCTTAAATAACATAAGATGATTTGGCAAAATCATCCACCTGAGTTAAAAAAAAATAAGCCCAAGTTAGCTACCCCATTTTTCCTCAGTATTTGCACATAAATCATAGCTACTTTGTTCGCCTAATAGCTATTTTCAACATGACACCTTATCCCCTAGAACAAATATAAATATTTTACTGACAGTGAAACCAAGCAATTTGGAGTTCATACATGTCACGATATCTTTAAATCCTCAATTTAAACATGCCATGGTCTTTAGAAATGGTTTTTCCTTACTACGTTACTGATATATTTCACATAGTTAATTATTTAAATTACATATGAATTATTAATTACAGATCATTAAAATAAGAAACAGAAGTCTGGAATTTGCCTGTTATAATTATACAACTTATACTTTAAAATGTTAGCCACTAAAGGGCTCAGAGAGAAAAGCATACATTCAAATTCTCTGCTGCAATAAATATGTTACAATAAACACTTTATCCTTTTTCATCTTATTTCTCCTGTTTTGTAATAAACCTAAGGTTTAAACTTTCCAGACTTGGGGCATGAGGCTGGTGTGCTGAGGATACACCACAGACAATAGGTTTCCATTTTTCTCCTCTGGCTGTACTCCACCCTGGCTAAGGAACTGTCTAGCAGTGCGTGCCTTTATTTGCGCCTTGCATTAACAAGGCACGCAAGCTTTCGGACTTTAATGTAAATTAAATGTCAAGTGCAGATGCTGCCAACAGATATCACGGAAAACCCTGCTATAAGAGACCTATAGCTAATTATTCTTTACAGTGGCTCAGTCATTTTTTCATACATTAATTTATGGAGCTTAGTTGAAGTCTGTCTCCCACCCACTTCAAACAAAGGAAAATAATTTGCCACACTGTACTAACTGCAAGGATAACTGAGCAGTCTCCCCTACGGGGTCAGTGGGGATGGGATGGCTTCCTCCATGTTTTTACACAAGCAAACCACATATTTAATTGTCCTTTACTTGATTTTTTGCTGAGCTGCTTTTGTGGAAAGACCCCCCTTTGCACAGGTAATCTGGTTGGAGAGAGGCAACTTTTTGGCCATGCTATGCCACTGTTCCATCTCTTCCCTCTGAGCATTTCTCAGTTCACAAAAGGAAGAGTGCAGAACGTGGCACACAGGCACCTTAATATTTGGGGAGGGAGCTCCAAAGGAGGCAAGTCACTCTACTGCAAAAGCCCAGGTGCTGTCCCAGCACAGTTCATTTTATTAAACTGCTTCCTTTCATATACAAAAATAGAACTGAAAGGAAAGGAGAAAAATCTACTCACTCTGTACTTTTGTCCCCATACCATAGCCAGGCAGAGCTCCCAGTTTCATGCAGCTTCTAAGTCCCCAGGTCTGAAAGTATTAAATGAGCTGCCACCCACCCAGCTAGTAATGGCCACCACATTTATATAAATGTTAATTCCCTGACTGCTTCCCTTTACTATGACTTTACTGGATTAACCCTTTTCATAACGTATCCTATTCACTTGAAAGAGGGTTGGGACCTAGGCTACAAACTCCAGGTTGACTAAGCAAATATGCTTCACCACCTCATTTAAGAAATTAACAAAACAAGAAAAAAAAGCAAATCTCCACATATCTTCATTTGCTTTGAAAGAGTAGAAATATCTTCTCTCTTATTTTTGTCCTACATTTGAAATCCTGACTTCAAAATAAAATTCAAGAAAGTTTAACGCGTCTTCTAAATAAATCTTAAGTGCATATGTAAGAACAGGGGAAACAGAATGGACCAACATCTCTGCACCACAATGAAAAGCAGGAGAAAAAAAATCATAATCAAGTAGCATCTTTATTTTTTGTTTAAAATACTTCCATAGACTTTTCATAGCCTAGGGAACAGAAAACAGGAATAAAGGCATTCAGAAAGTTATGCTACTGTATTTCTGCATAAATGAAAAGCAAAGTCAGCAATGTCAAGAGGGTCTTTAAAAAGGCAACACAAATGAAACCCAAAGCAGACGCTGGACTGCCCCACCCAACAGCTGCTCTAGCAAAGAACATTGGAAGGTAAAGGCACAGACCTTCCCATTTCTTTTCTGTGAGCAAAGGACCTTTTCTCCAAAACTACCCACCTGTTCTCTTTAATTACTCACCTACAAATTAAAACAACCTGCAGCAACAGCACAAAGAGAAACCGCCATAAAAGACACCTATAGGAAAACTCTCTCTTATCAAAGCAAGCTTTTTATCCTCATTTTATATATTTTAAAAGATAGACATTCCTACCTGTAGATCTCAGTACTGAGGAGTTACAAACCTGTTAATGCTGGCTGTAACTGCCACACTTCAGCTGCCTGGTATTTAGGCTTACACAGCTGTATCTATCCCTATTAATGTTCAAGTTTTCTCATCTAAAAAAAAAATATATATAAATCAAACCTGCAAGTCTTGAAATGGCTGAGACAGTCAAGAGTCCAGCAAGACAATAAGAAAGCAGCTGCTTTCCACGGCTGAACACCACTGCCTGTAAAGCATCTATATATTTTTTTCCAGTGGTGCTTTATTCAAATTCTAGGAAAAGCATCAGTCTGAAACCAGTAACTGATGGGAGTAACAGTTTATAGGTTACAGAAGGATATTTTATTGTTAACGGACTGTACCATGTAGGAATTAGGAGGGGGTGAGGCAGCAGGCAGGCAAGAGGAGAGAGATGCTACTATTTTTTTTCCCTGAGCCACTGCAATTACCCTGATGTGAATTTTTGATGACTTCCGACATATTGCATGGTTAATAATCGTTTCAGCTGTCATGTTTGGTTAATGTGGAAAATGCATTTGCTGCATTGTGATGCAGCACTCCAGCCACAGATTGTAACACCAGTTGTGAAGCTATTCCCTTAACTGAGCTGCATGAATTTGCACATACCATGAGGCTGAAATAAATGGTAGTTTGATTTTTATACAGCAACTGAAAGCTTCTGCCATTTTAGACCTGCAGAGCTGTTGGTACAACTTGTACAGGCAGATAATTTTACTGCATATTAATTGCTGCTGATGCTCTTTAAAGGGGAGCTTTGATTCTCCATTGTTTTGCTGTGTTTGGTTATTTAGCAGTTAAAAGACTGAGATACTATTTATGTTAAACGTCGCACATTTTTGTAGCTTTACACAGGTTATTTAATTGTAAGCATATATACATCAATGAAACTGTCAGCACTACAGAAATGCAGCCTTGTTATTCATACAGGCTCAACCTACTTCTTCCTCCATATGATACTTAAGAGTATGTATATATATAACCTTGTTTTACAAATGATTGCACATGAGGTGTGAAAATAAAATGATTGCACGTAAGAGGTGAAAATATGTTGCTTACAATCAAATAAAGAGAATTTTATTTGCAAAGTACCACTTCTTCACCCAGACTTTAAACATCAAACGGAAAAGTATAAGGTTACATAAATACTCGCGTGTGCCTTTCTCTGTCACCAAGAGAAAAACAATGCTGCAAGCAATCATGCAATTACAAGAGGAGATGTAAAACTGCAGAGATGAAACCATGCTAGGAGCCAGTCACCCGATGATTAAAGTCAGGCCAGTGTATTCCAGCAGTCAGGTGATGGTGCCATCATTACAGTGCAGAAAGCCATGGAAAAATCGAGAAACAGACCACCCCCATCTTCAAGAAAAAAATTAGAAGCACCAAAGGAATAAAGAATGCACTTGTTAATATGCCAAACGTACAACCATGAAAAAGCATTTTACAGAATGTGTGTGTAACACTATCGGGAAGTTACTGTCACAGGTCCCAAGTGCACATTTAACCCACGGTGCCAACCCAGCTCCAGTCTGCAAACTGCTGGTGACACTCCTAAATTCAAAGTTCATTCTTTTTAAATTCCAGAACAACAGCCCTGCTGCCACATCACTTCATTTCACAGTTCAGCAATTCTGCTCACAAATGCACGTCTTCAATTTGCAAACACATACGTGCAAAAAAAAAAACAGACTTGGGATGTCTACGTTTAATGAAGAACAAAAAGCTATCGGGAGAGTGTTTTACTGTGCATGAACACTGACATACCTGCAGAATTACCACCAATTCATTAACTCCACTTCTGTTTAAATTAAAACAACACTGCAATGCCTATGTTAGACATGAAATATCAGAAAATATATTTTCTATGGAAAAAAACAGGAGTCTCTGAATTACCATTGTACTCTCTGGTTTGGGAGCAATTCCCATTAACAGTGTTATGTCTGCTGAAGGTGCTCTGTGGCTCAGACTCACCTACCCCAAAGGCATCATTGCACCTTGCACAATTCAGAGTTTTGCAGGTGGCAGAGTGATTGCTTACAATGTGTTCTGGCTTTGAAATTAGCAAACCTTATCTTAAAGGTGATTTTCCTCAAGTGACTGCTAGGAGCAATCCCTCCCTGCTTGTGACCAAATGAACACTGAATATCTGAATCCTCCCACCAGGCATTTCACCAGTGGAGAAGACAGGGTCTGAATCCAACATTCTTAGAGGAAAACTGCAGTCAGTTGCATTGCAGGGAAAATTATTGATCACAACCAGCAACAACCCATAGTGCAGGCAAAGTCCCTTTTGGGAGAGGAAGGTTAATACATTTGCAGGGATAATTTAACTCTGGCATTCCTCCTGCATTTCTGAGCATCCATGTCTGGCACCATCGCTGCTGCTGGGCTTGCTTCAGTGACTTGCCACTCACCTCACACACACTGCTCTGGTTTTGATGGCTTCTCCCCCAACTTACCTCTAGTCTGCATAACCCACTAGTGGTGCAGAGACAGAAGCACCAAGGATACACAGACCTTTTGCTTCCTAGCCGAACTCTGAAACAGGTAAAGGTACCTGGAGGGACAGTCGACTCTTTAGGACAGACAGCAGTCTCCCAGGAATTTCAGGAGCACTATCATCCATCTGGAGCTGCTAGCCACAGCTTAAATGTGCTGCTTTTCTCAAGAGACATTCTCTATTATTTTCTGGCAATATAATGCTACTGCAGAAGCTCCTTGCAATTGCAGATCTAGGCATTACAATCAGCGCGATTATATATCTATACTTTGTTTTACATATTGCATTACCAGGGAAAGCCTTCCTGGTGTGGTTCAGCATAGCACTGTCTCCCATTACCTATGGATTTCTTAAAGCAACAGCTTTGAGGGATGTGAACAGAAACTAACCACCCCAAATGGCTGTTAGTGTAAACAACTGTGAGCGCTAAGCCAGCTAAGATGTCGGAACTGCTATCTGTTTCACTGGCAATCAATTTAGTGGAGCGTTCAGTCAGCTCATGCATCAATCACTTCTGCACTCTGATGTGACTGTGGGAGGAGAAGAAGGAAAACTACTGTTCAGGGCTGCTGGGCCCCAGCTAAGGAAAACTGCAAAAGTCTTCCTTCTGAGTAGAAAGCATCATCTCTCTAAGAGAATGACAATGCAGAGAGAACGCAGAAGCTGTTGGAGTAAGAATATCCTTCTCTGGGTCACGATCATTCCCTCACTCTGTCTCTGGGTGTTCACAATGACCTCCTGCCTTGGTAGGTAAAGCTTCATCTCTGGAGTGAAGGAGATTCCTTCATCATGACTACAAAAACAAAAAAAACAAAATATGCAATCACCCTTACCTTAAAAAAACCAAAACCCACCAACAAACCATAAAACATGGCAGCCTGCAATCAGTTATATCATCTCCTTTTCTTTCAGAATTGCAGTGGAGAGGGGTAAGGTGGAAAATAGGACCAGCATCCCTGGATCTGCTCCTGTATTAGTGCTGTTATGAAGCTCTACAGTTTCAATGTCTGCCACTGCTGGTGAGCATTAGCCAGCAAAATTGAGAGACATTGCTGGCAGTGAGTTTAAGCAGTGTAACAGTAGCTCCTTCCCAAAATTTCTTCTCTGCTTAATCCAGCACTGTAGCAGCAGCAGCAAATACTGCACTGTCATACTGGCTCTGGAGAAAGCCTTAAAGCATTAGCTGGTCCTCTCTGCAAGGCCAGCAGGGTGATTATCCAGCATTAATGACAGGCGAGGTCTATTCCTCTGTCTTCAGCTCTGCACACTCATCCTAGTCCTTTCAAAGGGATGCAGAAAGAACAGCCAGAGAGTTCAGGAGCCCAATCCAAGCAGGTGGTGAATGAAAGAGGAAGAAAACCCAGACTAACACTTCAACATCAGTACAGTTACACACAAGCAGAGCAGAGCAAACAGTCAGGTTGAGTGTATTATGATGCTACTGGCCTGTCTAGCAGGGAATTTGGGCTTTGTTGCAATGGGCTAACTTACATGGACTAAGACAAATAAGCCATCCAGAGTCAAAACAAAAACTAGAACAGGGAAGTGACCAGCTCCAGTAACATCCACTATCATCATCACAGGAGCCATCCTCCTTCAGGGGAAAAACCACCAAGGCACTCACTGGGAGTTGCTGGCTGGTTAGAGAGCTCAAAGGACACCTGAGTTTCAACACAGCTTTAGAACTAAATTTGTACCAAACAAGAGGCAGGATGTGAAGGCAGAGAGCAGGAAACACCCCTGAGAGAACCGACTGAGGACCAGTGCTTTGTGTGACCAGGCAGTTCCAGGGGGAAGTGAAACACAAATCCTGTAAAATTAGAAGAGTGCTGGTCCCAAGCAGGGGAGAGGTGGGGGGAGCCCAGCCAAGCAGAGAGGATTAGCACCAACACTGGCAGTGCTGTTACTGCCATCCACACCCCAATTAGTGGTATCATTTGTCCGGATGAATGGGGAACTTGCACTCAATTCGGCAATTTGACAGGGTGTCACTGAACTACCTCACGTCCATATTTATCCAAGAGCCAAGTGCAGGAACCAGTTTTAATTAGAGCCTGTTTGACAAAGAACCGAGGGTATTACCCATGCTCTCACCATCAAACGATAATTGAGATGTAATCGTTTAAACAAAGAGCAACAAGTGTCCATTTACCCAAAGCCATTGTTAAATACCCACTAGGAGATTATTTTCAAAATTATAATGTGCCATGAATATGCAAACCACTTTCCATCTTTAGCATTGAAAAGAATAATCACCTTTAAAAAAACTCACACCACCAAAAACCACAACTGAAAGCCAAACAGCTATTTTGCAGCAGAATTTGAGGAGTGCTTTAAACACGCCAATGCTAATTTAAAAGGTGGGGGGAGAGAAGTGATGGCTCTGCTTTGGGGCCATTAAACTCTGTCTGGAAAGCCCTCTTTTGTACAGCACTAGCCTGCTGTAAGTCTGTAATTATGAGGAGAATGTGTTAATTTTTAATTCAGATTGCTAACCCCTTTTTTATGTACAAACCCTGCGTGTCAATCCCTCTTGCAGATGACTGTAAGCACCGACATGATCAAATTCAACCCTCGGTGGTAAAAGCACGCTCTCCCTGGGAGGTTTGGCACTGTGCATTGGAAAGCAACTCAACCTCGTAGTGAAATAGCTCTTTTATAAAACTGTCACCTCAGCATCGTGGCAAGCAAAACCTCTCGACCCACAGCCTATTAAACCAGAACCATACGGCCACTGATATTCACACCTTCGTTTCAGCATTCTTCTGTCTGGCTACTGAAATTCTAACACCGCTACACAGGAAGCTGAATTCCCACGTCCCTCACATTCCCAAACACAGGCAAGCACAGGATGAGGAACTTAACCTACCACTGCCTGGAGGCCCACACCAAGTTAATAGCTGTCAAACACTAAGCTCGTCTTTCATCTCTTCTGACTCCTACTGATACCAGCAATCCGCGGAGGAACCTGGCTTAAGACCATGCTTTGACACAGTCCAGCAATGAATTATTAACTCCAGCAGAAGCTGCAAAGCGTCAGCTAGGAGCAAACATGAGCCTTCTACGATGATTAACCAGAATGCAATTATCAATGCTCCTGCTTCTCACAAAATGTCTCCAAATTCCCCATCACATAAAGTCCAAAAGGCACCACACAGAAATGCACATCCACATGGCATGAAAGCAGAAACAATTCTGTGCTTTCACCTTTGTTTCTTCAGGGTTATAGTATCAGAGTGGTCTGAGAGACAGCAACTATATGTGGACTTGCAATACTAACAGAAGAGTCATATATGCAGAACCAAGTCCATATTTTTATTTTCCACAGCAATTCAATACATCTTGGACTGGATAAAACACAGTCACAGAAACTTGCCTGAAGATTCAGAACCATCCTTGGACATGTTACACCACACTGGGCACACAGAAGCCAGCTGTGGCTCCCAGCCTGCTCACCAACAGTAGACAGATGAAGATAGATACATTAACCCCTTATGATGGTGAATGCTACACAAAAGGGCAGCCCAGCCTCCTTCTGAAACACATGGGCCCACCCTGCCAGTGGGATGTAAGATATGAGCCTCTAGCAGCATTCCAACGTTCAGGAAGAACAACTTGCTCAATTCTCTGCCAAAGGAATCCAGACAACTCCCCATATTAAACCACCATGTGTAGAGAGGCAACAAAAACTAGTGATAGACCTAAGAAGACCTGGTGAATCCCAAGATGTTTGCTTGGAATGAGGTGCCATGCCATTCTGAAATTAGCAGTGAAAATCCAGGATGAAGACAGCATTTTAGTTTTTACTTAGATGAGAAGCTAAATTTGTGCTTTTCCTTTAATTACAGTTGCCAGCTCTGAAGAAAGTGGCACTAGAACTGCTGGCCAGCATGGAAAATAAACACCCACAAGCACGCAGGTTAAAGTGAACCACAGCAGTTGTATGGCAGCTTTGTAAAACCATCCTTGTATTTCTCATAGTGAAAGTACAACTGAAATCAGTATTGGCACCTCAGCAGGCTTAATTAGAAGTCAGGTCTACTCTATTCAGGTCTTTATACTGTGCTCATTACATTAATATCCAAGTGCCTTCCAGTCCTGCATTAAGTGACATGACTAACATCTGTCAGTGTTGTTTGTTCTCTTCTCCATTTCCTGGAGGAGTGGAAACACAGTGTTCAAGCAGATCACAGAACACCCAGAGACTGGGAAGGGGGATTCCTTAAGCCCTGGCTCACACAGAGCATGGCCATGTCTGCTTGGTTAATGATTTTATATCGTAGTCATCAGCAGAATGATTAAGCAGCTGTATGTATTAAAACCACCAGGTCCCCTCCCAGCAGCATTTCCATGCAGGATTGACATGTTTGGAAGACAAACAAAAATCTGTCCTTTGTGGACCAAATTAAGTCATTTGGAGTTTTATCATTTCTCTGCCTGAATCTCCTTGCCTTGTCGTCTTAGAGTAGATAATGCTAAGGATACAACTTCCAGCAGGGGAAATAAAAGCGTCCATCTGTTGAATTTGAGTAAAAGGGACAACAAAGGTATGAACAGCTTATCCTACCCTTAAATCCCTTAAAAAACACACATCTTAAAAGTTACAGAGGTTTCACCTGGCTATCAAAACCAGACGACTGAAGTCAGTAATTATTACTTTTGTACTCACATGCCTTTCACCTTTCCCAATGATTATCCATCTATATATCTCTATCCTTCTGATGCTGAAAAGTACTTATGTCACCATTTCTCCCAAGTTATAACCCAGTAATTCTTTGAAAAGACACTGTGAGGACACAGATAGCTAAAGAATGGGAAGAGCTAGAAGGAAAAGAACTGGGAGGGATCGAACCTTAGACCCAAGATGAAGGATTGGAAATGCTGTATGTCATAAGGTCAGCTAGCTTCTAGTAAAAGCAAATGCCTAGAGAAAGGTCAAACTCAATAATATAAACTTGGTTGAGATTGGGAAACAATGGGCTGCAGGGGATGAGACTCACCACCACCTTCTCATTTGTCCATCCAAACCTTCAAAACTGAAGGTAACAGAAGCCCACTGAAACTGAGTCACCAGCTGTTAGATCAGAAAAAAAGCAAGAACTCATTCCAGGCAAGTGAGGGGAATGCACAGAGCTTTCATTTAATGCAATGTGCATAGCCATACAAAATGGGGATTAGTCTTTCACAAAAAAAGAACAACCTTTTCAAGTGTATAGATAAAGAGACTCTCAGGAAGGGACAGAGGCTGACTCAGAAAACTATTAAAAGGACAAAGTGACTTTCAAATAGAGGTCACCAGTTCAAACATGAACTAGATCAGTAGTGGCCAAGACTAAAGCATCTAAAGACTGATTAGTGGTGTAAACAAAAATGTCTTGCTAATCTTCTTTGAGCTCCTGCTACACAGGAGCCCCCATTGCAAGATCCATGCAGAAAGCAATGCAGAATTTACTTTCTGTCCGGCCCCAGAGGAACAGCCAGGGCTTAGGTGGGTACCCAGAAATAAAGTGCCTGTCCCTAATCAGTGCAGAAGTGAGACAGCACTGCTCCATTCGCTTAAAATGGCTAAATTATTCATTCTGGTTAGGATACTCTAGTATCCTAGTGTGCTTACATGTTTGTTGGTGGATACATATTATCAGATATTGCACTGAACAACACCCACATAGCATCTATAAACAAGCATTATGATCACAGTGCAGGCTTCCGGTATTATTTTGTCAGAGAATTTTCCTGTGAAAATACTTTGCTGATTCACTAATGTCATACAACTTATATATTCATGAAAAACAGACCACCAAATGTCATTTATCCTTTCCTCCAGCACGGCTCAGAAGAGGCTCCAGTTATCCCTAGAGATCTTGCAGCACTGCAGACTCAGATGTCTATTATGAGAAGACTTCCTTCACAACATCCTTCCAGAGGACATCCAAAGAGGGCAGACAGGATTCCAAAACATACATTTCAGTAATGAAAAGCAGCAAACACACAATGTTTATCACTCAGGAGGTACATCCACTAATGCAGCCACTTTAACTTTGGTCATCAAGCACAACTTGGGTGTCTCCCATCTACCTTCACAGGGAATCACAGCTCTAACATCACACCATGTTGTAAAACACAGATATCCAGTGAAACATTATCCTTCTCACTACTACTGGGACCTATAACTGAGGTTGCTGGGGGGTTGTGTCAAAACACTGTATTTATAGGTGGGGTTGTGTCAAATCATCCTTCACCTACTATTAAGCAAACACTTCTTTATGGAACTGCACTTTAGCACAGTCATCATTACATACATCGATGCATTCTTTTATGTTGCTACTCAATTATGATATAGAATATTATTAATGTACTATTACTGAACTAGGATCCTGCAAATAACATTAATTCCTGTGTCTATTTATTGAAAGCAAGGACATGTTAGAGGCAAAGATATAGAAGACTTGATTTCCTTTTTAAAGAAAACTTTTATTAATGTTTGTTCCAGACAAGATCCTCCAGCTGCTGAAGTTTAATACCACCCAAAATGCATTTTCCCTAGGGTCCTCCATTATCAGCAAGGGCCTTTCTTGCAAGACAAATCTTTCAAGAGCTTTTCTTTGCTATCCAATCTGGGAGACTTAGGTATTCAGCATTCAAGGAATGCAAGCAAATCCTGCCCCTTCCAGGCCTTCTGTGGCACCTATTAATTTAACCTCCTGTAGAGAGGGAATTTATCATCTCTTCCTATTGCTAGTATCTAAAAAAGTAGAACACAGCAACTTAAATTTGCATTGCAATTATTTAGTGTCTATAGATAGTTGTTGCCATAGTGTTAATTAAATTGCTATATGGTAACATCCTTTCTCTTCTACCTTTTAAAGCTGAATTCTGAGTAAGTCAAGTAAGCTGGGACCATGCCATGGAAGAGTCCATGGTAAGTGAGTTCAAATGCTTGGACATTATATTGTACTCCACACAAAGATGAACTGAAAAATCTGAAGTAGCTTGTTATGTTCTCTCTTTCCTACTTCGTATGAAAGAGACTGATTCCCACACGGCTTCATCATCTGTCACCCAAACTCAAAATTTTGAAAAAGTCACCATAAAATTTCACAGACCAACCACAGTAATTGAATGGATATGAACTGCATAGAGAAAGAAAAAAAAAAATTGAAAGTTTTTTTCCATCATCTTTATGTTTTGGAAAGATGGTGAACAATAGTGATGGCCACCTCTGCACAGAAGTATCAGATCTGACAGGCCAGTGAAAAAGGGAGATGGAGAAAGTCAGATCTGGAGAAACAAACACTAAGCCCAAGATATGACATGGCAGATAAAAAGTCAGTTTTAACACAAATAGCAGCACAAGCTTCATCTTGGTAATTATACCACTCACACTGGTATTTGCTCAGAGATGGAGCAATTTCCACTACCTCCCAGTGAGAGAGTAATTTTTTTTTTTTTTGCAAAAGTATCATAATAATTTATTTTAAAGTGGTAGACTCTTAACAGGCAAAAACTTCACCTTACAAAACTTTATAATTTAATGGAAAGCTGAAATGACAAGAAAGGGACTGTATCAAGTCCTGGAAACAAGTGAGAGAGATTAAATAACACTCAAGACAGTAGTCAAAGGGCAAACTCTTGGCTCCTCATCCTTGTCAAGAGATTCCCCTCATATTTGGAAGTGCAGAAAGCTGTTTTGGTCTCCCTTAATTTCCAGTGCTTCTAGCCACAGTGAAGTATTTAGTATTTGTGTAATCATTGGTTTTCAGCAGGCTGTAACAAACAGCAAAACTACCTGAGAGAACCAGATAGCTGAAAATGTCATTTTCCACCAAAAGTGTGGCCATGCCACCACCTAAGCCCACAGATATACATAAACCAAAACAAGCTTAATCTTTTCTGTTTTGTGAAGGTCTGTGTTTCTAAAAAAGGGAGAGATAGCTCCTGAAGGATCCCTGGTTACCAGTACCAGAACAATTAGAAAGGAAAGGCTTGGGTAAAGAAAGGCTTCTGGCTCAAGAGATTCAACTGACAGCAATTAAAAGTTCCACCCTGTCTACCTTATCAATACATCAAAGTGACCCCAATTATCAGGACAGCTGCTTTCTACAGGATTATTCATGTGCAACACAATAGCATCAGGCCTTCCACACCCATCTGTCCAAAACCTGATGTGGTCTTTCCTATAAGCTGGACAATTGGCCATCAGTAGCATGAGCCTGAGACTCAAGCAGAAGGGACTAAGAGGAACATGGACCTTTAAACCACACGGGGAAGCATCCCAGGAACTGAGCACAGGTTACTGATGGTGCTGCAAGGAGGAGAGGGCATGACCCTTCTCACATCTGGAGAAGCATTACACAGTGACTACAATGGGCATGTTTTTAGGAGTAGTGCTACTAACATGCAACACACTTGTGAAGCTATACAAATAAACTTTCCCCTAAAAAACAATAACTAGTTTAAAAGGAATAAATTAGAGCACCCTTTAATGTCTGTTAGCAGCTCAGCAAATGCTGGGCATGTCAAAGATCAAAGGTGAAAAATACCAAGAGGCACAAACCTCAAAACATTAGGATTTCTGTCAGTCTCTCTCTGTCTTCTTTACAGTCTCCTGCTTCAGAGGTTCAATTCGGTATGTGAAGTTTAACAAAAACAAAACAAGGAAACTCACAACTTGCCTATTTATATTTTTTAAAAATCCAAACAACTTTTAGATACTTTTAGATAGACAAATTATATTATAAGTGTAGAATTTCAATATTCTGGCACCAAGCCACATTTTAATGGACATTCAAACACTAACTAAGGAAATGGTTGTGCATTAAGCCTATCAATAAGTCAGCAATCAATACTTCAGTACTGCAGTAAAAATACAATGCACCCTTTATAACTGCCACTGGCCTCATCCTTCTTTATCAAGCTCAGCTCCTAATAAAAAAGAATCCTGAAGCAAGAAATGAAGCACATACTATTTCACAGTCATTAAGCATTTATCTTAAAGTCTAGACCTAATTGGTTCTCTGAACCATAGAGATTTTTGTTTTTCAAATTTGTGTTCTGACAGGGCAGAAGAGTCAGGAATAAAAAGGACAGAAGCTCAGACACAAATTAATCAAGCAGGTCAACAGGTAAGAGCAGCAAAATAAAGAAACCACAAACAGCAAAGCCCCAAGCAACTGCAAATTGGGAGCTGCTTCCAACTTATCTCCAAAAACCATCTCAGTCAAAAGAAAACAAAAAAAATCCCATCAAAGCACACTAACATTTGTGTTTTAATCCAATTCATAGATTTTAACTGCCTGCACAATATCAATCCTGCATAATCCCTCGACATATCCATCCTATCAGTTTGCTCAAATGTAGCCAAAGGCAACCTCGGCAGAGCACAAGTTTTGGACACCCTCTAGAAAATGTGACCATCAGGCCATATTGCTCTGCAATAGAACAAATGCTTTCAAAATTTAGTTAAGTCTGGCTTCCCAGTCAGCACTATAGCCAGAATGCTGAGCCACCACTGTATTTCTTGACAGTGGAAAAAACCCACAGTTTTTGGATGCTTGGAGCAGCTGTGTATGTCTGCAGAAAGGTTCAGGGAATGCTTTACAGGAAGAAATGGTGGCAGACATTGATCCAATCCTGTGAAACCTGAATGTAAAAACAGGAGGACAAAAACAATCCAATTGATCATTTTTATCTCCACAGCCTAGTAAGCTCAGTACTGAAATGGAACTTCATCATGGAATGGCTAAGCCAGCCTAATAGTTTGTGTAAACAAGCCAACTGAATTCTCCATTTTCTTCTCCGAGTCCGCAAATACACAGAGGGAAACAGAGAATGATTGTTTCAGAAATCCCCCCACAGATCCCTTACATTTATTTGCTAAAACCATCTTGCATCCCTGGGGTTTCAGCTATAAATAAGCACAGAGCATGGTTGGGAATCTGGAAAGACTTTTTACTGATATTTTCAGGTCAGGACATCTGCATCTTGAGGTTGAGCTCCGCAGAAGTAGCCAAGGCTGTAAGCCTGGCAGGCAAGGGGCAGGAATACCCAAGTCCTCACAGACCACGGAGCAGTTTGCCAGCGCAAAATCCCAGTTCAGGAGCAGGGTGTGTGCCCAGCAACAGCCTAGGCCACACCTCTGACTATTATTAGGTTTTACTACTTCAGCCCACTCTCCCTACATCAGGCACATCCTAAATAATCCATCTCAAGTGAGAGTCACCACACTACTAAATACTGCTGCATGAAATGATTATATTGGGTAGCAGGCAGTAGGCGTATTGACCAAAGTTTTAGCCTACAACTCTAAACTGCCAGCTTAAAGGGTTTTTGCATGGCCACAATTCCAGCTCAGAGCAGCAATTAATAGCAGTCTTTGGACAATTTCAGCTCAGAGAAGTTGAAGATCTCCAGCAGCCACTGCTGTTGTCTTAATGACAGTGGTTTCAGCAGAGCTGCCAGTGGACAGGTGTTTGTAGCACAGCTTCAGTTTCTTGTTTCATGTGGACAAAGGAGCTCTGCTGACAGTCTGTACCACAGGGGCAGCCAAGGACTGTGCTGCTTAGCACTGCCAAACTAGAAAACTACTGATGGAAAGAAACAACCTTATTTTTTCACAAGGTCTGGTGGTATCTGAGGGAGTGGAAGTTGGAGGCCAGTCAAATGTCGCCCAATATTGTTCACAATACTGATCAATAAAGAGGTCTGACAAAATAGCAAAAAGGAAAACATCTACATAAGCTTCCACTACAGAATCTCACAATCTTGTGAGAGCCAGTGGGAAATTCAATTTTTAATTCTCAGCTGAAGAAACTGATGCATAGGAAGGCATTTCTTGAACTCAAAGTCAAGCATAAAAATCATGCCAAAAATTGGATCAAAATCCAGCTTTCCCAATTTCCTGCAATGAAAAGCAGCTGCCACAGAAGGCCATTTTCTAAGTAAATATATGCATCAGGGGGTGCCAGTCAGGCAAGGATCCAAAAATTCAAGGGTCAGGTGCTATTCAATATTTGAATCAGTACAATAAAACACTGCATAAATATTTAAACTGGCACTCTTGCTCCAAAATACTCTTGGAACGTATTTCAGCCACTTGCTTTCAAAGTTTATAACTGACATTCTCTTCTTCTGTCCTGTGGAACCTCAAAAAAACCCCATTCCCTGTTCATCTACAACACATCTGGCAGCAGTTTGCTGGTTTGATTTGAAAGTGCTGCTTTCAGTCAGCAAGTACAAATAGATAAATCTCAAGTGCTGAAATCCTATATAATTGGCTCTTTATGAGCTCTTGTTCTAAATCCATCCTCAGTTTCCCTGAAAAACCCAAACAAAAAACCAAAACCTGAAACTCCAGAACACTCTCCATTTTTTACATCTCATTTATAACTTCTGTCTTCAAAAGCTAATTGCTTGGGCTGCATTTCAGTTGTTTTCACAAAGTGAGCTATAAAACAATGTAAGATGCAATTTGTCATTAGACACAAACTATGGAGGACACACATTTGCTTAGATCTCAATATACATCAAGTCATCAAAGGCCAAGGACAAAGGCATTTTGATATTCCCCATACAAATGAACCTTCCAATTGTTTTAGCCAGTCATTAATAGAAGTTATGATCTCTAGGGCAGCATTTCCCTACTGTCATTCACTATCTCTGCTGCCCAACCCAACCCCTGCTTTTAAACTATGTGACATTCAGTGAGCTGGAAGCTGCTGTAACTGGAGGTAGAAGCCCAGCACATGTGCACTGCCAATAACCCACCTGGCTGCACCCTCTAACAATTCAATACACTGAACTGCAGCTCTGCTGGAGATTCCCATCCTGACATCTCCAGTTACACTCAATATCGATTTGCATGAACCTGCTCCTATCTCAGCCTTCATTTCCCTGTGCTTCTGTCCTAGGCCTGTCAACGTGCCTAAGCTCCTAAAATAGCTGAAGTTTCTTCGGAAAATAAAGTTTAAGAGGATTTAAAAAGATATTTCAGTAACACATCCTAAGAATCATTAAGTTTTTTTTGTAATAAACACATTAACTACCGGCCAGAAATTTGACATTGCATGTGACACCTGCAGAGTTTTGCTTCTACTGCTGGTAGCAACAGCTTGTTCAGCAGATGCTTCTAGTAGCACCTAGGCAAGTTGTTCAGAGATTAATAGCAAAAACAAACAAATAAAAATCCAGACCCAAACCATACCCAAAAACCAGGTGACAAAAGACAGCTCTAGAGTTTCATTGGGCTATCAGAAGTAACAATTAACTAAAGCTTTGGTATTAATGTAAAAGGAAGTTCTGATGATCCCACAGGTAAGATTCCTCTGATGGAAGGTACCATAGTATATCAAAATGCTCTGAATTCATACAAACACTTCAAAAGGTAGTGCTATACTTAAATTATTTGCACTCATGATGGCCCTGGGAGAGTCCAAAGGCGTTAGCTGTGAGACTGTCAGTCTGAGTAAGCAAGATTTAGTCTGTGAAACTGTGCCTATCAATAAACTAACTCTCTGCACTGATTTCACAAACAGAATTAGAAAGGTCAGTACTTCAGCCTTTCAGATCTGGCACTTGGCAGGGCCAGCAGCCTACAAAAGCAGCATTACTGTGTGACCATGTGGAGGTCTCTCTGTCTGAGGAAGAGGTTGCCACCTGTGCTGCTGATACGGTGTCACTCCTGATTTACTATGGAAGCTGCAAGTTCATTTTTTAAAAAGATAATTAGTCAATACTACACAGTAAGGCAAAGGATTCAGTGCTACAGCTATAGCAAAGGGTTGCTTCAAGATGTAAAAAGCTTGAGTAAAATAAATCAATAAGCTCAGGAGTTGTTAAAACTCTGAGGTCCTGTCTACCTACTCTCTGGGCACAAATTCATGTATTAAACAGAACTACTCAGCTTCTCAATGAAATGCATTGACTACACATCCAGCTTACAAAAATAGATTGCAACACTCTCTGAAAAATAAATTGTGAAAGACACAAAAAGACCTTTTCTTTAGTCGCATGTGGTAGAGACTCTTTCACTGCATGCATTTTCCATAAAGCAGAGATATAGAGGATACTGGTCATTTATCACCCTGGAACTTCAGTTAGGAAGAGGATGAGATCAGCAAGCCATTGCCTTTGACACTAGAAAGAGCCTCACTAATGGGAAGGCACAGCCTGCAGCAGCATGGACAACCAGATTGTAACTCCTGCACCAGCTGCAGTGCAACAGTGAGTTTTTGCCCATATAAACTGCTTGAAGACAATTAACTGACATATAAAAAAGCTCCAGCAAAAGCCATTTGTATTTTAAGAAGTGGCCATCCTTCTCCTCCTTCAGGATCTGACCTTTCAGTTTCAAAGTTTCCATGTTTTGTCTGGATGACCATAACCAACCAGCATGCTTGCCACAAGACAAACACTGGTTTGCAAATGCCCGCTACCAAGGCATGTTCTTTCCTGTAGATGACACCAACCAGGCATGCTGAAGGCAAAAGGATCCACCTCAGAGGTCTGCATAAAATCAAATTATTTAGAAACTCCTTCAAGATGGCAAGATGAACCTTCTCTGGATCCACAGGGGCACTTCCCACATGCAACATGTTCTGCTGAGCCGTCTCTGCAACATGAGTCTTTGAATTGTGCTTCCCACCTTCCTTCTGAATATGTGGTTTCAAGCAATATTTGTTGCCAGGAGGCATAGATAATACATAATATATTGGCTGGAAATTAGTATTTCATCTCAGAGGGAGAAAATGTTACAGCAGCTTCTTCAGAGGCAATGCATGCCGAAGAGTCTAAGACAAACAGAGCAAACTTACAACCAAGAGAAGAGAGATCTAGTGGAGACAAACAACTTAATTCTGCCCTTTAAGACAAACTGCAGATTCAACCCCCTGCAGGAAGGAGATCTGTTCTACTATTCTGCTGCAGAAGAATGTTATTTCTCACAGTTTAGCTTTGGGTATTTATTAAAGGAATAACTTCTGACTGATGAGCAAGACTTACTTCTATTTTCCTGATGATGCTTTGCAAAAGCCATTCCATTTCTGGCATTCCTGGGGTTATGTGGACTCATATGTAATGCTTCCCCAAATTCAGCATCCCTAAATATCAGCAAGAATATCCAGCCTTCAAAAACAAGCCCCAGACTCTTTTCACACAGAGGATTGCCCTACTGACTGGTGGACACAGGAGGCAGGAAGGCCTGGAGATTCCCAGCTGCCTTCTGTCAGCTTTCAAGAGACACAGTGTAATATCCTTTACATCCTGGAAAGATTTCTCTGAGAGAAAATGCCAAAGCAAGGCAAAAGCAAATAGAGTAACTCAGAGGAAATAAGTAAAAAGGAAGAGAAAGCTAACAATTCTGCTATAGTGACTAACAGGGATATAACTGAGTGACAAGTTACCATCAACTCTCAGTCAAAGATTTCACACTACTAGTTGATGGGAATCATTTCCAGCTCAGCTTCCCCCAGCTCCAGCAACAAGCCATAGGACGTGTCCACCTTGACTGCTTATTTTTATAATTCATTAAAAAAATAACAAAACCAAAAATTTTCCTCAGACAAGGAAAAGAAAAAAACAAGAGGACATTAGAAAAGATAGAGAAAAGGCATCTAAGAGTATGATACCACAGACAAACAACAAAATCTTTAGTGTAACTTTAGCTAATTATGCACAGCAATGTCATACACTTCATCTTACCAGGAAATATGAAGCCAAAACATTAACCACAAGTAAAACAGCAAAACAAAAATAAGAGAAGCGATATTGATTCACTGTATCTATTGAGTAATCAACATTCTTACCATTAGCAAAGAGCTCCAAATTTTCTGGATAAGCCATTTTAACCTTGGAAAAATTAAATCAAGATAAAGGGGGACTAAAAGAAATATAGCAGGGCAGATCTATGAGAAACAAATGAAAACAAACCAGAGTACAGAGTTCAAATGTGTAATTCAGCAGTGAGATGGATCTCTGCATCCAGCTTCCAGCATTTAGCTTTCACTACAACTTAAAGATGGTCACAGTCTCGTTTAGTCAAAACAATGGTGAGTTTTTTGACTACTGCATTAGCACTCATTTCACATTCATTAAAACCTTCAGGATTTTGTATCTACTTAACAGACAGAGTAAAAGGATTTGAATATGCCATTTTCTGCTACAAGCCTTGGGGCAGGATAGAAATAATGAATGTTTCAGAGTTACTGTATGGTAACCATGGCAGGCAAAATCAATTACTGCTCAGAGGATCTGGAGATAACACACAGGTTTTATCATTATTTGAAATGTGGTTTGTTTTTTTTCCTTCTGCATTTCCTCCCCCATTCTCTTCAAAAATTTCTTTTCTCATGCATTGGAATCTGGCCCAAAGAATCCTACTGACTTGTGTTTAGAGATAAGGATTTGTCATGATACTGTACACCATTCCCACCTATGCACTCCCATTTATCTGAGATTAAAAGCAAATCCTTCACAGGTTGCTACTTCTGCCCTTCACACCAAGTTTGGCTACACCAAACATCATTATCAGAAAAAACAAACTGGTGTTAACAACACTGCGTAAGCTGGACAGACACTCTCAAAAGAGAAACTGCAGGACACACTCAGGGAATTGTCAGAAGCATGTGACATGGTCTGGGAACACTTTTGGGATGAGTAACATTAAAAAAAGGAACCAAGTAAGAGCTGGTACTTTCAGTGAAGTAGAAAGTTCTAGAAAGGGCAGATCTTGAAATCCAGTTGGCACAGGTCTGAACAAACAGAAACAATGTCTGTGTAAATGATGTCAAACTCAAAACCAATAAAGGAAATAAATTTTAACATAATCTGTAATTGGATTGTGGAGTTTACTGCCACAGGAAGATGGCAAGGCCAAAACCATAATGGGATTAAAAACCGACTCAGTACGTGTATCGATATTGACAGTACCTAGAGCTGAGTTTAACACTGAAATTGTGGAGAAATATTATTCCTTGTGCTTCAAGATAATCAGTTAGAGACTACTAAGGAACAAGGTGAAGCCTAAAAAAGCAAATTGATATCCCCATGATATTATGATAGTGTTTCTCCTCTGAGTTATCTGGTGCTGAACATAAGCATGTAAAGGCAACGAAACAGATGTGTCCCAAATGCAATCTAAGAAATCAACTATGACAACTTTACTATCAGCTAATCCCATATCCCTGAATCAAGCCTAGGATAGCCAAATAAAAGATTCAAAAAGGTTTAATAAAGCTGCTGAAACTGAAACTAAGCACTGAAGTGTTTACCACTGCCTTTCCTCATTCATCAGCCTTGGAACAGCACTTGTGTGACACTGGCAAACCCTTCCTTTGCTCCCTCAAAAACACCACACGTGACAAAACCTCTCTCTCCCCCTTCCCCCTCCATCCCACAGCAGACACTGAAGATAACTCATAATCCAGAAATTGATGCTCAAAAAGTACAGTCCACAGATACTGCCACTGCAGTCACACCACCTAGCAACATGATATTTCATTCCTTTATTAAGTTATTTTAAAACTAAATCTCTCCAACCTTCTCAAGCCATTTTTACCAAGCAACAATCAAGCACGCTGTTCCAATTAATTTAAAAGATGCTCTGTTAGCTGTGGCTCATAATGCTGCATAAGCATTTTGGTACTTCTGTGGAGAACCATGCATCTTGCATGCTTACTGAAATACAAATAATGGAATGGTATAGCAAACTTCCAACTCATCTCCCTAAGCTTCTTTCAGTCATTTCCACACGCATGAAAAACCAATGAGACATCTAGCAGTAACTGCTTTTTGTTTGAGCAAACTGCTTTTTGTTTAATATTTTAGCTCAAAGTAAACAAATAACTCATTTGCGCCTAAAATAGTGTCAAAGCAGAGACTTGAGTAAAGTGCTGGGAGGAGGTAATACATTAATTCAGAGCAGAAAAGGAAAGAGAATGAACACAACTAGAGTAAGAAAGGAAAAAAAAAAGAGTGGAAGAAAGATGAGCAATAAAGGATAGGAAAGAAAACAGGAGACACTGAGAACAGAAGTTTTGCCAAAAATCTTAATGAGCTAAACAAATGCATGTATCCTTAGTTCTACCTCAAAAGGCTGCAACTTTCTTTCAGAAACATATCTTGGCAGGAATAAGAATTTCATTTAGACCTCAAAAAGAAAAGTTAAAAAACATCCCTGCACATAACCCAAACATTTCTTCCACAAACTGCCAAATTTTCAGGCTGCTGCTTTGTATGGGGAAGCTTAAGTAATCCAGAGTTTGATGCCCAGTCACTGATAAACAGTTGTCACACTTCTTAGTTAGTGACTGTTTTAAACCAAAGCTTGATAATGCCTAGGATTAAGATTTTGGATGTTGAGTCAAACTGACTAATTACGACAGGGGAGAGGAAGGCACGCACAAGAATATACCTGTGGCCTTTCCCAGACTGCCAAATTACGCAAATGGTTCAGTAATAAATCCCAGTGGAATTCATCAGTCCAGGAACACTTTCAAGAGGCTTGAGTAAATGAGGGGTGCTTGAGAGGAGGGGAGGGAGCTGAGAGCTGCAGCAGCTGCTGCTTTTCCTAATAAATTTGATGAACTGCCTCACTGGAAACCGAGTGTCCAGGGTTTTATGCTGTTTGTGACCACAGGAGTTCAACAAGAGAGTCTGGCCTACTCACATTACAGATTTCCCCTGTGGAAGAGTGATTTGCTCACAGCACCATGAGGGATTAGTTGAGAAAAACGGTCAAGATAATGCTCATGTAATAAAGACTAGCAAAAAAACCCCACAGAAACAATAGCTCAGGAGAAAGGTAACGATTTCATCTCTCTTATAGGTCAGCTTCAAGCCTCTCTTGTCTCATTTCAGACAAGTTCGCTGAAGATCAAAATTCTTTTTTTCCTACCACACTTGGGAAACTTCAGTTTCTTTCTCCTCTTTTTCAGAAGTGTTAAAAAGCCATTTTGATTTGAATAGATAAATGTTAGTTTTTCAACCCCACACCTATGGCTTAACTCCACTAACCCACTGCAACACTGGGACTGAAAGCTTCTGCCATCAGTGAGAATTGCCCTCAACAACATCCCTGTATGGCTGTGAGCAGGGCTTCCCAAAGCCAAGAGCTTCCATTTCCAATTTCCACAGCGGCACTAGAAGGTCATACCAAGGTCCACTGAGAAAACTGAATTGCTTTAAAAATAAATATGTAAAAAATAATTACCTCTCCTCCAAATTATGGTCTTATACTGCTACTATACAGAAGTATATATGCTGTTCATACATTAGAAATCTCATTTATCTGCTTGTTAATTTTTGACAACTTTTTCTTTTTCCTTAAGTTCAACAGAGATTAACCAGGTTAATTTCTGTGTATAATCAGTTCCACTTTGAAATTCCAGTACAGCCCTGCAAATCTTTTATTTCAGAGCTATAATAAAGGTACTGGAAAACTCCAAATCCTCTCCTCTAAGGTCTATGCATTATTTGCAATGGTTTAAAAAACAAAACAAAACAGGAGTTATGCTTTGCAAAAGCTACATTTGAGCCTCAAATATATAAATAAAACCATTTCTTTAATCCAAGTGAGTGCTCTATCATATGATATGTGGAGGGGGGAAGTTGCCAGGTTGCATCTTAGCATAGTTTCTTCTCACCAGTCTGTAAAAATGCAGAGATTAAACTATTCTACTAAATTTTTCCTGCACCATGAAAACACCAATTCCAACAGTTCATTTGCACATGCTGAGCACACACAGCCTAGGTCAGTAGCCAATACAAGCCCTCAGAGAGCACTAAATTAATGGGACAGCATGACACTAAGAGGTACCACATTGCCAGCAATGACACCCTCCTGGTCAGATGCAACACAGATCCTGGAAGTCATTAATGACCCCACAGTACTTCTTGCAATAGTAACATTGCTACAAGCAGAGTGTTGGGGAAATTCTGGCTTAGATCCTGACACCCAGGTTTGCTCCTGAGTTACAGCTATGAAAGGATCCAGCACTGCTACCAAGAGAAGTGGAGATGTCTACACCTCACCACAGGAGAGGTTGCATTTTGGATATGTGATGTCCAAACTGTCTTTATATACTGCATTTGCTCCTTCACAGGAATACAAGTTGACATTCAATTAGTAATAGGAACCATTTTCAAAGAAGGGCAGAGCTACAGGGCAAAAGAAGAAAAACAGGGGAGGGGGAATGAAGTCAAGCATTATGACTCAAAATCTGGTATGTTTAAAGATGTTTGGAGTATCTGTTACAAAAACATTAAAAGTTTACAGCTGTCCCGATTTGAGATGCAAAGAACATATCTGGATTAAGCAGACAGGAAATGTGAAATGTGCCAGGACATAGCAGAATTTAAACAGATTGATAAATACACCTACTAGAAGCAGAGTTGCCAATTTTTCCATCTCATGACCTTGCATTAGCATAAAGTTCTGAAATACCTTTCCTACCCTCTTGTTTACCCATGATGAAACAGAAAGGTAGATCATGCATCTTATCTCCTTTCCCAACCTCTTAAGGTTAGGAAACCATGATCAGAACCATGATGAACTGGAAGATCACCACATTATTACTCCAATTAGCACGTAACCAGGCAAATAAACAACATTTAAAATAATTCAGTATCAGAATATTTACTGAATGACTGTAATTTGGCCAATTAAAGAAACACTTGAGTACTCTACATTAAAGGCATCACAGCTTGGGTTTTTTTGGGGGGTGTGCCTATTTGTTTTTAAGGTTAATAAGGTCAGGATCATTTAAAACTGCATTAAACCATGCCACTAAAGCACTAATGAAAACCAGAGAAAACTGCAGCTTAGATGTAAATTACAAACATGAGGGGCGGAAAGTGACAAGCAAAAAAAAAAAAAAAAACCCACACAAAAAAACAAAAAAAAAAAACCCCAAAAACACAACCAAAACAAAACAAACAAACAAAAAAAACTTCAAAAACCAAAACATTCCCAATGTTTTGGGCTTTTTTTTTTTCCTTTCCACCTTTTTTTTTTCCTATAGTGTTATTCACTCACCTACCTAATGCCAAAAAGAAGGAGATGTTTTGATTTTGTTGGGTTTTATTCCTTTTAACTTAAAACCAAAACAGACCCCAAAACCCCAA
This sequence comes from Anomalospiza imberbis, assembly GCF_031753505.1. NCBI lineage: Eukaryota > Metazoa > Chordata > Aves > Passeriformes > Viduidae > Anomalospiza > Anomalospiza imberbis. The sequence goes on along the minus strand of NC_089692.1, from coordinate 13,001,885 downwards.
GTTGGCTATGAAATAGAGAAGCCTGCAGTCTTAAATCCTAATCACATCCCAACCTACACCCAGCGTGGTACTTCCCAGGGCATCCTTTAATCAGCACAGGCCTTGGGAGGCTCTGGGCCAGCCCGTTCATTGAGAGGGGCCCTGGGAGACTCTCGGGGTCAGGGAGGTGGCGGCCAGGCCACTGATCCCCTGGCTGCTTTGCCAGGGCTGTGACCTGCCCAAGGCCCATGCCAGCCAGGAGAGAGCACAGGCAGCCTGCAGTTTATGTAAAATTGTTACACATTACTTAGGAGAAGGAGACATCAAACACAGCACAGATGAGCTGAGGAAGTTTCTGTAATTTATATTTCCAAGGTCCTTTCCCTTAGCTCCATTTGCTGCATGTCAAAATACTCATTCATTTCCCCATCACTGCTTTCTTCAATTGTGTGCAAACTGCCTCTGGCCACATTTAATTACCAGGATATTTATATTCTTGATTTACACACTAAATGTATACATTAAGGCTAAAATCTTGAATGCAATCAGTGAGACAACCTAGGCAAAGAAGACAGCAGGATTTGATACTAGCATGCACTAGTAAAGGGAGACTAAAAAATGACTTCTAAGAACCTTTGAAGATGAGGTATTTTTGGAGCCAAACACTTCTACAGTTTTTGAAGAATTCTCAACTATGACCAACAATAGTATTTTTCATTTGGACTGCAGCAATGCCAAGAAATCAGCAGCTAATGACCAACCCTAAAAAAAACAAGGTCAAAGGTTGTCCTCTTGCCTTCACCACCATGGCTCTGCAATGGTTAAAAGGTCCACACAGCTGTGCTGGCATCATTGATTAGGGTGAACAAGGAAGCGACAGAAAAATAAAGCCACCTTAATTTCAAGCTCCATTAGAACTGAAGGACTGGGGGGTGGGGGGAGAAATCAATGTTTGGCAAATGAGAAAGGATAAAATCTGCAAAAGGAAAAATGCATTTTCAAGCTGAGCTAATGCAAACAATGGATGGTGAACAGCACTTGAGGTTGGCCCTTTAAGGTTGTGTCAGCATTTCCATTTATAAACTCTGATTTTAGTTACACTCTAGTAGATTACCACAGGCTTTGGTATTATTCTAGCATATACCACAAAGTATATCACAAATGGTAACATAAAATAGCAATTAGAGCTCAATTGTTGAATAATGCACCCTTGCAGTACCCGATGTCAGAATAAGAATTTTTAAATTACAAGTCATACGCATACATACACACAAACAGAACATACAGGGCTGGGGAGAGCATCCTGGGACCCAGATTCTAGCAACACTAAAGCAGAAGTTAAAGCTATCTTTGATACAAAACCTAATTGCAGTACTTTGAAAAGCTTCAAAATATCCCAGATACTTAATTTCAGTCTGTCTCTCCTGCCACTTGGAGAGATTTCAGTCTAACCCTCTGCCCTCATTTAGATAAAAGCTCTTATTTCTGTATCTGGGCTTCCAGAGAGCTACTCAGTCAATACTCTGAATATCCACACCCAGAAATCAAAACCAAACCCTAGTATGCAACCTTTCATTTCAATTCTGCCTAGGTCAGAAGACCAAGGTGAAACTTGTACAAATGAGATAATTCAACAAAATTTTCCTTCAGTGTAACGGAGCCAGGCCTTCACCTCAAACTTTCTAAGCAGATAAGCAATGCATGCCAGGAGAGCTTGTGTCCCCTTCTAACATTCATTTCACAAATCTGCACAGAGCTGGACTGAGCCAGAAAAATGAGAGCAAAACCATTTTTTTTTTAAATTACCACCACGACTCTGGGCTTTTATTTTTCAAAATAAGCATAGAGGGCACCAAATCTAGTATCAAGCCCAGTGACATGTTCAAAATGCAAAGCCAACAGTAACGCATAACATAAATTGTAATAGTCAAATGACCTTAGCAGGAAGAAATCAGGCCTTGATCTAGCAACTATTACCTGGTACCCCAAAAATCAGTCTGAAAGAGCAGCACTGAATCTCTCTCTGACCTCCACACATACACCAAACAGCACCAGTGCAGGGGCCAGGTCCCACCTCACACATTACAATAGCACAGCCTACCCTCAGTCTTGGAATAATTCCTCCACTGGCTGCCATTACTGCAACCTGAGAGAGGATCTGCTATGACAGTGCTCACTAGAAGAGGACATAGTTTGCATCTCTGGGAGTGAAGAAATACCTTTTCTGAACAGAATAGCAAGGTTAGGTTTATATTTCCATAACCCATCTTTGGGATACAGATTTGCAGGATCACACCTTACCTTGGATTTTTAAAAGCCAAAAAGAAACAAACAAAAAGACCCAAGCACATAAATACATGCTAAATATGAGATCAAGAAGCACTTGACTAATACATTCAGTCTTGCAAAGATTTTGCCGAAAAAGGGCATTTTGAAAATTTTGAAAAATCTTGATCTTTATAAAACTCCTGACATAAGAATTATTGTAAAATGGATTTACTGCAAGAAATGCTTGTTGTTCTGCATGCAATTTAATAACAAACTTTGAAATGAGAGAGGAAAAATACAAATTCTTATAATTTAATGGCAAGCCTAGAATCTTTTACATAATCTTCCCGGCCTACTGCTCTAGTGGGAGACATTTCCTGGACTCACAACCCTTTTATGTGCAAGCAATCTACATTTTACAACTGATAAATAATTCAGATAATTAATTGAGCTGCAATTTGGTGCACTTTTTAGTCAGCACTATAGAGGACCATTTAAAGAGGTTCTGTACATAAAGTCTCCCCTGCTTGTTAACCCAAGCTGAGACTTCTATTAAGGTGAATTCCTAGGTTCTCTTAACAATTTTTGAATGTCTTGCACCAGCATTCTGGGACTTCATGCCCTAGGATGCTCCCCTCTGATTTTTCTTGCTGTTTTACTCTCTACATAAGAAATAGGGTATTTCCTGGCATTCTCCTTCTGCAGTGCTGATTGCCATCATTTGAGAGATTAGATTCTCTGTGCTGGCCTCCCACAGGCTGCTAGAACAGACGGCAATGGAAGAAGGAACAGAAACAATAAATAAATGCTTTAGGTAAGAATGCAGGGAAAGCTCAAGCAAACTGCCAGGGAAATCTCTAGATGCAAACGAGTGACGTGGGAACACATGGCAAAAAGTCTAAAGAGTATTTTCGTGCTGTAAGAGCTTTGTTAGATTTTAAAAGTCAGCAGAACCCTAAAATTCATACAATAATTATATTTGTAGCCTTCAGACAACCACAACAGTCAGCAAAGGCTATGCATTAGGTCCGTGCCTCTTGCACAAGTGCCAATATCCACCACCTCCTGTGCAGTGGTGCACAGAGGCTGCACCAACACAGCCCCACCACCTCTTCAGAGGGAAGAGGGCACAGATCTACAGTCTCAGGTGCTTACCCCCAAAAAATTTATTTGGAAAATGATGCTGTAAAGTATTTATGAATAGATACATGCTCAGACTGAAGATAAAGGGACAGATATGAGGAACCACACAGACAAGAATAATTGAAGTGTTAAAGAATCTACAGATGACAATTAAGTTTCAGATGGGATTTCAGGCTAAATAAACATGCTGCAAACTACACAGGGTTGTGAGTCTGTGTCAAGCATCAGGAAAAGACAGGTCTGAGGAAGGACAGTTGAGCCTACAACACTGATGATAAAGTGTGGACCAAGTTCATTATGAACATGTGAAGAAGTTTTTGCTGGTTAAAAAGAGTAATAATGCCAGAAGGCACAGGCTGAGGGCTTGATGCAGAACAGGACAGGCCTTCCTAATCCACAGAATTAAAGTTTACCAGTATACCTGTGTAAATACAGAGTAACAGCAGAGGAACAGTAAAGTCCTGTAAAGAAATAAAGCATACCCCTCCCATATATCACTCTGCACACTACCTACCAGATACAATGGGAACACCTTATGGAACAAGGATTCTACACAGTGCAGAGATAGCTTCATCTGTCCCAAAACAAACACAACACATCTGAAGAAGGCTTAAGAAACTATCTAGGAACAAGGAAAATAAATCCCAACAATCATCAGGAGGTATAAGAAAAAGTAACATAGTAAAAGAAACTTTTGTAGCACACTGTTATCTCAAGCATCAAAAATTTTCAAGACCTTCTTGATTAACAGAGGTACTATCAGCAGTGTCTAACACAAAGATCCTCTTAAATAACTAACAAAAACTTAATAAAAACTATCCTAAAAGAGTTGATGACTGCATACCAGAACCTACAGATAGGTACAGAGACTTGTCCATATTCTAAGCAAGTAACTTTCAGGTACAGACCACAGTTGACACCAGCCAGACAGCTTGAGATGTGACTGCAAATATCCTCAGAGCAGGGAATGATGTTCTGCAAGACATAAATCCCTGCACCCATTAACTGCAAAAACAAGCAGGGACAAAACATTTAAAACTGACACTTGGCTAATGTGCCTCCAAGATGATCTGAAGTGGAGTCCCTTGCCATCCTTCCCCCTGCAAATCACTTCTAGCTAATTGACTATGAATATTTTCTGCACATGGCCTGCAAAAAAAATGTAAGATTCAAAGCACACAAGTATTAGGCCTCAGAGATGAGTTGCTGAAGTGATCAGTGATTAAATCACTATTGTTATTCATGATTCAACACAGCAAAGATGGAACTTCGATTTAAATGATTGATTTTAATCCTGTTTCTCATTTGTACTTTTTAGCTGTTTTCCTGAAGAAAGGGCTGAATTGCATTGGCTGATTTGGCCATCTAAACACAATGATTTGCAATTAACCACTGGTTTTATGTTAAATTTGGAGCTTTTCCTGAACAGGAGGATACATTCAAATATTGACAAGGGTGACAGAAAAAGGTACTAGAAATAAGAAAACATACCAATATCACTAGCAGAATATACCAGAATCACCATTTCAAAGAAGGCCTTGAGGTCTGGTATAATTAAGAAAGAATAAAATCATCACATTCTAGTTAGGTAACCAGCAATAATATAAAAGATTATTATTATGCAAACATATCCATTTTCTCACAGATCTCAGCTCCAAAGAATCAAGCACACTACTGCTTCTGGGCTTGAGAATCGACAATAAGATTCTTCTTACAACAGAAAGGAAAAACCATAGAAATCAAAGAATTAACAGCAGTAGTCAACCTAAAAAAAAAAAAACAACAAAAACACAAAAACAAACAAACAAAAAAAAAACCAACAAAAAACAAACCAAAAAGGAAAAATGAAAAAGAGGCAAGTGTTGCTGGAAAAAATCTAGACAGAATGAGGTCAAGAAAGACATGTACCAAGTGTAACATCACCAATTAGAAAGACAACAACATCAGAAATTGGGGCAAAGGGATAAAATGAGAAAAGACAGAAAGTGAACAATGCCAGTGGTTTAGAGCTCTCACTCTATGATCAGGCAACATATAAAGTCTCCAGAGAGTACTAATCTTTAGTGAAAGAGAGGCCTTAGAAAACTGGGGTTAAGTAAGTCTGCCTGAAGACAGGAGACCACAAGGCTCCTAAAACTAGCATGAGATTCAACTAAGAGCCCTGCACCCAAAATGGATGGCACCAAATGCAAAACTAAAACATACATTAGATAAAATGGGGTAATTTCACATGCCTCCCTTCCCCTCCTGAAGTTAAGTAGTTGAGCATACTACTTCTGCAAAAAAAAAAAAAAAGAAAGAAGAGCCTACAACTCTTCTGACCCTCATAAGTGAGCCATCTGCCAGAAAGGAGAGAAAATATGAGCTTCAAAGTGATTAACCAGTAATTCAGACTGTTACCTTCAATGCAATCCACAACATCAATTCCACTACCAGCTCTTAACTGAGCAATGAATATTGCAGGTTTCATCATGAAGATATTCTAAAGGCAGGCCATGATCAGAAAGCAAAACTAGATGGGTCACAATAATTTCTAAGACACTCAGAGGAAATTTACAGGAAACTTTACAAGATGAAATCACCTGGTAAAGCATTTGAACCACAGCAGATTCAGTCTATCACCAAGACAAGGTTATGACATCTGTGATACAGTAAAAGAAAAAACCTATACTCACCTCTTTTGATTGTTGACTTAAATGCACCCTATTCCAACACTTCAAAATTGCTTCCAAAGTGGTTCCACATGTGTTTTTCCAATCAGACATACAAAAGGTTTCAAAACTATGAGAAAAGTATCCCTGCGCAATTTTGGCTTGCAAGGCCAACAAAGACAGGTCCACAAAGGGAGTAAGTATGCACCTAGTTCCTCTTGACTTCAGCAAGAATTTGGAACTTAAAATACTTCTATTATCTTGGTACTTAATGCTGCTTCTCATGGCTAACTCATCTTTCAGCACTGAAAGCAGCATCTCCCCTCTACACTTCCTCTAGCCAGTGAATTAAACAGAGAGCAAGACAATCTCCACAGAAGCATTAGAACAGCTCTGCACCACAACACAGGAATGGAAGTGGCAAGGGCAGTGTAATTCAAATGTCAGAAATTTCCCTACCTGGATGTCAGTGTCCTTCACAGGTTCAAGAGGTTCAAATGTAGTGGCTGCACTTAGACTCTCAAGTCTCTGAGAAATGTGGGATATATCAAGCCCTCTAGACCCAAGAAGAACCGATCTATAAGGAAGAAATTGTACAGATATTAAATTAGTATTGAACAGACAGAACTCTAAACCCAGACTCATCGTCAATATTTAGGTCAGCAGCTAGCCACGTACAGACAGTGCTCCCAGATGTGTTACAAAAACTGCACAGAACCAAACTCTGAACAGCCCTAAGTGTCTATGTAAACACCTCAGCCCTGCTGAACTCTTTCTGCTGTTCCACTGCAGTGCTGCACAGCTGCCAAGTCCTTCCAAACAGAAAAAAACATACACTGTGTTGGTAAACATCTTCAGCAGCAGCCAGAACAAGGTACTGCACTTTCTGGCTTTAGCGTCCAAAATCAAGAACAGTAGCTCCTCAGATAAACCCTTCAACTATCCTGTTGTTTTTTGGAAGTAGGAAAAAGGTTGGAAGAAAAAAAACGAAGCACAAGCTTTGCAGTCATTCTAAAAACCAGCTTTGCAGTCATTCTATTTCTCCCAGCAGTACTCCCCCCACGTTGGAAACCAAACCCATAAACAGCTTCCACCCTGCGTGCAGAGTCCCCAGTGTCAGTACTTACGCCTTCACATCGGCAGTCTCCTGGGAGGTGCGGGTCAGGGTGCTGGAGCGCAGGCGCTCCCCGGCCTGCTGGATCTCCTGCAGGTTGCGCTCCACGTGCGGGAGCTCCGAGATCCCCTCTGTCTCGGCTGCCAGCTGCTCTGCCTGCTGCAGCAGCTCTCCAAAGCCATCCGTGTCCATCTCTGCTGCAGGTTTCGCTCGAGACACACAGAAACCTTCAGGGAAAAAGGGAATTCTTGCTCAGCTATAAACAGGTTCTATGCTTGCAGGGTCACACAGGCAGACTAGCAAGAGCAGGTCTTCTAGAACAGGATATACTGTCCATCCTCCCCAGGAATTAAGCATCAAGGAAATCTTTACAAGTGGTCTCAGAGAGCTTTCAAGCAAGACTACAGACTATGGACCTGTCAGAAGTGGGATGCAGATGTCATATCATAGTTCATATTTTGCCTTAAAACAAAGGAGGATGAAAGCAGAGAAGTCCCTGTGAAGAATTTGGTGTTAATTTAGCTATAAACTACTGGCATACACACATAAATAGATTGCTCGGAGCACTGGACTCCATGATCCTTATGGACTCCTTCCCATTCTATAATACTATATTCTTATCTATGATGAAGAAAGATGCATACATGTGCAAGCATAGGAATATATGTGGGCTGAAAACACACATAAACATGAAGCTAAATTAGTAGCAAAACAGTTGAGCTATAGATGCACACAGACAGCCATAACTAGCTAGCTGTTATAATGTGTTGCTCCATATGTCATTAACCCCCAGCCAAAAGAAATAAGTTCATGTTCTTCCAGTATAGAAGATCTATGTCTAAATTCAACATCTACAGGAAGTTTTACCAGTGTGAGAATTCCTTGCATTGACTCAGTGACAGAATAATTTAAAAAGTTAAAGCACAAAGCAAGGGCTGTAAGAGAAGATGTATTAAATGCATCATGCAGTTCCAAATTCAGAATGGAGCCTGTTATTCTTACAGAAAGGACGAAAGCATCGTCGAAAGCTTGGGATCACTATGGAGAAAGACATGTAGCTACAATGGTGTCCACACCATAACAAAATATGAAACCCAAAACCTCAATTTCACACATCAAATCACGGTTTGCAGCTAAACCAGCTACAAGCAATAAGCATCAGGCACCTCTATAAAGCCAAAGAAGATCACAGAAATCTGTGGTGCTGAATGGTGCTACAGAGATGGAAATCTTCAGTACAGTCCCTCTCTCATAGCTTTTGCACCCAAACCCAGAGGGCCTGGGATGAAATAAGAGAAACCAGATCTCAAGCATTAACTCCACTGTTTATCATTTACTCAAAAGTAAAATCAGTGAAGACTATCTGGTTCAAGGTAGCACCCTAAGAAGAAAACAGGGATTTTTACAAATCAACAATAGCCTTCAATTCAAGTTTTTTTTTTTTTTGTACTTCTCAACCATACCAAAGCAATTTTACAGTAGAATTTGAACATTCCTCACATTTTCAGTCTCACCACCATGCCCAAGTACTACTACGAGCAGCAGTAGCAGCACTTGCCTCTGTCTGGACAAATGATTTAAAAGCACTGCATGATGATTCATTCAGACATATGCAGTTTGAGAGAGAAATCCTCCTGCCTGGGTGCCAGGACAAACCCTAACAACAGCATCCAGGAATGGAGAATTTCACGAGCACTCCCCACACACTTCAGGAAAGCAGTGGGAGGGAATGATTGTATTTGCAATGACTTGTTAATCAGGTGAGATAGAGACCGGATCTGTTTGAACAGATTAGCGTGCCACCGAGATGGAGTGGAACAGGGAGGAGGAGGGTGGAAGTAAGCAGTTTCATGCCCTGCAATGCAGTACAAAACAACTTCCCAGTGTTTACTTGCAATAACTCAGATGCACCCCTGCCAGGAACAGCCTTTGCTGGCAGACACTGACCAGAACAGCCACACTCCTGTACATTCAAAGACTGATGAGATCCTCCAGGAGCAGTGACTGCGAGAACAACACAGACATCAGCTTGATTTGCTCCGATCTGGTCCACTTCCTCTTTTCATTACCAAGATAAAAAGCTGGGAGCGTAAGAAGCACCAACTTCTCAAACTGCTGAAACCAAAAGCATGAAAAATCAGTGCTACAGAACTGCACCCAAACCTGCACATTTTACCTGCAGACACCCCGTTAATACCATGTAAGGTCTGTCACGTAAGTTTGCCTGCATAGGACAAGTGCAACAACTCTGTGAGACTGAACCCAATTCAGCAAATACAGAACAAACTGGTTATTTTGGAGCAAGTTAAAGTACCTGTGAGTATAACCAAGCACTGGAAGCAACATCTGAAATCTCAGAGTCAACACTAACAGCTTTTTCTAAGTGACAGAATTCAGACATTTAGACTGAATATTCATATATTCATAACAGTGCAAACAACTTTGTCTCCACCCTGAAAGAATTTACTGTGTTCAAGAGTCTGCAGTCTGACTCTTCATGCTGCTGTGCAAGATGGAAACTGCTTCCACAGCAACAAGCACAGCCATGGCAGATTTTCATGTCTGGCTGGGGAAGGAGCAACAACCAACATCTAAGAGAAAGAAAATACTTCAGAAATTAAATTAACTTCAGTGAAACCAGATTGACCTTGGGCAAAAAGCCAGGACTGAAAAAGCTCTTCTGTAAAACAACTTTCATGACTTATCAACAGAAGTTGCTGCATTAGACCACGATTCCATTAAACCCCAGTTTAATTTCCCCAACATTTAAAACCACACATAAGCACTATATATTGTACAAATTCACTGAGTTTAAGCCACAAAGAAAACAAAAAAGATGACAGGTTTCTTAAGTTTATTCAGACTGATTATAGTTGATTATTTCTTACCTGAAAACCACTAAAAACTCCTCAAGAGCGCTACAGTGCTATCTTAGGAAGAAAACTGTAGATATTCTACTCCAAATACAGCCACTACGAACATTTTACTGTACTTGATTCAGAAAGACACAAAGCTGAAATATTCCAATGCATGTGCAAGTGTCAGCTGTACTTCACACATTGATGGGGTTTGTGTCAACTAACCAATTAACTTTGAGAAACAGTAAAAACAATTAAGTTTATCCAGTGCTCTGGGAAAAAGAAAGGAAGAAGATGTCACAGGAGGAGGAAAGCCTCACCCACTACATTCAGAGTGCTGACGAAGCAAGAGTTCCACAAGTTGCAGAAAGATTTTTCAAAACAGCAAAGAAAATGGAAGAAATCCAGTGTTGGCTTCTCAAAGAGGCTCCAACCTCAAAGTGCTCAAGAGACCCAGTCTGATGAATCAGGATCAGCTTCTTGTGGAAAGAAAACACAAGAGCACAAGTAGTAAGACCAAGCCAGCAGTGCTCTACTTCCTACAGCCAAGATCTGAGGTAAAAAGTGCTTTTTCTACAGGCTCCAAGCCTGGGCTGCTACAGAGAGTGGAACAGCTTCTGTCTAATAAGCTAAATAAGTAAAAGATCCATTTTGCAGGCCTGGGGAATTCTGTCTGAGCAGCAGCAATAATACCCAGCTCTCACATGGCACATGGCATAAGCAGACATCCAGACGTTTCAGAGAAGTCAGCAACATAATCTCCATGTTACAGAAAGGGGAAGCGATTAAGAAACACAGAGATGATAATCAAAGAGCAGGCGGACAATTGTACAACCCAAATATCTGCTGCACATTTTCAGCACACCACCCTCTTGTCCATAAAACACAATAACCATTATCAAACCTAACAGAGGGAAAGCTTCCATACCCTAACTACACTAAACCCAGATAAAATCACAATAGGCCACCTTAAAAATACCTAAAAGCTTCAAGCTATATTTGGTACCCCATCTAGTACAACAGCCTCTTCCCCCTGCAACAAAAGGCAGGAAAATCCTGACTAGATCACACAACAACCTTTGAAACAATACTATTGTTTCTTCTACCACTGATCTATTAATGCTCCTCTGCCTCCTATAAAAAGGCTTTCAGTCCTGCATATTTTCTTCTTCATCTCATTTGTAGGTACATATGCAAAAGTCCAATCTTCTTATGGTCCCAGAGAGCCCTAACAGTAGGTATGTTGAACAAAAATGATTTTTTTGAAGCTTTAAAGGCAGTAACACTGGGTTACTTGCACTGTAAGAAAGGACAAGGAAGGGCACACAATGCTTCTCTACACTGTTCATTATTTAAAGTGGACCTGAAGAGTAAGCATTTGAAGTGATTTCTACGAAAACACACTAGCACACATTTGTGAACACCTCCTTTTATCTGCCATAAATTCCTCATAATGGTCTTAAGTCCCCACTGTTCTGAATAACTGACTCAGCTGGCAGTTTTGCTGTATTACCACATTCCCTCTTTTCCAAACACTTAGCCTTTATTTTAAGCACCCAACTCAGAAGGAAAATAACTTGCAGAGGGTGGCAAACTGATCCTCATTAGACAGAGCATTTGGTTTAGTATTTTGAGTTCCTTAAATGAAAGCCTATGTCCTCCCCCCATTGAATTTCCTGTCATAGCTGCACCACAGAAACTTTATGGATTTAGATTACAGAATCACATGCGTTCTTCCAAGCAATTTTAAGCTATTTCTGTCAGTTTTCCCAAGGAGTAGGAAATTTTTTTATGACACAACATAACTGAAGCAGCACTAAAGCATACAGGAACTGGTGTTTCTTTCTCACTATCATCTTAACTCTCCATGCCATAACTAGTGTTCCCAGACCAACATGACCAAATTGCAGAAGAGAAGCAGCCCTTCTTTGCACCTGGACTTTAATTCAAGCCCTTCCACTCACTGCTCATAAATTCTTCCAGTGTCTGAAGGAGTCCTACAGCAAAACCAGAGAGGGACTCTTTGTCAGAACTATAGCGACAGGACAAGGAGCAATAGATAAACACTGAAAGAGGGGAAATTTAGGAAGACATTCTTTACTGTGAGTGTGCTGAGGCACTGGCACACGTTGCCCTGGGAGACTGTGACTGTCCCGTCTCTGCCAGTGTTCATCATGGCAGGCTGGAAAATGCCTTGACCAGCCTGGTCTAGCACAAAGTGTCCCTGCCCGTGGTAGGAAGGGTGGAACTAGATAAGCTTTGAAGTCCCTCCCAAACCCTCTATGAATTCCTAGGAACCAACCAGCAAACCCACGGTGGGAGAGAACAACCCCCACGCACGGAACTCGAAACAGACACCAAACCACACGTACACAAACCCGTTCTCCGGAAACCTTCCCAGACAAGCAACTTCTGCTTCCTGAAGCATCAACACTGCACTTCGGTTAAACACTAAACTCCCCTTCTACAGCCGGGCTTGGCACTGCCGACCAGCACACAAACCCTCTCGGAAGAGCAGACCCCTCCTGGCGCATCCACAGCCGGCCCCGCCGCATTAACGCGGGCCATGGACAGCAGCGGCTTCCGGGGAGCCCCGGGAGGGCCCACGAGGAGGCCCGGAGCGCTCCCAGCCAGCCTCCCGCCGCAGCGGCCTGCACGGGCCAGAGAGGAGGCCATGGGCGGGGGAGAGCTGCCGGGAGCTCCGGATGCGGGGGGAAGCAGGCAGCGAGCACCGCAGGCGGGGAAGAAGCGGGGGAAAGAGGCGGAGGGACGCCGAACCCCGGCCCGCCCGCGCGGCGCCCTCACCTCACCTGCGCTCCGCGCCGCCCGCCCTGCCCGCGCCGCGCGCCCCCATTGGCTGCCCTCTCGCCCTTTCCCGCGCTCCCATTGGCCGAGCCGCCGGGCGTCCCGGCTTCCCGTGCTTCCATTGGCCCAGCCGCCGCGCTCCGCAGCGTGCCGGTTCCCGCTCCCTCGCGAGAACAACTGGACTGAGGCGCTCGGAGGGGGCGCGGACCGGATGGGCGGGGCGGCTGCCTCCGGAGGCCGCGGGTTCGAGGCTGCGTCCCGCCTCCTCGCGCTGCGCGCGCCGCGCCGAAATCGGCGAAATAAGAGACATACAGACAGAAATAACGGGCCTGGGGTTGTTCCTCTATTCCCCCTCTTCCTTCTTAGTAAGCGCTAACTCTTGCTGGCAAGCCCTGTCTGTGAGCTGATTCCGTGGGAGGTAAAATGAGGATAACGAACTCATCCCCATTTTGCCTCCTATGGCCAAATACACCAGCAAACAAACTCAGAGCCAGCAGGTACTCACACCATCACCTGTAAAATGGTGCCCTGAGGGTGTATAGGGATTCACTGTGTTTGGTCCCCTCTTGGACACACACACGATGGCCCTAAAAGAGATACTGTCAATGACACATGAATTGTTGGGCAAAATCTGGGAACTGGGAATTTCATGGATCCACAAGGCGACAGCCTGCTTGTGTAAGAGACAGCCTGGACCTCGCTGCTGTTCTGAAACATCACCCATCAAACCTTCAAAGCTGAACAGATTTCCCCATTAATACCGATTCTATTTCCAAATTTTCCCATGTAGAAAGCAGCTCCCAGCAGGCCAGAGGCAGTGCTGGCACCGGCTGTAACTGCTCCCCCTAATTGCCAAGTGCAGGCAGGGGGTCAGGGCACATTCCTGCCTGTCGCTTCAGTTTGAGGGGAGCACTTGTCCCCGGCAGGATGCCCTGGTGGAATGGATGCCCTGGTAGGAAAGATTCCTTGGTGGGACGGTTGTCCTGGTGTGATGGGTGTCCTGATGGGATGGGTGCCCTGGTAGGGTGGCTGTGCCACCCCAGCTCTCCCTGAGCCCTTCCAGGCTCCCGAGGCATCTTTCCAGAGCGAGGAGAGTCCTGGTCCGCCCGGAGACCGGCGCTGGTGCCCTCCGGGGCGAGACGGGGGAACGGCCGTCCTGAGGGGCCGGGACCGGGAAAGGGCAGGCACAGGCGGGGACCGAGGGAGGCGGGGACAGGCCGGGAGCCGGGCCGGGCGGGCGGCGGTGCTGCGGGCAGGCAGGTGGCAGCAGATCCCTGTGGAAGGGCTCGGCGGCCCCGGGAGCGGAGCCGCTCGGGAGAGCCGTTCCTGGGGCAGGACCCGGGTCCTCTGCACAGGGGGCAAGGGGTGCTGCCCCCTCTGTGGGTGCCCGTCCCTCTACACTGGGCGCACAGGGAGCCTGTTCCCTTGCCCAGGATGCGCAGGGTGCTGTCCCCTCTACATCAGATGCGTGTACCCTCCATCCTGGATGCCCATGCCATCAGCATAGCATCTCATCTCTGTGCCAGGGGTTTTAGACTGGGTATTAGTCAAAATACATCACCGAAAGTGTTGTCAAGCACTGGAACAGGCTGCCTAGGAAAGTAGTGGAGTCACCACCCCTGGAGCGATTTAACAAACATGGAGATGTGTCACTTGGTTTAGGGGTGGGCTTGGCAGCGCTGGGGTAGCAGCTGAACGTGGTGACCTTAGGGGGGTTTTCCAAACTTTCCAACAATTCTATGACTCTGTATTTTCCCCTGGCACTGGGTACATTTTTCCTCTGCCCTGGGTGCGCTTCCCCTGAGGGCAGGGTGTTATTTCCCCTGTGCACACGCGCCTGTCACCTCTGCACCAGGTGTGTTTACTCTGCGCTGGGCGCGTGTCCCCGCTGCACACAGCGCTTGTCCCCTCGGCACAGGACGATGTCCCCTGAGCACAGAGGTTCCTGTCACGAGTGCGCAGGGTGCTCATCTCCTCTGCACACAGTGCATCACTCCTCTGCACAGAGCGCACATCCTTTCTGCACAGGGCACGTGTCCCTCCTGCACATGGTGTATGTCAGCGCCACGCAGGGTCACGGACACCCACCACCCCCCTGGGATTCACACACAGCCAGGAAAAGCGGAACTGAATGCAGTCCCATGGGCAGCTGCAGGGCTGCTCGTCTGGGAGTGCACCCAGGATCCCCTTGCCCTGGCTCCCCTGGGTGCCCAGAAGGGATCATGTTCACCTCAAACCACCTCAGCAAACTGAGCTGGACTTTCCCTGGTGGGACTGAATAAAGCACATCAGCGTCTTCTTGGATCAAGCAAAGGCTTCCCCTCACCCTCCCACTATACAGAGCTGTCCAGAGGCTGAGAGCACTTCCTGCTTCATCAAAAAGTACTTTTTTTTTTAATAGAAAATACTCTTGAGGGGACCAGAAAGCCCTCACCCACCTCACTGAGAGCAGCTACAGGCAAGGGCAAGCACTGGATGCATCCCTCACCAGCTCATTCCGCTGGTCCTGTGTCTTTCCTTGCCCCAAATCCGTCCTGGGGAGGCTGGAAAGGGCACCAAGGCTGGGGGTCTCTGCCAGACGGGCGTGCAGGCAGAACCAGGAGCAGGCAGGGCAGGCTGGCAGCGGCAGGGTGCAGAAGTGTGTGCCCACGTCCTACCCTGGCACGCTGCTGGGAACGAGGAGCGGTTGATGCCTGGGGCGCTTCCTGTGAGGGGAAACCCCATCCGCGCCCGGCTTTGTTTCTGGTGCAGGATGCGGGCGCCTGCCCCGGGGGGCTCAGTCTGCAGCCCCTCCGCTACAGGGGCCGGGGTCGCAGCCCTGTTTCATATGGCTCCAGCAGCAGTCTTCTTTTCCAGCAAAGCGTCTTCCCATGAGATTGTTTTTTAAATGTATTTAGGGCAGGGCAGACCCTTAAAACCCATT
The DNA here is from genome assembly GCF_031753505.1 of Anomalospiza imberbis. NCBI lineage: Eukaryota > Metazoa > Chordata > Aves > Passeriformes > Viduidae > Anomalospiza > Anomalospiza imberbis. The sequence goes on along the minus strand of NC_089692.1, from coordinate 12,986,144 downwards.
TCCATCACTACACCTCTGTTGCAACAAGCAGTGCTGGGAGGCTGCTTAGGCAAAGACACACTGCGATGTAATAAGGCAACACATTAAAAGGCAAATGGGTGCTGAGCTAGGTGTTGCTTTTCTCACTGGCGAAGTTGGGTGCTGAGCAGTCTGGGGAGCCATGTGCTGAAGCTGGGCAGACTTTGGGGAAAGGGTGAGCTTGGATCATCCTGGATGCCTGAAACATCCCTGGATGCCTGAAACATCCCTGGGAACTGGTAATGCCAAGCTCCCACTGTGCAGACACCCCACCTTGTGCCACCCAGCCTAACAGAAAGAACTATGTGGGTACCCAAGTGACCAATTTTGCTGGGTTTTAAATATATCTTGTCCCTGGTGCCTTGTCACCAATGGCCGCAGGAGATTTTCCTGCCAGGCAGAGCTGTCCCATTGCAAGGAGAGACACAAAATGGGTGAGGGCAGCACGGCTGGGAACTTACATCTGTGGTGGGGCACACCCAGGAGACATGTATGGGCAGGCAGGTGCCTATAAAGTGACTCTTACACTTGGCAGAGACTTTCGGAAGCAAAGCACATCCCATACATCTTCCCACTGCCTCCCCTCCCCCAACCCAGCAGCCACCCGAAATCCAGGCAGCTAAGCACTGCATTCCCAGCTCTGGTTACCTGCCCTCCTGCATCTGGAGGTCTTTGCAGCTTTAAGCATGGTGCTTCCCAAGAACGAGCTGGAAAAAAGTGCTTGGAGGTTTTGCCCACAGCAGGAGCCAAGCACTGTAGCTGCAGGTATTTGGCATGGGGAGACTGCAGGAAAAGTGTCCCTTTGGGGATGGATCTGCTCTGCAATGGATTGGGGTTTGCAAAGCATGAGCTTTTGAGGAGGGGAGGTTTATCCCCACTAGAATTTGTTCAAGTGCTCTCCAGCAGCAGCTCAGGGCAGGCATCTCGCCAGCACACATCACCCTCCCACCCATCACGCTTGCTCCCACAAAATCTTTCACCCAAAGGAAGCCCCTAACATGGTGCAGAGGCACCTGCCATGTAGCCAAGGAAAGGCTGGAGGGGACTAGACTAGAGACCCTCCTTCCACACCTCTGGGTGTGTCAGCTGTCCTCCCTGGGAGACCAGCACCTTAAAGATGCCCACACCAGCCCCACATGTAGGATGAGGTCCATCCCATGCCCTGTGAAGCTCCTCTTCTCCCTCAAGGAAGGTGCAGAGCCCACTTAGGGAAGGACATGGGAGTGTTTCTGAACAGCTCTCTCCTACCCTGCAGTGACAATTTGACAATTCCCATACAGGTGTCCCTAGTGGCAAAAATGCTCAGCCTCCAACCCATCCCCACAGCAGCACTCATACCTCCAGACAAACTCCTTTATTTCCATCCAGTTTCACCACTGGTACAGAAAATACAAAACAAGAAAAACAAAAAAAAATAGGCTTTTTTGTGCCCCCCACCCCCCCATCCCCGAAGCGTGCCGACTATTTACAGGCAGAGGTGAGCGGCTCAGTGGCAGCAGCTGCACTTGCTGCTGGTCGGCTCCTTGCACACGCAGCCCTTGGCACAGTTGCTGCAGCTTGCGGGGCAGCAGGAGCAGCAACCTGGGGGGGACACAAGAGTTAGGAGGTAGGTGGAAGGGACTGGGGTTCTGTGAGGCAGGAGGACCCAGTGGAGAGTGGGAAACACCACCTCTGCATGAGCAGGGCTGATGATCCCAATGGGTTGGAGTTCTCCATGAGGGTCCTACACGGTGGGGGCAGCTCCCCAGAAGGGGTGTGTTGCAATGGGCCAGGGGAAGAGGGAAGGATCCCATGAGGGTCCTACAGGGCAAGAGAGGGAGTGATGGGGTCTCCATACAGGGTCTGACATGGCAAGAGGGGTTGACTACAGGGTAAGAGTTGGGAGGTCCCCACTGGGTCCGACAGAGCAAGAAAGAGCTCCCTTGTGGAACAGGAAGGTGTCCATGGAGTCCCACAGGGCAAGGAAGGGTTTCCCTATGGAGCAGCGAGGTGCCCAGGGAGTCCCACAGTGTAAGTTTCGCAATGGAGCAGAGAGGCGCCCGTGGATGTCCCACAGGGCAGTGGCAGCTCCCTCCAAAAACAAGGCCGGGTCTCCCCTTCCTGAGCCCCCCACTCACTCTTGCGGCAGCTCCGGCAGCGGCAGTTCTTGCACTTGCAGGACCCGGCGCAGGAGCAGGAGTCACCTGGAGAGCGAGGGAAGGAGAGCGGGATCAGCCAGGAGTCAGGCAGCCGGGAGTTAGGCGGGAGTCAGCCGGGACAGGACGGGACACTTACCGGCGGCACACGTGCAGTCCTGGGGGTCCATGGCTCGGCTCGGCTCGGTTTAGTTCAGTCTAGCTTGGCTCCACTCGGCTTGTTCCGGCAGGGCTGACAGCGGTGCAGACCAGCCCTGGCCACCCGCTATTTATGGGGCAGGACGCGGGGCGGTGCTGGCGCTGCGCACGGTGCAGCGGGGCCGCCGGCACCGGGCCGTGCTCACCGGGGGCGGTGCCGTGCCGTGCTCTGCCCGGGGCCGTGCTCACCGGGGGCGGTGCCGTGCCGTGCTCTGCCCGGGGCCGTGCTCACCGGGGGCGGTGCCGTGCCGTGCTCTGCCCGGGGCCGTGCTCAGCCCGGGGCCGTGTTCACCTGGGGCGGTGCCGTGCCGTGCTCAGCCCGGGGCCGTGCTCACCGGGGGCCGGGCCATGCCGTGCTCAGCCCGGGGCCATGCTCGCCCTCGGGCCGTGCTCACTCTCGGGCAGTGCGCACCCCGGGGCCGTGCTGTGCTCACCGGGGCCGTGCCCTACTCCGGGGCCGTGCTCATGGGGGGAGGTGCTCACCGCGGAGCCGTGGCTACCCCGGGGCCGTGCCCTCCGTGGGGCCGTGCCGTGCCGTGCCGTGCTTACCCGGGTCACGGACCTGCCCCCACCCCCGCTCGCAGCCCGCTGTGTCGCTCCTGCACCCCCCTCGCCGGCAGGGTGCTGCGCTCTGGGGCACCGAGACGCTGGGATGTGGGTGTGGGGGTAACAGCACTGGCACGGCACTGCCACCGGGTCCTGCACACTTGGGACAGCCCCGTGGTGCTGCCCCATGTGTCCAGTGCTGTGGTACAGCGGTGCCCCCCACCTCAGGGGTGGCTGTGGGGTGCACGGGGCTGTCCCTGAGGATGAGACTGTTTCAGCACTCCACTGGAGAGTGGGACACTGGAGAGTGGGACGGCCCTGGGCAGTCCCCATGGGGCTGGAGTGCTCAGATGGCCTCCCAGGAGGAGTGACTCATAGAACACCCTGAGTTGGAAGAGATCCACAAGGATCATCGTGTACAGCTCCTGAACCTGCACAGGACAACTCCAAAAAGCACACCATGTCCCTGAGCGTGTTGTCCAAAAACTTCCTAAGCCTGGCTTGGTGCAGTGATGACTTCCTTGGGGACTCTATTCCAGGGCCCGACTACCTTCTGGGTAAAGAATATTTTCCTAATACCCAATCTAAACCTCCCTTGACAGAGTTTCATGCACTTCCCTTGGGTGAACATGGGGATGCAGTGTGGTAGCTTGGCATTGCCAGCTAGGAGCTGCTAGGAATCACTTTCTCATCCCTGTGAGTTTTCCACCTCGTCACAGGGTTTATGTGCCAACGGGCTTCCACTACCTCGCACGTGCCCGTGGCCAGTTCAACATCCAGCATGGATAACAGTGTCTGGGCCAGGGCCAGGCTATCCCCGTGCCTGCACCCCCTACTTTTGGTGGTGTCACAGATGGGACAAGCCTGGGTTCAGAGCTGGTAGATGGGTCCATTCCTGTGGAGCCTCAGCCAGCGGGTTCTAGGACCAGGAGAGGTTCAGTGACCCGGGTGGTTGTGCCAGGGAACTGCTCGTGCTTGTTTGCAAAAGCACGGAGTTGTTTTCTTCCTGGCAGTGTTTGCCAGCAGCAGTGAGGCGAAGCCAGCAGGCATTGCACACGCCACTGGCTGAGCGGGAAGGAGGAGAGGTGGAATAACCGAGCACGTGTGGTGTCACTGCACATAAACACGGGCTGTGAATCAACTTCTCTCCCTCCTGGACAGCCCCAGCGCAGTGCTTCGGGAATGTGCTGCACCCGCGGGCCCCCCCTCCAGCAGGGCGGGTTCTGCTGCACCCGTGGTCAAGGAAAAGAGAGCCCCGACCACCCAAAATGGGATCGTGCACCCCTGCACGGAGCCATTCCAAAGGTGAGGGATGACTGTGCAGGGCCAAAGCAGGGGAATTCCCAGATTGCTAGGAATCCTGCATGTCATACATGGAGGGGCTGTGCTGAATCCTGGGACACATTGTCCCGGGCCTACGTCACTGTGAGCGGGAAAAGGCAGCGCAGCATCCCCGCAGAACTTTATGTGGAGCTGTGATGGGATGAGAGCCTGGAAAATGCCTGATTTCCCAATGTGAGCATTTCCACTAAATAGTGAGGTCATCCTGCAAGCAGAACGGGGAGGAATGAGTGAGTATCCCCTAAGCCAAGGGCTTGCTGAAAGGCCGTGCCAGACATCAATGGCGAGAGGAGAGCTCGGAGGGGTCTGCTGTATTATGGCTGGCATTCCAATTTCCCAGGGCACGGAGTAGTTAAACCCAAGTCTGTTCCCATGTAAGAGGAGTGCCATGTCCAACTCTGATTTTATAACAGTCATAAAGTGAGCAGCAGAGCTGCAGCGGCTCAGCATGAGTCTCAGGGCTCAGAGTTGGGATGCCGGAACCTCTGTCTGCCCACCCCCCACTCTGCCCCCACCACTTCCCCCGAAGGCAGGAGACAGCATCTGACAGCTGCTCTCCATCGTACTGCTGTGGGGCACAGGGATGAGCACAGCACAGAGCCATGGGGCAGGACCAGTGCAAACTCACACGGGCCAGCAAAGCAAGACCGATTCTGTGAGCTTTGCTGGTTAAACCAGATGTTTGGTGATAAATCCCATTAGCAACCTTTGCACCCGTCAGAAGTGTGGGGTGATGGTGACATCTCAGGGGATACCTTGAGGGAGGAGCCTTCCTGGAGCAAAGGGGTATCCCCTAGGGATTGGCACCCTGAGCAGCCCGTGGGCGCATATGCTATGCTCTAGGCTGTGCCAGATCCCTAGCTGAGTCCTGGTGGTGGTGATTGGGTGGGTCAGGAAAGGTTTTTAACCTAAGAAGTGGCTATTAGCAGCTGCATTTGAGGAATGCAGGGACAAGCAGAGCCTGTCATGTTCCTGGGAAGCAGCAGGGTGGCACGGGTCACCTGGGGTGCAGCATTCTGGCAGCTGCATGGCTGTGCTTGGGCAGAGTGAGCATCACACGCTGACATGGGCATCGCGGGCATCACATCCCATTGCTGGCTTTGCACCCTGGCATAGGCATCCCCTCCCATTATGGGCAATCTGCCCCATCACAGGCATTGCACCCCATCACATCCCATCACTGGAATCCTGGTATGGGCATTGCAAACCACAGCGGGCATCACACTCTGGTTTGGGCATCACATCCCATCACAGGCACTGAACCCTATCGCAGGAAGTGCACCCTGTTGTGGGGATCACACCCCATTGAGTGCTCTGCACCCCACGGTGGGGAACCAGGTCACCTGAGGCTCCCCAGGAGCACCCAGCCAGACTGGCAGAGGTGGCAGGGGCATAAGCAATGTGGTTCTTCCTGCCAGTTCAACTAAACTGCCAGGAGGAAAACTAAACCTGTTTCTCTGCCACCCCACCTGCCGTGGAAACATTCCCCTTGGAAATGGGCAGGGCTGGGGTGGTTATTACAGTGAAAGCTTGTAATAATGAGCTGCTCATTAGCCCTGAGGATCTCAGGTTGGAGGAGACAGCATGGGATTTGCCCCTGGGTAAGAAGAGGGTGGTGGTGGGGGTGGAAAAATCCTTTATTGTGTAGGAAAAGTGTTAAAACAAGAGTCAGAACTACTGGTAGGGAGAGCAGAGCCAAGACTAGAAGACAGGAGCAAAAATAAGACACAGGCTCTTTGCCATGACCTCCCACATGCACTGCCCTCCCGCTCCCCTGGGAAACTGCTGCACCCAACAGAAGGGCCAAGTTCCTCATGGACCTTTATATACATATCACTTTATTTATGTAGCTTATTACATGTCAAAGTGGCAAACACAAAAGAAATCTGAACACAAATATAAAAAAAGACAACTAACATACAGAATAAGGTTATTCTTCTTTGGCCCCCTGGATGTGCATCACTCCCAGATGTGCAGCCAGGGGTTCCCTATTTGCAGCAGCTGCACTTGGCGGAGGGGGGCCCCTTGCAGACGCAGCCCTGTGCACACTTGGCACATCCAGCTGGGCAGCAGGAGCAGCAGCCTGTGGGAGAGAAAAAAAAATGAAGGACATTCTTGTAAAGTCTCAGGCTGGGGCTCGGTGGGGGGTCCTCACTCTTTTGGAGACCTCCCATGTATTCATATTATTCCCAGCATCTCCATTCTTGGCAGTGTCTTCCAGGGTGTTTGTGCAGCCAGGACTGCCACTGGAGAAGCAGGGGGGCAGTGTGGTACTCCCGGGGGTTCACCAGAATTCCCCCAGTCCCCCTCTTTGCAAGCTCTCATGGCACATGGCCCTGCCGTGGGTGACAGCATCAGGAGCACCCAGAAGAAATCCCAGTGCTGGTTTCCTCCCCAGCATCCCCTTGTGCTGAGCCTGAGGTGCTATTGAGGGGAATGCTCAGGTTTAGGTGGTACTGAGTGACTTGTATTGCCTGGAGAGGGGGTGGGATTCACACTGTGCTCCTTTGTGGGGAAAAAAAACATATGTGAGGAATAAACTCGCCACTGGCAACGCTAAGACTGATTTGATTCAGTGCATACACGGATGTCTAGTGAAAATCCCCCAAGTGTTTCTGCTGTCTACCCTGGGGGACTCAGGGATCCCTCTTACCTTTTTTGCACGATGTGCATTTGCAGTTTTTGCATTTACAGTTGTCCCCGCAGGTGCAGGTGCCACCTAAAATATGGAGAAAAGGAGAAAAAGAAGTTGAGAAGAAGGTGGTGGGAGGGGATACCAACAACCCAGAGATCCGCGGGGAACAGCACTGCCTGCCCTCCGAGCATCCACTGACGCTTCAGCCTCGCTCACAGGGAAGGTCACGGCATTCCCAGCCGCTTTCCAGTGAGATGCTCCCAGTGTGACAGCGCAGTGCTGGGAGAGGGCTTCAGCTGCTGGCCCAGCCCGTACGAGAGAGAACATCGGGAATGGCGGAGGCCGGCGGGCGGGAGTGGCAGTTTTCCCGCTGGGATGCTGGTGCTCCCGCTGCCCCTCGGGATGGAAGGAAACGCTGCTTTACCTGTGGCACAAGGGCAATCCTGAGAGTCCATGTCTGGCTGGGCTGGGTGCCTGCTGTCGGACGCGTTGGGCGACGGGAAGAAGCTTTGGCAGGACTCGCAGCCGCCTCCTATTTATCCTTGGCCAGACGAGAGCGAGTGCAAAACCTCCGCCCCTGCAGCCTGCGCACGGCTCAGCCCGGCTCCTGCCCCGGGCGCTGCTGATTCACTCCCCGGGCGGCGCAGCGTGACCCGCGGCTCCCGCATCCCCCCGCGCCCCCTCCCCGGCGTGCTGCGGCGGCAGGGAGGGCTGTGGGGGTGACCACCCCGCTCTGCTGAGATGTTGAATGGGTGCAGAGAACGGCCAGATCTCATCACACAGATGACACCTGTCTCAGGAGTGTTGCTGCACTCGACGGGGCTGGGGGCTGAGGGGGTGCACCCAGGGAGCCCCCACAGTCCAGCCCTTGATTGATTGATTGATTGATTGATGCCAAAATCAATCTGCTAATCTGACACGGGGGATACATTAATCCGAGAAGTGCCACCATTGTTAGGAAATATCAGTCCCCTCCTCTCAGAGCTGGCCCTGTAGGGTGATGGGGAGCTGGCACCATGAGGTGACAGGGATTCAGTCTCTGCTTGAGACCCTGTCCTCTGGTTCCTACACCCTTCCTGCAAGCAGGAGCAGCAACAAGCTGGACTGGCCTGGCCAGAGCCTGCCATGCCCTCCCAGTGCCCCAGGACAGTGGCACCCACGTCCCCTTGGCGCCGTGCATGGCACCTCGGGGCCCTGTCTCCTTCCCGGCTGCAGTGCTCCATCCCACACTTCTGAATTAATTTCCGTGTGCCATTAACTGGGTGTGCAGGGGAGGAGGGTGGCAGGCAAGCTGCCATCACCCTGGTCAACTTCTCCAGCGGGTTTTACCCACCCACTTGAAAGCGTTTGGGGGGGAAGGCACAAAAAAAAGATGCTTGCTGAGATTTTTGGTGTGGGGACAGTCTACTTCATGTGCAAGAGGCAATGTCAGCCATGGAGCATCCTTCCTCCTCATTCCTGTGTTTCTGTGTACTCCTTACTGTCAGTGATACCCCATCCCAGCTGCCCCTTGCTCTGAGACTCCTTTGCCTTGGGGTTTTATTCCAGCAGGGCTTTTGCCTGAGGTACCTGGCTGAGGCAGTTTGTTGATGCTAATCCAGCCGAAACAGCGGCACGGGGAGTATTTTTACCACTCAGCTGCCTGGACTTGTTGGGAGCTTGTTGGGTGACCTGATGGGGAGCATTGCCAGCACCTCGACTCAGCGTCTCCTCCAGCCTCTCCAGGCCAGTGTGGGAAATCTGTATGGAAAAGCCTAAGAAAGGCAGAGCCAATGGGCCCCTTCCTCAACTCCTCCACCCTGGAGCAACTTGTCAGTGTCGTGACATGCCAGCCCTGCAGTCGTGTCAATGTCACACTGCTGCTGATGCACTGGGGCGTGATGGCAGGGGACAGTGCCAGGGACCAGGCATGTGCCAAGAATGTTATTGCTCCTGTGGGAGCAGGGAAGCACAAACATGGGAAACACATGTGCAAATGGTCACCTGCCACCCTGGCTATGTCCCCCTGTACTCTTTGGTGTCATGACAGAAGGGCAACATCTCCTTGGGATCTTGCATTTGCTCTGGTCCTTGGCTGAAATAATCAAGCACTTCTGTGGTACAGTAATATGCTGAAGGAAATGCTTCCTGCTGTGTTGTGATGGATTAATGGTGAACAGCAATATCACTGTTACATCTGTTGTGTCTTCCCCCACTGTCTGGGACCCTTGGCCACCCAGGCAAAAATTGGCCCTATCCCCAGCTGGTGGTAGCCCAGGGATACAGGGACATGTGGTTTCTCCAAAGTGGTCCCTCTCCTCTAGCCCTAGGGGGAGGAAGGTGGAGCCCACACAAAGGGAAGAGAACAATCTCTGCCATGAAAGGACAGGGTGCAGGAAAAGCTCTCCAGCATCTGTCAGATCCCAGCCCTTTTTAGTTTTTTCCTCTCTTTCTGCACAAAGGAAAAAATCATCTTCCAGGTGATGTAGGACTGAGAGTCAGGACTCTAGTAGATCTCACATTGCTCCTGGTCTATTCTGTAATTGATTTGGGATACATTCTATAATTAATTTGGGATTAGACTGGAATAGTGGGTTGTCAGGCAGACACACACCAATCAGACCACCCCCAAAAGCAACCTGTGATTGGGGTGACAATGATGAGCTAGGGACACCTTCCTGCTGTTTAAATACCCCCTTGACAAGGTCTTGCCAGCTTCAGTTTGCCTTCTGGCCCCTTCCCTCCATTTTCCTGGGGGTTCTCCATCATTTAAATTGGTCTGATGCTGCACCCCAGAGCCAAGCAAAACAGGCAGGATCCCTGCACAGAATTTATTCACCAGCCATACCAGAGCTGTACCCCTTGGCTCTCATGTCCCCTGCGTGGGATACCTGGCTCTGTCCCCAGGCACGTCCGTGGCAATTACCTTGAGATTGCCAGGTGGATTAACACGGGTGAGTCAGCGTGATGCTCCCGTGCTCCAGGCAGAGCCGGAGATGATGTTCACTGGGAGGATGGTGATGGCTGAGCATCACCATGGGCATGCCAGGGACAGGGCTCTCTAGAAAGGAGAGAAGGAAGCTGACAGCTTTCAGGACAGTGTGGCAGAAGCACCTGTTCCTGTGACACCTCGGGTGTCTCCAGCTGATTGCTGAAAGCCACAGGACGGTGTCAGGGCTGGTGCCGGTGACTGGCAGTGACTCAAGGCTGGTGCCAGGCAGGCGAGGAGGGAGGCACAGCAGCCAGCTCCCGTGGAGGTGAGCTGGCACAGGTCTGCCCTGGCTCTCTGCTGAGGGACGCGTGGCTCCAGTCACCTGTGGGCACACCGAGGTGCATAATGGACCAGCATCAGCGTCCAGCTGCCCGTGGTGCAGCCACCCAGCACATCACCTTCTGGGGACCCTGCAGACTGCTACAAGTCCCCCTCTCATGGCACGTGTCCCCTGAAGCGCTTGCTGTGGGCTCATCATCCCCTCTGGAGCAGTGATGTGTTCAGTGACCCCTCCTTCACCCAGATACAGGATCCCAGGCAGCCGGGGGGCTCTGCTGGCAAAGCACCATGGCTCGGTGGGTACAGACTGTGGGCAGGGATGCAGGGAGCTATGAACCAACCCCGTGTGGGCACAGCACTGACACCTTGGAGGACAGTCTCTGGGGGTGCCCTCTCCCTCACCATTGCCTATTGCTTGCCAGGCAGAATGCTGATGCAGGGTACCCAGGGGTGGCCCTGACACTGCAGCAGCAGCAAGGGAAGCTCAGCTATGCCTGCTCCAGTTGCCCCTTTGTGTTGGTCTCTGAGCAGGAGAGCCATGGCTGGCCAGGGCTCAGCGGGCTCAGAGGCTCAGGGCTCAGAGGTACAGGGAACCACAGCCCACCTGGGACCAGTCTTTTAAACCCAAATGGAGAAAAAAAAATATTTTAGCACCCAGCAAACACCCAGCACATGCAAGTGCTGAAAGCCAGCAGGAAGCCCTAGGAGTGATTGCTGCTTAGAAAGCAGGCTCAGCTTTGATCCGAATCTCAGGTTATTGTTTGCTGATGATAAACAAGTGTTTGAAACACGGGAAATAGGTGCTGACGTAGTTTTATTTTGCTGGTGCTTGCCAGCCCTTTGGCGGAGGAGGAAGAAGGTGAATCACCCCTTGTCTGCCCTGGGAAGCCATTCTCAACCACTCCCCATGTGCATAGGCAAAGCCTTGGAAACATTTGGGAGTGAAACCGGATCAGTGGGGTGACCTCAGGCTGTGGAGACTTCTTTCTTTTTCCCAGAAAATTGGGAGCAAAGACTTGTTCTGCTCTCAGTGGCAGACATTAGCTAAGCTCATTGTTCTCCCTCCTTGCATCTTCCTGGGAAGATACCTGCTTCCCAGCCTGCACCTTGATTGCAGCTTTAGGAAAATACATCCCAGCAAGTGCTTCTCCAACATCAAGCCATCAGCAAAGACGTGGCATGTCCCATTTTCCTGAGGAAATGCTCTTCTTGGGGACTTGATGGCCCACATCACGTCTGTAAGCATAGGAAGGCACCTTCAGCAAGGGCCGGCTGGCAGTGGGAAGGGGACGGGCAGATTTCCATTAAGCAGGAATTGCACGGCGTGCAATCCTGGGACGCTTTCACAAGCCGGCAGCACTCTTTGATGTGGGCTCTTTGGGAGCCGCCTTGTGACCCAGCCGGCTGCGCTGGGGCTGGGACTCCCAAGGCCAGGATTATGAGTCGGGCTCAGCTGCCAGCTCATCCTATGGCTCCAGGCAAGGGCTTGGCCCTTACTCCTTATTTCTTATCTGCAATGGAGCTATCAATATTACCTTCCCCTTGAAAAAGCAGTGTGGAGAGGGTGGGGATTTGCTAATTACTGATTTTTAGGGAGAAGGGAAAGGAAGAAACGCTGAATTGATGCCATGAACTAGGTCCAGGAGAGTGAACTGACCTTGCAAAGTTCCTACCAGTTTTGGGGTGCGCATCCTGAGAGACCCCAGCACAAGGTGGGAGCTCCTGCCTGGCAGGATAGGCTTTTGGGGCCAGGTGATGTGTGTTGAGGCATGTCTGGAAGATGAAAGGGCTGATTCTTCTTTTGATCATGAAATTCTCATAAATGTTAATGGGAATTACTTCGAGGTCTAACGAGGGTTGAATTGCAGCCCCCAAGGGAAGGAAGGGGATGAGGACCAACTAAGCTTTGGCTGGGAAATAAAAATGCTTGAATTTACCTTGTCCCCCTCCTGTGAGAGCAGAAAAACTGTGGGTCAGGGGCTGCCCAGCATCCCTGCATACTCTTCTGGGAAAGGGGTTTGCTAGGTGTCCCCCACTTTGCCCAACACTGCTGGCAAGCATGACAGGCTTTAAGCATCACCTTAACTCTAGGCATCATTTTAATTCACCAATCTAATGCTTTCCCAGTGTACAGTTTGGATTTTATTTTTTTTTCTTTGGTTTTGTTTTTTTCCTTACATCTTTCCTTTCCTTTTGTGTCTTTCAGGTTCCCACAGACTTCAAACTCACCTGCTTCAACTACTCGCCGCCTCCCCTGGCTGAAACGTGACCCAAAGTTTCCAAGTATCGTTACCTTGGGCATATTTAATTATTATATTCCCCTTTAGTTGCTAATTAGAAGCCAAGAGTAGAGGGGATGACTAATTCCCTGGGATGTCAAGTACACACTTGCCTGAGCTTGCAAAGAAAACATCGGCCCCCTCAGTATAAAGGTGTGAAATAAAAGGATGTGATATTTTCCTTGATGTCTTTAAACCCTGCTCCTGAGATCCAGAGATCCTTGTTGTCTATCTTGGGAATGATTCACACCGCTGCTGTGCCGGATCCTGCCTCCCCTTAGAGCAGCGTATCTGTAGAGACAGGATCTGGTACAACAGCTCTTTACATCCCCATCCAAAAGTGTCTCCCATCCCAGGAATGGGCATGGGATGGGGGGGAGAAATGCTACTCCAGCTGGGGCAGCAAACCTGGGATGGCAAAAGAGAAAAGCCCCTGCAGACAGGCTCATTCTTCATTTTAAGGAGTACTTAAGTGTGCAGATACAATTGCTCATCCCTCCCCACTCCAGCCATATTATCCCCCTCATCAAAGGATGGGGATGTGTGGCTTCCCGGACTGAGACCTCCTCCCACAGGGATGGTTATTTTTGCCAGCATTTTCCCAAACTCAGTATCTGAGCACTCAGTGTTCCTCTGCCAGGCAGATAAAGGCATAGTGAATTTTTGGTTACATTTGAAGTCTTTTCAAAGAAACAGCTTCTGGGTGTGTGACAATCTTCATACCTGTTGTGCTGTCAGGTCCAGCTTCTCCATGCAACCTGCCTAGAAAGCCAGCAACCCATGCCAAGCATGTTTGATTATATAATCCTTATCTATATCTATCTATATCTAATTTATTCTATATTTTATTATATAATATGTATTATATTAAATCATAGTGGCTTAAACAATATTATATGAAATGATTAGAGTATATCAATTATAGTTAGTAGGAGCTAGAAAACAGCAAACACTAGTCACAGAGCATCGCCTTGCCAAGCCTGTGCAGACTAGCCAGGAAGGAGGATAGTGATGATTTCTTGCTGGATTTTAAGATCTGTGTTCTAGTGAAGAAGCTGAATTATCCCTCAACTACAGTTACACTAATCCTGGCTGCAAAGCAGCCCCTGTCTGTGCAGCAGTGAAACCCAGGGGCTTAGTGAGGATTTTATGGGATTTCCCCCCTTGTAAAGGTTGCAAAAGGGAAGGACCCCTGTCCTGAGCACTGCTCAGGACTCAGGACTGGATGCTGTACCTTTGGATGTAAATAAATGTATTATGTTTTATTATTTTATTTATAAAATAAATACATTTAATTTCATTTTATAGATGATGGGCTTTCAAACGAAGAGAAATGAGTGTTAAAAGCCACGATTTCAATATTAAGAATTTCAGAGCCAGCTGATTCAAAGTGGCAGCTGTAATTTAATTGTGTTGCAGACGTGCCAAACCCAATACCATAATTAGTGATTCAAAATAATATTTACAGCTCAAATCATACATATTTAGCAAGAAGTTGAAATTTCCATCTATTTACAATTTTAGCAGCTTAAAAAGGTCTCTAAGCTCAGTTTTTCCCCATTTTGTTTGGTTGGGTTTGAAGAGCCCGGCAGAGCAATCCTCAGCGCTGCTGGGAGAGGAGCTGGGGATTTTTTCCCCACCCATGGCACGGGGGTTGGAACTGGATGATCTTTAATGTCCTTTCCAAGCCAAACTATTCTAGAATTCTGCGATTTTCCCTATGAGGACAGCAGTGTTTGCTGGCTTATAGCAACACCCTATTGCGTGCCCGAGTTCACACCAGCGCTTTGCCTTTGTGCTCTGGTACCCAAACCAGCATGAGGGAGGGGGACCCACTGCTCGGCTGGCACTGACACCCACGCTCACCCCAAACAGAGCCACAGAGGGAAAAAAACACCCTCCTTAATATGCTGCACGTGATTGCTGCCTCGTTATCCACAAGTATAATGGCACATTGATAGAGGTGCCAGAGAACCTTGGTGAAAACAATTTAAAGAAGAGAAAAAGGAGGTTGTCACATTCAGAATCGCATGATCTCTGCTCCAGTGCTGCTTTTTAGAGCCCTCCTTTGCATGCGGGGCAGGGACACTGCTGCCGGCCAGGGCTTGGCCAACGCACAAATAAATGCCAACTGGGATGTGTCTGCCAGCTCTCCTAGAAATAAATGGATCTGTGCCTCAAACCAGTGTCCTTTGTAGGGAAGGAAGAGCTGTTTTTCCAGTGCATCCTCTTCCAAACCTGCTTCTTGCTGGGATGGAGGTGGTAATGTCCTAGTGCATGTGATGGATTCAGGCACTGAGAGAGAGCACCATCTATTTACAGAATGCATGAGGGTTAAAATATTGCTTAAATCAAAAATAATGTAAGAATTTCTAAAGTCATGACCTTGAGTCAGGGTTTCCCTATCCAGCCTGTGTCTGGGCAGGGAGTGGGCACTGCAGGGCGATCCATGAGGGTCTGTATATCAAAATCCACTCCAGGAGGGGGACCAGCATCAGTGTTTACACTGTGGCTCTGTGAGGGTTTGCCCTCTGTTTCCCTCATCTCCAACCTCCTCCCAGTGCCCCAGTGGCTGGATTCTGTAGGATCAGTGCACAATCCCACAAAGCAGCAGTAATGATGTTCTGAGGCTGTGCTTTTGGTTTCATGGGACATTGTAACTCTAGGTTGGGTTTTACTGGCTTGGAGATCTCTCGGTTGGAGATACTCCTGGCAAGGTGTGAGTAAGGGTGTGTGTGGCAGCTGGTAGGCAGCAAAAGGTGAAGTGAGGGTACTGGGGACAGAGAGGGGACAGGCCTTGGCCCCAGCTGGGTGCTGACTCTGCAGAGAAGCTGGGACGAAGATGGCAGTATGGGTGTTGGAGGCCACTGCAGCTGCCCAGGGGGGCAATTGCCTCTATCCTCCTGTCCCTGGTTGCCCCCAGTACCTCCAGCTGCTCCCCCAGTTCTCCTAACCTCTACAAATGCCTCCCGTAGTTCCACTCATCCAACTCACCCCCACCTCCCCTAACTGCCCCCTGCATCCCAAACTGCCTCCCAGCTCTTCTGACCTCTGCATTTGCCCTCCTGGCCTCCTAATCCCATACCCCAGCTCTCCTAGATGCACTGTAATATCTGCAGCTGCACCCTCCACCTCGCCCTATCTCTGTGAGTGCCCCCCACCTCCTCCAGTCCTACACTTCAGCTGACCCCCGTCCTTTGCAACTGGCCCCAGTCCAACCCCATGTCCCTCAGTGCCACCGGCCCCTCTGCCCTGCTCCCCTGGCCCCTCTGCCCTGCTCCCCTGGTCCCATCTCCCCATTGCCCCCGGCCCCTCTGCCCTGCTCCCCTGGTCCCACTGTCCTGCTCCCCCAGTCCCATCTCTCCATTGCCCCCGGCCCCTCTGCCCTGCTCCCCCGGCCCCTCTGCCCTGCTCCCCCGGTCCCATCTCCCCATTGCCCCCGGTCCCATCTCCCCCATTACCCCCGGTCCCATCTCCCCCATTGCCCCCATCCTCTCTGCCCTGCTCCCCCAGTCCCATCTCCCCATTGCCCCCGGTCCCATCTCCCCATTGCCCCCGGTCCCTCTGCCCTGCTCCCCCGGTCCCATCTCCCCATTGCCCCCGGTCCCATCTCCCCATTGCCCCCGGTCCCATCTCCCCCATTGCCCCCATCCTCTCTGTCCTGCTTCCCCGGTCCCATCTCCCCATTGCCCCCGGTCCCATCTCCCCATTGCCCCCGGTGCCCCCCAGCTCCCCCTCAGCCCAAGCGCCTCCCCCCGCCCCGGCCCCACAGCGCCCCCTCGCGGCCGCCTCTCGGGCCGCGCCCCTCCCGCTGACGCGGCGCCTGCGCGTGCGGTGCCGGTGCCGGCGGATCCGCGTCCGGCGGCGGCCCCGCGGCCCGGCCAGGCCCGGCCCGGCTCCCTCTGGCGTTCCCCGCCCTGCCCCGCTCCGCCCCGCGGCCCCTCGCCCATCATGTTGGTGCCCGTGTTCACGCTGAAGCTCAACCACAAGATCCTGCCCCGCATGGTGGCGCTGGGCCGGTACGACGGGACGCACCCCTGCCTGGCGGCCGCCACGCAAGCGGGCAAGGTAACGGGGCAGGAGCGGCCCCGGCGGCTGCGGCGCGGCCTGGCCCGGCCGAGCAGCCCCGGCGGCCGCCGCGGAAGCCGCGCTAACCCCCACCAGCTCCCCTGCCAGGGCTGAGCCGAGCCAGGAGCTGGGGGCTCGTTCCCCTCGCCCTCCGCAGACCCGCGGCCCGGGCGCTCGAGCTGCGTGCGGGCGAAGGGACGCGATGCTCGAAGCCTCGCTCTGCTGCAGCAGGGAGCTTGCAAACATTAATAGCAGTAGCAGAGGTGCCCAGAGAGGCTGTGGAGTCTCCAGCCCTGGGGAAATTCAAAAACTGTCTAGACACAATCTGGACTAACACGCTCTGGGGGGACCCTGTTGGAGCGGGAGGTTGGACTGGGTGACTTCTGTGGCTTCTTCCAGCCTGAACCAGTTTACAAACCCATGGTGCCAAAGAAACTTACGTTTTCTAGCAGACAGCAGGATGTTTTTGAAGCCATGGGTTTTATCATGCAGTTCTTAGAGCGGTGAGCCTTGGCACTGTTACAAACCAAGCTCTGTGCTGATAACGGGACTGAGGTTTCTGTGGCTGATGCCCAAACAGCCTGACGGGAACAAAGAGCATCCTGTGTGCTCTGTTTAAGTTAGAAACATAAACAATACAGAATTAAGTACAACCTGACTAATAAAGCATAGGTTGAAGCATAAACCCACAGGGGCACTTAGGTTGTAAATACAAAGAGAGTTCATCTGTGATGTTTCCCAGCATTATTAATTTTATTTTGGCACCTTTAGAACAGCATAGAACAAGGGCTTGTCTAAGGGACAGACTGCACAGCTAGAAAGCAAACTGTTGAGCCTGTGATCCTCTGACTTGGCTCCAGGCAAATTACAGTGACTGAGCATTGGTCAGTGAGAGTAAAACCATATTTATCATTCATCCTTTTTAAATTAACCATGTTCACTTACAGATGGAGGTTACAGATATGTACCAGGTAAATTGTCTTAAATGTTTGGGATGTTTTGCAAATACTGCTACCATCTGGAGCTAATTTGTTCAGTTTGTTGTTGCTCCCTTTGGTTTCCTATTTTTGCCTTACTCCAAAGACTTGTCAGTTGTCATTTTCAGAAACAAACAAAACAATGATGTTGCTACTCCACTGGTCAGAGCACAGTTTTTCCTGCCATTTCCCTTTTTCTGGTATAGTTTAAAGAATAACTGTGAGTAATACTGTTGTCAGTAAAACCCCCAGACTTTTGTCTGCATTTAGGTTGAGTGAATGCCTTCTATCCCATCACAGTTATTTTCTAAACCATAGTCTTTACTGTTTGTATACAAACAGATACATGTGTTGTATTAATATTTATATCTTTGTTTCTACAGGTTTTTATTCACAATCCTCATGCCCGAGGACAGAGAATAAACACAAACCGAATGGTGCAAAGTAACCAAGATTCAGACATTTCTCTTCTGAACATTAATCAAGGGATTACTTGTTTGACTTCGGGGGTGCTGAACCCTCAGCTGGGTTATGACTGTCTTCTGGTTGGAACACAGACTAATTTATTGGCTTACGATGTGTATAACAACTCAGATTTGTTTTACAGAGAGGCAAGTTGATTTAACTGTCTGCTTCTTTTAGTATCTCCATAATTTTCTGTTTCTTTGAATTGTAAAGATTACAGATTTTACATTACTTTGTCAACTAATTATGTGTCTGTGCTATGCATTATTCCTACTGCTATATTCAGAATCTTTTGTTTCTAGAATATCTGCAGTATTTCAAAATTAATATATGAAAATTTACACTCACACATACAGATATACATTGCATTCATATGTCCCATCACCTAACAAGACCATCTTAAAAAAATAATAGGCATTCACAACTCAGCTAAACTGACAGTGATAATTTTGGAAGCTCAATTCTTCACTTGTGTGGTCTGATGTATTATTGTCTGCTGTTTCTTTTTCCTTTAATGCTTCTCTTCAGGTTTCAGACGGAGCCAATGCAATAGTTCTTGGGAAGCTGGGAGATATTTCACCTCCACTTGCTATTATTGGTGGAAACTGTGCCCTGCAGGGCTTTGATTATGAAGGAAATGACCGTTTTTGGACGGTAAGGCCACGCATAATAGTTTTGATGTTATTAGAAGATTCTTTCAATGGCACTAAATCATCCTGATTTTTTAAAAATTTGATAACTATTATTTTAGTTGTTGATTGTTTTTAATTTATCTCAGGCCTTAAACGGTATTTTGGCCATGTATTCAGTGCACTCAGATGTAACTTGAACACTGTGTCAGTTGTTTTCCAGTGAAATAATAAAAGTAATTCAGCTTCTGACAGCTATGGCCATCACTGAGTACCGTCCTTCTCATTGCAGGTTACTGGAGACAATGTTCGTTCATTAGCGCTGTGTGACTTTGATGATGATGGAAAAACTGAGGTTTGTAACCATTTACACATTAATTCAGTCATTCTTGCGGTCTTGTAGTGAAATGATAATAAAAAAACTTAGATTATCAAATACAGCTGACTTACATCACCAGTTAAAGTTTCTCTTTTTTCTTTATGCCAGGAGCAATACAATGAAATGCCTGTGATCATCAGTTGCCAAGGCATCTATTTCAGTGGTATTTCTTGAATATGGTTATGAAATTTTGAAATTTTTAAAATTTCAGAGAAACAACTTGCAAGCTTACATGTAAAAGTAAACTTTTAAAAAACTATTCTTTTGAAAAGCTTCACTTATGCTAGGTAAAATCGAGAAATCTGTCTTCATGTCCAGCCCTTCTGTTTCCTTACAGGGACATGGGGAAATGAAATACCCTTTACTTTGCTGTTTTAAAGTGACAATAACTTGTAACACACATCTTGCTGATAATGACGTGAGACAAACAATAGGAAACAGCTGCCATTCCGATTGTGCAGGCTACAAGAGTTGGTGAAATTGTGAATTTGTATGGCATTCTCTTTTGGAAACATTTCTTCATCCCAAATGAACAACTGTGCCTCTAAATATGAATCTTTAAGAAGATTAATGGCTTCCTAGTATACATCAGATGCAAATCAATATGAAGTTAAATCATTATGCTAAAAATACTTACTTTTGTCATTTGTCTTAAGACTTTAGACAAAATTACTGGAACTCCTTTGTTTAGTTGCTGAAAAATCCTCATTTGGAATATCCAATTGGACTATGTAATAATGTGTAAAGGGCCTTGACAGTTTTCATGTGTTTTTTATAAGCACTAAACTGCTACAGGCCCTGCTTGATTGGGATTTTTAGGAAGTGAAACAGCTTCAAGTTTTCAAATCAATTTCTGCACAATTTCTTTTCAATTTTTTAATGTGCTGAGGGGTGTTTATAGAAAGTGGAGATAGTGTCTAGGGATTCAGAAACCAGGAAACTGATCTATGGCACTAATTGCAAATGTTTTGCACTTGTGCTTTTAAGTGGGTTTTGCTATATTTTTCTGCGTAATAGAAGTTCATTCTTGGCAGTTGGTGTCATCTGGTGCTACTTTGGGCTGAGTAGAGCTGGATACAATATCTGACTAACTTGTTGGGCCAGTTACCCCAGCGTGCATTTACTGAGACGTTTTCAGGGTTCTTTTTGATCTTAATTATCTAGGTGATTTTAAAGGGTTTTTACTTAATTATTTACTTTTATTTGTGGCTTTTGTGAAACTGCCTCTGGTTTAAAACTGAAGTTCTGAGAAAATGCAAGAAGCTTCCTAAATTATCACTTTGTGTCTTACCTGGTAAATGACTGTGTTAGCTTCATTTCTGTTCTTTCCGCCCCTGTAAAAACAAGTTTACATTTAAAATTTACTGATTTAAAAAACGGCATGAATATACTTTTAGTAGCTAACAGAACTAACTTCTCACTGCCTTCCTCAGGATTTTTGGATTGATGAAGGTTATTTTCTGCCGTCTGGCAGAAGACTTGTGGATCAGAACTTTGACTCGCTCTTTCAAATTTCTGTCCAGTGGAAGTCACTGAGGTGGATGGGGTGAATCAAACTAACAAAAAAAAAAAATCTAGGCATGTCTGGAAAACACAGCATCACCAGTAATTGTTTGAGGATTGTGTGCTTTTATCTGGTTGCCTTTTGCTGGTGGTTACAACTTGGTCAAGAAATCTGTGCTTCTTAAATATGTTAATTGTTGCAAATAATTTCAGTAGGTGCAGTAGACTTAGCTTGATGTGATTTATGTTGACATAATCTGAGGCATCTTTATTAAGGAAGAAAAAAAGCTTTTAATCTTTTTAAAACTCCAACTTTGTTATGGATTTGTATCTCTTTTGCCACATAAAGATGAAAGGCTCGTGGGTTCCAGTGGGGAAAAGTACTACCAGGTTTTAGACTTTGATTTGTAATTCTGTTTGTCATTGATTTGATGGATGACTTTATGGACAAGGCACTGAGCAGATCTGTTCCTTGGTTTCTCAATTTGCAAAAGAGAACCTGACAATTGTCACGATCTTCAGTAAGAACTTTTCCACTGGGCTCCTTTCCAGTTAATGCCTTCTACCTGGTGAACTAGGAAACAGGGAAAGAACTAAAATGTAGGAAATATTAAGGAGCGAGGAGGCAGAAGACCCAATTCAATGCCTATTGGTATAATAATTTACATCAAGTTAAAGCTGATTTTACTTCTACTTGGCAGTAGTGGCAGCCACCACTTAGGTTGGAGAAGCAGAGATGGTTGATACTTGGATTCATTGAGGTTGGTTTGTTTGTCTTGGGCTTTTTTGTGTGTGTTTGTTTTTTTTTTTTTAATGAGAGATCTTCAGTGCAACACTTGCAGCATTTCACAGAGCTGTTAAAACCTCTTCATTGCTGGACTTGAAATATTAATTTGTCCTCTGGATTCTGGTGCTTGCTTCCTTAGCTTGAATAATAATTTTTAAAGAGCATTATTTTTTTCCAGCTTCTTGTTGGCTCTGAAGATTTTGACATCCGCGTGTTTAAAGAAGATGAGATTGTGGCAGAAATGTCAGAGACAGAGGTGAATTATTTCTGGCTAATGTTTATTATAGTCTCTGACAGAGCTGAAAGTGTTGAAAGTGTACTCTAAAGCTTCTCTGGTTCAGATTTATTGTGTAGTTAAGTAGTTACTTAGCTATGTGGCACAGTATCTATTCTGCTAGAACTGCGAAAGTTTGAGTTTAATAATGTCTTTCATTATGCAGGGGGCTTTTTGCTTTGTTTATTTACAAATCTTTCACCCCACTGAGAAAAGTGACTATTCTTGGCTGACAGTCAGGAGCCTGTGCAAGGGTGATTAAGGTTGCTGGATTGTGATTGAAGCTTTTAGTGTCTTCTGAGTAAAAGGATGCCTTCTGCAGTTTTCCTCAAATGTTTTTGATGCAATCATGATGATGTAACTTGTGCCTGTGTGTATATCCAGACAGTGCATGGCAGGGTAGAAGGGGGATGCCCAGGCAAAACGGGAAGATTATATTGCAGTTGGAGTTACACACCGGCTGTATAAAAAGAGCTGTGGTGACTAAAGTAAGGTGTGGGGCAGATATGTTTACGGAGGGATAGGAGTAGCTCTAGGAGTTGCTGTTTAGCTTAAGAACTGAGAGAAAATGCCCACTGATTTTGGTTTCTAGGAAGGGAGTAAAATATCCTTATCATTTCATTTAGAAGTGTTCTCAGTCTTCTCACGGCCCAAGGTAGAGTTGGTCACAGACCTTTGTCCTTTAAGATCTGAGACCTCCCTGCTGCCCAAGATAGGACTAAAAGGCTTAGCTAATAAACCACTTATGAAGAGCTATAAAAGACAAAGCCAGGCACTGTTCCTGAAAAGGAGGTTGTTGCTATCACTACATTTAGAACTGGGCCTGTAATATGTCTTGCTCTCTGTGCAGTGGCTAGTCTGGTCATTAGATATTTCTAGATAAAGGGATGCTAAAGGTCTGTGACTCTCAAGTGTGATTTATTTCCAGATCCTCAGTAGAATTGTTTTAAGTTCACACCTGCAGTCATAGGAGGCCTGTTACAATTTACTGTTCTTACATAAAAGGACACAGCTGAACCTAAACCTTTTTTTTTAGGAAGGTAAATTCAGGGAACAGTGTCTTTGTACATTATGTTTGGTTTGGAAGTCTTGGATAGTTTTAATTTTCTGTGTTTAATCACTTACTCTGGTGAAGCTGAAGCTGTAGACTGTTGTGGTTCTTATAAATGGAGAATAAATTTGGGTTTATTGTTACCTTTGAGTTTCTGACCTTACTGTGGTCTTCTGTCCTTACTGGGTACTTGTAATTGAGTTTGATACTTAGGAAAGATTCAGCAAAAGATTGTGAGAGGAAGGGATAAAGGGTTTGGAAACAAATTTTTGTGGTAAAACATCCAAGGGGCACAGACAGATAAGTTTAAATAAAATGTTGGGGAAGAATTTAATTGAAGGAAGTCTCCTGTGCTACATTGTACAGAAGACCAGACAGATGATTGCAATTGTTCCTCCTGACATTAAAATCTCTAGTCTCAGTGTGTGGAAGAACCCGCGTTTCCAAGCCCTGAGAACCTTAGCTCAATGAGGAATGGGTTTTAAAAGGAGGGAGAAACAGGCCAAGTTATGACTCTCAGGTCTTTCTCCAGAGCTTATTCAGGTAGGACACCCAGCCTGGTGTTCCAAAGAAGTCCAACTGTGGCAGTTTTTAATTTTTATCTTACTAGTACTGCGCAAAGATTTTCTACCAGTAATATCTCCGGGGCTTTCCTAACCCAGGCAAGTTGAACCTTTGGCATCATCAGCTCCTTAAGCTTAAGGAATATTGTGTGTAGTTTCTCAATGCTAGTGTGTTAGCCCTGATGACCACAGGAATCCTATGAGCAGTTGTTTTGCTGTCTGCGGTAGGAAACAGTTGGTCAAAGTACACAGTTTGAGGGCAGTTCTGCAATCCTTGCTGGAGTGTGTCCTAACACTGGTATTACAGCTTGTGTGAGGAAATCCTACTAGGCCTTCAGTGATTTCAGACTGATTCCTGAAAGTAGTTACTTCAGTATTCAATACTTCCTACTACAGACTTACTTACCACTTAGGAAATGTAGGACTATGATAGGTCTATAGCCTGTTCCCTGTTAGTTGAAGTTGCACAAGTTCTCACTCCTGTGTCCTCTCTCTCCCTCCTTTCCCCACCAGACAATCACTGCACTTAGCCCCATGTATGGCAGTCGCTTTGGCTACGCTCTTGCCAATGGCACCGTCGGAGTTTACAACAAGGCAGCGCGCTACTGGAGGATTAAGGTTAGTCCATTGTTGGAGTATCATCACTGGAAGCTTGAAGGCTGCCTGGAGACTTGGTATCTAATTTCAGGTCATTCTGATGTTACCCTTAGGTGAGCTTTGCTGAGCAGAGAACTTAATGTAATTTTGTTCTTAAAAAATCTAGCTGTTTTATAGGTTCTATAAAATACTAGGTCAGTTCCTGCAGTATTTTAGGCTGTTAGTGGTGGTTTAAACAACAGGGATACCACCATACAGCTAGGGATTCTTCAGCTTAACAGGAGACATTCGAGTTCGTGTTAGAATATCCTCTGGTTGAATCAATAAACTTTTTCAGAAGCTGAAATCTTGCATTGTCTATGTTCAAGGTTAATTTTTCTCATCAATAGCAATTTCCTGCTCTAGCAAATCAGTTTGACAAGATCCTTTCCTGATGCTCATTTTAATTTTCTTAATATAACACAGAACAGTATATTTAATAGTAATAAGAAGATTCCTTGAGAGGTGGCAGGAAGAGGCTCATGGTTGTCCTCAGTAGTCTAATTTTATGACTGTGTTGAGGTCCTGATACTTTTTTTCCTAGAGGATTTGGTTTTTACACTTCATTTATGTGAGTTGCAATCATCTGCTTGGATGAAAATGTATTTAGAGGAACTATCAGGTCCTTTAACAGCGGTGTACTAGATTAGTAGTGCAAGGGCTAAGATGTCATATGTGTCTATGTGTCTGTGACCTTAGTGATGCTGAAACTTCCTGTTAAGAGGCATAGTTATACTCCTTTCTGTACTCTCTGTGGTCTCATAGTCCAGTGTTTTTCAAGTGGCAAGCATGTGAAGTTTAGAGAACATACCCAAGCTTAATTTGTTCTTTCTTTTCTGCCCTCAGTCAAAAAACCAAGCAATGAGCATACACGCGTTTGACCTGAACTCTGATGGGGTGTGTGAGTTGATCACTGGCTGGTCTAACGGGAAGGTGAGTTTATACAGGGGAAAATGAGGAGCTGTAGATATGGAGGCTGTGTTTGAACAAGGCTGTTAAGTTATCTGATGAACAGCAACCAAAAAATGAAAACTGCTTAGAAACCTGAGCACTGCAGATCTATTGCAATAAACCTAGTTTGGCTTGTGAGTCTTGTGCCAAATGCAAGATCAGAGAAAAGCTGCTTCCCCTGCTTAGCTCAGAGTCAATTGCTAAGGTGTGGCAAGTTGTTTCCATGGCAGCAGAGATCATATGCCACATCCTAGAGTTCTTGAGTGTCTCCATTCAGGTGTGTCTTGAGGACATGTGAATAATCCTCTGCAGTGTGTTCTGAATATTCCCAAACTACAGGGAGGACAAAGCAGTTATGTAACAGGAGAGCAGCGTCTTGATCAAGCATTATTTCATTTTATGTGGAGGCATTCTTTACAGCTCAGTTTTAGTCTTTTAAGCCTGTTCCTTGGTATTCCTCTTCGCCAGAAATGACTGTTTTAACTGCCACATCTCTCCTGGAAGCAGCTTGCCAAGTTTTTCTGTAAAGCTGTGCTTTTTTCTTCACACCTCTCATTACTGTCATTAGCCTGCGGCACTTTAATAACTTCATATCAAGCTGGCAGTCCTGAGCCCAGATGTGTTGTAACTTACATTGGATTAGATGTGTAACATTGTTAAAGAGAGAACTGTGGTGGTGAAACAGCAGGCCAGAGGCCTTACAAACTGAATCCTGACAAGCTGACAGAAGCCGTGAGAAAGCTGACAGCTCTTCATGAGAACAGAGTCCTGCAGCACTGAAAAACAACTTATTTTCCTTGAGAAGGAACTCTAGGACTGTAGAAAGCAACCTGCTTTCCCTGAGAAAGGACTCTAGGACTGTGAAAAACTCTAGCCACCTGTATAAACTGTTTTTACACTGTTAGGTAGGAAAATGAAAATTGTATGTCACAACTGCACATACACACCAGCGGATTGAGTGACCAAGCAATACAGGGTAACAACTTCTTACTGCCCAGCTGGGGATAGATAGGGGATGCTCTTTAAAAACTCTTTATAAAGAGATGCATGAATAAACCAGTATCTTTCCTCTTTGCTCCATAAACATGTGCCCTGCATCTTTCTTTACTATACTCCACAGTGACAGAGAATCTCTCCTTGCTTTGCTCCTGTTCTTTTCCATTGGTAGTCTCTACTCAGTTTGTTGGTCTGAAACAGTCCATAGCTCCTAGAGAGAGTAATGCTGTGACCTCTGGAAATTACACAGTGCATGGAACTGAGCCCACCTCACCCTTCTTATCAAACGAAAGGTAATTGAAGGTTGTGGTATTTGTGTATAAAAATAATTCACCACACAAGGGCTGCAGCTGAGAGGAGAGGTTGTAAATACTGCATTAAAGTTATTTCTGGTTTAGTCCCATCATTGCTGCATCATATGTGCATAACCTTTCCAGTGCAGATTTGCAGTTCCTTTTATTTCCTTCCTTTTTTAGCTTGTAACTTAGGGAAACATCTCTGAAGGGAAGTTCCTTCTAGCTCCTTCTAGAGTCTGCCCAGAGGTCATTTCTTGGTAGTACTTTTTTCATGTGTGGTGTTTGGATGAGCAGAGCTGCAACTTCCCCTGCAGTTCTGTGAGCAGAGCTGCTTTCAGTTAACAGCTCAGGGTACGGCATGACACGTGTTTTGGAGTTGGCTTTTCTCTTCATGCTGAGGCTTGGAACTTTTTGTTTTTCCAGGTTGATGCACGCAGTGACCGGACTGGGGAGGTCATCTTTAAGGACAACTTTGCTTCCTCAATTGCAGGACTGGTGGAGGGGGATTACAGAATGGATGGGAGCACCCAGTTAATCTGCTGCTCAATTGATGGTGAAGGTAAAAGCATTGTTAATGATATTAATGTAATACACAGCAATATCGGGCACATCACATCGTCTCAGATTAGCTAAACATCGTTTTTGTTCCAACGTTTTGTGTGCCAAATTCCCTTGCTTTATGTGCAGTTAAGGGAATTTTGAGTTATGCTATCTGCAAACAGGATTTTGAATATTGTCTTTTCTGTGCGAATCAGCATGTGTTTCATTATGATCCAAGAAACCATCAAAATTCATTTGTCTAATGGAAGAAACCCCATCCTAATGCAAAGATAATGATATTCAGTACAGACTCTGGTTCTTCAGGCTACATTATAATAGATGAATGTGTAGGAAATCTTTTTTCCATGTTTTAATTCTTTGGCCGCTTTATAGTAGGTAAAGGTGTTTGAAGAACTGAGGGTGTGTATGTATGGTTTTCTTCTGCAGATGAAGAGTTTTTATATTAGAAATTTTAGATGTTAGCAGCGCTTTGTTTCCTGGAAAATGCTATCCTGAGACTGGAGAAGTGGTGGATTTATCCCACCATGCATTCAAGAAGTCAGACCTCGTTATTGTGAGTGGAAATAAATATGATCACAGATGATTTAAATAAGCTCAGGATGAATTTACAGGAATGGCTCCAGGAAAGACACTGGTGTGATTATCCGACTCCTTGGCGTCAGTGGCCTGAGACAAGCAGGTCTGGCACAACCCATTTGAAACAAAAGCCTGTCCTTGTTAAATAGCAGTGTGTTTTGCTGACTGTCTTAATCACAGGCTGTGGGGATTTGCTGCATTTGGGCTTCAGCTTATAAAACTTCTTCCCAAGCTTATGGAAGGGGAGCGTTGTAAGCAGTTCTGGAGAACCTTGTCCTAGCAGAGTTGTGTCGGTTGGTATCACTGAACATGATCATCCTTTTCTGATGGGTCCATTGTAGACAAGCCTTGCACAATGGGGATCCCTTTAGGCCTTAGTAATTAGTGTGGCTGGGGTTGTATAGAGAGTGTTATTAGAGTTCTGTTTGGGACCAGCATCCTTTCACATGAGGTGTTCTCTTGTGTTGCAGTGGTTTTTGTCTTGCTCTCATTTTAAATGAATGATTCACTCAGAAATAATAAAGTGTGTCCTTTCTTCAGAGGACAGTGTGCAAGCTGAACGATTTCAAGTTTCATGCAGCTTTTTACAGGGCAGCAGTCATTTGCAGTCAGGCAGCATATTCTTCTCAGGTAAAAGATTTTTGTCCCTGGCTTTCATTTTTAGAGCTGCAGTCAAGGTGCACAGCCTTAGAGCAAAATTGAAGTTGTCTCATCACCTGTTCAGGTCCTCTGTCTCCACTGACAGTTAGAGGTATTTCCATAACTCTGTGCTCCACTGGGCTACTGGGAGACAAGTCTTACCCCTTGAAGTGAAGTATCCCTCGATTTGGGGAAAAGCTAATGTGGGTAAATCTTGTTTACTGGCTGACTAACAGTGACTTACAGCCACTTCAGACAGCCACAACTCCTCTGACCAGCTCTAGAAATCCAGGTACACGTTGTATTAATTTTGCATAATTGTAAACTTGCCTAAGCACCTTAAAGAATGATTGCAGTGGGAATCCTCTTGCAAAAGGACTGCATGCTGCACTTGTCTGGTCAGGTGAGTACAGCTTAAAGACAGGTTGGAAATTCACTTTTTTTTTTTTTTTTAAATGCAGTTCTCTTGCCTCAGTCACCAAGAAAGCAAGAGACTCTGTGGGTCTAAATCAATGCTCAGGTTTTCAGCTGAATAGTACTAGCTGAAGACCAGAACTGCAGAGGTGGTACAAGAGAGTCATGTAACAGAAACTGAAGTTCTGGGCAGGCTGTTGAAGTCTTTGCTGAAATGGGCTATGTTTTGTTTTTGTACAGTCCGAGGCTATCTGCCAGGAGGTGAGGAAATGAAAGGGAACCTAATGGATACAAGTGCTGAGCAGGATCTTATCCGAGAACTTAGTCAAAAGAAACAAAATCTGCTGCTGGAATTGAAAAATTATGAGGAAAATGCAAAGGTACTGCTTAAATAATGTGTAGGGCCAAAACACACCTTCGTGTTGGTAAAAATCCAGAGTAAGCTGGAAAGCAGTTGTGGGGCAGTCCAGACAAGTCAGAACTGTAGTTTGTCAGGATGCAGTGAGATTGTCTGCTGGTGGCTCCTGCCTCTGCATTTGGCTAGCTCCTTGTGCAAGTTCAGAACTTGCTTTTTGTATTTTAATAATGCTTTCTTTGCTTCTTCCTCTTGCCAGAGCAGTTGTGTTTAGAATTGGATTTCCTTCAGCCTTGTGCTTTGGTTTATGATTGAAAATTGTAGTTTTCAGTGCATAAGCCATCTTGGGAGCCACAGGGGATTGTGTGAGAGGATCAGGTCACTGGGTGAGGGTGGGGAGCACTGCCAGAATGTAGGAATCACACTTACAGCTTGATGGTGAACGTTTCAAAAAATAGTCTGAGGAAAGAGCAAACTCATCTTTGAACAGCAAATGACCACCATGGCAGAAGCTTGGAATTCTGTAAGCTTGTGTTTAAAACTGATATATGTGAAGTATTCTTTGAGTAAAAGTTTGCATACAGAGCTGAGGTCCATCCATAGTGAAGCACTCAAACATATTGTAGCCCAAGTGTCCGCAGCTCCGTGCCCAAACCAGCCACCACTCATAGCTAGTTGGAAGCATCTGGGAATTGCTATAATACAACCTTCCTCTGAAAGAAAAGAGTACTGACTTGTGTATATGTTTTCTAGGTTTTTTGAATCAAAATCTTGAAATTCTGATGCTGATGGGTATGTGTTCTGTAACAGGCTGAATCAAACACTCAGTTGAAGGAAGCTGATGGGCAGAGAGGCCTGATTCCAGCAAACACCCAACTCCAGACAACCCTCTCAGTTAATCTGGGTTCTGACAGCCAGTCTGCTCATGTGGAACTGTGTATTTCCACCACAAATGGTGAGTGGTAACCTTCAACCACTGATATTCACTTCATGTAAAATCATGCAAAATTTTAGTTATATTTAGCTGATGATTTGAATGTCTCCCCTTTATTGTCTATAATGTCCCTTTTGTGGTTTCTTTCCTTTCACAGAGTTTTGAATCAAGCTGTGTTCCTTGGATGGGTCTTAGGGGAGAGGAGTTTGATGGAATTGTTTCTTATGTGTTATTTTCTGAGGCGATTAACATTTAGCTTGGATGAAACCAGCATTGGTGATCCCTGCAGCACTCCTTGTGTTGACTGTAAACATCAACCCACAGCTGCATTAGTGAGGGTGTTGCATGCATGCAGCTGGATCTCAGTTGGCTTTACATGCAAAACTGGAATTACCCCAAGACAGCAAATTCACCTTGCAGCAGGCATGCCGAGGATGCAGTCGAGTCCAGATAGTCCTGGTCACCTGGGATATTTTAACAATTCAGAAGAGTGATGTAAGGAGTTGAACATGCTTAATTCTGAAAACAGTGGTGGTTTCTTGCCAGAGGACAGCTTTTAATTTGGGAACTGCTTTTTCTTCCTGTTGCTAAGACACAATCATCCGTGCTGTGCTGATCTTTGCTGAGGGCATATTTGAAGGAGAGAGCCATGTGGTCCACCCCAGTCTCCAGAACCTCTCAGGCTGTGTTCGTGTTCCCCTTACTCCACCCAAAGATGTCCCTGTGGATTTGCACATCAAAGCCTTTGTGGGTTACCGAAACAGGTGAGTTTGTGGTGTGATCTCTGCTGGTCTCCAGAACTGTGGGACCAGGAAACAGCAATAATGTGGTTTCATGCTTGTCCTATGGGAAGTGCACCGTTAATTCCTGGGTGCTCCATTTCTCTGTCTTAATGAAAGGAGAGCTGCGATGCTTTCTTAAAAACATTGATGCACCTGTGGCACTGAGTTCTTTCCAAAGTCTAAATGCTCTGGAATCACTGCAATCTGTTGTATTTTGGTTCTGCTTTTAGGGAAGGAATGCGCATTTTTCCAGGAGATGTCTTAACTGTGGGTGTGTGGAGGGAATCAACAGATGCAGAGACTCTGTCCTGTCATCCCTAAGGGGCTGGGCCCTGGATCGTGGCTGCTCTGGGTGGAGTGCTTGAGCAAGCCTGGAGACACAGCTGTGTTTCTCAAGCTATAAAGTAAACCTGAACCCATCTGGCTTCAGGGCAAGTTGAAAGTAATGCATGCTTGATTTCAAGACAACATATTTCCAGTCTCCCATAGAAATCTCTCCAGAGAAAATAAATTGTCTCTTCATATACCCTTGAAAACAGCTTTCTTCCTGCTCACATCTGCCAGAGCTGTTGGTGCCTGAGGAGGCAGCATTCTTTCCCTGAATAGGGAGGCATATTTTGAGAGCTAGCCACCCACTGCAGAAAGACTGTATGGGACTGAATTCCCTTTCTGTTTTCTCTATTTGCCTTTATTATTGCTTTTAATAAGACTTCACTGAACTTGTTAAGAAAACACCCAATCGTATAGTAAAATTGTAAATGTAATAGCCTAGAGAGTATACTTCAGTGGAAGGATTATTGAAAATTACAGCAATGGAGAGGAATCATGCAACCTTGTGATAAGCCTGGAATTTCCAAGTTTCAGTGTTTCTTCCAGGGAAGCAGTAAGCAGCTGATTATATAACTGGAAAATATGGGTGTCAGTCTCCAGCTAAAAAAGAACCAGGAACCATTGCAATAGGTGAATCCCTGCTATGTTATTAACTCTCTTTTTTTCCTTTGGGTTGCTTCCAGCACACAGTTCCATGTATTTGAGTTGACAAGACAGCTTCCCCGCTTTTCCATGTATGCCCTGAGCAGCCCAGACTCGGCCACAGAGCCCCTGAGCTTTGTTAACTGTACCATGAATGAGAGGCCACAAAGGGTGAGTTTCTGCTCTTCTTCCTGGTTTCAAGTGTTGCATAGGTGAAGGGTTTGCAGTCAGCTTGAGATTTCCAATAGCAAAGGAGAAATTAGGCAGTGAACTGCACTACTGGCCTTTGGAGTCTTTGTATTTCAAGTCAACCCTGCTTTTTTCTGTCTTTAAAAGATGACTCAGTTGAGGCATTCCAAACATCAGGAATTCCTGCAGGAGCTAAAGGCCTGAGATCAGAAGGTGTTTCAGATATTATCTTGTTTGCTGTGTGCCTGCCGATAGCAGGAGACCTCTAGTGAGTGTTGAATTTTGTAAATGAGCAGAGAACAGGAAAAAGGCAGCACAGTGCTCATGTAGTGGCTCAGTTCCATAGCAGTCTCTAATTGTTGGATTTCATTATTTTAGGAATAGTCAGCTTTGGTGCAAGGATTCAGTTGTCCTCATTCTAAGAAGTTCATGACATGGGGTTATGGGATGAAATTTAGTAAATGAAATTTCCGTGGTACCCTGAACAGTGTTCTGATGCACGTTATTTGCAGGGACATTGTGTGGTTCCCAGGCTTTACACACAAGGGATGGCTGATGCTCTTAATTTTATTTTTCAAGATTGTTATGTGGCTGAATCAGAACTTCTTGCTGCCAGAGGATGCAGAGTTTCAGAGTGCTCCCTTTCAGGTTTGCTTCACTTCCCTTCGTAATGCAGGTCAGCTCTGCATCAAAATCAAGCCTGGTGGAGAGGTGAGTACCTCCCTGCACAAGGGGAACAGCCCTTCAATGATACTCCAGTAAAACCAGTATACCCATACTGCCAGTTGGAGGCAGTAAAAGTGAAGGATGACTAAACAGGCAGAGAAGGCACTCATGCTTTTGGAAACTTCTGTGTCTGCTTACTGTCGGTGGGTAAAATTCCAGGGCCTGTTAGTGAAGTAAACTGCTTAGCCTGCAGATCTATAGGAAGGAGAGAAATTATTTCCTCATGGAATGGTTTCAGGGGGCCATAATGTGAGGCACAAAGGCTGCCTGTAACTTCTGCCTGTAACTGGTCCTGTGTGCACAGATGTCTCTCTATCCCAGACCTGAATAAAAGCCCCTTTGAAATCAGTGTGTTCTTGTCTACTGAAAGCTGTAGAGCTTGCCCATGCTCTTTTGATAAAAGGACCTGCTTTGAGCATGGGTAACTGTTGGAGAGGCAATACTGCTGGGCAGTTTCACATGTTCTGGCATGGAAGAGTGCTAAAGTGCTTTCTTTCCTTTCTGACAGATTTCCATCAACACAGATGATATTGATCTAGCTGGTGACATTATCCAGTCAATGGCCTCTTTCCTGGCCATTGAAGATTTGCAGGTGGAAGCAGATTTTCCTGCATACTTTGAGGAGCTGCGGAAAGTATTGGTGAAGGTGACGAGGCTTTGAACATTTCTAAGTAGGCAGATAAGTGGTCACTGGGATTTTTCTTATGAGACAATCTCTAAACTATTTTATCTTTTTTGTGGAAATCAGCCCACAATGGCTTGCTGTATGTTCTGTGGCACACTCAACTTTCTGTCTGTTTTTGTTCTGTAGAACAGGCCCTTGGTCCCATCAGTTGGTTGTTTAGGATAAAGTAAATATTTTGTCTGGGAGACTGAGCTCTGGTTTTGGGTCAGCATGTGAGATGTGTATCACAGTCTACTCACCCTTTCTGGGGACAGTGGGGAGTGAGGGGAAAGAGAACAATGTCAGGGATGCTGGTTGGTTAGGCTGGGATGTTATTTCCTATTACACTGGGCTGAGGTTTAACCTGAACCCTGTGTGCCCAGGATGCCAAGGACCCTTGCTCACGACTTGTTTGCCTTGGACAGGTGGACGAGCATCACACAGTGAATCAGTGGATCACTGCTGACATGGCTGAACTCTCCAACCTCATCCGCAGCATGTTGGTTCAGGCGGAAGATGCCCGGCTCCTGGGAGACATGTGAGCAATTGCTTCCTGGCTTGTGTGTTTGGGGTTTAGACACAGAAAAACATTGGTGTGATACAAGAGTCACCTAGTTACAATTCTTGATGTAGAATTGTACCTTTGATAGTCTCACCATGAGCTCTCCTTGAACCTTGTCATGTTCTTTAGGTAGGAAACCAGTCAGGGGAATGCAACAAGGTTAGTGTAGAGCAGCTGAGGTGAATCTACTTCAAGATGGTGAGATATGTTAGAAAAGATATATTAAGGGAAGAAGGCAGGAAAAGCTATCTGTGGTGTGTGAAATTTTGAGAACACCAAGAAAGAAACTTTTGGTGTCAGGTTTTCACTCCGATTTGCTGTTTTCTGCTAATTCCGAGCTGTACTCTGAAGAGCAGCAGTAAAGAGGCCCAAGCTACTGCAGGGCAGTGGTACTTTCACTGGGGAAAGTGGTGCCTCCACTTTGTCTTGCTGGATAAAATAACTGCAAAAATAGACTGTTCATGGTTTTTTAGTAAAATAATGAGTATAACCAACATGTCTAGACAAGTCTGTTGTCTTGTAACTGGCAGACAGGCAGGTGACTGTGGTAGCAAATACAACCATGTATTGCTACACCTTTATATTGACAAACCAGGAATGACTTTCTTGTCCTCAGAGATGCAAATAACTGGACTGATTGTTCCCCAGGAAAAACATGAAGACACGGTACAGTGAGCTGTATGACCTGAACAGAGATTTAATAAGTCAATACAAAATTCGTTGCAACAATCACACAGAGCTGTTGAATAATCTGAAAGCTGTGAATCAGGCAATCCAAAGGGCTGGGCGGCTACGTGGTAAGTCTTTGTTTTTGAAAGCAGTGGGGAGTCTTAGACCCCCAGAGAAGCACGTAAGATGTATCCCAGAGGTCACCTGGGTTAGTTAAGTGACTTGAGGCTTTTTGGCCTGAAACTCAGTTAGTAGAAGTAATCTTTCATTCTTTAGTCATAGCCAATTGCATGTGACAGTCAACTGTGAGTGTCCCATATAATCTGGGATCACAATTCTATAAAGAACAATTTGAAATAATTTTCAGATTTCTGAATGAGGCAGAAATTGATAGTTTTGTTGAACATACTACTTAAAAAAATGTTTTTAGAATTACTTCAGTTATTAGTTTTTTAATTCTGCTTTTTAAAAAAACAACTACTAACTTAAGCAGGACTGTTTTACCTGCATTATTAGTCCTCTAGGTCTCTGGGGAGGGAGGTACTTTTTTGTATGTTGATAGTGTTCCCCTTCCAACAAGCTCTCATAAACCAGAGCTACAGGGGATTCTTCTTTAAAGAAAGGATTTTATTTGTGTACTAGAAAAAAGGTGGTGATTCATCATGTGTTCAAAAGTATTTGAAAGAAATCCCTAAATTTTCAGCCTGGATCGAGTAAGTCTTTTTACCAGTTTTTAATTGTAACTGAGATATTTTTCCCTTCCCTTTCCTTTTTTTTCCTCCTTGCAGTTGGCAAACCTAAAACACAGGTGATCAGTGCTTGTCGGGATGCAATAAGAAGCAACAACTTCAACACACTGTTCAGGATAATGCGTGTGGGAACAGCTTCTTCTTAGGCAGAGGAGCAGCAGCTGTGCAGAGGCAGTGATTCCATGCACTGAGCAGATAATGGATGACAAGCAGTTAATTCCAGACCCCTACTCCACTGTAGGGTGAAGTAAATAAAATGGCAGTGCTGTAGTTAAGTTGTTAGGTGAGAAATGTTACACAGACCAAATCTCCATGAAGAGAGCATTCAGAGTTTAAGTGCAGATGTGGTATTTATGTAAGAACGAAGTTCAAACAGTTATTTTTTATTACAGTAACTTATTTATGTATTTAAATATATTTTGTAGTTAAGGCATTGGTCTTTTCCATTAAAACATAGACTAGCTTGACTGATTTTGTTCTGATTTAGTTGGGGAGATGTGTACTGCTAAATTTATTTGTTGAAAAAACCCAACCCAAACAACTTCTCTGATTTCTGCTGCACAGTTCCTTTACACTTGAACTTCCTGTGCTGGAGAGTCCGGGGTTTCACGCAGGGATGCCTGGCTCTCCAGGTAAACTGCAGAGCAGTGCATGAAAACCACCAAAAGATAACATCTTGCTGGCTCTTTAGCCAGAAGATCTTTGACAGGTATCCAGTTCCATGATCTGTGCAGGTAGGACGTGGTCTGTTTCATATCCAGCATTCTCTCCACACCTGGATTGCAGAAAGTTTTGCTTCCACCTACTGGTTCTGTGCTACTGCTGGAAAAACTGCAGATACTGAGATGGGCAAGGATGCATTTCAGGAACAACAAAAACAAACTACACACCCAAGCTTGGTGCATAATCATGAAGAGCTGGTAGTACTTAATGGGATCAAAAGAAGAAGGTATTGGAAAATTACTTGGCTCCTGGCTCAAACCTTTTTAATTGTGTGATCTCTTAGAATTGGATTAAAATATTACAGTAAGGCTCTATCTCAGATCTAAAGGTATTTTAGAACCTTTGCCAAAACAAATTTCTTTTTGAAGCTAAAAATAACCTGCACAGGATGGAGGTTGGGCCCCAGTGCTCCTGCATCAGCATCACCCTTGCCACCATACAATGGTGTTTGCAACGTGGGCAGAGAGGAGTTGGCCCATCTCAAAGTTCTTGGGTGGCTTCTTGGGGCTGTCAGAAGGAGTCATGGCCTCTAACTGGTCTCTCTTACAAGTCACCTGAACTAAAACCAGCAACCTACCCTTTGTTACAGAGCCACTAGTGAGCATGGTGTGACCAGTTGAATGGGGAATGTAATTCTCTCAACATGTTTTGTTCCCAAAACTGCCCCTCATCACTGTTTTGGCCCCTTCCCTACAGAGAACTATGCTGCTGAAAGCACAGATCAGTGTCAGTTAGAATCTGCAGCAGGAGCTCATTGGAATCCTTTCAAGAAACTGGTTGTTAGTCAAATCCAGCTGCTTGGTAGAAGGGTGGTGAGCCACCCATGCTGTTCTAAGTAAGTGAGCTCAGAGACTTTATTATGGAACAGTTTCCTGGCATAAGTGCTGGGCTTTCTGCCACTTGCTGTACCTGTTCCCACTGTTTCAAGCTCTTGTTCTTTATGTTCAAAATCCTAATGCTTGCTTGCTTACATTTATGTACTCCATTTAATGATAAGAGAGCAAGAGAGCGGCTCTGATCAGAAAGCAGCTTTCCCATCAGTCTGACTTTCAGGACTATGCACCAGGCACTGCCAATCCCAGCTGGAGTCTGCTCCTGGAAGTGAGGTCAGTCCTTCACTCCCTGTGCAGACTTTTGGTAAGGCTGATTTCCCTTATCTAAGTTTCTGACAAGAAATTTGTAATTTATTTTCCTGTAAAACCAACTTTTACCATTGCCAAATGAAAAATACATGTACTGTGCAAGTGGCTGCACCTAATTGTAAATACAGATTGGAATCCAGCAAGAGCATCTATAGAGAAAGCTCCCATTACTGCCACTGTATAAATTAAGGCCCCTCTTCCTCCAGTAGCTCATGTCATTTGAAATTTTAGTGAGTGAAATCTTTGCTCTGTACGTGCAGCACCAGTCATGCCTGGGACTGCCTGTGGCTTAGGACCTAACAAGAAGGGCGGGAGAGCAGAGACATGTTCATTTTTAAACCTTTGAAAGCTAACTGCAAATTTGGCTTCTTAAATTACTTCTTCTGAGTCACCACAGGAAGAAGGGTGGTTCCTTATGTGATCAGGTAGATAGGGGCTTGCTCAAGCAGAGGCTGGTATGCCCTCTAGTGTAATACTTATTATTAAAAAGCAGCAAGCTCTAAAGAGCCTGACTTCTTCCCAGTCTCCTGGAAGGATGTTCCAGGATCTACCAAGCACATTGTTAGGCTCACAATGCAGTCAAAGAAGTAACTTTGTTTTGTTAATGAATTTACTCCCAACTTTGCCTAGCAGACTGTGCTGTGAATAGCTGTGGTGTCTGTCAGTTTTGTTCCAAACTACCCAAATAATTTTGGTTTTTTTTTTCTTTGAAACCTCCCTTACTTGTCTTGTTCTAGGGGAGAGCTCAGAATAAGAACTTGTTTCTATAAGAATGGCCTTCTTCCCAGGAAGAGCTGCTGCCCCAGTAGGCAGAAAGGTCCCTCAAGAAACCACGATTCAAAGGGTTCTGTCCTCACTTCAGCATTTGTTTCTAGCTTCATCCCCTTACCTTTGTAAGTGGCAAAGGAAGATTAAAACTGAGCAAGAGAGTTTTGGCAGCACACAGAGATGCTGGCTATGGGAAATGAGTCAGAATATGAACAAGATCTTGCAACAGCTGCTCGGGGCAACCACCTCCCAGCCATCCTTCCTGCTCAACAGAGTGCGAGGGAGCAGCTAGAACTGAGCAGCTGCTCATCATCTGGGATGGAACTGACGCTGGAACTAGAGAGCACAGCGCTCTCTAATAGCAGTGCTGGCCCCTTGCTCTGGCACCTGTGGGGGCTGAGATACCTTTCCCTTTGGAAGCAATGGCAAGGGTTCCTGCCACCTGCCTCAGGGATTCCTTTTTTGAACTTGGTGTTTGGGATCAAAGCTGAAGGCTGTTGCTCCTGTATTTTCATGCAGACATGCCCACAGGACATCCCACCTGCTTGGGAAAGGATCCAGAGTACTCATGTCAACAGTGAGCCTTGCTTTGAGTTTACTGCTCCTGTACTGCCAGCTGTGGTCTTACTCCACTGTGGTGGCCTCCAACAACAGGCCTGGAATGGGAGAAGGAGCAGACTTTAATCCAAAGCTACCCTCTCCCTACCCAGGAGAGACAGGAGTGATGAAACATGCATGCTCCCCAGCTTACTGCAAGCCCATGGCCTGCACTGTCTGGCTTGCATGAGCTGCAAGAACACCTGTCTCTCAGTGACAGGAAAAAAAGTTTCAGGCAAGCAGGTGCAGACCAGGGCTGAGCCTCCAGCAGTGTGTTCTGCACTCTGGCAGTCTCCTGAAACATTGGTACAGTTCTGCTGCACCTCTTGGTGGGCTGGACGCCTCAGAGGTGAGTCTGGCACAGTCCTACTTGCAGTGACTGTGGGCCAGGTGCACAGTATTGAAAACGTGCAGGGAGGGAGGTGTTGCACCAAGGCCACACTCACTGCCTTTCCTGCAGTGTTTACCACAGGACTTGGCTGGCTGCTGCCTCAAAACATCTGAGATGATCTCCAGTGACAGAAGCCACATTAAAACCCAGGAGATCTCAGGACATAACAAAAAGGACACAAGCCATACTGTTGGGTGACCTCCCCATTACGTGTGGACACCAAGCCAGTAAAAGGTAAGTTGCCTCGTTCCTGTTCTGAGCTGGAGCTCAGAGCTGTCTGCACACCCACCCAAGGAGAGTGTACAGGAGGAGGTTTCTTCTTGGCTGTTTAGCTTGTAAATTCTTTGGAAAGAGGGCTGCATCTAGGTCTGTCTGCACAGCATTTAACATAATAAAGTACTGCTCCTTGTTATGGTGCCAAGTGCTACCCAATGCCTTTATAGCCTCACTGTCTTCCTTCCTGACTCCACAGAGTTGTGCAGCTGGAAAAACCTCATATTTCCCATGGCGGCTCCTTTATTTTTGTTTCAGGAACACAGTTAAGCCCCAGAAAATGTCTTGGGCATTTTCTAACAAAACTTGCCCGACCAGCGTATGAAACATTTAACTGACGCTTTTCCTTTTTTTTTTTTTTTTTTAATAAAATCAGTCAGCAGCTTGGGGCAATGGACAGTTGTAATTCTCACCCTGATGGGTCAGAGATGCCACTGTGCTGCTCCCATGAGAAATAAGCTGGAAAAGTGACAGCTGTGTGACAACCTCACCCACAGAGCACTAAAAGCAGTTGAGAGCATGTTACAATGGACACAGGAGAAGACTGAATTTCCATTTTTGCAGTTAAAAAAACCACGTGCCCTCCATTATACAGTGTGATGGAGTTGCTTGAGCAAAGTTTCTCTGTGCTTAAGTCAGAGCTGAATGTCTGGGTAGGAACCTGCCCACCACACACAACTGTTCTCTGTGACAGTGGTCACATTACACCATCACTCATAATAGACAAAGGAAAAATCCCAAAATCCTGTACTGTTTGGATGCTTGTTCTGGCGTGCCAAGCTTCGATGGTTGATGTATTTCACAAACTTCATCGTTTCTTTGTCTCTATAAACTAAGGCCAAGCAGTTGTCCTCCGGATTCACTGTCAACAGCTAGATGACACAAAGATAAGGAAGGAAATCAGTTTCACAAAAATAGCTTTGATAGAATTCTTAAGACAAACACAACTGTTTCAAAAGTTAGTTAGAACAAAGGGTTGTTGTTAGAAAATGAACTGTGACACTATTTTCATTTTAATACCCTTTACCTAAAGCATTGTTATACATTAAGGGTTGCTGGACTTCTTACTAGTATGACTGCTCAGCACTGTCACTAGTACTGATGCTGAATGCGACCCCGGTGAACAGCACTTCCCTGGACAAGTGTTATCCCTGCTACAGCCTTGTGTCCCTTCAAGACAGGCTTCCCAAACAGTCCCAGGGGCAGGTGCCATGAGGCACTCTCAGGGCCCAGGTCTCATGCTTTAGGTTAACAGCAGCCTCTTGAAGCTGAGGCCAGAGCTTTGCCCACGAGCAGTGACTGGGGCAAGGAGACTCCAGTGCGCAACTGAGCGCCCTCGGCATTATGTTGGCTTTATGACAAAGTATAATTATGTCTCTCCACCCCAAACAGTTTTACCTGATTTGCAGCTAGCAACTGACGTCCTTACCTCTTCATCTTCACCTTTAGCAATGTAGGAAGTAAAGCCACCATATTCAGGATCCCAGTCTTAAAACAGAAAAGAAAGATTCTTAGAAACCTCAGTGCTGTTCATGGTCCACACAGCCTTCCAGGAGATGCCATTTTTTCACCCTACTCCCCAAAGTTACTGGATACAGGGTAAGTATTTACCTCCTGCCAGTCTATTTGTTTTCTTCTGTTCAGAAGCAACTTGAAGCAAGTGTACTGGATTTGCCCTTTATGGCAGATGAGCTATTTAAAGTTGTTTGGTGCACTGCTCCTCACCTGTAGAACAGTTCTGCTCTAGCAGATATGCCAAAGGATTTCAGTCAGCTGTACATTTTGGCCTCATCTGGTCTAAAATACTTGTGTTTAGATTTTTTTTTACCACTATCTAACTAGCAATCAACCCAAAATGCCTAGGTATGCCTAAAGTAACTTTTGAAAACGTTGAGCTTTGTGAATTGGAGGTGTAGTGATAATTCTGATGAGAAAAGGGGTGGAACACTCCTGGTGGGTATTGTGGCCACCTGAGCCTCCAGCGTGCCCAGAGCCATTGCTTAACACAGGAAAGGTCTGGGAGGCTCAGCCTTTCCCTCTGTCCAAGCGCCACCTCCTGGCGCAAGCGGGAAAGGCCAGAGATGATTCCAAGGCCACAATACCAAACCTCTGCACGAGGACCACTGAAAACTGGGTTTATGCCAAAGTGAGGAGTAGGACAAAGTCTACAGACACCTTCTATGTAGGAAAAAGAAGGGAAATTTTGGCTGTTTCAGAACTGCTGAGAACTCAGAAGTCATTCCTTTATGCAAGCCTTGTAAAAGGAGAGTCTGACATCTCCCTCTCATCCACTTACCTTCACAGCCACAGAAGAAGAGCAGATCAAGAGCAAATTCTGTGGCTTGAGAGTCGTGGACAAGAGTATAGTGCCCGTGGGTCCAGCGTCGCAGCTCCCCCGCACACACAGGAGTGCCCGAGCCTAGGAGAGGGCACAAACACCCAGGGAGAGCCATGAAGGCACATCAGCTGAGCTCAAAGCATGTGAGGAGCTCAGTGATCTCACACCACTGTGAAATTGTCTGCTGGCCCCAGTGAAATAGGGTAAAATCACCTATCACATGTCCGTATCTTTCCTAGAGGTGAGTCTAGGTTAGGTACTTTGAACAATGTGTAGGAGTGGGACCAAGATGTGCTCCATACATCCTTTGCTCTTGGTAACTGTTCTGGTGGGATTTTTTCAGTAGGACTTGTTTTTTTATTACCTTTTATTCCCCTGTCCACTAACTTGTCTGACCTAGATGAGCATTTTCAAAAATTCTACCCTTAAACTTCAGAGCCGCTGTTTTAAATAAACATCACCAATCAAAATCCAAAATTAATCTAATCTTTCATAGTTGTCACTGCTGACAACTAAATTCAACTAAGGTTATTTAGGCTGATGGTGTTTTCTGAAAGGTTGAATCCTAGTTTTAGGTATCAATTTTCTAATTCTAAAACTGTTTTACTTCTGACCTGCTCACCTTTCTCTTTTGGATTTATTGTCTCATACAAGAATATTCTTTATATGAAGCAGGGGTATGTGGATGTAGAAACCACATAACTATTGACAAAATATTAACAGTCCCCCCAAAAGTCCCACCCTCAGGACTTAGGTCTGTTCAAAATGATATCTTCAAATTAGTAATTGATTTACTCCAAATTCTTTGCAATGGTCCCTGATTTCAGATAATCAGTCTAAAATGCTTTA
The DNA here is from genome assembly GCF_031753505.1 of Anomalospiza imberbis. Taxonomy (NCBI): domain Eukaryota; kingdom Metazoa; phylum Chordata; class Aves; order Passeriformes; family Viduidae; genus Anomalospiza; species Anomalospiza imberbis. The sequence continues at coordinate 12,944,294 of NC_089692.1, read as the reverse complement.
AGTCCCATGTTAGTGCTGGTTGCAGTACAAGGTGAAACACTAGTTCCATGAAAATCACTGGGAATTTTGTTTGAATCCTTTTACACTGCTGCTGCTGTACTCACTGCTCTGAGTCTCGCCGTCCTGTGCTTCAGGGGTGTTCTCAGGCTGCTGTGGCTGATGGGGATTGCCATTAGCTGGTTGTTCAGTCTCTTCCTGCTCAGGTTTGGTGTCTGCTGCTTGTCCCTCCCCAGCATCTTCATCCTCATCAGAGGGAGCCAGGAAGTGCAGTTTTAGGCCAGTGAAGTTGGAAAGCAGTAAAAATAAGGCCTCAGAGCGCAGCAGCTGCAGGAATTTCTTCAGGGTGTCAGGGAGGCTGTCTTCCTCTGCTGCCTCATAGAGTCTGAAAAACAGCAGATGTATCTCCTTGTGGGAGAGCCAACAAGGACCACGTCCAGAACAATAGCACTGACCAGTGCAGCCTCATGGCAGCTCCTGCTCAGCCTGATCACCAGGTGCAGCGTGCTGTCGTTCCCCACCTTTTATTGGCTGGCCCCCGACTACTCCAGTGGATCTCTTTGTTCTCCAATGCTTCACATAGTAATTGGTATTTCTCTTTCTAGGAGAAAGAGATGCAGAAATGATAACATTTAGCTTCCAAGAAAACAAGGTTGAAGACAAGCATTTTATTTTTGCTGAGTCCCAATGCAGTAGTGTACAGGCAGTCAGAGGGGATAATTCCACAGAATCAGATTGGTTGAGGTTGGAAAGGGCCTCTGGAGGTCAACTGTCCATTCTCCTTTAGATGTGAAACTCAGAAGGTGTTTTGTTTTAATGGATGTGCAAGGAAGCCCTTTCCCAGCCTTCGTGCCATGTAGTGCTTGCCAGCCCTCTGACCAGTTCTGGCAGATCACATCAAATTCAACCACTGGGCTCACCTTAAGAAAGTCTTTCAGGAGAATTTCTGATCGTTCCTCAAATTCCTCCTGGATTTGAGCTTGGGAGTCCAGGTCCAAATAAACTTGATTGATCCACTCATACAATATTTCATGCTGGAAGGGAAATGGATTAGAACACTGAATTTTCAGAAGTGAAGAAGATTCCCCAATTCCCCCTGCTGAGCTGGCCACAGAGCTGGAGTCCTACACACAAACACAGGTGTAGGATGGTACTTCCAGATGAGCTTCTTGAGTACCTGCTGCATGAGCAATGAACAGGGTTTCATTGCACCACAGGTATTCACCACATTCTCTGAACTACTGTAGGTACACAAAACATACAAAGATGCATAAGAAAGAAACTGGATACAAATTTATCAACAGGAAATGAAAAGGAGAATGGGATAAAGATTAAAGCATCCCCGGTGCATTGATGCATTCCCTAACAGGTATTACAGGAACAGGACAGAGACAGAAAAGCAGATATGCAGATATAGGCTTGTTACTCACATCATAGGGGATGTGTGGGCTTCTGGCCAAGGGGGCTTCAATGTGCCCTGCAGGCCTGGCCACAGACGGGCCGTGGAACCAACCGCTCACTGACAGGCGGCACTTCTGCGACACAACTTCCGACACCTGCAACAACGGTGGGCAGCACGTCATGGGTCACACAGGGACCAGGTGTAAGCACTGCCATGCAAACTCCTGACAGGAGATGGACTCTGCTCCAGAGAGCCCACTGCATACACAGAAATGTCAGACAGGCCTAGACCAGGACAGATTATCAGAGAGAGGCCTATTGTCCTGCAGTCCATTGCAGGTTTCCAGAATTCCAGTCTAAGCTTTTACTCCGAGTTCACAGAGAATCCATTCTCTCTCTTCCTCTGAGAGATTTGAGTCATGGATTTTTAAGATAAAATTAAATCCAACTAGATGCTGCTCTTAATTAACAACTCTAAGACATAAATGACACAAAAATAGCCCTCTAAGTGGCCTAGGTCAGGACATGCCCAACTTTTATCACTGATCATCTTCCTCTCCAGCCTTCTTCTCTCTGGCCCTGTTTGATGTCCCTGGTACTCTCAGGTACACAGGAGTGTCAGATTTCAGTCACGTGTTTGTGTCATGCAGATCCCCAAATTATTCATCCTGTTCCCAGGCTTCTTCCTGACAAGTGCCACAGAGTACTCCTTAACTGGATCAGCATTTCTGCTGCAGGGCACTGCACCATGTCAGTGTCACTGAGGGGGTACAGCCAGATCTGCACAGTGCCCTTGCACTGTTGGCAAGGTGATGGATGGCCTGAGGAGCTCTTCTGGAGCAAAGTCATAACGACATCAAAAATGTGAGCTAGTTTAAAACAAGCCAACAAATAGAAACAAGTGAGAGCTAAATTCACAGCGGTGCCTTGCCGGGATAGTAACGCAAAATAGAAATGGAAATTTTTCTTTCTCAGGATGATGCAGCTAGACTGATGGTTTAAAGTTGGTTGGTTGGTTTTGTTGGTTCTTGTCCTCCTTCAAGTCCTTGAAGCCCTTCTTTAGCACATAGCACAAGTATCCACTCTACCCACCATTCTTCTCCCTCCCCGTCAGGACAGTAATAACACACAGAACGAATAACCACAACAATGAGGATTGAAAAGTTAACAAGAGACAGCTCCTTGCCTGGTGAAAAGAGACTGGAGACACTTCAAAGAAAACTAGTGTGTTCCATGAAGGCACTAATGACTTGGTGATTTGCTGTGGCTGAAAGTGTTCTGAGGAAGAAAACATACTCTGGTTAAGATATGAACTGGGACTTCTCTCTGACAACATGATTCTGCGACTGGTGGGACACCTGGGTATAAGGCATGGAGCTCAGAGCAAGGGCTTGGTGAGGAATCAGTGCACCTCTGCCTGGAGACAGGAAGAGAGAGTTGGGGCTGTTCAGCTTGGAGAAGAGAAGGTTCTGGGGCAACCTAAAGCCTCTTCCAGTGCCAAAAGGAACTATCAAGAGTGTTGTAGAAGGAGCTGGGACAGACAAGGGCGTGGAATAACAGAACAAGGGGGAATGGCTTCAAACAAAGGGTGTGTTTAGATTAGCTATTAGAAAGGAATTCTTTACTATGAGCAGTGAGGCACTGGCACAGAGAAACTGTGGATGCCCCATCCTAGAAATGCTCAATGGGGATTGCAGCATCCTGGTCTAGTAGACCACGTCCCTGCCTACAGCAGGCGGGCTGGAACAAGATGAGCTTTAAGATCTCTTCCAACCCAAACCATTCTGTGGTTCTGCTGCTGGAAAGGGAAGTTATTGTCATCAGTCTGGAGTTCCAAGCATATTTACTGGCATCACTTCCATCTTGCCTCTATTCCTGACCCCTCCAAAAGTTTGTCTGCTGTTGCCTGTTAGCAATGCCTGCAAAGCCTGCTGCAGCCCATCCCTAAGGGGCACACTTTACTTATACATCAGCTTATCTGAACAAAGGAGGAACTCTTTATCTCCCTTCTACTGTTTGAGGTGAGAGTTGCTGCAAGGGGCACATAAGCTTCATCTTTTTTCATCCACCTGAGGATGAGCGTGGAGCTTTTACCATCTGTGCTGTACAGATCCAACGTTCCCCCGTCACTTTTCTCCCAGGGTGGGACGAGGTACAGGATGAAAGCAATTCTCCGACCTTCCAGTTCGTCATCGTGGCACAGCAAGACATCTGCAATTACACATGTTTTGCTGCTGTAGCATCTTTCCAGTACATGCATGATTCATTCCAACAACTGCTTCCCAGCTTTGACCCCGCAAGGATATGACAAGAAAAAACACGTTCTTTCCAAGAACTCCATTTTCACTCATCAGCATCACCAGCCTGAGATCTTCAAGATTCACTTCTGTGGGACTGCACTGCAATTGACAGATTGGGCTGCTCTGAAGGTACAGGCAGTTATACACCAGCAATAGTTGTTTCATCGTTTGTACTTCATTTTCAGACACTGTTTTACTGCTGACAGCCTATAGGACCCTCTGGAACTAGAATAAAATTAGGTATTCTATAGACATTTTGTTCCCCACACATGCACATAAGCTTTAGGGAAAGGATCACTTATAGACTGACCAGTATATTCATATTTAGCACAGGATATGTCAATAGTTGGCTCCAGCACTATCTGGGTCACAGCAGAAAGCCACACTTGGAATTCTTCACACAGAACATGCCTGAGAAGATAAGCACACAGTAAGTGTCCTCCTGTGTTATAAACATATAATCATAGACTAAACTAATTTATTGCCTCCCTGCCAACTGTTTAACAGTTACAAGTGCTGTTGCTGTGAGTGACAGTGTGTTTCTGTAGCATCACACCGGTACTGGCCAGGAAAACAGCCCAGTGCTCACAGCACTGCTGGCAATAACCAGCAGCGAGCATGCAACCAGTCGGAAGGTGCACCGGGAAGCGTTTCAGAGGTGACAGATGCAGGAGAGCTGAATATGGATGAAAGCTGAACAGACTTCAGTGCCCATGGCAAGCACAGAGCAGATTCAGCTCTCCACAGCCGGCTTTTGACCCAAGTATGGGAGCAGAAGGCGGCCACGCCGCGGGCCCACCCCGCAATCGCCTTCCCTGTGGAGCCAGCACGGCTCTTCCCCCCACCCTGAGCGGGCAAAGCCCCGAGCCCACGCTTTACCTCAGGGCAGCGACGTGGGGCTCCGGGCTTGCCCCCAGCTCCTCGGACTGCGGCGGCCCATGGAAGAGAAGAAGGGACGGGGTTAGCGTGGCTCGGCTCGGCGCAGCTCGGCCCGGCCCGGCCCGGCTCAGTTCGGCCCTGGGCCCACCTGCCGCAGCGAGAGGAGGTCGTTGCGCCGCCCGCGGAAGCCGAGGCCCAGCAGTTCATCCCGCAGCGCCTCCGCGAAAGCCGGGCACGCCAGGAAACCGGGAATGACACCGTGCCGGAACGGGGCCGCCTCCAGCACCACCGCTTCTGCAAGGGAAAGGCCGTCGGTGAGGGGCGGGGAGCCGGGCCACGCCGGACCGTGCCGGAGCCGCTCCCCGCGGGCCCGGCCGGGCCGAACCGTGCCGGAGCCGCTCCCCGCGGGCCCGGCCGGGCCGTACCGTGCCGGAGCCGCTCCCCGCGGGCCCGGCCGGGCCGTACCGTGCCGGAGCCGCTCCCCGCGGGCCCGGCCGGGCCGAACCGTGCCGGAGCCGCTCCCCGCGGGCCCGGCCGGGCCGTACCGTGCCGGAGCCGCTCCCCGCGGGCCCGGCCGGGCCGTACCGTGCCGGAGCCGCTCCCCGCGGGCCCAGGCCGCCCCCACGCGCTCCCGCAGCGCCGCGTCCCCGAGGGCCGCGCACAGCTCTGCGCACGCCTCGCGCCTCCCGCGCTTCGCCGCCGCCGGCGCTGCCGCTCCGTGACGCTTGGCGGCCATGGTACCGTCCGGCCGGACTACAACTCCCTGCGGTCCCCGCGCTTCGCCCGCGGTGGCCAATCGGATCGTGCGGGCGCGGGACAGGCAGCCGTTGGCCAATGAGCGAGGAGGGGCGGGGCGGAGCGCGGCGGGTCCCAGCAGGCGGCGCGGCGCTGAGGGCTGGGCGGCTGTTAATGGCGGACGCCGCTCCCGCCGCCCAGAAGTGATTGACCGCTCCCGCCGCTTGTTCCCGCCGCTTCTCGCCATGTCCGTGGTGCCGCCCAACCGCTCTCAGACCGGCTGGCCCCGTGGGGTGAACCAGTTCGGGAACAAGTACATCCAGCAGACGAAGCCGCTCACGCTGGAAAGGACCATCAACCTGTGAGCGCCGCCTCGGGCCTGTCCGGCTCTGCCCCCTCCCGTTCCGCCCCGCTGGCGAGCTCATCCCCGCTCCCTCAGCAGGCTCGGCGGGATTTTCCCTCAGTTTCCGCCGTGCGAGGTCCGGAGGGTCCTGGCCCTTCGGAGGGCTGGGGGCACAGCGGTGGCAGAGGCCGAGTGCCGATGGGGGCCCGCTCCCTCACAGGGGCTGCTGAGCCGCGCTGAGGATACCGAGGGTACTGAGGGTACCGAGGGCTTGCCGGCCTTCGTGGGAATGTGGAGTATTTGGTGTAAATGTTTTGGTGCTTGGAAACAGCGTCTGGCTCCGGAGATGTGAACCCCAAGTGACACAGGAAAGGTTTAGGTGTAGTGAGCATCACAGACATTTTCGCGCTCTCACAGGCATCCGGAAAGGCGGCAGAGAGAGACAGGGTTTTTTCTTGGCCTCGCTGGGGTTTGGGCTGTTCCTGGGCAGTCAGTAGGATGTGCCTGGATGTGCCTGGTGTTTGTGGTTTGTCTGGTACAGGTGTTGCAGATAAAATTCAGAGTGCTTCCTACCACAGAAATTAGATACAAACTACTTACTAATAAGTATTCATGTATTTTTTATGAAAAGTAATATATTTTTGCTTCTTCCAGTAAATCTGGTGGATTTGGGACACATTCTTTGCTATGTGCATCTGTCAAGTTGCAAATACCAGCAAATGTTAGCGGCAACAGTCAATATTCAGTTTTAGCTATTAATCACTGACACTTTTGTGGTTTTTTGGTGTAGCTGAGTTTATTCACACAGTCATGTGGAAATTCAAATATGAACTTCAGAAATTGGAATATTTTTATCGGGTTTCTGAAGCAAAGACTCGTCATGAAGCTGTGTTACCAGCAGCATTTTTTTTAAGTTGAGGCTGAGGGTTTTGATGTACAGACTAATGCACCCACATTAGTATAGTATGGGTTAGCTTAATAGGTTATTATTAAAGCCAATTGTGTATCTAAAAATGGAAACGAAGGGAAAAAGAAATGTAGATGGTTTTAAACTGTAAGTGAAAGTGGGGGAGCTTGTTAGTAAATGAACCTGTGGTTTGGAAGCTGGTTGTTTTGGCTCACTTGTCGACATGAGGAAAGGCTCTAACAATGGTTACTGGCTTGTTATTTTAACCACTGTAAAACATGAGGAAAATTGGAGGAGGAGGGGGCTGGAATTTAAGGGGGGAAGAGTGTATGCTACTAAAGTTTGACATGTCTGGGGAAGGAATCCATGCCAAGAAGCATCTCAAGGAAAACATAAGATCGGTCATTCATTCTGTTAATTCAGTTGCTGTGTGCCAGAAGTCAGTAAAACCATGGTGATAACTCATCACTGCTCTTCCCAGAATCATTTTCTTCTCCCTTTTGACTTAGCTGGGTGATTCTGTCTTTCCTCCAGGTCTCCTGCCATCAGACCTCTCTGTTAAATGTATTTAATTGTACAATAATACTCCCCTGTTGCCCTCTGTGCTGTCTTGGACTGACCCATTTCTTGCATAACCTTTCCTTTTTTTTCTGTTTTCAGTCCCTCTTATCTGGAGAAATCGCTGAGTTTCCGCTGCACTGTTACAGGAGTGCAGGCACCCAGCACCAGCCCAACAGAGGGATCTGCTCACACTCTTGATCCTACCCCAGGCTCCCAACCCTGTACTCAGAAACTCAGCATTTCTCCTCTTCTGTGATCCACATGTCTGATTTCCCACTTCAAAACAAAACCACTTCTAACAGTTCAGTTCTCAGGCTTCATTACATCTGCAGAAGAAAACCTGCAGTCCTGTGCAGCTTCCTTCCTTCCCAGCAGAGCTTTTTCTCCAGTCTGTTTTCCAGCTCCTATCAGAGTTTCATCTGCCTTTTCCCTGCAGCGTGGAGATCAAAGAGGGTGGCTGTTGAACACTTGGTTCTGTGCTTCTTTTTCTTTCTTTTAAGCCTGCACCAGGCTAGAGTGCAGCTCAACAGGACTGTCTGTGCTTGTTTGTTCCATAGTGCAGGTCTCCCTGGGACAGGGGCCTCATAAGCCACCAACAAAGATTTTTAGCCCTGCACTATGACTTACCCATCAAGCAGTGAAGGGTCTGCCTCAGGCTAGATGGTGTGTCATGGTGATTTAAAGTTAGATTTCTTTTTATGCAGTAACATTTTTTCTCCTCCTTACAGGTATCCTCTGACAAATTACACGTTTGGCACAAAGGAGCCTCTGTATGAGAAGGACAGTTCCGTGGCAGCTCGGTTTCAGCGCATGAGAGAAGAGTTTGACAAGATAGGCATGAGGCGGACAGTGGAAGGAGTTCTGATTGTGCATGAGCACAGGCTGCCCCATGTGCTGTTACTGCAGCTGGGTACAACTTTTTTCAAGCTGTAAGTGTCTGAAGTGTAACTGCAGTTTATTGTCACAAACCACTAAACGTGGGCTAGAGGTTAAACTGTGGCCAGCTGCTCAATGTTTTGAATGGGATTCATTGCTTGTAAAAGACTTAGTCTGGAAAGTATTTTATGAATGGTGGGGTTTCAATCTAAAGTGTGTTTGACTCTGCTTGTGAGGGGGATGATTTAGTTTGGGACTGACTGGGAATCTTAGTTACAGTGCATCACTACAGTAAAATCTTGTTTAAAACTCATTATCAGCATTTGATGTGTTGTACTTGCATTGTGAAAGCTGTTATGCTTCAGTCGCTTATGCTGTGCCCGTAAAAATGGGCAATTTGAGGCCAAGGACTAACCCCCTGTAAATGCAGAATGGTACCTGTTTACAAATTAATGGCTGAGCTGGGATAGCAAGAAAGGTAGGCATCTACATTTGAGAAAATTGCTTCAGTTCATCTCACAGTTATCACAGCCAGACTGAAGTTTTAGTGATTGTATATGGAGGTAGTGATGGTGGTGACTTTATTTTTTAAACTAGATGGCCTTGACTTGTCTCATGTTACCATGCTTGTGTTCTTGTTCTTCTGTTTTAACATTTTATATTGTTCTCAATTTTGTGTGTATGCTAAGTCTAATTTTACATCTAGATTAGTTTTTGACATCTTGATTTGAAGGGCTGTTGCGGACAAACTAGGCAACACTTTAAATGATTTGCAAAATGCTGTAATGATGAAAATGAATAATCCTGCATCATTTTCCCACATGAGTTTTATTTTCTGCTTTCTGGTGCTTCAGTGAGTGCTGGTTTTGTGATAAGAACAAACAAAGGCAGTATTTACAGCCCTTCAGCTTTTGGTTATTATTGTTAAAACTTTACCCTACAAGGGTCTGAGTTATCGTGCGTATTGTTATACTTTGTCCTGCTGAACTGAAAGTATTTTATGCAATGTTTTTTTTTAAGGGACATAAATAGCCATTTTAGTTTCAGTTGTGGTGAAAGCTATGCTCCTCTCTTCAAATTCAGCAAAACTAGATCTGGAACTCCTGACTTAAGAGCCATAAGCCTGGAAGCACACTGGAACTTGGCTGTGAAGATTGGTAAATGCAATAAAATAACTTTGGCTTTCATCATTGATTATTTTAACAGACCTGGTGGTGAACTCAATCCAGGAGAAGATGAGGTGGAAGGGCTCAAACGTTTAATGACAGAGGTCTGCTTTCTTTCATTATATTGCTGTAGGAGAATGTTGCATTATTTTAGAATTACCAGAATAAGAGAAAGCATTAGAGTAGTCTTCTTACCATTGTTGTTATTTTGTTGCTTTTGTGATGTTCTCAGGTAGTTAACAAATAAAGCAGTCAAGTTTTCATTTATCTGCATCATGAGTGTGGCTGACTCCTACCTGCTGCTCAAGTCCTGTGTTCATTTGCAGCTTTGCTTTCTGACTGGCTTCAGGCAAGTGAGTGTAGAGATGAGCAATAAAATATGTTGTGGAGGACAACTGATGGGGATTTGCCTTTGAGGTAGTCCTCCCAATGCACCATTTTCTCCAAGAAGTTAAATGAATTCTGCTAGATAATGTAACAATGTACTTCATTCTTCCCATTGGTCTGATAGGACTCATTCCAGCTGATTACAGCATAGATTTTGAAAAGCTTTCTAGAGTGCCCTTGTCCTACCAGGTGAGGCTTCTACTTAAAAAATCTCACTTTATACAAAAATACTCTACAGTTCTATTGAAAGCTGTCTCAGAGTAGTTATGAACTACATCAGACGCGTATTACAGCGAGTCTTTGTGCTTCCAGTATGTGTTTACTAAAACAATTTCTTTGAGGTAGTTTGAGGTCTGATTAGTACTGGATTTTTGATAGATACTGGGTCGTCAGGATGGTGTTCAGCAAGACTGGGTGATTGATGACTGCATTGGCAACTGGTGGAGACCAAACTTCGAACCACCACAGGTGAGTACTCCTGTGGGCTTCCATCTTCTTTGGTCAAGTTCTGTCTGTACTTCTAAAAGCCTTCAACCTTCCAGATGGGCTTCTTGAGTACCCGCTGCATGAGCAATTCATTTTTCTGGGTTTTGTCTATTTCATCTCCTTTCTATGACTGAAGAGAAACTACAGCGTTTTTTTTTTTTGAATGAAAACTCCTGTCTTCCTTCTCACACCTGTCCTGATGGATGAGAAACCACGAGATGTAGTAGCTTCCAGTTCTATGTTGAGACATATGCACCATTTAAATTCCTTTTGTAGCCACAATGGAGACTCTTGCACTGCTGCTTATGGAACAGATGCCGTAGTCTCACTACCCTATTTCTAAGGGCTTTAATATTGAAAATCCTTGCTTAGTTTGCTTTTATGCATTTCTGTTTTATTGGGTTGTGATATTGGTGCCACTTTTAGAGCCTGTCAATAGTTGTGACAGCAACAGCATTCCTTTCTTAAGTACTTTCTTATGAAAATGGTTTTCTTTATTTGACACCATGAAAGAATAATATATGACACACTGAAAACTTGTACAGGGCTTGATAATTTATAAAGTAGCATTTAAGATTACACAATATTTTCAAAGCTCTGTGCAACTGTTTTTAACCATTTTTTTTCTAGTACCCATATATCCCAGCTCATATTACAAAGCCAAAAGAACACAAAAAGCTATTTTTGGTCCAGCTTCAAGAAAAGGGTAAGTGTTTGTTTGCATCAAAGGGTTGTATTTGTAACAATGTTTAAATGCTTGCATTTCACTCAAGGAAAACAAAGTTATGATTGTGTATGTTATGGCATGTTATACCAAGATATGTATGCTTGCAGTTGTTGTGGTTGATCACTAACAAAGTTAAATGCTGGTATTTGTTTTGAAGGTAGATGATCCTTTGAACATGAGTTCCCAGTAGATTTTCATTCCTGCTCCTGCATCAGTCTGTGTACAGGATGTGAATCCCATATTTAACTAGAAAAACAATAAGCCTGCTTGAGTGCTCTATGTAGTTAAATTGTTTTGAGGTCTGTGGGGAATGATGATACCTTGGCTGAATGTGTGCTGGTTTTTTTGATTCATCAACTTGTATTTGTTTTTAGCTTTGTTTGCAGTCCCCAAAAATTACAAGCTGGTTGCTGCACCATTGTTTGAGCTCTATGACAATGCACCAGGATATGGACCTATTATTTCCAGCCTTCCTCAACTTTTGAGCAGGTATGTTGTATTTGTATAGTGGTTTTTGGGAACATGGTTTGCTGTGGGACACCAGAGCAAGGCAAGGTGCTACAGAAACCAACTTGAAAAGGTGGCATCTATCCAAAGATTCTGCTTTAGATGAGCTGGATGGACACTTTTGAGGCACTGATCACAACTGGCTAGCACCAAAGTCCTACCTAGCAGCTGTAGCTAAGGAAGACATGGAAGACGTGAGGGTGAGGCTGTGCACAGACTGAAGAACAGCTTCTTGTAGTTATTGGGGACAGCTGGAGAGTTAAAGCCAGGATGTAAGTTTGAAGCACTGAGTTAGGTATGCATGTTATCACAGCTTTTTGCTGGTTAAATGTGGTGGGTTTTTTACACTCTCTAGTAGAGTTAATGAAGTGTAGCATCTTTATGACACAAATATCTGTAGGGACCAGCTGTATTTTTTTCTTTCTCTTGCAATGTATACCATGCTTTGACTTTACTACCTGGAAATGGCTTGTGGCTTGTCTCTCCAGAGCTCACTGGTCTTTTACTTGAGAGAATGTTCAGGCTTACCAGGAGTCCCACAGCTTGCCAGCTCTTCCTCAGGGAAGTAGTTCTGTCACCTACCTACTATGATGAAAAAAGTATGTTAGCAGAATGTTAGCACTGGCGTTGCCCATAATATTCTTGTTTCCTGCTGAGTATTATTCTCTCTAGCCCAAATTTTGGCTTCCCCTCCTCTAAAGACAGCAGGTACTTCCTCTTGAGTACCAGCAAAACACTGTCTGTTATGCAGGTTGGGTAGTGGTGCAACAGTCACATCCAAAGGCTGGGCATCTGGAAGCTGAGATGGATGCTTGCTTCCACAGTTATTTATGAAACTTAGCTGGGAAAAATTCTCTCTTCAGTGTATCTGTATGTTCCCCTTGGAACATGTAAGGTTAGTCTAGCGGAGTTGCTGATGGAGGAATGTAACTCTCACTGTGATTTATGTTTCTATGACCCTGTTTTAGGAGATGATAAGACGCCCTCAGCCAGCCTTAGTTCTGCAACCATAAGAGACAGTTGTGCAATGCTAGTGTAGGATTGGCTGTTAAAAATGATGTATATACTGCTATACTGTAAAGCTGTCTTATTAAAAAATGTACTTTTGTCCTGTCAGGTGGAGGCTTATCCAGAGCAGAAACAAAACATTTGCTTATTCATTCAAAAATGCCCTTTAAAAAAAGAATGAAAATTCCTCACTTGGTATAATCCTTTTAATTTTAGGTTCAACTTTATTTACAACTGAATTCCTATATACCTGAAGACTTCAGTAGAAGAAGCCGTCTCTGTGAGCACAGCTTTGAACTGTAGAGAAACAAATATGTGTGACACAAGGATTTTTTTAAGTCATTCTGTTCCTGAAGGTCACTAAACAGTCTAGGGTATGCACAGAGAAGTGAATCTCCACTATTTAGCTAGAGAGATGGCAATGGGCTACCAGTGTTATAATCCCTTATCATTGTAATACTCACCAGTTTTTTGTTTTGTACAACATTAAACAATATGGTTAAGATTCTGTTTGTCTTGGGTTTGGTTTGCTTTTTGTTGTGTATTTTTTTAGTTTTTTTTCCCTTCTGTTTATTAATTGTTTTATTTTTCCTTATTGTCTCTTACTTTTAGATGCATATTTTAAACTTTATTACTTTTCTTCAGGAATACAGATGATCTTGGAATGAGGAGGAGCTAAGCCATTCAGGGCCCATTCAGATGCTGCGATCTTTATCCGTGAGAAGGGACTATCCCTAGGATCAGGGAGAAATGAAATAGCTTAAGTGGATTCAATATTGTTTTGAGTCTTAATTAACTTGGAGACCAGAACTGCTTTTTTGAGGGAGAATGAGTACTTAAAGGCAAGTGTAGCCTTTACCTTTTTTACCAGAACAGCTCTGTTTGTACTGGGCTTGGAGGAGATGCAGCATGCAGCTGTTCCTTCAATGCCCCCTTAAGACAGTAACAACCCCAAAAATTCTGTTGGACTGGTCTGAGATACAGTTAAAATAGGGAAAGTGAGGTTAATTTTGTATATTTTTCCTTAGCTATGGGACAGAATTAGGGTCATGCTGAAACACTTAGCCAATGCCACATGCAAGTGGTTCCATGTTATGCTGTCCTGTGCTGTCTCATCCTGCAAGGGATACCCACTTTTGCTTTTTCTCAACTCTTCAGTTTCTTGTAGGCAGTAAATATCAATCATTCTAATTCTGGGGGTTTTACATGCTTGGCTAAACATAAAGTCCAGTTGGATGTGACACTTCCCAATGCTTTTAGTCTTCCACAATTTTGCTTAATGAATGAGTCTTTGAAAGATTTGTTTCCAAGTTCTGCCTCTGATCAGAAGATGCTCTGTTGCTTGTGCACTGTCCTCTTTTATGAAGGCAGGGTTGGAGAGTGCCTGCTGCCAAGAGAACTGAATCTTGCCAAAGTGCTTGCCTCTGCTGCCATCTGCACTGGTAAGCAACGTACAGAACAATCCTGACAGCTTGGTGCTTTGGTCAAATTGAAGCTGTGCAGTATGGCAAATGTACTGCAAAATGCTGGGAAAGGTAGTGCAAGGGCTGTTCACTTTGGTCCTATGGAAGGAAGGCCCAGACAGATGGTGAGTAGAGTGTATGGTTTCTTAGCTACCAGCTAGGGGAAATACAGGTAGCAGGGGAGTGGGAAACAGAATCCTTTTTGCCTGCCGAAGTAAAGAAAGGCAGGTGGAAGTTTGGAAGTCAGATGCCGCAAGAACAAGGAGTGCAGCTTTTGAGCCCTGGCACTTAGGAGCAGCTCTCACCTTACCACACGGTAGTTTGTGAGACTAATTCTTGTTCCAGGCTGCCTGTTGCAAGGGCGCTGCTCCTGCAGTCTCTACGCGCTCTCCTCTGCCACCCTGCCTGTAGGTCTGGGGCCTCCCGAAGGCCCCTCCAATTCCCCCACGCGCGGCTCCGGCGGTGCGGCCGCTGTCCCGGGCGCGGGGGGTGCGGGGCAGGGCCGGGCCGGTGGAAGCGCCGCCCCGGCCGTGACTCAGCGCGCGGGGTGACGGGCGGACGCGGCGCCCGGAGCCGGGGCGGAGGGTTCGGGCCCGGTCTGTTTCCTTTATCCAGTGGGGCGGCTCGCCCGGCCCCGGGGAGGGGCGGCGGGGCGGGCGTTAAGCCGGGGGAGCGCGGCGAGCCGGGGCCGGGCGCTGGCGAGGGCTCCGCGATGCCGCTGCTGTTCCTGGAGCGCTTCCCCTGGCCCAGCCTCCGCACCTACACGGCGCTCAGCGCCCTGGCGCTGCTGGCCGCCGGCCTCAGCGCCTACCGCGCCCTCAGCCAGGCGCCCGGCGGGGCGGCGGGCACCGAGTCGGCCGAGACTCAGCGCTGCGCCGGCCCACGGGCCCTGGACGTCGCCTACTACCTGCTCTCCGACAGCCTCTGCGTCTGGGTGAGCCCGGGGCGGCGGCGGGGCCTGCGGGCCCGCGGCCTGCGGGGCTGGCATCGGGATCGGCCTGTGCCGGCACCTCCCCGCGGCCGGGGGGAGGTGGGCGGGTCCGGGGGGTGTTTGTTATTGTTGTTTGAAAACTGCTCGCGGAATCAAGAGGGGGCTCGGCTGGCTTTCCCCTGCCCGCCCCGGGCCGCCTCCGCAGCCGCTTCCCTTCCCGCCTGGCCCGGGCTGTGGGGGCAGCGGTAGAGCCGAGCGCCCAGAGAGTTCAGCCCGCGGCTTGTGCTTCGCTCCCCGGGCGCCTCCCGCTCGTCCTGGCCGGGGGGCTTGGGAGAAGCTGTTGGGAGCGTTTGCCGCGGTTCCAAGCGCTTGCTGGGCCTAAGCTTCGCCAAGTACTGCCCGACCTGCTCTGCCAGAAATCAGATTTAGGGGCTGTCAGGTATTCGAGCCTTGCTGCCTTTATTTATTTTCTTTTTAATAGCACTGAAAGTTTTGTAGGTAAGAGGAAACAAGAGGAAAAAATTTTCTGTACTTTTTAAACCCAAACTTCATAATGGTTTATGAATTTTGGCTCACTGATTTGCAGTTGAAATAAAGTCTCAACAGAGCGATATTGGATACTTTTGCTGAGTTGTTGCTGTTGAACTTTTCATCTGTCTGTCACTCAAAGGTGGCACTAGTTGGACATCTGCTTCACAACATACTTGCTTGACTGATGTGCTGGTTTTTAATATACCAAATATATTCATCCAGTTGAAACCTGGTCTCACAGCCTTAAGAATCCTGGAAAAGTTATGTCCTTTGGAAATGACAAGCGAAGCTTCATCATCTACCTTCTAGCCTTTTTAGTATCCTACTTAGGACAAAAGTTAATTACAAGTGCCTTTGCCAAATATGAGATAGCAGTTTTCCCAGGCCCATGTGTTCTGCTTCTTGCCACTTTTCTGTAAAGAAGTTTCCTAACAAAGCCTCAACCAGTGTTAATACTGAATGGCTGTGTGCTGTTCAGCATGTTTTGAGGCAACCTCTGAATCCTCTTACTGTAACAACAGATTCAAACTGGATTCTTCTCATCTGCCACATGTTAAACAAAAAGAGCATCTTGGTGATCTCTAAGTTTTGTCCCCATGTTCTTTTATGAAATTTGCTAATCTGTATGAAATAATTTGTTGTGAAGAGGTAGAGCAGTTTGTTGGCTTTAATGCTGTATCAAACTGACTGTGTTAGTATTTTCTAGAAAAAAAAATAGCTAAGACTTAGCTACTTCATGTGTCTTGGAAGAGGCCAGGCTTAAATTTCATCAAAAGAAAAGGCAACTAATACTGTTCTGTGAACAATGGCAGGTTTTGTTAGACTCGTTCATTCCTCTTCTCTCCCTTCTTCTAAATAGGGCAGAAGTATTTGTCACTGACTGCTTTATTTCTTTCCAGGTATTAGTGAACACTGCCTGCTGTTTTCTGATGCTGGTTGCTAAGCTAATCCAGTATATGGTGTTTGGTGCTCTTCGTGTCAGTGAGAGGCAGGTGAGACAGCAAACAAGGAAACTGTGAAGCATGACAAATAAAATCACATGGTGTGATTTTCCTTATGGAATTGCTGAAACTGCACAAGAAAAATAAATTTTACAATATATGTCTTACCATTTGCTTAGCTAAGTATATCCACAGCCACAAGCTTCCAGTTTATTTTGAAGAGAATTTTTCCTATTGTATTTTATAAGCCCACAGTCAGCTTGAAAACTCCTGTGTCTTTAATGAACTCTGTTAGATTTCTTACAAGCACACCTCACTTCAAAACACTTGTAACACGTTTTTCTCTATCCTGCCTGCACCTGGCAGCATTTCTCCATTGCGTTTTTTAGTTGTCAGCACTGGCAGTTTTGAGTTCCCTCTTTTGTACCTTGACTGCTGGAGAAGTGCTTTCCATCCTCATACACTGAGTAGATGGTTTATCAGCCTGCAGGTTTAAGAGGGAGTAGGCAAGAAAATCCCCAGAGAAAGGAGGTGAGCAGGACAGAAAACAGAGGATGTTTAGTCCTGCTCTTGTCTATTTGAGAATGTTTGTAAAAATTCAGCAAAGGAACTATGAAAGCCCAGAGTTTTTAAAAACAGGATCCTGCAGAAGATGAAAGCAGTAGCAGGACCTTGAATAGTATCTCTATATTTTTTTTTAAGTAAGGCAAATGCATAAATTGCTCATGTAAATGCAGAAGCAGTGGTTTGGAGTTTGTTCACATATTAAAAAAAAAAAAGTCTGTAAAAAGAGTTCTATAGGAGGAATCAAGCCATGATGATTTTTTACATGCAGAACTGAGGCACACAAAGCCTCATTAATAACTGTGGCTCTCTCAAAGCCTATTGTATTTGTAATTCATACCTTGTAGAGGCTCTGAGTGGTGTGTTAAAACCAAGACGCTATCAAACTGCAGTGGGCCAGATTTTTTCTGCAGTCCATGTTGACTATAAGGATGTGGAATTTTAACTGGTGATGGTTTCCAGGGTGTTCTCTACCCTCTTAAAAACTGAAGTGAGAAGCAGTAGCAGTGTGGGTCCATTTGTGTTTGGACAGTGGGAGTTTGCTTCAGTTGTCACGTAAAGGAAAGCTGCTTGTTAATACTGGTGAGCCCAAAACAGCAGCATCATTAAGGATTTCAGGACCTGTTTTAACTAAACTCCTGATATCATTATGTACTTTAACAAAACATTTTGTTTCATAAATTTCTTAATCCACTCCAAGCTGGCTTGCTGTCTGCTGCTTGAGAACATCATATTATTTCTTTCATACTTTGTGTGTGTGTGGGAATGGTTTTATTTTCATTGCTCATCCATCTCATTCTCCACTGTAGGCATTGTGATTCTTAAGAACAGACTTCATAATCTTTTCTTAATCATTTGTACTTTTTGGCAGGTTTTTGGAAGCAAGGTGCTAGGCAATTTGGGCATCTTGAATAACTAACTGTGACAGCTATTCCAGCAGAGAAGACTGTGTGTTTGCAGCCTGGTAGCTGAGTTACTTGGGCATAAAGAATCAAACTGTGATCAGACTTGCTTTGGGCTGAGCACTGTTTCAGGAATATTGCAGGAAACTGCACTGTGTGCTGTGTAGCACAGTTATGCTGCCATGGTACAAGAAACTAGATAGACAGTAGCATCTGCTGGTATTTTTAATACGTGTCTTACTTGAGTCTCTTCCTTTACAGCATCTCAAGGATAAATTCTGGAATTTCATTTTCTACAAGTTTATCTTCATTTTTGGTGTGCTGAATGTTCAGACAGTGGAAGAAGTAGTGATGTGGTGCCTCTGGTTCTCTGGACTTGTGTTTCTCCATCTGATGGTTCAGCTCTGCAAGGATCGCTTTGAATATGTAAGTTTTGATTAAGGGCTGTCTTTTGGGACATGCAAATTCTGCTTCTGGCTCAGGCACTGGCTCAGATAAGGTACAAACAGATCATTTAGACCTTTTCCACACCTTGTGGTACTGAACACGTGCACTTCCCATTTGTTTCAAATACTTGCTTTAAAGTACAATGTCAATCTTACTCCTTCAGTTTTCCCATGAGACAAATGGAGCTGAAGATACTTATTTTCTGTAATAAATGGCTCCTTATATGTGCCCTGTAATTACTATTACATAACTGGATGAGATGGCTTCATAGCACTCCTTAGTAAAGACATCTTAACAACAGAGCATCCCTTAGATTGGTGCCCTTTAGGATTGGCCTATGGAGCCTGTTTCTGCAGATTCTGTACACAGGTTTCACACTCACTTAGATATACTGAATTTTGACTGCCACTGTCTTTACAATATACTGTGCAGTTTGCTCTCTAAGCTACATTCCACTTTGTGTTAATACCAGGAATAAATTAGGTAGAGATGCAGAAATTGAAGGCTAGACAAGGAAGAAGATACTGTAATTTAAACAGTAAATCTTGGTCTTTAAACTATAACAGGCCTGCGTTTTCCTAGGCTCCTCTCTCCTGGCATAGAAGTTTGACCTGAATTGAATCCATGAATCTTTTTTTGGTAGATCTGGGCTTTGCAGTTTTTTTTTTTTTTTTTTTTTTTTATCGTAATGTCCAGTAAGGCCTGTTAATTCACAGGTAGCTAAGCACTTAAATTTGAAACTGAATTGGCTAGGGTTAGGAAAATTAAGACAACAGTGAACAAGGCAGTCATCTGGTATTTTTAGTCTTGTTCAGAAAGCTGTGAAAGAAGACGAGTCACATGGGAAGAAATCCTTATTATATTCTTTTTTGCATTCAAAGCATGCATATTCAATTTTTGCTTGGACAAATGATACTTGTATGATTTGCCTTGTGAAGATGGGGCATGTGGAGCTGAACCAGATACAAAGAATTAAGAAAGAACCCATTAAAAAAAAACCCATGGGAATCAGTTTTGTAAATCAGATCAGAGTGAAGCTTTGGGCACTCCTTCTTTCCTTGTCCTGTTCTTTCTCATCCTGCCCTGGAAAAAAGAGGATGGACCAACATCCGCTTGGATTGCTTTTGATTTAGACAGACCAGGTGTAGCCCTCTGTTAAGGTAGTTTAGAGATTTAGCACACTTTGCATGCTATTGATTGAGACAACTGTTTTTGAGCAGAGTCTGTTCAGTAGTCCCTAGCTGCAGCTTAAATGGTTTTTTGGGTAGACATCTCTTTCTTCTATAAAAAAATGACAGTGGAAGAACTACAGGATGGAAGACCAAGCTGGAAAAATTCAGGTCAGCTGTTTGGTGAAAAATTGGCCAAACGTTGCTTGAAGACTGTGTGCTAGGTTAGGTGTCTTTGTAAAATGCGTATTAATCCTAAGCAGATGCTGTGGATTTGGTGCACAGACCACTGTGTCTCTGGTTTACTTGCACAGGTGATTTAAACAGCTCAAATAATCATAGTAATTGTAAATAAAAAAAATGTAACTGATTGTTAAAATGTGACTGTAAATGACAGTAACATGAATGAGGCTTTGGGATAGTGTGTGGGTTTAGCTTTATTCTTCATAATTTATTACTACATAATTTCACCATTGTGAAATTGGTTTTATTCTAGAAAGCAAAAGATTTTCCTGAATGTGGTCTTGTTTGGTGAGGTGACAATGGAAGGCACGGTGGATGAAGTACTCATTTAAGCTGTCATGTATTTGTGTTGCAGCTTTCCTTTTCTCCTACCACACCCATGAGCAGCCACGTCAGAGTGCTGGCCCTGCTCATAGCCATGCTCCTGTCCTGCTGTGGATTAGCAGTTGTCTGTGGAGTTGTTGGCTACACCCATGGCATGCACACTTTGGCTTTCATGGCAGCAGAGGTGAGACTTTCTTCATATGTGTTGTGGTTTCTGCTTTGCCTTGGACCCCTCACTTTGGGGTATCCTGGTACACAATGGATTTGTTTTTAATTCCCGTAAGAAAGAAACTGTGAAGACACAAACAAATGCTCCTCTGTTTCCAGAAGTTGCCGTATTGGCATGCTTTCTCTCTTTAGCCTTTAACCCTGAAAACAGTCTTAGTCTTAAGAAGAGAATGAGAGGGTAGACCTGTAAAATGATGCTGAAATCAAATGACAGCCTATGAAAAATGCAATGATTGTGCTTCATGAGCATTGCAAGAAGGGTCGGTGAAACAGCACTTGAGAGATAGAGTGAGTGTGTATGGAAGTGTAATGAGCACTTCAGCTTCTTTCTTTGAGGTTGTATTTTCTATTTCATTTCTCCCCAAAAGGAGTGAGACATCCTTTCCTTAAGGCATACTCATGGCTTTTGCTTATGTTTGTGTAACGAGTTGTGTCTCAGCTGAGATAAGCAAGGCATTTTTTTGCACTCCTGAACACTTTGCACTGTGGACTAAGCATCAGTATGTTTGTGGAGTGAACATGTGTTTTGATGTTGTGGTGGGTTGTTGCACTCTGCCTGCGGAAGTGATAATCTTTAACAAAGGAGAGGAATCCAATCCAAGTATGTTGTGTTAGCACATCATTAGCTCAGATAACAAATAACATGTGCAATTTATTTTTCTTCTCCTATCTTGAGTTGATACTTGGGAGTTAGAGAGTAGGAAGGAAAACAACTGATAGTAGGAGAATATGATGCTTGTCACACCACAGTTCAGTTATCAGTATGTCACTTAATTTTCCATAAATATGAGAATGTGCAAGACCAGATTTGTAATAAAACAGTGGAAAGGTACTGGAAGATTTAAGTGTCTCTCAAAGGTGGGGTCTCTTTGGTGTCATGTCTCTTATCTTGGCTTGGCAGAAGGATTATCAGCATTACACCAGCTTGGGGTAGGTTAATCAGGGAGTGTTGTGGTGCCTGTGCTGCCTCCTCAGTGCTGTGCTGTGTAGTAGTGTGAGTGTTTGGGGTTGCAGGATGGGGCCCAGTTATTCATTTCAGTGGAGCTGTTCTGTGTGCTGACTGCCGAAGGAGGGGCTCGGTCAGTGGAAGTGTGGGGTATCCAGCCAAGCCCTGGATCCCCTGCTGTGCTGCTGGTGGGCAGTGAGGAACTTTGTGGGGAATGCAGAAGTAAGGGTCTCCTATTTTGCTTGCAGCCACTGGTGTTTGAGAGCATTCCTGAGCTGAGGGCTGTACAAACCCATTGGGTTTGGTAGTCCTAGATGTACTCTGGAAAGTTGTCTGATCATTCATTGAACTTGTTTGTATGTCAGCCTCTGTAATATCCAAAGGCAACAAATTCCACATTTACTTGGCTTTGTGTACATGAAAGATGTCCTGTTTGAGTTGTTCTGAATCTTGTGTTTGATAATCACAGGGGTTGGAAGGGATTTTAAAAATAATCTAGTTCCAACCCCCCTGCTATGGGCAGGGAAAAATGTTAGCTATTACCAAATACATTTATGGTGAAAATAAGCAAAGAATCATTCCCTGTTTCATCTTTTTCGTAGAATTTGTGATTTTATTATCCTTTTGCCTGTTTCTTAACTGCCTTTCCTTCTAAGCAAAAGAATTCTAATCTGTTTAATTTTTTCTCATAGGAGATTGCCATTTTTGAACATTTTAAATATTCCCTGTATGGATTAGGCAACCATGACTAACTTCCTTGATTTTAATACCCAGCACATATCTGAGTGGAATAAAATATTTAGGTTTCCTTCTGTATGGGTACTGGCAGTGACACCTCATAGCAGACTTCAAGCTCTTAGTAAAAACCAATAAATTTTGAGACTGAAATGTTTTTCTGGTGATGGCTTGTATGATGCTCCTTGAGAGGGACCCTGCCAAGTGTATTCCATTAGTGTGAATGAATTACATTAAGTTACATTAAGCTATTAATCTCTCTTCTGCAAACATTGATTTAGCTCAGGGCTTTCAATAAAACAATATAGATGTTTTTCTTTAGGTAAGTTCTTTAGGTAACCTCCCCATGTTCTCTGTTGCTTGTCAGCAATTTTTTTTTTTTGTTTTTGCTGCAGAGGGTGGATGTGAAATGTGCAAATGCCCAGAGAAAGCTGAGTAGTGAGTTGTCTGTATTTTTGAGTAAACATTAATATTTTTTGCCTTAATATATGGTGTTCAAGAATTATAGTATAGCAAGCAGTGTCCAGTCTGTATATCTTTGCATGTTTTTTTTAAAGCCAGCTAGTAAACAGTTGGCAGATATGTTGGGTATTGCAAAAGGTTAAATATGCATAGAAGCACTTTAAGAATGCTTTTTACAGATGGAAAAAAATATTCAAACTAACTGGCTTATTGCTACTTTGGGAAGTGAGTGGTTTTGATAGTTCTTCTGTCCTGTTTATAGTGCTTATGCTGACGGCATGCCATCAGACCAGTATCACAGAAGTGGTTTCAGTTGCTCATTGTAAATCCCCTGCATCTCAGTGTCACTTGGCCCCTGCTAACTATAGGGTGGTGTGGGCAGTCTCTGGGGAAAGCACGTCTGGTGTTTTTCACTGTGAGGATAGAATGAAGAGATGGAGCACTGTGGGCTTGATGGATTACAGAGAGGTGATGGGGCCATCGTCTCTTAGATGATAAGAGCCCATGGAAATATAGTTAACCTTTTTGGTGACTTGGCACTTCTGATCTTACATTTTCTGATATGCTCAGGTTTTTTTCTCTGTACATAGCCTAGAAACATAAGTATGATTAAAGAGAGAAGTTATTTTAGCAGCATTTACATCTCAGCAAAGGGGGGGAATTATATGAAATTGTGTTCCTGAAATTTCTGTTATTATGCAGTTGTTCCAGTTGTTTTTTTTTTTTTTTTCTTTTAAGAAGTGGGATGAGGAGAGGTAGTTGGTGGGATTGTGATCTCAACACTTGCTGAGTGATAATAATTGAAAAAGGCAATACATTGTGTGTAGCTGGGAAAAAATGACACGTAACAACAGCAACACTAGTGGCTGCTTTAAAAGCATAGTGTCTTTGGGAACAACTTCTTCCATATTTATTTGTAAGCTTCTTGGTTGTCTCAGGTATATTGTGCACACAGTCATCTATAGTGACCATTGGTTCACAGGGCTTGTTAAGCTGCAATAAATGAATTGTGTTTTAGCTCTTGAGCTCCTGCTTCTGAACCACTGTCCCTGCCAGAATGTTGTTAATATGTATGTTTTTTTTCTTCCTCTTTTGCAGTCTCTGTTGGTGACAGTCAGAACTGCTCATGTGATTTTACGGTAAGTTTTATAAGTTATGTTTTACAGGATGTGTGTTCAGGATGGTAGTGGATATAGCATGGTTATGCAAAAGGTGTATGTAATTACCTCAGTGAATTGCAAATGCATGTTTGGAGATTGAGAGCAGCCCTAAGGAGAGACTTGGGGGTGTTGGTAGATGAGAAACTTGACATGGCCCAGTAATGTGTGCTTGCAGCCCAGAAAGCTCAACCACATCCTGGTCTGCATCCCCACAGTGTGGGCAGCAGGTCCAGGGAGGGGATTCTGCCCCTCTGCTCTGTTCTGCTGAGACTCCGCCTGGAGTTGCTGCATCCAACTCAGGGGCTCCCAACATGAGAAGGATGTGGACCTGCTGGAGTGAGTCTAGAAGAGGCCTTAAAGGTTTTCAGAGGAACGGAGCAGCTGCTGTGGAGACAGGCTGAGAGAGCTGGGCTTGTTCAGCCTGGAGAAGAGAAGGCTCTAGTGAAAACTTAGAGCCCCATCCTGTACCTAAAGAGGCACCAAGAAAGCTGGAGAGGGACTTTGGACAAGGGCATGGTGTGAGGGAATGACTTCAAACTGACAGAAGACAGGGTTAGATTAGATACTAGGAAAATAAATTCTTCCCTGTGAGATGAATTAGATACTAGGAAAATGGATTCTTCCCTGTGAGATGAGTGAGTCACTGGCACAGTGAGTGGTTGCCCAGAGAAGCTGTGGATGCCCCATCCTGGAAGTGGTCACGGCCTGATTGCATGAGGCAGCCAAAGGGATTGGAAAGAGATGATCTTCAAGATCCCTTCAAACCAAACTGTTGCAGGATTCTGTGAGATGAGCAAAGGTGGTTAGCTTTAGCCTGTGCCATTTTTAGGCACAAATTTTACAATTGACTTTTTATTTGAGTAATGTGTGTGTCTTACCCTGAAGCCTTTATTTGAATGAAACATTATACTGGTGTTTAGGTAATTACAGAACACTTCTTTTAAAGTCAGCTAGTAAACAGTTGGCAGATATGTTGGATAGTACAAAGGATTAAATATGTGTAGAAGCATTTTAAGAATGATTTTTACAGATGGATATGCATTTTAGGAATGCTTTTTACAGATATGGGTTGAAATGCATGGATAGCTTTAGTGGGTGGTGATAGCTTGAGGCATGGATTAAAGTGGATGGGTGCTGCTGGATGAGGGTTAATAGATGCTACTTAATGTCATTGTACAGGGTTTGTTTTAAGGCCCTGGTCTCTCAAAGGTTGGCTTTGAAAAAAGTGCTATGCATGTGTACCTGTAACACACCTGTGTGTGCATATGTAGGACATGGTGTGTAATGCAGGAGCCTCTTTGTGCAGGTCACTGTCAGCATTTCAGGTCTGACACAGCTGTAGTGACTCACCTAAGAAACACCTCACATGCTGAAAAATGTGCTTCTGTAGTTGCTGTAATCCTAAGACTGACTTTCAGTACCTGAAGTAGTTTTTAAAAAATGCTGCATCTTTTCTATCAGCTGGCAGTGTCTGTAGTGCCAGTGTGGGCCAAGCATTGACTGCTTTTTGCTTTTTAAAAATGTTGCTGTTTGAAACCAGTAACATTAAAAGAAGTCCTCCTTGAGTGAGCATAGACTGTGGGCACAGAGCCTCAGAAAGAATCCATATCCAGAAGTTTTTTGAAAAATGGACAAAATAGTTTGAATTATAGAGATGCTATTGAACAACAACAACAAAAAAGAATAATGTTAATTTCCTTCCTCTTGCAGATATGTAGTTCATCTCTGGGATCTCAACCATGAAGGAACGTGGGAGGGCAAAGGCACTTACGTCTACTACACAGATTTTGTCATGGAGCTAACCCTGCTTTCCCTGGACTTGATGCATCATATTCATATGCTGGTATGAAATACTGGACATAGTGCTGAACAAATAGACTGGCCTTAAAATAAAGGTTATTGGGTATACATATTTAATATTTTTTTTTACTTTGCTTATTTTAGAAACCAGATATTACAGAGAAGTTACTTCCTCCTGTGTAGTTGAAGTCATTACAAATAACTTTTTTAAGGAGTATTAACTACTGTGTGCAATTATCTGTTTGGTAGGTGTTTATTAGCTTTTTTTGTTGAGTAATACCAGACTGAATCATTTTCATTGGCAGCAGGGGATGCTAAGCTGGACAAGACTGAGTTCAGTTTATTTTAATTATAAATGCTGTGCTGCCAAAGTTGTATGTGAAGAGGTAATGAGTGGTAGTACCTTTGAACATGTGTGGTTGGTCTGAATGGACCCAACAAAAGAGAAATTCTTCAGGGCTGGTTTCTTGAGTTCTTTGTCTCTTAAGACCTGATGCAGCTTCTTGTTTCTCATGATGCTTGTTTCTAATCACTGCTCTGTTGTTTTCCCAAGCTCTTTGGCAATATCTGGTTATCAATGGCGAGCCTGGTGATTTTCATGCAGCTGCGCTACCTGTTCCATGAGGTGCAGCGGCGAATTCGGCGGCACAAGAACTACCTGCGTGTGGTTGGAAACATGGAAGCCAGGTGAGCCCCTTACTTGCTCTGCAATCTTGATGTAAATCTAGTAGAGAGGATCCTGAGAAAGTAGTTGGGATTCTCTTATGTTCCTTTGTTACACAGTGGCATGATGTAAGCTGGACAAATACAATGTTCCAAACCTGACCCTTGAGTCTCTTCACTTAGAGTGTGTTTTTACCCATTTGATTTGTTAGTGGGGAGATTCTTTCTGGTTTTAACAGATATGTAGGATTGACTTGTATAATGGAGTATTACTGGTAATGTATAAAATGGCAAAAAAGTGAACTCCTCTGTCCAGTATTTTTTCTGTATTCTTTTGCATACTACCTTAGTGAGGTGACAGAAGCTCTGAAGAGCTCTGCCTGTTTTAGCTGTCAAATATTGTCTTCGGCTGTGATAGAAATCAATGCTCTTAATTTCATTAGGCCATACCATTCACTTACTGACTGAAATGAAATCAAAATATTAATTAAATCCTGCCTAGCTTTACCTATGTATTTACTAAACCTGAAGCCACCTCTAAGACTCTTCCTAAAGTGGAGCCGAGAGTACCTTGTCAGTACTTCAGTCCATTCCCTTTTAGTGATGTAATATAGAGAAATTGGGAGGCCTGCTAAAACCTAATGTTATACCAAACAGTACTGCATCTCTGATCCAGTGTTTTAAAAATTCAGCTGTGTTCTTAAAAATTTTAAGAGCCACAGGGAATTATACTCTTTCTGTACATCACTGTGCTGTTTTAATTTTGAGCCTCTGTGCATTTGATTAATTCTGATTCCTGCTGCTGTAGTCCAGGTGGAGAACACTGGCTTGTCTAGAAATTCCTGAGGCTTTTTTTGAGAAGTTGTTTAATGGCTGTGATATTACATTAAGAGCTGCAAAATAAAGCTTGTCCACAATGCATTGTTTCTTTCCAGTAAGATGCAGCCACTGAACCCCTTTGAGCTGCTCACAAAGGTGTTTGAGTTGCGTGTGTCACAGACTTCTTATCTGAACAACTTGATGAGTTTGTGGTCATTCTGATTGTGCTGGAAGAGCCACATTCTAACTTCCTTCTGAAGCTGCTGTTGGCAGCTGCCTTTATGTGCTTGTTCTTCAGATACATTCCACACCAGCAGTGCTGTGAAATGTTGTTGCATTCTATATTGTCGTGTTTAAATACTGCTTCCATGGCACTGTAGCTTAAAAAAAAAGAGAGAAAAGTCAAGACAAATGGGAATGGCAAAATCTGAGGCCAAAATTAGTCACCATAAATGTTTATGATCCCAAAGAGACAGCTTAATGGGTACAGCTATTAAAACTAATTTAGAAAAATGACATAAACCAAATCTATACAGATTATAATTTAAGGATCTCAGCAAAATGATCATATAATTGTCTCTTGGAAGGTACTAAGTCAAAGCTTTTTGCACTTAGGATGTATGAGGAGGTGTGCAAAAAAGTGCCTGCAAAAGGCATCAGAGAGGCATGTGTGTGTGTGTGTTCCTTTGCAGTGCAGCCTGAAAAATAACAAATCTGCTGGCATAGGTCTCTTAATGAAAAGTTAACATGGAGGGTAAGGTTTCTCAGTGCTGGATTCTCTAGAGAGCAGGCTATGCTGAGCTTGTGTAGTCATTCCTTCTGTTTCTTCTTTGTAGGTTTGCAGTTGCAACACCAGAGGAGCTGGCAGTGAACAATGATGACTGTGCCATTTGCTGGGACTCCATGCAATCCGCACGTAAACTCCCTTGCGGCCACCTCTTCCACAAGTACGTGTCCAGGCTGGAGAGGGTGCACCCAGCTGAGAAGGGAAGGGATAGATGGGCATGGGCTGAAATTTACAGTGGGATGACAAGTAACAAACTACCAGCAGAGCTGTTGAGTGCTTGCTGCCTGCGTCTTGGTCTGCTTCTGACAACAAAGTACAAGTCTTTTTCATTCCAGTCATTTTCATGTTTGAGTTGTTCCACCTGGTGCACTTCTTTTCCCCCAAACTAAGAGTGTGCACCTTGTCAGTGGGTAACTAGTGTTGAGTTTCTCAAACACAGGTCAGTAGATTTGTTGTGTGGAGGTTGTGTTAATTTTCAGGTGAAGAAGAAAAATTGGAGCTGGATCCTTAAATACTTTCCAGATACCAGCTTTAAGGAGAAAACAGGGAGTATTTTTATATAGTGCATTCTTGCATGGTGGTGAGTCCCCCAGGACAGCTGTGGAGGCCAGGTCTGAATCGGTGATTTCAAGGGGCAATGAGTCCATCAGGGCTGTAAAAGAGGTTAACAAAACCAGCAGAAATGGTCCCTAAGCAGCTGGTAGGTAGAACTGGGAGACTTTTGGCCAAAGAACTTCTCTATACACTGCTTCTTACACTCATTCAGTAGTGAATAGTAGCATATGCTTGGGGACATAGTATGCTGAGCTGGATATGACTTTCCTTGGATCTTTTGTAGCAGTGCTTACACTTCCATGCCTGTGCTTAAATATGAAATGAGAAACAGGGATTGAAGCAGGCGTTTCTGGAGGGCCATGTGATGAATATGCAGGTCAGTTACATTGTCCCTGTGGTGTTACTTTCTGTAAATAGCTTTTTGCTTTTCTGGTAACTGTCAAACCAGAGGTTGTAATCTGTGTGCTAATTTGTTGTCATTTATGACAAACCTTGCCATAAATATTTATCTCTGTTCCAAGAAGTCTCTAATGAGATAATGTGCCTCCATAGCAGAAACTCCTTTTCCAGTGCTACTGAATCATGTGAATATTTAATCACCTGCTGTGCACTTGAGAAGCCCAGGGTCTTCTCTTCAGAAAGACATTTTCTCTGTATTTAAAAGGATGCTTTTGTATTTTTTTCTGAAGCAATTACAGTTCTGAATAAAGTTACACTCCTTGGTGCTTTTTGGGAGGGAACATGTGACAGTGAATGGCTTGCATATAAAACCAGATGTAACTAATAACCCTATTTACAACCTGAGTGTGGTTTCTCTCCTCATAAAAGCCTGGTGATTTTGTCAAGAGGCTGAACACTGTGTCCATTCTCAGTTATGTGGGATTTTTTTTCCCCATGGGTTATTTGGACTGGAAGAGAAGGTGATTGTCACTAGAGGACACAAGGAAAAAGGACGTACCACAGCGTGGGCATGATGAAGAGACTAATTTATTTCCTCTGACTCCAGTCATTTATAGTTCTCAAAAGGTGCTAGTGGATTGGAAGGTGAACGTGCCACCTCTCCAACGACACTGGACAAACTACCAGTCTATCAAATTTCTCTGCCTCTGTGAAAGAATGCAAAACAATAGGTTGTTTACAGAAAGTTGTGTGAGAAAGTTCTCTACAAGAATGTAATTTCAGAAGGCTTTAGAAAATCCTAAGAAATCAGAGCAACAGGTGGTAGAGAAGATTTGTGTTGCTGAGATCAGCCCTCTGCCCAAATATTAAGGAAATTTAATGGGAGTAGGTGTCTGAATCTTTTAGGTATGTTGAAAATCTCCTTTATCTTCTAGGAAGCAGGCAATTTTAAGAGTTGTTGCTCTGAAAGGTTGCCAGCCTTGACTTGCTGTTTGCCCTCCTCCTCCTGAGGTGCTGTTGGTGACTGAGCCCTTCTGCCTGTGTGGTACACCGTGGGTGTGACCCCGGCTGGCTTTTCCGGTCTGGTGCTGATGCAGCTGACACGGGGTCGTGCCCATTCCAGCATCTCGATGTTGAACTGTTGAGGAGCAGCAGTGTGGTGGCAGCTTGGGAAACTCTGGGTGTTTCCCAGGTGACCTTTGGAGTACAGCTCAGGCAGAGGTTTGCGTTTGCTGTGGTCAGGGTGGTTTTCCTGTGGTCAGGGAGGTGATGTTGGACAGCACTGCCAGTGCCAGCATGCTGGTTGTGCTGGTGACCAAGGTGGTGGAAGGTGGCAGTTTTTTACTGTGGTGCTTTGATTGTTTTTGAGAAACCCATCACTGTGTATCCCTCCATTGCAATATGACGGAAAGCACTTGGCAGATTTTCAGGAATTGGACAGAATGCTTGTATCCTTGACTTCACTATAGTCCTGCAATTGGACCTTTTCCCTTGCTCTGTCAACCCAAATCTGTGATCTGTGCCTTCATTTTGCTCACAAGTACACAATTTTTGGAACAGGTTTATTTGATCTCTTTGTATGTCTTTGCCTTTTTTAAGTGTTTTGAGAACTTCTGGAAAAAAACCCACCCTGCAAAATGTGAAGTATGTGTTATAATATTGAGAAGCATTCAGCCCTGTGAAATTCAGTTCTTCCACACTGAAAACTAGGTATAACTTGAACAAATACTGCAGCTGGGCATATCAGCATAAATCAAAAAACATGCACTGCTTTGAGTATTTCAACCTGCATTTCAAACACTTCTCACTTTCTGCAGGACAGAAAATTTCAGAATTGAGGAAGGATTGTAATGGCACAGAATTGTTAGTATTAAGAAATATCTTGTGTAGAGAGTTCCTGGAGTGGTACTGACTTTTGTGGTTTGGGTATTAGTATTTTGAAAAGCTCTTTGAAAACACTGGAGATGCTATTGCCTCATCACAGGCAGAACTGCTATGAAAATGTGTCAGGATACATTAACTATGTGTCCAGTTGGTTTTTGCCTTTTTCACTTGGGAATGGTGAAAGAAAAGAACTGGTTTCTTTTCCCTTCCAGGCAAAACTTGCTTGTTCTGAGCTAGAAGGACAGCAAGCTTGGAGAGCGTTTTAAGCTTGTGAGAAATCTTCATGCATGTTTATAAAAAGTGAACACTTGAGTATTTTCAGCTGAAAGTAATAAGAAACCTATTTCAGAGTCATCAGGAGCTCATTAGGGGTATCTCTGAGCAGTCCATGTGTTGATGTTGTGTACAGAATATGCTACAGCTGCTGGATGTACTGGTGACAGTGGTGTTTGGAAAAACACTGGAAGCTCACCACAGTGTTAATGTTTTCCTGTCAGCTCGTGCCTGCGGTCCTGGCTGGAACAAGACACATCTTGCCCCACCTGCAGAATGTCTCTTAATATCACTGACAGCCATCACGTGAGGGAGGATCACCAGAGGGAGAATCTGGATGAGAACCTGGTGCCTGTGGCAGCAGCAGAAGGCAGACCACGCCTGAACCAGCACAATCACTTCTTCCACTTTGACGGTGAGCTGAGCGCGTTTGACATCCGCTGCTGTTGCCCAAATAAACAAGGGCAGCAGCCTTCTCTAGAAGGGAGTTCTCTCTGTGCGTCAGCTGAAACTCAAACCATGCTCTGCTTGTGTTTGTCAAACACCACTGTGTTTCTGTTGGTTCTTTTGCAAGAGCTCAGATGTGTCTCTGAGGTTTCCAGAGCTCTGGAGATTTCTTGAAAGGTTCTGTACAAGTGC
The DNA here is from genome assembly GCF_031753505.1 of Anomalospiza imberbis. NCBI lineage: Eukaryota > Metazoa > Chordata > Aves > Passeriformes > Viduidae > Anomalospiza > Anomalospiza imberbis. Next base: position 12,913,149 of record NC_089692.1, on the reverse strand, counting down.
TCCCTTTTTCTGGATTTGTTGTGGTCAGCAGCTTCAGTTACTGCCATTTATTCATGCCATTGTGTGCCATGTTGACAAGCAGAATGGGAAATTCCTGTGTCGTCTTTGCTACCATGTGATGGTTAATCAACAACAGTCAAATGAGGGGGAATAAAAGCCCTCTGTTGTGCAGTCTAAAAGTCAGTCTTTCCCCTGTCACCTAGCTAATGTGTAGTTGTCAAAAGTCCATTTGCCTCTCAGTTTACAAGATACTTGCAATGCTTAGTTAGGTGCAGAAGATTAGTCTCAGAAGGAATCATGTAGCCACAACAGTTTAAAATGTTTGGGGTTTTTTAGTAGTGTGTTATAAGTACTCTCAAAGCAGATGTGATTCCAGGTCACAATAAGTTCTGTGTATGGAGACAATTTGTTTTGAAAAAGGCAATTTATGTTGTTTATCTTCCAAATTTTATTAGAGTTTCGGTATTGGTGCATGCTGGTCTTCTCCCAGATTTTGATGGCACTCTCAGTGTTTCTCAGATGATTTCAGTACTGCAAATATTCAACTTTGGGCTCTGCCCTTGTGGAGCTCCCATGAAGCAGTTGAAATGCTCACTGCAAACTTACACAGTGACCTGTTCCTCATCTGTGCTTGTTTTGAAATCTTTGGAGATTGTAGGGGGAGAATAATGGTCAGAGAAGGGTCAGACAGTTTCTAGGTACATGGAAACTGGCTGATAGCTTCTGCATGGCTTCTACTTCTGGGGGTGCTTTAGGTCTCCAGAGGACATATTTATTTAGAATAACACAGTGTTTTTGATGGCTGTCCTCCCCAGTGCTCTCCAGTGTCTTGGAGACCTGCAGAATTACCATGGAGATAGAAGGAGAAGTGGCATAGAGCAAAGCCTGTGTTTATTTAATTGGCAACACAGAAGGAGAAGGGAGCCACCCATCTGCCCTGCTCTGTTGAGCTGAAGCACACAATTGCAGCAGTCACTTGTTCAGTTACTCTGTGTCCCTTTGAAGTAGTATTTTGGGCCTGGATTCAGATTGCTTAGAAGCTGTCCTGTTTGTGTAAAATTGCTGGATTTGACTCTGGATTATTTTAATTTTCACTTTAATAGGAACATTAAAAAAAGAAAACAAGGATATATTACTTCCTTGATCCTTTTCCAGCCCCCAGATTGTTATACCACTATGGCAGTGTGTTTGAAGAGAGAATGGGCAGTTACTGATTTACTCCAGCCATCTCCATGTCTGGGAGACCTTAGGAATAGATTGCACTGCAGAACTCCCTGCACATTCCTTGTGGAATATAAAGATTTATGTTAAATACATGTAGAAGTACTTGGCCTGCTGAAATTCTCATGCTCTTTCTTGACTTTCTTGGTGACTTCTTACTCCCAGGCTCCCGAATTGCCAGCTGGCTGCCTAGTTTTTCTGTGGAAGTGATGCACACCACCAACATCCTCGGCATTGCACAAGCCAGCAACTCCCAGCTCAATGTTATGGTGAGACTGCACCTCAGCCTTCCTGTTTGTGTTGTGTAGGGGAAAGGGTTACATGGAAATGGAGAACATAAAGGGGAAGGAAGTCAAAACAGTGTTAAGAAACTAGATGAAAGCTGTTTTTCTGAGAGAGAGAAGCTTTACTTCAGTGAAGCTAGGGCTGTATTTGGGTTCAAATGTGCCAGCATAAAAGAGCAGGTTTGGAGGTAAGTCAGTGAGGTAGAAGAATGACATGTACGTCCTGGGTAGATGAGTAGACTTTTTCTCAGCTTGCTTAGTGCAACTTCTTCAGCTCTTTTTCAGTACTTCTGTGACAACTTGAAGCACCAAAGGGTGTGAGTCTGTAACAGGAGAATTTAGCTGTTGGTCAAGTAGTAACTGATCAAACCATTCTGTAGGTTTTGATTTAGTTTTTTAATTTTAATAGCACTAAGCTTCAAGATAGTAATTTCAGTGTCTTATCAGTGTAAGGTGGGCTCTCTAGCACCCTCAACTTTTGCTGATTCATGATGATGATAGAAGTATAAATCTTGAAATTCCGTATTTGTTGAATTCTTCCATAAAAACTTTAGTACAAAAAGAAAAGGATGTGTCCTCATGAAACACTTCCATTTTTTTGAGAAGTGATGTTTCCTTTGAATTCTTCAAGCTACTGTGTTCTATACCATGGTAATAAATGTTCAGTGAGGTGTCTCATAAAGTGATGAAATTTTCTGAATATTAGGTCTTTCCCACCCATAGCCTATACTTCTGTTTAAACATCAGCAGGGTAAGGCCAATATTTTAGGCTGTTTGAGGCAGGAAGGGATCAAAAAGATGTTAGCACATGATTTATTAGTTGAATATGCAGGAACTCTCCATTTGAGGTCAGTTTAATTTTTCTTTTACTGGACACAGTGACATAAATGGGCTTTTGTTAAGGATGAGTAATGATATTTTTAGAATTGTGTATTATCAAAAGTACAGTAGGAACTTAGATTAAAATGTCTACTTTAATGGAAAGCTGGTTAATGGTTAGCAAATTATTAGTGTTACACATTTTTTAATAGAAAATAAGTGACATTTTCCTTTGTGTTTCTGAATAAAAACCTAGGGAAGTATTTTGAGGGGAAAGTCAGAGGCTGAAATGCTGAATCAGTTGGTCTGGTCACGAGTTAGTACAGTGGAGGGTTAGGTTTGCAGTAGTTTCTTGTGTTGGAGCTCACTGTCAGTTGGTGCATAGTTTTTGCTTTGTTCTCAAAACTCCTTCCACCTTTCTTTTCTTTATGCCATTCTCATTCCCTTCTGCCCCCACATGACTTTGGGCATTAGTGAAACAAGACATTTAAATATTAAATGAAATCTAATTGTTTGACTCTGAAAACATATTATTTGTCTTCCTTCTTACCTTTACTTACTTAATTTGGATATTATTTAACTAACTTGAAATTCAATAATAACAGTTCCCTGACAACTCAGTTTAATGTAATTGAATTTTCGGACCCTATTAAACTGGTTTGTAGGGAGGGTGGCTGGAGGGAAGGGCTTATTAAAACTTACTCCACTTGTCCATGTTGGTACCATTTTGGAACCAGTATGGCAAAAAGCAAAATAGTTTTTTTCTTCCCAGTGTTGATCTAACTTTCAGTCACCCATGATTTTTATATAGATCTTTATTAAAAAGGCTGTCATAAGAAGAGGGATGGGAAGCTTTTGAAAGCTTTGTGCATCTACAGGCACTGTTCAGGGCCATGTGGTGTCTCCCTAGGAGCTGCAGTTTGGGTGTTGACTTTAGTGGAGGCAGCATATTGCCCTGTAAGTCACAGCCAGCATGGGTTTTCTTTCCCTTTTCTGTCTGTGGGTTTGCATATCATAAGCAGCATCTTTGAGCTGGTAATATTTTTAATCTCTTTCTGTTGACATACTTATCAACTAACTTCTATTTACTGCTGATATTGACTGTATTGCTTTCTCCAGGCCCATCAGATTCAGGAGATGTTCCCTCAGGTTCCTTATCATTTAGTTCTGCAGGATCTGCAGCTAACTCGTTCTGTAGAGATCACCACTGACAACATCCTAGAAGGGCGCATCCAGGTGCCTTTCCCCACACAGGTGAGTCATAAAACTGTGCACCTGAAATTGCCTTCTTTCTTATCACAGCACTGAGCCTCTTACTAATGACTGAGGGCAATGAAATGAGTTGAAGCACTGGTGAATCTGGGTTTTGTTTTTCCCTTTGTTTAAATCTCTGTAAATGCTGTGTATTCAGTCATGTACCAAAAATATATTGAAAATGTCCTAGCTAGAAAAGAGACAAATATTTGCTCAGTTAAAGCAGCTATTCCCAGTCTCTCTTGTGCAGAGCTTTTAGAACATTTCCAGTTGATTTCTCTGCTGACAGATAATTGAATTGTACCACTTAGGAAGATTTTTTGCAAGGAATGTCGGCAAAATGATGCCTTGTTCTTAATTAGTGCCAGTAGATTTCGTAAAGCAGTCTGGGGCCAGTATTTCTGTTAATAACAATATTGAATTCTGGTTCTGTGCACATCAGATAGTACTGTTATCTGGAGTCTGTGTGGGGAAGCAGAGACAATTCTCTCTCAATACAGAGCATTCTGTTTATTGCTAACTTACCTGTTTCTAAATTGAACACAATGCCTGACATTGCAGAGGGCAGAGTTTCAATGTGTTCAAAGAACTTGGGGTTTTTTTTTTTTTTTTTGCAATTTCCCACACTGTATTAAACCCATGATGTTTGCATTTCAGCGTGCAGATAGCATTAGACCTGCACTGAACAACCCTGTGGAAAGGCACAGCACTGATCAGGAGGATACTGGAACTGTCACACAGGTAAATTGGCATAACAATGGGCAGAAAGCACAGTTAGAAGCTGCATGACTGGTAGGTGCCTTTGGTTCTGTGAGCAGGTCAGGCTGGTGGCAGCCTTTCCTTGCATTTCACATCAGAGCTAACAGAGTCAGGCACATAAATCAGATATGAATATAGTGCCCCTGTAGAGGATTATTTATGTGCTTTTATTTTTCTTCCTTAAGGGAAAGTGTTCTCAAATGGTACAAAGAACAGAAGATCATCATGTCTCTTTTCATGTCTGGTCAGCCCATGCCTGTCTGTGGAATGTGAAGAGCAGGTTGCTTTGCTCTTCCCCCTTTTCTTATTCCCATTCTATACATCTCTAAACACTTCCATTAAAAGGAGGAGTATATATTTTTTTTTTTTGAGTATAAGAATTTTTTGTGTTCTGGAGGAAGCTTTAGGAGATGGGGAGCTTTGGTGGGAATGGAGTGAGATATGAACTGGACCAAGAGATAACAGCCCTTCTGTATACAAAGCAGAATAATGGGTTTTGCTGTTCTTTGCTAAGGTATTTACTAAGCAGTATGTGCTATCTAATGTGTGGCAGGGAAAGAAAATTACCCTGTGAGTAAAGTAAGATCTCATTTCACTTTTGTTTTCCCTGACTGTAATAGTGACATCCTGAGGGTTTCTGTTTTGTAAATCTCCCTTTCTGCTGGCTGAGTGAATTTGTGAGGTGTGTGACTTTCTCTGCAGCCTTTAGTGACCTGAATAACCAACCTGTTACTACCTGGAATTTAACTGTGGCAGTTCCCTTGTTAGCAGATTGCAAGACAAAAGCCCTTTTGATTTGGTCTGATTCTGCAGTTGAGGCTGAGGAAGAAGTGGTAGTGATGGTACAGATATTTGATAAGAGCCTGAGGCAGCAGCTACAGAACTGCAGAAATGAAAATCTTGGTCTGGATCAAACATTTTTGGGTTTCTTTGAAGGTTTTGGAGGCATTTACTCTGCTCTTTAATGAGACAAACCTCTCTTGGTACAAATGGTATCTAACTAGTCATCCTTAGCTTGATTCTGGCTTCAAATCCCACTTGGAATGATTGTGTTGCTGTTCATCTTTCTTCCCTCCTGCCTGGCACTGCCTGTATTTCTGTCCTTCCTTCTACAGAACCTGAAGAACCTGGGAGTGGTGTCCATACATTACAGCACTGAGCACATGCTCTCTAATAGAGATGCCTTTTTGCTTTGCAGTGCTGCAGAGCTCTGCTCAGATGATGTGTTCTGGCTGGAGCAAATGGTGGTTTGGATGGAGAACCTGTTTTTATCATGTAGGATAGCACAGAGATGACCTGGAGACAGTGAATATTCAGTTGTGAATATCCCTCAGTTTAGTTGGACTGCTGGTGGCTACTTGTGGGGGATGAACTGGTGGCCTCTGTGAAGGTTTTCCTGGATGGATCTGTGCTGTGCCAAAGGAGGGAATCATAGGCAAGAGCTGAAGTGGGAGACTGAGACTGCCATGCATGGAGAGAAACGTGCTGCTGGGTAGTGCTGTGGAAGCTGGAAGGGGCTGCTGTCCTCTTCCTGCCTCAGAAATGCTTTGTGCATTTAGTGTTAGCTTAGGCTGCCTTTGGACAAGCTGCTCACTCTTCTTACAGAACTCGGAGTTCTACCAAGGAGTCTTACTTAATTAACTCCTTGCTGTTCAGGGTATTTCTGTTGTGGAGAGGAGCCTTGGGAGCCTCTGGCTCTTTGTTGCCCCCTTGATTTTGATTTTAATTTGTAACAAATACCTGGTGTATCTCTTTCTGCTTGCCAGAAGAATCTGTTGCTGTTGTCAATCAAAGGTTTGTCTGTGAGAAAAGAGCAAGCAGCAAACAAGCTACTTCAGCAGGGTTCACTGGAGTTTTGAGAAACTTTTTAAAGGCAAGTGGGAAGGGACATTAGAAGCTGCCATACTCTCCTCTGAGTATGACTTGAATTTCTAATTTGTGGATAGACAGACCTTGACACCTTATGACACAGTCTCTGAGAGAGGCTGTGGAAGCTCCAGTTCCTTTGTGCTGCAGCCTTAGAGTAAGTTTTACAAGCATTCTACCTTTTTTTTTTTTTTTAATCAGCATACCCACTGGGAATCTTTGTAGATCTCCAACAGCAAGTGGAGATCAACAACAACCTATGAGTTCTGCTTGTTGGGAACAACACTTCTTAGGGCACCTACAACTCTCAAATAAAAGAACTCTTCTTCATGTGTAGTGTTGGTTTTCCTAGTGCCTTATGTCATATTATGACTTCATTCTACTTAGAGTTCAAAGGTCTTAAGATAGAGCTAATGACTGGGGCTTTTTTCCCCAGTTGTACCTTGTGGTTTTGGGGAGTCAGTGCTGATACAATCTAATGGTAGTTGAGAGGCATCTCTGAGCACCATCATGGTATAAAATCATGTTACAGGTTTGTGAGATAATGCTCTAAATACTGACAGCCTCTATCAGTCCTGGCCTGTACCCTTAGTGAGGCACTGTGCATGTGCTTCTCTCCAGCGCTGCATTGGAATGCTGATGCTTCCAGTGATGTGCATAATGCTCTGCCTCCTCTCCATTCCTCTGCTATATGCCCTCCCTTGCTTAAGTACTTGGTGGCTATTTAGAGACACTTCTGAGGCATCCCATGGCTTTCATGAAACTTTTTCTCTTGGAGCCTGAAAGAAGAATAGTTTTTGAGGTATACAGGCTTCTGCATCTGTGTTCTGCTGCATTACTGAGGCTTGTCATAACCTTTACTGCAATTAGCTGTGATAGTTTTGTCTCTAAAACCTCCTTGGTAACTGTTCCTGTGCTCCAATAGAGGATTGGGCTCTGGGTATCCATTTTTGAATCTTTGTAACCTTATGAAAACCCCCAAACTTCAGGTGAGCCAGCTTACATCTTCTGATACAAATGGCCCAGTGGGAAAAATGAGTGGTCTTGTCTGAACATTGACTGCAGTGAGTGGCCTCCTCACTGCTTCTCCCAGCAAGGCTTCCCTTTTCCCTGCCCACCTGTGTGGGAATTGGAAGCAGCAATTGAGTTGCTCTGTACCTGTTCTACTGGGTCTGCCAAGGTCATCTTGGCCCCCAGTACAATCCATTGGACTATTCTTTGGGGCTCTCCCTCCCTCCTCAGGGATGTGGCAATGCTTTGAGGCAGTCCAGTGGTTGCCCCTGTGTTATCCCAGTGCATTTGTATTTGTACTGGAGCCCTCTGGTAAATTGCAGCACTGGTGGTTTTGCTGAGAAAGGCTGAGCACCTGCACTTGTGTTTGAGGTTGCAGTGACTGTACTGACTTGGTCTCTGGGATTCCTGCTTGGCTCACCTACCTAATGGGAAGTGACATTTGTCTTGGTGTTTGCTCCCTGAAGGCGTTGTGTCGGGGAGATGGTGTTACTGGCCTGTCTCTAGGGCTTTGGGATGACTCAACTTGTTTTGCACATCAGCTGCCTAAGCCTGTGTGTTGTACTGTGATGCTGCCACGTCCAGGCCGTTGGGGCTGGAGCAGCAATCCCAGGGAATTGGCCATCGCAGCTCCTCAGCAGCTCTGCCAAAGGCCCCAAACCAGGCAGTAGGAGCTGCCTTGGCCAATGCTGCCTTGGAGCATCCCACTGGCTTGAGTTGTCCTCTGGATACCAAATGATGGCTACACTCTTCAGCGCTTGCCTGAGATGATTTGTTTCTTGATGCCACCACTCTTGGCTCTCAGCGTGGTTCTGCATCGCGGGGCTGATGTGATCGTGTGTGGCAGAGTGTGATCAGGATGTGCTGTTTCACCTCTGCTGCCGAACCCACACCATCATCCAGCAGCTCAGTTTTTGGGTTAGTGTTATCAGCTGGCTGTCGGGAGAGAGAGGTGCCATGTGGAGGCTGCCAGCTCCTCTCTTGGCACACCGTGCTTGGGATGGTTGTCAGCCTTGCGCCAGCAGTCTAATCCAGAATAATTTGGGTGCTGCAGAATCCAGTGAACCGAAGCCTCATGAATTCCCTTCTTGAGCACAAATTATCTTTGCAAATACATTTGTTATTCTTCCCTTAGTATGTGGATTTCTGCTTTTTCAACTCTTTCCTGTTGCATCACTTGTCAAGTCAGCTGCAGAATCTGACTTTCAAATGCCCCATTTTCAGAGAGCATTAATTATGAGTAAATAATGTTTTTCTTTGACATTACTTTCAAACATGGCATGAAAGATAAAGCGTTATAGGATACAGGATCTTTGAGCATGGTTTGAAATAGCTTTGTTCTGTTTTTTGGCTGGGCTTTTCAAAGGAACCCAAAGGAATTGGGTATAGCAGGTGAGACTCTGGTTTCTTCCAGTGCCTCAGAAAACGACAATTCTTTGTAGCTTCTTGTTTTGATACAAAGAAGCCCACATTTTGCAAAGATGTATGCTTTATTTCCTTTTCTCTTAGACTGAGAGAGTGCCACTTGAACTGAACTCCAGACTGGAAGAAATGGTGGAATTCAATGAAATGGAAGCAGAACCTAATGAAGCAGAAGATTTTGAGGCCAGGGGAAGTCGCTTTTCCAAGTCAGCTGATGAAAGGCAGCGTATGTTGGTTCAGCGGAAGGAGGACTTGTTGCAACAAGCTCGAAAGTATGTTCCTTCCTAAAACTCCAGCCTGGCCACTCAGGTGGAGTCCCCCAGAATGGGTTTCAAATGGATTTGGACCACTGAGAGCCTAAGTTGATGTGAAAACCAGTAAGACGAATTAATACATCTGCCACAGCAGGCTCAGGATGCTGTACTGCTAAACCCAACTCAGAAATAGCATCATGTGTCCCAACATGCACACGGTTTCCTGTGCAGTTCATCCAAAGCTCTTTGAAATCAAAGGCTGATTTTTCCAGCTTCAGTGGGCTTTAGTCTAAGAATGTACTGAGAACAGGTTACTTGGGCTTAGTCTTTTAGCAGTCTTTAGTTTGGCTCCTAGCACAGGTGTCAGCCCTCACTGCCTGTGCTATTACAACTGAAATTCCTGTCAGGCTCCACTTTTTCCAGATACAGAGCCCAGAGCAGTGCAGATCTGACAGGTGACCCTTTCTAGACCTCACCAGAGGAGCTCAGCACCAGCCAGTCAGCACCACTGAAGAGAGAGGGACCAACTTGAACTGTTTCTTTTAGCCCAACCAGTAACAGCTGTTACAGGCAGAATTCAACTTTTCTGGTATTCCAGTTATGTTAGTAGACTTTACTAGCATCCAGCTGCTGATTAAGCAGAATAGGAAGAGCATTTTAGTGATGTAGAAAAAAACTTTGTAGTGTTTTTAACAAGTGTTTTCCCTTCCTTAGTATTGCAGGGACACTGCTGAGATGGTCTACTCCACTGAGTCCTTTGGTGTTCTCAGGCTACTGCTGCATTTTTTCTTTTCCACACTGAAATGCCTTATAAATCCCTGGGGGTGTGACACCATTTATAAGTCTATAAACAGACTTGCTCCTAGACTTAATTTTTCCTTGATGTTTGAAAAAATGTCTTTTAGGAAGACCAATAATTTTTGACTTTCTGGTTTACTGGTTTGAAGAGCTGTTGAATTTCAAACTACAGTTTTTTTGCCATTAAAGTGTAAAAATTCACTGGGATGTTAACTTTGGCAGCAACTTCCTTGCCCTCTGGCTTTACCTTATGCTGTGCAGCCCCTAGTGCCCCTTCTGTCACTGACTTAGCTGCTGTCATCAGGGAGTGCCTTGTAGGCAGTGCCAGAGGCTGAGGAGTGGAGTAACAGTAACAGAGGGAGTCAGTAACTCACCTGCTGTGAATGGCTCTGAGTTGAGGACAGCCCTGACCTTTAGAACTGCTCCTTCCCACAGGTACAAGGATCCTGCACAAAACCTAAGAGCTTCTGCCAACTCTGCAGAGCCTGTTGTAGGTGACGTAGGCTTTTTTTAGGAGCACATAACTTGTGTGCACTTTTATTGAGGCATTTTCCTCCTAGTTCGCCTTCCAGCCCTCCCCACTGCGGCAATGCATTTTTCAGAGCCAGAACGAGGTGGGTTCTGCTCGCTCATCTTTTTCTTTTTTCCCTCAGGCGTTACTTAAACAAAACCTCCGATGAGGAGCTGAGCACAGAGAAGCCTTTGCCCGAGGGAGCGACGGCCGACGCCGTCACCCTGCGCCGCAGGACCCTCGCTGCCGCCGCCGAACGGAGACTTCAGATGCAGCAAAACTCTTAGCGCTCGCTGCCCCTCCTTCCTCCTCCTCGTGAGCAACGTTGAATAAATAAATTACATACGAAAAACCCTGCGCTTTCTATACCAGCAAGAAAGTGTCTCTTCAGAGTTCAGCTGGCTGTGCTGCCGAGTGAGCTGGCTGCCTCTCTGCTGTATAAAGCATGTGGTCTAATAATGTTTGGACAGCTGACAAATTAACCTTTTTTGTAATATTTTCTATGTGACGTTGATCCTCTACACAACAAAAGGCAATTTCTAAACCACGGGCATGACTTCTGCAGCTGGCATGAGCTATGGGGCTGACGGCACAGCAGAGACTGGGGAAGTGTGTTCTGAGGTAGCTGTGGGTGCAGGTCACGGAGTGCACGGGCGCGTTCTGCTCAGGATCAGGGGCAGTTACTTCAAGGGAAGGAATCTTAGAAGCTTGCAGCAAGCCCTGTGTTAGATGAGCAGGCTCCTCAGTCCCTGTTCCTTCAGCAGCCAAAGGTGTTACGTAGGGCAGCTTGAAGGGCTGGGGGAGCCTCGTTGAGAGATTCTTACACTGGATGAAGTTGTCTGGCTACACAACACAGAAAAACCTGAATTCATGAATTGTGCAGCAAAGCGCCGATTCCTGCATAGAATAGTTCACTGTTGCTGGGCTCTTCTGCACTGGCAGAGGTTTGGCTCTGTTCATCCCCAGGGCTGTGCTTTTCCTTTGCTTTTTATGTCCAGGAAGAAGCGAGGGACACGGGGAATCCAGTGAAGAAGAGGGACCTAAGGCGAGGTTACAGTGTTGCCATGAGCCGAGGGAGTCAAAACTAAAACCTGCCTGTCCTGGACTCAGTACAACACGAATGGGACGGTGCGGAGATCGCTCCATTATCTTGCTTTTTATTTCATTTTTAACCCCACAACCTCACCCTGAGTTTATTCAGAAAGACTGGAGGAATGGGAGCAGCTGGACCTTTGCTGGCTGCAGCCCAACCTGCTAACCTGGATTTTCTTAAGAATTTTTGAGATCCCCTTGGTGCTGCCGCCGCTAGCTTACATAGTTGAATTTTACATGGCAGTGACTTAATTTTTAAACTTCTGAAGAGTGAGTTCTAGTTTCACTGTCCTTTAGAAGGAGCCCAGTATTATCTAGAATTGTTGGTAATTTTTTTACTGTTGGTTTTTAGGTGAAGGTGAAATTAATGAGAGGAATTGCATTGATGTTTAGGTGAAAATAATTTATTTCAATAAAACTCTTTGGGAAGCCTTACCTTGCAATGCTATTAGCAAACCTCAAAAAAAATTTTTGAGATCTTTGGTTTTGCTTTGAACACAGCTGTTTTGTTTTTACTGTTAAAAAAACCCCAATGAAACAAAAATAAAACCTTGATCAGTGTTGGAAATTGTTTGTAAATTCCTGTAGTGCGATTTCTCATGTTTTCTTGTGTTGGGGATGTTTCAGAGACTCGGGCTGTTCTTTCCGGGCTTCTGTTGTGCTCCTGACTTTTCGCAGCAGCTCCCTGAGGAGTGGACCCTGGCCAGCCACTGGATGGCACCTTTGCCTGCGGCACCGCTGCAGAATGACCTACTTGAGCCATGAAAGGCTGGTTTGTGCAGAGGAGCGCAGGACCAGTGGTGGCCTCTTGGCTGGCTCTGCCTCCCTGGAAAGGGAGGTCATCTGAGGAGAGGCCTGATCGACTTTCCCAGTGCCAGCATTCGCTTCTGGTGGCTGTAAATAGCAGGAGCCTTGGAAAAGCCGTGTTGGTCAGGAGCTGCTGCTGCTGCATGCAGGAGTCTCTGCCAAGCACCCCTCCCTCCTTGGGGCTGGGCTGGGGGCACGCCGGGGGGCACGGGGGGCCCTGGATGCCTGGGTCACCTTGCCATGGCTCCATCCCTGGGTGGTCCCGGGGGGTTTGGAAGCGTTCCGTGGTACAGGAGGGGATGTCAGGTGTGGTGCCCAGAGCCAGCCCTGTGCCAGACAGTGCCAGTGCTGTGCCCAGGGGCCAGTGGTTCCCCAGGTGTCCCACCTGTGGTCATGGTGCCCAGTGCTGCCATGCGCAGGAGCTGGGGACCTGGGATGAAGGAGAGTGCAAGAAAAATCCAAACTAGGAAACCCCCCCCCCCCCCTCCAAATCCAAACAAACCCTGAATCTCCATGAACAGCAGGGAGAAAATCTTAACTTCCTTGGAAAACCTTCCTCTATATGTTAGGGGAAAAAACTTGAATATTGTGGGATTTGTGATGTTGCCGTAAATGAAGGACTCACCCTGGTGATTAGCTTTGCATCACCTAAGGAAATAAAAATCTTTTCTTGCCTGGGGGGGATCTATTTGGGGGGACCTTTGCTTTGGAAGCACCCGAGAGCTTCCATGAACTGCTTTCTTAAGATTTACACCCATTCTATACTTACACCAATCTGCAGTTCCTTCTCCCTCTGCTACCAGCAGCAAATCCCCCCAAAATGTGATTTTTGGTATTTCTTCCTCCTCTCTTTGGAAGGAGGCAGGCAGGTGCGGGGGAAAGAAGGAGGCGGAGGCGCGGGAGGGAGAGCCCGGGGTACAGACAAACATTCTCTTTATTGAGCTACACATGAATTTTTCCATTAGTCAGAGAAAGAGATTGGCAGTGTGTAATATATCACAGAAACCTCACTGATTGGTAATAGAAAGGCTTAGAAAGACCTGGCGCTTTTTATATATATATATATATAATATCTTTTTTTAAGTTTCCTCTTTATTCATTTTCTTTTGAACAGGTGTGACTGCTCTTCTTCAGCAAAGGTAACTCGTAAAAGTGAAACTGTGAAGACGTCTGGTTACTAATCAAAGTAGAAATGACGAGGGATTGGTCATGAAAACAGTGGCTTCAATGTAAACACTACATTCGATTTTTGTTGTTTTTTTATTATTTTTAAATTATTTTTTGTGGTTTTGTGTGTGTTTTTTAAAATTTTTTAAATTATTTTCATTCTTGCTTTTTTTTTTTAAGTTTGCTTTTTAAAGTTTTTTTTTTCTTTTTTTTTCCCCTTTTTTCTTATTTTGCAGCACAAACATCCCCACATGAGAGAGAAAACACCATTCACTAAAAGGGAGAGAGGACTGGGGCAGGAGAGGGGGAGAGAAAAGCAGCACAAAAAAGCATTCACTGGAAAGAGTTAAAAATAATAACAAAACAAAACCAAAAAAATACTCTAAGCAAAAAATAAAATTAAACAAAAAATATATATATTTGTATAGCCCTCCCTGGTGTCCCTGGCTGGCCCTGAAGGAGGGATGAGGGGGCCTGTGGTTGGGGGGGCCAAGCTGTGCTTTTGGATATGGACCTGGAGAGTGAGCAGTGACCAGGAGCAGGGAGTTGTTAAACCAGGAGGGAAAAAATGGGAAAAACCCGCCGGCTCTGGCTGGTGAGGGCTTTGGCCTGAATTGGTGTGGAAATTCAAAAAATCCAACCTAAACCCCCCTGAAACCCTGGGAAGGGAGCTGGCGGAGGATGCCCCCACTGCAGCCTTCCCCCCGAACAGTCAGGCTGGGAAATGGGAGAAGATCTGCTCGTTGTTTCCCTTTTTAGCTGTGACATGTGGCCGGGGGCAGTTTTCAATTTTTTCCCTCCTTCTTTATTAAAAAAAACAAAACAAAACAAAACAAAAAAAAAACCACAACTTTTTGTTTCTGAAGGTGGCAGCGGGGCCGGGGACAGGCAGGGGCAGCCCGGCCTTGCCCATGCTGGAAAAAAAAAAAATCATCAAAATAAATTGTAATTTCAAAAAGCCAACCCACAATAAGGAATTACAATAATCATAATTTAAAAATAGCAGCCCATGGTCAAAGAACTGCTGGGAGGAGAACCAGAGTGAGGCCGGGCGCTGCCCCTGTCCCCCTTTCCCTGCCTGGTGCCGGCGCAGTTGCTGGGATGGTGGGGCCGGGCAGGGCCCCCGGCCCGCGGGGTGCCCCCAAGCTGGGACACCGGGGGCCGGAGGGAGGAGCCTGATGGGAGAAGGCGGTTCAAAAAAACAAACTAAAAAGGTGGGTGTGGATTTTTTTATATATATATATACGTATATATATAATTTTTCCTTATGCCTTTTTATTTACCAACTTGCATGATTATGATGACTTTTTTTTTCTCTCCTTCAATCTGTTTTTTTCGTTTCTTTTTTTTTTTCTTTTTTTTTCCCCCGCGCGCGTGTGTGTGTCTGTGTGTCTGTGTGTGGTTGCTTTGGGTTGTTTTTTTTTTTTTTTTTTTTTTTTTTTTGTTATTTTTATGTTTCTTTTCTCTCCTGGCGCCGGGATCGCCACCCAAGCAGTCGCTGTGCGCCGCGGGGTCAGTACAAGCCGCAGCCCCGCAGGTTGTTGGCAATGATGATGTCGGTGACGGCGTCAAAAACCACCTGGATGTTGTTCGTGTCTGTGGCACACGTCATGTGGCAGTAAATCTCCTTGTTGGGGGAGCGGTTTTTGCTCTCGAATTGTGCTTGGATGTAGGCGGCCGCATCCTCATAGGTGTTGGGACCTGCGGGCAGAGCGGGGGTCAGGGCTGAGGGCCGCCACCCTCCCGGCACACCCGGCCCCATGCCGCGTGCGAAGAGCTTTCATTATAACAGAAACTGGCACAACTATTTATTTTCACCCACCCTCCTCTTCACCCCTTAGCAGAGTCCATTTTCCTCCCATCTCCCTCCTTTGCACCCCCATTACCCTTCTGCTCCCCCTCTGCCCCATTTTCCCTGAAAACTCGTCACACCGAAGCCCTGTTGAGGGCTCCTCCTTCCCCAGGTGCTGCTGCTCCGCCCTCTCCCCTTTTCCCCAGGAAGGGCAGGATCCCCCGGCTGTGCCCAGCCGGGCTGTGCCCGAGGGGTGTCCCCGTGGTGCACCCCCACAGTGCTCCTCACCGCGGGGGGAAGGCCTGGTGACCCCTCGGCCAGGCAGGGGGAGGGATGGCCAGGAGAGTTGGTGGCCACCCCAACATCACCCATGGACACCGGCTGTACCCCCTCGGTGGGGCTGAGCCCCTGTGTGCCCCGCCTGGGCTGGGTGGGGGTCTCACGCCAGGCACTGTCCCCAGGAGCACTGGGGACACACTGTTGCCTGCGGGCTCCGTGACTGGGAGGTTTGCTTTGGGAAGGTGGGCTGGAGAGGCGCCAGATGTTTGAGCCGAAAAATGTGCATTATTGCATTAATCTGCTTAGGGCAGCGGGAGAGGCTGCGCTGGCCCCTCGCGGGAAGCCACAAAGCTGAGTTACGCCCCTGGAATCGCCTTTGCAAGAGCTGCTATTATCTGGAGATTTATTTTCCTTTCCCAGCTCGCTGGTTCCCCTCGTTCCTGATGCAGGGGGTGGCCGAAGGACAGGGAGGCTGGGCCGGTGCCACCGGGCTGTGCCTCGCCATGGGGTAGCCTGGCTGTGCCATACAGCTGCACGTGGGATAGTCTGGTTTGTTCTACCAGGTGGCTGTGAGGAAAGTGCTGGTGCCTCCGGGATGGAGAAGCCTGAATGCCTCTGGTGGAAATGCTGGTGTACTTATGCTGTAGGGGAATGGGTGCCATCTCGCTGGGGGACTTCCTTGTCCCCAGGGTTTCGCATCCAGCATGGATGTGCTCTGGGTGGAACAGTTCACAGACATCTCAGTATCTGCAGGGGATGCTGGAGTCTGAATTTAAACTGCCTTTTTTTCTTTCCCTTAGAGAATTCCTATTCTTGCCCATCTTCTTGGTTATTTATCCTTTTCCCCAGACCATGTTGGTTTCACTACAAAATGGATGATTCTCTTGTGGTTCCACAGATTCCTGCTGTAAAGGGGCTCTTTCCTCCCCCAGCCACACCCAGCTTGAAGGCACTCCTGGGAGGATGCAGCCTGAAAGGACCATGAGTTTTAGCTCCTCCTCTCGCAGGAGATTCCCAGGAATCACCAGCAAACAGGATGGTTCCAGTGGTGGCCAGTCAGCTCCTGCCAAGTCTTCTTCTTTCCACAGCTCCCTGTGCCCAGGCTCATTTCATCTCTTCTCCATTTGTCTTGACCCCCTCTCTGTCCCACCAGCTGCTCGGGCACCTTTGCCACAAGAACTGCCCCACCCAGGACACCACCCAAACCCATGAGTGGGGTGCTGGAGCCACACCACAGCCCATGAAGGTGCTTTCGCAGTGCTTTTGCACCCCCCAAAGGCACCCTGTCCCCTCTGTCCCCCCAGCCCTGGTGGCGCAGGGTGGGCGTCACAGCGGCTGTGCTGCGTCAGCCCCAGGACCTACCTGTGTACTCAGGGAAGCAGATGGTCAGAGGTGACTTCTTGATCTTCTCAGCAAATAGGTCTTTCTTGTTGAGGAAGAGAATGATGGAGGTATCGATGAAGAATTTGTTGTTACAGATGGAGTCGAAGAGCATGAGAGATTCGTGCATGCGGTTCTGCAAAGGGGAGCACAGAGGGAGGAGAAGGGAGAGAGGAAGGCAAAGACAAAGTTAGAGGAGAGGAGAACATTTTTGTGAATTGAAATGGTTAGAAAGCAAAAAAATCTCTATAATAAGACAGTGGTAAATTTGAGCTGGTTACAAAGGTGGAGGTAATGGGGTATTGTGCTCCTCTTGGGCTGGAGGCCAGGGCAGGTGTGGGGCTGCAGCTGATTCTCCCCCACATCCCTGTGGGGCCACTCTAGCAGGACAGACACTTGAAACCTCAAGAAAGAGTGGGGGGGAAAAAGTAATTTGCTCCTCCCCTGCCTCACCAAAGGAGTAGGGAAGGGGCCCTGTCTCTCTTCAGGGACTGGGTGCCCCTGAAGCGTCCTTTGGAGAGCCCAAATAAAGGATGGACAGACAGCATCAGCCACCACCTTGGACACACTTGGCATGGAGACTGGGATGGAAAGGGCTTTGGCCATTCCAGGACCTATGGGCCTGCCTGGAAGGGTACTTGGCACTGAGTGGTGTCATTGTAGTGAGACCAGTGCCAAGGTATGGCCCAGAGTTTGGGGCAGGTCCTGTCCTGGAAAAATCTTCAGGTCAGCTTTGAAAATACCTGTGGTGGCCGGGTGGCCCAAAAAGGTAACCTGCATAGTGGTAACCAGTACAGGTGCCTCTGCCAGCCCACTTCCCAGCTCTCTTGAGAGCTCTGGGCTTGCAGGATGCTCCAGGTAGACTTTAAGCTTGGAAAAGCTTTGGTAGGAGCATAAGGGTAAATTTCTAAAATCTGTAGTTTTGTTGGGGTTTTTTTCCTTTTTTTTTTTTTTTTTTTTCCATTTACATGTGGACAAAACCCATAAACAGTCATCTTTCCCCTATGCTACCAAAGCTTCTTAAGAAGTGGAGAGCAGACAGCAGAACAGGAGGAGGTGAGGTGAGGTTGTCCTGTGCCCCACTGGCTGCCACAGGGCCCCACAGAGCAGGATGTTCCCATGCAGGTGCATGCACTCACTATTAGTGTGAAGGTGCCACTGGACAGGACAGATCTGGCCCACCAAGAGCTCCCAAGCATTTTCTCCATCATTAACTTGCTCTTAGAATCACCAGAAAGCCATTCCCTGCTAGTCCTCTGACAGCTCTGGGGGATGTTTCAGGAAGTCCCTGCATCCCTTTCCTTGTTTGTACCCGCTTGTTTCTACTTGAACTTGCAAAGCTTCTGCAAGCCCAGGGCTTGGTGAAGTCTGAAGTTGCTGCTCCTCCCTGTAACCCCTGCTGGGGGCTGAGCCCCCCAGTTCTGACTCAACTGCCTCAAGCTCACATGGGGACACAGCTGCTCACAAAAGCCTTGTGGAAATCTCATGGAAAGGCTCTGCAGTGGGGGGGGGAACCCTCCTGCAGCAAACACCCCCCACAACGTCCCCCCCACAGCCCCTTTCTTTGGAGGCGCAGCAAAGGGGGCTCTGGACTCACCGAAGATTCGTGAGGACACGTGTTTGCTAATGAAATGATGACCCAATTACACATTTTGGAGTTTTCCATGAATGTTTTATTAGTGAGTCATTTTATTAGCTCCACTTCAACGGTAGCTTTTGCATGCAAAATTTAGCAGCTGTCTGATTTCATCTTGAAAGGCTTCGCGATTGCACTGTTGGTTCCTTGACAAAGAGTAGCTGGGGATGCCAAGCAGGCGCTTTCCAAAGCCTTGGGACTTCAATTTGATCCTTATCTTGAAATAAAAAAAAGGCTTTATTCATAGGGAAAACAGAAGCTGCCACCAAAGGATGTGGTTCTTCTTGACTTGTGGTTGTTGCAAAATTGCTAGGTCTTGAGATTTTCATGGAGAGTATCAGGATGGGCTTTTCCTTGTTCATCTCTGGTGTTGTCCTATACATTTATTATATTTAAATAAAGAAGTGATGGTGTTGGTGGACGAGCAGCTGAAATAAAGCTTCTGCCCAGGGAAATGAGAATTCCCATTCAGGCAGAATAACCCTGATGACTTCACGGTTCTGAACACCCAGGCAGAATCTGAGCAGGATGGTGTCCTGGAGAAAGTTCTAAAAATCTCCAGTATCAATACACAAAGCAAAATCCTTTCCCTCTCAGCCATTTGCTTTTTTCAAGGCCAGCCTGTAGCTCTATCTGATTCATGGGATGGGCCATGTGGGAATTCCTGTCTGTGGATGGGTCCAGCTGAAGCCACATCACTGGAAGTTGGTGAAGTCAGTAGGAGCAATGGTTCATATTCCTTTGCTGAGGTTTATAGAAATGTTTCCCTTGGTTTCTTCAAGTTCCTTACTTTAATATTATGCCACAAATGATGGAAGATCTTTAGTTTAAACATAGAAGAACAAACTGGCTCAAGCATTGTTTTAAAGGGAGGGAGGGATGCTCCATGTTTTGTGCTACTGCAAGGAGGAGAAAACACCATTCACTGAGTTGAACCAGCAGTGGGTCTTCTGATTTTGTGCTCACATGAAGAGACAGTGGAAAAGCAAAGCTGCTGACTTGTGAAGGATTTGTAACTGCTGAAGTGGAGGAAACAGTGGGGCAGCATGGATGCTCTGCCCTGCTGCTACCTCTGGTGAGCAAAGGAAAAAAAAATTCCTGCCAAATACTTACATAAAATGAAGTATCTTTTGGTTATATCCTTTTCAAATCCTTTATTTCCAGGTGGATGAGGCTCTGGCAGACAGCTGGTGCTGTGCGTTGTGCAAGTGTTTGTGGAGCAGCATAATGTTAAATAACAAGTTTGAGAAGCTGGACGTGCTCAAGGGAGACACAATAAAACCACTCTCACACTAGAAAAGAGCTGGCACTTTATTAACATTTTGTAACTAATAAATACATTACCAACAGCCAATAAATTATTACAATAACTAATGCTCTATTAAACCAATGGACAGTCACTCTTCGTACAAAATTACAGTTAATACAGTTTGGGCCATCAAACATGCAGGAGAAATGATTCAGTGGGAAACCAGCAAAAGGAAAATGGTGACGGCCTCCGGAGATCCTCTGGGAAATGTGATGGGGAGCGGGGAGCCCAGAGGCAGGGTGATGGTCACTCTTCCCTTGTTGAGCTGAAGCGGGAAAAATGAGGTGGGGGAATAGGGCTGAGGAGCACAAATTAGGGACTGGGCTAATTAACAGGGCCATGGCTGGTGCTTAAACAATCCTATCTGCTTGCCCAGCATCACCAGGTTGGTCCAGCACTGGAAAAGCTGGTGAGACTCAGGCACTGCTGAAAATGGTTTTACCTGCCATGATCTCTTCTCACCACCTGGAGCAGTGGCTTTAGCTCTGGAGCTGCTTGCCTGCACTACAGTCAGGACTGGGTCTTAATTTCCAAGACACTGGGTGGAAGAGGGCCTGGGGCAGTGAGCATCCAGCCAGCTCCCAGCCCCTCTACCTCTTCTCCTGGTCTCTCCTCCCTGTGCCTACTGCACCCAGTGTCTGTGAGCAGAGCTGCCCTCTTGGGGAGATGGGGCTGTTTCTTGAATCCAGCTCCCTTTCCCTCTGACTGCAGGATGCCAGCTGGAGGCTTTGGTCCTCCTCTCACTAAGGCATTGGTGTTTAAGGGCTGCACTTGCTTGTGCTTGCACACAAATAAAGATCTCACAGGCTGCTTTTTGGGGCATGAGTGGTCCTGTGCAAAATCCCTTCCCATAGCCACATTCTCAGTATAACTATATAGGTCACGTACCTATATCTGTCAGCATCAATTGCCTCGTGTCAGTGCCGGAGCTCAGAAATGACACGGTACCCTCAAGTCTCAGGGAACCTCAGGGTCTGTTTGCCTGCTCTCTCCTGCAGGGAGGTGGAGGCAAGACCGTGGTCTGCAATTTTGTGCCACTTGAACCACATCTCTGCTTTCTCATGGGTGCACTGGGGATGTAAGTTAGTGATGGGTCTGGGTGCCCAGGGTGAGGCTCAGTAACACCATTTCTACTGACCTTGACGTGTCCAGTGTCAGATCACTAAGGAGTGTTTAAGTCTCCTTGGAAATGGTTGTGGAGTTTTTGGTGGTAAGCCTGAAGACAAACCATGGAAACACCCAAACACACTGGAACTAAGCTTCTCTAATTGACTTGACAGATGGTCAGCCTTCTTCCAGGAACTCAGCAACTCTCCCTGGCTCCAGGAGGCTTTGTGACCACAAAAAGCTTGGGACGTGTCACACAAACTAACAGTGCAGGGTTGGTCCCTTTCCCAGCACTGACTGCAAATCCTCCAGGGGGAATATCTGCCTTGTTGAGCTGCACAGTGAGGCTGGGCACATGGGGACCTTCTGGCAAAAGGACATCTTCTATGTCACATCCTGACCTCTTGGAGATTGCACTCCTGGACTGAGAACAAGGTCTGTTCCCTTGCAGGCAAGGGGGAGTCTGTTCTCTTGCCATCAAGCAGGAGAAATAGTAGTGTTTAACACTGGAAACATTTCATCTTCCAAGCACTGGGCTCATGCCATGATAGATTAGACCCACCAGATATGTTTTAATATACATTAAAGACAGCCCTCATTAATACTTTTAGTGTCCTGTGAAACAAAATCACATTGATAGAGGAGGCACAGCAGGCTCCTTCTGAGGCTGCTCTCCCCTCCATGGAGGGACAGGCTGGCCAGCCATCCAGGAAAACTGGCCGAAGGCAAGAAGCTGATTCCGGTACAAAACTCCTGAGAGAGATGTAGTTGGAAGTGTCTGTGGGCAGGCAGTGGGAATGTGACCATCCAGGCGCGGCGGGCGGCCAGGGCTGCAGGGACGCTCGGCGCTGGCAGACGGCAGGGCCAGATGGCCGCGCCGAGCGTTCCGCTGTCCTGCCGCTCCGCCGGGCTCCTCCGGCCCCCTGTGAAAATCAGACTGCCTGCAACTTCTATATGCAAGATTAAAAACTGCCTTTGGCAGTCTGGTGCTGTATTTTAGTGTGTGCTTTCCCAGTGCATGGTTGCTGCTCGTTCTCCCAACCAGCCCAGCTACTGCATCCTCCCAGGGAGCTCTGCAGCTCAGCCCGGCAGCGCTGCAAGACTTTTCTTGTATGGGTTTCTCTATTTCATTGAAAATGTTGTTTAAATAAAGAAGCTATTTGCATTTTTGTGGTCTCATGGCTCCACAACTGACCCTCTCATTAACTATGGAGCAAGCCAACAGGGAGCTTCCTTCTTTCTTTTTGCTGCTGTCTGAAGCTCATCATGAGTTGCTAATGCTACTTTCAGTGCTGACACCCCTTGGATGCTTCTGCTGCTGGAACAGTGACCTCAGTCATTAAAAACCTTCTGCATCCCAAAAAGGGCTTTTTTTTTTTTTTTTTTTTCTTTTTTGCAAATTCCCACATTAGCTTTGAAGGGCAGCAGGGTGTATACATAGCTGTTTCCATCTTGTGCTTTTAAAATCTATCCTCCATGCCCTGGTAGGATTTCTGATGCAGCTGTACCGGTTGCTACATCCCTGCTATGTGGAGACTGCAAGCAAAACACAGCTCTGGCTCTCCAAGGGTATGGATTCAGAGCACGGCAATTGCAAAGCACAAGGGGCTGTTAAGAAAAGGCTTTTCAAAGCAGGAGATGTATTTCAAGGTACTTTTTAGGCAACTGCTGCAAGAATTGCTGGTGTTTAGAAAAAGCACAGGGCAAAAGATTGCCTGCAGAAGGCACATCTGTCAGGAAGGGCTTCGGAGGGTGCAGAAGCCAGCACTGACTAATGATTTGGCAGGCGCTCTGCAGACACAAATCTATACGCGGCCATCAAGCGGGAGAAATAGTAGTGTTTAACACTGGAAGCATTTCATCTTCCAAAGGCTGCTTCCAGCATTTGTCAGTGAATCCTCATGACACTCGTGTGAGGGAGGGAATGTCAGCAGCAGCAGCTGAGATGAAGCTTTAGACACACAATATGCCAAAGAAAATGAAAGAAGAGGCTCTTTGTGGCAACATTTCCTCTGCTTTTTCTCCCCATGGGGCACCAGCTGTTGATGGTCAGCAATGTGCCAGGGACCTGCTGGAGCTGCAGAGGGGGCTTGGACCTCCCAGCTGGCAAAGCTGGGAATGGGTACCTGAATCCAGCCTGGAGAGCGGTAAAAGTGCACTGAGCCAGCACTGGCCACTCGACTGCATTTGGCAGGGTTTGGAGTTAATTTAAATTGTCTTTACCAAAATATCCAGTGTGCTTTATGCTGGGAGCTCACAAAGCTCACAAAGCCTTGGCGTGGTGCTGCCTTCCCTGGGAACAGCTTCTGTTATTTATTTGCTTGGATAAAACATCATTCACAGCAAGGGGTGGGAAGAGAACGTCTCCAAAACTCCAGTGCTTCTGATCAAACTCTTCTTATAGAGCTTAATAAAAGACCTGCATCCCTGCCAGCACCAGCCATCATCACTCTGGGTCCAGTGGTTACACAGGTTACATACCAGATGTAACCAATGTGCGGTTTTCCTTGCCCTGGGCTTGACACAACACCCACGTGGATGCTGGGTGTTACTGCTGGGGCTCGGACAGATGTGTGGGTGGGCTGTGTGGCATGAGGAGCAGAGAGGGGCTCTTGGTTGTGCTGGCCAGCTCTTTGCAGGAGCCGATGTCGTTGGAGGCATTTTAAGGATGAGATGGTGAAGAGAGAGGTGGGTGCTGGCTTGTGCCAGAGCAGGGGAGGCAGGGAGTTGTGTTATTGCTGTTAGTGCCCAGCAGAGCAGCAGCAGGTCCTTGCTGCACAATAGTAAATGCATCATTTAATGCTCTCTAGGGGTTACTGACAGTTACCAGCCGTGCTGGGCTGTAGCTGGTTGGATGGGTGACAGACACCTCGTTTTCCTCTGCAGGCCTTCCCTGCTTGCCTCAGGGTGCTCATATCCCTTGCTGGGGATTTGTCACAAATGTCCCACAAATACTGTCGTGGCAGAGCACAGCCCCTGATGGGGACTCTCCTCTGGCTCCCAGGTGCCCTTCTCTTCCCATCCTTCCTGCTGTCTCAATCTGCCTCATCTCCCTTCTGCAGCTTGTCTCCCAAAACGTTCCCTAAGCCTCTCTCACTCTCCTCCCCGTCCTGTGCCACCCTATGTGTTCCTGTCACTGTCTCCTGAACGCTGACCTGGCCCCTCCACTTTGGGCTGTGCTGCTCTGGGCTGCTCTCACACCATCTCTCCTCAATGGGCACAGTGAGAAGTGATATTGTCCCTCTCAGCCACAGCCCTGAAGAGACTTCCTGAGACCTGAAAGACACTCCTAGGTCAGGCTCCCAAGGAAGGACAGTTGAACTTCTGGCCAGCCTACAAAGATTCATGTTTTCCAAGATAATTGACTTCTAAGGGAGGCAGAGAAAAGGCAGGGATCAACACTGCCCACCTGCCCCCAGGTGAGGTGGGCCCTGAGTGGGACCTCAGAGGTGGTTCTCTCACCCAGACAACAAACAAGCTTTTGGGGTGGACTTCTAAGAATCCCTCCATGTCCCCAGAGGTGACACCTCTCCTCTCACATTCCCTTCTGCCTTCGACTCGGCAGCATCCAGAGTTCTTGGTGGTGGCCACAAGTACCTCAGCCCACCTGCATTTGTCCTCTCTGAGCCCCCAGATTTGCTGAGCTGGGTGCTACCCTCGCCCTTCCCACTCCTCTCCCCTGCCCTCCCTTCTTTCTTTCCTTACACTTTTCCTTCCTACTCCATCACTTGACTCAAATCAGCTCCCTGAGCTCTCCTTTGCCTCTGTTAACCATCCATCTCAATACTGGTAAAGAGATGCCCTGGCTGGGGACAACAACCCTGGAGCTGTCTCTCTGGGATGCTCAGGCAGGAGGTGACACAGGAAAGCCACAGGCTTGTGCTCAGCCAAGGAGGCTCAGAGCACAAGGCTGGGCTTCCCAAGGGGTTTAGATGCCCAAGGGGCAATGAAGGGCCACGAGGTTCTTGCACACTTTTCTGCTGCCCAAGCACAGGGAGGTTTCCCAAAGCACCTTTCCCCATCTCAGGCACTTGAAGATCAGACTCCGCCTACAAGAAGCCAGGGCTAATAATTTTTTGTGCTACCCAGCATTTCAAGGCTGAAGTTTGGAAAGTGATGCTGTGTGTTTGCAGAAGCATCAGCTCTGCTGAATCACTAAGGCTGGGAGGTGCTGTGGGAAAGGTCCCCAGGCTGGATTCCTTGTCAGGATGCCACTGAGCGTGGAGTGTCCATCAGGACACCATTCCCGGGGCATCTTCACTGCCTACACTCCAGGGGTCCCAGCCCAGGGCCTCCATGGCCTCCATGGAAGTGCCTCAGAAATGGGTTACAGCAACCACTAGATAAATTTTATCATTAATTTTGAAAAACTTGAGGTAAAACTGTTACCAGTAATGAATGCTTTTAGACAAGGCTTAGTAGGCTTTGTTACTGTGTCCCTGTTACTCAGACACCAGCAGAACTCGATATGGCTGTTTTACTTGTTCAAATAGCTGTCTGGAAAAAAGGAGAATGTACAAATCCAAGCTGTGGTGGCTGCATTCAACACCAAACCCTCCAGCCTTGGGCTCAGAACTGGAGCTGAAAGGTACCCTCAAAATGATCAGGTTGTATTTAGCACTTCCCAAAGGAAAAGTGTTTTTAAAAAAAATGCAAATAACCAGGAGAATGAACAATATCCCTTAATTTTCAAGGCAAAATAAAAGTTTTGGTTCCAAACTACACTGTTCCTGACCAGTATTTTAAGGCTTTGATTTTTTTCTCTCTTTAAAACTGAAGTATTTTTGTCTTTTGGCAGTTGAAATGCACTTTGTGGGAAATGCGTTAGCTCCCTGCACAACACTGTGAATTAGAACGGAGGAGTAGAACGGGGCAGCAAGGGAATGAGCCAAAAATGAACCAAAATGAAATAAAATGGGTCTGGGGAAAGCAGAACTTGCTGCAGAGTTTTCTGGGACAGGAGGAGGGAATTATGTATTTCTTCCTTGTCATCTTCTGAGGAGGAAAAAACAAGGAAAGGGAGGACCTGTCCGCGGGAGCAGAGGATACTCCGGGCGGGTGCCAGGAGAGGAGGGAGGAGGGAGCTTTAGTAGAGTCCACATCCCCGCAGGTTGTTGGCGATGATGACGTCCGTGACGGCGTCGAAGACGAACTGGATGTTGTTGGTGTCGGTGGCGCAGGTGATGTGGGTGTAGATCTCCTTGTTGGCCGACTTGTTCTTGCTCTCGTACTGAGTCTGGATGTACGCCACCGCCTCCGTGAAAGCGTTGGGGCCTGCAGGAGAGCCAGGGCAAAGGAAAAAGAGTGGGTTAAAGCCAGCCCATGGCCTGGAATGCCTGCAAACACCCCCTTGTGGGGATGTGGGGAGCTTGTGCGGGGCTGCTGCAGCCCAGGTGCCCTCTCTCCATCTCAGGGATGGGCACCGTTATCAGCCAGGTTTGCTGCCAGGCAGGAGATGCTCCCTGACTGTCAGCTCAGCTGTATTTTCATTCTGAGTTGCTGTTTATAGAGATGAAATAGATGAGGGAGTTGAGTGTTAAACAGGCTATGGTGGAAGAAATTCCACATCACGGTGACAAAAAAGAGAAGAAATGCAGTAAGTGCTTGACCTAGGAAATAGGCTTAGCTTTTTTCCTTTTTTTAGATTTATTTTTTGATTAAAGCTTCAGTTTTTGATGGAAGAGATAACATGAATTGAGGGCAGTATTGGTAGCTGTGCCCTCCTTTCTTTAAATCATTAAGAGAAAGGGACATGAAAAGATCCAGACTCTGTTACAGGACAAAATGGGCTTTTCTCAAAAAAAAAAAAACCCAAATCCCAACCAAAAGAGTGATACACAATGCCACTTTTTTTAGGAATTAGGATTGCAGTACTCTCTGCTACAGCCAGGACTAAAATCACACTGTGAGGAGTTTCTAGTTTTGATATATAAAGATATCTGTACCAAACCTGATTAACCCTCAAATTTTGTGTTAAAGAAAAGCTTAGAAAGAGTCATGCAAACGAGTAGATCCTTTCTCCTCTGGCCAGCTCTGACCCTGCTCACACACATGGCTCCTTTGGGCACCTCCTTAAGGCTCATGAAGGCTCTGGCTGGCCTGGAGTGCAGCTCCCAGCACTGCCAGGCACTGTCTGACCCCCAAAAGGCTCCACAACAATAAAACTGTTACTGCTTTTGGGTCCCTTTCTCTCCATGAGGCTTTACTGATGGAAATGCTGTTTTGCTAGAGAGAAGCTTGCTAGGGATGTGCTGTGGTAGAAGGCAGCTGCTCCGGGAAATCCCACTTGCACACACATGCTCTGCTAGTGGAAGGCACAAATTCATGAAGACCATGGGACTTGAGAATAAGCACGACACAAGAGAAGCAAAGTTTTTTCTGGGAGTAGATTCTTGCATGGAGAGCTGTGTAAAGAATCAGTTCCACATCCTGAGCACAACCAGGAGGTTATTTTATGAACAGGAAGTTGGTTGTTCAAACACATGAGGATTTAGATGCTTGATTCTGTCTAGGAGAGCAGGGAATCACTAATGCTAGCTTGGTTTAAATCAAGCCGTGGATTCTGCTGCTGCTTTACTAAGTATTGTGGATTAGTTAAAAGCATGGGTGAATTAAGGGAATGGAAATAGTGCTCCAGAAAACAGCAGGCAAATTTGTGGATGCAGTCTTCTAATAATTCCCTGTCAGCAGAACTAATGGACATCAGAAATTTCATTTCATTAAAAGCATTTTGTGGAACCTACTTGTGATGTTGAAAGTCTGCTTGTTCAGTTTATAGGCTTTTATCAAATAATTCTTTTTAACTCCAGGGCAACATTCTAATAATGTTGCTTTTTCATGAGGCCACGAGGGTTTCATCCTGTGGGCTGTGGCCAGCAAAGCAGGGGCAAGCAGACTGAAATGTGTGCTTGGGTCTAAAGCCTGGGCTGAATGTTAGCACAGCTAACTCGTAACAGCATTGCTGAACACCTGGGGTGAGATAACTCCTTACCTCAGATCCCTGTTGGATCAGTAAAAGGACTTTCAGCAGTCAGACTTTCTGCCCTCTCTGGTGGCACAAGAGAGACAGGAGATATGTTGAGGGTCTCTGGCATTGTGAGAACTCCCAGCTTCCAGAAAAGCATCCTGAAGGAATTTAGAGCACCTTTGGGGGTCCTCTGAGACTTGGGGAAGATTGGTTTGGTTCACTTGTGGCTGAAGTGCTCCAGACAGAGGAGCTCTGTTTAATCAGCCAAGAGCTTAACTCCATGTGTATGAATGTCTGCCTCCCCCACTGAACTTCCCTCCTGGGCTGGGATAGCTTGGGAAGGAATATATAAAATGACATTCCTTCTTGTTCTAGTCTCTCTGACATCAGGTGTTCTTTGAGAATGTTATTTCAGACTGAGGTTTCTGGGAGACAGCAGTGAAGATCTACAAATCCAGGTGCACAAAATGTGATCAGGAAGGAGAGAGAGGTGAAGGTTTGTTTCACTGAGAAAAGGGAAGGGAAGAGGACATGACAGTAACCATCCAGTATAGACAAGCACTGCTATAAAGAAGATGGTGATGAGCTGCTCTACAAGCCATCCAAAAGCAGCAATCTAATTTGCAACCAGGAAAATTTGGGGTAGGCATTATTGTGAGCTCAGCTGTAAAGACTGAAATTTCCATGATTAGATCTTTTCTGACAAATATGTTGGAAATATGTTGGTTCTGTCTGGACCAAGCAGATGACTAGATGGCTGAAATGTGCTGGTAGTGACAAACACCAAAATCTTCCCTGGAGAGGAAGCCTGCAGATGTTCTGAATTCAGCTGGAGTTGTTCAGCTCCATGGCCACAGAACATTCAGCCCAAAGCAGCAATGAAGGATCACTTTCGTCTATTCACAGTGAAAAATCAAGTGCTCAGAGATAAGTAGCTCTGGTTAATAATTTGTTGGCCTGCCCAGAACTGTGACACTCCTGGTGCTCCTGGTTCACAACTGTGCTTCCTGACAAAGAGATTGGCTTCTCTGTCTGTCGGCTTGATTCATCTGGATGTCTCCGGTGAGCTTAAATAATTCATGACGATAAAAGTTTATTTTTGTGCCATCTCAGAATGGTAATGAGGGTTTGTGGAAGCTGGCGAGATGCAGAGGGAAGCAGCGGGGTGCAGCTGCAGCCTCTGCATGGGTGATGTATTCCCATCATTAGCAGGTCAGATGCCAGGCAGGCAGCAGGAGCAGGGGCTTCTTGCACACTGCCCATCCCAGAGCTCCTGCTCTCAACTCCACGGATCACCAAGGCCTCCTTCTCCCCAGCCAAGCTCAGGGCACGGCTCACTGTGGCTTTCCTCTGCCTGCACTGTCGGTTAAGAGGTGTGGGAAGATCAAATATGAAACACCTTGTTTTCTACCTGCATTTAACTGGAAGTGTTTTCATGTCCAGATGCTTGATGTCAGCAAACCTGCGAGCAAAACTGGGGACTCTTCAACTGATGTGATGAAAATGTATTGCTTCAGCTGAAGCAGCCAAGCTGTGAGACCTCCTGTCTGCATACTGGAGGGCTGATCATGGAATCATTGAATGGTTTGGGTTGGAAGGGATCTTTAAAGGTCATCTAATCTAACCCCCCTGCATTGAGTAGGAACATCTTCAACCAAGTCACGTTGCTGACCCAGGCCCTATCCAGCCTGGACATGAATGTTTCCAGGATCATGATGATTCTACAGCCCTGCAGTGCCTGGAAGTGGAGAAAGTGGCCAGGAGCTGCAGAGGGATTCTTGCTGTGACCATGAGAGAACATGGTTGGGAATGAAAGAACAAAGCTGTACTCCAGCTGAGGACAGCCTGACAAACCCCGTGTGTTGGTCTCCTGTCACCCATTTATAATGGTTACACTCACTGCACCTTTCTGAGAGACCTGCAAGAAGGTTCATGATCCTGTGTGAACCTGTGTGTACAGGGAACCAGTACACATGGGTTTGGGGAGTGCACAGTGTCCCCACACCTGCAGGTGCTGGCTTGGCATCAAACCCACTGGCGAGGCACAGATCACACACCCGATTCAGTGGTGGTGACCCACCCTGGTGGTGGTCAAGTCATCCTCCTGTTTTAAGTGGACCATGGTGGGGGTGATCCTTTGGCACTTACTGAAATAAAACCTGTAGTGAAGCCAATGGGAGCTCTAGCTCTGCATCTTTAGCCTCATTGCCTGCGATACACTACAGCATCAGCCTGGCTGGGGAGAGCTCTGTGGTCCCTTTGCTAAGCACTCCTGTACAGCCACATTTCTCATTACCTGTGTACTCAGGAAAGCAGATACTCAGTGGAGATTTCTTAATTTTCTCCTCAAATATGTCCTTCTTGTTTAGAAACAGGATGATAGATGTATCTGTGAACCATTTGTTGTTGCAGATGCTGTCAAAAAGCTTCAGAGATTCATGCATGCGGTTCTGCAATAGAAAGGAAAGATCACATCAGGCCAAAGCCAGCGACCCAGGGATGTTCAACATGTAGGGAAATCTAAAATAACTAAATTAAGGAGGAAAGCAACAAAAAAGAAAATCTACAATATACATAATAAATTTATGTATACATACAGCTGAACATATACATACACAGATGCAATCCCTATTACATTTGACATACAATTAGTAACTTAAGGGCATTTAACAATACAGAGCTGTTTTGATTTTGCATAACATTAATTTACAGGATCCCAGCTCATAGAAATCATCATGCACCATGCATGGATGGAGAATTATTTTTGCCCTTTGATCAGATTTATGTGTTGGTGTAGCTCATGCAGATTTTCTAAAATGTTTTCAATAATTTTTCTAAAATGTTTTTTTTCACTTTCTCGAATGTGTGCGGCACACAACTGGTTACATTAACCAAGGACTGGTAGATCCTTGAATTAATCTAGAGTTGGAAGCAGACATCAAGGTGACATAATTTTGGAAATGACCTTGCCGTGACCTTTGACTAGTTTTGTTATTTTGTTTAGTGTTTTCTGTAGTTGCGCTTTTAATTTTTAAACTTTTTGGTTTTAGTTCTCTTGGAAGATGGCTCAACAGAAAGTGTCTCGCAGAGAGGAAAAAAGTGAAAAAGGAAGAGGAAATAGTATAAAAAGGAAAAACATAACAAAGAACATCTAAGAACAACCAGACTCAAAGTCAGGCAGCTACCACTGGTGTTAGCTCATGCCTCTAGAGGAAGATTAGCAGAAGAGCCATACATCCAAATGTACGCACAACGTGAAGTCAGCTTTTTGGTTATAGGTCATGCAAAAAAAGGACATGGAAAAGGAGAGACATAAGAGGAATGCAAAAACCAGACCAGTTAGAGAGTTGCAAAGTCTGCCACATGGGTTTATGGTGGTGGAAAGAGCTCACGGCAAAGTCAACCAAGTGTCATGTTCCCCGCTGCTTTCAACTCCCAATTTGGTTTTTCTTTTTTTTTTTTTTTCTTGGTTCAAGAGAAGCTTCATACCTGCCAAATTTGGTTGGTCTCTCAAATGCTCATTTTTTGGCCTTTGTTTGGCTAGATAAGGTCAGACGGCCGAGGAAAAGCTGTGGAGGTGCCGAGGCTGGCGACGTTTGGCGCCGAGGCTGACGCCGGAGCGCGCACGCCGGTCGCGTGGCCATCTCTCAGCTGGGAGCCGGGTAGCGCAGAGAGCAGGTGCGGTGAGGATGAAGCACACCCAAGAGTCAGGGGGTTATCAAAGGCAAAGCATGGTACAGACCAGACCGGCTCCTCGGCTTTTCCAGCGGGATCTCCTTAGGACTGCACTCCCCAAACCCGCCAGTGCGCGTAAGAAACCAGTTACAGCCATCACCACAGAGACACCGGAGAGAACAGGGCTGCACGGGCTTGTTACTGGAGGGTTTTTGGGGGGGGGGGGTGCAGCACGTTTTGTTCCCCCCAGCCCTGGATTTGGGAATGTGGAGTGGTACATGAGACAGCCGGGGGCCTTCACCCCTCTCCCACTCCATTTCACACCTGTGCTGGCATAAAGTTGAGCCCAGCACCTCACTGATTAACACATTCCTTTTCATTAATATGCTTTAGCGTCTACTGAATGTTTTATATAGACAGAAGAAGCTCCATGGATGAAAGAAACATCTGATCCAGCCCAGAGTGAAACAGGACACATGTGATTTGCTGTGCCCTGTCTTGAATGACCACACACTTCCCCACCGTTTGTATCGACACACGGGGACGACGCGATCACATACAAACATAAAAATGCATTTGCTCATTGGTCTCAGTTGCAACACGTTGCTTATCTGGATCATCCTGTGCCTGTGGGCTGTTTTTTGCTAACCCATTTGGTACTGGCTAGTGTGGGAGCCCCTGAAGCAATGCTCCCCTTTGCTACTTGTCGTGCCAAAACTGTAACCACATAGAAACCTGGCGTACAAAGGTTTTGTGCAAGAGATCCTTGGATACCCAAAGCCTTTGGGAGGAGAGTATGAAGTGGAAAGTGGTCAGGGGAACAGAAAGCAAATACAATTAACCATTTTTTTAAAGCAGAGTCCCTCACATAACATTTTAAATGACATTTTTATCATCCTTGCTGATTTAAACTAAAAGTGTGGAGAAACACATGAATGCTGCTTGTGGGCTAAGCCCACAGCTCATCCGCAGCAGCCATCAGCCACCTGGGCAGCCTCGTGCCATGGCTGCCACACTGCACAGCCCTGGTGGAGAGCAGAAGGCTGAAACTGCTCTTCATGGCATGGGGAGCACCACGGGTGACATCGAGTTTGTCTAAGAAACAGAAGCTGAGGACTTCTGAGCTGGGCTTCAAGCTTAGGTGAAGCCAACTCTTCTACAGTTGTAAGACAATGTAGGGATCCTACAGAAGTCCTCCTACTTCTCTTATCCAGTTTGATCCATTTGTATTAGTGCATGTTAGGAAATGAGACTGTTTTCCCAAGAAATGGTTACTATTATTGTTCAGTGGTATCCAGAATACAGAATCACAGAATCATATACACACAATACATCCCACTGCAACATGAAGGTTACACTAAATGACCTCTATTCCTTTCAGATTCCAGAAACAAGGTTCAAAGCTTCCTAAGGCTGTCTGACCTGGCTGTCTGATCTCTACATGTTGATTTTCTCTCCAGCTTTGCCAGTCAGACAAGTAAACACAATGAACTACTCTGCCCACTCATCCTTATTTACGTGGGAAATGTTTTGGTCTTAAAATCCACCTTTTCCTTCCCCACCACTAAAGAGAAGATGACATTATTCAAAAGCCTTAAATTGCCTTCTGTGTGTGGCAAAGGTGCAGAGCAAAATTCTGGTGATCAGGCACAGATGCTTCTGTTGTCACACCTGGATGTCATATGGGAAATGTTGTTGCCAGGAGGGCTTCTGGGAGCCCATGCATGGGCACAAGCTGTCCTGGTGCTGGCTAGCATCAGGAATCCTCACAGTCCCCCTTTCCCTTCCCAACTGTTACTGGTTCAATAGATGTTTGTAGGAGCCCTGCAACAGCTCAGGCAGACCTAGGTGCAGAGGCAAGGATGAGGAAGCAGTGTCTAGGTACCGTATATGAAAGGACAGACTGCTGCTAAAGGAGGAGTGAGAAGTTAAATCCCCCCTATAATCCCCCTCCTCCCAGTAAATCCACAGTGGAAGACCAGTTTTGTCCCTTAGAACTTGGCTGGGGCCCTTTCTGCTGTGATGGAGCAGATGTGCCTATTCTGCTAGGAGCCACTAAAGATTACGCTCCTTATACTTTTAGATGAAGTGACACAAATTATTTCACCTGCTTTTGGACCCATCATGATGCTTTTTCCCACTTTATGTTGGGTCTCTTATTAAGGGAAGATCTCTTCAGACATTAATTTCTTAATGTCACTTCCTATTTCAAAACTGGTATTTTAAACCCTTACACTGGCAAATATTTCATACCCCAACAAGAAAAGTAGCCCCAACAACTGTGTTACACAGGAATCACCACTTGCCATGCATATTCAAAGTCCAGTTAACTTTTCCTGCACAGGACAAGAGACAGAATTGCTCATAGCTGAGTTCAGATGTCATTGCACAGCTGTCACTGATGTGAAGAGCAAACAGCTTTTCACTCAGCATGAGGGAGAAAGGATGCTGCGGTCAAGACTCTCTCCAGGCAGAAACACACAAAAACCATATTTTTTTTACCAGAGCATGGGAGGAGACCTGGTGTTTTCTGCAACACTCAGTTGATTCAATATTTTCTGTTTTCCTTGGTAATTAAGTGCTACTTGCCATGTGAACTGTAAGAACACTGATGGTTATCCTAAGCACAGCAACTCCATATTCCCCCTCCTGCTTATATTTCCTAAGATGTCCAAGCCACTTTGGCTTGCTTTGTCACTCCTAAGGCAATTTCTGAGCACTGCAATTCCATTTTCCTTGCCCAATGACAGCAGAGAGAGCACGCTAACCAGGTCATGCAGTGTGATACAAACCAACAGGCCAACACTAATGCACCAAGGGTTACCAGCACAGAGCCTTCCACCCATCCCATCCTCAGCAACAGGGACATAAACAATACTTGCATGTCTTGCTTAGATATGGTTGACCTAAATATCTTAGCTTCAGAGGCAGCAATGTGCAGCATCAACATCTCCCTCTCTTGCCATGACTCCTTTGAATTTGCAAGGTAAAAAAACAGAGGATAGTCTCAGTTCCCATGGTAGGTCCCATTCCATTGCTGTTTAAAAAAAAAATCCATTAGGAATTCTATTTAGAAAGAACAATGGAAATCTACCTTTGTGAATCATCTTCTCTAGTTTTACTGAGTGATATGACTGTCCCTCTCTCTTCCCAGATTACAGAGCTGAGCCTTTCCTTCTGTAACTTCAACTTATGAAACAAAAAGATCAGTCAAAAATGAGACAAAACAGCCTTGTTATGCAAAAACATAATCGAGGGAGGTGTTCTGCCAGTTAAAGCAGGATGTTCCCACTGTGTACAACTATGGCAGAGAGCCTGGCAGGTCCATGTGAAGGACTTGGAAAAGGCACAGGCAGGTGTAATACCTTGAGGGCAGTGTCCTTTGCATTGGATGGGCTGGGCAGAGGGTACCGTTTTGCCACATGAGCTCTGGCTTGGGCTGTGGCTGGCAGCAATGGGACTGATGAAGGCATTGCTTGAATCTCTCTCATGCCTTGTTCCACTCCCCGGGGAGCTGGGCACACAGGGACACAGTTTAGATTTGCCAACAGCAGCATAAAGTGTTGGAAGCAACGGGAGAAGTTGGATTCAGCAGTACCGGGAGTGTCTGTGAAAAGTGTGATCTTTATGGGTGTATGGGACTAAAAATCACAGATGCAGAAAGTTTTCTTTATTTTCTTTACATCTTTCTGATCTGGACATAGGAGAATAGTTGCTTTCCTCGACTCCTGCTGTGTGGCTCTTTGTGACAGGGAATTAGAGAGAAAATACATCCCTTATAAAAGACTGCCTGCCCTTAAGGAGCAGGGAGAGCTTCAAACACAACAGTCTTGTTTTAGCTGCTGCTGGAGGATGGGTGTTCAGTCTTTTAAAACAAAGAACACAATAACCCACAAAACAACTTTACAAGCATAGAGCTGTATTTGAATTTTAAGGGCAGGGACAGGTCAGAGAGTGTTTCACCCAGACTTGTTTAACCAGCTCTTTGGAAAGGATTCACAATAAACCTGTTTGTGAACTTTTTTCAGTGACACAAGCTGACCCTACACTTGTCCCACCTGGAGCTTACCAAGGTGAGCCTGTCTCTGGTCCATGTGATGCTGACCGCATCTGAACTGCAGTTTCCTCCCCCTGAAGTGTGGTTTGACTTACAGAAGTGCAAAAAGCACCTGTGAAATCTTGTGCTCATTGACAACAGGGTGCTGAGCACAGGAGGAAAAGACATTCTCTACATGCCCCCAGCTTTGGAATGGGTTTTTTGGACCCTGATATGCAGTTGGGTTCTTTCTCTCTCATGGTTCCATG
This sequence comes from Anomalospiza imberbis, assembly GCF_031753505.1. Taxonomy (NCBI): domain Eukaryota; kingdom Metazoa; phylum Chordata; class Aves; order Passeriformes; family Viduidae; genus Anomalospiza; species Anomalospiza imberbis. The sequence goes on along the minus strand of NC_089692.1, from coordinate 12,877,434 downwards.
GCAGCAATGAAAGCTCTCTGCAAGTCCTTTCATACTCATGGAGACATCTGTACAGCCCCCAAACCTTCAGTGGCTCAACACAGCTGCAAGTGCCTGGACTGTAGTAAGTGTCTCTAAAAAATGAAGCTGGAGGAGCAGCATCCAGCTCACTTTCTCAGCTGCCTCCTCTTTGTGTTTTCCAAGTGAGAAGCAATAAAAGCTGGTTGACGTCATTAAAGCTGGCAGATGTGACGGACGCAGACAGCAAATCAGCTGACTGAGGAGATGCTGGTTTACTGCTGGGTTTTTGGGGAGGCACCACATTACCAAGGAGGGGGCCAAACGCTTGGGGGTTCACCTGGGAGGGGCCAGGGTCTGTGGGTGCCACGTTTACACCTGCCATTTGTGATGGGGATATACAGGGCAGGCAAGGTCCAACGCCACTGTTTTCTCCTGAGTGCATTGGCCGTGCTCAGGGCTGTTTATCTGGGTTAGGCAGGGGCGTCCTGCCGGTGGTGGCAATGCGGAATGCTTTCCCCGTTTACGCCGAATGTGTAAATGAGCAGCAGCTGCCTCTGCCCTGTTGCTCAGCATCCCCCAAAATGTGTTGTGAACAGGGACTGAAATAGCAAGCAAATGTCAGTGCTGTGCCAGAGCTGCACCAGGCTGCTCTCCTGCTGCAAAGGGAAAGGTGGAATGCATAAATCCCAGTTTCTGCAGCGCAGCATTTCAGGGGAGAGGCTGAGCTGGCTCCGGGGTGGTGCTGGGTGAGGAACAATCACTGGCAGGGCTCTCCCCAGAAGAGGTGCTCTAACCTCCAGTTCAGAGGAGCAGAGTAAAGGCTGACATTTAAAAAATGGCATTGGCATTCAGACCATTCCATTTTGTGCTCCATGGCTTTGAATCACAGGCTCTGACTTGTGTAGATGGGCACCCAAAGGTGACCTGTATTAAAAGCTGCCTTTGGCTTCACAATTTGGATGTCACAATCCAAGTTATACCTACAGAGCACCTTGCTCTCTACTCATATCACAGCTTTGCTCCCTGGTCCTGGACCTTCCCTCTCCCTCTGTGCTCTTCTGTGTCTCCTGGCTGATTTTGCTGCCCAGCTGCAGAGCTCTATAGCGTTGAGCTAATGGCTGGATTTTTCAAATCACGTCAGGAGATCAGGGCTGAGCATCCTGATAAGGGCCAGGGTCAGAGGGAGGAGACAACTGGGGATTATAAATAAGTGGACATGACAGGATGTAGAGTGTCTCAGTCAGTCTGGAGAGAGACACAGTCATGATCACAGATTCACAAGGACCATCCAATCCAGCTCCTGGTCCTGCACAAAACAACCCCAAGAGTCACACCATGTGCCTGAGAGCATTGTCAAAATGCTTCTTGAACTCTGTCAGGCTTGGTGCTGTGGCCACTTCCCTGGTAAGCCTGTTCCAGTGCCTGATCACACTCTGGGTGAAGAACCTTTTCCTGATTTCCAGCCTAAACTTCTCTTTGACACTGCTTCATGCTGTCACCAGTACTGTGACTGGTAATGTTAATATCACCCAGAATTCTGGCATCAATATGATTCAAACAACCAGGTGATTTCATCAAAGAATTTGCTAGAGCTCATAAACCTGGCTCAGAGGCTAGAAACCACAGTCCCCCTAGTCTTTTTGGGACAAGACAAGTATCACCTAAAAGAAGTATTTCCCTCAATTCCATCCCCATCCACAGCTTTCTGCAAGCCTGACATCTTTACCAGCAGGAGAATAAAAATCCTTAGAGAGACAGAGCTGGCAGAAGCAAGCACTCCATGCTGCTGCTGCAGATTGGGCACTGATGAAATCATTACTGAGTCTGAGTATGGCCTCCAATTCCTTTTCATTAGACAAATGTAACTGGGTGCCCACAGCAGTTGTCATTAGTCCCAAAAACATGCATTCCCATCATACTGAATGAATGGTCAGAATACAGTAATGACTGCATCCTTTTTTGTGTATTCAATTCACTTGTATTAATTGCACTCTAATACCAGGGAGCACACAGGTCCTCACCAGCTTTATTTCCAGATGGTATTTTGAGCCTAATGTCACAGTGGGAAGTCATAAAATCTCTCCTAGAGCAAATTATTTGAGGACTCAAACAGTTCCATTCTCACTAAGGAAAACGAATTTCTGTAGCCTGAAGAAACAGGTTATATTCCTGGGCTGAGCCCCGGGCGTGCACTGCTGTCCTGCACCTCTGCACCACGGCCTGACTGCTTCCCTGTTTTAAAGCCCACCCAGCTGTATCCTCTTGCTGGTTATAGGTTCCTGTAATGCATTTTGAAAACACAGGTTGGCTAGAAATGAGAATCAAACACTATGCCTTTACCAGTGTACGGAAGCATTACCTGGGTATGCAGACTTCGTATCAAAGAATGTGAAGGAAGGAGAGATCTCCCCAGGATTTCAGAGCCAAGGGGGAGCGATGGACAAAAGCACATTACTGTAGCACCCCAGGGAGCATTCGGTGACCTCTGAGGAGTTGCTGGCTATGCAGTATCCCATACAGAGGTGCTGGGGCCTCCAAGACCCAGTTAGACTCACCGTGGTTTCGTCTTCATGGAGCACCTGGTCGTAGCCACTCAGCGCGACACAGAAGATGATCGCTGTGACATCCTCAAAGCAGTGAATCCACTTCTTGCGCTCTGACCGCTGGCCCCCGACATCGAAGAGCCTGCAGCACAGGGGAGCACCATCACCACCTGCTCCTAGCTACCAGGGGATTTAAGCATTCTGAGCATTCTCTGACCACATGGGTCCTGGGAGGCTCCAAACACAAAGCAGTGGGTCTTCTCCAGAGCCTGCAGCTGAGGAGAGCCAGGAGGAGCAGTTACAGACAGGGATGTGGGGATCTGTGGGAGAGCCTTAGCAGCATGCTGGGTCCCAACGGGTCAGTAGAGGTGGAGACCACACACTCTTGACTCTTATATGCTCTAAATACTGTTTGTGTGTGGCTTTCTGTCATTGTGCCCTCTTCTCTCTACTGGATGGCATCATGAGGGTCAATGTATTGTGTTGTACATGTAACTACATGTCACTGACCCACTTAAGAGAAAAGATCTGGCCAAATATTTTTACATTTATAAGGTTTGATCAGATTTGGGGTTCAGTCTTGTATTATACATTCCAACAAAGAGGTGTTGTTTGGGTTAGAAGAAGCTGCCATGAGCTTTTATCCTACAGGCAGTGACTTTTAAGACAGGATTGCCAAACTTTTTGTTTTGTTGACCCTCCAAAATGCTCTGTCTTCTGCAGTGGGAGCTGTCCATGCATTAACCAGCAATTTAACAACTTCTCCTTTAGGAACCATGGGGAAACCCTGTGATAAGTAGTTGTTCTGAAAATTTACTGTACAGTTTTAGACTAACCTGAAGTGGAGGTTTTTGAATGTGAAATGGGTTTCTACGATGCCAGTTGTTTTGACCCTGGTTCGGAGGATATCCTGCTCCGTGGGCTGGTAGTCTGCAGCTCCAATTCGATCTAAGCTGTCTAGGTAGCTGAGAGGAGAAGGGAAAAGAAACAGAAAACAGCTAAGAATAAGACACACATTAATCTTTGTCAATCTCAGATGAATCCTTCAGCTTCCTATTAATCTTATTCAATCTCATTTTCCATGGCTGAATGTATTGTAGCTAAAGGAAAAAAATATCCTATTCTGGGGGAAAACAAACCTCAGTAAGCTAAGCATAAAATCTGATAGGGAACTGAAAGCAGGAAATTAAGCATGGTGTGTTGTGAGTCCTGCCTGCAATCTGTGAAAATACACAGTCCTAATATTAACTTGCTATTTTTATTCCCTGAGGAACAAGGGTCCAAATCAGTCCATTGTGCTGGATTCTGTACACAAAACCTTTTTCTGCCAGGGTTTATTCAGATAAGAGGCTGCAGCATACAGGTCTTGCTCCCAGAACACACAGGTCGAGTCCCCTTTGGACACGGTCTCTGTGCTGGGAAAGGAGGGAGGGACATGCCATGCCTTGCTTTCAGTCAGCTCGAGTGAAGGGAGATGAATCTGCACAGGTGAGTCACTGCTTCAGTTTGAAATCCAGCATAGGGCTGGGGCTGCACGAGATGCAGCTCTTGGAAAGAATCCAGGACTCCACTTAAATGGTAATAATCTGGGAGTACAAACTGGGGCTTTGGGGGAACAGAGAGGAGATTTAGCTTTCTAAAATGTTTGGACAGTTTAAAACATGTAACTTTATTCTGCTTTAGGCTTAAAATCTATGAACACAGGCAATGCCTCCCTAGGCTGAAACTTGGGGTAGGAAGTCCTGTCTTTTGGCATGAAACATTTATATAGAGGAACCCAACATCTTTGCACATATGACCACAATCCAATATTCCATCCACATTCAAGACAATTTTCAAAAGAATTTATAAAGAAAAGAGGAATTTGGATTACCATTTAATATGAATTATAAACACAGACCTGCATCACACAGCACAGCCTTTCTCAACACCATTAAGCCTGCACGCAGACACTCCAGTTTCTCTTAAAAGGGGTTTGATGTGCATTACAAGGCATAAATGTCCACCTCTGGCCCCAGGAGCACCAATCTAATGCTCCGAGATGCTTTCAGTACATTGTGAATATAATAGAACATGTCTGTGCATGAGCAGTGATCTTTTCCTTTAATCCCTGTGCCTGGATGTCACCCAGAGAGGCAGTGGGGCAGGAGGTGACCTGCTGCTGGCAGGACAGGAGGGTACCTATCCAGGTACCAGAAGATGGCAGTTTTGTCCAATGCAACAGGCAGAGAATAATAAGTAGTAAGAGGAGCTGCACAGCTGCAGAGAAGGAAAAGACTTTGTTGTCTCAGGTAAGAGTTTGCTGGTGAGTGTGAGATGGTATGAGCTGGAACCATTCACTCAAGAAAGCCATGATGTCTATGCTTGACTTTCAGTTTAGCTAAATGCATTTTTTTTAAAACACAGAACATGGATTTAGTCCTGATGAGTGACCAAACAAACCCCCCTCATTTGCCTTGCCATAGCACATCCCATTTGGCCTGAACTTGGCCCTGACTTGCTGCTGGAGATGATATCCCTGCTGCATCCAAACCAGGAATGGCTTTCCATTTGTGTCCTGGAGGGAGTGCACTGAGCCAGGGCTCTGAAGCAGGACACCTGGAGAGCTGGGGCTGTGCACTCTGCTACCCAACAAAACTCCCTGCCACTGTCTCTCACACCTACCCCACAAGCCTGGAACAACAAACAGACAGCCAAACTCTACACTAAGGTTGAATACAAACCTCACCCTGCTCGTATCATTTATTTTCCTTACCCATGATATTTATAATTTATTTTTGCTAAACAATTCCAAGAATCACGTCACCCAGAGAAAAGCATATAAGCTAAGCAGGCTTATTTTTGTTGTGTCCTTTTTCAAGCATTTAAAGGCATTTTGGTTTTGTGACAGATGCTCCTTTAATAAACCCATGATGGGCACTGGATGGATGAATGGGGCTTCACTTGAAATCAGATCCTCGGCTGTGACGGCCACGATCACTCATCTATTCACAACTGGTGTCAACTGCTGTTATTTAAGAGACAGCTGCATCTCTTCACAGGGCCCTGCAGACCGAGGCAGCTCTGCAGTGCTGGTATTCAGAGACTCAGGCTCTCCTCTGTCCTCAGGAACTTCAAGGTGATATTAAAAAGATGAGGTGTAAGAGGGGGCTTTTCTTTTCCTCTTGCAGCTCTTGGCAGTATCCTGAAGTCCTTTATCACTTCCTCCATCTTCATTTTCTGCATTTTCTGATGACCCAACTCTCATCAATTTAATGTTCTCCATTAATTATTCTTGCTTTTGAGATCCTCCTTTTATGCTGGGAGTGCAGCAAACGAAATTTACTTCAAACTGGCCAAAGGACTCAGGTCTTCAGCAGTGCAGCGATGGAGAAGCTCTTTACTGTAACTGTTACTTTCAACCTGCCATGATTTGCTGGTGAATGGCAGCATCACCTAAACCCTGGGCTGTGTGCTGGGATTTCAGGGTATTCTCACTCACACTACAGCATGCCCAGTCCGTGGCTCTTCCACACAGCATTCCCCTTGGCTGCCTGACAGCAAGACAGCTCCAGATTTGATTTGGTCCTGCATTCAACCTGGCTCTGAGGCTTGGAAAGCCTTGCCTCCCTTCCCTTGTGATGCAGCCTTGTGTCTGGCTCCAGCTGAGTTTTCTGGGAATCAGGAGTTTGGGGAAGCTGGTGCAGCCTGCCAGCCTCTCGAGAGGGCAAGATGATAGTGACAGAGAGAGGGGAGAGCCAAGCAGGATCCATCCCATCTACCCTCTGCTACCTGACAACATCCAGTTTGTGATCCCAACTGGGATATCTCCATAGGAACCTCGGCTGGGGGCCCTCTATCACCTGCTTCCCAGTGCTCAACTGGTGCTTGGCAGAAGAATACTCAGTACCCCCAGTACTCAACCTTTTCTGGATGCAGGGGAGCTGAGCTCTGCAAGTCTAGAGACTTGATGCCAATCCCACACCAATGCCTCCAGCCTGGCTGCTGGGCACCCCAGCTCCAATACCTGCTTGTCAATACGCCCTTTGCCTTTTCTGTTAACTCCTCTCTCCCTCTCTTTCCTCATCTCTAGTCTTTTCCAGCACTGTTTCTCAATGACTTAAATTCTTTCAGTTGTCTGGGTATGCTTTTCATCTGGTCCTGGGGGTCTCGATGGGGGTCAGACATCAATTTATATGAAGTTATAAAACATTTTCTGTGTTGGTTTTGAGGCTGCATTCCAAAACTGTTTACATCTTTGGCTGCTCTCCTCTAGAAAGAGACTCGGACTGTGGCAGATGTTCTGCCCCCTGCACTTGGCTGCAGCTGAGCTGGACCCTGTTGGTGCGTGCAGCCTGTGAAGCTCAGCTGGAGGAGTGTGCCATGGCATGGCTGCCACACTACCACCCAGCTGTGGAAATGGGAGGATCAGTCAGGCTGCTGTTTGGATGCTGAGCTGACTTTAGCTGCTGCTTGTTCTCTGCAGTTCCTGCTGGAAGCACCCATGAGGTTTCACTGGAGTGCTGGTGCTCCCTGCCCATGCTGCTTGGAAGGACCTGCTGCTGTGAGCCTGAGCTGGGGGAGAATGGTGAACTTTGGGGGTGCCTCCTCTTTGGGAACAGGGAAACCCAAGTGAGGACAAATTGCTACACACGGTGCTGGATGGCAGCACTGCTGGTATGCACTTTGAGCTGAAAATCTCAAAGCCAAACTGTTGTAAGAGATAATTAGTTGTCACAGCCAACAGGCTCTATGACACATAATCCCCTCAGAAGCTGGCATCTGTTTAACCAGCAGAAATAAGAGCACTTTGGAGGCCGTGGAGTGAGAGCTTGGCTCCCCCTTCCACGTCATTGGTGCTGGCATCAGAGCTCTTCCATTTCCCAGCTCCAGGGTTTGCACACTGGAGTGGAAGCATATCTGAAATGACACATCAGCTCTTACTTGCAGCCTGCTTTGCCCCGGGTTTGCAGGGGTTAAAAAAAGCTGAAGGAAGGTTAGAAGGTTTGTGAGTACATGAGTAACCCTCTAGCATTTCTGCTCCTGAGCTGAGTAGCTCCATTACTGCTTATATCTTTTATTTGAAATGCTTTGTTTTGAAGCAGATTGCAGGTTTCTGAGTCACTCCGTATACCATGCTCAGGGAGGTGAAGCCCAACTGTTTTATGCTGCTAAAAGCAAAATGCAGAGGAAATGGCAATTCACAAATATAGGGAGAGGAGATCATTGAACAGAGGCAAAGAAAGGCAGGAGCTCTATACTGGCTAGCTGACAGTGAATAGCTATACACAGTAGTGTTGCCCCTTCATTTGCTGTTTCCAAAAGCATCTGGTAGCAGCACTGTTGGTGCCAGAGACACTGCATGGAGAAAAGGAACTTTTGTCCAGGTGTCCCAAGGGAGCGGCTCAGCGGCAGCAGCCTACGTGCAGCGCGTGCATGGGGACCCCTCCTCAGACTCTCGGCTACCATGGGAACCTTCTCCCAGGACTTGGCCTATGCCAAAAGCTCCACTGGCTGCTTTCTTGGATGAAGAAGTGCAGCTGAGGTTGCAGGCTGTGGTCAAGGCTGGATACCTGCGGCAAAGCTTACACAGACGGACATTCACTTCTATTGAGCTTAACGGCAGTAAGATGGTTAAATGTCTGTTGGGTTTTTCTTGCTTTGAGGGTGACACCTTGGCAGTTTTTCTGCATCATCCAGCTGTCCCTGTGCACACCCAAAGTGCTCACACTGTGCTGATGCCATGCTCACATCCTCAGTGCTCAACAAGCTGCGCTGCAGCAGCAGCCACAGCTGGGTCCTGGTGTGGGGCAGGTCTGCAGGGAGTGGGAGCTGGAGCTTCATGCTCCAGGAGCAAGCCTGGAGACAGCAGCATCTTCCCAGTGGCTCCTCTATCCCAGCTGTCCTGAGTTCTGGCCATGTCTCCTCTGTGAAGGAAAGGCCATGTGTGCATAGGATACCCCAGCCTCTATTTGTTGGCTTGTGTTGTATTTGATGAGGAAGCAGATCCCCATTTGTCAACACATGCAGCTGAGTCACTGCTGGGCTATTTTGGACTCTGTGTACTGAGGCACTCAAGGGGCAGCTCCAATACTGTGTCCTGGCAAATGCTGAGTTTTTAATCAAGGTTGTCATGAGCAGGCTCCATCTCATCTAAATCTAAATGATTATGTAAAGATGGCTCTATCTGAGCACTCCTTCCTTGTTCATGGATGGAAGGTTGCCTGTATCTGATCTTATCTTCCATCTTATCTTCTTCCTTTCTTTCAATGATGAACACACAATTCAATGTGCATTTAGCATTAAAACCATTTAATATTTAGTGACTGTAGAGTAAGGGTACAGAGGATAAGCACTGGATTTAGGGAGTGTCAGTAGTGGCTCTACAACAGCAGAGTAAACTCTTGTAGTTATCTCTCCTACCAAAGAGCAAAGCCATGTGGGCACTGCTGCCTGAAGGTTTGATACAGTTAGGTTTGGCTTCCCAGGGCAGCTGGTGCTGGGCAAGTACCCAGAGGTCATGGAACCACAGTGTTTTTCCTGCAGACCCTATGTCCACTCAGATCTGCTGTTATATTTGAGGGAAAGGGGAAAATCAAGCACAGCCCACTCTCAGAATCCAGCACCAATCCAGCACACATAGAGGTGATGTCCCAGGTGTCTTAAATAATCGTCAGTTATGAAAAGCTTGAAATGTTGCCAAGCAGTGGCATGGTGTCCCTTCAAGAATCAATCCTGTCTGAGGGCAGAGACCGTGCAGAGCCCTCCTCTCCCCCTAACAAAAGTCACAAGTGTGGTACACACTGTTCCTGAGGCATTTCCATGTGGGTTATGGCAGGCAGGGAAAAGACCTTAGTAATATGATTAATCCATCTGAGAGCAAGAACATTGTCTGGTGTTTTCTCAGTCCAGCCTAGAGGAGGAAGGTCTTGGGAATTTGCTCCTGGACTTTGGGTAATGTGTTTGGGTAATGTGTTTAGTGTTTCTGGCTGTGCTCCTCCATCAGCCAGTCCTGCCTCCATGGCAATCATATGAATTACATGGCAAGCCCTGCTATCTTGCTGCTACTCCTAATGATAAATCTCATCTCACATCCAACCAGATGAGACACCAGTATGAAAACTCCCCATCTTCCTTCCCCATACTTAATCCAGCCAGTGAGATGTCACTTCTGGTGCTTACTTCTTGCAGGCTGCTAGCAGCTGGAGTGATGGTCACCAGGCTCAGGGATTACTGGGGTTACTTTCCTGAAAGAACCTTGCTGGATGCCATGGGTTTTCATTACTCATCTCTGGGGAGTGAGGAGGATGATCCCTGCTATTAAAGGAAGGTGCCAAATCTTGACAAAAAAGATGCTGCGTTGTGATGCATTTTTAATGTTTTTGGCCCTGCACTGAAGCAAGGCTGTACAGGGCTTGTGCATCAAGATCAACTTGACAAGTTGATATTAATACTAATGATAGGCAGGAGGAATGAATAAAAGCAGGTTGGCGTTTAGCTGTCCTAGTTAGACTTGCAGTTTTCCAAGGCATGACTGGATCCAGAATAATTTTTAGCATCACATGTGGATGAGAAGACTCACTAAATAGCAGCTGTGTAACAAAGGTACTTGAGGACATGAGGGGTCTTCAGGTGCAAGTGCTGGCTGGCTTTACTCACAGTGGTCAGCTCTGGCCATGTCTCTGCTCCTTACTGCTGGAATTAAAGGCCACTGTGTTGTGGTTTGAGTCTGTGATCACAGAGCTGGGGGTGAGGTGGGTTTTTGAGGAAAAGCAAGCATGAGAAACTTCCCCAGAAAGGATTTTGGTGGGGGGGGGGGCTGGGAAAGGAGATGTGGGCTTGTCTTTCTGCATTGAAGCTTGAAAATTGGATGGGATGTAAGAGGGGATGAAAAATATATTTTTTGACATATCAGAGCCCTTACAAAAGAGAAAAACAATGTGTCTGGGTCAGATCAATGACTCACCTAGCTTAGCTAGTGTCCAAGAGCAGATGTTAAGAGAAAAGTACGAATAGAGGGCAAGCATGCAGTATTCAGCTTTCCCAGCCTCCGGTAGTTCATATGGATAACAGAGTTTCAAACAGAAGTGTAATATCTTTATATTTATTACCCCTCAATGATTTTTCTTCCAGAAATTTGTCTAGGCACTTTTTGCAGCAATTTAAGCTTCTAACAACCACATCTGCAGCAAGGAATTTCCAAGCTCAGCTACCCTGTCTGTGAACAAACTGCCTTTTTCCGGTTTTTAAACTGCCGTGTCAGAGTTTAACTTTGTTAATTTTTGAATGGGAACAGCTGTCCTCTCTCTCCTCCCTATCTCTCACTTGTTTCTCTGTAGACATCTCTGAGACCTCCACAACACCCACTGTGCAGCATCTTTACTCTGCTACCAAGACATTACTTCATGCAAGCACTCTAGAGCCCTTTGTCACATAGAAAGGGGTTTTCCTCATGTCTCACATCCTTTCTGAGATGGAGAAAGGAGAGAGCCATAGGTGCCTTGTTCTACAAGTGACCATCTGTTTTACGGTCACTCCATCTGATGCTATCTGGAGAACCAGGCAATGTAACACCAGGTCCCTGGGGCTGCTACACAGGGCAGATATGGTGACCACAGTCCACCAGCAGTGCTGTGATGCCTTTCAGCAGTGTCCTCATCTGGGCAATGCCACTGTTTTATATAAAGTCTGTGATTTAAACTGTTGTTTAGCACGGAGCTGCTGACCATAAGGCACCTTTGCCTTTGTTTTATAAGCAGAGGATTTTGATGGGGCTGGCTGTGTCTGTCCAGTGGCTCTGCGTAAGCCCAGGATGACGCATGGCTCAGGCTGTGCAAGGTCTCTCCTGGTGGCCCTGCACACAGGTGTCCTCTGCACAGCAGGGCAGACGCAGGCACTGATCGAACTTCGGCTGAAGCAGAGGAAAGCTCAAAGCTCCAGCCTTGCTCCTGCTTTACATAAGGCTCTGCTTCCTCCTGACACCCAGCTCTGAAGGACAGTAGCTGAGCTGGAAAAAGGATGAGGAATGGTGGGACTTGGAACCCTGGAAGTGAGCAGGATCTGTGCCTAAACCTTTATGCAACAGAGTCAGTGGGTTTGAAGCTTTTTTAATTTGCTCCAGGACTGCTGTTATAAGCTGGCTGACAGTGGAGCTGATGGTTTTCTGTACTGTAAAAAGAAGAAAGGAAAGGAAAGAAAAGGAGGGGCTAAAAATAAGCCCCTGGGAGTTTGGGATAATGAAGGGCTTGTTCTGGAAAGGAGTCTTGCTCAGAGAATGCAGGCCCCGTGCTGCAGCAGGGCCCCTTGTGCATTCACAAGCATCTACTGAACCCAAACAGGGGAGAGACATCAACTAACCCAGTTTGCTGCATGCACAGCCCCCAGTGAGCACACCAGCACAGGCATGAAGGATTGCTTGCCCCAGTGCTCCTTGCATTAGACAGCAAACATTCAATTTGGCCCCAAGGCCAAATGAGCTAATTACTCAGAATTACTCCAGCCCTGGAAAGCAGGCAGCTGGGACCACAGATGAAACCAGTCCCACAGACTTTAACCTTTTGATCAGCCGCTGGCCAGAGATATTCATCGGGGTGTGCACAAAGGCCTGGGACATCCATTTACACACTTGTTGGTGAAGTAGCATTAGCATCTCCGTTTCTAAGCTGGAAGAAAATAATTAGATATAGCTGCAGTGTTTTGTAGTGCTTGGTGTCTGTCTGCAGCAGGGATAGCACCGGTGAGGGATTTAGAGCTAATGCTGCAAAGGAAAGCATCACTTAATGAGATCTGTGTTCTTGTACCAGGTAGCTGGAGGATGCCCATGGCTGGATGATGATGTAATTACGAGGAGTGGGGTAGGTCTGTCGGGAGCTGACTTCAATCAGGGGCCCCATTTATCCACTCACCCTGCTGAGGAAGATGTGTTGCTGGTGATGGACTGAGAATCATACCTCTGGATCTTCTCATCTGTCCATTTTCCTGATCTATTAGCAAGCTATGGGGATTTCTGCTTTCAAATGACATTTAAGCACCCCTGCCAAAAACCATGGGTACCAAAATTAGCCAGTGCTCTGCCATGGGCAGATGTGACTCATAGGTAGCAAAAGCAAAACCTGGAAATTTTACCCCTGGCTGCATGCTAAAAATATCTTAGTTATCCCAGACATAGGTAGATCTCTCGGGCGTGTAAAATCTGTGCTACGCAAATGGACTTTCTGGTCCTTCTCAGCAGCTGTCAGGCTGAGGCTCCTTCGAGAATAGCTTTGGTTGTGGTATTGCAGCATTTTGGTTTCAATCCAGGCCGGATCCAGAAGCAGAGACACGTAAGGGAAAATTCATGGAGTTTCTCATCCCTTTAGAATATGTTCAACTGAATCGTTGTCAGGAGAAGATTGTTTATAGTATATCAAAACAGCTCGATTGTTCTCACCAGGAACGGCTGTCACCTGCTGGCCTCTCATTTTTCCTTTGTCCCTCTTTTATTGGCACAAGCAGCCTCAGAAGTCTATTACTACAGTCTTCTGTCGTCACACACCCACTCCTGGGGTTAGGCTCCTGCAGGCCTCCAGACAGGGGTTTGGGTTGCTCCCAGCCCTCTGCAGGAGTGGACTGATCCCTGTGCTCAGCTCAAGATGCACCAGGGACATTTGCATGACAAAACGGATTTGGGATACTCTGTAGGGGACAGCCTAGCTACAAAGCTGCTGTGGCTCTCTGGGAGATGAGCTGAGGACACCAGTTCAGAGGCATGTCCCTCCCCAGGGCTGGGAAAAGCTGTCTGCACTTGAGCTTGTGCAGACTTTTCTCTGTGCCCTGGGGACCTGTCCCTGCCAGAAGCAGCCTCTGCTGCCTGCCCATGGACCTGTCAGTGACCACATCTCTTGGGAGCAAGCCACGGGCCAAGGTGCTGCAGTAAGCCAGCTGGGCGGAGCAGGAGTTCCTCCCTGCTTGTGGGAGAAGTTTGCATCGACCCAAGAGCACTTCACTTCCAGTGGAGGATGGAGCTGGGCCAGAGAAACTTTAGGTCTGGAAAACATCAGTTCTTCCAGACACGGTGGGCTTTACTCCCAATAAATGCCTTTGGTGTGCTTTGTCTTGGCTGCAGGAGGGGAGGAGAGCACCTCGAGCAGATGGCTGGTGAGCAAAGCATCGCCCCTGCTCCCTGCTGCACCTCAGCTCTTGCTGAGAAGGAGTGATGTGTCCTCCCAGCCTCCCACTGGAGCAGGGAAATACTGTTAATCATACTTACTTTAGGAAGAATAGAACTATTAAGGGGATAGATGATTTGCCTGAGAACACAATGGGAAGTCTGTGGTGGTACTTGGAAATCACTTTGTGTTCCTAAAATGCAATCAGAAGCTTTGACCACCAGAACTTTCCATATGGAGTTTTATAAACATCAAGCAATATTCTTCCATGCTTTTAATAGAGATTTTGCCCACTTAGGGGCAGGTACTGCAAGGCCAGAATAAACTGAATGTATTTTATTAAGGCCCACTACAAGAAAGAAATATATTCCCTACATAAAGAGCAGCTGATAAAACGGTTTACAATTGATGATTAAATCACAAGTTAACCCAAGAATTTGAATGGAGATAAATAAATGCTTTATTTTCTTTTGGTGAACAAACAAGGCTGAAAACGGATGTTGTCATGTACCTTTCTGCTCCATCCAATATAATTTCATGCATTCCCTTACGGATTTTGATGAATTCTGCAGATCAATGACACAGCACTTAAACACAAGCTAAGCAGTAATTACAGATGCATGCAGGATTTATTCATCTGGTGGCACTGCACCAGCTGATGGAAGGATCAGCCGTATCCAATCAATGTTTGAAGCTTCTCAAAATACAGAGGTTTTTTGGCTCCCACTCCAAAGTGAAAATAGAAATAACCTCCTGAATCCCAGGAATGCCTCCTTAGGTCCATACAGGGTAAGGTTGCAGGATGGATCTGGGTCATATCTGCACTGTTGCTTGTCCCTTGCCTCTGCATCCCCATAAATATTTTTCTTGTGGGGTCTTCTTCACATGCTCACTGCATGACCCACTTGTCCCTGGGGCTGAAGACTGGACTGATGAGATTTAAGGCATAAGTAAGGAAAAGGAAGAAGAAGCATTGCAGAGAAAAGGGCCATGGAGCAGGCATGCCCCACGTGCCCAGGCCTGACGTGCACAGGCAGGGAGCCAGCGTGATGTGTCACACTGTGGTACAAAGGGAGCACTGGGGCACTGCAGCCGAAACCACAGAGGAGCGTAATGTGGCACTGCTGGTTTGGGAACACGTGGCAGGGGAGGCAGGGTAGCACGTGTAATGAAAGAAACCGGATTTTGTCCAATTTTTCTTCAGGCTTTCCCTGTTGATGTGAGTTATCTGTTCATATGGGAGGTCTTGCCTTCCGTGCAGCAAAGCTGCTTGCTCCCCACTGTCACCACGGGATGCCCTGACAAATCAGGGAGTCCCACACTGCGGTGACCTTTGCTGGGACTTCAGAGAGGGTGCTAATCCTACACCTTGCACTGCCAGCCCTGGGCACAGGTGGGACTGGATCGAGACTGTGGATCAGGAGATTCAGCTCTTTATCATGTGTGGGGGAAGAGACACTTCCATCTCCACAGGTGGTCCCCTGGGCAGTGTATAGGTAGTTGAGCTCTTGAGCAGAAATGTGCAGCCTTTTTTCCTGAATTTGTTTGTAACTTCTGCATTTGTGTCATTTCTTTGTTTATGCATTTTTGTTCAACGAGAAGGTCCTCTGGGGATTTCTTCATGTGAAGTTGCTGCTTTAAAATTAGTTTAATTTGAGCAAAGATTTTTGCCAGGAGTCCATTATCAATTCCCAGCTCTCAGCATCTGCTAACTAGCACCAGCCACCTCTGTCTCTTTCTTTCTCCTATTCCTGCCCTTAGCGTATTTGGCATCACTGCGCAGCACACTGCTGCAGTATTTCTCATGTTGGGGACTGCAAGACCATGGATCTGTTTAACTGCAAATGTTTAAACTGACATTAATGATGCTCAGTAGGATGTACTGGCTGGTGTTTTCCTGAAGGAGGATTTGGAAATGGTTCTTATGCTATTGCCAAACCTTACATACCAACAGCAATACTGAGGGACTGGGAAATTCTGATCTGTATCACTAAAAGTGCTGTAAAAGCCTCAGAGCTACAGTGACTGCTCACACGGTGTTTCATGGTCCAGGACTGCAGTTCTAGAGCACTAAATTACTTTTCAGTCCTGGTGTTCCCAGCAAACCTGCTGCTCAGCACTGGGGTGACAGTGTAGCCCAGCAAGGAAGAGGTTGTAATGACACAAAGTGCATTGTAAATCCCCAGCAAATGACTTGGACTAACCACCAAAACCAGAGCTGACACTTCCTCAGTGTCCATGGTGCAGTTTGTGCCTGGCTTCCCTCTCCCCTGTATCTCCTCCTTCCCCTCCCAGCAGCATGGAGTAGGTGCTGCCTAAAATCTAGGCTCAGAATAATTTATTCTCTTTTTTCCCCAATAAATTCAGTCTCCAGAGAGTCTCAGGGTGCCCAGGGACCTTTGAGGAGGTCCCTTCTCCAGGCACTCAAACATTCAAATGCATTAAATGTATTGGAGGTGGGGAAGGTTGTAAACATGTGGACTTTGGCACACGGATGGGTGTTTGCTCTGCTATTCTCCAGCCTCCTTCTGCTGTCATGAACAAGCTGAGAAACCCTGCCCTGAGCCTGTGCCCACAAAGCAGAGTGAGTGTGTGCCTGTCCGTGACAGTCCCTGCAGAAGTCCCCTGAGAGCCTGAGCTGGGCAGGGGCAGAGGCATGTTGGGGGGGGTTACAGGGTTTTCTGGGTGGACTGAGAATACAGAAATTTTGGGTTTGGATCTGTGTGATATGTCAGTGGTCTGAAGGCAAGGAACATACATGGGGAAGATGAAACAATAGTTCATAGACAGTGTCTGTTATTTTTACTGCAATAGTGTAAATGGTGTGGATGAATGGACTGATATGAACCTAGCACTAGCTAGTCCCAACTAGTGTGTGGCACGGGCAAGAAGAAAAAAAATACAGGAAGAGGTGCAAAATCTGTCTGTAGTGTATTAGGCCCTCTGAACTGATGGGGCTCATGCCCAGTTTGTATGGTAGAGTGGCACGTGAGCAGTGCTGTGGCAGCATCACATTTGTCTGCCTTCGGTTCTGCTGCCCAAATCAACAAGAGTCTCATCTGTGAGTGCTCTGGGGAAAAACAGGTACAAACAAACCTCTCGTCAGGTTTCCAAGAGAGGGAGGAGGCAGGAAGGCCACCCCTGGCGCTGACCCAGCCCGGGAGTGCGGGGTCCACAGGGCTGTACTGAAATCCCAAAGGAAAAGCACAGCCCGCTGCCGCCTGCACAGCTTGTGCTTAAATGCCCCTGGTGCCAGGTTTCTCCCAAGGCACTCCCTTTACACACCACACACAGGGCACTGGCCATGGCCGAGCACGTGTCCACGCTGCTCAGTCCTGGAGAAAGGACCCCTATTTCCCCTGCTGCCATCCAAAATGCAGCTCGATGGCTGGGGGTTGCTCAGCACATGGCCTGGATAAGCAAGACACAAAGTGCTCTTTGCTCCAGGGCTAATTGTATCCATTAGTCTGTGAAAGAATCAGCGCCTTTAGCTCCTCGGCCCACAGAACCGTCTCGGCCAGGTGCTGGGACGCTGCTCCCCGGCGGCTCCCGCAGCCCCCCAGCCCCGCTGTGCCCCCCAGCCCCACCAGCTCCTGCCTCGCTCCGCTGCGGCCTCCGCTGCTCTCGCACGTCAGCAGCTCAGAAACAGCAGCGTGCTATTGTCCCCACCGGGAACCGCGACAAGGAGCTGCAGCCTGCTGGCCCACAGCACCACGGGCTCCCCGAGGGCCTGGGGAGCTCTGCCTTCCTGACACAGGCTGTGCCACCCTCCCTTCATGGGCACAGATCTGGTGCTTCAAACCCATCGTTGCTGAGTCCTGTGATCTGGTGATTTTACCGCGTGTCACAACGTTTGCTACATCCTTGTTTTTTTCACCTTCGTTTTTGTTCTCTGAAGCCCCTCAAGGCTGGATATTAGATGGGCTATTTGCTTAAGGAAATAAAAAAGGGCTTTCCAGCTCTCCTGTTCACAGACAAAAGGCTTTAAAGTACAAGCCAGAGGGTTTAGGGAGCAGCAGATAAAAGCAATTTTCCAATGGTTCTCTTACTATATATTGAAAAACAGGGAGTTTTAGCTAAGCTTGTGATTGGTTTTGGATTTAACTCCTAACCATAAAGTTGGATTTTGGATAAAACTCCTGACCTGAGGATAGGGATGCTGCATGCTTCTAAGTGGGAAGGGTGAGAGTGTGTGCACTGTCTGGTGCCCAGGAGGGGGTGGGGGGCAGCTTGCACACCTCTAGCAGTCACTCAAAACCTTTTGGAGCTCTCCTGCACCGTGGGGCCTGATGAATTGTACCACTCTGACACAGTGGTGTCAGAGCCCTGAGCAGGGCACAGGATGGGGAATGGGATGATCCATGGAGGAATCAGAAACTGTGAAGGAGGGGACAGGAAGATAACTGCATCCTGAGCACACAGGGTTGATCCTGCTTGGCAGGGCTTGGAGTGGCTCCTCCTGGGCTGTTCTCCTCATGGCTGGTGCAGGCAGCTCTGCCCCAGAGTTCCCAATGTGCTGCTACATGCTCCCTGGACTGCAGCAAAGTCCTTTTTCAACCATTCCTTACAAACTGGGATGATTTCTGGGAAAGGACTTGGGCGGGGGGGGCACAGGCAGCTGTGCAGCATCTCACCACTGGTGCCTGCAGACCTGTGTGGAAGGCAGCTTGCTCCATCGTGGAGCCTGGCTACAAAGAAATCCCTGCATTCCTGCCATTCTTTGCCATTTAAGGATTTCAAACGGATAGCAAATACATCGGGAAACCACATGTCACCGCCACGCTCACCTCCCAGCCTCACAGATGGTGCCAGACCTGACGCCAGCCGTGTGAAGAGCCTCGGCATGGTGGTCTCCTGACAGATTTTCCTGCAGACACACTGCAGAATCAGGAGGCTGAGAGCAGCCGGACGGTCCCCACGTGGTCACACGCGTTGCTGGGGGACAGGGCTCAGAGCCCCCGGTGCACAGAGCCGGGTGCTGCCTAGCTGGCATAAAGCAGGAATCACACACACGGGGGGACAAATGCCTCGCTAGAGCTATCCAATTCCCTGAGGAGCTTCTAGGAGCAATAGTTACCTTGAGAGTCTCTCTGGAGCACCCCTCAGGAGGTGCCCCATCTCCTGCCCTCAGCCTGTGTGAGTGATGCTGTTTGTCTTGCAGGGCAGGGTGTGATGGTGGAGCTGGGGGTGCACGGTACGTCAAACCTCAGGGTGCAGAAAGGGAGAGGGAAGCTTGGATTCCTTGGCTTTGCAAGGGAGGTGGAGCAGGGGCTGCGAGTTCCCAGGAGAGTCTGGACTCCCTGGCTGTGAAGCTGCATCCCAGCATTGCCACGCCCTGATGTGATGAGGAGGTTGGGGTGAAAGGTAGGAGACACAGTGAGGGGCTCACTTTAGGGTGCGAATGCTGCCTGTGGAAGGGCAGAGCTGCTGGGAGAGGGAGGCTGCAGCCAGCAATAGGGGCAGCAGTGAAAAAACAAACTGAACGGAACAAAAAAAACCCAACCTCAACCCTTGGTGGCAGCCTGCCAGCTCCAGCTGGTTTCATAAGGACATTTCAGCCTAAAAATACACAAATACTTAGCCAAAAAAAGTCAAATCTTTCTGCGCCAAATCTGTCACCCACAGCCCTTCACAAGGCAGGAAGAAATTCCTGTTGGGTCTGTCAGTCGGAGATGAGAACAGATTATCCGGGGTTCAGGACTGTGGTTCAGCAGGTTTCCTTGGGGGGATGCCCTGTGCTGTTTTTATAGACGGTGCTGCCTGCTCACCACTAAGCAAAATGTGAAAAGAGAAGAGATCGTTTCCAAGTTCTTGCAGTGTCTCCTCCTCCAGGCAGTGTCAACTACCTCAGCTCCTACCCTTTTGGTGTGAGCTTTGCCAAAATGGGGACAGCCCTGATCTGATGAGCCCATTTAATTGTGTCTCATTAAATACCAATTTACTTACTCAAGGTGTCAAGATTTTACTAATCTCAGGCCAAAGACAACACAGTTACAATGCAACACAGAAAGAAAAATGGCAGGGAGGTGGCAGGTACTGCTATGCCTTTGTGCTGGAGGAATGAACTACCGATGTAGCTTCTCGGCTCCTCCTTGCAGGGCAGCCTGTATCTCCGGTGTCTCTTCAGAGCTGTACCCCAAAAGAGGGTGGGTCTGGTGGAGCTTTGCCTCTGCCCTGGGGTCTGAGAGGGGCCAAGTGGGATGGGCACTATAATGAGATCCAGTGTCTTTTGAGGAAGCTGTGTTATACAGAGTCCTGCAGACCTCTGCCTGTGAATTTTCTGCCAAAGAAGTTCAATCCTCCTGCTTTCCTGTCAGCCTTTGGTGGGATAGGAAGGTGACTTAACACATTCTGTCAAAATAATCTTATGTGCTCTCCACTCTGCTTTGGGCCAACAGACGCAGCCCCTGGAGAGTTTGTACCCAGTTTTGGTGAAATTGGGTGTTCCAGGCAGATGAAGACTGAGAGGGAGACGCTGGAAAACATCCAGCTGATTTAAAACACAATGTCTTTCCTATTGTGGTCTTCCTCCACCTCACACTCAGCCCTAGGTGAAGCCTTATAATAACAGCAATTCCTTAATTTATGAGGATAATAATGAAACCTAAGACCTCTACCAAGCCCAAGCCCTGCAAGACTATAACAAGGCTGAAGCTCAGATTGCCTGTGTCTCTCTCACCTTGCACTGACAAGAAACAGCCCCACTCCAGAGCCAGCACCAGCACCAGCAGACATTGCAGAGCTGCTCTTCCCTGGAAATAGATTTGCATCTCATTTGTGGGAATGGAGCAAGGTTGGTGATTCCAGTCAACCAGCTCTGGCCTTTATGGACTGATTTGCTTTTCTTGTTGAAGGGGAAACTTGATTATTCAGAGCTGGTAGGCATATTTACTTACTAGGGCAAATTAAATCATAAATTCAGACAAATGTACCTAACTCTACACTTGTGATGTATTTTTCCTTTCTGCTTTATTGGGCTCCAAGACACAAAGGTGCATTGTTCAATAAACAGTGCAATGCAAGTCATCCCTATTAATTGGATTGTTCCATTTATGCTGCTACTGCCTCCAATTAAATGCAAGGGAGTGCAAGTGACAGGCATGCGTAAGATGGGTGTGCAGAAAACCATATTCTAATGCAAAAGCTGTGATGAGGAAATGGAATGTACACACCTGATAGGAATATTAATCCAAAACCATGACCTATAATTTTTCTTTCTTCAGTCTGAGCGTGCCAGAAACAATTGCAGCTCATTAAAATGGATCATGTCCTGACAGTCATGCATAATGACCAAGTCCCACAGTCCCATGGTTTAAATGTTTGCCTTGCTGGTGAAGCCAGCAAGGTAAATGTTTAGATCATGGGACTTGTGGGACGTGGACATTATCATAGAGCTCCATGGTTTTGCATGACTAGACACAGGAAACTGCAGCAAACCTCGAAGACCCTTTCCCTCTTTTAAATCCAGTGTTATCAGAGAAAGAGTGAAGGGAAAAAGAACAAACCCAAGAGTGCCAGTGTGGGTTGGACCTCTGGAGTTCATCTGGCCCATCCCCCATTCAAAGCAGGACCAACTTCAAAGTTAAATTCAGTTTGAAAGTTAGCTCAGGTGGCTCAGTATTGAGCATTTCCAAGGATGGAGATTTTACAGCCTCTCTGGGCAGTCTGTTCCAATGCTGCTTTGTCAAGGCTCAATCTGGAAGCCATTCACCACATCACAACAACATCTGGCTCTACTTTCTTAACTGCTTTTTTGATGCAAAGTGTGTGTTGGCACGTGGGATGCAGTAAGAATCAGTAGGGAAGGTGATAGTGTCGTGCAAAGACAATTCTTTTGCAAGGAAAATAGATCAGAAAACAGTCCCACACAAGATGGGGTGAGAAGGAAGGCATTGCAGTATTTTATTCTGAATCTGGTGCCGTTTTTCTGTAAGGCACTGCCAGGCCAATTCTTGAAGATGAAATAACCAAAATGTTGTCCAGTTTGGGCTTGCTATTTGGCACAAACTTGAGATGTCAGTGCTGTGGTTAGCTGTGCTAGAGCAACAAACACAATTGCATCTCTTTCTCCACTGAACAGTGAGCTCTGTATCCCTCTTCAGAGGCATCTCTCTCCCCCTTGGCTCCTGATGGAGGGAGCCAAAGGCAACAAGCTTCCTAGCCCTGACACCTCTGATATGTGTGAAGATGGATGGGTTGAATGCAGGCCTAAAATATTTTACATTTTCACGGTAGTTTCACAGCCCTGGCATTATCAAATGATCTTTCAAAGTACTTGGAAGCAGGAAGAGAAGAACTTGAGATAGGTTCTGGCTTTTTTGTGTCTGTGTACTTGCAAACTGTCTCTGCCTACACATCTTGCAGGGCCTGTTCCTGTTTGGAGATGCACAGAGAAAATTAGTGCTCGTGTGGATGCTCTGTCTGCTCCATTTCCCCCTGAAGTTTGAAGGCTGTTCAAAGATGGTCCCCATCACTGGGTGGTTAAGATGAGACTTGCCCTATGTGCTGCACTCCACTGACCAGCCTAGTTAGGAACTTGAGGCTAGGAAACACAAGACAATTTTAAAATCTGAACAAAAGTAGGAGATTAAGGAAACCAGCTGGAAACCTCTGTTTTGCTGATTTTGAAAGCTAAATGTGGGTCACAGATGTGCTTCCACAGACAGAAACTGGCTGGAGAAGAAAAAGACATCAGCATTGCCCAGACTCTTTGATGATCAGAGGTAGATTTAGCTCCTAGGCATAGAGACAAGAAAGGAAGAGGAGACTAAGTAGGAATAAAAACATAATCAAGATATTAGGAATGTGGAACACAACCCACCCGTAAATTTGCCTCAGGGAACTACAAAAAATGCAATAACAAAAAAAAGATGAAACCAATTGTTACGTCTTACTCTCTTCCCTTGTCTTGCCTTCCTTATGGTTTTGCTTTTTGCAGTCCAAGACACAGGGGGTCCATTACAGAACCTTCCCTCTTCCTCAGTCATGTTTTTTTCTTTGCAAAAGTGCAGTTTTCTACTGCTCCATTGCAACAGCTATGAAATCCTTGCTAAGGACTGGCTGACTTTAGAGCCCAAAAAGAAACAAAGCTTTGCAGGAAATCCATACTGTCTGCATGTATCAGAAGCTAGAAAGCAATGTCCTCTGGCCCATCTGGCTCCAGAAGGGAGCTAATACTCACTTCTTGTTTAGTCTAACATAAAAAATTAAACTTATTTTCAGTGAAATTGATGACGGACTGGTAAGAGCCATGCTGTTGACCCTTGCAGGCTGTTGATTAGCCTGTGACTTGGTCTCCCAGGGGCTGCAACAGAAGGCCTGTTGTTCCAGCCATTAAAAAAAACCTCAAGGTAAAGCACTGGAAGAACAATTAAAGACAACAGCAGCACTGCCTCAGAGAAGCCCAGGTGGTGGTTCCTTAGAAATAGCCAAGCAGCAGGGGGAGGTTCTGAAAGCATTCAGGGCACTTGGCAGGTGGTTTCTGGGGTGAAGGGAAGTGCCTGGAGCGCTCCTGAATGTCTCACCTGTGCTGGCCACAACACGACCTGGTCACTTGGTGCCTTCGGGCTTTGTGGCATGTGCTGAGCAGCCCTGGGGCACAATCTCCAACTCCTGCAGGAAACTTCCCTTCTGCCAGTCCCTAAGGCTTAACACCGAGAGAAGCCTGAAATGAAATGCTAGTGCAGCTCACTGACTGTCACTGTTTTTCAGACTTTGGGGAACTTAGAATTCAGTTCTTGTCTGGAATTTATTTTTCTCAGCCCTAATGAAAACACATTTTGTAGCTGTTAGTGTTTGAAATTGAGTATCAGTGTCAATAAAGACAAGCCTTTTCCCAGGGCGGGGAAAAAATATAAAACTGTCTCAAATCTTCCACTCATGCAAAAGTAAACAACCCCAAAGCATTGAAGATTAAATAAAATATATGCCTCTTTTCACTGGGGGTCCACTGGGCATGAATAAGAACTGAGCTCTCACTTGCACCACCATCTCCTGTGATGGCACCAGGGCCTAGAGGTGCAGAAGGATGTGTTTTGGCACCCTGCCGTGTGACTGCATCTTTGCTCCCAGTGGGGGAACCACCAGAGGCTCCTGAACACCAGAGGGCTGCAAATGAGAAGGACTTTGTTATCTCCAGCTTCCCCATCCAACCTAGCCCAGAGAAAAAAAGGTGTCCAGCCACAGCACAACTCACAGAGCAGCTAAGGAGAGAGGCATCACAGCAGTGCCCTGGCACGGAGAGTCATCCCTCCTCATCTGGATGCAAGAGATTTTGTCAGAGACACCAGAATTCATTTGGCTGGGCTGCAACCCCTAGATTGCAATTGCTGTGAATGCTACAGCACAGAGACTCTTCAGTTGATGTGTAGAAACTGCTTTTGGTTTCAGAGCTCTTGCTGATGAATTGCACAGCAGCTGGTCATATTGGGAAGGCTCTGCTTATTATTTTCAACTGCTACCTTGCATGGAAGGAAAATCAAAATACTTTCCTCAAGGTAATTGGCTCTAAAACAATTGAAGGTTTTTCCACAAAGTTGTAATGCAATTAGGACTGGCATTTTAGATAATTTATGTCTCTAAAGGTATGCTTATGCTATCATACCCTTATTTTGTGAAAAAAAAAAAGCAAAAAAAAAAAGCTGCTGGCAAGAGAAAGCTTATTTTGCTATTACAGGCAATGAAACACAGATCAAACCATCATCCACCTAGTACTGATTAAAAGGCAGCAGAATGCCAGGATTGTCTCTGAGGTGGGATCATGGTTGGGTAGGATGCTGTGTCACCAACCACACATCTGCAGGTTTCCCATTCAGTTTTCCATCAGTGCCAAATGATGTGTCATCACTTGCCTTCTGCTGCAGCACCTCAAGAACTGCTCTCCCCAGCTGTCGTGCCAGCCTGGATGGGAGCAGCTGGTGCAGCTGGAGCACCAGGCCCACCACACAGAACAAAACCAGCAGCCCGCTAGTGCTGGGGTTGTGTTTTGGTAGAAATCCAGGAACACCTCAAGCAGAGATGCCAAACAATCCAAACACAATAACAACTCCAGAAGTGCATGAAACAGCTGGTGAACTTGTTGATATGAGATATTGTGACAGTCAAAAGCATGGACATAGCATTGCCCGACACCATTGGGAAGCTTCTGTTTCCCTGATTACCGAAAGGTCCAAGGGTACAACTGGGGAAATGAATGCTCTCTGCCTGCCTGGTCCTTATGCTTATACTTAACAACCTTTGGCTGCCTCTTGCCCAAGATACAGTCCAGGGCCGGGGCATTTTGCCTGACTGCAACAGATGCTGTGATTGAAATTATGGGATGAAAACCTCTGGTCTCCTGGTCTAGGTGGAAGCAAATATATTGGATCAATTATCATTATAAATAGGCCTGAACTGAAACTGGGGAGAAACTGGACATCTCTTCAGAGCCACAGCAGCCATTTATGGGTGGATGTCCTGTCCTCATGACAGTATGAACCAAAGCCATGGATTCAGACAATTCCCATTGAATGACATCTAGATGTGGTCCCTAATGGTAGAGAAGCCACTAACTGTATTACAAGAGTAACTCAATACCCCTGGAAAAGTAAAGATATCCCTTACCCTTGGTTGTAATCCAGCTGACTTATCAGTACACTGTACAACTACAGAAAGTAAAGTGGGAAAAAAAAGCAAACAGAGGAAAGAAAAGCAAACCCAAGAGCTGTACTGCTGTACAAAGCAGGTGATCACCCCCTTCTCTTCTCAATCAGATAGACAAAGGAGCCATCTTCTGTGCCCACAGGTTGATCTGCCTATATTCGCTAGATCCATGTTTGCAAAAACCTACCTTGAGACATTTGGGAGCAGTTTGGGAACCTGGTCTTGGGGTCACAGACCTGACCCCAGACTGGCCAAGAGGGGACATGAATGTCCTGCCTGATCCTTTGTGCTTTGCAGTGGTCTGTGACACAACACACATCCGAAACTGTAAGCAGAGACACGTTCAGTTCCACTACTATGAGGTCATTCACTTCAGTTAAAACTTTAACAAATCCAAATGCAGCTTCTTAACATGCAAGGCTATGGACAGGGATACTCACTATTGGGCTGAGTCGTTAAGTTGATATTCCCGGGACCGGTTGAAGCATTCTTGGATCCCAGAGTCTGCCCAGAGCCTCATCATAGCTGACAGCAGCTCTGGAGAGAAGGGCTCTGTGTCCTCCATCCGACTTACAACATCGCAGACCATCTTGGCATCAGCCTGCAGAGGAGAGAAACAAGAGCTCTCATAGATGCTTAAGGCAGAATTTGGAGCCAGAGATTTCAGAAACTGTTCACCAAACCATCAGGAGCAAAGAGGCCATGTTTCTCGGGATGGTGCTTTAGCATCCACACTGTGTGATCCAGCTGAAAGGGCAAAAGGACGATGGAGGAAGGAAATCACAAGGAAAAAGATTGTTTGTGCAATTCACCTCATATCAACAAGTATTTCTATTCAACAGACAAAGCAGTCTGCACTGCACATGTGTGGAATTTCATAGGAACAGATAGGAATTCATACATGTACAAGCAACAGCACCTTGCTTTAACTGAAAGTGGAAACTTGCTGAAGTGGGGGCTTGGTATCAGAAAGAACAGCAGAAAGACTCCAGAAACAATTTGTTCCAGATGCTGGTTTATTGCTTTTCCTAAATTCTTGTTCTTTGCTGTAAGCCCCTGCTACGAGGGCTAATTCATGTTAATGCAGACCACCTTGGCTGGCTGTGGTGCTCTGTGACTCAGAGGGAGAGGAATCTCCCATGGTTACAGAGCATGGCAGTGAGGGCAGGGCCAGCTGGCCATTTTCAGGTGGATTCTTTTTTGGTGAGAAAAAATGAGATTCACTGGGACAGCAACGTTTCCTGGAGGACAGTGCTCTGACACAACTTGGGTCCGGAAGATGTCTCAGATTTAGGATGGGAATGTCTAGACAGCCTTGGAATAGCTGAGTTCAGCCGTCCTGTAATAGTCCACACTGGCTGATACTTCACTCATTTGTGAAGTAGGACACTCAAATTCATGAAACCCTCCGCTTGCTTTGCAAGAAGTAAATGTCCCACAGCACCCACAAACTCCTGAAACCCTTGGGATATTGACTAATCTGCAGAGTTTTTCTTTCATTGCTTTGAAAATCTCATATATCTCATATTACTAGCTGAAACAAACCCAATTATTATTGCTATAATTAATTGGAAAAGAGGAGCTCTTGTTCCTTGTATGTGTGCAGCAAACTTGTGAAGACAACCTTCTTGTTTTACTCTCTTGTCTCTTGTGTGCTAGACTGAACCCATTCTTGGCCAAATGCAGGTGGAAATCTTTGCCTTCCAGGGTGTTTGATCACACAGATCTCAAGAGGGGAACAATTAGCTCTGCTCATGCTTTGCTGGGAACAATTAGTAGTGCCATCATTGAGGAGCACCACAATAACCTTATTGTATGGATGGGAATAAGTGCATGACAGGGTCTGCATGGTCAGGATCAAAACTCTGTAGCCTCTTTGTTGAACACCGAAACTGTGGAAAAATTGCAGGGCACCAAACCGAAAGCACTGAAGACTGAAGCTGCTGGAGATTTCAGTGCTCAGTGAAAGAGCCTCAAGTGCCCTGAACATCCAGCCTTTATGGGCTGAAGAAGTCTTAGTACTGTATGTCTCAGTATTGTATCCCATAAAACTTAATGGGGTGGACTCTATGCTTTGAAGGCTTTATGAACATAAAATCTTTCTCACAGAGCACTTAACTTCATATTTCAGTGCCCAGGAATCCTCCCAGTCCTCTGTACAGACTCTGCTCATTTTGGAGAAAAAGTATTGGTGACTCACACCTCAAAGCCAAGACAAACTAAGAACCTTGAAGAGTTCAGTTAATTTCAAAAGCTTGTTTTCTGCCCCGGGGTGCTTTGTGAGCTGAGTGAATATTCATAAATCATCTGTATGGTTTGCCTGCCCTGCTGGAGCTGCAGTTCTGCTCTTTTCACAGACTCTAAATGACATAAAACCTGCTAATGGCTGCGATCTGCCTTGGCCCCAGTATTTTGTGTATGTTGATGCAGGAAAAACATCCATGCTTCCTGTCAGGTAGAAGGATGTCTTTGTATGTTATCTTGACTGCTGGAGTGGGTTACAGGTGTAAGTCACAGATCTGTCCATCTGTCTGCGATGGCAAAGCACATTTGAAGCTCTCCAGCTGTCATGGGCATGGTCTGAGCTTCTGAGTTTTGTGGATTTAACTGCAGGCTGCTCTTTGCAAAACATCAGAGGCAATGGCACAGTCATCATATTTTCTGTGCTGGGAAATAGCTGCATCGCTTTTTCATCTACTGAGACTTCTGGCAGTTCTCTGTATTCCCCCAGCACAGGGGGGTTTTGAGCAGAAGACAGAGATGAACAGCAGAATGGGAGTGACCAGGCACAGGCATTTTTGGCTGTGGTTATCTGTGAGTCTGTTGGGCCAGAAGTGGGGCTGAGCACGTAGGGCAGGGAATTATTTTGGTACATGCTCCTCTGCAGTAACTGGAGGTCCCTTTTGGGGACAGGAGAAGCTGTCCTCCCACAGCATGGACACCTGCCTGCAGGGTAGACTGAGAGTCAGCAGGGTGAAACAGGGCAAGAACTTGAAGGAAAGTTTATTGCTCCCGCTGAACAGTAATATTACAGACTTAGTTTTATTTTGCAGAGTTAACCACTGAATTCTTGGTTTTACAGATCCAGAAAAAGCATGAGCAATGAGTACTTTTAAAAATACCCCTTCCCCCTGCCAAGGTTGAAGTCCCTCTGTCAAGGAGCATGGGGCCATCCAGGAGTTCAGGCATTTGTTAGATGATTTAACAAGCAATTAAGGATCCAAGAAGAGAAGATACCCCTTTCTTTTCTCACTCTCCAAGCTGTGTCTCAAGCTGGGAATGACATTAAAATCTCCAACTCCCCCTGGGCCCAGCAGGGAGATTTTTAAGTACTGCCTGATTGACTTTTCCCTGCCTGCCTCCCCTGGGTCTGCTGCTCCTGCTTTTCCCGAGGTGAGAGGAGCCGAGTCTCCTGCCACGCTCTGCCTCTGTACTGCAGCCAGCAATTAAATAAAGCAAAACAAAACAGGCAAACCAGCCCCCCACTCCCCTGCCTTGCAGTTCCCATCCGACAGGGCTGTTGTTAATGAACATCACGG
Organism: Anomalospiza imberbis; assembly: GCF_031753505.1. Classification (NCBI taxonomy): domain Eukaryota; kingdom Metazoa; phylum Chordata; class Aves; order Passeriformes; family Viduidae; genus Anomalospiza; species Anomalospiza imberbis. The sequence continues at coordinate 12,848,586 of NC_089692.1, read as the reverse complement.
TGGTATTTCAGCTACCTCAGGAGCTAAAAATAGGCAGCACTTGGCCCCTGGGATTGCTGGAAGGAGCTACAAAATGGTGCAGGGCTCATTCCATCATTGCTGCCTCTGCCATTCCCAGCTGCTCTGTCTTCTGTCTCCTCAGAACAAGACATCTGGGAGGAGGGTAAGAGGTCGGGCTGGTCTCCTTCATCCTACCAGGAGCATCCTAGCCTATCTCTGCAGCATTCTGACATGTCCTGCTGCCACTCCCCAGTGGCTTGCATTTTCCATAGCAGGTGAAACCCTAACACCTGAGCTAAATGCCTTTGGGCTGCTCATTATGGAGAGTGGGATTTGACACTTTGTGTCATTCCTGAATGAATGCTGATTCCATCCACCTACAAGCAGGAGAATTAAAGCTGGCTGGCCATGGCCTGGGGAGACAGCTGAGCTTAGAGACTGTGGTAAAGTGAAATTACACATCCAGGCTTTTAGACACCAAGCCAAGACACCAAATAAGTCTTTACTAAAGAACAGACCTCCGCTCTGGTCGGGGAATGGAGAGGACTCTGTAAGGCCAGGGCAGGATCTGAAATCCACAGGCACATGTGAACACAGTGGGAAGTTGGCATATGTCATTCCTAACCCCAGGTTGTGGGCCTACCTGTGCACCACACTTCTGCTATAAATCCAGTTCAAAAGGGGATCTGTTCTCTCCCTAACCTGGACATAACTGCAGTTTCTTAATTGTCTCCCATATGTCACTGTCACCGAGCACCACGCTCACAGCCTGTGCTCAGCATACAAACTTGTGACTTGCAACAGCCACACAGCCCAATTACCTGGCTGGAAGGGAGAGGGGCTCCTCCCTGCAGTCTGACACTACTGCCAGTTGCCTTTGTCTCTGCAAGCAAGCTATTTTCCATCACACTGATACAGACCATGCCTAATTACTTGCTCCTCACCACCACCCATGACTGGTGCCCACTAAGATACCAGCACAGCTGCACTAAGAAGGTACCAGCAAAGGTACTGCTGCCCTGGCTGCTGTAGAGTCACACTGGAGTAGGACCCAGGTGCCAATCTCTGACTATTCCAGGGCAAATCCTGGCTCCGATCCTTTGAAGTTGCCTGGAGACTGACTAGGAGACTTTTGTTTAATTTTTTTTTTTTTTTTATTTTTTCCAAAAGGAATAGTTTTCTGGAAAGGGAGATTTAAGGGAGAGGCAAAACTTTGTGTGAAGCTGTGTGGTATAAATCTGCTGAACTTTACCGGGTTGTGCTATGTTACAGCCAATGGAGGTATGAGCTGTGTGCCACACTGTACTGTCCTTTCCTTTTGGTGAACTAAATCCCAGTAAATATCAATTTTTTTGCTATTATTTACTCTGATTAATGATACTTGTCGCTTAGCCTATCTCAAAGGTTAACCCTGGGGCAATTTCATCTGGTGGCTGGTTGTACCAGGAGCTGCTTCTCAGAACATTTCAGAAAATCCATCCAGTGAGGGAAAAGATAAGCACTTCAATTTGGCTGGTGGTACAAGGCAAATCAGCACAGTACCAGTCATCAGCAAGTAATCTTGTGAAAATAGTAGTAGCCATCATGAGTCATGAACCTGGGGGTAATCAAACTGATGTCTAGAGACCATCCAGCATCCAAAAAGGACATCCATGGAAGGGAAACCTTGTGGGGGACCAGATCCTGATCTCAGGGCACAGCAGTATGTGCCTCTGCCACTCCAGGGAGAATTTATGTCCTGTAACTTCATGGAGAACGTGTCTCATAAACTGAAAACCTCCCCCTTCTCCTTAAAGACTGTCTCAGAAATATGGACCCCACTTCTCAGCTAAAGAGTGGTTGCATTGCAGCAAAAGACAGTGATTTTCACAGCGTTTCAGCCTGAATAAATCATGGAAACAAAGCATGGCTGGTGAGTATGTCTTTTCCAGAGACATCCAGGGCCCAGCTCCAAGTCCATAGAATTTTTTGTAGACATTGAATAAATAGCTACATGTATGACTCTCCCCCTCACTCTCCCTCTCGTTCTCACACATCTGTGTTTCAGAGCTGACCTCTCAATCTGTGGAAGTCTGTCTGGCATTAAGCAGCTGCTGTGCATCGTGGGAGAGACAACTTTCCTCCTGCACCCTTCCATCTACCCTCAGAACATTTAATTGAGGCCTCCCACCTCGGCTTGGCATTTGGCTTGCTGAGAGATCCTGGAAAGCACTGAGCAGGTAAAAATCTATCCAGTGGCTTATTAATATCTATCCCTTTGGAGATTACCTTTAGGTGGGCACCCAAACTTCCCCTCTTCACTCTCATTAGCTGGAGGTGGAAATGCAAAACTCTGGACACAGATCCCAGTGGTCTGAGAAAGGGGTTTACACAAAAGCTCAGCGTAGTGCTCTCTAGCAGGTTGCATCATACAGCAAAGCTAAGCCTAAAACTTCAAGTTAGAGATGACTGGCTTTCCACAGAGTCACAGTAGCCATCTACCCTTGTGTACACCTCTCACAAAAAGCTTGGCTGACTTGGATACAATGCCGAAGGGCTGCCGTCCATCTGGGAGCAGCCAGACTTTTGTGTACAGAAAACATAACCAGACAGCCACGGTGATCTTCTCGTGAGCTTGTGCTGTCCGGCTGGCAATTAGTACAGCCCTGGTTTTCATATCCTTCTGGAGCCAAGATGGCACCATCACCTCTGACTGTCTTGGCCAAACAGTTCTGTGTGTCTGGGAAGTGGTCTAGGATAGAGATGGCCTGAAACCTTGTTATAGCTGTTTTTTCTGTCTGCTGCTTCCTGTTTGGGCAGACATTGAGCAGGACTGATATTGCAAATTATGATGTTTCTTACAGCTGTCCAACTGCTCTGTGTTCAGTACTACCTTCATTCCCAATCTGTATGATACTGCAGTTGATCAAATAAAATTTGCCAGCCCTTATGTGGGTATAACCCTCTTTTCCCCTCTTTCAACACATATAAAATAATATTCCTGGTCTGCTTGGACTGATGACTATCTGACAGTCCAGAGACTGGATAATGCATGGACTAGACTAAGCTCTTGGGCTGCCAGCTGGCCACCACCATAGTAAGAATTCCCATAGCTCCACATCCTGTAGAAAATAGTGCTTCATTCACTACTGGGGGAAAAACCCATGACCAAACAACACAGAACTCAACCTGAGAGGACAAGTTATTTCCTGAATTTGCTTTTTTCTAGGAAATGCAGGGTCCTCCCCTCTTCTTGAGGAGCTCAGAGAAGCTCCAGAGCTGGGTGAGACAAACACGGTGGGTAGCTGACCTGATTTTTCCAAGCAAGAATGGGAAAGCCAGAAAGCATGTGTTAAATGCTCTCAAAATAGGTCCTGACCCACTAGCTGCAAAGGCAGGAAAGAAAACAGCACTCTGTCCATGCCAGTCCCCTCTATTTCAAGAAGAGGGCATCCCCAAGAGACCAAGAGCCACTGCATGCTGCCCCAGCATCACTCCAAGAACAGGATGCTTTAATGGGTCCTCTGCCCTACAAGCACTGAGCAAAGGGCCTGGGTACAGGATCTGAAAGCCCAAACGTCATCCCTTGCTGAGGACTTTCAGGCCATGCAGGCACAGACAGCACTGCCCACCAGGGAGGAGATGAGAGAGAGAGTCACAGATGGGGGACATTAGCCGCATGGCTTCATGCTCTGCAGGGAAGTGCTCTGCCGCAGTGCTGAGGAACAGGCTGGAAACATGTAAAGATGAGAGAGCAAAATCCTTGCAGCTTACTGCCCTTCTCCTCTCCCTAATATCCTCTGCTGGGTAGAAGTCCATAAAACTTAACAAGGCACTGGAGTATTTGTGCTGCAGTAAACGGGAGGGAAATGTCTGAGATGCCACAGTGAGAACACAGGTGGGGGAGCTGCATTGGCTCCTGGCATTTGTAAAATAAATGGATATTTTCCATTCATTGCAACGTGGACGGCTGAGGATGAACAGAGTGGGTGGGAACCCACTCCAGGTTTGGGAATTCCTGATGGGTTTAGCCTGTACATCTTCCACTCTTGAAATGTCTTTAAGATTTTCCACACCAACCTCCCTCTGGGTGACCGTGTTAAAAGCGGCAGGGCAGAGGGGACACAGTTTCATTCCAAGCTTTCCCACCACAAAGGGGGAAAACAGGCTTTGTCTTTGGAACAGAGAGGGAACCCAGCTCCTCTGGTGGGTGCATTCCCAGGAGAAAGATTTTTTTAACATCTCTGGCTAAATGCCACTTGTGTATCATGGTTTATAGAGCAGTGCCTTCCTGCTGGGAAGTCATGCAGTGCTGGAACCTAGTAATTAGTTTAATGCTCAGAGCTTGCTGCTGAACGGTGGGTGCTAATCTCCACTCTACAATTAATCTCACAGATTTATCAGTTCCTCTGTGATGAGGGAGTAAGTCTGTGGGTTACATTCATCTGTCCCTGAAGAAAGAGATGGTGTTTCAACCAGAAAGAACCCTGTTTCGTTTTATGGTCCTTTTTTACTTGGTGATCTCTGTTGAAGATATATACCTGAAGGAAAACAGGGAGAGGGAAAATCCCTCCCTTTGCTCCAACCCTGTTAAATTTCATCTCCTTGTTGCCTCTTTTCTTCTCATAATCCATAATTCTTCTGTAACCCATAACTGAGATATCTGGGCAGGGATTTCATACTGCCCTCCACTGACAGAGCAGTCAGTGGATTTGCTGTGCATACTCAAGTTTTGTGCCTGATGTGGGGGGGGGGGTCTCAAAATTATTTCTTGCACTGCTGATGTGACATTAGTCATCACAGCAGCCAAAGAATACCGATTCTTCCACTTGGCAGCAGAACTGAAAAATTAGGTGGTGTTAAAAATCAGCTTGGATGAAACATGGATTCTCCTGTGAACCCAAAATCCTCTGAAAAATTTAATTTCACATCCAGCCAAAGCACTTGCCTTAAGTCCTATCAAACTATTTTGAGTTATTTAGATGCTTAGCATTATTTTTAGAAGTATTTTTAGAAGTCAAATTTCCAACAAAAAAAATGTGTTTGAATGAAAGTTGGGAAAATAAAACAAATTACTTTGTCCTTTCAGGAATGCAAAATCCTCTTGAAAAATTCTCACATAATCTCCTCTTGTTCATGACTACATGTAGATTTTGACTGGAGTAGTAGATTTTAACCGGATTTGTAGATTTTGACCAGATTTTACAAATTATTTTGATTTATTTCAGACTATTTTTAGCCATTTCATCAAGCATTTCTGTCCAGGTCCATTAATAAATAGAACAAGCACTTTCTCATCAGGAGTCCTTCATTCACAGCTTATTTTCTTTTCTAATTTCAATTGTCACCACCTCAAATTTTCTGGTTTTTGGTTCTGTGCTCCTTCACCAAACGTCCTACAAGATGACCACTGCTGAGTTTTCCTTGCAATGAAGGGATTTGCAGCAGTTCCCAAAGCAAATACCCAAGCGAGGTCCTGAGTAAAGCACGTGCTTCCTGTCTTTGCCTCTGCTGGTGTAGAAGCTTCTGCTTTTTGGTCTCTGGCTGCAACACAACCAATGGTGGAGATGTAGAGTGACCCCAGACAAGGGGAAGGACTTCATAGGGACACATGGCAGGTTTAGATTAGAAATTAGGAAGAAATTCTTCCCTGTGAGGGGGATGAGGCACCGGCAGATTGCCCAGAGAAGCTGTGGATGTCCCATCCCTGAAAGTGTTCAATGCAGGTTGGTTGGGACTTTAGGCAACATGATCTAGTGGGAGGTGTCCCTGCCCATGGCAGGGAGGTTGGAATAAGATGATCTTCAAGGTCCCTTCCAACCTAAACCATTCTAGGATTCTATGATATTAACATTTTGAAGGGGATAGACTGAAACAAGATGCTATTCACTGAGTGACTGATTAGCAAAATTTTGCCTATGACTTCTTAATACTACAATCCTTGTTTAGCTTCTCTCCCTCTTAATGTCCAGGTGACTGCGAGCCCTTCTCTGCAGGGAGGAGCAGAGGTGGGAGTAGAGGAGCATTTGTCTGGGGTTCTGCTGTGAGCGGAAGCTGCCTCTGATGGGGCTGAGGTTGAGCAGTGACTGGTCAAGGAGTCTGTAGCTGCTTAAAAGGAGTCCCAGAGTTCAGAGCAGATGAAAGACAGATTTTTAGTTAAATCTCCCCTGTACTGCTGTATTTCCAGCAAAATCAAGACTTGGGTGCTTGTAACAGGCTTGGAGGAGCTCTTCCTTTGATCAGCAGGGATTACACAGTCTAACCTCCAGCAAGTTCCTCCTTACCGGAGCTGAGGCACATCACACACAAACAGATTTGCTTACACATTGTTTCAGGTTGCTGCAGAGAAAAAATGTCCTATATTTTCCTTACAAGAGCACCAAGAAATTTCCCCAACCCTTTGATAGGGGGAGGGTGGGAGAAGAAGAAGAGGGAAAGGGAAAGAAAACAGAGGGGAAGGAACCTGTTGGGTTGAGTCTGAGCATTGCTGTTCTAGGGGAAGCTGTTCTCAAGGATATTAAGAGGAACTTTATTTTTATTAACTGCTCTTTTCAGAGAAAATGAACAAATGGGACCTCAGGTGCATCATTAGACGACAGGATAGTTCATAAGATAAGTGGCTGGCAGAGAACTACCTTTCTAACAGCTTAACAAGGGTAGGCAGAAATAGGCTGGGTGGCTGGAAGAAATCTTTGATGCTGTTGTGTATATTTATTATTTATTCTTCTGGCACAAATATAGCATCAAAAATATCAAAACCAAAAAAAGCCCATAAACTGCTGTCACTGGATTAGTTCTAGATCTCTGTAACCATGGCATCATGTAGTAATGACAAGAAAAATCAGCAACAATGGGAAAAAAACACCCAGCATTTATGACACTTGGAGGGTGAGGCAGACTTCCTTACTCTGGTGAGGATGCACCAGAAGGGATAAGAAAATCTGAGAGCATCTTACTAGCCTGGGCATCTGTGAAGCTCAGCTATGGTGGAAAATGCCACAAAACAATGGAATTGATCCCTTGTGTGTAAGATTGTGTGATACAGAGGATGGAGAGTGGATCCCCCCTGAAACCCTTTGCTGCCATTACAGATCACCTCAACCCCCACAGAACAGTGGGGAGGGCCCCAGTGCCTGCCTGAAGCCAAGAATGGAGATGGCTGCACCCTCTCAGCACCATGGTCGAGGCTCTTTGTCACTGTGACCTGCTGGTGTTCATCTCTGGGGGTGTGGCACTGCCAGTCCTCAGCCTCTGTCTCTCATGTTCATCCTATTTCAGTGCACTCTTTCCTTCCCCACTGTGCTCCCTCTCTCTTTGTGCCAACCTCCTGGGTCTGCAAGTCCTGCAGCTGCTGCAGTGGGAAGCTCTCCCTGGTGGCTGTACAGAGCAGAGGACTGTGCTGACATGAGAAGCAAGGCCCGAGCTTTATACTGCACAGAGTATTTATTGGAAAATTATATATATTCACTTTTTTTCTGGAATACTTTGGCTGGATTGGAAATATTTCAACTACCATCCAGGGATTAGGGAGCTTCTTTTAATCTGCTTTTGTTTGGTTTCTTTGCAGAAAAAGGAGTAAAAGCCTGCTCCAAAATGTCCTCCATGGAGGGACTGGGATTTGGCAATGTCATGCAGCGATGCCAGTGGATAACGGGATGTGATAACAATACAGTCTGACTGCCTCCCAGAGCCCCTTTGCAGAACGGGTCAGACTTCTCCCACAGACAGATTTGGGGCAGAAGTAACCAGTATTCTCCAGCCATCCATCTGGGAGCAAAGCTCAGGTTTAGGGTCTGTTTGTGCGGCCCTGGAGTCGCCCAGCAGCACAGAGCAGAACTGCCAATAAAAACCTTGGAGCAGAGATTTTCACAGCTGCCTAATGGGTCTAGAAATCTGATTTCTTCTAAAATAAGCAACCCAGGTCTGTAGTCACCATGTCCATCTCGGCAGCAGAGTGCACAGTGGGTCCCTCTGTGGCACAGCCAGTTAGTTGGAAAGTGAGAAGCCCCAAGAAATCAAAATTCTGCAATTCCAAACCCCGCTTTATTTTCCCTTCCTGGTTGCTTTGGCTTTTTCTCTCCTGGCAAGCCCCTCTCCCCAGCACTACTGCAGCTCTGCCTGCGTGCAGCCATCCCAGCCCCAGGAACAGCCCTGCCTGTGCAGCACTTTCTGGAGATGCCATTTCTCTTGCAGGCGTTCAGCCCATGGTGCATCGCAAAAAAATATCCCCAGCGGAGTGAACGATGCCAGTAAGACTCTTGCCTTCCCTCCACCTCCCAGGGCTACTTTCTGCCTTGGCTACGAGCCTGCTGCATCTTTGTGTGGTTAATAAAAATAACCTAAAAGTACTCGGGAGCAGACAGAGCAATCCCAGAGACTCCAAACATCTAAGGGGCTTTGTTTCCAAGGCAACATCGTGTCTCCTAGCTGCAAAAGGCCACGGGAATGAAGGCAGCCTATGGAAAATGAATAGCTAAATGACAACAACAACAAAAAAAATCTGCTGGGGAGCGTTTCAGAGAGGGAGGGGTGTTCGTTGGGGGGCCAGGAAAGAGTGAAGCTAAACAAGCCAGGAGTAGCTGCCCAGAGCATGCAAAGGGACAGGGTGCAATTTATCTCACGAGAAGCTCAGTCCTGCCCCCATTGAAATGCAGAGCACCACTTCCACAGACTTAATGGGAGCAGGCGAGCTTGCACAAATCAGCTATTCTTTTCTTTCCCCCCTTTTTTAAGCTACAGTGTTTGAAGATTGGAGCTAGTTAAAAATAATCTATTGTCCAAGGCAGAGACTTCCCCGGTCCCAGGAGCTCCCCAGCCAGGGCTGCTGCTCACTATTGATTTTGGTCACCTCAGTTTCCCACTGCCAGACTTGCCTCCTCCCTCCACAGCCCAGGGCAGTGAGACAGGCGGGAGGTGCCAGAGCACCAGAGCATCCCTTCAGCTCTTCCAGGAAAGAAGCATGTTTTCACCCCTTTTCCAAGGTTTCCAGAGCCGTGCAATGTGTTCATATCTGTGTGCAGTCCAAGCTGCAGTCAGTTCTTTCACTATGGCTGCAAGGATGGCTTTGCTCTTACAGCCTTTGGAGCCAACTGCCCGGATAGCAGACTTGGAGCATCAGGCACGGGGAAAGCACAGACCCCTCTGCCCCCCCGTCCCACCCATGACACTCATGGCCCCTGTGTGACAACACCCACCCTTGTTGAGGGCAGGCAGGCAGGTCTGGGGCTCCACCATGGTGCCTCTAATGTGCAAGCTGCCCTTATGTAAGTGACTGCTGCAGTCAAATGCCCCTGGGATCATTTATGGGATTGATATCAGGCAGGAGGGGGGAGGCTCCCCAGCGCCAGCCGGGACGCCTGCCTGCAGATGCACTGCTCCTGTCTTCCCTCTCCCTCGTGTCTCATGGGAGTGCTAAAAGCTGAGCATCATGATGCCAAGTAAGCTGCCAGAGCTTTTCCTCTGTGTCCCAGGAGGTGGCACGGGTGCCCTGGGAACATGACGGGCATTGGGTCAGGAGCTCCTCTGAGCTGGGTCTCTGCTCCTCAGCAGCACAACCTACATGGAGCTCCACCATGCCTGAAGTGGGATCCCAACACAACCAGGGGAGGAGGGAGCCTGGGCATTTCCCTGGGGTGGCCAGGAGGGATTGAGGACATCAGGGTTTGTTGGTGCTGGTCTCTGTCCTGGGCTGGAGTCAGCCCTGGGCTCAAGCTCTCCCTCTCCCTTCCTCAGAGACTCTTTGGGACGATGAACAACTCAGCCATTGATGTTCTGCCTGATGTTAAAACATTTTATTTAATTAATGATTTTTCTTTGTACCACCTCTCAATCAATACCATGTGGGCAAGAGGTTCCCAGAGGGAGAGCTGCTGAGAAATGCTCACCTCACACTTTTTTTTTCACACCGTCTGCTGTGGGCAGAGCCAATGCATCCACATGGATGGATGGATGGATGACTGCTATTTATTATTCATCTTGGTATGCGGAGCAGAGCCTCTGTCTGAACAAGCTTTGAGATTATGAGGTTTGCTTCTCACTCCTCCTCCTTGAAATGGTTTTAAATTTAGCTTAACTTCAGGGAATTCCTCTGAAATTGCCCTGGAGAAGCAAGGCTGAAATTTGGTCCCTATAGATCTGCCCAGAGCTGGAGGGCTGCCATGGGAAGCCTGCCTGCAGGGAAATAGAGCTGGCCTGCTTCACCACCGATCCCGACGGGCAGTGCTGGTGTGTCACCCTCCCTGACTCCTGGAGAGCAGTTGAGTACATGCAGAGCAGGGCCAGGAGGCACAGGCTGCTGGAAAAGCGGGGGACCAGTCTGACCAGTCATTCTGTTCCCCCTCTTCCCAGGGGACATTCAATAGGGAAAAACCCAGGCAACTGGGAGCTCCTGGGGCTTGTGGATAGACCAGTAGGGATAAGACTTGATTTAAGAATGGGGAGAGCAGGGACTTGGATGTTTGTATCAAAACCACCACAGCCATTTTACCTTCTTGTGCCCATTTCATCCTTCTTGCAAGTACCCACTGAGAGTATTCTGCATTTACTAATTTTCTATCCTAAACTCCTTTGCTGTGTTCCTGGATCACCTTCCACTGCCATAACTTTCATCCTTACAGGCTGAACTTCACTTCTACATGAAATGATTCCTACAAATCACATTGAGTTTTCACTTGCAAATACTCTTGGACCACTTTCAAGGCACTCACCCCCACTTAACCATGACATAAATTACTCTCTGTACGGCTGGTTGTTAAAATAGTTCAAAATATTAATACAGGAGCTGGGATTTTCCAAGGTACTTGGTATTGACCTAACCTGATTCACACTGGGCTTGACTGTAAATTGCTAGCAACAGGGAACAATTAATGTTCCTGAAAATCCCATCGCTTGGACATAATGATAGAGAAAATAGATTTTGCAGGATACATTATTATTGGCTTGTAAAATATTCTCACCCAGTTGTCTTTAAAAATGCATCTGCTCAGGCTGTTAATGGCATTTGCATGGACAGTCTTGTCATTATGTCTGAATGAATAAATCGTATTGATATATACCATAATAAATTTATAGAATAAGAGCTAAAATACAGCCAGCTGGGTGGCTGGATTATACTTTTTTGGAGTATTTGCTGGCAAATGTCTCATATTTTGGTTTTTCCAGAGGACTGAACAGGGGATATAACCTGTAACCCTTGGTCCTAACCTGACCAGGTGATAATCATCTGTTGAGCAGTCAGGGCACTCCAACCCCCACCTAAAAACCTGCCTGCCCCTTCATTTTCTGTGCCACCCTTCTGCTTCAGGGGGCTTAGCTCATTGACTTGGGCTCGACAGACACACACACTCTGAGGCTGGCTTCCAGACCCTCAGCCAAGGATAGACAATTCATGCTTACATCTCCTCCACAGATAAAAACTGTCAAGCTTTCAACCTGCCTTTGAGCTGATATCTTCAGAGTAATAGGTCAGGCTGGAAATGCATTTCCAACCCTTGTCTGCCTACCAGAAGCAAGCTCTCCTTTGCTCCTTACCACTCCTTGTGAGCCACAGCACTCAGTAATGAGGCCATTGATGGAGCAGTGGTATGTTCTTTTGTCCCTGCCAAAACCCCGCTCCCTCCTATTCAACTCAACAAGATGTGAAGCCCTGGTGCTGCCAAGTGTCTTTTCAGCTGCCAAAGGAAAAGGAGCTAATCAAACGAGGAAAAGAGCCCAAGTACCAGGCTCCATTCCCAGCTCAAAGCCTGTGGATACAATACCCACCAGCTGGCCTGGTCGGCTCTGAGCAGCTCCTGTTCTGCCCGTCCTGGGGCGAGAGCTGTGGGCTCTGCTGCTCCCGGTCCGCATTACTGCTGCCTCAGTTAGCCCGTGTTGGAAAGCTGCTGCATTGATCCCTCTCAAGGCACACCACAGCCTGTACTTGTTAGTCCTTTATTTTTTCTTAAATTCTGTTCTGCAATGCCAGCTTCCTATCTCTCCCCTCCTTATTTCCCACACAAGGAGAAAAGCCTCATGCTGTGCCTTTCATGTCCCTTGGCCTGTCAGTGGGCAGCACCTTTGAAGTCATCTTTTTGGCCTCTGTTTTGAACTCTGCATCTCAAACATTTTCTCTGCAAAAAATGGGAGAAGACTGTTGGTTTTCAGTATCAGTATTTGAAACAGTGTTTGGGTCATCCTCCCGTAGAACTGCTTGGTCAGTGACGCTCACAGACCTGTCTGGGCAGGGCCATCAGCCCGCACTGCTGTGTTGATTCTGCTGCTGCTCCACGCCAGATGAGGATGGGGTTTGTTCTTGGCCACATCCCGATCTGCTTCTCCACAACATTCTTCCATCTCTTCATTTTTAGCACTGACATTAAGTATTTAGAGCATAAAATGACTAATTTGCCTCTGCAGCCGCTATGTTTTGAGGCCATTTGGGAATCGCTGAAGTTATTTGCCACCTACAGCCCAGTGAGTTTTATAAAGGGATCATACATTTCCATACTACTTCTTCCTTCCAACTGCTTATTTACCACAGAGCCACCACTGTGACAATGACTGGGGGGCAGCCTCTGCTGAGGTTAAACGTAGAGATTATTGAACAGCCTGCTTACTACGCACAACAGTTTAGGATGGGAGGTGAAAATGCTGCTTTGCCAAATGAGTAACACCAAGTTATCTGTTTCAGCTGGAGCTGTTTCAGTGCTTTTGGCATTTCTAGGGCTAATGGACACCGCAAAGAATATTTAAGGAGACAAAAAATAATCTGCACGCTTTGGAGGTTGGCCACAGTGTTGCTGTAAATGCCTCTCTGCTTTTGTAAAAGATGCCACAGGCCCTTCAAAGGTCATGGGTGCTCAGCTGCTCGGGGTCACATCTCTCCTGCCAACACAGGGCCCCTCTCATTGAAGGGAGAAGCAGGACAGCTCTGAGGTGGAGAAGGATGCAGTATGCTCAGCAGCCCTGCATCCCTCCACTGATGCTCTCCTCCCTCACTGGAAAGCCTGCCTGAGCAATCTATCCTTGGGTGCACTGATCCTGGCTTGGCCAGAGTTGCTGGAGGAGGGGGCAGCCTTGGCATTGCCATTGCAAACCATCCCAGGCTGGTGATGTTGCTGACACAGCACTCGTGAGACAGGGAGCAGTGTCATGGGGCCGAGCTGGTGAGCAGCACAGTGCTCCCCAAACCCAGGCATTGCAAATACACAGGGGCTGGTCAGTGTCAGCAATGGTGCTGGTGCCATATCACAGAGGGGTCAGCAAAGCCACTCCTGATGGACCTTTGACTGCTCATGCTGAACCCTGTCTCATGGCTACCCCGTACGTCACTAATCCACAGCACTGAGGTGCTGGGTCTTTGATGACCTTGCCCTGCTGTGATGTGAAGGTGGCACAGGAGCTTTCCAGCAGCTCTGCTCCCAGCCTCAACATGGGAGGTGAAGTTTGGGACATGCCACTTGTGGGCCCACACTCCCTGCTATCAGAGCCCATGATCTTCACACTGCAGACCTCACCTGTGTTTTGGCTCATTCACCTCATCACCTGTGTTTTGGCTCATTCTTTGGCTCCCGGAAAACCTCTTCTGCTCTCTGGCTGGGCTAGGCATGGTCTGGCTGCATCTGCACTTAATGCTTGCTGAAGCCTCAAGACATGAGCCGGTGGCCTTTCTCTAGAGGCTTAACTGAAGGGATCATGGTCTACAGCCGGCAATATCTTGTCAACCCAGTTTCTGTTTATTATCATGGGTTTGGTGAGTCTTGCCTGCAACACTCACGTGTGACCTCTGCATGTTGCTGAATTAGGGATAACAAACAATGGTGTTTTGAAGGGAATATCTTTCTGAGCTGTGTGTGTCAGGTGTCAGGTGCTGGTGCCCTTCTCTGTCTGACATCTGTGCCCTGGAAAAAGCTTTGCTTGCTCCATGGGAGTGCTGTCTCCTCACCTTTAGCCATGCTACCTTCACCTGCCCATCCAAAACCGAACCAGAGTTTGTGTGATGTGGTATCTTACCTGCTTTCACTGCACTCCAGCAAGTTTTCTTTCTCTTCTTCATTTCTATGAGAAGCTGAACAAAGCCTGCTCCACCATTAGGGCCTTGTCAAACAAATAACACCCCACCAAACTTCCCATCCCACTGCTCCAGTGGGACTCATAACCTTACAAGCTTTTCCATTTTAATGTGAATGGTCCTCATCCCCCAGCTGGGGCAATGACCACTGGCAGGAATTTTCTGTATTAGTAAATATTTCCCTGCTACTGTGAAGAGGCTGTTTTTCCCATTCTTCGTATCAGATGAAGATAGCTGTTCTGCCAGCTCACCATGTAAATTTAATAGCATTCCAAAACCTCTGTCCTACATAAATATGAATGTATTTCATCCAAGAGGAACCTTTTTATGAAGGAGCTGCATTGCTAAATCATTCAGAAGGTTATTGTTTGAAGTACTTGCAGTCAACGGTGTCTTGGTGATTACAGCTCAAAAAGGGAGGGAGGGTGGAGGAAAAGAATGAGTGGGAATCATGGAAACCTCTTTAAATGAGGGAGCTTATGTACCAAGATCATCAAGGTATAAGCAGGGCATTGCCAACCAGCAGGTCTGGCCCCAGGAGGATGGGCCAGCTGCAAGCAGCTCTACAAATTATTCACTGGCAATTTCTTTCTTGCTGCTGCCCTGACTTATTTACACTCCAAAAGATTTCTGAAGTGTGTTTATTTAAGAAAGATAAATCCAGAGGCTCTGGAAGGGGAGAGGAGCTTTCCAAAGGAATCAGGCCCTGGCACGACACAATTCATTTCACTCATTAACCCCTCCTCACAAGGAACACACTAAGTGCTTATGCATTATGCATCATCAGGAAATTCTGATTTGATGGAGACTGAAGGTTAAAAGGCATTTCTGTGCTTTTCCTTACTCATTGTCATGCTGGAAGATGGAGAGATATCATGGAGGTGGGGAAAACTGGGGGAGTGAGAGCCCCTGTACCCTGACACTGAGTGCCACAGTGCAGATGGGAAAAGCTTCACTGTTGTGGAAGGACATGTGTTCCCCTGACGTTAATGTCTCCTACTGAATTCAAACATTTCCACCCTCTTTAGTAAATTCCCTGCTTTCTTTGAACAGTTTTGTGTCATCAGTACACAAACCCACCCAAATCCTCACCTTCAGACCTGTTAAGAAACATAGTTCTGGGTACTGCAAGAACTTGGAGAAGGCACAAGGTCCAAACAGAGACCTTGTTCAGGCACTACACCTTCCTAAGTTTGTAAACCAGCAGCTGGCAGACCTCAGAGTTTCTAAGCTGATTTCAGTCATTTAATTGATAATGCAGCTGTAGATATCTACATCTCTGTCCTTTACTTTTTACTGATTCATCTGTTCCTCAAGCAAATGTTTAAAATTAATTTGCTTTTGTACACCTGCAAGTTGCAAGCGTTGTATTGTAAGATGTCAGTCCAATCTTTTGGAGGGCACATGTTTATCCACCCATAACAAGCTGAATGTATATCACAGGTAGCTGTAAGGGATAAAAGCCTTTTTAGCCTGCAAAAGTGTCCTTTGGGAGCATGTGCCTCACAAACAAGAACCCCCAGCAGCATTTCAGAGACATCCATCATGGCCATCGTTCTCCTGGTTGTGGTGCAAGGCATCTAAGACTGATGCCTGGAGCAGCCCAGGTCTCTTGGGTTACCATGGGATGACAGTGCCATATCATTTTGCTGTTGATGTAACTCCAAATAAGAAGTACTTATTTTCTTGTTGCTTTGCTCCTCCACGTGATGCTGTTCAGCCCTTTCTAACAGCAAAGGTTAGGACCACATCTTGTTTTTACTTAGGTTCAGCTGCATGGATAATTCATATGAAGTGCTCACTCCCAGTGCTGCTGGCTGGAAAGGCACCTCTGACACCACTGGCCTGGCCCCACTCTGGCGCTTGAACATCATGTACTCATTTTCATGATGAGTGAAAGATGTCTTTCAGACTTCTGCTGAAAGTTCTGCTGAGCTGCTCAGGGTTCAGAATTTTGTTTTCAGGCAATGGGCTTTCACAGTCAGGTACTCCTCATGCATTGCAATAGGATGAAGCTATTAAAAATACAATTTAATTTTGGTCTCTCTGCTGATCAGTGCAGTGGGAATTCTCACTTTACTCAAACTTTAATGTTTTCCTTGTAAATTTCAGTAAAATCAGTAATTGGTCTGATAATTGAATTTTCAGATCATGTATCAAAGGAATAATGGCATGCATGGGATAAGTAGCAGTCTGCCTCTGGAAGCCCAAACATCTGAAATGGAAAATTCTGCAGAATTTAGATAAAGATTTGAATATACTGCTGTGAAGCTAAGAATAGACCATATTATTTATATCGTCAAAGGAAGCAGCAGAAATCACAGCGATCTTCAGAGACTAAAGATGGTCCGACAGTTATGCACAGGAATTGTGCTCGTGGAGCTGACGTGGAAAGTTCCTGACGTCTCAGCACAGGCACACCACTCCCACAGGGCCCCGTGCACCAGCCAGCATTTCATGCAGAAGAGAAATGCCAGGCTTTTCCCTCCTGGAAGACACACTCAGGGGATCTTCCAAGTACCTAGGCAGAGAGTGGGCAGTAACGTGCCCAGGGCAGAGGTGCCTTGTGCCCCACCAGGTGTTATCTGCCCTGCTCTGAAGTCCCTGTGTGCTGCATTGTGTCCCACGTTTCTGATGGAGAGACTAATTTCAGAGGTTCATTAGTGTTTTCCTGTTGAGTTATTCTTGAAGTCCACTCCTTAGTAGGAGCTGACTTTTAACTAGATTGGAGAATAAATTAAATAGCTGGCAAGAAAAATTCAAAACATCCTTTCAATTAAAAATAAAATAAAATATAGGCCATAACAGATGCCTGCATTTCTCTGAAGTTCACATACTTTAAGAACTGTATCCCTCTCTCCTGGGACCATGACAGCCACACTCTGTTTTTCCTGTACTTCAGATGCTTTCAAGCTTGGAAGCATTTCCAGAAATACAATAAATGCCTCCTTTCAGCCCTTGTTTAATTATTCTTTCTTTTATCCCAGGCATGTTTCTTGTCTTTCACTGACACTTTCCAACTTCTCATCTAGTTCACTATCTCCCAAATTCAAGGTGACCATCTCCAACCCTGAAAAAGATGGAGGGGTCCTGTTTCCTCTCTCTCCCAGTTTGTGCCTTCAGTGGCTTTGGTGATATTGCTTCTGCTCACATTCACATGCAGGAGAGGAGAATGAGAGCTCGTGAGCCCAGTCCTGCTGGGTCTGTGTGATACCTTCTTCCATCAAGTCAAGGCTCCAGGGATGTGTGAGAGGAAGGTTGGAGCGTGCCCATCCGCAGGGGTAGGAGACAGATGCTGGGTGGGAAGCACAGCTGCAGCCCGCTCCGAGAGGCTCAGGTGCCAGATGAAAGATCTGCTTTCCTGGGAGGAACAGGCAGTGCCAAGCACATGCTGCATCCAGGACTCTCCCCTGCAGAGGAGGGGAGCAGGGGCTGTTCTCACACTGCCTACGTGGGTGCCACCAGCCTCTTCAAGGAGCTGCAGTCAACACTTGCAAAGAAGGTGATCACTCATCGCTCTCATCATCTTAGGTGTGGAGGGAGAGATGATGTTCACACTAATTCAGGCTTTATTATTTTTTTCTTTTTTTTTCTTTTTTTTTTTTTTTTACATGAGATGTCTTATATGGCTTTGCCAATCCTATGTCCATCAGAGCCAGCTGGATGCTGGGGTTTCTTCTCAGTGCCATGACAAGAACTTACACTGGTTTTTGCAAAACAAATGTGCCAACAGATTTTGGCAGGTGTTTCTCCCCATGCCCTGTTTAAATATTATTCAACTTCAGCAGTATCAAATGTTTGCACTACAGTAATGGCAAAATAGCTTCCTGCTTTTTCCTTAAATTTTAATTTTCCTCTCACTTTCATTTATCAGCTAAGCACTGGTATTGCTACGTAGGAAAAATGAAGATATTCAAACTGTTGTGCTCAGCTTTTCATTGTCAAATATTCCTGCAGAACCACCTTCCCTGAAAATGGTGGATTTTGAAAAATCAGCATTTTTAGACAGAAAATTACTTCCAGGGAAATAAATAAAATTGGATAAGAGTACATGTGCTGGCATTAGCTCAGCTCCTTCCATCTCGGGGAAGGGGAGTTGTTTTAAAATTCAGTCACTTGGATGTGCAGGAAAAAATGGCTTTGATTTGTTTTGATGATTAAAATGTCCAAAAATATCAGTTTCCTGTCCATCATTGAGTGTGTTTATGTCAGACAGCAAGATGAAGGAAAGTTTATCCTTGAACAGTAACAGAAGACCAAGACACTGGCTACTTCCAGCTGCCAAGGGCCACTTGCTACGGCAGGCCTTGGTAGTCATTTCCACATTAGAACCAACCACTGTGTCAAAGTTAAAGGCTTCTGCAGACACAGAAATCTACCAGGAATTCTGTGCTAACTGATCCATCAGGCAGGTTTTGCTGACAGCATTTAAGTAGCAGAAGTGCTGTCACTCTGATGGTGAGCACCCCCAAGTAGCACTGTGGGGATAGGAAGCAATCCCTGGCTTCATCCTTCAGCATTACACAGATGATGTTAACTACACGTTACTGGGAAGAAAACATGGTCCATCTACTACATTTCAAGTGTGAGATGGGCAAAGAGAAGGGGCTTTGTAGTGGTTTAACAGTTCACAGCATCCTCAAAGGGTGACAGCCATGCTGTAGGGCGAGGAGAGCTCTTGGGCTGCTCAGGTTCCCTGGTCACTGCTGGTACCAGGCATTGTGGGAGGAAAAGAAAGGGTGGTTGTGTAGCTCTGAGATACACATGGGGTGACTGTGAGATTGGCAGCCCCTTCTTCTCAAATATGCTGATGAAAATACAGCCTGAGAGGAATTTTCAAAAGGTATGTAAAGCTGTGGAGAAGTAGGTGATTTGCAAGCAATGACGAAGAAGTGGTGGAGGGAAAGGATGCTCTCAACAGCAAATTACTTTCCAGAGTCAGATGTGTATGATCGCACTCTGGGCAGCACCAGGGATGTGTCTTTACCCAGAGCCAGCTCTTCCCCCATGCAGTTCACACAGCAACCATGCTTCTCCAGGAAAATGTCAGGGGAACATACTGCTGTGATGGCCTCAGTAGCATTCCTTCCTCATGCATTCCTGGGGAGCCTGGCAGAGATAAGCCCTCCTAAGTCAGTGGGCAGCACATACACAGGGGAGCACTGCTGCCTTTCCATGGGGCACAGGCAGCCAGGCTCAGCGGCTGCCACGCAAACACACCTCACACAGAGCCAAAGCACTGAACCCACCTTCCAGAACCCTGCAGGCTCACTGAAGGAACAGCAGTGAGAAAGGCAGATGAACAAGTGTTAACAGACTGACAGATGTTTCCAGTAGCAGCAAGCTGGACAGAGAGGTGTGGGATCCAGGAATCGTGTCTGTGGGCGAGCGCACATCAGAGTCAGGTTGGCTGGGGAGCAGACCCTGTTCTCACAACCAGTAACAGCTACAGCAAGCCTCAGCCTAAAGATGGTCTGTCAAATGTTTTGGGCCCAGTCTGTGGAGAATTTTTTTGTCAGGTGATTACACAGCTGGTACTTCTCATCTGCTAATGATGGTTAGCAGAGCCACATAAATGGACAGACTGCTGTACCAAAGGGGCTCTTGCTCTGAGGGACTGAGGAGTGCAGGATTCTGAAGGGCTGAGCAGATGCAAGGAAAGCACCTCTGTTGTTTTCTACTGTAAGTCAAAAGCACTATGCACTGCAGAGGATACATCATGTTCAAATGTAGCACTTTAGGGCTTCTGTTAGAAAATCCATACTCTGCTTTAAGGAACTTCTGACAAGCAACAACAGGAGATTAGCAGAGTACAGAGGGGCACTGAAGCTCCCAACAGCAGAGTTATTCTCTTTAAGATGAAGCTGTTGATAGGCAGCCAAGTTAAAAGTTGTCAAGATACAGATGATGTCTTCTCTTTCCCTTCACACTCATCCTTCTCTGCTAACCCTTTTAGCTTCTAACTGCATGCAATAGATGCTCTAAAACATTTACCTCTCTAAATCTGGAGAGGAAAAACTGCCCATTTTTTAAGGGTTACCCAAGTTATCTGCCCCTGGTCAATTCTGTCTGGAACCTGACTGCTCCTCTCCAGCCACCTGTTTGTCTGGAGGCAGCTTTGTGTCCTCTGAGCACAAAAGGACCCAAGACATGGCTTTGAGACTAAGAATCTAAGTTTTAGATACTTTTCTTTGGGAAAGAAGTAAGCTCAATCACCTTCACAATAAAGGCTTTTCTGGGCTCTGGCTCAACTGCTTGGGTATTGCAGCAGAGTAGGAGGAACTTCTGGTTTTAGGGTTCCTGCAATTGAGAGCAGTCAGGAGCTCAGCCACAGAGGAGAGGGAAACCCAAGAAGTGTGAAATCTAAGCCCTCATATTGTTTTTTTTTTTAAAGTTCCTAAAGAAGTGGAAAATAGCAAACTGTACCATCAACTTGGAAGTTTGACCCTTGGGGACTCCTCTGACTTTGACTTCTAAACATATTTTTTACCTCTTTGTAGCTTGTTTTTGCTCTTAATTATACTATTCAGATCCTGCTTTGTGTATGTGCTGTTTCCCTGCTCACCTTCTGGAAATGTGAAGCTGACTTGCCACCCTAAGGCTGTTCAGCAACCCACTGGTCAGATCCAGCCACAAAACCTCTCCATCAGACAATCCCATGGTGGTGCCCAGTGTGCCAGTGGTAAGTGCCACAAGGAGTGTGCAGGAACAGCAGATTTCAATTTGCTGTGTCCTAACTTCAGGCCTTGTACAGTCTGAAAGCCCTCTCCACTCACTTAAGCTTAATTGCACAAACTATTAAAGCTACCACCCAGCTCTGGAACTGACTGATCCAGGCCCTAAGTGCTTCCCAGCCCTTCCAGTGATATAGATGACAGTGGATTTGGATTCAGGTATCAGAAATTTCCAGCTGGCAAAACATAAAAGCTTGTAACTTTTAAAGTTTAGTAGGCTTCTCTCTTTCAATGCCTGTGTATGAAGGGTGTGAGGCTTGCTACTTGTTGGTACTGAGTCACTGGGATGCAGAACTTGGTCTGAAACACTGGGAAAGTTCACAGCTCCAAACTGACCTGACCCCTACTTAGGTTTTAGCTTTTATATTTTTCAGATTCTGTACTGCTTTAGTGTGTAATTCTGAGCTTCATATTAAGGAATGGTAAGCTCTCTTCGCCGAGTAGCTAGCCAAAACAATTCCTTTTCTAGCTTGGGACTTAGGACAACTGATCCAAATTTCAGGCCCAAGAGCATAAAAAATGTGGACTGAAGAGAGAAAAACAAGAAGGATGGGACTTCATAACCTAAAGCTATAACTGGACAATTGACTCCAATATGCAAATGGGCCAGAACTTATAAAAGTGAGAGACCTTGTTACCGGTCATCAATTTTGTGACCATTTTGGGTGTAGCCCTGGCTGGGCTCTTGTACTACCCAAGGTGTATCCATTGAGGCCTTTTAATAAATACCTATTTTATTCTTTAACTCCATCTAGCCTCTGTTCTAGGTCAGCCTTCACAAGGCATCACTACGACTTGGGATGCCTGTGTGATGATGAAATGTAACTTTAAGAACAGGTTCAAAACCTTAAGATTCCAGCACTGTGAGAAATAACTTGAAAGAATTTGGAGGAGTAACTTGCAAGAGTTTAGAGGACTAATAGGAAGTAGGGACTTAGCTAAAAGATACCCAGCATCTTTGAAGGCAGGAGAATTCTTAGGATGTGGCAACTGAATGAACAAATATTGCAACAGTCTCAGAGACTCAGAAATTTTCTCACCCATTACCAGGCAGATGAGTTTGGAAACATCAGCATACACCCTGTAGACCACCAAACTGGACTGTTCTGTGAGAGACCACTTACAGGGACAGAACTCCCTAAGGTTCTTCAAACCTCGTTTCGAGTTACCAAAGTAGTACAGCAAAGGCAAAAGGGAGGGTAAAATTGAGAGATGTGGAGGACAAAAGGCAGAAAGAAAGATACAAACCCAAGACAAATAAATATTGAGTACTGTTTCACTTCTGAGTTTTCTTCAGTGTAGAGAGCATACTCTGATGGACTTTTTCTTTCCCTGCCAGCCTGACATAAGCCCAAATAAAAACTAAAGCACATTTCCACAATGCAGGTTTTTCCCCCCATATCTCATCCTCTAACTGGTATTGGACATGGGTAGCTAATATAATCAAGAAAGTAAGCGCTAGAGTGAAGCTTGGAGTAAAGATCTGGAAAGCAAAGGTTATGGGAGGTGTGAATGGTCACTGGATACTTGGGACAGCTTGACATCATTGACCTCATGGGAAAAAAAAAAACCTAGAAGAGAAGCCATAGGGTGTTGAGGGAAAAGAAATAGCAGAAGAGGTTTATTGTCTCCTTGCACACATGCACAGCATTAGGTGAAAACACAGAAAGTGAGACTGCATACCTCACTATTGGTTATGGGTCAGGCTGTCACCTCACATTAAATCATCTCACTCAACAAGCAAAATCTCTTGCTGGGTAACTTTTCCCCAAATGCTCAATTTTTCTCCTATCAATTTTTACTACAACAGTAACTTTCTGCTTGAGGAAAAGCTGATGTTTATGATTACACTTCCAAAGGCCAAAGTTCCCCAAGAATCAGAACAGACCCGCGATTACCTGACAAGTATACTAGTTTAAAATCTCTTGTGGCAAAAAAAATCGATGGTGAAGCAAAAGTATACATAAATAGCAGTCAGCTTGCTGTCATTATCCCAAATACAAAAAACATTTGGGAACCTCTTTCATGTGCTGAATATTTCATTCAGTCCTGCAGTGCAGTGACTCCCTAAACCTTCTCAAGCTGAGCTCTGCTTTTGAGGCTCTAATTTGCTGTTGCCATGACATTGTTAATGTCTGAATTGCTTTTTTTAACCACTTTTTTTCTTTTTTTCAATCTCTTGCAGAGGCATTCTGAAATAGTGGGCATGAGCTGATCTTGTGGAACAATCTGCGTGTCCTCAAAAATAACAGACGAGTGTTCATTTTTACAAGCTTTTTGGCTGATAGAGCCTTGATGGATGGATAATTACAGTCTTGATGGATGATAGCTTTTTAATTGGAGAAACCACAATAAACCTATCTGACCTAAGTGAGATAGTTTTGGCTTTGGTGGCAGAAGGGAGAAGGGTGGGGGCTATTTCTTCTCTGTTTTTTCTTAAATAATGGCAATCAGAAAAAAATGTTATTAAAAAGAAGAAACATCCTTGTTCTCTTATGCTTAATCAGGCTTCCAGAGTGAGTAGAATGTACAGGATAACATTAAGTTTCTCAGCAGTGAGTTTATAAACATACTTGCTTCCCAGATCCAAATGAGAAGGTCAGCCTTAGCAGAATGGCATTACTTGCTCAGGAACATTTTTTTGCAGGAGATGTACTTCCTTTAATGGGGTAATATCTTCCAATTGCCTGGCTTCTTAATAAAACAGCAGCATTTGCTGTCCAAGGGTTTTTAAATGATGGTTTTGGTCATTATGAAGAATAGGTCAGCTCAGCCTCTCTGGGCTTTGAATCTTCCCTCTCTCTGATCAGCCAGCCTTGCTGAGAGTCATGCCCATCCCTTTGAGACTAGCAGCAAATGCTCCCATTTCACCCATAACAGCAGCTACCCCAGACTGGCAAATACCCCTCTGCCAGGGAGGGCGAGTACATGGACCCCAGGCTGTCTCTGCTTTCCTGAGGGGCAGATCTCAGGAGCCTTCTTAGCTTAAAGCTGAAGTGACACAGCTGAGGTCACCTGCTGTCACCTCCTCCCAGCAAATGTGTCCAGTACTAGTCCCAGTTCCCATTCCAGCATGGGCCTCAGATAGACTCCAAAGAGGAAAAGGTGGAAAAGGGAGAGACAATCCTCTGCCATCAGTATTTTGCCTTTGGGGTATGTCTCTGGTTACCAAGGCTAGAGAAGTGGGAAATGTTTAATGAGGGTAGAAACTTTAAAAAAAGTACCAAGCTTGATGGAATGAACAGCATATTCTTAGTAATATAATTTAGTTTTAAGTGGTCCTGTGAGGAGCAGGATGTTGGGTGTGATGAGCCTTATGGGTCCCTTCCAGCTGATATTCTGTGATTCTCTGATCCTCTAAAGGCACTGTTAGGATTGTAGATGGAACTTTAGCAACAGTCATGACGCAGAAGACAGACAGAAGGGTGATGATAATGCTCAGAGAGCTGTCCTTAGCTGTCAGATGTGGACCCTGCCAGCTCCCAGGAAGGGGCTGATACTGGGACAAACTGTGACACTGGTAGATCCCATACCTGTGAGCTGGGCTGAATTGTGGCATGTGCAGCAGTGATGTCTCTTAATGGCATTGGCTTAAATTCTGACATACCAAGCAGAGATCCAAACCAGTTGCTCCCAAACATTCACTCCAGCAGGAGAGATGGTGTTTCATCAATGCCCTGGCCAGATGTAGTTGGTGTCTTTTCAGTTTGATCTCTGCTGGGTGGCTCTAACCTGGGCAATTTCTTGAGCAAAGACTCCTCTCTCACTAGGGCTTCTCAAGTCAGTGATAAAATTCCTATTCAATGAAAGAAGTACAGGTCCACAAATGTTAGGTTTTTTGGGGCCATACAGAGTGCAAACCACTACTCAAAACCTAATAGTCCCGTAATGGCTCTAAATATTTCCGTGCTTCAGTCTCAGTTTTTATAGGTACATCTGAAAATAAATACTGCTCTTAGAACGCACTGACAGTGACATCTGATTATTTCCAGGAACCTACACTATAAAAATGTCTGCCAACCACTGAAAGGAACACAGATTGACATTTCAGATAACAAACAAATGCCTTTGATTTTCTCTGTGTGCCAAGGAACACTGATATTGTCTCTGTCTCCTGGGCATTCCTCAATGTGCCTCATTAGAACGTTATGAAATGTTGCTCTATTTGTTCTGTTGTAAAATACTAAAACAAGCCCTGGGGGCAGATTGACTCCGAGGGAGCTGGATGTGCTCAGGCTGAGGATTGGCCCTGTGCATGGGGATGCTTGTGCCTGGTGTGGTTGGGGCAGGGAGAGCTGGGAGAAGACGGGGAAAAAGGGAGAGACACTCCTTTGACACCTTCTGGCTGTTTTCTTCCAGTAGTTCAGCTAAGGAAAGTCCTAACCTGGAGCTGCTGCTCTTTAATGTAGAAGCTTGATCAGACCAGTTTTGCTGTATTAACACACATCTGCAGGATTTCAAAGGTTTCAGTCTCTAAGAAAGAGGTGGAGGCAAAGGCAGATAGAGAACATTTTTAGAAATGGTTGTTTTTCTGAAGTTGGAACTCTTAAGCTAAACAGATAGCTGAGAACATCTGAAAATACCAAGGGGTTTTTTTTTGTTTGTTTTTTTTTTAAATAAACACTTGCAAAGAGCAAACCAGAGATCTAAGGTTAAAACATGCATGGAAAAACTTTCTGTGTCTCATTTTGCCACTGCATTTAACAAGTCTACTACAGAGTTTCCTAATGATCCAAAGTGGTTATCAGATCTGCACAGACAGGGTGAACAGCCTACAAACAGTCACTTACAATACATAGAGAATCAGCCCACACCTCCTCTGCTATCCCAGATGCCAGTGTGTTAAAGGGGAATGTCTAATCCTGCCTTGTGCTAATCCCATCATGCTTGCTTTACTACATTAGTCCAGTTACTCCCAAGGTCTTTCCCTCTACTATGAATAATCTTGAAGCTCAAGTGGCAAAGGCCCATTTCCATTTTTAGAGATATAAATGTCAGCCACAAACTTAGATGTAGATTGGTCTGGAGATCTACCAAATATGGACTCTTCAAAATTCAGTCCTTTCAGAAAGGTCAGAAGTGACTGGGATTGCAAAATCTCCTCTAGCTTGGCAAGCTTGCTCTGAGTTGCCATGCTTTGGACTGAGTCCTGGCTTTGGACAGAGCTTCAACAGTGTCTTTTAATCCTGGTATTTCAGATATCGTGATGGGATGTTGCCATGTGGACTCACATCAGCTTTATGTACAAATCAAAATGGAACAAATTTGCTAGCTTCAAACCCTTGAAGAGTTTGCCCTGCATGATATGGTTAATACAAAACTCAAAAATACTGTGATGGGACAAATTAGAATGGCATGAAATAGGATTGTAGTTACAACATCTAATTAGAAAGCACTGTGAATTATACACTTTTTATTCTATGTAAGCTGGTTATAAATAGAACAGCACCAGCAAGATAGACCAACAAAAAGTTGCTTCTTGAAACCTGCAATGCAAAGGAGTATTATAGGATCAGCTCTTTTACCAGAAACCAGAGCGCTTTATGGCTCTGGTTAGCCCTGGATACCCTGGATAGCTGATTCCCAGGATAGCAAAGATTAGTTTCTCTGGTTCCACATGCCCAAAATAAGTATTTCAGCTTCTGGGTAGAGACTAAGGGGTTGTTGACAACATTGACAACATTTTTAAAGATTTTGCTTGAAGATGAGCTGCTTTCACTGAGGAATCATCTCTCAACCTACTGCACCTGTATCAGTCTAGCAGATAGAGAGGGTTGTTGAAACAGAGGGTTCTTGGATCTGTTGCTCTGTTCATAATGAGTATGTCTGTTACTTGTTCGAGGACTTTCTCTCTGGAGCACCTGGATATGGTGGTGGCAGCAGAACCTAACTGGGTAGGCTGCTGAGGTTTAGCACAGCCTGCAAAAGTATCTGCCTTCCTCCATCTACACATTAAGATGGAAATGGCTTTGCTGAAACAGGTGTCTCAGAGCTGGCTGGCTCCAGCATCCCTGGACTGATGTGTGAAGAAGGCAGGATGGCTGTTTCAGAGATAGTGGCAAGGTGCAGACCCAAAGGAACTGTCCCCTTCCCCTGTGGCACTGTATGTTTGCTACAGAACTTCTATTCCTGAATGGATGCCCAGGGATTCCCTGTGCTGACATCTCGGTGTCCTGGCATCATTTCTGTGAGACACACCAACTCTGTTTGACATTTAATAAACTGATCTGGTTTTAATTTTGTTTCTTAGCTGCGAATAAAGTGCCTTATTGCCACAACAGAAGGACATTGATAAAAGCATGGGAAAAGCAAGGTTGGATTACCCCTAGCCTTGTGTGGCTATTGTGTACAGAGTGGCTGTCAATCTGTATGTGTGTGCTGCCAGGACTGTGGGACACTTTGGTTTTGACTTGGTATGAGAGAGAGACAACATGCAGGCAGGTCTGCCATGGTTTCTTTCCTGACATCTCACCTTAGAGGGTGGAAAAAGAAGCCCGACTCCAGATAAACAGCCTTGGGCAGTTTGTACAGAACGAAAGGCTTCTGGCTTGTGCCTGTGCTTTCACAGGGGTGCTGACCAGCAGGTCTGTGCTCAGGGTGTGCTGGCAGTGAGCACAGCGGCGTTACCCTCTCTCCGCAGAGGGGCACTGCAGCATTTTGAAGCCCAGGGATGAAGGTTTGGTGGTGAGGATGGTCCACGTGAGCCGTCTGCCCTCTTAGGTTGCTCCCTGCCATGTTGTGTGTTGTATCTGCAGAGGCAGAGCCTGCTCTTGGAGCCAAGCCATTCCCAGCGATAAAGGATGGGACAGCTTTAGCCCTGTTTATTTCAGCCTGTCCCAGCCAAAAGCTCAACTTGTGGATGAAAGGAATAGCTGTTCAGAGAGCTAGGAGAGTACATGCAGATCTGACCTTTAGAATAACCTTTTGCAGTTACAGAGATGCTACGTTTATCACTCTACTACTTGTTATTCTATTTAGCATTCAGCTTGAATCTACTGCCCCTTTCTTTCCTGTAAGAGCTGCAAACAACCACCTAAGGATCTTTGCTGGTGGTCCTGCACATGAAATTGGATCTCCTTTCCTTCCGCACATCAAGCCCTTTATTTCTGACTGCTCCTAGAATATGTCCATTCAGATTTAGGTGCTGGTTACTACTTCACCTGCCCTGGATTTACACCTGTAATTTTCTGTGTCTGTGTAAAGATGCTGGTGGTTCAGCAAATTGTTTCACACAACATTGTGATGTCTGGTTCAAGCCCGGAATTATGGTAACCCTCAAGTCTCTGTGGCTCTGTAAGAATCTAATCTCAGTGCTACCACCTTTATCACAGGCATTAATGGGCACTTTTCATTAGCAGTCTCCCTTTCCAGGCCAACTGAGAGGAAACAGAAATGAAGCTGGTGTCTCCCTCTGGCATGCCTGGGCCTGGGCTGCCATTTGCAGAGGATACTTGAGCAAAGCTCACCTGAATCCTGCCACTTGCCTTGAGAGGAAGCAGTGATACTTACCCCAGCTCCTGCCCCAAAGAAGAGGAGCTGTCTGGTTCAGCAAGGAAGATCAGAGTGAAGTCAGCATTGCCTCTGCTCACCTGATGAGGCCCCACTCTTTAGCCCATAGATGATCCCTCCTCTCCAGAACAGCCAAGAAAAGAATACAGTTCAGTGCTGGTGGGGGAGATTAGGGACGAACTGGAAAATTGCCCTGGCACTACTAAACCTCCTTTGTGGTTTGAGTGTAGCAAACTGATCAGTAACTTGTGGTCTGAACTAGGAGCTGCATAATTAGTATGAAGCGAAATCTGATTTTTCTGGCTCGAGGAATTTGCTGGACTCATTCTTTCCGATCCCAGGCAATTCCCTCCAGCTTCTTACGGAAAAGGGCTTAGAACTGCACGGTGTGCTGGTGCTGCCGGACGCGTGTAATAGCGTTTGCACGGGCTGCTGGGGACAACATCTGTTTACATCTGGAATTTAGCTTGCAGAAAGCTGGTGCTTTGTGGTGGAGTTGGCTCCTGAGCTCAGTTCTCTTCTTAAAGGGTCACTGAAGACTCTTGAGCACTGGAACTAATTTCTGGCAATCTCTTGGAGGATTTCAAGGCAAGTCAGATAATGATAGTGTGAACTGATAGGCTTCCCCTTCCCATCAGCCTTTACTGTTTATTTGCTGTCCATTCTTTCTTGGCAAAGTTGATGGCAAAGGAGAAAGGGACACAGTGCAATAGCCTGCTCACTCTCTCCATCCTTTGTGCTCTTGGATTGGCCTGGAGATATGAAGCTGAAAATGTGTGCTGGCAAGCAGCCTGATCCCAGAACTGACCCCCAGGACTTTAGGGGACAGATGATTGGTGGTGAAAAGGCAGCTCAGAGCTGCTGCCGCCTGTATGGACTACCATTAGCAGCTCTCTCCTCATAATCTTTCTTCTTTTTACAAATGTATCAGTTGATCATATTTTCTGATAATTTGAAATGTGGTGGGCATGGCTTGCTCCTTGGCCATGCTGTGCAGCAGTGCCTGGGGAAGGACAGGCAGAGGTGTCTGTGTGGTGGCGTGGCTGGCTTGTGGTTAAAGGCAGCTGGGGGACACTGAGTCCAGACACTGCATGTGAGTGGGCCAGGCTTTGCACCCTACAGCTCTTTCAGGAATGAGAAGAGGAGAGCCAGAAAAGGGGTGTCACCCCAAGAGGAGGCTTTTAAGCTGATTCAACGCATGTGCATACATGACTGAAATAAGCACAGCTGTGGTTTGAGTCTGGGGAGCCTTGATGCTGAAATTGCTCAGAGTCCTCAAGCTGGAGAACAGGCTTCCTCTTCCTGGTATGCCATGCAGGGCTTTAGAGTTGGAATTGTTTCAAAGGTGTAATTTTTTTGCTTGCTTCACCAACAAGAAATATAAGATGCCCAACACTCAGTCTGCAACAACACAAAGATCATCTGATCCAAAACCTCAGCCCTGCAGAGCCTTACATGCTGCTACAAATCATCCTAGAGCCTTCCCCGAGGTTCTGTTCTTGAAGAGAAAGTTGAGGAAATAAGGATTTTTGCCTACTCACTGGTCACAAGACCTGCCTGAACTTGGCTCACAATCCACTGTAATGCTGAATATGGTCTTTTCAGCCTTGGTACGACTTTTGCCTCTGGAGCAAATTAAATTAAGAAGGCTGCAACAGCAGCATGCACACCCCAACTGCAGACAGCAGATTTAACCTGGTGCCATTTCTTGGGTGAAGGATCTCATGAGTGGAAGTGAGCGTGGGAAGACTCAAAAGCCACAGCAGCTATGAGATGCAGAACTTGAACTCACTAGCAAAAGGTGTTCATCTTGGTGGAAGCTGCCTGCAATGTGCATTGAGGGAAGCTGGAGTAAGACAAAAGCCTAATTTAATACCAAGGAACTCAAATGAGGACAGCACAGATATCACCGGTTAGAAACATGCCCATGGTAGAGGAACTTGGCAAGAAAAAAGCTTTCTATAGCTTATAGGACCAACAACAGCAATGACAAAGAATAAAAGCTGGAAGAAAAATGGCTGTGAGACCTTTAGCTAAGGTGCTGGTGAGGTGGTGAAGAAAAGCTACCTTGAAATTCCCCTGTCTTTGGCATCCACAATGTCACACCTCCAGATAGGCTGTGTTGCAAACCTGCCCTGCAGAAAAGAAAATATTCCACAAATGGGATGACATGTGGAAGGGAGAAACAGATGTGAGACCTGCTCCTCACTTGGAAGAAATTAATTTGTAACTTTACAGAACTAACTCAAACTCACGGGATGGTGTCTACTGGCACCTCTTTCTTCTCAGAAAAAAAAATCTTTTATTGCCTGTAATATCATCTACCAGCACTAAAAGCTCTCACCATTTTAAATAAAAACACAGTAAAATTGGCAAGCCACACAATTTCCTGGACCCAGAAAACTCTACTTCTCTGCCATTGCCTCCTTTTGCTTGGCTTTGATGTCACGGACAGAGACATGGGTGGGAGCAGGGCCGAGCTGTGATCCAAAGGGAGTGAGCAAGGCTGTGTCCTGCTGTGCCCTTCCTGAGGAGGACTGGGCAATGAGGTTTCTCCTCTGGAGCACAGCAGATGCTGGCAGTTAGAAGGGAGCAGGATGGGACCCTTTTTCTTTCCCAAACATGTAAAGGGTTATTTTGGAGATGTAATTCTGTTTGTATCCTCTCTCGTTGCTGGATGCTTCTCTTCCTCTGTGCAGTACAGTCCCCTCCCATCCCTACTGGTTAAACCATATCTAACCAGAAGCAATTTCTCTGGGGGACAGTCTTGCTCCAGTTTTACTGTCAGACTAACTAAAGAGTAACTGGTTGTATTCAACACATGACCATACAACCTGAATACCCAACTGAACATCTGTAAGGTGTATTCAGCACGTAAGATTGACTTAGTACCCCGCTTCACATAAAGGAACAAACATCTGCCCAGGGAGGTTTCAAATACAGAAAGGTCGGTGACAACCATGTGGCTACCCTGAGCATTTACTGTAGGATTACTCCTGTGTGTCACTTGAGTCTCCGTTCCCACGATCTCAGTGTAAATCAAGAGTAATTCCCCTCTAATCAATGGAGTTAATCTAGTCTAAAACCAATCTGTAGGCAAATGAGGACTTAATTATACATAGCCAACCTAGGGGAATTATTTCTTAGGAAGGGAAAAGTATCTAGCAACAGTCTCACCGTCAACACAGATACAGTGTGTGGCAAACCAGAAACTCCTACAGCCCTGGAAAACGAGTAGTACAGCAAAAAGGAAGAAATGTGTTCAAAGCCTGTGGGTGAGATTTTCTTTGGCTCCTGAGTGGGTTTTGACACTCGGAAGGGATGTGCTGTGCTGCCTGGAGCGATTCCGGGGTGACGTGATGCAGATGTGGGTCTCTGCTGGGGAAGGATGAGCTGTCCTGGGGCCCACAGTAACTATCTATCAAAAACCCTAAACTAGACACAGGCTCATTCACATGTCCTGCACCTTTTTCCTCCACATTTTCACTCTGATTTTGATCACAAGGCTAAACATTGCCAAGGTGCAAAATGATATTGTTTCACAGCAGATATTGAGGCTTTGTTGTTTCTAACCTTCATTTGGAGCTTGATTCTTTCCTTCCTTTCAATGGAACACCAAGAACTTCTGCCCAGTCACCTGCCACAGCAATTCTGAGCTGGGTGAATGGCATCTTTGAGCTCCTGCAGCCCTGGGTGAGGCTGGTCTCTGCTGCACTGCCAGGCACCCTCACATCAGATTCAGTGAGTGAGACTGAGGTCAAAGCAGTAATTGCAGCTGTTAAATGAGTTCCCTTGTGGTATCTTTAATTGGACATTACCAAGGTACACAATACTGATTAACAGCCTCAGTAAAACCTGTATTTGGGTAATAAAGTCTTCATGTGTGGCAGACATTCTGCCATCCCCATGATTGATGCAGTGCAAGGGACACGTTTGAGGTGCCACCATGCCACTGTGCCTCTCTGTGAGGGAAGGCAGCTGCCCACTCTCAGCTGCTGATCCAGCCTACGAGAAGCAGCTGCTCACTTTGGAGGGACAGGGTTCCCCTTGGGTGGTGTGGGGCTCGGGCACAGCATGGGCACATTTTAGCTTCCTTAAGGACAGCGATCAGCTAGGAGCTCTGTGTCCTTGCCTCACCAGCTCAGCAAAACTCCTCTTTTGGAAGAATGGGACTTCAAAGCCACAGGCCATGAAATGGCTTCTCTGCTCCAGTGTGTTCCCTTGTCTGGGTTCATTCCAGGCTGTGAAGGGAGTGGGCTGTCAGCGAGGCCTGCACACACCTCCCTGCTGAAGCTGACAGTGAAGCCTGCTGTCACAGAGTGCGAGGTGGCCAAGCACCTGGGTTCAGTGTGCCCTTGGACCTGGTGCTCCTGCGAGGACACCTGACATCGTGTCCCTTCAGGGCTGAATTGTTTTGGGGTCTCTGGCCAGAGCAGACCATGGCAGAATAAAAAAAGCCCTGAGTTTGTGAGCATCTGCTGTAAGCAAGGAACATGTTCCATGTTCCGTGTTCCTCCTCTCCCGTGTGTTTGGGCACAACAAAGCAGCTGCTCACACTCTCCTTCCTCCATCCCAAGCTGTGTCAAGCCCAGCCTGCCTGTGCTCCTGCCATTTTGGAGCAAAGACTGCCCCTCACCACCATCCCTGAGTAAGCATCATACAACAAAGCCAAGGGATAGATCCCTTGTTTTATGCCTTTTTGTGACTTATGCATCAGAGATCTGTTTAAGGCCAGGAATACCCAATATAAATGTTTTCATTTTACATCTGGAAACATTCAAATCATATGAACATCATAGTAGGCATGTGGAAAATAAATATTTTTAATGGCATTCCTAAAACTGGTGAGTAAGCAGCATGACTCAGCAGTGCTTCCCAACATTTCCCAGAAGAGATGGAAATAAATCTACTTAATAACTGACATGTATTTGAGATGTGCTGAGTAGTTAGTAGCTATCTGCAATTGCTGCTTGGAGAGCTGACTTGCAATCATACCTGAAGGCAGCATCCTGCCAGTGCAAGGCTGCGGCCAGATGCAACCTGAACTTCAGTCTCAAGCATGGTGGTGACTTTCTGGAAGGACTTCAACAAGTGCCTGATCACCCATGCAGGCAGAAACACACCTTTGAAGCTTCTGCCATGCCAGTGTTTACCTTCAGTGCCTCTGTTGTGAGTACATCAAATGCCTAGACACATTTTTTCATCCTGGCTTACAAGCCCTTCAATCCTTTTATGATGGACAGAAAGGCTCTAGTGAAGGACAGACAGTATCTGCCTGTGTTCACCAGCACCAGACGCCATCCAGGGCAAGGCCACTGCCACCTGCTCTGTGGGGAGTGGCTGCACTGAGCTCCTTCTGATAAGATGGAATCTGCCTTGGCCTGGCTGTGCCATCCACCAAGGAGTGAATGGGATGTGCAGCCAGCTCTATCCTGACCCTAGACCCGGGAACTGTCAGGAAGCCCCTTTTCAAGGAACAAGGTTTTCCCCTTCTCAGGGCTCTGCTCCACCTGCCAAATATTTTTGAACAGTTTATCTTTTGTGCTGTCCCATTCTGGTGCTTTCCGGGGGCTTCCAGAGAAGTCATCTTCCATCAGTATCTTGTGGGAATGGAAAGCAGCACTCCACCTCTCATTAATTTGCCACTAATGTTACAGTCTCATGTCTGCTTCACCCTCTCCTCTGTGCCTTTTCCCTGTCACACCATGGCCCTGACAGCCCTAACTGTGGCTGAATTTGAATAACAAATCTCAGGTATAACAAATACAGGGGAAGGCAGGCAGCCCTTCTTCCAAGGAACAGGAATGGGTGGGGTTTCTTTCTTCTTTTCAAACTACAAATATTCCCTGCAGCATCCAAAATATCAGTATCAAACACATAAAGCTCACGGAGGAAAAATACATCCCTCTCTCAGTGAAAAGAGAGAGCTTGCACACAAGGAGGACGAAAGCCTCATCTCCCTATGGCATGGGGTCTGCATTTTCACAGGTGAATGGGGGTGTTAGACAGTTTCAGGGGAGGTGAAGATCCTTTTCAAGGATGATTTGGAGGACTAGGGTTGTTAATTCCTCAGAAATAAAGCCTGAAATGGCAGTTGATGGCAGAAGCACCATGAAAAAACTAACATCTCTGGAGATCGATTTGCACCTGAAGAGGCTGTCTTCCACCACCCAGGGAGCAGACAATGCCAGGAGAACTCATCACAGATGCTTTTCTCCTGGTGGTTGGCTGAAGATGAAGCCAATACCCATAATTTTAAAATTACCTTTTGGGTATTTTCTATTTTCACTGATCCTCCCATACACAAATGTCCTCAGACCTCTCTTATCACTACACTCATCTAATACCCAAAGGGATGGGTACCCTTCAAGTGCAGACTGCCCTGATTTCTCCTGATACCATGGAGAGAAGAGGGAAGGCACTATGAGCCCAAGCTCATCCCTGACTTTAATTCCCCCTCTTGGCACCAGTGACCACTGCCTTGTCCTCTCACTGTGTTTCTCTGGGAATACTCTGGCACCATCTTCTTTAAAGCCTTCTTTAGGTGGTGAAAGATGTGATTAGACTCAGTCTGGAGCCTGGAGTTGGAAAGAGGTGACTGTGGTCTCTCTCTTATCAATGATCCCCTGAGACATCTCTTTATCTTCTGATTTTCTTCAAAAGAAAATTAAAAGGCTAGTTTTAATTGATGGAATCTGTTTTGGTCAGTGTTTTTGTAGGACATTTAGCTATAAAAATCATCTCAGAATTAGGAAGGCAGCATGGACAGCAAGTATCACCAACCTACAGTGCCTGGCTGATGCCAAGTGTTCACCCAAGAAACAGATCTGGTGGCATTTTAAGGTGTGACCACATCTCTTATTCTCATCTGGCTCCCTGAGAAATGACACTGAAGTGCTTCACAATACTTTTTTTCCCCAGAAATGTGTTTCTTAGGAACAGATTTCTGACTGCACAGAGGGACTGGAATACCAGGTGAACTTCTATTCCACCCTGTCCCCTGACTGCTGCCTATTCACCATCCGTGTCTTGGAGAACCCAAAAAGCAGATCCAGTGTTTACTTCAGAGTGAGGGTTGCCATGCCAACACCATGGATATCCTGAAACAGGACCAATGTGAAAAACATCAAGCTGGCACATCAGTGCTCAGCAAGGTGGCACCTTCCAGCGAGCCGCCTTCCACACGACACACGTTTCCAACGTGCTACGCGACTGCCGCCCACTGTCC
The DNA here is from genome assembly GCF_031753505.1 of Anomalospiza imberbis. Taxonomy (NCBI): domain Eukaryota; kingdom Metazoa; phylum Chordata; class Aves; order Passeriformes; family Viduidae; genus Anomalospiza; species Anomalospiza imberbis. Next base: position 12,813,089 of record NC_089692.1, on the reverse strand, counting down.
CCTGCCTCCCTTTGGATCCATTTCAAGAGGTCTCTTTCATTCTTTAGGGATTTTAACTAAAACTGGTACATTGGGCCACCCTGGGGAAGTTTGGCTTTTTAGAGCTCTTGTGAGTGATTAACAGTCTTCTGCTGAAAGAAAGGTTACTGGTACAGCCTCTGCTGCAGCACTGGCCGTGTGGTTCAATTGCTTGCCTAGAGCATCCAGCTGTTTTTACTATTACTACTACATTTTCTGGCCATGATGTGTTTGTAGCCATGACTCCAGCAGCTTTTTCTCATTTCTGATCACTATCTTTATTAGCAGCATGAGTACAGCAAAGCAGACACTATGAAGATCACAATGTTTTTTCCATGTGAAGATCACCATAGGTTATAGACTTGATGATCACGACTTCAGGTCTGCAGGAGCACAGAGGCAGGCTGTACTACTGCTGCTGCTGCTGCTGCTGCTGCTGCAAAGCAAGGTCTCCCAGCTCCAGCCACAGGTCTCAGCTGACTTGGCTGGGATCCCTTCTGGTTATGACAGAGTTTGACTCTCCCTAAGAGGCAGAACACAGGCATGGAAGTAGATCATTCCAAACTCTTTCAGCTGGTACAAAGTGCTATCATAAACTGCCTTTGTGCTCTGCTGTTAATTTAGTGCTATCATTTATTAGGAAAGTTCTTGTATTTTCAGGGGATCAAGGTGTTTTCAAAGGAGGAAAATATATTAGTGGCATATAGAAACTGCTGCTTTGTTTAGAGAGACTCCAGAGATGGTACCATAAGGCATGTGGGTCATGCCCTGTGACCATGCAGGCAGAGCTTACTCTGAGCTTTCCCTTGTTCTTTACTGTCTCCCTCTTTCTCCCACACCCTCATTTTGCAGCAAAGATTCCAAACACATTGGCCATCTTGGCCAGCAACGACAAGCATTTCTTGAATGACCCAACCATCTCCCTGGCAACACGGCAGGCTGTGACAATAACAAGTGCTTTCCTCTCTGTTTCATGTTTCCCACCTCTCAAGAAATGCCCTGCCCTTTATTTGTTCCCCACCCCTCAGAAACATGAATAATGGCAACTGAAATGTGCCTTGTAGAAGGACCAAGAGGGAGGTGTGTGAGAAAGACTGCTGCAGCATTAAAGGAAAAGTGACAGACCTTTATGAAGGGCAGGCTGAAATACTTGTCCTGGACTGTTACTTGGGATTTGTACTGGCTCTGATATGGTACAGCAAATATGATTATATGTGAGCTGTGCCTATTGCAAGAAGACATTGTCTGCAGCTGGATATCCGGACAAATGCTGACACCAGGTAAAAAATGGCACATCTAGTGCCACCTCTTTATTCCATTTTTCCTTTTCTTCCACTCCATCCTGCCCTTCTACACAGCAGCCATAAGTTCCCATCACTTACAACAGCAGACCAGCAAGGACTGGCTGCATCCTCAGTCAAGCAGCACAAGCCCAGGTATCCTGTGTCCATCTTCTAGATCATCACCCAGATAGCTGAGGGAGCCTTCCTACCAGAACAGCAGTGCCTGATTAACCTCACCTGCCCTCCCTGAAGTTATTAGCAGCCTTTTTGCATTTCTGAGAAATCTTGGGTTGGGGACACACAGTAGGAGCCAGCTGGTCTAAACAGATATCTGACTCAAATGAAGTAGCACAATATCTTGAACTGACAACTACAAAAAGCCAGTTATGCAGGAGCAGATCTTATGAAAGAGAGATCCTCCCCCACACTGCTCCCCTCCAGCGCCTGGAAGGCAGCAGGTGACAGTGGCTGCAACTTTGCTCCTGCCACTGCCAAGCAAGAACAAGAGGAAGAGGGAAGCTCCTAAAATCCCCTTTTGGCATGTGCAGAGGGGAAGGGGCTGGAGGCACCAGGTTTCTACAAGCACCTCTCTGTTCAGAAGCAAATTTGATATGCTGAGCTGCTCAATTACACTACAGAAGGGTTTTTTTTCAAGGCTACTAGCCAGTATTTTAAAATGTCCCAGCACATCTTTGTTTGGCTCACAGTTCAAGAGTTGCAGACTGTACACAGCAGAAGGTCACCACAGACACATTTTGCTACAAAGTCAAAAAAAAAATATCCCAATCAAAATATTTTAACACATCAACAGCTTTTTAGTTTTCCCGTTCATAGCTGAAGCAGAGACATGTCCAGACTCACACTGGGAAAAAGTTCGATGTGAAGATCACTGCCTGGCACCTCTGGACCCCTAAAGTGCTAAACCTGTGACCTCTCGCCTCAGACACTTGGATCTGAGCCATGCAACTGATATTTGCATTCTCTGTTAAGTACTTTCTGAATAATTCCAGCCTGTTTCTGTCTGGTTTGTGAAAATATGAGCATGCTTTACAGCTGCTTTCATACCAGCCTGCACAGGGCAGGACGTCCACTGCAGCCTGGGACCAATCCAACCTAAGACACCTCTCCAGGCCCCACAGCCTGGCTGCAGCTCTGGCATTCCACCAAAGGGGGATTGCAAGACTGCATTTCCAAGTGGGTTCTGGGGTCAGCATTAACCCACAAAGGAAGAGACATAATGCTTCTTCTGGCTGGGGTTTCTGAAGCTAGACTTCAGAACGAGATTTTCAAACAGAGATATGAAAATCCATCCTTACTCTGCCCTTCCTGCTTGATCCTTTCCAAACACTTGGACTGACTGATTCCTGGTTTCAAACCTCCATTTCCCATTTCCTCTGCCTGAGTACACTGAAATGGAATCAGCGAGAAGCTTGTTTTATTAATACATTTGCACTTTAGAGGACCATTTAATCCACATGCTACATATTACAGCCTGACTCTTTCCTGCCTGTTAATCTGATTATCAAGGTAGGGACTGAGTAGTGCCCTACAGATCAGCTGGAGAGTCCTGAGTAGGCAGGCGAGACTAAGCTTCTGCCTCTCTTCCTGTGTGTAACCCCTTGTCTTGTCAGGGATCCAGACCCAGGGCAGTGGTGGCCCTGGAGATGAGCAACACCCACAGATGTCACTTCTCCTGCAGCTGGCTCCTGTCTCCTCACCGAGTGCTCCTTTTCTGCCCGCCCCCTTGTAACACGTGAAGGATTTGTGACTTTGTACTTGCACAGCTTTTCTGGAGTTTCAGCCTGGCTTCCATGCTGTGCACAGTGACAGCGTGCTGTGAGCTGGCAGGATGTGCTCCTGCCTCCCGTGCTGAAGGTCACGAAACAAGGACCTGGGTGCTGCCCACAGGCCATGAGCCTTTCATGAGCTGGGCAAAGCTGCAAGAAAACCCACTGCCCTGGACAAGGAGCACACATAAAAGTGAAATCTGACACATGGGCTGTTTCGTTCTCAACCTGGGGACAAGTCCTTATCAGCAGAGAGGGTCAGTGAGACCTGGAGCATATGCTTTGGGATTTATTTTGTCTTTTTAGGTCCTATTTCCTACACTGATCTCGCTCTGACAGCCAAAAGCAAGGGGGTTTAGTCTTCCCCCAGTCTTTTCACTTCTATTAGACTAAATACTGGTGGTACAATTATGGCCAGGAGAAAAATGAGAACAGTGAGAAGATTTAGTTATTTTCTGTTCTGCATAACAACATGCATTTATTAAGTAGAGGAGGAGTTTTTTTGCTTTGATCATGGTCAAGGTACCATTTGGAAGGGAAATGGGTGCAGATCCATCTCCTGGAAAGTGGGATGGGGGAGATGGGGGAAGCAGTAATAGCCAAGCGGTCTCTGGGGAAAACCTGTCCTAGGCCCAAGTCTCCTCCTTCCCTGCTGCTGAATCAGGCTGGAGCAGTCACAGCCTTGGCTCCCCTTCCTGAGCTCCCTTGTCTTGGGGGCTTAAGTGATGAGTAGGGGAAAATCCCCCACTAAAAGATTTGCATTGGAAACCCTTGGCTGAGGAATGACTTTTAAAATAGAAAAGCTTTGCCTGAAAAGGGATGAACTATGTAGCATAATACTCAACAAATCGCCTGTTTAATGGCCTCTTTTTTAGCAGCTGTGCATTAATAATAAAAGCAGGGCAGCAGAAGCCATGTGCTTCTTTGTAAGATTAAAATAAATACTATTTCATACTAATACCAGCAACTTTTGAGCCTAAGAGAAAGGAGCAAGTGGAAGATCACAGCCTGAGAGACTTGGTTACCTTCCCTTATTTTCCCTTTTCCCCTTGGTTTCCTTTTCCTTTGTCTGCTGCTGGATGAAGAAATATTTCTGCCATCTATGAAGGGAACAGATACACTGAACCATCTCTCCCAGACAGTGGTTTGGTTTGTAGTGGTTTGTGGCAGGCTCGTCTCACACAGTCAGCATGACACAATTGTAAGACAGGAGTAATTCCTCCAGAACTACATCTTAGGGGAAACAAGGCTAGGGAGAACTTAATCAAACTCACTTTTTACTTTGCAAAGCATAATACCTGATCTCTACTGCCACAAAGCATAAATTGAAACAACAGTGGTTCACACTAGACATAAGGAGAAACTTTTTCATCATGGGGACTGTAAGAGAAGTGGAGCAGACTGCCCGAAGAGGGTGTGAAGTCTCCATCCTTGAATGATTTCAGATCCGACTGGGTAGAGCCCTGAGCAACCTGGTTTGACCTTAGACTTCACCTGAGCAGGGGTTGGACTTGACACCTCCTGAGCTCGTCTCCAGCCTGAGCTATTGCACAACCCTAGGAACATTTGGCATCTTTTCCGCGGGAATATGAACGGATGCAACATTTTGTTCAGCTCAGTACTCCACCTCTCGTTCCTGGCAGTCCTGATAACAGCTCTCCTCCTCCACCCCCTGTATTGTGCCAGGCCTGGCACTAAAGCAGCGATGAGTTTTGCCTCCTCAAACTAGGACTTTAGGTATTTAAAAAATAAATTTACATTTTAAAGCTGTCTGCCACAGACTATTTATCAGACATGGAGAATGATTGTTTCTGTTTTGCTAGGCATAGGTTTTAGCTGAGCGAGATACGTTGCCTTGCTGAGAGCTGAGTCACTGAGTAATCAACAGATTAATGTATTCAGTTTGAAAGCCATCAGCATTAGTTCTCGGCAAGCTCACAAGAACTCCATTATGGTATCATCTCCACGTTTGGGATGGAAATGTCTCCAGGATTTAGAGTTCCTACAGGAAAATCCCTAGATGCAAAGAAATCAAACTACCTCCTTGTGATTGGGAGAAATAAGGTACCTTCTCATACAGTAATACCACAGCAGGATTTTGGCATCCCTTCTAGTGAATGCTTTTATTATCAACACTCAGATAAGGAGTTTGGAGTATGTTGTACATCTGTCATTTGATAGCTACCCAAAAATAGTCATGACAAACTCACTGGCATATAGGACTTTGCCTTTACCAGGTCTTTAATTTGAAATTATTTTATTTCCAGTGAAATCAAGTAGTTTTACCTTCTCTGGGATTGCAGCATGCAAAAAGGGTGGTTTTGACTCCACTCTAGGGTTCTGAGTTTCTCTGTGTGGGCTTGGTCTGAGCCAGAAATGCAAGGCAGAGGCTGGCAGGGGCACCTCACAGAGGAGCCACTGTTTAAAAATAGGGAGCTGGTGAAAGTAATCACAGACTAGCAACTGTAAAAGGACAGGGTGGCCTAGGTGTGTGGTACAAGAAGGCTGCCAAGGATCACATAGCTGTTCTGATAAGACAGATGCCAATGCTGCTGCCTAAGAGCCTGTCCATACCAACCTCGCTGAAGTAATACATCCCCCTCTTTGCAACCAAAATTGCTGTTTGGGTACACTGAAATGGGGGATGTGTGAGTAGAAGCCAGTCAAGCCCCAATGAAGTTAATCCTAAAAGCTTTCCTACATTAGCAGGCTGGTGGAAGGGCTTTGAATGGCAGCAAGACTTCTCCCTGATTCAGCAGTCCATGCAGCCTCTGTGTCCAGCACATGCACAGGGGACAGGACACATGTTCTCACTCTTTTCTCAAATCTATCAGTAGATCTGTCTAGGCTGTCCCTAGATAACAGATAATTTTTCTTCCCTGGCCTGACTAGAGCCAGGGCATGAGAGATTGTGGCTTTTGTGACACAGTGGTCCTCAGGGCTACACTTTCCAGCGTAAGTGTACAAATGGCACATCACATGCAATTGTGTCTCTGTTTTACAAAATGCATGTGCAGGAGGCATACAACAGTGATGTAAATCTCCCCTCCCTCCTTATCCCTCCAAGGCATTGAGACTGTGCAAATGCCTCCTGGTCATGGTCTGGAGTGTCTGCAGTGGTGATTTTAACTTACCCGCCGTTCCTTATCGCCGTACTCAATGCCCAAGGTATCCATGGCACGGACAATAGCTGCCAGTGACTGTATAGTGTTGCTGTAGACCACTGGCTTGTACTGCTTCACGTCTTCTCCAGAGAAGCCGTCCTCATGGATGATCCTGAAGAAAATGCAAAGGACAAAAAACTCTTGAGAATGTAATTTCAGTGGGAGAGACATTTAAAAGACAGCTGTGCTCTTCTGAAGAGCACATCTGCTGGCTTGATTCGCTTAATTTAGTCAGCATTTCTTTTTAAACCTTTCTGATTGTTCACCAGTAGTGTGTCTGAGCCCAGTGCTGGAATTAGCATCCCTTTTGCTCTCTATCAAGATGGTTTTGTGCACACTATCAAGATGGTTTTGTGCACAGTTGGTGCATATGGTACCTCCTTTCCAAATGAACTGCAAATGCTGAAGCCTGGAGCACCTTGTGTTCGCATGCTCAGCAGTCACAGGGGGGAGGTTTCCAGGTCCTACATTACCTTGCCAGTCAAGGTCTATGGAAATATGTTCAATGAGCACAAATGACCATCAGATCAGATCTTAACCACTGGAACAAGTGATAGAAACCCTCTAGTTCTTGTCTGGTCCTTTTAGCAGTAGTAACTTCTGGGGTACCTTACAAAAGGAACCGGAGTCAAAATACCCCTGTACACACAGGGACTCAGGCACAGAAAGTGTCTTAGTTATGAAGCACTCAAAGTACCCTCCACATTTCCTCCTCCCTCCTTCTCTCTCCTTTAGAATAATTGCTGAGATTTTTTTTGCTTCAAGGCATGTTATGTTATCCCTTCCCCAAGCAAGACAGGAATGTGACCCACAATCCTACCAGCTCTGTGTGCTGGATGCTCTGTGCACTGGTCTCTATTAAACTGTGGAAAGGAACTATTTGAGGGAGCAAGTTATTGCAGTCCCTTGCTTAGGTCAGAAGACTGACCCCCGTAATTTATTCATCTCTAGGTTACTCCAGAACTAAGTCTGGATGTGTCTCCAAAAACAACTAGGATTTGCAGAACTAATTGTGTTTGACAATAATTCTTCCCAGTGAAGACATAAGTTATATCTTAAATGTTGGAAGAGAGGATGATCTGCTTAGCTAAAATGAAATCCTTGTTTGCTCATCCTCAGATGTCACTGGACAATAGAGGGTCCTTCAGTAACAAATCTGGTCTCTGATAAAACCTAGCACCCTTTCTGTAAAAGGATTTTTGATTCAATTTTTTTTTTCTAAATCAGATACACAACATCAAAGGTCCCGACAAGTGCTGGCATCCCCTGGGAGAGAGGGAGCACTAGCTCACACTGCGAGCTTGCAATAGATACAGTGCTGGGATGGAGAATGGAGCTGGATGCCAGCCCAGTGTTACTAACAGATGACTACACAAAGAACAAGGCTGTTAGAAACATGCTGACCAAAACAGAGATCTCCTTCCCCTGATGTGAAGCTCAAGAAAGGTTTTCTAACACAAGTGACTGACTCTCTGCTATCCCCACCTCAACCTTTGCTTACTCAACACTGAACACTGAGCTCCTGGGAGGAGCTGCTCAACAACCCCTGAGTCCTGGGAAAACATGACTACAAGCAAAGACAACCTCAGATGGACAAAATTCAAATCAATTGGTGACCAGGACATTTTTAAGCTACTGATCTGAGGAACTGGGTGGAGCCGCCTGCTTGGGTACCCTCCAGCAAAGGCAAGTGGTGCTGGTGTGCTGGAAACAGCACAGGGGGCTGCTGGTTCCCCTCACCTAAGCTGAGGAGAACAGGGGTGTATGAAAACCTTTCTGACTCAGTGAATCCAGACTTGACAATTTGCTCAAAAAAATTTGATAGCTTGTTTTGATTTTGATGGAGTTATGGGCAACAGCAGATCTTGTACTCTGTCGCTTTTATTTCCTTTGAATCCAGTGATTGTGGCGAGGTTTGGAACAGAAGCGTTTGAATGATGGGAAGGAGGTGGGGCAGCAGAGCCACGTATCAGCACTGGATCTCATGGATCATTTACTGTTACTCAGACAAGTTTCTGAACTTCTGGGAAATGTGTTTCTTTGCCAAAAGGAGCGGTCAACACAAAGAGTTATGGGTGACACAAGGCAAAAGGATCTGCATCAATTCTGTTTGAATTCAAGAGAGACTGTACAGCAGCACTTCCTCCCAGCTCTGAGCATGACAACAAGAAGCACAGCAGAGCAGGGGTCCCACAGGAGGCAGGCAGGTGGTTCATGAAAGCATCACCAGGAATAATTCATTTTTTCTGGATGGTTGGCTCGTGGCTGGATTTTGGGGCAAGCGAGATTAAACCCAGCTCGTGGCTGGGTTTTGGGCAACTAAGGGAAGGAAACGTAAGAGGGGGGAAAAGAAAGGGTGAGGACAGGCACAAGGGAGAGTGTAATGGCCTCAAGAGGATGCTGCTGAAATTTGTTTAGTCCAGCTGTTGTTCAGGATGGAGGAGATGGGAGTGATGCCTACAGCTTGGCCTGGATTTGTTTCTGGCTTGTACTGACAGGCATCAACTCAGGAATTCAGAAGGCAAAAAGAGGGCTGAATAGCTGTATGGGAAAAGAAGTGAGCTTTGGTTTCTGGTCTTCCTCAGAGTTTAAACCATTTTTAGCTTTGTGCCATGAAGTTGGTTACTGACATTTTCACTTCTAAATACTCCAAGCCAGTAAGTTCCCTATCGAGTAACAGGGCTCCTTGTGCCAAAGGGGCAGAATTAAGGGATGGAGAGTGGCTCTGGGATCCCTCAGTGAACACACTGCAGCTGGGCAACAATGCTGCTGTCATTCAAACACAGAAGTAAAACTGATACTTTGAAAGGGGACAGAGAAAAAACACCCCAATTGTTCCTGTGTGAAATCTCTCTAGAAGGCAGCCATGGACGCTGAAAGCAGCACTGTGGATGCCAGCATGGAAGTCTTGCTGTCAGAGGTACCTATGGATTAATCAATCATGCAGTGAGCACATTACCTAATATTTGAGCAAGCCAACCCCCCCGACTCCTGTTCCAAAGCCTGCTAGGACACTGTGAACTGGTTTATTGTCCTATATGCTTTTCACAAATGTTTCTCCATTTGCTTGCCTGGGCAATCTGATGGCTCCAATCCTGTAGCAGCTTTTTCCATAGTCCCTTGGAAATGTTCATGCTGCCACTCACCTGTTGGGATACACCTTTCTTCTCGCCTGCTGCTGTGCTTTACTGTCTAGAGGACATTTAAAGCTCCAACACTACTCCTGGGAGGTATCTTGCTATAGGACATGGCTTGAGCCAGCTCCTGATGCCACAGGACACAAGAAGCAGTGGGGTTTGTGTGCTGTAGTGAGCTTGACCATTAAAAACATACAGGTGTAGGAACTAACAGAAGCGAGCAGCATGCCAAGACTGTAAAGTCTTTACAGGTTTAGGCAAGGTAGGCTACTCCTTAATCCACCTGCAAATTATGGGAGCAGAGGGTTTTCAGCACCAAAAATGTGAATCCTCAGTTTTCTAAATGGCATCTATTTTTCCCAGTGTCTGAATTACAAAGGAAACTGCTGCCTGCAGGTTCCTCCTTGCCACACTACAACTGGCTCTCTCCAGGGCAAAGGAAGAAAAGGGATTTTAGAGGATCCCCAGGGGCTGTAGAGGGGGGAGAAAGTGCTGTAATTTAAAAAAGTGATTCTGAGCAATTAAAAAGCCATTTCATTCACCAAGTGACTAATAAAACACTGTGCTCTGAATGGAATGGTGAGAGACAACTGAAGCAACCTGATTGCCTAAGGTACCCATTAATGCCTGCTCCTCATCCCTCAGCTGCTAACAGCAAAGCCCATATATTGGCAGGTTGTGTTGTTGTACTCATTTCAGAATGGCAGTAACAAGAAGGTATTTGCTGGAGAAAATGGTTGCACCGCAGATCAGATCTTCTGCCATCCCCCAGCAAGTCATTAATCCTGAAGAAGTGCCCAGTGCCTCAGCAATTATTGCTTAATTACAAAATAAATGAAATACTTGGAAACAGGGGGTGCATTCTGCGTAGCAGCTTGCTTTGGCTTCTGTTCAACAAAGCACTTACGTGCCTTCAGCCTTTCACTACACAACGGCCGCATCAAGAAGGCAAAGCCAGAGATGACTGTGCCGCCCGTCCCTGCTGACACGCACGGCCCCTGCGGCTGTGGAACAGCGGCTCTGAACAAAGCCCACGACAGCTCCAGTGCACTGGGGCTGGAGCTCAGCTGGGGGCTGATTCCACCAAGGAGCCAGTTTGCCCAGGTCACTCCTGAGGGAAATACTTGTCCATCACCCTGAAAGCTTCCTGGAGCAGAGGCTACAGTCACCATCATTCCCATACATCAGTTCCAGCCAAACTATTCTGGTGCTTTCCTTCCAGCCCTTCCAACCTGAGCCAGCTTTAGTCACACACACTGACACTTCCCAAGCAGGTCCTCCTCTTCTTTTTTGAGGCACACTGTCCCAGACTAGACCCAGTCCTCACATCTCCAGTCTGCCAAGATCATATGAAGCTGCAAAGTTTGTCCTCTGATGTGCTGAAGCACATCTCCCAGCTCCATATCACTGCCAGGGGTAAGTAATGATGTATTTCCATCCACTTTTCACTGATGAAAATTTAGAAGGAAATTGACACAGACCCCTGTGGATTCCTGGCTGACAGAGTCCTCTGCTTTGACCACAAGCCACTGACAACTGTTTACTTTGGGAATGAATTGTGCTACTCACCAATTTTTGTGTAAGACCTGTAGTAGGTTTATTTGCACTATTTTTCCAGGTCACTTTTTAAAAATCCAGTGGGACTCCTGACAAATCCTTCCCAAAATCTAGATATGGCACCAACTATTGCTCTCCTACTTCTGCTGAGAAATCAAATGTGACTAGTTTAACATGCCTAATTTTGTATAATCCATGCTGTATGTCACTCATCTCCCTTTTTATCTCCTAGGTGGTTGCAAATTACATGATTGATAGTTCCATTCTCTTGAAAGCTTCTAGAAGTTGACTGGTCTATAATTCTTACTCCTCTTTTCTCCCTCTATATTTAGAGAGAGGCACCATGTTTACATTTTTTCCCTGTCTTCTGGTGCCTCACCTGCCCTCTAAGAGCTCTCAAGAGAAGTGTTTGTATTTCTGAGATGGCGCCTATAAGTATGTACTAAGAATTTCCTTAAACATGGCTGACCTAAAGGCATTTAGCCTTCCTAAACTTGTCCTTTCTGTGCCAGAAGGAGGGAGTGGCATGCTCAGCAGTGGAGATTTGTGGACACCCCCTCTTGCTTCCAGTGCTCAGCAGCCTTCATCCTTTCCACAGCTTCACATGCAGGCTCTCATGCCCCAACTGACACAGCCTTGTCTCATCTCCTGCCTTTTGTCATCACTCCAAAACCTCAAGCCAATGCCTCTGAAATATTTCCTGAAAAATTCAGGGACCTTTGTGTGGCTTCAAACTGTCTGCATCACTGTGAAAGACATACTTATAAACTTCCAACTGCCTACCAGAGAAAATAAAACCCATACTGTTTCTGTTTTACCTAAGATGATTTACTTTCAATCAGCAAGATGTTTCCAGCTGAATGAAGTTTTCCCATATCAATGCACATCCCTACAATTACAGTGATTTGTTTGAATAAAACCAGGCAAGAAATCACCAGGAGATTATTACACTCAGAGTGTATCGCAAGCAAATACCTTACAAATGAACGGTCCAGTTCCTATAAAAGCAGACCTGCTCCTCACCTTCACCTGGACAAACTGAGGAATTTAAAGGCCATTGCACAGCTTTCCTACAGAGCCCTGTGCCTTGGCAATGAGTTTCAGCTCTCAGGGCTCTGGGGCGCCGAGCTGGTTGGGGCTGGCAGTGGCACCACCCCGTGTGGCACCCGCAGGTTCCCCCCAGCCTGGCTGGCTCTGAGCTCCTCAGCAGCATCTCCTTCCACCTCAGGAAAGCTCAGGTCTGCGCAGTGTTCCAAGTCCACAGGACACTGTGGGACAAGGCAAAGTGTGTGAGATGATGCTGGTGGGTGTAAAATGCCGCGTAAAAGGGAAGGCCATGGCAGAAGGGAGGTAGCATTACAGAATTACAGAGAATTTGTCCACAGACACATTTTTGCTCAGGCTATTGAGTCCCATCAGTACATTCACATTTATGGTATAGACTGATCCAAGGTGAATTTTAGATGGGGAATCTTGGAACAAACACACATCACAAAATCTATTTTTGCTCAGCAAACTTTTCTGATTTTTATCCCCTCCCTTCTTTCCCCTTTTTTCTTTCAAAAATAATCTTTTCTGTCTCCTACCCAGAATCAGGCAGGTTATTCTGGTGGGGCTGGACAGAGCTTGAGACAAAAGAAAAAAATCTAATTCTGAAGAAAACTCTGCAATCTTTGTCTGCAAATGGGGAAAAACAGAACAAAAATCTGACTTTAATATGTAGAGAGGAGGATGATCAAATTCTGATGGAAAATCTGCTAATCAGCTACTTTAAATTTATTTTTATCTTGATATGAGGTTTAAAACTTTGTTTACAGGGGAGTTATGAAGCTAAATTCCAGTGATTCTCTTCACACTCATTTAATAGCCTGAAATGTGATTAAAAACTCCTGGATTATGTTAAACTAAATCAACGCAGATGCCTCTGACCTTGTGTTCAAAGACTGCAAAGGCACAGCTCAGACCTCCATGACAGGGTGCAAATCTCTCTAAACTCTCATTCTTCTTCCCCCCAGCTGTGCTAGAATACCATCTTGTACATCCTATTCCCACAAGAAATTCTCCAAGATGAAAATTAAGATGACTGTTTGCCTACATGCCTTTTTTTAAAAAAAGAAAAACAACATCCTTAGCCAGGGTCATCTAAAAACTGCAAATGGAGCTCATTTTAAAAAGCATAAATTTTCAACCTGGACTTCAACACTGGTCCAAGAAATACTGATGAAGCCCTGTGATAGACACCCAGCTGGGGAAAATCTCCTTTCTGGAGGAAATACCTTTGGGTTACTCAAAACTGAATTCTTACCACCAAAGTATTTCTTGCATGCAAAGATATTATTCTAACTAACCAGATGGTTCACGTTAAAAAATAAGCAAATCCATCAGGCAATTGAAATGCTGCCAAAATCTACAGCCCTGGAAATGGCCGAGCTTAGCCAAATCAATTGCAGAAGTTTCATAGACCTGTACAAGGCAGAAGCACTCTTGCTCCTCTAAGGCACTTCAGTTTGTGTCTAATGCCTTTAAGTCCCTCTGATGTCTTCATGGCGTCTCTTTAAAGCCAGCCATGTGCTGCTGCACCTTAACTGCTGGCCAAAAAGCCTGAAGATGATATTGTAAGAAACTCTCTTGTGTCTGCTCAGAATCGACATTGCTACCATCTTATTTTTGTCTGTAGACAAGTGGCTATTGAGCCAACAATTATTAGCTTCCAGACATACAAGAGTCAGATACTACATCTTCCCCAAAACCTTTGATTTCAGATTGTTTTCAGGTGCATAAAATATTTGCAGAATACTCTTAATTTCCAATTTAATATAGCCCTAAACTAGGAACATGTACAGCACTCCCAACATGGTGCTGTGTCCCTGCAGCCCCGTGGCTGTTTGGAAGTAGCTCTTAGTTTTCTTTTAATTATTATTATTATTTTTTAATTGAGTTCTACATCAATGCCTAATTTTGGCTTTGGGCTATCTTGAGCAGTGATTCCTGCTTCGCTTGAATGCTGCAGCTGAGATGAGAGATGATTTCCTGGACTGCATGCTGAGGTTCCTGCTAAGTGTCCTTCACTGGACTGGGGTGTTGGGTTGGCTTTGGAACCCCACATTTGGGATGCACCAATGACTTTCCCATCTCTGCAGTGTGAGGACTGTTTCAGCATTTACATTTTCAACAGGAAGCAGTGGAGTGAAATACTTTGTTTTTAAGTGTGTGTATAAAACAATTTCAAGACCGTAAACAGTCTCCTGCATCCTGAAAGTAATTAATTAGTGTTGATGAATGAAAGACACCAGTTCTGATATTTCAAAAGAAGGAAAGGCTGGGCAGGCAGAGCAAAGCCAGCTACTGTGCTAGTACTCCACCCAACACAACAGGGACGTAGTCATCCTTTGAAATTTAACACTACAAAGTCAGGAAAATCATAGAATTGTTTAGGTTGGAAAATACCTCAAAGATCATCAAATCTAACCCTTACCCTAGCACTGCCAACTCCACCAATAAATCAGGTCCCTAAGTGTCACGTCAACAAATCTTTTAAATGCATCCAGGGATTAAGATTGCCACTTCCCTGGGCAGCCTGTTCCAGTGCTTGACAACCCCTTCAATTCCTCTGAATATCCAATCTAAACCTCTCCAGGTTCAACTTGAGGCCATTTCCTCTTGTCCCATGGCTTACCCTTCACAATAAGCATTGCCCACACCAAGCCTAATTGTGCACAGTCAACCATACCAGTGCTTTAACCCACCAGAGTAACCTAACAAGTTTTTTCCTGCAGAGATTTCTGGCCACTGGTCCCCAGAGTTCTGGTACCCAGATGCACTATCCTGCTCCCAAGTGTTAATGACCATAAATGAGCTCCTCCTTTCCTGGGAGCTGCTGGTTCTGGTGAGGGCCAGGCTATGGGCTAGCTGGGAAAGGTGCACTGATGTACACAGACACAGGATCTGACTCCCAGCATGGAACTGCAGGGATTCAATGCCCAGCTCAGTCAGTCCTCAGACCCTTCCCCTACAGCACAGATAGGGGATGGCACTATAGGGGTGTGGTCAGAGGAAGAAAAACACATCATACTAGCTAATACAGAAGCCACACATAGACCCTCTTTTTCCTGCTCCAAATCAGTTTCTTCTGCTCCTGAGAAGCAGATCTGCCCAGATGGGAAGCAAAGGGTGGAAGCATGGTGCAGGCAGAGGCTGCCCCTGACCCCATGTCCTGCACAAAGCTGGGAGCAGCACAGTCTTGGGTTTTGTGCAATGTCAGACCACTGGCATAGTTTGGTTTTACTAAAATTTGCAGTCGGTTAACTTTGATAATGTACCCTCTCCTGGGGCCTCTAATATTAAGGTCAAATATTGAATACCCTATATGCACCTAATTAGTTTTAATATGCATCCTGCTCGGCTCAGTAAGAACAGCAAAGAAACACAGTCAAAAACAATTAGATCAGGACTTTTTTCGATTAAAAAAAGACAGCTGGACTACACGGATTCCTGCAGCAGCATTTGCATTAGATGAGATTGCATTTTTCTGTGGAAAAAGCCTTGGAGCCAAAAGGGTTTCAGATAGCACCAGAGGAGGCTGACAGCTGCATTCTTTGTTGTGCATTCCCAAATAATAACTCAGTGAAGGAAAAAGTGTTCCTGCTCCGAGTGACTTATCATCTCATCCCATGCAATGTGCTACATAGTCAATCTACTTTGTCCACGCTCTGCCTGAGAGCAATGAGATCCCCCAGGGAAAAAAAATCCACCGGGCTGGTGATGACCCACATGAGAGAATTCTCATTAATTCCTCAGTAATGTTACATAAGGTCATTTTGTTGAATTAAAATTATTTGGATTAATCCTCTTAAATGTTCTCTTAGATGCAAGGGAGATCCAACTGCAGCTGGATCATCCCACAGCTGGTTCTAGAAAGTCAAAATAGTGTTTTAAAGCCCCTAATGGTTTTGTTAAATTCATCCCCTGAACAAGGACACAAAGCAGCTTTTTATGGCTTTTTTAGATCACTTACAACTTCTGTAAGCTGTCATTAACTATCATCAAAGCCTGAAAAACGAAGCAAATGGATTCAATGTCAGTTTTACTGCCCAAACCTAAATAATATTTTTGGTTTCCCATCTGCCTCATCTGAAGTGTTTTGATAGCTGCAAGGTGACTTTGCCTTTCAAAACCTTTTCAGATGTTGCTCTCCATAACCAAATATTCAGTGGACAACAGAGGAAACAAGAGGCATGCACAGTCTCTTCATTGCCCCATGTATTTCATCCTCACAATCCGCTACCACCGCCAAAACCCACCATAAGAAGACCAACCCTGTGTATTTTACCCAGACATTAGGAATGTGTGTATCAAAGGAAGGCTGTGGTAGAATGCACCTGGTTCCTCGCCCTAGTGCAACAAACCTGGCTTCCAAAGCCCGTCATTCCACTGAAATCCACTGGGATTCAGAGTTCCTCTTCTGTGTCTAGAGCCGATCTTTGCACAGCTGACATATTTTTCTGTGTGTCCTAGTTGTATTAGTGCTCATTAGGAATTGTGTGCTGCCATGAAAACACTCAGCTAAAATAAAAAGATGCTTTAAAGCAGCTTTGCTTTTTTGGGATATCAAATCTAGCAGCAACCATCTTTCTGAAGCAATAATTGATGTGTTTGATTTGGTCTGGTGGCAGATGGGGGTTTTTCAGTACTTGTGATGTTTCAACATGTTAAGCTGAGAAGGAATCAATTCTGGAAAGAGCGATTATGCCATTCCTTGTATCCTGACCATCTTCTCTGGCACGATTACAGCTCAGGGGCTCCATCTCTGAGTCTGTGCTTGCCACAAGCCCCTGGGTGTGCTGCCAAGCTGTCATTAGCCTCCACTAATCTCAGCTCAGAGATTTTTGAGTCATGGTGTTCCCAGCTCTGCAATGTGCTGTCTTTCTGTCGGAGGATGTAATCAAGCACCACACCACACCCCACAGAGCATAGGCCAAGGGAGAGTATCTGGCTGTGGGGAAAAATCCCTGAAGACTGCAATGGATCCTCCATCAATGGAGAATTTTTGCAGTCAAAATTAGGATGTCTGGTGTAGATGAGATACAAGTCCTGGGTGGAGGAACAGCAGTTTGGCCTCTGTCACTCCGGCTGCTGCAGGCAGCAGAAATCCAAGTCTTGCCTGTCTAACCATGCTATTTCTTGCAATGGGGCTGCAAAGTTTCTGCTGTCTGTGTTTACTGTAGTCTGCCTGCAGCTGAAGCGTGGCTCTGATAAAGCAGGGGTAGGTACCTCCCCAAACAGAGGTGGTGAGAGGTTGCTGTGGGCTCCTGTGCTCAGTAATGCCAGGTCATGGCGCTGAGCTCTCCCAGCCTGCCCGCTCAGGTCTGCTCACTGAGGCTTTCCGAGCTGAAGACTGAGCTGAAACCTGGCAGATACAGTATTTTAGGATTCTGCCCACACTGCTAATAAGATTTCACAGCAGGAAGGAGATATGTTGCACTTGTGGTTAATTACATGCATTTGGATATATTTGAATCATAACTTCTACACTTGTACTCAGAGAACAGGTTATCTGAAAGGAAGACAAAAGCACAGCTTTTACAGCTTTTCCCTGACACCTGCCACACGGCTTCAAATAACCCTTCAGTGATTCTCAGATGCCACTGATGTTTGGAAAATACCGGTGGGGGGACAAGGCCTTGGCTGGTCTAACTCAGCACATGCCTCCATACACACCTTACCTGTAGCAATGGGGGAAGGCCCCACCTCAGCTCTGAGTCTCCCACCTAAAACTGCTGTGAGAAAGATGAAGGAACAGTTTTTTTCCAGTGTTTTTCCAAGCTTTTCAGCCAACCTATTCCAACACAATCCTGTTTGAAAGAGAATTTGAAGACCTTGGGCATCCTCAGTGTCTCATGGCATTTCCTGGCACAGAGCACCTGCTCTGGTTCTTCCTCAGTAGAGGAAGAATACAGACATATGCCACAATGAATGCACCCACTGCCAAAAGACCACAAATAATTATTTGACCTTGCTCTGCAGAGTGAGCTGGCATTTTGTAACCAGATCCAAGTGCTGTCCTGTGACCTCCCGGTGGCAGCAGGAGAGAAGGACAGGGCTCTAACCAGGAGCATTCCTATAAAATCAGCAGAGCAAGGGCTGGCCACTGGCACAAAGCACACCAGTTCCCCTGCATCCCTGGGTGACTCAGCCACCCTGGTGGGATCTGCAGAGCTCCCTTGTGCCCCAGGCACACCTCTCACACCCTCTCTGGGTAAGGCATGGGTATCTGCACCTTCCTAGAGTTTCATGTCAGCTCTTGGCACAGCAACTCCTGCCAGCAGAGAAAGGAGTGATCAAGAATCAAATAACTGGGGTACCCTGGCCAGACACTCTTCCATCTGAAAGCCTGGCTTAGAGCCAGGCCGGCACTTAAGCTCTCCTTCCCAGGCCTAGTCTTTGTTAATGGGAGCCCCAGGAGCACTGCACTACCAAGAACCAAGGCAGAGACTGCCGGCAAGTGATCCTCTGGGGACACCATCCAGCCATCAGAGATGCCACGGGGCAAGCAGCTGCCCCTGGGTGTACAGACTCATTCTGCTTCAGCCACCACTGGCTTTCCAGGACACACCATAACTGAGAGCGGAGACACATTTAACCAGATGTGTAAACGTGTTTGCCCATTATGCTGGGAAGCGACCGCTGCTGCAAACACCTCAGAACATGAGAATATTCCTCCTACTGCTTTCATCAGTCTTTGTCATCCCCCATGTCCTCATCTTCAATTGAAAAATTCCTTATTGATTTAATTTGCAAAGTTGCCTGTAAGTCTCTCCCAAGAGTACCTGAGAAGATGCAAGGCAGTTCAAAGTGACTGTTTGAACCGTGTTATAAAGCATCCAGCTAGATAGGGTAAATCTGCATCATAATAAATTTATTCCACATCTGATCATCAGAGTTTAAGCTTATCTCTTGTATTATTTTACTGTCTCCAGTGTAAAAGATTACTGCCTTCTGGAGAGGTTTGATTAGATTCAGAGAGGCTGAGCATAGACTTCTTTGACTCTCTCTTCCCACCCACGTAGTAGGTGCACTGCTGGTATTTGGATGATGAGCCATTTTGATGGTGTACACTTCTGTTTTTCCAAAACCCATCTAGGAAAGCTTGGACAACTCATTTGTTTCTCAAAACTTTCAAGTTTTCCAAACAGCATAGATCTTCCCTTCCCTCTCTGACCGGGCTTTCCTCCTCTCACCCATTGCCCCATGAAAAGGAACTGCTCCCAGCTTTACTACTGTTGGTCTGGGGAGATGAGCTGGGAGCACATCTGCCCTTTGGGGGATGTGGGCAGGAAGAAAAGAAAACAAACACAACAATGATCTAAACTTAGGAAACATAGGTAAGGAAGTACTGATTTAGTATCTAATAGCCCTGACAGTGTTCCCTTTAAACAGGGTGATTGTGGCTTACTAATATCCATATAATAGATTAACAACCTACAGAATATGGGGAAATGCATGATAAAAAGCAGCACCTAATCTATGAGCAGAGGCAATAGTGCTGAGTAACCTTCGGCAAACAAATGGCTCATTAACCAATCAATTGACAACGTTAAATGGAATAACTCACGCTGAATGCTGCTGCTGCCCTGGCAGGGCTGGGGAAGGCAGGCGGGGCGGGCGAGTCCATCCCCACTTTGGGAAGGATTGTCACAGGTGTCTCTACTTGGGAACTGGAGAGCTGAAAATCACATTTATTCCAACTAATGCCCAAACAAGAGCCTGAGACGGGGTCAAATGTCTCCTGAGAAAACCCCAGGAAACAGAATGGCCTTGAGGCTGTTTCATCCAGCTGATGGAAGTGAAACTTCTCCTGCTGTTCTTCACTGACAGCTCTCGGGGACCCCCAAATCCCTCAGAAAATCAGGGCATGATGCAAGATTGTTCCCTCCTCTTTATTCCCAAATCCTTCCTTTAGGGGATCCTGGGCAATGAGGCTTTCACCTATTCTCTAGGAATAATAATCCATAGCATGACACATTTAATCCCTTAGAAATCATTCCTGTTGTCCAGTCGAAACGTATGTATTGACAAACTCAAAAACAGCTTCCACAATGTCATTCACACAGTTATTTTTAGTACCAGTGTTGCCAGCAGAAATAACTGGCCTGATGTGTTTCCTCCCCCCGGCTTAGAATGAGGCTTCTGAAATTATAGATGGGAGCACTAATTGAGTACCAAGAATGTTACAAACGATTTGCACTGCTGTGGAATCTGGTAGCAAACCAGTGTGCTTCCAACCCCACTTGCACATGCAATTATGCCACTGTCCGCTCAAAGGGTGCATATCCACTGGCAGGAGCATTTGTGGCCACAGTTTACATTTGCTGCTACAAACCATCCTTGACAAGAAAGCATTTCAGATTTTTTTACCCCAAAATAACATTTATCTTAAAGAACTTCCCCTCCCCTTGTTTTTCAGTTGTGGTTCTTACAGACATAGTAAGGCTGAAATGAGTCTTTCCATTCGTTTGGTTTCTGTGGTGGGGCGATGGACTCATGCCCACGGCTCCAGGACTCCCGGGACCACCTCGCAGCCCCACACAGCACCAGCCCAGGAAGGCTTCCTTGCCAAAGTCTTGCGAGCAACTGTGCACAGCTAAGGCTAAACTGTAACACAGCTACTGAGCAACAAAAGGAAAGAAAAGCTTTCTGTTCTCCAGTCATTTAAACAAATAAGATAAACAGCATTTCCCAGCCCAGGAAGATTATGTGTGGCTTTTGTCTCTCCTGTTTTGGTTTCCTGTGCTAAGCACTCACTCACCCATTCATAGTCACTAATGCCCAAGGCTCAGAGTAGCACTCCCTTGTGTTGATTTCCATGTGTACTTTAGGGTTTCTTTACATACCCAAATCCTCATTATAACTCTAAACCACGGTAAATTACAGGAACAGTGGGCTGATAAAAGTCTTCCTCATTCAAAGCAATAGTGAGCCTATTACTACTGAAAGCTCTGGTCCCTGGCTGCAGCAGCACACAAGAATTGAGTGGGAGAAATAAAAAGAACCTGGCTGGCTAAACAGCCAGGATGGAAGGATGTACCAACAGCACAGGAGTGACACAGCTCCATTGCAGCGGGAGAAGAAGGCAGACAGGGTCCCCCACCAGGGCTGGGGGAACAGAGTCATCTCAGAGGACTATTTCCATCTCAAAACCAACAAGGTTTCCTGATCATTCAATTCAGATCTCTCTCGTCCCCATCCCTAGTGTCTTCCTAACTCAACACACATATTTCTGGCTTATTTTTCTTTCAATTACCCCTCATTTCCTTATTTTACTCACTCTCCTTTTCTCGAAGCCTGAATATTAATGTCAATCTCGGCTCATTTAGTGTCGCCTCTTGCCGCCCCACTCCCTTCAGGAACTGCCTTTGGCAATTTGGATCCTTCCTTTTATCAGGTGTCCACCCAGGAACTCACAGCTTCATAAAACCTTGCAAACCTGCGGCTGCAGAAGGAATCATGTCACTTGGAAAGCCAGCGTGGCCGAGCTCCATGGAACCGGCTGGCAGTGCAGCTGTGGGTGGCCATGGGCTCCATCCCCCCGAGCTACCTGCCAGATGATGGAAAGACACCACGTACTTGACGCTGAGTCCTTACTACACAAATTTCCTGGGCGCTGTGCAATTAGTCATCAGCAAAGGGGTTGTTAAGTGCTGGATAGAAACTCTACTGAAATCTGTGAGCGTCTCTAGTTTCTTTCCCAAGAGTTGGATCAGGCCCTGGGAATGCATTTGTTTGTTTTTCCCTTGTCATCAGCCTGCCTTTGGCTGAAAGCTATAATCCATTCAGGGAGGACCTGTTTATCTGTGAGAATAGCAGCATTGCTGTGAAGAGGTAAGAGTGGGAGTGTGCTTCAGGCAAAAAAATGCAGATTATAGCCCCCTAGTAATGAATTCAGCACAGAAAGAAAGAAATGCAGGCTGTTCTAATTTTCTGAATAGATGTAATTCCATTTTGTTCCCTGTGAGTCCCTTCTCTGACAATTGTCTGAGTGGAGGGAGGAAAAAAGGCTTCCAAGCAAAACACTTGTCTATGAAGGATGTTATTAAAATGTCCTACTTGAACACAGGCTCTCTGCAGACCAGGGTTGCAGAATACAAACGTTCTCTCTCCCTTAGACAAGCTTTGTCTAAATGCAGAATGTTTGTCAATTATTTTCCAAAAGCACAATTGCTATCATCAGAATTAGAGCTGGCTTGACTTGTCCTCCCTGATTAAGCACCCACTTTAACAGGGTAGGTTCAGAAGTTCAACATGAACTTGAGGGCTGCTGGATTTGCAGCAGGCTTTAAAAAATGCTCAAGAAAAAAATACACGGCGAGGGAACAGATGAAAGATATACAGAAAATAGGGACAAAACCTGAGAGTGGTCAGAGAAATTAAAAAAAAAACTGTGGTAAGTGAAAATCCACTGAAGAAATGCTGTGGCCAAAGTCTCTGACTGGGTGAACTTTCATCATTTGGCTCCTAAGGTCTCATGCTCATTCACACCTGCATACAAACTTGATTCCATACATTTGCTCAACCTGGCAGTTCTTCAGCCAAGAATTTGGCTGGGGGTCAGCAGCATGGATGTCAGTTAAGTTCTAGCGCAGAAATTTGCCCTACCATCCTCCAATATAACTTCCTTTTCTTTATTGGTCAGGGAAACATGTCCCGTCTCGGGCATGTGCTGCAAATAGGACAGGGAAATGTGTATTTTTGTGGCCATGTGCAGAGTTTGTTCACTGCAAAATTTAATAAGAGTGATGGGGCTTCCTAAGGCACTCCCTGCAATGCAATCAATTACATCACATCATGAACCTATCTAACCTGCAAAGCCCAAAAGCATCTCACCCTGTCCTCCAAGTGCTTTTCTTCAACCTCTCCTTGATCTGTGGGAAGAAAGTAGTTTTAATTCTGCAAGGCTGGATTCCAGCTAGACACAGTGACTATCATGGGCTAGGGCTGAAATAGAAATAAACAAGAGAGAACCTGGCTGTCCCTCACCCCATCACTCTCTTGAAGGTTGAAGAAACTTGTTCTGACCTTTCCTCTTAAACTAGAAGAAGTTTTGCATATGAATTCTGATCTGCCTTTTACATTTACATTCCCATGCCACACAGAGGTACCAGGGGCACCAAAGCTTTATGCCAAGAGCAAAGGGAACTGGGGAAAAGTGCTAAGGACAATCACATTCTGTTCATTATGTGAGTAGCAGCACCATCCCGGTGTCCTAGGGCCATGTCTCTTGTGAAGAGGACACAGTCCCTTCCCCTAAACTCTGACTATGTGACTGTGCTATTATTGGCACACTCAATGCTGAATGGCCAAAGGAAAACACTGCACTGGCTCCTGCTTTTTTTCAGATACAGAAAGGACAGCAGGCACAAAGGCAAACATAGCCTCTCCTGTGCACATGTGACAGTCACCGCCTAAGTGACTCGCCATCAAAATGCCTCATTCCTCCTGACAGGTCTTGTCCTAAAACAATATCTTAACGTCTGCAGCTGGGCTGGATTTTCCATATCCAGCTGAAACTGCCAAAAGAACAGCAAACGCCCTGCTAGCAGAAAAGATGCCTCTTAGTTTGTAGAGAAAAGCCTTCCCAGCAGTCTGTCTATAAGCAGCAGACATGGTTTGCCATTCTCCTCCTCAGTGGATGTGCAGCTGTGGCATCTTAAAGCAGAGTATGCTTGGGAAAGGGTGTCTGCTCTGTTCCATGCCTGTGCAGAACTGTGGATAAAGGGTGTTTCACAGAGAGGGAATGGTACAGTTCCCATAATTAATGAGGGTGGGTTTCCTTTGCTATATTCACCTAGATTTGAGCTCTTGGCTCCAAAGAGTTGAGTCTATTTTCACATAGCACCTGCTCAGTACAGACTGTTCTCACATAAGAACTTGGCTTAACTTGGATGAAGTACAGTTGCAGTCTGGAACAATGTAGTCTCTCCCTCTTAAATGCAGCACCTTTATATTTGTTTCTGAGTTTTACCTCATTGATTTTCCTGTGCTGTTTCAGCAGCACTGTTTTTCCTGCTGTCCACAGAAGCGCTTGCAGCTCTTCTCCAGTATTTCTGAGCTATATCTTATTCTTGAGTTGTACTCTTTTTATACTACCACACCAAACATGAATGAGTACACTGAATAGCACTGTTTGAAAGCACATAAAACAGTGAGGGCACTTACAAACCCACTGTACACTCACTCTATGCTCAACACCATGCCTTACAAGGTGCTGTTTATAGGCTACTCGATAATTTTTGATAGCATCTCTCACTACCAAGTTCAGGTACAGCAACACTCAGTTCTGTAATCCCTCTTGGTTTTTCTAAATTAGTGGTCTTGCTTTCTCCCCCTGTACTCAGAGCTTTGTGGATAATCCATAAAAGAGAAAGGTGTACCTTTCCACTTTTATCCTAATGATTGCTTCTGAGCTGTTTTGCCTTAAACAAGTCATCCCTTATAAATGAATGAGAACACTTCAAACACAGCAGCCTCGAATGCTGTCACTGCAAAAGTCTCTTTGGTTTGTATCCCTTGTGAGAGAGCAGGGGGAAAAAATCCTGAACTGATCAGCAACAAACCAGCAGTGAGAACAAAACCCTTGCTGAGTGTGTGCTGCCTCTGATCCTGCCCTGCTTCAGCAAGGGATGTGTTGACACCAAGTGCTGCACGAAGACAGACTCGAGCCAAACTAAAATGCTCTCAGCTTGGCTGGGTGTCAAAGCACTGCTTGGAGCTCAGCTGATCCAAGGGCAGGTAGTGTGGGGTGCCTGGCTGGGGGAACAATGCTGAGCTTTCACAGCCAGGCTCAGACTACAGAGACCAAGCCCCTGTCCCTTCTCCCAGGGATAGGTTCCCCTCCTTGCTTCCAGTAATATCCCACAGAGGCCCATGTTTTGAAGGCTTTGGTGGCCTTGGCAAGCAACAAGGGACCTCAGGCACCTGCCTGGAAAAGGAAATGCAAGGAGCATCAGGAAAGGAGCTCCTGCAAAATGAATTAGCCCTGTTAACTAGCACACATTCCTTACAGCACGTCACAAGGAAATCCTGGCCAGCGTTTCTAAGCTTTATCCATCTTGCAATGGTTTCCACCCTTGCTGTTGTTTACAAGCTTAACAAATTGAAGACTGTTTGAAAGAGATCACTCCTTAATCTGGCTTGTCCTAAAACCAATAGGAGAGGAGGAAGGCAAGGTCAGGCATATCCAAGGCCAGCACAGAACCATCCTTATTTATCTTCCCTAAGCTGTTTTAAATGTTAACTCCTTCAAGATATACTTAAACAGTCAAGCTTTAAATTTGGTGGTGACTGCAGGTGGTGGAGAAACCCTGACATTTTGTTAGCAATTAGTTTTGGTTGGGTTCAAACTTCACCCTGTTTGGTCCCTTTGTGCAGGTCTAAGCCATGGGACCAAATATGCAGCAAAGTCCCAGATGAGCATCTCCTGCCTTCGACTTCCTACTCAGCTACAAGCTGTGGGTCAGCCTCAGAGCCCCACTTCTGTGGCACTGCCAGGTGCCTGAAGAAAACTAAGAATCTAATTTGCAAGAGTCTAATTATGCATCCCCAACATGAAAAGCCATCCTCTAAATATCTGATTGGGGAACACGGAGCCAAGGAATGAGACAGACAGCAGAGCATAAAGTTATTTTTTAGAAGCTGAGCTTAAGGTTGGCTAAAAATATGGCCTATCCCTTTCAAGGGTTATTTTGCTTACGGTGTTGACAGGAATAAAGCTATTAGTAACAGAGCATTCAGAGTATTTGGGGCTGGTGTTTGTCTGTCAGTCACTCATCCTCCAAAACACTCTTGTCAACATTTGGAAAGCAAGTAGGATGTATGCTTCAGCCCCCTCCCGGGAAGGCTGGGAGACGATAACAATGCTGTAAGAGCTGCAAAAACCTGGGGCTAAAGAAAACAGGATGGGGGGAAGAAAGGGGAAAAAAAATCTGTTCAGAAGGAAACATATTAGAAGCCCCAAAATGTCTAGAAAAATGGTTTTAAAGGAGGGGAAAAAATCAAGTACAGGAAAAAATAACAAAACCAGTTGTTTACAGAAAACCCATGAAAATTGAGAAAATAAAAAAAGAGACAATGACTGGACATTCAATCGGGGAAGAGGAAAAGTGACCATAGGAAAATCAAGTTATCATCTTTTCCTTGCATAGCACAAGAACTATGTTCACACAGCATAGATTCCCAGGACATATAAAATACTTCCCTTAGAAAAAAGAGCTCTGTGCCTCAGGCACCCCAGAAGTATAAGACTAGGAGGTACCTTGAGCACCAGCCTTGCAGTCTGCTCTCTAACCCAGCTTGCTCGGCTGCCAGGTAGAAGAGGTGATCACAGGGAAATTGGTTTCCTGCTTATACTTCTCCTTATCTCCTACAGCCAGTGCATGAACACCTGCAGTCTGCACTACCCTAATCCAGCCTCTTGTGTCTCTCCTCTGCACCTCTAACAGATCCTGTAACAAGAACATGTCTCCTTTCCTCTCCTCAGCTCTTCAGGACTGAGCTCCTAGTGTCGACGACATTCCTTTTTCAAAGGAAATCCTTTGCATTTCCCCTTGGTGCTCCCCGTGGAAGGTAAGTGTTCTGTTGTCTAACAGCGTGTTAAACACGACTGTCATTTAAAGTACCTGCTTGGAAAGGGGAGCAGGAACCTGGTAGGGGTTGTTCCCTCTGCCCATTGTCCTGGGCAAATTGCCTGCTCGCTTTCTCCTCATCACAATACCAGCCCCAGCCTCACCCCTACCTCTCCACCACCAAGTTAAAGGTCTGCAGAGCCAAGAGATATTCAGTGCTTAGCACAGCAATTTCTCTCGTGACTAATCCTGCAGTTAGACACCTTTTCGCAGGGATCCCATTGCTGACACACAATCGGCTCCCTCTCTGCCTGGATCCGTGGCACACGGTGGAGAAGGCTGAGTGAGCTCAGCCCCAGCTGCTGCCTGCGCCCGTGTAACACACAGACAAAGCTGCCTCTGCCCCCGTGGTGCAGAACCTGTCATCTGGGCTGTGTTGGGAGGAATGGGCTCAGCTAAGCATGCCAGGCAGTAACTGTGGCCTGCAGAAAAGGGACAATAATCTGTCAGCACAGTAAAACCCTGAGGTGCCCAGCCTTGCCTTCAGATGATAGAAATTATTAACTGAGCAGTTCCGAGCCAGGGGGGGTTGGACACTAAGGTACCACTTATGACAATGAAATGTGCACAGGCAAAGTGTACCTTTCCAGGCATAACCTGGGGGATGAGAAGTAACTTTACTCAGGCTCCATTTTCACCTCAGTCCATGAAGTTGGTCTAAACAGATTGAGAGCTGAGTCACTTAGAGCTATCTTCACAAGGAGCTCATCAATTTGAGTAAGCCATTAGCCCCAGGCTATAGCACGTGGCCATCCTTGCTTTCACCCTCCAAAGCAGCACTGCTGAGATCCGTGGAGCTCTGTGGATTTACATCAGTAACAGCAGAGAAGGAATCATCTCAGTGCAAGAAAATGGTTGTGGTCCTGCTCCTGTTGAAGTTCATCTCAAAGCTCTCAGACATAGCCAGGGATGCAGCTGACCTGGCCAGCTGTGCCCATGAGCAAATGCAGAGCTCAGGAGAAAACACAATTATTGTAGAGGAAGAAAGCCCTGAGATGGGGTTCCTCCCCTCTCACTGGCCCCCTCTGCTCTACAGCGAGTCTCACATCTGCTTATTGCTAAGCTGCCAAATAGCTTATCCCTAGGCCTGAGACCAGCCTGGAAAGGCTGCCACATTCCAGAGGGCACAGCTCCCTGTGCAGATGGACTTGCTCTCCAGCAGGACACACCATGTGCTGAGGGGAAATGGTGAAAGCAGCAGAGAGTCTGTGGAAAAGACATGAGCAGAACCCAGATCTCCATGCTCTGCACTAGCTCACATGAGATCCATGGCAGCATTTAGAAGAAAATGGGGCAATTAAATGGTTTTGTGAGCAAAGACACATTTTCAGGGTTTTTCACCTCATGCCTTTGTCATTAGCTTTCTAAAGAGGAGCTTCTATGATGAAAAGTGCAACCCATCCCACTGGTTCTCCAGAAAGAGGTAAGGCTGCAGACACCAAGGGTGAAATCCTGTTTGCTTCACTTGTGGGCCTTAAATGCACAACATGCTGTAAATACTGCTCAGAGCAGGTTTACAAGGTGGAAATCATTTGGAGACCTTTTACTGCAGGGGAAGGAAGGTAAATATGCCAATGATATGAACAAATTCTAAATATTTAGTTGTTTAAATAAATAAAGCTTTTACAAATTTTTGGGATCTATTATTCATGGTGTGCTGGGGGTAGTCTAGACCGTGTACCAAGGCATAAAACCATTTTAAGAGGGTAGAAAATGACATTTAGGCTCAGAAAGGAGAATCAGTTTGTGTCCTGAGTGCTGGTCCAGGCCTGCGTATCACTGGACAAATGAACTCCAATTACCTCAGTACAAAATGTGCTGTAATTCACTGGGCATTGTAGCAAAATGACAAGTAACAAGACCAGAATGCGATTATTTCTTTTCTAAACATGTTGAACAAGAAGAGGGTCTCTGTCAGCAGTAACACCGCAAGGTGTACACGTCCCCAGGAAGGGGCTCAGCAAAAGGTGGAACTAAGCAGCTGTGCTAATTCATTCACTGCACGTGAAATCGGTCTAGAAACGACCTGATTTTCAGCTTTATAAAAACACAGAACATCTGAAGTGCTTCGGTGAAATGACTGTTTGAAGCAGTTGGAGGACTAGAAAAAAGGCCATTGTAATCCTTTTGGGATGCAGCTTTCCTGTTAGCAGTGTGCCAGCTCAGTGTCACTGTCAGAGCTTCAATACAGGCTTCCTGACTTGATAAAAACACCACCCTATTTCTCTAAGACTTTAAAATGCCATTCAGAATCCAGAGTTTTCCCTGTGCCCGTGTCTGTAATCACACTGCATGATCTCAGAGAAAACACAGCTAACCAAAGATGGGCTGCTCTGACCTGAGCAACTGTCTGCGTATATTTGTGCCTTTGTCTTGGCATTTTCAGCAGGGTACAATTAATTAAAATTCCTGATTAATTAAAATATTTTGCAACAACAGCAGCAAAAATTGTTTGGAGAAAAGCCTGTGCAAAGTGAAACTGGAGCCTGACTGGTATGAATATGCGTAGTGCCCAAAGTACACTGTACTGGCATGTGCAGCCTGTCCCTAAAGTAAATAACATAGTGAAGGAAGAGGAAAGTAGAAGCTTGACAGATGATGACACCGGGGTGTAAAAATTTGCATTATCCCCTGTAGTTCCCTTAGTGTCTGTATCTCACAGTGCAAGTGCATGGAAATACAGTGGCTTTCAGTGCAGCTGGATGAATGTATGGCTCTGCCAAGGAATTAGGACTTGGCTAGTGCTCCTGCTCCTTGTTCTGACCATCACTGGCTGAAGACGCTTGTACAAGTTGCTTTCCCCTTCTGGGCCTCGGTTTCCCCTCTGTAAAATGCAAACAACACCACTTCTCTATCTTGTGTGAAGTGGTATGAGAAGGAGAGAGAAAGAAATACAGTACAGAAAGAGAAATACGTGTTAGCAAGTGACTCTCTTTCCTTTTGCCTTTGTCAGATCCGTACTATAACGGGTGCCAGCTCCGGTCGCTCGGAGCTGTGAGGAAATCCTTGTTGTGCTCTGAAAGCCCTGCAGCGGACTGTCATTGTCAAAGTGCTGATGAATGGTTCCACTGGGGATCCAGAGCCTGCTCCGGCG
Organism: Anomalospiza imberbis; assembly: GCF_031753505.1. Lineage (NCBI taxonomy): Eukaryota > Metazoa > Chordata > Aves > Passeriformes > Viduidae > Anomalospiza > Anomalospiza imberbis. The sequence goes on along the minus strand of NC_089692.1, from coordinate 12,783,372 downwards.
GGAAAGCAGCAAGCCTCAATAAACAGCTCCTGCTATTGCCCAATCCGGATAATTAACACTTCTGCAGTTTCAGATGGAAAATGCCTCGTTGTTGCACAGAATGCAGGGGGCCCTTGGCCCCGTTCTGTCAGCAGAGCAGTCCCGGCCCTGGCTCTGCCTCGCAGAGGGAATGCCCTCTTTGAAATGCCAGCAAAGGGGATGAAGTTTCTCCCCTTCCCCTCCTTTCATTTTTAAAACAGGGTTTCTTTGGCAAGCATGACTCCCACTTTAGCAATTTAAGGGCTACATGGAAGAAGTCATACTCTGAAAGAGCAATTTCAAAAAACATCTGCCTGCAAATGGTGCCTGTTTATGCAGCAGCTCTGTTCCTGGAGGGGGTGAAGACTCTGGGCCGCTCATTTTTAGGGTCAAAAATTAATTTTGCAACTTCCACACCAAGAGGGCAAAGAGTCAGAAAGAGAGATCTCTTGCCTTGAGCAGGATTACCAGAGCCCTTCTCCCCAGGACACATGGCAGTTTCAGGGCAGGATGACACATAACAACCAGACCACCACGGTCACTGGCTCTGGTATGTACACAAGTCAGAAAGAAATCTTGATTATGAGATGTTTTGTAGATTTTCAGGTGTTTAAAGAGATGACTCATATGAAATTGCTGCTCTAAAGCATATAAGAATTGCATTTCTCAAATCTCTTATATTAAAGTATGATGAACACACATAATTCTTTCTTTTTAAGGTTTTTGGGTCCACTGTCAACTTCCATGCTGCAACGGAGGATGAGATTTTATTTTAAAAAACCCCAAGCTCTAGAATTGAGATTTCTCCAATTCATTTGCCTCCAGGGGTTTTTAAGGAAAATTCAGGAGGTATCATAAGGCTTGCAAGAAGGAGTGGGAACCCTGCAGTGACTTTTGACCATAGTCAACTGAAATTATGAGAGTAGAGCCACGGAAGCTTAACATTAGCATTTTCTTTTAAGAAACAAATCATTGAGTTAAAATTGATAACTATCCACAATTATTTACTGCACTAGAAATCCAGTTATGTTCACTAACTGCATCAAAATGTTGGCTGTCAAACTGAAATGAATAATCTTTTATGTTTTAAAGATGACCAACCCTATTTCTTCTTAATTTCAATAATATTTACTTAGATTATGCTTTAAAGAGGGACTGGGATTTTTTTGTTACTCAAAATCCAGCAGGTAACCAGCTAGGAAGCTCTCAGGCCAGCACAGTGTCACAGCACTATGCAGCGTGGAAGCTCAGTGAATCGGAATCATTTCCACCAAGACTCAAAGGTAGCAAAGAATATTTCCTGGGAACATAAGTGGCCATGACAAACAGTCCTTCCAACTCAGAGAAGCACCAACCTGTTCTTTCAAATACTACAGGGATCATTGGCTTTTTACTGCTTCTTTGTTTAAAACAGAGTGGTGTGACAGGCTTCTTACTCCCTCCTCCATAGGCTCAGCTTTGCAATCACCTCTGCTTTTCTGTGGGGCAGAAGGGCCACTGGTGGAGAGTTACAAAACCCCTCTCCCAGAGGCACTGAGTGGGAAGACATGAGCATGTACCTTGAGCCTGCTGAAAGGCAACATGTTTTGGAGTAGTGATTAGGATGTGAAAGAAGGAGGGGATGAGAGACCCTCTGGCTTTGAACTCTGGCTTGGCCAACATGCTGCCAGATGCACAAGCCAGTCCCTCAAACTGATCCTACCCCAGTTTCTCCACTTGTAAAATGAAGCAATGGTATTGGCTTCATCAGGGACATGCTTTGAGATTCACTCAGAAAAATGCTCTGGATGGGTGTTATTCTGATTTATCCGTTGAGTATTGCCAGTCCTGTTGGCTTAACTGAGCTCATACATGTGAGTAAAAAGTATGCAGAGACAAAATGCTTAGCATATTAAAGGAAATATTTCTATAATATTAAGCATAAAATATTAAATATTAATACCTATAATATTTATATAACATTAGGCCACACTTAGGGCTAACAGCTGGTTGCAGAACAGAGCAACTGAATAGCACAAGCAAGTATTAATCAAAATTACAGTCTGTATTCACACACAGGTTTTCTTTCCCATTCTGTTCCTCTGCTTTTTGATTAGAAAATAATCATCACATTACACAGTATTTTCCTCATTAAACTACAAAGATCCCTTGCTTCTTTGGCCAATTAGTGCCCGTGTACAATCATCAGGAATACAAATCAAAGCATGTTCCAGCTCTGACCTAATAAGTCATCTACGCAAAATCTAAGCTCTGCGTTTTTCTGTCACTACAGCAATTCTTTTTTCTTTACCCCAAAGCAACCAGCACTGAACAGAACCCTTCCTTTCTTAGGAAGCTACAAACCCAAATTGCATGGGCTGGGGGCTGCCAGTCACCTCCAGCTTCGCTGGTGCTTTTGTTTTAATCAACAAACCCCAAGAATCCTTCTGCACTCTGCTTGGGCGCAGGGCTGGCAGGGTGGGTGGCTCCCAGGACACAAGGAAAAAGAGGAAGCTCTGGCAGACTAGAAGAAATTTGCATTTTCCTCAGGGCACATCCTGCAAACAGGGCCCTTTGTTTCTGGCGGCTGGTACCCACTTCTCACCACAAACAGATCCCTTCCTGGCCTCTCCTTTTCTTCTCCTCTCAGAAAAAGGCCGTTTTCGGAGTTTGTACTTCTACATCCACCCCCGCCCCAAATCTGTGTAAGTTATTCTCACTTAAACCAATTTTGCTTTCCCACTGAGTACCAAAGTGTTGTGAGTTACACTGTGCTGTGCTACTCACACCCACCCGACAGCCATTTTCTGACCAATTTCCTTCTGACATGCATCTTAACCATCTTCAGCTTCACTTATGAATTTGGCCTAAATTGGAGAATAATATACTGAAACTCTGCTAAAAGCAGTACATAATTGATCCCTGCCAGAAAGGGGATATGAGTTTTTCTGTTGTTTTTCAGGGAGACGGAGGGGGAGGTGCTAAGAAGGGGGCTGTGTGCCTGGAGATTCAGCTCCTGTTTTCTACTTCCCCTGCTATCTTACAGAAGGCAATTAGCAGTGTCTGTTCATCAGTGTGATTCTATTTATTGAAACTTGTTAATAAGCCCAGAATTAGTTTTCCTTGTTAAAAAAAATTCTTCAGTGAAGAATGACTTCAGAGTGGCTTTAGTATTCTACTTGCCTAAGAATAATTAGGTTTAATATCTGTCCAGTGGTTTAGGAAACCTGGGTGATAGCTCTGCCAAAGTGTTTCTCAGTCTGCTCTTTCTCCATGCATCACCTGCTGCATGGCCACCCATGTACTCCAGCATGATCCTCCTGCTCCTGTTTCAGTGATGTTTCAGTTTCTTGGCCAATTTTAGCAAATCTGGTGGAGCCTTCAAAGGAACTGAGCTTCTAGACTAATTATACAAGGTGTGGTGGAGGAGAAAAACCATCCCTGTTCCATCTCTTGGGGACAGGCATCCCTGAGGAACCAAACTGATGCTCACTTTTGAGACAGAACTCACTGAAGCAGAAACTTAAAATTTCCAATGCTCAAGGCATGATTTGATTGATTGAGAGGTTTCAAAGGAGTAGGGAGAATCAGTGAGAGAACACCTCTCTGCATCAGGCACCACCTCTCTGTGCTGGATGCAGAGTTCCTAGTGTGATAGGATCTTGCTCAGGTTACAGCTCTGGCAAATCACTGTAATAGAGCTGATTGATCCCTTACTAACTTCCACTGGGTGGTTCTCCATGGAGGAGAGCCTTCTTCCATCACTGTGAACTTCCCTAATCTAATTACTGCTAATCAGAAGTGTGAAGAAAAGTATTTTCTCTGGGTCTCAGGTGTGCAGCAGATGGGGCAGCATCCATACTTGTGGAGTATGGATATCTGTTTGTTTAAGTGGGCAGAGAAAGTGATGGACACTGCAAATCCTGCAGCACGTCAAAGCAGCTGAAAGCCCCATCAAATGTTAGGATTGGGTCTGGAAGCTGTGTAGTGCCTTTGAATTTTCTAGAAAAGGCTATGGAAAATTTTGTGATGGCACAGGGGTGGAATTGGCCTATTTCTGCTGTGATTCACCTCACTGTAGAATGTGTGGCACCCGCAGCTACAGACTGACCCAGTATGTTTATTTACTGAAACCATCAAACCATCTCTTGCCACGTGCTCCAATCTTCCAGCCCAAATTAGTGGTGGCTCCACTGCTCCAAGTGGAACAAATGTCAGTGTTGTGTTTCACTTGGTCTCCTGCTGCTGCTTTATTTTATTTTGGGTCCTGCTGTCTGTCAGGGAAGAAGTACAATCCTGATTTTGTGAGGTTCAAGTGAGCAATTTCACTTTGAAGCTGAACAGGCCATTGCCAAAGTGTTAATGACCATTTTTATCAGTATCCTGGAAAATTGAATCTTTCTCCCAATAACAAATCCTAAGAGCTTTTTCTGGTCTGCGTAAGCCAGCACGTATCAATTGCTGCCCTTCAACTGGCTTGGCAGTGCAGGCACTGAGGGTGTGATGTCCCCTGCGTGACCAGTGCTGGCACACCACGGCACCCTCTAACCAAATCCACCCTTCCCAGGCATTGCAAAGGCAAATCATTCCACTGCTAGAAACCTTTAGCCTCTAAAAAGCAAACCCATCAAAAGCATGTACTGCTTGCTTTACATTAATGGGATGCATTCCAAGCACATTTGCTCTGCTGATCAATGCGTTAAAAAATACATCCTTGGTAGGTGTGCAGAAACACATCATCAGCGAAACAAGCGTGCGGTGGAACAAGTCTATCTGATGCAGAGGAAATTTTGTTAGCCCAACACAATCTCAGAATAGTTAAACAGAGTAAAACAACTTGTATTTGTGCTCAAATCCTAATGATGTTTATTTACTAGGACAAATATAGCTGAGGGTAGCAACTTATCAACGCTTGCTTTATTTCAAGAGCAAATTGCTACCATGGAACCAGACACTTGATGTTTCCCTTCTATTGCCCAACAAAGAAAGCTTGCTTTACTGACTCGGCTAATGACCAGCAAAGTCGCCTCACGTGGATTATAAAAGTAAAAAGGACAAAAGCTTCAGGATGAAAAATAACAATTTCCCTTGCTTGCTTTTGTGATCAAACAGTAGGAAATTCGCAGCAGAAAACTCTGCTTTGAAATAGAAAAATAATAGTAACAGTGAAAATAAATGACAAGGTCTTGGTTCTATTGAGCTTTAGTGAGCCTGAAAACCCACAAGTTTTGCTGCTGGAGAGTGTATGAGGACTCATTCAAAAGTCAATAATCAGCAGAAAGGGATTAGTGCCTTCCAATAACTGTTCTAACTACGAAGACAGTAAAAGGCTCAAGCAACAGCCATTATCTTATCCCTTTATACAGGCTCATGGCCCTGAGCTTCACATGTACCATGTTTACTATTACGGGAACAAAGCAAATTTGATCAGAGCAAAACCAACAAATAATCAAAGAGCACCATTGGATAAAATCTGCCTTGGTACTTCATGAATTTGCTGAGGTGCTGCACCCCATCCTGAGTTTCCTGGACTGTGGAATATGTTCTTGCACAGCCTGATCACATCTGCAGGTGTGCAGCAGACTCCTGCATGCAGGACTGTGCACTTCTACCCTTTGGGACAGACTTCCCTTCCTGTTCCCAGACTGACCAAAGTCCAGAACCCCCACATATCAGCTAGGTGGGAGCAGAACAGGACATTACCAGTTTGTTCTGTGCAGGCATTGAAAAACCAGGTGATAAGAGCTGTTTCTCCAGGTTTTGCAGCACCCACAAACAGATTTACTTAAAAGATTCATAACGTAAGAAATCAACTGGAAATGGAAAGTTCAATATCAGATTAAATTGGTTTGGCTATCTCTGACATAAAATATTTATCTACTAGGTTCCCAGAGACGTCAAGCTCTGAATCAGTTATCTTAACACAAATCTACAGTTGTAAGTTCTCTCATTTTGGGTTTGAAGTCACACTTCTATCTTGGGCAGTAAATGGCATTTTACTGCTGATCCTTATGGCCACTGCCCCTTCAGCTTTACTGTTGACATGTTTCTAGGATAAAAAAGATAACTAAAAGTCATCTCCATGCTTATGCATTCTTCTCTTTATGCTAAAATTGATTTCTAGCTGAAGACCTCAGAATACTTGGTGAACTGGTTGGTGACACCTGGCCCTCTGAATCTACCTTAGCAGCCACTCTAACAAGATAGCAACCTGAATTTAGTCTTGAGCACATGCCAGACCCTATGCTGAAGTGTGGTGCAGGCTTGCAGGACATGTTGTTCCTGAGGGCTAATCTGCAGATCAGCTGCACCTGGAGCCTTGCAGCAAGGATATGAGGCAGCATAGGGAATGGCAGGTGGTTGCACATAGAGGGCCACTGGATAGCTCTTGGAACCAGAAGTCTGTTTATCTGGCAAGAAAGAAAGTTCTTCTTCCCTTATGGCCTTGTGTCTTGGAGGAACTGCCCTACAAGCCACTGGTCCAGAGCAGAGTCTGAGACTTATGTCTCTTTATTCACTTCTTGGTTTATATTTCCAAAACTTTTCTGGGAAGATCAAGCCCCTGAAGAACACTCTCTGTGGGTCAGGTTGGGATGATTGCATGATGAATGTGTCATGCAAAGCTAGGTTAATTCTTCTGTGACACCTCTGAGAAAAATTCCTCCTGGTTTCCATACCTACACTGCTGCTGGTTCAGTGTTTAATGCCAACATCAAACCTGGTTTTCCTGACTCTTAAGTGAATTCAGTGTAGACTGGTCACTGCCCCAGAGGGTTCCAGTAGTTTGTCTTTTATTCATACGGCATCTCTCAGAGGGGGATCACACCCTATGTGTGCAGTGTCTAGCTCTAGGAAGACATGAGGACACTATGCCAGCTGGCTTCCACTTGAATGCAAACATGTCACAGGGGTTGTTACAAGGAGTTGTGTGATGCAGAGGTCAAACTGCTTTGGTGTCAACCAGCAAGCAGCAGCCCTTTTTGTAAGGGTGTAGTGCAGTCTTGAAAACCAGCAAGCAATGCCTATCAATGCAGTAGGGTCATTCATGCTCTGCAAACTGACTGGAGGAACCTCTTGAAATAAGGCAACCCATGGCAGGAGAGATGGTATCTCTAGATAAGAAATTATGACTCTCAGGGAAGGGGCCTTGTGGAGATCTGTATGCTTGAAAAATTTGAGTCTGTCCCTATCCCTGTGTTTTTGTGTTAGAAAAGGCAGAGGGGTTGAGAAAGACAGGGGGAGTCTAGAGCCACCTTAAACACCACCAAAGAGATGCAGACTAAAAGAGAAGATAAGCCCAACAAAGGCGCTTGCTGAAAAACCAACTATATCAACAAACCCCAGCTCCTGCAGCTTGGTGACTACGCTGCCCAGTGACTCCTGTTCATAAAGGGCTGATTCTCCTCCCTTTCAGAAAACAATGTGTTCTACACACTGAAATAAATAACAGTCCCTCACCAAGGCCCCGGCAGTGTCAGGGGGTGTCAGGCTCTGCTCAGCAGATAACAAAGGCGTCAGCATGGAGCCAATCTCCTCCTGCCATCTCAGGCTGCCCTTGCTGCACTGAATGAAATTTTTCTCCTAATGGAAATGAAGAAAACCTCCAGTGCAGATAATCCTCTGTTATAATGGCCGTAGATTTGGGAAAGGGACCAAGCAGTGTAAAGAACAAGCCAAATCTCTTTTACTTAAAGCCTGGCCTGAATGTGATAATGTAATGACTTTGATTGGGATGTTTCAAATGCCATTCATTGAGATTGACTTAGGACATAGATGATATCAGCCAAAATAATTAAGAACGAGGAATTGAACAGATAGGATCAGCTGACTCCTCCTTCCCAACAAAGCTGATATCCAAGTAGTGGAGAGGACTACTTGTTTTAAACACTGCTTAGTCCAACCCAGCTAGCACCCTTTCACTTCCATTGCCCTTTGCTTTCTGTAGAAGGATCAATAACTATAATCTTAAACACAGGCTGAAGTCCCAGGAACCCTCTTTGCAAAGGCAGAGTTCCTGGTTATTTTGTGCCCAACCTCCATCTGGCCATTGCTGGTCACACTTTGCACTCAGAACTGATCAGAATCCCACTGAAGTCCTTGGGAAGATTCATGTTCATTTCAGTGGATTCTGGATCCATGAGTTTCTTTTAGCAATGTAGGTTTCCAAAAGCGTGGTAGCCTTGGCTGTTGTTTAGCTTCCTAGTATCTTCATAGCTCACTATTATTTCTGTTTTACAGAAATAAAATGCAGCTCAAACTCTGATACTACATGCAAGCTTAAAATGGCTTTCAATTACTATTAGCAAGCTTTTAAATGGCATTGTGGTGACAATCCTAAAGAAGCAAAATACTTAGGGGAGAAATTAAGCTATTGGAATGACTGGTTATATTGAACATGCTCCTCACACAGCTGGCAAAGAGCAAAATAAAGCTGAAATAAATTGATGACGACCACATTCTGGAGGAATGGCAGTTTATCTTAAAAGAGAAAAGAACATTCAGCTTCTCTGCTAAAACAGCTTATGACACTGAGCATTTGGACACTTCTCCCACAAACCAGGAAACCAGCAGCAACCAGAACAACCACAATAGAGCACTTTCTATACCCCACACCAGTATAACTGAGCACAGAAGACAAAATGAGTGCAAAATGCCACAATTCTGAATTTAATATGTCCAATTAGCATCATTCTGATGGCTACTAAGGATGGAAGGCAACAGGGGATTACATTCATTGTCTATTTCAAGTCTTCCACTAGGCAAATAAACTGAGACCTTAAAAAAAATCTGAAAAAAAACCAAAAACCAAACCAAATAAACAAACAAACAAAAAAACCGTCATACATTGGACAAGTTTTGGAATGGTTACAAGGCCAAGATTTATTGTTATGGTCAAATTTGTTACAAGCCCTGGGCATATCATAGAGGAATATCTGTATTTGAAGGTTTTCATCTTTCTGGTCATCTAATTCAGCTCCTTCCAGGGAGGTAATTTATTTTCTTCACTGTCGCCTTCATTCACTAGGTTTAGAGATTAAATCAAGATGCATCAGCAGCCTTGAGCAGGGCATCAATGCTACTTTGAATTTTCCTTCTCTTCTGTTTAATTGAATTTTCATTTGTATCTCCTCAGTTGTTTCCCCTCCAAGGTCTTTCCCCCCCTCTCTCCCCCCTTTTCTTCACTCATCCATATAGATCCTACAAGCATTTCTGGCAAGCACCAGCTGCAGATATGAGTTCTTGGGCATCTTCTACTTTTTGAAAAGCATCAAGAGCCCACCAGTGCTTGTTCTGTGAAGCTTGAAGTCTGCTTTTCAGAAAGACCGATCTCTTTATTAAATCCACTGCCCTCTCGAAGACATATGATAAGACATGGAGGGCTGCAGAGCTATGCAGGTGTCACTGCAGTGGACAAAAAGCTGTGTCTGGGTTTACAGCCTCTGTTTTGCTGGGTCAGCATAGCCAAACAGGACTTTGCAGTAGCATTAAAAAGTTATTTCAAGATTTCTCCTCTACATTCCCCAAAAATTGCCCTGAGCTCCTGGCAGGCCAGCATTCCAAATGCAGTCTAGCTACAACCTCTCCACTTCTGATTTGTTTGCCATCAGCATAATCTTTCTTTCAGCTTTGAGCCTGCTTTAGTAGACAAATTCACTAGGAGGGATCTGAGATGTAACCTGTGAAATCTCCCACCTTGAACTGGTATCGCTTCCTCCAACCACTTCCTTTCATTGAGGGGACTGAACAATTCCCATCTGTGGTTGAGGATGGTCTCTCTTGCACTGGAAATCTTCAGTACAGGAAAACACACCAACTCCTCCATCCAAACTTGGGTACAAAGGCTAGAAAAGATACAGTTCCTCACAGAGATTCACCAGTCATACTTACTACTCCAGATGAAAGTGATAAAAGCTCTTCTGTGCAGAGAAGTGATCAGGAGAAGCAAGAGAAGATTTCAGACAAAATTATCAGGCCATTGGAGAAAGTTCTTTAATGCAAAAACCATCTGCAGTTGAGTGATACACGATTCATATAACAATTTAAATACTCATGTTTTTAAGTCATTTACGAGTAAACCATGCAGAACAGTAAGGAATATATAATCTAATAGAAATCTGCATTAGGACAGAGATGGACAAAATGACCTTTCCATGATGTACTCCATCACTCACTAGTATAATTTCTGCTTGTAATTCATTATTCTGAAGTTGTTTACTGTTTTGTCTATGACAAGGGCAACTTCCATCAATGAGTTCTTGAATGTGGAATTCCTGGCTCGTCATCAGAGGAACCCGAGATTCTCATTTGAATAGTCACCTTTCTTGCTCTTGTACACGGTACTTGATCCATCACTGAAAAGTTGACATTGTCTTTGGCACTGATGCTCTGCCAATCTGACATAACCTGAGAGATATTCAGGGTATGTTTTGCTACTTAGTGAAAAACTACAGCACTTCAGTCATTAATAATTGAATGTGATTTTGCAATTGGATATAAGATCTACTTCTGTACCTATGTAGGTTTGCATTTATTTTTACACTCATCACACTGCTGTTGGATATTTACTGTAGGAGCTTTGGGCAAATGGTTCAGTGTCTCTCCAATTACAGTAAGGACCACTACTCGCAATAATATGTATTAAGGATACATATTCTAGGAGAGAATAAATCAGAGATTAAAGAAAGCTTGCCTGTAACTGAACTTGAATTCAAACAGTTTCTGTCCTTTTCCCCTGTGTTTTGATGTTGGTTATGGAAGGATGTATTTTAAAAAGGAAAAGCACATTGTATCATTGTATCTTTTAGCTTGTAGAGTTTTGAGTCCTGCTTCTTCAGTCTCATTTAGGAAGTTAGTCTTTGAGTCTTACCATGAAAAGAGAGCTTGCTAGGATCTCTCTTGTTGACAACCTCTTATGGTCACATCCTACACTGTGAATGGGGGGCTGCCATTTTTGCTGCCAGCTTTTGCCCTTCTTAACAGCTCTGTCAGCTCTGATCCTCTTACTCTTGGCACTTGCTTTGAGCAAGGTTCACATAAAGAAGTCGGTGTCCAGTCCAGGTATTGTTGTATCAAGCTGCTGTCAGTCTTCTGGATGACTGCTTAGCAAACAACCTTGTTTTGTTATCCAAAGCCTGAACTTGATCATGATTGCTTGTTTGACTCTTGCTTCAAAAGATTAAGATCTGTCCCTCTCTGCCTCTTTTTCACTATCTGCACTAAGTTCTTCTCTTGCCTGGTGGTGCTAAACATCTGCCAGGCTGGCCATTTCTCTCCTGCATGTTTGTAATTGATGCAACAAGTAAACAAAACAAACATTTAGGGCCTTATTTTCTATTTCCTTAGGGGATAATGCAGGAACACAGTTGAAGCTAGCACTTACTACCACAAAAGACAATGGGAGCAGTGAATTGTTCCAATTCAGAAGCAAGTGGGGCTTCAAAGAACACTAAACAGCCTGGTGTGCTTTCTTGGTTTTTCCTAAGTTCCTTAACATATAGCATCTTCTTTTGGGGAAAAAGGTGTTTAAGTGGAAAGCCTTCTCATAAGGAAAAGAGGAAACACAAAACTTACAGAGGGAAGGGATAGGGCAGGTTCCTTCTAGAGCTTTTGAGAAGTTATGAATGTCACAAATATCTTTCACAAGGAAGACTTTCTAGCCTGGTTTATTTACAGTAAGAGCACAAAAGGTGTCCTAATGAAGCTGTGAACTGGTGAGCCCTTGTGAGGCTGGAAGAGCACTGGGGTACCTCACTGTCTGAATGGGAGATGGGTGAAGATGCAATTCTGTATCTCCCTTTAAAAGGCAGCAGTGACCTATGAAAACCACACCGGATACCAAGGTTAGGGTAACCACGTCAATGTCAGGCTTCAAAATTTGCTCCCAATAACATGGAATTTGAAAATGTTGTTCAGCACTCCTGTAATCAGGATTCTGTAACATTTTGGCACCTCAAGAGGGAAAGTTACCTTATAAATGACAAAGACTGTGTCTAAGGCTGAGGGAAAATAGAAGAGAGAAGTCTCCAAAGCCCAGGACGACTAAAGCTTGTTACAAAACCAGAGCGATCATTCTAGTGTGAAGCAAACCTGAGCTTTGCATTAAAAATGTAAATGTGATTGAAATAGCATAACCAGATTAAATGGATTTGACCTCTAGAAGCTTGAAAGATGGTCTAAATGCAGTGAAACAGCAACAAATGGCTGCACTTTCCTTTTCACTGCGTTATGCATCACAGGAAATTTATTTAAACAACACAGAAATTTCAAGCCAGTAAGAGATTTGCATTTCTTTTACAAGAACTCATAGAGAAAATAAGGCTGGTTTGGGAAAAAACACCCATCATTTAAACGCCTAAAGGTACAGAAGAACTTAGAAACTGCTTTTCAATCTTGAATGTGACTGATTTACCCTCAAAAATTAAGCCCTAGCACACAGAACTAGCCAGGAGTGACCGAATCCTTCAATACAAGCCCACATCTCAACCCTCAGTACATTGCTGCCTTAAGGGAGCATTTGACAGACATTTCTTTCTGAGTTTTTGGGATTTTTTTTTTGAGTTACGTTAACTCATATCATTGCCACAGTCTGGTTCACTGCACTGCCATATATGACCATACAAGTGCCACCATACCACCACAGCTGGTAGGGACAGACATCACCAACAAAACGAGATGTTAGTCAAACCCCAGCTTAGGATTTCAGAAGGCTGCCAGTAAAATGCTGTATGGAATAAATCTAAGAAGACAACACTCAGAAGAAAAGAAACAAACCAAAGTGGTAGGAAGGGGAATTAGGAATGATAACCAAACAGTCCCAGCTAAGCCTGGCTTTTTATGCACTCGCAGGGAAAATTCTGCTAGTGCTGTGCAACACTGTCCTTCTGGTTTCCACCTGGAGAGGTAAATCTTTGGTCAACATTGCCATTAGGAACACTGAGTAAGAAGACTAATTTGGATTTTCTCATCATAGAATCATTGAATAACTTGGGGTAGAGGTCCCTGTCTAGAGCAGAGCTACCATCTCATGTAGGCCAGGTAGCACAGGTCCTTGTCCTGTTGAGTTTTGAAAATTTTCAGGGATGATGACTCTCCCTTTTCCTGGGTCCAGTTCCACTTCTGCTTCAACCTCCCCATGAAACATTTTTTCCTTATATATCTTTCCATGAAATGCTTCTATGTTGCCTCTAATCTTTCACTGTGTATCTCGAAGAAGAGTCTGGCTTCACCTTATCTCTTGGCCCTCTCTGAGTGGTAGAAAGGAGCAGCATGGTCTTCCTCAGCTTTCTCTTCTTCAACTCCCTCAGCCTCCCTTTACTCGACCTGTGCACCAGCCCAAATACCTTGGAGGGCCCAGTTTATCAGTGATTAACCCTTTGATTTAGGAGATCCAAAACTGAACATGACATTTCAGATGCTGCTTTGTGAGCACCAAGTAGGGGGGGGGAAAGGAAGATTTAATTCCAGATGATTTCACACAACCTAATTTCTTGACGTCATTAAATACATATAAAATGCTACAATTAAATCTGCTCTTCCTAAAACCAGTGTTTTTTCCTTCTCCTTATACAAGTAACATGGCAAAGAACTGTAACTGAAATAAATTCGAAAGCTGGTACCTGAGAGATTCTGTGGCAACAGAGAAATGCATGTGGCAGTAAAAAGCCCACAACACAAGGATCATTTTTTTCCCCTGATTTTTTATTTTCCAAAAGGAGTAAGAAACAGAATAATATTTGGACAATGGTTAGATACACAGAGTGGCACTAAAACTGGGTGGCAATCAGCACAAACAGAAATGATGTGGTCTTCAGCAAGGCTCAGGTGTTAAACCAGTTCTGTTCAACCCTGTTGATGTTGATGTGCTGATGTGTATTAGAAAACTCAGTTGTTCTGGGGTTTGGGGTCTGAGCATGAATGAAACGTGAGCTACCTCCTAAACTTAATCACATACAGATTAGTTGCAGCTCTAATTTGGAAGGCCTGTAAGTCCCGTGGCCTCAGTGCAGCAGTGCTGAGCTGTACAGTCTTCACACAGCTGCGGGGCTGCTGAAAACCAGCAGCGGAGAGTTAAACACGGAGCGAGTCTTCGGGAGGATCCAGACAATCGTTCTGCTGAATGAGGAGGATTCTCCTGGAGAACAGACTGAGCAGGATGTGTCTGAGAGCTTCAGACAGCCTCTGTGCTGTACCAGTGTGTGCCCAAGTTAGTGATGGAGCCACTAAAAATGTGATGATCTTGGTTATTTTAAAAATCTCAGTATATTTATACAGTGACTTTAGAATTTAAATACACCACTTTGGCTGGGTTTGTATTATTGTTCTGGACACTTTGTCAGAATTTTTTTCCAATTTTTTACTGGAAACTCCAAAAACCTATTTTAAAGACCATGAAGGAGTAGTGAATAAAATCAGAATTTAAATTTAATCCTGTATACGGTATATCTATTTATGCCAGAAGGCCTCACCTATTTGTTTAATCACAGATGGGGAAATTAGTACAATTTGATCTCACTGATTAGAACTAAAAGTACCAGTGTAATAATTCAATTTTCATACTCTGTCACTTAGGAAAAACTTTATAATTTGTTCAGCTAAATATGAATTTAAAATAAAGAGATTTCCTGAAAGTATCAGCAAACAGAAGTAGTAGATAAATAAAAACTTACAGAGAAAAATAAAGGATGGATTCTGAATTATTTACTGAACCATACTAAAATTACTAATCACTGTCTTTTTGCCATTTATGGGCTCTCTTAGTGTTTCTTTCCTCTTCACGTGTTTGTTGTTGAATGCTTTTAATATTAGCTATGCTGAAAGACAGTGAACAGACATCACTATCACCACAGAAGATACCAAGATTTTGATTTGCTATCAGTACCTGGATTCCCCAGTGCCAACACTGGCTTTCCTCTGTCCTGCACATCCCACCTCACTGCAGAGGTAAGATCTGGCTGGTCCAAGGACACGTTTCCAGGGGAATTCTTATTAAGCACAAGGCTGTTGCCAGGATGAAGGTATTGGGGGCCCTTCCTCTTTTCTAATGTGATCCTGATGCCATCAGTCAGTGCTGGAGAAAGGCCAACCCTGGAGCTGGGATTTGGCACTGCACTCTCCTGTTCCTCCTTACCAGTGTTTCACAAGGGCTCAGGGCACACAGAGAGATGCAGATAACAGACCATGACCATCAGCTCATGTATCTACCATCCAAACATCTTAAATGCACACACTGAGCAGCATCAGGTTTCTTGTTGAAGAACTGGCTGGACAGAAACCAACAGCAACAAGTTGATACAGCACCATGGCTTTTTTCCTGAGCTGCAAAAGCAGGAGGATATAAATTTATCATACCGCTAAATTGAGGAAAACAAGGGCATGCTTCTAGGAGCTTTCTGCTTTATTAAGTAAACATCTCCTCATTCATGTGGAAAATTTTTTCCAATTTGGCTAAATAATTAATCACCGAAGAGTGACTGGTGATTAATGAACACTATGATGACTTTCTGAGGTGTATGTTCATCATGACAATTTTCTTTCATCCCAGTGATTTGTGCTGGTGTTCCTGACAAAATGTGATGATAAAAGCTCTGCAGTGTCTGTGGTGATACAGATATACCAATGATATAAATCTGCCCATTTTAGAATTTACAAGATGTGAGATGGGGTCTCCACCTAACCTTGGAAAGGAGCATCTATCACCTGGGCATCGGTACACCATCCTGGCAATGAGTGATTGATTTCTTATTCTCCCAAGGGCACTGTAGTAAGAACTCTCCTTGGCCAGTGGAAAGAGCTGGTTTATTTGCAACAAGCTAAACCACCCTGTAACCACCCCTGCTGTAACACCCTTTCACATTGCTTATAGATGTAAAGAGGCTGTGAGTAAATAAAAACAGATTCCCAAAATGCACTGGATCAAATACTCAGTTCTGCACTACTTAAGAAGCCAAGCTGATTGTGTTACATTTAAAACTCATTATAAGGATGGTATTTCTCTCCTGTGGATGAAGCTGAGCAGAAGCCTTCATTCTGTGGAGAAGCACGTGCCCTGCCATGCCAACCATTTAGAAGCACAGGAGAGGATGACAAATTCACATAGCCTTAGCTATTGCAGTCTGAAATTCGGGCATGCAGATCCACATTGTGGTGCCCTGAAAGTAATTTTTAAGATCTCACTATGAATTTTGGAGAGACCCAGAGCTGATTTGCACCAGTTCCACACAAAATTCCTCCAGAAATGTATACATGGGACTATTTCATTGCGAGACATCAAAATGAGATATTCTGCCTCTGCTGTAAAAGCAGGAGCTGGATTATAGCAAGGTCCAGCTGTAATAAATAAGGAGCACTGTACTGGCAGGGGGGAAACATCTCTATATCACTGTTAGCACACACCACAGCTCTAGAAATCCACATATAAAACTTCACATTTGTTACCTAGATAATTCTGCTTAATGTCCATTTTGTGCACTTAGCCTTTCCTATACACTTTTACTTAATGCCTTAAAACTGGAGCTACTAGATCCAATCAGCTCTAAGAGAGTGAGGATAAACCACCCAATTCTGCTAGGAGGTAGTACACATTTTTATCATTTAAGTGATATTTTCCTCAATAGAGGCCATTCTCATCTTATTCCCTTCTGTAATGATTTCCAGCTGAGGCAGAAATACTCCAAGTCTTGTACCAGACTGTTATGGTGTGTACAAGTTGCTGTTGATTATGCTCTTGTAGACAAGAGAATTTAATACAAGTCTGAAGTTGCTGGAATCTCAAAGCATGAGTCACTGCTCTGCCTTTCAGACAGTTTTAAGCACTTGGGGGGTTATGTTTCAGAGGAGGGACGTGCACAGAGAAAAAATGCCCACTGCCAGCCTCCCTGCCAAGGTGTAAGACTGGGGTCATGAATTCTCTGAAGAGGAATTTTTCTCTTGGACAACTGAAAGGCTGCTGAACCACTCAACTGAAGACATCCCTCATGGCCTCCCAGTGGAAACATGGATCTCCCCATTCCTACACTACGTAGCCTGACACATGCCAAAGAAAAGAAAATCCCTTTCCTTGTTATCAAACTCTGTATTTCCTACCTGCATTGGATCCTCCTTCTGCTGAAACCTGCTCCCAGTTTTCCTGGAACACCTCAATCCTAAACAGTCACTCAAGAGCTCTGGGCTTTGGCAGAGATCACACCTCAAAGCACTTACTAGGATCGGCATCTCCCAACCTTTTCCCATAAGCAACTCTTGCAACACGAACCAGCAGAACTTCTGCTGAAAGACTGCACAAGTTATCCTGTAACAAACAGAGCAGATGATAAATTGTCTTTGGCTCCTGAGGACACAAGACCCCACAGATGGGCCTGATGGGGAGAGGGGGGTTAATAACAGCCATGGTCCAAACTCTTTATATTGCAGGAAGAGCCTGTGTTACCCACCCCGCGTGTCTCTCTTTCAAACTGCTGTATTCCAGCTCCTTTGTTTTAAGCTTACAGATGTTATACTCAGATAAAAGGCTTGTCGATGAACTGAAATCATTTTTGGTGACCAAGTAAAGCAGAACATGCCCAAGAAAAAAGAAAAACAAAGTAATTCCAGCTCTGCCAGTCCTTCCCTTTCAATGTCAAAAACTTTATTGATTAGCAATTGGAAAACAGGCGTGATATCAGCTTACTACACAGTTTTCTGGGCTCCCTTCTGAGGGCATTCCACAGTTCTTTCTCAATTAACGTGAAAGCTGGGGACAGTAAGAATTATATTGGTAAGTTAAGAAATGCCTCCATCAAGAGTTTTATTCTAATATCGCAGTAAGTACACAATGATTGAGTCTTGGATTAAAATTTTTTTTCTCCTTTTTTTTCTCAGCACTAGAAAACCATCAGTTCCTTTGCTTTGTGTTACTCAGTAACATTTTTCAGCCTTTTGCCTTTTCTGATTTTAGGCAGATTCTTAAGAACATCTTATAATCAGGACTGTAATCCTCCAACCTCCCTTACATCTATCATTTTCCTGAATGGTCTTAAAAATAAAATGAGAATGATTCAATTAATGGTTATGGGGGATTTTTACATTAGGCAGAGCATTTATTCAGCATTAGAAAATACGTGGCACAAATCATTAGTATTTCCCTCTATGAATAAAAGAAAAAAAAATTCAATGCAAGAAAAATGGCTGTAGGTTTAATGTGCCAATGCCTTCCAGATCCTTTTGTTTCCTGGTTTTGGTTTTGTGAATGAAACTTAGCAACATCCAGGATCCCACCAAGTGTCACACAAACATTTGAAATTCATCACATCTCATAAAACCTACAGATTGAACAGATTATCATCTTCAGTGTAGGAAGAACTTGGCCCAAAGTCCAGTGAGCTCACAGAGAGGATTTGGGGTCAGTAGCATTCAAATTGATTTGAAATAAGTGAGGTTGCTGGTTTCAATATCACCGATGCTAAAAGGTATCAGGCTTCAAAAGTAACCAAGCAATTGAGATGTATTTGGTTTCCTCACCTTCATTTTGGGAATACTCAATTCTTGAGTACTCAGGCTAGAATAAGGTAATTTATTTTTTAACTTTTCTCTGAAGTGAGGAGAGCTGGAATTCTTCTTTCAAAAACAAAATACACATTTAAGCAAAGACCACCTGAAACCAGAACTGATCCAGTCATCATTTGAGTCCAGGCTCCACAGAAATAATTTCAGGCTCTACACAAACCCCCAAATACCAGGAGATTTGCAATAGCATCAGGAAAAGGGACTAGACTTCTAAACACCCTGGCCACTTGAATTTGAGGTTTTGGCAATTCTCACCTGCTGGAGCTCCTCTTTAAACCAACGTAATAAATTAAGGACCAAATCCCATCTTTCACAATCAGTTGCAGTCAGGGCATAACCACGGACTTCAGAGTGTAGAGGATGGGGCTGTCTGTGCACTGTGTATGGTTGCTGCCTCACTGGAAAAGCTTTTTGCCTTCTTCACTATCTGAGCAGGAGTTTGCAAAACTGAGCTCTTGGACCCTGCACTTGCATCATGCTTTCTGGCTGCATATCCACTAGCTTCAACACTCATTTGTGATTTTGTATCCTGCAGATACAGGAGAAACCATGGGAGCTTGATACTTGCAGAAGCAGGCTGTAACTCTGAAAGGGGACTGAAGAAAATGAGGTAATTATGAGTATGTGAGACATTCCTGACTGCTCTTACTCTCCAACAACCTGCTTCTGTCTTGGCCGTCAGTGAAGCACTTCTTCATTTCACTATTTCTCTTGACCAGACCAAACAGAAGAGCCAACACCATGCCTTGACCTCCATTATTTGTCTCTTTTTCATTCTTCACCCATTTTGATTATTGTGCCCATATTCCTCAGGTAAGCACTCTGGAGAACTCACATCAGGTGTGAAGTTGTATGCCAGACAAATGGGAAAGGACAGACTGAAGAGGAAAACCACAACCTTCTTTAATTTGTTACCGAATTCATTTGTCAATCTAATGTCTCTTAAAACCTCTGGGTTAGCCAAGCCATAAAACAAAACAGATCCCTGGTTACATTTGTGTAGCAGATTTGTCTCTTTCTTCCGAGCTCATTAAAACAACTGCTTTCATCTCATTAGATTGCTAAAACATTTCCAACAGGACTAGATGTGTCATGTCAGAATATGACAGAAAAATTTCTTTTAAGGTTTTAAACTGGGTTGGAAGAGGAGAAGCTATGCAGTTCATTGTTGTCACTGAAAGATATTTTTACTTTTATGAGTCCCTAAAACAAGAAACAAATTAAGAACTGTCAAGGAAAAAGAAAAAACACAAACCCAAAATGTATTCCATCTTGCCTCCTAACATTGTTACTGCTTTACTCTGAAATCTCTCTCAGTCTAATAACAAGAACCTTAAATATAAAAGAAGGAACTATGGTTGTTAATGTTTTGGCACAATTAAAAATCCAAGAGGAAGGAAATAAATGCTGAAAACATGATTACCCTTTTCAACTACAAGCCACAGTGAACAGCCTTATGATCCTCTGTTCCCAGCTCTTATTCTTGCCTGTTTCAGGGGCAATCTCCCTGTGCTGTGCCACTGCAAAGTGTGGAACATGACACCCACAGCATCCAGAGACGCAAGAAAGCATCTGTGAAGGTGGGGAAAAAAGTTGCTGTGAGGGGAGAGCCCCCTCCTACAGTAGCCTCCACTGGGATGATCTCTGACACCCTGGCAGGAGATCCTGCCTTGCTCAGGGCAGGCAACGCACTGCCCAGCTGCCATCCCAACATGCCAGAGCTGCCCCAGCAGGCAGTTTGCTACTGCTTTCACTGCAGGTTCCACTGCCAAACAGCCCCACCAAAGCCTCCTTCCTGCTGGGGTTTGTGTGCCACATGCACGGTGCCAAATGCACACCCATGGCAGAGTGTGCTGGGGCAGGTCTTGGGAGAATGACACAACTTCATTGGGAAGGCTGCAGCTCTTTCCCTGCTTAGGCTGCAGCTCTTTCCCCTGCTTGTTGAAACCCAGCTCAAATACTGGCCAGGTGCAGCCTGTCACTGCCCTACTTTGGGCTTTAAATCACAGAAATCCTGGAAAACACCAGGAGACAAGGATGAGGATGGCTCAGCCTGACCTGGTGCTCTAGTGAGGTTCGTGCCTCTGGGTTGCCAGTTCACACCACGATCCCAGATGGAAGCAGAGCAGGGTGGGGCTGTGCACCCAGTGCCAGAGGGCAGAAGAGCTGTGCTGGGGAGTGGGACAGACCATGAAGACACAGTTTGCAGCCCTGTCCCTGGGAAGATGCTGCAGAGGCAGCATCTGCGCTGTTAGCCCCTGTGGGGTGAAGTATTCCTGAGGGAAGGGGCTGCAAGTGTGAAATCACTATGGATTTGAGACACAGACATGCAGCAAAGAGCACTGAAGTGGGTGTTCACAACACATCATTTCATTTCAATGGCATTTGGCATCAAATTGCTGTAAAACCAGTGGGCGGGGATTGCTTCTCACTGAAGAAGTTCATTAGATTATAAGTAATTTGGTTACATAGAGAGCAAGTAGAACCTGGGGCTGTTTTGAGGGGCTTTTTGAAAAAGGTCAGAACAATATATCAGCCGGCTGTTGGGACTGATAGCTGTTGGGGAGAAGATAGTAGATATTTCAAGATAAACACTGTACACTAGTGTATTTTTCTCCTGATTGTATATTTCCATCCTTCTCATACTTAACACAAAAAACATTTTGTGAAAATGACTGGCACAGCAGAGAAGCCTATCAACTGAGTTACTGCCAGCACTTCTGGTGAAGAGGCACATAGCTGCTCTCGAGGACAAGCAGTGCTGGAAGCTCCGGCATCTTGTGAAAGGGACCTGGACCCAGCTCTCTGCACCCAGCTCAGCAGGGGACAGAAGCTGCTGCTTCTGCAAAAGCAAAATCCAAAACCAAGCCACAAGATTTTTCCTGTGACCAGGTAAAGCCATGTCTCCTCTGGAATGCCACACCTATTGCTAAGCCCTCGTTTGGGGAGGTGAAATGTTGCCCTGGCTCACCAACCAGAACGGTGGCTGCTGAGTAGGTGGCAGGACCTTGTTTTTGAAGCCATGCCAGCTAAATCAGCCTCTCTGCGTAAGCACAATTAAACACTGAATTCCCTGGAAGCCTTGTGCCGATGGCAGCGGATGGTGTCCCCACCTGAGCAGTCCAACTCTGCTCACCACTGGATTGTTGCACGGATTTAAGTGTCCCGTGAAGCAGTAAGAGATGGAGATATGCTCAGTGTCCTGCTCTGCTGGGGCTTTTGATGAAGCATATTCACCAGAGTTTTAAGTCCCCACAAAAATATCCTAGAATAACATCAGTCTTGATTTCATGCTACAATCCAGGTATTCCAGAAAAGAATATTATAAGTTCCAAATTCTGCACATGCTTAACATTTATTTGAATAGATAAGGTCTAAAAAATTTTAACATCCACTGTACTCCTACATCATTAATTTACTGAGATAAGGTGGTGTGAGTGGAAGATGAATTTCTCTTGTCCAGTAACTCTCACCTTCTAGCTTGGATTTCACAGGAAAGCCCCAGCTTTGCTTGGTTACAGATGGTTTTTAGATTAGGCTGAGTGAAAACAGAATCTGGACACAGCCTGATTCTGAATGCTGTGGCACACTCCGGAGTCTCATTGGCTTGCATGGCACAACCATGCCTTTCAGAACTGTTCCTCTGACTAGCTTGGCTCTGACCCTTCATTCTGAGGCATGGGTAAAAGTATCTGGACTGCTGTGAAAAAACTGGTTGTGAAAAAATACGGCAAAATTAATCAGCCAAGGTGGAATAGTCAAAGTGCAAGGCTGAAGGGTGTCAAAACAACCATGAGTGCTAAGAAAAGTGTCATTCCTAGCCTGTGTTGCCACTGTTTGAGATGTACATTCCAGACTCCAGTTCACCCTCTCTGTCATTCACCAGTACCTCTTTTTTTGCTCGATAACCCCCCACTCATCAGCTAAAAGGTATCTCCAAATATTTTACTAAAAAATCCTGAATTACATTTACAAATTCTTATCTACATCCTGGCTACACTCTCAAATTACTGTAATTTCTACTTCCGCTCCTGCTATCTAACATTTCAAGGATTAACTGGGCAGTGTGTAACCTCTTCTAGTCCTAGGCAACAATGTCTGCTCTCTGTTCCTTTGTCTTAGCATTCTCCAATCTGTCTGTAGATTCCTGTGCTTGTTTTCAAGGCAATACCCAAGTGTGAAGCTGCTTCAGCCACTCATGAGGATGAGATTTATTATCTAGAAGCACACCAATAATACAGTATTAAAAAAATAGCACTCTTTCATCAAAATCTAATGAACATGCGATTTAATCTTTATTAAGAATTCATTAGGTTCTCAGCAAGGCTGTCTAATGGAGCTTGACCAGGTGAAATGCTAATGCCTACATTATATTTAAATTAATTTTCAGCAATGTTAGTTTCCCCGGGTTGTTCCCTGCACATCGCTCTCCCTGGCACCCGCGGCTGCGCGGCTCTCTCCAGATGCTGCTGCCGTGCTCATAGCAACACCGCTGTCCCCACCCCAGCCTCCGCACACTTCACTGGAGTTTCCACACTCACAGATGCCTCCCAATTTCCAACACGATAAGCCCATCCACCATAGCAGCCTCCTTGACGTTTTCATATTAGGTACAAAGCTGCAAGCCTAGCATGCCTTACTTTGAGTAGTTGTAATGAAATGCTTGTATATATATACATACATATATACACACATACACAAAACGAGTATATTTCCGTCCTCAATATACCAATCCAGTCCAACAAACAGGTTATTATCTTGATATAATTTGCTTCAAAAAACAAGAGCTCTGCTCTTTGGAAAACAAGAGTGATTGTAGGCTTAATGTGTAGCCAGTGTGGTCACTGCCTGCCCTCCTGCCTATGGGCTCTATGTGTGCACTCTGCTGTTGTAGTTCCCACAGCCTCTCCCTTTAACCAAAACCCATCACCCGCCATTCCAGCATGCTTCTGCAGAAGCAATTCCTAGAGATTAAATAATTTATTGCTGTTCATCTGCAGCGACATGTCTCCCGATCCACCTTCTGCACACAAACAAGAGCAAATCAAACCTACCCCACCCCAGACCCAAATCAAACTGTGGGGGTGAAAGGGGGAAAAGCCCTCTTTCAAACAGTGAAAGGAAATAATCAGAGCCTCTACAGAAGGAGGGTACACAAACGTCAGTGGGGAAAGCCACAGACACCACTGTGCACTGGAGGCGATTCTCCTCACAGTGAGACCTCCCAGCCCCTCAGTGCCTTGGGAAAAGCATTGCCTCAGGCAAGGATGATGGTTTCATTGAACCCCCGAGGGGTGGGCACAGCGGCCATGGAGTTGATACAGAAATATCCGGGTCACCGGCTAAGCCACCCTGCCTGGAGGGGAGCTGGGCTGAAGGCCCAGATCTGCCCCCGTGGTGCATGCACATGCACGCGCACATGCACACCCACATTCACACACACACACACACACACACACACTCACACACACACTCACACACACAGGCACACTCACACACACTCACACACACACACACTCACACACACTCACACACACATACTCACGCACACTCACACGCACACCCGGGGCGGCTACGGGGGCTCAGGGCTGCAGCTTGCGAGGGGCACGACCCCCTTTGCTTATTCCGGAGCCCCTTAGGCTTCTCCCCGGCCCCTCCGGAGGCAGCCGAGCGCGGTGCCGGAGGGGCCCCGCCGCCGCCGGTTCGAGCCCCCGCCGGGCGCTGTCCAGCGCGAACCGCCTGAACGCCGCGCCGGGAGCCGCCCGTCGGCCCGCGCAGCCCCGGATCCCCGCGCCGGGACCTGCACCCCGCTCCCCGCGTCCCATCCACACCCATCTCTGAGCCTCTTCCCCTCGCTAAGCAACCCCGGTCCCGGGGGGGCCCCTCCCAACCACAGATCTCTCTGCAACCACCAGCATCGCAAAGCGGCAACAGCTCCCAGCTGAAATCCAGACCCTGAACCAGCGCCCAGGCTCGTTCCGTGATGGCGCCCGCCTCCAACCAGCCCGTCATGTTTGTAGCGGTGGGAGGACGGGATATTTAATTGTATTGTAATTTTTGAAAAAAAAATGGGTGGGGGGAGAATAGTCGCACCACAAGTGTACCTCCACCTCTATCAGCCTTCCCTGCACCTGCTTTCCTACGGGGTGCATTTACACGAGCCACGGGGATGCTTGGAAGAGACCTTGCGGTGGGGCTTTTCAGTGCTGTTTATTACACGGATATGTCTAATTAAAGACAGAAAGAGGGTGTGGGAAGCCCCAGCGATGAGCAGCGCCGAGTACCATAGGGAGACTCGGATCCCAGAGCAGGAGAGGTTTGAATGAGATGAGTGGCCAAGCTCGTCGTTCATTAATTAAAAGAAGGTACAAGCTCAATAAAAGGGGCTTTAAGTGATAGGGAGCCTTGGTTTAAATCCGCAGAGCCGGCAGACAACACCCCGACATTAAGCTTAACTGACAGCGGTTCGCTTCACGGGGACATCTGCGCCGAGGGGGAAGGTGGGCTGCCGGCCTCCCTCCACGGCCGCCGGGGGCGAGGCCGCGGGGCGACGCTTCAGCACCAGCGGGCCCTGGACAGCGCCGGGAGCGGCGGCGGCCCCGCCGCGCGGTGTCTGCGCGGTCCCCTCAGGTAAACATGGCGCCCGCGGCCCTCGCTCACCTCCGCGAGCCCCCGCCCCGCTCTCCCGCCCCGCACCGCCGCTCACTCGCTCCCCCCGCGGGACTTACTTCATTTGCTTCACGATGGTGCTTTTTCCCGACTCTCCGGCTCCTGTTGAAAGAGAGATGAGGTGGGATAAGCGCGGGGGAAGAGGAAGAGGAGAAGGGGGGCGATGGGGGGACCGGCGGGTTCTCACCGAGCAGGAGTAGTTTCACGTCTTTGGCCGCGCTGATCCCGTCCTCCTTCAGGTTCTTCTCGATGGCCTTGCTCCGCTCCAGGGCGGCTCTTTCCTCAGCACTCAGGGTACATCCCATGGCGGCGATGAAAATTTAAAAAAAAAAAAAAATTAAAAAAAAAAAAAGGGGGGGAGGGGGGATGCAGCCCCCGCCGCCTCGGCTGGCTCCCGCGGGCAGAGAGGAGGAGGCGGCCGGGGGGCAATAAAAGAATTAAAGCAAATGGCCGTGAGGCTCCGGGTAGCACAGCGCCTCCGCGGCGGGGCTCCCGGCTCCCTCCTGCCCCTCTCTCCCCGCGCCCGAGCGCTCAGTGCATCCAGCGGGGCTGCAGCGGGCACGGCGAGCTCTTCCCGGCCGGGAGGCGGAGGCGGAGGCGGGGGAGGAGGTGGAGGAGAAGGAGGAGGAAGCGGGTTGGCGGCGGGGGAGGGTGCGTCCCTCTCCCGTGCTCCCGACTGTCGCTGTCCCCTCCTCGGCGGGCGGCGGCGGAGCCGAATGGAGGCGCGGGAGCGGCGGCGGCGGACGGGCGGGCGGGAGGGAGGGAGGAGGGAGCTCGGGGGCGCGCCGGGCTGCGCGCTCCCGCCGGCCTCGCCCGTGACGCGCGCGGCTCGCGCATGCTCGGGGCCGCCCCGCCCGGCCCGCTCCCGCCGCCGCTGCCCGCGGCGGGGCCGCCCGCTCTGCACCGGCGGGGCTTGCGGCCCCGGTGCCCGTCCCCTCGCCCCGGGCTCCGGCGCCTTTTCCCGGAAGGGAGAAGCCGTGTGTTGGGCTGCTGCCCCCGGTGACTCAGAGCTGGGGTCTGCCTAGGTGGAGGGTCTAAAGGGGAAGCCATACGAGGAGCGGCTGAGGGCGCTTGGCTTGTTCCGCCTGGAGAAGAGATTGAGGGCAGAGCTCATCGTGGGCTGCAGCTTCCTCGGGAGGGGCAGTGGAGGGGCAGCACCGATCTTTCCTTGCTGTGACAGGACCCGAGGGAACGGCTGGAGTTGTGCCAGGGGGGAATTTGGTTGGATATCAGGAAAAGGTTCTTCACCCAGAGCGTGCTTGAGCGCTGGAGCTCCCCAGGGCAGTGATCACAGCATCAAGCCTGACAGATTTCAAGAAGCATTTTGTCAAGGCTCTCAGGCACATGGCGGGACTCTTGGCGATGTCCTGTTCAGGGCTAGGGGTTGGACTCGATAATCCTTGTGGGTCACTTCCATCTCAGGCCATCCCACGGTTCTGTGGTCTGGCCCGGCAGCGCAGAGCTGAGTACTTGGGGATGTGACAGCGGTGTGTGTACGTGGGCACTGGGCTCCCCTGGGCACTGCCCCGGGCACTGTGGGAACCCTGGCTGCCCTGAGGGTCCCCCACAGCTCCTGCACCCACACCCTGTGCCTGCCCCCACCCCACAGTGCTGTGTTTGTGACCTGACCTGCAAGGAGCCCTTTGGGAGCTCCTCACAGCTCAGGCACTTTGATCAACATTTGCAACGTGAATCGGTTACATGCTCCATGCAAAGCATCAGGTTTCACCACCATGTTGGATTATGTTTTCCATCAGTGTAATTAACAGATGGTTTGGGTTTTTTGTATTGCAGTGTGGTCATAGACCTCACCAGATGACCTGCCTTCTTTTCATAACCATTCCATGACATCTAACAGTGATTTAAGAATTCTAGTGAATTAGAGTCCCACAATTTTCCTGACAGGTTTTGCCATTTCACAAGGATGGAAAAGAGAGAAGAAAACAAGTGTCAACAAGGAAAATAAAATAAATAGAACTTTGTTTAAAATGCTTTCCTACAGGCCGAGACAAGTTACAATATACTCAAATTTAATCCATAACATTGATTGATATGTGACAATCTAGCTATAAAAAGATCTAGAGAGGAAAGAAGTATTGAGCACAGCAAGGTAAAATGCATCAAACTAAAATGAGGATAATCAAGGATTGCTACCTGATCCATGGAAAGGACACCTGCCATTTCAGTACACAAGAAATCTGCAAAGGGAGGTTTGGTTGTTCAGAATGTGAATGCTGAGGCTGCTGATTTTGCCTCTAAAAGCCACTTCACCTCTCTGCCAAAAAGCACCCAGCTACAGGAGGCTTGACAGGAACATCCCTGTGCTGTGGGAAGGGAATGCAGGGCTGCCCCACAGGCCTCGGGGAAGGCAGGGGGCTGCTGTTTGTGCTGTTGGGTGTGGGTGACCATGTGCTTACACTGTGTGGGTTTTCCACTTGGGACCTCTGATCACTGCCTCCTCTGTGATCATCTTACCTGCTGTCCTGAGTTCACCAGTTCCCATTTCCAGGACCATTTCCTTAGGGGTAGAAATAGAATTTCTAATAGCACTTAGAGTGTTTTAAGCATGAAGTCACAGGCTCTTTCCTTCCAGGCAACCATCATCTCCTCCCAGTGTTGTTTCCCATCCCTTCTTCCTCACGGAACATGCTCTTCCCATTATCCCTCCTCCCTCTGAAACAAAAGGGAAAAATAGGACATGTGGTTAACGAAGTAAAGAAGGGGTATGAAAGAAAAGCAAAGGAAAGCAAAAGGTAACTCAGTGTATTCTACTACACATTTGTGAGCTAATAGGTGCAGTATATTTGAATTTTGGGTAATTTATTTCTGGAAGCTCAGGGGACTGAGATGGACAAGCAAGCCTACAGCATGTCTTCAGCAGGGAATAAATGGAGATGGGTGCGGTTACAGAGCAGTTCCTGCTCTTTCATATTCGCACAAATCTCATGTGTAAAATCAATAGGATCAAAATTTCAATCAATAAGTTTCATTTCAATGGTTCTAGCCAGA
This sequence comes from Anomalospiza imberbis, assembly GCF_031753505.1. NCBI lineage: Eukaryota > Metazoa > Chordata > Aves > Passeriformes > Viduidae > Anomalospiza > Anomalospiza imberbis. The sequence goes on along the minus strand of NC_089692.1, from coordinate 12,755,157 downwards.
GGGAATAACAAAAAGTGCCGTATAGAAAAAACACAATGAAGAAATCCAGAAGCAGTGTTCTTATGAGATGGCTGCATTTTCTTCCTGTCTCCTCCAGCAGATTTCCAGTCTTGGACTCATATTGGGAAACTCTCCAAGGGTTTTACTAAGAGAATTAGTCTTTTGTATCAGCCTCTGGCTACTCGTTATCTAACAAATTTGTAGCCTGAGTCTCCTGCCATGGAGAAAATTATTTCTCTTCTTCTTGACCAGTGTGGAGTCTGCAGTCAGCCCTTTGTCCCATGAACATCCCCATTGCTACACAATAATCTGCTAATTTCTTTCTTAAGGAAAAATCAGAAACTGGCAAGTCTTCTCCTTGCTCTCTCAGCTCTCAGAAAAATTCAGGGGAGCAGCTGTGAAATTGAGCCATTTCTAAGCCATTTTATTCCTGCTGCTGAGCAGAGCTGGTGGAAATGTTTCTTTCAAAATTTTCTTAGAGGGAAATTTAATTTTTTTAAAAAATCTGCTTATTCATGGCAGATGAATTTCAAGAACATGAAAGAAAAAAGGTTGCCTCCTCCACCAAACAAAATGCATTCCAGCCTACTTGGCTTTTGAGATAAATATATTGGGTTTTGTTGCTGAAAAAGATGTTTCCATTTTTCAGGAGTTGACAGAACTCCTCTTTTTATTAAAAGTGGTTGCTGGTAGTAACAACTTCAGATGAAAATAGGCTTCTTTTTTTCCCCCTTGTAAATGAGAGAACCTCTCCATTAAAGGTGGAGAGGAGGAACTTTCTTTCTGGCTATCCCTGCAATTAAACTATTTCATCAAGATGCATAAAGAACTCGCTTGTTTCTGCTCAGACTGCTCTGTCTCAAACCTAAAAGTCAGCAGTGTATTTTAAGCAGAAGTCTTTATTCTCCTGTATCTGATCCGTGCCTCACCAAACCCAGCTTCTTTCTGCAATCAGTTTTCAAACATTGTGCTAGGAAAGTTAATCAGATAGTAATTTCTTTAAGAAGTGAAGGATGGTAACAGAACTGATGAATGCCATTGAAAATGACTGTGCCAAAGTGATATTGCGGGGTAGATGACAACTTTATGATCTCACGTGTGTTGTCTTATCCTGGTTGCTTCCAGACTGGGGAGAGATGAGCCTTCCAGAACACATCACCATCATGGGCACTGCTACCTAGCTCAAGGGTTTGTAGAGTGTCCTGGCTTTCTTCCTAGAATCACAGAGCAGTTTGGGGTGGAAGGGACCTTTCAAAGCCATCTAGTCCAACCCCTCAGCAGTGAGCAGGGTGAGCAGGGACAACTTCAGCTGGGCCATGTTGCTCAGAGCCCTCCTCAGTCCTGCACTGAATGTTTCTAGGAATGGAGCGTTCATCACCTCTCTGGGAACCTGCAGTGTTTCACCTCCCTCAAAATCAAACATTTCTTCCTTATATCCAATTTAAATCTACCCTCTTCTAGTGTAAAACCATGACCCTTTCTTATCGCAACAGATCTTACTGAAATGTTTGTTCCCACAGCTTGCCAGGAGGTAGTAAAGAGGGGTGAGAAAACTGTTCCATAGGCCTTGAGAAAGTCTCATAGCTACCATGACACTCCTACCACCACCACAGAGATTGCAATAGTATTGGAGGGAATACCACGTAGGTTCCATCCCCGTAATTAGTTGATATTGCAGGATCAGCACATCCTCAGAGAACTGGTGGGTGGTATGAGGAGGGAGTGGGGCAAGCCCAGAATGATGTGACCATAGGAGGAAAGCTGCAAAGCTTTGCAGCTTGTCTTTTCCCTCCTACTTCAGGGTTGTTCTATCCAATCTACAATCTTATATTCCTTTGGTGTGGTTTTAATGTACATGCTAATGGAACGGCAACCAATCCCATGGAGAGATAGTGATGCATTCTAGCAGATCTCACCATTAGGAAGTTTTGCCCGGATATTCAGCTTAATTTTTCATTCTTTAAATTGATGTCAATTACCCCTCAGCTAAACCTAGTTATGCAGTGGAAGACAGGTTTAAAATACTGCATGATCTCACTAAATTGGAGAAATGGACAGAAATCAATACAATGAGAGGCAATAAGAACGCCCATAAAGGTTAAGTGGTTGATGGAGGAAGGATTAATGAAATGCACAGATACTAGGTTAAATTGCAAATATCCTTACTTCACTCTTACTCACTCCATACCCCACAAATATGTTCTACTCCAGCAAATCAAATGAGGAAGCACCTTAGAATTTGACTTGCGATTTGGAGAAGTAGAGATGAGTATTAAGGGAAGAGATGGTCTAAGGTGGATTTATTGTGTGGAAAATTGGCTACAAGACAAGAAGGAGACACCAAGAGTTAAAAAAAAAGTGACCTGATGATAAGGATATGACCTGCAATACAATTGGTGCCAAGAAATAAGTTGGACAGCCTGATGAAGTCTAGAGAAATGCAGAAAAAGCTACTTTTGTTGTTAGTTTTTCATGCCTGTCTGGATGGACAATGATAACTACAGTACCTGGGAGTCACTGACAGCTCCTGTCTTGAAAGCAGATGAAGTTTTTGGGCTAAGGCTTATGGGGTTAACACATTTGCATGGCAGAGAGATACAACAGCTTGTCTTCAAAGTACTTGGAACTAACCTTAGAAAGTTTTCTGTTCAGGTCTGTCATGCCACAGAGAGAAGAACGGGATGTATTCTGAGGAAAGTAACAAATGCCAGAGAGAAGATCTGCAGGGGAAGCTGAGGAGAACTTCATGTACCAGGGCTGGAGGAGGTCCTGGGGCTGGTTTGTCTACCAGTCCCAGAAGATAGAAGCTGAATGAAAGCCCTGCTCAGTACTGTGGTTCAAACCAACGATTTCCTGAGGATCCGCATCAGTTTCTGCACAATAAAGTTTTTTAAATATAAAAGTAAAGAATTATACTACTTATTGTTAAAAGAAAATAATTATACTACTTATTGTTAAAAGACATTTATTGTGTGGCCTGAAACAGGACATTACCTAAGTTTGCAGAGGGTCCCAAGTTATGATTTCTCAAAGTGAGAAAGAACTTGTCAATAACCCTTAATGTGGTGTGAGCTTCTCTCTTCTTTTTCTGCAATGACTTTCAACTCCCAGCTCTAAGGAGTCTTTGTAGTGTCAATGTTTTCCGTTTTCTAGTGGTTCAGGCACACATGGTGGTTAAAAGACTGGTAGACTACGAAAAAAAAATCAGAAGTGAAATTATTAACTCTTTTGCTGCTGATCATTGAGAGGAAATCAGTACAGATTCCCTCATGGGTATTTTCAGTGTTGGGGACAGGTTTACATTATGATGGGCTATTTTCTACCCCTTCATTTGATCCAATTTCTGCCTGTATGGTAGTGCAGATATTTGTCCTTTGATGGTGATGGGAGAATCTAATGCAACAGGATTGAAAGCGGGGAAGAAGCAGACATCTATCCACTTTCCCTAGTAAGAAATATGTAACAGCGTGGGTGATTCAGCAGGTGCATCACTAACCTTGAAAAGCCACAAAACTGAAGCTATGCAATATTGTCCTTCAGGCAAGGGTGAAATGATGCCAAAAATGAGACAGAGAAGCTGCCCCTGGCTTGGAATATGATGACGACAAGGATCCGTCAGCCCTTTACAATTCCAATTTTCACAACATCAAGGGTGATGATTTAGTAGGAATCAAATTATACCAGCCACAATCCAGGAGTGCTGGTTAGAGGCAGGGTCTTGATTACTCTGTGTAGGAAAATCAGTCATTGCTTGGACTTGGTGAAACTGAGCTTAACCTTCTGCATTAAGCATTCAAGCTCAGACATGCAACTGATTGCACACAAGTGTCATTTCATTCAGCTCAGCTCCTGTCATCAGATGCAAGACTTGGATAGACAATTAAACCAGCTCCATTTACAGCACTTCAGGAACATTCCTGTTTTTATACAAATGCTATCCAGAAACCTTGCAGCTCTTATGCACACAAGTAGTCCTGATGAGTGATCTTATTGAGGAATGCTAATTCAGTCCCTGAAAATATCAGTGTATACTTACAAGATTCACAGCTCTCAGAAACTAGCTCAGAGTACAAATATACCATTAGTTACATACAACTCCTGCACTTCTCCCTCTGCAAAAACCTCTCAATTTTTTCACAGAATTATCATTGTTTTTCTATCAGAAATATCTGTTAAAATATTAAAAGAAGCATCGGCTCTACCAAGTGTTGTTTCAATGTTAGGCAGTGCTTCCTGATTCTAAGTACTGATGTGATTCACAAAGGCTGGCTTTAGCTGACAGAGGCTGTAATCAGTGGAGGAAAAGAGACACTCCTCTGGAGGATGAATAACAGGAATCATCTCTCACCTCTGATTTTGAAGAGAGCCTACAGACTGGCTGTCCTTGGCTGAAGCTAACCTTCGTGAGCATCCCTCACAATGCCCTAAGACAAGGACTTGCTTTCACTGGGAGGGAATGTGGGAGAACAAATTCTGCACATCCAAAACAGGCAATGGTATTCTGAGAAGGTCATGTTGGGGAAAATGACATCTCGGGCAAGAACGAAACAGTACCTGAAGCAAACTCTGTATTTGGAGGATCAGTGCACTCACTTAATATCAAAATATTGGCTGGATGCTAAACCTGATCCAAGTTCAAAAAGCAGAAGAAAACAGTCCTGTAGAAAAGATCCATCAAAAGTTATTAAATACAGAAAATTACTGCCTCTGGCTAAAGCTGTCCCCAGGTGACAGACTGTCAGGAGCGTGAGTGCAGGAGGAGAGGCTGCAGTGCTCTATCCCTCCTAGTGCAGCCTCCACTGGCCTTGGAGAGAATCAAGGAGTCTGGGCTGGGCAGCTCATCAGTCTGCTGTGGTGTGCCATCCTTGCCTACTGAGTTTGGCTGTACCATGAAAAATCGCCAAGAGTAGGGTGTTGCCCTGGGAGCTGCTGTTGGCTCTTTCTCATGGCTTCACCAGGCAGCAGTGAAACTCCCCTTGACTTCGGTGATGTCAGAAACTGAGCATCTGGCCAGCTCAAGAGGTTTCTACATTAATGACTAAAATGTTGAGAAATGCATTGTCATAGCATGAGGCATTCAATTTCTTTAGTAGTCCAGCTTGTCTGAGATATATTTTATTGTTGCCTGGACCAGAAGATCCAAAAATTGGCTGAAAATGCTTATTCTGTGGCTGAAGAAGGGTTTTTCAAATGTACTGCATGAGTTCCCTGATCTCCTAACAAAATTGTGTCCAGGCGGTTTGTGTGCTGGGGTGGGATCTCTGGCAACCTGCATTGATAGTTCACATGAATATTAAGCTGGCTGCCTCTTGCTTTCTCAAATTCATGGAACGTTGTATTCTTTTCTTCACCTCATTTACTGCTGGAAAACAATTACACTAAATTTTTAAACACCTGTCCTATTCCACCTTTCAGCAGGAGGTGACATGAGACATAGGTAGTCTGATAGTTTGGTGTTCTTTTTTGGGATGAACAGATATGTAAATATAAGTTATTAATATCTTGTTGATTTTTTTAAACCTTTGGAAAAAGCAGATTAGCATTAGCATACACATAAGGATGGTATTTCTTTCTACCCTCTCTCCTTTTCTTTACTTGATATGAAGAACAAAGTAGGTCAATGAGAAAGGTTTTTTAAATACTGAAGATTAATGTGGTAGGACTTACCCTGTGTGCAAAGCTGGGAGTTGTTTGGAAGTGAGAAAATTCTGGCTGTATGTAAGCCCACTGCCTTCAACAGGCTGATGCCAAGGTAGAATTAAAATGTGTTTTTGCTAAGAAAGAAAGGATCTTAGCAGTTATTTTTTCTTCCTGATGATAATCAGTGGCTGTAGAGGGTTTGGTGGTTGATGTGACAGCTGTAGACCTCTTCTGTCCCAGGACAGCCCTGACCTGCACAAGCTGAACACCAGAGGCACATTTTGGAATGCCACCTGTACTCCTGGCAGGAGGAGGATGGTTCAGGAGGGGTCTCTGACAGCTCAGCACTACAAGTGTTATCAAGCAAATAAAATGTGCCTCCCCATACTGTGTACTTTAGCATGTGATTACAAAATAATCAAACCAAAGTCCAGCAATGAACTGAGGATATATCTTGGGCAGTTTTGACATAAAAAAGTAGGGAGGCAATTTATTTCCTCTATCCATTGTAGCAAATGGGTCATACTGGCTGGCTGGCTTGGGAATAAATACAGTTTTAATCTCCTAACCAACTCTATAGGAAATCAGTTTCAGTGAATCTCAGCTAAATAAAGAGATATAATGGATATATTTGAGGAAAGAAAAATCTGCTTGCAGTGTGGCTGGGCTGCTGGGTGAGTGGGTTGCTGGGCTCACCCTCCATTCCTGTGTGCCCAGACGAGCCAGAGGATTTTTGGAATGGTCAAATCATGATAAGGCTGCACAGTGGTGCACCCCTTGATCACACCATTCCAGGAGGAGCCCTGGAGGGGTTCTTGGGGTACTTGGTCACCGTCCTGAGCCGTCTCTGATGAGCAAGTGGCTTCCCTGGTTGCTGGGTGATGGCAGCACTGAACAGCAGCACAAACACATGCTTGTGTTGCTGGGCTGGTCCAAGAGAGGGGCTGGTAAAGCACAAATCTCTGCCTGTTTTTCTCTTTCCGTGTAAGAACTTCATCCCCATGCCTTACTCTCGGGTCCTGGTCTCTGCTTAGTCACAGTGAAACTGCAGTATGTTTTCCTGTGCAATATAAGACAAAAAGGAAATTAGGCTGTGCATTACTACTAGGAGGGTCACAAAGAGGAGAGGACCCCAAATCCTGGGTGCCATCTGGAAAGTGGCTGATTTGTGAAAATCCTTTTCACAATTTCTTTTACAGTGCTATGGATAAATACATCCCAAGTCCTCAAGCATTTGCTCAAGTTGCAGTAACAGGGAACATTGCAGGGAACAGAAGAACAGGGCACTGAATCCTTAAGTATATACAGAGTTATCAAGTGGTACCTAAGTTCCTTGAGTTATGACCATAGCAGGACTTGTAGGTCCCTACTGTCTCCCTCCTAAAATCTCCATCTTGTTCCACTAGACACATGGGAAGAACGATGAAGTGTGTCTGAATAGCTTTTTGATTGTATAGGGCAGATGGAAGTCTAACAAAATTCATTACTTTATAGAAAAAGTGAAAAAGCCTTATCCGAAGAAAATCTGAATTTGTAAAAATCTCAGATGTCTGAAAACCTTCTTGAGACCATGTTTTACATTTCCTCTTTTCTTCCTGTGATGTTTTGTCTCCAGATTTTTTCTCCTTCTCTCTTAACTGTCTTTCCTTATTTCATTCCACACTTCTATTCCCAGGGGTTTTTTCTTGCTCAAATTCCTGCTCCCTTTTAGAGAGCATGGGGGTAGCTGGGAAGATGTCTGTGAGTCACAGATAAACAGTCTCCACTGTGAGTAACTATTTCAGATCTTGCCATGCAATGACACAGGGTGCTGTCGGTGCCTGTTAAAGAGAAACCCTCCTTTGGGAGCATGTCCTTGCTGATGAGGAAGTTTTGTCTTCCAAATACCTTTTAACCCACACTTGAGTCTGTGTTCGCTTGTCTCAAGACAAAACTCAGTAGCTGCTGTTGGTGGTGCCAAGGTGAGGTGACGTGAGCCTGTGGGTACGGGTGCCCTGCTCTGGCTTTGCTTGCTCTCTGCACTTCCAGGAAGCTCTCTGAAGGTGGTTGGACACGGTTTATTTGCTCAAGGCTGGGTGCTGCAAGAATTATGCTTATGTGACTTCAGCTTAGAGCAGAGCAGATCCTGACAGGGGGATGTGTTCTCCCACCCTATGTTTGAGTGGGAGATTCTGGAAAAACAGCCATTATTTGGAGCAATATCAACACACTTTGTAGCATTCCCCCAGCCACCCTCCGTGCCAGTGTGACAGCCTGAAAAATGCTTTTTCTTATGTGACACTGCTTTGGGGCCAGATCTAGGGAGCAGGAGGTGCCCAAGGCCTCTTCTTTGGGTTTCCCAAGAGGTGTTTCTTCTGGGACCACTTGGTATGATGAGATGAAAAGCTGCAGGTTTGTGGCATGCTGCCCATATTCCCATGGCTGTGGCATTTCAGGAAGGTGCATCAGGATCTACTTTGCAAGTCCTAGTTTTGCTTGCCAGGAGATTTCCCCTGTTGATGTCCCTGTGGTGGTGGCCCTGGGTGGGCACCATGTGAGAGCAGAGCTGTTGTTTCCTACTGGCAAAGAGCAACTGAGGCAGCTCCAGTCTGTGCAGTGCCTTTGCTGATACAAACACTTTTGCTTTTCCCCTGTGACAGGACAATCTTACCTTGGTTTGCTTGGCTTTATTGAGAGAAACAAGCTGAAGGGGTAGGAGTTATCTGAAACTCCCACTCATCTGCCTGGTACATTGCTTCTCTTGCAGAATATTTAGCTTTCAGGCCATGGAGACTGCATCAAGCTTCATCAGCTGATGTTGAATGTTTTTGAAGTTTCAATTGCTTCCTTGCCCGAGATGGAGCTATCATTTTTATTGCTTTGGTTGCTTAGGCAGGGAAAGGGAAAGATGAACAAATCAGTACAGCCCTCTTGAATTAGGATTGATTTTCATGAATTCTTCTTGTTGATTTCGAAACACAATTGTTTCTAAAACATTTAATTGATTGAGGTTTTTCTTTCTCTATTCTTTTCAGCAGCATTTGTCCTCAGCCATTTGCCACTGCTGGGAGAGGAAAAAAAAAAGAAAATAAGCTCTGTGTGAGATCAAGATTTCAACGCATTACACACCAAAACATTTGTTGCTATTTACTTTTAAAAGTGCCCTTCTGAGGCTGCATGGCTACAGCTGCCATCTGTTCGGGATTACGCTTTGGAACTCCTGGTTTCTCTGCAAACCTCCTGCCTGGCACTGCTCCGTTGGCAGAGGGAAGAGGTGCTGAGGACAGGACTGGCTGCAGGGGAACAGCACCTTCACAGCTGGAGCTGGTCAGGAGACCACCAAGATGGAAGAGGATTGCAGTTAGTGAAGGTGACTCCAGAGTGCTTTTTCCAAGATTCAGTGAGATATTCATTAGGTGCTTGTTGAAACGCCAGAGAGGGCCATGGCAGGAGTGTTGCTATTCATCTCCTCTCTTTAGTCAGGCAGCAGGGGGATGTGCCCAGTGTGTGCCTGGGCCCCTGGAAAAGCCTCTGCCCAGCTCAGCTTCCAAGCTGTGTCATGTGGTGGCAGAACAGAGTTTACCAAGGTGCCGGGGAAAAACATCATCCCCTGAAGTGGCAGGAGCATAACTGTGTCCTGGAGTCCATCTCTTAAGCAGGGTAACTTCCAGTGCTGGAAATCCCTCACAAGTGTGTGACAGCCTGAAAAATGCCTTTTCACACACAAGCAAATGTGCACATCAGTTGATGAATCAACTGAGGGAGGTTTTCTTCAGAAGCCAGTGCAGGCTATGTTTAGATCTATGTTTTGGGAGTAAAGTGCTTTTCTAGTACAAGAAACATGAGGTTTCATTGTGGTGTGGTCTTTTTCTCTGTTTTTCAAAACAGGTTTGTGGATTAGGTCTAAGCAAATTCTCTGGGATTCATTTGGCAAGGAAAATTATGGAGCTCCTATTGCCAGATGTGCAGGCCCTGCTCTGAACTCACAATTTTCAATGGCTCCAAGAGCCTTCACTAGTCCCTTCAGGTGGCGGGAAGCTGGATCCAGTGATCACCCACAAACCCAATGGAGATGCTGGCACAGCATTTTCCTCCCTTGCTTGGATCTTGCTTACAAGCTCTGATGGCAACAGATGCTAATTATTAATGTAACAATCATCACCTTTTTGGCTGTAACTCTTCTCTACATGTCCCTGTACCCTTAGCCCATCCCAACTCTGACATCACTGGTGTGACAAATGGTTAAACTACACAGGAGCCTGAAGACGGGTCTGTGTTTATCAGCTTTGCAAATCAACAAAATGATGTAATAAAAGCTGAAGGCAGGGTATTGCTTGAGCCTGCGTCAGGAATTCTGCCTGCCTGAAAGGGTCCTGCTTTTTGCAGCATGGGCTTCTGAGGCCAACTTTATGAAATTGCTCATAGACATGAAAAATGAGCAGTGTTTTTCACAAGTATTCAGCAAACAAGAATTCTTCTTGTGTCAGTGCTGTGCATATGAAGGAAACTCGTTTCTCTGGGCAAGATTCTGGATTTTTTTTGCACTTTTTGACTTGTGGGCTTGGATATCTGGGGAAGGTCTGAATTATGGATAATACAGTAACGCTGTTCCTCTGGGTCCCCAGTATGTGCTCTGAGTCCCCAATATACTTCTACTACAGAGGCTAAATGGATCTGCTTTTCTAGATAGTCTCTTACTCAGATTTGTAATTACAGCCAGAAATAATAAATTTTTTAGAAACTGACAGAGTTTAACCTCCCAAGCGGTGAGCAGTTTTTTAAAATTGCCCTGGTGCTTCTCAGTGACTTGAGTAAATTAGAGAAATATATCCTCTCATGTGCTTCTCGTCTATGTACTTATGCTTCTGCTGCCCAGAAATAATTTGCACAGCTAGGGAAGAGGCAAGCCAAGACAGCATCCCTGTTTATAGCAGCACTGCCATTTGGAGGATCTATTCTTGCTTTGGATCACCCTGGCCATGCAAACCCCAGCCCCCAAAGCAGCACAGTGGGCTCAGTGTTGGCGCTTGGCATTCCTCAGCCAGCCCAGGAAAGATGGTTTGGGAGAAATCAGTGTGGTTCTGTGGCTTGATTCTCAGCTTTTAGTGGTAAGGAGCTGCTCTACCTTTGGTGTGCACAGTACAGCTGCTCCAGTGGAGCCCTGGGATGGTCTCGTCCAGTTATTTTGGTTCACACCCTAGATTTTATGGGTTTATCACTAAATAATTTACATAAACAAGGTGGAAACATACGCAAGGTTAGTTGTATAGAGGTTTTGCACTTGCTGGACCATGGTAACTCAGAAAAAGTTTCTATGAACCTGGTGCCAGGTTTGTGAGGAGCTGAGGATGGGGAGGAATTTCTTTGCTCTTTAAGTGGCCAGATAGGCTGTGCTGTGATGTGCAAGCATTTAGCGGGTCTATTCTGGAACTAAACTACATATTAGACCTTTTCATTTCCTCTAGAAATGTTTTTCCTTTTTCCCCCTTGTTATCTGTGTCAACAAGATCTGGACTGAAATCGTGCCAGTGCTGTTCCAGATAATATCACCAAATGCAGGGGAAAGGAATAATGCACTTCCTGGATGGGTCCCTGAGGGCTTGCAGGGCTTCTGGTGACTGCAGGGATTCTGGCTGTGGGCAGAGAATGAAGCAAGATGCATCTGGATAGCACTAGGCTGGGAAGGCAGTGGCCAATTTTTTCTTGGACTAATCACATCAGGCAATGGAGCCAGCAGCAAACTGTGTCATGAAGAATGTAAAATATTGGCAACATCCCAGGCCTTTCCATTAGGGCTGGATTTCCCATCTCATCTCCCTCTTTCCTCAAACCCGTGTTGATGCTGTTTTTTCTTGAAGAATTAAAGTATGTCAGATTCTGGCTTCTGTCAGGTCACAGTGTTGTCAACTCAGGCATCCTGCCACAGCCCAGTAGAGTCTCAGGGACTCTGCTCTCTAAGGTTACAAAATCAAGGCTTGAATTGTAATAGAGAAATAATCTTTTCAAATTCTCCTTTAGCCCATGCAATTCTGACCATCTCCATATTCATATTGTAAGTGGGTTTTATAAATTTGCTGGAAAAAGCAAGGGATAGTTTGCATTCTCCTTGCTGGAAAACAACATTGTTTAACCCTTTAGGTCTGATAGGTGTAGCTGGAGGCAGTGGGATTAGCTTTTGCTGAAGGCTGGGGTTAAATTTGAGAGGCACGTGGCAGCTGAGACACAAGTGTGACCTTTCCCTGACCAGGTTTCCAGCACTCCAAGGCTGACCAGCATTGTGGTTTGCAGCCTCTCCAATGCTGGAAGGCTGGACTAGCAGACCCTACCCAGAGTCTTCACAGAGCTGCCTGCAGCACTCAGTCCCTGCTACACCAGCATCAGCAGCATGTTCAGATTCAGTGCTGCTTTTCCACTGCAGCCGCTTGCTTGAGCCCAGGATTCAGCGACTCTTTAGACAGAGATCAAAGGCTTCATCAGAGAATGGGGATGCTGTTGTTTCTGCTTGGTCTGTAATCAAAAAGGCACAACCCATCAGCAACTCTTGTTGACAGGACATGCAGGGCAATGAATCCCTTCTTTCTTCCAATGCTTAAGAGGTGGTTTTGATTTTCGGATGCGTGATTGTGTTCCTCGGTTGTCAGGCTGTGTTTAATTATTTAATTAGTCATGCAAATTTTGCTGGCATTTTTGTACATCCAAGTTGTTACTCTAGCAATTAAAAGGCTGCTTTGATAAGCTCCTCTCATGGTGCGTGGTGCAGCAGAGCCTGCTCAGCAAGGTTTGGATGGGGTGGGTGGTGCAGTGATGAAGGAGATTTGCTTTCTGGCTCGTTGAAGGACCATCAGGGCTACTGAGAGGAGGGGTCTGCTCCTGGCAGTGGAAGACTGGTGATCTCCAGACTCTGAGAAGCTGAAGATACCAAGCAATAGCTAGTTTTTATTGGAGTAAAATGTTGGCCTGAGGCCCTGCATGAACTCACCACTTCAGTGTTATTGATGGCAGTAAAAGTCCCCTGAAGTCCCTCACAGGATGCATCATCAACCACACAACTAGGCAGAAACCTCCCAGTTTCCCCTCTCAGCCTCACAGAAAATCAACAGGAGGAAATTTTTGACAGGCAATGAGCTTCTCTGAAAGAGAAACCTCCAGTGCCATGTTCAGTGGTGCCTTCAGACCAAATTGTACATATTGTGTAAATTGGACACAAACTGCCCAAGGTAACTGGAAGAGTGACAGTCCTCAGGCTTGTATGATGGGGGCAATTATTTTATTGAGAATATGTGTATAATATTTGCTGAGCTAAGAAGCAGCATCTGTAGGTTCCTTCTCTGCCAGAGGAACTGGTGGTGAACAGGAATAGTTTCCAGTGGCCCATGTGAGCGCTGTGGGAAGGGAGGTGGGGCAGTGTCAATGTGTGGAAGTAGCTCATTTTATGGAGTACAAGTGATTTCTGTAGATGGGTCCAAGTTTTATGGCCCTACAAAGCCTTGAGGGTAAAAATATATTTTATTTGGTTCTGGAATGGCAGGAGAAACCCTTGGGACAGAGAGTGCTTGAAGGGCACAGCCTGCTGTCATGCTGGGAACTTTCATTCAAACCAGCATTTGGTGGGCTGAAGTGAGCTCAAAAGCTTTGATTGTTGGTTCTTTGAAAATCCATTTATCCTGCCTATCACCCTCCTAAAATTAGGTTTTATTTCTCAGCCCTTAATTATTTTACTTTGTCAAACATTTTTTGATGGGAAATCAATCTCAGTGTTTTTGCTATTGCTTTCTCAAGGAGGCCTCCCCTTTCTCCAACTTATTCCATTAATATTTATTGCACTGGAAGGTAGAATCCTGAATTGAAGTTTCTATTATTTCCCCATCTCCCTGCTGCTTTCTCTGTATTTTTGATCAATGTTCAAGTTGCTTTGACTCTATAAATTCATTGCCCTACATTTTCTCTTGCAGCCTCTAAGCTGCAGCTGTATTTTGCTTGCAGGTCTCCTGAATCCATATCTCCTTAGTGCTGTCTTCTTCCAGCCTCTCCTGTCTCTGACTCCTTTAGATCACTGCAAGGATCTAAAAGCTGCTTTAGGACCTCGTTTCTCACCACTGTAATTAATGCTGCATTTCAGCCCTGTGTCTGTCAGTGCTGGGGACAAGCTGGGGACAGGCTTCATGTTGGAAGGTGGTGAGGAAGCTCTCCATTGGAGAGGCAGTAACTTCACACTGTCCCGACCAGGCATGGTCACCACTGGGTTGGCACCAAGGCTGGTGTGTCTCTGTGAGGGCCTGGCCTGTTGTGCCAAAGCCCTTAATGGGGACAACATTGTGGGTGGGTGGCTGGAGGCAGCTGGGGAAGCAGCTCTGCTGACATGGAGCTGGCATGATGCTTCAGCATGTGAACAGTCACTTCGTGCCTCTGCCAGGGAGGTGCTTGATTACTCTCACTGAGAATGAGGCTTCCTTCCTCCTGGAAATCCTGCCTGGGCAAGCAGAGGAATGAGTTACATGAATCTGCTGGGAAAATTAATAGAATAGAAAAATACTGTTTCTGCCTGTTGGAGATAAACAATTCAGGGGCCCAGTGGTGGGCACTGGAATGGGCTTAGCAGGATGGGCTCTGTCCCATAAGCTGCAGCCCTGGATGAGCAGGGCTCTGCAGTGCCAGGGCTGGGAGGGGAAGCTCCCCAAAGGTAGTGTTCATCTAGACCCAGCCTCTGCTTTTTGGTGCAGGGAAGTAGAAAAGGTGCCCAAGAGGGAGTTTGGGCTGTCATATTAATATAGCAAATGGCTTTTGTAAGCTGGCTTACAGAGGAAAGAGGGTGCTGGCTGGCAGCACATGAGCTTGGCTTTTCTCCTCTCCCAGCAAGCTGTCAGAGGGTGGGTGCTCGTGCACTGCAGATCAATGGCAGCAGGTGAGTGATGTGAAGTGCCTTTGTCCCCATCTTCTCTCATCATCCCACACTCCAAACCCCCTTACTGTCCCTGCAGTGGGTGCTCCAGCAGCACCCAGGGGTGCTCGGGCAGCCCTCAAGGAGGGGAAGCTGTAGCCCAGAAGCCTGGGAACACCACAGGGATCCCAGCATGTGGGGCAGTATGTTGCAATGGAGTAACAGTTTAGGCAGTTAATAAAGAGCAGAAGCTCCTGTGTTTGTTACATGAGGCCAACTACCGGATCACTTAGTAACTGAGCAGAGACCAAGTACAAGAAGAGAGGGAAAAGGAATAATTCAGTGATAGTTTAGTAGTAAATGGTTATTTATTTATGTTTATGGCTGGTTCCCACATCAGCACGTGGGTCAGGGTGGGATGTGCACTGTGTGCTGTGTTTGGCAGAGGACCAGGTCCCAGTACTGTGTCCCAGCACAGGACTCTCCTGCACACTCTGGCAGCTAAATGAACATTAAAAAAAGGGAACTTTGGGAAAGTCCTGGAAAGTCCTGGAGGGAGACGGTGTTTGTGCAGCTCAGTGAACCACTGAAGGCTGCATGGATGGAAAACCAGGACAGGAGGAAAACACTGATATATTAGAGTCAAGAAGACACCTATTTCTGTACCAACTTGCTCAGCTCTGGCTGTATTAAAAAGCCATTTTCTTCCCATCTGCCTCAGAGCTAAAACCCCAGCCTCGAGGTCACAACATGCCCCATTGCCCTATGGCTGAGGGTGGGACCTGGTCCCTCAGGGTGATGTGCAGGACCCTTTACCCCTCATGCTGCATGCAGAGGGCATATCTCCCATGAGGACCCTCCCCCAGCTCAGCACTGGGCAGCAGCTCAAGGGGAGCTCAGGGTTCAGCCCCTTGGTTTGCTGACTCAGGGCCTCGCTTTTGGCTGCTGCCACTTCCTGGACCTCATTGTTTGGCCATGCTTCCTTCCTCCCCGGTCCAGCACCGGTGAGGGAGTGGGATCCCCTGGCTGGGGAATGAAGGATTATGCTCCCAAGTGCCACTTCACCCCCATTTTCAGCACATCCCCTTCCCCATCATGCCACAGCAGCCTTTTCCAGGGAGAAGTAAGGCTACAGAGGAAGGGAGAGATGCTCCCTCCCTGCCTCTCCTCTTCCAATCCTTAGATCCATTGGGCACTCAAAATCCAGCACCACCTTCTGAAACTAATCCTCAAATGACAAACGAAGTTGTGGCAACATCTGGGAGAAGCCTGTTAGGATGCCCTGACCAAAGTACCTCACCTTGACTACTCCCTGATTATGGGAATTAGGTAGAAATGGGTGTTTAGGAGAAAATGTTCTTCAAAGGCTTTTGTGTCTTATGGAAATTGAGAGATAAACAGAAATTACTTGAAATGTGCTGAATAAATGATGGATAAAATCTGGCTTGGTCCAGCTGGTAGAGGTTTTATGCAGAACACAGTCTAGCTCATTGTTGGGCACCTAAGCTTTGCTTAACCTCAGATTTAAAGAAAATCGTTTTAGTCGCATTAAAATATGTCCTGACAGTCATTCAGTCCCATCTGCAAAAGGAATTGTACCTTTCCCAAGGCCAAACAGATCTCATTTGTGCTTCATTTATTCAGCCCATTTATGTTTTTTCTTTGTGTTGCTTCCTTTCAGCCCTCTTTGAATAAACCAGAGCTGAATTATATCCTGGAAAGAGAATGCAATTGGTCAGTGGAAATGAGGAGCAGAAGTGGATTATTTGGATAAATATTCATTCCTAGAGGCTTTTGGAGGTAGCAGAGCTTCCAGCGAAGCACATGGCCTTGTGGAGGATGGGGTGAAGTCTGGGTCTGAGCAAGGCTTGGGATAACCCCTCCATCCAGGACAGAGTTGCATCTCTTGGAGGCCCATTTTTTTAAGGTGCCTGTTGTGACAGCATTACCTGTGTCATTTCAAGACCTGTCTTCAGCAAAACTCTCCTAACTCAGCTGCTCACAGCAAGCTCCTGGGCTCTGGCAGGGCTGGCAAACTGCTTGGCCATAGCTCAGCGTGGCTGTCCCTGCTGCAGCAATGCCAGTGTGTGTGCTGGGCAGTGCAGGGATACTCAAGGAGGTTCAGCTCCTCCTGCTGTCACTCACCTGGAAAAAAAATGCTTCACTAATCCAGGCTGACTCATGGCCTTCTGGTTTGTTTTTTTCTAAAAAAAAAAAAAAAAAAAAAAAAAAAAAAAAAAAAAAAAAAAAAAAAAAATAAAAATTATCTACCTTTGTTCATCTCACCTTGGGTTTCTTTTTCTGCGTTTTCTCACCTACCCCTCCCTCTCCTCCAGCTGCACTACAGTTTCACTAAGGTAGCCCAGCTGGCTTTTCCAACCTGCAAGAAAACCCTTTTCAGAAAATAAGGGGAGAGATTTTATTGTACGTCCATTCTAAAAATAAAACAGTTCTGTATTTCTAGAGCATCTTCCAGCTGCTGATTTCAGAGATCCTTGAAATTCTCAATTAGTGAAGCATCCCAGCTCCCTTGGGAAGGAAGCCCTGGCTATTGTTATTGGTGCACTCTGCGAAGGAAGGACTGTTGCTTGTTCTGGGCTTTGCTCAGTCCCTGAAACTGCAAGTTCCTGCATGACAAGAGGGAATATGAGGGGATTTGAGCTCTGGCTTGCTGTCTGCCAGATCCCAGCAGGAGCAAAAACTCTATTTCTTGTTCTAAATTAGGAGAGATGGTCCCATGCAGTCCCTGTCTGTATTCTGCTTCCATCTTGTATCAGAGTTGCAAGAGGCAAAATCGCCTTCCCTTCATTTTTATACAGGACTGTGTACAGCCTGGACTTAGTCCAAAATCCCCCCAGATCAGAATATGTTGAAACTGGGAGGTTTTCCCCAGAACAGGCTATGTTACAGCCGAAGAGGGAATGATCCTCATGTCAGATTTGACAGAACAATAAACAGCCAAGTGTGCAGGGTAGTGCAGACACACAGACCTACTCAGGCTGCCCAGCTGTCCTCACAGCAGCACATCCCTGCGAAAACAGGAGGAAAGGTTTCAGCATCTGCGTGAAAGCCTCCAGCACAACCCCATGTACTGAGCAAGATTTCACGGACTGATTTTTTTTGCATGAAGCATCCTTGAAATGTAAGGCTCGTCATGTTAGATGCATTTTAAAAGCGTTGTTGCTTTTTGAAGGAGCAGGGCAGGAGCAGCAGCGGAGCTCCGCGGCCGCCTCACCCCAGGGCACAGCGCTGCGAGCCCGGCCCTGGCCGGCCCTTGCGGAGCTCTCACGGGGCAGCCGGGAGCATCGCCTGCCGTGTCCTCAGATGGACTCCAAGTGAGGAAGAGCAGGAATGGGAGAGAGCAAGCCAGAGCCCTCAGGGCCTCTTCCCGGCCTCAGGGAGGGGAGGGATGGGGGAGGTTTATTTTGGGAGCTGTGGCTGCTCTTCCCGGCGCTGGCCATGGGGCAGCTGTGTGCACGGGCTCTGCCCCAGCTCGTGTTGGGGCTGCGCTGGGCTTGTGGCAGGCTCAAAACTTGTGGAAAATATCGGCAAGGACAGAAAATGTGGAATTTTACTTTTCTCGACCAATATAATGTATGGAGAATAAGAATAATTTTTTTCTCTTAACACACCCCCTGCTCTACCCCAGCCAGCCAAACTATGTTTGAGTTACATCAAACTGGTGGGTTGAAACTTGTTGATCTTTCTTAGTAAGAATGTCTTGCAGTCCTTTGGGGGACAGGGTTCTTTGGGGGTCACTCCCTGTTCCTGGCTCCCTGCAAGGGACATCTCCTGATGCCCCTTGGCATACTCTGCTAGAGGTGGTGGGAGCAGGGATTGATACTTCCAAGCAAAGCAGGAAAGGGGAGAAAAAAATGATGCTGAAGCTTTTTATGTGGTGCACAATATCCCTGAAGCCCTCCGATGCTGTTTTTCAGGGTTTGGAGCCCTGTTGAGGTTTTTCCCATGGTTACAAACCCATGCTGCCAACTTCATTGCTACTGTGCCTGCTGATTTCCAAAGGAGCCAGCACAGTCCTGCAGCCCACAGGACCCACGGCAGAGATGTTCTGCTGGCATGCAGAGGGCTGTGAGATCCCCACAGCCTTTGATATCCTCACTCCTGTTTTCAGCTTTTTTATCTTTCCAAGAATTGCTCTTTTCCAATCCTATTTTACTACCCCTGTAGCAAGGCTTTCATCTGCTGAGGCATCAAAAGCTTTCTGAAGTCCAGAGTGAGTCCTGCCCACTCCTTCCACCTTCCTGAGTGCTTGATTACCCCCGGAGCAGATGATGGCCCTGCATCATGCTCTCCCAGCCAGGAGCCCAAGCTCAGCCAGACCCAGTTCTTGCACAGGGAACTCAAAACCATCCCATCTTCATGCTGCTTGGATGTAAATGAGGAACCCACATCTATCCCACAGCCAACTCCAAAGTGGAAAGTTGTTCAGGTGGGGTACAGGGGAAAAAAGAAAAAGCTTTTTTTTTTTAAATGTGATTTTTAGAATTATTTTTAGAGCCTGATGCGTGAATGTGAATCATGGGTTTAGCTGTATGAAACCTCCTTTTCATCTTTTTACCTTATCATTATCCTTGCACACTCAGTTTTATCTGTAGTTTGACATCTTTTATCCCCAGCCTTGCAGACAGCAGAAATAAGGGCAGCTCTGCTCCCCAGCACTGGAAGCACTGCGTATGCAGGGCACACTGATTTGAAATTATAATCCTCTTTTTTGTTGCATCCTCGCACTGTTTATTGTTACTGTACATATTGCTTGTTGTTGTAGTTTTCCATTTCATGCAAAATACATTAAAAAAAAAGCCACAAATGCTTGAGGTCTGTTTGTTATTCTCTGCGTTTAAAACTATTTCCTAAAAACTAACTTCCCTGAAGTGCCTGCGTTTGCCCTTCGCTTGCCATCCCTCTGACTCCACTTGCATTAGCACAAACCCTGCAAGCTTCCCAACAAACTGCAGAAAGCTCTTTGTTTGCAAAGGGTTGGAGGAAAAACTGCGAGTATGTTCCCAGAACCGGGAGCTTGTCCCTTTGCTTTGATTTGCTGCTTGGCTGATGTAACGTGGGACTGTTTAGATTTCTTTGATGTGGCTGGTGCTGTGGGTCTGTGATGCTCCTATGGCTTTTTGGGTAGTCATTATCCTGTCTCTGTCATGCTGCTGACAGCTTTTACGTGCCCCCCCCCCCCCCCCCCCCCCCCATTTTAAAACAAAATAAAAATACATCAAATGACATGTTGTTCTTTGTCTTTAATTTGGCCCCAGTCTGCCATTTTGGCAGTGAGGAGAGGGTTTCTGTATGCACCAGGATGCAAAGCTTTCCTCTGCAACCCTACAAAAAGAACTGTGGAAAAACATCCCATAGCCTGTGGATTTTCATCCTTGAGCTGTGTTTGGGGCTTCCCCTGATGCCTCTCCCTCTGCACAGTGCAGTGAGCGGGGATGTGGTTCCTCTTGGTGAGGCTGGTCTGGTGGCAGTGCTGCTGGTGGGAGGCAGGAAAGAAGCAGTGCCCCAACCCTGAGTGTGCAGCCGCCCCAGCCTCAGCTCCTGGCTGGAAATGGACCCCAGAAAAAGAGAGAGCGGTAGTCACTGCTGCTTGGTGAAGCAGTCTCTCAGGGAAAGCTGGAACCAGAGGACATGATCTGCACACAGGGAGATTGAGACTCTTCTCCCTGATGCAGGGCAGGAAGTCACCCATGTCCCCAGATAAAAGCGCAAAGCTGGGTGCTTCTGTTCAATGGCGTTATACAACCTGGCACAAAGAAATCTCATTTACTTTCTCCTATCAGCCTAATGTGATGATTTAGGAGAGGGGGGAAGAGCGATCTCCTGAACAGTTGGGCTGGGATTATACTTTTTCTATGGAGCTCATCACCGTAATAACCAGGAGCTCTGTTTATCAGCCCACCAGCCATGCCCTTTTAGGAGATTACCATTTTCCAATCTCATTTCTCATAAAAGAGGATTGCTGCCCATCCCCTCCCCATCCCAAACCTCTTGCTTATGAGTGTTTATCTACTCAGGGTGTTTATGAAGCTCCAAACAGGAAACTTCTGTTTATCCTCTGCGTCATCAAGAGCTGGAAACTCAGTGGGATAATTACTCTTTCAACAACACATGTAGCCCATCAGTAGACTTTGGCATTTTGCTGGTGTCAATAAAATATATATTTACCCTGCAGAGAGACATAATGCTTATTTGTTTCTCTTTCCTGTCTCTTTAACTTGGCATGAGATTGGGGTTTCTGGCTTTCAGGGTATCTCGTGGAAGGGGGGATTTTTACTTAAGGTTAAGGACAGGTGCTGCTTCCCTCAAAACCAGTGGCACTAAGGTGTCCCTAGCAAGAGGGTCAACTTGCCTGGACAGTGCCAGCCCCAAGACATTGCTCACTCTGGCAGGACATCACCGACTGCTCTCACCCAGCAATTGGAGAAGTCACAGGTGGAGATGGCTTCTTCAGATGTTAACACAAGTACCTAGGCTGGGAGAAGGCTGGGGAATTAATCATTTATTTGGCAGAGCTCTTCCCTTTTCTCTGTCTGCAGGTTGCAGGGAAGACATTCTGATTCCCTTCACCCTTCAGACGACAATTTGTGAACTATGCAAAGTGCAGAAGTAAGTTCATTAGTGATATCCACCCAATGAAATTCAAGATGTGAAGTGTTTTGACTAGCGCTGTTCAAATAGAGGAATCACTCAGGAGTATATTGCAATCAGTGCATTAAGATAAGATCCCAGAGCATTGGGTTTCCAGAGCATTGATTATAGATTAGCATCCCACTGCTTCAGAATGGAGTCAGCCATCCATGTATAAACCAAAAGAGCTGACACATATGGATAGACTCATGAGGGAGCAGCAGGGAACGCCAGAAAACACCGGTGTGCAGCGTGGTCCCCACTGCCACGGCCAGCTGAGCATGCCCAGGCAGTTTGTACACACCAGCAAATCACAGTATCCACCTTTTCTCCAGGGGCTGTATCATTCCTGCTACTCAGGGGCTCCCCTGCTGCCCCCCAGGACTTGGCCTCCCTGACCATGTACAAAGCATTATTTTGGTGAGGCTACAAATGTGGAAACCTTGTGCGGTTGGTCAAAGCAAATTCATTCAAAGGGAGTGAGTGCTTGCCAAGCTGCCTTTTTTTTTTTTTTTTAATTCATTTTAGCTGTATTCACAGACCACAAATCTGCAGGCAGGAATGGGAGCTGTGTTTCTAATTTGGTACGAAACTTTTATTCCCACTTGGCGCAGAGCTGTTGCGAACGTTGAAGGCTGTTCCTAATCCTCTGCCCTGTGCATTGAAAATGTGCTCCATCCATCCGGAAATGGAGTTATTTGCATCGCATAGCAATTTTCGGGCAATAAATACAAGGTTCAGTGTTTGTGGGGACAAGGACGTGGCATCATTGCTGCATCATATGCAACCAGAAAGCAAAGACAGCAGTGAAGCAACGCGGAAGGGCTGGATTTCAGGAGCTTGTAAAGTTCAAGGCTGCCTTAAAAAATTTAAAGTCAACTTTTGCCTTTGTAAACAGAGTATTTTCAAGATCCTGTTGGAGGAAACTAGCACTTGGCTGTGTGCTTAAGAAGGGGACTTGTCCAGGTTTTATTCCAGTCAATAGTATTAGCCACATGCCGAGAGATAAGCACCTGCTTAACCAGTAGGGTGCTGGGGTTTGTGGGATAGCCGTGCCCAAATGGGACGAGTCCTGCTGACCTGAACAGGTTCCAGGTGATGCTGTCTGTCAGTCAGGATGTGATGTGGGAACACCCAGGGTATGAAATATTGTGTGTCAGGACTAGAGATGTCTCCAAATTCTTTCACCAGCCAAGAAACTGGCAAACCAAATAAAAATTATCTGCCCTATATCAGGTGTAAATATGTTCAACATTGTCTAAAAGCGACACTTTTCTGCAAACCCTACCATCACCTTGTGATTTCAACTGAAGATGAAATCAGCTCCACAGCTGAATCTAACTGGAAACAATATCTCCTTTTTGAAAGCATTCTGGCCTTCTTTTTCATGCCCTTTCTTGAATTCAGATGTTTTCTCTATGCATAACTCTTATCAGGTGTAAATATGTTCAACATTGTCTAAAAGCGACACTTTTCTGCAAACCCTACCATCACCTTGTGATTTCAACTGAAGATGAAATCAGCTCCACAGCTGAATCTAACTGGAAACAATATCTCCTTTTTGAAAGCATTCTGGCCTTCTTTTTCATGCCCTTTCGTGAATTCAGATGTTTTCTCTATGCATAACTCTTACCCAGGGAATACCCACAGGATACGTAGTGGAGAAGCTGTGGCTGCCCCATCCCTGGAAGTGTGCAAGGCCAGGTTGGATGGGACGTTGGGCAGCCTGGTCCAGGGGAAGTTGTTCCTGACCATGGCAAAGGAATTGGAACGAGATGAGCTTTAAGGTTCCTTCCAATCCCAACCATTCTGTGGTTTTGTGATTTGCAAGAGTGTTTAAAAGTCCTTATCAGTATTGCTATGGATGCTAACTTTGCCACAGATCACTGCCAAGGATCACTGCAGCTCTGGTGGCTGTTGGCTGTGGGTTGTGGCTATCTTTCCTCCCTTTGGGGGCTGTATTTACCAGTAGAGTGCTTGTCTTGTTGCTCCCTTGGTGGGAACTGGATTAGCATGTCCTGACAGCTGTGAGCAGGGTTTGCATCACTGCTAGCAAGGTGCAAGGGCAAGAATTCACTTTTCAGTTGTAGTTTTTGTCTGGCAGGTGTCATAGCTTAGGGAAGGCGACACGTGGTATTTGCAGAGGTATTTGTGAATACTGGGGGGAACGTGAAGGAGAGTGGCCAGAGCAATGTATCCTGAAACATGGGGAAGATTATTTTGATGAACTGCGTAGCTGTCTGAATTTCTGTTTCATAAAGGGTTTAACAGTACTGGGCACCAACAGGGCTTCCAGATCCTGGAGGAAAGAAGTTGGGCAGTGATCAAAAAAGCTCTGCACACTGCCACAAGCCTGGCACCATGGGAACCCACCTTTGCTCCTCCAGCAGCCTGGCTCCATGGAGGAATCCGATCCCTTCTGCAGTGCTCGATGGAGGAGAGCCGGCACAGCCTCTCCCTGAGCTGCTGGGAGCGCACGTCCCTCCTCACGCAGTCGAGATCTGCAGTGTTGCTGTTAAAGAGCAGCCTGGGACAAGCAGCAGGGAGCTGTGCTTAAGATGTCAATAGGGAAGAGAAGGGTGGGGCAAGAATAGCAGGGCTGTGATTATTTGCCAGAAATTCGAGTCCCAGGGGCAGCAAGCTATAATAAGGAAAATCCTTGTGTGTGCATCTCATTCCTCTGCCAAGAATGTATCTCCTGCATCTCCTGCATCTCCTCCCAGGCCAGGAACTGGACATTTTCATGTGCCACCTGCAACCACAGCCTGCAGAGAGCAAGGCATGCTGAGGGCACGAGCTGTGTGCCCCCACCATCCTCTGCAGTACCAAGCAGAGGGATTTCTCCTGCCCCACTGCTCCTCACTCCTACAACTGGCCAGGAAATACCACAGGGAGTGATGCCAGAGCCAGGGAGGGAGGTAAAGACACCCACAGAGATTGACAGCAGCGTCTCCCAGGGTTGGGAGCTGCCCAGCCATGCTGGCATGTGTGCGATGCTGGTTTCCATGGAAACGCAGCACACGATGTGCTTCCACAGAGGAGCCACCAGTGATGCAGAGTGGACTGCAGGGTGACCTCTGGTCCCCACTTCGGTGCCATAGAGGGGGTTGTAGGGCAGAGGGGACATGTGAACCTGCTTTAGGATGAGCCCCCGTGGAGTACACAGGTCATGCTCGTGGCGATGCCCTGGTGCTGTGCTGCCTTTGATGCTGCCTTGGAGGGAGGGGGTTGTCATTGCAAAGTGCTCTTCACCTGGGGTGTGCTGAGGAATTGCAGGGGTGTCCCATGGGGCTCCAGCAGAGCAGCGAGGGCATGCTTTGAGAAGTGGAGGGAAACCCTGACACATCCCTAGGGTTCTCAGGCCCTGGCTATGACTGGAATGGGGCTGAGACAACCTCTCTGGGGTATGAAGAAGGAGAAATAAGGCTGCTTTATGGAGTTTTTATGGTGTCTCTGTTTTGCCATCCTCTAAGGATGCAAAGGATACATCTCTGCTTGGGTTTTAATATTTCATTAAATTGCATTCCAGCTTTCCCTGAGTGGCCAATGGAGAACAGCATCTCCAGGTCAGATACTGCCAGATTCATCCTGTGTGGAGCAGGCAGCAAAAACCATGTCCTGGATGGTTCCATCAGCCCCAGTGCAGTGGGACATCCACCTCTAGGAGATGCATTGTCCCAGCCCCTATGACTTTGAGCTGCCCATGACAGAGGGGTCCAAGAGATGTAGAAGCTAATGCACTGCTCTGCCTCAAGCAGGGTGGTGAGGATTTCTCCTGTCTCGTTTCTGCTGTGAGGTGTTGTGGCTGAGCAGCTCTCACAGAAGGTGGCTTGGATTGGCGCAGGAGAGAGGGAAGCAGGATTTGGTGGAAGTGGACCCTGTCCCTCCATGCCCACAGCTGAAAGCTGTGGCCACAGCTGGGATGAGTCACTCTGGGCTTATTTTATCATCCCAGGAGTAAAGCAGTGTGAATCATCTCATCCAAATGCAGAGGTGTGCCTGGGTGCCTAATGTACCTTTTGTTGCCTGGGGCTCCCTTCTGGCTGCACACTTTACAAGGGACTATAGGGCTTGGGAGTCAAAATCTGACTTTGAGGCACTGTGAGTCAGCTGAGCTGAGCCTATGGCTGTCCTGGATGGCCAGAGAGCAGCACACAGTCACACTACAATGGGTGCATCACATCCTAAAGCCAGAAAGCAAATCACAAGGAGGAGGACCCAGGTATTGTGAACCGCAGACCAGGGATCTT
Source organism: Anomalospiza imberbis (assembly GCF_031753505.1). Lineage (NCBI taxonomy): Eukaryota > Metazoa > Chordata > Aves > Passeriformes > Viduidae > Anomalospiza > Anomalospiza imberbis. The sequence continues at coordinate 12,729,759 of NC_089692.1, read as the reverse complement.
TCTGCTTCCCCACCCTTCCTTCCAAACCCAGGCTTCTCCTGGCCCCACAGGCTGTACATCCCCCTTGCTCTGTTTCCTGGAACTTGATCCTCCTAATGCCCAGGATTGCTGATTCCCAATGGAAGAGCTGCCTGCGGGGAGTGGTACCAGCTCCAACACCTTCCAGCATCTGCCAGGAAGGAGGGTGCCAGCTGAGGATGCTCTTCAAGGTTGTAATAGGGAGTAGAGGGGCTGTGCCAGTGTTAAATTACCTGTCGGTGCAGAGGCAGCACTTCCACCGGGTGAGTGATGGGAGCAGCCGTGTCACACACCACTGGGCTGGCCAGGGTGTGTGGAGATGGAGAAGCTGTGTCCGTGTCCAGGTGCTTTGCTCAGCAGTGCTGCCTTTCCGGGGATCTCCTCATCCTGTGCTAGGACCAATAACTGGACCCAGCTTGGCAATGCATTCAGCTGCAGAACAGAGCTTATCTTCACGCTCTGCTTCCTACTTCAGAAGCACCTCCACACCATTTCCCTCTGTACCAGCTGAGTGCCCTCGTTGCCCGTTGCTGGCTTCGTTGGAACAGGCCTTACGTGTTTTGTGAAAACTGACCACAGTGTAGCTCTCATACTCAGTGGAGATGAGCAGCAGAATTTCTGTGTTCCTCCTGCCCTCCACCTGGGGATGCTGGGAGGGTTTTGGGTTTTGACCACCTCAGCCTTTGCTGGCCTGACTCCCAGCATACTATTGCTCCTGGACTGCAGTTTCCATGTCCAGGTTTCCACCAGCTGCAAACATAAACTTGGGTGTCTGACAGTTGGATAGGAGAAGGGCTTGAGGGATGTGACATGGATAGAGGTGATTGCAGATGGTGCTGGCTGTGCCTATTCTACCTCCTGGTGAGTTTCATTGAGTTCAGGATGGAAAATCATTCTAGACTATGCACAGCACATGGCACTGGTGATGTTAGATGAGCCCTGTGCCCAAAACATCACCCTGCTTGGCGCAGATGAGGAGTAATGGAATGGGTGGTGGGAGATGCACTTGGTTCAAGGGAGTGTGAATGACACGTGGTGCCCAGGCATCTCCCCGGCATCGCTTGTGGAGGAAAGCAGAACCATGTTTTGCCTTTGGAGGTAAAGCAGAGCTGTGTGGCTCATTAAGTGGGAACACAATCTCCCGGCCATTTTGGGATGTCTCAGCCAATCCTGGCCCAGCCCTTGCAATGCCTTTCAGATTTAAAGCAAGGGCATGGATCCCCAGGGAAAACTGAGCCAGAGGGAGGTGAAAGGCAGCTCTCCCCAGGATGCTGCCCATGCTCTTCAGCTGATTTCGAGGTCAATCCTTTCCCAGCAAAGATGGACCCAGGAGGGTCCATGGGGTCTAAGCCACAGGGCTGGGCTCAGAGGGGGAAGGCACCCCTACATCCCTCTGCAGCTCAGCTCTCCCCAGAGGGCATTGCAGAGGAGGGAGAAAAGTGAGTGGAGAGACTCAGATTACAAATGTACAAGCATAGGAAGCAGAGATATATATTCCCGGGATATTAATTACCTCTAAAATGTCATCTTTTTTCCGGTGAGTGGGTACTTTAGGCAACTGGATATATGATGAGAAGGAGACTGTGTCAGTCAGTGGGAGGACAGACAGAGTGGAGGCAGCTGGACACCCCTGAGGGTCTGGGTGCTGCATGGAGCATTGGAGCATCCCAACAAGCCTCAGAGCCATCCAGGGACATTGCCCTCACACACTGACCTCTGCTATGATTGTGGTCTGACTTGGTCCCTCACCGGGCACACTCAGCTTGAGAGCTCAGTTCAGAACAAAAACCCGCTGAGGGGGAAATCCTTGGGTTTAAATAAGAATAGGTTCAGAAAAAGTGTCATAAAGCATCATGCTCTGCTCTGACCTGGGAAGGGGCACCTCTGGTTCCAGCATGCAGGGCAAGAGGCAGAGGCAGGGAATAGCCAGCATGGTGTGAGTGGAGATGTACTTCACATCATCAGCCTGTCAAATTAAAATACAGAAGTCACTGAGGAAGATATTTTGGGGACTACATTGAAAATAAGGGTTACAATTTTTTTTCCCCCCGGTGGTTTGAAGTTAGTTCTCCCCATGGATGTTACTAAAGGGCTCACATGCCAGCAACTGGGCTTTGGGGATCAAAGCTGCATTTTGGGAGGCTTAATATGGTGTAAACCTGCTTCTGCATGAGAGCTAATGCACCAGCTGGATCCAGGCAATGCTGGCACCTCCAGTGGGAGCTGCCTTGGCCTCTCCTGCCATCCAGAAGAGCAGGAAGAGGCAGTCCTGGTGTGGGGGATTCTCACACTGATGCGTTAGCAGAGAGTGGCAGCAAAACCAGTAACAAGACTTTATTAAGTGTCAAAGCCTTTTGTTTCACCATTTTCCAAGTGAAGCACTGCAAATGTTGGCTTTGAACTGACCTTTGGTCACAAAATTACCTTGCCTCAATTAAATATTAAAACCAAACAAAATGTCCTGAGTGTGGAATGAATAGTTTTGCTCCACCTACAGGGATTTTTTATTTCACTTGAGTGGAAAAACTGAGAACCCAGTGTCACATTGTCTCACCCTGAAATGAATTTTTGTTCTGGCTTCCTATCATTAAATGTCAGCAAATGAAGAAAAGCAATTATTTGCAGAGTATTTTTATGACATGAGAATGTACCTCCCTTTCAACACCTCTGCTGGGATTTGGGTGGTTATTGCTTTTTGCTGGCTCCAGAAAAGACTCATGCCTGATGCTGGGTTATAGTTGGACCCACAAAACCAGTTGGGCTGATGTACTGGGGTCTCCTGCTGAGGCCATAGAGCCTTGCTCTTCCCTGCTTTTTGCCTTTGTCAGTATATTCATCATTATGATTGTTTTATTGTATTATTTATTCTACATAACTGCTTTGTTGGTTTTTTCCCATTGGGATGCTGAAAAATCAGCACATTTAAATGTCCTATGAAAAAAACCATGAACTGACTGCTGACCTTCCAATCATTCTGACAGGAATAATTTAATGGAATCACAGAACAATAGAATGGTTTGGGTTGGAAGCGACCCTAAAGAACTTTTTGTTCCAACCCCTGCCTTGGGCAGAGACACCTTCCAGACCTTCCTTCTAGACCAGGTTGCTCAAAGCCCCACCCAAACTAGAACTGAACACTCACAGGGATGGGGAATCCACAGCTTCTCTGGGCAAACTGTGCCAGTACCTCACCACCCCCACAAGGAAGAATTTCACCCTAATATCCTATCTAACCTTGCCCTCTGTCAGTCTGAAGCTGTTCCCCCTTGTCCAGCCCCTTTCCAACTCTCTTGGAGCCCCTTTAGGTACTGGAAGATGCTTTGAGGTCTCCCATGAGCCATCTCTTCCCAGTTTCCAAGAATTAGCCTCCAATAGCCCAGGCAATTCCTGGCATAGCTACTGACCTGGTATGTTGTTGATGCTGAGCAGTTGGCTTTCACAGAACACTTTTCCTTTCCCTTCAGTCCTTCTGCTTTTGGGGATGGACAGAATGGATGGGTGGGGTGGCTGTGTCCATCTGCCTCATGCCCACCTGAGATAGGGATGTTATGCTCCAGCCTGGGTCACCCCAGGTTAAACCTCACAGAGCGAGCTGGCCCGAAGAGAGATTTACAGCCCCAAATCCCATCCTGAGCCTGAAGATAGATATTCATATTTCACTCAACAGGGATATTTACCTACTTAGGAAAAAAAATACAGCACTAAGTGCTTTCTTCCCAGGCATGTTTTTGCCTGACAATGTGTGTAATCCTAATCCCCTGGCAGGGCTAAGCCAGCGCTGGCATGGGCAGGTGCCTGGCACAGGGAGGGAGGCAGGGTCTGATGGGCACTGGGACTGCAGAAGGGCTGCAAACATCGAGCAAAGCGGCTGTAACAGGAGAAGGAGAGGAAGAGGTGGCATAGCTCAGAGGAATCTGGGTCCTCCACCCTGCTCGTGCCAAAGGCATCATCACGGACCACGAGTTTTGGGGCAGAGGCTGAGATGTGGGGAAGCTCAGGTCTGGTTCTGAGGAAGACCACAGTGGTTTGAAGGCTGGTGGAAAGGCCTGAAGGATGCCACTGTATCAGGTCTGGGATCTGGACACAGGATCCTCCTCAGCACTGTCCTCCCCAGATTCTGAACTTGTCCAATTTCTAATTTAGAAAAGGAATGCCAAAGGAAGAGGGAACTGGTTTATATTTTCCCGAGAAAAGCCAGTTCCTTGCACTCTTCCCCCAGGCAGGCAGGATTAAATTGCAGCTCTGGGTATGTACAAACATTCCCTTGTTTTCCCAGCACTGAGCTGGTCAAGGGGGCTCAAAGGTCATTACTGAAGTTTGGGTTGATTTGGTAGCAAAAGGGTGACTCAGAGAACAAGTTCAGGTTATGTTATCACAGGATTATGTAGAGTTTTAGAATAAAATCTTCTTTAGAGTCCTTGGGCCTTAGCCAGATGTCAGATTCCCCTCTGAGCATCCACCCGATGGGGCTCAGCTGTGATAAGGCACCTCTCCAACAAAATGGTTTTTACTGTGGACAAATGAGCTGAGCCCTGAATGCCAGAGAAATGTAAAAGACAGTAGCTGTGTGTAGCCCCTGACTCTGCTTGAGAGGTTCCAGTGCAGAGGGATTTTTTGTTTGAAAACCCATTAAAGTCCTCCAGTTTGGAAGAGTGTAATTTGGCCTCTAAATTGTTAAAACTTGCTGAAGGATGAGCAGCAACTGGTGGGAAATGTCTGCTCATGCTTAATGCAGCATCTGGGAGCCTGGGAGCTGGGCTCTGTGCACTGTCACTCTGGTTTGGCAGCAAAGAGCATCCTTCACACAGCATCCCTGACAGTGCAAGGGTGGGGGGGAGGAGCAGTGCTCTGCTTGATCAGGGCTCGCCTCCCAAAATCAACCAGATCAGCTTCCCGCTTTCATGCCCATCCTCTTTCTCTGCCTTCCTCCTTTTCCTGGAGCTGAAGCCTTCCATACCTTCTCTGAGATCAATAACCCCAGGGGGATCATGAATAAATGTTTTTGCATTTATGCAGAGCACCCAAAATTTCTGCCTTTCCTGGCAGTGCTGTGATGGGGAGCTGAATCTCAGCAGTGGCTGTTGCCAACATCCCCTGTGCTGCTGAATTCTTTAAAACGGCCTAATCTGGGAAATACTGTAATCCTCGTCTGACTTTGCACGCAGAGGGATCCAGGTGGCATTTTGCAGTGCCAGCAACAATCCTGTTATCCTGGCTGTGTGTTTTACACTCCCTTCAGTGTCCCTTGGAAAGATGAGCCCATCAGCTCAGCAAATGGCAGTGCTAAAGAAATAGGAACTTTTAGAAAATCAAATCCTTTGCAGGGAAGAAGGGAAAAAGCAGTGCACCAGCCGCTTTGTAAGGTCTGAAATGTGCTGGCCCAAGCATAGGGCAGTACCAGGGAGCTTCCTTTCCCTGGCTGCTTGTGGATCCTGGTGGGAAGCAACCTGTAAAAAATGAAATATCCATGTAATATCATGGCTGTTTTGGTGGGCGGAAAGCAAGCTAGCTCCTCAGCCCCCTGGGGAGATGAAAATAGCATCTCTGGATCTTTGCTCTGAAAAATATTTGAAATATTCTCAGAAAAAAAAAATAGGAAAATTCAGAGTCATGTTTAGTAACGGAAGCCAGTTGTGTCCTGAGCTAGAAGACAATGTGGGTTAAGAGTCATTTCAGGGCTCTGAAATCACACGTGCCATGCACCAGGATTTGTATTTGAGCTCCACGAGGAAGGGTGTGAGGAAGAGAAACATGCAGTGGATGGGGATCTGTGCTGGGCAGTCCAGCAAAGCCTGGGACCAGGGGGCTGCATTGGGGGCACACAGCGCTCCTGGCCCTGGCAGCAATCCCAGGACGTTTGGGTGAAAAGTGGGCAGTCACCAGTCAGGAGAACGTAGCCTATCCCTCCCCGGCAGCCAGGAGAGTTCTCAGCCCTTTGATTCTCGTTACCATCATTTATATTTTATGCCTTTTTCAGGCCTAATGACACGGGAATGCAGGAGCCTCATAAATAATGTCTGCTGGTGTGAGGCTGTGTTAAAGCTTACCCAACTTCCTTCTGTGTCAAGTGAGAGGCCCCAGCCCTGGCCCTTGGTTGTTTCCCACTCAACTTTGCTCTCTCTTCATCACTGCCTTTTTCATCACTCATCATCATCCTTCCCATTCTCCATATTCTCCTTCTCCATTCTCTACCATTGTCCTTCCCATCCTTCATTCCTACCCTTTCCATCCCCCATCATCATCCATCCCATCCTGCATCATCATCTTCTCCATCCTTCATCACTATCCATTTGGTGGTGGCTCTGCCAAATCCCAACATCCCCAGCGAGCCAGCACAGAGCCTTGCGAGCCACCAGCCAAGCACCTCCTTGCACATGATCTGAAATTCAGGGATTTCTTTTGGACTTCTTTAGGGAAAAAAGGAGTTGAGCAATCACGTTCGGTTCCCTAGCAACACTTCAATTCCTGGTTATTTTTCCTTTAGGGGGGATCCTTCACATGGTGTGCCCTGAGCCACAAAAACTCTCCATCCCCAGAGCAAGGAAGAATCCAGGCAGGAGGACACTGCCAGGATGTCCATGGCATGGCCAGGGACAGAGAGGGCTTGGGGACAAGCCCCACTGCGGTGGGTTCCCAGACCCACAGCCCTCCTTTTGCCCCAAATATGCAATTTTTTAAAATAAATGGCATTTGTGGGGAGGCTCCTGCCAGTGCCCTCCCCAGTCCTGTGGGTGCTGGGTGCTGGTGTCAAGCCATAAATACCAGCAAAATGATGGTGGTGAATGGAGCAGCTCTCCACAACTAAAGGATGATTTTCCTCGTGCACTGAAGTTATTCAATAAACCAGCCATGAACATCTCAGAGGAGATTACTGCAAGTAGAAACAATTATGTACTTAAACAAGGAGGGAAATAATTTTAAAGGCGTATTTGAAGTTAGTTTAAAAGTGAGCCACTGCTTGGAGGAAAGTTTTCCTCCCAGTGGTGGGGTAGGAATATGTGTCATTACTGGTTAAGGTGGCTTTTGGCTGAAAATTGAGGCTTTAGGCTTTGTGGGTTTGGATCATGCTGCCAATGCTTTCCACAGGGAAAATAAAAAATAAAGCCCTGACAAGGAAAAATGTTTTTTGGGGTCTTTTAGGTCAAACATTAGGAAAATTCTCCCAATATTGCTTAGAAGGGAATGTTACAAAACCCAAAGTATTTCAGGGCTTTTCAGTGTGGCATTCACACAAAACCCCATGTCTCACTGGGCAGGGAGAGGAGATGAACCTATCTCCCCATGGTCCTCACATCACCGCATTCACCAGCACCACTCCATCCCCTAAATTGCCTGAAAGTAAAATTAAATTGGCCTCAAATCAAGGGGCAAATGCAACATGCACAGGCTGTAAAAGTCAATCCACAAATGTCAACTTGGGACCACTTTTCTGGCAGGGAACACTCCCAGGTCTGACTGGTGCAGCTGCAGGATTAGGACATGTCTCAGGAAAAACACCCGGCTGCATTTTGCAGAGCTCCTTTGCTTTTCCATATCTTTTATGTTTTCTTCTAAGCAACATAATGGAATTTAGTACAAAGCTATATCCATGCTGGAAATTTCTTTTGCAAGTAAAAGCCTGCCAAAAATGTATGATTTAGCTCTTTCAAATTTCTAAATATACATTTGCATGCAAATTTGTAACTTGAAATTATAAATTGAAATGTGCATTTCCCCTTTGCTGATGTTAGGAGTGTTTTCCTGAAGCCAGAAACATTATCCTCATTATTTGACCGAAATGTGTAAGAATTTTATCGCCTATAAAATAAATGTTCTTGTTATTTAAGGCGTGTTTAAAAAAAAGCTCTCAGTACTACTCTCTTGGCTTCATTTCACAACAAATGTATCATTTCCAATGACTGGCATGGAGCAGGAGATGAATTTAAAGTGTGTCTAAATCCAGCTGGTTTATTCCCAGCATTGGTGTGGACGTGGCCAGTCAAGCGGAGCGGAAGCGACTGCTCCCTGTACTGGAGTCAGACCCTGGTGTAGGACAGATCCTACTCCTGGACCTCCCGGCTCAGGCTTTATATTTGAGACCAGAAGGGGTGAGGATATCTGGCCCTTCATCCCCTGCTCCCATCCCACCATGGGAATGGTGCGGTTTGGCACCCACCTCTACCTGAGCACCTGATGAGTCGTTTATGCCCACGTGCAATTCTGTGTGGGTTTAAAGAAAACCCACCCCCCTCCAAAGCTTCTCCTTTTGCATTTAGCATACCAGAAGCTCCCACTGACCCTTTTTGAGAGCAGGGGTATCCCACATCCCCAGGCTGTTCTGTGTGTCCAATAGTGATGCTCCAACCCTCTGGGTCCCTGCCCCAGGGCTCTGAGCTGTCATGGTTTGCAGTTCAGCTCTGTCTGTTCTAAAATCTCTCCTCAGCCTGTGTAAAATCATACATCCCCTGGGGCATATTGCCTGATCTCACCTGCTCTGTTCCCACCTGCTCCTCCAAGAGCCAGGATCAACCCCTTGGGAAAGGAAAGTCTCCCCCTGTCCTAAGGGTGGTCGCTAGGCTTGCAGCAGTAGCAGCACAGACTCCTGTCTGGAGCTGTGCCAGGCAGCAAGCACAGAAGGATGCTCCAGGTGTTAAGCACAGCACTATTTTGATCCTTTCGTTGTGGGGAAATTGCTTCAACAATCTTTTTTTGGTGTACGCAAAGCTAGAGTAATTACCGGGGAAAAAAATTTTAAAAATCAAATGTTAACATTTCTATGAGAAAGGTCTCATGATGATTAAATATTTCAACGGGTTCCTCTTTAGTAATGCAAAACTAATCAACTTCCAGATGATATTTAAAAAGCAGAGAATGGTGTATGGTTTAATATCCTAGTTTCAATAGGCCAGGGTTTAGAAGACAGCTAATTATAAAATAATCCTTTTATGTTGTGTAAAACATCATTTAAAGCAGATACTCACTACAAACACAGGGTTTCCTTATTGCTGGAGGTAATTAGCTGGGTGCTGATTAAACACGGGAATGTGCATGTGGAACAGCTCTCAGGATGTGCTGAGATGATGGAGACGATTTTGGGGTGAAACATCCCCTCTTTGGGCTTGTTACCCAGGTCACATTGATCCCAAAGGATGTTCTGACAGCACAGAGTCTCACTGCTCAGTACATCCCCATCCCTCCTGGCTGAGAAGAGGAATGGAGAGGTACCTGAGCCTGGAGCTGGGGCACAGCTTGGTGACAAGAGGGGTGACAAATGCCACCAGAACAGGCAGCACCACTGCCCAGCAGGACACACAGCCAGTCAGCACCTCTCAAACCACACAGCACCCCATGTTTGGGGCGGGAGATGGCTGGGTGAGGGGGTAGGTACCCCATTTCTGTGGTCTCACAGACAAGGATTGCTCCCTTGGAGCCCCCTTCAGTTCCAACAGCAACAGACAAATAATTGGAGCCATAATTAAGGCCTGCTCGGGGACATCCCTACCCTTCTCAAGGGCTTATCACCAGCAAGAAATTTTCACCTGATTCTTCAGCTTTGCAGCTCCAGTTTTGCTTCCTTAGAGCGGCAGAAAGCACTGGGAACCAGTGGCAGGAACAGCACCGAGCCAAAATAAATTAACCTGGAATTTTCCCTCTGGAACTGGTGTGAAAATATCCCCAGATGATGCCAAATATCAAGTCAATGCAGGGATTTAAGGGTCTGGATGGGATTTGCACGGGGAAGAATTGTGAAGGGCGTTGCACACGGTAAGTGCAGTGGCAGAGCGGCTTCAACACGTGCCTGGAATATAAACACTGTGGAGTGCGTTCAGGCACACTTGGCTCCTGCCAGCCTGATAAGCACCACAGCAGGACGTGTTGGCAGGGGGCTGCTCCCCAGGAGCACGAGGAGGGATTCCTTCTGCATCCTGGCACACAAAATGGTGCTGTCCCAGGGGTGAGATGTCTGTCCAGGGCCTGTGGCAGAGGCTGCAGGGACACCACCCCTGCCCTTCCCACGCAGTTACAGCACATCTATATTTCATGGCCAATAATGGGATTTCGCTGTCGATACCACTCCCAGATTTCTTTCCACCCTGCTACGTTTTCAGGTTAAATAAACATAAGTCTTTAGGATCTCTCTAGCTCCAGGGGAAGGAGCTTTCCTGGTGAGTTGGCAACACCCCATGGCAGTAGCCAGCACTGGCCAGAAGACAGGCATGTGGAGGCTGAGGCTTGCCCAGTGCAAAATCCAGTCCCAGCAACTCATCTCTGTGAGCCAGTGGAGGGCTCTAAGTGCCAGCTGCAGCCAGACCAGAGGTCTTTGCCCTGCACTTGTCCTCATCTCTGCAGGTGGCCTTTGGCTGAGAGGGATGGGGACAGAGATAGGGAGCCTTGGGATTACCCATGACTCTGAGCATTCCTTTCTGAGGGGTAGGAGAGCAAATTTTTCCAAACATCCTCCCCACTGTCCCAATCCACTAATAGCCTGGTAATCCTCTTATGGGGGTCAGCCTGGGGCACCCACAGAGCCTTTGTGTAATGCCAGGGAAGAGAAATGTGTTTTCACTGCAGCAGTGAAAGGCTGGTGCCTGTTGGCTGCCACTGCCCCAGGACAGGGATGGGGCCCAACGCTGCCCCATGCCCGTGGGTGCTCCCAACACATCACAGCTCCAGACATGCTGGTGCTGCTGTTGCCAGCCTTTTGGGGAGCTCCCTGACAGAACAGCCCATTTGGGCATCCCCTCATCTTGGCAGCCTATTTCGGGACCCGTAAGTGGTGGTTCCGCTTTGCCTCTATTAATATCCTGCCCAGCCTCTCTGGGTGGTTAAGCTCCCATTTAATGCTGGGCTGGTGCCAAGTGAGACTCCAGGAGGGTAAGGATGGTTTGGTCTCCAGCCCCAGTGCAGCCTCAGGACATGTCCAAGCCCCCTTGGTCCCCAGGGCTGGGTGCACATGGTCCTGCCATTTGCTCCCTGACTGTACTGCCAGCAGTACAGCATCCTGCAGGATTAGGATTGATGATCTGCATGTTAAAATATCTGTAATTTCCTCCAAAACTGTCTACTTTTCTCTGCAGGTAGTGGAAAATGAAGTGCAAACTCCAGAGCAACAGGGATTTTATGGCAACCTCAGGCAGCAGTCTGGTGTTGAGTGCTATCAGATGAAAAAGAGCCATTTTCCACCATATGTCAAATGCTGCCAATTGGTGACGTTGCTGATGAGGCTCAAGGAGACGCTCAAGGACCATGGTGGTGCTACCACAGCCATGGCCACGCTCTGAGGCATGATCCAAGCACGTGGGCTCCCAGACACAAACCCGTACCCAGCCAGACCTCTTCCCTGGGGCCAGGAATTTTTTCCTTGGGGCTCTTTTTTTAATCTCCAAGACCTTGCAAGTGCTAGCCTGGGGCCTTATTTACATATTTTGCAGGAGCTGTGCTGGTTACCCATCCCTCCTCGTGCCCTTGGGCCAGCACACACAATGCTGCAGCCCAGGAGAGGGTTTGGGGAGTGTCAGCCCCCCAGGAGTGAATTGGGGTTGTCACCAGCTTGAACATCCCCAGCAAATGAGCTACTTCATATCAACATATTTATTTCTTTTTGCTAATGAGACAACTTCATTTCTGCGGGTTGCTCGAACAGTGCACAGCATCTGATTATTAAAAATGCTGCTGGAAGCCAGCCCACAACCTACTTAGGCATTAATCTTCCCTGACAGATGCTGACGAGGAATCGCTCCAGCAGCCGGGACCAGCTCCCCTGCCCAGCGCGCTTCATCCCTTAAAAGCCGGGTATTATCCCCGCTACCGCCGGCAGGAGCCACGGCTGATGCCACATTGCAGGAGAGGTTGAGCCGGGCAAGCGGCAGCACAGATATCCAGGGGGAGCTGCCCGCCTGTCCCATGGCTGCTGGAGATGCTCGGGGCTGGATGGAGCTGGGTGAGCTGGTGACAAGTGGCACAGGAGCCGCTCCGCTACCGGGCAGCGTTATTGAGTCACAGCATCACAGAGTTCCTAGTTTTTTCTCACATAGAAATAAGCAGAGTCATGTCAAGTCAATCACTCCATGAATTCCTGTTTTGTGTATCACATGTTTTTAGGAGGGAAAAAAAAAAAAAACAACAACATTTCTCTCCCAAGTCAGACTCTTTCACACTGGTTGTCTCAGAAGGATTTTACACTTTTTGTGCTGACATTTCCTCACCAAATGTACCCCAGTGCAGTTTAAAGAAGCAATTCAGGATCCAAAATTAAACATTTTACCCAATTCAGTCACCATTTTCTCATACCAGTCTCTACTAAACTTTTTATATCTCCATTTACTCCAAAAACTTCTTTCCTAATGTTTTTTTCTTGGCTCATGGTTTGGAGAAACCCATCCTTATTGCTGCCCATCCCATAAACTCCCCAGTACATGTATTTGGGGTGCAAATATAATGCATGAGCAGCCAAGTAATCACCCAGACAGAATTTTTTTTTAAAGCGAATTTCATATTTCTGGTGCTCGCTGGGACATTTGGACATTTTGAGTATTTGAGATGTCCCAGCAGTTTCAATAAGCTACTGTTAGAGGCAGAGGAAAACCCAAGGAATGTTATCCCATGTTTCAGCAGAGCTGTGACACCTCCCAGAGCAGGGAGGGGGGGACCACACCAGGTGTGGGCAGGCATGAACTGTGCTCCCAGATTGTGGGTGCTGGCATGAAGGCACAAGCATGGATTTCCTGTGCTCCCCCTCCCACCTGCTTCCTGAGCCTTGATAAAAACCCTAAAACCATTAAAAAAAAAAAAAAAAAAAACAAAAAACAAAACAACCCAAAGGAAACCAGGCAGGTAGCAGGGCAGGGCAGCACTGGCAGGGATCCTCACCTGCCAGCAATGAGCTAAGGGTTCCCTGGCTCGTGTGGGCAGAGGAGGTGCAGGGATGTGGCCAAGGCCACTGCGTGGCTTGGTGGCAGGACCAGCTCCATCCCTATTCAGTGTCCCATTGCTGGGAAAGCAGATGGGAGGAAATCAGTCTGGGTCTGGCCCCTTGGTGGAGTTCTCTCTCCCTGATTGCAGGGTGGAGGAGGGAAGGAGGATCCCTCTTGGGGCCGGAGTGTGGCCACGTCAGCCCATTCAGCCCTTTCTGCCAAAATGCCCCAGCACTGTGAAGCGAAGCTGTGAAGGCTTGGGTGCTCATTGCATTCTCTTTGCTGCCTCTGAATTATTTTTAGCAGCTCGATACTGGGAGAGTGGCGAGAAGCCAAGGTGGACACGTGGCGAGGTCGTGTCCATCCAGCCCGAGGGCAGCCGGTGCTGCCGTGCACCCAGGGGCGCTGAAGAAAACCCTGCCGGGGCTTGAGGCCCGGTGGCACCGGCAGGGGTGGCCTTGCTGAGGTACAGCAGGCGCCAGCCAGACCCAGTCAGGCAGATAGAGCCGGAGCGTCGTGTCCCCAGGGCTTATCAGACCTTGGGAAACTTCCCTCCCTCCAGCCGGCTGCTGGCTGGCTGCGGTTTTTCCAGGCAACCCCTTCACCCGACACCCACATAAGGTTACAGGTCACTATAACCCCCTGGGTCTTAACTTCCCGACAGATTAAACCAAATTAAACCAGTTTTCCTGCTTCACCCTGAATTACTATGATGTCCTCACAACCTCAGCATGGTCTCTATGTGATTTTTCTCAGAGAAAAGATGAAATAAAACCAAATGTCCCACTGGTGGCGAGTCCTCACTGTGCCAATGCCCCTCCCCACCACCTCTGGGTCCAGCAACTACTCCAGGATATCCTGCGGCCCTGGCCGGATCCAGGGAACAATGAGCTGGGCATCTCCTGGCCATGGGCATCCGGCGAGGGGAGAAGTGCCAGCCAGCTCCTTCCTGTCTCCCAGCCCTCGCCTCTGGCTCAGGCTCCTTCCCCGGGCTATGGAGGCACCTGAGCCACAGCTGCAGCTCCTTCAGCAACCAAATTTCCATCCAGAGGCTCTTGCTTCCCACTTCACTGAGCAGAGGCAGCTCTCCCTCCCTCCCTCCTGCTTTGTCCAAAAACAATTGCAATTAATTAGGAGGATGGCTTCATCCTCAGCCAATGTCAGGGAAATTACCAGATGCATTGCTTTTCTTTCCCTCTTTGCCCCGTTTGCAATGAAACCCTGGGTGCTGAGGGGATGCTCTGGTCTCCCCAGGTTCCTTCCTTGGCCATGCCTCTGCTTCCGGCCAGAGATCCATCCCTTTGCAGGAAATCACTGCTTTGCTTCCAGTTTCTGTAGTCCAATTTCCTCCCTTTCTCCATTATCTTGTGCCACACAATCACTGGGGCAACTATAACATCAAATAAATGCCCTCTACCTGCCCTGGGAGCAAGGGAATGATAGAATCCTGGAATGGCTTGGGCCGGAGCGGACCTTAAAGCTCATCTTGTTCCAACACCCTGCGACAAGGAGATCAGGTGGAAGGAGCATTTCTTGATGGAGGGCCAGGCTGGGAAGTGGAAGGCCCTTTTGCAGATGAAATGGATGAATTTGGGGTGAGTGTGGAGCTGCCCTTAGATCTGCTTCTGGTCCTCCCTGGTGAAGTACCAGGGATGCTTCCAGCAGCAGGGCCCTGGGAAGTCCCAGTGGGGCTGCACAGCCCATGGAGGAGCAGCGCCTTGCCAGGAACCTCCCCTCCACCCAGCTTACCAGCAGATGGATGAACAAACCAAAATAGTAAAGCCATCCTCATTTTTGGTAAGTGAGCACAGAAATGCAGGTGGGACCCTCCTTGCCCAGTCTCAGCCAGGGCTGTCCCCTGAGCACGGCCACTGCCCAGGCTGTGCTGGCCCCCAGAGGGGTGGAAGGTGTTAATCCAGGGGGAGCAGTGAATAGCAGCTCTAATGGAACTTTTGGCAATTAACAGCCTTTCTGTCCATCAGCTCCTGTTGGCTCATGGCTCTCCCTACCCACGTAACCGAATCTGGTTTTACAGAATCCAGATTTTGCATCCTCATGGTTTTGCATCCTCAGGGATGAGGAACCATCCATGCCTGTGACAGCCACAAGAAATCAGCACTGTGCATTGCAAGAGAGGCTCTCCTTAGGGAAAATCACTGACCTGCTGCTGCAGCCCTGTGTGCCAAGCACCAAACCCACCCTGCGGCAGCCTGTGGCACTTGCTGTGCCTGGGATGGCTTTGCTTCCCACTCATCCCTGCTCCTGGAGAAAGCCAGGTGAAACATCTCTAATGAGCTCCTGAAGCCCAGGCATTTGGAGCCACCTTGAAACTGCATACGAGGTGGTTAGAGATAGCTTTTGGTCAGGTTTGATTTCTTCTCCTGAATCCTTGCACTCTGCAGTTGGATTTTAGGGTGAGCCTCTTTTGACTGGTGTTTAACCTCTTGGTGTTCAATCTCTGCAAGTATTCTCCCTGTATATGTGGTGGTCAGGAGGTCTCCTGAGTGCCAGGAGCCTCAGAGCTGCCACAGCTGGGCTACTTGAGGATTTTGCAGCACTTGGAAGAGCTGGGATTTGGGCATGTACACAGCCATGTCACACCAGAAATGGTGCCTCCCTCATAAGTTTTTGTGAGGCACATTTGATTTTTTTTTCCCATGTTCTGGGCATCTGTACAGCTTTTTTGCTACTTTCTTTGGGGTGCTGGGTCATTCCTCTTCCCGAGTCCTGGAGGATTTGATCAACAGCAAAAGCACTTTGTTCTGGGTAAGACAGAATGGAAAGTGAATGTGTCAGCTCTGGAGCATTTAAAATAAGCTCCTGAGGAGACTATTTTTTGTCTTAATTTCAACTTTCCAAGGTACCTTCACTTCTACTTTTCCTCCCCTTTAAAACTCCAAACATCTTTAAACATTTCAGAACTGAAAACAATCCTTTCTTAAATAAAGCACTACCCACCTGACAGAGCAAATCTACTGGGTTTGAACTTAACTCAGTAAGGAAAAAAAAAAATTCCATGCCCAAGCCATATTCACCATAAATTTTGCAGCATGGACATTTTCCATTGGCCTGGCAGGAGGAATAAAAACACGACTTCACAGTGTGCCTCGTTTCCTTGCTGACTCCTTGCAGATGAATTTATGGGCACTTCTTGTCACCCTCTGTCACCCCATCACCCACTGAGCTCAGCCAGCAGCTCCCTGGTGGCATTGACACTGTGGCTGTCCCCCTGTCCGCTGGGATGTAGGGTGCTCTCCCTGGCTCTCTCTTTTGGAGACACTCCCATCACCCAAAATCTCTGCCCACAAGTCTTGTGCAAGGGAGGGAGCAGCTGGGTTGAGCAGGAGCTACCACAGCGTGGTGCAGAGCAAAGCCTGTGAAAGTCACCTGAATGAAACACTCCAAGCAAGAAGTATATCCAAAGAATATCCAAAGTTTTTCCTCGGAAGAGGAACATCAACAGCAGCTCTGCACGTGGCTTGAGTGTGCATAACTGAGCTGCACCAACCCTTCTCTGCCCCAGAGACATCCACACCTGCACATACGTGGCTGTTCTCTGGATTTGTAACTGGAATTAGGTTGTTTTTTGGTTTGGTTTTGTTTTGGTTTGGTTGGTTGGTTGGGTTTTTTCCCTCCTGGCCTATAACAAGATAAATTCTGAACTCGGGATGTTTTTGTGCAGGGAGAAGAGGCTTGCTGCAGGCCGGGTCGCTTTTGCCGGTACATGCTG
Organism: Anomalospiza imberbis; assembly: GCF_031753505.1. Classification (NCBI taxonomy): domain Eukaryota; kingdom Metazoa; phylum Chordata; class Aves; order Passeriformes; family Viduidae; genus Anomalospiza; species Anomalospiza imberbis. The sequence goes on along the minus strand of NC_089692.1, from coordinate 12,713,118 downwards.
CCACCTTCAGCATCTCGCAGGAGGAGCCGCCTCTGCCTGAGCCCCGCCGGCCCCAGCGCTCGCCTCCTCCAGCTGCAGAGCGGCCTCTCCGGCTCCTTCTGATGCTCAGCACCACTTGCTGCTGGCATGTTAATTTAGTTATTGAAGAAGAAACCCCCTCTGGATGTACACTCAGCTGTGTGAGCTGGGGAGGGGCAGCGGGAGCAGCTGATGGTGGCTGGAATAGCAGGAGCCAAGGGTCAGTGTGTGACAACCACAGCACAGCCAGGGAATGATTTTTTTTAAATCCCCAGCAGATTACTGTGACATTTCTGGAGTATTATATGTTAGATGGAACATCTTCTAAGCTAACCAAGCATCACAATGTCTATCCATGGGGCAAATCAAGGGGGTTTTATGATAGCAGGAGGGCACAGGTGATGGTGTGGGACAGACTTGCGATGTCCACAGCCACAACAGCTCCAGACCCAAAGCTGCCATATCCCCAGCACCTCTCCATTGACTTCACAACCCTGGGACCAAGCCATGGGGCTCTGTGGCTGGAAATTAATTTCAATTCCTTTGCTACTGAGAGCAGATCATGGAGTTGGGAAATCACCAGCGAGCCGGGATCCCACATCCATTCTCCCTGGTGATGTTCCACACTGCTGCTGCTGCTATTAATCACAGCTGCAGTAATGAAGTTAATGATCTGGGATCTCTTCTAATTATGTCTTCCCCAAACACAGGTCTGCCTCTGCCTTCACTGAGGGGACTCAGTTTGGGTGATTCAAACTCCACATGCTGCAGATGGCTCAGATTTCTAAATCAGCTTCAATTTACAGGATGGCCTTAGCTGAACTCCTGTGTTTTCCCCAGGCTGGCTGACTGGGCAGCAGGACACCCTTGGTCATAGAGCATTTCAAGGGAGACTTGTATTTTGTCAAAGTTTTAATAGAGTAGATTTCAAAAAATAATTTAGTATAAACTGGGTATCTGATTAAAACCCAGAGCCTTCTGCAGCTCCTTTCAGTCATAGTCTTGAGTTGGGCAGATCCACCCTGGTATTGGGAAGATTTGGGGTTGCACTGCTCAGGAAACCTACTCAGTTTAATAGCCTGGAGCCTGGCTGTGGAGTGCACTTGCTTTGCTAACAGGTGACACTCAGGTTTCTAAAAGAAACCAAAGTAGGCTTCATTTTTATCTTTAGACACCAGCCCTGGGACTTCTTACAAAGGATGTTTAGTTTTTGTAGCCATAGGAGGTGAAAGGTGGTCACAGTCTGTTGCATCCCCCAGCAAGACCAGCTCTCACCAGATCCCAAACACACAATTTTTAGAAAAAAGCATGAAGACTTCAAAAGTTTCTGAGGGAGATGCTGGCCCACACTTCTGGAAGCTACCAGGTGCCTCAAATGACAAAAGCATCATGTCTTGTGGGGAAGAGCTGAACGGCGTCATGCTGCACGACGCTTTCATTTCCTTCACCCTCGCCAGCCTCTTACAAAGCAGCGTTGAGCTGCTCAGGTGTTCAAGATGCCACAAGAGGTGGCTTTTAATAGAGCTGGGGATTTTGTTTCTGATTTGCCGGAACCGGATGAATTGCAGCCCGGAACAGGCGTGGGGAGCAGCACTGTTTGCTCCTCGAGGTAAAAGCAGCGTGTTTGCACAAAGCGCCTCTATAAACTCCTGGGGCTTGAGGTTGGTTTGGCATTATTTTCCTCCCTTTCCCCTATTCTTCATACTTGAGCACTAAACCAACACCATATGATGTCTGGTTCATTTTCTCGTTAGAGCAGCTCTGTTGACTGTGTAATTTCCCAGCATCACGTTGCAGCACTGCTACTTCTCCAACAGCCAGAGCTTGTGTGCTTGGGCATCTGGGCTCTGCTTTACACAGGCAAAAGAAACAACTTGTCTCCTGGGGGTTTCTCTGGATTCCAGGAGGCTGAGGGAGCATGGCATAGAATCATAGAATTCTAGAATGTTTTGGGTTGGAAGGGACCCTAAAGATCATCCAGTCCATCCCCCTGCCATGCGCACAGACCAGCCAGTAGACCAGCTTGCTCATAGCCCTGTCAAACCTGGCCTTGGACACTTCCAGGGGTGGGACAGACACAGCTTGTCAGGGCAACCAGTGCCAGGGCCTCACCACCCTCACAGGGAAGAATTTCTTTCTAATACCCAATCTAATCCTGCCCTCTGTCAGTTTGAAGACATTCTCCCTCATCCTGTCACTCCATGCCCCTGTCAAAAGTCCCTCTCCAGGTCTCTTGGAGCCCCTTTGGGTACTGGAACAGGCTCTAAGGTGTCCCTCTAGCCTTTTCTTCTTCAGGCTGAACAGCTGCAGCCCTCTCAGTCTGTCTCCAGAAGAAAAGGTGCTCCATTCCTCAGAGCATCTTTGTAGCTTCCTCTGGACCCACTCCAGCAGATCCCCGTGCTCCTTATGCTGGGGTCCCAGAGCTGGGCACAGCACTGCAGGTGGGGTCTCAGCAGAGCAGGGCAGTCTCCCCCTCCTGAGGTGTCTGGGGCCATCCCAGCAGATGCTGAGGTGTAACACTGCAAATATTGAGGCATGAGCAGTGCATGTATTAAGCCCAGAGGCAAACGCCTGTTCTGATTAGGGGCTGAAATCAGGATAGAACACAAGAAAATGGTGAATAAAATATTGAGACTGAGAGGATACAATGTTTTGTTTCTAAATGGCAGAGTTTCACTCTGAATATAGTAAAATAATTACAAAGATCAGCCATTGAATGTGGTCCAGAGCCCCGGCTGAGCTGTCGCCATCCGTGTCCAAGCCTCATCCCTCTTTGGAAAAGAAGGCCCCAATAACGTGTTAGTAAACAATATTCAGCGCTGGAAAAAATTATTTACAACTCAGCGGGGAGTAGCCCAGACATTAAAGGGCTTCTAAATGCTGATGGACGTGGCAGAAAACCTTTTCTGGGGGGCCGGCAGAAGCACTGCAGGCGTGCGGGGCTCCCGGGCCGGGTCCGGAGCCGCCGGGTCCGGGGCGCCGCCGCTCACGGACCGGGGCCGTTCCCCGCGCGGCCGCCAGGGGTCGCGGCGGGGCAGCGGCCGCCAGCGGGGCCCGGGGGAGCGGCGGGCACGGCCGGGCTGGGGGCGTTAATTGATTGGGGGGTTAATTGATTTTGGGGGTGTGTAATTAACCCCTCTGCCCCGAGGACTGTGCTCGGTGCGTGCTGCACGCGTGGGGCACAGCCCGGCTCTGGCCGCGGCTCTCTCCTTGCCGGACGAGGGACTGGGATTTTGGAACCTGAGTTGCGCAGCTCTCGCGCCGCAGACCGAGTCCACTCCCGGAGCGGTGTGCCTCTCTCAGCCCCTGCAGCAGAAGCGCTGCTGGGTCCGTATTCCTGCCTGGAATCTCTTTCATGGCTTTATTCTTCCTCACTGTGACTTGTGAACGTGCAGACTTTAGGAAATGAACCTTCACCTTCGGAAAGAAACGTCTTTGCAAGGATGAGCTCCCTGAGGCTCTGCTGTCGTCATCAGAATTCTGGGCTAGAGGAGCATGTTCCTTTTTGGAATTGCGATTTCCTACCAACAGGCTGTTAGCTCAAGGTCACGGCTGCAGCTGCCCATCATATTGTGGTGACTGTCACTGTTAGATGGGATCACTTCTCATCCCAGGCTCAGATTTTGCTCTCGATGTGGTTTCCAGAAGCATCAGCCGTGCCCAGGAAAGCCAGATGTGTGGTACCCACAGCTGCCTCATGTGATGGGTAAGGCCACAGGTCTGCAAGTCCTTCCCCAAATAAGAAAGATATGTGGCCTATAAATCCTGGATCAGGACAAAGTCCCAAAGTGAAGTCATCAGCAGAACTTTATTTCTTCATAATTCTTTTCAATTCCTGGATAAATATTGCTTAGTTCCCCTCTCAGCTGCTTTTATTCCTCCACATTTCTGACAGAATTTCCCAACTCATCACTTTGAACTCATTTTTGGATACTCTTCCCAAGCCCATAGATACCTGGGGTGTAAATCACTGCTGTGGGATCAAATGTCAGGTTAATCCTCCCAGGAGACCTTTCCCTTTCCTTCTTCAGCTCACTGATAATGTTCTCCAATTCCTTGGCCACTGTTCAGAGGTACAGATGCTCATTTTCCCCTACCTGCAATGAGATCCCAGTGTGCTTGCAGCCTGCATCCCAGTGGCACCCCAGTGCCACCCCAGTGCCACGCCAGTGCCATCCCAGTGCCACCCATCAAGGCCTGGCACACTCAGCTCTCACATTTTTCTCTATCACAGCCTGACCAGCCACTGCTGGTGTCACTTGGCAGAGAGGTTGTGACTGCTGCAGATTTATTCACTGGGATAAGTGCTGGCATGGCTGAAATAATCTTTTCTGGCCTTAGGGTGTGGGAACAGCCACAAGGTTTGGTTTTGGTGGAGGTCCATGATGAGTGAACCTGTCGGATGCAGCAGGGGGGTGTTAACCCCAGGAGAGGCCAACCATGGATGGTGGTGACAGGGAGAGGGCTTGCAGATGTCACTACTCCAGATCTCATCTCTCTTCTATTCCCGATGCTGCTGCTGTGAGTCAAGGCCGTTGTCACCCTTGTGGCCATCCCCAGTGCTGCCAGGAACAGGTACCAGCTCCTTCCAGAGTGTGGGGCATTTTAACAACAGTGAACACGGACTGCCAAACCAAAATGAGAGAAGAGGACAGGCAAGGGGATGAGCCTCCTCTCGGGAAGTGCAGGGGCCAGCTCTCCTGCACACCTCCTATATTTATGGCATGTTTCTACTGCCTTTGAGCCATACATTTTGTCAGTGACTGTCCCTTGGTGCCTCCCCGAGATCCTCTGTCCAGGATTTACTGCTCAGCTTTGCCACGGAGAAATACAGCACTGGCCACAACTCACGGTGCCGCAGCTGCCAGCCCCGAGTGCTGCGGTGCCTTCCCAGCTCGCCCTCCGCCGGAGCCTGGCCTCGGGCAACATCGCTTTTTATTTAGGACTCTGTTTGCTGCTTTGTCGCAGCTCTTGGGGTCAGTATCTCATGTCTTGGAGCTAAGCAAAGAGTTGGTGCAGTGCAGGCGGGCGGGACTGGCCTCGGGGGCTGCCGGCAGACGCCGCGGGCGAAGGAGCGTGTGATGGTATCGCGTGTTGCTGTTGGGTTTCATGCACCACGTACAGGTCTGGGCTTCCTGTTCTCCTTGATATCGCAGAGCCCATTAAAGTTTCACATCTCATGTTATGAAATATGGCACACGTCAGGGCTTTTTCCCCCCTTCCTGGGCTCGTCTCAGCTTTCAGCTGACAGCCTGCGAGAGCCAGCAGCCCTTCCGCCCAGCATCCCGCTCAGCATCGTCCTGGAAGGGCTGGTACCCACCCCATCATTCCTAGCCGATGTTCTGCTGGGAGTTGGCTGTCCTTTCCATCCCTTCTGCCCCTTCAAGATGCTGCTGAGCCTGGCTGCCTGCCCCAGCAGTTGAGGCCAAACTCTCGCTACATGAGTGGCCACTCTTTTTGCATAACTGCTCTGCTTTTTCTCCCACGTTTGATCCAAGACGATTTTGCCTGTGGAGTGATCCACCCTCAGGGTTTTATGGGATCGGCCTGGCCTGCTGCCACCCCCAAGCGGGGCAGGAGGGAGTTTCCCAGCTTCTCCCCGGGAGCAGGACAGCCCCAGTGTCAGCGCAGTGGGCTCGGTGGGAGACAGGGCGCTCCCACGACACGCTCAGCCTGGCGCTATCGGCCTTGGCATCTCCAGGCGCGCCTTCCGTGGGGGATTTATCTCTGCCAAATCTGCAAATCGTAGCATGTAATTTTCCCTCTTTCTAGTCCGGGGGAGGGTTTGTGGCCGGAGCGGAACAGACAGATATTTGAGGCTGGGAGCAGGGAGCCTGCTGCGCCACGTTCGCAGCCAACCCCACAGGGCAGCCTTGCCAGTAACAGCCACGGCGAGATCAAAGATGCTGTTTGCCACCAGGATCTGTCCTTGACAGCCAGCGGCTTCCTGCGGCGAGCTGGGTATCTCATCACAGAGAGGGGAGTCATCTGATGTCTGGATGGAGGGGAAAGATGAGTGCTGTGTTTCACCAGGACTTCCCAGCCTGCTGCATCAGTGCAGTAATTTCGGGGCTGGACCCTTGCTGCCCACCTGGAGGCCCAGGTTTCTACACCAAAGTCCCTATTTTTCAGCAAAGGCTCAGCTTTTCACAGGCAGAAGGGGAGGTTGTTTCGTGCTGCCCAGACTGGTGTGCAGAGACGGGTTCATACTTGTAGTTTTTAGTGATTTTCCCCTTTTTCAGATGTCACGAAACGACAAATTCAGAAGGTGACTTTAACGGGTTGTGTCCTGATTCTGCTTAGCCAGAAGTTATGTAAAATAACATTACACCGGACAGGGTTAAAATAGGCTTCAGTATAACCAAGTCTGTGAGTATCTGGCCTCAAATTCTCAGTCAGAGGACGTTTTTCCCCATCTTGCTGCTGAATCCTTCCCCTCTCCGGAGCTAGAGCTGACAATGAAGTATCACCTTGGTAACTTACTTGCTACAGAACCTGCTTCGGGGAAGAGAGTTAATGCAAATCAGAAGCCCCTGGGGACAGGCAGCCCCTGTTCCAAGGAGGAGGAGGAGGATGACCCTTATCTGCTGACCTCCCCACTCTCCAGTCAACGCTACGTGGCAGCAACAGGGCCAATTAGTGCAGCTACAAATTGTCACCCGCTGCAGCCAGGGTGGGCGGAGTGGGGCGCACATGGCCGGCACCGTGTCACTTCCCCCCGGCCTCCCGCGCCGCAGCTCCCGGCGGAGTAAAGCCAGAGGTGGTTAATGAGTGTCCCGGGGGAGGGGAGGGCTGGGGCTCTAATTGCTGCTGCCAGCCGGGGGTCACCAATTAAGAGGCAAAGCGCCGGCGGTGCCGCACAGCCGAGCGCGCTGCAGCCGCGCCGTGATGAGCCGGAGAGGTGCCGGAGCTGCTCCCACCTGGCTGCCCCTTTCAACAAGTGCTTTGGTCTCGTCACCGCAGGCTCTCCTGCTGCCTGGGCTCCCGGGGGCTTCGTTAGCACCGGGCTTCGTTAGCACCGAGCGCACGGGAAGCCGGTTCTCACTCCCGAGGCGGAGGCTGCTCGCCCAGCGCTGTGTGATGGGATTGCAATGTCAGCCCCGCGGTGCCAGGGAGCATCCGCCCCTCCGCAGTGGCCGTTTGGCGGTGCTCAGGTTAATAACACTCTCCCAGTCTCGCCGGTATAAATAAATGCTCCCAGGCCATCAGCTGTGTGATGCCTCGATGCCTGCCCGTGGATGGGGCAGCAGGCGGGCACAGAGCGCGGCAAACCTGGGGCCATCCATCACCCCTCCGCCGGTGTCAAAGGGAGGACCTTCCAAGGGGAGGGCAGTCCCAGCGGCCCTCCAGCAGAGACCTGGCAAAGCCGGGCATCCCCAGCTCCCTGGCATTGCTCCTACGTGCGGGGGTGCTCCCACCCATTCCCTCTGATGTGGATTCTCTGGTGTGTGCTAAGGGTCGCGTCCCCAGTGTAGTCCCAGCGCCCTGGTCCCCGCGAGGAAGAAGAGGGGACACGCAGGGTGCACAGGGGGACAATCAGATACAGCCACAAGCCGCGGCCGCTCAGCCAGCAAGGCTCCTGGTGAGGCTGGGTGGGCCAGGGCCACCCAAAGCCACGGCGGGTGCCACGGCTGCCAGCGCCCCGGGGAGCAGAGCCGCATCGCCGCCTCCCTGCGGCCTCCTGCCGGCAATCGCCTCCTGGCGGGGGCGGGGAGCTTGGGGGGCCCCCACAACGCTGCCGCGGCGGACGATGCCTTGGGCTGCCCCTCCACCTTGGCACACGTAGCTGGGGTGTCCCTGCCGCGGTGGACTTGGGCTGCGTTACTCTGCACTGGGGTTGATGGGGAGCGAGCACATCCCGGCTTAGCAAGGGATGGGGACAGCCTGGGGGAGCTGGGAACGGCTCAGGGTGCTGATGAAACTGCGGGAGGGAAGTGGATCTCCTCTGGTCCTGCTCCGCTCTGGCCAAGCTTTTAACTTCTCATCGCCCAGCGCCGTGCCTTTTGTTGAGGATGGCTGTCCAGCCCTGCGTGCTCATCGCCTCTGGCACAGGCAGCATCTCCCCCCGCAGAAGAAGGCTTTAATTCACCCTTCAACCCCCTCTTCCAGCAAAACGCTATAGATTACACAGGACAGAGGCTCAGGGCACTCCCGGGCTCCTCCCTGCCGGCTGTGCCGAGCCAGGGCCAGCACCACCAGCAGATAAACCCCTGGACGCTTCCCAGGGCTGGCAGCTTCTTGCTGCCGTGGGCCAGGGTGCGGCTGTGCTTCGGTGAGCGATGTAATTGGAGGCCGGTGCGAGGGCCAGCCTTGCCAGCCAGTGACTTTGTCATTGCCTAAAATAAAATCCACAGGAAAAAAAAAAAAAAGAAAAAAAAAAAAAAAAAGCCCGACTGGATTAATAATTCAGGCTGGCAAGAGAACAAACCCATCCAGAATCCACCTTCCATTATATGCCCACAAACCACATAAAATGGAAAAAGAAAGAACAACATAAAAGCCCAACGACCTTGAGTTTCAGTGGCAGCCCCAGATGTGCAGGGGCACAGGCAAAGGGACCAGGGTGCAGGGATGGTCCTTGGGTGTGCCTTCCTACTGCTGGGGCTGGGCAGGATGGATGCTGGGGTGCCCCTGGTGAGGTGGGGTGTGGGATGCTGTGCTCGGGGGTGGCCAGACCACACAAAACACAGTCCAGACAGCCCCAAGCCCTCTCTGCAAAAAAACAGTGCAGCAAAAAATGTGCTAAATCCTCAAACTCAAACAAGGTTTGCCTGCCGCAAATTGCAGGGGAGATTTGGGAAGGAATTTGCTACCAGAAAAGTGGTAACAGGCTGGATGTTAAATTTTTGGGGTGGAGACATCCAGGTCCATAGTGGGGGAATGCTGAGCTGGGGCTGGGCTGCTAGGGACCATAGGAAATTATTATAACCAGGTAATTATAGAATCCTTTCCAAAAGAAAATCCCTTTGGAGAGTCTTCTCCCTCCATGGAAGCACAGATGCTTGACACCCTGCCCAGCCCACCCAATACCCAACCCCATCCCTCCCTGCTGCTTCTCCTGCCTCCAACCTGTCCCAACCAGGGAACCTCTGGCTGGCAAAGCAAATGGAGCAGTTCAGCCCATTTTTCTCCTCCTCACTTCTCTTTTGTGGCTGTTGCAATGAGAAGTTATTCAAAAGGAGCCCTGTGCTACCAGAAGTCTGCCTGGCAGTTGGGAAAAATTCTGCCCATGTGAGCTTCTGCCAGGTGACTTCCTGCCACCTTTCCCTGTGGGGGAAAGGAAATCCTTTAAGTAATTGTCCTGGGGAGCTGTGGCAGAGCATCCCAAGAGAAGCCCCTGGGTTTTGGATCTTGCTAGGTGTTCTCTGGGCCACCAGCTCAGGGAGCAATGCCACCTCTAAAGCCATACCCAGTCCCCAGACCCAAACATCCTCTGCTAGTCAAAAAGCAAAGCAATGCAGTTTAAACTTTAAACGTCCCATCACTCTGAGCCTGGGGGTAGTGTTTCCTTAGTCTTCCCAAACAGAAACGGGAAGCATGGCTGGAACAGCCCCCTTCTCCCTCATTCTGCTTTGCATGTTCAATATTATTATTATTATTCCTTTTATTCTTTTTTTTTTTTTCTTTTCTCTTATATAAACTGTCAGCACAGCATGGCCCCAAGCACTACCTCAGCTGCTGCTGCTGTGCCAATTTAAACTTCTGATTTTCTATTAAAAGCTCCCAGAGTATCCCTGTGAAGGTGTTTTCCATGGAGGTGGGCAGGGAAGGGGACTAGAGGGCTGTGGGACAGGAGCCCTGCCCAGCCATGGTAGGCAGGTCCTCTGATGGAAATGATTACATTTTAATCCCACCCTGGAAAAACTCTCTTGCCTACCCAGTTTCCATCTCTCGTGGTGTCAGAGCTGGTTCATGCCCCTGTGGCAGCACTAGGGAGGATCTCCCCTGGGAATTAGGGTGGTGGTTGTGGGGTGACCAACCCCATGTCCCTCACTTAGCCAGGGTATGTGTTTAAATGTGCTGTCAGTCACAGGTAAAGCCAAGACAAAGGTTATGTATCTCTGTTCTGCACCAGTGTTGCTCCAGTGACACATAAGAAATCCCTGCTCCCTAAGCCTGAAAGGGAAAAATCTCCACAAAAACCCTTTTAACCCCAGAGAGGGGTAACGGTCCTGGTACTCAGTACCAGACCGATGGAGCAGGGTGAGAAGGGACTGGGAATCCAATACCTTTGGACACCAGGAGAGTAAGCATTAATTGAGCTGTATTAATGAGCCAGCAGCCAAAAGGAAAGAGCTTTTAGTATGGGAGTGGGGCAGCCCCGGAATGCTGAACAGCATCGGGATGGGGACTCTACAAAACCCAGGGGCTGGGAAAGCAGCAGAACCCCCACCCTCCCCGAATCAAAATACATCTATATATTTAAAAGAAAGCACAGGCATTGCAATGAAATAGCTATATGTGGTTTGGAATCCCCGGCTCAGCTCATGCCAAAGGAATTTCCAGGCCTGGTTCAGATCTGATTCAGCAAAGCTTTTATAACGGTGTGGGGGCGTTCAGAGGACCCAGGGCTGTAGTGTGTGCTGGGGTACCACAGTCCCTGTCTGGCCAGGGCACTGAGGCTGGGCCCTCCATTGGGCTCCCTGAGGCAGGGCAGGCGGGCATGTGAGCTGGGGGCTGCCTGTAGAGCTTTTGTTGTCTTTCTCCAGCCTCAATCCAGGAGAAGAAGAAAGCTGGTGCCTTCCTGGGGAGAGATGTATGCAGTACTTGTGGCCCTTGCCGCGACTTCAGCCCAAGTTATGGGCCCAGTGGGATCCAGAATCAGCTCCAGGGGTGATCATGCTCCCCCAGGTTTCATGAAATCACTGGATGGGGTGAAGGGAGACATTTTGTCTGCCAGCACAACCCTTTCTAGCCTCCAAAGAATCTGCACAGTGGGGTGGCTCCTCTGGGGACCAGGCACATCCCCAGCTGTGTCTGCTGCCAGGGGCTCTGGCAGCAGGAGAAATAACCACCCCATGCCCCATCCTCCCAGAGTGAATAATTCAGACAAAACAAAGGGAAATGGTGAAAGTTGTGGTGTCCCAGTGCCAGGCATTGGAGATGATGGTTTCTTTCGGCAGAAGTAGGAAGAAAAACAAGCAGTGTAGGCAATTATCTCCCCCATGAGTCACTCAGGACTGGGAATTTTTTTTTTCCATGGCTAAGATTTCCCAGAAACTGGTGAGCTGTCTCTCTGCGGGGTGTCTCTCTGGGAGTGGGGGGAGTGTCTGTCCAGGGATGGTGAAACAAAGCCAGCTGTGGTCCAGGAGCTCCATGGTTCCCCCCCACCAGTGAAAGTCCTAAAGCTTTAGAGTCAGAGAGGGGTCTGGGGGTGTTCTCTCCATCCATACCCAGGGATGTGGAGCCTCCCAAACCCTACAGATTCTCCTCCATCCTTCAGCCCCCAACACCAGCTGTATTTAATTGCCAGTTTAAAGAAATCTTTTGCCTACAGGGACAAAAGACAGGGACAGCATTGACAACAGGGGTTTCAAAGTCAGCCCTAGCAAGGAAACTCCCTGTTGGATTTTTGGGTACTTCCACCCATGGATGGATTCTCGATGCCTTTAATAGAAGGTGTCCCTGTCCGTGGCGTGGGGGTAGAACAAGATGACCTTTAAGGTTCCTTCCAACCCAAACTATCCTATGATTTTATGATCCCTGCATCCTGGCCTCAGATCCCTCTGGCTGGGAAGGGTTATCCAGGGACGACAGCACAGCTCCGTAACCTGGGGGAGTTCCACAGATGGAGATGCCGCTGCTTTGATAAGGCTCTTCAGAAGCTTGATTTGAAGCTTGCAAGCCTCTTCCGAAACACTTTTGAGCCTAATTATTTTTCAAGATGAAAGGGAAAAGAAGAATCCCAAACCCTCCTCTTCACTCCTCACTGTTAAGGTAAACACTTCAGCCAGCTCCATGTGGAGAAGATGCCCCACAGCCTGTGGCCCTGACTGCATTACAGATCCCGACCATCACTGCACACTCTCCCCCCTCTTCCTTTCCTAATTGTATTCCATTTCGAGATTATTGAGGAATAATTGCATTACGAAAGACAGCTCCAATCTGGCATTAAGGAGCGCTCTCCCCGCCTGCACATCACTGAAGGTCCCGAGCCCCGGTGGTAATGGAGCTTACCACAAGCACTCAGGGAAAGAGCTCTCAGCACTTCAGCTAAAACACTTATTTGCTTTGAGCCTATCCTGAGCTTCTGAATCTCTTCCCTCCTTTCAAGGCTCACATTTGCCAAGAGCGCACCTGGGGCAATAGCGAAGGGGATGGGAGTGCTGCAGGGGTGTTGGACATGCTGTGGGACAGCACCACGTGCCTGTGGGATGTATGGCATTCCTCTCTCCATGCCCGAGCTGGACAGAACAAACCATTGCCAGAGATAAATTAGGTCTTTGCAAGAGGCAGAGCAAAGGAAATGAATGCAGCAAAATATGTGCAAGGAGGATGCACAGCAATACTGCAGCCTCACTTCCTCTCTCCCCTTCCACTCCCCTGCTCTGGAGAGAACAACCCTATCCCACCCCAAGCAGGAGCCAACCCTTCGGAACAGCCACCAAGGCCCTTTTGGTTTGGAGCCAGGTCTTCCTTCGCTACCTTGATCCCCGACCCTTTCAGCTGCCGCCGCTGTCTGCCTTGTGGTTCTTTATCAAAGGCTTTCTTGAAACCCAGATAAAGGGTGGCGTATGCAGTGAGGCTCCCACCCTCACATGTAACCACTCAGACAGGCTGTGGAGATTAGCCAGGACCCAGCTCTCCCTGGCTCGCCCATCTCTGCCAAGAGCCAGACCTACCCAAGGCAGCGATAACAGCGCGTGTATCTCCCCAAGACTGAGCACTCGCTTGCGCACTAAAGCAGTGACTGCACAATGGTGCCACACAGGCATTACCCATTGCCAACGGTGCCACACAGGCATTACCCATTGCCAACGGTGCCACACAGGCATTACCCATTGCTAATGGTGCCACACGGGCATTACCCATTGCCAACGGTGCCACACAGGCATTACCCATTGCCAACGGTGCCACACAGGCATTACCCATTGCCAACGGTGCCACACAGGCATTACCCATTGCTAATGGTGCCACACGGGCATTACCCATTGCTAATGGTGCCACACAGGCATTACCCATTGCCAACGGTGCCACACAGGCATTACCCATTGCTAATGGTGCCACACGGGCATTACCCATTGCCAACGGTGCCACACAGGCATTACCCCAGTAAGGTGCTGCACAGAGGAACAACACATCTGTCTGAAACATGTGGTCCTCAGAGGTGGGTCAAACATGTGGCATTTGGAGCCAAATCTGGAATATATTTTGGCTGGTGGCTGGGCTTGTCAGCATTGCAGATGGATGAGCTATTGTCACAAGCCTCATGACAAATGTTCTCCTGAGGTTTTATGTGAAGGTCTGAAAAGGCTCCAAGAACAAGCTCACCTTCAAGCTAGGACAAGGTCTGGATTTGGCACCATCCCTCTTGTTCTCGTGCAATGGGCTGAGCAAAGGCTAGGCTGTCCTTGGGGGCTCTGCACCAAGTGTGGTGTTCCTGCAGGGAAAAACTCTTCCAGGCAGAGTAGGAGCAAATCCAAACTACCTTTGCAGCCGGGTAAACTGAGGCAGGAGCAGGCAGGGATTTGTCCCAGGTCACCCTGCAAACCTGTCTTCTCCTGTTGATGCTCCTGTCTACCACTCACCCTTTTAACTCTGCTAGAGCCATTTCACACCCTTGGGTCCCAGTACAGCCGCAATGCCAAGTGATAATGATTTATTATTATTGTTATTACTCCTGCTATTATTATTGCTGCCTAGATAATCCCCTGTCAGAATATAAATGTGCCTTCCATTCCAGCATGAGAGTGTCCTGCTTAATGATGTTGTTTTCCTCTCACTAGTACCTTCAGCTCTGACATATCGAACGTTAATGGCACGAGGAGAGCTTTGGCTACGCTGCTTCTTCAGAAGACAGGTCATTACACCATCAGCCATCCTGGTACGAGGACTGCTCTGCCCTCCTCCTTTATTAAGATTTGCCTTTCCTTGATTAGATTAGCTTGAACGGGCTGCTTCCGCGGGAGGGATGGATGCCTCCATTATCGCCTATTCCTTCTGAAAAGGACGGGGGGAAAAATATACAACGTGGCCTGGGATAATTGAATGAAAATTTAATGAGCACTTGCGAGAATACGTTAAGAGAAATGCCAATCGATAGAAATCTGATTTCCTGTTTTTAGCACCAAATGGACTCGTGCTGGAGAAGCCATTCCCTTCCACCTGTAGCAGTAGTAGTAGGAGGAAAGGCTGGAGCAGCCAGCCTGTCCCACTGGCAAACATGGCTAGGAACCTGGGACACAGAGGCAGAATTAAGTTATTAACACACTGGTAATCACCTCCAAATGAGTACCCTGCCTGCTGCTGTACTCTGGGCAGAGCAGGTGGCTGTTGTAGGAGCAATAACAGCTAGTGAATACAGAGGAACATGAATGGAGGCTGAGCAGCCCCTACCACTCAGCTGTGTTTCTCAGCTCGGTTTAACTCTTCAGCACTAACCAGCCGGTGATGTGGTGAGTCCAGGCTGTCTGACTGGTGCAGCCATTCCACAGTGAGGATGCAGATGATCCCATCACTTTCAAAGCTCTCACATGAGCAGCTCACTTCAGGGGTCCGGTGCCTGTATCATGCACATTCCTCACCCCAGAGACACTATGGGAGAATGGCCTTTCCTGTGTCACAGTTACCTCCCTGGCTGACCTCAGATATATCCCAGAACAAAATTTTCAGAGGGGCACCATGCCAGGTTTGGAAAGATAGCACATGTCCCAGCCAGGTTTTCCCAAGGCACTGTAGTTCCCCCAGCCTGGGTTTTCCCAAGAGCTCAGCCCAGCACCTTCCCCAATTGAAAGCTGTGACAGCTGAATCCTTGATGAGATGGCAATGCTGTTGCTCTTGGGGCCAAAGGCATCCTTGGTAGTGACCCACAAAGGTCACTGGAGCAGCTCCAATTCAGTCCTGTGGGCAATTTCTCAGTAAAACTGGTCAATAAAATACAGCTACCTGAGAAGAAGAGTGCAGTTTGCAGGTCTCTGCCTGCTGCTGTTGGAAAATGCTTTTTTGCTTTCTGCTGAAAAAGCAGGAGGTTGCACAAAAGCTGCACTTTATTAACTAAAAGAGTCCCCATACAGGGCTCTTGGCATGCAGTGGGGGCATCTCCCTACCAGCCCCCCCCAGCAGCAGCGCACATGCCATGGCTCCTCACTCCTGTAAATCAAGATCCTGCAGAATCTGGCCACTTTTCCACTTGTTATTACCATATTCCCAAGAAGAAAGGATCTGAGCAGCCATCGTGGCAGGAGAGTCACCCGGCTGCCCCACACCACGAGACTGTCCCCGTGTCCCCAGATGGCCCTGGAGCCCTGTGGAGAGGCCTTTGGACACACTGACACTCTCATGTGCACGTCCCACAGCCCATGTCCAGCTCATGTCTGAGCTCCACTGTGCCCCGGGAAGCTTTGGTTTTACCCCAGATGCCCTGAGCAGGAGGGCGGTGGGGGGACCCCCGGGAACCCCCACCCTCCCGCAGCTGCCCCGCACAAAGCAGCCCATTCTCGGCAGCCTCCAGCACCGCTCCACAGCAGTAAATATTGCATTAGCTGCGGTGGGCCAAGGCTCCGGGCCCTCTTCCAGCTTGGCAGGCTCCTCTCAGCCGGCCAGCAGAAGAAGCAGGGATTATGTGAACTGGGCACAGAGCAAGAGGGGCAGAAAGCAGCCTGGAGGGGCAAGAAGTGCTGCCAGGGCAGCGATGGGTCATCTCTGTCCTGCTTTCTGAGCCGTGACGGCTGACAATACCCTTGTGCCACATGTGGCTTTGGTGGAGTCACAGATTTCCCTTTGGGGAAAAAAAAAAAAAGGAAAAATATAGTGATTTTTGGACCGAAGCATTTGGGAATCAGAGCCGAAAAGCTTCCAGTGTCAATCTGAAAAGGGCTTTTCCGCTCCCAGGCGATGCTCTGGGGTTTTGCCGTTGTGATTTTGAAACTTTCTGGAATTTGTTGGGTTTTGTTTCTGCTTGCTGGGAAAGGTCGCGGCTTCCCAGGCAGGGAGGGAGAGCTCTGCTTTCTGGCACAGCCCTTTGTGCCCAGCCTGCCCTGGAGTGCCCTCTGCGGAAGTCTGGGGCAAGGGGAGCCTGGGGAGACAAGGCAGAGGCATTAATAGATCACTCCACGAACAAAACCTACATGCAGAATGCAGTTATAGTGGGGCAAAATAAATCCAAGGTGGTCTTTGCAAAACTGCCTGGCTAAGTGAGTTCCCGGTCCCGATTCTGGCGTTTCCCCTCCATCCTGTGCACAACAGGCCTTTTGTTAAATTTCACATCCTGAAAGAATTTAATAGCATTTTTATTTTTAATCCATCACATGTGTTTTGTTTGGACTAATCCAACGGGGCTCCGTTCACAAGCAGCTCTTTTCCAACATCACTAAATTTCTCAAGGCTTAACCTGTTGACAAGGACGGGATGTGTTCAGCCCATGTTACGCAAGCGTCATTAGGTGCACAAGGACTCGAGCCCGTGAGCAGATGGAGTGGTCAGGGAACTTTGCTGAGGATGGCAGGAGAAGGGGATCCCTGCATGGAGGAGAACCTGTCTCCCCTTTCTATTGAAGGCAACCTCAGGGCTGCTCAGCAGCTTGCAGGAATTTTGCATTGACTCGTGCTTCTGCAAACCAGACTATGGGGTTTTGCTGGGGAGGAACTGGTGTTGCCACTGCCCAGCTGAAGGACTGAGCTTGGAACTATGGAAAGCAGCAACACTGATGTCCCTTAATTGCTGTAATTTAATTAAGCCCTGCAGTGGGTGCAGCCAGGCAGGAAACCAGCCCATCCGCCGTGAGCCCAGGGCTGCTATGTAGCCACAAGACATTCAAGCACAGGTTTAACTTTAAGCCTGGTTTGAAGATTATCTCTGCTTACAAAAGTGTTCAATCCTGAGGTGATGTGTCCTCAGGTTCTGTTGCTTTTCTGTGGCACTCAGGCAGGGCAAGGCTTGTGTGCTGGGCAGCACAGCAAGCAGGAATGGCCTCAGCAGGGTTAGGAAAGGGCTGGGGAGCCTACGGGCTTACACACACTGCAGATGTGCCTTTGAGCACATCTGGATCCTGTAATAATTTGGGCCGTGAAGAAAACGCGCCGACGCGAGCTCACACCCCCGTGAAGCGCCTTTGTGTGATCCCTCAGAAGTGCCTGATGCCCAATCTGCGGATTGCTGCTCTAATGAACTCCAGACGTTGTTTTGAATGTCAGATAGATTTCAGTTGCTGTTGCAGAAGATGTTCCTCTCCTCATCCCTGTGCAGGAGCAGGAAGCAGGCAGGGCTGGGATGGCAGGGCTCCGAGATCCCTGCGGGCTGGATGCCAGGGCTGCCCGCCTCAGCGAGGCAGTGTCTGTGGGCTAAAGCTGGATGGCGGCTTTCAAAGGACAATAGCACAGTGAGAAACCCCACTTCAGACACTCTTTGCTCAAGAGAAGCCCAGCCAAGAAACCGCCAGCGAGTCGGGTTTTATCGCTGCAGGGCTCAGCCGTCAGCCTCCGGCACGGCTGCAGTCAGCACGCAGGCTGCCCCTTGGGTCACGTCTGCATACCGGGCTCTCCCAGGCTTGGATTTGAACTGGGAGTTTTTAAGGGGCACCAGATTGTCCTATGATCATTGTTTCTTTGTGCAGGTGACCATTTGGTTTAAATCCAAGCTAGAAAATGAGCTCATTACAACATATTCCCTCCCGGGCAGGCAGACGGCTGCTGCTGAGGCCGTGGATGGAGTAAGTGTGTTTTATACAAATCCATTTGTTTTGAGCTCCTCAGTGACAAGCAACCAAACTTCCCTCCTTGCAGCTGGTGCTGGCAGCATGGTGCTGGATGCAGGGATGTCCCGGCTGTGGGTGGACACAGCTCTGCAGGAACTCCCTGGATTTGATGGCCGGTTGAGCTTCTGAGCATTGTGGTGAGTTTCCATCCCCAGCTCCAGGGTCTGAAGGCCTCTGAATATTTGCTTTGATCAAAATATGAAACCAAAGGCAGAATAAGCTCTCACGTGCTCAAGTTTGGTCTGTAACACAAGGCAAGTTCTGGGAGACCTTCTTCTCAAAGCTATGAGACCCACTGAGAGCAAACCAAGGCCATCAGCACTTCCAGAAACATGCCTGCCAAAAGGGACAGAAGGATGTGTCCCCACCAGCAGTAAGGAACAAGGGACAGTAGCTTTGCTATTTACCAGTGCTTAAAGAGCAGATTCATGAGGCTTTCAGGAGGTCTGGAAGGATGCCTTGACCCTGAGGTTCTACAGCAGTCACCTGGTGACAGTTAGTGGGTGCCCTGCATTTATTTATCCCCCTCCACAAAATGCCTGAGCAGCTCATGCCAAACCACTGTGGACCCCTTGTTAAATCAACATGTGCCTGGCATGGCAGGGCTTGGAGTTCGCCCGGTAGATCACTTTGGGGTGAGTTCTGTGTTTGGGTTATGTTTGATTATGGAGTCAAAATTAATCATCTGATAAATCTAGGTTTTGTCACAGATTTGCAATAAAGCCCCAAACTGGAGGAAAATTCTGTGCTGGGTGGAGTTCAAGGGTGCTGCATTGCACAGGGATCATGTTCAACTAATGGATTTATTTTGTCCCTGGGAACTGGATCCCTTCAGGCTAGCTCCTGGGCTGGGGCAGCACAAACCCCAGCCACTCCCTGAGAATAAACCTGGCTGGATAAACTGTGAAGAACCAGGAGACAAACATCTCATTCACCAGCTCTCCTGGAAAAGTCATCGGGATAACAGTCGTTGCCAAAGCCACTGCAGCAAAGGCATTTCTCTTCTGCACACAGGAGCAGGCAAGGATGAGCCTGGGGATCAGGGTGACCCAGGAAAAGATGGGAATGATAGGGCTCAGTGGGGTGGTCTGTTTGCTGTGTGGCCGTGGGAAACCTCCCAGTGTGGTGCTCATCTCAATGGGGGAAATCTCTCTGCGTGGTGCTTTGGCCCCTTGCCTGTAGGAAAGGACAGCAGTGCTTCTGCAGGGAGTTTCAGGGACAAACTGAGGCTTTGTGTGTGGAAGTAGACTTTAGTGAGGGGGAAAAGAGATTGAAGAATGGCCAGTGAAAGCAGGGAGCAGACTGAGGCCTCTTTGTGCCCTGGCAGGCCTGCCCAGATTGCACTGGGGACACGGTGCTGGGAACATATTGGGAGCACATTGGAGAGATGAGCTGTGCTGGCTGCCCTGGGACAGACCCTGCTCAGCCTTTTTCCTGCTTTGCAAGGGAGAGCTGTTATCCATGCATGCACACCCCTGTGTCCCTCTGCCATGCTCACATGCACCTCTGCACCACGTGCAGCCCCGCATGACCAGCCTGGCATGCCAGGACCCACCTCTTACCAACACAGTGCCCTCACACCTGCTTTTTGTGGGGTGATTTTTCACTTATACCACTTCTTCAGCCCAGATCCCAAAGTACTGCAGATTTAGGTCTGGCTAACTCAGGTCAGCCTGTCTAGTTTAAAAGCACTCAGTTTAGGAAGAAAAGGGTTATTCTAAAATGTAGGCGAACTCAGTGGGAAGAAATGATGATGTCTAACTCTAGTTCAGAAGGCTGAATGATTTTTTTAAATTATAATTATGTTACAATATATTAATATACTATATAAAGGAAGATACTGAAACTACAAACTTACTTGTTTTAACTACTATATCTAACTAACAACTTGTGACTTTCTCGTGAGAGTCTAGACACAGGTGGATTGGATTGGCCATCAGGCTCAAGCAATTCTCACTAGAATCCAATCAAGCAATTACCCCAGGTAAACAATTCTCCAAACACATTCCGCATAGGAAAAACAAGGAGCAGAAACAGAAATTGTTTTCTCTTTTTTTCTCTCTGTGCACCTCTATAAAAAATCCTGAGAGAGAGAGAAATGTGCTTACCATAAAGGGTCACATGCTGTCATGTAGGTGAGTCCAGAGGTGTCCCAGGGCAGAAGGGTCCACGTGAGACAAGAAGGGATTTGGTCCAGGATGGGACACTGCCAGGGATGCTGCACTCCAATGCTCTCTGAGCTCTGTCCTCTGTTGTATCTGAAATAGTAACTTCCTCATGCAGGGAGAAGCATTCCCCTAAACATCTCATCTGCTGCTGCCTTTCCTACTGGGAAATCCCTGTCCTGTAGTTGAGCCCACTCAGGTGCAGCCTCTGCAGCAAAGCATGCTGTGGAGGAAGTATGGGATCCAGATGCCAGGGGTAGGGTTTGATTTGCTTTCAATATAAGGCATAAGAAAAGGTCCGAGCAGAGACTATTTATGGATTTTAATGAAAATAATATGTTGCCTTGAAATGAGGATGTTAATTAAAAGGCACCCGCTGCTGTTTATCGCTGGCTGGGTCTCTGGCAGCAGTAAAGAGAAAAACGAATGGGGGAGCTCATGCCAAAACCTCCCCGCAGGGAAGGTGGATGGTGCTGGGAGTGGGATGTAGGGCTGGAGCATTCCTGCTCTTCTCTGCTCTGAGAGAACAACTCTGAAAAGAAACTTTTATGAAAGCTGGGCCTGGCAAGCAATGTTGCTAGAGAAGGGGGACTTAAACCCAGGCTCCACTCCGGCCAGCCCTGCCACTCACAGCACGTGAGTCTGGGCAAATCCCGCCCCAGCTCCCCTATTTACTTAATAATTTCACACAATAGCATCCTTTAGAGAGATAGAATTTTTGTTTTCCTTCTTCTCGTTAGGAATGAGACCACTATGCAGACAAAGAGGCACCATGCACATAAAAACTTGCTACATCTTGCCTAGAGGCAGCAAATTTAAAAGCAAAATTGAATTCTTAAGGCCCCATGGAAAGTGACTGAACCTGCCATGCAAGGTCTGCTGGCACAAAGGCAGGCTCGCTAAATAAAAACCCCTGGGTGAGTACTACAGTCTTCTGATATAGATCCAGCAAGCAAAGGCACTGGGCTTGGAGGTGGGGAAGAGCTTCTGAGGTATTTTTTCTTGTCTGGAAAAGAAGCATGATCATGGCTCAAGAAGCATTCAGCTGGTGAAGCATCCTGCTTGATTGCCAGTTGTTCCCCCTGTGTGCTGGCTTGCTGGGGTTTCTGCTCTTCCCCGATTCCTGGCCCTGCAGAACACTGCCCCTCTCTGCAAAACCCTCCAGGTAGTTTGGAGGGTTTATCAGTTAACTTTTACCCCCAGGCTTTGAGCATTGCCTTTGCCTTCCTCCTCCAAAGCTGCTTTCTGGTGATGGATCAAACACTGTTCTTGGTGTGAGATTGACACTCCACTTCCATCCATCAGAGCTTGGATTTCCTCTCCTTTCCACCCTCCTTTTCTCATGCAACCCACTTAGATGCCAAAAAACCCAACTTCCACTGCAGGGAAGTGAGTGTGTAAGCTCAGGACTGGGCTTCTCAGCTGCCCACAGAAGGGCTCACCCCACACACCCCAGCACTCTCCAGGAACGTTGGCTGATGCTGAGAATGCCAAAATCTATAGAGAAAATATATTGGATTGCTTTATTAAGAAATAATGCATTAAGAGAGCTTCTGTGGGCTTTGGCCTGCTTAATACGGAGCTTGAGGCTAAAAGCAATGTCAAAGCCAAGACCAACCTATTACTGGAGGTAATTCCTACAATGTTCTACTCAATTGCTGGTATGAGATGTTCAGAAGCCTTCCAGAGACTTTTGAAATACCCAAGTTTTATCTCCTCTCTCTTTCTGTGTTAATTCTCATGCAGCCCATCTACGGCCGCTCTGTCCCAGCAGCGCCCTGGGTGTCCCCCCATGCTCAGGGAAGACAGGAGCAGGCAGGGACATGCCCAGCATGCCCATGCAGAGGTGGAGCCCGGGGTCCATACGGGCTAAGTTTAAATGATGCTCGGGGGACTTTGCAACCAACAATTGGACATGTTTACTCATGTATTTGCCAAAGGTGCCTCCCTGAGCTCCCAGTAAACAGCATCAAGAGCTACTTCTCCTCTGCAGAGACTTCCCAGGGCAGATCCTGACTTCCCCGAGGCTTGTGGCGGGAGGGCCATGTTACTGCAGTGTGTGGCAGCAGGATGGCCAGGTCCCACTCATCAGATGGTGGCGAGTTTGTATAGATGGTGAAGAAAGTGAGAGTGCAGCCGTTCACCTGTATCGACCCCAGTTCTTGCCAGGCTCAACCACATCAAACAGCTTGTGGGGACTACTCAAAATTCGAGTTGAGCTGCGTGAGGCAGCGGGCAGGCTTGGCAGGGCTGGTCTCGCAGCCTGCCCGTGGGCACACCAAAAACAAATGCATTCAAACATTTGGTTAGAAAATGATTTGGGGATTTTTTTTTTCAGGGTTGTTTTCTCTTTTTTTAATTTTTTTTTTCCTAGGTCTGGAAGCCATGGGTGAGTCATGTCCCAGCTTTCCTCAATGAGAGATCTAAAGCAGGTAAAAAAAAAAAAAAAAAAAAAAGCCAACCAAAACACGTCTGTTGTTTTAATCACGGCTTGGTTTCACAAGACGTAGCTGGTCTGGACTGTGATGCAACTGAGTCTATTCTTCCAAGTCACACACATGGATTTTTAAGTTTCCTCTGACATCCTCTACCAGGCTGGCAAAGCTTGTACATGCACCCTCAGATTCCCCCAAGGACCTCTGTTACTGTACATTTGTGAGCTTGTAATGTCCCAACATGAAAAGCAGGATTTCTTACCTTAATTTGTTCCTCTCCAGCACTGGTCAAGGCAGCTGCTGTTCCAATTTGAACTAGAAGTCACTGCAGACAGCTGCCCACCAAGGTTGCCATGCATTGGCAGCCAAAGTGCCAAGGGATTTAGGAGCCAGGGCCCCGTGGTTTCACATGCTGGTGGTCAAACACAGCTTGCCTCCTCCCTGGCTTAGTCCCTGTTGTGTGAAGCATCTGTGTGTGTGTGGAGAGGGTGAAAGAGTGATTTATTTTGCCTGTGGGAAGGTGGAGAGCTGCAGCCATGGGGATTTCTGATACAAAACAGCAATCGATTTTTATCTGGGTGTAAAACCCCGCCAGAAACCAGGGCATGCTGTGGTGTACAGGCACAGCCAGCATGGTTTGCCTGCTCTGGGAGAGCTTGGGTGAATAATGCACCAGTGAGAGGCTGCAGGGCTGGCTGAGAGCCTGCAAAGGCAGGCAGCACTGGAAGCCTGGCAAGAGGATGCTGGAGCAAAGGGCAGAGCTGGTTCCTCCTCCAGCAGTGAAGCCCAGGCAGCTTCAGATGCAGAGCTGCTAGGTGGGTTTTTCTTCTTTGCATTTAACACAAATAAAGAGCTCACAATCCTGGTTTGCTCCACTTCCCCCCTTCCCTCCAAGAAAAAATCCCCCCGCCAACTGTGGAGTGAGTGGGAATATTTATGAACTGTGAGAACATCAACCACAATGTTATTTTTAAGTTTGTTTTTGATGAGCAGCTCTGGCTTTTCCATGACATAAATCAGCTGTTGAGTTGTGTTCGGCTGCGAGGTTCCTTTTTTGATCTGAAGGTGATATTTCCAGTGCAGGGAAACACCCGGAGAAGGCTTACATCCTGCGGAATGTCGTGCTGGGCTCTTCCCATCTGTAGTCAGGAGCATTTGCCACGTGTTATCATTTAGAAACGAGCTCTTCTCATTTGGCCAGGCAGGAAAAGTGGTTGGAAAACATCACAAACCCACACAGCCTTTTCCTCTGTACCCTGTATCTCCTGGGGGAAACAGGGCAGCAGAATAACATAGGGTCCTCTGTAACATTTGACAGCCCAGATCCAGCCCACGAGCCATCAGAGAGCTGCTGCTGATTGTCCAAAATGAGTGTGAGCTGCCCAGTTAGCTCCAGTGGGCACCAGTTCTGAACCTCCTGAGAAGTGTGAGGACAACCTTGCTCCCTCTCCCTCCAATGGGCTCAAGCTCTTATTGCACAGAGATTCCTGCCTTCACCAGAAAATCATTAACTTTTCAATATCTCCAAACATCAGTTCTCAAAATCTGCCTCTCTACAATGCATGAAAAATGTATCCCTGGCCTTACTATGAAGAAAAATGTACAGCATAGAATATACTAAACCTGGTTCTTGTATTATAGGTGTTTTCCAGAAAATGGCTTTCCTTCCAACACACGGCTAACACTGCTCACATGGGCACCTACTTCCCTTGTACCAAACCCAGAACTTCCCTTACTTAAAGGGCAAATGAACTCTAGAATTCATTCCTGAGGGACGTGCAGCCCCAGGGATGTGCCCTTGGGGGCCCTGCCCTTCCACCCAGCTGTGCAGTGAGCTTGGGCCCAGGGTCCCTGTAGGAAGGGGGAGCTGGGGTCTCATCAGCAGCTGGACTCACTTATAGATCTTGCAGCAGGGATTGCTTTCTATTCCAGAAGCCTGGAATTAAACACAGAGCAGTCTAAGGAGTCTCTGGGGTCTGTGTGTGGAGACTTCATTAGGAATCAAGTGCACCTTTACCCTGTGGAGTTTTAGAGATGTGCTGTTTGATTGCAGGGGTGAGCAGGGCCTGAAAGCACAAATACAAGCACATGTGCTTGTGTGTGTAGGAAGGTTTTTAATCCAGAGGGCAGCTCTTCCCAGACTGGTGTCACCCAGTGCTGAACCATGAGCTTTGAGGGAGCAGCTTTGGTGAAGGGATACAAGAAGCTCCATGAAAGGGATGGTGTCAAAGCTTTAGGTCCTGAACCCAACACCAAAGCAAATGCACTGGCAGATTCTCAGCTGAGATTTGTGGGGGCTTTGAGAGTCACAAAACCCCATGGGTTATCAAACACCTCCTCACATTCCCCTCCTGCCGTGGAGGAGGACCAGGCGTGCTGCATCCTCTTCATGTGGCAAGTCATGTGTTGCCACAGTGCCTCGAGCTCAGCACAGGCGCTGAGATGAGAGAGTGTGGCCGTGCAGGAAGGCTGGATGTTTCACTGTGAGGCAG
Source organism: Anomalospiza imberbis (assembly GCF_031753505.1). Lineage (NCBI taxonomy): Eukaryota > Metazoa > Chordata > Aves > Passeriformes > Viduidae > Anomalospiza > Anomalospiza imberbis. The sequence continues at coordinate 12,688,097 of NC_089692.1, read as the reverse complement.
GAGGATAAAGAGCACACACCTTTGTGCTCTCTCCTACCAGACATCCTACACCCTGCAGAGGGGTGTGCTGCTGCTCACTGCTGCTGATGCTTTGGGATGGGGGTAGTGAGCAGCCACAGCTCCAGGAGGGTTTGTTTGGGATGGCTGGGGGCAAACAAATGGAATATTTCCTTGCCAGGCTGCTTGAGAGTTAATTCAGCTTGCTCTTTGCATGCTGGAAAGGGAAAGGCACCAGCTACATATGGCTGACTTGACCCTGGAGGAGGATGCAGCAGTGCAGGGTAGGGTTTTCATGTAGACCCCAGCCCATAGGGCATAGGGAGGGATGTGGTTGCTACTGGATGAAACAGATCTGCTGAAAGGATGGAGGAGAACCAAGAGACATTAGCTATGGCTATTTTTGACATCAGACTTGGATTTGAATATAACACCCACCACAGCAGCAGGAGGGTAAAGATGCAGTAGACCTAGAAAGCAATTACGGGCATCACTTCTCGTGCCTGCTGCCCGCCAGAAGCTTGGGTCTCTTCTGCCCAGGCCTTGCAGTCCACTGCACTGCCCAAAAGGGTCGCAGCCCCATCCACATGTGGCCACCACAATGAGATCTGCAGGGCTGGTGCTGATGCTCAGACTTTGCTGCCCAGTCCTTACCCTGCTGACAGCTGTGCCAGCACCCGCCTAAGAAAGCATGGAGTTTTCTGACTTGGAGTAAACTGTTACTGAAGTAAATCCTGCCCAGAGCTGGCACAGGATTAAGCATGCACAGAGGGACCATGGCAGCCCTGATTGCCTGGGGAAAGTGGGCTGTCATCTGGACAGCCCATGACTTGATCGTGAGGCTGTCCTCCCGTTAATCCCCACCATCACCCATGCAGGTGGAAGCTTGGGAAGGGCCAGGAGGAATGGCCTCAGTGCTCCGTGCTGTGCCCCAGTCAGGCTCTCGTCCAAATTTAAAACATTCTGTGAATGGTGGGATCTGGCCAGCGGCCTCCAAGAGAGGCAGGAGTGGTTGGGAAGCCCCACTGCACTCGCCACTGGGGGGAAGCAATGCAGGACGTGGTACACTGGCTCCGTGCCAAGGGAGGATCATCCTTGGCCAGCTTTGCCACGCCTGGGGTCAGCCAAGAGGAATCGTGGTGGCCTGGGCACTGGGCACGCAGCTCCCGAGCGCCGGCCTCGCCAGCAGCGCTGCCTGCCAAGGCGCCCATTCGAGGCAGAAGAGGAAGCAAAGCGGATTTGCATGCCACGGCTACACCCTGCCCCAACCAAATTACCAGCAGATGAGCCCCGGCGCACCTCCTGCCTGTTCCCTAATTTATGGCAGGAGAAGCAGGGAGGGGAAAATGAGGGGGAGTAGGGGAGGGAGCAACAAACATGGCCATTATACATGCAAATACAGCACTTTGCGCTCCTTCAGTGCTCTCCCTCTCAGCACCCCCGTGTATTTTCCCACCACTAACAAACTGGTCGCTGTCCTTCACGTTTCGGGGTGCAAAGGACTTCGTGGGGAGAAGGGCAGCCGGTGCCGTCTCGCCCTGCTGCGGGTGCAGCAGCGCTGGTTGTCTCCATCCCTGTGTCTGCCCGCCGGACCTGCCTGGCCCCGGGGCTGTGCTCGGGCAGAGCCGCTGCCCACACCTGCCTGCTCGGCCGGGCGGGAGCCCCGGGGCGCGCCCGAGGCCCCTCGCTGTGTCTGGGACGGAGAACAAAGCCGGTGCTTCACCTCCCCATCGACCCGCGCAGACTTCCTCCTTGGAGTATTTACCAGTTTTCCACGGCAGCTTCCCATGGGGACAAGCCAAACAGAAACTCCTGTGAGGCTGGCCATGCCCGCTGGCTCAGACACATCCTCCCCACGTGCCTGCCGGAGCTGCCGCCTCCAAGGGTCCAGCTACCAAACGGGGACGTGCCGACACTCTGGAGCCCTTTCGAGCACCCTCAGCTTTGGTACCTCTGGCCTTAGGTCGATGCTGTTGGAGAGGCTGAGGTTTGCCTACCCCTGCAAATAGGGAGCAAACCTGCTGAGCAACTTTGGTATTAAAAATCGAGTCCAGGATGAAGCAGTGGCAGAGCAGGATCAGTCCGTCTGCAGCTCCTCCAGCAAAGCTCTGTAATGGAGCAGTCCTCTGTGCACAGCAGGAATGGAAACAACAGCCCTCAAGTCTGACCCCAGACAATTGTTTTCAGTGAAGAGGGCTGAAGAGGCAACTAATAATGTTTAAACAAAAGAAATAAAAAAAGCAATACTGTATCTAGAAATTCTTCTGAGGGCCAGAGCTGTGACAGCAAGATATATGCTTTAGCATTGCTGTCAGAATAAATGACCCTCCTGAGGACAAGAGTTTTCCAGGCTCTTTCTGCCCCATTGGACACAATTTAAGAAATGCATTGCCGCTAAAAATCACTAATTTTAGCCGGAAGATGAATTGCATAGGGTCATGTTTTAACTCATGTGCTGGAAGGACAGGGGATATATTATTAGTGAGCCAGAATGCAAACGGTAGTTTCTGATTAGAAGAGAACATCGTCAGCATTTCTCCAATTAGGCGTGGGCATCAAGTTCCCCGGCACGCAGAGGGGCTGTTAGCAAACCTTTGGCTCCTCCGCTGGGAGCAGAGGAGCCGGCTGAGGAAACACAGCCCAGCTCTTCCGAGCTGCTGTGGAGTTTCTCAGAAAGAGCCCCCTCCTCGACTCCAGCCGTCAGTGTGCTGCAGCCCTGCCGCCAAGGGACTCCCTCTACGAATGAGAAAAAGGGTGTTTTCCATATCTCCTTCCAGAGGGGTTCTGCAGAGCCGATTTTCTACGACATGGATGCTGATCCCCTGAGATGTGAACCCAGATCACCAAATTCATTTTGCAGAGACCACCAAACGGCCATCTGAGATCAATTAGCTTGTCATTACTCATCCCCATCAGATCTGAACTGCTGACCTTCAAGTGAAAGTCCGTATATTTGTCTCCCAGCAATGTGCAGACTCATCCAGCTATCTAATGAGAAGAGCTTCCTCTGTAAACAAAGCCAAGGAGGTCGTGCTCTGGCTGTCCATCGCCTGCTCCAATTAGCTTGAACTCAAGGGCCAAGTTGAGCTCAGTGTGATGGAGAGGTAGGAGTCTCTGGGGTGTCCAGCTCTGTGACAACAGGCTGCTGACTGGAGCAGAATGGCTCCCATTAGTGACAATTTCAAACAATTTTACCACTTGAAATGCCATCTTAGCTTTGCATTTGAATGGCTGCTTTGTTATTTTAAACTGCTATTCATAACTAGTCAGTAGTTGAAAGTATAGCCTTATTTATTGAAGATACTGAATGTGCAATCTGGAGGCAGCATTCATCGGGTCATGTGCTTTGGAAGTTCATTATTTAGATTAGGATATGTAACGTGGAAGGAGATACAGCTCTTTTAATTAAAGGAGCGTGAACTTGACTGAAGCATTTGCTGCCTGCAAAGGCTGTAATTATCACACATGATACAATTCTTCATTTAAATCTAAAAGATCCACAGCCCCTTTCCTCATCTAAATGTATGTGTTCTTGCATTATCTGTTTTCTGATATGGGGAGCCCTTTGAAACAGCATTAGTCCCAACTGTGAATTACTTCAGGATGCCTGGGAGGCACCAGTAGGTTTTCGACCATGTGGGAGAGTTGCTCCAAGTTTCTAGATCTTTCTGGCATGTGTGGATGTTGCTGTACAGGTGTGGTGGGTGGTGTTTAGGTGTCTCATTGTATAGGCTTGGGAACACAGATACAGAGAATCCTTTAGGTTGGGAAAGACCTCTAAGACATGAAGTCCAGACTGGAGCATCATCAGAGGGAGCATTTATCTGCCCCTTGAGGGTTTGCAGCTCCCTCCTCTCTGCCCCCTGCTCTGCAGGAGATGGTCTCCAGCAGCCAGCCCCAAACCAGCTCAGGCTGTAAATCATCCCATCCATGCCCCTGAATGCACGGCTGCAGCTGGATCAGTGCCTCTGTAAAGCAAGACACTGCCAGCAGCACTAGGGCTGTAACTTGTGCCTTTCTGGTGTTGGAAATGCAGCTGGGGGCACCAGCCTGCTCAGGGACATCTTTATGACAGCAGCTGCACAGGCAGGTCACTGGCATGACCCTTCCTCTGTGATCGTGTTGCTCTGAGCACAACTGTCAGCCTTGCTTAGAATTCACTGGGTTTATTACTGTTTAATTTTTTGACCAATTGTTTTTCCCTTAGAGTGATGCAGAATTTTATTGTGAGCTGCATTTTCCAAAACCTTTTCGAAAGTGTAAGGGCTATCAGGGAAGGAAGTATTGGCTCCAGTGGGTAATTTTGGATTTGTTTTAAGCTTCCCCTCTTTGGTGTGGGTGGGGGTCCATTGTTGGTTCATTTGTTATTATTTTAATTAGAAATACCCAAAGGCAAATGGCAGCTGGATATGACAGATGAGGCTAGTTTAGTGTTAGTGCTGTATGGCAGAAACCTAAACAGTGCTGGTTTTTTCTTTTAGAAACAATATGCCTCTACCTAAAGCATTGGTATAAAGAGAAAGCTTTTTGGAAATTGCCACAGCTTGGAAAATAATTAGTTCTTTTTTAAAAAATCCTAGAGTTAATCAAAACCATACTCTTCATGATTAAGACTCTTTGAATGTTTTCTTTACTGTACCTTTAAATTCCAAATAAATAAATGCCTCTATGGAATTTTCTATTGACACAAATTTGTTCCACCTAAAATGAATAGTAAGTCTGAGAAAGCAATAGGAAATTGTTAATTCATCACTGCCTGCCTTCCCCTGCTATATTTTTCTCCTAATCAAAATGCAACCTGATATTCAATCCAAGGAAAACATTTCAAGGAGTCCATCATACGCCACAAGCTTCCAAATTTTCTAAATCTGATAGCAAGAAAACATCATACATCTTAATCATTAATGCACACTATGAAAAGATAAATGTAATGTTCAGTTTTTACCACAGTTGCAGCAACCTGTAACTGATGGCCTTTCCACAAGATTCATGAGCTGATGGAACAGCAGCAGAGGGACATTTCAATATACTGTGTTACAGTCTTGGGTTTCAATGTTTAAATGAGCAGAAAAAAATATCCCGTCTATCAGGCCTTGATTCAGAACAAACCTGAGGCACAAGCCTGAGGCTCATTCAGGTCAATGGCTTTTAGGCATGTGCTGAATAAATGTCTTCCTGAGCTGGGGCCGTACCCACAAGCACAGCGAGAGCACAAGTCATTGGAAACATATTGGCAGTGTAAAGAAAGCAGCTGCTCTTGATCTCATATCTCAAGCCTTTACGAGTCAGGATAAAGCTGTGCCTGACAAGCCAACCCCTTGGGGTTAGGACAATACATCTTGCAGGAAAATCCCTCACAAGAGTAATGAAGCTTTGGAAGAAAGATTAGGCCGAAGTTTACGTTCCACTGCAATTGAAGCACCTCTGAGCTCTGTGCCAGGTGTGTGTGCCTTGCCTACACCAGGAATGCCAGAAATGGACAAGTGGGCCCTTCCTCACCTCCCAAGCCATCAGCAGCTGGAGCACCTTCTCTGGCCCAAATGACTTTTAATAGCTGCTGCTGGCTTAGTACCCCAAGGAGCTGTAATTGTCGCTTTGAACTAGTGCATCTCACAGGTGCTTGGCACTATATTTAAGTTACAGGTTCATCAGCAGAGAAACAGGAGCTTTGCTGGGGAATGCTTGTCATAGCAAAGGCTTCAAAAATAGAAATTCGGAAATCAAAAAGACAAAGAAACTTTTCAAATAGTTTCTGAGCAGATTAATGGAAAGTAAAAGTGTGAACATTGCCTCTGCAAGGGTCCAAGACTTGGGGAGCTAGGGAGAGAATAAAGCAAGGGAGAGTTCAGTGCTGGGCAGCTTTCACAGACCAGTAAGTGAATAGTTGATGAGAATATAACTAGCTGCTACTGCAGATGGGGGCTGTGACTTGGAATTGCAGTTGCTGCTTTGCTTAGCTCATTTTATGCAGCTGAGCTGGAAAATAAACTACACCTCACTTTCTCCACCTTTGCTCTCAGGATTTGGGGTGTTCATTTAGCTGCCTATAAAGTATTTTCTGATGTCTTTGAAGAGAAAGCAGGATGAAAAAAGCAAGTACTTAGTGCAACTGCTGATAAAGACAAAGTGCTGAATTTTAGGCTCCTTTTAATCTTTCAGCAGTCATGTGCTCCCTGGATACATGTGTTTTCTTACAGAGCAAAGCATAATCAGCTTTACATCCTGCATTGCCACGAGCACTTCCTCTTCAGTTCAAAGGCAAAGCAGAGGGATCGAGGTGGAGAGACCCATCTTCATGTCCATATTCATGCCCACCTCTGCTTTGACTCTATTTCAAACGTAGCACCTTGCACTTAACAACTCATGATCCTGTTTTCTCACTTCTGTGTTGTGGCACTGTCGCTTTCCTTGGAGAAAAGGTCTTGTTTGTCATTAAATATCGGTGTTTGAGAAACAAAGCGGAGGAGGATGGTACTTCCAAACCAAGGGCATCAGCATGTTTTTAACAGCCTGCCTCCGTGTTGCTTGGGACTGCAGCTAGTTACCCGAGGTACTCCCTTTTGCCTACGTAAACATAAAAAAAAAGGTGGATTATAGGCAGCTCCAGAGGAAAACGTGCAGACCTGACTTTCAAAGCACTTTGCACGCCCTTCACATAAAGCAGAGGGAAAGCTGGTGCGCAGACAGGAGCCGTGGGAGCAAGAAGCTCCCAGGCAGTGAGTTCAATCACTTCATGGTGCTCCTGGGCTTTTGTTAGATGTTTGCTGACAGTCACACAATTCCTAAATGCAGTGTTAGTGATAAATGCTGGGAAACAGACCCACTGAGAGCACAGCTAGGACTCTCTGTACTCCTGTGCCTGGGTGGGGACGGCAGTGGTGTGTGGCTTTGACGTTGAGCTCTAGTTACCTAAAGACCAGAATGACTCAACCAGCTTCAATTTCAGCATGTGCCAAAGGAATTCAGGGACTGCAACGACTTGAATTCAAAATTACTAGAGTGTGTTTTTAGTGGGCAGAAAGTGGAGGCTTTACCCAGCTTTGTGGTTGTCAAGGGGAGTTTGCTTCCTGGGGACACTTTCAGGTGTCTATGGCTTCTTCTGTGGGGGATAGAATTCCATCCAGGGGAGAAAACCCACTGAAATTCAGCCTTTAGCAACCAAAATGCACAATGTGGTGGGTGACAGACCTTGAAACAGGGAAAGCTGGACTTTAGGGCTCTGCTCTGAAATGCTTTATTGGTGCTCTTACATGGAAGTTTAAGTGTTAGTTTGCTAAGAACAATTTTCTTGGTCACTGTCTAATCCCCTCTCAGATGAGCAGTGCCCAGAGAGAACAGGCCTGCTCTGACAACTTACTAACTGTGATGAAGCTGCAAAGTAACAGCTAGTTAGGCTTGGTTTCTCCTTCATAACAAGCTGCAAGCTTTGCCTTGGAGGTGATGAAGGACTATACTGCCTGCAGGCAAAGCTCTCAGGAAGGTAATCCATGAGTGCCATTGCAGGTTGTCTCTGGCACACTTTCATCCAGATTGTTACTGCTGAAGCCTAAGGTGTGAATCCCTTGAATCTGTACTTGGCATTTCCTAGAGACAGAAGCCTAAGGTGGGTGGCCAAGCATACCCTGTCTTGACCCTAAAGCAGTAGCATGAAGAGCACACCAGGTTTTCATCTTTGGAAATGCATGCTTCAAGTTCCTGCCAGATATGAAGATACTAAAGGGCAAAGCTCTGCAATGGCAGTAAGGCAGATTCCTTATAAGAGCAGAAAAGAACCATTAAGATGGCAAGGTGGAAGATGAGTTTGTTGCCAAACTGAATGAGAGCAGATGTGATGGGGGCCAGGATCCAACACCCTGTGAAATCAGTCTGCAGAGTGCAAATCAAAAACCTCTGGATCCCAGAAGGTCTGTGACACTCAAAATTGATACTCGTAAATTTGTTATTACACAATAACATAAAGGAAGCTGCTGCTAAAAGCAAAAGAGAAGTTGTGATGAAACAAGCCATGATCATGAGCTGCCCACCAGACATCCTCAGCTAGGCAGTGGTGGGATGTTCTGACATCTGTGGAATCTTCTGACATGCTCAAGTGGCTTCCTTTGATTCCCAAAGGATGCCTCTTTGACTTCCTACAATTAAAACAAAGCCTTGAACAAGAAAGAACAGAAACATCAAATAAACAGGATTCCTCATTTTATGAAGTAGTTAGATATACAGTGAAGACCAGCCAGGTTGGAACTGAAGAGTATATTATGAAAATGGGGAGGAAAAGCTCCCATTCGGGATCTTTCCTCAGAAAGATGAAACACAGGAGACTGCCAGATAAAAGGGACATAAGCAACCTTGGATCTGACAGCAGAGTGGAAATCCCCTGGCTGGAGAAGAGAGGATGAGCTCTAAGGAGATCCTAGGGTAATGCGCTCAAATAAACCCTAGAGCAGAAGAAGAAGCAGTCAAAAAAGGAACTCCATCAATCAGTGGCCATAAAAATGTGCATGTGAACTTCTAAGAAATTCCCAGGGAGAAGAACAATTTAGGTTGAGAAGTGATGAATGCAGAACTCTAAATACTGGTCACTGGCCCTACCCAAACTACTTTACTATAAGCATAGAGAAGTCACACAGCTCCACGGGCCTCTGCTTCACCACTCCTTTCAGATTGGGATAGAGATATTGTCTCTGTTAAAACATGGATGTAAAAGATAGATCACTTCAACATGTATAAAATCCTTTCACTAAGGGAAGAGAATTATTGCTCATTATTAGCATGTGTGGATGATTGTGTACAGAGTAAATAGAGTCTTGAAGTGTCACCCAGTTCACTTTTTAGCTGTTTTTTGCTATATCAGGGATGATTGCACTCCATCTGCTTCTGACAACCTCCTGTGTTGGAAGTTCAGTTCTCCTGGGAAACCTATCCCAGGACTCAAGTTATCTTCTCAGTTAAACCTTCCCCTGTTACCTAATCTTAATCTTGCTGCTGCGACTTGAACCCATTCATTACTGCTCACCCTATCTGCTGTGGAGCACAGGTTTTTGTAGATATGAGAAGTGTCTGGGTTTTTGTGAGTGGGTTTGTACCCATCAAGTGTGTCGTGTGGTTTTCACTCTAAGAAGCAGTCTGACTACTTACAGCTTTGCCAAAGCTCAGCTATTTAGGCTAAAGCCTTTCCATGCCAGGCATTTCCCTGAAGCTCTTTTCCACCCCCTGCTTTTTTTCTTCATCTCTGTCTTTTTGTTTTAAAATGCAGCCAAAAATCTCAGCTGTTTCTGAGAACAAGGTTAGGGAATGATACTGCTGCATTATGGCTGAACAGGAGAACTAGAGTGAGGACTATTTTTGGAAACCTTGAGTGCTCTGATCTGAAATCTCAGAGAGGGTCTGTAACTTGAAGATCAACCAGTCAGGTGCTAACCCCCCCAAAATGACAGCTCCCCATGGTGGACACAGGTTGGTTGGCCTAGTTCATACTGAGATGTTCCTTGTGAGATGTTGAGGAGTTACTCTTCTTGTCCTGAAAGGACTTTTCTTCCACAGCACAAACTCGTTTGGACACAGAACTTGTAGTAAAGCAAGGTGTGGGAGTTCACTACACCTGTGCGTGTTTTTTTCCCTCTTTTCAGTTGTCTTACACCACAAAGTGTTCAGTCTGCAGGTCAAACTCAAGCAAATTTGAGTGTGGGAGGGAAAGCAGACTTCAGAAATTCCTTCAAAAGCCTTTAGATTTCATGGTATGAGTGAAAAAGGAGAATGGAGGTACAAATCCTGAGGAAGCCAGAGTACCTTTGTTTTATTGCTCTGCAGAGCAGACGGTGTTTGTGGAGAACACTGTCATTTGTTAATGTCCCTTTGACAAGATCCAACTTTGTATTTAAGATGTATTTTTCCTCCTTCAGCTTTCCAGGGTGGTTTTGTTTTGTTTTGGTTTTTTTTTTTTTCCTTTACCCAAACTGTTAAGACTGTTTAAAATCCAGGATCTCTGATGAAACCAGATCTGCCTTCGATACACATTAATCATGGCTGGATTATGGGGTTGGAGTAGCCACTGGAATTTCTTTCTGGTGAAACTGGAAGTGACCTTTGTTTCTTCTTGTTCTCTGGGTCAGTCTCAATCTCAACTGGACATCTACAAAGACTGCAGCTGCTAACAGAGACCACAAAGGTGACTGAGGGGTGAAGAGCAACGTCTGCCACTCTCGTGCCTAGCTTCTTTTGCTGCTGCTGTAGTCTTGGCTGTGGATGTATTGCTGATCTCCTTCCTCTTGGTAAGCATAGGTCTGGGCAGAGCGGGAAAGGCATAAAACTGCAGAAAATTACAATGCTAAGCACTTGAAAACAGGGAAAATCCACATCTAATAGGAAAATCCTGTGGTAGAATGTGCTGAGAAATCTGTCTTGGGATGTAAAGAAGGCAGAGGAGCTGTTGTAAATAAACCCTTCAACCTGGAACGTGCAACCAAATCTGCATGGGGAAATTCTTGTGCCCTTACGAAGTCAAGGCAAAGTCTATGAGGCTTCGTTCTGACCCGGGGCGCGCCCGTTTGGATCAAGGTGGAGGACTGGGGCCATCTTAATTCCTAGTCAGTAAAAACAAATAGCTCTAGCAACAGAGGAGAAGCATGAAAACAAAGTTACTATCAACACTCTGCCTTTTTGAAATCCCTTCCAAATTCTCCAAGGATAAGATCAATGCGAACAAAAACAATAACAGCTCTGTGTGGAAAGAAGGTGAAAAGGCAGCTCCCTCAGCAGCACACACCCAAGAAATGGGCTTTGCTTTGCTTTCTTGGAGCTGACATGAGCCTGGCACAATTCGGTAGCACCCCAGAGCATCAGCCAAGTATTTTTTTTAAACTTTATGGGCTCTGTAATGAAAGCAGCGGTCGGCACCCCCTGTGCCAGAGCACTCCAAACCTGCCCGCGATGGAATGTGCTGATAAAGAGGAATATTTCCTTGTGGACTTTGTTTGAGACATAAATTTAAATATTGCTAATTTCCAGTATCAGCCTCAGCAAGAGATTCAACCGTTGGTAATCCATCTGCAAATGGTGGCAGCTCTTTCTAGTCTTGAATATTTAATTAGACAACATGTTTCATGACTTTGTCTCCCAGTCTCTCGGTTCTCCTAAGTGGACCAGCGTTTTCTCTGAAAGCACAATAAAACAGGCAACAATCAATTTGTTACAATGAGACATGGCAGCCTAGTGTGTTAGGTGTATGAAAATGTAAGGTTCTGATGTGGTTACTGTGTAACAAACCAGCAGAACTCAGCTCAGTTCTGAAATGTTCACCTTGAGAATGAAATTAATTCTATAAGTAAGAACAATAATTTTAGAATAATCTGATGGTTTAAAAGTCAACATTTTGTTGTCTTTTATGAGGCAAATTTAAAGTTGGGCATGTGGATAAATATAAGTGATCAAGATGACTGAATAGCTTGACTAAGTAGGGACTAGTAAGGACTAATAGCAGACTAAATTAGAGTATCTTCAGGAAAACTCTATAGAAAAAGAAGGTAAAAAAAAATTCACATTTACAAATACAATTTATTTCCACCATTGGATCTCTGAGGGGAAATAATTATATCTCAAAGCTTACAAGAATAATCTCTTTAGAATCTGAAAAGTCAGTTGGACATTATCTGTACCAAGACTGAATCACCTTTAACTGTTTTATTAAGTATAACCAAAAGTATAACAGACTGTAAGACAGCTTGCTCAGTAATAAACATTCACATGTGAAAGAAGAACAGAGCTTTGAGTCACTGTTTAGCTTTCTTCCCCATGATCTCAAATTAAACCCATGAACAGCTGTCCCTACAAGGGCCTTGCTTCCATGCTTTGAAACCTAACATCCCCTGTGCTGGTCATGCAGGAACAGACACTGATGGAGGATACAAGCCCCTCTCTCACATCAGCCACCAAATTAGTTTGTGTCAACCAATGTCTAACAGGAGGGGGAAAAACCCAAAACAAAACCAAAGCCCAAGACCCCCTGAAGACTGAAAAAAAAAAAATTAATCCAGAATGATGATGTTGCATTTAGCTCATCAGATTGATTCAAGTGGTGGAGGCTGCTAGAGCATGTGTGTATTTTGATTGCCTTTTATACAGGGTCTCTGCTGTGACCAATCACCCTGATTCTTTCATTTGGAAGGAAACTTCAGATATCCTGGATGGGCAGGCTCACATCCACTCTGAGCTGCCTGAATACTACAGCTGGCTTGTTCTAGGCCTGAGGAACTGAAACTGTCTGCATTGTCCATTCTCATGTCTGTAAGCCCTTGAGATACGAAAATCCGCAGGCGCTCTCATAACTGCTCCAGGACTATACATCTTTGTCTGGCCCTTTTATGTCTGATTATGCTTAATCCTTTTAAAATTTATAAAAGGCTCTCTACCATCGTGTCCCACCCCCCAAAATCATGCATATGGTTTTGAAGAAGGTCAAGGGAGCCTTTAGTCTGCTTTGCTGAGACCCCATCTGGAGGATGGGATGTTCAGGGGATCCCAGAACAGGAAGGACATCAACCTGTTGGGGCTGGCTCAGAGAAGACTGTGAAGATGATCAGAGGCTGCAGCACCTCCCCTATGAAGACAGGCTGAGAGCTAGGAGTATTCAGCCTGAAGAAGAAAAGGCTCCAGGGAAACCTTATTGCAGCTTTTCAGTACTTGAAGGGAGCTCATAAGAAAGGTGGGGACAAATGTTTTAGCAGGGCCTGTTGAAATAGGACAAGAGGCAATGGTTTTAAACAAAGAGAAGGTTGATTTAGATTAGATATAAGGAAGAAATTTTTTACAGTGAGGGTGGTGAGGCACTGACACTGGCTGCCCAGAGAGGTGGTGGATCCCTAATTCCCAGAAACATTCTAAGTCAGGCTTGCTAGGACTTTGAGCAACTTGGTCTAGTTGAAGACGTCCCTGCTCGTTACAGGGGGATTAGATTAGATTAAAGGTCCCTTCCACCCCAATCTATTCCAGGATTTTAAGTTTTTAATGGATTATCAAATGCAATGTAAGGAGACAGTGTGGCTGATAGCAGTACAGTAGATAGCACAGAAAAAGCTATGTCTGAACAACATACAATTGAGTGCCATTAGCACTGTCTGTGTACTGATAAGAGCATCTTCAGGGCTATTTTCACAAAGACAGTTCTTAAACACTTCCTTTTATGTATTTAGGCTTGTGTGAGTCACATTTTGTGCTCAGTTAAACTTTCTCTTCATTGCTCAACATCTGGGATAATGACAGTGCCTGGCTCTTTACATAGATATCTCAAGATCTTCATCTGGAGATCTCAGTCACTTGATAGGTGGGCGAATTAAAGCATTAGAGGTGAAGCCATATGCCCAAAATAATCACTTAGAAGGCCAAAGACAAAGCTGGAAGAGGCACCTAGTCCTGGCTTCTGCTTGCCAGACAAGGGAGATTCTGAGTTCAGATAATATTTAACAGTTTGTGCTGTGACTGGCACAATGAGAAAAATAGGGGGTTTAAAATAAAAACGCCATACTTCCATTGCCAAAACATGTATGGATAGCACAGAATCATAGAAATGTGTACCTACTGCAATCATAATCACTGTCCCAAATAACCAGTATGAAAATCAAGTAGCCTTTTGGGATAGTCTGTTTTAATTCTCTAACAATTGTGTAACTCAGGCTCCATTGCATCATTTGGAGGAATAATTTGCTCTGATGTTCTCAAGTTTCATTTCATATTGTTTTTACTAGGAAAAAAAAAAAAAAAACAAACCAACTGTATTCGCCTGGTTAATGGAAAGAATTTAAACAGATTTTCAATTAACTAGGATGTTGTGTACCAAGGTCATTGATCAGAGGCAAGCTTTGCTGCACCAGACCCCTGAACCTGATATCACACTGCACTTTCATATTTGCACATTCGTCACCTTTTTACGATTAAAAAGTGGCTATCAAGTGTCAGAAGGATGTATTCAGGTGGATGTCCCAGGCTGTACAGGCCATGTTTTGGGGGAGAAGCAGAACATGTGTGTTATTGAAACAAAGGCTGTTCATATGTGAAGCACACTGTTGAACTGCCAGTGCTTACAAGCAGAGGCAGCCCAGGGTGTCCCAGTCACACAGCTGGGAAAGGAGCTGTATCTTCTGGCTTTTCATGTAGGCCTGCCCATGAAGACTTAGGTATTTTGTTGCACTGTAGTAGTTACCCAGGCTGAAGCAGAGGTGTGGATACAGCTTCTCCAGTGCGAGAATAGTTGTGACTGGGATGCTCACAGTGGAGGCTGGGAACTTGGGCTTCAACAGCCTCAGTGAGGGAAGAGTCCTGCCTCCTGGCTGAGTACTCCACATGCTTTGAGTTATTTCGAGTAGCACCTGTAGGCATCTTCTTTTAGGAAAAAGGCTCCAGCTTTGGAAGCTGGAATGAAGAGATGCATCTGTCTCGTAGCCTGGTTTAGAGAGAAGAGACATGAGATGCTGCTTCCTCCCTCATACATGCCATGCTTGGTGTTTTTTAAGTGGTAGGCAACTTCCCACTCATAATGAAAAATTGGATTGTTTTGTTTAACTGTTGTAATATGGCTCTTATCTCAGTGTGCTAGGTAAGATGTTTAGCTCTCAACTTTGGACTTGGCCAAGTCCTGAAAGCTGCACATTGTTGCCTCTGGAGTTCCTACGTCCATCTCTGCATGAAGTGCTTCCACAGACGTGAACTGATTCTGATGGCTCATGGTCCTTTTCATTGCCCATATCCTTCCCTTGGATTATTTTGGGAGTCCTCAGATAAGATAGATCTTTCTGCTGATGTAAGCAAGCTAAACATGAAAAGCTGCTCAGGGGATGAGCTAAAGTATTTCAGGATGATTTCTGCATGTGGGTCCATGAACTGATCAGCAATACCCTCCTACTGGTGGGGTGACTCCCGTGAAGATACTCTGGCTGGAAGCATCAGTTATAGTAGCAGGGAAATGAAAATTAGTCTGAGCAAAAGAGCAATTAATTTGCTCAATTCCTCCCCCTTCCCCCCCCCCCACCCCCCAGTTTTGTAGTACCCATAAGCACAGACCTTGCATAAGTGGATTGCATTTCACACCTAATGTGCATAATTATATCTTGCAAACAGTTTATTAATGGATCTATAATCACAGAGTAGCTTGTACATACATAATGCTGGTGTTTGATTATACTGCAGCTGCCATAGATCAATGGATACACAGGAGTCTGGCTTATTAGTGTCTCACACGTGTGAAGTCTAGAGAACAATATAACACCAGTGCCATGCAGTTGTTCATCAAATGCTGCTACCTAGGGGAAACCAGAGGTTTTAAAGATGTGGTAAAGAAGGGTTATAGAAAGAACAGTACATAACAGGACTTGGAACTTGAAGAAAGCTCCCTTTCTCAAAAACATTCCATCTGTAAATCCTTCAGTGGTGTTCTGTCTCAATTATCAATGCACTGTAAACATGTTAGATCTTATTTTGGAAAGGGATGTGTTCTGAGAATTCACTCAGAAAGCAGCATGCCTACAAGCTTGACCATTTCTGTTTTCTGAAGGTGACACACCCGGAGGACTGATGAACAATCTAAGTTCTTGTGAATTAACAAACCAGGGATTTGCAGAGTGAGCTAAGCCTACTAAAATCTGAGCAGCCTGAATCACAGTGAAATGCTTTGTGGAGATATCAGCAAGAAGCCTTTGGGAAGCAGTTGCATTTGGTTATGCAGAAGGAAAAAGGTTCTAGCTTGTTTTGGTGTGTTGTGCTAAAAGCAAAAAAAAAAAAAAAGTTTGGTGAGCTGCAGAATTCCCAGGAGATTGTATCCCATCTCTCACACGTTAACCTCAGCTTTGCCTCTCATGTCCCCCAGCTACCACCTGCGAAGCTGCCTCTGATCTATGTTGACTGTCTGGCTGGTGGCCAGTGACTCTGGCCAAACAGGGTAAATAACTGCAAATTATGCTCTAGCCTTTCTTGCAGCAAAGACATTATTAGTTTGTGTGCCTCTCCTCCATCTAGTTAGGAACAAAAATATAAGAACTTCGCTGTCTTTAAGACCCTAATTTTCTTGTTAAATGTTGGGGGCTGAGAGAGGTGGAGAAAGGAAGAACTGCTGCAATTTTATAGCTTTTTCTTGATGACAAAACATTTCTAAAGTAATAGTTTTCTTTATATGAATATGAAATAATTGGTTTCCTTTGCTAAGAAGGTATTCATTATTCAGAGCAAAAGCTCTTAGCTAGCTTGGTGAAGAGAAACTGGATAAATTCAGAAGAATAATATGATCCTGTGTCACTGTGCTGTATCTCACCCCTTCCTGCTATCCTGTTTCTGCATCAACTAACTAAGGCAACAAGCATGGGCAGCATCCGATCTCTTACAGACTTTCTGATAATATTGACTCACTTTATTTAAAATAAAAACTTTGGAAGGATGAAAACTGCAGGATGACAAATGTTAAACAAAGAGCTGCATGGGGGAAAGCAGTCAAACTTGGTAATGTTTCCAAAGTCTTGAAAAATATATGCCAAGGTCAAAACACAAAACTTGCTAGGTGATTACATCTCCTGTTTCTTATTTTAGGGCTTTACAACCACTCATCTCACTTTTGACCTTGGCTTTATTTTTTTGCAAACTGTTGTTTGGAAAAAGACACAGTCAGTTTCGGGGCTGAGGAGGTAGAACTGGGTGAGGTAGTAGCAAGTAGTGAAAGATTATTGGAGGTCAAGAGAGCAGATTTCTACCTTATGAACTTGGCAGCTCTCCTGCAGGCCTATGCTCCTGGTATTGATCTTGTTATAAGATGAATAGTGATATGGATTTTTTTTTTAAATGTCTTATTTTGGGACCTTTTAAATGTGGCTGACATTCACGAAAATTTCACTTAAGGGTTGATATTAATCTAAATGAATCAAGACAATACATGATATTTTATGTTTTCAAGCTCAGTGTATTTTCTTTTCACGTTGAAAAAACCCATTAAAACAGTTCTTTTAATGCTTTTAACTTCTGAATTTACCTATATGTCTGCAATACAGTAACAAAACAAAAATCAGAAGAAACACTTTGAACAGTTGTCTGCAGGTTTCCCAGTGATCAGAAATGTTTAAAGTTTCTCATAGCATATTTTCTACATTTAGAAGAAAGGGCCAAAGGTTTTTTTTTCTGTGAAGTCTGTATACAATAAGTTAAGGGTTACAGTTACTTCACTCATTTTTTTATTATTTTGCTCATACTTGATTCAAATTATGTCTTCTGGCTAACCTTAGCATTGCTGGCTTTGATTTGCATGACTATGTGTAAAGTTAAGATTGTAATACTGAGAGGTTAGAAAACCTCATTTCTTTATCAAAAGATCTAATATGCTCTAATATTTTAATGTTGGCAATAGGTATCGTAATATGCTTTTTGGCTCATGCTGCCATCCTTATGATGCTCCAGAGCTGCTAAAAACCTGAGGGAGCAGTTGTAGGAAAGAAATCCCAGAATATTGAGTTGGAAGCGACCCACAAGGAACAGAGAATCCAACTCTTACAACTACACAGGACATCCCCAAGAGACACTTTATGTGCCTGAGAACATTGTCCAAATGCTTCTTGAACTCTGTCACTGTTGGTGATGTGACCACTTTCTCAGGCAGCCTGTTCCAGTGCCCAGTCACTCTCTGGGTGAAGAGCCTTCTCCCGACATCCAACCTAAAGCTCCCCTGACACAACTTCAGGCCATTCACATGGGTCATGCCATTAATTGCCAGAGACAACAGATGGGTGCCTGCCCCTCCACTTCCCCTCACGAGGAAGTTGTAGACTGCAATGAAGAATCGAGGTATAAAGTAGGCATGTATGAAAAAACAGATTTCGGGGTGGGTGATGGATGTCCTGCAGTGCTCTTTGACTGAATTAGCTCCTGTAAAAAGCGCGTTCATGAAGAATCGTGAGTTCAGGCTGCTGTGTTTCTAGCCTGAAAGTGAACTTTTCAAGCACTGCTGCAGCGAAGTGCTGGGTTTTGGTTTTGTTCTAGACTGACACCACGACTTCAAAGACACCGAGCCACATCCTGAGGAGGTGATGGGTGCTCTGCTCCCCTCGGGAACAGGCCCCCGCCTCGGGCAGGCGGAGGGACTGACCGATGGATGCACCGCGTTTGGGGCGGCAGCCGGAGAAGGCTGGCTCCAGTCAGCGGCGGGGCTCTGGGACCACCCTCGGGCTCCTCCAGCCGTCACGCTGGCCTGGGGCAGGGAGCCAGGCGAGGAGGTGCGAGACCAGCGCTGTCCCTTCCCGCCTGCCCCATCCTCACCGCCACCCTCGATGCGGGGGGACGCGGCACCGCCCGCTCCCCACCCGAACGGGCCGGCGGAGCAGGTGCGGGGCCCCTGCTGTGAGGGGAGCGCTCCCCATCGCCACCCGGGCGCGGGGGGCGGCCGCTCCCCGCCCACCGCAGTGCTGGGGCTGCTCCCCGTCGCAGCGGGGAGGCGGAAAGCGCCGAGCCGCGGTGACGGGGGGAGCGGTGACGGGGGGAGCGAGCGGAGCGGCCCCGCCGCGGGCGAGACAGCGCCCGGCCAAGGGACGCGGAGGGGGCTCTGAGTCACCCCTCGCCCGCTTCCCGCCTCGGGCGGCGCATGCGCGGCGGCGGCGGCGGAGTTGTGAATGGCGCGGCTGTTCGGCCGAGTTTACGAGCCGGGAGGAAGTCGGAGGGGAGGGAGCGGGCTGGGGGCGGGAGCGGGCGGCGGCGGCGGCGGCAGCATCGAGCTCCGGCGGCGGCTGCGGCTGCTCTGCGTGCGCCGCGGGAGGAGGAGGGACGGGAGGAGGGAAGGGGGGGCGCCGCCGGCGGGGGCTAACAAAGGGCGAGGCGAGCGCTGGGGCTGGGACAGCGCGGGGCGGGCGGGAGGGAGGGAGGGAAGGAAGGAGGGCAGCCGGCGGCGGCGGCCCCACCACCATGCCGCGGGTTGTCCCCGACCAGCGGAGCAAGTTCGAGAACGAGGAGTTCTTCAGGAAGCTGAGCCGCGAGTGCGAGGTAAGGCGGCGGTGGCGGCGGGGCTCCCCCTTGTCTCCCTCCCTCCGCCCGCCGTAGGGAAAGTTTCCGCGGGCCGCGGAGGGGCCGGGGCAGCCCCGCACCTCCTCTCAGCTGCGGCGGGAGCCGAGCCGGCGGCGCGGGGAGGCGCAGTCAGTGCGCTCCGCTGCCCCCTTATCGCCGGGATTGGCCCCTCCTGATTGCGCGCCCTGTTCCCCGCAGATTAAATACACCGGCTTCAGGGACCGGCCGCACGAGGAGAGGCAGGCCCGCTTCCAGAACGCCTGCCGCGACGGCCGCTCCGAGATCGTAAGTGGCGCCGCGCTCCCCTCGGTGCCCGCCGGTACCGGGCCGGGCCGGGCCGCGCTTGGCTCGTCAAATAAAAGTTTGGGGGAAGCCGTCGGGGCAGCGAGCGCTGCGCGGAGCTCAAGCCCAAAGGCTCGGGGCCGGCCGTGCCGGGACGGTGCCCGGGGCCGGTCGGGGCCGCGCCGTGAAGGAGAGTTTTCCTTAAGGAGGGGAATGACATCGGCAGCCTTTCGCACGCCGAGGGAAAGGCGGTTCTGGTGAACAGGCAGCGTTTCTGTCCGCCTTAGGAATAGCGCTTGTTCAGTCGAAGGTGTCGGCTCGCTGCCGAGCGGGGACAGTGGTTGTCGGGAGCGCCGGGGTGACAGGGAAGGAAGGAAAACCCCCGGCAGTGGGAACGGGCTGCGCTCCTTCCCTGGGCACGTGCTACAGCTACGAGCTGCTTATTTCAATATTCAGCTTGTTTTTCTTTTCTTTCTTTTTTTTTTTTTTTTTTTTTTTTTTCTTTTCTTTTTCTTTCCGGAAACAGTAGTTTTGAGAAATGAGTGACACTGTTCAGAAGGCGCTAGCTTAAAGTCCTGAATGAGCTGTTTGATGTATTTGTGAACTAAATCAAACGCTTTTAAAATTAGGCTTTGAAACTTGCAACTTCAGCTCCGTTTTTCTCATTCATTAAGGCTAGTTACAGGCTACTGTCGCCCTCTGAAATAAGAAGTGAGGTGAAGTATGGCTCAGAGTAGTCAAGAACTGACTATTTCCTGGTTTGATTTCTGCTCCAGGTTGCTTCTATAGGATTAGGATTTTGTAGCGTTGTTGAGTTTGTAACTCTACTATTAAAATGAAGAAGTAATCTCTTTTTCTTTTACAGTATACAGTGAAAGACAAGGTAAAATAGAAAATAAACCCCACTTCCACCAAATTTGGTTTATGAACATTCTTTAATTTCACGTGATATACATACTGATAGTCAGTTCACAATGAAATTATTCTTATGCACAATGCAGTTACTTATGCACATCCAAAAATACTTGAATGCCAGTTACTATTACTGATCTTGTTCTTTTGCTTTTGTCAGTAAAAGGATACACACTCAAGAACACGGTTGCCTTTTACTGAATAACTTTATTTTAGCTGAATCTTATCCCTGTTTGTTATCTCTAGTTTTAGAACCTGTAATATTATTTTACAAGAGGCCTCCTGTAGACAGGTTCTTAATTTTACTATTTTTTTACATTCATTTTTCTTTGTGCATGTTTGCTTCCTTTAAGAAAA
The DNA here is from genome assembly GCF_031753505.1 of Anomalospiza imberbis. Taxonomy (NCBI): domain Eukaryota; kingdom Metazoa; phylum Chordata; class Aves; order Passeriformes; family Viduidae; genus Anomalospiza; species Anomalospiza imberbis. The sequence goes on along the minus strand of NC_089692.1, from coordinate 12,667,538 downwards.
CACCAGGGAAACAATGGGTAGGTAAGGAAAACATAGTTTGCTAGCATTGGAAGTTCCTGTACAGGTGAAAGTGCATTATATACCGAAATCCCTGCCTAAAGAAAAAAAGGGCCATGTAGTTTATAACTAGCTTTCTAATGCAGCCTATACAGTTATTTATATAAATGGGAAATTGCTGTAGTTTCACCTTTGTACTTTTGTGCCTGCTGCTGCCTTTTTTTTTTGCCAGAACTTCATCCCTTGGAAGCAAGCAGTGATGCATGTTCTACATATTTTTCACTCTACTTAATTATAAAATGGGCTCTATATTTCTTCATCTGAAACATCTGGTTTTGTTTTGTGAACAGGCCATGAGTAGTCAGGTTTATTTAGAAATGTAGTGTATGTAATGACTGATGTTAAAAAGAGCTAGTAATTTTACTTCTTTCTTTTTCGTCTTGAATGTTTTTCCAGACATCAAGGATTTATTCTTTTATCTCCAAAGGGAGCCTTTGCAAATGACCTTATATATTTTGAAGCAGAAAAAAAAACCCAGAGAACAGCTCAGGGATTTAATGTAGAACCAGCAGCAAGTTGTTGGTTACGTGCGTCAAATAGCTCTTGATTGATTAAAGGAAATAATTAGCAATATTACTGAGAAGTAAGTGTGAAGTGTATTAAATAAGATTTCACATTTACTGGTAATGCTTTGATAACTTAAATAACCTCACGTGTTTGGTTTGCTTTGGAAGGTACTTGTATTTACGTAGTCCGTGTGTGGGTCAAGTCACCCTTGTACTACCTGATAAGCTTTTCACAAAATTTGTGACATAAATGTCTGATAGCTTTTCAGACTGGGCTTTAAAAGGCTCTGCAGACAAAACTAGAGTTTTCTTACTTTCAAGTTTAAAACCAAACTAGTGGTGTGATTTTTTAAAATTATTTTTTTAATTTAATTTGTTTGTTATTTGATGGAAATTAATGGCTTCCATGTAGTCTTGTGTGGTTATTAGCAGGACTGTTCTCAAGTTTTTCAGTATTGACTTGTGATTTGATTTGAGAAGCATATGGATACTTTAACTAGATGGTTTTGTCTTTTCAAAAGGAGGGAACAGACCTCAAAAATCCAGAGAACAAATATCTACATAGCTTTTTATGGTTTAAATAGTGCCTACCTGACTGTATGAGGATGTGAAATTTGTGTGCTTTTATCTTCTTCTTTTCTCTGATATTTTCCCCTGTTTTCATGGCTTTCTAGCACACATTGGGGGTGGAAGCAGGAAGGCATGGACACTTCACTGTCTTGCTGGGTTTCCCAGAAAGCAAGTACAGTTCTTTTGACCCAGTACCCAGAACTGGACTGGTCCATGAGGCTTCAGTGGTCAGCTGGTTTACTCTCAAAGATCTCACTCCCTGATATTTTAAATGTATAAATTAAGGAGTATAAAACATATATTTACTAAAGATGCTGCAGGGTAGGAATACAGTTCTTGAGCAGACTAAGTGGTGAAGACTCAGAGTCACAAATATTTGGAGCTAGGTATAATTTTTTTGTTGATATGTAAATAGCATTATCCCTTGCAAAAGCAAAGGAATAAATAGAAGGTAGTGAGCCTGATAGTGATGGTCTGCAGCTCTGACAGATTTGGTGCCTCCTATTTGTGCAAGTGTATCCTTGATGAAACTTCTGTTACATCGATTGAAATGTTTTTCTTTGCAAACAAGTATTAATGCACCAATACAGCATTCTTGTGGCATTACTAGGACTGATTTGTTAATTTTAATGACATTGAGAATGTGCTTACAGGAGACAAAGCAAGCAAACAAAAACAACAACAACGATTTAAAAATCTGTTTTTAAGGATAGTGTGGAACCAAAACTGATTGCAGAGCATTAGTCTCTCTTGGTGGAGGGGGAAGAGCCAAGACAAAGCACTTCTACTTTCAAAATGGGAGGTATTAATCCTGTGGCAATGTTGCAGTCCATGACTGAAACGATCTTAAATAACATGTAGCTATAGTGTCACAGGTAGCAGTACAGTTATGCCATGAAGTGGCTGAATTCTGGGTTGCTTGAAAGAAATCTGCTTGTCAGAAAATTCCAACTGTTAAAGTAGTGGTTGTATAGCTTTTAAGAAAAACTATATTCTAGATTAATGACCATTTAAATCTAAGTGATCATGGTAATAAATACTGTCATTTGATTGCAGCAAATTATGTTTAACTATGGGATTTTGATAGGAGTGTATGCTGTGAGCCTGTGTGAGTATTCACATGCTTACAGGACAATATGCTCACCTGTACCAGAGAAGAGTATAAATACTGTGAATCTGACTTCTGCTTGCAAAAATAATTTATTTAATGTCTAGGAATTGCTGTACTCATCATCGCTTGCAGTTAAGATATACTAACAAATACAGAGAGTTTACAAGGAAAACTAAATCCCATTTTCATTTGAGAACGTAGAAAATTGTTTGCTTGAAAGCAATGTGTGCCTTTTCTAATGGGTTTAAACCAGTCTCTTTAATTCTTTTACAAAGGGCTGTACTGAGAGGAATTCCTACAGTTGCCTTTTCTCTCTGACCCAGCATCTGCTGATCTGGGTATCACTGGTGTCTTAATGTGGCATGAGGACTTTGTCCTGTGCAGCTTGATTGAACTGTGTATTGATGCTGCATGCCAGTAGATGATAAAGTAGGAATATTTATCCTTCAGTTAAGTGTCTATCTAAGTATAAGTAGATTGTGAAAGGAAACAAATCCTCTTCTTTCAAAAAAGTTGTCTTTCGTAATGGATCTAAGGAGTTAATTTTCCTTCAGCTGTACTTCTTTTAGAGATAGGCAGCCTCTTTGAAAAGCATGGGCAGTTTTTAATGTTGCAGGTACTAAGTTGGTGCAGGGTATCCAGACAGAACTGAAAGGACAGATTCTAATGTCAGCAAAACCGATTTGAAAGAAGTATTGATTCCATGTTGTATTTTATATCCGAAGCAGCCAATGGCAAATGTTGTCAAAATGGAATCAGATGTTTGTAACTTAATACTTAAGAAAAATGATGAGTGCATGTTTTTGACTTTAAGTATTCTCTATGCTGCCTGGCTTAAGACATAAACTGATGTAAAAATAAATGACTGCCTGCATAATTTATGTAATGTCTTGCTCCCTGATCCTGTTTGTATTGATTTTTCTAAAAGGCTTTTGTGGCCACAGGAACCAATCTGTCTCTCCAGTTTTTTCCGGCCAGCTGGCAGGGGGAACAGCGACAGACACCGACCCGGGAATATGTTGACTTTGAAAGAGAAGGAGGCAAGGTAAGGAGGAAATTGTTGAAACAGAAAGAAATTTTTTTGTTGTGCTTATGGTCTTACTGGTGTGGACTGCATGTATGATGTGAGATTTCTTATATTTCACACCTCCATGCAGGTAGGTAGTGATGTGAGTACAAGTGAAAGCTGGTAAGATAAAATATTGCTTTGTTTTAAAGCATGCTGATGTTTAGGCAAATGGAAGAACTGGGAAACGTGGGCAGTACTGGTGGCTTTGCATTATTTTGAAAAAGAGAAATATTTCTACTGTCATGCTATGAAAAAATTTTGGGGAACAGTCTAAATTTGGTGTTGTATAGGTGCTTGTAAAGAAATTAGACTTTGGCCAATGAACTGTGGTAGACTAATGAAAATTTGCACTTTCAGCAGGTTCTTTCATTGTGACTTGGCTGCCAGTTGGTACAGCAAGCAATCAGTGTGGAATGAATCTTTTTCTCAGTTTCACCATCAGCTACAATATAGAAGCAGCACTGCTTTCAGAATTGATTTCTGAACCTCTTTTTTCTGAGGTGGTTGTCCCATAGACTGATATTGAATGCTCAAATTCCCTAGTGACAGTGATGTCTACTGTGAAGCTGTGTTAGATTTAAAGTCAGAAACCTTGCTTAGTCTCATCAGAATAAAGCTACTGAAATCACCTACAGCTGGTTTTGTTTTACAGGAAAAACATACCTTTAAAATATAGGTGCTGTCTCTTATCTGTGCTCCTGTGGGTGCTTTGGGACTGATCCAAAGATCACTGAATTCAGTAGAAGACTTTCTTCAGAACTTTCTTCAGTGGGTTTAGGCCAGAACTTAAGCCCTCATAGTTTCTCTGTTTCAGGCTAATTTTTGTGTTTGTTTTTTTTTTTTTATTATTTTTAACAACTTTTAATGGACTACAAAATCCTTCCTTTTGCCTAAATTTTTTTACCTACCCTTGTAACAAGAAACAGCTAATGCTACCAAACCTACCAGGCTGGAGGAAATACTTGAAGCATATTCATGTTTAATGGCATATTGGGTCTTTTAAATGCTGCTAGGTGGAAGATAAATATTTCCTATAGTGGGAAAACTTGATTGGAAGAAAAAAAAATTCCTGAGGGCAGTTATGGTATGTGGAATTCAAGTTAATGAGTTTTTTTGGAAAAAAATTGTTTTCCATTTAGTCCTGTGAGGCTTGCAGAAGTTTGACAAATTGGGGGAGAAGTGAAGTTGGCTGTCTGGGTACTGACTGCTTTGCTAAGGAAACTGAATTGAATCTGGCTCTTACTGAAAAATATTGATTCTGGCTCACAATTGAATGAGGAATTTTTCTTGTAATGTGTAAGAAGACTGAAGTCTCTCTTCTTGCCAGTTCAAAACTAATTTTATTTACTCCTATGATTTTTTTTAACTTTGTTTTCTCTGAATGAATTCTTAAAGTACTGAACTACTTCATCCATTTTCTTGTGTTGTCTTAATCATGTAAGAGCATGGTAGGTATGCTGTATATTAAAATAGAACATGAACCTCATTAATGAATGCCACTCCTTCTTTTATGTGTGTTTACAGTAAATTCTAGACTGCTTCACTGAAATGTTTAGAAGAATTCCTCTGAATGAGGCTAGAGGTGGGCAAACAGATAAATAGGAATAATGTCATGCTCTGGTAGGAACAAATCACAAATTCACTGTTGTAATCAGCCCTTAGTTGTGTAAATCAGTGTGCTCTGCACAGAATTAAACTTCTCTGAAAGTCAGCCACTCCCATGATTGGAGCAGAGGAATGAGCAGAGTGGGAGAGTGTTTAATGTTATCAACGGAAACAGTTAAAGCGTTTCATGTGAATTGTCTGAGATTGCTCTCTCTAGATTTTTGTCATTTGGTTTAATTAAGCATTTCTTTCACAGGCTTCAGCAGTCTCTTAAAACCATGTGATTTTTGTAGCTCTGTGCAACATTGTTTTATGAGCTTTGATTCTTGAGGCAGTGCATAATGTGTGTTTGTTCATCACTGGATTTATGCCAGTAAGGCATGTTTTTAATTATATTAATAAAAAAAGGCTATGGGGGAAGCTGTCAGTTAATAATTATCTTAGGCATTAGTTTGCGATCTAGAATGTAGATAAACTTACCAACATTAGAATATTTTTATTCTGGAATTCTGCTTCGGTGTTTGGCTAAACAATGATGGCCCAAAATAGTTTATCCAGATTTGAAGAATGTCACTATTGTACTAAAGCAGTTTTCTACACGGATTGACAAAGCTACCAATGCAGCATCTGCTGGAATTGCTGCTTAAATGATTGAATTTTAGAAAGAGCAACACTCTTGTGGAGGTTGATATTCTGCAAATACACACTTCATAGGCTTGAGGTTTTTCAATCTGGTATTTCTTAAGTGAGGGGATTTTTTTGTATGCTTAATTTGCCTTTTAATTTGATGCATCTGATGTTCACAATGGGTGGGTAGGCCTCTGGTGGATACCCTGTCTTCATTAATCCAAGAATTGGATGGCTCAGTGTACACTTAATGTTTCTGCTCATTTTAAACTCAAGTTTAACATTTTTTTTGAGATAGCTTTAACATTCTGTGCTTTGACCTGCAGCAAATTTAATTGTGTATTTGAGCAATTTTTCAGGTTTGTCATAGCAGAAGAAAAAGCAGCACTAAAAATAGGTCCCTAGATCATAAAAATGATAGACCATTGTATTTCATTGAGATTGTGGGTGTGTGTGGGGCGCGTCAGACGCAGTGTGTGTCCTGTTTCTGGGGAGTCGAACCATACCAAGGCTTTGTCATCCTCTGTGTTGTCAGCTAGTGTCCAGAGGTTTTTTATTTGTGTTTTGGTACAGAATAAAGGAATCGATGTTAAGAAATTGAAAGATAGGCCGTCTAGTAGTCTAAAGTATTGCCTGAAATATTGGATAATTAAACCTTGCAATTAAATGGGGAGCTTTATTTTCACCCTGGTTTTGTGGTATTAATGACTTAGGCTAGTTTTACTGTGGTTAATGAAGTTCTGTAATTTTTATTTCAGTTTTTTACTGATGACATACAAAGTTAAGGCTGAGCTGTGTATAGACTTCAGTGCTTCTTAAAATCTAATCTTTTTCAAAGTGCCTTTGTTTTGTTCAGAACTGTCTGGTCAACTTTCTTTGCATGATTCATTTTGTATACTCCTTAGAGTAAGATAATGTCCCTAGTTTTCATTTCTTATTCAAGACGTTTCTATAGCTCCACTCTTTCTTACTTGAAAGAACATTAGTTTTCAGATATTCTTTTTTACTGTTTAAATACCAGTCACTGATGAAGTCTGATGAAGTCTGTGAAGTTGTTTTACTTCCCCTCCCCTTTACAATACAATTCTCCATCTCATTCTAGTACAGCTTTACTTCCTGTCTGTTCTTTGGTGGCAGCTGCTCATAAACCAGACTCTTCCACACGGGTTTATTTTGCTGTAATACGCCATCAACTCTGCAGCTTTGGAGGAAAGCACATCAGACATGATTTAAATTGATTCAGAGTGCCTGCTGTGCCACATGTGATGTAGGATTTCTACTCATTAAACATTAACTTTGTTCTAGCCATAACTAAAGATTTTCAGTTTTCTTCCTAAAGATGCTGAGTTTCTACTTGCACAATCTTTTGTCATAATTAGATTTTATTTTGTGCTAAGTTGGTGTTAACTGTTTGGATAAATATTAAAAAAAACAGAAGTGCAGTGAGAAATAGCTTTTATTAAAATACAACACTTACTCAAAAGGCAGACAATAGAACCAACTTTCCACTTTTCCTGAGCAGCCTTAAGCAATTGTTACCATCCTACTCATACCTTTGGGGGTGTGATGACCCCAAAACCTTGTGGTAGCTGGGAGAGATTCTTCTGTGAGGAGCAGCAGGTGGTCAGAGAAGGGACATCAGCTGCTGGGCTGTCTGTGTGCTCAGAGCCTTTGAGGTACTTTTGCCTGCTCCAGCCAAGGGAAGTGGTGTTGTCCTGATGAAACCCACATCACTGTTCTTGCTTTAGATCTTTCTCAGACTTCTCTGTGAGCTTTAAACAAGGAGGTCAGTGTGTGGTTATTCTCATAGCAGACAAATGGGTTTGGTGGTGTATCCAGTTTGTACCCAGCCTGCCTAAACAGCTTGATTTTTTTTTTTTTTTAAATTTTTTTTTTTCCCTTGGAGTTGCTTGGTGGGAGTCCTGTAAAGGCTTGGTGGATGAGAAGAATGCACTTTTTCCTGATGATCCCCTTGATCAGTTTTCATCCAGGATCATCTATATGGTTTGAGTAAAATACTGGTTTTCTCTAGATTGTGATTGTAGAATTTATAATTGTGTTTGTGCTTAAGAGAAGAGTCCTTTAGCTGGCAGAGACTTCAGTTTCTTTTTCTTTCCAGTCTTTTTTTTTTGCAGCAACATCCTTTGTTTATGCTCCTAAAACCATTTTTGCTTTAGAGGAGAGTGAAATCTTTTCTCTTTTTTTTTGGTTTTTTTTTTGGTTTTTTTTTTTTTTGTCTAGATACTTGAAAGTGTTCTCCACTTATTATGCTGCTGTTGCACAGAGGAGAGCTGTTTAATCCAAACTCTGTTTGAAGCCGCAGTCATAGTGTACCTGTGCATCTTCACTTTACTTCACAGTTAGGAGATGCCTCTATGTGCATACAGTTTATACACTGTGAACAGTCAGAGCTTGGATTTTGGGGAGAGAAATCTTTAGAGGATGTAGACTGGACACGTTGTCCTGGCAGGCAGCCACTGGCTGGGACTGGACAGTTGTTCCTGCAGAGTGATTTATCATCGGGTGCCCTCCGCCACTGGAGCGTGAGTCACCCCAGGCACCTCTCATGTGACGAGGACCCACAGCCTTTCCCCTGGAATCCTTTCACCCCCAGTCCTCCAAATCCTTCTGGGACTGCCCACAGCCTCATCCCTGCTCCCTGCGTTACGGTGCCGGCGGTGCCGATGCCATTTTGAAGCAATGCCTGGGAGCAGTACTTGCAGCACGGCTGTGGAAGTACTTAAGGGCTGCTGTCAGTAAACCTGCTTCTGCTCAGCCTTTATTATGTATTCTAAAAGCAGTTATTCAGTCATACTACCTTGAACTCGTTCCAGTGGCTTAAATGCACTCGTTAGAGTTGTATAGACAAGACTTCAAATATACCAATGTCATCATCCTAAAGTTTCCCAGAAGAGGAACAAAATTGGAGTTAGTGAGCTAAATTTTGCATTTGGGAAGCAGCTATATATAAGGACAGATGAGTGCTGTGTGGATGAAAGCAGTACTTGAGATCTCTGCAGCATAGATGCTGGAAGAAATCCAGACATTTGGATTGTTGAATTCTGTTGTTTGCATATCAGTCTCCACTTACTAAGGAAAGTTGCTAATATTATGCTTCTTTTTTCTTATAAATGAAAGAGAAAAGTAAGAAAGTCATTGTTGAGAATGTCTGCTTCTTTCTGAAAATCACTTAATTCATATTAAAAATAAGAAAAATTCAATAAGATGATGAAACATTTGCTTCAAGAAAGTGTCATTTTCTGAAAGTTACTGAAATGGTTCTTCAAGCTTTATTGTCCAAAGCACAAGTAACGAAATGAGCTCATTAGCTTGCATAATTGCAAGTTTGATGTTACTCTGTTAAAGACAATTTCCAGTCATTGCTAAGGACGTACTCTGCAGAAGCTGATAGTTTTCTACAGAGTAATTATGACACTATGAAATTTTATTGAATGATGAAAGCTGAATATTTGTTATAGTGTACAAAAGACAAAAAACTGCTAACATTATTTTAAGCCTTGATGCAGCACTACTTGTTGAGCAAATGTTTGAACAGTTTTTTCCAGACTTGAATCCTGCTTAAGGGGAAGGTGAGGCTGTTGGAGTGCTCAAGAAGGCAATGAAAGCTAAAGGGTAGAAGAAGCAGCTTTTCTTGCCCCTCTCTTACTTGGGTCAGTTCCTGGCTGCTTTTATTACCTGCTTGCCCATATTGTCAAAATCAGGTAATTTCTTTTTTGTATAGTTGAGTATATTTGCATTATATGCTTTGAATTTTCAGTCCAAAAGTAGAGGATTAGCAGGCTGTTTATTTGCACCCAGGTAGCATGGTGTGCAGGTGATGTGTTTTAGATAAAGCTCTCTTTCTAATCCTCTGTTGCCGTTGGTAGTTGTAACTGATTTTTGCTATGTGATTTTCTGAAAGCTTGAAAAGAACAAATTTCACAACCAATTTTGAAATTTGTCTGGAAAATATTCTGTCAACGTGGCAGAAAACTGTGTGTCTGTTAGTTACTTGGTTTGTGAGCAGAAGCATGCATGTCTACTTGGAGCAGCAAAACCAGCAGCAAGCTCCTGGCAATATTTTGCTGCAAGAAAAAAAAGGGTCTTTTTTAAATGCATGCCCTCTCCTTTAAAAGGGAGTATAGGTTTAAAATCCAGCCATTTCTCTCATGCAGAATCTAGTGTAAAGATAGGCTGATAAAAGACCCTGTAAAGTTTCACAGGGGAAAACCCCAGCGTATATTTGCCTTTCAGATTTTCTTGTTATGCTCCTTGCATTTTTGTTGATTTTCAGTTCCAGCTCTGTGGTTGGTTTTGTGTTCTGAAGGCAAATGGATAGAGCCTGAGCATGGCATGCATTTCTCTTTGGGAGTCTCTTCAGTAGTGACAATGTGAAAACTAGAAGCTGTCTACTTTTTGCTTTGTATTGGGGCTTTTTTGGTGGTTTTGGTCAAGTCTGGTTCATGTTTTCTGCTTAGTTGAGAAATTACAGTATTTTGGAATGATGAACTGTATCTGGAGACTTGGTTATTAGATGATGAGTATAATTTCTGTGCAGTAGCATTTTAGTATTTTTCTATGTGAGCTTCTAAGCATAAGTACTGACCAGTGATCTTAATCCAGGAATAAAATGCTCCACAGATTTTAATCACATTTGTTCTGACATCCTTACTGCTTCATATCTGTTCTTAGTTATAGACTTGTTTTTTAGTTAAGTGAAATAGCAACCTGCATAATTTAATGAAACATCGATCTGCTTTTGAAAAGGAGTCATGATTACATAGTTGAGCTAACTATGCAGAGAAAAACCTAACAAATGCAACCAACCAAAAAACCATAAAAATACCAGGTTTTCTGCAAGGGACTTTTAAATTCTGACTGTCCAATAAGGTTAGGAAAATTCTTCAGCTATTCCTTTTTTTGACGTTTTTGAAACCAACCCTCATCACTGTAGTATTTTAGTAGTACACAAAGCATGTTGAGAGAGGTTTTGTCACAGCTCTGATATTACTTAGAAAGATATTTTTGAAATGAGTGTGTACACGGGTATTTCTGCTACATAGAATTGTGAAAATGGACTTTGTTGCATCTCAGTGTTTACTGATATTTGTAATAAAACCTGGTGACTTACATAAGCATATTTGAAAATTGAACAAAGTAATATCTGCCCATCAGGTTTTGCTATGAAGATGAAAATTGTAGTATGTTCTGAGATGTTTTTCTAGTTGTGAATTGGATTCACAACTAGAAAAACATCTCAGAACATACTACAATTTAACTTGCATTCTTTCCTCAGCTGCAAGTGAAATGTCTGTGTGTGATGACAAGGAAGCAGAGCTGGAGGAACAGGTCCCAGGCAGAGAAAGGGTGGTGCTGGGCCCAAGGAGGTGTCCCTGGGCAGCGCTCCTGCCCTGGCCAGCACTGTCCCAGGAGTGCCACCTTGGCAGCTGCTCAGGAAACACCAAGGGCCTGTTGGTGGTGGCGTGGTACAGCTGTGCCATGGGTGCCACTCTTGAGGAACTCGAAGCTGTATTCATCTTGAAAGCCACAATTGGGTCATTTATGCACAAGTGTTTAGGAAAGTCTTTTGTTTGGTCAGAAAGTATTAGTTCCCATACATTTTTGCAGTAGAGTGTAAGGTTTGAATTTTAACAAAACCTCATTCTCATATAGTGGAAAAAATTCCAAGATGTAGCTTTTAAAATAGATGTCTTCTTTGTGTGTTTGAAGAAAGAATAATGTTTTAAGGGATGGGACAGAAAAATTGATACAAATTAAAAGCACTAATAAGTCTTATTTTACTCATAGTCACTTTCTAAATGGGATTATTTTCAGCTCTTTCTATTTATATTTCATTCCAGTTTAAATTATGTTACAATGTTAAGGTATGGGAGTCAAATTTAGGAAGTCAGATAAATGCTGTAAACTCTGTTCATGACTTGGTTGCTTGTCATTAGTTTCTTTTAAATTAATGATCAATATCTGTAAGAGTAGTGTGAAGCCTTACATGAAGTTATCAGCCTTTGCTGTAACTTCAGTTGGTGTTATTCTAGTTAAGTTACTGTTCTGTTTTGTTCCCCAAATAGTTGAGGATTTTAGTGTGTAAGTTCTGTTGCAAAGTTTTAGAAAAGCTTTTTTGCCTTTTTTATTTTTCCCATGTCATAGATTGCTTCCTCTCTCATGCTTTGCCCCCTCTTTGAATGAAACCCAGGCTAGATACCCTTCTCTGTAATGTGAAAGTGAGTCTGTATTTTGGGGGGAACGCAGGGATGGGACTGATGCAACTTTACATTTCAGAGCAGTCTTGCCACATCTCTGTGCCACGATGGCAGCATTTTATTTATGAAACTGTATACATCATCATATACTGTTGCTGTTAAAGGAAGCAGTTGAATACATAATTTCTCATGTGAACATTTTGTACAGGTTGTTTCCTTTTACTTGCTAGTGTATACAGATAATGTTAAGCTGAAATGATGAGGTTAGCCTTACCCCATTTAACACTTTTCTTTCTTGGAGTGAGTGTTCAAAGCTGTTTCTTTCTGAGTGGTCAGTGTTTCACATGTGAAATCACCAGGGAGAATGCTGTTCCAGTATTTAAAAGTGGAGTATGATTCAGGGGAAGGTGGGATTGATGGATGGACAGGGCAGCCCGTTATGAATGGGCAGATGTGTGCGTGATGAGGCGCAGCGTGAGTCAGAACTGAGCCTCTTCTGAAAGAATGCACTTTGCTCCAGTGTGCTGGGAAAATGACAGCAGAAGGGAGGGGACTGCGCCACTTGACTGGAGACTGGTGTTTCTGGGGGTGAAGTTGATCTCCTCGGTGGCGCTGGCTGTTGTGAGCCTGCTGATTCATTAGTTGGTGGGTGGTGAGAACTGTGCAGTCGCTGGGGGAGGAAATGGCTTGGTTGCTGTAGGGAGAAGGAGCATTTTCTGTAACTGCAGGATGTGTGAATGGAGCACACAGATAGCATTCCTCCAGCAGATCAGTTAAATACCCTGCTGTTGTGAGATAAAGGTTTACTAGATGACTAAAATAGGATGTGAAACCGAGGTTTTTTGTCTTGTGCTAAAATACGGTAGCTTTTAAAAAAGTAATTAGTTTGGATTTTAAAATCTGAATGAATGGTGTTACAGGAGCCGTGTTCCTGCCGGTTCTTAACAGAGATAAGTCCCAGTTAATTGGAGTTGGGGGAGAGGGTTGTTCATTTAAATGCAGATGAAAAGACGGAACTGATTAGTTCAAGAACACAAAAGGGAAGGTGAGAAACACTAAATGTTGAAGGTGTGGCACGGAGGTCTTTGAGAACAAGCCAGCAGGGAGGCCGAGGAAGCACAAACACGGCTCAAGAACTTAGAGCCCAGCTAAGCCTATTCATGCAGCACCTTCTCGAGTTTGTGTGTTTACGGTGCTGTTTGTCCACATAATCTGCCAGGAGATAAGAGTGTTTGCTCTTGCTGCTTGTTCAGTCAGCAAGCAGAATATTTGTTCTAATACTAAAAGCCTGTTTCCAATGTAAAAGTAACATGTCTGTGTTTCTCATTTAAAAATTCTAATGCTACTTTGATGTGTAGTAGGAGTTTGAAATGGAAGATGTCATTTGAGATGAAATTAGTTCTGTAATAGCCACCCAAACAAAAATTCAGCTGCTATAAACTAGTGAAAATGGCATATTTCAGTATGTGACAGTTTACCTAGGTCTCCTAGTCCAACAAAGCTTTGGCTGTGCTGGTGTTCGGAATATGAGGATGCAAAATGAGAGAGAGCTTACTCTCATCCTTCAACATGTGCACAAAGATTCTTAACTTAGTTATACATCTGTCCACTGTCAGTGGCAGAAAAACCATACTTCCTTTGGTTTATACAATGGACTGTATTCTGAAAAGAGGCTGCTGCATAATTTAGCTTTTCCTCTGATATGTCTCTATAATGGTGTTTCTTTATGTAGCATTAAATTTGCCCATTGAATATGAATTTAGTAATTGCCTGACTTCCAACTTCTCCTCCTTCCTTCTGTTCTGTAGTGCTTTTCACCTGTCTCTTGAATTTTACAGCACTGACTGCCAGGCATTATTACAAAAAGTACCCCAGGTATGTGGAGGATTTATAAAATTATTTAAATGCAGGTAATCTGGGGTTAGCAATAAAACTTTGAAAGAGTTGTTCTAACAAAGACATGTTTTTATCTACTTCTATAATATTAGGAAGGGGGAGGGAATTTTGGGTCTTTTTAGAAATAATGCAGCTTTTGCCCTTGGTCTTCTACCATGACTGTCTTGAAGCAGTCATGAATTTTCAGAGCAGACAATTCAGAAATTTTTTAGAAGACCACTTTGCTGGATTTTGGGATGCCATAATAGATAATGTGTTCACAGACAGAGCAATAATTTATTAATAATTCTGTTAAGTTCAGAAGTTGAAAGAGAACCAACATGGCTTTATCTGAAAAGAAGGAAATATGTGGTTAAACGTTTTTGGCTATAATCTTTGGTGGTTTCCATTTTCCTGAAAGAGGAGAGGGGGGAAAAGGAGTTTAAATTCCTTTCTCTAAAATAAATTTAAAAGTGCCAGTATGCATTATTGTGTTTTAATGAGAGAAAAGTTCCTGCATAAGCTCGTGGGGTTTCAAGATGAATGATTACTACGTTTGGATGATTGTGTGGTAATTTCAAAACTCAGAATATCTTGAGAAAGAATTCATGCTTCCAGTAGTGAAAAATGTTTGTTTATCAGAGTTTTGAAGACCTCCTCAATCTGGTGGTGTAAGGCTTCCAGGGCTCTGATTCAGGAGCAAGGGCAGACTGCTTCATCTGGAAAGGTCAGGCTGCATGCCAGAGGTTCCCAAGCTGCTGTGTCAGCAGCTCAGCTGTTGGCCGGCGTGCGGGGCAGATTGTTGGAATCACATCAGCTCTGTCAACTTGTTTCCCCTTTGACTTCTGAAGGCTTTCATAGAATTTGCAGCACTGCTTGGGTTCCAGGTGATGCATGAGGCTTTTGAAGCATTGAGCCCTCAGCAGCTGTGTCTGAGCTACCTGCTGTTTGCACTGAGGAGGAAGTTTGTGTGTAAGGCACTGGCAGCTGCAGTGACCAAGGCAGCTGAACGGCCACTGAAACGGGTTAGTGGCACCATAATATTCCTTATCAAAGAAACAAACAAAAAGTATTCCTGGACAACTTGGAAAGCTGGGCTTTGACATCTGTGGGAAGGCCTGTGTAACTTTTGATGTCCCAGGCTGCTGTTGTGGGCCAGAAGGATAGGGGAGGTTGAGTGAGAGGTGAACCCTAAGTGAAAGTCAGCAAAGTGCTTCTTTGCTCCTGTAAAACATAACCACCATTAGAGTACAGGCTTTTTTGTCTTTACAGACCCATGGTTAGCTTATACTGCCTTTTTATTTCCCCTCTTGAATTATTCTTGATTTGCCTTAGAAGAGAATGACAGTTCTAATAGCCTCTTTTAACTATCTTTCACTTCTCAACTAATTAACTGCTTCTATTAAATGGATGCTGCGTCCTTCATTTGTTTCTTGTGAGATGAATGGGTGAAGACTGTGCTGAGGGCTGCAGTGTACTTTGTATGTTTGAAATGTTTAATCTTGAAATGAGGGCTATGGGAGGTGGTTTCCTGGTAGTCCACATCTTACTCATGGTGGTTCTGACACCTCTGCTTGCAGAGGCTGTTGGCTGGTGGTTGTGCCTGGTGTGCTGTCCCCACGGTGTGCTGTCCCCACGCAAGGCTGGGCTGTGATGGCTCTCTCAGATGGGCTGTGAGTGCAGGCACAGAAAGCCAGGCTGTTCTCTTAGCAGAGACCCTGCAGTAGAAATGCTGGCAGGAAGAATATATGCTCAAACAGATAACATTTATTGCTTCATTATTGAGCCACTGCATGTTGTACTAATTAAAAGGTCTAAAGCTGTGTCACTTCATACCAAAGCGTGATAAGTTGTAAAAATCAGGCTTGGAGAGCAAATGTTTGTTTTCTTTGGCAAATAACATTACTTGTTTGTCAGTTCGAGTCATGTTCTTTGCTCCGTGTTTTCCACTCATGGGTTGCCTTTCATGTTGTTCAGTGCTTAATTCTGCCAGCACAGCCTTTGCATGAGGGGGGCTTCCCTTCCTCCGTTCTTCCTGCTTCTGAGCCCTTTCTTTTTTTGCTTGAGTGACCTTAGCTGGTAAGTGTGGAACTGAGCAAGTAGGCACAGTGGGGGTGCTTTGAGATGTGTTTTAGTGCTAAACGTCAATTAGGCTTTGATGAGGATTTGCCAGAGGATTAATTTAGACCTGTTAGAGGAGGCACTGTCTGAAAGTTCCCCTACCTAGCTGAGCCACAGCTGCTCCTGAAGGCTGAAAAACCTCAAATGGATTTGGAATGTCTAAGCAGTCTTGTCAATTACCAAATTCATATTCAGTGGACAAAGTCTGAAGTGGGTGCAGGCGTGTGTGCAGGTTTGCCTCTCTGGTGATTCAACATAGACAAACTCCTGTTCCATGAGTGGTTTTCACTTGCCAAGTAAGCTGAAATAACTACTGAAGGTTGATTTTTCTAACTTTTTTTTTCTTTTCTGTACAATTCAGGTAGTTTTACTGTGACTGTTTTGTTTAAGAGAGATATTACTAAGTATAACCTGTCCAACTCATTTAGTGTTGTTTTTGCTTCTTTTTAAGTTCCCTTGTGACATCACTTTGTGTAGTGTTATCTAGATGTAGGACCTTAAGAGCACACATTATTCTGTGCTGCAGCACAAGGCACAGTGCACACTGTTGCTGTACTTGGATTTTCATCAGCTGGTGTTGCTTCTTTTGAAAAGCCTTTCACACATGCTAGAATTGACACAGGAAGACTTCCTTACTTTTAGCTCGATATGTGTGTTGTTTATTTTACTGAACTTTGAGTAGTTTGCAAATTTGAGAAGGACTGGAACCAGTGCTTGGTCTTTGTTGAAATCACTCATTTTTTGGGATAAATACAATATTTTTTTGGGAGTAGGAAGGAGAGTGCTCGTTTAACTATTTAGATGTGCTGTAGGATCCCCCCTGACTGGCAGCATGCCACTTCTTTGTGACACAAAGGTAAGCTGACAAGAAAAACTCCTAGTTTAACTGCAAGCATAAAAATTCTAACTAAATCCTGGTGCATGCCAGTTCATAAAATGAGAACACAGTTTAAATTTATTCCATCCAGTGCAGTAGGCAAAAGCTAAAGCACTCACTTGATTAAAATGAGCTCTTGGAAAGGAAGCAGTAGAAGCTGTTAAATGGAGTCTCATGTTACCAGCTGTTTTGGATGTTCCTCTAAGAATACATATAGAAGCTTCCCGGATCCGTATTTTCATTGTGCAGGCACATGTGTAAGAGCTTGCAAATTCATAGCACGTGTTTTGGTTTTATTCCAGGTGTACTTGAAGGCACCTATGATTCTCAATGGTGTCTGTGTAATCTGGAAAGGCTGGATAGATCTCCAGAGACTGGATGGTATGGGCTGCCTGGAATTTGATGAAGAGAGAGCGCAGGTAAGACAGTCTGCCCTTGGCTACTTACATATTTGTTTGTTCTTCTGGAGGGAAACAGTTTTTGCCTTCATTCTGAGTACAAACTCCAAAGGAAACTTGCAGTATG
The DNA here is from genome assembly GCF_031753505.1 of Anomalospiza imberbis. Classification (NCBI taxonomy): domain Eukaryota; kingdom Metazoa; phylum Chordata; class Aves; order Passeriformes; family Viduidae; genus Anomalospiza; species Anomalospiza imberbis. The sequence goes on along the minus strand of NC_089692.1, from coordinate 12,650,377 downwards.
GGAAGTTCAGAAACATGTGCTTGTAGCAAAACACTACTTTAGCTACATTAGGTCAAAATGTTAGGGGCAGGAATCATTTGTAATTTACAACTCTGAGTGATTTTGCACCGTTACTATACTACAGTGTAATAAAGTATTTTAAAACTTTGATTCCTCCAAAATACCAAGAACACTCCTCTATTGTGCCTTGCCTCTCCCTAACTTAAGAAACTAATTTGCACATTAATGAGGTGATGTTAATGTGACTACATTTGGGATTAAATAGGAAGACTTTGTGTCAAAGTCACAGCCCTGAACCCTTCCTCCATGATGCCTACAAAGAGAGAATAGTCCTGCCACCCTTTGTGAATCCATGAGAAAAGCCACAGACCAAAGGTTTTACTCAAAATCTGCTCTTTGCTGTGTATTCATCTCTTTCAAGGCTGTGTCAGTGACTTGGGCAAGCTCAGTTCCAGCTGCAGCAGAGTCACTGCTGTGGACTCCGTGGATTAGGAGACCTTCAGGCTGTAATGCCTTACACAGCCAGGACAAGTGTATAGCCCTGAGGAATGTAACATAAATCCCAAGGTTCTTGATCTGTAGTTATTAAGTTTGATACATAATGCTAAGTCACAGGACTTCTGAACTGAGAGCAGGCTGATGGGAATGTGCACTCAGGAGACAACAGTGTCACCCTTTCCAAAACTGGAGAGTGCCTGAAGAAAGTGAGCACCTTTCCAAAAAGGAGAGGGGTCCAGTGACCTGTGGGTTTAATTTTTCTCCTCTTAATTTCCCAATAAATGTTTTTGTAAGTGCTTTGATTACTTTAGTTTCCCAGTGTGTATATACTATCTTAACAACACTTAACAATTCCCTTTTGTTGTCTTCAGAAAGTGTGCACTGAGGTTGTGATTTACTTTGTGTATATGAGGGGATGTGTGCATGCTCTCAGGTGTCTGTGCTTTCCTGAGTTGTGAGTACAGGGTGCTGAGATAGAGATGTTACACTGTGTGGATCTACAGGGATGTTTGCACTCAGTTACAGATGTGTAACTTGTTTTTAGTTTGTGATTCTTGGTGACTATGAGGTCGTCAGTGGTCATTCTGTTTGTTACAGTAGTAGTACCTAAGGGTGCCCACTGTCATAAAGAACTATACAGACACAGGAGTAGCTGCACCCTTATATGTGTTAGTATTGTAAACATTTGGGCAATCTTTCACATTCTTCAGTTTCCTTTTTCCTGTATCTGTCACTGCTTCCTTGTTTAAAACTGTTGCAATATTGCTAGTGGCAGTTGACTGAACTGCTGACTTTGATCCCAAAATAACACTGATGTCAGAGGGGGCTTAAGTGCCTCATGTGGTATTGCCTGTGTGCCCACTGTCCTTCGTAAGAGGTCCAGCTGCTCTTCACACCCCCTTCATTTTTTGGAAGCTTGTCTTAAGCAAATGTAGTGCTCTTGCACTTTCCTGTCTCTTACCACTTCATACTAATGCTGGGATCAGATAAAATTTTTCTTTGCTGTCATACTTTGGAAAACATACTACCCTTCACCAGGTCAACAAATACTTTAGGAAGAGAATCCACGTGTTAACATTGAAATATTTTAATTGTACGTGTTAAGCTTTTTTCCCACTTAATCCACAGCCTATCCATGTCTTGCTGCTAAGTGGTCTTACTTTTTGTTACTGAAAGTTCTGGTTCTACTGCTTGCTCAGACTTTGATGGAGCAACACACACAAAGCTGTACATGCATGCTTGAATATCTTCCCTTTTTGGGGCTGAAATTTCCCTGGATTTGATATTTGAGTGTTTTTAAGAGACTGTTTCTGTCTTCAGAACTTTTGCACCTCTTCTGTAGTAGAGCATCTTGCTATCTCACCAAGTCTTTTCCTACTGGGCTGCTGTGAGGGTTTGTGTGTAAGTGTGGGTGTGTGTAAGCTTCTGTTTTCTAATATTTTTTTGAATTTTATTTTCTGGTCTGGAAGGTTTGGTTTTGTTCTGTTATCATGTTGATTGCTCATTCTATTGCTCATGTTTGCTTATTCTTAGTTTTATTTGTAAATTTATATCAGGAACATTTTTGTAGAATAAAACTGTATAAGTTATTTGGTCTTATACAGCTGAATTTGCTAGGCTATTACTACTAGAATTGAGTGACATTTTAAAAAGTCTTTGTTAAATTCCTGTTGTATAAAGTCATGTTGTTGGTTGATTTGTTATAATGTATCACCAAGAGTAGAGCAGAATTTTGTTTTACTAAAAACGTTCTGATGCTTTTATCCCCTTTCTCAGACACGAGCAAACCAGTGTTTCAGCTGTCAACACATCTTCATTCTGGATGTCAACATACTGATTTTTTCCCCATGAATTTCTAATTTAGTTTCTTTTGGTTATGACCATTTCTTTAAAATATTCCATCCAAGGCTGTATGTCAGCCTTTTATTTCATGACCACTCTAAATGATGGTAAAATGCAAAAACCTTCAATAAAAAAAATCTTCTTCTATTTAAGTCTGATTTAAAATAGAAAGTAATAAAGACATACATCTCTTTTGTAAACTAAAGCTAAGGCAGCTTTTCTGGAGTCATCTGGGAGACAAGCTTATCTGTTCTCTCTCTAACCTTCTGCATTATTAAGAACAAACTTACTTTCCACTCTCTGACCCTGGTTTCTATGCCTTTTATGAACATTAAAGGGCAAAATTCTAATCTTAAAAAGATATATGATGTTCAAGTATTATCTTGTTGGCAGCTTTAAACGTTGCACACGCATCCCCAGAAAGCAGCGGCTGAAGGCAGAGCCTGGGACTGGCAGCTGTTTGTGTTTCCCTGCCTTGGGCCACGAGGGAGCCTCTTCACAGCATTTCACAGAGCAGCTCCAGGGCCCGCGACTGTGCCTGCGGCAAAAAAGGCAATTTAACATCTTCTCAGGCTGGGGATGCTTTATCTTAAATTGAAAAATTTATGCACTTAGTCCCCAGGTATATTAAAACTTAGTTGTGCTCTTTACATGTTTATGTCCTCTAACAGTCAAGGTCAGCTTTTTAAAAAAATATCAACTTTAAAATATAACATTTGCATGTATGTGGGAATTGTAAGCAGAGTTAGTAGTAATTATGGTTGAAGAGCTAGAAAGAAGGAGAACCAATACAGTTTATCCCTTCCTGGTTTGTGGGGCCTCTTCAGATGGGACTCTTCCACTGTGATGGGGAACAGTAAATGTATTAAAATGTCCCCCTAAGAAATATAACTTCCAACCCAATTAATAATGGCTCCACATATTACTAACACTTTATTTAAAACATTTCCTAATAGAAAATACAGTTTGAAGGATTTTTTTTTCGAGTGTTAGTTTATTAAATCTGTTCCTGTGCATAAGCCATTATTGAAAATTACCAAAAGGGCTGTTGAAGACCTGCAGTTTTCTCCTCCATTATATGGAAATGTGTGCAAATTGCTGGAGGAATAATTTCTGCTTTGCACTTTCCTATGCCTCTACATTTAAATAATATAAATGATACACAAGTTGTAAGAATGTTCCTACTGATGCACCTGCAGCAGCTTTTGATAAAGTGAAGGATTTATTTGGTTTGTAACTTTGGTAATACGTACTTTTAAATGCAAGAGAATTAAATTACAACTGTTTGTGTAGTGGACTCCATCTAGCTATACCTGTGATTACTGTCTTCAAAATGGCTTTTATAAGGAGAATAAAATTTATTGCCTTTTACATAGAACTTCTGATAATTCCTAGCCTTAAAAAAAACCCAGCAACATTTAAACTACTTTGGAACAGCAGTTCTCCTTTGAAAATGTGTTTTAGTTGTAGCTGCATTCCAGCTTTGGTTATCTCTACTGCTGTCGTGAAGGTGAGTAATATTTCATTAACCTGTATTGACATTTGCTGGAGCTCACCTGTGTTCTAGCAGGTTCTGCAGGACATACGTGACTTTGCTGCCAAGGGGTAGTTAATATTCAAAAAGAAATGTGATTTGGTGGAAATGAGGGTCACCTTTTGTGTCACTCTGTGTCATCTGCTTTGGTAGCAGGAGGATGCATTGGCACAACAAGCCTTTGAAGAGGCTCGACGAAGAACTCGTGAATTCGAGGATAGAGACAGGTCTCATCGGGAGGAAATGGAGGTGAGGGTTTCACAGCTGCTGTCAGTAACTGGTTAGTACTTTCCCAAAACTTTAGATTGTTTCCATTTATTTGTCTGTTTGTACAATGTCATGTATTGTGTTTGTTCAGTGGTGTTATATAAAAATTGCAAAATGCATTGTTTTTTACTCTTGTGGAATGAATTTCAAGTTTTTAAAAGTTTTGATAAGAATTCTCTGATCATTTACTTTTTTCCTTTCTGTAGATGGTCTTTTCTGTGGGTACTTAAGCTGTAAAGACATTTATTCAAAGCGTTGCCATTTCTCTCTGAAATGATACTTCAATAGCTGAGAGAGGGATCTTTTGCCTCGTGCATTTCTCATGAGCACAGAAAAGGCTTTGGGAGCTGCAGGGGCAAAATTTTGGAGCTTGTTATCCCATGTTTTGGGAAAAATTACCAGACAATTTAATCAGATGCCACAGTCTGCTTTCTTGTACGGGCTAGTTTTACTGTCTTCTCACCTTTTTCTTACTGGTGGGAAGTCTTATTCCTTTTTTTTTTTTTCACTGGCTTAGTTTCCCTGTTTTGTTCTTTGCTTCTTCAGGGCCCCACAGTCTTGAATCTTGTTCTTTCTTGATGAAAGCAGAAATTACTGGGATTGAGAAAAGAAGAGCCAGGAAAGGGAATGGAAACCAGCTGCTCTGAGATGTCAGAAAGGCAAGAGCTGTAAGAGGACAAGTAATAATACATAAGGGGAGTTGGCAAGTTAAGGCAGGCTGCAGGTCAGGAGAGAATAGGGAGAACACAGAAAGGCTTTGAATTTCTTTCCCTTACTAATGCTGTTTCTTACTTCCTGCTTCATCAGTACAGCCCAACTTAACTATAATCAAATATGATCAATCTGCTTGTTCTATGGTTTTTAGAAAATTTGATTATTGTTATTGCTAAGCTACTTTTCTTTTGGCATTCTTTCGGATAATTGGGATGATCAGACAGACTTTCTTCCCTTCCAACTACAACTGGAAGGCACTGAGCATGAGAAGGAGAGGGAACAGATAGGCACAGAGGATAATATCTCTCTTTGAAGTGGCTGGAGTGTGTCTCCTTGCAAGCACTGCTGCAGCCAGGTCAGATGTTGGCGGTAACAAAGGTAAAATCCTTGCCTTGGAGGCCCTGCTGCCACTGGATTCTTGGAGCAGCAGCTGGATTGCTTGAATAATTCTGTCACAGCATAGCTACAACCTGCTTGTAAGTTCACTTCAGAAGGAAGGTAGAATTAGCTTTAAGCTGTTCATGAAGACCTGTGCCAGCCTGCTTTACTGTTAACAACACAGTAGGAACTTCAGGTCCAATCTTATGTCTTTAACCTCAATGTACTTAAAACTTCTCTTGATATATTCTCCTTGCACTGTGCCCTTCATCCCCACTCCTCTTATTACAGAGAAGCCATGTGCATGCTGAAGGTTAAAAAAGAATGAGGCTTCCTGAAATAACTTCTGGAGTTCTGAGACAGTTAATTTTCCTCCAAGTGCAGAAAACACTTACTTGCAGCTAGGCTGTGCAAAAACACTAGGCTGTGCAAAAATTAACAGTGAGATTGAGGTAATATTGAGCGTCTGGGGCTTTGTGACAGACATCAAAACTCATGACACTGAGCCACAAAAAGCAACATTCTTGGCTGACTGCAGGAGCTTGATTCAATAACTTCTGAAAAAGCTCTTGCTTTTAATAAGGCAGAAGGCAGTTGCTATTAAGTGATGTCCTTATTAGCTGTTAGTACCCGTTTTCTCTTGAAACAATAGTTGTTGTCCCAGCTCTAAAGCACTGGTGTTGATCACCTACAGAAAGGAAGAAAAGAAAAAATGACTGATTTGACATATGTTTAAGTAGAATGAAAAGTATTATCAAAGGTTGTTTTAAATTTGTGTTGTCAAATACAAATCTTTAACAATTGTAATACATTATTTTGCATTTTCCTATTTATTTTACTGTGCCTCTTCGATATGCCTAACCAGCAGATTTTTTTCCTCCAGTACTCGTAGGTCTATATTTGGTTTTTACATTTCAGTTTTCATTCCTGTGTTCGGGGTAAGATGTCCTGAACGTATATCTGGAATGTTTACAGACAAGCTTTTTTACTCTTGACTGCATAAAAATCAGGATCTTCTGGGATGAGATGGGGGTGAGCAGAAATAGGCTTACAATACATTCCTAAAGAGGAATCAGGTTTCCAAATCATTCATTGTTACCCTTCTTTTCAATCTAATGCAGCATTTGGGCAGAATCAAATGAACTTTAATCAGTAAGCACTTGCTGTTCGTGATCCTTGTACCAAATTCTCAATAGATAGTGATGCATGAAAGTGCATTCCTGTGTTTGTTGTATTTGTGGCCTGTATTGAATTTTCCATTGCTGACATGCTCAGTCAGCTTGGAAATAGTTTGTCAGTGGCACCCTTCTGATGATTGCATTGCTGACAGCTGCAGAAACCTTAATCCAGACTGCCTTATGTTCTGCTTCTGTAATTTCAATGGGGCCAACAGTATCTTTGGTTTCACTACAGAGATGGAAGTTTTTATATGGGAAAGGCCAGTTCTAAGTGTGCTGAGTGAATTTTTATGTATGTTATGCTACACACAAATGAAGATACTTTCCTCGTGATTGTTTTAATATGATTTCTATACAGCTTTCATCCTTATGAAAGTTTTATTTTTCTTTTCTGCCATGCTTGGCATGGACAGTAAAACTCAGAATTGGCAGATGTGGAACAGGATCTCATCAGTGTTAATGATGGTTTTAAGAATTGCAACACTGTAGAAAATCAGGATATTTCTGACAGTAGAATTACAGTCGAAATGCCTTTAATAGAGACCAGATTCTGCTTCAGTGGGGGAGGGAAGGGGAATCCTGCAATACTCCACCCACTCCTACCCAAAACAGAGGCGCCAGCTCTTTGGAAATATTTATCCATCCAAAGCCTGGCAGCATATGAAAATGATCAGATTCAATTCTTTATTTATACAGCTTTCTGGGTAAAAGATTCCCTATTCTAAGTCTTTCTGTAGACTTAACATAAAGTCTGTAGACTTCAGACTCCCCACATAGGAGTGGTCAGTGATAACTCATTGAAAACAATGTTAAAGTGTTTTGTGTGCGGTAGTTGGATTTTAGAATGGTGACGCTTTGCAAGGGGAAAATTTGCAAGAGCCATAGCAATTTAGAAATTATCACTTTGCCAATTTTCAAGTACCCTAAAAAACTACCAACCAATTAAAAAAAAATTTCCCCTAAAAAAAAAAAGAGGCAAAAAACCCCCTTCAGGGTGTTGTGAGGTTTGTTTGCTGTCTTTTCATCATATAGAATCCCTTCAATTCTAGTTTAGCACACCAGATCTTTATTTTAATGAGCATATTCTTTGCATCTGAGGGCATCTGAGGTGTGTTGGGCTTCAATTTTCAAAGGTGATCATGTTTTTGTGCAATTACAGCACTCTGATGTAAATAGGGTGGGAGTGGATTTAGGAATTTTCATTGAAGTTTTTAAGCACCTCTGAATTGAACTGCATTCTGTTACATTTTTAACATAGTTTGTTTTGAATACAAGATGCTTTTGAGTTTATATAAAAACTTGTGTAGCTCAGTTACATCAGATACTGCAAATCTAGCCCCCCTGTTCAGGATTCTTTTGTTTCAAAGATGCTTTTGAAGTCAATGAGCGTTCTTAGTGCCTTCAAAATTAATAAGGTATCCCAATGGCTTTTACTTCTACAAAAATGTTGGAATGCTGAGACAGAGAATGTTTAATAATACACATTAAGAAATACTTCATCCCCATTTAAAGATTGTTTAAAAAAAATGAGGTGTATAAGCTTGAAGTATTTGAATGCTCCTCTTTGCCAAACTAGAAGAGCGAGGAGACTAAAGGGATGTTGGTGAGGCAGATGTTTAATTTTCACTGTCTTTATCTCCTTGTGTCGTGGTTGAGAGAGTCAGTCTGAGTGTCTCTGCTGTGGTTTCAGTATGAACGACCAGAGTTAGTGTCAGGATAAGAAGTGTTCTGCAGAAATTACTGTGAAGTTGCTGTCTAGACGTGAATTTCCAGGAAGAACTTTTTCTTGTTTTTCAGTCTTCTAGCGTAGTGGCATGATGCAAAAATGTGTTACACTGTCCAGAATGGCTTGGAAAGATTTAAACTGCCCCTAGTTGGTGAAATTAGAATTTATTGGAGGTAGTGGCCCGAGTTCAGTGCGGAAGAGCCATGAGCAGGTGCCTCCTGACAGCTCTTTGCTGGAGCACATGGCACAAAAGGATGGATTTTCAAGGGGTGGGTAAAGAGAAGAGGCCCTTTGGTGTGTTGCTGTGTGCAGGTGGGGGTATTTTGTGAAGGTGTGTTTTGTACAGACAAAATGTAATTTCAGACTTGCAGTGATCTGTGTGAGTACACAGTTTGTCCAGCTGTGTTCCTCCAGAGCCTGGCTGAGGATGTCCCCATGGCTTTGCTTGGGGATGGGTTGGATCTGTTCGCAGTTTTCCAATGTCATTTCTTCAACCAGTATTTTCGAAATGTCATATTTTTCTACTTTGTGTTCCTTTCCTATGTTGCTGCCATGCTCTTTATTTTAGCAACACTGTGAGTAGAGAGACAGAGTGGTTTGCTCTCCCTAAAACAGTCTAGTCTAGCAATCTGTCTGTTTGTGGTCTTGTGCTAAATATAAATTACATTAATGGCTAAGCAGAGCCATTTTGGGATACTGCATGAAATTCCCATTTTAAAAACCTTCATTTTGCTGAAAAAAACCCCATGTTTTAGGACTTTTGTTTCTTCCAGAAGCAATCTCTCTCAAGACAAAGCACCAAAAATCCCCCACCAACCCCACCCTTTAAAAAGTGCTGGAGTAAAAATTTACCTAAATTTTAAATACTGTGTCCTGCCCTAGGTTTTTACATATTCTTGTTTGTTGGGAATTATCATTTGAAATGGGCACGATACATTTAATTTAATTTTGCTGAAGTTGGGAACTCTCAAAAAAACAAAGGATTTTGTTACAGAAATGTAAAGAGTTTAAAGTTGAAAGAAAATAAAGTAGTAGGACTGACTTTCATGTTCTTCCCAGGGTTCTAAACAGTGAAATTATTCTCCTTTTCTTAATTTTTTCTAAGATGAAACTCCCAGTTTAAATAAATGCTCTAACTAATTATATTTTTCTCAAATACAACTGGCTTCAAAAGGAAGTATAGTATTACAATAAGTATGTGGGGACTTTTTGTTTTTAATTTTGGCTTGGGGTTTTTTAAAAGAAATTTTCTTATCAGATTCTCAGATTTTAAAGGTTTTCTTTCTTATTAATCTGGAATTAATTTAATTAGTGTTTATTTTATGTACTCTCCAAACTGATGATGGTAGAAAAATAGTATAACCATTAACACAAGTTTTTGGCTACGAAAGAATCCCAACCCATTGATTTTTCATATGCAATGGGTAGTGTAGACTTTTTATATGCTTGTAGGCAATCAGAAATAATTTGTTTAGATGCAGGATGGATACAACATAACTTGGCAAGAGGTGTTTGAGTGGGAATGTGTTGCCTCAAAAGGTTCTGCAGTGCCAGTCCAGTACAAGTAGGCCAGTTAAGTGATGACTGGTTTGCTTCACAAGAACTTAAATAGCTGGTGCTTGTGCCAAAGTGCTATGGAATGCATAGATCAGAAAAACAATTTGTGCTGTACAGAATCAATGCTGACTGTAGGACGGAGGAGATCAATCTTGCAAATCAGGGAATACTGTAATATAAGCGTCTTCTTTCAGTCAATGAAGGTTAGAAAGGGGCTGAGCAACAGAGGAATACTGTCTGGAGGCAATCAATATTAATTATAAATTTATAACCTTTAGACCAGCTTTCAAACAGTACTTTCTAAAAGTGAGCACTTCAAGCTTTTTTCCCTTGGAAAATAAGTTTTAATATGAAAGTAAAAATTTCAGTCTCTACTCAAAGCTCTTCAGAGCTACCCATTCCTGCTGTGCTGTTTCCTTCCTTGGCTTGCAGTGACCTTGTTCCAGTTTGGGGCAGCAGAATTGTTACCTCTGTAATAGCTTTTAAACAAAGATGCAACCATTGCAAAGATTTCAGGTGAGGGGGTGCATGGGGGTCAGGAGGCAGATGTGCTGCTTGGCCTGGTCATGCTCTGGAGCTCTCTCATAGCCTGTGGGAGGGCAGGCTCTGCAGGCAACACAGTTCATGTGTGTTTTCAGTCTGCTTCTAGGAAGCAGATAGTAGTTTGAAATGAGGTCTTGATGGAGGTAAGTGCTAAGTAACTCTTATCAATGGCCTTTGTCAGGAAATTTTTTTATTTTGACTTTCAGTGAGCTTGAAAGACAATCAGAATGGAAGCAGGAACAAAAAAAGAGCATTGGGTATAGAATTCATGGCATTAATAGTTCTACAGTTACTTCAGTCTAACATCCACATCTCTTGCCAAGTTTGAGAGCCTGTTTTCCATTATTTGCATAATTTAAGTGGTGCTTGACATTATAATTAAGAAAGATCAAACCTACTTCTTCCCAGGTTCAGTGAAAAGGAGAGCTGATAGCAAAATAAATGTTATGGGCAGCCAGCAAAGCAACTGCAGAGACTGGATCCAGGCCATGAAGTCTAATGCTGATAGCTATGCCTGCTAGGAATGTGGTAAAGATCATATCCCCTCTGTCTGCCAGTGGCTCATGGATGCAATATGTAGTGGTGCTGCTGTGGCTAAAGTTCTGAGAAGTGAAGATTGAGACTCTCTGTGCAAGGCCCCTGGAGACTAGAAAGCACATGGGCTGCTTCATCAAGCTGTGACCAAAGAAGTTCTATTATATATAAGCTGCCATTCTCACTGTGCTGTAGGGCCCAGCTTTGCTGACTCCAGCTCTGAAGGCTGAGTTTCTCCTGCCCTTCTTTTGAGTGAAGGTTACTGGAGGCAGGGCCAGCATTTTGAACCGTACTCAAATCTCCATGGGAGAGGCTGTTATTAACCAGCATCTCAGAGTTTTCAGTTCATTGCTTTTCTTGGTGTGGGTCTGCCTGAGATACCAGGACTAATGGGAAGGTGTGCTTGGTCATTTTCTGAGTTATTTCAGGTGGGGTATTTTTTTTTTTTTGTTTTTTTTTTTTTGGTGGTTTTTATCCTGTGGTTGTATACTTTTTAGAGAAGTATCTGAAAAGTATTCTCAGGTTTGGTTGGGGTTTTTTTTTTATCCCTTTTCAGGAGGTTGGCAGTCATAAGAGAATCCAAATGTTCACTGTTTAGTTTTTCATAGCATAGCCTGATTTTTCACTTATTTAGTAAATTATAGATGGCAGTTGCCAAGGCACATAATGCATTTGCTCTGTCTGTTTCAACAGGACAGGGCTGCCAGAATCCAATTAAAGAATTGCAGTGGAGTTGTCCATGGAGAGACTTTATTTTGGCTATTCTTTTTGTGACAGCCCTTTGTCAAATTAGCTCCCTCTTCCTTCCCTCCTCTTCACCAGTGTCCCAAGTTGTATATGAGTGGGTATGGTTGTATTTGTCATTTCACTGTGTGGTATTCAGAGGTCCCAATTTTCCCTGCTGCTTTTTGTAAGTGATTCATAGAAAGGGAGGGCCATCTTCATGGCAGCCCTGTCCATCCTTACTAAATTTGCTTCCCACTTTCTCAGTTCTGCTTTCTCAGAGCTATCATGTAACCCACACAGTGGGACTGCATTATCTTCTCCCGATGAGCTCATGTGGTAAGAGGAGTTGGTTTCCTTAGGTATGTTTGAGGCCTCAGAACATGCACAGGAAGGGGCTGGTTAGAGATGCTTTCTTGAAGTCAGTTTAAGGAGTTTTGTTGGCACAGTTGGAAGCACAATAGGCTGCAGCATGGGGCAGGATTGAGTGGCTGGAGGAGGTGGATGTGTTTTGACTGTCTTGGCTGCTGGAGGAGCTGCTTATGTGCCACCTTCCTTATTGCCCATTTGTTTTTCCTTTGTGCCCCAGTAACAGATGTAAAGCTTCCAATGTGGTTCTTGTTCAGAAAAGTAAATGATAAAACTTACTGATTTAATGATTCCAAGCTATCTAGTTTATTGAGAAGAAAAATAATATACAGACATTACTGCATCGTACCCTTGATAGGACTTTCAGTCCATTCCCCTTAGCCTATATTTAGGCCTGGGGAAAGCTCAGACATCAGAGGTTAAAGAGAGCATAGGTGTAAGAAGTACTGTAGGTCACGCTTTTTATGTTTGTTTACTCTCAAGTGAAAATGCTTTTGGTAGTAACTCTTCTCTTTTTTGTCAGTCATTACCCCCATGGTACCAGCATTATGAGTTCAGCATAATAAGCCTAGAGTAGCATTTGATAGGAGGATTTGAAATGGTCTTTTGCCAAATACATTCCTGCAATTCTTTCAGCTGGTCATCACACCCTCTCCAGGGTTAGAGGTTTTCAATGGCTTCAGTTACAATTCCTTCAGTGCAGCAGAAGATTTGCATGGCTTCATGTTCTGAAAGCTGAGTGCAAAGCATTTTTCAGTGCTGAAACTCCTGATGTGTCCATCAGGTTAACTCTCCTGTTCCTGGATATTTGGAAGAAAACTGGCAATTTTGGTTAAAATACATTCATTTTTAGGATAATTGCAACTCTGGTGGGATCTGTGTATGAATTACAAGTTTCTCACAAGCAAATATTTGTTATCCTTTCACTAAATAACAGGTAAAGAACATGTGAAGTAGTGCCCCTTCAAACTTAAAATCAGCATTTGACTGAAAAAATGAAATACACAGAGAAAAGATGAATAACTGCTGTTTTCTCGTGGGTCATTAAGCATGACTCATAGCAGTGTATTCCATTTCCCAATGGCAAGGATAGATGCATCTTTCTTAATTGAAGCAAGTCTCTTTAATCCTTGAGAAGCTGAGCCCATTATTCACTGAGAGTAATACTGGTGCTTTTGTGTGGCAGCAAAAGGTATGCATTTCAAAAATTACAGCAAAAATTGCAGTTTAGAGGATTGATTAGCTCTGCTGGGGAGTATGGACCCCCAGTGGTGAGAAGTCTGGAAATTGCTGGTTTACATCTATAAAAGGGACATTTTAGCTTCCTGTAATAGACTGAGGAGAACTAGCAGATATTACCCTGCTTGTGTAGGGTACTCGTGTGATAGTCACACTCCTCCTACAAGGCAGTGTTAAGGATCTCGTGGCATTTCTTATGGAAGTTGTATTTTGCCAATTGTCAGAGGACAAAAATAGCACCCAGTGCTTCTTGCTCCATAGTGTGCTTCCTGTCTTTATACAGAGTGATTTTTCTAGTCTTTACCAAGCATCTTTTAATTTTTGTATTTTTCTTTCAGCATATGAAGCACAGTTGTAGTTGCTGTATACTGAGCAACTGCATGCTCAGTATATGCTGTTGTGCCCTGGCAGAATGGCTGTGACTGATAGAACAAGCCTGCTTCACATGTTTGTCTTTTTGCACAGTAGTAGCACAAGGAGAGGAGGGTGCCTGAGTCAGAGCTGTCATTCCAACATGTTGCAGTTGCTTGTGTAAATCCCCACTTACTGAATTGCAAAATTACACCTTTATCCACATACACTGTTGTAAGATATTGTAATGAGTGTTTTTGGTATATTTGAGGGTCATCTGTCAAGCCTTTTGCATATCACTTGAAAGGGCAAATCTGGTAGTTGTTTGCTAGTGGCTTCTGCAAACTCTACAAGTAGCAATGAGGTCATGAATCATGCAAATTCTTTCATACGCTTTGAAAGAAAAGGCCACTTTAAGCAAAGCATAAATGCAACCATATGCTCATATCTTGGAGCCTTCGCTGAAATTTGACAATAAAATTGCTGTGCATATGATTTGTTTTCTGAAGAAGAAACACCCGTTTTTAGAGCAGTAGTATAGCAGCAATTAACTTGCTGGTCTTTTCTAGTTAAGTGTAAAAATGTTTATCAAGTGCAAAATTGGTAGAAGTAAGATTTTGGTAATTCTTAAAAGACAGTGCATGTCTTTGTTTCCTTTTAGAAGAAAGAGGCAGCAGTAAAACCAGAAGAAATCTTGTTACAGTCTGTTCAATAGAAGAGAATGCAAAGTAGAACTGTTGCTGTTTTGTTAATCTTGGTACAACTCTTAAATTAGCCTGGAAATATTTATTCAGACTTGATGAACAACCATTTCATATTAAGAAAATATTCACAGCACAGCTTACTTTTCTGTTGAAGGAAAAAGGAAGTGTGGGGTTTCCTTCAGAGATTTTGATAGTCAAAGCTGAATGATTGGGTTTTTGGAAATAATGTAAAAAGCTTAATTAAATGCCATCTTGTAATACCTTGTATCTCTACAAAGAGGACAGTGTTGTTGTTTCAGGGCCTGAAGGAATATGCCCTTAAACACTTAAAATGATCAGTGCTGTGTGGTGATTAGAGCAGTTTGCTTTAATGTGATTCCTCAGAAAGATTACTGAGAAATCTGTGGGTTTGTGCACCAGCAGTGGTGTTGGTTGTCACCTTCAGATTTCTTCTGCAAGCAGGAGAAGCAGATTGTTCCTTAAGAGTACAACTAGTGCAGATAGAACAGAGCAAAAAGATTGGCTCACTCCTGAAAGTGCAACCAACACAGAATACATAAATGTAGTAGGTAGCAATTGTGATCTTTAAGTTAGTGGAGCTGTTTCCAAAGGAATAGTGGCAGCATGACCACTAAGGAGAGTGCAGGAGGGGATTGTCTGCTCTGGAAACATGCTGATTACTAGAGGGATTTATTGAACTCCATGTGCATCAGAAAGGGACCGTTGCACATGAAAGGAAAATGTAACTTTAAATTGGCTTTTAAATAGGAGAAGGAAGCAGCAGTTCTCTGTTTGGGTGCTGCTAACCTAGTGCACTGGGAGCATACAATTAGGCAGACAAGAAGAATGGTAGATAAGGGAGGAAGAAATGAACAAAGAAAGAAGAGTCTAAGTTGGAAAAAGTGGTGTCAGCAGTGCATGCCAGAGGGTCTGGAGTGAGCAGGCTGTGCTGGCTCACCCTTTGGAGTGGGAGTGCAGCAGCAGTGAGCGGGGGCAGCTGCTGTGCTGTGGGGAGGCTTCCTCTCTGTCAGTAAGTGGGGCTCAGAAGAGCCCAGGGAACACCCAAGAGCAGCACTTTGCCCCTGCAGGTCACAGCTCTGTTGAAGCACTCGTGTTGTTCAGTGTGATGGTGCCAACACGGTAATTGCTTGAAGGGTATTTCAGTGGCACAATGCCTGTGTTAAGGCTGTTCTCCAGTCTTTCAGGAACATATGAAAAGTCTTTCAGAACAGGGAAGTTGCCACTGGTTTGCATGGAGGCACTGGGAATAAAGCCTGTGTAGTGACACCTTCCACCAGCTGAGAATGTTTGGGTCATGTGGCAGTTACAGGCCATGGTGCCAGCTATTCACTCTGTAAGCCTTAAATGGTACTAAAATGTCTTAAAATCCAGCTAGCGTGTGTTAGATGTTGTAAGAGTCAAAGTATGGCTTTACAATTTTAAGAAAATCAATGTTTTAAAGTATTTACATGCAGCATTTGTGTGTGCTGTACCTGTGTACAGGTAGAGAAAGTAGATAGCCATGTCCTTTACTGTTCCTGACCATGCTTAATTACCTCTTTACAATGTCATTAACTCAAACTGTTTAACAGAATAATTTATTTGAAGGAGAACTTACACTACTTTTGTTTTAATCCAGGGGTGCAATCATATGTCACAGTTTTCTCAGTTTGTTAACTTTGCAGGTGCACTGAAGAAGAAAGCAGTAAAACCCCAGCTTTTATGAGGTGTTAAACTGTGTGTCCATCTATAGATTCAATTGTACTCATGTGTTACTATAAGTCTCTTAATTCTAGAAGAAGCTAAAGTAAATGCTTCCCTCATAAAATTATCTGGAAAAGATGTCATGTGTTCTCATATTGTAGCCTTTCTTCCGAAAACTGACAGAAAAGGTTAAGAGAAGGCAATTTCACAGGAAAGAGAGTTATTTTTGGAAGAAGAGACAGAAAATTGTTACCCCACTATGGTGGGAGTCTCTTGCTGATTGCTAAAGCAGTGTTTGAAGCCTGGCAGTGTGTGAGCACGGGCACAGTCCCTGCTGGGAGCTCTGGGCTGGGTGGGGAGGCACAGCAGGCTCTGAGCCCCTCGGGGACAGGGCAGTGCTGGCTGCCAGACCCACAGCCCTCCTCTGAGAGCCCGGCTGCTCGGGGGGCAAACTGAGCTGGGGGGAAGGATGATTTGGATGTCAAAAGGTGCTGCTTTGCTCACTGCTTGAATTGTAAAGTTTCTGCCTTATGTTGCTTATGGTCTTAGCTGTGTTAATGTACTGAATAGGAGATCTGATCGTTTCCTGGTCGCTGATCCTCAGGGTGTGTTTGTTCATGCAGGCAAGAAGACAGCAAGACCCTAGTCCTGGCTCTAACCTGGGCAGTGGTGATGATCTCAAACTACGTTAATCAGCGGCAGCAGGCGTCCCACGGGTCTGCACACATGCATTGCTTCTACTTGGCAAAGGATTGAATAAAAGACCAGAAACTGTGATAACTGGGTATATTATGGTCTGTTTCCTGACCTGCGGCAGTCGAAGTCACCACGAACTGCCATGGTTTGCACTATGTTTATGTTACAATACCTGCATTTCCCATTTTAAGCATGTAGCCAGTGGCAATTCGAAATTTTGTTTTTCTATGCAAACTTATTTTTGTTGGCACTATTTCAGTGAAATGGAAACTTATGCAGCTATAAAACCATTTTTCTCAACTGTAATAAAAATTGTCACTTAAAAATAGGTCAAGATATTACAGATTTAGAACAACTTTTGGTTTTGTTTTTGGTTGTGTTTTTTTTTTTTTGGTTTTTTTTTTTTTTTTTGTAAACTGCTGGAAGCCAATGCATTCCACGCTTAATTTTTTAATATGGGCTTTTGGAATTCTGATTGTCCTTCTTATATTCCTGCTTTATTTTAGGTAATGCATTCTTATCTTTCAGTTTTCTTTTTTCTAAATTTGCAAGACCTTATTAAAACTGCTGACATTATTTTGCATTATTTCCAAGCTAAACCCAGTGAATCAGAGCTGTTGGAATCAGTTTTCAAACTTTGTGGGTTTGTAAACCCACAGTTACAGTTGCAGTATTCGTTTAACTGCTGACAATTCATTGGTTTGACTTTTAAAATGATAGAAATCTTAAAGTGTATATTCTCATGCATTAATGCATTCTGCCCCATTATCTGTCTTAGATTTTATTCTGTTCCAAGTGAGTTTGGGTGGCTGTTATACCCTGTATATAGTGCTTTACTGAAACTCAGAGGAAGTCGCAGGCTGGCTTCTGTTTTATTCAGGGATTTTTTTAACTAGTTCTTCAAAGGGATACTGCAACTCCACAATCAGATTCAACAGCATTTAAACTGGGAACAAAAGTGATCAGCTGCCAAGGTGATATATATTAAATCATGTTTAAGATACCTGCTTTAAGTATATTTTATATCTTAGGCTTTTTGTAAAGTTGTGCTGAATGGTGAAAAGCTGAGATGAGCTTGTGTGCAGGAGCCTCATACTGCACATAGGCCCCTTCTATTAAATCTTATGCAAATTAAGACTGTTGCAGTATATATTGCATTTTCTAACAGGGTAAGATTTGGGATGAATTAATGTATGAATTAATCTTGTTTCATTTGGGGTGATGGTGAATGGACTTGCTCCAAAGATTTCATTGCATCCAATATTTGAAGAAAATTGATTAGAAATGTGATGTCATTTGGCTTTGTTAAAATGTGGTGCTTCCTGTACAGCCTGATTGATTAAAATGTCGCTTAAATACCTTTTTAAAATAAGGGATCTGAATCCAGTATTTTAAGAATTATTTTAAAGGTAGAAACTCTATATGGTTAGAACAGTTAAATCTTAATTAAATTATATAATTAAAACAATCGTACATTCCTCATTAATGGCAAAACAATTGATGCAAAAGAGGTCTTGCAAAAATGTAAGCAGATGTCAATGTGAAGGAGAATCTTTGTATGTTAATAATATGAATATTTAACATTCACTTAAAAATGTCATTAACTGTAAACTGTGAGAATGTCATCAAATAGAAATATTTTGATACTTCAATTTAAATGTGATTCACCTGAAAGATAATCTTTTTCACTCTGTGGCCACGTATTCTTCTTGCTCTTCTTCCCCCAAAGACATAATTTTTCTAAAGCGTTTCTGCAAAGAGTTATTTAAGGGACACACGCATGCATCCGCACGCATCCCTAGCCTTGGATCTTCTCTGCCATCTGTGTATTTTTGATGGAATAGTCTGAAGATTTATTTTAAAAGGTTTTCCTAACGTTTCAGACAGTGGTTTTAAACCATAAGTACACAGGAAATGACGCTATCAGATATTAACGTTGCTATCTCTATGTAAATACTGAACTTTCCCTATCATCATTTAGCATTCTGCTGCTTTCCATATCTTAATGCTGGCATTAAGATCACAGCCCTTACCCTCTGCTGGTTAGTGCAGACTTTTTAAAGTGCATTTTAAGTTATTGATGCAATTTGATATTTTTCATAATTTCTATTTAAACTGAAGTTGCATCATCTTTCTTGAATTCATCTCCTGTAAGAGTTGCCTTAAGCTACAGGATTGCTTTTGCTACTTTTTGTGTTGTATGTTTAACTTTCATAATAAACTTCTGTGTAGTGAAAACAAGGTGCTGTGAGTTTATTTGACTCCCTGGTAGTCCCTGCTGACATATTTTGTTTAGGCTGCCTTGATGTCCGTGGCTAAAGCAGTGGTGACATCCAGTGGTCATTATCTAACTGACCCCTTTCCTCCGTGTTCAGCTGCTGCCGGGGAGCAGCCTTTAGTAGAAGGGTCTGCACTGGGGAAAATGTGGATTTTGCTGCCCTAAAACTCTTATTTCTTAAAACTGATATGCCCTGCTTCCTCTGAAAGCATGGATCTGCTCCAGGGGCCCCAAGCAAGGGGCTGTGTGTGCTTACAGAGTGCTGTTTGTGGGCACATTGTGACAGCAGCCACCAGACCCTGGTAATTGTGCTGCTGTGGGTGAGGGGGGAACCAGGGCTATTACATGTGTAAGTTCAGGAAATGTGGTAAAGTTCTGTGGGGAAAATATGAATGTTATACGCTGCACCTGAAAACCTGGAGCTGCTAAAATTTTAGGTGATATAGCTTCAAATAGCTAACACTGACTGACAGTGCTGAAGTCCTGAAATCAGGTAGAGGATTGCTTGTTTCCTAACAATGCTTTAGGAATGTTTACGTGCAAAATGATAACAACTACCTTATTTTAGACTTTTAGCACCTGGCTGTGAACAGACCAGAGAGCACTAAAGAAAAATGGCTGTGCTGTGACCAGTGGCTTTCCTGGAGATGTTCTTCAGTGTGAAAGAGGGGTAGCTTTTGAAAGAGACAAAGGACAAGCCATGTTGCTCTGCTTCTCTTGCTGAGGGCACATGGTGTCTGCCAGCTCTGCTGTCCAGGCAGTGTTTTAAAGGCATCTGGAAACAGCTGTTCACAAGGCCTGTGGGTAATTTGTCCATTTACCTGCAAGCTCATGGAAAGGCTCACTTTTCTGCCCAAGGTACATCACAAGTGGATGAGTCCAGTACTTGTTCAGCCTTTTCTTGGC
The DNA here is from genome assembly GCF_031753505.1 of Anomalospiza imberbis. Taxonomy (NCBI): domain Eukaryota; kingdom Metazoa; phylum Chordata; class Aves; order Passeriformes; family Viduidae; genus Anomalospiza; species Anomalospiza imberbis. Next base: position 12,630,636 of record NC_089692.1, on the reverse strand, counting down.
TGAAGGCAAAGGACAGAGGTACTTTGTCCTCTGGTTCTTCCTAGATGGAATTTAGCTCTCAAGTGTGTGACTAGCAAAGGGAATCTGAAAATCTCCCTGCATGAGGCACATAGAGCAGAAAAGAATTTTAAAAGCATTACAATCCAGTGCCTTAACTAGCATGCTTTAGAGATGGCTGTCCTTGATGTTGGAGTGAAAGACCACTGGAAATGCTGGAACTTACTGGAATTGAGAAGGATGTCAGCATCTGGAGCCCAAAGATAGCAGGTGAGGTATGGTCATTTCCAGCTGGGTTTTTTAACCTCCTGCTCTGGAGGGTTGAAAGGGAGCCCATCTAGTTCCAACCTCCCACTAGACCACCTTGCTCAGAGCCCCATCCAATTTTGCCTTGAACACTTCCAGGGATGGGGCATCCACAGCTGCTCTGGGCAACCTCTGCCAGCACCTCACCATCCTCACAGGGAAGAATTTCTTCCTGATACCTAATTTAAACCTCTCATCTGTTAGTTTGAAGGCATCTCCCCTTGTCTTGTCAGTCCATGCCCTTGTCAAAAGTCTCTCTGCAGCCTCTTGCTTACTAGGAGGGCTCTAAGGTTTCCCTGGAGCTGTCTCCAGGCTGAGCTCCTGTCTACACAGGAGAGATGCTTCAGCCCTCAGAGGTTCTTTGTAGTCTCCTCCGGGCTTGCTTCAGCAGGTCCACGTCCTTTTGTCAAGGACCCCAGGGCTGAAGGCAGCATTGCAGGTGGGTTTCTCAATGTTTAGTCCCTTTACTGAGTCCTCAAAATGTGGATAAGCAGGTTTCCTAGTTTCTCTTGAGGGAAACAGTAGCTGCCCTGGGCTCATGCTCCCCTTTCTGAAAGCAGAAAACTGAGAAAATGAACTGTGAGTGAAAACAGCAGCTTTTCTGTTCCTGCAGATCTGTGATGGTTTGTCTAATAACAAGCCTTGTTCATGTAAGGGCTGGGAAGTTAGATGAAGATGTGGCTTCAGAGAACTCCAGAACTGCATGGCCTGGGATGATCTTGGCAGGACTTCTACATATTTTTTTGTTTGCTGTTAGTTCAGGACTCCGCTCTGTCATAGATGTATTAAAGAATCCATCCTGTCTGCACAGAACTAGGACCAATTTCTGTGAAGTTGCATTATTTTGTTACTACATTTCCAATGCAAATAAGAGAATGACAGAAATGGCTTCAAGGATGAGAATTGCAGGGAGAAGTTAGAGCAGAGTGAACATTTGCATGGGCAACATTTCTCATAGCTCATTTGCCTGACATCCTGTCTTCACACTGCCACCAAATGTAAATCCCAGGCCATGCATATTCATCAACTGCTGCAGCTCAGAGCTACTCAGGGTTTAAATAACTATTAAATAGGTTTCTCAATTACAGGTTGAGATAAGTGAATTTTCAGAATCGCCTTGGGCTTGTTTCTTAAAGCTCAGGAGTGAGAGGGGTGGAAAAGTAGCACAGAAGAGCAGAGTGCTGCCTCTCTGGTGCTGTCACCTGGCACAGAGGATGGCTGGGGAAAGGAGTGTGAAACCAGAACGCTTCTTACTCAGTTTTGTGCCTCTTACTGGGCCTGCTCCACAGTTTATCACAGCTGGTGAGGCTTCTGCCAAGTCTTTGTTCCTTTCCACAACTCTTCTGATACGTAACAGTTTCCTACCCTGTTGACTTGATGATGGGGTCTTGGAGGACATGGGTTTTCCTGGGGCTCCACTTTCTCTTGTTGTACAGGCTGTGATTCTCTGCTTTTCATGGGAACTGGTGGCTTTGCCCCTTTCTCCCTTTGCAGTCTTCTTTCTTCCCTGGAGCAGGTCATGGGTTTAACTTGAAAAGAGAAAGCCCTTCCAGAGATGGAGCAAAATTTACACCTGAAAGCTCCTGGCTTTTCCAGCTGCTATCCAGGCTTGCTGGGAGAGTCTGTCCCTCTGAGCCTTTCCCACCTGCATGTCCAACCCTTTCAGCTTTTGTTACTCATACCTTACAAAAACCCAGCAATGCCTAGGCATAGAGAAACAAGCTGTGCAAGGGCACCAAAGCTTTTTGTCTGTGGGATGCACTTGTCCCTGATCACTTCCCATGTGACTGTTACTGCAGCAGATGATTGGGGTTGTTCTGCTGCAGGATTTTGGAAGAATTTCAGGGCTTTGGCCCCTCATAGCAGTGGTGCACAGGGGGAGTTATCCTGATGAAACCCCAGGAGCTCTAAGCTTGGAGGAGAGCAGAGAGGCTGGTGGAGGGAATGTGGATTTGCTGCTGGATTGCAAACAAAGCTGTGGGGAGGACAAGTCTTACCAGAAGACAATTCTTAATAAAGAGGCAGCTCTACCCAGAAACACCAGATTTGCCATCATCTCAGGGCCAGGAAGGCTGCTGAGTATCTCACTTCCCAGAATTATGTGTCACCTACCCAGAGGAAGCACCAGGTTCCCTCCTACCCCACCAAGAACAGCCTGTCCTTCACTCCAGCCCCTGCTCCCCTATGGCCCCTGCACGGGGCAGTGCTGCAGTGAGACACCTGCTCTGGAGGTGAGATACTGCAACCCCCTTCCAGCACCATCCAGCTCCTCACTGGCCTTCCCCAGTTGCCCCAGCCAACCAGAGGGTTGCCACCAGCCTGCAGACACCGGGGTAGCCTGTCCATGGAGCCAGGAGCCTGTGCCCACAGCTGCTGTGGCCCAGGAGGATGAGGATAGCTAGGGATGCTCAGACCTGCATGAGAGCCAGCTGTGATCCAGCTCCAGGTCACAGAATCGTACAATGCTCAGGGCTGTAAGAAATCTTGGAGAGCACTTATTCCACCCCGCTGTGATGGCCAGGGAACATTCCAGGTCATGTGTTTTGGCTGTGTTTGAGGTCTAGGGGCCAGGGCAAGGAGGGAAGAGAGGGACAGGCAGAGCTGCATGCACAGACTGTCACTGAGCTGCCTGGTGATTGCCTTCTGCTCAGGTCAGAACTGCTGCTGAGGAACCCCCAAACACTTCCTTGGCAGCAACAGCCCCAGCCCAGAGCCGCTTGGCGGATGCTCCCACAGAGATGAGAGGACAGATCCTCTTTTTGGTTCTGCTTTCAGTTCTGCTCTGCAGAGCACATCTGGTGTATGACTGTCGGAACCTGGTGCCGGTGGTCCCGTCGGCCGCGTGACTTTCTGAAACCACCAACCCCCACCAAGTGCCTCATCACCAGCTCCTTCAACACCAGTTCTCTACCTCCGGGGCAGGATGTGCCAGCGGGACCACGGGGCACTGCACTGGGGGGAGGCTCAGAGAGCATCTCTGTTCTTGGTTCTATCCACCACAGCCCATGAGTAAGATCCAAGTCACACCCTCGCTGCTCGTTCGCCAGAATTCAGTGACAAAATGGGCAGAGATCTTCAGGGGCTCTGAGAGCGCCCCTGCAGCTCTGGCTCATCTTCTTTTAAAAGATGAAACCCCAAGCACCAGGGCTGGAGCAGGCAGGTGAAGGGGGCTGACACCCCTCCCTCCTCCTCATACCATGCCCCATGGCCCTTCCTCATCATCAGCTGTGACATTCAAACACCCCTTTTGGAAATATATCTGGAGGTGAAACTGAGCCCGGGTGAAAGCCCTGCCACATGTGCAGCACTCCTGGATCCATAAACCCTTGCAATGAGGGGTTTAGGAATTCTGTAGAATCCCCAAATCCATCTTTTTTTTTTTTTTTTTTTTTTTTTTTTTTTTTTTTTTTTTCCAGAATCCCTGGACTTTTCCCCAGGGTAACTTTTCCCACCAATTTTCAACGCATGATTAAAACCCCAAGAGCCGGGCTGGGCGGCAGCTGAAGGCAGGATGCAGTGGCCAGTGGCTCCTGGAAGGACAGATGGGCCCTCGCGGCAGCTGCAGACGCCGCCGGCTCCGTGCTGAGCGGCCCGGGAAGGAGCGGGTGACATCCCCTGTGCCGCTGCCCCGGTCCTGCCGCACCCCGGCTCCCCGCCCGGCACCGCGGCGAGCCGGGCTCCGCACCCTGCCCACGCCTGGCAGAGAGAGAAACCAGCGCATCTGTTTCTAATGAAGCCGAAGCCAGTTTAGATCTAGCCCTGCACGAATCAGAGCTTTTGAAATATATCTGGAGTTCTGCGAAATGCGCATGAAGTGTGCCGGGCGGGAGGCGCTGCCCTGGGGCGATGCAGGGGAGCCGCTGCCTTGTGGCGAGCAGCCCCTCCCGTGGCCAGCTTGTACTGCAGCTCCCTTTCCACTCGGGAATGCTCCGTGCCCATCCGGCCCTCGCCCCAGCCCTGTGTGGTGGGGCAGGGGCTGTGCCGGCTGTGCCTCTGCCTGGTCAGTGTTTCAGGTACCTTATCTCATCAGCACCCTGGGGTGAGCGCTGGGACCTTCCCGTTTCTGCCCATCTCCAGACACCGAGCACGGTGCAAAAATTCAGGAGAGCTTTTGCAGCTGCCAGAAGCCCAAATCTGGGATGTGAGAAGTGATGCTGGTGATCACCGTGGTCCTGTCTGAGGACAAGCTGTAGCCTTGCCATGCTCCCCACAGCCCATGCCAGGCACACATCACCTCCTGCGGGGATCGGTGGTGTCCAGGACGGTTGAAGATAGAGATCTCTGAAGTCGGGTTGATATATGCTGTTTATTAGAAAGGGTGTGGGTGCAAGGGCCCTGCTTGGAGCTGCCAGCTGCAGCTCGTGGCAGGCCCAGGGGGAGAGGGAGAGAGAAGGATGGGGAAGCGGGACAAAGGAGCCAGGGCAAGGAGCAGGGACCAAGAGAGAGGGGGGGAGAACAGGAACCAAGAGAGGAAGGTCCAAGAGAGAGAGGGGGAGGAGAACAGGGACCAAGAGAGGAAGGTCCAAGAGAGAGAGGGGGAGGAGAACAGGGACCAAGAGAGCGTCCGGTCCCTCGGGCACACCTTATCAGGGGGCTTCAAGGTGGGCTGGAACAGGACTTGGGCCAATGGGGTCACAGATACCTGATACTTCAGGAGAGGGCCACAGGTGTGGGATGAACCATACATTGGGGGTGAGACAGAGCATTCCATCTGACCTTTGGACCTATCTGCAGGTAAAGGGCATTGTTTAATCAGAAAAGGGGATTGCTTTCAGCCTGGCTATACTATTGTTTTCTAGTTATTCAGTAGTCAAGGTTTACTATTTCAAATCTAGTTCTCATCTCAATGTCTGTATTTTCAAAATCTTTTGCCAGGCAATCATATTTATAAGGTTTTCCTATTTCATCTTCCCCAACAACCTCCCTACCCCTGGCCAAGCACAGAATCACCTCCAAAATCTTTATTGCGGATGTGCTGCACAGCCGCCAGTCCAGCACACCCAGCAGGGAGGAGGATGCTGCCCTGGAGCAGGTGAACCTCAGCCCAGGGCGGCCCCGGAGCAGGCCCAGGACAGGCTGGGGGCTCGGTGGGCCCGGTAGGAAAAGGCACCTTCTGCCGCAGCGGCCCTCGGGTGCACGGCAGCGGGGCCGCTGCCCGCAGCGCGCAGGGCGCTGGTCCGGCCCGTGTTAACCCGGGCCGCCGCTCCACAGGTGTCAGGGCGATTGAAAACCCGGCAGGGCCGGGCAGGGCCGGGCAGGGCAGGGCAGGGCATGCTCAGCGCAGGCGAGGAGGGGAAAAGCGCTGAGCCAGGGAAGAACGGAGCCAGGGGTCTCCTTGGGAACGTCCGTGTTCGGTGCTGCCCGCCCGGGGACCCCAGCCTGGCGCTGATGGGGCACTGCCCACTCCGCTGGGACCCGAAACCCTTGGCTGTGGGATAAATCCCCCTGAAGAGGTGGGAGAATCTCCCCCTCGGAGAGTGCAAGGCTCCCTCTTGGAGCTGCCAACCCTGTTTGGATCCATTCCTAAGTGCCAACCCAGAGCCTCGCAGCAGGAAATGCACCTCCAAAAACTCAGAGCAGCTTCAGAGCTTTACAGCAAATATCTTTCCTCCAAATGAATCAGAGCTGCCGAGGCTGGGTTCTGCTTCCAAGCCGTTTTTACGAGCAGCCACGGGGCAGATTTCCTTACAGACCTGATGTGTGCTGCTCTTGAATCCGATCGGGAGAGGGCAGCTCTCCTTCGCTCTGCGCACGGCTGCATCCCACGCCTGCTAGCCTGGGGGAGTTTTAGTCCCTCCTGGTGACTTCTGCAATTATCTGCTTTCTTTTAACCGGCTGGGTTGAAAATCCCAGCTCTTCTAAGCCAACATCTCCCCGCAGACGTGTAGAATTTAGAAAAAAAAATACTTAAGTAAAAAAAAATCTGAAAAATTTTAGAAAAAAATCACTAAAAATCCATTAATCCCCTATAGCTGCTGATCTCACCCAAAAATGTGATGGCATCGCACGGCTTTGGTAGAAGCATCTCTGATGGATGCACCCACTGCCATTCATTCAGTCAGAAACATTAACAACAGAGCCAGCCTTTAAAAATTGATTACAATTTTCAGAAAGCTGTGCATTGCTTCCTGAGCCCTGGGGCTGAATTTTCCAAGAAGTGCTCCATAATCTGGAGAGTAAGAAGGGTAATTTTATCCTTTTAAAATTTAAGTTTTGCCTGTCACAAGCAGTTGCCAAAATGATGGTGCTTTGCCCAATCTGCCTCAAAAGTGCCACCCTGCCTTGAGTCACTGGGGAGCCTGGGGGGCTCCTCCAGTCACTCTGGGGGATTTGATTTCTCCTGCCCATGTTGGTCTCCACTTGGGACCTTTGGCAGTCTGGTTTTGTGGTGGAAACACACAAAGAACCTCCATCCCAACACCTCTGTGGATACTGGCTGATCCTGACCCCTGTGTCCAAGGGGGAAAACATCCCCATGAGCAGCTCACGGTGTTTGCTGGGTTTGGGCAAGAAGAGGTGTTGGGGGATCTGGGAATTTTCATAACTGGGAATTTTCATAATGAGAATTTTCATAACTGCTGGCTCAGCTGTGCAAAAAAAAAAACCCAACTTACCTAACGCAGCTTGCAGCTGAATTTGTAGGTGGGAGAAGCTCTCCAGGAGACAGGAGCAAGCCAGGAACAACCCCATCTCAGTGGGGATGGGGCTGACCCTGGGGGTTTCCAGCTTCTCTCTGGAGCTGGTGATCACCTCTGCAAAGCACCCACTGCCATTGGAGCCAGGGGCTCAAAAGCAGCCCTGGAACTGCTGTCCTTTGGTACAAGCAGGCAGCAGCCATGCAAACAGCCTGGGCTGGGTTTTCTGCCTTCTGTGACTCGGGAGTTGGTTTCTTCTTTTCTTGTCTTGGCTGACAGAATGAAGAATGTGATCTGAAAGGAAACCAGCTGCTCTGGGAACCCAGGGAAGATGCCTTAGGTGCATGGGGGAGTTCTGCACCCAGAGAAGGGGAGGGCTTTGGCTCCATGGTGGGCAGGGGTGCAAGGAGATGCTTCATCTCAGCCTGGATTTTCAGCCAGCTGGGATTTATTGTTGGTCTGTGCTCCTGCCTGGGACCTCCCTCCTCACCCTGGGGATCACTGCACTTCACCAGAAAACACCCAGCCCTGCAGGGTGCCACTGCCCTTTCCTGCCCAGGCTCTGCCCTCCCAGTAATGCCAGGGCTGTGTTTGAAGCTCGGGGAGGAGGTGACAGCCCCTTGTTAATATATTGGTGAATGTTTTGAAGGACAAAGCCCCAGATCTGACAGTGCCCAGCCCTTCTCTACTTATCCTGGGGTTTGTGTTGATGTGTGAAAACTAGTGGTAGTGGAGAGGCACATTCAGAAATAATTTCTTTTTTTCTGCCATTGTATTTGGCCTTTCTTGTCCTTGGTGAATTCGCCTTGTACTCGTGATACTCTCCTACAAAGGATGCTAAATCTTTTTGAATGAAAGCCCAGACTGTTGCATCCCCCAGTTTGCAGCACTGAGCATTCAAAGGGCATCACCAAACACAGGAATGAGGTGGAGAAGGGTTTCTGCAAAGCCCAACTGATCTGCAGCCACCTGTTTTCCACCAGCACCTCAACCTGAGGGCTGCACTTGCCATGGACCTGCTTTAAAGTGGGTGCTGTGCTTTGTATTCCGTTAAATGAATACAAGAATCAAATTTTCTAGCTACATATTTATTCTCTCAAGTACACTCCTTACGGGCGTCACAATATGAACTTACATATAAAAACACACAAATACTGTATATATACATATATATATATATATCATACATCTACAGTGAGCTGGAAAGAAGCAAGTGGCTCATAAGGATTAGCCCTGCTCCCGGGAGAGGAAAGGCTGATTTCTGGTTTTGACCCAATAAATATGTGTCACAGGGCTGGAGTGAAGGGGAAACATTGGCAGCACCTCTGTGCTTTTCAGCATATTAAGATGTCACCATGCTTTGATTGAAAAAAAAAAAAAAAAGGCAAGCAAGGCATGAATAATAAATAGAGCAACATGCAGCTGACTTCAAGGGAAAACTAATTTCCCTGGGGCTTGCTCCACTCCATATACATTAAAATCTCACCTGCTTTGACAGCTCTGTGACCTGAAGAGAGATGCTGAGAAATGTGGTGTTCAGAGCAGAGCCTGGCCAAGGTCCTGCTCCCAAACATGGCTGGGGTTTCTTTTCAATGCTTTGATCCCCCTGCCAGCCATGGCTTGCTCTGCCCGCGGGAAGGAGCCGCAGCAGTGCCAACCTAGCTGAAATTATGTTTGACTTTTTTTTTTTTTTTTTTTTTTTTTTTTTTTTATATGCAGCCCTCAAATTTCTGTTGGGCTGCCTGAAGGGTGCGCTTTGCTGGTGTTTTCTGTCCTGCTGTGGGACAGTCCATGTGATGGGGCTGCCCTGCTGCAGACCTTGCTGGGGCAGGGTGGGCACAGGGATGGGGCGTGGGGTCAGGCTAGGACTGAGCATCAGATGCAGCAGAGGAGAGGGGACAGAAGGCGGGTATCACCCAAGGAGATGTTTTTCTCCCACCCTCAAATAAATATGGAATAAATGCATCTCCCCTCACTTTCTGCTCCCCCCACAGCCTCATCCTGCCAGCAGAAGGATTTACAGCGGCTTCCACACCCTCTGCACCCTCTTGAATTTCCATCACTTGTGCTGCTGGACTCCAGAAGAGCTGTCACTTTGTGTGAGCGTGGCACGGGTCCATATCCTTGGGTTTTCTCTTTTAGTTCTCTGCTCATTTGGGCAATGCTTGACCTGGTGCCTTTCATCTCGGATAAATTTCCACCATAACAACGGGGGCTGGTCTGATGTGGGCTGTCCCAGGTGGTGGCACATCCCGGCACGCTGGGACAGCGCGGTTTCCTCCCCAGCTCTGTGGATGTTTCTGGCACCTGGGGTCTTTGGGTGTAACCAAAGCAGGTTCCTGCGTGCTGAGCCCCATGCCAAGGGAAATGTGGGCTTTCCTGGGGTCAGCACTCTTGGGTGGCACTACCCTTGTTTGCTCAGACAACACTGCAAAGCCAATGACCTCGTTACTGCTTTCTTCCTTACTGAGTCACTCCCGAGCTCATTCCGGCAACTTTGCTCGTGCCACTGACTAATTTCTCCCGAACTCTTTTTTCCTCCACTCTGGCCTTTCAACTGGAAAAACGGGACGGCCGTGGGTAGTGGTTGGGGTCGGCTATTCCGTTTTGGATCCCGTTTTGGAGGTTATCGTGTGCGGTGTAGCTGCGGCTGCTGCCGCAGGTCTGAGCCCCGTCTGCCGATGAGGCCGTGGCGGGACTCGAACCCGGGTCTCCCCCTCCCCAGGCCGACGCCTTTTCCCCTCGCCCACTGCCGGGGGGCGGGGCGCACCCCCCGACCCCGCCCTCGCCCCGCCCCCGCGCGGGCGCGCCTGACGACAGCTGCAAAGCAGTTTTTCAGCAGCCGCAAGTGAGGTGAGTCGCGGCCCCGCGGCGCGGGGGGGGTCGGAGCCCCCCCGGCCCCTCAGGCCGGGCCGGGGCCGCCGGGACGAGCGGCGGGGCCGCGGCCGCTCCCCCGCCCCGCCGGGGCCGCGCCGCCCGCGCTCCGGGGCCGGGCGGGGCGGGGGGCGCGGGCGGCGGGGCCGCGGGGCGGGGAGGGGCGGCCGGCGGCCGCAGCGGCGGAGCCCGCGCCTCCCCCCTCGCAGCCCGGCGCGGTGAGCCAGCGCTGCCCCCGGGGGCCGGGGGCGGCGAGTCCCCTCAGGGGGCGGTGGCGGGGCCGGGCTCGGGCTGCGAGCTTCCCTCCCGCTTCCCTCCCGCTTCCCTCCCGCGTCCCTCCGCAGGGTCCGGCGCAGCGACCCGGTGACCCGCCGTGCCAGCCCGCGGCCTCCGCGCTACCTGAGCCAATGCTAGATCTGGAGGTGGTGCCCGAGCGCTCTCTGGGGAACGAGCAATGGGAGTTCACCTTAGGTAAGTGTGATCCTTCCCCCGGCCCGGCGCTGAGCGGGTCCCTCGGCATCCGGCGTCCGTGAGGACTCTCCCAGCGCTCTCGGGGAGTCGGGGAGAGAAAGGGAGCGAGAGCCAAAGCTCGCCTTCCGCTGTCGCTAAAAATACTAAAGTACGAGCTTTAAGGATTTCCTTGTCGTTCATAGTTTCACCTCTAGCTTTTGCGTGCCGACTTGTGCTTTGTTTATCTGATTGTGTGCTTTCATCTGCTCGTTTGCTTTCTTTTGTCTCGCCCTGTAAGACTAGTCATTCTTTTAAATAACCCCGAAAAGAGGAAGCATGAATGTGCTGATTGTCACCTGAATATGTGTCAGGTGATACTGGCAGCTGCAGCTGTGCGCTGATACTTACTGTAAGTGCTGTGCTTTTCTGTACAAACCCTTCATAAACATGAGTCGAGTTTCACAATTTCTTTGTGTCGCTGTTGGGTTGCGAAATAGTGGAGAAAGTAAACTTTGGAGATATTTTCTCAGGGTTGGATAACAAGTGTTTTTCCCCCCAATCACTTGTATTTTTTCATCGTGTTGAGTAGTCCTTCCCTACCAGTTATTGCTCTAACTACTGTGATGAGAAAGAACTTTCCCCAGCTGATGCGAATTTGGCTGGTGCCAAAGTGTCAGGCAGGACACTTAAATGAGCAGTTGAAACGAGATGATGTGGATTCTCCGGGTGACCTGTGTTTTCAAGCAGATATTGGTAGTTGTTAAAACTCTCAGAAGGTACTGTCGATGTCACTTTTCTGAGTGGCTGTGTGACATGTCAGTGTTGGTCTGTTTTATTTCTGTTTTCCATTGTTGCTGCGGCTCTGTGTGAAGTTCATGGTGATGGGAGTTCGGTGGATGTAAACTGTCTGTCACCCTCGGTGTCTGCCTGAACTGGAGTTACACTTGGGCTGCTGCTCTTGTCACCTGTGACACCAGGGGACAGACTGTTCCTAAGGACACTGTTACACACTTGCCCTGACCTAGGTTGGACCTAAGGAGTGCTGCTGTGCCTTGGGGTTATTTATATGAAACCCATCAAACACAAAGGGCTGTTTGTGCTGCTGTGACTCCAGTCAAGTACAACTTGATGGGGACAGGGCTCAATGGCTTTTGGAGGCTAATTATAGCACCTCAGGTCCACCCTGGAAATCTTGGTGAACTCCTTGTACCCTAAACGTTCTGTGCTCTCAGCTTTGTGTGACCTTCTGCCATCCTTTAGTGCCTGTGTTACCTGGGGAAAAGCAACCTCCAACTGCATACCCTGACTGTCTTCATAAATACAGAGTACCAGCTCCCCTCCATTCTCCATATCAAAACAAGCAAAGGAAAGAGAAAATGTTCTTCCTGTTCTCAAGGAAAGCCTGTTAAAGCAGTCTCATGGTTAAAGTTTTCCAGTGTCTCCGTGTATGTGCACGCACACACACATGCATAGATGTGAGAGGGAGGAAACTCAGCTGTATTTCTTGCAGTAAACATAGCCACCACGTGATGTGTCTCATATATAATTAGCATGACCTGCTGGTGCAGAGCAGGAGGCTGAGTAGGTATTAGGATACTTTGTCCTGCACCAGCGATGGTGTGTGGAGGCTGTCCCTGCTGACAGAGCTGTGGTAGTGGTAGTGCTGGTGTAAATGGGACTCTCACTGCCAGCGCTGTTCTACTCATTATTGTTTAGCTCTGCTCTCAGCAGAACTAATGGCAGTATTCCTGAACTGCTGCTGACTCTGGCTTCCAGTACTGTGCCCACAATGGAGATGACTGAGGGGAAATGCCAGGAAAATTTTGTACATGACTTTTTGGATTCTGTTTCTGGCTCCAGTGTTGACTCACTATGTGACTAGAGCATAAAAAATTTACCCAAGACTGAGTTAGATACCTGCGCCACTGCACCTCTTGGGCTGCATTCCTGCTGTTTTAAAGGAGAACAATTAAATACTTACTCTGTAGTGCCTACAGCTATATTATTCCTGTTTGAGATGTATAATTTCTAAGGCATACTGGCATTTCTCTTGGGCTTTATACTTTCTTTTTCCCACCAAATTTGATGTATCTTTATTTAATGCATTATGATTCATCATAGATTTTCTTGTATTTTTCTCTTAATTTTTATTCACTTCTCTGTCCCCATCCCTTCAGGCCACACAGTCTTAGCATAGGCTGATGCTTCAAGCCATGATGTTCCTGACCAGTGTATGTGAGAGAACTGTCTTGTGCTGCTTGTATCACCCCAGCATTTAGAAGAGGGAAAGGTCTGTGGCAGAGGAACCCTAGCACTGGTCTTTGTGGGCATTACTGCCATGGCTCAGTTTGGTTGGCTGTCTGATGTGCTGGAAACCATGTTTGCTTCCCCATTCCTCCTGACCGATGAGGAAGGGAAAAAGAATTCTTTGTTTTCCTCTTTGACTGCAAAGGCTGACGAATGTTGAAGAAAAAGGGGATGTTGTGTGTGAGAAGACTGGAGAAAATAACCCATTTTTTAATTCCTCCTTTGACTTTCTAGAAGCAAATGGAGGCAAAGGGAGGGTACTGGCTGTTCAACACATTTTGGGTCCTGTAAATTGTTCCTGGAGAACTTGGGTTGCTCACTGTAGCCCTGCTAAGCAGCTGCATGACCAAATCTGTTTGATTCTCAGTGACTGAAAACTGAACCAAGCCATTGCTTGCAGCCTGAGAAAGCTGTGAGTAAGAGAGTCACATGAGCCATCTGTTTGCACACTTAGCAGCCCAGCATTGCATCAGTTTACGTCGGACTCGGCGTTTCTGCACTTCTGGAGCCGGGTGCTTTTTGACTGAATCCTCACGGGCTGCTGGCACCATTGGCCTGTGGGTCCTGTCAGCTGTGCTGGCTGGGCTTCAGCCTGTGCCACTGGTTTATTTTTTAACTGAGCCCATGGTCTTAGCTCTGCAAGTCTTTTATGAATACTGACTTAGAACATGGGATTTGTACTCTTCAGTCAACCTTACTTTTTTTTCTGGATTCATACTTTTTGTTAGGTTGAGAAATGTGGAACTTTTCCAGCAGCATCTTTGATCTTAGCTTCTTGCTGCTATTCATGTTTCTATTCCATTTTGAAAATATTATCTAATACATAATAACTGTCAACTTCAAACTCTGCTGCCTAGACTACAAGGCAACTGCTGTTTCCTAGATAATAGGAAACAGTGCTGCTTTATTGTGTGGCTCTGCATTTTAATTTCATTACCGTTATTAAAATAATAACTCTCTTTTACTTAATATTATCTGCTGATATATAATTTCTAGCTGCAAACCAAATTGTCCCCAAGATTATGGGCTAAGGTGAAAACCAGTTTTGCAGACAGGTTTGTATATGGTATTTGGAAATCGAATCACTGTAGTTCTAATCTGTACATCTCTTTTACCAAAAGTTTATTTCCTCATTTCAGCAAAGCTGCAATATATGGGCATGACAATGAGAATTATGTTTTTGGGGTTTTTTTTCAGTGTTATGCCATTATTACTTTAAAGCAGTACCCATGGTGAGCTAGGTGTGTATGTTATAAATATATATATGGAAAGAGAGAGTTTTCTCACTTTGATACTGTGGATAATGTCTAAAAGGTGCTTTAAAACATGACATATTGTCTGAGTTTGATTGCTGTAGCAAGTAAATAAAAGTTTGGAATGTAATAAATGTAGGTTCTGAGGTAAATTATGCCTTATCAGGCCAACTTTCCAAACATTTAAAAACTAGAAATAGAAAAGGACAGGGCAAGGAATGGAAATAAAATGTCAGATAACTAATCTAAATTGAGTTGCAGCAATTAGTAGGAAAATAAAACTTCACAATTATGAGCTCATAACCTCACTTTATAAATGCCTGCTTTGAATCCAGGAATGTGATCACATTTCATTTGGAAAGGCAACAGAGGTTTTTAGTGTGATAAATGATGAGATGGTGTGATGCTGTTTTTTCTGCAGAATCACCTGTTCCATTCTGCTTTCAAAAATATGTAATTGTAAAGATACACACTAAGGAAAGAAAAAAAGCCCTTGAAACTGTAAGAGAGGCTGAGTGGCTCTAAGTGTATTGCCTCAATTGAACCAAATTTTTAGTATGTCTATCCTGTCTGTAAAGTGAGAAGATAAAGTTTCTTCCTTGACACAAGTAGAGCCATATCAGCAGCTCATGTGGCCTCTTAGGTTTGTGGAGAATGATTGCTCTGTGTTAGTATTTATATGTGTCTGGTATGAATACCCAGTGCTCCATCAAGGTTAATAAAGTGTGTAATAAAAGGTGTTTCAGGAGCCTATTGGATGTGTATAGGAGTGCCCTAGCCACCTTTAGTGGAGTTTGATACGGGCTATTTTATCAGTTATTGGACTGATGACACCAAAAAGCAGAAAATTTTGTGCACAGGCTGTGGCAAGCTCTTTGCTTTTTCTTCTTAAACTTTGCTGTTTAATTTTGTGTCTAGAGATACTTTTTTCCTACATGCCTAACAATTGGTAGATAAACAATGACTTTTCTGTTTCCAAACACCAGGTCTCTGCTGATACCATGAGTCAAGTCAGCTTGTTTGTTGACCACATACCTTTCTGTTGTAACTCAGTGTTTACTGATGGTGGTTTGGTTACCTTATGTGTAACCTTACTGTGAAAAATCTTTGTTGGTTTCTGCACTGAAGAAATACCTGTTTTTATTTCCAGGAATGCCGTTGGCTCAGGCTGTAGCAATTCTTCAGAAACACTGTCGCATTATCAAAAACGTCCAGGTTCTCTACAGCGAGCAGGTGAGCAGGGCATGGGCTGGCCAGGAAAGGCACATCTTGGTGAATGAAGACATGCTTTGTGCTCATGGACATATTGTGAGAGCTGTGGGGCTATTGGAAATTGAGCTACACCAAATTATTGCCACCACGTGAGGGATGCAGCTTTTACAAGTTTCTTGTCAGATGTAATGATCCTCAGCACAGCAGTACAGTGATTTAACAACTGTCAGTTTTGTATATGCAGTGGAGGAGTGCCATTGTTTTTCCTTTTAGAAATGAAATGTTATGTAATTAGCTGGACAATTTAATTCTAGTCTATTTACTTTATCATTGTGAAGTGTTGCTGAAGTTTAAAGAACTGAATCACTCATTACTTTCTGCTTATGTGTTTGGTCCAGTGGTGATAAGCCACTTCTGCACCTTTTCTCTGTGTCTGCAAATTTGTCTGCAGAAAGTAGGTACAGTGATTTAAGCCAGCTACAAATGTCTTAATCGTTCTTCATAATGAGCATTAAGTTCCTGCTATGTTTGACTTCCATCAGAAAGGGGACTAGAAGTAAAACCCTTCTGCTAGATCAAGCAAAATGTGTTACTCTGATGGAAGTGGAAGGGGACAAAGGAGTCTCAGATGTCTCAAAGGACTCTCCAGATGTTTTATGTGTGATGCCCTTTAATAAGATGATATTCATATGTTGCAAATTACAGCTCTGTGCATCAGAAAAAAAGCAGAGTCTATACAATGTTAGTTTGTATCAAAATAAGGATTCAGGCCTTGTGCATTTGCAGTGAGTACTGAATGGCTAAGAACAACCTTGACTCTGGTGTTCAGTGCTGGATACGTATTTCATGTTATTACATGAATTATCTTTTTTTTTTCACTTCATGTGGATTTATGGGTTTTCTGATGACTGATTTGCAAATCTGGCTCCTTGTGATTAATGCATGGGAGCATCTGTCTGGAAGTGAACACATTCCTTGTTTTTTGTATTCTTTGGAGGGTTTTGGTTTTTCTTACCACAATGCGTTTGAATTTTTTCTGGAGTTGTTTAGATAAAGGATGAGATTGCTGTTCCACTCAGATTGTAGAATCACAGAAGGATTAGTGGTTCAGTGCTAGTAAGCAGAGGAGTATCACTCTTTGGTTTTTTTTACACCTCTTGGAAAGTCACATTGTTCTTGCCTGTGTACACTAAACTTCTGTTCTGGCTGCAGAGGGCAGTGTTTTGGGTTTTTTTTCCCAAAATGTAATAAATGTAAAGATGTTTTAGCACCTGCATAGTCTAACAAAATAGTTCTTCCCATCTTTCTGGAATAGTTCTGATGATTATTTTTTTCCTGTACATTATTGCAATTCAGTGCCTGATATTTTTTTTTTTTCACACACTGCTCAGGGCCTGCATTTGACTGTCTGGCTCTGTCCTCACCCCTGTGCAGAGTGTCATGCATTTCATTAGCAGCTGAGCACAAAGAGCTCAGTTCTTAGAAGATTCAAAGACTTAAATTAAATTTGCCATGCACAACTTCTATCTAGAAAAACTGTACCTGAACAGCCTTCATGTTTTTCTTATTTGCCTTGTAAAAGAATGCCTTTGAGCACTGTGATCAAATGTTATTTAAAGCTGTTGCGTCTCTAAATTTGAATTTCTGATCCTGGAACTCCAGCAGTGAGTATTTCCTTTCAAAAATTTATATGGCAATTAAATGCAATTAGATCTGCCCATGGTGCTCTCTTTAACTTGACATAAATGGGATGCCCAAACTGTGCCAAAAAAGCTTGATGAATCCTTTTCTGTGAATAAAAGAATTTTAACTCATTTTTGGTCAGTTTAAGTGGGGTACTAATTGCCTTTGTTTTCCTGAGTTTTTTCCTCCGGATTGTGGTTGATGGGATTGTTCAGTGATAACAGTTTTTACTGCATCTTTGTGTAGATTAGCAGTATAACTGCAGATCTGTGGTGCTTCCTTCAGGAAGATCTCTCCTGTTGCTTCTTGGCATCATCTTTCATACTTGAGGTTCTGTTTTGTGTATTAAAAGTCATGTGAACTAAATTTATGCCCTTGAATCTTTCCATGTATTAGAAAACATGCCAGCATAGAACAGAAGCTATTTGCTGTGCTAATGATCAAGCTTTTCCTCAGATGTTTAGGGGTTTTTTTTTCCATCCACTCAAAAGTACTTGTAATGCTCTCATTAATTTTGGAATAACCTTGTGAAAACTATTTAGAAACCAATGCTTCAGTTCTACACAGAGCCATAAAAGTTTGTCAGCAAGAGTGAGGTGCCATCAGTTGATGGCATTGTGTGAAATGTTGTGAAAGTCTCATTTAGAACAGAGTTGACACAGCAGATCACTGGTGTTCAGGAAAGATGGGCTCAAACTGGACCAACTTCAGGAAAAGCTACCACAGTGATCCAGAGGAGCAGGAAACCTGTGTCAGAGGGGATGGAAAGCCCCATGGCTTGTTTTAACTTAGTGATGTGAAGTCTAGGACCTGATTACTTGGCTATATGGTTTGGGAAGGGGTGGGACATGCACATGGAAATGCTCAGGAAGTATCAAGGCTAGAAGACAGTGCTGATGTGAGAAAATTGAAGATGAGAATTGGGCTTTTGACAGTCAAACCCCAGAGCTCCTCTCAGTAGAGCAAAGTAAGATAGCATATGCTTAATTCCTGAAAAGGCTGTATGTGTGGCTGTCCACTTTAGAAGCCTTTATTGCCCCAGTTGTCCATCCCCATTCTGTCTTCTGCTAGGAAACTGCCTGGTGCAGTTCTAGGACAGGAATCTTGCTGCCTGCCTGCCATTGAACCTTTTTTCTCCTCTGACGAGACAGCTGTGGGGGAGAGAGCATTTTGAAGCAAATGTGCTTTAGATGGTACATGATCAAAAAGCTGAACTGGGGCCAAGTGACTGTGTCTGTGTGGATTGCACTGGTAGAGCAGAGAGCAGCTTTCCCAGTGGCCCAGCAGACTGAGAGGGTGTAGAGCCTATACAGACACCAGGAAAGCCAGTGGAATGTCTCCTATTGACTCCAGCAGACTGCAAATTAAGCCTTCAGTTGTTATGATTCACAGTAACTAAGGAAACCTAAATTCACAACATGAGAGTCTGAAGCCTTCCTTTTGAGGCCTAAAAAAGGCTGTGAGAGTTTGATTTTTGAAGTGGAAAGCCATCTCTTTGTCAAGCACATGCCTGGTTTTGATGTGAGACTTGGTATTTTTGTGCACCAAGAATGCAACAGAGGCTGACTCTTCATGATGTCTCTGATGCTAAACTGGGAATATTAATTTTCAAGGTGGGGTTTTGTTTGTTTTTCTTTTTTTTTTTTTTTTTTTTTTTTAGTGTGGTTGGGGATTATATTGTTTTGAGTTTTGGTTTTTTGTTTTTTCCTCCACTTACAGTAATGGACAAAGTACTCTTAGAAGTTTTTGCAGGACACAGTTATTATACAGGCACTTCTATTTCATTTCATAAGGAAACTGAAGGGTTTGAGAGGTTTGGCCAAATGTATTTTAGTTATGCTTATTAATTGAACAAGTGATTGTTTTCTGAGGTAGTTTTGTTTTTCCAAAGTAACCAATTTATACTTTTACACTGATGTATATATTGACAAAGAAGTCTTAAAATTAAAAGCCTAACAGCTTTTTTCTTTGTTTTACAGTCACCTCTTAGCCATGACCTCATCCTTAACCTGACTCAGGATGGAATCAAACTGCTGTTTGATGCTTTCAATCAGAGACTTAAGGTAATAAAACACCGCTCCTGCAAACAGACAATGCACACCAAAACCCTGGGATGTCTTGACACTTAACAGAGCATAAGTGGCTCCTGTAGACATTTGTCTTACATAGAGTGCTCTCCTGTGATTACGAGCTGCATTTCTTCAGTTTGGGATTTAAATCTTCATTTATGGAAGTGAGGCACCTTACCTGTGCTCTGGGGATGTACAAATGCCACAGGAGTGTGATGGTGCAGTGTGGTCTCACTCATCTTGTCTCGAGTGGCACAGAAAGTGCACAAGGCCCTTACTAAAGCTAAACCTTGGGTTTGAAATCAGATCATCATTATTGCAAACCAGACAGTGTTGTTTTTTGCCCAGGTTGTTCCTTTATCTGGGCTGCCATTTTATTTATGAAGTTAAACTTCCTCCTATTCATAGTTTGCATTTAAGCTAGCTTTGCAGAGTACTTGTGTGGCTGTGAGCGTGTGATTCCCCCCAGAAAACCACATCGAGGCCTCTGGTGAGCAGCTGGCTCCTGCACTGACTTCAGTTTGTTCTGGATGAGTTTTGATCGTTGCAATTGGTGTCTTCAGTTCTAGTTTTGTGCTTTTAGGTGACCAAGAGTTGATGTGCATCTCTCAAGGATGCTTAGTGTAGTTAAGATGCAAAATACAAGGCAGGCTGGTCACTGCCTTCTCATGCCATTTATCCTTGCAAAGTACCTGTAATGGAAGTGGTATTTTTTATCCATACAAAGTGGGCAACTGTGGGACTGTAGAGGTACGACTGCATGGGTAGAAAATTTTGAAAACCTCTTAACTGAAGCCTTTAAAATAGCTGTGTGTAACTCCTTAGTTATTCAGAGTGGTCCTTTCAGCCAGACCAGCTGTGCTGAACAGTTGTCACTGATTCTCACCTGGTAGGTGTAAATTTCTCTGTGACAGAAGTGTTTAGGTGTTGATTTGGTTAATTGGGTGAGAATGAGCTGCTCTAACTGCTGTGCTGCTTGACATGTGAAAGCAGAAGTGTGGAGTTAAGTGTGATACTAAAAAATTGAATGCTTACAGTTTAGCTAAGTCTGGAATATGGTGCTCACATCCATACTTGCAGGGTTTGGAACAGTGGTAGGTGGAGCCCTCTGCCCTTTACTCACATCTAAAATAAAACCAGCAGAAAAATACCACTCTCCAAAGTTCAGCCATTGCTTTATCCCAAAAATTAATGTAGGAGAGAAGCACGTGCTGTCAGCTGAAACTCAAGCTCTTTGTATATATATGAAGTGGTTGAATAGCAACCCAGATTAGTTGTTGAAAGTACTTATTTCTCTAAGAATAGCTGTAACACCACGGTATGCTTGTATTTTTCTAAAAAAATTTATATTATAAAAATACACATTTTGAAGAAAATTTTCAGTTCAAATTGAGCTCAGCTGAGGGACAACTGAGCACTTTTTCCCCACATTGCTGTTTGTAATTGCCTTATGGTAGTTTCTATTCATGAAGTCATTCTATAATAATGGTATTCTTGTTTTTAACAAGGTTTTGAATTTGCTTATTCAGAGTGTGTATGTGGATTCACAGTTTTTAAGAGCATATCTTGAAAATTCTTTGTCAGCTGTATGAAATCTTTTCTAACTGGATGTAATTCTGCAGGAGACTGAATTCAAAGTGGGCATTATCATTTCAAGTACATGGCTTGCTGACTGGCTTTTTTTGGGGAATGTTGCAATCCTGTAGTGTTTTTGAGGTGCTGTAAGTAATGTATATCATGTCTCTTCATCCCCAGTTTCTGAGGGTCTGATTTTGTTGCACCCAGTGGGTTAAGAACCAAGCAAGAGCTTTTCTTGCCTTTCTGGATTTCTTGCCTTTTTTTTTCATCCTTGCTTTTCTGTATTTAAAAACTAGTTTTAAAGAAAAAATAGAAACCCCGAACTCTTCTGGTATGTATTTCTAGGTTTGTTTCAAAAATAAAAATAATACAGGAGAAGCAATCTCTTCTGTTTTATTGTGGTTCAGTGGTCTAGTGTTACTTCTGTTTGTTTGAGCTATGAATAGTCAAGCTGTGTGAATGCATACAGTGCTATGAAAACTTATACTTGTAAAAGTGTTCAGAAAACTTTCTAGAAGAAATCCAATGGTATCAGTTCAGAAGTGAGCAACAGCACTTGTTAAAAGGCACAGTAGGTGTAAAGTAAGTAATGCCTGTTTTTTAGGATGGTGACTGTGTTTTCAGTGTTGCTCAGCAGCAGCAAAACTGGAAAAATCAGGAGGCCTTTATTCTTTGTGTGTTATTTTTTTTTTAAATGCACACTTGCTAATAAATTTGTCTGTGAAAGAGATTGAAATACAGGGTACTAAGATGGAATATCTTGGCAATTCCAAGGAAGCTGGTGCAGGAATAAAGTCAGCAATATTCCTAAGAAGTTTCCTCCCCTTTTTCAGGGAGAAGGGGGAAAGACTCACCTTCAGGAGATGTTGCTGATGTGAATTGGTAGATCCAGGACCAGGTCCTGAAAGCAATTTTAGCATTAGGGTCTCTCATGTCCTCCCTCTGAGGTGGAGGAAGAGTTGGCTTTCATAGCATTGGTCTGTTATTGCTGGTAATAGACATCTGAACATTTTTGTAAGTCTTGGTAGTGAGTTCCTCACACTCACAGTGAGTGTGAGGAAACATCTCCTTTTACTCATTTACAGCAACTGTCTTCTGACTTTGTAGTGAACCCATCACTGAGCAGTCCTTGGTCTTCTCAGTTTGTTCTTTGCACATAGAATCACACTGATCCTTTTGTCAGCGTGGCTGCTGTAATTTAGAAAATATTTTTTTCTCAAGTGCTCTGGTCTGTTCTTCATTATGACATTCATGACTTATGAGATCCTTTGACTACCATTAATTTTTGCTAAGTTTTACTCGTTTATTCCTCTGCTGTTGGTGAAAAGAAATGTTGACCTGAGTTGGTCTGTTTGAGTCTAGGGAAGAGGACTGTTGGCAAACTGGTGCCTGTTGGCTGCTGTCAGGGTGTTTCTCTTGGGGGAAACCACATTTGTGCCACTGCAGTTCTTTGTGCACTGCTCCTGGTGGTTCAGCTCATCCTTTAGTCTTGCACCATGCAGTTTTGGTAGAACTTCAGGAGGGTGCCCAGTGCACACAGCAGTGGCTGCAAAACGAGATCTGGGGTGGGGCTGGTTCTCTCTATTTTCAGAAAAAAATTTGTGGAGGGAAAAGATGTGCAAGAGCACTAAAAAAAAGTAAAATCAGTACTAGCTTTTCATAAAAGTAGCCTTTGTTTTTTAATAGACTTTAACAGTAAAGGAAATCTGGACATGTTAACTGAACTGCACTTGAATTAAAATACTAGATAACTAGGTTTTTCCAAGAAGCATAATTCCAAGTGTATTTTATTTAGAAGAAGAATGTTTGTTGTCTTGTTGATTCTGCCAAAATGTTAATTTGTTACTTGCTTTGTGCCCTACTTGTTGCTTATATTTTGAAATGCCATTAAATGTTGATTTGGTTTTTTTCCTAAATATAGATAGAGGTAGTGGTTTAAACATGGCAAGTTGTTTTATTTAGGGTTATTTGCTGGGCATCTCCCAAAACCAAGACTTCCTTCTCGGTGATATTTTTAGGTTTTAAAGCCACACTTGGTAGCAGGCTCTCTGGGAAATTCTGCTTTATTCTCTTGCTGAAGAGTGTGTTCTGCCAGAATGTGCCAATGATTTGTTGGAGGATTATACAAAACAAAAAAGGTGGTTTACCTTTGCCTTACGGCGGTTATGAGCTGTATGTGTTTTCTTTTCCTGCTGACACAGGAACACGTATGTAAGGTGGAAGAAGCTTGTGTTTTTCCATGGCTACTTGCCAGAAATCATCTGCTTAAAGCCCAGTGTAGCCTCAAAATCCAGTGGCAGTCATGAAAATCATATGACATCAGTCTCAGATGCGTGTTTGCAGTAATGTATTCAGAACAAAGGATCCGGATCTAATGTTTTCTGCAGAGAGGAAATCTCCTTGGAATATTCAGTAAGGTTTAAAGCATTTACTGAATATCAGAACTGGATATTACTGCTTGCCCTGATTCCTCATGGGCTGCTCTTCTGATTATCTTCTGTAATGCTTGGCGAGGTTGCAAGATGTCTTAAGTATAATTGAAATGGGATATTACTGCTAAGCCTTGCTGTGTTCATCTTTTACTTTAGAAGAGCTGGAAAGTTACAGCAGTGCAGTCAGTGTAAGGACTTTGTGCCCTGCACAGGCATTCTTCAGGGTAATAGGAGCAACCCAAGGAGAATGGCCCATTGACATTCATCAGAGGATTCACTAATTAGCTAATCCTTGCTGTTGCTTTCCTTTGAATTTGTTTGACTAAACTTTGTAGAAATCAAGATGCTGATATGTCAGTGATAGTATTTCTTCCTGTGGGCAGTACTGATATACATGGAATGTGGGGGTTCTCTCCTGAACCCAGAATTGTTCAGTCCTTATTTCAGATGTGCAGTTGTTGAGTCAGTTTTTGAAGCTTGATCTCTGACACTGTGGTTTATCTTGGCAGAGTTCTGTAAGAAGGGGAGCAAGCAGCACTAGCTAGTCTTGCCTTTTGACAAGGATTTACCTCTGTAATGATTTGCAAGTGTCTAAACTATGGCAATGTTTCTGTTTCCTGTGTTTCAGGTGATTGAAGTTTATGACTTGACTAAAGTGAAGTTAAAATATTGGTAAGTGGTTTAAGACCTCCCGTAATTTCCTTTTGGTTAGGGTGGCTGGTTTTACTCATTTTTTTTTTTAATCCTGAATTAATTTTTTTTTCAATTTCTCATTTTAAAAATCAAAAATAACTTTCATAAAGGAGTGTGTATAATCATCCTTTCTTGAACATGGCACTCAGTTAAATTACTGGTTTACTCTTCAGTCTTGGAGACTTCTTACAATTTAGATGTGGTATTGCCATTACTAAATGTTTGTAGCATCTGTTTGGTTTCCTTCAGGCAGATTAATTTTGTTTACTTTTTCAGTGGTGTCCATTTTAACTCTCAGGCAATTGCTCCAACCATAGAACAAATTGATCAGTCATTTGGAGCAACACATCCAGGAGGTAAGCCAAAAAATTTCTGAGAAGCACACCTAGCCTGACAGACTTCTTTCTAGGAAACCTTTCCAGTGTGTCTGCCTAGAGCAATGTGTAGGCAGTTCTGTTGTCATATGATCTTGAGCTGTGTTCCAGAATGGTCATATTCTTACAGCTGGGAAATCATATAAAGTGTATTGTCAGTTCACTTGTGACTCTTTTTAAAAGTGAAATGGTGAGGCAGAGAGTCACTGGCACAGAGTGGTGTATTCAGATGTCATTAATGATCTGTTTTGAACTGCCAGTACCAGAAAACCATGATCTTTGTTGTTGATGCTGTTGTTGTTACATGTCCTTGTGCATGGTCAGCTCTCAAGCATCCTTAGGGATTGTGTATACCATGAGCACAGACATTTGAGCTGCTCTCTGTGCAGAGTCAGCCAGGGCTGTTTGCTCAGTCTCCATGCTCTGTGAATGTGGTAATACCCTTTGTAGGCAGGAGCAAACATGAGCTGTGTGTAACTGGCTTACACCTCCCTGAGCCCCCTCCTCTACTGGGGGCACTGGGGAGGTGTGCAGTCACTCTACGTGCAGCAGGAGCAGAAGCAGGACAAGCTTGTTTAACCTGGCTGAACCCACTCTGACTCTTGCACAGCCACTTGGCTGTTCACCATCTCTGCAGCAGGAAGAAGACTATCTTTAAGCTCCTTGTTTATGTATGAAAATGAAGAGTGTATTTCAGGGGGTTGTTAGGCTATGAAAACAAGCTGGTGGAGAAACTTTTGAACTTTATAATTAAACTGCCCAGGAACTTTCAAGAAATGGAGCCACAAACTGGCACAACAAGGAAGAACTTTACCTCCATATAGTCAAGATACCATTTCCAGAGCCTCATTTTCTATTTTTAGCTTAAGCCAAGTCCATTTGCAGTAGTCAGGCTGATCCCAAACAGGCGAATGTTCTTTGTGATGGATGGTGATTGCATATCCAGCCTTTGTCTCTGCTCTCTGCAGACAATCTCTTGCACATTACAGAATGGGATTTATTAACTGGGGAGGGTCATGTGGGTAGAGCAGTATTATTGCATAAAAGCCTGCAGTAGTAGGTGAATATCAGTTTGAGATAAATGAAGCTTGGAACATTTCTAGCTGTAATACTCCAAGGACCAAAATTAATATTTCTAAACTTTGGTCCTGACATTAACAGTTCCTCTTAGACAGAAGCTCTGAAATCTATGGTTAGATCTATTGGAAATGATATGTACAAGAAACTGTAGAAATAAAGAAGTGTAAAAGTGGTTCCATATCCTGGGTGGCTTATCATTTTTATTTGTTCTGTGATGATGGTTTATTTGCAAACATGTAGAAGTGGAGCACTTCCAAAATTGTGGTGTTATGAACTGTAGAAGTACATATCTAGACATAAGCATCGCCTGTGGTAGTGATAGCATATTTTATTCCTGCATAAAATAATATACAAGCACTTAAAAACATAGTTTGGCACCACGTGTCCTTGTGCTGAATTTGCAGATCTTGTGCATCTGTCATATTCAATTAAGAAGACTTGCACACTTGCTTCATCTGGTGATAGTTTTTCATAACATCTTTTCATCTAGTGACATGTAAATAAGAAAATGTATTTATTAAAATGCTGGCCTCTTATTACCATTTCACTAGTGCATTTGCTTATTCAAGTTTCCTCATTGGAAAAATACTTCTGCCATTAACAGCCTACTTAGCAGAAGTAAATGCTCTGTATTAAGTTTCCTGTCACAAACAGTTTGAACTCTATTATGCAACACAAGTTTTTGATAACTCTTTTTTTTCTTTGTGTTTTCTGAAACAGAAAAGGTGAAGAAACAATGGTTTTCAGCGTGGGGGAGGGATGGTGATGGTGTTTTCATGTCCCACAAAAATTGGAGCTGGGGTGGGAGGAGAAACCTTCCTCTTAATGTGAGCAAAGCACCAAATGCTAGGTTACATGAACGAAAGGAACATAACCATCCCTTTACTTCTCTGTGCTAATGCTCCTCCAAACCCCCAATGCAAGCACTTCAAATGTGTTTTGTTTCTTATCTCTGTTAACTAACCTGCACTAGAATTTCACTCAAAATGTTGTTTTTCACTTATAACCAAGGTGGTTGCAGCAGAACTTTCCAGCAACAGGATACAGTGCTAGTTTCAAAATAAATTTCAAAAGGTTAGCAACAGTTTTGTGTTGAAACCGACCTTCACTGAGCATTTTTGGTTTTGCCAGATCAGTGGTTTTAAAAAACAAAAGTCATCAGAAAAATCAATCAGCTTCATTACTTTTTGGCTAATGTTAGTTTGAAACATTGCAGTACCTTTGTCATGGGGCTTATTGAAATACAACTGCTTTGGAGGTCAACAGCTTCATCAAAGCCAAGATTTTTATCCCACATTTCCATGATTCTCTGACCTGACCTCCTCCTGGGAAGGGCTTGCTTTTGCCAGTGGCTCTATTGAAACCACATCCTGTCCTGAGTCCTCACGGATGTGGCTTTGTGCCAAAGTGCCATTCAGCAAGGATCAGGGTTGTGGGGTTGAACTTGAGTCATAAGGTACAAGAAAAAGTCCTCCTTCCCACCTACCACAGTGGCCTTGCAAGGATGGAGGGGGTTGCTGCGTTCTTGCTCTCTAACTCTTGGACTTCACCTTTCCCCTAAGGTGCCAAAAAAGTCTTGTGCTTGATACCAGTGAGAACTGACTTTTGGCTCTGCCTCTGCTTTTACTAAAGCTGTGTCAATTTTGCAGCCTTACTGGTGTTGGTGGCTTTGTCCTGTCAGCTCTACAGAAATATTTCCCAGCTGGTCACACTCTGCTGCCTTCCTGGAAGGCAGACCTCCTCCCTTTCCCCCACCTAGAGTGCAGCAGCAAATAAGCAATCTTTTTGCTTCTATCAGCAATTTTGAATGGAATTAGCACAGTACATGTGTGATAAGAAAATTTTAAAATAATAATACAAAAAATACTTACCTATCTATGGTTTTATCTAGTTCTCATGAGAGAACTTCCCAAGAATAAAAAAATTCCTTGCCCTTTAAACCTAAGCATCAACAAACATTGCAGGGGATGGGAACTGATGCAATTTGTATAATCAGATATCACACTTGGCATGACTAGGGGAAAAATAGTTCTCCAGCTGGCTGTGGGCTTTGGAAAAGATGTATCATAATTTATCACATGAGAGAGATTTGTATAATTTTCCTGCCGATCAAAACATTTCCCTCTCTCCACACGTTTTCCTTTCAGTGACAAGCATGGAAAAGACTCTTAGCCAGCACATTCTGTAGAAAAGGCAAATGATAACTTTTTGAAAGTTTAATGCTTATTGCTCAACTATTATTTTTCTATCCTGAGTGGCCTCACATTGTCCAGATACCCTGTGATACGTCTTTCAAGTTGAACATTTAAAAGACGCTGTGGGAGAGAGAGAATAAAATATTTCTTTATATGCATTTTCTCTCTATGCTGTGTCATTTTAAATATAACATCCTAAGAAAAAAGGGAATACTGAGCCTTTGGTATTCCTTTGGTAAAGTGGAAGAAAGCAGCTTCTCTTGTTAGAGGGTTTCTTTATTGTTTTAAGCCTCTGGTGTTTTCAAGCTGTCAGCTCCTGTGTGTTACTAGAACACTCTGTTCCCCCAGCGGCTACTGGGCACAGGTTGAAATTTGTAAAATCAATCTCAAAACAGTTCCCAAGCTCTCAGTCTTCTGGGATTGTTTTTTAGTCTTTCCACAGTCTCAGAAAACAGTATGTCTTGTTAGAGTAAGCACTGGGACGACATTTATTGTTTTTGTAGTTGATGTTGTGCAATTGATTGCAATGAATCAGGACATCTCGTGATGTGGTGACAGCTGGAAGTCTGTGCCTGCTGTAATTTATTAGTACTCATTGTGGGAGCTGACTGGTTGGCTGCTGTTTCTGGTGATGCTATTTTTAATTATTGTAAATGGCCTAGGACCTGTGTGTCTGAAGCATTTCCTCCTGCGCCGTGTCAGTGTTACCCGGGAGTGCACGGAGCTGACTGGGGCATGGGAGCTCCTCTTGGGAGGAGAGGTGGATGTGCAGGTCGCAGGGTGAGCTCTCCTTTGAACTGGCCATGTGTGAAAGGGGGAATTCTCAGTGTTCTGTGCACTTCTCTCTCATAGACTTTCTGGTTAATACTCTACAATGTTTTACATAACAATGAACATAATTGTTTTGTACCAATCGTGGCCATTTAAACTACTTGAGAGATATTAAGGTATAATTGATTGTCATGTTGTATGATTGTATTGTTAGGGATAGGTTAGTGCCTGCAGGCTTGCAGAGGCAACTGTAATGAATCTATGGTTTCTCTTATTGCTGTATTTTTATTGCATGAAATTAAAAGCACAGCCGTTACAGTCCAGTGTAATTGTATTCCTCCTGCATTCTGAGATGTTCAAATTCATTGAGGTGATGAAGGTGCTGTTTATGAACTGGAGAATTCTTAGATTATTTTGGTAACTCTGTTTCTACTTTCTTTTCCCTTTTAGTGTATAACTCAGCTGAGCAACTCTTTCACCTCAATTTCAGAGGACTGTCGTTTTCTTTTCAGTTAGACTCCTGGACTGAAACTCCGAAGTACGAGGTCAGCAATCATTCTTAGTTAATGGATGGTCTTTTTGCCTCTATGATACTTGCAAAGTATCACCTACATTGTGTCTTGCTGTCTTTTGCAAGCAAAAGAAACCAGTAATTTGAAAGGAATTGAACTCCTCTGTGTTCTTATTAATGCTATGTAACCATCTCAAAGTTAAAAATTTACTTCCTGTTGACAAAAGGTGTGTGATTAGGGGTTTTGCTTGCATCATGAACTGGGACTAGCAATTCTGTTGGTGAAAGGAGTCTTCTAAAAATATGAGTGCTGTCTATGCAAATACATTAATATTAAGCAATCTACTGGGAGGCTGTTCTTTTATCAGATATTTTTTAATCTCATTGAAGTGATTATGCAACTAAAGTAGGATAGACTTCATAAACTACATTTTCATCTGAAGTGTCCTTCACTTCAGATGAGTGCCTTCATATGAGTGCTTCTAGCAAGCCAGATGAATGAGTTTTATTCATAATGCCTGTTTGCATATTCACCAATGTTTGGATGAGTTGCTGAATAATTAAATGCATTACTGCATTCTCTGAAATCTTTGGAAATTCCCGTCTAAAGTGGAAGCAAGATCAGGTCCTCTGTGGTTTCCTTCTGTACTCAGGAAAATGTATGTGTAACTTGTTTTGTGTGAAGATGGAAATGCTCTCAGTTGTGAGAGATAATCTGTGTTTACCAGTTAAAAAGCATTAAAATAAAGGAGCATATAAAGAGCCAAAACAAAGAAGAAATCAACCAGCATGATGACACATGTTCTTTTCACAGCTTAGTGCTTTAGTGGTTGTGGTTGACATGTCACAGGGCGTAACCAGGGGAAGTTATTGTTCAGCAGTAGTGAAGGTCAGTTGGGTTTCAGATTGGAAGGTGAATAGAAACCTAATAAGGCAAGCAAAAAAAATGCCCCAACAAAGAGTAGTTTCTTTTCATGCAGGACTTCCCAGGGCATTGATGAATGAAGTAGCCAAACTATAGAGGAAGTAAATTGTTTCACCAAAGATGTGAAAAGATCATAAAATATCTCAAGTTGGAAGGAACCTGTAGGGGCTTCATTGAGACCAACTCCCTGCTCCTTGCAGGACTACCTAAAAGATGTGAAAATCAAACTGTTAGAACTGTGGAGAAAGTAATTTTGCATTCTCTGTCTCATTCCGTTGCTCTAGTAAGGTTAGTAAGATGTTCTTTGCGAAGAGTGTAATGCCAAAGTCTCGCCAGGTACAGGTAGAAGTAGGATTGTTTTGAAAACAGAGTAGTATGAAACAGTCCACAGGGAAGACAAGTCTTTGTGGAAATTTTTAGAGAGGAGCATTAGAAAATTGCAGAGTGAAGTCAAATTTGAATCTGTCAAAATCTGTCAAGTTTAGGGAAGATCAAATAGGAATGGTAAACTATTTAGCAAAGCAATATAATCTTCTGCTTGTGGAAATGGAAAAACTATGAAGAAAACTTAGGAGTTTATTGTATAGCTGGAGCCAAGCTGCAGGTGAGGAGAACATAAAAACCTTTTCTCTCTTCAGTAATCTGAAGTCTGACTACTTTAAGAAGCAAAAGGTATTAATGTTCTAGACAAATTCGGGATGAGAATTGAAATCGGGACATTTGCTAAATAATGGAAGTTCCTTTCTTAATATCTACAGCAGTGGAAGTTACTGTTCTAGGTTAATTTTTTTCCTAAGAATTTTTTTGTGTGTGTGTGTTTACCTCATGTGATGCCCTGCTAAATTAGACCAGGTAGTAGTTTGCATATTGAGCATCTTGTCTTTGTTGACTGCTTGTGACAAAGATAGGGTTTTTTCTGTCTGGTGACAGCAAAGTATGTTACTGGTCTTGAATGTCCTGTCACATTCAGAATTGAAAGAAATTCCTTCTTCTAGTGCAGTAAGAGTCAGTCTGACTTCCTTAATGTGCTTTCTATTTGATGAGAGCACTCAAATCCCTGTCAAAACCGTATGTGTTGTAAGAGTGTGGTGGTAAGGAGAGCAGAAAATCTATTTAATGAACAAGTTTCTGTTCATCAGATAAGGCATCTTGGAAACCAGCAAAAATGTTAAAAGGCTGAAATTAATGCCATGAGAGACAAAAAAAGGAAGTTTTCCTTTAAGGCAGATGATTTTTTTAGACCTCAAATACAGTGTATCAGTACAAATACTTGGAAATTGCTAGCTGCCAGTGATCAAACCAAGGAAAAACAAATTCTCTGTACTCACAGAGGCTAATTGTCAGACTAATGCCATTTTTGATGAATAAACATGCTGAGTGTTTCACCCCAGCTCAGGAATCCAGGAGTGGTGGAATATAAAGAAACACCACTTAGAATGTTGGGTTTTCTGTTATTTTGCCCCCTTGTCTTTTGCTGGAGACTTGCTTGAATTGGTAAGCATATACAGCATCTCTAAAGCAATTTCTGACCTTAAGCTGAAATGTCTGCTGTGTTGTGTAACAAGAATGATTTTGTGTTTCCCCAGCCTAACTTTGCCCATGGTCTGGCCTCTCTGCAAATTCCGCATGGCGCGACTGTGAAACGCATGTACATCTACAATGGAAACAGTCTGCAGGATACCAAGTATGTACAGCTGCTCGTGCTCTTTCCATCATTGCTTTGCCATTGCTAAATATGTTTTTTAGTTCAGTTTGGGTCTTCTATTAATTTGGTAATGTGCAGAATGCCTTGAGGTGCCAACTTCAGTCAGATTTCTGTAGGTGTTGTCCTCAGACCTTACAATCAAATGTTGGTTTGATTTATGTTGCTGTAAAATGAGTTTGGTTCAGCTGTAGTAGGCAAGTTCAATTGACCTGAAAATTAATTAAAGTAGGGAACATTGTGAATTTAGTAACACATTTTAGGCTATTCTTCCTCAAGATTTTGTGCTGATGACCTTTTCCAAAGCAAATCAAACTTGATGTAGGCACTCTGTAAGGTTGTAGGATATTGATAATATGTATGTCATGGCAGGGCCCTATGAAGGGTCTCAAACTCTCCTGCTAAACAAAACTAATAAAATATGCCATATGCATAATCTGCCGTGTGTTCAATGTATTTGCAGATATGTGACTGAGCTTATTATCTTAAAGGCCAGGCTGGATGGGGCTTTAAGCAACCTGGCCTAGTGGAAGGAGTCTCTGCCCATGGCAGGGGGGCTGGAATTTCGGAATTCCAACCCAAATCATTCTAGGATTTTGAGATACCTAATCTTAGAAATTCCCAAGCTGATAAGATGGTATTTTTTGCAGAGACAGTTGAGTTTTAAGGCCGGGAGATGAACACATCCTTGGATTGCTGCTCAGAAGGGAGGGAGTCTGGTTTATGCAGACATTGTCTCCTAATTAGAAATAAGTGCTCTTGAGAAAAGTGCTGTTGTCTGTGCCCATCTGTGACATGGTGAGCTTTAGTGAAAGCACTGATTGTTGCATGGGGCTCTGTTGTGTGTGAGGGAGAGCTCAAAGCCCAACTTTTAGCTTGTCATGCACTCAGGAGGAACATAAGAACAGGAAATTTTAGGGAGCATATACAAACTGATACACAAAAAATATGACTTTCCATTAAAAATATCTCACACGGGACTGTTACTATTTTCTAAAATAATAGTGGTGTTGAATTAAACTGAGAACTTCCCCAGTAAAGCAGCACGGTTGCCTTTGGTGTACCTGCATAAACTGATTTCATGTTCTGGGCTATGAAGTACCTTTCCAAGAGCAGTGAGAGCGTCACAGAGAAAGCTCTTCTGCTGCATTTGGGTGATATGCCTAGTTCAAGGATTTAGTTAGCTCTGAAAACTCCACAACTTCATTTTCCCTGAGAGAAATCTGAGCTGACATTTCCTCTTTGGCGATATCCAAAGGGTAGGTACAGTTTCTATAATTCTTTAATTCCTGGAGTCTTTGAAACTTGCTGTTTTTTTCATTAATGGTGAAGATCTTGCATTTGATTGCTGTCTTGTTCCTCTTCCTTTTCTCCCACACTTTCTGATCCTTCTGTTTAATACAACTTAATCTTCAGTCTCAGTTACATGCAGCTTTGTCAAAAATAATATGCTCTGTTCCAGTGAACTGGTACTAGCTTGTTACAGGAAAATTTGAAGGTGAGGCAAATCCTCTGCACATTTTGTGTGCTTGGTTTCAGGGCTCCCTTGATGCCTCTCAGCTGTTTCCTTGGGAATGTGTATGCTGAGAACGTCGATGTCCTGCGAGATGGAACTGGACCCTCAGGTTTACGGCTTCGCCTACTCACTGCAGGTATTGGAGACACTCAGGACATTGCACTGGTTGTTCCCTTCAGGGAAAGAAGGGTAAACCTGTGTAAAAGAAGCACAGGTTATTTGTGCTGATTTAGTAAGTGATTTCAAAGTGTTCTATCTACCTTATTTTGAATTATTGGAAACAAAACCCAGTTAAATCCTTTTGAAGTTGAGCCTGCCCAATGCTGCCTTTTTCTAACCCTGGAGAAATTACCAAGAACTGGAGCCCTCACATGTTCCAAGTCCTTAGAATATATTTGCAGAAATGGAACTTGTCTCCAGATACACGTAGAAGAAAACAGATCACTGTTCTCAGTACATCACTAAAAAAACCCACGACAAAACAAGAAACCTTGTGTGCATTTTCTGACATTCCAGGGAACTGTATGGTGTTGATATTTTTGTGACTAAATCTGGAAGGCTTTTAAAAATGTTAGCAAGTAACTACATTAATGCTGCAGCATTAAAGTGCACTTCCAATTCAGTTCTGTTTTCATTATCTGTAGGAGACAGTGGTGAAAGTGAAGAGAGGCTGATGAGTCTCTCTTAATGTGCTTTCAGAAATGGGAGGGTGCTTAGAAATTAGGGCAAGTTATAACAGCTGCAAAGGAGTCTTGTTCAGTTACCATAACTTGACAATATTTTTAAGAAAAACGATTTTTAACAATTTTCATTAGGAGGCTCAGCTTTTCACCTGTCCTGATTGCTAGCTCTATGTATATTGAGGAAACATTTGGAATACATTCACAATATGCAAAAGATGAAAAAAAGAAAATTATAGATTATGAATAAAAATAGAGCAGATATTTTCAACCTACTTTGCTTCTCTTATTACACAGGAATATAAGGTAGAGCTGTCTTGCAAAGTTTCTACAAACTCTTATAAAACATTACACATCTGTTCTAGCTCAAGTTTCTCTGCTTATGTATTAATATGAAGTTACTGCTGCTTAAGAAATCAAAGATGACCAAATTGGATTTTTCTGACTTATTTTAGTGGGTAACTAGCTACATACATAATGCATAGTGAGGAAAGCTAAGTGTGTATTTAGAGCACATCCTGTGTTTTGCAGTAACTGCTGCAAATGTGTACTTGCATTCTTGTAAATGTAAGATGCTGCGTTCCTGAAAGCAAGTGGGCTCACAAACTGCAACATCTTTGCATATCCTAACATCTGGTAACATGTCAGCAATTCATCTGTGTAATGGCTATTCAATAAGATCTGCTTTAATGCTGTTTGCACAGGGATGTACTTGCTATTGATTTAGTAAGTTATGGGAATCTTGAGTAAAGAATGTGTGTTTTGTGATACAGTTAATGTGGATGAGGGATTTCACTTTATGCGCTTGACGTTTTTAGCTGGAGATAAATCTCTAGCTGCTAAATTAGAATATTCTAGGGATAGAAATAATTCCTGGTATTTACTGCTAATAGCCAGCTGATCAAATTGACATGGGCTGGGAAACCAAGTCTATGTCCATGTGAATGGCAAGAAAGTGAAGGTAGTATGGCTGAATTTGGAGGTGGAAATGGGGAGCCATGCAACAATCAGTGCATGCACCGCTCTGATAAGAAATGTTGACACTGTTGCAAAGTAAATGGTTAAATTTAGTTTGGTTCTGTTGTCTGAGGAATGCAGCTGTTGGGTTTGTGATAAATAGAGGAATGCTAACCTTTTGGTGTTGATTTACTGATGTATTCTGTGATCAGGAAGGATGCATGTAGAGTTGTTTTCCATTCCTCAGGCTGTGGCCCAGGTGTTTTAGCTGATGCCAAGATGCGGGTATTTGAGCGCTGTGTGTACTTCGGTGATTCCTGCCAGGATGTGCTCAGCACCTTGGGCTCTCCACACAAAGTCTTCTACAAGTCTGAAGACAAGGTGAGGGAATTCATTCAGGCACAGACTTTGTTCATTGGTATCTCAGTCTCATCATAGTGCTTGTGTTTGGCAAGGTCAGTGGAGTTGAACTGCCATCTAGCACAAATTACAAGTGCTCAACATATTACTTGTCATAATAGACCAGGCTGAACCATTATGTAATAGGTTTTAAGAAGCTTTTCCAAAATCTAAATTAATGCAAATCTGTTTAAATTTATTCTAAAAATCAAATTGTGTAATGTTAACAATTTAAGAATTGCTACAAATGGGAGTGCTTTTGTATCCCAAATGGGCCTTAGCAAGTGTGTGCTGCCTATTTTTTTTTCACGTATAGTATATGTAAAATAACCTCAGCATGTACTTTGATCTTTTCCTAATGTTTTTACACAGCATAATGTAAGTAAACCTTTTAATTATGATAACTGAAAAAGCTGATGTCACTGTGCTGCTGCAAGCAGGTGATAGTCCTGTCATGAAGCACAGTATCTTCCTTAATTGAACAAAGGCTTCAAATGAGATTATAGCAATTTGTTTGAATGTAGAGTTGTTATTAAAGGCATTCATCTTTAAGTATTATTGAATGCATCTGAAAAGTGTATTTCTTGCAGATGAAAATCCATTCGCCCTCGCCCCATAAGCAGGTCCCATCAAAGTGCAATGACTACTTCTTCAATTATTTCACACTTGGAGTGGTGAGTGGAAAGCTTCCGTAAACAATTTATGTAAACTTCAGATTTAGTTACACAGCAATCCTTTCAGGAGGCTAAAGGCTGTGGGAAATGAGAGGCTGCAAAACTCTTGATTGCTGCCTTAGGAATCTCTGGATATGAAAAGCTACACTTGACTTTCCTTTAACACTTAGAAATTTAATCAGCAGCATTTTATCTCCACCAGTGGATGGAGAGCTCTTTGCACTTTGGCAGTCTCTTAGGTTTTCTCCTTTTTACCTGATGCATAGATAACTAGTTCTTGCTCTTGAGATCCATGCCCCTGTCCCACAGAACTGAGGCAAGTGTGCCATAGCATCAGTTGTGAAAGCTTGCTGAGCTGTGGGGTGTTGTTAAATCTTCATGCTCATTCTTGCAGCTGTTTTGCTTTAGTTTACATTACTGTAAATAATATGCAGAAAAACAGGACCTCCTGAGAAAACTTGCCAACATTAGCAAATGAAGCTGCAGTTGTGATTGAGTGCGGGAGGAAATGTGTTATTTCAATTTACAAATAGTTTGATTTTCAAATACTGCTTTTCATAATTTGATTCAATTTCAGTGAGATAAATGTATGCCACTCTATACAGGGGCTATTTTAAGTAATCTCAGGTTAGTTTAGGAAACACCTTCTTCCTACCCAAATTGCTTCATCTTCATCCTACCCAATTGCTTCATCGTTTTTTGTCTTCAACAGGATATTCTGTTTGATGCAAACACTCACAAGGTGAAGAAATTTGTCCTGCATACAAATTACCCTGGTCATTACAACTTTAACATGTGAGTGTACAGAACTCGTCTATTAAAGAGTACATTAAAACAACTGAAAAAGAAATCTTACGTTCTCTTTTATAGAATTACAGTATTTTTTCATAAGTCTCTTTGGTGTATCTAGTAACCTGTGGAGGTTGCAGACATCATTAGTAACATTTTTTTAGTAGTATTTTCTTCTACTTTTAAATGCCTTTATATTTACTGGCAAGTATGTCTTAAAGCAGTGAATGAGGTGAGGTAGTTCTTGGGCCAGGTATGATGTGCAAACTCTTGATAGAGACAAACTTTGTATTAGCAAGAATGCCCATTTTCTGGTAGCTACATTGCTGTTTTCTTCCTAGCATGATTTAAATTAGTGATTAAAAAAACCTCATCTTCTGAACATGTTTCCAATACTTTCTAAGTGTAAACTCTTTAGAGGAGGAGTATGAGTTAGTGATTGGATGGCTGATTAAAGCAGTTAGTGACAGAGAAATCTGTAGTGCTGTTTCATAGCTAAATATTTCTCCATCCACTCTGTGTAGCAATAGAGTAATTTGTGCTGAAGGACTTCTTGTGTCCTCTAAAGAATTGTATTAAGACATTCCCAGGCTGCTGCCTTTTTTGATGTAGAAAATCTAACTGAGAACTTAATCTGCTATCATAGAGTCTCACTTTCATTTTATGATTGATGTGACTTTTCATGAAAGGGATTATTAAGAGCTGCAAGTCTGTGGCTGTGCAGTTTATCTCTGTTTTCTAATAGCTTTATGATTTGCACTTTCTAGTTACCATCGCTGTGAATTCAAGATTCCACTCGTCATTAAGAGAGGTGAGCATTTCCCTGCTGTCCTGCTGCAGGGGGCACAGAAAGCTCCAAGGGGAGCTGGGATCGGTTCTTGTCTCTAACTGTCCTTCATTATCAGAGGATGCTAACACACTCATTGAGACAGAGAAGAAATTTTGGGATTAGGTTTCTATTTAAGTGGAAAAGACACTTCAGGGCAAGGTAGCAGTTCTCCGATTTTACTTACACTACCTCTTCACTTATTTGGATCATGCAAATACTTAGCTGCACATCACAATATCCTGTAATGCTACTGCTCTCCTGATATCAATTACCTTGTACCTGGAGGCTCAAAATCTGTAAAACAGTGTTAATCTGAGCTCATCTGTCCAGTCCACTGGTATATAATATAATCTGGTTTATCTGGGAATGAAAATAAACTTCCAGATACATTGGCTCTGTGTGCTACTGACAAAGTATTTTGTTTGTGTTCACCTGAAAATAAATTGGTAAAACATACATCTATAATCAGTAGTGCTGATTTGGCAGGGTACTAAGATATTCCCAGCTCTGTGCTTGTAACTAATCTCAGCAAAGTAGGGGAACCCTGTCTGAAGATCACAGTGATTGAAGTGGACTTCTCCAACGTAAGAAGAAATGTGTACTGGGAAGGTGTTTGGATTATCCAGGGAATGCCAGATGCTGCCTAGGTTTTGGCCAGGGATGTTTTCCTCATTCTGATTAGTATTTACTGCAAGCACTTTGCTGTGTGAAGTGCAATCCTCCTGTGGCTGCCACAGCAGTTTGAGCATATGGAGGATTAAAAACCTGGAAAAACAATATTTGTGTATACAGGCTTATATGAAAGTTGATTTGTACTTCAGCCAAGAGAATGAGCATGAGAATTCTCACTTCTAAAATTATTTTCCCATAGGTTATTGTACTTCAAAGCATTAATTTGTGATTAATTTTATTTGCCTCAAGTAGCATTATAAATTTATTCTTAATGTGTCTGTTTTTTTATTTGGCATTACTGACCAACTCTTCTGGCCTCTAGCTTATGTGCAGATCATGCAACAAGTTATGAACTGATATTGTAACAGTTTTGAAGAGCCCATCTTCTTCCCTCTGGTGGCAGTGCCTGATGCAGTTTTATTAGTTCCCTTTTATATTTCAAGTTCAGATGATAAATTAAGAGCCAGAATTCAAGTTGCACAGACACTGAACTCTCAGCACAAAGAGAGCATGTTTAGAGAGGGAAAAATACAGAGGAGCAAATGGTCTTTAACTTGACTGAAAGCTCTGTTTGACGTGTTTAGTGTCTAGGTCCATTCCCACTGCTTTGGGAATATGCTTTCAGTATTTAGGAGTACCCAAATATATCTGTGTACGATACGTATGACAGTACTTGAAACCACCAGCAAACAGTTTCTGTTTAAAGGCTGTAATTGTAAATACAATGCTGTCTTTTTATTTTTTAATAGGTAGGCTGTGATTCTCAAGCTGTCTGCCATCTTTATTTTGGAAGAGTGATGTTTTAACTGATTTCAGGCCTGCCAGCTCCTGAGACTCCAGATGTTAGTTTTAGCCAGATTTCCTCCCAAGTGCAGTGGAGTCTTTTGGACTTTATGAGTGGCACATCATGTTACCTCCTGAAGTGGCTGTTCTAGGCCTGTTAGCTTAGTGCAAAGAGATGGAGTTTCTTCTACAATGGTGTTCTTCCATCTAAGATTAGAGCTTAAGCTTTTATATTCTTGAAGTTGGGACTTGCTGTAAATAGGGAGGTTTGCTTTATCACCTTAACTGGCATTTAGTCAGTGTTAGTGACAATTCTGATTGATAGTGAATGCTGATACATTTGTATGTGACCTGATCTAAAGCTCCTGTGTCTCCTGCTATCTGAATTAACATGCCAAAATAAAGGATTATGTAGGGGACTATTCAAGCTTAAGCTATAAAAGCTTTTCTGTTTTTGTTTCATAGATAGTGCTGATTCACAAACAGAAACATGTACAACATACAGCAAGGTAAGCCTGTGCAGAACTGAGTGTTTTCCTAATTTTCTTAAACCATCTAAATGATTTCATGCCAACTTTACAATGCACTTCAAATAAATTACAGCAGTGGTATCATGCTGTTTTAAAGTGGAATAGTCGAAGGCCAAAAGTTAGTGTGTATCTTGTGTTTTAAATATTTTGGTGTGTTAAATGATTGAATTCATTTGTAAAAGCACTCTTCAAGTGAACTAAATTACTACATGATGGCATGGCTTGCATTTTAACACAGCTGCAGGTA
Source organism: Anomalospiza imberbis (assembly GCF_031753505.1). NCBI lineage: Eukaryota > Metazoa > Chordata > Aves > Passeriformes > Viduidae > Anomalospiza > Anomalospiza imberbis. Next base: position 12,591,513 of record NC_089692.1, on the reverse strand, counting down.
GAAATAGTGACATAAATGATAGGGGAAAACAACAGCTGGTGGTGGCTGAATGTTAGCTGGAGACATGTTCCTAAACAAAATTCTCACAGAGCTATTGTACTAAGCATAGCTCTTGAAGACATGTACTATTTAACAAGAGAGTCTAGTGCCCTTCCACTTTCTTCTGAAGGGCACTGGTAATGGGATGTTTCTTCAGGAGCAGCCTTTCAAAAATGTCACTGCCAGTGTGACATGTGATGACAGCAGACTCCTTGAAGATTCCACAGCCTTACCACCTAAATGAACTTCCCAGCTGGGCAGTTGCTGCTGTGTATCTCTCAGCTGTATTAAGTTGAAAAACTTCTCAAAAACTGTTAATGAATGTCTCTGCAGTCAGCATTCAGCCCGGGTCACTGCTGCTCTCTTGGTTCCTGGGGTGCCAAATGAAGGCTTTCCTTGGTGAATTTTGGGTCTCCTACTGGGAAGAAAAATTGGAGTCAGCAATCTGGAAGATGCCATTCTATGCTTTTTGATTTGAATTAACTTACTCCCTTCAGTGCTTTGACTTATTTCAGTCTTGTGTGTGAAACTGCAGCTACTTGAAGTCTGGTTCAAGTGAGGAAAACTGTTGGACACTTCCCAATCATTAAACAGTGCAGCTTTCTTCTCCAATATTGTTGCTTAAATCAAGGAAAGATTTCTGGGAGAGGTAGCAGTGGGGCTATTTTTCCTCTCTGCAAAGGTATGAGGATATTTTGTTGAAGTTTCCCACTGCTGCTTTGGTCTCTGAGGTGCCCCTAAAATGCCACAAGACTTTCCAGCAACATTTTATCCATAAGACCAATAGAAATTTCTATATTAATTATTCCAATTCCAAACTATTTTTAGACAAAAATGAGAATATACCTTAAGAGAATTTACTAGCCCTAGCAATGGATAGTTCCATTACTGAGTATGGCTCCAGTCACCAAATACTTCTGTAAATACAACCTCAGGTTTCTTTGACAAATAGGCTTGGCACTAACAAATGTGCATGGCACTGTTCCTAGATAAAAAGAAGAGTTTTCTTGTGCCTCATTTTAACACACATTCATTGATGTATTTGCAGTGGGACAGTATTCAGGATCTACTGGGACACCCTGTAGAGAAGCCAGTGGTACTGCACAGGTAAAAATCTCTTTTTACTTTGCTTGGCAAGGATTGGCTTGACAATAGAGAACAAGGAAGAGTGTTTATGGCACTGGTTACTTTTGTACTGCTTTGCTGGTTAAAGTTTCAGGGTTTTTTTGGCCACTAACAAGATAGCTGCTCTCAGAAGAAATAAACTGACATGCTGAGTGAAAGCATTTCTAAAATTCCTCGAAATGCAAAATCCAGAGAAGATCTCAGAGAAAACAGTGCATTGAAAAGTCTTTCTTTATGAGTAATAAATAGTGTAGAGTTTTTGTACTTTTTATAAAGTTTTTCAATAACATGACATTATATAGCACAGTATATATACACATGATAACATATATAACAGCAGTCTGTCTGAAGAAACTTGCCTTTTATGAACATACGTGGTTCTACAGTTCCTTTAGGCTGACTGAAGATAGAATAGCTCTTAAATTTGCTGTGTTTTGTAGGCATTGAGGTGGATACTGGGTTAAATGGGCTGTATTGAGGTGGATACTGGGTTATCTGTTTGTAGAGTTACCATTTTATGATGTGAAACCATGATTTTTATCTCAGGACAAGTGTAAGTGATGGGTACTGTGCAAATACCACAGCAGTTTGAGATTAATTAATGTATTTTTATCAAGCTTTCACATAATTTTGCCTTCGATTTTTTTTTTTTTCCCCCCCTCCCCCTTAATCATTTTGCACTTTGTTCCCCTTTACTCCTGTGTTATGCCAGTGAGATGATTAGAGCAGAAGCCATGTGAATGAAGTAAAGCTAAGGTGAAATAGTGATGACATAGAGCCCTTCTATTTCTTCCATCTGTGTTGTAGAGAGTAGTTCAACCAGAGAGCGCTTTACTGAGCACATCTCAAATGGCTCAGACATGCAATTTGAAAAACTGACCAGTTTACAAGAAAGGACAAAAGGTAAATAAATATTCATTAGGGGTTTTTTTTGGCTGTAATCTAAAATTTACTGCAGTCAACAGAAATTGTCAATGTACAATCAAAAAATACCAGAAATAACTGGAAGAAAGTGGTACATAGATCTTGAAAAAATACTGTTTAATAAAACTTGGATTATTCTATTTCAGCATCATATAGGTTAATCTTCTTAACATGCTAAATCCAATTGATTAATAGACAGTATATAGTAAATATAAATAATAGACTATTTATAGTAAATGCACATAGTAGAGGTTGAGACACAAAGGGAAAGATCTTGCACAAAAATAATGTAGTAACATGGTGCTTCTCTCTTCCTGTGTATCTGGGGGTTTTCTTAGGGTTCTATTTGTTCAAGTTAAGTGCAGGAGAGTTTTCCTGTAGAGGTCACTAGTGGCTTTTTTTTTTTTTTTTTAACTTTATGCCCAAGTGTTATTAATGGTTCTGTGGCATCAAACAGAGTTTCCTTTGGCTCACTTGGAGTCTAGCAATGGTGTGCATAATAAAGAGGCACTTTCTTTTGATGAAAGCTATGGTAAAGATGCTGTAATTCACCTTATGTTGCTGAATAGTTTTCCTCCTTAAGACTCTCCTGATCCTCACATACCCATTTTAAATTTTTTTCCCCTCTTTTCTGTTCAGGTCATCATCTCCGAACAACACTAACCCATTTGGGTCAACCTTTTGCTTTGGACTGCAGCGAATGATCTTTGAGGTTAGGAAAAAACCCATTTACTTGGTCTGAGCATGGGAAGATGAGTCTGCTGTTACTATGAGTGGCTTCTTACTTCCTACTGCAATAAAAGCCAGTGCTTGGGAGTGGTATAAATTTAGTGCCTGTTGGCAGAAAGAGGGAACTTTGCAACCTCTTCTCTGAGGTTGTACATTTGCATGTTAAAGCTGAAACTTCAAGTTTGTCATCTGGAACTCGTCCTAGCAGGAGATACAGTCACAGGACTGGTTGTGTCATGGAAATCAAAGAGACTGTTTTTAGGAGCTAGCCAAGGGCTTCTTGCTGTCATTTGTTGTTGGGATTTCTTCGTCAGGCAGGTCACTTCTGTATTCACTATTTTAATGCTTGTGATTTCCTGTTTAGTATAGCACTTCGTTTAATTTCCCTTTTCCCTGCTGTGCTTTTGCAGGTGATGCAGAATAATCACATAGCTTCTGTTACTCTGTATGGCCCCACACGGCCCAGCAGCCAGTTGAGAACGTCGGACCTTCCCCAGTGAGCATCCCCTGCAAAGTCAGCTAATCTCAATGCTACAGAATTAGTACAGCGTGCCTTGATTTGCTGCCACTTATAATATGGAAAGCACGTTATGATTTAATTTTTTTTTTTTCAATAAGCCTTTCCACCCAGGAGTGGTGTGGAGAGGAAATTCTCTCAACCCTTCATCATGGGGCATGGAACTGTTGATGGAGGAAAGCAGCTTAGGTGCCTGTGCCGTCATTTATTCCTCTCCGTTGCCCTCGTCCTATGCAGCACAGACGTGAAGAGACTGTCCCTCCTTCTCAGCTGGCAGAAGGGGGAAATGGAAGAGGGGCACGTAATGACTGCAAGAATTAGAAGCACAAACTTTCTGAGCCTTGGAGCATCTGGAAGCAGGTATTGATTTTAGTCTGTTTGTGTTACTGTATTGATGTGGTGGTCACATTTTAAGAAAACGTGTGTGTATATATATATAGATCTAAACACCTCGGTATTTCTGTGGCTTAGGACATTGTACCAAGTGTGACAAGGATGTATATATGTCCATGATTTCAGGCACCACATCTTTGTGTAACTTTAAACCAAGCAAGTAGCATGTGCATAATACTTGGTTGTAACATTTGCACTACATACACTTTAATTACTTGATAAACGTTTATCTTCACTGAGGAGCATCTGTGTACTGGGTGTGAGTGGGGTGTGGTGGTTATTTAATGTACACTGCGCATAAAGCTTATTTATACAGTGGATCAAATTTATCCACCTTCCTGCACTAATATGTACTTGATATGCTGATACAATTTTTTTCTGTCATGGCTGGTTTACTAATTTTTTTTCATATGCAATTTCGAAAGAAAAAATTCTGGAAGGGGTTATTTCTATGATTGAATTATGTTTTAATGAAAAGATTTGATACAATTTTTCATACTAGTGAAAAATGTAACGAAGAAATAATGTTGCCTCATTTGCCTCTGTTCCAAAATCCTTTATTCCTACTCTATTTCCTCAGAGAAAGAAAAGCTGTATATAATGGTATCTCAGAAAGAAATTCTGGAATTCCGCCATCACCAAGATAACCTTTTCTGTAACTTTTGATGTATGATTTTAATTTATGCCAAAGGTTTAGCCAAAGACATCCTCGTTGTAGTTTCACCATTTCTGTACATACATGCTAACTGCACACCCCACCCCAGCAGACAGGATATAGGCTTCTTTCTAGTTGGGAGATGCTGCTCGCGACATTTTATCCCAGGAGGATACTTTAGGTTTCTAGTTCTCTTACCAGTCTTATTTGGGAGAAATAGGTGGTCTGTCTTTGAAATAATGAACCCTTTTTAAAAATGGACAAGAGAAATGTATAATTTTATCCCATTTTTAATATTTTGGTGTCGCAACTTGTGATACATAGATGACAATTTTGTGAGTTTTACTATGTGTGTACAGATTTTTGTAAATATGACATTTTTGTAATTTTAACTCCATGTACAGTGTAATCCTGTATAGTTTATCAATGAATGAGAGATAGGAAATCGAATGTTAAGTGAAGTTTGGGATCCTGGACCAGTAGCAGGGATAAATGTGTGTGTGTGTGTGAGACGTTCTTTGCCATTTAGTCTTCCTGTATACTGTGATACTCTAAACTGTTTTGCTAAAACAAACAAAAAAGCCCCATGGAGAATCTAATGGATAAGGAAAAAGTTACTGTTTACCTTTATCCCTAGGTGTCACTCCTGTTGAATCCCTGTTCAATCTGTGCTGTCTCCTGTGATCGTTGCTTGCTAAGAAAATTCTATGCCTCAATCTTCCTTTTTGTTTCCTCTCTAATTTTAATTTCATTTTACATAGCCCTTCTGTAAATTAAATGGAATAATAATGAGCATGTACACTGAAAGAAAAATAAAAAGAGACTCTCAGTTACTGATTTTGTGTTAAATACAGTTGCTGGGTGTTTTTGTAATAAAATCATGGATATTCTTGCTTTTTATTTTCTTATCAATTAGTTCTTTTTATTTTACTGGTTTTCAGACATTGTATTTGAAGTACCTCACTAGTGTATAGTGACTTTATAGCCAGTTCAGTATGTTCTCCAAAGAAACAGTAACTAACATAACTTGATAGATACATTAAAGCATTTTGTAAGGTTTTGCCCTGAAGTGGAGAAGTCTTCAAACTGTGGTCGATAGCACCGTGGGCTCTGCATTGTGTTCAGAAATGAGATTGTTATGCTTCTGTGGGCCCTTGGGGATCGTGGAAATCAATTGAGCTTCAAAGAGGGAGAATATTGCACAGCAGAAGGGAGGAAATGCCTGCAGTGAAAGCTGCAAATGTGAATTCTCCTACTGCCTTCGTGTGCCCCAAGGGACTTCAGAGAAAAGCTGTGGGAGTCCCCCTGCCCTGAAGCAGCTCAAAGGCTGATGCAGGGCACAAGGAAGGGAACTCCTGCACTGGCTGTGTGGGCAGGCAGAGCACTCAGCTCCTCCTGCAGCCTCCCTCAGTGCTGCAGTGCACCCTGACCCTGCCTGCTGCTCGGCTCAGCGTGTCTCACAGAATCTGTGCGTGCTGATTCTTGTTACTAAAATGTGACAGCGGTCCTGATGCTAGCTTCAATTAATTTTAATCCATCCTTTTCTAATAAAGGCTCCAGAGAAGCTGCAAGAGGAGATAAATCCTTGATGGGATGATTTGAGTAATGGCTATACAGATGCCACCACTATCCTCCTCTCGAGCATATTGAGTTGAATTTCTTCAACTCAAGAGTGAGGTCAGGCCTGCTGCTGTAGCATGAGCCCTGAGATTTAGGACAGGAGCAGCAGCTAACCTATGGTGTTTAATAACTACGGTGGCTCCCAGCTTCACTTGTAATGCTCTGGTGAGACCTAGTGACTAAAATAGTATTGGTAATTAACAGTTCTCTCTTAACAACCCATATACTTCTCTAGGTCAGCCCCTTGATACTGAAAAATTCTCTGCACAGACAAAAAATCAAAGGCAGTTTCGCATCTTGGCTGTTGCTGCTGGGCTGAGCTCAAAGCTTTGACTTTTGGGAGAGGCAGACGTGAAGAAGCACCAGGAGAGAGAATGTGGAGCTGCTTTTATGGATTTCCTCACCCACCCTTTGTGAATGCAGCTGTTCACAACTCTCTTGTCTGAGGTGTTTTGATTTGTTTGCTCCTTTTTGGACCAAGCCAAGCTGTTCCTGAGCTGATGCATTAGAGAAGCATTGTGGAGCCTTTAAGGACTTGCTGGCATGAGAAGTTCAGCCATGGGTAGAGGGAACTGATGGTGGCTTTGAATCAGAAAAAAGAGGAAGGAGTAGAGGAGCTCTGGGGGACAAGGCAAGGATGGCAGTGTGGCAGGAAAGGAGGCTGGGACGAGGCAGTTTATCTGAACCAAAAGCTCTTCTGGGCAAAGGGCTGCTCAGGGGGGAGCAAGGGGCCAGCTCTGCCTCCCCCTCCAAGGGAACTGAGAGATTTGGGCAGCATCAGATCCCGTTTTGCCAGGTGGCCTTGTTCCTTGTGGTGATCCTGTGTGGTTTGATACAGATCCTGCATGTTGGCAATATGTGCATTGGTCCACCATTTTGGTTTCATATGATAAAACTGTTTGATATAAAGTTAAATATAATTGCATTTTTAATAAAACATGTAGTGCATATGATCTCCTTCTGATGTGTGCTGTTTTTCTTTGTAAAGAGGTGAGGAGGAGTTTGTGTGTGTGTGTGTGCTTAACTTGAATATTGCAGTACTTGTCCACAGTATTTCATTTGCTTACATTTAATAAAACTGATTGTTGTGCCCTTCTTTAAGGAGGTGAAGCTGACATTTCTTCACCTGTTCTCCAGGCCTTCAAGCAGTCCCTGGGCTCCTGTGATGGCTCCAGGCAGTGCTGTATAGATAAGTGCTGCTGTGTAATACTAGAACCCTCTGTTCCCCAAAATGCAGTTCCTGACAAGAAAAAGCAATCTTCTGTTGCCAGGAACTGCCACATTTTTAATTCTAAACAGATTTTTTTTTCTGAAAGACTAATCATATGGTGTGTGAGAACTGATTCATGTGATCATGATCGTTCAAATTCCAGAGCTCCCATCCAACCTGTTGAAAACAAAATCTTTCAGCACTACAAGTAGATGGTGATTCATCATTGCTTTGGGGCTGGCTGGAGATTAGGGGCCAGCTGCTGTTTCGCAGAGGGAAATCAAGGGTGTTGCTGCCCCCTTCACACTGACTTTCTACCTGCTGTTAGAACCTGTTAGTCACTTAACTTCTCTAAGCCAGAACTTCTGTTACGTTTTTGTGTTTGGTGGCTCAAAATGTACATTGAAAGAAAATCTGCGTGTGTGAGTCAGTGTGGCTCTTACTTTGAAAGAAATGTTATGTCCAAGCCCTCTCTGCTTGCTTTCTCCAGAGTATTTGGGCAAAGACCAAGTTGTCTGATTTGGCACAATTTCACATAAGCTGGTTGTGTTCAGAATATTTTTGATGCAAGAAACATTATTCCATACTAGTTATAATTGTTCTGTATCAACTTTTGCCTGATAAACACCGTTTTGTTAAACCTTGACTACACCAGTGCAAAGCCCCCTCCTCTCTGCCTGTCAGCCACAATCTGACACAGCACATGGAGCCAAAGAAATACCTCACTGTGAGTCTGTGGAGTTAAAATACTGGTTGGTTCTGGTGGTTCTTTTCATGTAAAGTGTGAACCGGGTTGTTCCAGAGAGAGGCTGAAGTAAAACAAGGGGAAATGAAAGATGGAGCTTACTGGAGACACAACTCTTAAGCATTAAAAACAGGCTCAGTGAAGCAGAGCCCATGAAGGATTTTTTTGGGGGAGTGTATGTGTTACTTGGAGGGCTCAGGTGCAACTTAAATAATATATTTTTATATGTGAATTTTTGCTGTAACTAATAAAGTCACTGTTGAAATGTTTATCTGCCAAAGCTTACATCCCAAGCTCTTGTGGTGTATGTGGGGATGTCTTGTTTTTCCAGCAGGTGAAATAATTTCTCCTCATCATCTGGAAAAAATGAGTGCTTGAAACAGCAGGAAAGGTAAGCTGGAGCTTGCAGAGGAGGGCACACACTGTGGTGTAAGATACCATTATTACAGTAACTTTTGTTCTGGAGTGGCTGTAATGGTTTAATGTCATCTTTTTCATACATTAATGAATTCCCCTTTAAATTTTACTCCTTTAGTTATTTTAAAGTACTGCATATTCCAAATCTGGAAGCTGATTTTAAGTGCCTTAATGCTTTACACCTACAGTGTGTGTATCTATATCTGTATCTATATCTATATATTCCACTGAGTGCATAAGTTTCATTCTCTTATTATCCTTGAGAGAGGCATTTAGTTTTAATACCAATCACAAAAAACCCTGCATGATTATGCAATGTGCAATCTAATCAACTAAATAATCAAACCAGCCTGATTTGCTGTATTCCCTTTTCCTCTCTGCTTATCTCAGAAAAACTGCAGCCCTGAAATTCTGAATTTACCCTGTCCCTTGCTGGGTAAGCTCTGCTGCATCCACAAGTAGGGAGGTTACAGAGATAATTCCACCCTTTTCTGCTTCTCTGGCTGTAGACACCATTTGTCTTATTGTCACACCTTGATTCCCACCCAGCTCAGGCACCCCCCTGGGACAAGGCTGTCACTGCAAACCTGTGTTAGGTTTTTTCCAAGGTTTTAGCCCATGGATTGTCAATAGATGGGCTGGGAAAGGGAGGGGGAGAGAGAAGATCAGTGAGCTGAGTCTGAATGGTTTGGAGAGAGCATTGGGCTGGCCGGGAATGGTGGGGGACCTGTTTGCCACTCCTGAAGGGACTCAGTTGTGCTCCTCCTTTGGTTTTATTTTCCTCTTTACTTTCCCCTCTCATTCCTCAGTATGGTTTTCTTACTGATCATAAACCTAGAAAGCAATGAAAAATTGTGTTTTAAAGTTTTACTGGGTTTTAAAACTGTTACTGCAGCTAGTAGCATCATTAGGGAAATGTGGTGGGCTGATTTTCTGAGCTGCTGAGAATTGCAAGTCCAGCTGGAAGAGGTACAGCTCAGGAGATCAGCAGTTTTTCATGCTGGGCTTTGGGATAGACTTCTTTTTCTCTCTGATCTGATGGTCTTTCAGCACTCCCAGGGAATGTTCTCAGTGCTGATATTTAGTGAAGGTTCTCTGAGCCATTTGATTACTTTGTACTGTTTGAGTTTGCAGCTGAAGTTTTCTTCTGAAAACCTGCTGCAGAAAGATGAATAATTAAGCTGCAGACAGGAAGCACAAGATTTTAATACTGAATTGCTTCAGAGTCCTCTCTGGCTTTCATTTTTGTGATACCTGAGTCTGCAGTGGCTTGACCAAATGACGGATCTTGGCATTCCCTACCAGTTTGTGCGTCCAGAGATGCAGTTGGAGGTGCTGAATGTGAGCCTCAAGCCAGGTCTGCTCATTGTAGGGACCAAATCTGGCTACTTATGTACAGCAGGAACAAAACTTGACTGTGTGTATCCTTGGGACTCCATAAAACTTACTATACTGTATTAGTCTCAGCAGTTATACTGAGAAAGTCTGCTTGCCTTGTTTGCTACTGGTAGCACCCACTTAGGATGTTTTTATGTTTTCTTTTCTTGTCCTGGGTTAGTCATGAAAAAAATTGCCAAGAAAAAATTTATAGCAAGTATGATTGGTGCACTCAATTGGCCAGTTAATAAAACCTACTCAGAATGTCATTCTGAAAAGGATGGGTTTGGGTTTCTGTGATGCATCAGAAAGGTCAGTAGGGTCCTTCCTGCCAGTTCTCATACACACCTGGGGGGGGGTCAGGATTTTCTGAAAAGACCCTCATCCTTAAGGAAACAATCTTTAGCTTGGGTGAAGTCAAAGCCTTTGCCTCCTATAGCAGTAAGCAGAACTCAGTATTTCCCCAGAGCACTGTGCTCACATATGGCATCTGTGAACTTCCAACTTAACTGCAGAAGCACATGGAAACTTAAAGCCAGTCAAACAGGCCATGCAGCAGAGGCTGGAGAACAAAACCAGATGGATCTTTCATCAAGAGAGACTCTGGTATTCACTGGATAAGAGAATGAGCTATTCTATAGACTAAGATAATGGAGTAAACAGTTTACTCTAGCTCTGTTTCTGTCATCAGGGCAGTCTGACACCAGTCTGCTGGCACAGACTGTGTCAACACAGATGTTGAACAACAACTTTGATCTGGGACAAAATGCACTCATTAATGCTGTGTTGTGGACAGACTGCAGATCTCAAGACATTATAGAGGGAGGAGCCAATCTCTGCATCTTCAAGTGTAAAAGGAAAACCTTCATAACGACTGCTGAACCTGACTAGCTGAGTCATAGGAAATTGCAAGGTAAACTCTGTTATTTTTCTGTCATTGCCATTTAAATAAGTCCAGCATAAGGAAAGACTTACCAAGTTATCAAAAATAATGAATAATGTATTTTCCATGTTACTGTCTTCATGAAAAATCCCTGTGGTTTTAGTCTTACAACATGTGTGCAGGTGTACTTGACAAACTCACTCTGACAACTAGAGGCACATCTGCATGCTGTCTTTTAATAATGGTATAAAGAATTTCCCAAACTGTAAACTACTCCCAAATAATACATTTCTGTACAATCTCATAAATACACAAGTATCACACATGTTAGCAGACAGGGGCAGGAGTGACTTTGTCCTACCAGTGAGGCTTTGGCTTAGTGCCACACCCTGCAAAGCTCCTTGTGAAGCTCATATGATCATTTTATACTTCAGGATTGCATCCTGAAAATGTAGAAATCAATGTCGAGTGTAGATCAATCTAGAATGTAAATCAATACATTCTCAAGTGTAGAAATCTTTCCATTTCTATATAGCTGACCTTTTCTTGGAAATACATTACTGTAAGGCCTGAACTCATGATGAAGATCACCAAGGTGCAAAGCTCTCGTTCATAGTCTGCCACAGACACTCCCAGCCTGCTGCTCTCTCTGTGCATTGTTAGTACCAGTACTGAGCCCAAACTGCTTCGGGGTGGGAGGGAGGGAGGGAGGGAGCTTACACACGGATATGAAATGCAGCTGTGCTGCAGGCTCTGTGCAAGGGAAAGGAACTTTGGGCTTTTATGACTGATTGTAGTTTCCTTTGAAGCTGGGTGGATGTGCCATCCCGAGGGGTTCTCTGATGGACAGGAGTTTTGTTGAGGGGGTAAAAACTTGTAAAAGAATTAACAAACACAGTATCAGAGGTGAATTCAGGCTCTTTGTCCCATGAATTTCACAGCTTTGTAACCCTGATTTAGAGGAATTCACTTCTGCTTTGATGTCTGATAAAAGTATTATTCTTCTAAGGTAGTCTGCTGTTGGGAAAACAAAATGCATCAAAGTCTGGACTAGACTTTGAAAAACTGAGCAATTCAGTGTTCTTGTCTGATGCTTAAAATACTTACAAAGTTCCCGACTGAACCTTGGAGAGCCCAGCAGAAAGATTGCTGGGTGGTTTTGATTTCTTGCAATAAATTTAGATGGACTTTTATTCTGAAGTCCTTTTGTCTGAACACTTTCTCCCTTCACATGACACCCGCAGCAGTATGAAAGTCCTGGCTGCCCTCTGCAGCTGACTGTGCTAAGCAAGAGACCAAGGTCTGTAGGAACCGGCCCAGTCCACTCTTTGGTTTGAAGCAGCTCCCAAATGTGATGCAAGCAGCAGCTCTGTGTGGGGTTATGCTTATAAGCAAAGGCCAAAGGATCTCTCCAGATACAAACCTTCTGAAAATCTGGGTCAGATCGTGAGAGTGATCAGATACTGTTGATGACTTCTGAATTTTCCCTTAATGTCAGTCAGCATAGTGCAGAAAGCCTGAGCTCAGGGAAGTGCCAAAACCTGCTCCACTGGTCCCCTGAATCTTGAGCTTGTCAATAGAGCAGATATTTGAACTGAGAAGAATGATGAAAAATCAAGACTCAAAGTGATCAACTCAAAGTTCTTGTTCTTTCTGTAAAGGCCCTTTGTAAGTCTGCTCCTTTGTAGTTATCTACTTACCTGTCCTTTGCTCCACCAGCCATGCCAGCCTAAGCATCCAGTTTGATTTCTTGTAATTCACCTGAACTGCAACTGTAGGACCCCATTGCAACAGCTGTTTGTTGTTCTCTTCTTACAAGGCCTGTGAAAAACCAACCAGGCAGCAGTGATGTGATCTGAGCAGACACTAAGGGGACTCGATTTCCTGTACCCTAGTTACTGTCTGGTCATTTTTCAATGAGTCCAAGTCAAGTAGCAAGTTGACAATGATCCCTGTGCTCCCTGGTGTCTGTTCTTACCTTATGTCTTCTTTCATTTCTCACACTTCTAACCATGCTGAAAAATGTCCAAGGACTGCATTTTTCAGTGTGCTTTTGCACACTGTCCCACTAAGCACTACTATAATCCTAATAAATAATAATAAATTACATATATGTTATGATTATTTGGACTCATTAGTACAGAAGGACCCACATGATATGTATGTGCAAATGTAGAATTTGGGCAAATTCCTGCAATTGTTCGTTGTCTTCTCCTAATGTTGTAAATAAGACGTGCTAAAAAATCCTTGGAAAGTTGGTTTGTGGGGCTGTGTCAGTTCCAGGCTCCCTTTCTTGGCTGGTTTGCTGTGTGTGCTGCACTCTGCCTGCCTTATCTGAGGGGTGATGCTGGTGTTGTTATCTGAGCTTTCTTCTTCCATTGGAAAGGCTTCTTCACCTGCTTCTTCTGAGTACAGGAAAGCCGTGGGCTGTGGAGCAGGTTCCACATCAGCCAGATCTCAGCGACTTTCAGGCTATGAACTACCATGAGATCTTTGTAAAAACAGGGATCAAACGTCTGTAGGTGTGGGGCAGCAGAAGGCTTAACAATGCCAAAGGTCTTGAATCCTTCGTGTAAAATGGGCTTGAGGTTGATTCTCTGTAAACACATGCCCAAAAAGACATCATCAATGGGGAACAGCTCCACCTCTCTGCAAGCCCTAGAGAGCTTCCTCATGGTGCAGCTGGACAGCAAGAAGCCTCCTCCCCCAGCATAGGCGGGGTAGATGCTCAGCCCATACATGGTCTCTGGGATGTAGTATTTGCTCTTCTGGACACGGATGGGACGGGCATTGTAGATGATGTCCCCAACAAAGAGGTCTTCAGTGGGATTGTGTCTCTTGAGGAAATCAACAATGTTCTCAACATTGACAAAAACATCAGCGTCACCTTTAAAAATAAATTTCACATTATGGCAGAATTCAGCAGCCCAGCTCAGGAAGTGGATCTCCTTCAGGGTCAGGTTGAAGAAAGTGTCCATGAAGTCCCAGAGTAAAATGTCCCGGTATGTCTGACTCTCCTGGTGCATCAGGGTCTCCCATGTTGCCAGCACTGTCCTATTCTTTGGTGTTCCCAGGAGGAACACTCGCTGGATCTGCTCCCCATTCACCAAACCCTCCCTGCCCCAAGTTTTCCGGACAATCTCACGCCTGTCAAAGTCTTCAACTACTGATTTGATAGCAATGAGCAGGAAGGGACCTCCGGGTGTTTTTCGGCATTTCCTGGGCTGGTTAATGAGGAGATTGAAGTTCCTGTTATCCTTGTTTAGGAGATAGAGCTTGAAGTTGAAGGCAGAATCAGTCAGCGGGGGTGGAGTTGTAGTTTGGACCCTGGTTTTGGCCACTTCTAGTTGTCTCATGGCCGGGGTAACTTGGGGTCTGGGTGCAGTTGCCTCTGCTGGCATCAGCCTCTGAGGTGCTCTGGGATCAGAGAATACTTTTGGTGCTACTCGAAGCTTGTTCTGTGCTGGCTCCTTCTTTCCTGCCGGGACTAAATGTTCCAGCTGGGAGTAGAGCAAAGAACAAAGCGCCACCAGCAAGAAGAGGGTACAGATCACATCCCCTTTGAGGCGAACTCTCATTGTCTCTCCAGTGTTCCTGGGACTGTTAAAAGCCGTGGTTGAGCTGCCTGGCACCACTGTCCATCTGTAAATAAACAGAGTGTGTCAGCAGTGAGGATTTGGCAGGTCTGAAGCAAACAGGCAAGACTAAATGAAACATCATTTAAAAACCCAGCAGCGAAGCACATTTTACTCACACAAGCACAGAGATGTTGAGGAACTTGTCAAAAGGCACACAGGGTTGCAAACTTACTGCTGATCCCAGTGCCAGCCAGCTCTGTGACTTGGTTAAGCAGTCATCCATCATCCTGAAAACCACTCTCTAAACACAACCCAAAATCCTGCATCCCTTACTGCTGAATGTGTTTTGTCATTTCAGAGATTTCATTGGAAAAAGCAAAGTGGAAAATGATGAATGATGCCATTCCCCATAAGTAATTGCCTTTTTTTCCTTCTAGCTTCACAACCATTACTTGCTGCTTTTATCCTTTTTGACTCAAACCAGGGGGGCCCAGAGTTGACTGCTGAAAGGCAGACTCTTCATGGCAGTGTGTTGCTGGTGTTTCCTTGCACATGGACCAAGCTTTTGTTAAACTGTGATTTGTAGTCAAAATGAATACATTGGGTACAATCTAGAATTCACACAGGACCTTTCTCCTGCCAGTATTCTTTATAAAATATTAAACCATTGTAAGTAACTTCCATTAATAAGGTTAGAAGGGGCCATGGGTGTTTTTCCTCTACCAAATCACCCTAACCCCTTAGTGAGAGGTGGGAAATAAATCCCAATATGCAGAAGCAAGACAGAGCACGGTGTTAGGAAAATTTTGTTCATGTATGATAGATGAAGCTGCCTTTTGAAATACAGGACTTTTCTTCACTTACACTTTTCCTGGAGATCTTCTGTCTTACTTAATCAGTTCTTCAACTGCAAACAAAATGAGAATGAAAGAGCAGTAAGAAGGCAGCAAGCAGCAGGTACCCACAGTTCAGGGAAGAGCTGGTCAGGTGTCTGCAGCTGCAGCAAAGGCAGGTCCTCTCATCACCCTGTAGGTGCAGCCACTCCCTGCAGCAGCAACAGCAGAGCTGGACAGAGGGACCCCACAGCTGCTCCAGGAGGAAGTGAGTGACCATCACCATTCCTCCCATCCTCAGCAATAAGGAAGTTAAGCCCCATCCAAAAATTTCCCCACAAGTGCACGTAAGTATTTTATACACCCACTAATAATGTCTCATGTTCATGTGTGATTTGTGGCTCTCTCTTGCCTGTGCTGTACTAGGAGAAGCTACCTGTGAAGGTATTACAGTTCTCTGTCCTGAATTAGCTGAGATCACATCCAAAGATGACTTCTGGGATAAAAAAGCTGGAGAGGCACGTTTGACAAGGATATACAGTGACAGGACAAGATGCAAGTGCTTGGTAAGAATTTGGTGGTATCTGTTTTCATCAAATCTCCTTTTACTGTCCTGGACTGATCACTTGCTAATTGTTCATTAGCCATCAATTTTGTATCAGCCATAATATTTTCAAACTCAAAATAAGATTGACAAGTCTGTAATTATGAAGTAATAAAATAGTGGCACCTGTGGTATCTAAGCAATATTTCAAGACTTAAGAGGAAGAAAATTGTTACACCAGTTGATTTCTTGGCCAGACCCTTTAAAATTCTTAGATGCACATTATTTGGACATCATTATTTAAATACTGTGCTTTTTCCTTACTGATTAACTTCACCTCCAAGGTACTGTTGAAATAGAGTATTTCATCATCATCACATGCTATTGCATATCTTTTTCCCAAGTACAGCTCCAAAATGTTTACTGACCTCATTCACTTTGTCTCCATTATTTATGAAATTGTCATTTTGGAAAACAACATATCCATGCCTTGGTGTAAAGCTCTTTCCGTTCCTGGTGGATTTAAAATCACATTGGCCTTGTCCTGATGACCATGGGTTTTTTCCTTAGGCCTTGTTTCTTGCCTTTTTCTGCCCTCTGATAGAGGCTTTGCTTCATTTGTTAGCTTTCTTGTTTACCTTTCACTCCTCTCCTAGACAGATGTTTTCACTGGCATAACTTTGATACTAATAGCAGGATTGAACAATTTTCTCAGCTCTCTTGTAAATTCTTGTTCAAGTGTTTAGAATATTCAGGATCTGTTTTCTGTTTATGTTCTTTCTGCCACGTGGCTTGGCTCATAACCATGTTCAGCCTCATGAAACAGTCCCTCCTGACATGTATAGCATATTGGCTTGCATTTTACGTCTGAAGTCCCATCTCTTTCTTCACAGCAAATTTCTTTTTCCTTTTCTATGAAAAGTTTGATCTTAGTTCAGCTGCCAGGCTTCAGATAGTGATTAAGGAGCTGGATGAAAGTCCTGGATTTTTCCTGTGTTTAATGTTATCGAGAAGAGTTTGGAATAAAATGCGTGTGTCATGAAACTCGTAATTTCCATGGCTTGCAGCTTTTTATTGCCAGCATCTCAGAATCTGGCAATAAGCGCCCTTGGAAAAGCCAAGAAAAACCATGAATTGTTACAAGCCTGGGCAGATATCCCAGATTTTCCTCTGTGTTTTCTTTTATTGAAAGTAAAGGATCCGAAACAGTGATTTCCACTCTGAAATAAAACAGTTCAGTGCTGAATACAGGCCTCTCATTTTCAAATGAAGTTGCCAGCCCTTGAAGTGATTCCTTGATATAATTATATGGATTTTCCAGTCTTTGTTAGGTATTTCCTTCTTTGGAAGGAAAATACCCTTGATTATTACAGTGGTGTAAGCTCTATCCATGGATGTCAGTGTGGGAAAAGCTGTTCTGCTCTCAAATACAGAGGGACTGATGATTCTGGCAGATGCTCTGGTATGTCCTAAAGCCAAAAGGATTATTCATCCACCTTGACACCAGGGGAAAAGAATTACAGGGCTATCAAAGTGAGCAGGAAATATCTGATGCCAAAGGAAAGAGATGAGAGCACAGCAGTGTGTTTCTTAGCACAGCACATCCCTGAGTGTCTGAGGCTGATGCACCTCTGCTTCCTCTGCTGCTGTGGGGAACCTCCATCCAACCTGTGAAATGGAGCTGGGCTTACAAACTGCTGCATCACTCAGGGCCTTGAGGAATGGCCTGGCTGCCAGCACTGCCTCTTGTGTCCTCCAAGCTTGGAAAACCAGGCAGCTGTCCCTCTTTGCGTTGGCTGTCTGGGCATGGATACAGAGGGTGTTGAGTCTGGCTTGATGAGGTCTGAATGGGATCATGGAGCATATCTCCCCAGGACAGGGGTCCTGGGGAAGGCTGGGGATGTTCCATCCTGGGCTGAGCACCAGCAATGTTAGAGGGCTCAGCTTGGCAGTGGGAAGAGGCTGATAGGTCCCATATCCATGAGGTGGCAAGAGGGGGAGCCATACATAAGGAATGAGTTGGAAGAACCAAGGGGGCACAGCCTGCAGAGCCCAAGAGCCAACAAAAGGCTGGAAAGCTGGAAGTGGCCAGAGCTGGGCATGGCACCCTGATGAGCATCCAGGCAGGGAGACTGACCTGTGCTGTTGCACGCTCGGGCAGAGGGCCCAGTCCTCTGCCTGGTTTTCATTTATTTGAGAGGAGGATTCTGAAATATGGCCAGGAACAGCTGCAATAAAAGCAGTCAAGTGATGATAAAAAAAAATAAAAATGCTAGCCCTTAATTCCCAATGGAATGATATGAAACCTTGAGCTCATCCTGGCAATCTTTTTTGTCGCAGTCATTGCATCTCCATCACTTGGCACTTCTGCTCAGGGCCAAAGTGGGAAAAAGTCCTCTGGACCCTGTCCCCAGATTTAGCCAAGAAGCCTTGGTGATTCTGGCAGGCTGCTTTGTACCTTGAGGAGTGGTTATTCGATCCAGCCAGCCCTGGGAAAAGCAGCTGAGATAATCAACCTGAAAACGATGCACTGAGCACGGGGACACAGAATCAGCAATGAGCTCTGCTGCCCACTCATCCCAGCCTGGCTGGGAAACATCCATCCCCACCAGACACAGCTGGGGGGTGTCCTGAAAGCAGCTTCTCCCTGCTGCGGGGGAAGTGCTTCCAGCTCCCTCCTGACTCCTCACTCCTGGTGCTGGAGCTGCCACTGGTAGGTTTGGCCACCGTGTGGCCATGCAGCATGTGGGGGGCTGATGATGGAGGTGTCCTATCTGTCTGTCTGTAAAAGGAGCTAAAGAAAGTGTGTGGGATCCAGCTCTGATGGGTTTGATGAGGTTTTTTGTAATCATCAGAGAAGACTGTTTAATCTTGGTAGTGGGAATACTTTGAGGCAATGCTTCAGGTTTGGGATATTTGTTTTCATGTCATGTTTGCTGAATGCATTCCACAAGAACAAAGTCATCTTCTAGCAGCCAGTGCTGGATACTGAGACCTGCCCGGGCTCTGGCCTGCAAGGGGAAAAGGCTGTGCACGTGTCCCTCTCCTGCCTTGTTACAGGAATTTTTCCATCCAGATTCCCTCAGCAAGAGCAAACCAAAGTCCCAGGATCCTCCTCACCCGGTTCCTCTGCCCCAGGAAGAGTCCTGACACTGTTCAAGATGCAATAATGACATACCCCATGCCCATGCTGCAGCAGGGGCTGTGTGAAACAGACGTGTGCAGGTGAGCTTTCTCCCACCACAGCAGGATGCTGACACCAAGAAGTCTGCACTGCCTGAAGCCCTGGAGGCTCCATCTTCCCACTGACACCCTTGGTCCCATCCCCTGCACCCCTGAGGGCTGGGAGAGTGTTTGACTACTGTGCCTGCACCACTTTAATTTAAATGTCTTGCTGAACACACGGAGGTGGGAAGTGTTGTTTTGGGTGAGGAATCACAGGTTTTGTTCTCTTCAAGCTGCACTGGGCTCCATCTTTCTCCTACCCTTCTACAAGAACCTGAAGTGCAAAGGCCAAGGCTTCAAGTTCTCAATCTTGTGCTGGCAAAACTTCATCTGGGCTCTCTGGGGTACCCACAGGGAACTGTGTCAGCTTCCAGTGCTGACACATGTGGGGTCATGTAGGTGGAGTTTGTTCTGCCCCACATACAAAAACTTGCATGAAACAACTTGAGTTTAATAATTTAAGCTGGGTTTGAAGTGTTTAAAGGGGAAAAGTAGCTCTGTGTGTTGGAGCAGGGAAAGAAGCTGTGTTCCACTTCTATGTTTGGGTGCCATGTAATGGCTTTTATTCCTCCATGGGTTTGGGGTTTGTTTGACTGGGTTTTTTTTCTTTGTTTTTCTACTGCCCCACTCGAGGAAAAGTAAGTAACCTTATCAAAGTTATTGCTTTAAGTGGCCCTGGTGTTGAACAACTCCTCTCTGCATTTCAGGGTGTTTGTGAAGAGGTCTCATTTGGAGTTACAGAATTATAAAGTGATGCTGAATTATTTGATCTTCTTGATTACAAAACAGAGGTGGCTGAAATACAAAGACCCCTTTTGGCATGTTGGTAAGTGCAAAGCTCTAGAAAACTGAAGTAACCAAAACACTCACTGTGCTGCCTTACCAGATAAAAACTCATCCTAATTCAGCTGCTTACAAGTTCTGAAGTCTATAAACAAACTGAGAGCAGGCTGTAGGATTTAATTAGCTATCTTGAGAGCTGTCCCAGGAATTGGGTTCATGAACCAGAACCAAGGGAGCACAGTGAGAGGAGCAGAGGCTCAGTGTTAGCTGCCCACGATGCACAGCTTGGATACTGCTGGCCAGTGCCACAGTCACAGCACTGCAGCATCACTGCTGCTGCTATTTGCTGTAGCACCTGGAGGCAAAAGCTCTGTTGAGTCAAATACTGAGGAAGCAGGTAACAAAAATGCAGGCCCTGCTCCAAAGACAATTTCCAACTTTCCTGTCAGAGCTGCTTTTCAGGGCATTTAAAAATTTTTTTCCAAGCCAGAGCAAATGAATGGATGAGATCCATGCTGTTACAGGACAGGGTGCCTTATTTATCTGCCTGCCTCAGTCCTCAAATATGTATTTTGATCAGCTTCCCAGCTGGCTGGTCTCATTTTATTGCAGTTTCTTCTGTTGGCACTGCCAGCCTTCCCTTTGCAATGCCAGTCACGTTGGATAACTGCTTGCAAATGTCTGCTGCGGTCGCCTCCTTTCACCCCACTCACGAAGCTTTTATGAAGTGTAGAAACTCAAACACAGAGGAACTGCAGAGCTGCTGTGGGAAGGCTGTTGAGGTGTCTGTTTCCACGTGCAGGGGTCCCAGAAAGGAACTGGCCCCTCCTCGCTGGGGACTGCAGTCCTGTGGGAGCCCTGCAGGACCAGCTGTCTGCAGGACTGAGCTCCGGGGAAGGCTGGCTGCCAGCACCCTGCTCCCCTGGCCCTGCTGGCCCAGTGTAAGTCACCCAGGCACACGTGGCACAGTTTGGGGGCTGCAGCTCGTTTAAGCAGTGTGTGATGCTCTCCATTCCTCTCGGGGCAGGATGTGCCATGGGGGCAGTGCCCGTGCAGCACTGAGCTGTGCCAGGCACCCGGGCTGGGCTGAGCTGGGCCAGGCACCCGGGCTGGGCTGAGCTGTGCCAGGCACCTGGGATTGGGCTGAGCTGGGCCAGGCACCTGGGATTGGGCTGAGCTGGGCCAGGCACCTGGGATTGGGCTGAGCTGGGCCAGGCATCCAGGCTGGGCTGGGCTGTGCCAGGCACCTGGGATTGGGCTGAGCTGTGCCAGGCACCTGGGATTGGGCTGAGCTGGGCCAGGCACCTGGGATTGGGCTGAGCTGGGCCAGGCACCCTGGGATTGGGCTGAGCTGGGCCAGGCACCTGGGATTGGGCTGAGCTGGGCCAGGCATCCAGGCTGGGCTGGGCTGTGCCAGGCACCTGGGATTGGGCTGAGCTGTGCCAGGCATCCGGGCTGGGCTGAGCTGGGCCAGGCACCTGGGATTGGGCTGAGCTGGGCCAGGCACCTGGGACTGGGCTGAGCTGGGCCAGGCACCCAGGCTGAGCCCCAGGATCCTGGGAAAACTCCAGCTCCTCTGAGCACGGCCCCACACCGCTAAGGAGTGCTCAGCTGCCTACAAGGTAGGAGAATGTAATGGCCAATGACCTTCTGCAGGTTCAGCAGCCTCCAGAGGCACTGTCCTACCTTCAGATGCAGTCTTGCTGTTGGTATCTGATTGTCAGAATGGCAGAGGGCTCAGCAGCTCAACTCTGAGTGCTTTGGGGAAGAGACAGGTCCCTCCCCAGGGACCTCCTGGCCAAGGTGAGGAACCTGCTGTCTCTCTTCCAAACATTAATTTTTCTGGGCCCCAGGAGGGGAATAAAGCCTTGCAGGTTTGTGAAGGAGTAAGAAACTGAAACAAACACCTTCCTTTCCCAGCTCTCCCCAGGCTGCAGCGCTCGCCACCTCTTCAGCTCCCAGACCCTCTTCTGATAAATAATTTGCCCAATGCACCCCAAACCCAAGCAACTGCAGTGCAGTAGCATGGATGTATTGTTACATCCATGGGAGATGGGACAGGGAGTACATGCTGATGTGCCCCACTAATTTCAAGATTATGCCCAACACATAACTTTCTCAGAATCTGCCCAAAAGCTATTAAAAAATACCAGTAACTGCCTGATGATTCAAACGGGCTAAATTACTTTCTATCTTTGTGATGCTAGAGAGCTTGAAAATTCCCATGTTTTTCTCAAAGCATACCACAGTGTAACACGGAGAAGATTCATGTCCTTTTACTGATGAAGAATAGCTTGTAAATGTAATGTGCCACCACTGGAACATGTTTGTGGTTGGGAGGAACCCCTGTCTCAGTGCTGCAGTCTCAGAGCACTGCAGGCATTGTCTAAAGAAGCCCCACATTTCTGTAAAAACAACTTAAGCATTCAAAGAAAGTTCTTTGGAAAGTAAAGTGTAAAGCAGATGTCTCAGGGCTGGAGCCTGCGTGTTCAGAGCCTGCAGCCGACCCTGCTGCGTGTTAACCAACACGGTCCAGGCTGCTGCATGTAACAACATTCAAGAGCAGCAAGGCAAAAAGTAAAGAAAAGCTGGGAGCAAAGGGAAGCAGTAAGGACAGACTCCAGTCCACCCTGCTCGCTGCACAACTCTCCCCAAGCCACCGAGATCAAACACACTTAATAGATACTTACATCCCATTTGATAGCGCTGATCCTGCGTCCCCTCGGTAATGTCTGTGCAGCGGGCTGCCAAGCAGGCACATCTGGATGTAGTTAGCGGGAGACATTGCTCAGCCTTCCAGCGAAGCCGAGCAAACCCTGGGGGCGCGGAGCAGCGCTGGCGGCTCGGGGCCGTTCCCCGCCGGCAGCGAGCGGAGCTGCCCGGGGCCGGGCCGGGGCTGCGGCTGCGGCTGCGGCGGGGCCGGGAGCGGGGCTGGGATCGGAGCGGGAGCGGGGCTGGGAGCGGGGCTGGGATCGGGCCGGGAGCGGGGCTGGGAGCGGGGTTGGGATCGGGCCGGGAGCGGGGCTGGGAGCGGGGTTGGGATCGGGCCGGGAGCGGGGCTGGGAGCGGGGCTGGGATCGGGCCGGGAGCGGGGCTGGGAGCGGAGCGGGAGCGGGGCTGGGAGCGGGGCTGGGATCGGGCCGGGAGCGGGGCTGGGAGCGGGGTTGGGATCGGGCCGGGAGCGGGGCTGGGAGCGGGGTTGGGATGGGGCCGGGAGCGGGGCTGGGAGCGGGGCTGGGATCGGGCCGGGAGCGGGGCTGGGAGCGGGGTTGGGATCGGGCCGGGAGCGGGGCTGGGAGCGGGGTTGGGATCGGGCCGGGAGCGGGCCGGCCCCCAGCACAGCCCCAGCCCCGCAGCGAGGGGAGCACGGCGGGCAGGGGAAGAGCCGGGTCCCCGGCCAAGGCCGGACACGTGATCGGCCGGGGAGCGCCGATGGCTCCGGCGGGACAGGGCGGAGGTGTCGAGAGACAGAGCGCAGCCAGGTTGGGGACTTTCACCAATTCTGCAGAAAGGCTGGCTTTTTCTTTCCCGGCCCCCCGCCGTAACTTTTTCCAATAGGAAATGTACTATTTTTTCTGAGTGTCTTTTTATTTTCCTTCTATACTTTGGCTTTTTTCTTTTAATTCCCTTATGAGTATTTACCTCTGCAAAGAGTCAAATGAAAAATAGAGGTTGGGTTCAGTTCAGAAGTTAAATTGACTTGGGGGTTGTTTCTTTTCTTCCTAGTAGGGAAGTGATGAGAGGATGTGTGAGCGGAGCAGTGCAGAGGCTGAAGACAGAGTCAAGGGTTCCTTCCAAAACCTGGAACAAAAACCCAAACCCCACGGGTTTGTTTGTTTGGTTGGTTTTGTTTGTTGTTTTTCATTTAATTTGAAATACTTCAAAACAGGTTTTATTTGGAGCCAAATCTAACGTGCCATCACAACTGATCTGCCAGCTGAGAGCAGCCATAGCACTTCCCTTCCCTGTGGCTGTTTCTTTGTCTCTGCATTGTAAACAATGACCCTTATTCCTCTTACAGAGGCCAAGTGTCTGGAGAGTGCCCAGACCACGGCCACTTTAGGGAGCAAAGTTTTTCATTTACTTGTCATAAAAGCAGGTTTTGATCTACTCTGATGTTTTCACAAACACCTCTTTTTAAAACACAATATAAAAATTCTTTTATGTAAGCATCTGTGCTTTTTTTGGATGCATTTTTGATTTCAGCTTGAAAGTTGTGCTGTACTGAAAACACTGTCTCATGTTCTTGATGGGCCACCCTCAGACCCTGCACTCAGGTGCTGCAGGCTGGGAAAGTCCTTTCCTCATGGCTGGCAGCTGCCTGAGCCTCAGTGGGTCCTGCTGACCAGCACAGCTGATCAGAAACCTCAGCCATAAATGTTACTTAGCTTCAGCTTTCCCTGTGCCAGCCCAGGGTGCCTCTGTTCTTTCCTTCTGCAGCAGCAGCCCCAGGTTACTTACCATCCCTGCTCTGTAAGGAGGGCTTGATGGTCACAGAGGCAATGACCAGCTCCTCTCTGCCTTTGCTCAGCTGGGCTGGCTGGGGAGGGAGGAGAACTGCTCCCTGAACCACAGGGTCTCACAGCAGTTATTTCCACTGTGATCCCTCACCCAGGTTTTGGGACCTGCCAGCCTGCCTCCCTTTTTGCTTGCTCCCATGGAGTGAGAGGCTTTCATTGATGTGCAGTGCCTCTGTGGCTGCCGTGACTCGGAGAGTCACACAGGGAGCCTGGAGGTGGAGGAATTTCTCTGTGGGTGCTTCTCCTTGGTGAGGTTTTCTCACGTGGACCTTGTTCTCTGGGCACTGATCCATGGCTGCTTTATTCTTCTCTCTGCCAGCAAAGGTGCCCTTGGCCCATCCTGTGTTGAGTCACTGTCATAGAAGATTGGGGCAGTGATCTCTCTGACCCTCCTCAGTAGGTCAGCCCTGTGGTGTGTCCTTCCAGCTGCTCTAGGGCAGAGCCCTGTTCCTCTCACTGAGTTCCTGCAGACATCAAGCCATGCAGTTGGGAATTCAGCTTTGTGGTAGATAAAGTAGGGCTGATCTTGTGATTTTCAAACAGTGTTTGAGATTTAAGAGATTCAGGGTAAAATACATCTCTGCTCCAGTTCATGGCAAGAGGAGTTTCCCTGGATTCAGCTGTCAGGTCAGCCAGTGGCTTCCTGTGCAAAGTAGCTGGAGCTACATCCCAGCTCCTTGTGAGAGAGCTCACTGGTAGTGAGGCATTTGAGATTACAGAGTGCCATGGCCTCAGAGGAGTCCCAGATATCCAAGAGCACTGAAAAAAACCACAGTGAGCTCCTCCAGGTGCCAGGGGTGGGACAAACCTCCCCTTCTGGCCATGCTGGCTGAAAAAGGCTCATCAAAGCAGTAACTGGAAACTGAACAAACACAGAGGCTTGGCTTGTTTTGTAGTCAGAGCTGTTCTCTCGCAGGTGGGACACCAGCCTTGGCATGTCAGGAGGAACGGGTGACTTTGGGCAGAGCCCTGCTGGGCATCCAACCTCAGGCTGGAGCTGGTGATCACCAAATGTGGCCAGAACTTCAGTAACCCCTGTTCTTACTACTGCAGTTAAGCGTTCAATTAAAGACTCTGAGGCAGTTGTCATCAAAAGTATATATTTATTTATAAAAAAGAATGGAGAAAAAAATATATACCAAAGAGCTTTTTCTGTAAAAGACAATTCCTTGGAGGCTGAATGTTCTAGACCCAAGTATGCCTGGCATTGCAGTCTGTAGCTGTAGATGGCTGATCCAGATCTGATGCTGAATATCATGGGAATTTGTAATTAGATGGTCAGCAAGGGATTTTTCCCTTGCTAACCATTGAAAACTAACAGACATTAACCACACATCTCACACAGGTTTCTATTAGAGATGTACAGCCAGCTCCCTTCAGTGGGTTTAAAATTCAATCCAGAGAATAAAAACATACACATTTATTGGCTCTAGGCCTTAAATGGCTTCACTGTTTGAGTCCATCTCCATAAAAAAGACACATGGCCGGAGCCCTGTCCAGTGTAAAGCACCAGTGTCATGCACACACTCCAATATGTGGGTCAGACTCAGAAACCCTCTTGATTCCACTTCTTGTACCTCCTTGGTTTAAGGATACCAGATACAATACCAGAGCTTCACCAGAATTTTCAGTTTAACTAAATCATCAATTAAGGTGAATTTGAGGCTCCTCATTGTGCCCATGCTCACTCCTGGTTTCAGAGTCTGTGAGCAGCTGTCAGGGTGTGGTTCCTTGGGAACAGCAGAGGGGAGACAGTGACCCAGACAGCAGGACAGCTCCTCAGTGCTGAGTCTGCCTTTGAAATGAATGGCAAAATAAACAGATCTTTTCCTTTGAGACAATCTTGTATCAGGGTATCCTGTCAGGTTTGCTTCTATCAGATACCTGATGTCAATATATATCTGGTGAGCATTTTAATTTCACTATCCTCTTTGACCACTATCCATCTGTTTGACCACTGTAGGTCAGCTATGCCAAAACAAATCATTCAAATTCTCCTTTGGATGGATCTTTTATTCATTCTGGCAGACTGAATGGAGACTCCTTCAAATCTGAAACATGGTTAAAACTACAAAAACTATCTGTACCAGAAAAAAAACAAAACCCTCTTGGATCTCTTCCTGTAAGCTTGTTTTATGTTTTTTCTGTTTTAGATTTTATATGCAACTGATTAGCACCTTTATTTGCTTTTAATATTGTGTTTGATTCTGAAACACTACCATCACCCCTGATTTTTTCTTTTTCACAGATATATCTCAGTATATGGAGAAGAGCAGTTACTGGGATAAGGCAAATTTCTCCAGCAGCAGCACTGTCCATGGCTTATCTCCCACCACGATGATGACTGCTCATGGAAAAGGAGGTATGAAACAGCCACTGCTATGTCCTACACCATGCCATGTGCTCGAGACAATTTCACCATGGAATATCTGAAAAACCCTTTTTCTTCAAGTCTCTGCAATGAAGGCACCTGTGAATGCTGTTGGAGACTGTGACATTCCAGAAAGGTTGCCAGGGGCTCCAGCACTTAATGGCACTTCTGACAGGGAATTCTAACAGGGAATATGTGAGTAAGAGGAAATACACATGCCAGTTACTGGCAGAAAGAAAACGTTTATATTCAGAAGAAAGCTTTCATGGTTAGTCCTCTGTAAAAGAGTAACAGCAGTAAAAAAGTTTTCAGGACTTGATGTAGATGCTGAATAATAAGACTTTAGCATTTTGAGCATTAACAGATGCTACAAAAACGAGTAATTCTCACTACTCAGTGGCTGCCTTATAACTATATGTGCAAGTTGTGCACATATAGCTCATCTGAGAGCTTAGAAAAATTCATTGCAAATGAGACAGCAGGCTATGCATATGACCTTGTTTTCTTAAAAAAGTAATTTCTGCAAAATCAAGAGCAAACTCTCTTGCTCTTAAAGTAATTTTCAAGTTTCTGAATTTTTAATTTTTTAAAAGATGATTTGTCAGGTGGGTTTCTGCCAAACAGAGTTCCCCAGCTGGGATTTGGAAGGAAAGCTATATACTTTGAGGTATGGTTCCACAGCAGCCTAAATTAGCTAAGATCAGCACCACTGTGTCAGTCCCAAAAGCTAAACTGTCAGAGAGGTAATTGCTTCATTTTGGGAAGTGCAGTGGTACTATTGGAAGGGAGAATGTAGGATGTGCAGCAGGAATGGAGGAGATGAAACTGCAATGGCACTGATAGAAAATGGCTTACTAAAAGGTGATGGAGCCACAGTCTTTGCAGAGATGGTGCCTGCATGAAGTCCTGCTTCCTTGGAAGCTAGGGGC
Source organism: Anomalospiza imberbis (assembly GCF_031753505.1). NCBI lineage: Eukaryota > Metazoa > Chordata > Aves > Passeriformes > Viduidae > Anomalospiza > Anomalospiza imberbis. The sequence continues at coordinate 12,564,096 of NC_089692.1, read as the reverse complement.
AAGATGGAAACAGATTCACTCACACTTGAAATGAGAACTGAAAGCAGGAGTCAGCCCTGGGGTTTGGGAGATTTGTCTCTTAAACCATTTCTACCCTAAAAATCAGTGCAGGTAAATCCAGGCATGGTGGCAGCTGAAGTTTGATTGTCACACAGTGACAGCAGTGCCAGGGAAAGGCTCTCTAGGTCCTGACACCTGTGGGACACAGCAGGGTGAGCTGTCCCCTACAGCCTGAGGCTGGTTAGGAAGTGAGTGAAGGCACTGCAGCCAGCTGGGTCTGGTGATTGCTCAGCTCTGTGGTCTGAGGATGGCATTTGGTGCTGCAATGCCCTGAGGGCAGCAGTTCCAAACCATGCTCCACAGGTAATTTGCTGATGAGGAGACTCTTCCTTCCAGCACTGTGTTTTGCTTTCCATAGCTGCAGGCTCCCTTGGGCTGGCAGGCAAGAGCTAATCAACATATTACTGTCTACCACAGATGAGAAAATGTTGACAATCATTGTCTGAATTTGAGTTTGTCCATATTGTTTGTTCAATGTCTGCCATTTGCTGTACAGCAGCAATCTTTTGCCCTGTGGAAGACTGTGGCTGTCCCAGGTAGAAGGAAAGCCTTCAGGTGGTGAGAGGTGGGAAGGAGCTATAACAGAGCAGGGCAGAACAGATACTCTTGCCATGGATGTTCTTCAAATAAAGAAGGAAAATAACGTAAAATTGACTTTTCTTTATTTTCTCCTTTTTCTTTACTTGATATCATGGCTGATGGCAAAAATGTCTTCAATGTAAAAATATATTGCAGCTCTCCAGGTGATGGCCCTGGACACAGCCAGAGAAGCAGTGGCACTTTCTGTTTCTATGAGAAGCCTTGCTTGCTTTTCTCCTCTCCCTCATTCTCCCCTAGGGCTCTCTGTTGGGCTGCTCTCCTGTCACAGTCCTGAAGGAAGTCAGGGTGAAAGCCTCTCACCAGTTCACAGGAAGGTAGTGCTATATTTCTGGAAATACAATGAAATAAGGAAAGTCAGAGGTCCATGCTGGCTTCTGCAAACACAGAACCTCTCCCCTGAGCATTTCCACCTAGATGGAAATCTGTGGTGATATTCAGGACTTTACATTCCCAGACACTGGCAGCAGTTTCATACAGTAGCTAAAGCAGGAAAGCCCTTAGCAATGGCACTGTCCTTTGGGCTCTAGGAGCAGTCCTCGCTGGAATGGAGGCCCAAGAGCTCCTCAGCCAAGCTGACGAGACCGTTTTCCTCCAGGGCTGCGATCAGCCGCGCTATGGTGGCCTTCTTGCCCTCGGACTGGATGAACCTGAGGAGCATCTGGTAGGCTTGTTCATAGAGTCCCTCTCGGTCGTACTCCAGCGCCAGGTTGTCAATGACAGGGTCACGCAGGGCCCGGCAGGATTTCTGCAGAGAGCGACCCACCTGCTTCCACTTCTTGGACACAGACTTAGCAAACTTCTGGTGGTCGTCTGGTGTGATTGTTCTGTTGTCTGAAAGGGGCAGAGGCCCGGTAAGACATAGAAGTTTCATGGCTGACGTGATGCAGCTTGGGCCAGTTCAAGGTTTGGTCAGTATTCTGTGGAGCAGGGAGTCTGAGCTCCCTGCCTTGCCCAGCTGCTCCCTTACAAAAATCTTCCCACAACAACAAAGCATCTGGGCTTGCCCCTACCCTGCAAGCTTGGCAAAGGCCTATTTTCTATTTTTCTCCCTCAGAACTGTCCTGTGGTTTGCCAGAGCTCTCTTTTTTTTTTTTTTTTTTTGGATGGACACCCTCTTCATTTGTTTTAGCCTTTCAAAGGCAACTCGGTAAGGCCTTTCTGACAAAGTCCCCTGTTCCCTATCTAAACATCCTCAAAACACTGAAATGCTGACAGGAGCTCTCTCCTCAGCTGTTAAGCACTGGAGACTATACACAGCTTAAGCAAGCTCAGAAATGATCTAGCTTATCTCAAGCTTATATTGCTGTTGAGACTCTCTGAAAGCTCTCTGTAGGGACAGACCCCAAAGCCAGCTGGTGAACTGAGGGAGCCTGAACAAATCAGTCCTGTCTGAAAGCAGGGCTGAGGGTGTCCATGGTAACTCCCCCAGTCTGATCCAGCCTACACTATTAACTCACCTCAACCAAGTGACATAGAAGAAGAGAAAAATATTCTATATTCTTCCTTTCACTATTAATTTTAAAATGTGAGGAACGTGGAAGGGACAGAAACTCTGAAACATCTGATTCTGTGCCACCCCAGAAAAGAAAACAGGTTGATGCCTGATCTGAAGCATCACGGCAATATCTTAGGACTATTGTAATTTCTTTCTTACGGGATGCTGGGAAGTCCTTAGTTTATCTGAGGTAGACCCAAATATGTAGTCATGATAATTCTCCCTCCTGGGCTGTGAGGCAGACCAAGGGCTCTGTTGGTCAGCTCTAGCTACTCACCAAACTGTTGTTCCTGAAAGATGAAGGTGAGTTGTATGGGAAGGGAGCTGCCTTTAGGAGGATAAGGCTGAGATGGGGACTTCAGAGATGAGCAGTCTTTTCCAGCCACATTGTTGTTGGTGCTCTGGTGAAGCATCAAGCTCTTGAGGCATTCCTCCAGCTGTGTGATCTCCTCATCCGGCAGGCGGTCAGGCTGTAACACAAACAGCAGCAGTGACTCTGCCAGGGACACCAGCCTGCAAAGCTGTGGTTGCTGATGTCAAGGGAGAAGCAATGAGATATAGGATGAGCTGTCAAGCAGCCAAATGAGGTGGTCTAGTGGAGCTCTGGCTGTAATAGGATGGCTGTAAGTGGATTTGAATCTGTAATGTGATATGAAATAGACAATCTCTCCCCTGGGGTTTCTCACCTGCAGCAGTGAGTGCTTACAAGTTGCACAAAACTGCTACTAGCCCACGTTCATTTCCAACAGCCCTCTGCAAGAATTAGGGTGCACTGCAGGCAGCAAGGCTTGTCCCAACTCCCTATCAGGGTGAGACCCACAGAACAGGGTGATCTGATCCAACAGCTCATGGCCACCCAAGCAGGCAGCTCCTGTTACCCACCTTCTCTCTCTCTCTGCTCCCTAAGGTTTGTTGTTCCTGAGTCCTCACCAAGCCAGTTTTTTTCACTAGCCAAGAGAAAATTAATCTGACCTCCAAAAAGCCGGTAATGAGAAAAGAAGTAAATAAGGCAAAGCACATGGGAAGAGTCAAACCTGGCAGTGCTGTACCTCAATCAGAGGTAAACACTGGTTTAGCTCACCTACAGCAGGTACCCAGTTTATCATAACCATCTCTGCCCTGGAAATGGAACCTCAAATTTAAAACTTGCCCTAATAAGTAGTGTTGATATAATTGAAGCTGCTGAAGGCTGTGTCCCAGTGCCATCTTTCTGCCTGTTGCACTGTTAGGCAGGGTCAGACTGAGTCACTTTTTGGGAACTGAGAATAAGCCCATTTCTTTTGTCCAATCAGCTAGTTCAGCACAGGAAGGGAGCAGCAAGCCACAGTTCACAGGATATGGGATATTACATGTTGTTTGGTTTGGAGATGAAAGGTTTGAGTTTATTCTCTGTGCTTACAGAAAGGCAACCTGGAAGAACATGCTCTTATGCCTAATATTCCTGATTGATAGTGAGTGTCTGTTTCTCAGGACCATTTAGAGGAACCAGAGCTAAAGTTCCAGATGGAAAAAAAAAAAAGAGGAGGGGAACAAGTCAGTGAGTTTAATCATGTCAATACCTTGTAGTGAGATGACAAGATCTCACTGTTCTTGCAAGAAGGATTAGAGTGCCAGTGCCAAAATGTGCACTGAGCCAGATGTCAGATGAGAGAGACTTTGCCTTCAGAAGGGCAGCTTACTCTTGCTGGCAGCAGATGCTGTGTCCCCCTACTCTGACACAAGTTTTTGGTGTGATGTGCAGTGTTTACACTCACTTCCGCTGCTCATTTCCAGGTGCAGTTACCTTTGCCACTCTGGGAGGAGGTGGTGTGTGAGGCAGGGGAGGGAGGTGCAGAGCAGTGATGGTTCCAGCCAGGTCTGCTCCTCTCTGCCTGCCTCACAGCTGTACTGAGGCACACTTGTGTGTAAGCTGCACTGTCTAGAACTCCTAGTCTTAGTGGTGATAACAGCCACGCTAGCTGTTATTCACAGAAGGCACAGAGAGTTAGCACGATCTTTGCAGGCTGCTTTAGGTAACTCTATTGCCCTTTTTTCTGAGGAAGGGCAGAGCTATTTCTCCACATTAGAGTTAAGAGCTGAAGGACTGAGAAGTTTGTTAAATCAAAATGCTGCATCAGAACAAGATTTGCACCCACCTCTGCAAGCCCAGTGCCACCCCTCCTCACTGCTGTTCAGCCTCTCTCCCTCTCCCACTCACCTTTTCTCTGTAGATGCACTCCAGGCAATGATCCTCATCCTTCAGCATCTTGTCAAGGTGCTCACTGCCAGCCTTCAGCTCCACTTCGAGAGGCACCATGGTTGTGGCCAAGGAGAGCTGGAGGTGACTCTGGAGGGACTTCTGGAGCGCTCCTTCGCGGTAGCTCCGCAGGAAGCGGCGGCAGTTCTCCCGCTTGCAGAACCTGAGCTGGACTATCAGGTGTGGGTGGCTGCAGTGCACCTTGAGCATGTCCACACCATTCATGCTGCCAGTGGAGTCTGGCAGGGAGAAGGGAGCACAGTCACAATCCAGGCATGAGCCAGCCCACCCAGACCCACGCCCATCCACAGCAAGCCTGCAGTGGAGGAGCTTTTGAATTCTCTTTGTGATAAAGTCCTCTGGGATGGAAAAATGTGTTAAACCAAGAGGGAAGGATTAAGTTCATGCTGCCCTGCCTCCACTGATCTCCATGAAGTATGGTGTCCAACTTAAGATGTATGGAACTACATCCCAGGTAATTATATCAACACTGCTTATTAGGGCAAGTTTTAAACTTGAGGTTCCATTTCCAGGGCAGAGATGGTTATGATAAACTGGTAGCACAGCAAAGTTTTATAGATGAAAGCTCAGTTCACCTCAGTGCTCAATCAGCCTTCAGTCCTTGTGACTGGAGTTTTATGCAGTGATGGAGGTCCTGGAAAGAAACCCAGTGTTTCCTCTCCACTTGTGCCTAGAGATAACTTTTGTCTCTCTGAGCCTTTAACATGTTTCACAAACAGCAAATGACAGATCCAGCCACAGGGATTAAGCTGCTTGAGATTGGGCCTTGACCTGTTATTTTGCACAGAGAATTAATTCATGGTAAAATCTAAACAAGGAGAAGCCAGGGATGTACCCTATAACATTATTGCAGGAGGAGCACGAGCGATGTGGAAACAGAAGATGCCAGGACTTCATTCTTCCTTCTTCCAGCAGAATTTAGTTTTTATTAGCTGTGGTCATTATCCTTATCTCCACAGGATTTTATATGCTGCTGATGAGTTCTAAGTATGTGTTTTTCTCTTTTTTGCAGCAGCAGCAGAGGCCTATGTGAGGCTGCTGTACTGCTTCCATACCTGACTGAACCTCATGGGCTGTCACTGAGGGCTGTATGGAGGCACCAGCTCACACTGGCACTACATCAGGTATTTCTAAACCACATGTCATGGCATGGAGGACAATCTTAAGCAGATTTGTGTGATCCACATTAAGCAGGGCAAGTGATCTTGCATTTAAAAGTGTAGTATCTAACAGCGGCCTTACATGTTTACTAAGTCCTGTTTGCATCTGGTCTAGTTTGGACCACATGTGTAACTGACACGTGTTTAGGCACCTAGAAAAGACATTTAAATTCACTGTGGATGATTTTTTATCACTTCCTTCATGCTTTACTTTTTATGAGTGCTTATTAAACAAAATTTCCATAAGAGGGCAAGAGGGCTGTGGAGGGAAAGCTGCACAGACATGGAAACCTTTATGAAGTGTGTACAAGACAGCTGTAAAGCTGCCTAAAAAGATGGGACTTTGCAGACATTTCTGCATGAAACCTCAGGCAGCTTAAGATTTCATGTCCTTTTCAGGTCTGAATAAGCATGGTAAGATTTTAGTTTTGTGAGCTGTCCTTTAAATGTGTGAGTATATTCACATTCCAGTGCCACAAAGCAGCCATAAATCAAGCCTGACTGGACAACTGTATTAGGTTGCCTGCTTCCTGTTTCCTGTGTTTGGAATGAGCTGCAAAATGAGCAGGCCTGTATTGGATAAACTGACTTGGCATGGTTTCCAGAAGAAACTGCAGAATAGTTAGACAAGCCCAACAATAGAGTCTAAACAATAGAGTCTCAGCTGTGTAACCACGAGAGTCTTTCTAGGTAAGTGTGATAAACTCTTCAAATTACTATTACCCTGCAGTGTGCTTGGTGCAAGGGTGGATAGAGAAATATATAGTTTTATGGCTATTTGCATCTCAAGTAATTTTTTGATGTAAATAGGGTTACATACACCTCAAGCTAATGTGTGTCTGCTTATATCAGAATTTGAATTTGAATTATATCAGAATTTGAATAGAAATTAATTTATACTGGCTATCACTTGATTTAAAAAAAACAGCTTCTCAAAGCAGGAATCATGTTTCTGTGGTGGTATAAAGACAGCAATTAAATCTTCTTTCACAGTAATTGCAATCTTTTTGCCTGTTACATAAATGGGTTTAAACAAACATTCATAAAGTAGGATAATTCATAGGATGGTTCAAGTTGGAAGGAAGCCCAGGCAGTATCTAGCCCAACCTCTCATGCAAAGCAGGGTCAGCTCTGAGGTCAGAGCCAGTTAGTTGCTCAGGGCTTTATCCAATCCCATTTGAAAGCCCTTGAGGATGGAGAGTACACAGTCACTCTGGACAACTGCCTGTCTTAATGGGTGAAACATTTGTCCTTTTATCTGGTGTCTACCTCTCATTTCAATTTGTGCCTCTTGCCTCTCATTCCCCACGCACCACTATGAACAGTGTGGCTCCATCTCTCTGTCCCATAGGTATCAGCAGGCTGTTGGTAGGTCTCCTGAAACCTTCTCTTCTTCAGTCTCAACAGGTCCAACTCCCTCAGCCTCTCCTCAAAGGAAAAGTATTCCAGCCCCCAGCCATCTTGGTGAACCTGTGCTGAGCTTGCTCCACTTCATTGCCTTTCCTAAACAGAGTGTGCATGACCTTTCCTTACCCGTGAAGGTGAGATTAAAGAAAGGCATGGCACTGCACACCAAGATACCAGAGGATGGGTACCTGCTAATGCCAGCTTCAGGGCCTTGAACACACAAGGCTTCTTCTGGGAGCTCTCGTAGAGGGACGGCAGAGCGATGGTCTTGCAGGTAGACTGAAGGAAGAGGTAAGCACTGCCAGTCCAAGGAGGGGAGCTGCCTGCCATCTTCAGCACCCTACAAAATCACACAGGCAAACTCAGAGACCATAAGGGAAATGGCCTGATGCCAGGAGAATGCTACAGCACAAGCACAACAGGTTTGTGGGGATTTATTCTTACTTCTTAGAGTAGTGCTGATGTTGCTAAAACAAGTGTAGTCTTTGAGGGGTTTACTGTTACTCTGTAAAGCACACCACAGTGGGATACCATATCCCAAAGAGACAGCTCACAAATCTTTGCTTTCATTTTCCACTGCAGTCCATTCATTTTAGTGTCCAAAGATACTCTGAAGCAGAGTTTCAGTCCCTGTGCCTCTGACTAGCCAAGCCGGCAAAACGTGAAATGATTGAAGTGCTCCAGGGACCACCCGGCAGTCCTGGCTGTGGAATGCTCCCATGGTCTGAAGCTCTATTGCAACCAGAAATGTTTTCCTTAAGGTCCTGGTTGCTTGGTTGTTCACGGGGCCCAGAGCTCTTGTAACAGGACACTCTACACAGGCAGGACAAAGGTAATTGTTTTAAATTAAAAGAGGGTAGATTTAGATTAGATATCAGGAAGAATTTTTTTACAGTGAGGGTGGCAAGGCACGGGCACAGAGAGGTGATGGATGCCCCATCTCTGAAAATATTCAAGGCCGGGTGGGACTGGGCTCTGAGAGACCAGACCTTGCTGAAGATGTTCCCGGTCACCGCAGAGGAGTTCAACTAGATGGCCTTGGAAAGGTCCCTTCCAACCCAAACCATTCGGTGACTCAGGGGTACCCCCTCTGCCTTGTTTATGCCCTTTGTTCTTGTGCCTCTGCAGTGTTAACCCAGCGGGTGAATCTTCCCGTCCAGTGAGCACTGCCCCATCCCAGTCCCCGCTCCGCGGTCAAACCGCTGCGGGATGCTTCCAAAAACCAGCCCCGGACGGTAAGTCACGTTTGCGATCACGGCTTTTGCCTTTTCGCTGACTTGGGCAGGCCGCTGCTGCTCAATTCCCGTCACAGCCTCGCTGGGAGGGGGCTGTCCCGAAGGGAACAGCGCTGGAGCAGCCGCCAGCTCCATCCCGCCGCGCTACGCTGCCCGCGGGGCCGGCGGCTGCCCCCGCTGCCCGGGTGTCCGCTCGGTGCCCGGCTGTGCCCCCAGCCCGGCACCGCGGGGCCCGGAGCGCGGCCCCTCCAGCCCGGCCCCTCCAGCTGTCCCGGCGGGACCGCCCGGCCCCGGCCCCGCGCCCCCGGCCCCCTGCCCGCGGCGGCCCCGGCCCGGCGGCCCCGGGCGGCGTTACCTCCTCAGCGCCGGCCTCGGCCCCGACACTTCCGCCCCGGCGCGGCGCCGCTCGGCACCTCGCTGCGGGCGGGGAAACGGGAAGGCGAAAGTAATCCCAACAGCCCCCTGGAATGGCCGGCGGCACTTCCCTTTAATGCCTTCTGTTTGTCCAGGCCCGCCCCAGCCGCTGCCGGCCCCGAGGCCGCGCGGGGCAGGGGCTGCTGCGGGCGCTTGTCGGGGCTTGTCGACGCCTTGACGCTTCAGGTGTCCCCGCCGCAAGGCCGCCCACCCAGCTCGGTGGCTTGGTGTCTCGGGTAGGTGAGGAGGTGACATCTGTCAGAAATACTCCGTTCAGGTGGCTCCAGAGCTGCCCGAGGGCTGGGATGTACGCATCTCTCTGGACCATTAGGGATGGAGGCGAGTGCGGTGGCTTGAAGCCCCTGCGTGCCTTGTGGCTGACACACGGAGGCTGGTGGGTCCCGGCTGGCACTTGTCAGGTTTCCCCCGCAGTGCTGCTGCCGAGAGCTTGGATAGGTAGAGAGAACGAAGCAGCATTTCCCGAGTCCACGAGAGGTTCTGTGCCAGTCAAAGCATCATTTGGGTCTCCATTGCTCAAACTCAGGTAGCTGCCTCCTGCCCAGACTGCATCTGCCTTGCACAGGTGCCCTGTGAGCTGAAGGATAACAGCAGCTCCCTTGTTTGTCCCCATCTGGTGAAAAGCTGGCATGTGCCTGGGGCCAGATTTTGGGCTCACATGCAAGCTGCAGTCACTCTGGCTTGGCAGTGGTTTGTGCAAACAGGTCAACTGAACTGCAAAAAAAAGCAGGAAGCATTTTAAAACACTAAAAATGCCTATATATATGATGCTATTTTACAGCAACAGTATTTTAACAATATAAACCTAATTCGTTTGCTAAAGGAAAGACGTGATTCAAATAGCTCTGTAAAGAGGTTAATCTGGGCTGGATCTCCTGCCTGCTCTGGTTCACAGGGTCAGATCTAGGGGAGCAGGCAGTGCCTACAGACCCCTTCAGGGTCAGCAGGCCTGATGGTGCCAATGCTTCTGGAAACAAAGCATTTACTTGCTAACAGTTTTAGCAAGTGAGTTCATGCATTTAAGGTCTGTCTGATGAGGCTAAATGAACCTGGACATCCTAACATTTCGCTATAAAAGCCAAACCTGAAGCAGTGCTGGCTCCCAGAACCAGGTGGGAACCACAGTGTGATTGCTGTGGGGAGCATCACCCACCCATGTCCTGGAAATGTTTTCTCCTTAAAGCCAATCTGCCTTCTGTATATTGTGGGGGTAAAAAAAGAATGGGTAGCTGAGCCCCGAGTTTCTCCTCTGCTGACCCTTGCTGAGTGTGTGCCTTCTGGGAGCATCCCATGGGGCAAAATCAAAGTGCTTGATGAGCACTTGGAGTTTCATCTTGTTGTTCCCCACTTGGGAAGTAAAGATGGCAGTGAGGGGAGAGGCTGTGGCTCAGTGGGGCTCAGCTGGCACTGACTGGGGCGTCAGGGTTCAGAGGCAAGTCTGCCTGGGGGGCTGGGGCTGGGATAGGACAGGCTGCCCTGAGCTGGCAGCAGACAGAAGGCTACAAGCACACTCTTACTGTCTATGAGATTCACAATCCTTCTTAATGGCTCCAAAGGCTTTAAGGAAATCATAAAACAAAAGGAGCTGAATATGAGATCTCATTTTGCCTTAACACTTTGGCAGATGTGTGTTAGAGACAGTATTAAAAGCAGCTAAAAGTAGAAGAGCAATGTCCAAGCTGTCAAGGTGATTGTCAGAGAAAATGGCAAAAGATGCTGAGTTCCCAGGAAGGAAGCAGGACGGTGTCACTTGGCTGCTGTAGCTGGGCTGGGTGGGAAGGGGGTTGTCGCTGATATGATGGCAGATAAGATAGCACAGCTGCTGTGCTGCTGCCACCTCACACTCCGAGTAAGGAGTCACGCTTCAAAGCAGCACATTCTAGAAAAACGTGCAGTTGTGTTCCCCTCTGCGTTACGCTTTTTGCGTTGCTGCTCCGTACTTGCTTCATGGTTTTCAACTCCGACCCTTCTTTGAGGCTCTCTTGGTGCACAGGTTTTTATTTAAATGAAACCTGCACTGCTGAGAGAGTGCTGTGACTCGGAGACCTGGGGCTTCCACAGCCCCAGCGAGGGCATGCCATGAAATTCAGAGTGAGATTGTGAGACCTGGCCCATGCTCCACTGCTGGCCTGGGAAGGGGAATGTTTGCTTTTAAAAATCTCTTGCTCGGTTATGAGAGGCTGAAAAAACATGTCATGGTGGTAGTGTAGTTTGTGCAGAAATCTGGAAGAGAGATGCAACACATTTTGGAAGAAGGCAAATGGAAAAGTTAGGTAATGATCTGATGCTCTAAACCTTCTTCCCAGACACTTACTCTTCTGCATTACAGTTCACAGGAAAGGTTGATTAAAATGCACTTTTCCCTTATTGTGTCAGACATTTTAAGTGCAGTTTGTGCAAACTGGAGTCAAAGTCAAAAAAGGTTTTTTTCCAAACTGCAACATCTCATCACAGGCAAGGACCACTGTCATTAAGCTGCTGGTTTCTACTCTAGGCCTTCTGTTACACTATCAGTAAAAATGGATATGTGAGGCTGTTTTCTGTGCAGAGCTTCTGCTTGCAAAGAGGTTTTTCCCCTACAGTTTGAGAAATCTGTCTAAGCTTTTTGAATACCACTGCAGCAGTACCAGAAAATTCCCTTGCATTTTTATTACTCAGAGTAGCAAAACCTCACTGTAGAAAAAAAGACCGTTTTTTCCCAAAAAAAGCTTTCATCTGACATTTTTAACTCTTGAAAAGTATCACTCAGCTTCTTAGGATTGATTGAAAAAAATGTGAAACAACTGACCAAGAGATTTTCATAATTTTTTAAAGTTCAAATTCAAAATATAGTGAAATTTCAAGTTTGATTTTTTTAACCTCCTCTGTAGTCCAGTTTGTTAAATCCTAATGTGTGTGTCCCTTTTTTGTTGCTGTTGTTTTATTTTTCTCTATTCTCTTGAGAATTAATTGCAGTTTTGGAAGTTTTCCCATATTTAAACCTGACTGAATTGGTAAAATGTCTGCTCCAGAGCCAGAACTGTGGCATTACATCCCAGAAGAAATCCTTGTTTGAATATTGCATTATCTTTCTCTTTGAGATGGACACAGAGTCTTCCAGGTATGCAGGCAAGGGGCTGCAGCTGTTCCTTCCAGCTCTGTTTGGCATTCACAGAGGTCAGGTGAGAGGAGTGGGGTCCTCTGTCCAAGCACCTTTGCAGGAATAACCTGATCCTTGTTTCCAGTGCGTGTCAAACATCTACTCCACTCTGCCATGGCACTGCTGACCTTGTGACTTCTCTGTGTGATGATGTTACCTGGCATGACTAGCACCTGCTTGTATAAAATTTGTCTTACTTGCTGGGTTTTGTCAGTCGCTAATGGTGATTTGGGTTTTAGGGGAAATCCCACATTCTTAGTACACTGTTCTAAGTTGCCCTTTGAAAATGGCAAGAAAAAATTAATGCACTGTTATCCTGACACTTATCTTGTCTCTTCTCACCTCCTGACTCTTTCAGTGTTTGGCCTTAAAGGACTCTGTAGGCATCAGGTGAGAAATCGGTTCCATTTTTTAGCAGGAATATTGAGCTTTGCAAGTTTTTGCTAAGGACCTCAGGAAAATTTAATGTTGATTTTATATTTTATTTTGTTATTTAAAGAGCAGTTTCTGAGTTGAAATTACCCTGGCATTAAGTCACACATGTATTTAGAGCTATTTCAATTTTTATATTAAAGATAAAACCATACTGTCTAATAGATTCTATGTGTAGCTGTTTTCAGCATCCTCTTTCCTCATGAAAGAGCTAAATAATTTCTGTTGACAAATAACATAATAGCTAAACCTGCTTACAATTTTGACTTTACAAAGTCTTGCTGAAGATGTACAGCCCTGAGTCTGGCCAGCTCTCCTTTGTCTATGCCAGCCAAAGTTTAGGACAAGAAAATTCCAAATTAACAACTCAGGTGCCTTCAGACACCTGGGATGTCTGTGCCTGGGTGTCCCACAGACTCTGGGCAGGTGGGTTTGCTCTGGTGACTTGCCCACCTCCCAGCATAAGGTGGGCAGCACGTGTTCCCTTTGCATGACGCTGCGTATTTATTCACAGCTCTGCGAGATCGGCTGCAGTGCATTTTCATTCTGTGCATTGTTCTCCGGGGCTGGTGATGCCATCCCATTGTGCTGAGTTTTTAAGAGTGCGAGCAGCACTGCTGATGTGACTCCCTGGACGCCTACTTTCCACTGGCCTGGGACAAAATTGGGTGGCTCATTCTCTGTGGGACGCAGGCGCGTGCAGGGACGCAGGCACCCAGGGCAATGGGGTCAGTTTAGCCGGGACACTGCAAAGCTATGCAGGATTCACCCAGCTCTCTGGTGATGGACGGATACTCCAGCAATGTCCCAGCCTTCCTAACAAAACTCTGGACGCTGGTGGAAGACCCTGAAACGAACCATCTCATCTGCTGGAGTTCTGTAAGTGCAACAGGTATTGGGTGTCACTAATGCCTGCAACAACAGGGAAAACCCGGGTGTGAGGCCCGAGCACTGCCTGGCACAGGAGCTGCCCTCTGCTTGGCAGGTGCTGCCCAGTTACTGGCAGAGTGCAGAAACAGGATTCAAGTGCAGGCACTTTTGGATATACTTGGTATTATTTATCTGAAATATTTTGGCTTTTCTGTTTCAGAGGGGCAACTGTTTTGTGGGTGTTTTAATTATGATATTTACACATTTCACTTGAAACATCCTAAAAAGTGTCTAATTTTCTAATTCTAATAATTCCACATGCTTTGAGAGAAATATTTTTCACCTTGCTTGAATCTGCAGCTCCCTAACATTTTCTAGGAAATATGCAAAACCCTTAAAAAGTTTCACTGCAGTTTGGTATTATCTCACGTGTGTTTCTTAGCAGCTTCTTACAAATGTCTAGGTGGAAGGCAGGAGATAAACAGCACTCAGAAGTCAGACTCAAACCTATAATTTAAACAGATCTCAGACTGGCACCCTAAATTGTTTTGGAAGAGCTTTACTTGAATTTTCAATGAGTCTGTGTGATGATAATACTGATGTGGGTATATATTGTCTGTACAGCTTCATAGGGATAGATTGCTTTGCTTTGGCTTCTTATTTTTCACAGAGACATTAATATATTAACTGCAAGCACAGAAATAAAATTATTTGTCCCCTTTATACAACACTTTGATTCCACATTGTGCTTTTGACTTGTGATTTGCTGCAAGTAATGTGATTTGTTTTCAGCAGGGAGTTATTAGATAAGCTGTGTGCATAAACTTGTTCTCCAAAATCAAGAATCTATAACATAAGCAAATTTAAAGGGAGGTGGTAAAAATGTCTAAAGCAGCCTTTCTTATATATACTTTGTGTCTAGTAGACTTTTCATTCAAAACCTGAGACAGGATTTGAGCTGCATTGGTATCTGTGACTGTGGTTGTTGCTGGTATTACATGGCCATACCTCTGAGAACCACCAAGTTTTAAATAAGGATTTTAAAGCTAGAAATTATTTTCTAACCTGTGTAAATAGTCCCCTCGCTGTTACACTTAGAACACTGTTATTTTTGACTGACTACCACTGTGCTTTGCTTTCCTGCTAACTAACATGCAACTATATCCTTGGAGGTTTTGGTAAGGCTTTTAGGTGTCTAATTTTCCTGTTGTTGCAGGTATCCATGTTTCTCATATTCTTCAGCTTCTATACGTTGGTGATGTTGGAGCTGAAAGATGAAAATCTTATACCTAAGAAATCTTATACCTAAGATTTCTGGGTGTAATCAGTAATTCTAGAAAATAGGACCCATGAGGACCTGTGAACTGTTTCTTAGCATGAAGAAGAGATGGAGAGGAAATACAGTAATGGTTTACATATACACTAAAGTCTGTTGTGAGGTGGAAAGGAAAACTCTGCTCTCTGTGTCTGTGGTAGATTGGACAAGAAGTAATTCAATTATTTTTTTTAATGGAAGTGCAGTAAGGGAGAACTGGCAAATTCCTGGACTAACACTTGTCTTGTTAGAGAACAACATGCCTGTCCTGGTGGTTCTGTCAAAAGCAGCTGAGATAAGCATCTGCCCCGATTGTTGAGCTGCAGAGTCAGTTTTGCTTTGGGCAGAGAAGACTTCCAGAGTTTCTCTGAGCTTGTGCTCCCATGGTGTAAAACAGCCAAGGCACAGCTGCAGTGTGGGAACAAGCTGACACATGCACAGTTCATCGGTGAGCACACAGTAACCCCAAGATCTCTTGTGTCTGTAGGAGCCTTTCTGAGTGTGCCAGCTTCTGAGAACATTGTGGCCCTGAATTCAAAGGAATGGCCTCTCATGAAAGGCCATAAGGACTTCTTGAGGTATACAAAACTCTTGTGCTTCTCATTTTCCATCAGTGGGTCCAGCCTGGGACACACAGCTGTATCCCAGAGTAAGGAGGCAGAAGCACAAGGGAAGCAGAATAAACCAGCTCTGTCCCCAGGGCAGTGTCTGCAGTGTTGGGAAACCATGGTCTCTGCTGTCCTGTCTGCAGACTTGGTCTGTGAGGATAATTCCAGCATGCAGGTCATCAGTGAATCTCTTCAGTGCTTGTTCAGCCTTTGCTTCTGCTGCATGGGGTAAGGAATGATAGGAAAGACCCCAAAAATGGTCAAAGAGCCATGTTGAGGCACAGTCATGTTCAGTGTTTGCAGTAGTAAGCAAGGAGCAAGAAGTACAGCTGACCCAAAGTCTCATGTTAGTGGGTGTTAATTGTTAGAGCTGCCAAATGAGCCTGAGCTCAGAGGGAAATGGCACCATTCGGTGATGGAAACGCAGTGTTGGGCAGCAGGGTTTGCCAGCTGGCTGGTTTCTGGTGGCCATGGGCAGGCTGCAGGCACACACCAGCCCCTGTTTAGTCACTGAGCTGCACTGGGATTGAGCTGCTCTGATTGCACTCCCCGTTTTAGAGACTTCCAGACTTCCCTGAGAGCACCCTCACAGCTGCAGACCCCCCGATGGGTACGAGGTGGGACTCACACCACTGGTACCCTCCTACTGCACACAGAGCCTGAGGGCTCTTACAAAACACTGTCCTGTGTCACAAACCAGCCCCTGTGGCATGCCCAGCCAGGCTGACATGCCTCTGTCTGATGGTAGTAGCACTGAACACAGCAGGAGGATGACTGTGGTGTGCTGGTCTCAGACCCCTCCCTGCCAACACAGTGCAGGCTCTAGTGTCTTTAGCTCTTGTCCCCTGAAACTCAGCTGCAGCTGAGTCAAGTCCCTAATATCTGCTGATGTCATTGCACTGATGTAGCTGTCAGCAGGTAGAAGGCCAGGCAGGGAAAGCACATGGCCTGCAGTGCATCTTTGCCAGCAATCCCAGGCTGTTTGCCTTGTTTGGCAGTCATGGATCTTTGCAATGCAATCCCAGAAATGGAAGATTTATCTGATTAACATGTGTGTTGCTAGCTTGGACTGCAAAGCGTGACTGTCAACATTTTGTGGGTTGCACTTGTGGCTGTTTTCTGTTAATAAAATGTGCATAGAGCTTCTGGGCAAATGTGGTGTCTCCAGAGATGATTTGCTTCTTGCCTTGCTGTGTTTCTTGTGCCATTTCTCCAGGCAGTGCTCCCTCCAGGACTGCTCTGCTCTGGAGCAGATGGTTTGGGGTTAGATCTGAACAAGAAGGTTAATAATGGCAATTCCCACTTTCAGGGCCTTCTTAAGACTCGAGTCTTTCTGTGAAGTCCATGCAAGAGGGGATGATCACAGACCACCTACTAGCTATTTGGGCACAAAAGTCAGTGGTTTCTTTCTCACATCCAAGACTCTCAACTAAGCAGTGACAAAAAGCAGAAAAGGATCAAACCTGCAGCCATAGAGGCCTGACTGTACCGGAACTGAAAGGAGCACATCTGTCATTGAGGGCTGTTGTCACTCCTTTTAGCTTCAAAGTGGCAATTCAGAGGACAAGACTTCCCCTGCTGTAGGACTCCTCTTGGGCCTGTCTTGTGGTCAGGGATGCTCCCCTAACTTTGCCTTTGTCCCTATCTCCTTTGCAGAATGGCACCAGCTTCCATGTGTTCGACCAAGGCCGCTTTGCCAAAGAGGTGCTGCCCAAGTATTTCAAGCACAACAACATGGCCAGCTTCGTGCGGCAGCTGAACATGTGTAAGTGCAGCTCCCAGGGCCCAGGACACGTGGGCCCCACTGATACGGCAGCTGACAGGAGGCATGGGAGAGAATTGTGCAGAGAAAAGTTTGGGGTCTCATGTATATGACTTGTTGTGGCATTATTGATTTTGCCAAAGAGCATCTGCCTCTCAGATCCTGGAGTAGTGATCTCCTTGTGTTTACCTTAAATTCCAGCATGGAATTTCTGTTAGATTACATTTCAGGATGTGGGCTAAGAACTTTCACCTACCAGGTGTTCTGCTTCTCTTGCATTGATCTGATGACCTGTTATTTTCATTTTCCATTTTATTCTGTACGGAGCTTTATCCAGCCACCAACTGTAACACCTCCCCCAGAATGTGCTGCTCTTGTGGGTCGTGTGCCCTGAGCTTATCCCTTTCACCTACCATATCACTGAACTAGTAACAGACAGTTCCTCTCCCTGCAAACCTCACCTTGCTGATCAGACATTTTTACCCCTTAAAGGAAGTTTAGGTGTAATTTTCAGCCACTTCAACAAAATGACTGTTCTGATAGTTGTTGGAAGTTTTTCAATGAGTAATTAAGTTCCTTACTCAAGTTTTAACTTTGCTATTTCACTCTATAGTAGCATTTTTGTAAATTTTAGGCCAATCCTTAAATACAACTTAGAAACTTTTAAGGGCTTCTGAAAAGCAGATTTCCAAATGTGCTCGTGACCTTTTTTCCAAAAGTGTCACCTGTTGATGTTCTGTACCTTTGAAAAACCTTCCCCTGAATCCCTGTGGCTTGCAAATTGAGACAGGAATTCCCTAAGAGCTGGCATTTCAGCTCCTGGCAGAGCAACGTGCCCGTGGTGGAAAGGCTTTCATGGCACAGGCTGCAGCAGGGGTGGCCAGTGGGATGCACAGAGCTCTCCTTTGCCCTGGATTTCTGGTGGTTATGGCCCAAAAGCATGTCCAGGGGTAAGCACTGGCAGCTCAAAAAGTGTGGAGGGTGATCAGAAATGTCCTCAAGAGTGACGAGGGTGGGAGGTGGAGAGAGTGCTGGATCCTGTTGCCCATCAGCCGTGCCCTTTCTGTGCAGATGGCTTCAGGAAGGTGGTGAACATCGAGCAGGGGGGGCTGGTCAAGCCTGAGAGGGACGACACTGAGTTCCAGCACCTCTGCTTCCTGCAGGGCCACGAGCACCTTCTGGAGCACATCAAGAGGAAGGTGAGGGGCACTGTGTGGGAGCGGGGAACAGGCACCTGCCTGCTCAGCATAACTCCAGCATCACCCTGGTCTTGTTCCTGTCCTCCCCACATATATGTGCACCTGGGTTGGGGGTTCTTGGTTTGCAGGGCTTGGCTTGCATCAGAGTTTTGTCTGTGTTTTTCTGGTCTGTTGCTCTGTATCACAAGATGTTTGTGTAGTGCTGCAGGGCCAGGCTTGCTTCCCATCCCTCTGCTTTTGAATTGTTACTGCTTTCCTAGAGAAATATGGCATAAGTCCTGCAGGGTCCTCAATAGCCATCTCTTTTTCTTATACAAGAAGCAACCTACTCCTGCCCTCTGTTTTCTGTCTTTTGACCTATTATTAATACCCTCAAAGTGTTGTTCTCTCACTGAATTAGCATAGCAACTTCTGAAAAGGGGCTTGAGCAAAAGCTCTTTGGGTATCCAAGTATAGTATGCCAATTTGAAGCATTTAATCAGACTCATCCCTGTAAAACATAGGGCTTGATTTGGTATCTCCCTAGTTAAAGTAGAAAGATTAAATCAGTCTAGATCTATTCCTCCCTGATACTTAAAATACTTTTGTTTTCCCCTCAAGCTGATTTGAAATAGGTCCCCACTCTGTCAGGGAATGTAATTCTGCCAGCAGACCCTCTCTATGAATAGATTTGTCCTGTGCTTTGCTCTATTTTGCTCTTGCAATAGTACCCCTAGGATAGTTCAGACTCTTTGGCAAGTGGCCTGTCCTGGTGTTTCAGCTGGTGACAGTCCTACACCTGAGCCACCACAATTACTCTCTCTGTCCATGGCCCTTCTTGCACAGGTAAAATCTACCTTTGATTTTTTTTCACCTCAGGTGTCAGTAGTGAAAAGTGAGGAGACCAAGATGCGCCAGGAGGACCTCAGCAGGTTGCTATACGAGGTACAGATACTGAGAAGTCAGCAGGAGAACATGGAGTGTCAAGTGCAGGACATGAAGCAGTGAGTTGAATCCTACTCAGGCTGCTTCTTATGGGCATTTGCTTCTCTGGAGTGGGGAATGGTTGAAAGGAGGAGCCTTGCACACTTCCCTGCCCAGGGAGCACGTGGAGCCAGGGACTGACCAGAGATCTGTTGAGACAACAATGTGTAGGATTTCTATGCACAAAATATTTCTTTCTACAAAATATGAATTAATGCTCAACCTCTCTGTCTCATTTGTTTTTCCTTCACAGATGAGGGAAGCACAGAGAAGGTCAGACAGGAAATATGTGCATAACCTGGGGACTTAGATAACTATTGCCTCCAGATGGAAATGGTGATAAAGATGTAACTCTCACACATACAAGAGTCCTTGGCAGAAATGTGGTGGAGTCCACTCCAGCTATTAAGAAATTACCTTTCTGCCATCATTCACCTCCAAAATTTATGACTGGCCTAAAAAAATATAGTATGTTATAATATATAACGTAAGAACTTCTGTATCATATACTCCATGGACTCATCTCCCTGAGACTGTGTCATCTGATGTGGCCAAAATTGTTGGATAAGAGCAAACCCTGATGCAATGCTTCCTGCATCTGGCTGCCTCCAGCTGTCTGAGACTCTGGGATTTTGTGACTCAGACATGGTCCCTAAAAGATTAGGAAGTGGATGTGGTTTTATAAATCATATACTTGGAGAGGTTTTTATTTGCCTCCAGAATTTTAATATTTACAGAGAGCTTTGTTTAAAAAGCACTTGAATAATCAAATAGACCCAAACCCTTTATTTTATAATGAGAGCTGATATTCATACACCACCAGATGACACTGTCATTCTGGGCCTTAAGAGTAACACTGCATACTGGGAAACTTCATTCCAGACCAGCACCTTTTGTGCAATGGATACATATTTTTATCCTGCATCAATTTTAATGACTCCCACACTTAGCACATGCATGAGTTTGGACTGTGAATTCCAGATACAGCAGCAATGAGTTTCTGGGCTTGCATTTGATTTAATTTTTAAGGAGTTCCAGTATTAGTGATTTGGCCTTGATTTTAATTTATTCTCCCTTTTGATTTGCTTGCTCCTTCCCTCCATCTGGCAAAATTGCATTCAACTGATGAAAATAATATGATTTTTATAAACTAAGACAGAGGAGAAATCCCAAGCGGAATCCACGTTAAGAAATTTACACTGGTGAAGAACAATTAGGACATAGCTCCAGTACAAGCTGTCAGACTAAGGAATGCTGCCTTGCTGAAAATCCTGTCAGGACCAGTACAAAAAGCTCACTGCAGAGATTCTTGCTGTACAAGCTGTTCTACTGTGCTCTTCAGATCTCTGGACCTTACCTTCCCAGTTCTAGCATCCATCTGCACTAGAAAGACTAAAAAGCAAAAGGATTTATCAGTTTCACCTGTATGATAGGTTTTGCTGGCCTGACAGTTTAGGTACATCCATATACTCTAGAGATAAATTGGCTGGCAAAACCTTTTGCATCATGGACTTGGCTGGCATTCAGACTTGAAGGCAGGACAGTAAATAAACTCTGCATCTCTCCATCCCACCTAGGGACTGACTGTTAGAGGAAGCCTGTAAGCTCCCCTCTGTGCTGCTTCATTTACAGACAGAAAATAAATTTTCTTTATGCAAGTTGGACACAGGGCTGTGCTGGGTTAAATCATTGGCTCCCACTAATAACACCATTACAGTCATCCTAGTTCAAGGCTCTGAGATGCCGAAACATCTTTTTGTCTGCTCCAGTCACTACCAAACATGCATTTGAACCACCACTTGTATGAGTTTTAAGCAGGTGGAATACACATACACAGGGTCTCTGTTCACAGTCTTGTCTTTGGGAGCACTGGTGCAGTTGTGGACAGGTTGAGCTTTCTTGGCTCCCATGGAAGGACAGTGTGGGTGATCCAAATAACTCACAATCACAAATAAGGCTATGCTGAAATTCTGAGTTTGGCCCAAATGTTCCACAAAAACACATGTCCTCTTGTTACCTTCCCCTATAAATATTGGCTTCTCTTTATTTGTTTTTCCTCCATGCTTTGGTCTATAACTCTTTTGAGATCAAGGAATTAAAAGGAAGGCAATTGTGTGACCTTGTTTGGGACACCTGAAAAGAGCCAAACACTGCAAGAGCCCAGAAGTGAAACAGATTTTTGCACAGTTGAATCTATTGTGCATCATGGCAGCACCATGGGCTGTTGATGTTTCTGTTCTCATAGAAAATGTCTGTTTCACTTTCAGGCAAAATGAAGTTCTTTGGCGGGAAGTTGTTTCTCTCCGGCAGAACCACTCACAGCAACAGAAAGTCATCAACAAGGTAGTTGTCATATAAACTCCAAACTTGCTTGTGCTGCCTGGTCTATGTCCTCCTCTGATTTTTTTTTCTTGTCCTGTAATCTCCACACTGTGATAATGCAGTGTAATTATTTTCCCTTTAAGTTGTGTGATGCTTTTGTGTGTCCTATGGAAACAAGCCATTAACAAAGCACAGACCGTGCCCTTAAGCAAAAGATTTTAATTTCCTTGTCAGTCCTTTCTGTGATGTTAGAAACCACTTTTCTGTTGAAATCCTGAGCAAGAGAGCACAACTCTCACTTATTGCCCTGTGTTGGCTGTGTTCTGGTTGTACCAATGCCTTTGGGCTTCCCAAATCTTCCTCTTCCATTTGTTCACGAGAGGAACCCCACTGCTGCCAGCACCAGTGGGAAGCTGCAGGTGGCAGAATTGGCCACCCATTGCTCCACTGGGGCAATGTAACAGCAACTACTACATTTTCTGCTGTTACTGGTATAGTTGAGGAATTACTGTACAACCTTTTAGGCTGCAGAACCATCTCCCTTAAAATCTATCATGGCCAGTATAGAAAAGGCCTCTCCAGTGATTCCTGGATGGTGCTGGCATGACTGAGCACGTCACACATCCCAGTCCCCATGTTCTGACCCTCACGTGGCATCACAGAGTCATAGGACTGGACAGAAATGCATGAGGCTATCAAGCCTTCCTCCAGCTCTGAGGCTGGACCAGCCACATGCTTCATTGTAGAGACTTTTATG
This sequence comes from Anomalospiza imberbis, assembly GCF_031753505.1. Classification (NCBI taxonomy): domain Eukaryota; kingdom Metazoa; phylum Chordata; class Aves; order Passeriformes; family Viduidae; genus Anomalospiza; species Anomalospiza imberbis. The sequence continues at coordinate 12,542,083 of NC_089692.1, read as the reverse complement.
CAACTCTATTTTGTTATATTGAGCAATGAGTAAGAGCCAGCTGTGATATATAATAATAATGCTCTCTCTGTTTGGAGGTCAAAGCAAAGCATTAAGTTCAAGCTGACCTGGGAATATGTTGCTAAGTGATTCCTCTCCAAAGCTACTCTGCTTCCTTTTTAGTGTCCTGTGTCAACACTGACATTCATAGAGCTGAAAAACTCAACTGAAAGAGCTCAGACCCCATACAGGCTCTCCATAGGGAGTTGCCTCTTTCACTTGCAAAGTCTTTGTCAGACTTTACAGCACCTCTTCTAAATGTCTCTGAAAACTTTAATGGATCCAGGTCTATCTCCAGGCCTAGGAATGTTTGCATGTGCACTTCACAGGTCTGTTAGGACCAGCTGAAGTTCTTCATGCACAAAGTGAAGAGAGACAGTGCTGAGCACATGCATCCAGGAACCATTGCACAAAACAGGGACCTGGCTGTGTCCCTTGAAAGCCAGGCAGGCTGTTTTGAGTTCTAAGACAGCTCATTTCTGTTTCTGGCTCCAACGTCTCATACAATTTGACTCCTATATTCTATGGCTGCTTTGGAGTGCTGTTGGGAGGGAGGAATGTGTGAGATAAGAATGGCTGCAAGAGCAGGGAGTGCTGAATCACTCTGCTGATTAACACCAGATTTTGATCTCTCCTGACAGCTGATTCAGTTTCTGTTTGGCCAGCTCCAATCAAGCCCCAGCAGCACTGGGATAAAGAGGAAGCTGTAAGTACCCGTGTGTGGTGCACACGCTCACGGGTGCATAATGCTGCCCCCTCACTAAAAGCACAAGCTCAGCTCGCCCAGGCAGGCGGTCACCGGACCGGGGCTCCATGGTGATGGGAAATGAATGGGCTGAAGTGCAGAGTCAGACCTGCTGACAGGCCCCATTCACTGCTCTGTAGAGAAGCACCGTGTCAGCTGGTGACTTTTATTTGGGGAACACGGTGCGCAGTGGGACATGGGAGTGCTAACTAGAGGGAGGCTAAAGGGCAGGACCCACTGCTGGTCCTACAGGTTCCAGTTTTGTCACTTGGCAGCAGTCAGAGCAGGGCTGAGCCCAGCCAGCCCACAGACACCTTCAGTTTGACCCACAGTCACTGAATGTGGTGTGTATCCAACCCTGGCTTGGTGGTGTTAACCTGCAGGCCTTACAAAGAGGAAGGTGGGAGAAAATTTTAGCTGAGGGGTATCTTCAGATAGGCTCTTAAAGGCAAGTGAATAGAGCAACTTGAATTAGGAAGCTTAGTGCCTTTCAGGAGAGCAGCTATGCCTTTCTTGCCCTGTGGTGCTTGTGATTAAAAGAAGGGGAAGAGACTATTGAGTGGAATTTGCTGAGGACAGGGTCCTGCCTTCAGGTCCCACCTTTATTACCTTGTGGCCTTTGACAACTTAGAAACTTCTCCATGCTGCAGAGAAAGGAGCCAGACCTCCCACGAGCAGCTCAAAGGAGTCAATTTTCATTAAGTCAAGTGTCCTTGTTCTTGACTGACTCCTCTTGTGAGTACTGTAAAGGCAGCACAGGATTGAATGAAGGAGCTCATAATCTGTACAAACCAGCAGGGTATATGCATTCTGCCTACCCCCTCTGCTGAGCCTCTTGGAGGAGCTAAACACTGCAGATAGAAAAGAAAGGGGCTCAAGGGGAGAACCTCAAGGGCTGAGGTTCATGACTGGGGAAATCTTCCTTCAGTAGGGTGGGTGAGCAGAGAAATGAGATGCCAGATCTGACCTCTAATTTTCATGGTCAGGCCTGTGTCCTTCCTGTAAAAGCTTTGCAGCCCAAGAAATGTCTTAGGCCATTGCTTTTTTTGTAAAAAGGCAAATAATTAGTGAGAAACTGTGGGCAGAAGAGCACAGAACTACCTGCACAGCAACTGTATTGACCTCCTTATGATGGGGGATTACACTTCACACAACCAGCTGCAATTTGCAAGGTAATTTAAGTTCCTGGTTCCTTGGAAACACAAAGGTCTGTCTTCCAGAAGCCTCAGCTCTTGTGTCTATATCTGCATCCTTAGTGTTTTATCTTTCACGGTTGTATTTTCCTGCCCCTCTTCTAAATGGCTGCAGGAAAGGATGGTGTGCAGCCTGGAGCTACTTGGTGCAGAGCAGAATGCTGCCTGGGGGCTCTGGGTAGGTTTGGACAGGATGGGCAGGTCTGCATCCTTCCCCTCTCTGTTGGGTTAAGGCTCTTTTTTGATGGTGACCTCCTCCAAAATGTTGTTAGCCTTCCTTGCCCATAACACCAGGCAAGAGAGACTCTTACAGCTGAGGAGAACCAGAGTAGACAAGGGAGAAGAGCTTTTGGTTCAGGGATTTTTTGTGAATGAGCAGCCAGGAGCCAGTCAATACATTCTGGAAGACAAAACTGTTTCTCTTCACAGACCTCTGATGCTTGACAATGGGATCTCGGCTCCACCAGTATCGAAGTTCAGCCGGCATTTGTCCCCAGAGCCCCTCCACGACCCCTATTTCATACAGTCGGTGGGTTCAGCCTCTGAGCTCTCTGGGATGGCTTTGGCTGGGGGGGGGGGAATGTTTGAAGCAATAATAGAGATTATGGCGTAAGTAATTTGGCAAGAGTTTGGCAGTGAAGAAGAAATGAGGTTTGCTAAGCTGGGTGACATTTAAAACTCCTTCAGCTCCCCAGCTTTATGGATGCCTTCATGAGGGAGGCCATGGGCTTTGTGGGGAAAGGCAGACCCTGCACGCTGAACTCTCCATGTTGTTACCCCAGCCTGGTTCACCTTGAGAGAAGAGAGGAAGAAGTGACTTCTAAAAGTGGGATTTTTGTAGCCTCTGAGGGATCCCCACCATCATCAGAGCAGACACCAGACACTTCTGTCATGCAGTTAGAATATGTGAGCTGGCGTGAGAGGCTCATATGGCCCTGTTGGGCTCTGTTGGATCTTTCCCTCCAGAGGAAGCTGAGCAGTCTAGGCAAAATGTCAGACTTGGTAAAACCTTTTGGTTGCTGACACTTCACAGGGTTTATTTCACACCTGTACCTCTGTGCGGTTGGAGGAAAAGTGAGAGGAAATTATAATATTGCATAGTAGGTAAAAGCTTTCTTGGTTTCCATACAGGGGGAACTCAAAGTCACAGTGAATAAACCCTAACCATCTCAGATAGGGCCTTGGACCTGTTTTGGGGTCAGAAGGATAAATCTATATGACTTTTGCTTTTCTCTTAGCCCTCAACAGAGCCTGCCTCTTGCTTAAACAGCCCTGCAATTGCTGGAGGACCCATCATATCTGATGTTACTGAAGCATCACCATCCAACATCATGAATATGCAATCCCCTCCTGAAAATGACAGGTAAACATGTTTGTGATTAAAAATAGGTAGAGTTGGGTATAAACATGCTTATGCAACTCTTCTCAAGAGTTTTTGTGGCTGTAATTCTACCAAAGTTTCTGTCTGATTCACAAATCTCTATAGAGATATGGGATGGAATATTTTTTCCAGTTTGGAAAGTGGGTCAGATTTTCAGAATTAGAGGGGGGTAATAACAGCATAACTTTCAAAACAAAGTCCTGAGTTTCATGCTGGGAACTTCCACTCCCCTCTGAGAAATATTCCATGTTTCTTTAGTCCCAAGTCCCAAGACAGAGACTGTCTCAGACTTAATCAAATAATGAGATAGTAACACTTGTTGGGTTTGTTGAGAGGGAGAAAGGAGGGTTTCCTTTTGGCTTTGGCAAAGAAGAAGCAATCAAATTGTACATCTAACAGCTAATGAGAACAGAAAGGTTGCATCACAACAACTTCCGATGCTTGACAACTTTTCTCTGAAAAGGCCCTGGTAACTTAAGAACTGAATACAGAGGTATTTTAATGCTTATCTCTTCCTGCCACAGACATGCAGTGTATTTAGGGCTAGCAGCAGAATAGCTAAAGCTATGTCAGTGGAAAGTAAGTAGACAGATGAATCATGGAAACAGTTTCTCAGGCATAGAGGCAAGGCAGTTATACTCTACAAACTGCCTGTAAATCTGTTGCATAATTGAAACCATAGCCATAAAATTAACTGGGAGCATGTAAAGAGCTTCAGATTAAAACAAACAAACAAACAAACAAACAAACAAAAAAACCAAACCTGGAAGCCATTTCTAAAGCAGAAAATCTTTACTACAACCTTCACATTAAGTTGCTTATTTCTCCTAATTACTGAGTGCCATCTGGTGGCTTCTGATCCGTTCTGTGTCTGCATGACTTTGGCATCTGAGCCAGCCATGGCCCCAATCAGTTCACGTGTGGTACCTCCTAAATCAGCTGTGCTTCTTGTGGGAATTTAGGCCCCACGAGATGAGAAGATGATCTGAAATGAATGTTGAGGAAAGCTCTGTAGTGTCACATACCCATCCCTGTTATCTCCGTGCCTTTGTCACTTTGGCTCCGTCTGTGCAGGTTCACAGGGAGCTCTAAAGTCTCCTACAAGTAACGCAAAATAGGTTTTTACACACAAGGTGTTTCTAAATAAAACTTCATTGTCATTTGTCCATCTGGAAATAATGTGGGGTGCCTCTCCATTGGAAAAGACAAACCTCTGCCTCCAACCAAGTAAAACATGTGACTATGACTGTCAGATCTCAACAGCTTCTGTTCAAGTCCTGCAGGGCCACAAGATCTTGACCTGTGTCATTGGGATCTCTAGAGTGCTTGCTGTTCCAATCCTAACTCCTGCACGGAAGGGTATAACTGATCTCATTCTTATGTCTAGGATGGAGACTTTTCTTTTTCAGGGGAATCTCTTCAGTCCAGTGTCCCCTTAACCTGTCCTAACACTCACCCAAGAAATGATCAGTGAATAGAAATTTATTTTCTGTATTTGCAAAACAATTAAATGGGGCAAATTCATTATAGCTGTGACTGGTGAAGTGACTGCAGATATTCCAGCTGAGCATGTTTCTGAAGCTTGCTGAAAAGAAAAGAGGCTGCTGGCTTCTTTTGCCCATCTGAGGAAATGGAAAGACCGTCTGTGGCAGTTTGATGGGAAGTGGAAGCAAGGCCTGGTGCTCCTGCCCTTCCCAGTAGCACGAGGCCTTTGTGGAGCAGCTGTGAGTGGTGCTCAGCCTTGTCTCTGCTGCAGGGAGAAGTGCCTCATGCTGATCAAGGAAGAGCCAGTGAGCCCTGGAGTGAAAGCCAGCGCGGAGCCCGAGGTGCCCCTGCCCGGCTGCCGGGCCTGCTCCGAGCCCCCGGTGCTGCCCGTGGCCATGGTTCAGTCTGTCCTGGAGGGCAAAGGCAGCTGTGGTGCAGCCCCAGCAGGGACCTCCCAAGCACCCGAGAGGAGAGGCAGGAGGGCCCTGCTGGACAGGTGAGGTGAGCCAGGGAGAGCCGTGGCCCTGCCTGCTCATGGCCCTCTCCTCCCATTCCCAGGGTGGGGAGGGAGGGTCACTCACTTCAAGTAGCCAAGTGCAGCCTGATGAGCTCCATCCTGTACCTGTGGCACCTGCTAGAGGACCTCTGCATCCCAGGGGACAGTTCACAGAGGTAGGGGGCATGTGGATCACTTGCTTGAAGGACCCAGCCGAGAAAGAGCTGTCAGAGGATGTGCATCAGAGCTGTGGGAGCAGGAAGAGGCTTTTTGCATTTAGAGGGATTTGGGCACTGGGACATCAGGCTCAGCCCCAGGGTGATCCCAGTGCGCCACTTCTGGGCTGTGCTCCGAGACTGAAATCCCAAGAGCACCCATGTTGTGGGAGAGTGTCCAGCAGGCCTCACCAGCAGAAGGAAAGCATGGTGCAGCTGGGTGCATGGTGTGGAACTGAACTGCAGTTCATTCTCGATAGCAACTGCAGCAGTGTAAGGTGGACCGTCAGGGAGGGGAACCCAAAACATTCAGTAGGATTATCAGAAAAGCTTCCATTTTCCTTTAAGTCCCTACAGAGAATCAAAGTCCTCCCTCTGAACCCACTGGATGCTTAAAAACATATTACCAGAAAAAAAGCAAAGAAAAAGAATCCCTTTTTAAAAGACCTGATTTTAAGAGAAAGTTTTTATAGCTTTTGGGGGTTTAATCACAGCAGGGCCTCACTGTTGCTCATTTAGCTGAATGTCTCTAGTAAATGCAGCCTGCAGGGTAAATGCCTGCAGCTAAGTCACTCCTTTAAAAAGCATTAGTTAACAGTAATTCAGGCATCTTGGACCAAGGAGAATGGCAATGCAGCCTGTTCTGGTTCCAAGTGCATTTCTAAAAGGATTTATTTTAAGGAAAGCTTTAATTTTCCCACTGTTGAGGAGATGTGCACAGACTATCCATCCCCAAACCACGTGTCACCCAGGAGAGGGATTGTCTCATTTGTTTTACCATCTGCCCAGTCCCCTCTGTGCTCTGCTGAGTTGTACTCTGGGATTAAACCAAACTTTATGGCATAAATCCAGGCTGACAGCCTTGGTTTTCAAAATGAGATTTAAACATGAACATCCTTTTGGGAGGCTGCTCAGTCCTGCTTTCTGTAGGCATCTATGCAAGTTTCCTTTGTGGCAATATTTCCCCTTGTGTTTTCTCAGAACAGATATTTCAGACCCATTGGAGGGCACTGACTGGAGCCTGGAGGGGCTGCAGCTGCTGCTGAGGAGCCAGCAGTACAGCCTGGAGCCTGCCAGCCTCTTGGATGTGAGTGTCACTGGAAAGGCTGCATCAAAAGAGCTGTGAAGTTGACAGAGGTTCCTTGGGGCTGTGATTCAGGTCATGCTGCTTGTTCTCATGTGGCATTTTATCTGCCACATGTAGCCTGTGGAGTCACAGCTCTGTTTTGACCTGCTCATAAGATTTCAGCTTTAAATTGTGCCCTTTTTTTTTCTTATTATGCATATTTGAACTTTAGGGGCACAAAACACTGAATTTGATAAAGAAATCAACATGAGACCAGACACATTTTTGTAAAATAGGTTTAATATGACTTTCTAGCTAGTTTGGTAATTGCTGTGTAGGGTTAATTTATTTTCTGCATATTCTACATCTTAGATATTCCTAGATTGTGTTTAGCTTTTCCTACCTTCCCCTCTTCCTCATATTCTGGGAAATATAGCCAATGTAAAATCTTCTCTCTGCTGAGCTATTTATCAGTCTCAGTTCTTAGATCACCTTTCTCTAGAAATGGATGGTGGCTTTTCCTTAAGCAGACATGCAGAAATAGGAAGGTTTGTTTATTTCTCTGTAGTACATATAGTTGGTATATGAAAGGTTTTTGCCAATAATCAAATAACTCTGTGTATAAGAAAAAAATCTCTATGTCAAATATATGCTCCCTTGAGGAGGTGCTTCAGATAAAGGCATGTTGTAAGCTTTCATGGATAAACAGAATGAAAAATAATTTTTAAAAAATCAATCTTATTCTCTTCAAGCAGTTCCCAAGTGTCTGTGGTTGATTCTGACTTTACAGAGCTTTTCTAATGGCCTGCTCTACCACTGACTGTTGGTTTCTGTTTCTTCTATCTCATTAGGAAGTGTTTTCCTTTTACTGACACACTTCTCTCTCTGTGCAACTAATGTCACAAAAGTGAGAATGAATCATAAAATTGGCCTCAGATCAACAGCTCCTTTTCCCAAATTGCTCAGACTTCTCAAGAAATTGTCACCAAAGCCCTGATGCAACAGTAACCTGCCCTCTGCTACTAAATTCTGGAATGCTTTTAAAAGTCATATGAATCTAGGGGTGTCCTAGGACTCAAGAGCAGCAGAAAAGGGCTTTGATCTGTGTGTGCAGCTGCCCTGGTTAGTGACAGGACAGTGGCATGGGGTGTCTGTGCTGTCCCTCCCCTGGCAGGCAGCAGGGCTCGTGGATCAGCAGAAGTGCCCAGAGCCCAGCCCAGCTGTGCCACAAGTCAGCACAGGAGCCTTTGTCTGCAGCTCCAGTTAGTGCAGGGCTGCACCCTCCAGCAGGCAGGAGAGGGCATGAGAATCTCAAACCATTCCACCTTTCACAGCCCTAACTGTAGTTTTGTCCCAACAGGTCTTTAATCCCAATTTATCTCTGAGTGAGTGGAATTTGACTGAAATGGAAGCCAGTCTGCCCCCGGTAAGAGATATGTGTTTCTGAGCTATGAAAATAGCAATCACAGAATCCCAGAATGGCTGAGGTGGAATGACCTTAATGTTCATCCTGTTCGAAAGCCCCTGCCCGCTGCAGGGACACCTTCCCCTACATCTCCTTGCCTAAGTAATAATGGAACTATGAAGCAGAGCTTGTGCATAACTGAGGAAGTTATTTCATAACCAGAGGGGAGAGTGAGCTAAAGCACAGCACGTAGGCATCTCCTGGGGGCAGCGTGAGAGTGCTGTATTATACTCTTGACCTGTTTTTCCAACTCAGCCAGGCTTTGTGTGGAGACGAGCTCTGACTGACTGTTGGTGTTCTGGAGGCTTTAATTGCAACTGGCTGCTCTAAACTTTCTCTTAGTGAGAATGTCACATCCTACTAATACCATAGATTTATAAAGTGTCTTTGTGCCAAAGCTCTTTATAAAATATGCCTTTACGAAGTGCTGCCATCCCTGTATGTTTCAGGAGCAGTAAAATACCATGCAATTGCAACAGAGGTTCCTGCATGTCTGTACATGAAGAAATAAGGAGAAATTGTTTGGTGGTGTTTCTTTGGAATCAATACTTACACAGACATTTCTGCAGTGCAGAAAGAGCAGGTTTAATAAACACTGAAGGAAACTGTAGACTCACAGAAGGATTAAGGTTGGAAATGTATTGCATAGCTGGGTTCCTTTTCCTGCATGATAGAATTTTCAGAGCCCTTGCTGACAACCAAGTTGGATGAAATCTTGGATGGTTCTGCCAGATATCTCTACAGATGCACAAGTAGAGTGTTATCTACTGTAATGAAATGCAAAGGGTCTCTAAGCCTTATTCATGGTATCAACATCCTTTTTAGGTTGTAATAATTTTGAATTTACTAGGTAATTCCACTTCCTGAGTGTTAGGAAGGAGAGTGTCTAAGAAATAGTTAATATTAATTAGCAAGTCTTGGAAGCAAGGGCTATAACTTTTTAAAAAGAATTGAAAGAAAAGGCCAGGAAAGGAGGCTGCAATGTCCAATAGTTCAGTCCTTGAGCCCACTAAATTTCCCAGGGGCTCTTGCTTGTACTACAGAAACTCATGAGCATGGAGAAGTGTGGAAGCAACACATGCAGGAGCTCCGTGCCTCGAGCACTGTGTAAGCAAAAACTAGTTTCACTTTAAAGACAGTCATAGGAAAATGGAACGAAAATATCTTTCTTCTTTGTTACTGGCTGCAGAGGGTTTGCTTTGTATAGCAGCCACAGTGAAACCAGCCTGGCCCCACATATGGCAGGAGCTTCACAGCATATTAACCAATGCTGAATAGGGGATTGCACCTCCCACAGCTCTGTCCTTCGGGCAGATCTGCCCCTGAGCACATGGTGTGGCTGTTCTAGTGAAGTGCAGTGGGGCTGGGAGGAGAGGATGGGCAGGAAGGATGGCTTGTGTTCCTGTGGGTGTTGTGCAGTGGGGTGAAGCACCGGTGCTCAGACATGGCCTAGTTCTAACAAGCTCCCCTGTCTTTGTATAATTGTACATTGTAGTTTATATTTTTGCATCAAGATGCAGCGACTCACAGTGGATCTGGAGAAGAGTGCAACTGAGCTGCCCCCAAAAGTGTTCAACCCACCATTCAACAACACCTGCCCAGGTAGGAGCACCAGCAGCTCTGTGGACCTGGCAGTAGGATGGAGTTCAGACAGCCAGATAGGATGTCCAGTATTGACAGCTTGCCATTTGAGGGAGCAAACCATGTCTGTCATTTTACTTTCATGGTTGTCAGTCAACAGTGTTTCCACAGCGGCTGCTAAGCCAGTTCTTGAGCAGTGGGAAAAGGGTGGGGGATAAACTGAGGTGTAAATGGAATTGAACTGGTTTTGCAATGGGTCCCCATCATGACTGTCAGTGCTTCCACTGTTTTCTCTGCCTGTTCATTGCCACCTCAGAGCAATGTGGTGATCTCAGTGGGTAGGGGTGGTAAGAGCTGGTACAATCTTGGGGTTCCTCTGGTTCCTGCTGCAGAGGAGGTGCCCCAGTAGCTGCTGGCAGCCAGAGGCACGGACTGTGTGTCCCTTTCTCCAGACCTTTTAGCAGACTTCGAGGGAACAGTCCAGCTGATCCACTTGCTGACTCCGATAAAGTGTGTTATTGACCTTAGATATGAATCCAGGAGTATTGCCCTGGCTGTGGAATTGTGATACATGTTCATGTGTGTTCAGCTGGGGACAGACCTGAAAGAGAAGCTCTTGTGAGCTTTTAGCTTTAGGTTGCTACAGCACCAAACTGGGTGCTGTAGCCACCTGAACCTGCCCCAGTTTTGATTCATTGTGTGTCATTCAAGGACTTCCAGCCTCAGCCTCTTTCATGAGCACCTCAAAGACATTAAAAGCCCAGGTACACTGAAGAGAGTCCTTGAGCATCCCCTGTTTGCAAAGCCTTTCTACAAAGAGGGAGAAAGACACATCTTGAGTGAAGGAGAAGAGCAGCTACTCTCATTCTCTTCTCAGTGTCTCCAACATTCAGTCGTCCCTCTTTCACTTGTGAGGCACCTCAGTTTTCAGGCAGAACCCACCTGGTGACCTGCAGAGACTCCCTTTGATTTTAATGGGCTTTTGAGTGAGTCCAAGTTCTACTCAGGTGTTTCCAAGCCATTTTACTGGAGGCTCCTCAGTCGCTGCTGCAGTTGAGATTTGTCACTTTTCAGTTCTACATATGTAAAACTAGGAACCTGCCTTCCAGAAGCTGAATTTTCTGCTGTCTATTCCTAGGGAAAGATGTGATTCTTGAAAGTGCCCAGCAGCTCCTCCTTGACCGTCAGTCCATCTTTGGGAACGACCTCATCAGCTTGCCTGAAAATTCATCACTTTATGTTCCTTCTGAAAATATAGCTTCCTACATGTCCTCTGTGGGTGTCCAAGGAGATATCCCTCTAAACCTGAGTTCTTCCACGGACAACAGCCAGTGATTTAGCTCCCAAGAAACAAAATCTCCCTCCCACCCATCCAAGCATCCACAGGTTTGAATGTAAAAAACAAAACTGACTCAGAAACCCACAAGAGAGTTTCTTTTTGTGCTTTTTTTTTTGAGTAAGTGGAAATGGTCAGTAGCTGTTGCATTACCTTCCCTGAACCTGGATTTCAGTGTTTTTTAAAACAAAATACTACTTCTGGTGCTTGCTCCGAGGGGGAGTGAGAACTTGCCAGGATTTTTTTTTCCTTGAAAATGCTTTAGAAATTTCAAATATTTTAATAAAAATTTAAGTGAAGAGTAGCTTTAAAGTCCATCTGAGACTTCATAAAACAGTGATCCTTACTAGTGCCTGCAATGGCAAACTGTTGGATTTTATTAGGGCAGCACAGATTAGCTAAGATGCCTGATCCTTGTTGATGCTGGTTATTGAATAGGAAAATAGTTCTACATGCCAGTCCAATGCTCTAAAAAGATTTTTTATCCATTTTCTGGGTTTGATGGGATGCACCTGTTCCTCCTAGGGTGAGTAGGAAAAAGATCTCTTGGGGTGTGTAGAAGCTTGTTTTCTGAGTGACCCCACCAAGAATGTGACTCTGGCTCTTAGGGGAGCTACCGATCTTCACAGGCTGCAAAACGTCCCATGCTGAGTTGAGAGTTTTGTTGTTTGGGATTTGTTTTGCCCCAAATTATTTTCTTTTACATAAAGGCAGGGCACTCCATACTTAAAAAATAGAAAAGGGATAGACTTTTCTGCACACACAATTTTCCATGTGCAGAGAGGGCAGAGGGAGTGCACTCTGGGTTTTGGTGCTGGCTAAGTATTTAATGTCCAGTCCAATTGGTTTTTCCTTGGCTTTGACCTGTTCTATTTTTCCTGAAGATGTACCTGTTGATTTATTGATGTATAAGATCTGATTAAACAATTTAATTTATTAGATACCCTTTTTAGATGGACTCTCAGCTGCTCAGTGTAGGAGAGAGGCAGAATGGTTAGTCCACCATGTCCCACAAACTTTTCTTCTGTCCTTTGTACATCTGAGACCTGCCTCAAAGGCTGAACTAACCTTCCCCATCCATGTGGTTCCTGACAACTGAGTTTCTCAACAAAGCAGAGCTTTGTTTTTTAATGCTGTAGTTCTAATGAGAACATATTATTTATCTCAGTATCTTCTACCTGAGTTGCTTTTCCTTAGGAAGGTTACCCAAATGCAGTAGGACAGACCCAGGAAATTCAATTAACTCAGGCCTCCTGAGGGCTTAGACAGGGAGGTTTAAGCTGTGCCAGTGTCATTTGAAGAAATGCTTTGCTTGTCTTCATTGTCATGACACTTCTTGGTTATGAACCACATTTCTGAGCATTGTGGTCAAGCAGCATCCACCCCAAAGTGTAGCTAATCACTCAGGTGAGTGCAGGCTCAAAATCTCCTCAATAAGAGGTGCATTTTTTAAATGGACCTTCCTGTCAGAACCCTTTCCTCCATCCATTTATCACTATGTGAACAAATGTGTTAGTTCACAAACATTCACTTTTGAGCACATTTTTGCCCAGCTGATTCCTGTGCTGGGAGCTCTGTCACTGCCTTGGTGGTGTGATCTGTGCAGGAACGAGGTTGTGAGAGCTCCTGAATTAATCCCAGCCACAGTTTTTGTGTTCAGGACTAAGGGAAAATTCCAGCAGCCCCCACTGGCCTGGTATTTAGATGATGTCCTTGAGTGTATCCTGGACAAGGTTTTTCTTTTTGACAGATTTGTGCTTAGAAATTTCACCTAGATCAGCCCATTTCCACCCTATTTTGCCCTTTCCAGTGATGGAAAGTCATTGAGTTGCACTCTGTTTACTTCCTCATAGGTAATTGAAAACTGCTTGGTGTCTGCTGACACCGACAGTGTATGTTCAAGATTTACACCCTTCTCTGAGCTTCCACACTCCAGGCTGCTGTCATGTTAACACTGAATGTATTGATGCAACAAGGTATTTAAGCACATGCTTCAAGCTTCTGAGTAGTTTTCCTGTGTTTCTATGGAGCCTGTCACATGCTTGAGGCTGGGCATAGCTCGTGTCTGACTGGATTGTCTGGTTGGGGTTGAGAAATGAACCCCTGGGGAGGGTTGCCTGTGGGCACAGCCAGGTGCAGCTGGGCCCTGGCTCTGTCTCAGGCTGTGTCCTACAGGGCAGGCTCCAGCCTGTGCTGGTGGGGAGCAGCCTCTCAGGAGGGTTCCAGGGATTTTCTTTAGGCTTTTTACTCTAATATAAACATCAGATTGGAGCTTGATGGTGAGAGAGGAACCTCCAGGAAGAGCACTCGGGAGCCATTGCTGTGAAGAAGGAAGCTTGTGTTCCTTGGCTTTTTACATTCTTAATTTTACTTGAAGGTGATGTGCTGAGACTGCGTTTTTGCACTATGCTGTACATTTGTAAAGTTTTACAGAAGACACTAATTAAACATGTTTCCTTTTTCTCATTTAGTCCTGCTTTGGCATTTCTCTGACTCCTTTCATCTGTCACTTACTACCTTTATCCTTCCCAAGTCCTCAGTGACAAGTGAAGATTGCTTCTAAGCATTCAGATTCCCTTGTGAGGGCCTGTGGGTGGGTTGTGGTCACTGTGTGAACACATGGGGCTGGGGAGACCTCCCATGTAAAATGTGGCCAAGTAAACACAGCTTGGAAAGCTGCTGAATTCTTCAAACTAAAATGCCACTCAGGGTGGATATAGCTGGTAAAATCAGGATCACAGTAAAAGAATCTACAGTTCTTGAAACTATGTGCTGCTTTTCCCCCCCCCTCATTTGTCCTGTTTTTCTTGCTTTCGGTGATAACAGAGCTCAAACTTCACTCTTGGAATTATTTTTTTAAACATTTTGTTTGCAAACATAATGTGATCCTTTCTGCTTACTTGTTTTTAGTGTAGTAAGTGGATACCAGGACAGACACCAAAACACAGCATGGAAAATGCAAAAACCAAAGTCCTAAAAATAGTCCTTATCCAGCTTTTTGTCAGAAAAGGAAGCAGCTACATTTTTAGGATGGAGCTCATACAGGTAGGTGGCAGCATTCGCAGCTTTCTGAAGAGCAGATTCCAGCTCCAGTGTTTTCAGATAACCCTGTGCTCCACAGGCCCTTGGCTTACTCCCACCCTGTCCTGGAGGCCAAGACTTTTGCCAGCATGTTTTGACTTGTGCAAAGTGGAAAATGGATGAAATTTCAAGCAATTGTGTTACCCTTTCTGAGGGCTTTCACAATTTTGTGTTACTGTGAGGTCTGGTTCTCTTGCCACTAGATGGCACCTAAGCCCAGGTGATAGGAAATACACCTTTTCAACAAGCCCACAGTAATATTTTATTTATTTAAATGTGCACACCTAGAAGAACTGTTAAATTCTATTTATTACAAATTATTAGAGATGTATAGAAATATGAAAAAAGACATTCATCTAAACTTGGCTATACTCAAAATCCACATCCTGAGACACATCTCAATGAAAAACAATAGAAGCAGCAGATATAAGTGTATGTTTCATTACAGCATTACAGATGCCCTAAAAGGTAAAACCAGACTTTTTGTGCATGGATGCTACTTATGCATCTTTTAAGGCATAAACAATCATAATGTCAAGGAATATTAGATCAGTAAAATATCCCATCCAGAAGCAATCCCCATTTTCTATTGGAGTCCATCTGCTATGATGTGCTCTGGTATGGACTTAAAATATCAAACAGCAAATGAAAATATATGTGTTTACAAATAGAATTTTTATTTAGTCAAATGACAGACACTGAATTATGCTTGAAACTCCATCTGTAATGAAACTATGATATATTAACATGTAACTAAGGCATTTCTAGAATGATGCAAAGGCACAACACAAGACTGAAATTTCACCCCAAAACAGTAGTTTTCAAAGTAGTGACCAGGCAGCTGCCCTGAGGAGCTTGGAGCCAAGGGCAGTGAGTTTTGATATCACAGTGTTATGTCAGTTTTAACAAATGGTCCATTGCCAGCCTCCATATTTTGGGAATATTTCCACACTGTGCTCCAGATTTGGTCTGGTTTTTCAAAGTGATTAATCCAATCCACTCTCATCATCTTTGTCACCTTGTGCTTTATGAGGACATCCTTCCTCCTCAGCCAGGCCCTGTGCTTCTCTATCACTGCCATTCCCTGTAAAAAGCACAAAAGCAAAGAGCAAATGAAACTCACTCGTGATCTTTAATACTGAAAGAAGAAATATAGAGCCCAATTTTTAGAACCATTTAAATGAAAATCAGTAAGAAATTCTCTGTAGAAAAAGAAAACATTCGAATTCCAAATTTATTAGGATTCCCACATAAATGAAAGGAAGAGGTGATTGTAACTAACAACCTTCAACAGGAGCTGAACAGATCCTTAGTGTGTCTGTGCCAAACCCTGTTTTCTCTGTGATTAATAATGTCACTGTAATCTTACCATCCTCTTCCCACAAGCTTGGGGCATCTGGTTGATGACAGACTGGTGACAACAGCAGATGATCCTTGGGGTCAGTGATTACCTCTTGTATCAAGGGTTTCAAAGGGGCTACCTCTTTATCTTTGATCTCCAGGTATCCTTCTGAATTATCAGGCTCTGTAAAGAAGCTTTTGAGAAGGGGTCTTAAGTACTCCTTTTTATGCTCTTTATGATTCTGACATACATTTGAAAAAATTGCTGTTGGAACTTCTTCTACTGAATTCTCAAGCATGCTTTTATTGTTTTCCTCTAATGCAGAACTGCTGTCATTTGTCACTTCAGAAATTATTTCAATCTTTGGGCGATAGTCCTGCTGTAAAGGTAGAAATGTAATTGAAAAATTATTCTTAGAAAAGCAAAAGGATAGGTAAATATCTCTTGGAGCCATGTAACAGTTATCAGCTTTAATGTGCTGTTCTCATAAAATATATAGAATATATGCTTCACCCATAGCTCTGCTGCTTTGTGAATGAATCTTAGGTTAGCAATTTCTCAGGCATCACCAATGAACTGACCATAAACTAATTAACAGTTCATAAAAAGAGCAGTGTGTGGGCTCTGTTCTAATATTTTACTCCAAAAAGAGGAATGTGACCATCATCTTCATCTGCATCAGCTGATAACTGAGCAGCCTTTGGAGCAGGACAGCTGCTAACACATTTTCCTTCCCTAATCCTCTTTCCTTGCCTTCTTTAAATTTTTTTTTTTAATTGGTGGCTTTGTTGGCCAAGACATTTTGCAACCCTGTTATGAGTCTGTGATCAAAGGGCAAATCAATTCCATGCCTTATGCTGACTGTAGGAACAGTTGGCATTATCTTGGAAAGACTTGTAAGAGCATGTACTGTACCAGCCTCTGTCTCCAGCAAGGCCAGTATGATTCTGTGATAAGCATGAAAATCAAAACTGTGCTTTTAAACTTTGTTGTCTTCTTTTTTTTCTTCTATTTCTTCTTACAGGCTTGTGCCTAAAAGATTAGTTTGAGCAAAGCAAAACTGTAAGGTGGACAAGGACGGGCCTGCAGTAGAGAGGAGGAGTTTCAATTTCTCTGTGATTTCAGTGAGTTGAAAAGTCAGATTTTATTCATCAGCAGGCAATTTGCACCATATTAATACTGGTATAGTATAATCTTTAGTATAACACTACATCCTATTAAGAAATTAAACTTATGTAACTGTTGCATTACTGATCATAAGTTTTTATTCTATTTTTGCTAGACAAGAATATAAAAAAAGTCAGATTTAAACAAAGGAAGATTTACATGTAGATATGAACTGCTGAAACCATCCATTTTAGTTTGTAAATTCATAAGTGATTGCATCTCCCAAATGAGCATTTCACAACTTTGATTATCCTCAATTTGCAAAACCTTTGTAAATGTATTTAGGGAAGTTTCATTAATGGAATTAATGAAAATGTTACCTTTTGAACAAAGATGTCCTCTTCTGGGGCAAACTCACTTATATCTACATCTTCTAAATCAGGCAGTTCCTGAAAACAATCACAGATCAATAATCAGTGGGAAGAGCTACTGTAACCCATGGAAAATGACATCTCTGGCTCATTGCACAACTTCTTCAAAGCAGTGCTCATCAGGGTGTGAGGCCACAGCCAGCAGGACACCCCTGCCATCCCCTCACAGGCACAGTTTGCTGTTAAGCACATGTAAGAAAGAGAACATTCACGTCTCTAGAAATAGCAAATGGGAAAGCTATAGCCCCAGTGTCAGACTGAATGCTGTTTTTTACTATGCTGTATGATTATGAAGGAAAACAGGATAAAGAATAAGGCATTACCAGGATTTTAAAAGCAAACACGGTTTATTCTCTTAGCTGTTTCCTGTCTATTCAATAGATTAATCCCAACTGCAATCCATCTCTATGGGCAAGTGCCAAATCCAGACCTGCAGTCTTCCTGAAACTGCATATCAAGTAAACTCTGTTAACCTAAATACACCTAATAAACCAATATTTTACTGTGAATGCCTCATAATTAAGACACAGAACTGCAAACTTGCTGAGAACTGTTTTTCCTCAGACAGGTCTGATAATTTCAGCTTTCCACTAGAAAATATCTCAGACACCTATCATTTGCTGACATGAAAGGAAACAAAGAAGGTGGGAATGCAAAATCACAGGTAGAAACTAATACCTTTTTGCCATTTTTTTCTGTAGCTCAATACTGGGATAAGCATCTCCTTTTGTTTTTAGATATTTTTAGCACTTAATGACTTTATAGCAGGCTGCTTGGCATGGTAGCATCAGGAACATCTATACTGTCTTTTGTGGTGAAGATTATTACACAATTAAAATCAAGAAAGGAAACTTCTCCTTTCTGATATGGTTGCAGCTAATGCAGCATGTCCTGAAGTCACAAAGTTTTATAAAAATTGCATTAAAAATGTACAAATTAAGATCTGAGACTAATGTGGAGTTTGATGTCAATAGGGAGATGAACTAGCTCTTAGTCTTGTTTCAGTAATTTCAGGTGCATTTGCAGATTAACTATGAGTTAACTCAGTCTGGGCATGTGGGAATGTGGTTCCCACACTGCCAAGGCATGTGCAGCAACAGAAGCTTGTTTCTGCATGACACAGGGATGTCATAACCACCCATTGCAAATCCTCCTCCACTCTTCTCCCTTATATTCCCCCTGAGACCATCTAGAGACTCAGGATATGAATAAAGGCAGTGGTGCTGCTCCAGAGCCTCTCACCGTTGGCATCTTCCTAGCCATTCCCTGCTATGTCAGCACTAAGATTCTTTGGAATATCTGCCATAGGGTAAGTACTGGAGGCTGTTGGGAGAGGCTCTTTCTATTACTGAATGTTGTTGGAGAACAACTAGCATAGAACACTGATATGTGCATTAGTGTGTGATTTGGGTTTGGTTTTCCTTCTGTAGAATTAAAATAGTCCCACTTTTTACAACTCTAAAACCCCACAGATGTCTGCTTAAGAGTTACTTTTATACTGCCCTGAAGTTTGTGCACAGGATCTTCCTTTGGTGCTGTAGAGCATCAAGGGAAAAACAAACACTGAATCAAGGAGATCTTCACATTGTGGCTACCTTCAGTGTCACTACATATTTAAAACCTTTACTTCAGACACTGCAAGATCTACTTTTAAGAATAATATCGTGCATACTTTAACTGCTGCCGATTCTGTCAACTACCTCTTTTAAACCTATGATTAAAACCACCTAAAGAGGAGGGAGCAACAAACTCTTTAGTGAAGCAGTGGGCTGAGCCCTTCAATAACAACATGGAATTTTTGCCTGGGAAATTAAAAGCATGGCAGAGATATGAGGCTTTTCTGCCTGTAGTTAACAATGGCACTACAGGGTATCACAGAGAGTATTAAGTGCTCTGGGAAGTCATAAGCTCAGAAACTTTTATTGATGATTATATCATAGTCTCACACTGTCAGTTTATCAGCAGTGTCCTAATTAGGACATGTTGAACAATTCTCCTTTGAAGTGAGGTTGTATTTTTCAGTGGTATCTATGTCCTCCCCATGGTTAAATGTGGTAAACATGTTTAAATATTGCATCAGATGGACATTTTAGATAATAGAAAACCATACTACAAATGTAAATCACTTCTTATATATCTGAATAATGTACATTCTGCTCTTCCTGGAAACAGACATCAGAGTTCTATTTTGAGAATTAATGTATAGTACCTAATACTGCTGGGTAACATTTACAATGATGGGGGTGCTATTTCTTCCCTATGGTTCTTCTGCAATAGTCCACATTTTCAACTGTGTATTTCATTTGAGTTTTGATTAAGAGGACAAATGTGTCTACTGGATTCTTTTCACTGTAATTTCTGTTTTTAAATGAGAGCCTCATTAGCTTCTCCACAGAAATCACAAAGATAGAAGGTCAACTTTAGGTGATTTACAGGACAAAAGGATTTATAGGATAAAAAATTTAAGGACAAAATAAACTTCAGAAGCATTCTTCATAAATGCTCCAATGGAGAGAATACCCCTGCAGCTTTACTTTTTGGGTTTTTCTTTCTTTCTTTCTTTTTATTTTTCCTAACAGTAGACTTTTCTTTAAAACCTGTCCATACAGTTTTATTAGCCAGAATGTTACAAGAATTACCTTGGGAGGACCATACACACATGTGAACTTCTCAAAGTCTGAATCCAATACATACATCAAGAGAAAGTGCTGCCAGTGTCTCCAATTTGATCTGTTCAATTTCAGCATATTCCTCCTCCCTCGCAGGAAGCACAGTCTGGTCAGTAGCTGCCTCCTGTCCTGGCAGATCTACAGAATAATCAATAGTCAGTTGCAGAGAACCAGCTGAATAAAAGATGTCTACATTGCAAGCACTGCAGAACCAGACTGCTGGGGACTGACCACCACTGCAGAATTCACAGCTCAATCCAATGCGTTTTTTCTCTGTTATTTTCTGGGTCTCTCTTCTTTGTATAAATTAATATTTGCATTTTGCAATAACGTGTTCCACAAATCTATAATAGCAATTATCCATGTCTGAAGGTACAAAACCATCTCTAGAGTGACGACCAGCCTCTGTTGGCAGACAGACTGCCCAGTTTATGTGGGAGCAGGGGAAGTCTGTGAACTCTCCTGGCCGTTCACTAAACCTGGCATGTTTGAGAGGTGGAGTTCCACCTTTAAGTTGCAGAAGTTGCAGGTTAAGCCTTCAGAAATTTACTATTTATTGTATTTAAAGAATATTTTGCGGAGCATTGCTTTATTTCACCTAGTCACTGGAAATCTAATGGAATGTTTTTATGTATGAATTAGTTGGCTTGAGCCACAGGAGAGGCAGTGCTCTACTAAGACAGAGGTTGGCTCATCACCTCTGCATGCTCAGTTTGGTTTGGCTCTTCACTGTGTACGTTACCATCTGCCTCCTTGTTGAAATTTGCACATTTGTAAGAGTCTGGTTCCTGTGCATCCTCTTGAACTTCATCAGGCATATTTCCAGATGTGAAATCTCTGCTATCTCCTCTATTTGGTAGAAGTGTTACCACTTCATCACAAACATCAAAACCCTCATTTTTAAATTTCTCAGTCTTTTCTTGAGCTTCTTCTTCTGATCTATTTGAAGCTTCTGATGTATTAGAATTTCCATCACCATCTTTTGAATTGGCAGGTGCTCCTACAGAAGAAATAATTCCATTAAAATTGATGAGCTATTCTACCACTGCTCATTTTAAATTTCCAAACACTACTACAATGGGCTAGAATATGCATCAAAAGCTCCTACTTTGAGCAGCTATCCATGGATGACTAGTCCTCCCAAGACTGCAGCAATGCTGTTTTCCCATCTCAACTCCTCAGCAAACTTAAGTTCCCCAGAAAAAAAAATCACCTAGAGAAAATGCTTAAATAATAAATGTTTGGTATTTCTAATACTTTGAAAAGGGTCACAAGGGACTACATATTTAAATACGTCCTTGAGGATTTCAATGGATCAGCAACAAATGCTGTGTACCCTCTCCTTTGTGTAATCCACTTACTTGAAAAAAAAGTTTTTAGTTGTTAGTCAATCCAAAGATGTATCAGATATAGACTCCTCTGCACATTCAAATTGAAGTGGTCACAGACATCTTCCAAAACAGTAAACAAACCTTCTTGGGTATCTGTTGCAACTCCTTCCATGCAGTTTTGTCTCCTCTTTTCCTGTGCTCTTTGCCTAATTGCCGCTAACGCATCAATGCTATTTTGGATTTTTTTTCTCTCTCTGGTTTCCCATTTTTCCCTTTCTGCTTTTTCAGCTTCAAGCCCTCCAACAGCCCAGGCTTCTGCACAAGCTCTAATGAAAACACAAAAGCTCGCTGTAGTACAGCTATAAAAGCCCACCTTTGCAATGAAAGAGAAATTTAAAAGTTTGCAACAGCACAAAATGCAAGAGAATGCACAGCTGCAAGAGAAAAAAGCAGATAGCAGTGACAATCCCTTATGCAACAGGGATGTTGTTTATCTAACAAAAGATGTGTTTAAATGTGTTTATCTGACAAAAGAAATAGAAATATCCAAAGGCAGAGATTGGTCTGATCTTGGCTCAGCTGTTCCAGATACCTTCTCAGTTTCTGTTGAAATCAGGATCTGCCTCTGATCTACAGACATGGTGTGAGACAATTCTGTTCAAGAATTATTTTGTGAAAAAATACATTGTTTTTTTCTAGGTATGTTAGATTTAGAATTCTGTAATACAATACTCTTCTCCTCAAAGTCATCCACCTTCAATAAATTATTCTGGTCAACCTTCCTTCCATGACAGTATTGACAAAAAATGGATGAGTGATTGTTAACATTTGATTCTTATTGCTGTGTAAAGAAGATGGCTGTGTTTCTTACCTATCCTTTGGGAAAACTGGTCTGTCATCCAGATATGTCAGCTGTTTTAGTCGAACAATGAGTGTTTTTCTATAGTTAGCAATTTTCTTTATCAACTCATTTCCCATCAAATTCAGCACATGCTAGAGAAACAAGGGAAACAATTTTTAAGCTTGAGTAGCAAAAACCCCAGCCTGGATATGAACTTGCTCTGTCATTTCAAAAGCAAGAAATGAATAAGACATCCAAGGTGTTACAGGTGATCTACCAGAAACAAAATAATGTTTAATAACATTTCTTTTAGACTGATACCTACTGTGCACTGAAGTACCCAGCAAAGCCACTTGATGGGGTTCACCCACACACAACACAAACCCTCAGCTATTTTTGACTTACCAGATTGGGCATGGTCTCCAGAATAGCTACAATACTCGGATCACTTAGATTGTTGTGGGAAAGATCAAGAACAGAAATACTTGGGCATTCCTGCAAGTGCTGGATGTCTTCCACTGTTCGTAACTTATTGTGAGCGATCTGCAGAGTCTGCAGGACTTTCAGACAAGCTGCCAGACAAGAACAGTACAATGAAAGGAAAGGTAAGAGTTGTCACTTCACAGAGGGTTTTTTGAGCAGGTAAAAAACTGCATTGTCAAACTAATAGTTTATACTGAATTTGGAGCTTTTTTCCTGAAGTTGTTATTCTGCTATATATACTTTTTGGCTAGGCCTCCAAAGCTGCTTTTTTCACCCCAGGGAAAAATAGGTGCTTAGTTTTAGGATGGTAGTTGTTTTTAATTCACATTTCAAACTAATTAGTTACACGAAAGTAAGAGCTTGTGTTACAATATTCTCCAATGTATGCAGGTAGTAATATACAGAAATAGTTTTTTATTTTCTGCTGAAGACAGAATCAATCTTTTAGCTGATATAAAAGATTTGGTAATTGTGTCTGCAACTGCCAAAGCACATCTTAACTGTAAACTAAATGGTGAAAACTGGATTGTCAGCCTGTCTGCAACACAGATAAATATCGAGATGGTATTAAGAAGTGAGGAAAAATGACTTAATTATCCTAGGTATCCATGTGAAAGTAGTTTCTGTGTATTTTCTGTTTCTCAACATAGGTTTTATTCCTCCACAGAAGCCCTGTAGGCTTTGGTATGGATATTGTGCAAGATTCTAACGCAAATAAAAAAAATCTCTTGAAACTAGTGCCACTAACAAAAGCTTAGTCAGAGCTTAGGAAATACGGGCTTGCCAGAGGCTAAAACCTGTTGCAGAAAAAGTTCTTACAGAGATTCTCAATGGTCCTAATGTAGTTGTTACTGATATTGAGGGAATCCAGATTTTGTAAGGGTTCAAGATTTTCAATTTTCTCAATTAAATTGAGTTGCAAGTAGAGGCAACGCAACTCTGTCTGAGCCTCCAAATTCTCAATTTTTCTTAAGCCATTGCATTGCAGCCACAAACACTTCAGTCCAGTATATTCTCCAAGATTCTCCAGCCGGTCAAATCCTACAGAGAAAAAAAAGATGTTTTAAAATGAAATGGCATTGGCTGAAAAGGGCTCTTTGGATGAGAAAATTCCATTAAACCAGAGCTGCTGAAACAGCCTGAGAGAACACTGGTGCTGAAATTACTGCAATATTTCCACTGAATTCATGGTACTGTTTCTGGCCCATAAAGGGCAAAACCAGCTTGGTACCTGTTCTGGTCTGTATCTCAGCAGCCCTTTAGATGCTCAATAATACATAGCAAAGAACCAAGGCTGAATGTAGAAGGTAGCATATCCTATTTATATGGAGGAATTCTTAGGCTAACTTGGGCCAGGTAAGTGCATCATGCAAAAAACCTGCTCAGAGATCACCAGAGGATAAGTAATGTTCATTCTAACATTTTTTTTTTTGTTTCAGTAGTATTTGCAAACATGCAGCAAGTATTTATTGTTTATTTTCCTCTTGACCATTTTTACTTGGCAGTAAAAAAGTACCAAAAGCTGGAAAAAGCTCTTTATACAAACAATTTAAGGAGAAATACATATGTTTTCCTCTGAGAGCAACCCAGGCCAGTATTTTAATTTACATTTCTCAGAGGCTCCTGTTTCAGTGAAAGAAACCAAAAATATGTCCCTTGATTCCTACTGATCCTTTGGATGGCTCCACAAAATGAGTTAGATATACAGTTTACTTTTCCACCTTCATATTGACACATTTTGACTCCCAAATCCAGTATTACATAAAATTGTGCTTCTCATTTAGAAGAATGACTAGATACCTTACTTCAGTGAGCCATGAAGTAGATTGTCTGCTAAAATGCTACTTAGAATGATCAAGCTAGGCAGTCATGTCCACATCTTACCTTTATAGTGCAAGTACAGTGTATCATTTAAGTACGGAGTCCAGTATAATTTCTGCTGTTTACAGATGTCTAGCAGAATCTTTTTTGTCATCCTAAAATAGGACAGGAAGCAGAAGCAAAATAAAAAATGTATTTCAGTGTACATTCTGAGATCTTTGGTTTCCTTACAGATTCCATGGCAACACAACAATTCTTTCATGCAAGAGAAACAGCTACAGCTTTCAAAATAATATTCCAAATTAAAAAAAAAAAAAAAAAAAAAAAGGCTGGGTTTTTTTAGTGTGGCTTTTCATTTCTATCTTTGAAGTGAGTTACCAGGCCCTTCTGCGAAAAAAAAGAGGGTTCACAGGAAAACAGGCAGGGAATTAGAGAGTCCATCTTCTTGGAAAAGGGCAGCATGATTTTATGTTAGCTTCTGGTTCCAATGTTAGCTTCCTCTCCAATTCTTTCCCCTGTTCCTCATTGCTTTGGTACAGGACCTTTGGTGGCAGAGCCAAAATGCAACATTTTTCTCAGGCTAGGAAAATCAATAGTTATCAACCCAACATTTTATTGAGATGCTGACTCCAAAACAGCACTCAAGAAAGTTTTTATATACAGCTGTTGGTTGGCTGGGAATGCCACTAGGAATTAAGTGAATGCTTTCTCTGAACTGATGCAGAGAAATGGTTACGTCTACTGGCACATGACTTCCACGGGAGTTTGCACAATTTTCTCCAGATCATTAAGTGACTTCATCATGTGGTCAGAATGTAGTTTGCTACAGTGGCCACAAAACCCAAACATCTGTCCAGATGCTGGAAATAGCACTAATACCTGATTTATCCACTATTCTCGAATTCGTCTTCAAAATTGTTCTCCAGAACTGAGATGAACACACAGAATAGCAAAACTCCTGATGATGCCAACACATCCACAAACAATATTACCTTACACAGCCTCTCTTTTTTCCTGTCCTTTGACTGGATGAGCTGGTTCCAGACTTCTGATCAATACCTGATTTTTGTTCATTCTGTTGATCTGCACTGGACGTACAGTTGACTTCTTTCTCCTGAGTTTTAACAGCTTTTTAAATAAGAAAATGAATTGTAATTTAACAGCAAGGGTGGGGAAAATGTGTCATGTTGCCAATTACTTCAGAGAAATATTGAAGAGCACTTGAATATAAATTTCAAGAAAAGAGTGTTTTAACCAAGATTTCTGCTGAGATTTTTAAAGAAACTTAACTTTTTTACACAGCATCATAAAACAAATAGTAGTGATTGAAATCTGCATAATTTTTTTTTAAATCTGGAAGTCAGAGAGTACCCATTATTCTTAATATTCTTATAATGTACAATCACAATAAAGTACTGACACCAATGTTCTTACGGTGCTAGACATTTAATATGTATTACATTTAATTAACACCAATTTGAGATTACTGTAAAGAGACTTCAGCAATGATGTATCAGTCACCCCAAGCACTGTTAGTCTTGCTCTTCTACAAATGCACCCTTTTGGACTCCTTGGAAGATGTCTTTTACACTGCCTTTGCTTGATTGCACTTTCAGTATTTGTCTCTTCAGATACTTGCCCTGAACCTTCTACTTGCACTTGTAGTTCATACATTTAAAGAGAAAGTGCAAGCAAGATGACTGTACCAGCTTACTTAAACATGACTGTAATTAAAACACAATAACCAGACATAGTAACACAAGAGGCAATGTACTGATACTGATGCACAGGAAGCTCCACCTGAACATAGGGAAGAACTTTACTGTGCGAGTGACCATGCGCTGGAACTGTTTGCCCGGAGAGGCGTGGTGTCCCTCACTGGGGATGTTCCAGAGCCATCCGGACACCATCCTGTGCCCTGTGCTCTGGGATGGCGCTGCTTGAGCAGGGAGCTCGGTCCAATGACCCGCTGTGGACCCTAAACCATCCTGGGACTCCTGTGATTTAGAGGTCAGGTTGGCTGTGTGATTGCAACACTGGAAGAAGTACTTCTGCGGCAACAGGGAAGAAAAGAAATGGGAAAGGAACAAAAGACCACAGGAAGACAGCAATCGAATATACGTCAGTTATTTCAGGATTTCCAGTGACTGTGCTGGCACAAAGCACACACTCGTATCTGCATCCAGACGAGTGCGAACAGCCGCGATGTGCAGGCTTTGTGTGCTGGCGAGCGAGCCGGAGGGGCTCACCTGAGCTCACAGCGCTGCCCTCACGCTCCGTGTGGGCACCTCCGCTCCCGGTGTCGCCCCACGGCACCTCCGACGCCTCAGGCGCCGGGACGTCCCCTCTGCGGCCGCTGTCCGGGTCTCCAGCGGGCGCCGCCTGCATTCTAACACCCTCGAGCCGGCGTGGGGTTTACGCTCTGCCTTTTTCAGACAAAATGTCCGCAGGCGTTAGTCGGCGGCAGGCGAGGGACGGAGCGGATCCCGAGCCCCGGCCGCTGCCTCAGCCGTAGCCATGGCGACGCCGCGCGCAGCCCCACAAGGCCCCGCGGCCGCTCCCGGCGGCCCCGCGCAGCGCAGGCGGCGGCGGGCGCGGGCAGCGCGGCGGGCGGAGAGCCCGGCCCGGCACGGCCCCGCGGGTGAGGCGCCGCCGGGTCAGGGCTGCGGCGGGGGTGGGCTCCGTCCGGGACAGTCCGGGCCAGGGGCCGGGGCCGGGGCCGGGGCCGGGGCCGGGGCCGGGGCCGGGCGAGGGGCCGAGGCGTCGGGCCAGCTCGCTGGGGCTGGGCGAGGGGCCGAGGCGTCGGGCCAGCTCGCTGGGGCTGCGCGGGGAGGGCGCGACCGCAGCCCGCTGTCCCGCCCTGGGTGAGGGGCGGGCGGGGTGTGGCGGTGCCGGGCGGCACAGCGGGCCTGCCGAGGAGAGGGCGGATTTGTGCTGGTTTAAAAAACATTTTAACTAGTAAAAGCCGTGTGGACGAATTTGTGCTTTTTAAAAAACATTTCAAGTAGTAAAAGCCGCGTGAGGCACAGCAAGCGCGGTGTGCCTGATGCGCTGCACCGTGCCGTGGTTCAAGGACAGTGGCAGGTGCGGTGCTTTTGACTGCCCTGCTGATTGCCGTGCTGTCTCTGAGCCTGCTTTGTCTCTCATGTAGCTTTTTGTCCTTGAAAGAGCCCGTTGTTTCTTTGTTTCTCAGGTCTCCCGTGCTGGTTATCCTTGTCTCTCTTGTAGGTGGTTTTTCATCTTCCAACATTGGCTTTCACCTGTTCAGCTTCTGCTTCAATTGTTTTATTTACAGAATTGTTGATCATTGTTGTTGCAGGATAACTGATTACCCTAGGAAAAGGGCTTAAACAGTACCTAAACCAGTGAGGTTGATGGTAGGTGACGTGCAAATTTTAGCACACTGACTTGTGGGTTTTCTGCATCAAAATAGTGCTCAAACTGTAAAATGCTGCATCTCAAAGGTGCAGTCTGAAGAGTTTACATGGCCCAAGAGGCAATTGTAATTGCATGTGTTTGTGTTTTTGTTTTTTTTTTTTCAGGCTTGTGATCACCATGGCTGCAGTGGATCGATTCTCCCTCTTGTACAGAGAAATCAGTCGCTCCTGCAGTTTCTATGTAGAAGCCCTGGCTATTGTTGGAGCTTGGTACACAGTCAGAAAGTGTGTGTCTCTGGCGTTGGACACTTACAGCGCGCTCAGGCTGCACGTGATCCCAAAGCTGACTGGGAATATTGATCTCGTCAAGAAGTACGGGAAGTGGGCTGTGGTCACGGGTAAGAGATGAAGAGGTGAATTTCCTTGTGTTTATGTAACATACTGTGTGAGTACTGTAAAACTTGGTGGCTTGTGGCGATGGGTGAGCTTTATATCACAGGCTGGAGCCTGTATTGTCTCTGGTTGCAGGTTAATCTTCCTGAGCCGTGGCTGTTATTCATTGCCTTTATAAATTAATTCCTCAGGAGATGGGGAGATGGGCAAGCAAAGTGAGTTGACTGACTGCTGAGAAAGAATCACAGCAATTGTTGCCCAAATTTGCAAGGTACCTCTTGATCACCTGCAAGTGTAGACAGAGATGTAGACAAGATCCTCTTTTTGCTATGGGGTGTTCATTTGTGCCCTAGTTCTTCAGCAAGGTTTGAGTCCTGTACCTCTGACATCCCTGCCTTTCATTAAGGTTCTTCTTTGAGCTCTCTCTTGTTGTCATAGAAAATATAAAACTTTTATGAGGGGAATGGCAGAAGGTGGTTGACAGTGTTGTCTTTACTGTTGTGTCTTTGAATTCAATATATTTAGTGCCACATGATCTCAGAAAAAGGAATAAAGCTATAATTGAAAGAACTGTCAAAATAGAAGGCTAGTGCTGCTCTGTTTTTCACTTGTGTGTTCTATTGGTGTTTTCACTTGCAGGTAGCACAGATGGTATTGGGAAGGCTTATGCTGAAGAGCTGGCAAAGCATGGTGTCAACATCATCTTAGTCAGCCGAAACAAAGAGAAGCTGGAGGCTGTATCCAGGAGCATATCTGAAACCTATAAAGTGGAAACAGATTTCATAGTAGCTGATTTCAGCAAGGGGCGTGAGCTTTACCCAGCCATTAAGGAGGCTCTGAAAGACAGAGAAATTGGGATTTTGGTGAATAATGTAGGAATATTTTATGCCTACACAGACTATTTTACTAATCTGTCTGAGGATGTGCTATGGGACTTGATCCATGTAAATATTGCTTCTGCTACCATGATGACACATATTGTGCTGCCAGGCATGGTAAAGAAGAAGAAAGGGGCAATTGTGAACCTTTCTTCAGCAGTCTGTTGTCATCCAACACCAATGTTGACAGTCTATGGAGCCTCTAAAGTAAGTTGGGCTGTAGTGTTAAATGGCATGCACTGTAAACACATTCAGCAAGGATGTCAAAATACATGCATGTTTTCTAGGGATTTGTTTAAATTTTGGAGGTGAATGATACATGTATTATGCAGTAAACTCTTCATCCTCACCAGTGCTGGGCTTTGAACCAAAGTTAGTGCCTTTGGATTTTGTGTGAAGTGTGGCATAACAGTCATTCTAGGAGAAATGCTGCCTTTCTCAGATGTACAAAGCAGAGAGGCAATTCTGTGGGCCCCATTGAAAAGATCAAGGATTTCATCTCTCTCTTCTTCAGCTGGACTGTGCACATACCTCAAGTCTCTTGCATACCAGTATTTGGTAGCAAAAAGGGCTATACTTATGCTCAAGCCACCACTGTGACATGGAGTGTGGCCAAATCAAGCTGCTGCTTCATGTAATACCAAGGAGTGTTGTGGCATATTTGGGGACAAGTGAAAGGAACTCCCCCATAATTGTCCTTCCTGAAGGGATCCAAGCAGTAATGAATAGGATTGGGCAGCTGGGTGATGCTGGAAGTATGAATGCTCATGGTGGATTTACACTGCATGACATGCTGCTGAATCCACAGGAGCAGTGGAAGGATCTCACCTAGATCCAGTGTCTAAACACAAGGGTTTATTGCTCCCAGCTGTCCATGGCTGCCTTCTGTTGTAGCCTTGCTCCTGACATAGCTCTTTTATTATCTTTGGCCTGGAGCAAAACCAGCTCTTACTACCCCAAGGTGTAAAACTCCTTGCAGACTTCCTTCAGTGTGGAAACTGGCTTACAAATACTGTTTCTGTGCAGAATATCTGCCCCTTTGGTTATGCTAAGTGTATGTAGAGCTACACTCTGAATTAAAACAATTAAAAGGCTTGAATGAGAAAGAAGAATCACAAATGTACCAAAGTTTCTTGATTTAACTGAGATAATCCAAATGCTAGATGAGCAATCCAGCTTTAAGCCTGGACTCAGAACATGTAAGTGAGAAGAAGCTGCTGTAACATCCTAAGCCTCTTTGTGTAGTAACAATTAATAATGCTTGAAGTGGTTGCTTCAATTTTCCTAAAGCAGCTGTAAGAGAATTTGTACGAGATGCTTTCCCAACAAACTGTTGGGAAAACCTTTTGCAGGGCTGCTTGGAAGAAGCAATATATCTGCTCACAAGCTGAGTCTAAAATGCTCTTTCTTGGTGAGAACTGCCTGTGTGGCACAGCAGTAGCTTCAGCAGGGAAGGCATCAGTGTTGCTGCCCTGATAAGACTGAGCCAGGCTCATGTTTCAGTCTGATTCCAGCAGTCCCAGTTATCAGCCTTGTGCTTTTCTTGTTCTGTCGAAGTAGAATGAGCTAAAGGAGGTAATGCAGATAAACATTACCGAATCTTTTTGCCTAACAGAGTCCCAGGAATTAACTAACCTGGCTTCTGGAGAAGACAGTTGAATGCAAAATCCACCTGTAAATGTATTAAAGAATGGGACTTTATTTTTTTCTTCTGACAGTAGCAGGTAGAACTGTCTGTAGAGTGTCCTTGCAATGCCCCCAGACCAGATAAGGTGTTTGTTTTAGATGAAATAAATGTTTTTGTATTATTTTTAGGCAGAAATTGTCAAATTGTGATAAGCAGTCACTTTGTCCTGCAAATTATTGTACCGTGGCAGCTTTATAGCAATTAACAACACAGAGAAATATTGATAATACTTCAGAAAATCATATTTTTATACAATTTATTAATATTTATTGAGCTGGTCCATAAATATGTTAAAACTTTTCTGTAATTTTAATAAAACTTTGCCCTGAGATTTCATTGTTTAAAAAAAAATTTTAAAAAGTGTCTTTCTGCTTTTGTTTTTCTAGAGCTACTTGGACTATTTCAGTAGAGCACTGCATTATGAATATGCCTCTAAAGGAATTTTTGTTCAGAGTCTAACACCATTTGTAACTACTACAAAAATGGTAGCATTCAGCAGCTCTATATCAAAGAGATCGATCTTTTTTCCTACTGCTGAAGAATATGCAAGTCATGCTATTTCTACTCTTGGGTTATCCGTAAGGACCACTGGTTGCTGGAAGCATGCAATACAGGTAATGGAATTAATTAAACTATTTCATCTCTGTCAGTAGAAGTAAATCAGCTGTTTACTTTCTCAGGAGTCTGAATGAAAATTGCTCTTTATGAAAAAGCCTAATATATCTCATTAGACTTTAAGGCATTGTGCCATATTTTCTCACTAGTTCTGCTTTATAAACTTATGTTTGGGCATGCTTATTTTTAAGATCAGAGAGTGAATCCAATTCTCCCTTGAAGCGCACAGCAGAAATGGGAAAGAGACAACTTTTTACTGAAAAGCAGAGTATCTCATTTCTCTTGAGGTGTTGCTGACTGTGCAAGTGTTTCACTGTCTTCTGTAAATAGAAATGGCTTTTCTCAGTCTTAATATATTGAGCATATTTGTGCTTTGGGGAAGAGTGTGTAGGGAGGATGGAATAATAGCAGGAAAAGACCTGTATTTTCCTCCATTTGTTAGGGTTTTGATTTCTGGGGCAGACTGTTTTATGCACATTGGTCACATCTCATGTATCCTACCTAGTGGCTTCCTTATAGCATTGGGTTGACTAGATGGAAATGAAAAAGAGGGGATTAGTCCAAAAGGAATAAAAGAGGATGCATTCTGGCAAAACGTGGCAGTTAATGGAAGTGGACAGAATTGCTGTTGTGAACTTAACCAAATCAGGATTCGGTATTTACTTGCAGAACTTAGCTGCTCAGCTGTGGCTGCTACATGTGAACAACTGAGTATGTGTGCTTCAAGGGGTAGAATTTAAGACTTAGATGATGATATTCACAAACTTTTTGCCTTGCTTTAGTAGTGATTTGAGAAACTGTTTATTTTAATGGAATGTATCTTAATCTGTCCCTTTCTGTAATTTTTTTCTGTTTTCTTGTCTCCCTGTGCCTCTCCACAGTTTACGCTGGGCGAGTGCCTGCCTGAGTGGATGTGGGCATGGTTTGCACTGTATTTGAGCAGAATTCTACGCAAGCAAGCTTTGGCAGCCAAAGCGAAATAGGAGTAGCTCGATGTCCCACAAGACAGTTTTCATCAGAGTGCTGCAAAAATGTTTAATGAACCTTGGAGGACTTAATGTAACTTATCCACACCTTGTTAAGGAAGCTACATAACCTAGACAACAGAAGTCTGGATCCTCTCTGTATCCTTGTATTAAATACCTCCTCTGCTGCTTTCCTTTATGACAGAGTACTGATGTTCTTGATGTGAATCTCTATTCACTTTCTCATTGAGATAATTGGGCAGGAGCAGGTACAGTGTTATTTCTGTCAGTGAGTGACAGTCCCTCACATAGTGCTACATGATGTCCATTTGTGATGTTGAGAGAATTTGAGACTCGTCCAACTCCATCAGAAACAGGACCCCAGAAAAATCAAGCCATTTGAAACGACAGCTATGAAGTTGCGAAGATGGGGAAGAGCTGGTGGGGTACCAGGGTCAGGGACCCATGACAGGGGTCTGCCCACAGCTGACACCAGCCTCAGCTGGCCCTCAAAGCAGTTGTGCGGGATAAAACTTGTGTTGCCAACAACGCCTTCCGCTCGCTGGCAAAGGGGCTTTAAACCCATACATTTAACTGGGGTAAGGGCTCAAATGCAGCGTGATGGCGGAGCGGCCGCCGTGCCCCTCGGGCCGCCGCTGCCGGCGCCGTTCCGGTGGATAACGGGACCCCGCGCGCCTCCTCCCCCTCAGGCTCCCCGGCCCGCGCCTGCGCAGCGCGGCCGCGGGGCTCTCGCGAGAGCGCGGCGGTAAACAGCGCTCAAGATGGCGGCGGGCCGGCCGGCGGCGCGGTGAGCACGGGGCGGGCGGGGCGGGCCGGGAGCGCCGCGGCTCCCTCAGGCTCTGGGGCGCGGGCGGGACGGCGCTCGCCGCCCCTCGTCTCCGGGGCTGTCTCGCCCGCCGCCGCGGCGTGGAGCGCTCCCCGCCGGCTGTCACTTCACCTCCGCCCTGCCCGGGCCGGGAGCGGCGGCGCTGCCCCGCACGGTGCCCGGCCGCGCTCCCTGCGGCTTTAGTCCGGCCGGGGCGGTACCGAGCCCGGGCTCGCTGCGCTCGCTCGTGGTACTGGCAGAGCTCCCCGGACGGGACGGTGCCGCTGCACTGCAGCCGGGGATCCTTACGGCGTGCCCAGCCCACGGGATGGGGGCCCTCGCTTGGGCAGGGGCAGGGAGTGACTCCGAGCGTAGCTCTTTTCGGGCCGGGGCAAGTTGGCAAGTGGGAGTGCTGTCCTGCGCCTCACGGTGTGGGTGTTAAAACAGAGTAAACCTCTGGGCCTGCTGATCCTTTGCTCTTCGTATCCATCGTACGTCGTTATCGTGCTTGCATACAACCTGTTATTAGCCACAAGGGTGTTTATTTTGCTCATTTGTGTGGTTGTTTTATTTTATTGCTATAGGGGTTATTAACCGATGAAGCGATAAGGCAGGCGGAGCTTAGCCAAGGCCAGAAGTCAGTGCACTGTAACTATATTGAGTTAGGAATGACGGGGAAACTTTATAACTGCTAACAGGCAGTTCCCAGTCTGTCATAGTGTTGTCAGTCAAAAGAAAATAGAGGTAATTTCTGTCCTTATTACAAGGAAATACTTGATAATGGTAAATAAAGGAAAATGAAGTAACAGCTGTTGCTTTCAGACTCGATTCATCTGTTGTGCTGTGAGGTCAGCCCATCATTCCCCTAAATCAGGTGAATCTCCTAATAAAGCCCCTATTTTCCAGTCCTGGTCACAGCTGCAATATACACTTCTGTTCTTCTCCAGGTGCTGTGACAAACCAGACATAAATGTTTCTCTTTTCTTTTCTTTTAATGGCCTTGTATCTCTCAGTGGCTGGTTGTATGTTTGGAATTCAGGAGAATACTAGCGTTGCAGTTTTTCTTGAGTGTATGATGCACTTTGGAACATAAGGGGAGGAGGCTGTCCCTCCATGTGGAAAACACTTTCAACTCCTTCTGTTAACTTCACATGCTGTTATCAGCTCTTATTTCCTCAGGTGCCCATGTTTTTAGTAACACGCACCCTGGCTCAAAAAAATTTTGAAAGACTTTTCTCATGTAGATTTCAAGCACAGTCACTGCAGCTTTGCCTCTTCTGGTATCTTTTGTCCTTACCTGGTTTTGGCATAGAGTTTGAATCTGACCCACCTTGAGTAAAATAAAGTTCTGTGCGTTATTTCTATTTGCCATGTTTCTGATTGGAAAAAAAAAAGCATGCTTTTTTAAGTGTCCACGGACACTTTTATCATGTTAGTATTTTATTTTTCACTTTTTCCCTGCCGTGGGACTTGCATGTAAGTTTTAGCTCTTTGCTGTACATCAGGAAGTGTGGTTGAGTTTGGTGGTCACTGTTGCCTGTTCTCTTGTCAGGTTAATGCCTGAGTGCTCTGGTCTGAACAAGGGAAAAAACTTCAGTGTTGGTGAAAAATTGTAAATGAAATATGAGGAACTTTTTTCCCTGTTAT
The DNA here is from genome assembly GCF_031753505.1 of Anomalospiza imberbis. NCBI lineage: Eukaryota > Metazoa > Chordata > Aves > Passeriformes > Viduidae > Anomalospiza > Anomalospiza imberbis. Next base: position 12,507,587 of record NC_089692.1, on the reverse strand, counting down.
TTCTAAAACAAACTTCCAAAGGTGTCTTTTTTAAAATGATTTTCAGACTATACAGTTGCACAAATTATTAATGCGTCTAATTATTTTCTATATTGCCCTGCCTTACAGGTTGCCTTGCAATCAGTTTTGCTAATTCTTCTAGGGAGTTAACTTTGCCATCAGAAATGGAGTACAGGACTGAGCTGCCACATCCTGAGTGATTGAATCATTTAATGCAAAATGGAGAAGAAGCGGAGAAAGAAATGAGCCTGTTCACTAGGCTTGACCTGAAAAGACCATGAAATCTCTACTTATTTTGGATCCAGCTTTCAGAATATCCAGTTGATCAGCACAGTGAAAGCAACGTTTACTGAAACAAAAATGAACTAGTTTATAAAGAAGAAAATTGTGATTTGAATATATGGAATTTTTGGGATGAAACCATTTTCTTCTATGACCATGAAGTTTGCAAACATCTGGCTTGTTCTGTTTGTTATTTTACTCTGTGGCAAAAAACACTTTGGTACCAGAGTAGGGAATTCCTCTCATGAGGCTCACATATGTCCTGGATGTTCTCGTCTTACTTTGAAAGTGGAGTTCACTTCGACGGTCGTGGAGCATGGTAATAAAGAGTTAAGCAGTAAAAAAAAAAAAAAAATTACATGTTATAGTCATGTGTATGTTACTGATTTGTGGTGTTTGTGCAATTGTAACACTCAGGGTTTCTGCAGCAACATGACATGATATGTAGAAACATTTAGCATCATCTGTTAAATTCCCTATATTGGAAAAGAGGAGCACTTTTTCAAAGGTTCTTTGTTTAGCTGGAGACAGTGTTCCAACGAGAGAAGGGAGAGGGAAATCCAGAGGATTTGAAAAGTGAAAATGGAGTGGGAAGGCTCAGGTGGGCAAGAGTGGTGTGTTTAGTAGCTTTTTGTTTTGACCTGGCCAGTCAAAACAGTGGTATGCTTGCGGCTCTTTTATAAAATGTAACCACACAGATGGGCCTTGAAGGGGAGAGAAAAGTAAGAAGTCTCTGTGGATTTGTTAAAGAAAATGTTTGGAAGTGATACTTGCCTGGAGAAATGGCAGATAATAGTGAAGAGAGCAGGTGAAAGGCAGAGTGAGGCAGATGCTGCTGCTGGGATGGCAGAGGACAGCAGTAGGACACCTGCATCCATGTGTTGCCTCAGGAACCTGCAGTACTCCCGCAGCGAAGCTGTGCTGTGCCTGGGTGCAGGAGGGTGGCAGAAGTGGCATTCCTGTGCACAGCTGGCCACTGAGCGTGGTGGTGTGAGCTGGAGCTGAGCCTGCTGACAGATCACTGGTGCAGATCAGGGACTGGGCTGTTGAGTCTGTTTTCTGAGGTTGTCATAGTTGGTTTCAGTAATTTGCACTAAATCTCAGTATCATGTAGAGTCTTTGAACTACTCCTGTCCAGAAACACACTGAATTGGCATATCAGTTTGTAAAAATAAATCTGTGCCCTCACTCCTTCTCCTCTCACGACATTTTGCCTTTCCCTCATATTTACAATCCCACCTTCCTTTCAAAGGCTTTTGTCATATTTCTTATGTTTCCAACACCCTCACCCCTTTACATAGTGCAGAAATAAATTGCAAACTTGTAAAAGCATCAGAAAAGGGCCCCAAATTGTGATTATTTGTTCTGCGTAAAGAAGAATTCAGACTGCAATGTGAATTTATGCATTAGCTGCTTAAACACCAGTTCTGATAAAGTTGTGCTCTTGTTCCAGAGTATATTGTGGCTTTTAATGGATACTTCACAGCTAAAGCTCGAAGTAAATTTATTTCAAGTGCATTAAAAAGTAGTGAAATTGAGAACTGGAGGATTGTACCTCGCAACAACCCGGCCAGTGACTATCCGAGCGATTTTGAAGTTATTCAGATCAACGAGAAGCAGAAGGATGGAGTCCTCACTCTGGAAGATCACCCAAACATCAAGCGTGTGACACCTCAGAGAAAGGTCTTTCGGTCACTCAAGTATTCAGAGTGTAAGTTATTTTCTGTGTGGCTGCATGGGATCTGCCTTGGAAAAGTGTTCTTAGCCTTATTTCAGACCATCAGCTTAGCATTACACAAATGAGAACTGCCCTGCAGTTTTTCTTTAACAGAAATCTCTTCTTTTGGTTATAAATTTACAAGGGTCTTGTCATACATTTGCCGAAGCATGCTGTATTTCCATCTGCAACATAGAAACGTTTCTTTTGCAGCAGTCACTTACCTGAGAATAGGGACCTCTGTATCTGTAGTAGGTAAACAAGCAGCTTTTACTGATGTTGATTAGAGAAATTCAGTACTCAATAATCTAAAACTTTTTTTGTAACACTATGATGTCTCAAGTTTCCATAAGAATCAAGTCTATTATGGTTTTCCTCATGCTGTTTTTAATTTTCTTCATCCTAATTCTACACAGCTGATCCAGTGCTGCACTGCAATGAAACCAGGTGGACTCAGAAGTGGCAGTCATCACGCCCCTTGAGAAGAGCAAGTCTTTCTTTGGGTTCTGGCTTCTGGCATGCCACAGGCCGGCACTCGAGCAGGCGCTTGCTGAGAGCCATCCCTCGCCAGGTTGCTCAGACCTTGCAGGCAGATGTCCTCTGGCAGATGGGTTACACAGGTGTGCTTTTGCTTGTTGCCTGAGAACAATAACCTTCTTAGAAAAACAAGTGAAGTGTAAGGAGAGGCTAATTGACTTGTGTGTATTAACCTCTCACTGGCTGCCAGGTTGCAAAGACTGAGAAATAATTTGGTTTGGAATGCAATGTATATTTATGGAGTGCTTGTTTGTGTGTGCATACTTTAGGGGAAGTTGGTCATGTTTATGATCTTTGACTGAATTTCTGAAATGGAATATGAATTTATTACCTATAGCTGACTTGAATTGTAAATTGCTTACTACATTAAACAAAAGTTATCTTTTAACTTGATAGAATAGAGTTGATATGGAGCTGAATCAGAAAAAGCAATGTTTTTTCTTAATAGGTGCTGGTGTGAGAGTAGCAGTGTTTGACACTGGTCTGAGTGAGAAACATCCACATTTCAAAAATGTAAAGGAGAGAACAAACTGGACTAATGAGAGAACCTTGGATGACGGTAAGTTACAGTGCAGTTTTCCAACTATTCCTGACACTGGTGTGTTTTGTGCTTGCTGCTGTGCTGCTAACATCTGTTAAAACTGTGTATCTTGATATTTAAAGCTTAATTTTGCAGTGTCCCAGGCACTTTGTACTCATACCAAATTCAGCAGGGGCTGTTAAGGTTCCAGAGATTCCAAAAGGGTGGTGCATAAGTGTCTTTGGATTCATATGTGACACTTCATCATAGCCGTTGAAAAATGTCAGGGCAAAAAGTTACTGTGCACCTGTGAATACATTGCCAGACACGGTGGCATTTAGAGCAAACCCAACAAAGGTGTTTTCTTTCCTACTCCTTTTCATGTTGCTGTTTCACAGTGGTACATGTTTCCAAACTGATGAGAGACAGCAATTTCCTTTCTTACTGTGTAGTTCTAAACTGATCAGAGTTTGGCACCTTCCTGTAAAGTTTTTCTATTCTGTGTAACTGAACCTTTCATTTTCTACCCTATGTTTGTATTCGGTTTTCGTATGTTGACCCTGACTTGCCCTGACCGTGTGCTTTCACAGATTATTAACTTCATACAGTTTGGGTCAGTGAGTCAGTTGGCCACTGACTCTCCCTAGAGTTCAAGGCAGATGCTTGTATTGCTCAGTCTTGTGTGCACTTCCATAGTTTTGTTTTCATAGTAATTACTTTACATTGCAGCGCCTGCTTTTGGACAGCTCTTTCTGTAAGTTCTGTGCCCAGAGGGTTGCTGGACAGGCAGATTTGGAGTACAAAAATGTAATGTGTGCAGTCCAATATAGCAAAATCTTAAGTATTTTTTGAGGAGAGGGGGAAAAAAAAGTGTTTTCTTGTCTCATTACTCATGCTTAACAAAATTTAGTTATTGCAGACTCAGGATAAAAATCCTTTAAGAAGTCTGCATTAAAATACATTGACTTTGAAATTAGCTGCATTTTCCAAAATACTGTTTTTTTTGTCATGATTTCATTGGTAGCAATCAGAAGTAGATGGACTTGAGAATTAATCACCCAAGTTTCATCAGCTGTATGTCTGGCTACAATGTGCTGCAAATTCTGTCCCCACTGAACCTGGTAGCAAAATGTGGTTTAAAAAGACTAGAACTGAACCCAGCACAAGTGGTTTGTTGTAAAGTCTGTTAAATTTATGTCATTTTTGCTATAGGTGATGTTCAGCAGTAAAAATTCTTGGCAATGGAATTTTTTGTGTTCTGATGTGTTATTTTGTTTCCTTCTCATGCCTGATAGGTTTAGGCCATGGGACTTTTGTAGCAGGTGTGATAGCCAGCATGAGGGAATGCCAGGGATTTGCTCCAAATGCTGAACTGCACATTTTCAGAGTGTTCACCAATAATCAGGTAGCTATTTTATATGTGTTTGAATTCCTGCCTTTTCAGGTTAATGCTGTAATAATCCTTTCCTGTGGAAGTATTGCATGCACTCATAAATGTAGACATTGATAAGTGGAAAGGATACAGCTTCCTATTTATAAAATACTTACTATAACATTTCTGTCAGTTTCCAAATCTGGTATGTTTTTCAGAAATAGGATATGGTAGTCTTACCTGTATAATGGAGCAGTTACTCAAATGTACTCAGTGCTAGAAATTTAAGACCATTGTCACTTTTTTTGCTCTATTTTGATGTTGTTTTTCCTCTGTCTAAAGTCTGCATTGTCATGAAATCACAGATTTTTTTTTTTAATGGTAACTTTTTCCCCTCTTTCTTACATAGGTCTCATATACATCTTGGTTTCTGGATGCTTTTAATTATGCAATTTTAAAGAAGATAGATGTACTGAATCTAAGTATTGGTGGGCCAGACTTCATGGATCATCCATTTGTTGACAAAGTTAGTATGAGAGAATTAAGTGGGCATAATGTTTGTGTATCTCAAACAAATGCTGGACTTGCAGAGCTAGTGTGTCTTGTTTATGTCTGCTCCTGCTGACAGTTTCTGTGTTTTATTTGTGTAACATAAATTTTGTACAGTGTACAGGCTTTTAGGAATGTGTATAAGGAATGAGTTAAAACAACCCCAAGCACAACCCAGATGTTCACAGAGTTATGGAAAATGCCCTTTAACAAAATGCTTGGTAATATGCTAGAAGATGACTCCCAAGCAGACAACTGAAAGGACCTTTAATATGAGACACTTAACTGAAATCAACTCTTGGGTTTGTTTTTTTTTTTTTTTTAATCTCTGCATGGTTAATTAATTTAATGGTAAAAAAGTGCAGGTAGTTGATTCAGCTGTATGCCAAGAGATTTGGTTCAGGTTAAGATGGAATTAGTTTTTTGTCTTTGTAAATGTCATAGTTCCCTGAATGTTTGGCCTGACCTTCCAAAAGAACTAAGTGAATCACTTCACTTTTCAACTGAAGGATATAGTTGTTCTTTGTAAAGGCCTGTTAAGGGGCTTGAAGCGTATAAATTATTCCTTGTTTTTTTTATTACAACCTGCATTGAAATTTAGTTTAACAGTGACTTCACTGTACTCCCCAGAGCACTACTGGAGGGGATTCACAATAGCTACTTGACTTTGTCATCTGCAGTGCTTTGTTACAGACAAGAGTTTTTCCTTGGGTGTAAGAAGATTCTGTCAGCAGTGTTGCTGTCAGAGCTGGTTATTGCTAAAATCATCTTAGGAAAGTTCAGAGCTTAATACTGGGTGTACAGTGAGGTGTATCTTGTAAGGCTCAGAAAGAAGTTATGTCTGTTAGAAAAGTCTCTTTTTTGGTGGCAGAGCCTTATTGTAAACATTGTTTTTTGTAGGTTTGGGAGCTGACTGCCAACAATGTCATCATGGTCTCTGCTATTGGCAACGATGGCCCTTTATATGGGTGAGTGTCAGCAACCGCTTCAAAGGGAGCTGGCTGTGGTGTTCTGTGGGTTTGGAAGTCGTTGTGCTTGGTCAGGAAGTTTTCTCTCCTTTTTTTCTCTCTAATCTTAGAAAGTGATCCAAGTTAAACTCTTTCCCCTGTCCTTATTACTTGCATTTTGTGAAGTATTTAACTAAATGTTTTTCATTGAAACAGTGGAAAGTCAGCAAAAGAAGAATGGCAGTGCTTCCAGCTGACATTTCTCTCTTAGTGTGAGCAGACAGCTTTTGGTACTGATCTTGGATTTAAGGAATATAGAAAGGATCAACCCAGAACAATTTACGGTGTATTTCTAAAATAAATGCCTAAGAATAGATTTTGTTTTGTCTTCAGGGTACATAGTTTGATAGTTACTGAGTTAGTAACTGCCTGATAAGCTGCTGTCACCTGTGAAGTATAAGTATGTGACAAAAATCTGATGGCAGCACTTCTGTTACCAGCATAAACTTATGACTGTATCTTGGTTTTTTGGGTATTGTTTTAATTTTTTTATATTCCTGTCTCCCAACTTATTCTAGGACTCTCAATAATCCTGCTGACCAGATGGATGTGATTGGAGTAGGTGGCATTGACTTTGAAGATAATATAGCTCGCTTTTCATCTAGGGGAATGACCACTTGGGTAAGATATTTTCATGATGGCTGCTCACATTCACAGTCAAATTAAGGGCCTTGGAAGGACAACCTTTTCTGAGTGGGCAGTCCTCTGTAGATGTGTGTTGGGGAAAAGATTTCATCACAGATCAGAATAGCTAGAAATTGTAAGTCTTTAAGCAAGAAGCTTAATGTTCCTTTCAGGGTTTCTCATTATTAGTCCTGACTACTGTTGACATTTTTGATGAATTTATAAAACATCCACTTCCTTTTGATTGATGGTGAAGACTTGTCTGTGTGGTTAAATCTGCAAACATGAAGGCCTGCTCTTGTCCTTTAGTAGAAAAATCTTAGGATTTCCAGGTGCTACATGTGAAATTGCACTTACTTGCCTGTGGAGCTGAGGGGGTGCTTGCTGCACACGTTGGCAGATGAGCTTGCATGGCAATCTTGATCAAGGGGACTGTCACATGCTTCTGTTTGTGTGGCCAGTAATCAGTGTGGTTCTCATTTGGTCAGTGGTTTCCTGCTTAGCAGAAATGCTGATCACCCTAACCTTGAAAAGTTGGGAACTTGTCCTAAACAGCTTGAGTCCTTCTTTGGCTTAGTTGCTATTCTGTGATGCTGAACTTCAGATAATTTGGTTGCTAATTTTACTTCTGAATGTCCTGCAGTTAATTTAAATGCCCAAATGAAACCATCAGTGTTCATTTTACATTAGGGCAATAATACTTTTGTTTTCTTTCACAGGAGCTGCCTGGAGGTTATGGCAGAGTGAAGCCTGATATTGTTACTTATGGCTCTGGAGTGAGAGGGTCTGGTATGAAAGGTGGATGCCGCTCCCTCTCTGGGACAAGTGTGGCATCTCCTGTGGTGGCAGGTGCTGTCACTCTCTTAGTGAGGTAAGTCTTATATAAGAATCTCTAGCATGACATCAAATAGGAGGATGATAAAATTCTCTATAAAGGAATCCATCAAATAAAACTAAGTTGTGTCTGCATGTAGCAAAACAAACTTGGAGAATAAAATCACTGTTGTTCTGCTTGAGACATTACCTTATCTGGCTACCTTTATGTTTCATGAAAAAACATGAGAACTGTTTTGAATAATAGTTAGGTCTTTGAGAATATAGTTAGGGATAACAGTACTATGAGAAAATTCTGTCATGTTTTTTAATAATTTGGAATTGCTGCACTTCTGTCAACTGTTGTAAAAGAGCAGCTTCTCAAAGCAGGCACATGTAGTAGGTAATTATCAATGTACTTGTAAATTTTATAGGATGCAGGGGTTTATGGCCATTATCCTGTTGCGTAAGTCAGCTGTTGCACACCGAGGAATTTGAAAGTGGGAACTGCAAGTCCATACCCTGTGTTTGTCATAGCTACTCCATATGGATGAGACAAACCTTTATTTGAGAAACGTGCAAAAAATTCAAAGTCACCATCATATTTCCTCCAAAAAATGGTATATTTTTGTTTGAACAACAGAGGTATTTTCCCCCTCGGAAGAGAGATGTTTTATTTACCATGTAAAGATACTGCCCTGGTTGTAATGACTGCTGGTCCTGGAGCACATTGTAAGGAGAAAAATTCATGTATTATTAGTTTTAAAGAGAAATATATCAGAAACTTGCTCCTCTTCTACATTTGTATCATGAGAAATCAAGCAATAATAGACAAATAGGAGCAGAGAATATTACAGCAAACTGATTTTGTGTTCTGTTTTTTTCTGTTTCAGCACAGTTCAGAAGCGTGAAATGGTGAATCCAGCAAGTATGAAGCAGGCCCTCATTGCATCAGCTCGGAGACTTCCTGGAGTCAACATGTTTGAGCAAGGACATGGCAAATTGGATCTTCTAAGAGCTTATCAGATCCTCAACAGCTATAAACCACAGGCCAGGTTAATTTTAATCCTTAATTAATCAGCAGTACAATAGAGTTTGCTCTTTTGTTTAGGAGAGCAGGTGGTGCATGTGTAGCTCAGTTGAGCAATCTGTGCTTGTGCAACAGTGAGGACTTGCACAGATCTTGCATAATCTCAAGCATGAATTTTGACCAGAGAATGGATGAAAAGTCATGCAGCAGTGTAGGGGATGATCCTTTTCTCTTACAGCCTTAGATGTTATGAATAATCTAAGAACACAGTAGAAAACTACTTAAATTTTAACTTCTGAGAATTAGGACCTTTTCCCTGTACTGAGATGTTTCCTTTTTTGTGTGTGAAAATCTTTCCACAAAACTTAAAATAAAAAATAGGAATGGAAGAAGATTTTGGGACATATTTGGGAAGTGAGATGAGAGCTTGGTAAACTATGACTGGCATGGTTTATCTGAAACCTTTTCACAGTTATGTATAGTGGCACATTCTTCTGTTTATTGTTAATTTTTTTCCTCTTTAAATTTTCTCTCCTCTGTCCTGCTGTAGTTTGAGTCCAAGCTATATTGACTTGACTGAATGTCCCTACATGTGGCCCTATTGTTCTCAGCCCATATATTATGGAGGGATGCCAACTATTGTCAATGTAACTATCCTTAATGGCATGGGAGTCACTGGGAGAGTTGTAGACAAGGTAAGTATTAACATTGTTCCGAATTCTGACTGGTAATGTTGCTAAAGCCTTCCCAGAAAATACTACTTTAGTTATGAACTTCATAGAACAAACCTCCCTGCTGGGAGCAAAAGATGCAAACTGTTTGATTAAAGGGTGCACCCACATTGGAGGATTTGTCAACATGAGCTGTCTACAAGTTTTCAAGCAATGCATTGGTTTCAGGGTGTGTAACATTTTATCTTTGCAAAATCATTTTGAATTAAGATGTATTTAGAGATTTCTTTGTATTCTGTACTAGCATTTAAAATCTTCTGGACAGACCTTCTTCATTTGGTTTTTTCATCCTGGAACCTAAATGATCTCAGTAAAGTATCCTGACACTAAATTAAGCCTTTTCCATGGGTCAGGGCAATCTGGATGTATCAGCTTAACCAAGCTCTGCTGCCAAACCTGTTCTTTCACACCCGTGGTGTTGAGCGTGTTGGTTGGCTAGGGAGGCGGTTATTTAAGTTTAAATGTAGAATAGATTTGAGCATTGATACAAGTTAAAAAATAAACCTGTCCTGTAACTCCAGCCAATGAAAATTAGCCTGATTTTAACATTTTAGTGTGACTCCTGAGGTCTGCTTTAGATTCAAGCTTACATAAAGGGCACTGAAGCTCTTATTGAAGGTCATTAGCTCATGGTAATACACACAGCTGATGTAATTGGCCTGTGTCTGTTCCACTGTTAGCTCACCTTGTTATCGAAGGGAAATCTTGTGTTCTCACCAGTAAATGTTTGCATCTGATTTCAGAATGTTGAATCACTGGGGCAGCTTCTCACAGTCCTGCCTCTGAAAAGCCTCTGGTCGGGGTCATTGAGGCTGTCACGATTGGGCTGATTCACTGACATAACACCAAACTTTTGGGCTTGGAGGGCATTTTTAAATTTGATGTAATCTTCAGAAGAGCTAATATTTGTTACTTCATGCGGAGGAAAAGGGCTATGTGTACAAAAAATACTGATTGCAAATACTGCGTTACCACTGTTCTGTGTTCTTCATTTCACAGCCAGACTGGCAGCCCTATCTCCCCCAAAATGGGGATAACATTGAAGTGGCTTTCTCCTATTCCCCAGTCTTGTGGCCTTGGTCTGGATACTTGGCAATTTCCATCTCTGTAGCAAAGAAAGCAGCATCTTGGGAAGGCATTGCTCAGGGTCATGTTATGATCACAGTATCATCCCCTGCAGAAAATGAAGTAAGTTCTGTGCATTTTGGATTTTCTGGGTGAAGAGTTATCTAAACTGCTTTCTGATACACAAATACCTTGGTTTTAAGGGTTTGCTGTAGCCCTGTCATTTGAAGCATAAATTAAATTTGAGTCAGGAAATTAAAGAGTACAAATAATGTTCTTTATAATTGAGAGCAAATTGCATATAATTTAGAATCAGGAAACTTCTCTTTGGGACCAACATCATAATTTCATTTGTTTATTGTGGATTTTAAGTAATGTATTTCAAAAAAGATTGCCTGAATATGTTACCTCTAGAACCATGCTAAATTGTTCCTGAAAAACTTTTAAGATTTTGAACAATTGAACTAGATCACAGTTGTAATGTACACTTAACAGTGTTTTACATTCTGAGCATAATTATAAACTGTTGAGTGCAGAAAAAAATACTGCAGCAGTTTGGGGCAAAAGTAATCTCTTTGTCTCTGGAGCTGGTACTGACAAAAAGTAGATTTGGTATCTCCGGTTTTTTGGTCTTTTACAATCCACGGTGAACTGAATGCTGTGGGGAGAAAGGATTTCACTGCAGTTTGTTCTGTCCTTCAGTCTAAGAATGGTGCAGAGCAGACTTCAACGGTGAAGCTTCCAATAAAAGTGAAGATTATTCCTACTCCACCTCGTAGTAAACGAGTCCTCTGGGATCAATATCATAACCTCCGTTATCCACCAGGATACTTCCCCAGGGATAATTTGAGGATGAAGAATGATCCATTAGATTGGTATTTATCTCAGGTTCTATTAAATCAGTATTTCTTGATTCTGTGTTAATGATATGGGATAACTTTACTGAATGCTGTAGTTCTGGCCTTTGTCAGAGGGGCATGGGATTATCTTTTGTAAGAAATCCATGAAAAGCGCTTGGACTCTGCTTTCGGTGCAGGATTGTTTTTTGAGTTCTATGGTTTTATTCACATGAAATGAAAAGCTTTTAAAATGATGATTTAAGATACTGAGATTTTTGTTTGGCTTTTCTATTCCGACCTAATTTCTCACAGGAAGTTAAAGAGGACGCTTTATTAACTGCTTCAGCAATCACTTACAAAACAAACTTGACAATTTAAAAGACAGGAAGAGATGCCTTGTCTCTTAAGGGAGACTGTCTTCAAAACAGGAAAAGACTTCGCTGACCTTTCATAGATGGAGCAGGGAAGCTCCATTTTTCCATAGGAAAAATCATGCAACAGTATCTCAGTGAGGATTAATTGGGTCAGTGACCAGGACACAAGCTTTTGGAAAACTTCTTGGAGTATGCAGAAGTGGCAGGTGGACAGGATTTCAGAAAATCAGAAAGGTGAAAATCAGATTTCTACATGCCAGATCTAAATGTCTTCAACACGTTTCTTTTTCTAAGGAATGGTGACCACATCCACACAAACTTCAGGGACATGTACCAGCACCTCAGGAGCATGGGGTACTTTGTTGAAGTTCTTGGTTCCCCATTTACATGTTTTGATGCAAGTCAGTATGGTAAGCATGAGTTAATTGCCTTGTTCTCATACTGTTAACTTTTTCTGAAATGACCTTTTGTTGGAAGACCAAAAATGTGTTGAGGGTAGAAATAAAAATTCTAGTGGTAGTAGAAAAAATATTTTGGCATTGGGAGTATTTATTATTTATGTGCTGATATTTAGTTGTGTGGGGTATTGCTGGGGAAGCTTGCTTGGGAGTTTAGTAGAATTAGTGCAGTTCTCTGTCCTTACCATGAAAAAGAGAGGGAAAGCCAGCCTCTGAGTGGGTTAAAAGCTCCTCTGTATTCAGTCCCACAAAGGCAGAACTGCATTTGCCAGAAGATTTTGGCACAGTTGTAATGAACCTGTTTAACAGACTAAAATCAAAGGTGTCCATCCTGGTTCCTTTTTTATGTTTAGTGATCTTTGATTAGATAAAAGAGTGGGTAAAGTGTTCATCCAACCATATGTGATAGCAGAGCAGTATCTGGTTTGTTTCTGTGTTTATCGAGAAGGAAGTCGGATAGATTGGCTAGGCAGGGGACAGAGCAAGCTGTCTGTGCTCCTTTCTGCTTCCATATGCCCCTTGTTTAACCATGGCATGCTCCAAAACCCCTCTTCTGTTTTGGGCTGGGCTGTTTTTCAGTGCACTGTAAGGTGAGGGTGCATTTCTCCTGAGTTTGCCAATTCTGGAACTGTTGCCAGTAGTAATCTTTTGTTTATCTTGATTCTTCAGTGAATATCTCACCACTGCTTTTAGAGTTCACTGGATGTACACATGGATATGTAAATGTTAGCCCTTTAAAAAGTAGCAAAATAGTGTTTCTTCTGAGAGCATTAGTTTTATAATTGTTAGAGAGCAGCATTAGGGGACTTCTCTCTCCTCTGATTCACCATTGTGTTGTACCTCATTTGAATGTAGTTTGTTGGGCTTTTGGAATTTCCTGAAGAAGAAGTGAGGGGAATAAAACTCAATGATCTGTGGTCTATCTGCCACTTGTCCCTAACTTGTATTGTTTTCACACTTGGTGAGGGTGCACTGTGTCCCATTTCTGCAGGATCTTTATCAGAAGGCTTTCCAAATGCAGACTGCCTGGACTTGGTGGAATTGGCTTGGTTGCAAGGAACTGTGAGACATGGGGCTCACAGTGGTTTATCAGATTGCTTAGGGTATCATCCTGTCAAGAGTTGTGTTGTCTCTGAGGATGGAAATTTCACCACCTCTCTGGGCAATCAGAAAGTGAAGAAGCAAAAGGGCTGGTATTTAGAAGCAGTCTAAAAGCATAAGCATGTTTTCAGGGAATAAAAGTATATTTTTCTGGTTGTGTTTTATTCAGTGATACAGAGAAGGTTGTGCTTACTTGTTAACAGGAGTGAGAGAGGGCTGTGTGAAATTGCAGTGGCACTTCAGTCAAGCCTACCAGACTGCAGCTGTAGTTTTCAAGGGATGAATCAACCCACATTTCAGAGTGATTGCTGCCCGCCTGGCTGCCAGTCTCAGTAGTGAGGGGGAGTACTGTTAGAGCTGGAGCAGTGAAAAACCTCCTGACCAGGCTGTGTCTGCATTAGCACTCCAGTTTGAATCAGTGGTGAATCCCCTCATTGTCCAAATGTGCCACAGTTTGGCTCAGTTTATGGAGCATTTGGGTGACACCAAACTGCAAAACACACACCTGACACATGTGGGCATTCAGTTCTTGAGACCACACTAGCAGGAGTCATAAGAAACGCCCTAAAAACTTCCTGTACTGCCAAACTAATTTTGGGATACATTTGTCTTATATTTACCATCCTTAAATATGACTTCATTAGATGAGCTGCCAGAGCAGGGCACATGGACCAGATAATGTGAAAATGTGCACTTGTGTTCTCTTCTGTGTGGGTTGTGTGAATAGTGGTAGCATCACAGTGACCAGCCTGGAGAACTCCTGTTTCTGCTTTTCCATACAGGGACTTTACTGATGGTGGACAGTGAGGAAGAGTATTTCCCTGAAGAGATCACCAAGCTGAGGAGGGATGTTGATAATGGACTTTCACTGGTAGTCTTTAGTGACTGGTACAACACGTCTGTGATGAGAAAAGTCAAGTTTTATGATGAAAACACAAGGTACTGACTTATTTCCAAGTGCTTTGGGAAATAAAATGCCACAGAATTCCACCTATTACCCTAAAAATCCCAAATGTGATGCACTGTACTTCAGCACTTGGATGTTACCTGTAAGAAGGTGCTACCTTAAGCAGCAGAACTGATCTTAGGCTACAGCTTAAGGACCATAGCTACCCATTTTATCATGATTATGAAGGCCTCTTTGATACTGTATTCTACTTTTAATGCCAAGAAAAACATTTACAATGAAGAAAAATAAGAAATTGGAGACGAGACCAACAAATAAAAATAGAGGTGTTTTTACTTTAGGGCAGCAGAATAGAAAGAAAATGTGCATTGCAAGAGTATCACCAGGTCATGTACCCGTTACTGAAATTACTGCATGTTTACATTGCATATAAAGAAAACGTATGTGACATTTTGCTTCTTTATAAATATGAGAAGCAAGGTACATGACTGTCATTTTACCTCAACTTAGCCAAACAAACAGCAAAAGACTGAATTTCTTTCTAGTAAATTGAAGTTTTTCATGCAGCTGAAATGCACTGAGAACTTTTACATCAGTATTATTTAACTCAAAAGCAGTGTTGTCAGAGACAGCTGCTCAGATGCCCATGGAGTTAAAGAAGGCTTTAAGATGTAGTTCATTATTTTAGTGGCTTTGGAGAAGTCTGTATGCAGGAGGACATGTGACTTTCTGTTATCCAAACTCTAGGAGTATATTCTGTGTACTAATAAACAGTGTTACACTGTAATTCTTACAGGCAGTGGTGGATGCCTGATACTGGAGGTGCTAATATACCAGCTCTCAATGATCTGCTTTCTGTCTGGAATATGGCCTTTAGTGATGGGCTGTATGAAGGAGATTTTACCATGGCAAGTCATGAAAGTGAGTACTGGAGTCCATTTGCCTGCACAGGCTACAGTGGGGTGTTTGGAAAATGGTTTTCTGCAAGTTTGAGGTTGAGCAAGAGTCAAGGAAACTGCTCAGATTCAGTGAAAAGAGTCTCATAAATGATTTTGTAAATTATTTCTTCCTTTGTAGACTTTTTCATGGTATATTTGATTTAGCTTTTCAGTTTAAAAAGACTCTGAAATTGAAAGATTTGGAAAGTGTGTAGAGGTGAGCCTGTGAAAGCTGTGCTTAGCAATGCTTTCTCTGCAAATACACTCATTGGTCAAAATTCAGTGCAGTGTTCCTGGGAATGTATTTTCCTGGGCTTGTTGGGTAGGGAAGGGAGGGAGTGTAAATTTTGATCTACACAACAGTCTTGTGATGTTTTCCAGTGAATTATGCGTCGGGGTGCAGTATTGCAAAGTTCCCAGAAGATGGCATCGTCATTGCACAGACTTTCAAGGATCAAGGTAAGAGCTTCCTGGTCCTTTTTATCCTGGTTTGAGTAGAACTTTGGGGTCACTGCACAAGCAAAGTTGCAAAGTCTAAAGATCTAAAAATAATAAATGCAAAACCACATTGACAGGGTAGGTATTTTTACATTTTCTCATTTTGCCTAGAACATGTAGCTGATGCCAAACAGGCAGCTGCAGTGTGACTCTGTATACAATTATTAAATACAATATCCAAGTGTTATATGCAGCCCTGTATTGTGAATGCTGTATGGTAATGTGATCACACATGTACATGTGTCTCTGAAAGGGGAGGGGTTGTGTTGTAAATGTGTTACTTGTTCACGTTTCTCATAAGTTTCAAATGCTTCTGAAATATATCCCCTTGCCATATTTCATTGCCATATTTAGCATGAGTGTTGTGGTAGCTGTGGTGATCTAAGGATATAAATAAGGAAAATTTTAGTAGACAAAATGACACCAGTGAAACTCTCATAAGGGAAAATTTTATGCATACAGGATGCCTGTGGTCTCAGACTTGAGTGCTCTGTTCTCTATGCATTTCCATCCTCTTTTATCATAATATCTTTTCATTTGGGAGAGGGTAATTCAGAACTCTAATGGCAGCAGGCAGTTTAAAAAATAAATCTTGTGTTTGATGAGCTTTTAGGAAGTGCTGTGCAGGAGCTCTGTGAGCAGAGCTCTTAGGGTGTTGCAGGTCAGGTTTGTGCAGATGGGTGAAGAGTGTTTGAGTATGAGAGCAGAAGCACATGCAGTGCTTCTGATACAAGTCAGCAACTGCCAGAGAAGATCAGTGAGTTCATTGTATTTTTTGACTTAACAGAGGTAATTACCTCGTGGAGAAATTTTCTGGAGCAGTAGAGCTCATCTGTGTGAGCCTTTTGGAGCAAACAATATCCCTGTATGCCAATGACCTATGAATTTCCTTATATGAGAGAGAAGACGACAGAATGTCAATTTGACAAGTAGCCTGCTAGACCTGCTTTTTCTGTTGACTCCTTTTCATTACAGTTCCTGAGGCAGAAGAGCTCTCTGGTTTGTTTCTGCTCTCTAAATAGTGTCTTAAGTAAAGGGGATAAATTTCAAATACAAATATGAAATTTGTCTTTATTTTTGCTAATGGATATAATACTAGGAAGGAAAGGTAGGAAACCTTTAACCTAAAACTAGCTTTCTGCAGAAGGATGTAAACAACATAAAGAGCAGAACATTTTGATTTTAAACCTTTTGCTGAAGATACTAGAATTTTTTATTCAAGGTTGTTGAAGATAATCCAGGTTGTGAGGTCTTTTTTTTTTTCTTTCTTTGGAGGAGAAGAAAAAAATTATTATCAGTAGGAAACTTTACAATCAGGGCCTTGGAGCAGTTTCATTTTTATCATAACATCATGGTGGTTTTGAAAACTTCTTGCAAAAATGTGTGACATGGTCTGGGGCATTGTTGCATTTGTCAGCTGGAAATGTGGGCTGTGTTGTTTCATGGGTAGATTGATATTGATGCTCTGCAGGCTATGAAATTTATTTGTACTTTGCTTTAGGTCTTGAAGTTTTAAAGCAGGAGACGGCTGTAATTGAAAACGTCCCTATTTTGGGGCTGTACCAAGTTCCTGCGGAAGGCGGTGGCAGAATCGTTCTGTACGGCGACTCCAACTGCCTGGATGACAGCCACCGGCAGAAAGGTGTGTGCACCCTGCACTCACAGCTCTCCTCTGCGGCTGTCACAGCCCCCACCAGGAGCAGATGGTTTTTAGGGACTCTAAATATTCCCTACTGGGGATTAATCTCAGTTCTGCAGAGCTCTGCTGAAATGCTGTGAGGTGCATTGACAGCAAAGGAGCACCCTACATTAAGTAGCCCTCTGATAAATGGAGCTGTTTACCACACACGGTTATTTCCTGTTCCGTAAGCTCTGGGGGCTCATTTTTGGGGTGGGCTGTTTTGCAAGGGGATTTGCCTTGTGGGGTTTAAAAAAAAATATTATTATTTTCTGGGATGTTTTTGTTTGCAGAAGGCAAACAAAACACATTCTTGAATGGTTACACATTCTGGATCTGAAGTTGTGAAGAGGCCATTAGGAGATCCTTCCACTTTTTCCCTAGTTACATCTTCAGAATGTTTGTATAGAACAGTGGATTTTATCTTCTGAGTTTGCATCTCAGCCTGCCTTGTTCCCTTTGCAATGTTTCCTGTGAGGATTTATGGTAATGCTCAGTGTTTCAGTTGTGGATTACTACTTTCAGGTTATCCTACATTGACACCAGCTGGTGTAAACATGTCAGAAAGTAGGAACTTCCATTTGTTGTCAAGGCATTTGTTTGCAGTTGTGTGAGTTGTATTTGTATTTTCTGTGGCTCCTAGAGAAGCCATGCTCTCTGCCTAACACTATGGCTGATTCTTATAAAATCTTTTTTCTAGCAGTTTGTCTCATCTGACTTTGCAAATTTTTAAGAAGTTGCTTAGGTTTCTCATGACATGTAAAACACAAGCTGGTAGATCTGTGGCTTGAGGGGAGGAAAATAATCCAATATGTGAAGATTTTTTTAAGCTTTTTTCACTGACATTTTAAAATATTACATTGTGCAATCCATCCCTTTCCTAATTTATTTAAGTTTAAAGAAACTTACTGCCTAAGGGAACTCTCCATTTGTAGCTCATTTCTTTCTCTACCATACATTTTAGGTTTTTTTTAAGAGCTCTGTGATTTTTCCTTATCTGCCTTTGGGTTGCTTCCTGTAAGTTGCCCTAACACCTGCACATTGGTGCCTTAGTGCTTGCTGCAGGTTATTGAAAGCACGTAACAAAAGAGAAGACGCATAGCTTTAAATTCAGTAATAGGAAATAATGCTCTGTGACCTCCCTCATACTGTTAAATTCAGTGTGACATCTGAAGCAAGAAAGAGTGGAATGCTCTAAAGTAATCCTTAAAAATTAGCTTTTAAATTGTGAACCAGGAGCTATGTCTCGTGCAGAGACATCGGTGGCTTTAACTGAGGAAAATTCCTAACATTTGTGAATATAAATCCTTAAAATCTGTTTGACCTCTTTGAAAAATCAAAGGTGAGGGTTTAAGGGACACTGGGATTATGAAGATTAACTCCCATTCCCAGCCAACTGTTCCTAGGGGCAGAAGTTCTGAGAAAAATACTTTGCTGTGTGGTGGAAATAGCTGATAAGGCATTGTCCTACTCCTACAAAGGGAAGCTTTAGAGTTGTGATGTGAACTAGCTGGAGTGCTTGTTCCTTAGGGGTAGCTCTGGATTAAGGTAGTAATAATTCAGGAGAGAATCAAAGTGAGGGATCATGAGCTTTTGAAGTGCAAAGGAAAACCATGATCACGTGTCTTGTGGTGTTGATTGCCAGCCTGGTCTGTACCTCAGCTGCTGTAGGTTATGTTTGTACCTTTAGCTGGGATGCAGCCAGAATGTTTCTCCTTTGTTTTTTTATTTATTTTTTAAGCTTGAGAAAGCAAATGAGTCATATCCTTGCACTGTAAACACTACTTTGTTCTTACTTTTCTTTGCAAGGTATTTATTTTGTCCTTTCAAAAAAACAGTTGGTTTTCTATTACCCTGTTAAAAATTATACTGGAAAGTCAGAACTTTCTTTGAATCCACTGAAGAACCTCATGATTTTTGTCAAAATTTGGATGCCTTGTGCAACCTGGAATTCCTGTATTCAAAACCTATTTTTTTGTGTTCTGCTCCCCAAAAGAGCCTGGTTTGGTAAAAAAGGGGCAATATTTTAAGACAGAACAGTTTAAGATTGTGTTTGTGTGTTGCAGGGGAATGTGGGGTGTGCGTTGAAAATTGCATCTTTCTGAAAGTGAGCCTAGAACTTCAGAAGAAAAGCAGGAGCCAGCAAAATGGATTGTAATTCTAAATATCATTAAAGCCCTCTTAGCAGAAAGATAAGCCATTTAAAATGTGGCATAATGCATATCTTGTTTCGGGGCTTGGGGCTGTGAAATCCACAGATTGCTTCTGGCTGCTGGACTCCCTGCTGCAGTACACGTCCTACGGGGTGATGCCGCCGAGCCTCAGCCATTCCGAGCACAGGCAGCGGCCGCCGTCGGGAGCCGGCTTCTCCCTCCCCGAGCGCATGGAAGGTGAGACAGAGCCTCAGTGGCCAAGCACAGCCCAGAGCTGAGGGACCGCAGGGCAGGAAGGCTGGGGCAGATCCCTTGAGTTATGTGCCAGCAAGGTTGGTTTGCTGTGAGCTCTGCAGTGTTGTGCACATATTCCAGGGTTTTGCTGTGATAATGTAGTTGTGATTCGACTGAAGAAAATGTTCTTTTCATAAAGTAGGAATGTTCAGATGCCTGGTTCTGTAGGAGGGCATTCTAGTTGCTAGCTACAGAGCATTATAAAGCATTCACTGTTATCTCACATGCTGCCAGAAAAACTTGGATTAACTGCTGTGGTAGGTGCAGGCTCCTACTGTTTTGTAAGGTACCCTTAGGTTAATTCTGATATTTAGCTGTGAGTCCTCGTTACTGTAAACAGCTCCTGGGTTTACAGCAGCACTGTTTAGCCCAGGGCCAGTGTTGGTAAGTTTCATCTTGCCTGTCTTTGGGTAAGCTAATCTCTCTGTGCTGTGAGTTGCAGGTAACCATTTGCATCGATACTCAAAGGTGCTCGAGGCTCATTTGGGAGACCCTAAACCCCGGTCCCTTCCTGCTTGTCCTCACCTGTCCTGGGCTAAACCACAGCCTTTGAATGAAACTGCCCCCAGGTTAGTATATGTCTTTCTTGTACAAGAAGTCTCACTTTTGAATTCAGCTGAAAAATAATTTGTTCTATCTGCTTTTGAAAGGGACAGCTGTAATGCCTTTTCCTAGGAAAATACCAGATTGCAAAGAGGAAATAATGATTAATGCCTCTTCAGTGAATAACTCTGACTCACCTAATAGCTACACTATGAAACTCAGGGATTTTAAAAATAACTTCACAAGTCACTGTTGTGATTGAACAATTCCAACTTTGAGTGAACA
Organism: Anomalospiza imberbis; assembly: GCF_031753505.1. Classification (NCBI taxonomy): domain Eukaryota; kingdom Metazoa; phylum Chordata; class Aves; order Passeriformes; family Viduidae; genus Anomalospiza; species Anomalospiza imberbis. The sequence goes on along the minus strand of NC_089692.1, from coordinate 12,487,272 downwards.
GTCTTGATGAAACCCATCGTCATCATGTGCCTTGGGAAGAGTTTTCTGAAGCATCTTCTTGGACAGCTCTCCTAGTGCTGCCTTCTCTTGTGCCATTTGTCAGTCCCTTAAGGAAAGTGCTCAGCACACAGCCCTTGCTTGTCTGCTGGTGGTTACTTTCAGAAGTCTGTGTACAAGAAAGAGATTCTTGGTAAATAGTTGCTAATATAGGTTGTGCCCCTGTGGTGTCTGAATTTAAATTTGGAGGCCTGCATATCACTACAACCTAAAGAATGGATCAGGTCATCATTCGGGTCCAGACTAGAGAGTTATACATAGGTTGTATATGTATTGTAACTTTCTCTGTGTGTTCCTACAAGATTCCTTGCATTAATGAAGTAAATGGGCAGACACTTCTGTCTTTCCATTTCTTCTAGCAACCTTTGGAAACATCAAAAATTACTGTCAATTGACCTTGATAAAGTGGCACTGCCCAGTTTTCGACAGAACCGACCCCAAGTGAGACCATTGTCCCCCGGAGAAAGTGGAGCATGGGACATTCCTGGAGGTAAATATTGAAAAGTTTGAAAGTTGCTGTTTTGGTTTTGCTTTCTGCATAAGCTTTGAAACAAACCCAAAACACAGCGCAGCCATATTGAGAGGCCATTGTTTATTTTCAGTTGTAAAAAACATGCGTATAATTGTATGGCTGTGTTATTAAAGGTTGTCTGATGAAGACTTTTTTTTGATGAATAGTGTGTTCAGTAGAAGATGTGCATGATATACTGGGAGGAAGATCTTGGTGGGTGCATTTTGATAGTTGAGGTTTGTTTGGATGCTGTTCAGTGTGATGGGTCAACAGCAGCCCCTGTCCTTGGGAGCTGTGACCACATACCCACTGCTATTAAAATTTCCTTCTGTGAGTGCGCAAAAGCAGAGTCCAGAAGAGTTTGTCAGAATGGTGCCTTGGACAAGCTGCTACACTAACAAATGATGTCTAGCACTCAGAACAGCTTTCAGGTGGGCAGCTCTCCTTCACAAGATTGGCATTGCAGGCTGAGCTGGAAGCAGTTGGAAAGCCTCACATGTGCTCTTTTCCCAGTCTGAGCTGCTAGACCAGAGACACCTGTAAAAATGAAGGGTTTGTTTTTCTAGCTCATCCTCATTGTATGCACAGTCTCTGGAGCAAGCAAGCATGAAATCACTTTCCTCGTTCCATCAGGATTTGAATTACAGCAATTACTTAGTAGTAAGATTATGGTCAAGTGTCTGCGTCTCTCTTGTAATGCAAAACAGAAGACTGTTGTTACAGGGGAAATGTGGGCTGTGCTTTCATGTGCCCAGATAGGTCAAAGTGGAAATGCTGGTGCTTTTCTGTAATGTTAGCATCCCATCTGATTTTCACTAATCGGTCTGCAGCTGTTAATCTTCCTGTCTGAAATGTAATCTGATTAATGGCTGCCTGAGCTTTGAACAGGAGTTAGCTGTGGATCCTTTTGGTAGATGGCATTAGCACCACAAAGCCATCGTGGCTCACGTGGTAACTCTGCCTTCCAAACCTCTTTGCCTTTCTAGGTATAATGCCAGGCCGGTACAACCAGGATGTGGGACAGACCATTCCTGTCTTTGCCTTTCTCGGTGCCATGGTGGTCCTGGCATTCTTTGTGGTGCAGATCAACAAAGCGAAGAGCAGGCCAAAGAGACGGAAACCGCGCGTGAAACGGCCGCAGCTGATGCAGCAGGTTCATCCACCAAAGACACCTTCTGTGTGAAAGCTCTGCCTTGCCAAAGATGACCTCCTGTGACTGCTTGCTTTCCAGGGCGATGGATCACTCCCCGTGGAGGTGCAGCGAATGTGCACCTGACATCATCTCATAGTCTTTGGTTTGTGGAGAGAAAAAAAGAACCTCAGCTGATCATCTGTACATAAAACTGCAGCTTTAAGCAGCTGAAGCCACCAAAGACTTGAATACTGTTTAAATGGCTGCTTAGTCACTACATATCCCAGGAGGGGCAAAATGGACCTTTTTTTTAAGCTGACCAAACTAAAATTTATTTGTTTAGAGGCTATTTTCTATATTTATTGTTGGGGAGGGTGGGGGAAAAGTCACTTTAAGGACCTCTGCTAAGGAAAAACAAGTGCATTTTTTTGGATGGAATGCAATTTTCTAGAATGGTTCTGTGCTGAAGAGTATAATGTGCACCATTAAAGGAGGAGGGGACTGAGAGAGACCAGTACAAATCAGTGAGGCATACTCCTGCAGTTTATTTTTATAAAGCCAACTACCATGATGTTTTGTAATTTTTGGTCACGATTTCACCGTTGTTGGTGAAGCAGATTTTTCAATAAATATGTTATCTATATGAAGCAAAGACAGTGTGCTAAGTGGCTCTTCTTTCTACTTGCAGTCAAAGAGAGCAAATTGCTGGGTAGAGAAGATTTTCATGTCACCTCTCTTCCCACCATATCTTTGTCCTTGCCAGTGGTATCCCAAGTTGCAGACTCCTTTGGAGCACTAACTGGGCAGTTGTACAAACAGTGCTTGCTCTGAGTGAGCACAGAGTTCTGCAAAGCTTCAAAACTCAGCAGCACATAAGGAGAGAGCTCTCAAAGAGCTGTATAGAAAACTGTCATGGGAATGGCACCTAACAGCACCATGTGGTGTCACAGAGATGAGAACCCAGTCTCCTTTAGTTTGTCCTGCCTGAAAGCCTGTGAATTGTCACTGGCTTAAATAAGGATGCAGGCACAAGTTTCCCCTGTCAGTGTGGTGCCAGTTAATGTTGCCATAATTGAAATAGCTTCTCTCTTTTCTAGTGAAACTGAGCTTTTCCCTGCCAACTGCTTTCATCATTGCTCCAGATGAGAACCTTTTCCTAGGAGGCAGGAGCTGGTGGCTGCCTGTATTTGTGAATGGAATGGCAGCCTGGGCAGGTAAGCAGTGTGCACTGGTGAACGGTCCTGGGTGAGCTCATGAGCAGCTCTGGGCATGGCTGGAGAAAGAGGAGGCAGGGCAGCCCTGCTGGGCAGTCTGACTGCACTGCAGGAGAGAACTCCGCTCCATGTAGTCATGGAGCCATGGATAGGGTTTGTGAGTGTCCTACAAAAAAGACTGGGCAAACCAGTTTTCCCTAACTTGAAGGGTGGTTGCCTTTTTCCAACATTTCTCTTCTGGAGGATGCACTGGAAGAGGCAACATTCTGTTGCTGTAGCAGAGAAGGCACTGAGCTTTTGCTTTAGAGCCGTTAGTGGAAGCTTCTTAGGGCTGAGAAGATGGTCCCAAGGCTGGGCTGCTTGTGCCATCCCAGTGGGGCTGGAGCCTCTTGCTCCTCCCTTTCTGAACATAGGTCCATAATGATAGGGAGGGGGGTTTTCAGCATCTCAGCTCTGACATTAGGGTGAGGACCGTCATAGGACCAGCCAGCAGCAGCTGTGCAACTTGTCCAGGATATAAAAAAATCTATCAGTAAAGGTGTGAAATCTCAAGGGCCAGACCTCAGAAGGGATTGCAGGTAGCAAAGCATGATTGTGATCAGTGTTTTTATTTGTATGAAACAAGGACTGTCCATTTGCATTTTTGTACCTTCTATAGTCTTCAAAGGTAATAATGTGGAAAACATTAACAGCCCTTTTTCTACCTGCCAAGGGGACACAGCAGCAGGTAAAGCTGCCAACCCACAGGAACCCTCAGGTTATGGCTTGCAGCCCAGGGGCTGGAGCACCCAGAGAAATGGGAGAAAGGGAGGAAATAAGGGACGGAGCCCAGAGCCACTGAGCAGAGAAGCTGTCTGCTGTGTTGGTGTGTGAGATGAGATGCACCTCTTTGGTTTGAGGTTCTTCCATCAGAGGGAGACTGGAAAGCTTTGGTGGCATTTCTCAGCTTGGTGCTAATGAGGAGACTTGCTCCTCATCGCAGCACTAATGAGAGATTAGAGCTCCACTGCAGCCTTGAAACCAGAATCAAGCTGTATCAAAGCACCAGTCCGAATTAAGAGCCTTTCCCAGTGGCTGGTATTTTACAGCCCAGTGGCCAATTTCTAAGTCGTAGAGGCCAATTATTTCCGAAGCCTTTGGTGTGCAGTTAATGAAGGCTTGGAAGGACCCTTCTAAGTGTTTATAAGCCCTGTAGGCGGCAGAGATGTAATGGAGGTGGCAGGCACAATTAGCCATCCATAATTCCTCCTAGCAGCTGATTAAAGTCTCTTTATCCGTCTTACCAAGATCAGAAGGGCACATATTTGGGAAATCAAAAATGCATTAGGGGCTGTCAGCCAACACCAGGGTCTGTGTGCTGAGCCCTGGGGCAGTGGCCTGTGCCAGGTGTGGCACAGAGCTGCTGTGTGTCCCCATGTCAGGAATGGGCCCCTCATTCCTGTGGGGTGCAGCCTCCTCTGTGCAGGTCCTCTGCAGCATCAGTCGCCCCATCCTGTTATCCCGGCATCCCCTTTGCCAGCATGGAGCAAGGAGTGGGATGGGATGGCTCCTCTCCAAAGTCCCCCAGTGCAGGAAAGCACCAGTGGGCTTTTAGCTGCTGCAGAGACTCGCAGGGGTGCTGGCCTCATCCTGCACCCAAGGAGTTAGGAGGGGTGTGAGCAGCTGCTGCCTTCCTTCACCCTTCCCGGGGCACTCCGCAATGCCCCTTGGTGGCAATTTCATGCCTGGGTGAACAGAGCAGGACGAGGGCGGCCTCAGTCCGTCCAGCCCTGTGGTGATAATAATTTCGGGGAAAGTGAGAGCACGAGCTCCCCACCCAGCAGCCCCGACCCCGCGCTGGGAGCTAAGGGGCGGCTGTGCTCCGCAGGAGCGCTCCGCGGGCCGGCGCTGCCGCGGGGCGCTGTGCGCAGGACGGGGCTGTCCGTGGGTGAGCTCCTGCCAGGGCTTCCCACGGCCGCCTCCCGCCCGGCCCCCGGCGCCCCCTCCCCACGGCCCGCGGGGGCGGGGGGTCCGCGCCGCCCGCGCCGCCCCCGCGGGGCCCTGCGGAGGGGCCGCGCTCCGCGCCCGCCCGGCCACAGCCCTGCGGGACGCGCCGCGATGGAGCGGGCGGCGGGCGAGGGCCGGCCCCTGCTGCCGGCGCCGGGGGGCTCCGCCGGGCTCTCCTCGCCCGCGCTCTCCTCCGCCGGCGCCGTCTTCATCCTGCTCAAGTCCGCGCTGGGCGCGGGGCTGCTGAGCTTCCCCTGGGCCTTCGGCAGGGCCGGCGGGGCCGTCCCCGCCCTCCTGGTGGAGCTGGTAAGGGCGGACTCGGGGCCGGGGACACGGGGGAGACGGGCTGCGGCAGCGGCAGCCGAGGGGCGCCGGTCCGGAGAGGGAGCGGAGGGAGGGGATGCACCTGCTCGGTGTTCGGGGAGCTGGCGGGCACCCCCGTCCCGACCCCCGCAACACCCTTCGGTTGTTGTTGCCGTGCCACCTTAGGGATGCCCTTTGCAGCTGAAGCCACACTTGAAACTGGCTTATAACTCAGAGTAAATGGGTGTCTACTCCCGTACATGCCCCAAAACCCCAAATCTAAACCAGAAGTGCCACGTGAGGCTGTGTCTCCATCCTTTTGCTGACCTTTGTTACCCAGGGCCACAAGGTGATCTGGCCGGTACCCTGGTCCCTGGCCGTGGGCCTGCTGTGTCCTGCTCTGGTCTGGGGCTGAAGGAGGGTCGGCGTGGTGCTTCCTGCTGGCTCTGTCCCCGCAGGGCTCGCTGGTGTTCCTGGTGAGCGGGCTGGCGGTGCTGGGCTATGCCGCGGCCCTCAGCGCCCAGCCCAGCTACCAGGGCGTGGTCCGGGCCGTGTGCGGGGCGGCCGTGGGGAAGCTCTGTGAGGTCTGCTTCCTCCTCAACCTCTTCATGATCTCCGTGGCTCTCCTCAGGGTGGTGGGCGACCAGCTGGAGAAACGTGAGTTGTTTCGCCTCACTGTGTTTGGGACCTGCTTGGGGTCGGCAGCTCTCAGGAGTGAGGGGAAGGTGCTCCCACGTGGGTCACCCCCAGGGTTTTCCTGGAAATTCTAAAGACATGGGGCTCCCTGGTTCTGTGATGCTCCCCACCTCCCTGGGCCATCTTTCAGGGTGCAGCTGACCCCCCACTGCCCCCCACAGTGTGTGACTCCCTGTACCCCAACGAGACACTGAGTGGGGCCCCTCAGCTGCCCCCCTGGTACCTGGACCAGCGCTTCACCCTCTCAGCTCTCTGTGTCCTCGTCATCTTCCCACTCTCTGTCCCCAGGGAGATTGGTTTCCAGAAGTACTCCAGGTACCACCTGGGCTATCCCTGTGGTGGCCCACCCCTAGGTACCCTGTACCCCAGGTTGCCACCTCCCAGGAACCTGTGGGGCCATGGGAACCCCCCTTCTCCCTTCCTCCTTGCTGTGTGCTGATGCTCTCCCGTGCCCTGACAGCATCCTGGGCACGCTGGCTGCCTGCTACCTCACTCTGGTCGTCATCCTGAAATACTACCTGCAGGCAGAGAGCCTGCGTTTGACTGAGGCACCCCAGCCCTCCAGGTAGGAGGATCAGCCCCATGTCCCTCCTGCCCTGACCTCCATGGCCTGAGCAGTGACATGGGGGCAGGGTTGGAGGCAGGGTGGGGGTGGCGCTGGGCCCTGTGTGTGGTGGGGGTGAGCTGGGGACAACTGACAGTGCATGGTAACTCCCAGCCCCAGCTTTCACCCCAGCAATACCCTTTTCTCCCAGAATCACTGAGCAAGAGATTCCCATAGTGCCATCCAGGCTATACAGTTTATGGCATGAAGGTTTCTTCTCCATGAGAGCCTCATGCCTTTTCTTCTGTGCTTCCTCTCCACTTGCCACAGATCCTCCTCCTGGACCTCCATCTTCAGTGTCATTCCCACCATCTGCTTTGGCTTCCAGGTAGGTCACCCTGGCCCCTCTGGCCACAGCTGCCAGGGCAGTGCTGGCAGCCCCCCATGGTGTCCCAGACCACGGGGATGCCATCTTGAAGGGCAAGTTGCAGGAAAGGGGACCTGTGGCTGTCACCAGAGGTGGCTGTGAGGCAGGACACAAGTGCCTGGGAATGGGGCAGAGCAGAAAAGGGCACCCGTAGGTGGGAGAGAGGATGCTGGGGGTGGGAGCTGTGCCTGCATGGGGCCCCAGCACCATCCCCCCTTGCCTTGCAGTGCCACGAGGCATGTGTGGCCATCTACAGCAGCATGCGCAACCAGAGCTTCTCCCACTGGGTCACCGTCTCTGTGCTCTCCATGCTGATTTGCCTGCTCATCTACTCCCTCACTGGTAACCCCAGCACCAAACCCTTCACTCCTCCATGCCCCAGGGGTCCCCTCTCCCCTTGGCTCATCCATCCTCCTCAGAATTCCTCTGTCCTGCTCGCTGCTCGGCCGCCCACCCCCACCTCCCTGTCAGCAGGGCTCTATGGCTACCTGACCTTCGGCGAGGCCGTGGCGTCTGATGTCCTGATGTCCTACCCAGGGAATGACCCACTTGTCATCGTTGCCCGCCTGCTCTTTGGCGTCTCCATTGTCACCATTTACCCCATTGTGGTGCTGCTGGGCAGGTGAGGGGAGTGGTGACAAGCTGGGTGCAGCTTCCCTGGGTGCCACCAGCCCCTGCAATCCTCCCTCCCAGATCCGTGGTGAAGGACTTGTGGGCAGCCCCAAAGCGCGGGGCCGTGGCAGTGTCTGAGGCACACGAGCAGCGCAGCCGGGTGGCACTGACGGTCACCTGGATGGCTGCCACGCTGGGCATCGCCCTGTTCGTCCCCGACATCGGCAAAGTCATCGAGCTCATCGGGGGCATCAGCGCCTTCTTCATCTTCATCTTCCCAGGCAAGAGTAGGCACGAGGAGGGAGGAAAGCAGTGGGGGGTCACTGGTGCCAAGGGCATCACTGCAGGGGAGGGTGGTCTGTCCTGGCCCCGTTTTGGGGGTGCAGGGCTGTGCTTGTGGGGGACAGTGCAGTGGGGCTGGGTGAGGGGTGCTGTCTTGGGACTGAGCTTCTGCACTGACAGCAGGGCTGTGCCTCGTGTGCGTGACTGGGACCCGCAGCCTCGGGCCACACAAAAAGTGAGTGTCTGCGTGCTCAGTGGTGGTGGGGGCAAGGGAAGGGGCAGGGACAGGGCCAGGGTGTGGTATCCCATGGGCCATGGCCAGGACAGTTCCCTGGGGTCACCCTGGTCAAGGTGGGAACCCTGCAAGGAGGGGGATTTGTATGTGGAGGGACGTGCTCTACTGGGGCTGTGCCTGGGAATGTCCCTGCATACCAGGGCTGTGTCCAGGCATCAAGGAGGTGCCCAGGTACCAGAGTGACTTTAGAGGCAGAAGAGCTGTGAGGTTTGGTGGCACTGGGGACACCCAGTGGACACTGGGGTGGGGTCAGGTTGGGGGTCAGAGGGGCAGGGTGCCCCAAGACAGGAGGCCGTCAGGTGTTCAGTGTCTGTTGTGCCAGGGCGGTGTGTCCCCATCACTGCTCCTGTCTGCAGGGGCTGGGGCACAGCAGCAGCCCGTGTCAGGGGGCTGACATGGTGCTGGTGAGTTTGGTATAAGTGTGTGCTTAAGCGTGTCTGTGGTGCCCCTGGGGGAGCAGCAGAGTTTGAGGGAGGATGGAGGTTACATGGTGGGTGGAGGCAGCAGCCCAGGACATCGTGGTCTTGGTCAGGAGGGTGCTCTGGGGACCCATGAACATCTGGGGAGGGGTGCCAGTGTGCTGGAGGGGCCAAGGCAGAAGGTCAGCAGGGGCACCCAGGTGGGTGACAAAGGCTTGGAGAGGTCCCTTGGGGAGACCTGCCAGAGCATGAGCCCATCATGAGGAGAAGGGACGACATGAGCTGAGGCGATGGAGACTGCGAGGGGACAGTCCCAGCCTGCCCGGGACAGGCCGGGAAGGAGCACGGTGCTGAGACCCTGCGGCAGAGCAGCAGCTGGGTTTGGGGTGAGTGCTGCATCCCAGGGACTTGTTCTGGGGTGAGGTGGGCTGTGTGCCCGGGGAGGAGGGAGCAGGGAGCTGCAGAGCCCCAGAGCTCCGGGGCTTGGGGCAGGGGAGGGGACAGGGCTGGAAGCATGTGGTGATAGGATGGAGCTGGGGTGCCTGGGAGTGTTTGTGTCCGAGCACACGGTGGGGGATGAGGGTCTCTGCTCCGTCAGCAGGGCCACTGGGCACAGGCAGAATTGGGAATGATCGCGTGGTGGCATCTGCTGGCTTTTGGACCAAGGTTTGTGTGTCATTGCAGTGGACAGGGGGGCTGCTGGGCTCTTCAGCCATCGACTGGGAGCGAGGCAGAGGAGCAAGGCAGAGGAGCAAGGCAGAGGAGCAAGGCAGAGGAGGCTGACCCTGCAGAGAGCTCCACAGCCAGAGGAGCTGGGGTACAGGGATGGCCCGTGACTGAGGTCAGCTCTACCCCGGCAGCCTCTGCTCGTGTCGCTGCAGGGCTGCTCTCATCTCCTGGGGAGTTCTCTCCGTTCTCGGCGGTGCCTTCGTGTGCGGACAGAGCGCTGCCCTGGCCGTGCTGGGGCTGCTGCGCTGAGGGACCACAGAGCGCCATCGTGACCCCACCGTGACCCTCCCGCCGTCCTGCCCCGGACACAGCCACACCACTGGATCCCATGGCGGTTTTATTTGGCATCACCGTCCCCGTTGTACAGTGGCTAATAAAGACAGGAGAGGGTATTGGCAGGGGTCCTGTGCCACACACCCTGAGGGACCCCCACGCACGGCGGGGTGGGTGCGGGATCGGCACGGACAGACAGACACACAGACGAAGTAGAGACCCCAGGAAGGAGGGGAGGCAGCCACCCTCACGCCTACAAAGCACCAGCTGCAACTGTGCACATGCAAAGGAAACCCCTGGGGACTCCCCACAGCTGGAAAGGACTAAGGGGCACCTTGGGAGAAGGGAAACCCCCCCTCTGCCACCACCCTGACTCCCCCCTGGGGCACAGGTCCCCATCCCTGCAGGCACACTCAGACACCCACACACCAGGCACAGCCTCAACCCCCCCAGTCTTCTCCCTGGGTGGCCCCTGGGGACTTGCACAGACCCCCCAAGCTACTCCCTGCTTTCAGGGGGGGCTCGGTCCAGCCTCCCACTCTCATCCCTCCTTCCTAGTGCCTGCCTGCCTGTACCCATTACCCCCCCTCCCTGCCTACCTATGTCTGGCGGATGTCCCCCTCCCCAAACCCTGCCAGCCCCTCCCTGGCAGTCCTTCTTTCCCCCGAGACCACCCCACACCAGGGAGAGATGCCCCAGGTGATGGGGTAGCTGAGGGAGGACTCTGGGCTGGGGGACACACATGGGAGTTTCCTTCACTGCAGCCAGGTCACACCGACACCTCTCCCAGGCACGGCCACCCCGCAGAGGCAACAGGTGCTGGAGGGCCCCCGGCACCGACCGTCACTCTCGGCTCAGGGTGCACCAGGCAGCTGCAGGGGAACATCACTGGAGGGTCACGCCTGCCCAGCCCCACATCACCCTGAACCCCAGCCCAACCCAGCCAGCTCAGCCCGTGCTGTCCTTCATACCATGCCACCTGCCCACCCTTGTGCCCCAACAACTGCAGAGGTGCTGGCTGCCCAGGGGTCCCTGGCCCTACCCACTGGGGTGGCTGCCCTCCTACCTGGCACGGCCACGCTGGAGATGGCCTCAGGCTGGCTGAGCGTGTCCACCTTGACGTGCTGGAAGCTCTTGCAGGTGGCACTCTGCAGGTGCCTGTGCCCAGGTAGGAGACAGTGGGTGACACCCAGCCCCCCCAGAAACACCATCCAGCCCCCCACAGCACCATGGGCTCTGGCAGGCCTGGGTGCCAGCAATCCTGCTCACTTCCCCTTGTGCAGAGCACCCTGCCTTGGTTCAGGACACTGATCCCTCTCATCACATCCAAAGGCACTCCCAGATGGGAAGTGTAGAGAGACCCACCCCAACCCCCCTGTCCTATTTACAGGGACAGCCCTAGGACAGACAGAGAGACAGCTCCTCAGTCCTGCTGTCAGACAGGGGACAGAGCTTGGGGCTCAGGTGCTCTAACAACCCTCCACACACAAGCCTCCCAAAAGTGGCTAATATCCCCTCCCCTACCTCTTCCAGTCCTCCTCGGTCTCCCAGAACTCGTAGATGATGAAGGTGACCCCATCAGGCAGCTTCACCGCGGTGACGCTGGCAGAAACAGGGAGAGGGGGTGAGCCCCCAACATGCGGCATCCCTCCCCTCTGTAGCCACAGGTGTGCTCTAGGGGGGCTACCGACGGGGGACCCAGCCCCAGCAGCCCAGGTAAGGGTAGCCCCCCCGCCGTCCCAGCACTCCCCAGCCCATGCAGAAGCAGTGTTGGTGGCTGAGCATGACTGCATCCCAAATCCTGGCTGCTTTGCCTCAGTCCTTCACTTGATCCCCACTCCAGCCCACGCCAAGCCCCCATCTCCCCAGCCCCCGATGGGCAGCTGCTGATGGTACCCACTGGAAGCAGTCCCGCTCCCCGGCCACGCTCTTCAGGTACTGCTTCAGGGAGCTGCAGAACTCGCCCAGGTGCTTGTGTGACACCGTCATCTCGTTCCTCACCAGGAGCAGGTACTGCCGGGGCCCCAGACACAGCATGTGAGACCCACAGAAACACAGTGAACCCCCCAAATGTGGCTCTGTGCCGCAGGGGCACCCCAGCACCCGCGGGTGGTGGTCGGACACTCACCGTGCAGGCCGTGCTCTCGCTGTCCGACAGTCGCTGGTGCAGGTCAAACCAGAGGGTCTGGGAAAAGGGCAGTAAGCAGCAGAGGGGGTGGTGGATTGGCTGAGACTGCAAGTCCCTCTCTGCTTGGTGGGTTTCTGTCCCCAGCATTTGCAACGACTGTGCCCCCTTCTCTACAGGGAACGGGCTCCAAGAGCTGCTTGCACCTCCAGTCAGGACCCTTCACAAAATTCCCTGTGCTCCCACTGCAGCCAACATCCCCAACACCACATCCTCATCCCTGCCCCAAAACAGCTGAGGCAAGGTTGCTGAATTGTGCCTGGGATGGCAGGACAGCCCCACACAGGGAAATGCTGGTCCTTACCTTGTCCTCCAGCTTGCCAATCAGCTTGGCCAGCCTGTTGATCTGCCCCTCCAACCCCTCTGCCTTGATGTCAGGGGAACCTGTGCAGAACCAGGAGACATTGATGAAGTGAGGGGCACCTGCAGGCACCCCCTGAGAGCCCTGTGCTCCTGCTGGGATTTGAGTGCTCCAAGCCACCCCAGGCAGCCAGCACTTACCAGCCTGGAAGTTCTTTCCTTGCTCCCTGGGGACCATCCAGGTAGTGGGAGAGTAACTGGGCACGGGGTTGTCGTACCAGGTGTCACTCAGGCCATGACCATCCTTGCTGGGGTAGTGTCTGCAACCAGAGAGCACACAGGGTGTCAGGACATAGAGTGGCATGAGCCAGCCTGGGGAGCCAGCACTAGAGCATGCCCTCTGGCAGCTCTGCAAATAATGCCAGACCCCTTGGAGAGCAACAGTGCCCACACTGCGCCCAGGCAGTGCAGGCTTCCTTCCTGCACCATCCCTTGGCATCAGCCAGTGTGGGGAGTGGGTCAGAAACAGGGGAATGTCAGTGGGCTGCTCCCAGCAGCCATCACTTTTCCACCTGCTTATGGAAGAGCACAGCCCTCCTGGCACCACCAGCAGCCTTCAGGGACTTTTTCTGTCAGACAGACACCTGCAATATGGGGCATTCAGGCCCCTGAAGCTGTGCCCAGCCAGCTGCACCTTACTGGGGCTGGCTTTGCAGTCCAATGGCTTTGGTGGCTTTCAGACAGGAAAAGCTGCTGGCACCCAGAGTGCCCCTGCCCAAATGGCTGCCCATGAGCAGAGGCTGTGTATCCCACTGACAGACTGCAGCTGCAGTTCTCCTGGAGAATGGAAACACATCCACTGTAGCATTGCCTCCAACATGCTTTCTTTGTCTGGGTCTACAAAGCCCATTTGGCTTAGAGGTTGCTCAAAGATCCAAAAAACTGTCCTGAAACACTTCCACAGACGGAGCACCCATAATCACTATCCAGCACCACATCCTTGGTGGTCCTCCCAGGACCTCATTTATTTGCAAGCCAGAGAGAATGCTAAGATCTGCCATCTTCACAAGGGCTTGCAGCTGCCATCCATGTGAGTGAGATGGGAATGACCCCCTCCTTTTTTCTCCACCATCAGGAAGCCTGTGCCACAGAGGGAGAGGCTGAGCAGCTCAAAGGATTTCCAATGTCTCCTTCCAGCAAGAGCAGCTCTGTGGCAGCTGTCTGCTGATAGAGGTGTCTGGGAGCCCTGGCTCCTCTTGGCATCTTTTGTTAGTCAAACAGCTCCCAGCTGGATAAAACATGCTGAGTGCCCTGGAGCCAATGGGCACCACACCAGCCAGCATCTCCCTGCCCTCCTGTCCCTCCCCTGGCTCCTGGCTCCTCCTAAGTACAATTGCTGGGTTCTCTTTCCTCAGCTACCTCATAAATCAGCCAGCGTGGCCTCCACCATAAACACAGGAACATGATGTGCAGATCTGGTCCCAAAGAACATCTCCAAGACAAGGAAGCAGGAGCAACAAAGAGTGTAGGAGCATCCCTTTGCTACAGGCTGTGCAATTATACCACTGCTGGTCCTGGATTATCCCCTGTCAATAGACAGGAAATTAGGCAAAAACACACAGAGGTTTATTTTAATCACAATTTAATGAGGTGTCTCCATCTTGGACCTTTGCCTTCACACTTTGTTCTACAGCCCCTCATTTTCGTGCTTTTTAGGCCACTTCTTTGTCTTCATGACGATGCAGGAGATAATTTTTTGTGGGATTTATTTTTCTTTTTAGCTATTATCTTAACGAGAAAACAACTACAATACTCCTCATTATGATCTGGGCCCACACATCAGCAAATAAAAGCCAGCAAAGTCTTTCATGGGCTCTAATTGCTCTGCCTGGTGTTGGGTTTGTTTCCTCTTCATTGTTTTGCAGGAGCTCCTACTTCTTTTTGTAGAAGGTTTGCCACAAAACAAAGAGAAGAAAGGGATGTGAGATGATGAAACCCACAGCATTCGTGCTAGAAAAGCTGCTGGGATGGTGGCAGAGCTGCCCAGGTCTCTCTGTGTTCCACAGAGTCTGTCTTAGGAGGGAGCTGGGATTTTCACTCTCCAGGTGCCCCTCTGCCTGCCCATGGCTTGGCGAAGCCAAAGCACCCCCATGCAAGCGTCCCAGGCCTCCTGGTTGGAAGGAACGGCAGGAGAAGGGTTGGTCTGACAAACAGATGGGTTTCCATGGCGACCTGTCCTGGGTAGAGCTGGCGACGTGGCACTCTGGGGAGCTGCGTGACACTGACACCGAGGGGGTGTCAGTGAGGCTGAGGTTCTGCCGCTGCTGCCGGGAACTCCTTATATCTTAGCCCTGGCAGCATCGGGAAATCTTGAGGCGGTCTGCTCTGTATTGCCCAAGTTCAGTGGCGTGTGCTGGGCTGCTGGCATGGGGACGGCCCTCACGAGACCGGGGCACAGCGCTGCCCGTCCTCAGCGCACAGGCGCCTTTTCCCTCTGGACGATTACGCCCGCTGAGTGCTCTGGCAGGAGGGGCAGCATCCCTGGCACGGGAAGCTGCTCCTGTGGGCCGTCCCCAGCTCACCTCAGGCAGGTGCCTGTGCTTAGCCCTGGGTGGGAGCGGTGGCTTGCTCAGAGGCAGCCCCGTGCACCCAGCGCTGCCCAGCCCGGTGCCAGGTGCTGCCCCTGGTTTGCATCCCCACGCACAGCGCTCTCGTTAAGGGGGACCCTGGGGACTGCAGGAGAAGAAGGGACAGAGTGGGAGAAAGGGGTGAAGAAAAGCCCCTAGAGTTCAGGAAGCCGGGAAGGGAGGCAAAGAGAAAGGCCCAGCTCCCCTTTTCTCCTGCACAATGCCTGCTGCGTTTCCCTCGCCCCACAAAAGCATCCTCCTCCTCCCCTTCCGCCCTTCTGCACCAGAGGAGGGCAGGAGTGCTGCACACCTGGCGGGGTTGGTTTGCTCGTCGATGGCATCCACAGCACTCTCCACGGAGCTCAGCAGTGACTGGGTCTGGTTCGCCGTCTCCTTCAGCAGGAAGCGGGTCACGAACTGGTCCACGTTGCTGCCACTCTCGTACACCTGCAGAGGCACACGGGGAGCACGGTGAGTGCCACCAGGGTCCCCGGCCAGTGCAGCACCTGGCCAGCATCCCTCGCACAAGCTGGTCTCCTCCCACGTCCCCTCGATGTAAAGTGGTGCTACCCAAAGCCCGCAGTCGCTCTCTTTAGCACGATCTTAAATTACTTTACTGTTGCCTTGCAGCCAGTGGGTGCAGGTATGAAAAGTGTATCCTGTGCTTTGGAGATCCTTGCTCAGAGAGTTCAGCTTGTTGAACAGTGCCCTAGTCCACAACAGTATGGCCAACCCAGCACTCAGGTTAAAAGGGTTTGGCATGATTCACAGGACTCCATGTGCTGTTTGACTGACAGAAGCTCCCAGCGTGTGGCATTCCCATACCCTCTGAACAGAGAGAGACTTAGCTTTCTCAGGATTTCTCCTGAGAGAAGCAGAGAAAAGAGAATCAAAACAATCTTTATCTCATTCGCTGCTCCTGTGTTTGTGCCCATATGGAATGTGGTATGGAGATTGTTTACCCAAGGTGATTGCTTGGTTGGATTCTGGTGATGGTTGTTTGGATTCATGGACCAATTGGATCCACAGCTGTGCTGGGACTCTCAGGAGAAAGTCACGGGTTTGTTAGTTAGTGATAGTTCTTGTTAGTGTAATATAGTTATAGGATAATATAGTATAATAAAGTAATTAATTAGCCTTCTGAGATCATTGGAGTTCAGACATCATTCTTCCCAGAGGCTGGCGGCTGCTTTTACCGATACCAGGTAATCAATCTTTTTCAAGACAAAAAAACACCTAAAATATTTTAATAGAAAACTGATCTGCATGAAGCATCCAGGGCCCCTTTCCCAGCGCAGCCTTGCTGAACCCTGCCCATGGCCCAGTCCTGCTCCTACACCTCCTGACAGTCAGCAGCACAAGCGGGACACTGGCACAGACTGTCCAGCACTGACCCAACCAATCCAGTGGTTCAACACCACTTCAACCAGTTCAACACCAGCCCAACCAGACCAAGGCCAGCCCAGTGGCCACTGGCCTCACCAGCTCTGGCTGAAGCCAATCACTCAGCATCAGAGCTGAAAACATTTGCAGTGAAAAAAAGGCTCCCCAAAACCCAGACTCAACAGCACCACCTTTCCCCAGACTCTTTCCCACTCATTAGTGCCTGCTGGGACAGCACATTGGCCAGGGAAAACCCTGCTGGGCAGTCTGCCCCTGTGTGCTCACATCTCTAGCATGGGACTCCTCTGGGAGGAATTAATGAATTTTTGGAGCTATGAGACAGGGATGGATGCTCCTGGCTGCCTGCATTCCATCAGCAATGACCACACTCATGGGACTGCAGTGGTCCCAGCACCCCTGGTTATCTGAGCATACAGCAGCACAACATGAGCCCCCCAAGCTCCCCAAAGCAAATTATTCCTGTTTTATGATGAAGCTATTAACAAGGGTTATTTCCATGGCAACTGGAGCAGCTCTGAGAGAACCCAGAGGGTTTTTATCTCTGCCTTTATCTCCTGTATTAAATCATAAAAAAAGAATGAGCTGATGGAAGAAACCCTTTGGGGGAACTGATCACAGAGCTGATTCCTCACCCCTGGCATGGTATGGAAGCATTACTTTCTTGACGGCTTCTTGAGCATCCAATTAGCAGCAGTTAACGACTTCTGTCTAACACAAGAAAACCTGCTCTTCTCCCTGTCCAGCCACAGTGTTTCTGGGGGATATGCACGACATGGTGATCCTCAGGAGGTGGTGGTGCACAACGAGGTGATGGTGATGCTGAAGCTGTGAGAGGATGTGTAGTTAAATGCTGGATTTTTTATTACCTAACCACAGCCTGTAATCTTGGTTCAGCTTTAGGAAAAAATCAAACAGGTGATTCCCACATTCATTTAAATCAGTTGAACTCCCTACATGCAGATTCAGTGGATGGATGGACGGACAGATATCAGGTACAAAGCTATTCCAGCCAGTGCAGAGAAAATTGGAGTGTTTGTGAAGATCTGATGCTTTTTGACAGGCCAGAAAGCCACATAGATCTGAGATCAAAACAGTAGTGATTTTATTTTCTCCCAGTTAACTAACTGGCCACTTGCCAGCCTAGCTGTGACATTTGCTCTCAGGAGCTGAATCAGAAATGCACATGCTTAGAGGTTGTTTCAGCAATCCCTCAGGTTCTCCTCTAGCATGTGTCTTCTTCAGGGTTGCAAAAACAAACCATTAAAAAGACCAGCTTATAAAGGGATCCTTCCCATTGTCTTATTAAAACATTTGTCAGACTATCCTAGTGAGATTTAATGAGGTTTAGTCTTATTAATTCCACCCTGAAGAGTTATTTCCTCCTTGCTTAGCTTGAGAAGTTAAAATATTTATGGAGATCATGTAATAATTGCTGCTCAATGAAGCTGCTTTGTGCCAGAAACTCTTGCACATCTCCAAGCCTGCTCTTTCCCATCCATCATTTCCAGACAAGCTCTTTGCTGAACTGCCTGGCCTTGACCTCTGCTGCAGCAAACAGGGGGCCACGAGTGTTTGCAATGAGCAGCAAGTGTGAAAACATCATTGAAAGGATGGCCTTGAGATTTCTGTATTGATGGCTCTCAGGAGAGCCTCAGAAATAATGATCTGACAAAGCAGGAAATGAAATAGAGACATTCAAAAAGGAGAGAGGAGCGGGAAAAGGACAGCGTGCATTATTGGGGAACTATCACCCAGGGCTGGGTCTCTGGTCAGCTGGCTGAGGTCCAAACCCCAAATCCACCCTCCTCCTTCACATCACAGGCTTTTCATGTCTGCAAGGCACTTTCCCACACACACTGGCAGCCAACAGAGGGACACAGTCTGCTCAAAGCCCCACCACAACCCTTCCAGCTTTTGATTTCCACAGGAACCTACCCAAAATTGCCCAAATTCTGGCACGGATTAATGAAAACACTCCTGGGATGTGTTGTGTAGCACATAGCATAACTGGGATTTTGATGCTATTGAGTGCTTGGATTTTCCAACCAGTGCCAAGTTTCCCTCACCAGACACTTAAAAATGGGCTCTTGTAGCCATGTCCTTGTGGGTATCAGGTACTGGGGAATGAGAGTTTTAATGTTGTTGAACATCTCACAAAGCTTCTTTGCTGGCATTTTTAAAGGTCACTATTCAGCTCATTAAGACTACAGAATGTAAAATATAGATTATTTTGCACCACCCACGAACTCGGAGACCCACTGTGACCTCCCCACATCTTCCCTTTGCCTCACAGGGTTACAACCTGACCAACAAGGCTTCACAGTGCTGGCTTCCAGCAAGACTGGCCAAATTGGCTGACAATTACCATGCCTGGGGACACTGATGACTTCTGCAACTGTTAATAACCACAGTCCAAGCACACCCACAGAGTGACGCTGCCGAAATGAGAAGGCTTTTCAGCTGGAAACCAAAGGCAATTCTGTTTCACCCACACTTTTCCTCCAGCTAAAAAAGCAAAACCCTACAACAAACCTATTGCCATGCCGTATAACACCCATCAAGCCTCATCCCAGGATGATGGGGAGGTTATCTTCCACCCACCCAGCCCTTTAAAAACCAGGCTTGTGTTGCACTGTAATCTCTGAGTGGCTGATTTAAATTCGTTGCTCATAATTGCCTGTTTGCTTCCAAGAGATATTTTCTTATAATTAAAATAACACTCAGACCTGCCTCTTTCTCTCTTCCCTCCCCCTGACTTTTAAATCCCTTCCAAAGCAGAGACCCAAAACTGATTGCCTGGCACATAATCAGTAGGAGAAACCTGAGGAGAACAGGCATTTAAATAGTTGATAAATGAAGGCATTACCATATGAAAGACCCTCAGCCTTCCCGAAACAGCTCTAAAAAACCAAATGAGACACCTGTTCAGATTTAAAAAATGACAACAGCATCATATGGATTTGAAAAGTTTTTTGCTATAAAATCCTCCTTCTGCAAATCTCAATGTTGGATTCTTCTCATATCATGCTTACCTTGTCTGGTCCTGAAGATCTCCTGCCAGGGACCCTTCCCAAGCAA
The DNA here is from genome assembly GCF_031753505.1 of Anomalospiza imberbis. Lineage (NCBI taxonomy): Eukaryota > Metazoa > Chordata > Aves > Passeriformes > Viduidae > Anomalospiza > Anomalospiza imberbis. The sequence goes on along the minus strand of NC_089692.1, from coordinate 12,468,198 downwards.
TTTGTCACAGGACGTCTCTATATTCACTATCAGAGATCCTCCCTGCTGCACTGGAATCCATCATTTCTCATGCAGCCACACGGGTGTGAAGGGCAGCTCTCTGCTGGCCCACACAGGAGCTGTGCTGCACTTCCCCAAGGTCACCTGTGGATCCAGAGGCTTCTGGCCCCTTTGCACCCTGTCCACTCACCCAGCAGGCTTGGATCAGGCTTGGAAGTGTGGCCTCCTACTTCTCAGCACCCTGGCTATAATCAGCCTTTTGCTTCACACATGTTCCTAATTAGCTGTATTTAGTACCCACAAAGCAGCAATTTGCTACATATTTTAGTTCAGTTTCCTAAGGAAAGTGCAGATTTTGTTTTCCAAACAGGACCTACTCAAAGGCCCCTGCAGATGTAGCAGTGTGGGATGGTCAAGCTGCTGAAGGCTCAGCCTGGCTGTGCCACATGCTCATGCTTTGACTTGCTCCCTCCTTTCAAAGCTGCTCTCAGACTATTTGGCAAGACAACAGCACTGACACCTTCACCATACAATTTACCTAAATCCCAGGAGCAATAGACCTAAAATGAGAGGGAAGAGGAGGAAAACCATGTCCTACAGGAGGTCCATGACAGCTGGAGCCAGGACACCACAAGCAAGACCTCCAGAGAAGATGCTCTTGCTTTTCAGACAATGGAGGGACATTAACTTTGCAGCAACAGACAAGCAGAAGAGCAGTGAAGGAGGATCTTAATCTAAAAATAAGTTCCAAGAGAGACCTTAAGATTCATCTCCCTGCCAGTTCCTGCTCCCCACAGTCTGGCAGCCCAGGTGGATCTCCTGCACAACCCTGCAGAGCTGGCAAGAAAATCGCTCCGGATGGCATAACATGGAAAAGCAGAGTTCTGGTCTGGAGTCTGAGCAGAAAAGTTGGGGAAAATTCAGTTCTTGCAGAACTGATGTAGCACATTTTGTTTTAATTTGTGGTGCAATATTTTCTTAAATCAGCTTCAGAAAAGATTTGCTGAAATATTTTCTGAGAAGCTAAATGAGCACCTCCTTTCCTTTAAGATTGTTCTTCAACTGTAAAGTTCCATAACTTTTCTGGAGATCAGCATCTGTTTTTTGATATAGAAATTGACACAGAAATTGTTAAGAAATGTGTCATTCAAAACACATGGAAAGTTGACTCATCCTTTACCAATTCACTGACCCATCACCATGCTTTTCTTTTTTCAGCCACAGCCATGCACCATGACTACATATTTAACTGCATTGTGGGAGTGTTTCAGACCTGGCTGTGCTGCACTGCAGTGACACCCCATGGGCTTCAAACCCAGACCAGAAGTCTTCAGCTGTTGTTCATTTAACCACCACGGGGCAAGGTCAGAACATGAGGTCTGTGAGAAGCCTCGAGCAGCTCACATTTTCTGGGCTGGGCACAACCCAGAACTGCCACCGCTGTGCTGCTGTTCCACCCTGCCATGGGTCCATCCCCTGACATGGCACAGCCCTGCCCCAGGAACCTGACACCCTCAGTGTGAGCACCAAGTCCATTCAGCAGAGCAGGAGAAAACCTGCTCAAGTTAAATGAAAGGCTGAGATAAAGGGTTAGCTGGAAGATGGGAGGAAAATGTTCTTTTTGAGCATTATTTCTAGCGACTATTTTATCTCGAGGTGTCATCATTCAAAAAAGAGCAATATCACTTTTGGCAAGCTTAAGTTTGGCAGGTAAGAATGCAAATAAGAGCACTTGATATTGCTGATCTGGGCTGTGCTGTAGAACAAAAAATATCATCCACCATTTTTAGCATCCAAGACTGCCGGCAGGTGGTTCTCACTCTGGGCCTGTAACTGAGCTGCTCAAACAAGAAGAGTTTGCAGTTTGCTGCTGGGGACTGAAAACTGGGGGAGACCCATGGTCAGCCTGGCCCCAGCAGCAGGGAGAGGACATCTGCTGCAGCACCTCCACGAGCCCCAGGAGCCCAGCATCTCCTGTTCACTGCAATTACATCTCAAAAGGCGGAGACAAGAAGGGTGGATTGCTGCAGGAACATTTTAACTCACAAATAACTTGCAAACCTATTCACTTGTATGTAGCTACCTCTGGGCTCCCTACTGCTACTGGAGCAACAGCAGCTGGTATTGAAGGTCAGTACACTCAGTTTTTTATGATTTACATATTCTCACATCTAAATAATGAATTTTAAGGGGAAAATGCATTTGCAGCTGCTTTGGGTACAGTGCCAGTCCATAAGAACACATGTGGTGTTTGGCACTCTGACAGGAGAAGGCTCTCAGGGGGTGTGTGTTGTGTCACCACCTGGTCATATCTCCTCTCCAGGTCCATTGAATGAGATAACAAAGAGCGGCAGCGGAGCTGTCAGTGAGCAAGCAAGGAGTAAAACACTGTCTTTCACATCTCTTTGCTCTCTCTCCAGGACCAAAGGTGATGCTGAACACCGAGCAGTGGCTGGTCCAAGGCCACCCTCAGATCCTCAGGACTGGTCCATAAATCCTTCCTGCTGTACCCTACTCTTCCCTGAAGCCATTCATTCTGGCATGTGCATGGGCAGTTGCAATTTCAGCTCCAGTTTTGGGTAATTTTGCTTTCCGAGCACTCTCTTTCCATCTGGGACAGGGCATGCATCAAGGTCAGTCACCAGTGCTTCTTGGACCTGTCTGCTGCCCAACAGAAGCATCCCCAGGAAGGAATGGTTCGACTTTAAATCTGAGCTGCTTCATCCTTGAAAATATTCATCCCTCAGCATTTTTTGGATTCCTTGCAGCTTGCTTTTAAAGTTTGCCTCCCCACTTAAGGTCAGCCTTGCTGATGCTTCCATGGTCAGTCCTGCAAAATGCTTAATTGGCAGAAGTTGGAAGCAGGAGCAATCCCAGTGCAGCTGGCAGCAGAAGCTGGACCTGACAGGAACAAGGCTAATTGAGCCTCTCAGGCTCAAAAACCCACACTGTTTTTTCACCAAGCTAAGTCACATTTCCCAGAGTGTCTGGGTGCAGTGGTGAACACCACCTTTGCCATGCCCAGGCACTCCCCCCCGTCACCCCCAAAGCTGACAGGGATGGTGGAAGCAGCGGGTGGGCACTGTCCCCTGAGGCAGGGGACTCAGTGCCCGAGGGCCAGGGACAGCACCACCCTGGCTCTGCTCTCCCAGCTCCCACCACGCCCCACACACCCCCTGGCACTGGCACAAACCACCTCCTTCCCCGTCACGTTGGTTTTGGCCTTTGCTGACTGCACTGCACGACAGTAAAATAGAGTTATATAGGAACATCTCCTGCTGTCACCTTTATTTAGAACCCAAAAGTTCATTTCCTTTCTCTCCAATTTAACTTTGCATTTCCCGTTGTCACCGGCAGTCATTTCAATGTGGCACGGACATCACTGTATTGGAAAATAATTACAATGACAGATTTTGTTTTGCTGTGTGAGACCTTCCACTACTGAATCTAATTACTGCTGGTACTTTACGAGCTCCTCCAGCACGAGATAATTGCTGCTTTTTCTTTTTATGAGCAAGAAATAATCAGTTGTCTTTTAAGGTAGAAATATAAACAGCAATTAAATACCATGGTTCTCCATGCCCTCTTGTCAGCTAGCACCTCTCAGAAAGACAACACAGATAAAGGTTAGGCTTCATTTATTGTTTGCCCCAAATACATTGTTTGAAAAGGAGGGAATAAGAACGCTCCTAAACGATTGATAGTTTTCTCCAGTTTAGGAAATGTGTATTTTATTATGGAGAAGCAGGAGCAGCTCACAAGCCAAGCAGTTTGCTCAGAATGTTCAGCATCACCATCCAGCCCTTTGCAGGATCTGGCCACAAGAAAAGGCATAGGGACAGCAACAGGCTTGAGCATCAGGGGGCACACAACCACAATTAACTCTACCAAAAACCTGCTGCTTTGGTCACCTTTCACCTCTTCCAGTGTTTCTAAAAATATCCATTAAATGTATGAATCTTTTAAACATCCTGCTACCCCATCAGCATGGGACCCTTGGTTACAGCATCATATGGGGAGAAGATGGAGCAGAAGGAAACTACCCCATCCCTGAAAGTGCCCAGGGCCAGGCTGGATGGGGCTTTGTACTCCACTGGTCCAGGGGAAGGTGTCCCTGCCCATGGCAAAGTGGTGGAACTTGATGAGGTTTAAATTCCTTCCAAAACAAACGTATCCTGTTTGAACACTGGAGACAGGTTTCTCTACCACCCACAAGCTTCTTTTCTGTTGTTTTCTTTTTTTTCCTGCTTCTTTACATGAACAAAGTGCCTGCCTTTGAATAATTCATTGATGAGGTTTGTACCACTTTGTTCACAAAATCACAGTGGGGAGCAGTGTTTTTCATTAAATACTTCTTTGCCACCTCCTCTCTGTGATGGAGTCTTGCTCTCCTTGCTCTCTTGCCAAAAATCTGCCAGGCAGTGAAGAACAGCATGCCCCATGGGCTGATGAAATGAGGGGATGGGAGGATGTTGGGGCAGCACCTGGCTTGGGAAATGTCTGCATTTGAGATGAGGTGTTGTGATCCTTCCGTGTCACAGCAGGAAGGTGCCTCCAGTGCTCCAGATCTCCCCGTTTCTCTCCACAGTCATGATGGAGGTGACCAGCTCAGGTTTAGGTAGATAACCTTGACCTGTTGCAATTAAGGCAGGTGAATCCTGCCACAATTTGCTGAATCAAGGAGGGAGAAAGGTGTTCTTCTTACGAGTGGATTGGGATTATGAATAACCATCTTGCTTCTGCTGCAGATGTCTCATGCAAGGTAATGCCCAAATGCTTAGATGCCTAATTTATAAGCAGGGAAGAGACCATCTTCCTCTTGCAAAGTATTAGGAAGAATTACTCATATATATTCACATCACATTGGAAAAGCAGTGGTGGAAGGCATCACGAACAGCAAGATGGAATGAATTACTAAGATCTCTATTAGCATGTTAACATTTATTTAAAATACATTGTTGGCAAACCTGATGGTCATGAAAATTGCTAATAATGAATATAAATGAGACATGAACAGACACAGAAATGTAATCATAAAAAAATTGTGTTGTCCTGATTTTTTTAACCCTTTCATAATGTTGATAAAAAAATCACTAACACTTCAGACAGGTCAGTGCTTGGCCGAAGACTTTTACCTTTGATTTATTATGGCAAGACTTCAGCATGTTAAATATGTGACTTCACTTTCCATGCTGCCTTCTTCACAAAATGGATGAATTTTGATCAAGCAAGGAAATCAAGCTCTTTACTCAGCAACAAGAGAGGAGAGAAATTTGCCATTTCCCATTCTAACTCCTGAAACTTCTTATCATTGTCACTTCTTTAATGTGGAGTAATTTGAGTTTCTCTTGTAGCTTCAAAGATAGATGGAACGGAGATTTCAATGTGGATTGCTTGCAGGAGAGCTGTAGTTGGATTGGGAAGTATTTAAAAATGCTTGGAGAAAGCAAAACCTTCCTCGCTGGCTTGGCCCTCAGCATACTACCTTGCTGAGTGAAGAGGAAAACTGCTTTTTATTAATCGTGGCACAAAACAACAATGCAAATGTGGTTGAAGGTGGAAGTGGGAGAAGGGATTGATTCTCCTGAGGCAATAAATATCACTGATACAGCCCAGTTTCACTATTAAGTGGTGTGGAAGGACAGGAAATAATTTCAAAGGAACTAAAGCTCTATAAACACTTCTCTCAGTCTAGTACAAACAAATGAGTGGTGCTCCTCTCAGCAGGGATATTTATATGGTACACCAGCTCAGATTTTATAGGTATTTGTTAATTAACTTCAATATGCTCCTTGATCAGTGTCACTGTCTTTAATAGTCCAGTATCATTAACACACATGATAGATTTTTAAGGACTTAGGCCTACTTTGCACATATAAACCAGATCGCTATGTCTCAGTCTTGGTGTTTGCATGATTCCTCTGCAGTCCTTCAAACACACAGCCCTCTAGTTTCTAATATAGCAGCTTCACACATGGCAACTGTTTTTGGAAAGCAGGTTGCCTGTCAAGGTGGAAGCTGGATTTAAAGGCAGCTCTATAATATGAAGTTTCCAAAAGCCCTCTCAGTGATGCTGACAAAAACTCATGCATTCCAAATCCCACCTGAGGGACCCAGAGGCTGTGTTGTCTGCAGTGCTGAAGAGGATGAGGACCTTTCAGATTGATGTGCTCTGTTAATGCAACTTTTAGGCCACTCACTCTGAGCTTGAGAAACGTGAGGTGCAGGAAGGAGCACTCACCCGTTTGGTGTAGTCCATGGCCTTCAGGATGGAGAGGTTCAGCATCTCCAGGGAGGCCAAAACATCTTCATAGTCTCCCATATGGTCAGCAAAATAGTCTGGGAAAACAAAGAGGATCATGATGAGAACATGTTAATGTAACTTGAGGCTACTTGGCACAGCAAGATCTATTATTGGTGGTAACATAGACCTGACAGGTTGGTTCCAGGGGTATTTTTATACTCTATATCCTCAGCCAAAGTCACAATTTGTCCTGCGGGGATGAGAAGTGGTGTGATTCCCATGAAGTATAGGACCATTGCAGAAAGGAGATGTAAGACCCAGTGGCTCCCATTGAAAATAACTCCTCAGGTTCTTTTCTTCTATGCCTACTTCTGCATTTGATTGTATGTGGTCTCCCTCCCCCTCCTATTCCTGGCATGGAGGAAGCAGTCTCAAAAGAAATCTCCTTTCCATTCCCTTGACATTCTTTGCCACTTAAAGCATCCAAATACCTTCCAATTCACCCCAATTTATATGAGCTGAGACTGGCCTTGTATCTTTCCCTACGTGCCTATCACATTTACACCTCAGCCCACAATCACAGGTTGAACAAGCTTTTGAGAGTAAAATATGCCTTGAAAGGAAGAAAACAGAGCTGCAAGCTGGGCCCAAAATCACGTGTTCTCCACAGAGAGGGAGCCACACATTCTCTGTGCCATCCTTGTCCTTTCCCTGTTTCTGGTGATTGACACAGAGTACAGCAAAAAGCTGTTCCTTGAAAGCCACCGATGCTGTTCCTCAGCACCAGGACATGGAGTTTCACACTGAGCTGACATCTCTGTGAAGTGCAGCAAGACATAAACTTCAGGAAACAATCCCACTAATTAGGTTTCCTTGACTTAATTAGAAGTGCCTATAGCTATTTACAGTCTGAGATCATATCCAAAGGGAAGAAGATTTTGGCAGAACCGGAATGTCACAGCATGACTGACAGCAGCTGTTCCATGATAAGTAAACAGCTGACTCTCATTGCAGTGTATTTGTTTTTTCCTTCCTACTTGGGAAAGAAAAATTGAGCAGATCTGATAGGTAAAGACTTTTTCTAAGTCCTGAAATAAAAAGCTGGACCCATCCATTTCAGGAGAAATGAGCTGCTGTGGGCACAGCACAGCCCTTGAGACTGACCAAGGAGCACATGGGAGGAGAACAGAGTTGATTTTAACAAAGTATTCAGCTGTGCTGCTTTAGCATTACTTATTCATGTGAAGGTGCAGGGCTCAAGAAATAACTTTTAAGATGCTCTCAACATTTTATAACACACAACCCATTTCAAGAGAGACACCACAGCTCCCATTTAGACAAACTGAGGGTTTATGTTTAGTACTTGGAAGAGAAGCAAGCAAATAAATCATAGGCAAGAGCAGGTATTCGGCAGATAACAGATCTAGGCAGGAGCTTGTGCTGATCCATCCTTTCTCTGGCTTCCCCTAGCTTTCCCCAGGAGGTGATGGGTTTATCTCGCTTCTCTCCTGGCAGCTTAACCCCTGGGAGAGGCAGCGAGATGGGATCACTCTGGGTAACAGCCATGTAATTTCCTGATTTTATCCGAGTGATGGAGAAAGCGACGAGGGGTTAAACAATGCCATTGTTATCTCAAAGCTGTGGGGGTTTGATTTCTTGGGTCAGCTGGCAAGGAGACCTACTGCAGTAAGAATGGAGGGATGGGAACAAGCCCTTCATATCCTCAGCAAACAAAAGGGTTTTCTGGAAGTCTTGGTTTCTTGCATAGCAAAGCAAGGACAAGCAGGAATAACCAGTGGAAAGGGGAAATGTTGCTGCTTTTGCTGCCAGCTTGGATGCTCAAAATGGTGTGGGCAGGGGTTGAGTACACCAGGAGGAGAGAAACCCTGGACAATGTCCTGGTGCAGGCACACCCACGGCCAGAGAAATCTTTAAGGTATCAGGAATAAGGAGTAACTGCCTGGGGCTGGCACAGGCACCCAGTGACCCCATGTCTCTCTGCACAACCCACTCCCAGCCTGACTTCCAAAGGCTGTAATTAGCTGCAAAATGGTGAAGGTAAATGGTGATGACCTGCTGAGGTGGCTTCATATGTTCTTCAGGAGGGGAGGAGAAGAGATGGATGAGTTCTCTGCAAGGCCACACAGCTCTCTATCCATCTCCTCCCAAGAAGCTGGGGTGTAGGAAACATTTCCCGAGCATCCATAGAAAAACACACCTGAGTGAGCAGTTTGAGTCACCTCCTATTGAAGCAAAGCCCTTGAGAAATCCCAGATGGAAACATTCCCTTCCTGGTCAAGGTGTGGGACAAAATATTATCACAGATTTTCTGTTCAGCCTTTAATTTTGGCAAACTGTGGGAGGTACAGCAGAGGTAGTGTACCCCTCAGGCAGCCTGCTGGGAAACACGAAGGCTGGCCTAGGGAGAAACATGTTACAGGTCTTGCAGAGGGGTGCAGGTTTATTGAACTTCAGAGAGAAGCTGGAAGCCACGACACCTCCAGAAATTAAACTCCAGCTTGTTATTGAACAGGTCCATGTGCTTCGCTTAGCTCTGACCCCATTTGTGTTGCAAGAAAATGAAAAAAGTTCTGCCAATTTTCCTGTGGAATAAGGAGCAGAGCAGCAGCAGGGCTGAGATCCCCCAGCTCCACAGCACTGCAGTCTCTACTGGGTTTCATGCAACCTTCGAAGGCCCTCATGCACACAATGATTGCTTTTGCCCAAAAGGAGGGACTGCACTCACCACACAGCTCCTTGGTGTCCACATTGCTGGAAGAGGGGGACAACCAGGCAGGGAGGAAGCAGGAAAAAAGAAAGAGAAAGAAAGAAAGACAACTTTAATGTAAAGGACAGATGAAGGCTGCAGTTAGAATTCCCACAGGCTTAACTCCAGGTGCCCTCCTGCAACATCACCCACCTCCTCAGCATCCCCCAGCCACCAGAGGGGACAGCCTGTGGAGGAGAGCAGGGTTGGTTCACTCAGGGCATCTTCAGCACCTGTGCAGCTGGAACAGGTTCACAAGTTATTTTGGATGTTCCCTGAGAGGGAAATGGGTACTTGTACATCCCCCCTGAGGGGGCACCTTTGCCAAAGGGGGACACAGCACACCTGGCACACCAGCTCCTCTGACTTCCTTACAAACGTCCAGCCTGGCAACAACCCAGTGAGACACTTGATATGGCACAGGAACGTGCTTGTTCCCATTTACTCAGAATAAAAATTTGCGAAATATACTTTTCTCAATGGACCAATTCTCCTAATTCTGCCCTTATGAAGCAGCTCTTGCCCGGGACTGCCTCCAGACAAAATGGCACAATTACTTCTTAACACATGAACATTTAGTTTACATAACAACATCTCAACAAACAACCTGCTTGGGAAATAAAGATTGCTGCTAATCTCTTTGTGCCTCCTATTCCCACACAATCATTAGTGCCATTCAAGGACTGGAACAATCCCTTAATAGAATTATATCTTATCCATCCATTTATATCCCGGGAAGTTATTTCTTTACCTAAACTCATCCCTGCTCTGGCTAACCTGCCAGCATAAGTGGAATAGGGCTTTGCCCGACAGCATCCTCCTGCAGCCTGCCTCGGCACCCAGATCAAGGCAAGCACAAATGCCTCGGGCTCATGAGGTGCTGCCTGAGCCTCCCCCTGCCTCCTGCTGAAAAAGCACCTGGTGCTGAAGCACAGCCCCTTTGGGTAAGGGGTGCCTGCCATGGTGAGAAGAAGTCACCTCTTGTCTTGGCCCCCTCGAGGTGCAGGACACGCCTGCAGGGGTGGCAGCCGAGCACTGGCACAAGCTGCAGCTGCCCCTCTCTGCATAAATGAGCTTTTGCACTACTTCATTCTCTTGGAGACTTATCTTCCTTAAACCCTGGAATTACTTCCCTGAATCCTACAAAAGCCCCTGGGGATGCTGTGGGCTCAGCTTCCCTGACTAGATGTTCTCATGGCCAGATCCACTGAACCCACAGATGGAAAGCTCTGTGCACCAGAGCCACTCCTGATCCCCTGAGCTCTGGCACTGCTCAGCACTTTGCAGCAAGTGATTCCCAACACGGAGCTTCAGCAGTGCAGCAGCAGCAGAGCGATTCAGGTGAGCCCCCAGCAGATGCATTTCCAGCACTGGCACAGCCCCGTGCCAGCCCAGGACCCTGGCTGGTCGTTCACCAAAGCACACAGCCAGGGAAGTCAAATGTTGCTTGCAGACATGTGCATAAGAGTGGTTTTGACAACAGCATCACCCATGAAGTGTTTCAATAATATTTTTCAGAAGACAGCTATTGTTTATAAACACCTACTGACGTGGTTATGGGTTTGCAGCTAGGGCATGTTACTGAGAAAAAAAAATCTGTTATTGTATTCTGTGTGATTCTGCATTGTAATAATTGATCTGCTGCTGCCAAAACTGGTCCTTTATTTCCTCACATCTTGCCATTGTATGATTTAACTTAATTGTGCTTGAATGTTAACGCAGCTGAGAAGGTGCTTTTAATTTTAAGCCATCTTGCCTTCAGAATAAGCCTAATGGAAGAAATTACTGAAGTCACAAGCTGACTTAATAAAAAAATATGATAATGTTCAGATGAAAAACTGTAAGGAGAAATCAATGGGTACTTGAGCAGGCTTTTTCCATCCCCCAGGAGTCTGCCTGCTGGGAACATCGCTGACACAGAACCATGTCCCCACCACTCTTACAGGGGGGTTCTGGCTTGGGAGCTGCACAGCAAAAGCCACGTGCAATACCCAGCTACAAAACAATTTACCAGCTGATCTGGTGGTATAATACTTTGGTAACTAAGTCCCACCTGGGTTATGCCAGTAGGGATTTTTATTATGCAAATATTCAGGCTCTGGGGGTCAGGCCTGGTGAAATGGGAGGTGGCAGCTCCTGACGAGCTCCTTTGTCATCCCTAACTCTCCATCCCAGAGCTTCCTTCAGAGGACGTTTTTGGAGCAATCACGTATCACAAATCCCTTCAGAAGAAAAACATTTACGTGAGCATTAGTTACCAACTTTTTTTTTTTTTTCAGATGCTAAACATTTAACATTCCTGTACACAACAATAAGCTAAAAACTGTGACAAGCTGTTCTCATGTTTTCAGGAAAATAATTTAAAAAGTCTTTCAAGTACCAGAACACTTGGCTATGAATTAGCTTTCAATTTTTATTATATTAATAATATGACTAATTCAAGAGCTTGTTGAAGCCATAACCCAACTAACTAAGCAGAATATAATGAAGTTTAAGTAGAGATGAAGGAATAACTAAAGATTTCTGTGTCGTACAATTTTTTCTGCATAGTAGAGGCCACATATATCTGACCTTGTTCAAAAACAAGTCTTTCTTTCAAAGGAGAAAAAAAAATCAAGAAATCCTTGTCTTTTTGAAAATCTAGGCCTTTTCTCTGTTTTCCAGCAAATGAGGCTGTAGCATGGAGCAGCACAACCCTGCACCCCCAGTCTTGCTGGGGGTGTGCACCCTTTGAGGTGACTTTCCAAGACAAAGATATACTTTGGAGATCCTCCATTTGCCACTTGGGACCTAACTGCTCCCACAGAAGTAGGAGGCAAAGCCAAGAGCTCAGATTTCAACCCAGATCACCTTCTGAAAAGGCAGAGCCCAAGCCATGAACTATTTTGGCCACAAAAAAAGGACAGTTTATTGCTCACCACTCCCCCCCTTTTAAAGACACTGGGATCATTTGACCAGATAAACATAGCGGCAGTAGGGAAATAGTTTTCTGTCCTGGTTCACATCCAACTGTTTCAAAGAAAAAGAAAAGACCTCTAAGTGTGATACTCCTCCTGTGTGTGTGGGAGTTTAAAGAGCAATGACCATGCTGTGAGAGCATCCCCTCAGTGGGCTTAATTAAGTGAATTTGTCCAGAGAGTAATTACTGATGCATGACTTGTGCAAGCAAGAGGCTGCCCAGAGTAATGGCTGTGTCTCCTGCATACTCCAGAAAGAAAAACATTTCTCCCCACAAAGCCCCACCCAGCATTAAATTGTGGTTTGATGAGCACCTGAGCTAATAAGGATCCCTGGGAAGTCACATCTCTCTTCCATGTCCCTGACTGGGGATTGTCCATGGACAGGCTTTTATCAGAGCTGTCCTGCACTGACTCTGCTGCTTTTCCATCTGTTTATAAGCTTTTTTATTTCTGTAAACGCCTTTCTTGAAACACGCTGCCATTCTTGAGACTTTATCCCAGGAAGAAGGCACCATCAGACAGAAGACCTGTTGCATCAGGGTGTCCAACAGCCCAGGGATTATGGCACCAGGCTGAGCCTCCCAGCAGCCAGACCTCTGGGTGGGTGATAGTACCATGTAACCTCCAGGTCTTGGGTCAGAATCTCCAGCTCATTGGTCCAGATCAACCTAACACTTTCTTAAAGCAAATCAATGTTTTCCACCAGGAAAAAAAAAATACTATTTCTGGAAACTCCCTGTGATGATTATTTGCATTAGCTCTTAATAAACAAGCCCAGTGGAGCACAGCACAGGAGGGAGCACCCAGAGAACATCCCAGGAGGTCTCAGTCTGGCAGAGTCAGGGATGTCCTGGTCCAGTGCTGCTGACCTGCAGAGGCTCCTTCCAACAAAGCCAGCCAAGAGTCTGCAATCCAGCCTCTCTCCCGCTCTTTCCCAGCATCTCCCTGCCTCCCTAAGGCAAGGCTGATGGCCTCTGACTTGCTGTCCTTAACTTATTTTTCCAGATTTCAGCTGAAGAGAGGAGAGGAAAAGTTATCTCAGAATGAAAAAGATTATGTGGAGGACAGGAGCATGAAATTTCCTTTCTGGGTTTCAGCTCAGCCAAAGGAAAGGTCCCAGGCACTCCCAACAGGTAGTACAGTCAAAAACATAATGGGAATTCAGAAGTTGCAAATACATCAAAGTTTCATCTTCACGTTTCTCATGCAAATATCTGCCTGGATGTGCTGCTCAAATGCTGCTCAGTGCCCCACCAGCTTCAGCTGACGATAATAACCCTTTTCCTTGGGCAGATGAAAGGTTTGCATCAGCAGCCACATGGCTTAGTCACTTCACCAGCACAGAAAATGGAAGGGTTGTTTTTCCTGAAATCACGTTCTACTTTTATTTCCATCTTTTATTCACAGCTTTGGGTTTGCTATGAGGCTTCAAACGAGCACGGAAACAAATTATCCTCTAGCATTAACCACCTGCAGAACTCATTTTCATTTAGGAAAGACTAAAAAACAACAAGTGCAGCTGGAATGTATTATTATATCTGAGGATAAGGCTTCCAGTCCCATCAGCAACAGCGCTGTGTTATCTCAACACCTCAGAAGTGGCAAATATGCATCCAGATGCCTACTAAGGGGTCACAGATGGTCACTTCTGATCATTAGTTTCTGAGCTGAGTTTCTGAGCTCAATGAAACATCTTTTACACAAACCCCAGAGTGAGAGAAATTATTCCAGGCAGAGCAAGAGAAATACCAAATACTGGCTGCCAGTCAGGAGCTGAATAATTCTAAAGAATGAAACAACTTTCCACGCCCATCATTGTATTTTCTGGTGAATTCTGGTAAATCCTTCCCAAGACCTATCCAAATACCTCCCCTTTACCCACCTGATTACTTAAGGAAAAAACCCAAACCACTCCTATGGTATTACTTATAAAAGGACCTCCAAGATCTGGTGTGCCACATGCAAAGAAACAGCAGAAACCATATGCCAAGGCTGTCCACAACCAGAAGGGCATCCAGCCACCTGCAGCTTCAAATGACACAGGCAGAGAAGGATTCAGAACATATATCAGTTTTGGGCTTTTTTTCTTTAGCTGTGGCAAGCTGGCAATTAGGATTCTGGTGCCCACCTGGCTTTACTTAGAGGGATTTATCTGCTGCCAAATGTTTCTTGCATGACATAAATTTGTGGTGTGCTTCGCAGGAATAACTCTAAGATGCACAAACTTGTGCAGGCACAATTGCCCTGCTCCCCATTCAGCACAGCAATAAAGAGAGTGAGCAGTGAGCCTGAACTAACCCAGCAGGCACTTGCTTTCCCCAGTGGGGCAGAAAGTACCACATATGGAGAGCCATGAGGAACGAGCAGACACGGGGTGCATCACTCCCCCAGACAGAGGTTTCTCCCAAAATCTGAATTATATGAAAGAGGAAAAGTTTTGCAGAGTGCATATGGATCACCACCTAACTGGGACACATCCAGCACTGAAGCACAATGATTTAGATTAAAACACCTGTGGGGAACAGCTCCCATGGGAGCCCCTGAAGGGGAGAAATTGCTGCCTTCTTCTAAGCAAAACTAATAACTTTACCCTTCCCTTGGCATGTGCTCCATCACTGAGCACCTGGTGAGCACAGTAAGGGCCTGTGAAAGCTCAGCAACAAAACATGTTTTTCTCAAAAGCCCTGGTAACATAGAGCATAAAGAAAAAAAAAAAAATAGGGACAAAGAATTGCCCAAAAATAGAGAGAAGCAAAGGGAGAATTTTGTATGAAGTTTTCACATATTAATTTTGTATTACAGTCTCACCACCTGCGGTGCAGGATTGGGGTTTATAACACATTCTATGTATTTTGAGAGGTGGTCTCTTTCCTCCTACTTGCCCTTGCTATCAACAGGACTTTCACTCACCAGTTGGAAGGCTGAAGTCTAGTGCCCCCCAAGGATGTTCTGATCACCTAACCTGGGGTTTGGCTTCTTCCTGCCCCTTGCACATCTCTCCTTGGGATGTAGGCAGATGATGACCAAGACAGGGGCAGTTGTGCTTCTTCCCACACCACACGACAGGTGTGGCTCCTTGCTCAGCAGGAGGGAAGGTGAGCAGCACTGGGGCTGCACTGCACACCTGCATTCAGGCCCACGGCACAGTCATGTTTCAGTGTTTAATATTCTTGAATAGTAATATTTTCACATGGTTTTCCCTGCAGCTCCTTGCCTTTTTAAGCCATCTGAGTTCTCAGATTCTGCCCAGATCCAGTTTCCAAACCACACGCCCGCGTTCACAGGAAATGCTGGTGCCCAAAGCTGTGAGCTCTGCTGTGTGTGCTTCCCTCTGGAGCACCAGGGCAGCAGAGTCCTCATTAATACCCAGTAATCTGGAAAACACTGATTTTTCAAGGTAAACTGAACCGACCTTCTCTACAAACAAGCGCAGTAAATCTGGTAGGCTCAAGATAAAACACACTCCTTTATTCATCCTGCTTCAAGGCTGTTCCCTCCCTGCACAACAAGACCCTGTGAAGCTGCTGCAGTCACACGAGGCATCCATGGTGGACTAGCTCTGCCTATAGAAGCACAGAGAGAAACCAGGAGGTCTCAGTTCCCTGCAGGCTGGGCTCCCCCTGCCCAAGCCAGACAAAAAGCATCTCACAGAGCCATGACTGTGGTTTCAGCATCACCAAAGATGATCTTTTACGTCCCCTTCTGTTATGATGGGGAGGATCAGCAGAAGACCTTTACTACCTTCTCCTCCTCCTTGATGTGGAAGCCCCATGGCAGATCCCTGAGTGTGTCTGGTGGCTCTCCTGGGGACAGTCGCACCCTCAGCAAAGTGCCTCAGCACCCTACAGCCACTGCCCAGCCCAGCCTGCAGGGTTTACAGGCAGAGCTGCTCACTGGCATCCTTCCCACCGTGCCAGAGCCTGAGCTTAGCCCAGAACAGCTTCCATGCACCCACAGGAAGGTGCCTGTGTTACCAATCCTATTCCAGATCTGCTTGCAAAAGAAAAGGACAGAGGGAAAAAAAAAGGGTGGTTACCACTGAACACTGACTCCTAACTGATATGTCATGAGGCTGAACACCCCTAGATGGGTGGCACACATCCAGAAATGCCTGGACTTGCTCCAAAAAGCCTGTGATACTACTGGAGTGCAGATGCCCTGCAGAAAGGCAGTTGCCATAGCACTCCACTCGAGCAGTAATCAGGGGTGTGATGGGAGATGTCTCTTCTCCAGCCAGTGACCTGCAATACAGTTGCATTCATCTCGTAGCAGTAATAAACATTATAAAAATGACATGAGGAGGCTATTAAACTTGCTAAATACAATCCCTAGAGTCCCAGAGCACCCAGGTGCAGCTATGGATACACAGGAAGGGCCCTCTGCCCACTGTGACCTCGTTAGCTGGTCTGAGCATGGTGCTGGTAACACCAAGCGTGTGAGTTTGATCCCCATAGGGACCATTCACAAAGGAGCTGGACTCAGTAATCCTTGTGGATCCCTTCCAGTGCAGAACATCCTGTGAAATCTCAGGTGCTGGTCTTCCTTTGGATTCATCCCCACCTCTCCTGGCAGAGCCCCCCACCTCCACCACAGTTTTACACTCACCACAGTCTTCAAGGAGAGGGTTTTGGTGTGGGTTTTCCTGGCCTTGAAAAATGGGGAAACTCTCCTGCAATGACCTCTCATGCTCTCTCAGAGGCTCCCAGGAGTGACCCTGCTGGTCCCCATGGAACATGGACCATGTCCCTGCTCCCTGCCCATGGGGGCAGGGGGCAGTGCCCGGGTGTGGGGGGCAGTGAGCACCAGGTCCACACACACCAGGGCTTGGTTTGCCTGTGGTGTGCTAACAGGAACACTCCTGCTTTGCTTGTGCAGCTGATAGAACCAGCATGGACACTTTGTCAGGGGGAGGGGGGAGGACTAAACACTGCTTTTTGCAGCACAACTCATTTCATTTCCTTTCAGGGACTCGATATTTACCATAAAGATGGAGACTACCACAACATAATACATTGTTTGCTATTTTCTCATTTTCAAAGACTGCTGATGTATTTCAAGGCTGGTTCGGCTCCTCACTCCCTTGTCATACTGATGCATCCTGCAGCCACAGGCACTTGTGAAACACTGGTCATAGCTAAGCCAAGCCTCCATGGAACTCAATTTCCTCTGTACAGCCACAGGTAGGTGTCAGAAATAGCACAGTGAAGACCCCAGTTGCCTCTAGACCATCCTCAGAAAGTCCCAAGCTTCAAACCATCCCTGACACAGACCAGATGCTTCCTTTCATCAGTGGTTTCAAGACAACCAAAACAAGATTTTCTATGTGGTGAAGTGTTTGACAGAACAAAACATCCAGCTCTAATTACCAAGGGCAGCAAGAAAAGTGACTGAATATGGATAAAAAAGAAACAATGGTCTGGATGCTGTTGAAAAACATGCTCAAAGCTCTCACTAGTTAAAAGAGAAATAAATGTCACTTTAAAAAAAGGCAGGAGCAATAAACTGGCACCTGTGAAGTACCAGACATTTGTTAGTTCATCCATCACAGCTGCAATATGGCTCTGCAGGCTGCCAGTCGGTGCCACACCCTCCTGCTTTGCCTCAGGGTCCAGAACTGGAGCTCAGGTACTGCAGTGAGCCAGGCTCAGCATCGCTGAGGCTCTGCCCTTCCTGCCCTATGGCTCCTAGAAAATAACATCCAAAATGCAGCATAAAGGGGCAATTCTCCACAAAGAGCTGATCATGAACCCAAATCCTCAGACTCTGGGGAGTGCAGGAGGAGTGCAAGGCAGAGCAGCCCCTTCACAAAGCCCCGCACCTCGCTGCCCATGGCTGGGCCAGCACAGCCTTCTGCAACTCCACTGTGGGCAAGGGGAGGGGTTCCCCCCCTTCCATATCCAGTCGGGGCCACCCAGGATCTCTATGTTAAGAGCAAAGAGTGGTGGAGCTGTTTCTGCACAAGGAAGAAAATTTTGGGTGATTAAGGCAATGTCCTCTTGGATCATTCCTTGTACCTTGTAAAACCATTCTATGGTTTATTGTCATAGTTGGCCAGAACCTCTAACCACTCACTCACAAAAGAAGAATCTCTTGAAAAGCTCACAAAAACTCTGAACAAGATGATAACACAAAAAAATCTCCTACTAACAGCACAGTTAATATCCTGGAAAATATATCAATTTTTCTGGAAAAAATGTATCAATTTTTCAAGCAGCACACTAATTTACTAAGCTTAATCCAACAGTTTCTAAGCATAGTCACCACCTTAAGTAAAATAGACATTTAGTACAGTATGAAACATTTTCAAGTCTCTGCCTGTGCCAAATTCCTAATAAATTATATCAAAACCCTAATTTTTCTCTTTTTTTAATGGATGACTTTTTCTTGAAAAATATCACTCTGCCCACAAGTGCATCAAAGAAAACAGAAGGCAGGTTTAATTACAGCCTACAGTAACCGAGCTGCATTTCTAAATTTATTAAATTGATGATTAATGTATTGATTATATTCGTTGGCTGGCAATGCCAGGCAAAACTGGGACTGTAGTCCTTGGAAGGATGAGCTGGACACGTCATGGTCAGCACAGAGGCAGCACAGGCAACTTCTTTGCTCTCAGGCTCCCACCAGCTCCACTTTGGAAACATAGCACGATTTTCTGTGATATTATCATCACGTTGTATTGAGACAGCTGATTATTTAATTCTGACATCCTGGTCCCATGCAGTGTCTTCTGCATCTCCCATATGCATTTCAGGAGCATTAATACAGCAGTTAACGGCACATCA
Organism: Anomalospiza imberbis; assembly: GCF_031753505.1. Lineage (NCBI taxonomy): Eukaryota > Metazoa > Chordata > Aves > Passeriformes > Viduidae > Anomalospiza > Anomalospiza imberbis. The sequence continues at coordinate 12,449,442 of NC_089692.1, read as the reverse complement.
GTTTTGCTGTCAGCCTTGTTCAAAGTGATCAGCCTCGAGACAGACTTTTAAAATGCCAGCTGCCTGCCGTGCACTTGGACTGCTGTGAACGTAAACTCTTTCACAGGCATAGTTGCTGTAACTATTTTGTGTTTGTGCGATATGGATTCCCTATTTGCAGAAAAATATAAAGTAAATATCAGGAAGGGAAAGAACGGTTCCAGCCTGTGCTGCTCATTCACAAGATCGTGGAGCGGAGCGCTCGGTAAAGCGCTTTAAAAACCAAAAGAAAGCTGTCCGAAGGGCTCCCAGCCCCGCTCAGCGCCCCGGCAGCGCCTTTTCCAGCCTGGCCGCCGAAAACACAGCACAGGCGCGTCCGAGCCCGGCCAGCGTTCAGGCAGGGCGGCTGCACCCCGCACACCGGGAGCGGTCACCGGGAGAGATCACCGGGAAGGGATCACCGGGAGCGGTCACGGGGAGGGATCACCGCGAGGGATCACCGGGAGCGGTCACCGGGAGGGATCACCGGGAGCGGTCACCGGGAGCGGTCACCGGGAGGGATCACCGGGAGGGGTCACCGGGAGCGGTCACCGGGAGGGATCACCGGGAGGGGTCACCGGGAGGGGTCACCGGGAGGGATCACCGGAGCGGTCACCGGGAGCGGTCACCGGGAGGGATCACCGGGAGGGGTCACCGGGAGCGGTCACCGGGAGGGGTCACCGGGAGGGATCACCGGGAAGGGATCACCGGGAGCGGTCACCGGGAGGGATCACCGGGAGGGATCACCGGGAGCGGTCACCGGGAGGGATCACCGGGAGCGGTCACCGGGAGCGGTCACCGGGAGCGGTCACCGGGAGGGATCACCGGGAGGGGGTCACCGGGAGCGGTCACCGGGAGCGATCACCGGGAGGGATCACCGGAGCGGTCACCGGGAGGGATCACCGGGAGCGATCATCGGGAGGGATCACCGGGAGCGGTCACCGGGAGGGATCACCGGGAGGGGGTCACCGGGAGCGGTCACCGGGAGGGATCACCGGGAGGGGGTCACCGGGAGCGGTCACCGGGAGCGGTCACCGGGAGGGATCACTGGGAGGGATCACCGGGAGCGATCACCGGGAGCGGTCACCGGGAGCGATCACCGGGAGGGATCACCGGGAGCGGTCACCGGGAGCGGTCACCGGGAGGGATCACCGGGAGCGATCATCGGGAGGGATCACCGCGGAGCGATCTCCAGCAGCGATGACCGGAGCGATCTCCAGCAGCGATCTCCAGCAGCGATGACCGGAGCGATCTCCAGCAGCGATGACCGGAGCGATCTCCAGCAGCGATCCTGCCGACCCGCGGCCGGGGCCCCGGCGGAGCCCGAGCAGCGGCCGGGCCCTGCGGCATGTCCTGGGCCCGCTGGGCAGGGCTGGGGGCTTGGGCCACCCCCCAGATGCCACCGCAGGGACCCCGGGACACTCGCAGAGCCGGTGCCGTGTGTCAGCGCAGCAGCGACGGAAGGAGACGGGCAGTGGGCGCCGTGATGAACGGGTTACAGAGGCGGAAAGGGGGTAAGGGTTCAGAACACGGACTGGAAATCGCTGCCCGGGTTTCAGAGAGGTTCCCGCAGGAGCCTGCAGGGCTGAGTTACCCAAAAAGAGCCATTCCCGCAGCCTGAGTGACCTCTCTCACCCGCTGTGCTGCCGTGCTGCCCCTCCCCGGGCAGCAAAGCCAGCCGGTGCTGTGATTTTTCACCTTCACGGGGTTCACGGGGGCACGATAATGGCACAAGTACCTCTGGCTTGAAGCAAACCTACACTTCAGCTGTTTTTTCACACACTTCCCTCCACTTGTTGGCCCTTTCCTTTACAGCAAAAGAAGTCACCTGTCCACATTTTTAAGCTCTCATTATTTCTTTTAGCTTAGTTTTGAAAGCAGACCACTAAAACAACTGAATACTCTTTTTGGAGGGAGGAGAGGATCTCTTATGTTTTTATGCACAAACTGTCAACAGTACAAAACAGTCAGAAATGGCCTTTTTTGATAACTGAATATTTAACATTTTGCCTATTTCCTCTTGATGTGGAAGCCTGGGCTAATCCAATTTCTATTTGTTATCTCACAGAGATATTGAACTGCAAAAGAGAGAGGGATTGTTCAGAGCTCAGCTGAACGGGTTGCTAATTGCCAGAAGGAAATAAGCTATTGAGAGCAGGAGGTAAAATGAAATCAGCCTTCTCCTCCTTTTTAGATTTTGCAGGTATCTTGTTTATTACCAAAGTTGTATGTAGGAGAGGAAGAAATTAGAGCAGCAAATGTGCAGGTTTGGATATGTAACACACAACTTGCAGGGAACAAGTAAAAGAATAGTAAAACAAGAAATCCCTGGACCCTGTTTGCTGTATTTTCCCCACTATCTTTGTTTCTCATGAATGCTTTTCTTCTGCCATTGAAAAATTATCTAAAAAACCTCCTCCCAAATCCAGTCCCGAGGCAGACAGCTTGCTCTGCCCACCAAAGGGCAGCTGGACTTGTCTGCTGCTTGATGCTGGTGCCCTAAGCACATTTGCCTAGAACAAACCCTGATAAATTTGCACAATTGGAGCTGCAAGCAAAGTCAACAATCTCCTTGAATGCCTCAAACGTGACTCAAACACAAGTGGCTGGTTAGAATTAAATATCTTGGTCACTTTTATGGTTTTAATGCAAGATCTTAGTATCATTCCATTCCCTAGAATGGAAAACCAGTGATGCAGAATGGCCCTGCACAATCCAAAAAATAAGGTGCTGAGACCCTTTCCCAGCTAGAAAGGTCTCTGGTGTGATAGTTTTTCACTCCATTTGCACAGATAAACCCTCCCCAGTCCTCTCACTCGGCAGTAAACAGCAGCCTGCTGCTCCCAGAGCCAATCTGCCTCAGCACAAGACAGCCTCTCCCCAGGGACCCAGCAGAGAGCCTGCCTGGGAAAACACCTGGGAAATAGGATTAGAAATAGAAAAATGTTCTCAAACGTTAGTTCAAACAAGATTCTGTGCAGTTTTTCAGCTTTGTGTTTCTTGCAGTGACCTTCCCACTGGGTGATTTGTTTTTACAGCCCCTCTTCTTTGGTGAGCCTGAGACGTTCTGTGTCTCTATCAGCACACAGATGCTGAGCACCAGCCTTGGCAACAAGTATTTCTTCACTTAAATGAAAAATAGAGCACAGTATAGTTTAAATTACATGTTTAGAGAAGAATAAGCTAGGACTCAGAAACATCTTCCACATAAACAAAATCCACCAAGTGCCCATGCTCTTGAGAGCCAGAAATTAGAGCAAGACATGTAATTTTTGTGCAATCATTTTGTCCCTTTCAGAAGAGACAAGAACTATCTCTTGAATCAGTTAATCAAAATCTTGGCTGATTAAACCATTCGTAGTTTATTTCCCAGGGAGTTAATTGAGAACATTCCATATTCAGAAATGAAGCTGGTTTCAATGGGCACAGCCAACTCTGTAGTGCAGGCTTCAGACAAACACAGCATTCCACTGAATCAGGTTTGCAATGCAAATAGGTAAGATTAGGGAGGGGGAGAAAAAAATCCAGGAAAAAATATTCAATCACAATCATCATTGTTCTTGCTCAAGAAGTAGAAGCACTTTCCATTCAAATTTGAGAGAACTGGACTGCAGAAACCCAGAGAAAAGCACAGACAGCAGGGCAGGGCACTGCTCCTGAAGTCTCCCTGCACACAGGGGATTCTCTCAGATAGAGACATCTCACAGCAAAGGACACCACACCTGGGGTGGGTAGTGGGATGGGAAAGCACCTCACAGCAGTGCCTGGAGGGACTGTGGCAGCCAAACAGAGCAGTAACAACACACCTTTTCCACCAGAGGAAAATAAGGACTGGAGCAGAAGGACAGCAGGCTGCTGCCCAGAAGGTACTGAAGGTGTCCAGGTCTGGAGCAGGACTGTGTTGGAAAGGGGGTGTTGAGAAACTCATCTTCACCTTTGGGTATTGATGCATTCAAAGTAGCAGAGAACCAAAATCAACCTGTGGAAAGTATAAGACCCGTTTTGAGAGCTTCTGGCCCCACAGCTGATGATGTCAGTAAAAGCAGGGGCAGTCCAAAGCTCCCACCTTGTCCTCACTGGCACTGTGGGTTTCTCAAAGTGCTGGAGCTGACTGCAGAGCTGGAAGCAGCACCGCTGTGTCAGCACAGTGCTCTCAGGCCTGACAGGCTCTGCTCCACTGTGGGACTAATTAGTGCAGGCAGAGAAGCTCATCAGGATCATTACCTGCTTCTGAGGTGGCTCTGCACCTGTCCCCCCAGCTCTGGAACGGAGCAGGCTGGTACCTGACCATGCCCTGCACCTCTGTACCCTGAGGTGACCCCAGATTACTGTGATTCATTATACAGCTCCCTGTAGTACCTGAGCAGCTGAGGGGCCAGAGGAGGAAGGTGGATTCCTGTTCTCAAGGAGGATGTTGTTCAGCATCTCAAAGGTGGGATGCTGATCGGTTCTCCCTCCATCCCCTGCAATTACCCCTCTGGAGCACACCCTGCCCCGGGTCAGCACCTCCAAGGATGGGAGGTGGCACTGCCAGGGGCAGTGCAGGCTGGAGAGCTTAGGAGGCTTCAGCTCTCCATTTGTCACAAAACTCGGGCAATGGTGACAGTCTGGGGAAGCTGCAAAGGCTTCTGAGAAGCTGCTGTTAATTATCCTACCTGCACACTCCAGCCTTTTCTAGTGTTTGCCACTGGAGAGAAGAGCTCATTTAGACTGGGGAGAGGGGCAGAACAAAGCCATTGAAAGAATAGCTGTAAGCCTAGCGAAGAGATAACAAATGACAGAGCACAGAATGCTAATGCCATGTCCTTGTCTCCTTGTGAATGGACCTGTACAGCTCATCTGAGCAGTCCTGCTCCAGTGAGCAGATCTCTCCCCAAAGGACTGTCCTCTCCAGCTATGAAAAATGAATGAGATAGAAAAGGAATTTTTTAAATCCCCTGCAAGGACTACACTTGTTTGGTCAACAGCCATGTCTGACATCTCAGTGCTGTCCCAAGAGCTGAGAGGTGCTTCTTCCTTCCAAGGGGATGCAGAGTGGGAGTTAGTGCCAGTCCAGGGAGCTGGCAGGAGATGGGAGCTGTGAGCCAGACAAAGCAAGCTGTGTCCAGTATCACAGTGATACCTTTAAAGGGTTTCATCTGTTCATTTGTGACCCTAAAACTTGTTTGGCTTTACATCTGCAAAGACTCTTTCCTTTTAAAATTGATACATCTTGTTAGAAAAAGTAAGAAACTGTGTAGACCACTCTGCAAATATAACTGAATTTCCCAGGTAACCATTAATCCAATGTTTTCTAAAGTCCATTTCTACCACTAAACAAAAAATGCATATTTATTTATGTGTGTCCATACACCACATGCACATACATTGCACATTATTTGTGCCTTTCCAATAGCTTTGGTACTAATTGTAACATATCATTATCTCTCCAGTAATCTTCAGGCAGCTCCCCAAAGAGCACTGCTGAAACTCCCTGAAATAACAGCTAAAACCAGTGGTGAAAAACTACCCAGCAATGTCTTGTCCTTGTCCCCCAGCTGTAGCTGGAAGGAGAGAAGGGGGGCAGAGTGTGTGAGCAACAGAGAGACAAATGCTACTTTTTTGTTGTTTTTAAGTAACAGCAGCTTCATGAATATAATTTTGCCAAAAAAAAATGCCAAGAGAAACACATGACACCTTTGGCATGTTCCTGCTGCCAGATGAATGATTTGGTGATGATGGGACCTACAGCACAGTTCTTGCATGGACATACCTGGTAATCAAACCTGGGGTGGGTGTTTGAAGGCCATCCCCAGCACCCCACACCTTGAATGCCCTAGAGACACTTCCCAGGCAGTGAAGAAGAATGGAAAAAGCTCATTAATGCTGCTGGGCTATTTTGGAATCTCCCCTTTCAGTTCAGCACCCACCCTGCTGTCAGTGGGATCTCTCTGGGCTCTGGGACAGAAGCACAGACTCCTCCAGCCACAGCACCTCAGGACTGACTCCCCAGAGCAGCACAGCTACTCCTTCATCCACAACCCACCTCATCCTCCCACTCCTCTGCCCAGCCTTTCTCTTTTCCACTGTCTCCCCAGCTAATCCCAGTCAAGAAACTGGTACACACATTCATTTTTTCTACTCCAGTAAGGCAGCTCTCTGATTCTAAAAATACTCCAGGAAATTGAATCAACATTTTGTAATTGGATGGTAGCAGCAATTACTAATAATCAGCAGGAACATAATTTTCTTCATTTTCTACTCTTGCTAATGTAATCTCAATAGCAAACTTTGCTTTGCACACTAAATAAACACAATGGCCAATATTAAAAAAATGGGGAGATAAAGCAGAGTTTCAAAAAACTTAAAAGTAAATTAACTTCTAGTAAATAGCAAAAAACTGTAATTCAAATAGCCTTTGGGAAAGATCAAGTTAATACTGTTCCTACATTCCCCTGTAAAATGGAAAAAGGAAAGCTCCACTCCACTCCTCTTACTCAGGGGCAGCAGCACCAAGATTGCAGCCCCAGTGCCTGGAGGCAGCATCCCCCTGCCCAGGCTCCCACAGAGCTGCCAATTCACTGAGAGGGTACCCAAAGGCACAGCAAGGTGGAGCGCAGAAATGGAGATTTTACAGAGTTTTGCAGAGCAAGTTGCACTCCTGCAGCCTGTGCAGAGGTGAAGCACTGCTGCTGCACACCCCTGCCATGATCCAAAGGCTCTGTGCAATGGAAGGGTGCCAGCACACAGAACTTACTTAGTGTTGTCTGAGTCAATGGTATGAAAGAGCTTCTCAAGTTCCTCTTCGTTGAGTGTCCCATCAGAAAAGAAGGCCTGGAACTCCTCCAGGGACAGCTTCCCATCATCTGCAAACAGCAACACAGCTGCCATTAGGGAGCAGCAAAGTGAGGGGGGCAAGGCTGAAACAGTTATTTACAGATTTAAAGCTTCACACCAAAATTATCTCCAAGTGCTTCTGCAAAATTGGCCCTCAACCAAAGCAGAGCTCACAGGCCTCAGGGTGGGACCCTGCAGCTCTGGCTGACCCAGGAGCAGATGAAGATGCTCCTGGGTATGGATGCACTGGCCATTGGTAACAAATTGGGCTATTAAGCCAAAGCATGGCTCAAACCCAAAGAGGAAAAACTGGTGAGCTTCATCCTGAAACTGAATTACATTTAAGAAATTATGGAGTGTTTTGTCTACCCTATGTTCAAATGATGCAGGATGCTCATTAAAGGACATTTACTAGACAGGAAAAGACCCTGGGCTGGAATTACAACAGACCCAGCAGTATCTCTTGCCCTCTCTGCATTCTCTCCAGCACAGTCGATGTCCCTGCTCTGGACAGAAATGTTAAATGGAAGCTATGTCACTGACGTGGAAATCTGGCCACAGACTTTCTCTGTTATTTTATATATTGGTCCCCGTGCTCATTCAATACTGGGGCTCCACTGGACTCCTTAAATGACCAAGAAGAAAAAGAAATTATCAAATTCATGAACAAGGGGCTAAAAGAAGGACTTTCACAAGTTTGACTGATAAGGTGACAGAGGCTTACATTTAACTGATAAATCTGGAGCCTTTCCCTGTGCTCTGTGGACAGGAACAAAGCTGGCTGTGAGAAAGCTTCTGTGAAGTTCAGCAATAAGGCAACAGGAGAGAGACAAAAGAAACTCTAAAGAAACTTTAATTTATCATTTCTTGTCCAAGCTGCTGACACCACACTCTGGTGTGCAGCAGTGCCTGGGGGGGAAATAACTACCCCAGGCCACATATTATTTTAAATCTTTCCATTCATATCCACAGAAGAGTTAAAGACTGGAAATTCTGCCTACTTTGTGGTAGGAGAATGTATCATTTATTATTTAATCAAATCAATAATAAACCCTATTGTTTCTCTTTCAGGAAATGATGCTACAAGAAAAAATTAGCCAACTCTCCACATACACGTCAATATTTCTTCCCCAAAGTAAGTCTGCTGCTCCTAAAACATACCTGCATTGCCAAATGCTAACCCAGTTTCCCTTGCCTGGCATAGACAGATTTAGAACAGTGATAAACTGAGTCTAAGATGCCCATTTAATTGGCAATTATGAACGGAACACAGCAGGAAAACTGTCTTCAGCAACACTGGGTGAAGAGGGCACCATTTCCAGAGCACCACAATGGCTACAGACAGGGTCCAGCTGCCTTTATTGTTTCTCCCCATTCCTCCCCCAAAACGTGACCTTTTTGCAGCAGGCAGGGTGCAGAATAGCAATGCACCGCTCATGGAGTGGGTCCCAAATCTGCTCTCTATTTCTTACTACAGAACACTAAAGCACCTGTACTTCAGCAAGAACATATTGCTTGAAGCATCCCAGCAGTGTCACCTGGAGGTTCACCCTCTGGTGCCGTTCTGTCACTGAGGGAGACAAAAAGGCTGTGTCCAAGCAGGAGCCCCAGCCACACCACTCATCTCCACCTCTCCATGTTGCACAACTGCATAAGGAGCTTTTCCCCCTCAGTGCTCCTATTTATGCAGTATCCTAGCTAAGATCAAGGTTTGGTTTCTTCTGATCCTGACTGGCAATGAATGCACGTCTTCAAGCACCAAGATCAAAAGGATGACAGCTTTTCTATCCCACAAGGGCTAAACAATTCTTTATATATAGAACACTTTATTGTAAATCATAAATCAGTGCTTGTTCACCTTCAAACTGTCCTTCCACACACAGGGCAGCAGAAATAAATTCCCAGGAAAGTCACATAAACCAACTTACTGGGAAAGAGAAACTGTAAAGTGAAGTGGATTTTTTTCAGGAGAGTACTTTGATCCGAATTTACTGTTTGCTTAACTCTGAAAAACATAAATGTGTTGCTAAGTTTAAGGCAAAAAATCCACACCCTTTATCTAATTTATATCTTATAACATCTGTCTTTCATTTTACTCTTGCTTGATTTGTTTTACTCTGGGTTTTTTGATACTTTTTTTTTCTTTTTTTTAAGTAATGTGTTCCAGGATGCACTTTTGCTGCAGCCTCTGAAATATCTTTGTTTAAAATCTGTGCCAAAGCACTGCTCTGACTCCTATCTCAGCATGTCCAGAGAGAACAGGTAGACAGATACCAACTACCATGACAGGTCAGATCACTGGAAACCAACATGCACTGAATTTTTGTTGCCATTAAACAGCCTGAAGTAATGAAAAAACAGAATGATGTAAGGATCTAGAGGAAGAAGGAGGTGACAATGAGTTTTATTTAATTTTTATTGTCTGGAGACCCCACAGAACTGCTTGAATAAAAGCATTCCAAACCCACAGAATTTGAATAAAATACCAATTTTATTTGCAAGCAGTGCTTAGGACTTTCATCTCCCCCCAGCCATCATCACCAAGAACCAGTTAGTTTAAAACTGATGGTTATTTAATATAAACTGGAATACTTGTCTGCAAACACACAAAGCAAAAGCCTTTCTGAATAACGAGATAATCCTTGAGCTGCATATCTATAATTGTGGAACAGCCTGAGAGCCTGGGATTCTGGACCCCAGCAGGCAAAGATGCCTTCAGGAAACTTCAGGGTGATAAGAGGAAGCAGAAGAGAGGGGCTGGGATTTGTGAGTTCAGATTAAACTGTTAAAAAAACCCGGGTGAGGAGGATTGACCACAATGGTACCAACACCAGGTCCCCTGGCTGGCAGTTGCTGTGATAAGTAAGAGCTGATGGGACACTGTGGTCCAGGAGGAGCCTTATCAGGACAGTCCCAGCTTTTTCTGACAGCAGAAGTGTCTACACTCCGTAGAGAATGGATAAGACTTCCAAAAAGCAGCTTTTTGCAGAAAGCTCCTAGGTTCAGGAGAAATTCTCCAAAGGGACAGGCAGAGCCTCAATTTGTTCAGCCTCATCCACACCCTGCCTTGTAGAGCTGCTCTGGGATCTTTCAGCCCTTGGGAGCTACTTTTGACAGGAAGCATATAAAGGAAAAATTGAGATTCTTTACCATATCTTACTAAACCAAATAACGTTTCCATAATTTTTAAGATCTAGAGTTCTCAAAGAGACCTAGATCATAAAGATCTTAAAATCTAGAGATCGAGATCTACACAAATATTTGTGACTTTTTATCTGGGCAACCATACTAAAGGCAGGCAACCTATTTCCACTGACTCCCTCCCTCCCCTCTAAACCCAGCACTTGAAGTTAACACCCAGCTGCCAGCAAGGACAAGTGCCACTAACTAGAAATTGCCTCCCTCGCACTGATCTGCTGAGAAAAGAGATAATCAGGCCATAGCTATCCTGCCATCGTTTCTTCCTGAGAGTGCAATCTTCATTTTCCCCTAGCTTTTCAAAATAATTCAATCACAGGCAAAGACCAAAGCAAATTACCAACCCAACAGAGTTATCAAAGTTAGAACTAACTGAAGAGAGAAGGACATAAGAGAGAGCATCAGAAAGCCCCAACTGGGATGTTATTATATCTCCATTTGCCATCATGAAAATGTGAGGAGTCCAGAAGTGGCTTTTACACCTTCTAACTCACACAATCAAGCCGTTCTCCCTCGCTAACACAGCCCAAGGAAAAATCAAACTGAGATCATAAATCGTCCAAAGTATAGGAAATCTGGTGGCTGAGTTTCTGGAAATTCACTCAGTGACACAAATGGCTTAAAGCAGCTACAAAATAAGGTCACTGTTCTGAGACTGAGTTTGCTAAATCTGTTTTCAATTACATGAGGTTGAGACTGCTCATATATTTTCCAGGTATATTATGAATATATTTTCTAGCTATTATTATGACTGTACTTTATTACTTACCTTTATTGCTCTGCGAGCTCTAAAGTGCTCTAAGCTCTGCTTACTTGCAAGTGCCCAACAGCTATGGGTAAGTAAATTGGATTTTATTGGGGCCTGTGAATAAAAATGATAACTATTTTTTCCTATTTCTTGGGGCTATGCATGTGCAGATACACGAGCCAGCAAGAACAGGGATTGGCTTCCATCCTGAACCTGTCATCCAGCCCCCTCAGAAGCCAGGAGGAGGGACTTTATTCATTTAAACAAAGGGGAATATGGGCTTGAGCTTTCCATCCTGTTAGGGAAAATCACCTCCAGCCCCACAGATCTGATCTGTGATGAACCTTTCCACTGGGCAAAGAAGGGGTGTGTCCTCTGCATCACCCGGCCTGCTCCAAAAATCATCTGCAGCTCCTCACCAGTGACTCAGGCAAAAATATTATCCACCCAGTTCAGTTCCAGCCTCACAGTGTTCTGCTGGGGGCAATTGCATTTAGCTGGAAGCAGGGCTGGTGATTCACCTCCAGACCTGGCTGAAGCTGCAGAGCCACGGGAGCTCTGCAGCAGCAGCACAGCCCAGATTTGGGTGGAAGGCAGCCTGCAAGTGCCTTTGCTAATGGGATGTAGCACACATCATTACAAGGAAATTACTACAATTACAGTAATTTTCTAGTGAAAGAAATTTACAGAATGGCTCCATAATTTTGAAACTTAACTAATGTCCAGCACAGCTGTTTTCACAAGGGTCAGTACCACACCAAGTAGATAACCTGAGAGAAATATTGATGTTTCCAATATAGCAAATAATCTCTGTTTGAAACACTCCTGTGCATTTCTAATGCCAGCTTGGAATGCTGGTGGGTCCTACTGGTTGATGCTGGCACAGGAATGCAAAGGCTGGCACAGGAGAAGACAGTTTCACATACAAAAGAGGGATTGAACTTCAGGATCTGGGGTTTTGCTCACTCAACTCACTGAGAAACACTTGATAAATGCTCTTCTGTGTGCTGGGCATGATCCCCTCCTTTGCCTTCTTGCCATGAACACAGTTTTAAGGTGGTGTCTTCCATCTTCTGCCAGTGAGCCCAGGACAGCTCCTGTGGCACAGCCCAGAGCACTCCTCATTCTGGGGCAGGCTGGGCACACGCACCAAATCTCACTGGCAAAGTGCCACAGCAGCTCTACCTCCAGCATCACCATCTTCTCTGTGCCATAGGTTCATGAAAACCTTTGGGATTTTTATCTTCCCAGAACGTCTTTCCTTCCTGGGCCTGGATGAGTCCTTGGAGAAACATTGGGTGCACAAAGCAAATGAAAGAACATGCCTTAAGAAGTCAGCCAATTCCCCTCCCTAGTCATTCACCCCAGGAATAAAGATTGTTTCTTCTTTGGGAATTTGGCTAACTTTTGTCTTCATCAAAGCATAGATTTCATCAAACACAATATCTAGCCAATTTTACACTTCTCCTTTTTTCTCTGCAGCATAGGGTGAAGTTCTGTGGTACAACTGAAACTGGGACATACCCAAAATCTGTGAATGGCTCTTGATAGGAGGACTGAGGATCCTTTTTGTGACTGAATTAGCCTTTTCATTTCCATTAAAATAGGGGAAAAGAGACTTTCATTTCAAAATCACCGCATCAGTCAGTATAAGATACTAAGGCATGACTTAAAGCCTGGTTCTTGTCTAGGGTGATGGGTAATGCTTCATGCACCAAGCAGACAATGGCTGGGAATCTTCCCTGTAGGACCTGGACTGGAGAAAAATGGGATTTCCATTGTAGTCAGAAAACTGTACCTCATTGCCATCAGAAATTGCCTGGGCATTAAGCAGTGTCCATTAGCATGCCAATTTTTTCCCCAAGCAGCTCAGCTTTTATCATGAAATCAAGCCTTTTGTCATCCTAGAGTTAGAAGTAATTTTGAAATTATTTTTAATGGCAGCTATAGATAGTTATCAAATGTAAGCTGATAGGTAGGGAGACAGGCAGGACTGATATAACACAATTTCTCTCACTATCTTTTGTGAAGACTACTTTTTTCCCCACATAATTCTCATCCTGCTGTAATGACCTGATTTAAATGTGGGGCGGGGGGGGAGTGGTGGTTTTTGTGCTCACCCATTATATTGAATTTGGACTTTTGATCACAGGTATCTAGGAATGCCTTCCACAGAAATTCCCGGTTGTTTATAAAGTAAGTGCTGGAATTAGACTGCCCCCGGGTGTAAATAGCCTGGCTAGGTTCAATGTAATTGCTGCTTAATAAAGGTTATACCAAAAATCACCCAACAGTTAGAAGAGGATTCAGACAGAAATGCCTGTAGCCCACAAAGCTTTCTCCAGCCACCATTTTCCTCCAGAAAACAGGAGGCAACGTGTTTCAGTTTTCCTCTCACTACCCAAGTTATTAGCTCTCAGTTTAAAAAGAAAAGGAATGTCAGTAGCTGATTTCAATGCATTTGCCTCACATCTGTAGCAGCACAAGGAAAGCACTGAGTCAGCCCCTCCACGTGCTTCAGCTCTGTAGTAATTGATGGGAACTGCAGGTGATCTGAGCCTGGGTACATGAACATACTGGTCTGGCTTCGGGCAGAGCAGTGGGGAAACACTCAGGCAAGGAAACCAGAGCATGCAGTAGGCAACCACCTGGCAAAGAATTCATTTTGAGAGGCAATAGGTGAATTCTCCATGGGTTCCTTGGGCTCCAGCGTGGGCAGCCAAGGGGGGCTGGAGGGGAGGCTGTGGGGATGGCTGTTCACCAAGGTCAGTGTCGTAGCACAAAGCAGACCACTGGGCTATGTACCAAGAATATACAGTATTAAATAAATAAATAGTGGAGTGTCCTGGTTTTGGTTAGGATAGAATTAATTCTCTTCCTCGAGGCTGGTACAGTGCTGTGCTTTGGATTTAGTATGAGAATAATGCTGATAACACACTGCTGTTCCAGTGGCTGCTGAAGGGATTGGGGACATACCTTCACCTCTGTTCCTCACTCTCCCCCATCAGGGGATCTCTGTTTCCAAGCTGCTGCAGCCATCAGCAGACCCAGCTTAGCTCCAGACACACAACTGCCACTGCCTCTCAGGTGTATTTCATTTTAGTTGACCTGAGACTGCCTTTTTATATTGGGTGCTATTAAATGGATGACTGAGTTTGAACAACCATAGCTTTTTAGCACCTTTGATTTATTTACTCATTTAAAGCCTCTGCCCTGTGAGCTCCACAAGCACAGGCCAGCACAGCAAAGCAGCAGGTTCCTGTGCAGAGCTTGCAGCCTTCTGACCCAAACAGCCTCCTTGTCTCTCCCAAAGGCTTTGGTTCTCCACATATCCAAACACCTGCCTTGCCCTCTCCATTGCTACTCAGTCTCATCTCCTCTCTGTCATCCTGAACATCTACTTCCTTCTTCATTAAAGTGCCTTCAGTATCTCCCCTCCCCACATGTCCCACCTTCTTTTTTAATTTGAACTCTTGGGTGTAACATGTGACATTGCAGACACAGCTATACAAAATTAGAATTTCTGTTTTAGAGGAGATTGTGCAGAGAGAAGTGGTTGCAACATCATCAACCTTTGATCTCTACCACTTGACCCCCAAAATTTCTGTTTATTGCCCAGGCAGCCTTGTTGCAGACCCCTTCTTCAGTCACCTTCCTGAAACATGTTGCACAGACTGGATATTAGGAAAAAAATTTCTTTCCTAAAAGGGTGGTCAAGCACTGGAATAGACAGTCCAGGAAAGTGGTGGGATCACCATCTGTGAAGGTATTTAAAAGACTTGTAGATGTGGCACTTGGGGACACAGTGATAGACTCCAAGGGCACTCTGTGATCTTAGAGGGCTTTTCCAACATTGATCATTCTGTGATTTAAAAAACATCAGCAAACTTTCCTCTACCAAACCCCTGTCAAAGCCCATGAGCTACTAGCAGCCTCTCTAAATATTTGATCTAAATTGAAAATGAAACACAAAGACAGTACAGGTTGTTGTTAATATGAGATCACTCTGTGCTTCAACCATCCCAGGACAGTAAATCCTGACTTCAAAACTTCTTCCTTGCATTTAAGGCAAAATTCTTACAGAGAGATCTTGCTAAAAGAGAGCAGAACCTGTCTCCTGCAGTGCCCTAAAAATAACTATTCTGGACAAGAATTACTACAGCCAAGGAAAAATACAATAAAATAAATAGTAGGAGGAAAAACTGGTATTTGGATACTTATAGTAAATTATTAAATAGTATAGCTGCTATTTTCCTATGCAAAAAAAATAGTTAATTTTTATGCATCAGCAAACTGCAGTGTGATATGTAATTCCCTGCAAGGTTAAGCATTTTTTTGTGTGCAGAATAGAGGTGGCCTGGGAATCACGGAGAGATATTTAAATCTGCTCCTGAGCCCTGCTACATCAAAGCAGAGCAATGGATTTATTTGGGAGACTCTTTTGCAATTCCCCACTCACACATCAAAAGCTATGCATGGTTTCAAGCTGTTGCAAGGCTCTCACTCCTGCCATGCCATGGTGATCCTCCAGGTGCTTCCCACTGGGGGAGATTTCTGCTGAGAGGCAGAAGTCTTGGGGTGATGGGCAGAGATGTAAAACCACTGCAGCACTTGGTGTGCTCCCCTTCAGGAATAACATGGGATCTGAGGGAGCTCAAGCCTTTCTGAACTCCAAGTGACCTTCACCATATCTGAAGAAAAAACCTCTGAGAAGATACCCTGGGTAATATCTTCCAGAGTCCCCTCTGCTCAGGCTGGCTAAGGACGGGTCACACACACACACACACACACACACACACCAGTACCTGGCCTTCAGCAGCAAGGAGGGAAACCTGGGTTTCTCTGTAGGGACAAGTTAAAATATCACTTCTGAAGATTGTCAGGTCACTTCCCATCCCTGGAAGTGCTCACTGCAAGGCTGGATGGGGCTTTGAGTAGCCTGGTCCAGTGGAAGGCATCCCTGCCCATGCCAGAGGATTGGAACTAGATGAGCTTTAAGGTACCCGCCAACCCAAACCATTCTATGATTTACTTTATTTCCATCTCCAGGTGGGCAGCAAAAGCTTCATTTTGCTGGAAATCAGTCCCTGAAGCTACAGTTCCCTCCTGCACCCAGACAGACCAGGAGAGTACAACTGATACTCTCAGGAAATTGCTGGAACAGCCACAGCCAGGGCATAGCTGCTCCGGTGCTGGAGCAGAGGTCGGATGTTCTGTGTATCCCACTGAGTTTAAGGAACAGCTCAGTGCTTTGACAGCAGCAAACCCAGCCCGTGGGGCTCACACAGCTCTCACACTCCTGGAAGAGCAGCAGTGGATGCATGTCCATGCATCAGGAAAGAGAGAAAGAAGAACATTTTAGATAGCAGGTGCTTCATCTTAAGAGGTGGGGGAACACTGTTACTCACTGACAGTAACCTCATGTATTCTTGGAACACACTGGAGCCTATACAGGGCCCTCACACTGTCTCCTGCCAAATTAATGTCCCCACTTGTGACTGAGGACAGGTCAGATCCCAGATTTAGAAAGGCAATGTATGTAGTTCTGTGCCATGCCTGAGTGGGAATGGGCTGGCTGAAACATTTGTGAACTATCAGCTCCAGGGAGCCTGCCAGCTCCGAAGTTTTCAAACTTTATCATTAAAATTTGTCAGAAATGTTAAAAGAGAAAGTAAACCTGGGATGATTGATCAGGAAGTTTCAATCAAGCAGAAGCCAACACTCCCAACTCCAGTGCACCCCAGCTCTGCAACAGCCTATTAAAACCAGATTTCTTGGAAAGCTCAGAAACAGGCACCAAACAGCCCAAATTCCCCTCTGCTCCTCATTAACCAGCCTTCCTGCTTGCTTCTCTAACATGCAAAGAGATGAATATTTCAAAGGGCCAAGGCAGGGTTTGCACTATTTTCAGCTCATTGTACCCAGCACTCAGCTTCAAAATGAGGAAGAGGCAAGTGCTTGAGCAAAAGAGGAAAAACTTATGAAAATGCATGGTGTTGCCGCTCAAAAGTGTGGTTCTGGTGTGGCCAGGGCATGGCAGGGAGAGAACCTCCCTGGGGCTGCAGCTGTTCTTGGCTGGGCTTGCAGCACCACACTGGATCTGGGCACAGCCTGGTGATGCTGCCAGAGGCTGCTCTGGGAGGGATCCCTGCCACCAGCTCCCCATGAGCTGTTCCTAGGGATCACTGCCACCAGCTCCCCATGAGCTGTTCCTAGGGATCACTGCCACCAGCTCCCCATGAGCTGTTCCTGGGGATCACTGCCACCAGCTCCCCATGAGCTGCTCCTGGGGATCACTGCCACCAGCTCCCCTGGGAGCTGTTCCTGGGGATCACTGCCACCAGCTCCCCATGAGCTGTTCCTGGGGATCACTGCCACCAGCTCCCCATGAGCTGTTCCTGGGGATCACTGCCACCAGCTCCCCATGAGCTGCTCCTGGGATCACTGCCACCAGCTCCCCTGGGAGCTGTTCCTGGGGATCACTGCCACCAGCTCCCCATGAGCTGTTCCTGGGGATCACTGCCATCAGCTCCCCATGAGCTGTTCCTAGGGATCACTGCCACCAGCTCCCCATGAGCTGTTCCTAGGGATCACTGCCACCAGCTCCCCATGAGCTGTTCCTAGGGATCACTGCCACCAGCTCCCCATGAGCTGTTCCTGGGGATCACTGCCACCAGCTCCCCATGAGCTGTTCCTGGGGATCACTGCCACCAGCTCCCCATGAGCTGCTCCTGGGATCACTGCCACCAGCTCCCCTGGGAGCTGTTCCTGGGGATCACTGCCACCAGCTCCCCATGAGCTGTTCCTGGGGATCACTGCCATCAGCTCCCCATGAGCTGTTCCTAGGGATCACTGCCACCAACTCCCCATGAGCTGCTCCTGGGGATCCCTGCCATCGGCTCCCCATGAGCTGTTCCAAGGGATCACTGCCACCAGCTCCCCATGAGCTGCTCCTGGGGATCACTGCCACCAGTTCCCCATGAGCTGTTCCTGGGGATCACTGCCACCGGCTCCCCATGAGCTGCTCCTGGGGATCACTGCTGCCACACCACAACAGCAGCCTCTACCAGGGACAGCCTGGATAGGAGCCATGGGGAGCATTTCAACTGCTGTCCTACCCAGGGAAAAAAAGTGTTCATCTAAAGGAATTGCTACGGGTAAAACAATAACACCTGGTTTGATTTCCTGATCTCTGACAGCAGAAGTTGCATTTCAACCTAACTGAAGGATTTAGTATAATAGCCAAAAGCAGCGCCCAGGGTGCCATGACACTGCTGGGTCCCTGTGTGATGGTGGTGTGTCTGGAATACGCTGTGGGCAAATGTGAAAACTCAACCTGTGTTCTGTCACTGCAACAGATTACTGTGATTTTGTTTCCCCCTTGTAAAATAAGCATTATTCTGTGCTTAGAAAAGCCCTTGCAGTGGATGAGAAGCAGTGCTCTAAGTGACTTTCCACTAACACCCACCAGAGGAAGGCAGTGGCAGCGGGGCTGTTTCCATGTGGTGGCCACTGGAGCTGTTGACTGTTGACAAATTAGCAGCAAATTGCTGCAGATTAGAGAGCTACAAACTCATCGCTTTCTGCAGTCCCATGAAACAATATCCAGATTGCATTGGCAGCATCAACAGTTTTCCATTCAGCTAACAAGCTGTGCAGAGATGAAGACAGCAAATTAAACTAACTCAAAAAGCAGATTCCTGATTTGCATTCTCAGAAGGCAGAAGAAGTTTCCCTACTGCTTTATCTGCAGCATACAGGACATAGAGCTCCCTGTGCCAGGGCTCAATAGGTGCTTGAATATCAAATGCAGAACCTGCACAATTAATTACACGTTTCCTCATGTTAATTCCTGAACTGTGAAGTCCAGGTGGAAGCCTACAACACTGATCTCCTGCAACACTAATGTTTCATTTCTTGAAATTCAATGGTCTCAAAATCCCTGTTAAAAAAATTTCAGGCTCTAAACAAAACAACTGCTTATGTTTGATGGTCCCTCTCTGAGAAACCCCTTTGCCAAAAGCTAATTTTTTTTGGGTAGTCTCTGCTTCAGTATAAACGAGAGCCAGAGTGGTCCCTCCCCACGGGATGCCCTTTCAGGTATCCAGCATGGTCTGTCCTGGCTCCCCATGGCTGCATGGGGAGAGCAGCCAAGCCAAACCTCACTCGATCCACCACAGTTGCTCTTATTTTTATGCTTCCACTTAATATGCTTCTGCATTTCCTGTTTATTTTCACAGTGAAAATATAAGCCCTATGCTCAGTGTCTCCAGCTATTTGTCCAGGGCACGATGGGTGTCTCAGCCCTGTCAGAGATGTTTAACATCTCTAAGGCAAACAATGCAGGTCTCTTCTACACTCTTTAATCCAGCAAAGTGTCTGAGCAGCACAGAACAGAGCAGTCCTGCAGGGAAGGCACATCTGCTCGGAACAGACTGCAAAGAAAAAACAAAACCTAAATACCTTTCTCTGCTCCAGCAAATTCAACTAGCACCTCTTTAATCACAGATTTCTACTTTTAACAAAGCTGCAGCATGAATATCTTCTCTGTTTATTTTTTGTAGTTTGTTAGTTTCAAAAGTAGGTTATTAAGCCCCCAGAACTCTTATCCAGCTTTTTGGTTAAGGGAGGAGAAAGATAAAGTATTTTGCTGTCTTTTCTGCAATGACCCATGTAGTAGAGACTAAAGTACAAATAAAAAAACACAAATGAAACAAATGATGAAAATGATAAGAACAAGAGTCACTGCAGCGGGAGCTTTCTCAAGTAGGTCACGGCTGGCAGAGCATCCCCAAGGCGCCTCTGCCCGCGCTCCGCCCAGAGCCAGCTGCAAGAGCAGGCAGCCCCCTGGCACCAGCACAGAAGGCAGAGGGCAACTTGTGTGCCAATTCAAGAGTCCTGCTGTGAAGCACCCCTGGCCCCCGCCCATCTCAGCATCTCCAGTTCCTTCTGTGCTCAGCATCCCAGCCACTGACCCGGGGACTCTGTGATTCAACACAGCCTGCTCTAATTTGGCTAAAGCCAAGATGGGGGAAAAAAAGGGTATCTGAAGGACAAAGTCACTGGAAAAATGCCTACAAGTTTGTTAGTGTTTTTTTTCTTTTTTCTTTTTTCTTCTTTTTTTTTTTTTTTTTTTTTGTCCCCAGGGAAAAATGGGGTCATCTGGCTTCTCTTCTTAAAGAAAACTTTCAAAGGAACATTTGAAAATCCCAGACCTAAAGTATTTCAAGTTTTGTTTCAGTTTAATCCTTATATCTTCCCCTGAACACTGACAACAGCCTCTCAATTTTTAGTTTAGTTTTCCACAGCAAACCTGAACAAGTCACTGAGTTCCTAAATAGGAAAGGAAGAGAAAAAACTCTTTGCTGCAGTTTTTCGTTGAAAATTGAGAACTACAAATGCTCAGACCACTGGGGTGACCTGTTCGTTGGACTATTTCCTAACACAGTGCTGGGAAGGGTCTCCCTACTCACTCACCCAGCCCTGCTGCAGCTCATCAAAATGCTTCTTTGGGACACTGTGTTTCAGAGATGTCTTTGTGAATTTTTAATGCCGTGTGCTACTTAGTGTCTGCTGAATTCACAATTTTTCCACACCATCTCAGCAGCATCTGCTGCAGCCATGCGACCTGGAGCAGCACACAGCCTTTCCCAGCACAGCTGAGAGCCTGGGATCAGACAGAGCCCATGGAGAGGCCCATGGGCAGTGCAGGGAGATGCTTCCAGACCCTTCTGCAGAACCTTGTGATGCAGAACTTCCCCAAGGCACCACCCAGGTTTAAGCTGGATTCGAGTGGTGCCCTCATGGGAACCCAGAGCAGCACTGCTCACATTGGCACGCTGAAACCCAGCAGAACAGCACTGTCTGCAGCCTCTGCACAGGGAGCTCTGCTCTCATCTCTTGTCTTTAAGGTCTTACAAAGCCCAAAGGTGAGGTCTGGAGAGCAGAGGGGGGAAGCACTGGACTCTGGTGTGAGAAACCAGCTGGGAAAGCAATGCATTGTGCAGGAGGAGAAAAAGGGGAATGTGGCCCATGAAAGCCAAGACACACAAGCTGTCTGACATAAGGGTGAAACATGACCCTTCTGCTTTTGGAAGAACCGAATTTCCACAGGAAAGCAGTGGCACTCAGGGCCTCCAGCCCTTAGGGTGATGCTTAACAGTTTCCAAGACAAATTCAGATGAGCTTTCTTCTGCTTCCCCGGGCTCTGGTAAGAAAATCACTGGAATCCTTTCATAGTTCTTATAAAAAGAAACAACACCAAAAAACCTCTCACCAGAACCCAACAGCATCTAGATTCACAGAAGTGCCATGCCAAGAAATGCTATACAAGATACTCTTAGGAGATCCAAACTGCTAACACTTCTCTTTTTTTCCCCCAGAGCTGAGGCGCCCTAAGTTGGGAACACAGCCCTGCTCTATTCTGCTCAGGAGTACAGAGGTACTACAGCAGGAGTAAGGATAACCCAGCAACCAAGAAAGAAAACTCAGGAGCCACTCTGCACATGGACAACTCACTGCGGGTTGCCTGGCTTGGCAATAGAAACACTTGAGAGAATGCTGTTCTTCTTTGATACACTGAGCATTATGAGCTTAAGGTAATGGAATAGAAAATGGTAGCTTTAGCCCTTGATGGTATCTCCTGTGATGTTTGATCAAACCCTCCTC
The DNA here is from genome assembly GCF_031753505.1 of Anomalospiza imberbis. Taxonomy (NCBI): domain Eukaryota; kingdom Metazoa; phylum Chordata; class Aves; order Passeriformes; family Viduidae; genus Anomalospiza; species Anomalospiza imberbis. The sequence continues at coordinate 12,427,994 of NC_089692.1, read as the reverse complement.
GTGTGGAGGAGGTGATTTATTAGCAGAGATTGGACACATTTGAAGAAGGAAGCATCCTGGTACAGGAGAAGGCTCATCTGAGAGCTTCATCAAAGCGGCAGTTTACAGAGAGGTTTTCTGTCTCCCAGCACTACCAGCTCACATGTCAGTGCCAAACCTGCCATGAAAAAGCTTTCCAGAAAGCAGATAAGCATCATCACAGCCTTGGAGGAGCACAGCTCTCTGCAGGCTCTCCTTTGCCTGCAGGAAACCCACTAAAATTTCCTGCCTTGCCAAACTATTAGCACGGGCTGGATTTCTAGACTGGTTCAATGCACAAAGCCATGGGAGAATTCATCAGGATTCCCCTCTCACAAGGGACCTGTTTGCCTGTTTGTACACATGTAAGCCTGAAACTTTTGTGTTTCATTTACATACAAAAAGAAGAGGACACAATAAGTTCAGAGATAGGAAACAAAACAGTCCTTGCAAAACCAGTGGGGTTGGTGAGGGCCAGGGTTCTGGTCAGGCCATGCCATGGTGCCTGGCCAGGGGATGTATCTGACTGAGGGCTTGGTGTCATTTGGTGTGGGAGATGACACAACATTTGCTGTTTCCTTCTCTGTCCACCCTAATTAGAGAGAAGCTAATCCCAAACCGTGCCTGTCTCTCTCATGGAGCACACTGACATGCTTTTGCAGAGAGAAGGAAGCTCCCAATGGGTTCGGTGCTTTCCTCCGTGCCCATACCCCACGGGATGGCTGTGCTACAGAACAGTGTGGTGCCTGATGCAAGCTCAGCCTCTGTGAATCTGCACCCAGTGCTGCTGCAATAGCCGTGCAGTGAGAAACGTTTAATCCTCATTCTTGTTTTATAAAAGGATGAAAATGCTCAGCATGCTGACAATTCAAAGGTTTAGCAGTCCAGCACAGAAATACGTACTGCAGGCTTAAAATTCTAGAAGACAGACAGTAAAAAGAAAAAAACCCTGCTCATGCTGTACTGCAATGGCCCAGTCCTGCTCTGTACTGCTTTATGAATATAAGAAAACTGCTTTCTTTTACAGTGTCTTGGTTATCCAGTCACTTGCTGTATTGTCTCAGGTCAGTGTGGGGCTCTCAGAAAAAGCACAGGGGAAGGGAGCAAGTGGCCCCAGTGATCCAGGGTTTAAGGCTCTTGATACTGAATAAAACGTGGATCTGTTTGCCCTGCTAAATCTTTCCTTCAGCTGCAGCCGGGTTTTGCTGTGAGCAGCCTGAGCCTTCAGCCAGGGAATGCTGTGTCTGGAGAGGGCTCACCCTGCCGGGATGGAGCAGGGCCATGCTCAGGTGCCACATGTCACATCCATGGCCCCAGCTGTCAGCAGGGCAGGTATCTCTGCTCTTAACTGATGCCTTGGTTTGCCAACACTTTCTTCTTCCACCTCCTCTACCCAAATCTACCCTCAACCTCCCATCTGTCTTTCTTTGCCCACTTGCCCCCTTATTAGCCCCCTAGAGGGAGGGGAAATGGGAAATGGGAGAAGTACGAGGTGTCCTCCTCGTTTGGGTATCACAAATCCACCTTTTTAGGAAACATCTACAGAAATTGTCTTCGCAGGCAATCAGGCAGCCCCAGCCCCGCTGAGAAGGACACTGCAAGGCAGCGAGCACAGTCGGACTGCATTTGCTGAACAGCAGTCACCCTCTCCCTGGCTGCTGACCTTTAAAATGTCAGGCACCTCATTTAGAAAGCAGCAATTGGGTTTGAAAAGTTTTTAAGGCTCTGTGTCCTGCTCCAGCCAATTTTGCAGACAGTGCTCTGTGAGAATGTCTCCCACTGCTTGGTTTTTCCTTTCCCCTTCATCTCCCCAGGATTTCAGCATTTAGCACCTCGTTCTCTCATGCTGCTCTTGTTATAGGAGGATTTAATATTCCTGGCTATGGACAACCCCACTTGTATAACTTCTTTTCAGTTAATTCTCCCTCCAGTTAAATGCTAGAAAACCAATTTTCCCCTCTGATTTCCAGCTTAGGAAAACCTTTTGCAAGATCTAAACTCTGCTGTTTTCCTACAACTACATTACAGGATGCAGGAGAGAGGAAACAAGTTTAGTTTCCTTTCTTTGAAAAATATAAATATTTTATCTTGTTTTTACCGTCTTATGCAAGTACTTCCATTTATAGCACACACTTTTTCCCCCACTGTTTGACACATAGCAAGCGTATTAATTGATACCACGATCACTCCAGCTACAAAAGGATAACAAGATAATTCTGCACATGGCTGTGTTTGCCTACAGCCAAAGCCTGAGCTTCAAAAGGCCCAGGGACAGTCGTGCATTCCCCCTTCCCTACCTCTAGTCTCCAGTTTGAAATGCAGACAGGCAAGCTGTGCCTTCCTACCACTCATCTTTCCAGGCAGAAGTATTTCAAATTAATTCATGGTCCCCTCCTGCCCCTCCGTCCTTCCTTTCCTCTTATCCCACCCCATGGGGATGTCACAGGGGTTAATGAGTGCTGCACATTTGCTCTCTGCAAATGGTGCTGGTGCCAAGGAAGGTGGCAGTGTGGTGCCATGGCAGCTCTGCAGCTGCTCCTGCCTGCCAGGGTGCAGATTGTCCCATTTATTATTATTATTATTATTACTATTACTATTATTATTATTATTCTACACTGCAGAACCTATTAATGTGAATACACTGGTAAAGATTTTGATAAATCTTGAACATTTTGCCAGTATTAATTCAACCCTTTTTAGAAGGTGGGGAGGGATGTATAAAGGAAAAAAGAAAGCAGTTGATGGTACTACAAAGGCGAGGAAGGAAAAGCAGCCTTGCTTAACAAAGTGTAGCATGTTCAAAAGCCAGCAAACCAGCCAGCTGGAAAAGTAACATCTCCACGATGAACAGATGATCCTTTGGAAAGGAAAACAAGCCTCGGTGCACTAATTTTTATTAGCAGACCAGGCCCAAGCCTGTGCTTTGGTGCTGGCACAGCTGAACAACACACAGCCAAATCACCGTGTGCATCAAGCAGAGCTCCTGGGCTCCTGGAGTCAGCACTGAGGCTAAAGGAAAAGAACCCCCACTGTATGTGCAAAGCACCAGAAGCACCCAAAAGCCACACTCAGCAAAGCCTTAACGCCTTGCTCCTCCTAGAGCCTGAGGCTGGAAAGCAGTGAGTAACAAGGGGCTGAAGGCACTGACATCTGCCCCGTGTCAGGCTGGGGGCCTCAATACCAGCACCCAGTTAAGGCAGAGACTTGGCAGCAGGAACTGATCTTGGATCCAAACCCCAAAGTCCAGGCTGAGTCGATTCTTGAAGCCAAGCCCAGCTGTACCAGCCCTCTAAAGTTCTGCTGAGGGGCAGCAGGAGCGTGGCCAGGGCACCTCCCTTTGCGGCTGACACTCAGCTCTGCTGCGGCACCTGGCCAACACAGACAGGTTTCACCTCTGCACTGAGGCTGCAGCAGGGTCACAGAAAAGAAAGTTACACTCAAAAAATTATTCAAAAATATTTCCACTCCTAGAACTTCCTGAAAGTGGTGCAGACCTCTCCCAGAGCAGCACACCACCTTCCCATGGTGCAGCCAGCCAGCCAGCCATGAAGCCAGAGACACTCAGGCTCCTGCTCCTCAGCCCACGAACATCCATTTTCACTCTTTGCTCACACATCCTCTCATGTAAAAAGATGAGCTGCTCCTGCCCCTCAGATTATCCTTGCTGGGAGTTACAGATGTGGATGTATCATTGTTTCCCCACTGCAAGTCAGTAAGATACACCCTTCTCTCACATGTATGTTATCTGGTATTTTAAATGAGTGAGAAAGATAAGAGGAAGAAAAAGATACCCATGATTTATAGCTGTTCCTGGCCAATTGCCTGAACACAGGCTGCCAGAACATATTTTCTCACAATTGTCAAGCAAAAATTGCTAGCACATTATGAGGATAACTTGCAGCAGTGTATTTGTTCTGGATTCAATTTTTGCTTTATTTAATTTTAATAGCTATAATAAAAAATCTTCAATAAATACAGCTGATCTGCAGAAGATATCTAATTAAAAAGGATGCCAGAGCCCAGTGCTCTGTCCCTTGTTCCCACAGCAACAAGAGCAGAGGAGAGCATGCAATCAAAGAGGCAAAAGGAGTACTTTTCCTCCACTAAAGATCTGCTCCACTTCCCCTGAGGGAACTTCCCAGGGATTAAAGGCAAACATAGGATAGCCCTGCTTCCAAGAAAGAGAAGTAGCAATAGAAGCTCTTAGTGAGATTTAGGTGGTGTAGCAAGAGAAATAATGTGAGCTGAGGGTCACAGAAGAAGCCTGTGGTGGTGGCAAAGGCATTTTAAGGAGTTCCCACACTCATCACCTCCACCTGGGTGTGCATTGCCATTCTGCACCCTGTGACTCCTCAGTACACACTGGGAGCACACAAACCACGCCACTGCTCCATGTGAAAAAAGGGTAAAACATCCAGGCTGGAGCACCTCTGCACCAAAGGCAGCATTGTGCACCAGCCCTCCTAAGGGAGATTCATTGAACACGAATTGAACCCTTGCATGAAGTCATCTCACAGCCCCTCCATGCCTTTGAATGCAGTTTGGGAAATCTGGCACTGATACTCCCACCAAGGGAGCAGGACAAAATCAGGCCTTTTTTAATCTCAGTTATGGCACACATTTAATCTGCCAGGATACTATATCCAGTCAAGCTGCAAAAGTCCTTTCCAAGCACTTTAAAACTCTGTATCTGTAAAAAAAAATCAAAAAAACCCCACCAAACCAAAACCCAACCATACGAAACCAACATTAGCAGAAGAAAAAATGATTCGCTTTATCTACTTTAAAAAGTTTCCCTTTTAAAAGCAAGATGAGACATTAATTAGACAGATCAAAAAATGTTAAATCCTCAATGTCCATCACTTCCCTGACTTGCCACTATAGCCAGAGCCTTCCCTTTCCCTTGCACGGCCATTTCCATGCAGAACAGATCTTCCTGCAGATACCCTCCTCTCCTGAAATAGAAGCACGACACTGGGGTAAGGCTGGGCCAACACTCACAGCCACATCTCACCTCCACAAGCTCCTGGCTTCCCTGTGGCAGGAGAAGTGCCCCATTCCCCACCAAACCTGCACTGTTTTTGTCCCTACCCACAGGTACCAGGTGCTCCTGGTGCAGCCCAAGCTCAGCAGACCCACAAAGTGCTCATGGCTGTCACCTCTCGAGTGTGCCCAGCTGTGCTTTGGCCTTTATCTCCCCTTTGAGATTTGCTACCCACTAACCTGAGCCAGACCATAGGGACATCCCCAGCACCTGGCCCAGACAAGGAGCTGGAATCAGTTCAGGCCTTGTGTCATGAACTCAGAAGAGATGACAGGGCAGGTTCCCATCAACAAGGAAAATACATGAATATAATGTTTCAACTGAAATTGCTATCAGGATACCTACAGCCGTGTCTCTCCAGGTCAACAATCCTCATGCTCCAGAAAAACCAGGGCAAGAACCACCACTTTTAAGGCACTATCAATAAAGCTTACATTTTTGGGGTCGGGTTTTCAAGTAGGTAATAGGTCCACAAGTGTTTTATCATGCCCTTTGTTGGCTGTCCTTGTGCCATGTACACATATTTGTTCTGCAGCCCCCAATTAAATCTCTCAACTTTGGCTCTGGAAAGAAACATCTTTAAAAATCCTCTCAGCTAATTGAACTTTTCAAAGTCTCCTCGGTAAACCACATTCCTTTATTCCCACTCTCCACAACTTGCAACATGGTCATTAAATCTTTTACAATAATATATCCCCTTTACTCCTGTCCAGCTGAAACCTCTAATGAGGCTTGCAGAAGAAAACCCACATCTTCCAATCCACAAAGAGAAGAAGAAAATAAACTCCATCTTCTTTGGGTTGCATTGTGTGTCAGACCTTACTCAGCGCGCTTCAAAGCCGAAGGAGCCTTAGGAAACGCTGCCCTCAGGATCAAATGCTCAGCCCCAGATTGCCAGGCTAAAGCATAACCCCTGCTCCACATCCCCTCCCTGCAGCTCTCGGGGATATTCACAGCTGCTGTTTGTCTCCAGCCCCCTGTGCTAAGGGAATTGAAAGGAGGAGCTGAGAGGGAGGGGGCATGGAGCAGAGAAAGAGCATCGCCTGTGAAAATGCACAGGCTCTGTCACACACAGACCCCACCCCAGAGGCTGAACACAGCCACCCTGCCCCACTGCCCAGGCCATGGGGTAGAACCCAAACACGGGCATCTCTTTGCCCTGCCAGGGAGCAACAGCTCCTGAGGACAAGAGGTCTGATGAACCGCAGGAAGAGGCGCAGGGGCAGGCAGGTTTGAACCTCTGACAGGGACAAACACAAACAGCAAGAAGGCTCAGCTGATGGATCAGACTGGAAATCCACGTGTGGGGCAGACTGGTGGGTGGCTTCCAATGCAAAAGCGCTGATCAAGTCTGCTCCTCCACATCTGAGCACTGTGAGTGTGGTCCAACACAGAGCACAGGTCAGCAGTGGCCCAAAGGCTGGTACTTCTGCCCAGACAGTGCTCACAGGAAGATGAGCCTTCAGGTCAGCAGCATCATCTGAGTTTTTAATGGGCTGAGATGTAGCCTAATATGAAAGTGTAAAAGCCTGCGTGTTTGGGTGTCTGACTGACTCTGAGGTTCAAATCCATTTATTGCTGATGCAGAAATGTCAGAAGCCCTGAAGGTTACAGCAGTTAATGGCTTTTACCATGGGTTTCGCTCAGCAGCTGAATTTTTGAGAAAGAGTGGAAAGAAAGGCTCAGCAGCCGTGAGAAGGGATGGTGCTGGGCACAAAAAGCAACCAGGAGCTGCCAGCACAGCCCTGGAGTGCAGCAACATGTGGTTGAATATATTTTACAAGCACAAGGCAGCAAGCACCACAGGCAGCAAGCACACCTGAAGGAGGCCAAATAGTAGTAAAGCTATTTTTCTAAGTTTTTCTTTAAGTCAGGTTTGATATTCTAGCTGCAGGTTTTACAGCAAAAGGGCAAGGACACAGGAGATGGCCACCTGTACTGCAAAGTACTTTGAATAGTGAGGAAAGGGCATTCTGCACAATATCAGTCAGGAACCTGGGCTATCAGAGATCAGCTGAAGTGTCAGCAAGCCAGCTGCACTCTGTTTAAACAGAGGAACATTCCCAGCTCGTTATAACCCTGCCAATCCCATTCCCTGCTCCCGGTGGTCACCAACAGTGCCTCCATTGCCCACTGCCCAGGAAGGATCTCACAGTACTTTCTATTTTGGCTGCCTGTTCTCTCAGCAGGAAAAGGCTTCAGGAACAGGACAACAGAAATAACAGTTTTGGACAGTAATGGGCCATAAATCGATGCTGTGCAGAAATAGGTGGAATATGGGCATTTCTGTTGTGGAAATTAAAGTTTTTGTGCTGTCACATCATTGACTTGAGTTCATGTGGGTTTCTGGGCTGAATCCAAACCTTGCCAGCTCAAACCTTCTTTGGCTTAAGCCTGGCACTAAGCAAACCACATGTGGGCCTTGATTAAAGCCAGGCTGCTACAAAACTCAGCCTGTAGCACATGCGGTGCAATTGTTAACAAAGTCATAACCCAGTGCACCCAATTCAAGGTCTGCTCTGCAGAATTAAGGTAATCTAGGGGAAAAAAAATCCACCCCTTGATTCTAACATGAATTTGCTAACAAGCAACAGGAAGTGACTTTAGAAGAAAAACAGATCCCAAAAACTCCCAGCTCTTCATTTCTGCTACACAGCATGCAGCAGATACCCTCAAATCTTTGAAGAATGAAAAAGGCAGCCCTGAAAGGGCAAAAGCAGCTGGGAAGGGTCCTTTCAAGCCAGTCAATGATGAAAAGCAAATCACAGAATCTTTTCCTAGGTTCACAGTGATAAAGGGTGGATAGAAGTACGGAACACATCTAATGACAGCCTGTAGAGCATGGCCAGCAGCCACCTTTCACAATAACTACATTATCTCAAAATTCATCATCTGGTGGATAGGTTTGTTTATTATTTTGGGAACAGCATGTGTCAGTTTAAGCAGATGTCCTCCCTTCCAAATCATGTGCTGTGAACTTTGCAAGGATTTGGAAGCGTAACTGAGAGAACTTGGGAATGATACAGGAGTCCAAACAACTGAAAACAAATTCAAACTTTCTCCTTGTAAACAAAGGTCACTGCACAGTCTTACAAGGCTCTTTTTGATTGTCACAGGAAATCTAGACTATCTAAATGCAAATCTTTTCTTATTTACTTAAAAGATAAATACATTTAGACTGGTCATCTCATCATGGAAGACCTATCAGATTTATCCATAGTTACAAAGCCTGATTCATCACTGTATTTGTCTACTTATATGTGGGTGGCTGCTAATACTGGTTTTGTTATGCAAGAATTATAAATATTCTCACTGAGAATTAATGACTTAATTTAGATGCACCAGCAGGATACGAATAGCTCAAGGTTTTCCCAGCACATGAGGAGCAGAAGCCATGCAGAAGGTAATTACCTGGTCTAGAAATAAGTGGTTTTGAAGAGTGATAACCCATTAAGGCAGGAACTGCAAAACACCCAAGAGCTCACAGTTAAAGCACAATTCACCATAGGGCTTGTGAAGGTGGAAGGAAGGGTTATGTGTGCAACAAGAAGCTTATTAGGTGTTCAGGGTCTTCTTATTCTGATACTATTTATAGATATCTAGAATTATCAGTGCCCTAACTTGGCATCTTTTTAAGATCCAGTAAAAGCACCCAAAGTTACAATGCCTGAATTTTTCTTCCTTGATGCCTTGAAAGCCATGTTATTGAAGTTCAGGTTGCTTACAACCATGCAAGTCCCGTGCAAGTGTATCTTCTAAAAGGGCCTCAAATTCATGGGGAAGTGGGGGGAGATAAGTATTTCAAGTCTTAAAATCAACTTGTGGACAGTTACCAAGATAAAAATGGGGTCTTTGGATCATCTGCTCACCAGTGATAATTTTCGCCATCCGTCTCTCTGTGAATTTCTCTGTGATCCCTCACTACCAGAACTGAAGAGGCATTTTCACTCCATTTTGCCCCAGTTTCTGTATTGATAATTCAAGACCAGCAAGGGGCATTCTCAGAGTGAAAGGAAGAAAATGAAGCATTTACACAGTAACCTGTGTCTGGTTGCATTTGTGAATTTGAGCTCTAGGCACATCCACAGACAAACATTCATTTCTTCCTACTTTAGGCTCATTAGAGGGATTAAAATAATTTCTCCAAGTGGGGTCTGGAAAAGGTGGGTGAGACTATGAGAGCCATTATCACTAAATATCCTGCAAATTCCCCAGATCTGTAAAGGCCTCAGAGGAACTGCCCCTGCCTACAAACAAGACACTGAGGACAGGCACAGAGCATTTGTGAAGGGCTGGAAATTGCTAGTAGCTTCACCTGTGTGCTCCTCTGGAGACCCACTACACCAGGATTCATTCAGCCTTCTCCCTTTGCTGAATGCCCAGGACTCTCCCTGCTCTCCCATCACCATCCCTTCAAGAAATACCGTCCATGGGAGAAACCTCACTCTCTTCCTTTGTGTACTGGTGTTTAACAAGACTGATTTCTACTCAGGTGACACTTAGGACATGCCTTCTTGAACATTATGAAGAAGTTGAGTTCTTCATAATGTTCAAGAAGAGATGTGCCTGAAGTTTTTCATTTGCTTGGTTTTGTTTTTCTGCCTTTTTCCAACTTTTGGAGCCTGTGAGGTCCCCATACCAGGGGATCAGCAGTGGCATCATGGCCACAAAGCCACCAGGCAGAGCAGCCCTGCCAGTTTATGTGTGAGCAGCAGAGCTCCCTCTTCTCACAAGGACACAAGGCCACTCACAGCTGACCAGGCTCCTTGGCCAGTTTGTTGTGCAAAGCTATTTATGTTCCCTTCTTGTCAGGAGCTCTCTATGTGCCCCCACGGTTTGTAGTGTAATTTGCCATGAGACTTGTAACACTGAGATGTGCAGACCTTTCCTTACACAGAATAGCAGCATAAATCTCATTTAATGAGCTCTTAAGTGACTAACAGAAATCTGTGAGCAGCTATTTAAAGGACAAGCCCTACTGGGATAGGAATGGGCACAATGCCATTGCCCTCATGGCTCTTAACCAAAAAGCCCTTTCCAAACACCAATTCCTGCTTCATTCATGCTTCCTTTTTTTCCCCTTTATTAGCTCTGCTATGTCCTCTGCAGGCCTTCAGCTGATCATTCAGATCAACTGAAAACTGAAACCTCCTCTCAGCATTTGTGCTCTGGATTTCTTCACACTTCATTGTATTTCATTTCTGATAACAGAAGTTATTCACGACAGCATGCGCTGAATGGCTTCATTCTCATCCTTCTCTAGATAGAATTTGAAGGGAAAACCAGAACAGTTTGGGCTCGGTCTTGGTACAGAAATCACAAGGGCAGCAGCAATAGGAAGATGCCATGTTGACTGAACCACTGTACTAACTCACCACTGCTCGCTATCAGGTGAAATACTGCACCACTGCCAGCTCCTCCTGCCATTTTCTGTAGGTGTTTTATAACCATATGCCAAGGTTTTGGCATATTTCCTTTTGCATCTCCCCTCTTCCAGGGCAGAGGTCCAGGGGAAATCACCTAAAGCCCATTGCCAGGAAAGTCAGACCCATGGGTGGGTCAGACTGATGGCCATTTCCATGAGCAGGGTCTAACACTTGCAGCAAAACCAATCAACTAAAGCATAGATTAAAGCTGGCTGCACTTTGCATTTAGTTACGCTCAAGGCATGGGGGCTGGGTAGTTGCAGTGAGTTGGAGATTTCCAGATAAAACATCAGCTTTTGGGAAGATGCTTATCTATAATGAATTGTTAGCAGTTAGGCTGTTCTGCCAAAATAAAACTCTTTTAATCTTTCAAAGAGAATCCTGGGCTATTTAATTGATTTGCAGCTTTCTAATGAGAGGATTAAGTACACAGTAGATAACTCAGATGATTGACAGCTCTACTGCACCAGCCTAAAACAAGATGCCTCCGTTTTCCCAGCACATTCCAATTAAATGATTAAGTATTGTTTACTGGGGCTGGGAGGATTACAAGACAGTAGGTGGATTTATTAGCAGAGAAAGGAAAAAACACTCCTACACAAAAGAAAAAGATTATTTTGAATGACTAACAGCCATGCCCCTGCAAAGCATGACTAGATGTAACAGAGTTATTCACTCAGGCTACACTCCGGCTCTTCTCCCTTTTTCAGACCATTTGTCAGTTTATCCAGTTATCTCCAATGTGCTCAACGTTTCCAGGTGTCTTATGCAGATCATTTCCTGAGTTTATCACGTAGATAGTTACAAAACTACTTGATATTATCACTGGGGAAAAGGTTGGGAACTTAGCTCACATTATAGACAGAATCTCACTTCTCTGGAGCAGGAGACCAAGATGTCTTTTAACAAGCAGGGGCTGCTTCATTAGCAGCCCTTTAGTACATGTAGGCACTGAATCCAATCACCTAAATACAAGTACCTGAACATGGCAGGAGCAATAATGTGGTTTAGCATCTTGCAGCAAGAACATCCAATTTTACATGAATTAAGGATTTATGTGAGAAGGTTTGGAAGAAAGGGGGAGGAGGGAGATCTCTTAAATTCAAGCTATCAGGCTCCATAGTTACCGTGTCTGAACCAGCCACTCTGCTTTAACACAATATGTACCATTTTTAACATAATATGTACCATTTTTACCAGGCTGGTGTGGAAAAAGATCAAGATGCTGAAAAGATTTCCAAATTTATGACCTCTTGACTGCACATGAAACGAGACTACTCCTTAATCTTACAATCCCTTCCTTTGCCTTTAGGTAAGCCTCTAACCATCTGATCTCTGCATGGAAAAAGTTACATGAGACGTTGTAGTTAAACCAGATGTTGAGAGCTAAAGTTTTGTTCAGACTTTTCCCTGCCCTATTTCTGTAGGGTTCCTACACAGGTCTGTGAGAGTGGCTTTAGCACAGCTGAGGAAAGCAAGGGTTGCCAGTGCTAGGTAAAGCTGCCAGCACTCCCTGCTGTGGCAGCTCTGTCCCCAGTATGCCACCATCACACAGCACTGGATAATGATCCATCTCAGCTGGTTAATTAGAAGAGCAAAGTCCCTGCCAGACAGGAACCTCTGCAGCTGTGGAGACCACAGAAGCATGTTAACAGAGTAAAATATTTTGGTAATCTGTGGACTTGTGTTTTTAACAGTCTGTCTAGGGCTCAGGGCCCCATCTGGGATTCAGACAAAAATGAAAAGTGTGAGATTTTCATTTTTCCTCAGAGGGCTGTGCACAGCACCTGCTGTGAGACATAAAAGCAGCAGGCTGATGCTTCCACTGTTCCTTGGAGCTGTAACAGGTAAAGCCATGAATAGGCTGAATTTCAACAAATCAATAAAGTCCAGGATGTCACAGAAAAATTGTGAAAAAGAGATCCCCAGGGATATGAAATACAAAGATATTACCTCTGGCTTTGGAAACCTCTGAGCCCTAGTTTTCAGAGAGGCTGTACCAATGGAAATATTCTTGCACATCTCCTACAGCAGCTGCTGTGAGCTGCAGGAGGCTGGAGAGGGGCTGTGGGGAGCTGTGATCCCAAAAGGCTGCAGAGGAACACACTGAGCTAATTATAATGAGTGGCAAACTCTGTTATCCAGAGTTCATCAAGTATAAATGGCTGGTGAAACTGGCTATTGTGGCTAGCAAGTGCTGTGTCAAGAAGCAGCATCTAAATAAATGTAAGGAGAACCCCTGGAGGATGTACAGCCCTGCAGAGGACAGCCCCAGGATCACAGTCCCTGCTCCAGGGGACTGCAGAGCAGGGATGCCCAGACTGACGTGTGCTCCAAAGTGCCACCTTGCAGGAGCCAGTCTGGGGACAGGGGTGCCACTTAACTCCAGGCTGCTTTGTGCCAGCCTGGCCCCCAGGTCCCATAAAAAGGGAAGGGAGCATTGGAGCTGTGGAGAGCACCTGCTGTGCTGCCCAGACACTGTGGCTGTAGGTCCCGTGCACTGCAAGCAACAAGAGTGGAAGCAGAGATGGAGAAAGCTCCTTCATCAAAGAGCACCTGGCCTTCCTTAAGAGATCCAGCTATTCTCCCTGCAGTGCCCATTGAGGGTCAGGAGAGGCAGGACAATTTACCTTCTCTGCCTGTGCTCAGTGGTGTTGGTCTCCTCACCCCCTGCAAGTGCAGCCCTCATCCTTGGCAGCTCAAATACCTGCCCAGCACCATCTCTGAAGTCACTCAGTCTGGTGCCAAGAGCATAAACTCATTTTTTCCTCTCCACTCTCCTTGCATCACACAACTGCTCAGCTTTTCTAAGCAACAAACTTCAGCATCTCATTACTCTGTCAGTTGCCATAACCAAGTGCCCACAGTTACACACCATTTACTTCTTCTTTATGAGCCAGCTGGCAGCACCCTCCTTACTCAGGGGCAGTGAGGATACCCATCTATGAGCACCAGCAGAAATCAGGTATCTCCCTTTTAAAGCTGGGAGAGAACAACCAAACTCTCCCCTGCGCTCCTCTGCACAACCCTCCCACATGTCCCTCTGCAAACACACAGAGTTTTGATGCACATTTAATTTTCTTCTTGTACAACAGGGAAAGAATAGATACTAGCTCTTGGGATTTTATCTAGAAGCTAAAATAAAACTGCTTTTCAGGTTGTGAAAAAATCCTGGGATTGGGCCCACTGACTCTTCTTTCTTAAGCTTGTTATCTTTCCAGTTCTCTCTTTCCACGTCATTTAATGAAGACTCATCCATGTTATTCCAAATGTAAGGACTTGGCTGGGCTCAGTGCAGGTGTTCAGCTTTCCACAGGCACAGACTGAAAATATACATCAATGTGTGTTGCTCTTTGATGTGTGGGTCCAGTCCCTCAGGGACCAAACTACTAATATTCACAAGTTACTTCAAGATTACCAAGGGGTGGATCCTCATTTATCACTTACCTGTGATTTATTTTTAAATTGTTTTTGTGAAATTGCTCTTAATCCGGTGGATTCTGCCACGCCAACTTGCATACCAGTATCACTTCTGCTCTAAGCATATATTTTCAAAAAAAAAAAAACAAAAAAAAAAACCCAAAAAACCCCAAAAAAACCAAACCCTAAACCTTTTCTAATGTTTCGAGTGTATCAGCGTCAGACACAGTAAACTGAGCAACATTTAAACACTTGGATGTTATTATCAGGAAAAAGAGGAATACTGACAATAGTCCAATCAAGAAATGTGAAGTATGAATGCACAGACTTACCATTTTTGTCAGCTCTTCTGAAAATCTAGAATTGAAAGAGAGAGAGAGAAATGTGTTACTATGTTGTCCAGCATGGAGGGTGAAGCCCTTTGCACCAGGACCGTGCTCAGCCCCACACACAGGGCAGGTTCAAGTGCTCCCACCCCTCAAGACCCAGTTCAGGGGCTTTACTGAGCTCACCCTCCCCAAGACTCAGCTCATCTCCCCCAGAGCAACCCAACTGGAATAACTGGTGGAAATGCTTTCAGCACTTCCAGCACCTCCCTCACTTCAGAAAGCTGAAACCATGAATCCAGCCCCAGAAAAATACACACTAAAAAAATTTCCAACCACCGTGCAGCCAGTCCAGACAATTTCTCTGGAGTCAATAAAATCTCTTAAACCACGTTTCACAGCTCTGCACTTCTGAAAAAAAAAAAATTATTTACAACATTTTTTTTTAAAGCAAGTCTCCTGCGTGGGAAGGAGATTATATTTAGACTTTAAACTACAGTGTGGAGGAACAGCCCACAGAGAGGAATCGAATGGCCATTTCAGAAAGAAAAAAATTGCAATAATGTGTAGCACTGTAGAACTTGCCAGGGAGAAAGAGAGCAGAAACAACTGTTTCTGGTGCTGTTTTTCTCACCAGTCTCATCTGAGCAATAGTCCCCTAACACTGGTACCACAATCAGCTGGTCACTTGGAGGGCCCCTGCTCTGAGTTTTTAACCACACACACTGATTACACATTCATTAGCTAGCCCCACTTACTTGATGCATATGTATTACTTTATTTTACATGGTCATACCCCTCATCAGAAATCCTCTTATGGATCTTTGGGGTCCATGCTCAACATCTGGTGTCCTTTGTAGGTGGCTGTTCCTCGACCCCCACTTTTGAGTAAGCCAAATATCTTTGCATAATTTCTACTTTATCACCCCTGCAGAGCTGAGCTGCCATCCTGCTTCTGTTTTGCATGACTTCTGCATCCCAAAGTTACATCCTTCATCTACTTCTCCAGGGCTGTGCTGTTTTGCTCTACTGTCCTTGCCAACAAAATGCAATTATTAGCGGAAGGCCTGTGCAAAGACTAGAAACTTACAGGTTCCTGCCAAAAATGGCCACTAGCACAGGTTGGCTATAAATTACCAAAAAATTAACATGGGCAGAAAAGGTAAAATATTCTCATCATCTCTTCAGGCCTGACCCTATTAATTTGAGCAAGAGCAGAGATTTTAGTTGTACAAAGAAATTTCCCTGAGGTGGGAATAAAAGCACCAGCAAGACAGATCAGAGTCAGCCATAAAATAGTATCTCATATTTTCTGGGTCACAAAACCATAAAAAAAATACCAGAAGAGAAATTGCTGCACAAAACAAGAACCCCAAGAGACAAATTGAATTGCAGAATATGCTATTTCACTGAATATGTCTTAATTAAAGAACATTAATCATTCTTTTCTCCGAAGTCCTTGTGAGGCTAGCAGCCAGGGGCAGAGTCAAAGCAGGACTTTCTGGTGTACTTCAGCAGAGGCAAAACCCCTCTGCCTGAGCCAAACCAAAGTGTTGGGAGTCACAGAACTGCCTGCAAGGATTACAGCTTATGACAACATCAAAACTCCTCTTGTGCTGACCTCCATTTTTAAGGAGCAATTAGAAGGTTTGGGAGGGAAAATCCAACCTCTCTCCACACTTACAGATTACATTGATGTTAAATTTGTGTTTTGAAAGGCCAGCCAGTCATGGCTTGTCTATGGGAAGAAGTAATAAATCCCAGCAGGACCCCAGCAAGCTGCATGGCTTTAGCACACATCCCTCACCTGTGCTCAGTATGCCCTGCCCATTGTATGAAATACTCCTCTTTTCATGGCTGGGACACCCCAAATCCTCACTCTCCATGAGCACCTCCAGATGAGGCACTTCTCTTACTGGATGCTGATTATTTCTGGGCTTTTTTTTCATCAACACATCCTTCTGTTGCTCTTCCCACTGCTTTGAAACCAAGGTATTACAGCCAGTCTACAACAGAAGGAGCAATGCCTGTCCTAAGGTCCCATGGGAGATCACCATCCCACTAAGCACAATTGGCAGAGGGAGAATGAGAAGGCAAAATCAATAGGTAAAATGTAGTTTAAAGTGGGAGAAAGGCTGAACCTGCAGTGCTCTGCTCCATGGAGCTGTTTGCTTTGCAAAAAATACTTGGAGCAACAGGAAAAAAAATAAGAAATGAAAGAAATGTTTAGAAATTGAAGTATTTATATTCATCTTCGCTAAATGAATATTTTAGGACTTTAACTCTCCCAGACAGTCCCTAAAGTATGACTATTAGTAAATGAACGTGTTGATGTGTGATGAAAGATCACATTGGCTGTGTTACTTATCTAAGTTTATTCTACAGGACCAAGCTGCTTGGCTTTATTATTGCTAAAGAGAAGGATTTATTCTTTCAACTTAATTGAACCACCTAAAATTTGCACACATAAAAAAAATTAAACTGGGACACCTGGAAGGAAAAACAATTTAAGATTAAGTCATCTGTCAGCACAGGCAGGCACTGCATCAAGGTATGAACACTGGAATGAGCATCGGGAGGCTGATAAAGATGTAATATCGTCTGTGATAGCTTGGCAGTGCTGCCAAAAATGCTGCTGCTGTGAAGACCCAGGATTTATGTTCTGGCTCAGCAGAGTGCCCTCCCCCACACAGCCCAAAGACACCCTCTGCTCAGATCTTGGATTAGTTGTTCCACGGTGGGAATGAGGTGGTGGGCTTTCCATAAGGGAAAGGTGTAAGACCTGGGGATGGAAGGGAAACCACAGCCCCTCACAGCTTCCCTATGGACCAGAGAGCAGACCCATAGTGGTGCCAGGCTCCCAGGGAGCTGGGGGCAATGACAGCTCCCAGCAGCTCCAGAAGAAGGGAACAGAAGTGAGGATGCTGTGTCATCTCCATCCAGCCCGCAGCCGCTCTGCCGGCTCCCAGCAGCTCCATCCTCACTCAGCAGCAAAGTCACTTAGACTTCGTCAAGGCAGCAGCCCTGGAGGTCAGCGAGAGAGGAACTAATGAAATATGGATGGAGAAGTGCCCTGTCCTGCCAGGCCCTCAGCAGCAATTGGCTTCCTGCGCCTGCACGTGGCCGAGGACCATCCCATGGGCTGGGGCTCTGGGAGCCGGTGCTCAGCCTGGCCAGGGATGCTCTTTCCGCTCCATCACCCCCTGTTCTCCAAGCGTGGGGGCACGCACGGATCTCGGATGGGAAATGAGAAATTATCCACTTCAAGTACCACAGCAACCATCTCTCCCATCAGCTGTGCTTTGAAGCTATTAAGCAAAGCTCCTGAAGCACAGGCTAAGTCACACAGTGAGCCCACAGGATGCCCACAATATGGGCATTAACCCATTTTATAGGATTTATACAGGCAATGCATGCAGTTTGCTGTCTGTGGCATACTTAACCCATTTACCAGTGGTTTAGATGAATATAAACACTATTTTCTCTAAAGCAAAGAACTTTTGTCAAGATTTCCAATGTGTTTTCTCTAAATGTATGTTTTTGCTATATTCTTAAATGGCTACTACAGATATTTAACTGCCAGAAGTAAGCAATTCAAAACCCTGGTGGTAATAATAAACTTGAAAAAAAAATGACGGCTTCAAATTTAAACATTTAGGTCTGCCTTCTCAAAGCTCCTGGATGAGAACATGCCACACTGGAGGCTGCTAAATGAAGGTTTTCTCACGAATTTTATTAAATTCACAATAGCACTCCCCTAAGAAGCCCAAAAATTATTAAAGGTTTGTGGAGTTTATAATCCCTTCACCAGGTTAATAAGATGTTGATTTAAAATAGAATGCAGCGGAGTTGAAATTCTGTTTTCTATCATAATCTGGGTGCAGAATAGAGGCATGTCTCATGCATGAGGAAAGCCTATGGAGGAGAAGGCATCCACCTAAAAATATTATTGATCCTCATACTATGTTTCTGCATTCCTGTTCTTCTCCCAACAAGTCTGGACACTTCCTTTGGAGTTGAGACAAGGTTTTATATCAGGCATGGCCTTTATTTCTCAAACTTGAGGCACCAGTAGGAATCTCCTCTCCTACAGCCTCTCTCTGTTGCTCTTTCTGGTGAAAATGTGAGAAGATAATGACCTGAAGCTTTGTCACTATAGACTATGTCTTTAGACATCCTCAGGTTAATGAGTGTTCCCCATGCAAGGGGAAAGGTTTTATTTTGATGTTTCAGTAAGGAATATACCATTGGTGTAGAAATACTGTCCCATCTGCACTGGTTCCCCACAAAACAAGGCTGCAGCAGAGCTCCAGGTCTCTGGGCATTTTCCCACTTCAAAGCAGATCCTTTTTCTTTTTCCCTTCCTCCCCAAGAGAAGAGCAGCTGACACCATGTCCCAACCTCTGCTTTCACTCTTGCCTTCTCTTTAGACTTCACCTAGCTGGCCTAAATTAAAGTTGCATGAGAAAGGTAAGAGTTGCATCTGATCTTCTGACCTGCTGATGTTCAGCACTAGAAGTTACTTTTCTGTTCAGCTTCATTTCAAGCACCCACTTGCAAAGCCCTGAAGATCAGAGGAGAAGGGATGGACTCTCCTGTGTGTTTGTGTACCTGGCAGTGAGCAGTTCCTGAAGGAAGAGAGCCTGGCCTGCCCTGGCCCTCCTCTCCAGCTGTGCCGGCAGGTACAGCTCAAGGGAAGATATCAAACCATGGATTTCACAAAGGGAGGATTAAGGAGGAGGAAAATAGCCCTCCCAGTTCACTCAAAGTGAGGAAGCAAACAAGGACAAAGGAAGGGGAATGAACCAACCTTGGAAAAAAAAAAAACCAACAAAAAAAAAGAAAACAGAAGGAAAAAGGTGGAAACAGAAGAGGAGTGAGAAGGGATTCCTGGGATTCTTGTGGCTGCAAGAGCCTTGCTATTAAGGGCTGCACTGGAAACCATGTTCCACAGAATGGTTGGAAATGGCAGCTCTGGATCTACATTTGGAAATGCACCATTAGCACAAACCAGATTCTCTGTATCTTCTATCCAGACACCTCACTCAATCCCATGGGGCTGAAGAAGCACAAACCAGATTTGGCCACATAAGTGAGGTTGCAAGTGGAGCCATAAGAATGAGAGATGGATTTGAAGTTACCTTTCTGTCAAAGAATAAAAAATCAGATAAAGGTCAAAATTAGTTTTCAGCAAAAGACAGGGTAGCTAAACCAGAAAGCTTCACCTGACCTGAAATGAATGGAACTGTATTCTTCAGAAGTGTTTAAAATAAAGCCAAAAATCAATGCATTTAGTCCCCATTGGCAAGAAAGGAGGCAGGGAGGCCAGTGCTGCTTGGGGCTCATAGTCCTGCCATGGGGATGCTCATTCATAACCGAGGCTGATCTTTATTTTAGATGCCAAGCAGGAGATGAGCCATGGGCCAGATGGAGCATCTTCCCCTGTAGCTGCTGTGACTGACCAGCCCTCAGGTGCTCTGCAGTTCACACCTCTGCTGTCAATACAGGCTTTTGGCAGTGACAGGAAGGCAGGAGGAGATGAGCAAGGACAGCCAGATGATCAGCCAGCTCTGAAGTACTCCCAGACAGAACAACA
The DNA here is from genome assembly GCF_031753505.1 of Anomalospiza imberbis. Taxonomy (NCBI): domain Eukaryota; kingdom Metazoa; phylum Chordata; class Aves; order Passeriformes; family Viduidae; genus Anomalospiza; species Anomalospiza imberbis. The sequence continues at coordinate 12,408,164 of NC_089692.1, read as the reverse complement.
CCTGCCTAGACATTTCCGGCGCCTCGAGGGCCATCCACCTCAGCTCTGTGTTGCACATGCACTCATTCACACAGCAAATACAATCTGACATTGGCCTACCCACAGAGAATATACACCCATATAATGCATCCTCCTGTTCATAAGCATTGCAACATGGAGGATGATTTGTTCTTGACTGGAAATGCCAGCATCTCCTCTTGTGGGTTGGAGCAGCTCTGTGACAGTTTTTAATACAGGGGGTTTGTCCTTGTGGGTGCAGGAAGCATTAGATATCCTGTGTCCATCCACAGCCTGTGGCGTGAGTGGGAATACCTGCTGCAGATTGCACATGCTGCCAGCCCTGAGCCTTGGGCTCTTGCAGCTGGAGCAGACCCAGAGAAGGCACCTGAGGGTGGGCACAGACCCCTTGCTCAATCTCAACCCCTTACAATGATCTGACCAATGTTGTAAGAGCTGACCATTCATTCGTTCATTCATTCGAGCTGAACTGGTAAACATTATTCAACCTTTTTTAATCCTTTACCTAAAAGGCCAGAGGCAAAGTAAAAGAAAAGCACTGAAGCCAGCCCAAAGTTAAGATTGATCCTCTAAGTGGCAGTAGCCAGGTTGATGGCAGAAGACATCTTAGCCCCTTGTGTTTTGTTCCTCTTCAGCCCTCAGTTTTGTCCCACAGCAGCACAGTTGTGTTTCTTTGGTGGAAAGAGCACAGAGAAGTTTGTTCTGACACACCAGACACCCTCATGGAGGAGTCAGAACAAGAACACAGGCGATGGATGAATTAAAAGAAAGCCAGAAGAGGAAGAAGTGACTAAGGTACTATTAGCGTCAAAGCTATTTTATCTAATTCATAACCAAGCCCAAGCTTTCCCCTCCTCCCCCAGCCCCCAAGAAACTGCCTACACAGCACACCAGCTCACAGCTCATGGAAACGTGTTAGCTGACATAAAATCGTACAGGTCTTTTACTTCATCCTCCCCCACGGAGAAGCCGCACTGCTGCATGGCTGGGACTCACTGCTTCCCCAGCACATCCATCAGCAAAAATGTGAAGGAGTTAAATGGAAAATAGGTTATCATGGCTGAGCGTTCAGTGGGATGCTTGTTACTTTCATGCTAATGTGTGAAAATTAAGCTAAATAGGTGTTCTCTGTTTAAACCCTTTGTATGAAAGGGGGGTCTCGCAGTGCACTTGAAGGGCCCATTACAGTGAAGCCACAGCTTCAATTTGCTTTGCTATTGTGCCTGGAAAAAAAGGAGAAAATCAAGTTCTAAGGAAAGAGGGGAAAAAAACCCCTAAACTCTCAAATCTTACATTTCCAGAATCAATTTCTAGTTTCAGCAGGTGAGAAAGGGCTCCCATTACCATTGTGAAAAGGAAGAATGATCAGGAGCTGTACACCCAGCTCTATTGTACTTCCCACTGAAATAATACAATGCTCTACTGTGTTTCCCATTCTGAAAGTTCATGGCTCTTTTCCTAAGCTCAAACCTCAAAGTGGAAAAAAAAAAATCACTTAAATATAGTAAAATTGAATGGATATGATACCATTTTGGTGGCAGAACACTCCTAACTCAAGAAAACTCTTAGATAAATTTTATGCTGCTTCCTAATTGCATTTGTGCTCTGAAACTCAGATTCCAAATTGTAAAATTTTGGCAATCTCAGGGCAGATTAAAAAACAAAGCAAACAAAAACCGAAACAAACCAACAAAAAATAAAAAAAAAGAACCCCAGGAACTCTTCCCTAAACAAGTAAACTTAAAAGAGATAAGGGTGTGAGTTGCACTTGTCCTTTGTTTCCTCGGAAGATCACTCCCCCAGCCTGCAGCTGCCCACCTGCCGGCCCCTTCTACGGGCAGGATCATCCATCCATCCATCCTGCTCTCTGAGCTGCTTTTGGCAACCCTCTAGAGACAACGGTTCCTCAAGGAACCAAAATGCCTTTCAGCTCAGGGTGCTCAGAGATGGAACGAGTTTCAGACTCTCCAGCCCACGCCAATGCCTACGGGTTCAGCAAGTTATTTACAAAATGTAAGGGCTTCCCTTGAAGAGCTACTACTGCCTATCCTATCTCTAAGGAGAGCATGAGTTATCCTTTACTACAGCCAATGCTTCAGTAGTTTATTTTGCATTCATTACTTCTTTTAAATTTTTTTTAAAGCTAGGAGATAGCAAAACAGAGGATCTATGTGTTTAATTACTGGATGATGCAAAAAGACTGTAATTACACCATTTGCACTCTGGCTGATTCCACCCCATTCTCCCAATTCATTTAAGTGCAAACAGCCTCGGTAGCTCCCTAATCAGAAGGTCTGTAAATACAGCAATCGAGGCACTGAGCACGTCCCTAACAGCCCCCCCCCAAAACCAGGATTAAAGACCTACAGTGCATCCTCATCGCAGCTGACTGAGGGGATGCAGGACCTGGGAAAAGGCTGCAGAACCTGCAGTGGACCCCCACGCTCAGCCCGTCCAGCGGGTGCAGGAAACAGGGCACCCCAGTGCCCGGCCAGCCCGAGAGCTGAGAGTCCTGGCAGGGAGAAGGACACAAGCTACATCTCTATGCCCCATCCGGTAAAAAAAAGGTGCAGGGCTCAGGAGAGGAAGTGCAGTATCCAAACTGCACCCCATGCCCGGCCCGGTCCAGAAGATGCAGAACCAAGGTGCACCTTTTTCCCAGCTGTCCCAGAGAGTGCAGAGCGGGGGGACAGGGGACCTAGGCCACCCCGACAATCTAGGACATGCAGCACCGGGACAAGTGGGGGCAAGACCCGGGCTGCAACCCCATACCCTAGGCAGCCCAGGGGCACGGGATCTGGAAAGAAGTTGTTAAATTTGGGCACTCCTACACCCAACCAGCCCGAGAGATGCAGGACCTGGGCTGCATCCCGTGCCCAGCCGGCCGAGGATGCAGGACCCGAGGAACAGCCCTGATGCCGAGCCGCTCGCCGGTGCAGGATGCAGGTAAGCTGAGAACCGGGCTGCAGCCGCTTGCTCAGCTGGTCCAGGAGATGCCGGACCCGGGCAATAAGGGCGATCCCGAGGGCTCGAGCGGGTGCGGGACACGGGCAAAAGGCTGCGGGACACCCACGCCCACCCAGCCGGGGATTGCAGGACCCGGGCTCCAGCCCGTGCCCGGCGGGTCCAGGGAGTGCAGGAGCAGAGGAAATCCCCGCTCCCGAGGCGGCGCGGGGCGGGAGGAGCCGGGATGCAGGGAGCACTCACATCGAGGATGACGGAGGTGCCCTTCCTCTGGGCGGCGGCGGCGCCCGGGGCGAGCAGCTCCCTCTCGGCGAGGCCCTTGTCGCCCATCCTGCCGGCCGCCCAGCGCAGCAGCCCGTCCAGCCCGCGCAGCGCCGGCGCCGGCTTCCGCAGCAGCTTCTGCACCCCGGCCCGGCAGTACCGCGCTGCCTGCTCGCACATCGCTCAGCCCGGCCTCATCCCGCCGCCGGGACTCCCCCTCCTTCTCCTCCTCCTCCTCCTCCTCCTCCCACAGCCGCTCGGCGGGCAGCGGGCGGGTCCGCGGGGGACGCTGCCCGAAGAGCAAAGGGGGAGTTTTGGGGTGGGGGTTGGTCAGCCCCCCGACTCCAACACAAAGCACCTTTTTAGGTATTTTATGTCTAAAAAGACTAAAACCGTGTTCTCTCGCCTCCACAGTCTCTCTATACTCACAGCAGATTTTAGCAGCTTTTTGTGAGGGCAGAAGAGAATAAATTTGTTGCTAGTAAATAAAACTTGCTCCTGAACCCCTCTCCCTCCTCCAGAAAGTCCCTATTCAATGAATAGTCAGCAATTCCAGGTGTGGTATTGCAGCATGTGTGGCTACTGCACTAAACACAGTATTCCAGCTCAGCTGGAAAATATTCCTGACCCTGTAATTCTCTATTGTGAGGATATTTCTTTGAGATACTCCTGTGCTCAGCTTCTAAATCAGCAGGATTTAGACTTGCAGTAGAGGCAATAAGTCTTCTTGACAAAATGTCACTAGATAATTTCATTGTCCTCTCCACACCAAATTGAGTTCAAAGAAAGACACCAAAGCAGGAGAGCTCAGACCCAGAAACTTGGAGGTTTCCCTGGAGTTCTGGAGTAGCCATAGGCTCCAAAGAGCCTTTCCCACATGCAGCAGCCAGACCCTCTCAGAGGCAGCTCTAGAGGACTTCATGACCCACCAGGGCCATGTCCCAGATTTGAGCACCTCTGACACAGGAGCCAGCACCCCTGCAAGCACTGCACACTTCCCACAGGGAGTCCTGTGCCTGACCAGCAGCAGGATTGCTCCAAAGGGCCTGACCAGCCACTGCTTTCAGTGAAACAAACAGCAGTAAATTGTTCCTTTCAACAGAGCTTACACATTGCAGTTCACCAGAACCTAGACCCTCAGAAAAGCCTACCTGGAGGAATTATTTAGCTGCTTCTTCTAATCATCCATCTTTATTCAGGTAAATTGGGGTGAATTTTCTGTTTGAGGTGACAGGTGGAGAATGTATATTTTCCTCTCAGCTGCTGCTCAAAGAAAAGTGAGTGGGAGCCCAGGTCTTTCTGCTGAAGTACATGGAAAATAGCTGGAAGCTCTTAAAAGCCTCTTAAACAAATGAGGCACAGAGAAGCCTAGCAGTAGGTCAGGACACCCAAGAGCTCTTTCACCAAGCTCTTGCCTTTCAGGCTTTCCTTCTCCAGCAATGCAAAACTCATGGGGGAAAACTGAGGAATTTCAGGGGTTTATGATGGCTTGTGGAGCACTTCAATGGCTCTGTGCTCTTTCACAGGGATGCTCAGAGCAGTGTCCAGCCCAGCCATCACTCAGTTCCCAATCACATCTCACAGCAAAGCCCAGCCAAGCCAAGACACCTCTTGTCCTCCTTGCCATGAGCTGGTGCCAATCTCCTGTACCCTTCACTGTCAGAGCTACTCTGCTCTTTTGTACTTGTACAATGATCAGATTATTCACATTCTTCTTTCTCCTTTAGACATCCCTCCACTAAATGCCTGGTTCAGACTGTATTGATCACATCCAGGTTAGGATTACTATAAATGCTTGCTAATTAAAACTATTGACTGAATAAATTTAGAAATAAGATTCTTTGAAATTTCCTTTCTATTTGCCATGAATATTCATTACTTGGATTTGAAGTTTTTTTCTGTGCTTTTGTCAAAAACAGTTCTTGCTAATGTCAAAACCAGCTCTGTGGCATTTAAATACTCATTTTTCCTACTAAACAGATCAAGATAGAAAACAATTCTGCCATTCAGACATTAGGAAGAAGTCAACCATTTGTAGTGGGCTGTGTTACTCGGGGCTATTCCCTAGTTCCCATGAGGCTGAAGTCTCTTTTTGAGGAAAAAGTGGGAAGATTGTTACTACTAATCTGAGCCAGGTGAGGAAACTAAGGAGCTCTGCTGGTGCCAGCCCATGTCACACCACAGCCAAGGGTGGTGGCAGAGGCACAGACCTCACGTTGAGTTCTGTGTGCCAAACTCATCCCCTGCTTCCTGCCAAGGGAGATGGGACACTGCCTGTCCTGTGCAAATAAACACAACTGAAGCCAGGGCGTCAGGGCTCTGCCAGCTCTCCCACATCCTGTGCTGCTGCTCGTGGCACTGACCCCAGCAAGCAACCATCCACCAGGGCCAGAGGAAGAAACCAAAAACCAAACTAGTGAGGGACAAGTGGAGACAGCAGGGTTTACTCGCCTCTTCAGCTGCAGCTCCTGGGCATCCAGCACACACTGCATTTCATTAAAGGTGGAGAGAGCAGGACCACCAGCAGCCACTGGCTGCCCTGAAAGCTTTATCCATAATGCAGGTGCTGAGTGGCATAGGAATTAATAGGAGAGAAGGAAGAGAATGCAACTAAAAAGCACAGTTAAATGCAGGCAAAGTGCATCCCTGGGAAAGCAGCAAGCATTAATTACAGCTTCTGGTAGGCTCAGCATGGTCAGGCCGTGAAGGGCCAAGGGCAGCAGAGCCCAGCGTGCAGCACAGCCACTGACCTGCTGGCATCGTGCTTCCCATGCTGTGCTGCAGGCACAGAGCTCCAGCCCTGCCCAGCAGAGGAAGGGAAAGCTGCAGGGAAAGGCAGCAGCTGCTGCTCCACCTTCTCCACCCTGACATTTAACACTGAGCCTCCCCACTGCTGCACTGGCCAGGCACATGCGTTCCAGACCTCTACAGTGTTATAAATGATGGACCAGTTGGACAGGAAGGGTGTTGAATGCTATTAGAGGTCAGACCTCTCTCACTCCCAATTCCAAGTTCAGGAACTCTGAGATCTCAAAAAAGAGTATTGTCAGTCCAGTTTCAAGTCTGACCTTGACCTGACAATGTTTTGGTGTATTTGGAGCTCAGCACGAAGCACAGGTTTATTTCTCCTACTGACAACGTTTGCTCCACCAGCTTTCATATGGGACTTATTCAGGTGCTACATCCAGTATTTTCCAGAAGGACTTGGAGCAGGAGTACAAACCATGTGCTGTAATTTCAGATGAGAGGCCATCTGAAAAACACAAGAGCTTCTCTGAAGGAAAGGTCCAAGAGGAGCAGAAGTCCTGCCCGCACCCTGGCGTGGGCAGAGGCAGTGGCTTTCATCTCCCCTTTGAGTCCTGCCTTCTCCCCCACTCCATCTGCACACAGCAGGCAGCTTTATTTAATTAAAAACTTCCAACAGGCAGGACCTGCAGCCTTGCTTGGTTCAAAATATCACAGAAGACTTACTAATAGTTACTAATGATTGAGGTTAATGCAACAGTTCAATGGCAGGAAGAGGAAATGGCAACCCTATCACAGAGATGGGAATTTGGCAGAGCAACCTTGCTCACCCAGCCTGGAAGCAGAATTGACACTTTAGTCCCTCTATTAACTTATGTTTATCATAATGTAGCATGTAATCACCAGGTGACTCTATCAAAAAATGTATATCCCAACTTGAAAATGCCACTCTGCCAACAGCACCATGGTAACTCACCAGTCTGAACGGAAGAGGATCCAGGCAGACTGTGTCCATGTGCAGTCTGTTAACTCCTAAAAACACAACAAAGCCCCTCCCCTCTGCAAGCTGAAGGGAGCAGAGCTCATGGTTTGATAACACAGCTTGCCCACACCACTAATGATGTGTCAAGTTCACTTGGGATCACAGGTTTCTGACCAGGCCCTGCAATCAGGGATAGCAAAAGCTTCAAATGCACCATTTTATGTTGAGTTGATCTTAAAGAGCTAAATTCTTGTTTAAATCAAGATGCAGATTTGCACTTTGAATATCTCCAGCGTGTCTTTCAACCTCAGTTACCCTAAGGAGACAGAAACCTCTATTTTCAGGAACTCCTGCATCCAAACACCCCTCCTGCTCCAGGAGCAGCACTGCAGCCAAGGCAGGAGCAGGCAGGTCCACACAAGGAGAGAGCCTGAGCTGTCTTGAGGAATTACTCAGCCCACCCAATGCACCCAATTGCTACAAACAGAAACCAGGTGCAGTTTGAGTTCTGGTTGTTGGTGGTCATTATCCTAAAGGCACAGATATGCAGGAAACCTGGTGAAAGGGAATTATAGGGACTAACCTCACCATTAAATAAAACTTATACAGCATTAAGATGTCACAACTCTCAGAGGTCCAGACTTCCCCAGAGCTCCGAGACTGTTCTCCAGAGAAATATGAGGATTTGTCACTGTAAGAAAAAAACAAATTTTAAAATAAAATAGAAATCAAAGCTCTAATTCATAAGAGACTCACCTTCCAAGACATACACAGGCTCATCCTGGGGAGGGCCTGGGAGCTGTGGGACTTCTCGAAACCTCTCAGGAGCAGCACAGCTCCTGCCCGGGCTGGGCAGCCTGTAAAGTTCAGGTCACCTGGGCTGGGGCATGCACATCAGCTCCAGATATGGCCTTCAGCTCCCAGGGATCCTGCCACCATTCAGTGGAAACCTCAAAACCTGAAGAATATTGCCTTTTAGTTATTCTGAGGTGCAGGATTGTAGGCAAACAGTGGGTCAAATCCTTTTGCTGATGGCTGCTAAATAAGTTCAGAGGGTGGTGCTTGATTTTGTTTTGGTGTTGGCTATTAAGGGACCTTACCTAGCTCTGTTGTTTTGGTAATTGAGGAAATGAACATTCAACACCCAAACTAACACACCTTGATTAAAGGCCACTGACTCAATAGACCTTGTGACTGTGGATTTGTGGGGAAGAGCTACAGCAAAGTTTTTCTTGCATGTTTATTACTTATAATGGTGTTCAGGTAAAGCAGACCAAAATATTTTTCCCTTCAATATGCAACTGATGTCAGAACTATTAAGGACCCTGGAACAAGCTAATCCACTTCTGATAACCTTTCAAAATTACCTTTTCATTTCTTGTGCCCAGTATACCTCATTTCAGATCATATATAACAGTATGAAAAACATGGAAATGGAGAATTACACTTTCAGATCTCCTAAGCTTGTGTGTGAGCATGACCACCAATTAAAAAAAGTTTAATTTATTGCACCTAAATAAAAAATTGCCTCTTCATAACTGACCTCCCCAGTTACAACATAAAAACCTGGTTATTTGCACTGTCTTAATAGTCAAAATGTGTCTGAGAATGTGTTGAGATCAGAGCTATCAAGCTTCTTCATAACAAGGGTGGGGAGGGAGGGACTGGCACATTTCCCATTGCTTATACCCTTTGTAATTAATTTCTAAAGTCATTTCCTCCTTTGCTCGGCAGATATCATCTCTGACTGCACTTGTGGGAGGAAAGAAGATCTCCCCAGTTTATTTCTGACAATAAATACAGTTAATTAGTGCTCAGTAAGTAGAATCTGACAGCTTTCAAAGAAAGCAGGACTCCCTCTGGGGTTCCCAGTACAGGCACGGTGACAAAGCCCGGGCACAGGGAAAGGCACAGGGAGGGGACAGCCAGAGCACGGGCAGGACACTGGCCAAGAGCTGCCTCAGGGGATGCACAGTTTAGAGAGGTAAAACACAAACATTCTTATTCTTCACATGTTTAGCCCGTGGCTAAAGCTGTGAACACCTGGAGGTGGTTCAGAAGGGCACAGAGCTTGCCCTTTGAGGATTCCTTTGCCTGAGGCATTGCTCTCTGTCCTCGAAGTGATGCTGGAACTGCAGAACAGGAGCGACTTTGGCCCAAAATCCGTGCCCAGAGGGACTGAGCCCACCAGCCAGGCTTGCTCACACAAGGCAGCGTCCACTGGAGCTGAGAGTGGGACCCCCTGAGCTGCCCTGGGGTGGCTGGAGGAAGGCTGGGATGAGAAAGGCTCTGCTGGCACAGGGACCGCTGGAGCAGCCCAGGGTGGCTGTGTTGTGCCCTCGGGGACACCCAGCACCAGAAGTTCCACGTGGCTCCGGGGTTTGCTGGTGGCCTTAGGCCTGGATGGGATCCCCAGGGCATGGGATCACTGCCACATGCAGAGTGGTGAATGGCCTCAGGACAAACACAGTGACAGCCAGGGACAGAGATCTGCCAGGGGCTCTCCAAAGGACACTCACTGCAGCTCCCAGTGAGTGAGGATCTTTCAGGTGCAGACCATCAGTTTAGCAGCACACTCAATGCTGCTCCTTACTGCCCAAGCACCAGGCACATTAATTTTTCCTCCAGCATTTTATTTGTCCTTATTTGCTGTCCTCAAAGTGACAGACCTGGGGAAATTATTTATACTTACACTGCTCCCACAATTATTCACTAAGAGTTTGGGAGACTCACTGCTGGACACACAAACACACACACACACACACACACACACAAAATCACTTCATAAGCATGTTATTGGATTTCCTGGCTGTGGAGCTATTTTAAAATGCTGCTGTGTTTGCCACTTTGGGATCAAACTCATATAATTTAATGGGTTTCACTGACACACCGACAGGCCCTCAAGGCAGATATCGATTTCCCACAACAAAGAGCTGCTCTTGAAATAATTTAATGGGATCACCAAGAAGTGACTTTGAGCTGCAGGTGCTGGGATGCTTATGGATATGAGCTTACTGGGATGTCATGGAAAATGATGCCCAAAAGCAAGGCAGCCCCTGATCCGGCATTCCCAGGGGAGCACAAAGATGGGCAGTGAAGCAAGTGCCTTTCCTCCATAACTTCCCTTCTGTCTCATAAAGCCAGAGCTGGAAAAAGGCACCTTCATCCAGTGGTTGTCACCCTCGTGGAAATGTCCCACCAGCAGCCTGTGCAGCACCAGAGGCTGCACATCCACAGCACGGCATGCAAGGACATCTAGTGCCTGATGCTGAGGCTGCAGGGAGGCTCTGGGCTACAGCAGAGTGTGGGTTTTTGGTGGCTTATCCCCTCACAGCAATAAAAGGTCCCCATGGTGTCAGTAGCAGCAGTGCTCTGGAGAATGGGATCCCAGTAGGAGGGTCAGTGTGAGGCTCTGACATGAGTCTCAGCTGTCTGCAACATCTGGGGCTTTGTGTCTGAGCTGGAGCTCCCCAGCAGCCCATGGCCCCTGCCTGGGACAGCTCCTGTGGCCTGTCCAGTCTGGGCAGCTCTGGGCATTTTCTGGGCTTTGACACAAACAGCTCCCATGGCAGTGAGGGAACGCAGCACGGCTGACGAGCACGGGACAGCTGTGTCTTCATCTACTTAGTGCCTACCTTTCTATTCCTGTCAGCTCTGTGACCTTCTCAAAGTCTGGCACAGATCCAGCATCCTACCTGACTGCTGCTCCTGGGGATGGAGATGACCACACAGTTTTTGCAGTGTGAGAAACCAACCTTGTTTTCAAAGGGCACACTCCTGGCCAGAGCTATCCATAGACAAGCTGGTGAATTAAAGCTGCTTGGGCAACACAGACAGGGCTTGTCAAGCCCTTGTACAAGCAGAAATATCTGAGGATAATCTGAGCTGTTGACAGCTGAGGAAGGTGGACAATCAAGATGTCAGAACAATCTCGTGGGGACAAAAGGCCGGAGCATTGCAGACTGACACATGGGTGTATCAGCACTTTGGGCACAGTGTGTTTGCATGGTACCTGCACTGCTGGTGTCCCTGCAGAGCCCGGGGACACGGATGGCAGCAGGGAGGGCAGGCACCCAGCTGAGCCCAGCCACATGCTGCAGCCAAGATCAGAAACTCATCACACCAAGGTGCTGCCAGCAGATGCTCCTACCACCATCCCCTCCTTAGGCAGCAGCCCTCACTCTGGAAAACAGACATTTTCTTTAAATGAGAATTGGAGAAGACAGTTGGAGATAGGGAAGGTCCCACTGGGCCATACTTCAACAGAGAACCTGCAGTAATTACAGATTTAAGATGTCTGTATCTAGCACACCCCCACAGGCAGGGATGGATCTTTTAGTGCTTTAAAGGACATTTACACTGCAGAAATGAACCTGTTCTCAGTGAGAACAAAACCCCTCATCTTGGGGATGCTGAGCTCTGCAGTCAGGAGAGGGAGCTGTGCTGCTGTGGGATGGACATAGGGTCACTTCAGGGAGGGCTGCAATCCTGTTTCCAACCAGTTCTTGCAGCATAATGTTCTTTAAGTATTTCTTTAAAAAGATCTTAACTAATGCATCACTTTTTTTTTTTTTTTAAGTGTCTTCCCCTCTCTCTTTGGAAGTTTACAAATCCATAGCTATTCACAAAATTGGTGCAAGTTTATGAATAATTTCAGGTCCCCTGAAAATCATATTTTTAACTAGCTTGCTACCCCTGTCTCAGTGCTGCCCTGCTTGCACAAAGCCTCTGTGCAATATCCCAACATCCCTGAGAACCCACTGGCTCCCCCCATCCCACTTGTCATCTTTTCACCAAAATGCAAAATCCCAGCTCTGACCTTCCCACTTCCAGCTTCATTTCGAATCACACACACACAGGTTTTATTCTTTTAGTTGGGGTTTGAACACACCTTCAGAAACCCGAGACTTTTTTCCCAGCAAAACCTGTCCCAACAGCTTTACCACCCTGTGCAAGCCCAGATCAGTGTTCTGGGATTCACATGACAGCTAAATCCCTTCCCTGAAAACATGTCTGTACAGTCCATGGCCAGATAATTACATAACACCACGTCCAAGTTATGCTGATGGAGACCATCTCCATTTCTGTGCAAAAGCCCCGAGCATCGCTGGCAAAGCCTGGGCTGGCTGCCCCTGCTGCCAGCACAACGTGCCAAGCCCTCAGCCCAGCAGAGAACAGCAGCTTCTCAGGGCTCCCAGACACAGATTTGCAGAGAAAATCCTCTTACAGCACAATTGAGAGATATTTGGAGGGGTTTACCCTTCCTCTGTCTGCTACTTAGTGATTTCAGATGGCAAGACACAGTATGGCAATTAAACTCCAGGTAGCTTCAACTTTGCAGCTTCTGGCAGACCACAGGAAAAAGGTCCAAAGCAAAGCTCAAATTTAAGTGATACAAGAGCTATCAATTATACAAGCTTTTACCAATTCAGGTGTACCTAATAAACCATCTATTTTTGTAGGAGATTATGCTATATGAGACATTTAGCTGAAATATGAAGCCAACTATTTATAACTTTTCCCCATGAAAATGTCAGAAATAAAGATATTAAATGAAAACACGCTAAAGTTGTAAGTGCAAAGGACTCCTAGTCTGAATTCACCACAGAAAGCTACATTTCAAAAGAAGAGATTTCTTCACGGGGTTCCTCGGAACCAGCTGAGGAAGAAGAATGGGTGGTAGAAGCCCATTTCTCCCGACAGACAGCAGGCAGGGTGAGCACCGGGCAGGATGCCTGGCACCAGGACACAAGGCTCCCTGCTGAGAGATCTGCCAGCAGGTTTCTTCAGGGGTCACTTCAGATCTGTGAGGAGTGGTTCTATTAAATAGCAGCTTGCTTCCAGGGCTTCAGAAACAGAGAAACTTAAATTGCAGTGAGATGATCTATCTGAATCTCTCTGTGGTTTTCTTTGTGGCAGAGAAAACAATGCTTAAGGGTTGCATCCATTGGTTGTTTTGGCTCCTCATTTGGGTTCCCCTTTTGTTCTGAGCAATTTTAGAGGGATTCCCACCAGGCACCTCACCTGCTGCATCCAGGATAAATCTGTCTCCTTCCAGTAATGTTTCTGAAGGTTTCTCTGACTGGTGCACACTCTGAGTCACTGATTTATTGCAGATTTACTGCTTCACTTTTGCCTCCAGGATTATGGCAAGTGATTCCAGAAGCCTGTTCTATATTTGAAAACCATTCCAGCAGGCAGACTACCAGGTCAGTGCTCCTGACCTGCAAGATATCCTTTATGGCTGTGGAGCATTCCCAGCTGTTAGTACCAAACCTGTAAAAAAGTATAAACCAGAGCTGTTTGTTTTATAGCATTTCAGGGCACACCTTGATGGCCCCTTGTAAACAACAAGGACATAAACATTTTGATTGCAGCAGAGAGACAAGCCTCCCAACAGCCCCTCCTGAGAGGAGCAGGTGTTTGGTCCCAAAGAACCAGAAGGCTGGAGGACTTTTGGCATGGGGAGAGGTCGAGTGGGACTGGGAGAGGCAACAAAGACGGGTGAAATCAGCCAGGCACCTGTGGGGCCCCTGAGCGAGGCCAGCTGGGCTGGCCAACAGTGCACTCCCTGCATATTGCTGGACTAATCTCGTTGCTAGGAAATTCAGGGCTTGGGGAGATAAATTATCAATAGGTGCTGGAGACATTTGGTTGCAAAGTCCCTCCAGGCAGCCAGCTGGGGCCCTCAATCCCTACGAAGGATGTGGAGCTGCTGCAGAGGAGACAACATGATCAGAGGCTGGAGCACCTCTGCCATGGAGACAGACTGAGAGAGCTGGGGTTGTACAGCCTGGAGAAGGGAAGGCTCCAGAGAGACCTTAGAGCCCCTTCCAGTTCCTAAAGAGGGTCTGAGATAAGAGAGGTGGAGAAGAACTTTGGACAAGGGCCTGGAGTGACAAGATATGGGGGAATGGCTTCAAAGTGACAGAGGGAAGGGTTAGATTGGATGCCAGGAAGAAACTCCCCCTGTGAGGGTGGGGAGGCCTGGCGCTGGTTGCCCAGAGAAGCTGGGGATATCTCATCTCTGGAAGTGTTTAAGGCCAGGTTTGATGGGACTTTGAGTAAACTGCTCTAATGGAAGGTGTTGCTGCCCAAGGATGGGCTTTGAAACTAGAGGATCTTTAAAATCCCTTCCAATCCAAGCCATTCAAGGATTTTGTGGTGATTCTGTAGTTTTGTAAAATGGCTATATGGGTGTTGCTGGGTTATTGACCCATCCCCTTCCTCAGTCCTATTTTAGAACATATTCTGTTGTGCTGGCAAGGTCTGTGCTGGCAATCACAGCAGAGCTGCCTCCTACACCCCACAAAGCAGACACCAGTGCTCATCTCCCTTGGCAGGCTGCAAAAAAGCATTGGATGCTCCATTTTTGAGGCAAAATACCAAAGCTTTGGCTAACAGAATAGTCCCATATGTTTCTGAGTGCGCTGCCAAGGGAGGTTTTCTCAAAAACTTCTGGGGATGGGTTTTTGACAACATAATGCTGTCATGTATCCATCCTCCTCCTGAACTGCAGGCTGTCCATGCCCAATCTTGTGGTGATTCACATGCCGGCATCACAAACAGCCCTCCCAATAACATGTGCTTGGGTGACAGCCTTGCCCAGTATCAACCACAAAATGCTCAGAAGAATGGGCAGAGCCCAGCTCTGACAGCGGATTAGGTACTGCCAGGAGGCTGCATTTGGGGCTGCTCCTTACACAAATAAACAGTGATTGCCTTTAATGTTCACTGAAATACAAGCACCAGCTCGCACCAGGGCACTTTACATTTGCTGTCAGGTAAGAAGGTGAGCTGGGGCTCAACAGTCCCACCCTGGGCAAGCAGGCTGCCATAAACACCATCCTGTGCTTCCTAACCCAGCACAAGGATGTCATCTGTGCCCTGCACTGAGGGGGTCTTGGTGTAACTAGGGCTTGCAACAGCTGAAAACAGAGAGAAGATAAAGGCACCTGTGCCTTCCACAAAGGCCTCTTTGACCCCACCACCTTTGCATGTCAGTGAAGCACTGCCCATCCAGCAGGTATTTCCCAAAATATCTGCCCTTCCCAGACTAACAACACAGCAGGGATCAGCTTCATCCAAGGGCCACATGGCATTGCTGGAGGGCAGTTAAACATCCCTAGAAAATGTCCACCTTTAATTAAAAGCGACATAATTTCCCAGCTCCCTGTAATAATATCACTCCTCCACCTCCATGTATGTGCTGCATTTCTCATCCAAAGGAGAACACGAAAAATGCAGTCCTTGTCCAGCTGGTTTCTGCCTCAGCAGCAGCAGAGCTGTGCATGGAAGCAGCCTGCAAAGAGCCTTCAGCAGCTGCAGGGCTTCTCAGATGCTCCAGCCCAAATCCAAGGAAGTCTCCTCAAATAGTTCATTGTCTTCAGGCTTGTCATCTTTTGGCCTCTTATATCTTTGCTGCCCTGTTGCAGATTTTCCTTCAGTTCCCTGTCCTGGGCAGCCCTATTTGCTAGACCAGGCACTGCCCATCCCTAGGACACACTGAATCCTCATTGGGGTGCCCACCTGTGGCCACTGCAAGGATTTCTAAGTCAGTCTTGGCTCTGAGTCAGGTTTCCTAGGATGGACTGTTTATTGAGAATATTGTTATTTGTTATTGTAAGAGCTGTCAGTAAAGGAAAAAACCCAACTCATCCAGGTGAGTTTCAAGTCATGATACAAATGGACTGAGCCTTCCCTATGTAAAATAAACTTCAAACTAGGAGATAATCAGTAAAATAGCATCCTGACAAATCTGAGTATTAGGGAATCAGAGGAATATGAAAATTATATTTCTGTATTGAAAATGCTTAGTATTAGTTCTTTCACCAAGCAGGGGCCATGGGGACCTTCCAGGCTCACTGAGAGTGTGGGGATCAGACATCCAGCCCCTAAGAGAATGAACACTTTTATCATGTGCATTTCTGCTTCCCTTCTCAGTGCAGCACTCAAAGGCTGTTGGAACCACTCACGTGAGGGAAGGGGCAAAGGCGGTTCATCTGTGATGGTATTTGACCAGAGCCAGACTTTATTGTTTTAGCTGTGGGATTGCTTTTAAATTCCCACAGTTTTCCTGACCTAACACTGGGAAAGTGTCACATGCTCCACTTGCAAATGGGGATCTGCTCCAGCAGAGCTGCATCAATTCCTCTGCCATGAGCCTTTTCCCAGAGGGACAGAGGGATATCCACTACATTGTTTAAAGGAAGAGGAAATTTTTGGTGGAAATGGACGTAACAGAGCACAAGGAAGGTCACAGGGAAGCCTGGGAATTGGTAATTCTACCTCCTTTTGATTTCTTTTCCTTTGTTTCAGGATGAGAACAATTCACTTGGCCTGCTCTCATCCAGCTCCCCTGTTATGTCATATCCAGATTACTCAGTGGATGAGGTATTTGGAGCGTTACATCAGACAGATGATATTTGTTTATATAACTCGATCTTTTTCTCAGACTCTTGCTTCTCCAGCTCCCTGAAAAATATTTAAATTAATATTTAGATTTTCAGGAATGAGAACTTATATCAACCTGAGATGACAGTCATCTTCACTATAAATCAGTACAAGTGGTTGCTGCAGAGCCCCACACCATGGCCTGGGAACCTCTTATATTTCTTATAAACATCTGTTCACCAAACCTAGAATTATGCAGAGGAAGAAACCAGTTCTGGTGTAACACAATTCTGAAATTTCTCCCAGCCTTGAGATGGAGCATTGGCCCAAAAGGGGACCAGAAATCCACCATAAGATGCCAAAGGTTACAGTATTCACTGCAATGTCCGAGGCTCTGCTCTAAGTCCCTGATCAAATGCAGCTTTCTGCCTCTGCTTTTAGTGAAACTTTTCCAAAGGTCTTGCTTTCCACTCCAAGTAAAACAGAAGAAGGATTAAAAAGATTTTATTTTCAGAGGTGAAAACCTTCTTATTATTACGTGTTTGATCAGGTCAATATATGGCAGAGGTTGCATCCTGCATGCTTTAACGTGCTGCCCCAAGCCATCCCAGTTATACTCCAGCCAGCAAAAACAATGCCAGTTATTCACCCTCCTGAGAAATCTCTTGCTCAAGTTTCATGAAGGTGCAATATGGGCCATGAAGGATGTTTTTGCAAGTAGGGTACTTCAGGCAGTGTCCATCCCTGTAATTCATTCACATGAAATGCCACCCTTCCCTCTCACCGCTTATGTGCCCTACTGTTCATTATCACCCTAATTTCCCAGGTAGAGATTCTGTGACAAGAGCAGCATTTACAGGAAAGCTTCTCCAGCAACTTCAAAAGGAGTTTGGCGAACAGGTGCTGGAAAGGGCTCAGGGAAAACGTCAATTGCAACATCTGAGCTTGAAACCATTCTCTCATCACAGTGCCCAGGACTGGCTCTGCCTTCCTGGCTATGCTGACGCCATCCTTCCCAACCAGGAAAACTGCTGAGGAGTGGATACTCCATATATCCAGTTTCCCTTTCCTTGGATTTTCTACTTGCAGTGTCAGACCCTGCCAAACCTCTCCCACCTGCACTGTGCCAGTCCCAGGCAGGCACCCACACATGCCCTGTGAGGTCTGCCAGCCCTCGTGGGAGTGAGCCCACAGCATGTCCCACCCTCAGAGCTGTGCAGCAGCATCAGCTGTGAAGTCCCTCCAGCCCCGAGCCATGACATGTCAGCATCTGCCAGTGCTGCTTCTTTTCCTGGGCTGTGGTTTGATAACACAGTAAATCCACCCCTGGCATCCCAGCAACCAGATTAGAGAAGAAAAAAAAAAAAACAAAAACAAAAACTCAGCTGCACAGCATGAAGGATTCACATGGCATAAACTTTCCACCAATTCAGATTTGCTTAGAAACAACACTGCTACGTTAACTTTGTGTAACTTGACTCATCCATCTTTTTTTCAGCTACCATTGCAGCTTGGGAAGACAAAGATCTCGTCCCTCTCTGTGTCGCAATGTTCATCACACATTGTGTGTGTTCCTGTTCCTCCCAGCTGGACGAGGCCTGGCAGGCCCTGTGTCCCCGCTGGTCCCCAAGCAGGATGCCTGGATGAGGGATGGGATGAACCTGGCATGGACCAGGGTGCTTCCAGGGCACTGCAGCCACGGGGGCATCTGCACTCGGCATCCCACCACTTTGTCATTTGCTTGGTTTTGCTAGATCTTAATGTTTAAGATGAAAAGTCCATTTATTACCCCAGGAAAATACCAAAGATTTTTTTTTCTGGCATAGAAATTCCCTGGCTTTTTCAGTAGAAAGATCTACTGGCTGGTTTATTAGCTTTGAAAGCTCTCTGTGCCTCTGAGACCTCTGCTGACTCTGAGTTACCGTAATGCTGGATAACTCGAGTATTAATGCCAAGTTGCAAATGAGGCTTGCTCCACTGGGCTAGCTCTCGAAAAGAATGAATGTTTTAGATCTAAAACTGCCTGTGGTCTCATAAAAAAAAACACAGCTCTCCTGATTTTCTATTTATTTGCCATTACAGGAATGATTCCATCCTGCCCTTTGCCTGTCCTCTGGTTAAAGTTTGCCTCTCTGGCAAAAGCTTCAGTGGGTTACAAAAGCACAGCTCAGATTTGGAAACTTACCCAGTACAAAATCCCTAAATCCACACTTCGTCATCAGCAGTAACTTTCCATGCCCACAGCTCCTGGTGAGCTTCACTCCCAGGTTGCATTGGCAGCTCTCCCATTGAGCAGAGCCCCCCTGGGCTGGCCCTGCTCTAAAGCTGTGCCTAACCCTGCTGTACCCCGGAGAGAGCTGGGCTGTGCTCCAGCACCCCTGGCACAACCCACAGCCCCCTGCAGCAGCCTCCCCATCCCTAAAGGAGGCTCCTGCCCTTATTTTCCCAGCCCCTTCACTTCCAGTGAGACTGAGAAATGGGAATTCACCTGCGGGGTAAATATCTTAAGTAAATAGCCCTGTCACCTTCCAGAGTGGTTTTCCCAGCTGCCAGGGATGCTGGTTGTGGAGCAGGGCCACGCTGCCCGTGCATGGCTGCTGCCTGGCTCAGGATTCCCTTCCTTTCCTTGTCTGCAGCTTGCTGCAGTGTAGACATAAAACAAAGCAGAACTGTTGACAGTGCTTCCAAGAAATGAACGCAACCAGAAAAAATTGGCCTGGAAAACAAAACCCATTCTGCTTTCTTTGCAGAAATTTCATGAGGGCTGCCTGCTCTGCTCCTGTAAATCAATCTACTTGTATGTCCTTCTTCCTAAGCCAAGCTGTGTAATGTGGGTGCCCATATGGAGGAGGAGGGCACATTCATACAGAGGCAGAACACCTATGAGGTGTTTTTCTTCTCATGCCAGAGCAGAATCTCTCAGAATCTCTCTGTGCTGCACATCAAACAGCCCAGGTTTTGTCCTGGCCCTAGGGGCTTGTCCCCAGGAATGTCAAAGGAAACTCTTCCTGGACAGAGGATCCGTGCAGCTTTCCAGGCTCTGGCAGAAGGCAGGAGCCAGCCAACAATAGCAACAACATTTGTGCTCTTTTTTCTTCCTCCCCACTTAGCTGCTCTCTAGCCAGGAGCTTTCTTCCACCTTCATGGCTTGTATAAGAGCCCTGGAGGTCAGATATTTCCCCTGGAGCCTCCAGGGTTTGTTCCACCTTGAAACCTCTTCTGCTAGAAGACTCTCCCACACCATCCACTCCCCAAGTGTCCCCAGTTGCAAGCAGCTTAGCCTGACCCCAGGAGCTGTCAGTCAGCAGTGATGTGCTGGCTGCTGGCCTGCCCACAAATATCTATTTCACAAATAAAGCAGGTTAATTTAAACCACTACATCTGCAACAGCCTGACAGCTCCCTAAGGGCCCTTGTAAAGCTAAGGCTTGGGCAATCATTGGACTTGCAATGTATCATAATGCTCTGTAGACCTTTTAAATAGAGTGGTCTGGTCAAGATGTGGCTGGATTTAATCCTGTGCTCAAAGACAGAAGTGCTGCCACAATCAAAGGCTGATTGTTCAGCCTTCAGCTGAAGAATCAAAGGAGCTCCCAAGACTATTTTACTGAAATTATTTCAATTCAGGTGATAGATAAAAGGTGGCTCCTTTCAAACAGAGGCCACCCTTCCCTTCATTTGAGAAGCAAAAGCTCTCAACGAACGCTCTCTGACGTCTCACAAGATCTTCACCAAAGCAAAAAGCAGAAGCAATAATTTTGCATTTTTATTGCATAATAAATATACCTGTGTTCAAACTTGTACACTCGGTTCTGCCACACCCACAGGTGAGTTTAAAATACATCATCCATTACCTCAAGGACTCACAAACACAATAAAATCAGAAAACCACAATTCTGTTTTTTGTCTTCTTGGTAAACTTCAAATCTTCATTTGGGTTCTGAAGGCATAATTTTCCATTGTTCCTGGCAAGTACCAGCAGGTCTCAGGAGCTTGTTCTGCAAGGATGCAACTGGGGACCAAAGGAGGCTGAGGAGCCCTGAAGAAGAGAAAATGAGTCCCTGACATGAAGCCCTTGTTGTGGTGGGGTGAGCATCACATCTTAGCTATAGCCAGAGCTCTGTGTGAAAAATCCAATGCACTCTATCCAAACTGAGCTGAGCAGGGAGTTGCTTGAGGCTGCCCTGATGGACCTGCTCTGGTCACTGTGGCTGTGGGAGTTTCCCAGTGGGCAGCAGGGAGGGGACACTAGGTGACTGGCAGGGGACAGGACAGAGGCAGAGTGGTCTCAGGTGTTAAACACCCAGCTGGCTCACCAGGGTAAGCTCCGGGCTGGCCTGAGCAGCAGCAGTGCAGATGGGGGTGAAGCATTTGCGGTGTCACCTGACGGAGCTGCGTCACCATCGCACCCAGAGCGTGGCTGTGCAGAGGCCCAGGAGGAGGCTGGTTTTATTCCTGGCCCTGTCACATGCTGCAGGTCAAGGTTACAATGCTTGGGTGAATTGCACTCCTAACAAAGCTGGTATCTGTTGACTCTCACAGCTGATTGTTTTGGAACAATAATTCATAGTTGCCTCCCTGGATACAGAGAACTGAACGACAACTTGGATTAGAAGCACACAGCCTTCCCTGAGGACCTGCAGCTGATGACTAAACCACCAATTCTGCTACTGAGATCCCCTACTTTGACATCCCTTGGGGGCATAATGTGGGATATTTTCTAAGCCTCAAGCATGGAAAAACACTTCCCTTTCCGGTCCTGCATGGGGTAGGCAATTAGCTCTTCCCTCCTGGGCAGGAGAGGAGGTTATTTCAAACAGACACACCAGCTCCCCTCACTGAGGCTCAGGCTGCTGACCCAGATAGGAGCTCTCCCGTGCAGGGCAAATTAGTTCAGCATAATGCAACATGGAATGCAGGAATGATCAGCATGAACACTGTGACTTTGATCTCGGTGATGGGAAGGGCAGCATTTCACTTGATGCCAATCTTGTGACCTTATTCCCAGCACACGCCAGTGCCCCTTGTTTTTTTAAAATGCTCTTTGGCTTTTGTTCTCCTTCTCGTTTGCTTTTGAGACACAAAGATGTAGCCAAAACCAGCATTTTCAGAGAGGTGAGCATTGATCACTGAACTTTTTTTAGCAAAGGTTAGCTGCAGAAGATCACAGAACCACATTATCCCTCCTTTGGAATGTCCACATTGCCAGGATAACAGAATCAGGGGAAAGTACCAGCTCAGGTAGAGTAATGCTGCCAAAGAGAGCCCTGGGGGCATTGCCACCCCTCTGGCCAGTGAGCAAGGACACAGACCAGGAAACTCATTCTCTCTACTCTTCTGTGTTCCCAAAATACTGAGGGCATCTCAGTCTCAGCCTGCAGAGAAAAGTGAGTATTGATATTTTGACACATTGAACCAGACTCCTCTCAGAGCTGTGCAGTGAAAACAAGCCAAAACCACCAAACCCAGAGGCAATAGATAAACTGCAATAGGGATAATTCAACTAGTTAAGAAAATACTCTACAGTTCTCAGCAACAAAGGTGCAAGAATGTAGAATGGGGCAATCAAATGTTGCTAGTGCAATCTCTGTCCTGGAAATAGTCAAAGCTTTCCCCAACAAGGCACTGAGCAGTCAGGTCTAACTAAGCAACTTCTAACTTTATTGGGGTTGGAGCAGAGGCCTTCAAATGTCCCTTCTGTCTTAACTGACTTACTGGTCTAGGCTGTGATCTGGGGTTATTTTGCAGACCGGAAGAGAGAGCAGGTGAACAGGAAAGAGATCTAAGATCCCCCAGGCAAGAACAAGCTTGGAAAATAACCTGGTTTGGCACTCAGCCTCACAAGAGACAGGCATGTCACTTCACAAGGGTTCCTCATCCTACTGGAGAGACAAAGATACATAGAGAGAAAATTCACAGTAGGGTCCTCCTAGGGAACAGAGGGATGAAGGATTTAGTAGGCACAAACCATGCCCTCACCAGGAAGATGATGGTGATGAACAGTTCATTAGGTCTTTTCTAGGTCAGAGATTCAGAGTTAAAACAAACAAGGTAAGTCTGAAATCACTTTATTGGAAGGTTTCATACAAGAGTAGTCAGTAAGAAAAATGATTCAAGTGTGATACAGTAACTTCACAGACAAGCCCCTCCCACATCTCAACTCCAGGCCAATTCATTTATAGATGACTCGTCCCACTCAATTTTTCCGGGCCTTTTGACATCAGCGAGTTTCAGTGCAGCACAGGGAGCAGAGTCTGTATTTACACCAAATTAAATTAGCTGTGACTGAAATTTTTCCTGTGAGAGGTATGAAAGCCCCTGTAGATCTGTTGAGAATGCTGCTTACCACATAAGGCATCATTGCCCTCTACCCCAGCTCATTCAGAACAGACTGAAAGACTGTAACAAAATATTCTGCCAATAAAAATCTTTTAGAAAAACAGTATAAAAAGTTTATATATATATATATAGCATAAAGCTAACAAAAAGTGACTGTGCCGTTTTCCCTCTTATACAAATAATATTATTTAAAAAAATACATTAGTAATTCACCCAGTATATAACATATTGCACCTTTCCAGAATCCTCTGTGCAGCAGAAGCACCATACAGTATGTGGCCAGTTCCAAGATGGACCTGTAGCTCCCCTTCAGTTTTGCTTGTCTCTACAGCAGCTGCCAGGAGTTTGGCTATCACAGATTTAGGATTTAGAGAGTAGGAAGCTGCAAGATAGCAAACCAAGTATTTGCAAATCAGTACCATTTCTCCTCAGGAAGGAGAAGAACCCATCACAGGAATCTCTTGATTTTTTAAAAGAGTCATATATTACTTGTGCTGGTGTCAGTGAGACAATACAGTTTTGAGTGTTTGTATGTCAGTTCTTACTTGCAGAGTATCCTTCCATGTGCCAAAGAGGTACCTGCAGCACCTGGCAGTGATTTCTGGCCTAACAAGAATATACAGCCAAACCACAGGAGTAAATAAAACCAGGTCAGTTTACTTTGTTTCATGACAAAACACTGTAAGACACCAACAGATAGTGCTGTGGGCCTGCTATCTGAAAATAATTAACATTGATTCCTCAATCCAATTTTCAGTCACCTGGAGGGTTTTAGCTAGAAGAGCAATTCCTTGCCCCTTGTTTTTCCAGGCACAAGCTTCAGTTCCAGTAACCATGCACAGCTATGCAGAAAAGGAGCTGAATTCCCAGGCACTGAAGATACTGCTGTGTGTGGAACCCACCCTGTATTTGGTTACTTAATCTTCTCAAATAACTTGGCAAGAACTTACTATGTCTCCATATAACCTTGAAGAATACCAGAAATGGCCTTTAGATTTGAGGATATACAAATCAGATGATTTGATGGAAAGAGCACTAACCCATCCTAGTACAGGTAGTACAGGGATGGGGTTTTTTGTTAGGGGGGATTTTTGTTGGCTTTCTTTAACAGAGAGCTGGCAACAGCCAGAGCCCCTCCCTGCACAAAGCGTACAAAGTTATCTCCTGCTAGAGGTCCCAGAGCATAGAGCCCTTTCTCCTGAGTGCATTCATAGGTGAATGGATCAACATCTATGGGATTCCTCTTTGGATTGACTGGCTGGTCACTGTCCAATGCCAAGTCAATGCCATCATTTGGCAGAAAGGAGAGGTTGGGGTTTGAGCCAGTTAGAACAAGAGCCATGGAAATTTTATAAGCTTTCTGACAGCCATTCTTGTCTTGAAAGATGCATTTCTTGTCCTTGCCAAAGGAGAGCACGTGATGCTCAGGGAGGCTGATGTAGTGCTCATAGGGCCCAGCACAGGCAGCTGTCTGTTCTTTCATCATCTGATGGACTTTGTGGTATTCAGGGTACATTGTTTTGGGGAGCTGGTTAAAAATAAGGCCCGGATCAGTGACTCGTCTCCGAAAAACGTGGATTACTGGAATGTTGCAATGGTGAGCAAAGAGAATCGCATCAGCAGCTGTCAGACCAGCACCTACAATCAAGACTGGATCTGTCATGATGCCAACACTGTTGTTCTTCACTGCTTCTTCTAGGGCAGACAGCTGGTGGTGGACATAGGAAAGGTTTTCTCCCTTGACCCCGAGCCAGGTAGGATTGTCATATGTTCCCGTAGCCAAGACCACATTCTCTGCATAGATGGAGAAGGGCTCTTTATCACCTTCCACAGTTTTGAAAAATCCATCCACCTGAAAGACCTCTGCACTTTTTTCATTCGAGTTCCAGAGTGAGTCATTATCCTCCTGAAGATCTTTCTGGGTGTGGTTGGAGATGCTCTCTGCACTCACTTTCCTCACAGAGGTCACAACAGTGCCACATCTGAAATTATTCTGCAGTCCTTTCTTCATCACATAGTGTTGGTAATATTGAGCAATGTCCTCTGCTGTGGCTCTATTGTTTCTGAGGCCTCTGTAATAAAGGACAAACAAAGGTCAAGCAGCAGTTAAATAAGAGACTGGAATATGTCCCCTCTTGCACCGAATATATCCTAGAGCCATCTATCCTGGCACTACCAGAGAAGACTGATCTAGTTTCTGACTTTAGCAAAGTTATTCCTGACATATAGAGCTAACAGTCAGGTCCAGAAGCTGTTGGACAGAGGCAGCTTTCCCCTGCGTTAATCCCAACCCCAAGAACATGGTTGGTTATTTAAGCCTTCTTCCAATATCTTGCTTCCATTCCATTTTTAACACCTGGACTTCTTAAGATTAATTGTGACACAAGTCAGGAGAAGCAGCACCTCAGAGAATGCACAGTATCAGAACTGATGCTGCCTGCCATCAGCAGGAGCAGCAGCAGCAGAAGCCAGGTGACCATGCTTTCAAGCTTGACTCAGAACTCATGGTCACGGATTCATCTCCCCAGTGGCTGTGGAGAAGGACACATTCCAAGTAGCACTGCAACTTTATCTGAATCACTCAATATAGAATGGACTGGTTTTGGGGTGCAGGAGGGTGTCCTTTCTCTCACTAAAATAATCCAATTACAGATGGGTAGCTACATTCAAGAAGTCCATTCCAGGTTCTCTAAAAATCTCCAGATGTTTGCAAATGATCACACATGGATATCTCACCTTCTCTTTTGCTTTAACCATTCTTTGAAAGGGAGGTCTGGGAGTCCCATCCATTCTCCTCTGCTCAGGGTAACCATAGAGCCCTCTATGGACTGGAACAAGAAGCAGTGCAAAATGACTTTAATTTTTGAATGTAAAAAGGGAAAGGCAACTTTTCCATGTTTCAATATGGCACAGATGATGAAATTGGTAATTTCCTCTGATCTGCTGTCATGGATTAAACCATCCATGTTCTCCAAAAAGCACAAGAGATGGGGAATATAAAGGCTTGTTTTCCTTTTAAACTTTCACTTGTCTATATATATATATATATATATATATATATATATATATAAATATATATAAATAAAAGATGTAACACAGCTGACTGGCATTTTAGAGGAGCTTTTCTCTCTCCAGTCAGCACATTTGGCTATTACACAACACACAGACCCCAGCTGGCTCCAATTCACTTACGTGCCAGGCACCTCCAGGGGCATTTCTGCCAAGGACCAGGTGGGGGATGGCTCTGTCAGGCTCATGCCACCAGGTGAGAACAGATTCTGCTGTCCCACCAAAGTCTGTGTCTGGACGCTGCAGAGTATCAAACAGAAGAGCCACAGGGCTGTGGGATCGTCCCTCCAAGCCTTCAGACAGATACTCCAGATCCTAGAGAGAGAAGGAGCAGATGCTCAGAGTGCATGTAGTGCCAGGCAGCAGACGGCTCGTTACTCCAGCATCTCTGATCAGTGGGCTTGGTGTGTTTGGGCAGCTCATTTACAGGCACACAGACCTGTTCTTGCCCAAGGGCTGCCTCGAGGATCTTAGCAGCAATGCTGGCATTTCATACATGGGAGATCTGGATTACAAAGCAAAATTTGCTTAAGGCTCATTCTGTCTGTGTAGTTTGAAAATCCAAACAAGGTAATCACTTATGAGACACCCCTAGGATGCTTTACTGGGATGTCATACTGTTTCTCTTTACACAAACCTGGTCCAAAACAGAGACTTCTGGTGCCTCTTCCAGTTTTCTCTGAAGAATAGGATTAGGATGAAGAGAGTGTCTTTTGAAGTAAGGGGTGTAACCTGACAGCAAATATGAGAGACAGATTCCTGAAGGTCCATTCCCTGAAAAAAAACAATTGAGAAGAGTTTATACTTCTGGAAATAGAGCAGTTGTTTGAGAAGATGCAGACCAATTCAAAAGATATGACACTGCTATGGACACCAGTGCAGAGCAGTTCACTGTGCACAGATCCAGAAAAGATGGTGACTATTGAAGTGAAGAAGAACCAGTTCTTCTCAGCGAGAAATTTGCTCTCTTAAGGGATATTTGGCAATACAGCTTTGACTAATTGGTCTTGAGGACACTTTCAAATGGGAACCAGCCCTACTGTGGTACTGCAGTGTGTTAAGGAAAAAGTCTCTCTGCCATGCCAAGACAAGCCCTCAGAACACAGCACTTTGAACAGGTTGCTGGATGGCTGAACTCCTTTGCTGACCACCCAACAGCCAGTGGAAAAACTAGATAAATGTGACTCCAAAGCACAGTGACAGTAGCCTGTGGAAAGTTTGCACATGGCTGTTCTCCATGTTTAATATTTTACAGTGCCTGCATAACTGTCAGCCTGTCTGGCTGCCCAGGCTTTGCCGCTGTGTGACCAAAACCCATGACAGTGCAGTGACAAAGAGGGGAGGAGAACCAGTGACAGCAGCCTGTTGACACAGTGCCAGTGCTCAAGGGTGACTGCAGCAAAGGCTGATCCTTGAGGATCCCAGAAGAGAGAGGTCATGGCTGTAAAGCCAACAGGGAGCTATGTGAAGGGCAGTCCATGTCACAGCTGGGGACAAAGGCTGCTGGGCTGAGCACGGACCAGCAGCTGCAGTGTTTGGAATATTCCATGTGCAGGAAAGTTAGCCAAAACCAACAGACACTAAAAACAAACTAAACTGCAGCTATAGTAAAGTACAACAAATTTCATGTTACTACTTTGCTTTAGGAAATACAAGGGGGTACCTAAGCCAAACTTTGCCACCTGAGTGCACAACACTCAGCAACCACACACAGAAGATTTATTCTGAACCATGTCTAAGTTTGATATGGATGGTCACAAGAACATCTGGGGCTCAAGACATTTGAAAATGCAATTTCTTCCATGAGGCTGCCAGCACAGCTGAGGCAGCACACAGCCCTCGTGGAGCAGGGCCTGGGGAAGTAGCTGGAGCCTTCATGCAATGTTGTCCAGCTGCAGTGAAACAGCTGGGCTGCTTCAGTCCAACAGCCTCCTCAGCGTGCATCTCTTCACACTGCTGCTTCTGATGTGTGCTCCTCACACTTCTGGTGGCTTCTCCACCCTGGGACCCAGTACAGGTGCACTAGGGAGGTACCAAAATATCCTCCTTCCCACCTAGAGACTTGTACAACTGAGCAGCACACAGCCATTCTCAGACAAGAACTTGCTGGTAGTAGTGTCCTTGTCAAACTTGCTGTCAGCAAGGATTAGGGGTGATTTATGCAGTGCTCTAACTTTGGAGCAGCTCCCTTGGGTGCTCTGAAATCGATGCCAGATAAGGAGGGAAGCCAGCTCTGCAAGGCATGAAACACATGCTCAGATGAGCAAGGCCAACACCTCCACAGGTCATGGTTGGTCAGAGGGGAAGGCTCTGACATCATTACTTTGCTCCAAGAATCACCTTACACTGCAAGCTCCCTCTTGCAAGGGAGGCAAGACAGTTACTATATAACCTATTCTTTTTAACTGGTAGAAAGCAGCATTTTATAAGTCTATTAAATCTGTACAAAATCAGTGTAGCTCACTCATGTTTTAAAATAAATCTGTGAAAAATTAAAGAAAACTTAACAGCATCTGGAGTACTTTCTAAACAGACATAATGGTGAAAAATCTCACACAAACCTACTTTCAATTCAAGCACTACAGATAATCCCAGCAAGGTGGTTACCTATCTGCACTGAAAAGGTTTCATTCTTTCTAAATATCTAACAGAGAAAAAGCAGGCTCAGATGCTCAAAAGGTTACCAATTTCACCATTAAAAATAGGTATGTGTTTTAATTTTTAAAATATCTTGTTCCTTACTACTCAGGACTCTTAGAGGTCTCATAGTATTATAGGATGTCTGGCTGTCTGGGAAAGTAGTCAGGCACTTCTTGTTTGAGTGAGAACATGTGGAGGTGGAACAGAAGTTAAAGATAGCAAGTCCAAAGCAACAACAGCCCCAGAGAACACTGCAGTGCTGGCAGGAGAAGGCTTACCTATGATCACAACAGGCAGTGTCTTGAGCCCACTCCTGTTGGAGGGTCTGGTCACTAATGGATACATCTTCCCATCTGGAAGCATTTATGCTCTGGAATCTACCTGCTGAAACAAATATGTTTGATTTTTTTCTTTTTTTTTGACAAAAAACCACAAGCAAACAAACAAGAAAACCCCCCCAAGATTTTCTCCAGCCCACAAACTCAGGCTAATGTAAAGTATTATTATTACCCTTGCATTGCAGACTGTCACATTACACTTCCACACCCAGGACAGATCTCCTTATCTTTTTCTCCTCCTGACCCCAAAATTAAAGGATGATCCTCTGATTATGCACCACAAAAGGGGGATAAGACAGTTATCTTTCTTTTTCAGGCATGAATTCCAGTTACTCCAGGACAGCTGGCAACTTTAGTAACCCTCTGGCTACATTAAATAAAGTGTTGCAGCTTGTTAATAACAACTTCACTTCTGACCATACTCTGTAGAAAATGGTATCATTATCACAAACACTTTTTAAAGTAACTTGTGCATTTACTGATAAGTGAAGTAAACCTGACTCAAGACTTCTGCCCAAAGGCTGGGAATCTCCTGGCTGCATTTTCAAATAGGTACCATTCTACCACTACAGGGTTTTTTGAGAAGTGCTAGTTTAGTTCTGGAACCTTTTTTCTTAATTTTCCAGAAAATGGAGAGTTCTAGGTCTGAACAAATAAATAACAAGTCTTTGAACAAAATATGCATCATAATTATCTTAGAGACTAAGGTGTCAGTAGAGTGGAATCTACAAAACTAATCATTATGCAAACATCCAATGAACAGAATAGTTTTGCCATTCCTGCAGGAATCCTACCACATCAAATGACTTTAGTTTTTCCATGGAATTCAACTCTACTGTCACTAACCTAGAGAAGTTATTTTTACCACAATAAACATGATATTTCTGAAATTCAGCATAAGCTTTTAAGTTATTCTACAGAAAATATTTTCTTTTATAAAAACCTTATAGTCTTTTTGGAAAGCTAAGCAAAAATCCATGGAATGGCATGACTTTGTCCAGTAGGGCATGCATTCCACACCCTTTCCAAATGCAGAAAGATCTTTGGCAAGTGCACTACACCCTTCCATAAGGCCTGGCACATCACTGCCTTTGACACAGGTATTGCAGCAGATGTCTTCCTAGCAGTGTAATGCCCTCTTTAAGGCTGACATTTACGTCACAGCAGCTCCAGCAAAGCGTAGGATGCTGGTGACTGAATGGGCAGCCAGGACACCACCAGCGAGTTCACAATTCACAAGTTCCAGGCTTCAGCAGGAGTGCTGTGAGTGCATTTGCTTGCAGGGATGTGACAGTTCTCATACACACCACTGTACAGTCATGGCTGGGCTCAACAGCTCAATTCCAAGGCGACTGGGTTCATCACATAAGATGCATTCAAAACTAGCAGCCTTGTCCAAATTTTTGGATCACAGTTTAGTGACACTTATTAGTTGCCTGTTACCACTTAACTAAGCATTAGTCTAAGACTCTTCTGCATTTTACCTGACAGGGCATGAACTACTTAAAAGACATTATAGTTGTGCTTTCTAATTTAAATAATCTGAAGCATCAAGCTTTGAAGAGAGTTGGATCTCAACAAAACTTATGTTCCCAATTTAACTGAGACTCAAAGGTAGTTGTATTCACTACAGAAGATGAACTCCCCTTAAGGCATCTCCACAGCCCTGGATGCTGTGGGAGCACAGCCCAACCACCCAAGGATCTCCCTAGCCTTTTGGGTAGATTCTGCCACATTAACTAAAACCTGCAACACCTTCAGCAGACTGTGGTGTAAGTTTACCCGCAAATAATTCCTTCCCACAAAGCTCCAGAGCTGCAATTAGTAGGATTCAGCACCAGCAGCTGGGACTGCCAGAGACACGAAAGGAACAGGACACTGGTGTGACCAGTCAGGTACTCCCCTCAAACCAGTAAACTGCAGTATCTAGCTGCAGGTCAGCAGAAGTTTCTTCTCCATTATAACAAATAACCCCCTCTCCATCACTGTATTACGCAAGAAGAGAAGTGCTTATTAATTTTTCCTAACACAAAGTACACATCTTATTTCTCTGAAACTACTGGGAGCCTGGAAGAGGAAAGCAAGATCTCTGGAAGCAATCTTCCAGGTTTCTG
This sequence comes from Anomalospiza imberbis, assembly GCF_031753505.1. Lineage (NCBI taxonomy): Eukaryota > Metazoa > Chordata > Aves > Passeriformes > Viduidae > Anomalospiza > Anomalospiza imberbis. The sequence continues at coordinate 12,377,302 of NC_089692.1, read as the reverse complement.
CTCCACATCTCCTGCAGCAGCATGCATGGGAAAGCTGCATGCACATCTGTGGGATTTTTGCTGGAAGCAGGGGCTGCTGAACCAGCCCAGCAGAGCACATGGCAGCAGTTGCAGGGCAGCAGCAGAGCCAGCAAGCCTGTCTGTAAGGCGTGAGCACAGCGTCATGCTGCTGGGTGCCAGCATTTTTCTGGGGGAGCCTGAAGGGGACAAAAAAGGCACAAGCCAGGAGAAGACAGGCTGGCAGTGCTGTTTACTTTAGAGGAAGGTTGCCTTGGCTCCTGGCCATTGCACCGTGCCACCCCTCTCCACCCTGATAAAGCACAGAGCCAGCAGCCGCACGCTTACTGATAACTCCCTGCTGCCACCCTCCCCCTCCTTTCTGCACCTTTTGACACACGAAAGAGGAGCATTTTCTGCAATTAAACTCAACTTTAATAGCTAAAGGAGCACAATTGTTAGTCTGATGATATTACTGGATCTGTACACATATCTGACCACTTTTAACCATGAATTTATTCAGTACCTGGGTTCACAAAACCCCTAATGACATTTTGGTGCTACACATTTTGTTTCCTGAAGATTTGACCCTGAAAATTCTATCAACACAAGATTAACCATCCTAGCACCTCTCTACAAATGGAAGAAGTCCCTTTCACATCCTATAGCTGCCATCTCTGTAATTCATAGCTATTATTTCTTACTTTTAAGTAGAAAGTGAATCAGGCGCTGAATCTGTTTATAGCTATTCCCATCCTGTAGGCTAAAGGTTTGACTTTTGGGGGTAAAGCTCAGAGCATCTCAGGCATTTTAGTTTCAGGCCAAACATTCACCTTTCCTGCCAATTAGATGTTAAGGTGAATTATTTTACTTTTTTTCCGCAGTCTTAGACTCCAATACCTCAAAACCTGGGCCGCTCATACAGTGTAGCAGAGGAAAGCCTGTTCTTGCAGAGGCCTTTGGAAAGCAATAGGACATTGCAATTCATTGCCAATCTATACTGAACTAGTTAGCACCAGGAAAAAGCCTGAGATAGCAAGAAACTTAAGACTGCTCTTCTCACCCTCCTTTTATGTAGTGTAGGCTGCTGGGCACTCACACTTAGTCAGCTTAGTGACACTGAGTTTGGCTCCTGCTTTGAGCTTCCTACTTTAAATGAATGTCCCTTTCCTTCTCCTCATTTGGGAGAATGCAGCAAGTTTCACAACTTGGCTTCTTGCTGCTTCCAAAGCATTCCAGTGTCTGTGTGATGTTACATAATTGTTTCTGGCTGAAAAGCTTCCAGCTCACTCTGGGCCAAACTCTGCATACCTTCCTGACACAGCCTGGTGTCCAGAGGGACTATAACTCACAAACTCAGTCAGGGTGGCTCTTACTAGTTCCAGGCTGTAAGCCTAAAACAGGTTTTAAGTGAGCAAATGAAAAAGCAAAGATACATTTAGCAAGACAAGGACACTCTGTGAGCCTTGGAGAAATAAAAAGCCAGGTTACATCAGCCATGTGCAGACAGCTCTCCCTGTAACAGCCATGAGGTTTTGCTAAAGTAAGACTCACCAAGTGTGGCCTGAACAGCACATGGGAGACCTCAAAAGAGCAATGCATTTGGGGTATTAACACTGGGGGAAATTAAAAGAGGTACCACAACACTCAGTTTTAAAGAACAATTCCAACAGAGATGCAACAATGTTTTTCTTCAGCTTAATTTCCTCATCAACTCACTTGTTTCACCAGTTTAATATTTAATTAATTAGTACTTAAAAAAAAAAAAAAAAAAGCAGAGATCTTGACAGCTTTTACATGTTATACTTCTCTATAAGTTTCAGAAGCTGTTCTCTCCTTACATTATCACTCTTACATGTCAGGCCAGTGCCCCCCCATCAAAACACAGTTAAACTATGTGGAAAAAATTCAACTTTGTGGTATGTAATAACACCTTTCTAAAAACACCCTGTTGATACTCAGAAACTGATGTTAGGGTATACCAGACAGAGCTCTCTGTACTCATTTGGAGCCTTCTTACCTTTAGCAGCAGGTCTGATGAGAGATGGGATCTTTATGAAAGTGATTGTACAGTCAGGAGAGCCAACCACACTACAAGTCTGGAATCCTCTCTCTGCTCTAAGACAGCTGTTTAAATATAGTAGGCAACCAGCAGCAAGAGAGGAGAGGAGGAGCCAAAATGACTGGAGGTGGAGCAAGGAAAATACCAATAAGCATGAGTCAGCAGGAATATTTCCCTTCTCAGCTCCTGAATGAATGTAGAGAAACTTCCTTCGTAATGTTCAGCTGACTAATGTGACTACAGCAAAAGCAGGCTTACAGAACCCATGTCTGTCAGAAGTCCTGCACTGAACAAATATTTCCATTTTTAACCCTCAGGACAACACAGATTTGTAGTGGGTCTGAAAATACTGATTTCGGTTTGTATTTCTTTTTCTTCAGTGAGATAAAGTGTTATAAGCCATTTACACAATAGCAGTAAAATGAGTCAAACTGCTTGCATAAAACTCAGAACCCACCAGGGGTTTCATCCAAGGTATCTTACTCAATACAGGGAGTAATTGATCTGGTTTGCTAAATTTAAAATGCCCTTCACAAATGAAATACCTTTATCCCAAAGTGTTCTGTTCAAGCACTAAATGAAGCACACGTTTATCTCTGAGGCCATCTGTTTGGAAACCACAATTTCCAGGAAATCAGACTGCTGATACACAGTTAAAATGCATACTTTCATTCATGTGATCTAAAAGATAAAAGCAGTTCATGAGAAGGATTTCTCTGCTCTCATGACTCCCATCAGAGCAGAATACTTAATATAAAACTCTGTTTTAATTCCACCAGAATGAGTTGTTTTAATAAATGTGAAGCAATCGTTTCACTCAAAGTTTAGTTACCAGTCAATCCTTCGAAAAATCTGACTCAGTAAATGCTGTCAGACTGAAGTGGGGGGGTGGGGAGAGGGGTAAGGACTCTTTCAAGTTTCCTGGGCCTTTATCCAAGGTAGCATTTGCACAGAGCTCTTAAATAACTCCTACTGATTTTTTGACAGCAAAGGCTTTTATATGCGTTATTCAGATATGTATTGGCATGTAACCAATGTGTCCATGTCAGCCATGGAAAAATTAAGCTTTCAGAGAAAATAAGGCATTTGTTTGTTTAGGTGATTCAAGACTGCCCTGTTACTAGGTTTTTCAAATCTGTCTTCAATATACTTCAGTGTTGCATGTCAAACATTGTAGAACAAAGATGTTCAAGTCCATACTTGCTGATACCATAGATACAAGACAAAACTATGTATAATGCTTTAGCTGGCTTTGTACTAAGGAAAATAGGGAATACTTCTTATGTGTGCAAATCAGCAGAATTAAAGTTGCCCTCTCTGTAAAAGATAGGTTATCTTGTCCATTTCCTGCTAGAATTTACAAACTAGAATCTCTATTACCTTTGCAAATAAAGCCACAATGGCTTTCCAAAGCCACAAGCTCTATCATAGTTTTGTGCACAGTACAATCCTTTACAGGAAAACATTCATGTACAGTAACCCACTGCCCTTTATTTGCTTGTACAATAAGACCATTGAACATAGCAATTTTGGGGCTTCTTTCTATTGATACCCCAAGAAACACATCACACAGAACAGACACTTATCAAAGTAACTGTTTCTCCTTGTGTACCTTGACCGCAAAAAAATTATTGAGCCCAACACTTTGAATAAACTTTCCAGAAGAAGAAGTGATTGAGCAATCTGTAGTTGGCCTTGCAGCCAGCCCTTGACCTACAAACTCATGCAATTCACTTCTATTTTTTTCCCGAAATGACAAAGCAATTTTGCTGGTGCACAGATTTAAGGACAAAGCCATAACATTGTACTGGGGAATACTTTGCACCTGAACCAACTCCTATTTTCATAGAAAGAAATTTCCTTGTTACTTATTGACTTTTCACCTCAGGTTATGTAAGTTCTACCTGTCCATCTCCTACTTATGAAATCTGTCAGATAGCCCTGATTCTGCTGTCTCCTGATTTGGGGGAGCTTAAGCTCCAGTGTCAGAATTCATTGCTGCTGACAGCTCATGGCAGAACCTTTCCTACAGCACCTCTCCACCATCCACCCTTCCCTCTAGACAGCTTTAAGGTGTACCAGACTGTGCTAAATTATCCTGACAAACTACATTGTTTCATTCATTAGAACTTCATGTTCTGTTGGTTTTTCATAATGAGAGGAACACTCCCAGTGTGATCCTCCCTGGGCCACAGTGGTGCTTTGATGCTTTGGTGTTTCTCTCAATTATGGTAAAACAGAAATCTAAAATTCTGCATGTTTTCTGTCTAAGAGAATATTAAATGTTCCGTTCACTCAGACACAGAATGCACATCATTTAATCTAAGACAAAATACAAAATCAAGTGTTGGAAAATTTGATCAAGTATTTTGGTTCCATATGGTCTCTGTGCAGAACCTAAAACCCAGCTTCACTTTGTTGCTGCCTAAAGCGTCTCCACCTTTATCACCCTGAAAAGCTTACACTTAGAGTTATATGTTGGCTTAGATACCAAAACCAGGACCCACATATATAATGATAATAAATGGTTTGACAATACTGTGACTGTTTACCTGGTTTCTTTTTGCTTCAGGTAAGAAATCCTACATTTGTCACCAACTCCAAAACCCAGACCACATCAGCAAGATGCTCCTTGTAAATGTGGCACTCCCCAGTCAGAAGCAGCAAGTTGTGGCCATACCACTTCTGAGAGCAGTTGGATGTCTGAGATATGTGACTTGCTCTGCTGAATGACAGAGGTAAAAAAGGCTGGGAAATCCCAGACAATTGCTAGGTCTGACAGAAAAAGCAGCTTAGGCAACTCTGGAAGTATGAGACCCAGTTCTGCTCTCAGTTAAACTTGTGACTTCCTACATGTGTTTGTGCTTTCACATGGCTTCCTCTAAAGAAAGATTTGGCCCAGACCACATATCCCAACTTTCCCATGTCCCTGCCAAGGCCATATCTCTTATGTGTTCATACCTCTTTTTGCACTGTTTAGGCAGCTGGGTCCAAAGGAAGAGAAGTAAAGGTTCACTGCACCCTTTTGTTGTTCACAGGAACATTGACCTCCCAGTCACATAAATGATTGAAATGGTTTTGTCTTAGTAACTTGCTAAATTGTTTGAGAAAAGTAAAAAGCAAAACCTTACATTTTGCTGGAACTATTGTAAGATGGTGATTTTTTGCTTTTCCCTGCTTTCAATTCATTACCTTGAAATCACTCCCCGTCTGATCAAAGAGGGTTGTATTCCTAAAGCAATGAGATGAAACCAAAGAATTTCACCACCCTTCACTGGCCAGGGGCAACAGCCACTTCCACCACATTGTCTTAAAAGCAGCTGTTAAGAAATAAACTTGGGCAGGTGACAATAAATCACACTGCCCAGGAGGGCTGTGAAGCTTTGCTGTCTGCATTCAGTCAGGCCCTTGGCTACTCTGCAGCAAGGACCTGTGCACAGCACACAGCGTGTGCTCTAGTGCCACTGCCTCGCTGGGACATTCCACACCTCCTGTCTGTCCAGGCTTAGGGAGCAAGAATGGAGAGTGTTGGCAGTGGTCAAGAGAGTCCCTATAAGCACTCCCTGAAAGAGACATTCCCAGTACAATAGTGGAGCCAACAGTGGATATTTTGCAGGAAGAGTTTACATGTCAAGTATCCGTGTAGAGAAGTAGTAGAGTGCCAAGTGGTTGTGCAGGCATTTCCTCAGAAAACAGGCCAGGATCACCATTTCCCTCCTCAGATGGCTGGATGATAGCCAATCTAGGGTGCTTTCTACTTCCCAGCACATGTGCTTCCTTCCAGAAATTAGTAGGATGCAAAGAGGTGCAGTCCTTAGGCTCAGGGACTATGGCATGCATGTTTCCCAGGAGTGGATCTTTGCAGATTCTTCATTCCCAAATGCCACAGGCAGAGGAAAGCTCAGCTCATGTGCTCTGCCCTCAGTTCCATCATGAGCTCAACATCGATGTTTTGGGGAAAAGTAAACACACACACTTTCATGTCAAACAAACAGCATCCATGACCTAGTCAAAGATTAAACTGCACATGAAACTGGTTAGGAATTTTCCTCTTATCTAAATGTCAATATATTCAAAATATTTACATGAGTTCTGGAGAGCTGCATCATTTGAAGATACAGCCTTTAGCTTCTACAGTCATACAGTCATTGTTTAGTTATGTTCTTTTAGTCTATATGGGCATTTAGCAACTGATTAATTTAATAAACTGCTGTAGAATACTATGGTGTGTGCATATGTCCCAAAGCACAAAGTATCCTTCTCTGTTAGTTATTCCACTCAAGAAACTCATAGTTTCTTGAGTGGAATAACTAACAGAGAAGAAAATTGGAAGTAGTAGGTACAGCTGAACTGTGAGCACTGAGCATCTTCTCTGTACATACTTTCCCTTAGGGCAAAACTGTAGTTTCCAAATACAAGTGAGTAATTCAAAGGTGGAAAAGGAGTAAAATGAGCTCATTTAACTCAATAACACAAACTTTCATAAACAAGGTTGCAGCAAGCCTTTGGAGTTTCTTGAATTAATTCCTTTGCCACAGCTTAAGCCATTCTGCAGTTCTTTAAACCAACTTTAGTTTTCTCTACTTTAACAAGAATCACTTAATGAAGATAAACGATTTTGTAGCATTCCTTAAAGGCTTTGAAACATGTACCGCTAAGGGCACCCAGAGCTACCCAGCCAGCATGTTCAATTTTGTCAAAGAAAAGTAAGATTTTCTGCAGCAGAGCACGATAGTTTTTAGCTATGAAGGTACAGAAAAAGACTGGACTAGAGTTATCCTGCAGCTTCCTACCCTCAGGGTTTATTTTCATCTTCCTCTTAAGCACCTGATTCTATCAGAGATAGCAGCTGCTTGGATCCAGGTTAGCCAATCTGATATTCCTGACTTGCAACATTTCCTTTCTGCCATAACTTTAAGAGTCTAAGTTCAAAGTGCTTTTTGCACACAAGTCCTGCCTTCTTAAGAGTCCTTTCATGCACACTAAAAGGTCCACTGGAGTGATATTTTCTTAGACCCCAATTTCCCTTCACAGTAGCTCCAACACTGACTGCCAGGAGTGAAATTTAAAGTTCCATGGGACTCTTCTGCATAAACCTGGGTGAACCAGTATTTTCTACAAAGACAATCTTATCCCTTAGTCACAATATAACAGTAATGCATTGAAGTGTAACAAAATTATTTCAGAGGTCAGGGTTTCTCACCTGTAATTGACAGCTGTTTCTAGACTAGCTTAAGGTGGCTGGAACATGAAATGAGCTGGTACTTCCTGTAAAACAGAATGTCCTATTTTGAAACACATGCATATATTCTGGTGTCATTTCTGTGTTTTAGGAGCATAAAAATATTCACTATGAGGAGGTCTGGAAAGATTTTGCACAGTGGAATTACAGGTAAGAAAGAGGCAGGATTTCCGCAGAAGAATAAAGCTATTCAGTAACTAATTCCCCAAAGCATTTGGTTTAGAAATACATCGCAATTTGTGTAATTCCACATTTAACTGATAAACACTCATTTTTGCACATGTCAGAGCTTAAAGCTGAACATAGGTCAGTGAAACAAGTGTGCAGTGCTGAATTATCTGTCAATAGACATACTCAGTTTATACCAGATTAAAATCCAATTTTCCCAAGATCTTGTTCAAGTTGTACTTCTGTTTTTTGGAGAAATTTCACTAGAGATATCTTCCTTGTTTCTCATGCCCAGCTACTCTACAAAAAACTTACTGTTTCTGTTGCAGATGTATTTTTGCTTGATTTACTTTAGTTCACATTCTACTGTTACTGTTCTGCTGGGTTTTTGGTTGGTTGGTCAGTTTGGGGTTTTTTTTTGGTTTTTTTAGTGTGCTTTATTTTTTGTCTTTCAAGCAGCTTATTCTAGAGTAGAGCTGAGAAACTCTAGATTAGTCTTACGCCCTTGCCAATAATTATTTTATCATGAGAAATAACTTATTTTTAATCCACTCAGGTTTTTGGCAGCTGTCAGGCCAGCTGCAGGTTTTATTTTTTCCACAGAGGAGTTGTCCCAAGCACAGATGAAAAGGAGGAGGTGTTTCTCATTGCCTGGTCAATATTTGTCTTGATTGTGAAAATGCTAAGTTTGAATCATCAAGCAAAACCTCTGCCAAAGAGCCTGGGGACTGTAACATGAAGTGAGCCTTTACCTCAAGGCTGAGGCCACGCAGCAGTGCTGTGACAGGGAAGTACCCGAGTGGCTCTGCTTATCAGCCCCGGCTGAAATGTGCTCGGCAGGGCAGAATGATGTGGCACCAAGGTGACCAAAGCGTGGGCTATCTTTGGTATCTGTCCCTGGGAGCTCTGACCGGGGCATTATCTACAGCCCTTTTTTATACTCCTGCCACCCAGAAGGGGAGCATTCAGGGCTGTCAGCAGTAACTGCAGATAACTGCAGATCAGAGCCACTCTGCCGTGTCCTGGGAAACCTCTGCCCTTGGCCCTGCTGCCGCAGCTCACCGTGCCTGCACGTGTGCCTGAGCTGCCTCTGGGTAACCAGAGCTCAGTGTGACTGCACTGCCTCTGGGGACAGGCACAGGGCAGGCCAGAAGGACCCAAAAAGTCCACCCAGCCTCCTGTCCCACCCTCAGCAGTGGCCACTAGCAGTCACCCTCAGGAGAGAACAGGACAGGTATGTGATGCTTGTCTTTTGTCTTCCCCTGCCTCCAGGTATGTGCAGCTGAGCCAATTGGCTCAAGTCTCAAGAGAGGTTTGTTCTCTTGCTAGTTCTTTCCATCTGTTTTCATCTGGTTCCCAGTAATTTCATATGTGTACTCTAGTACTTGTACTAAAGGGAGATTACACAACTGATCCCTCTCCACAGCATCATATTTTTACATTTCTATTATATTTCTCTCTGTCTTCTGACTTATTCCAAGTACAGAAATTGTTCTACAACCTATATCAACCTGTTTTCTCTTCTCCAGATGCTCATCTCATATGTTGAGATGAGAAAGACAGCATGTAATTCAGCAATCTAAGCACAGATGAGCCATAGGTTTATGCATCAACTGTCTGGTTTGGCCTCCATCCTTTGCTAGCACATAATTTGCTTCACCACCAGCTAGCACTGAGCTGCGAGTTCCACAGGACTATTTATCTTGACCTTAGATTCAAGTTCAGACTTGTCCCTACTCTGACTGAGCTTCCTTGCCTGGACCTGTGCCAGAGCATGAGAAAACACAAAGGAATTGTGCAAAAGTGTGAAGTATTAGGACAGTACAGAAGCATTGCATGGATTTTTCTTCAAACCAATGCAGTCAGCCACATGCCTGATAAAAAGCAAAGTGGCAAACCTTGGAGACTTTCTGGATACTCCTTGTTCACAAAGAAACCTCAACAAAATAACTGAAGGGCATGTGTGTGGGAAAAAGCATGTTCTCACCTGGTAGCTCAGGAGGGAGGTGGCCTTAGGTAAACACAGTAGAGAAGCTCAAAGAGCTCCGATTGCACTCCATTCCCTGGCTGATCTAGATCTGCTCTTATCCTCTCACCTGAATAAAGCATTCATGAGGTGCTTATGCAAAGTCTCTCCTAGATTTGCCTCAGGAGTGGCTGTTATTCTGAAAAAGACAAAGTACAGGCACCACCAGGGAGTGTAATGAACCTTTCCCTCACCTGGAATGGGGACAATGGATATAAAGCAGCACAAAGGTAACATCCAGGACTTCTAAAAGACTCCCTATGCTTATTGTACCTGGGAAACATAGACAAGACTCTTGGGCTGGGACAGCAAAGCTTCTCTATCTGCTACCCACACTGCAGTGTTAACCCCTCCTCATGCTCTACCATTGTGTACCTGAGTACACATGCCACTTCATTCAACTCATCAGTGCAGCCTGTGAAATTATCAACCATGAGGTCAATTATTATACTAGTTAATGATCTCAAGACAGAATGAGGAAAAAAAGCAACTTTAGAAAATAATTTTTATTGTACTTATTTATAGAATTATGCAGCTTGCCATACATACCTCCATTTTTTTCTGAAATTTTACACCTTTGAATATGCTATTAATACACACTATTAATACATCACAATGGAACGCCATTTTAGAAAATACCTTTTTTTTCTTTAGTTTCCCATAAAGTCTTGCTAGAGGACTTTTGAGTCCCACTCAGCTTTGCAGTGCTTTCATATTTTGCAAATGATATGCATTCAGTATAAAGCCTTGATGGCTTTCTCCTTGTTCTGACATTTGGGAAAGGGTAAACAAACTTGTCCAGCTGTCACCAAAGTGCTGTTAGTCTTGGAACACAATAAAAGCTGGAGTGTCATTACTGAGCTGCATCCTGAGAGCACACTCAGCTTGCACCATTCCCCTCAAACTCACAGAAGTGTAGCAAAAAAGAACATCCAATAAATAACCAAGTGGCACACAAATGAACATGTAATAGCAGAAATCCTCTTACAAAATAATAAAAGAATTATATAATATAAGGAACAGCTCTAATCTTAAAAGGGTGTTAATCTGTCCCATCTGACTCACATCTAGGTGCGAGTGGTTATCAAACAGATACTTTTAATCATTTAAAGATACAGAAACAGTTCAGAGATTGACTGTCTGCTTATTAATTGCCATAACAGAGGCAAGAAATGAACACATATCTCCTAGCCTGGGCTTCAGCCACAGGGCTGCTCTAGGACAAAAATTATCTGGATTTCTTGCTGTGCAACAGGCGACCAACCTGTGTCACACCTTTCTGTGCCTGGTCACAAGTACTGAGCTCCTCATTAAAAAGTGCTAATCTTTCTAAGTCAATAGACTAAGTGATTTATACTAGCTATTTACAATACAGATTCATTTTTAGTTGTAGCACATGATCCCCCAGGACTGAATTCACATTTGCAAGCTCTCAGTGGGTTCGTTTTGGGCTGAGACATCTGTCAGTCCCCTCAGCCATGGAACACCCTGGAACACACCCAAGCTCTGTTCAGGCATGTTCTGTACGTGGGCATCTCTTCTGCTGCAGTGGCTAAACCCTGCAGCTCCACTAGGCTGGAGTGCACCTCAGAGCACTCAGCTGTTCTTGCCACAATCCCTGTGCCTCTATAGGCACAGTCTATGATACAGATATTCCTGCATCTTTATCATTGTTTCTCAGTTTCACATCTCCCCAAGATGTTGCAATTTCCTACAGAATTGCAGTTTCTACAGAAAATGTGCATATTTTCCAAGATACAAGCATTTATTTCCTAGCATATATGGGAATAGCTTAAACAAGTAGTCTGTTTCAGCATATTTGTTGGACTGTGTTAAAACTCTTTGTATGCTGCATTTATTCTGAAGACATGCTTGTCTCACAGCTTCTGATCTTATCTTCAGCCTGTACTGAGAAATTACTTCCATGAACTTTGGAAGGTCAACTTGTTAAACATCTATCCATTCTCCCCTACTCTTTCTAATCATCTAGAAATAATAATTAACTTAATTTTCTGAGATGGGCATGACTACTTTACTACCCAATTCATGTTATGTGTTTCAGATGACTCATATACGGCAACTATGCTGCCTCCAAGGGTTTTTCCTTACAAAAATTCCTTACTGAAACTTGCCAAATTATTTTTTTTCTTGTTCCTTATTTCTTCATCCAAGAGGCAACATTCTTTTCTAAAACTTGCAAAAGATGGCTTTGTGCCATGGTACAGGTATAAACTCGTCAAAAGTAACATGGCACAAAGCAGAGAGCTTGCATTTGGGACTCTGCTGGGAAATGAAACAACTGAGTCAGGCAAAACTCCATGTCAAACCTTTCCTGCCTGATATCAACTCCAGTTTTCTATAGATTCTGCCAAAGTCTTTGGAAATCAGTTGCCCAACACCTCTTTGGGAATAATACTGGCACATTCACTGGTGCAGAGCGGATATTTCAGCAACTTGCTGAAGGAGTGTTCGGTGCATCACAAGAATGTGCCTGCATAGGAAGGCAGTTTCACTGCGTACAGCTGGCAGAGGGAGAAAAGAGCCTGAGGGGAAACAAACCCATCTCTCCAGCTGATTAGGTGCAATAACTCCTTGGAGGAAACTTGCTGGTTTCAGCAGCAACCAGCTTCCACCAGCAGACAGAGGTCCCACACGGCACATCCTGTTCCACAGGACACTGCTCTCTACAGTCACTCCAGACCTGGGAAATACAGATCAGAGTGTCTTGCATTTGAATGACACCAACCCACATCTGCAGAGATGCCTTCCTGTCTACTGAGGAAATCACCTGCTGGGAGACCAGCGTGTCCCACCTCACTCTAACTTGCACAAAACCTCGCTGGTTTATGTCGCTTTACAGACATGAGGCTGTTTTGAAAGAACTCCAAAACATACAAGAAGTGTCTGAGCAATGCATGAAAACAAGCCTGAATTTCAGCTTTACAGAGTTTCATTACAACAATCTAGTGTCAGGTATCACTGGGAGTGGAGTTCATTCTGGCTGAGTATCAGTGATGGATGAAAAGGAATTTGTTAGCTGAGATACCATATGATAGTTGCCAGAATTGCATACAACCTTACCCAGTTACTTCTTTACATTTGTCACAAAAACTAGGATCATTTTCTTACAGGTTTCATTCAGTGTTGAGCAAGGCAGTCAGTCTTTAAGGCATAAAACAATAAAGTTTTTCAGCTTGTAAATACAGCTCATACATGTTAATTACTCACTTCAATCTCCTCATCTGAAACACTAACAAGAGGGAGGCTATTGGTGGGTAAGGTGTCTGTCAACATCATCAACACCTTACTTCTGGAACATCTTGTGGTTTTTTCTCTTAGAAGGGGTCTGAGCCAAATCACACCACCCTAAACAGAAGGGCCTGTCGAAGCAAAGGTAAACATTCCAACCAGCTTCAAGGGCATTTGGATTAGCCTTCCTGTATAATTGATATGTCATGAGGTTTTTGTAATATAGGAAAAGGCACAATGCTTTTTCCATGCACCGAAGCAGTAATCTCACAGTTTTAGGAAGAAAGCTGGTAAAGCAAAGATTAATCAAACTAGAATCAGATCACTGCTTTTATAGTAGGACTTTACATTTTCCTCAATAACATACTTGAGTTTCTAAGCATGGAAAAAAAACAAATGAATACTAAAACTGGCCATCAGTATTTTCTAGACTTTAAGCTAGACTAGCTTCTCTCCATCCTACATCTATCAAAGGAATGTCCAGAAACTTTATAAGCCCATGTACAGAGTAAAACAGTCACACAAACCAGTTTAAAAAGTACAACCTACACCTCTGTAGATTCCAGTCCCTCTCCATTTCTTATGAATGTACTTCTAGCCTGTCCTGAAATAACCTCTTCAGACTCTTCTCAGAAACCAAGATAACTAAAACAGGGTGCATAACTGCTCACACAGTAAACACACAGCCCTACATGATGCAAGAGTATTAAATGTTTGTGCAAAACATTGAGTTAATAAATAAAACCAAATAGATTATAGAAACCTCAATGTGCTTGCAGCTGTATTTATGGTAGCAGCTTCTTTAAGTTATAGCTGCAAGTCTTTTCTTCCTCAGGCTCACAGCAGCAGCCTGCACAAATAATTCAGAGTTGATCTGAACAGACTGCGTCAGCCCACCACACACTGTGTCCATTTATGTGCAAACAGACATTCAGAGATCCCTTTCTTGCTTTCAAAACATCTTCAGCTGCTCTTTAAATTCCCTAACTGCTGCTGGCACAGATGGACTCTAATTTCTCCACCCTAGCATCTGCACATTTTTAGCCCCTTACAAAAGAAGGGCAAGCAACTTCTGACATGCCAGTTTGAGACTGGCAGGTGCATTTTTAGCCTTTCAGCTCCAGGGTTCTATTCATGCTGACAAAAGTGGGATGCTGCCTTCACCCATGCTGATAAGACCATACTGATCAGATGTGTTCTGTCTGGCTTCCTCCTCCCTGACTCATTAAATGTCTGCCAGCAAGCTCCATTTACCTTTACCCTTATTCTAATTGCCCTACTTAGGGTGTTTTATTAGCTAAAAAAAAAAAAAAAAAAAAGAGAAAAAAAAAGAAAAAAAGAAAAAAAAAGGTGTGCAAAAAGCCCTGGGAAAAACTTGTATAAGGCAACTCAGATAAGAAGCTCAGCTGCAAGTAGTGCTGAACTCAATGAAGACAACAGTATCCACAGTTTTGCAATCACATTTCCCTCATTTCCAAGTTCAGTTTCACTACATAATCAAAGATGAAAAACTCCTATCCAAGAATTCAAAAATGGAATGGGTCTGTTGCTTTGCAAAGGCATCCAGCCTTCCAAGAGAGCAAACAGTGTTAGAGCAGAAACATGGACACCTGGTCTGCCCAGGGCTGTGGTCTCTTACTGACCTTTGCATCCTCAGCAAGATCAGCACTAAGCAGTGAGAGGGATAAAAAGGCTTTAGTCCTTGTCAGGAGTTAGCTCAGTTACACAGCTTGTTACAGCTCCCTGGATATTTTCTGCTCATTGTTCAGCATTCAAACACCACCACAGCCACCTTGCAGCTGCAGAAGGAGTTTTGCTTCTGTCTGTCCTGTCTTCCAGAGCACTTTTCAGCTATACCTAGATATTAAATGTATTAATTTAGACTCTGAATATGTTTTTAAAAGCAATGGGAAGAAAGATTTAGAGGTCCTATGTTTTGACAAAATCACTCCAGCATGAAGAGTTACTTCCTGATGTCACAACCAGTGGAAAGATGCAGAGAAGTAACAGAAGGCAACTGAATCTATGTGAAAGGAAGAGTTTACATTGTTAGTTAACAAAAGCATTATCTGATAGATAAAAACAACCTAGATGGTTATTTCCAGACTTGAATGACACTTTATAAGTCACTTGAAATCTCTGAATTTCCTGTCCTCTGATTGCAGTTCTATTGCATGGGCAGGGAATCTTTTTCAAAGCTGTTTGTACAGCACTGAGAAAAACGAGATCACAACACTTTTTACAGCTTCAAGAGCTAACACAAACAGTCTAAACACATCATTTCTACAGACATATAATGAAGAGCATCTGATTTTTTTTTTACCACATAATTAGAGGCCTCTTTCAAAAATTACTCATGCCTCTGGTTGGGTAGTCTGAAAATCTCAGCACTTGGTACATATTAACACCACAAAACAAATTAAGCATATTCCAGAATTATATATTCATGGTTTCTTGAGGGCTTCTAAAGTTATATACAGTTACATTGGTATTGCATCAATAAGATACATTACCCTCCATAAAAATACTGCCTCTCTTCCAGTGGTATTTCATTGTCATTCCTCTAAACCCAGCATGGTCCTTGTGAACTCCAGCTGACACACTCAGAGGAGTGATCTGTGTGTTGAGTGGCCTGCAGCCATACCTCCTGAAGCTTTCACCTCATACAGCTTCACAACAGGACTGACCAACCTTATCTAGATGCAATTTCCAAGAAAAACAGCATCACAAGCATAAGAGCTGAGCAGGATGAGATTACACAGTGTGACTGCATGCAGAGGGTTGGTACCTGGGGAAGCAGATGTCCATCCTGATTCCAGATTTAAGACACTGAAATATCAAAGGCAGCACATTACAAATTGAGCTGTATAATGCATCTGGTTTTAAGTAGTGAAAAGATTCCATTCCATACAAGAGGATACTTGAGGTGGGAGGTCATCCTGTGGAAGGTCAGTCTGAGCTACTGGGAGACACTGGCAACCAAAAGAACCAGTGAAGGCATTTTAAGTCCAGTTACAAGAGAAACTCAGATATAGCATCATGGTCCAATTCAGATTTTGTCATTACAGCCTGAGGAATTAGCAAAATACAGCAACATTCAACAAGATGCTGGCTCTCACTCCAGTGTTGTTTGCATTATAGATACATAAATATTGTGAAGATAGTTTACTGAGCCCAGCTAATCAGAAACCATTCCACTGCAGCCAAAATAGCTAACCCCCCCCAAAACAATACCTGGTGTGACAAGAGAGTCCTAGATTGCTATGGGGTACTTTCTGGATGACAGCTACTATGTAGGAGAGTTTGCATTTGAAATAACAGAAATAATATAGCATCAGCTACAGCAGACAGAACAAATCCTGTGCCCACACTATACCACAATGCTCCCAAGAAAGCACCCATGCAGGACCTGGCTCCATAACTACAGCATGAATGATACATTCATCTCCAGTCCATGCAGCATAAGTGCAAGCAAGAAGAGCAATTAAATTTATGATTTAAAAAATATACAGAGACAACAGTAATGTTCCAGGATTTTTTTTTTACCACACCTGCTTTTCTGTACTAAGGACAAACACTTTGTAACATTGCAGTCCAATATCAGGAGTGTTCATTTCTAGGTGATATCACTGTTGTTTAT
Source organism: Anomalospiza imberbis (assembly GCF_031753505.1). Classification (NCBI taxonomy): domain Eukaryota; kingdom Metazoa; phylum Chordata; class Aves; order Passeriformes; family Viduidae; genus Anomalospiza; species Anomalospiza imberbis. The sequence continues at coordinate 12,360,918 of NC_089692.1, read as the reverse complement.
GCACAATAGTAATGCTGTTATGATTCCCAAATATAAATATAAATATACACACACCACTCCAAAGATAACTAACTAGTTTACCTCAGACACTAAGGCAATACTAGAAAGATCAGCATGTTTTACACTACAGCATCTCTGTATTGTCTCACATTTCACTTCTCAACTACCAGAAATCCTCAGCTTTTTGTCATTACTGAGTGCATAAGGACATTATTAAAGATGTGATTTCAAGTCACCTGACTGGGAAAATCCTCACCTAGTTTCAGAGATTACACATTGGCAGATATTATGGATTCCAGTAAAATCAGTGCTTTGAGAATCACAGAATAAATTGTTTTTAAAAATAGCCCAAAAGCAAACTCGAGTGCTGTCATAAGGCATTCTCAGTCAAAAACACTGAGGCAAGAGTTTCAAGTTGCTATCACATCACACTTCCAAGTTTTTGGCAAAATGGTACAATTAGAAAATCAAAACTTTTTTCACAACAGCTGCCTAACATTGCTTTAATGATTAACTGGAGTGTTCACATAGGAGAGTTTGTCTCACCTATGTTAATAGTGCAACAGATAGCTGATGTTATTGCAACTCTAACACTGCTATCTAAGGCTTGATTTCAGCTCCTGAGATCTGGAATAAAAAACTTATTTATAGAGAAGATCACTCAGCAGATGATTCAGATCCAATTATGCTGCCACAGGTTGTGTCACTACTATACAATTCCAGAGGAGTTTCAAGAGCTATTTGACCTATATTTGATCTTGTACTATAATGCTATTAAAAAACCCATTAAAGTAATTTTCTTTCAATTAATATTTATATCTAAAAATCAATTCATCAATGCAGTTAAAAGGAAGAAGCCTTGGCACTGAGAAGAAGCAACAACCTCCTTGTGCTCCTGCAGTGAATTTAATCTCACTGTACATGTCCATACCCACTGTGAACAACCTTAAAATCTCAACCCAGAAATCATTTCTATAAACTGTGTTCCACTGTAACCTCCAAAGCCATGCTAAAATTAAGAAAAGGATTCTCAAAACATGATTTAACAATGCAAACCATCAGCAACAGAAAAAGCCAAGACATTGTTTTTGTTCACCTTTCCTGTCAGTGGTTTTGCACCCTACCTACTCTCTGCCTTGTTGTATCAACACACTGTTTCTTGTGACAGTCAATTGGAATCAGCAGCAAACACCTTTTAGAAAGAAAACCTTGTTTGCACCTTCTCTAAGGCAGTGAACAGCAATTAACTTTGTTCTGTGGCTGCAATGACGATATTAGTCATCATAGCACAAGCTGGGGTTTTACTTGGCTTTATACCTCATGGTTAATACTCCATTGACTCCAACCTGAGTGAGAACAGTAAAATATCAAGGGTGCTCATGAAAATCACTAGTTAGTTGTAAAACTGTTCTTGAAACTTTGCCTGAAGGCACCTCTGAGCAGGTCAAGGGAGGACAGGCAGGGCCATCTGAGAGCCCAGATCATGAGAAAGGCTCATGGTAAGGAGGCCAGCCCGAGGTCGAGCCCAGAATTCAATATGCAGCTTGGCTCTTGGCTCCAGTGACTGATGAACAGGACCACAGTGACAAGGTCAGAGTAAAAAAAAATCACTGCCCAGGTCAGGAGCAGCAAGCACCAGTGTCAGGTACAGAAAATAGCACATCCACAGCTCAGGCAGGGACCAGAGGCCCAGGACTGAGCTTAAATGGGTTCCTGGAGTTGTGGAGATCCCAGGTGAGGCTGCCCAGCCATTACACCTGCCCTCAGGTTCTCACAGTGAGCCCCCATCAAGACCTGTCTGTCCAGAAAGGCAAAGAAATAAATCACTTTAGTAAGACCACCCTAATACTCTGAAACTCATTTTTCCATACCAAAAATAAGCTCATTCAGGAGAATGTGGATAACTTTTCCTCATTTTGCCATGTGCTGTAAGGATAGACAGATGATTTCCACTCCATGGTTATTAATGTACTGCCTAAGCTTTTAGTTTTATAAATGCACACACGTATATGCATTTGGAAAGACTGGCATCTAACTCGAGCTCTCAGGCCCCAACTGAAGGGCCAAGAAAATCAGCAAAAATTCATTTATTCACTTCAGTCTGCATCATGCCTCAGAACTCTAAATGAAGCTAAAAGGAAGAACCTAAGAAAGGGAAGATATGTTGTATAAGATTTTCTTGAGCAACAGTCCCTAAAAATTTCATAGCATGAGACAAATAAAAAAATTTGGAGTTTAGTAGTGTGGAATTGAGTATTGATTGCTGTCCCTTGAAAGCAGCACAGACAACATGGTTTCTAGGAGCAACAGAAGTTGTTGAAGGAATAATTGTGGCAGAGACTAGAGCATGCTGGAGGTAGATTTGGGAGCAACTCAGGATTTTTAATATTTCTTTCAGCTCAAATAGATTTAACTGTCTCCAGAACAGTTCTAGACCTTACAGAAAAAAATGGTTATAACAATATGCATGAAGATCAGCTTATCCCATGTAAGTCAAACATAAAGTCAATTTTCTTCTGCCTGAAATAAGATCTGTAGTCAGTCCTTTCTGCTGTCCTGCCAGTGCTCTGAACAATGTAATAACTGTAATTTTGGGCTTGAAAAACTTTAAACAGAAACTTGACACTGAAGTTCTGAAGTCTGGATTCTTGGACAGGTAAGACAGGTCCCTTCATTGCAGGAGCAGGTTAGCATTCATTACCTCATCACATCTCTCTCCTAAAGCAGATGACAGAAAAGTAGAAAACTGGCCTGCTTGGCACAGCAGAACATGGTCTCATTCTCTGGGCAAGAGGAGACTGAATTTGGCTGGAGAGCTTCCTGCAATAAACATACAGAGCTCAATTCCCACTGGTTTGCCACTGACATGTCCTCTGGGCAAAGCCGGGAGCACATGATAAAGCCACCAAACACTAAGAAGATTTCAATTATTCTCAAGAGACAGAAAATGCCTCAAGCCTCATGTGAGGATGAGCTGTTCCCTATCACCTTGTCTGACCCTCTAAACCTCTTCTGGCACTATGAATTCCTAAGACTCCTTCACTGGCACCTCCAATATTTTCCTTTCTTCCAGCTGATATACACAGAGGGCAAAAATTAGGGGTAGCAGTAGCAGCAGTGCCCAGGTGCCAAAAGAAGCTCTCTGTGGACAGCAACTTCCAGAGCCTGGAATTCCAGACAAGTCTCACAGGCACTGAGTGTTAAACTCAAATGTTTCAAAGTGCCCCAGATGAATTTCTGATCCTTCTGAGAATTTTCTGCCCATTTAAACCATCTTTTGCTCTTCTGAAGCCTTAAATAGTCTGTATATCCATTGTTAAGAAATACTTTCTACTTTGATTTGCTGTGAAGGTTTCTCCTTCCAACCTCATAATTTGCTACCATTCATAAGAGCAAGGTATATGCAATTTCTTACTGTATTATTTGCGTTTAATTTTACTGACATGGAAGAAAAAAAGCAAAACCTTTCTGACTGAAAGATCATTCAGCATCTAGGAACTTTACACAACCCTACCTAGCTTCATCTTTGTGAGTGGGTTTGTAGCCTGTGTCTATCAGCTGCCAGAGTAAAAATTTGGACTCTGTGAAGACACAGAGTGTAACAGGGGTTTGCAATTCTAAATCTGTCCTATTTGTGAAGACACACAGTGTAAAAGGAGTTTGCAATTCTCTGCTCTCAGCTACACAATTTACACACAAAAACACTCCTCCAGATCCACCAGAGCATCTGCAGAGAGCTTAGATCTCTGCTTACCTTCAGAAAGGAAATAGAAGACAATAAGAAAGCCCATATTCCTAGAAAGTCCAATGACTAGTAATAAAAAGATCTGTTAGTCCAGATTTACAGATTCACTTTATCTCATGAGAGAAGGAAAAGAAGTTTCACTCTATAATTTTTACCTCAACGCCAGTGTTACAGGCAGAAGGGGCTGCAAGTAGACAACTTCTTTCCCCTGGACTTTTAAACCATGATTCATAGAACAGTACTGCTGCCAGGCACATGTTTTAATCGAAATTGAAAACAAATTAGCTTGAGAATGGCTGTGTTACTCTGTGTTCAAATAAGTTTAAGTGGCTTTTCTTCAGAAAGTAGTTTTGAAATTATCTCTGACTTTTGTTTTGGGGAAATTGATAGCCAGCTTCTTTAACTTCTAGTCTACTAACTTGAGCACACTACTATAAGATGTGTTTGCACCCTCCAGTAACTAGTGAAATCATAGGTTGTTTTGTGTTGAAGAAGGTTCATATTCACTCTAAATGAGACAAGAGTAAGCACAGATATTTTGAGAAATAAAATTTGTTAGATAAAGGAACAGTTTTCCCACAACACACAAACATTTAAATAACTGACATTCCTGTCTCAGCTCATATTGGATCCTTATTCTTCTGCATCCTCCTCATTGCAAGAATTTGTTTAGTTAGAGATCTTATTTGCTATCCATAAAATACTTACTGTATTGGAAGATAAAAGACACACAGATTAGTATACTGTGCTAAATAATAGTCAATATAATTTTTGTTTTCAAAGACCAGTGTCCTAGTAAAAGTATTGTGGAGTTAAGCTGAAGACATAATAATGTGGATATAGAGGAAAAAGGGAAATATAGATTAAAAAAAACCTCCCTGCAGAAATTTAGATAGTGAAAAAGGTAATTGAAGTTTGCCTGTCCAAGATAGTGTTAGGTAACTGGAGGGAAGGAAAGAAACCCTGCAAAACACAAAACCACCACACAGAAAAAGAACTTCTTTTTCTTGTTCCAAAGCATTCCAAAACCATGTGTCCTTGGAACATTCCAAATTACAAATCCCCCTTGTACAAAACTTTTCTGGCACCATGGAGCAGATTTGGTTCTGCTCTCTCAGCTAATGCTGCACCCACATTCCTTTAGACCTCTGCTAAACACATGACTTCCATTTACAAAAGCTAAACCATTTTTTGTGCAAGTTTTCTCTACCTGCTGGAATGGGTCAGGATCCTGAGAGCACCAACAGGTCCTAATTTCCCTCATCAACATCATCTGGGGAGTCCATCCAGGTGCTGTCTGTCCACTGGCCCAGGAACTGCATTGAAGCTCCAGCCCTTGCTGTCAGCCCTTGCCTGAGCTGTGCACAGCCTAGTCCTCACTGCTCCTGCCCTGCTCTCTTCACCTTTCTGCTTGGGACTTTGGTCCAGAAACAGTTTAGGATATGTATTGTAGATGCCATAGATTCACTACTTGGGTTTAAAAAGTCATTTTAGTCACTTGAAGTATGTAGCACTTTGTAGACAACAGGCAAATCAACATTAAACCTGTCCAGAGAAACTTAAATAAATCTGCCCATGGATGATTTGTTATTAGTGCTTATAGCTCCTGACATGGATTTGGCATTTAAATACACAAATGATATCACTCACATGCTAGTGCAAGCTTTTTCCATCCAGTATGATATGCACAGGATACCACAAAGGATTAAGTATATACTGGTTTCAAAGTAAACCACACAAACTTCCAGTACGAATGAAAAGGTCAGTTCTGCTCTAGATATCATCTGTGATAATCTGGAATAGTTGGTGTGCTTAGTGCAGAACAAAGAATAATGAAAAGGTCTCCCAGACTTAACCCTAAGAACTTCCATTCTATACTTTCACATGGTTTCTTGAAGTTGCTTTCAGATCCTATACAGACTACCCAGAAAACATGAGACAAATCAGTGATTTATTCCCACTTTCAAGAGCCAAGCCACATGCTGTTTCTACATAATAAATATACAGAAAATAAAGTATAGTCCATGGAGAAGGGAAACTGAGAATGGTGTGACACTGGCAACGACTGAAAGAATTAGGATTGCTCATTCCAGAGAGGAAAGGGCTGAGGCATGATAATGAGTGTTAAAACATTAAAGGCTGTTGCAGAGCTCTGTGGAGACCAGATAGGACAATGCTGTGAAATCACAGCTTCTTGATTTGGCTCTTTATTCTGCTCTTCGCACTTTTACTGAAGCAGACACGGGGTGGCAACTGACAGAAAAGAGTTAAGACTAAGCCAACATAGCAGGCTGGGAAGACTTTAAAAGAAACACACTTCCATAAACCCTTCTGGATTGCCCAGCCTACTTTTATCAGGGAAAATGATGAAAATATCTCAGTCTAAGAATTCAGTTGGAGAATGAGTCTTGGTGAAGACTTAGCTATTCTATTTGTCCTGCAGCAAGAATGAGTGAGAACCTAGAGATCAATCTAAACCCAAAGTGAGCTCTTTGACACGCAGGACAACGACCTCCACAAGGATCTGAATAAAATTACTCGCAGAAGGTGGGAGAAAGTTGAGCCCTGCTTTTACAGTAAAGGTGGCTGAACACTGGAATGTGTTTTGTTTGAATATATTCTTGCATATATTTAAAGCCTAACTGCTCATGGCCCTGTGTAACCTGCTCTAGCTGACCCTCCTTTAAGCAGGGGCTTGGACCAGATGGTCTCTAGACAGCCCTTTCAACCTCAACCATTCTGTTCAGCCATGCTGAATTTCACACATGGTTAAATTATTCACAAGTGTAACTTTTGTCAAAGGCTCTCTTCTGGATAGAAGGCAGAAATTGAAAGGTAGCTTTCTTAGCTCTCAACAGGTGATGGTGGATAATTTTGTATATGAATCATAGCAAAAAATAGTGCAAAAAAGCATTTGGGGCTCCCACATAGAGAAAACTGGAGAGAGGATTTGGAAGAACTACTAAAGATACACCAAGGGAAATGATCAGAAGGAAGGGGAAGAAGCAGGAGAACACCACAGGCAAGGAGCAGGAGGTTTTAAAACTATTTCAGCATGGTCAGGGATCATGAGGAAGAAGTACTGCTCTTGACTTAGTGCTGATAGTAGCCTTTGGCAAGAACAACTATTGACTCAGGAAATATCTCACATTTTTTGCTTTACTTAAGAGCTAACTGAAATATTAAAGCAATCTTTTTGTTTGTTTGTTTTTATATCACTAATCATCTTTTACAGCTCATTTCCTACACACAGAAGTTTCTGGGTAAGGTTCTGGAAAGCATGTGAGTCCCTTGGATGCTTCTAGAAAAGCTCCTCTCTGCTGCTTTGCAGTGTCAGTGCTGCAGACAGCTGAACACTTCATCTGCTCCAGACATTCCTGGCTAACTGGAAGTGTGATTGCAGCACATCTCCAGTGCAACTTGCTCAAATCACCAACACATTCCTGCACTTATTCCCATTCTTGATTAAAGCTCTTACTCTGCTCTCCTGCTCTGCTGCTAATGGTTTGCTGTTTTTCACAGCTGAAGGACAGTTATGTAAAGGTCTCCACAGCCCTTATAGCATCAGGTGGGAATTTATCCAAGGTGCTTTGTTTCTTAAATAATTAGGAACAGAACAGACTATAATGGAACAGTATAAAGGACTTTTAAGGCCAAGGACAAGTGCCAGAATCACTCTGGAACAGTTCTTATGTTATGATTTCCTGGGACATTTTGGTTTTATTTATTAACTGTAGGAATTTTTATCTCATGCCAACACTTATGTGTGATCCTAGTATGCAAAAATCTACTTTCTAAAATCTGGTGAAGTTCCAGGAAAGAGTTATACAAGCTCCATGTATAAACTGATGATGGAATCCCTATTCAATCCTGCTTTAACAATGTTCAGGTAGAACTGAATCCAGCAAGATCCATAATGACTGGAGGTCTATCCTCTGCATCCATTGCAGAACTACCAGTGGTATGGGCAGATCCACATTTGTTAGAGTTTCATGCTGATACTTTTCTCTGTTTGTGCTGGTGGCTCATTTGATAAATAACTTGGACTGGCTTTTCAGAGAGCCTGAGGACTCACAGTATCAAACAGTGCTGTTCACTCAAAGGGAAGAGAAATCTTGTGACTTGTATTGAAGGGCTAAGGATCCAGTAATTCAGAACTTCCTGTTGGAAAATAAGGCCTAAGGATATGATTCTATTAACCAGTAGTTAAATAGAATCAGTCATATGAAGAAAGTCTTGCTTGGAGAACTGAGCATGGGATGCAGATTTAGTCATGCCTCTCTGGAGAGCTCAACTCTTGATCTCACAATGCATCTCCTGAATTCTACCACCCTCCTCAGGGAAATTTGGGACACACTTAAATAACCTCCCAGATTGGAGCCAGAATGTACAGACCTGTGTCATGAACCCCAGAAATTGACTTTAACACTAACCTGGCTCAGCAGTGATTGGAAATGATCTCTGTGCAATTACTGTTCAGAAATGGTTTGGGCACTGGTGCTGCCAGCTCTTGGTCAGAGGTGAAACCCTTCAATCTACACAACCCCTTTCATTTCAGTGAGGCTTTGTCTCTTAGGTTTGCCATAAGCCAAATCCTAGAGGCAAATCTTTGCTCTCTGGGAACAAAGGAGGTTAACAAAATTCTTTTTCCTCCTACCTGCGCTCTGTTCTTACAGGATTATGTTTGGGAACAGAGAGATCTGGTGTTGTGCTTGATTATTGTTCCTTTTAATGGAAAAAGGCCATTCATTCAATTTCTCTGTTGAGGAAGTTCACATTTCCAAACACCTCTAAATCCATTATTAAATTGATAAATAAGCCCTGATAATGCTAAAAAAAATTAAAGTGCAACAGACTCACTGTTTTTAGGATTGCCTAAAAATGTTTATTTACATACTCGAATTTAAAGTTACAAAAAATTCTTTCTGCTTAAATGAAGAAAATGAAAATACTGGCATAATACCACATTCTTTATCTTTCTTCCAGGTTCTTTAGTCTGTACAGGGTAAAATATTGGGTGGAATTATTTCTCATCAAGACAAGCATCCTGAAAAAAATGTTCAGGTGCCTGATGCTATTGAGTTAACATCAGATCTGACACTACAGCTTAAGACTCTTCTATCCTACCTCAATTCAGAATGGTGCTGAAGTGTTGCAGGGATCTGTAAGATGATCAGTGAATAAGTATACTTAAAGAACTATTATTAAGGTACAATGCATAAGGAGTAAATGAATGCACATGTATGGCACATGAGCTGGTTTTTATTAATATGCCATTTGACTGTGTGTACATTGAGAAAAAGATCACAGAATGGTTTGGGTTGGAAGGGTCCTTAAAGACCATCTAGTTCCAATCCCCCCTTCCACTAGACCAAGTAGCTCAGAGCCCCATCCAGCCTTGAACACGTCCAGGGATGGGGTCCTTTCACATTATTTATAATAATATTTATAATATTTTTCACATTTAGAATATTTTAATTTGAAAGGAAAATATTGTGAGGATAGTTTTCTGCTTGTTTGTTGTTCTTTTTCTTTTAACTGCTCAAAAGAATATCACTCATCTGTCTCTTCCATTCTTTTCCTTCCCAGCTGCTCACTTCTGTGGTAGACTCCTAAATGTGCTCTAACTTACTGTCTCCAGAACAGACACAGACACAAACCTGGTCTGACTTCTCTAAAGCTGATTCATGTCAATTTTCTGTGTGTCAATAGTAAAAGACATGATGTGAAAATATCTGCCTGTGTTATATCTGTGAGAATTCCTTATACATCTGTGAACTGTCCAGGGTTTTTCAAATAGCTGCAGAATCCTGGGAGTACAAGTTCTGTATATATAGCTCACCTGGTGCTCATTCTCTGTTTCAAAGAAATAAAAATTTCAGGGAAATATTAATTTCATTGAAATCCAAATATTTCTTGCAAACTAGAAATCCTTTTGATCAGGCCTATCAGGCACATGGTAGAATTTATTCAAGTAATGCAGCAGTGACCTCTGCTGCACAGCTGATGCTATTTCACAGCTGAATTAAAACCCCTGTTAGTGCTCTTTAAAAATACAATTTTTTTCAAAAACAAGCATACTTGCCTAAAGTTAAAAACATTCCACTTTTTCCTAATAAGGACGAGGGCTTCAAACCCCAGAAGTTTATTTTTGAAGTTACTGGCATAAACATACCACAACTTATTTTGAAAGTTTTCACTGGTTATCGAGGATAGTATTGGCATTAAATGGACCCTGAACTACCCTCATAAAAATATTTCTGTTAATTTTACTGGGAAGGAACCTGTGGCACAAACCACTGGATGTTGTGCCCACAGTCACACCCAAAGTCTATGGCAGAGGCAACCGTTTCAGGGGACATAATGATTTCAAGCCCCATATTTTAACCTCAGGATGACACTTTCCCTTTCCTGTGCCAGATCAGAAGAATATCAATCAACTGTAAAAAGGAGAATGCCAGTACATCATGCTCCACACCATCCATGTGGCAAGGAAAAGCAATACAAACTGGGAAAACAGGAGGCTTGTTTTCAGCTTGTGACTCTACTTGATCATGTAAGAATACAAATGTCCTAAAGCATCTTCACGAAGCCCTGAGCAACCACAAATTCTGCTAAGTCAGCAGAGGCAACAAGGAAAATGTTCCTTCTCCTTCCCTCCCATGCCTAAACCTTCTCTCTCCACTCAGTCCTCCAAGGGACCATGTAGTTCATGATGAGGAATTTGAGTCTGGCCCCTGCCCTGGCCCAGCATTACTGCCCTCTGTTCAAAAAGCCAGAGCTGGCACAGAGCAAAGCTGTGTGGTCTCACTCTGACCCTGTGTGGTGAAACCAGGCTGCAGCAAGAGCCAGCTTGCACTCAAACCCCTCAGCCACAAGCAACAAAATGAAGCAGATTCCTATAATCAATCACACAGTGTTAAAATGGTGTGTTCCTATTTCACAATGTGTTTCTGTCTCAGGCATTTGGTCATCAATGTGCTCTTATTTTTTCTGTGAAAGTCACATTTTCCTTTCTCATGGAAGAGTTTAACCCCCTAAACAAGCTATTTCTTGTTCTCTTTTTGATAAATGAAACTTAACATTCTCCAGTGTCGTCTTGTGAAGTGTTTTTGCTGAACCTGAACATTTCTGGCAAACCATTCTTTGCTTTATTCAGTTTTTTTTAAACAATCTTTTCAGAGATGTGCTGGAGCTGTGTATGGACTTCCAACTTGCTGGTGCTCTCTACACAAACATCACCACCCTGTTTCTATCTCCTTTTCCTTCATTTCAGTTTTGGAGGTACTGACTTCCAGGATAAGTCTTATTGTCCAGGAAAGCTCACTTTTTTTTTTTTTTTTTTTTGCTACATGATGGCATAGCTTCAGCTTATTTGTTTACAACAAATATCTTTTGCCAGATTGAGCCCAGCAAGCAAACAACCTAGTTGTCTTCTGTATTGCTTTTTAATATTTCACCTCTTTTTTTTGTATCAGTCACAAAATTTCATCATCTTTCACATTCACTCTCAGATTAGAGGACAGGGATATTAAGTCTACTACAAACCACTGTGAAGCCCTACTAGTGACAAATCCAATAAATGGCAGTTCTCCCCAACACCTGCTTTCTTAGCTTTTCCTGCTTTTCTTTAGCTCACCCTCCACTTCATGTCTGCCTAATGTTTGTAAAGGGCCTCTTTACTTTTGTAAAACCTTTTATTTGAAATGTCATGGTATAGTAAAACTTTCAACAAGGTTTATCTATGCAGCTACTCTGTGAATATAGATTCTGATTGCTTCTCAGCTGAATACTTTTGCACTTTCCTGTGATTTTTTTTAAGACTTACATCAACCAAACTCCTTTGTAGTCACATTTTCCCTTTAATCCTGTCAGTTAGGATTCACCTTTTGTAGATCTTGGCACCAACGCTTTTCTGGTTTCACAAAATTCTGGAAGTTTTACAAAACATTTAATGCTTGCAACATATTTCATGGTTGAGCCAAATAATAATCTGGATTTATATGTTTAGAATGCTTTGTACTTCTGCCATACTGGCACTGTGTTTGTAACATTCCTTGGGGCTAAGGGTAAAAATACCCCAGAAATCTGGGATGAATATATTATTTTAAGAATACCAAGCATATACTCTGTACCAGTAAGTATATTCACATAGCATTCCTGAATGCTGTCCTCTAAATGAGTCCCAAATGTGCCTGCTAAGCTTGCTAGATCCATGGTCTCCTTCATGCCTGGTGTCAGCCTGGTATTCACAGCAGTAATTGTCATACCATCCCTCTTCCAGGAGTAATAGGTAAACTGGTGACTTTTCAGCTTATATCTTTCATCTAGGAACTCAGTAAATAGGTGCTTGACTTTTTGAAACAACAAAAAATATACTAAATCTTTCTCAGACAACAAATGCATTATCACTACACTCCAAGATTTGGCAATATGAATTATCTGGAGATTCAAGATGTCTTCAGCAGTTTTGTTGAGAACTTTTAGCTGCAAATGATTCATAGCCAAATGAAAAATGTTACTTACAGCTGAGGTTGTTTATTAGTCTCCATGGTTACTTCAGGATTAATGTATTTTTTCATCCTCAGCTTATACAGGCAGATTCCTGATTTTACCATCAATACCCACTAATTGATTTGTACATAGGTTTTAGATTTCTGAATTACAAATAAGTTTACCGCCACCACCCAGGTATAAGCCATTGCCATGACTAAAGTGAGACAGGCCTGTCGGAGTCCAGGACATCCCTCTGGCTGCCCTGGCTGTCTCCAGACCCTGGCAGGGGGCTTGGAGACCTCGGCATGAAGTCAAAAACACCTGTGGTTTTGATTTTAGCCCGTGGAAAAAACTGCCAGCTTTGTATGAGGAATTACAAGCCACAAGGGTTTGAGTAGTGCGATAGTTGAATTAACACAGGGTGAAAAAGCAGAATTTTGGGGCTTTTCAGAATAGGGTTCTGGGGTACAAGATGGAGGGATTTGGGCGTGTCATGACCTTCTTCTCCTTCTTCCTGCCCTCCATGTCTTGTGATGTGACACTTTTCTTGGTTTAAGGTAGAGACACACTGCCTAACATAAATGATAGATATTGGCACATTATTGTAAACATAATACATGTAGTTTTGAGTATAAAATGTAAACGCTGCCTGAGGCGGCACACAGAACGCCATGGCCAATCTGCTAGACAGAGAGACAGAGCTCGGCAGATCAGAGAAAGAATGTTATAGATAAGGAAAAATAAACACCCTTGAGAAGCCAATCCTACGCATTTTGACTCCTTCTTTAGCTGCATGGGCTGGGAGAACATGGACTTTTACAATCTTGGGGTCACCCCAACACCCAGACCCCGAGACAGGCCTGCTCTTTTCCTCCTGATTTTTTTTTTTTTTAACACTCTGGATCACACAAAGCAATGCACCATTTTCATCCTCAGTGCCCATCACAGCCATGGAGGTTGAAGCCTCCAGCACATGGAGAGGGTTTCAGCAGCCTGAATGCCTCCTTTCAGCTCGAGGCAGGCAGAGTCCCCAGGACAATCAGCACCTCTTGATGTGGGCACAGGGGATAATTTCCATCCTTACCCCGGGAATCACTTCCCTCGTGAGATGTGTGCACCACAGGCAGAGGCTGTGTCTGACAAACCTGGAGAGAGCCCTGCAAGCCTGTTCTAACACTCAGACACGGGAGGGACACAGTCTCTTCATAACGCTTCATGCCAACGTTGATCTGGCAGTTTGCAGTCCCTTAAGGCTCCTGCTGTTGTGCAGCCCTTTGCCCACACCCAGCACCCTCCCAGATGCCTGCTGGAACCCTCTAACCTTTCTGCCTCCAACAGCCCTACAAAAATTATCTCTTCTGATCTTAGAAGTGACGATTTCTGCTCCCTTCCTTACCGACCAGCTGTGCTGTGAGCTCAAAATCCAGTTCCCGTGTGCCTCCCTGCTTAAATGTCTCTTTAGATAAGGTCAGAAAATATCATATTCTAGTTTACCATGTCACCCCCACTCCCCTACAAACCTCACTGTTGTTACCATTACTGGTAGTGCCTTCCACTTGGTGTATCTCTGTCATTTCATTTCTAACCTGCTTGTTCAGCACTGCTACAGTGACTCTCTGATCTCTATCAGAAACTTTCCGTGCTAAGCACTGTAAATGCAGAGCAGCCTTGCTTCAGCTACAGTTTATATTCCTCCCAAGCAATGAGGTAAAAACAGGGAAGAGAAAGCAAATTTGTGGAAAGCAAGAGAAAGCAGTTACTCAATACAGTCCAGAAAGGGAGACACTGTTCTCAACATGTGAACTGCTCCAGGGCCTAAAACAAACCAACAGTTTTCCAACCTGTTTTTTTTAAACTGCTGTTGTCCTTATTTTCCTCTTTACGCGTACAACACTGCTAAGCATCTTGAGATTCAACTTGTAAGTGGGACTGGTAAAAAGGAAAAGCAGTTCTGTTCCCCTGTGCTGAAAGGGAGAGCTTTCCCCCTAAAGTGAATCTACAATTAGCTCCCACATGCTCAGAGTGAAAGTGGATGTTTGCAAGTTAGGCTACAAAAATTCACCCAAAAACCCCACTTACGAAATAGCAGAAAAGAAACACAACCACATTTTTCCCAGTACTCAAAGGATAAGAGAGTAGTAGTAGTAATGTGGCAGCTGGACAAAACTAAATTATATCAAGTTGCAAGAGATATAGGACAGGAAAATTAAGCAATTTTTTTCTACAGGCAAGCAAGAAAAAAAGAAACTACTTAGAGAAACTTGTTTTCTCTAATACTTTCATCATGGTTTCCTACCAGCTCATGAAGTTCCTCTAAATAAATCATAACTGTTTTCTCTAGAAGGAAATTACAGACACAAAACTTCCAATGTCAATGAAAAACTCTCTGTGCTAAAAGAAACAAAACTTATTCACTAGTGTGTCAAAATATGCATTTTTAGGCTTATCACCAAAAAGAGAATGAAGAAGACAGAACACTAAAATCAGAGATATTTTCAGAAAAGATAACAGAATTAAATTCTGTAGCTTTGGCCAACATCTAATGAGAACTGCAAGAAAGCAGCATTATGGTTTACAATGCTATTAAAATTATTCTTTTCAAGATTAGTGTTAGACATTCAGAAACAGACCTTACCAAAGCCTACTAAACAATTACAGATTAAAAATTCATTGCAGCCTAGTAAATCTACATTAAACCTTTTAATACAAACAAAGTACTTTCAAAGAGCCTACCTTTAAGTGAAGATGAGCTGTGACTATTGGGATTTATCTTCTGTCAGGGCCTGAGAGCACCAAAAATCCCCCAGTCCTCATGAACCTCATCTGGGACCTTCAGCCATGTGCTCTGCCCACTGGCTCAGGAACTGCATTTAAGCTCAAACCCTCAGCTGCTTTGTTGGTGTGTCAGGACTTAATATTTCTGTCTATCTTATCTTCACCACTTCTGATAGCTTTATTCCTTTTTATTTCACTGCAGAGAGAACCAACTGATTCTCTTTGCAAGTGTCAGGAACTGAGTTTCTACAGTTACAGTAGCATAGCAAAGTCACCAGTTCCACTGCTAAGTAAGACCAGGTATAGCACAAAGTCAAATAATTTTTGACCCTATTAGAGATATAGGACAGGAAAATTAAGCAACTGTTTTCTACAGGCAAGCAAGAAAAAGTAGTGATGAAACCCATGAGCCTCTAACCCAAATTTCCTCATAATGTCATGGGGCAGGAAAAAATATTTTTAAAGCTGTTAGATAAGCTTATTATGGTTATATGATGGAGCCATATATAAGAACACAAGTCAAATGGGGTTAACAGGTTATCAGTGGAGGTTTTTCCTAATTGTGCAATGCTAAAAATAATGTTGGACAATTAAGAGTCTTCGATGTCACATCATTTCTTAGAGCAACACTTCACAGTTATTTTGCAGAAAGTTGTTTTTTTAAAAAAAACCAAAGAATTCAATCAATCTGTGCTTATAGGACCATGTCCAGCTGAGTTTTAAACACCTCTAAAAACTTCCACCTCTCTGGACAACATGTTTAACTGTTCAGCCACCTTTATGGTGTTTTCCTATGTTTAAACATAGGAAAACACCATAAAATGTTGTTTAAGTGTTTAAAATGTTTCCTGTACTTCCAATTTCTTCTTTCTGTTTTTTGTGCATTCACTGGGCAACACTGAGTCTTGCTCCATCTTTGTTTCCTCCCATCAGGTGTTTACATACATCAGAAAGATCCCTTTGAGCTTTATCATGAAGCTAAGCAATCTTTATTCTCCCAGCCTCTCCTCCCATGTTAGATAATCCAATTATCTGATCAATTTCCTGACCCTTTGCTAGACTTACTCCATGTCCATCATGCACAGGGAAGCCCAGAGCAGGGGATGCCACTCCAGATGTGGTCTCACCAGTGCTGAGCAAGATCTCTCTTCACTTACTGGCAGTGTTTTTCTGAACACAGCCCAGGATGGTTGTCATCATCCGCCACAAAGGCTCCTTGCTGCTCACACTCAGCTGCTTACCACCCCTAAGTTCTTTCCTGCAGAGCTCCTTTCCACCTGGTTGTTGCCAGCATGTAGTGGTGCCTGGGGTTATTCCGACACCCTCTGGGCTGTGGCACTGGACATTCCTCTCTGACCTTCATGTGACTTCTGTTTGTGCCTTCCTTCATCCTCCTGAGCTGCTTCTGTGGGGCAGCACAGCCCTGACTATTAATCCAGAGAGCCTCTGAGTTTGGTGTGCACACTGCCAAATGTCTGCTGCTGTATTTTGCTTTAAGAGGAAAACATGTTCTGGAGATGTGCAAATACACTTAATGCCAGTTGTTTCTCACAGTCATGGACCTGAGCCTACAGCTGGCATTTGTGTAAGCTGGGAAAACCACAGATTTTCCCCAGGCTTGCCAGTGTTAGGGGTTATCAGCTTTTGCATGAATTAAAAATGTTTCCTTTTCAATGTCTGCCATAGAGCTGTCTGTTTTGATACCTGCTTTCCTGTGCCTCTGAAGCTGAACGGAAATGGGAGTATTTGTCACTTGAGGACATGGATAAGCCTCGGGGTTTTTTCTGTCTCCGGCAGTACAATCGGGAAATTTGCAACAGGTCATTTCTCTCTGTTGCCACTTCCTGGAAAGAACACAACAGAACAAAGTCCACCCAGAAGAGGCTATTCTGACTCATACCACACTGCTATTTTCAGCCTTAAAATGCAAAAGTCAAAAAAGTCCAGCGATATTATTAGAACTGTTTACTTTTCAGTGAGGTTTGTTTGCCTGTATTAAAATGGATTGATCACTGACAAGTTAGAAGAGTCAAAATAGCAATCCCAAAAGATAATGCTGCATTACTGCAACATTTTCTTAAACTATAGGACTATTACTGTATTTTGGCTCCAGATGAAATGCTGACTTCCAAAGAAAGCCAGCACACAGGCATCACGGGGCACACGGCTCTGGGGCTCTCTAGCCTCTTTGGACACTGCCTGTGTGTCTCTCTTGCTGTGTGTCCTGTTCTCTCATCACTTCAAAGGAGAAGTGATAGTGATCTCCACGGACTAAGCCATGAAAAATTTACTGGAAGTAAATGACAAGCAGAAGTCAAGGAACTGCCATGTTCACCCTCCTCTGAGGAGCTTGTTTGCAATGTTACCAGCTCAAACATTCAAAAACTCAGCCATTCAAACTAATATGCAGTAAATGAAACTATGTGTAATAAACAATGTCTTGCGTTCTTTTCATTGTCTTCCAAAGTTTTGGGTCTGTAATGAATAGAATTTCAGATGGTTTTGATTTGGCAATCTCCAAATGAAAGCTGAAATTTAGCCCCTTGACTACTGCAAGATCTGCTAAAACTACTTTATTAATAATTTTTGAACTGTATTGAAGTTCCATAGGCAGAATTTTTTTTTTTTTTTTTTGCATAAAAATACCTTCTTTCACTTTTTTAGGTGCTGTCTCTTCACATCACTCATGCTGGATTCTAGCCCAGGTAAAATTTTTAAGGTTGACAAAGGCTCTTTTGGTATGCAAAGGGTTCTACAACTGGTGGTGGTAGAACTGTTGGGAAACCAAGGTAAATTCTCCACTTTTTACATCCTCTGTGTTAGTTGGCTGCTTTCCCCAGAAGAGAAGGAAGTTCTCCTCTCCGGCAGTGTTGGACTTAATTCCAGTTCAGTATGCTAATAACCAAATTCAAAGAATTTATTTCACCATAAGCAGAGTGCTTTCCTAGATGACTGAAAGCCCACTGACGTTTACTGCAGCAATTCAGAAGTCTTTCTTCCATGGCATTACATTTGAGTGGCCTCCAAGCAGGCTTGATTATACCAACACTTACAGGAAATCAGTAGCAATCTGTATGTTTCAGATGCTTTTAATCTACGTGTTGTTGCAACTTTAAAAAAAAACCCAACCAAACAAAAAATCTCCAAGTGAATGCAAATTAGCCTTGCATGAAAGACAGCATTTGGTCGAGGTCAGACTTTAAAAAAATTGTTGCTGATGATTGGCGGCCAGATGCATATTTTCACATTCCAGAATTGCCAGGTAGAGAAAAGGCAACATTCAGAATCAAGCCAATTAAAATGTTGCCCACTTTCTGCTGGAAAAATCCAGGAGACAGGCATGGCATTGGAAAATATATTCATGCTATGCTATCCTAGAGGAAAGACTTTTGGGCATTGGTGAATATGGCTGCAGTATTCCTCACCCTGGGACAGGTATCCTTAGGAGAGTGAGCCTAAGGGAGTGTTCACCAACTCTTTGCCTAGAAGAGCCTGGGTTTTGCTTGGTATGTGTGAAGGCTCTGAAAGGTGTTTATTAAAGCCTCACCTCTGCCACACATTCACAGCAAGGTCACACAATGCAGGCCTCTGACATTTCATCATTAGCTTACTAGAACTACTTATCTGCAGGTACATAACTGACAGACCTGGAGGTTTTGCATTCCTCCACCCCGTCTTAATACTGTTTAGGACACTGTGCTCCAAAACAGATCACAACTGCTTGGGATGAGGACTTGTAACAAGTATGGTCCCCTAAGCTCTCTGCAGTCTGGGAGTTCTTCATCTTGTTCCAATTTACATGAATTATTGTGTCATGCCTGTTTAAGATTTTACTGTATAAATAATTGGGTAATGAATCAATACATTTCTTTGGTAGAATTTAACTAGCAGAGGTGCTTGACGCTACTCACTTTATGGAAATTGCCTAAGGCCAGAAGCTGTGGTAACTTTTGTTTAGTCATCTCACTAATGGCATTATGAATGTTGTGAATATTTCCCAAAATACCATGGTATGGGAATTTGAATAAACTATTTTTTTTAACAAAACAAAGCAAACAAAAGAGAAAAGGAAGGCTCAGTTCAACTGCAAATCCATGAAATGGAAAAGGGACACCATAATTTTTTGTATCTTAAAGTATCCTATTACAGTGAGTGAGTATTGTGCCTGTTTGGAATTCTGTCTTCCAGAGCAAGATGATTAAATCATTGGCTGTACTCATGCACTACAGCCCAGCTTTTATAAAACTGAACTACATAGCATTTGAATCCTGCAAATCTAAAACCTACAGCATTTTAACATTATCTTCTTGTAAGTCCTCCTGAAATAGACAAGATGCCAAAGAAAACAGCACCTTAGAACCTCTTAGAACCTCTTTGCCAAAAGTTATCCTGCCCAGATGCTCAACTGGAATAGCCAGATTGAGAAATGATGCTGGGAACTCTTCTGAAATATCCAAGTGTAATGTTTATTGAATATGCATGAGAGGCTTTGGTATTTGGGTCATCTCAATGCTTCAATCTTATGGTCCTGTGTCATTATTTCACTATACACACTCACTCTATTTGTGCTTTCTCTTATGCCATGGCCCTTTAATGCTGCTGCTTGTAAAATCCTCACTTTGTTCTAAATTTGACTGTAACTGGGTCCACCCTTTGTGACTTTTATGTCTTATAAGTCTTCTATGTCTTTGTAAGTCTTATGGGAAGACTTATAAACCACTTGTGTCTTAAAATGTTATTCTTTAGGTATCATTATTATTCCTGCTTTCAGGATGCTAAGGTGTTGTTAAGAACACATTTATGTTCCCTATGAACTGTCTTAGCTTGTGAGCGAGTCACAAAAAGAAGTTTGCATTAAAAAAGAAAAAGTTCCTTTGGTTAGGTTTTAAAAGACCTTACTTGGATACTTTGAAAGGTAAATAAATAAATATGATGGTTTTTAACTGCTCATTCTTTGACAACATGAGGGTCAATTTTGTTTGTCTTCTGAACAGAATAAAAACTGGTCTCAGCGGTTTTTTAGGTCCATGATTCTGCTGAAAGACTTGTGCTGTCATTTAGCATGAATGTACATGTAAGAAGTAACCTGCTGTCTCAGAATTCTTCCTGCAGTTATAGTCAGACGCCCTCTGCCAAACCCTCTGTGATGGCTGGATTCACTCACTAAAAGGAATCCTGCAAGCACTCACATAATGATCATTTTAAGTGCTGCTCTTCAGATTACCTTTCTGTTCATTGCCGTTTCCCCTTCCATGTGGCTGGAAGTGCACTCAGTGGTATTTCCAGTGGAACTCAGTCTCTCCCTGTCCTTGAGAACAGCACACAGCCCCTGGGCATCAGCAGCTGCTGGTTTTGGCAGGAGTGTCCCTCCTTCTCTAGCCACTGTGTATTGAGCTGCCTGTATGGCAGTGAATGAGTGCAATGCAGGGGAGATGAGAATGATTCAATGTCTGTCTTACCCATTATTCTCTGCTGCAAGGTCCTATTCCAAGTATTTTACATTATTACAAGGAAAACCAACATCCAAACAAATGCAACAATTGACAGTCAAACTAAACTTTGTTTTCTTAACTGTCTGATTTCTGCACAGGACATGTCTGCCTTGTGGAAACCTACAGAGTATTTCCTTGCCTATTGTTTATAAGCTTTCATATTATGTGAGAAGCTTTACATTTCTCTGGATAAATTATATTTAGGTAAAATACTGAATTTTTTTTTAATTAACATGTTCATTTGATACTGATGTTTAATTAGGTCAGACCTGCACTGCAAATTGGCCTGTAAATTTTTGCTTTCTTCACATATGGATTAAAATTAAGCTTTCTGGTTTTATACTAAGCGTTTCTTTTAAGCTGAAAACAGTAGTCAAAAGGAGTAAACAAATGTGGTATTGTTCCAGTATTCTGTTTCCCCATCACATGATATTCTAAAAATACAGAAGTACCTAAAACTACTTTAAGTGTCAAAGAATTTCTGTAAAATGGAGTCCTTCAAATTTATCTACAAATCTCCTCTGAAGAACTTTCTTTAATTAGCTGTATGGATTTTGAAGAATTAGTGATTCTCCTGCAGCACAGTCTGAGCCAGACAGGCCAACACCTTATAAAGAGGAAAACATTTTTAATGTACTTTCCACAGAAGTATAGAATATGGACAAAAATTAATGTGGTGTTGATAAATAAAAGCCAAGGGGAGGAGGATCCTGTGGGGCCAGCAACACAACCTGACAGTGTTCCAGCCTCCTCTAGGATTGCTACAGGCCACTTTTCTCTCCTCTGCTGCTTCTGCTCCCTCATACTAGATTTCCCTTTAGGAGGGGTGTGCTGGCAGAGACAGCTGGTGCTGGTCAGAGTTACACTGTCAGCAGGACACTGAATTCCCACTCGCAGTGTGTTCCTCTCAGGCCACACAGCCCTGCCACATGATTTTATGCCATCAGGGACTTTCCTGTGATCACAGGAGAATGAGCTAATTGCCTCACTGCCCCTTCCCTCCCTGGCAGGGGGAGAGGTTAGGATTTGATCCAAAACCAACACAAGTCTGTGGACAGAAGCTCGTTGACTGACACTGGTCTTAAGTCAGACTCTATAAATAGAGAACTTTGCATGAATTGTGATCAACTGAAACAACTGCTCTCTCTCCAAGTTTCCACCTTGCATCCAGCAGAACCATCAGCCTTCAGTGGGAGTGTGTATGCTATGGGCCTAGCAGGAGCACAATTAGGCCCTGTGAGGTTTTCACAGAATTCAAGGTATGCAGAGCTTTTTTTAGCCCAGCCTCCTGCTAAAGGCAGGACTGCTGGCAGTGCTGGGTCAGCTCAGCCATGGCTTTGTTTAGCTAAGTCTACAGGACCTTTAAAGGATGGAGCCTCTGAAACCTGAGTGGCCCATAAAGAACTGCATTACTCACCTGGTGACTTTTTTTCTAGCATCTGGCTTGAACCTCTGAAGTTGAGACATCTGCCTATGCCACTGGTGGTTATCTGCCACTATGCAGAAGATTTTGTCTCTGTCCTCATAAGTGACTTTCAAATAGCTGTAGGATTTTATCTGATACCTCCCCACCCTGCTGCGTCTGCTGAGGCAGGGCTGGCCCTCTCAGCCTCTGTTGTAAGGTTTGTGCCTCAGGGCTCATCTTGGTAGCTGTGTATGGTGTCTTCTCCAGTTTGTCAACATTTTCTTTGAACTGAGGGCCCTAAAGCTGATTCCAGTATTTCAGCAGCAGCCTCACCATTTCTGGGCACCGAGGCACCATGACTTATCTCACTTTCCTGACTGCATTTCTAATGCAGCCCAGCATGTAATTTTCTCCTTTTGTAATAAGAGCACACACTCCTGGCTCATGACCAGCTTGACTTTCACCCCAACCCCTACATCCTCTTTGGGAGGGCTGTTTGACAGCCCATGGAACCTGACTTCTCTGTAACACCACATCACCCTGTGCCTGCCCACCCTCCTACCAGAAACCCAGCATTTATTGCCTGTTTTAAGATCAACTTGGCTTAAAAAGTTTACAGGGTTTTTCACTTGTGCTGTCAGCTTGACCCACTGCAGAGATCAGTATCAGCTGTGCAGTTTGAGCACAGCTCCACATATTTCTGTACCTGGGCTGTATCCAGTATGGTATTTTACATTGTTATATACCTTTTCCTCTTGGTAATCCTTGGTGTGGAAGAAGCAGCTGTCCAACCTCTGTTTCTGTAATGGCTCTTATCTAAGTCACTAAAGAGTTACAGCTTGTGTATCCGACCAGGAAATGTTAAGTGTTTGCAGGCAGCCAATAAAGCAGAGATGAACAGCCCAGCTGACTCACCGGCAGGAAATCTTAAGCTGCGTTTGAATGCGGTTCGCAGCCGACTCACACTGGGTATCGCAGCAGTTTCACTCCATCATTCCATGTTTCTGTTTCCAGAGGTAAGTTGATTTTTATTTCCAGTTTCTTTCCCTGAGACATCTGTATTTTCTCTCATAGTAAGGAAATGCCTTTGCTATGAATTAATTTTTTAAAATTACCTTATAATTACAAACTTGAAATAAATGGCTTTATAGCAGTCTTCTTCGTGCCTCTGCCTGCACAGCTGGGCAAGGATGGCAAAGTTATCAGAGACTTTCAGTGTCTTACTAAAAAATAATGTAAACTGTTTCCTTATGTATGTCACATCTGGAATATTGATTTTGGGGGTTGATAATGAGATTTTTAATAGATATGGGAGAAGAAGCATTCAAAAGAGCAGAATTATTGAAAGGATGTCTCGGTACCTTGCAATACAAAGATATAGAAACTCAGACACAGGGAGAATGGTCCTTAGCATGTCATCACACGATTTGTAACAATAAAGATTGAAGTGGTTTCTGTTTTGATTTTAAAAATCTCCAGTTTTATTACATTTTGCAAATCCAAAATAGGAGCTGATGATTAGCTTTAATTTTTGTCTAAGTAGCCAGTTAGAAAGAGTTTAAAAATGCTTATATTATTACTTGATTCAATTTTAGATAAAAATAAGTACTTTAAGGTGGTTTAGGTGGTAAAATCATTATTTGGTCTTCCTTGCACTATGGTTGGAGTTGAGTAAATTTTTTTGGCTATTTAAATTATTATTTATTGCTGTATAGAATAAAAATGAGACATAATTTTGCTTCTGCCACCATTTTGATTAACTCCTTTGCATTCAGGATTGGTAGATTTGTGAGGTCTGTCTTTGCAACTTTAAGGAATAAATCACTTACCTAGAAAATTCTCTTCCTTCAGAGGAACCTTTTCAAATTTTATGAAATTGTTAACTTGTCAGCCTCATCTCTTAAGGAAACTTCAGAGAAGTACCCAAGGCAGTTATTGCTTTCAAACTACAATAATCTAACAAAAAAGCAAAAAGTTCAATTGTGCTTTCCTACCAGAATCAAATACGGTTAAAGCTCAACTGGTAAATCAGCTGCTGCTTTTTGCATTTTGATTGTGGTTAGAGGCAAAACTGAGTTTATATTGTGAATGTGCCTGCAGGACAAGACTGAGATTAACCAACAATAAAATGTTTGTTAACTAGAAGCAAGATCACAGGCAAATTTATCTTCAGGCTTTTGTTTCTGTTTTACTTGTGGAGAAAAAATTATCTGGGCTTTGAGGCCTTCTGCATCCCAGGAGCTCTTTTTGTAGAGCACACCTCAAAGGACACAATTCTCACTCAACAATTCTGCACAGTTTCTTCAGTGCCCTCATTGCTTCCTTTTCTAGCCCTGGTCTACTGACCCCAAAGTATTCCAGCTTGAGGAGTTCTGACTCACTGACCACTGGTCTGCAGTAATCCTTACCAGTGCCAGCTGGTTTATGCCATCTGTTATCTTAGACTGCTTGTTTTCCTCCTCGACCACTCACTTTTTGGCTATCTCCAGTCTAATGGAGCTTCACAGATGTAATAAGAAGTGTTACTCTTGCAGTAACACAGTGATGCTTTGCAGAAGTTGTCTCTATTCTGTGTGTGCTGCCATGGAAAGGGTCTGAGAAGTGCATCTAGCCCTGGAGAGGTCCTGCACAGACAGTGCACTGCCCAAATTACTAGCAGCTACAAAGAAACAACTCCATTTAGCGTAATTCTGACAGGTCACAACAGCAGGAAATTCTCCTTTTTCTTTGCTTTTCTATTTACATACAATGTATTAAAGATGATATGCAAGAATGATGCAGAACATGCTGACATCAGTTATTGAATAATTGCCTTTTTTATGAGAAGTGGAAAAATTATTTGCCTGATATGCAACTGTAAGATGCTAGTTGGTTGTCTACATAATTCAGTATCACGTTAAAATCACATTTCATATTATGAATACTGGTCTACTATTTTAAAGGCATCAGATAGAAATAATGATGAGCAATTAATTAGCACCTTGCAGCTTCAGATGGCAAATTATGGTCCAGACACTCCTTTGCAATTAGTGCATTTTTCCTGTCTTTGTAAGGAAAGTCTGACACAGAGTGGTGAAAGGAAGGCTTTTGGATTTGTTATTTGGGAAGGAAGGGGTGGTGCAACTTCACTGTGCTTTGGTAATTGTGACAAAAAAAACCTCTTAAAACTTTTTTCTTTTCTGCCATTTTTCCCCCAAGCCAGCCATCAAGAAATGGCCAATCCATTACCCGTGGTAGCCCAGGAAGATTTGGAAAGCTTTACCTTGACCAGGACAGGCTCCGGCTTTGCACTCAAAGCCTTTCATATCTCCTGGAACACTCCTATCTCTGTGAAGCTGCTGACCAGCCAGGACACTACAGACAGGTATGGGTCTTATCTGCCCAACCCACCACACAGGTGGGCAGCACAGACCTGCAGAGCTGGCACCAGAACAAATCCTGGCATATCTAGGAGCACCTGATCCCAAAGCACATCTCCATTCCTGAAATGGAGAAATCTGACCAGCCAAGAGGCAGCTTGGAGGCAATTTTACTGACAAACAAGCTCTATGTTTTTTTACAATTTTTTATAAAGTAGAGATTAATCCTGAAGTCAGTAATTAATCTACAATAATAATGTCTACAAACCTGGATCAATAATACCAGTGTGCTAAGGTGTTATTTCTCTAGAGGTCCTTGAAGAGACCTCAGTTGAATTTAATCTAAACCAGCATGCAAAGATGAGAGCAGGGAAATGGCAGGAGGGAAGGTAATGGCCAGGGTTACACAGCAGTGAGATGTGCATGGAGAGCATGGAGCACATCATTTCCTTGCAAATGTGAATGTCACTAATAGCAAAAGAATACAAGTTATTTGGAACAATAAAGGTCAATCTTTGTTTTATTCTTTATCTAACTTCTCATATACTCCAGCTTTTTCCTACCTTTACACTTCAGTCCTGCTTCAAACTATGCTCTTATGTTCATATTAAAGCATCCAGAGGTCTTTGGTTCTATATTAGAAAAAATACACTACATGGCTGCTTCATGTTCTTACAATTGTTTGGAAGATTATATGATATTGGATTTACTGGTAAAATAACACTAGCTTGTGCTTAACCATAGGGTTCTCTCTCATTTCCACATCCTACACTCTCATCTCCTGCTGAAGTTCTCTTCAGTCTAACTTTTGTTTTTTTTTACAGGGAGTGGAAGTTTCTACTTCAGGATATAGCAAGTGTCAGACACTATGAGTCTGAACATCTCCTGCCTTTCCTTGGGATTTACCAGTGCCATGGACTTGTGGGGATAGTGACTGAATGGATGAACAATGGATCCCTCCACTCCCTCATCCATGAGGTAGATAAAAGATGTCATCTTTGAGGTGATAAAATTAATTACAAGATCAAAGAACAAACAGCATGTAAATTATGGACAGTAGTCCATATCTGTTCCATAACAGTTTCCAATCTGTTCTTCATTTTCTGCATTTTGCTTCTGTATTGTGGTTCTGTTTGTTGTCAAATGAAAATGGGAATAGCAACAACTTCACAGTACCAAAACCTGTATTTTGTGTTACTTAGCATCAGCTGTACCCAGAGCTTCCCTTTCCCTTACTCATAAGGATCCTGTCGGATGTGGCTGAAGGGCTGCATCATCTTCACAGCCTCGAAGCTGCTCTCTGCCACGGCAGCCTGAAACCTTCCAATGTGCTTTTGGATGTGCAGTACAGAGCCAAGGTAGGAGCTTCTACTTTTAGTCCATTAACACAGAATCCAGTGATTGTCCTACTGTTGCATATATTGATTTTAATAGTTAAAATTTGATAGCAAGACTTGTTTTATTGTTACTAAAATTATTTTTGCTTGCATTTCCATAGATATCAGATTATGGCCTAACCAATTGGAGGAAACAGCAACTGAGGTCAGACCTGCAGAATTGCCAGCAGAGAAACTGCCAGGATTTAGTGTATCTTCCTCCTGAAATACTTGAAGGAGGCCTCCCTTCCCAGAAAGGTGATATTTACAGGTGAATGGAGTTTGTAAGGACACATCATACCTAGTCCATGCTGCACTCTACAATGCTGCCAAAACACTTATCTTCAAAGACATGATGGTAAAAATGCCAGACATACATAATGCAGTAGGACAGTATGGCATGACGCCAACTACAGCAGTGAATTAGATTCTAAATTCCCATATTTGGTGAATCAGATACCAAGATTAAGAACTGTTCTCAAAGTCAGTCATATAAATATTTATATAATGGGCCTAAATGTTTTAAAAGTGTAACAGCTGCCAAAACTTTCAACTATATTTAGAAGACTCATAACTGCTTTACATAGTTTATAAGTGTGAACTGTTGTTGGCTTTAGTTTCAGAAAGAATTGTTTATGCCTAGATCAGGCCAGGTAAAAATAAGACCTTTCCCTCAACAGTGTCCCATTAAGATCCTGTGAAATCACTGCTGGGATAGGTTGCTGAGATACTGAAGCATCTGTACTTTTTAACAAAGTGATTTTTACCAAGGAGGGAGATTGCTCTCTGCCACATGTCCCTTTTGGGAATGTTACATGCATTGTGGCTGCCTCAATAAATGAGAGGACCTCAAGGTGCCACTGGTCTGGATGAACACACACTGTCATGGCCAGCACTCAGAGCTGTTGACTAATATTTTAGATAACTTCTAAGAAGACCACTCTTCTGATTTCTGAGCTTTTGTGAAACCTACAAATTTAAAAACCTCCTTTATTGTCATACAGGCAGGCTCTAAGATGAGTCAAATAATACATACACTTGAGGAGACCTATAAATGACTAACCTCATGTTGTTCACTAGCGCAAGTTTTGCAGAGGAAGAGTGAAGCCTTGCTTTCAGGTAGCATAAATAATTTTCCAAAATTGCATTCATATATATTATTTAATGTATACCTTTATTATATAATACATTATATTGTAATATGCTGAGATGTGACTCAGATGCATGAGATACATGTGAGATACATGTGCATCTATACAGTGATGCAACAAAGCAAAAAATTGTGTCATACATGAAATACAAAGTGCATTTAAGTTACATGTATGTCCACATTACATTAATACTTTCCAGATTCTTATGTGAAAGTAAGGCAGAAGAGGAGGCTCTTTTAACCACTGTAAACTGTAATCACTACAGCAAGATATATAAAGAGCAGATAGGTTTATCCTAGAACTTCCTCTTCCCCTTTTGATTGCTTTATTTCTGACTTATCTGTAGACTGTTTTTTCTCATCCAGCAGCCTCCCCTTTTGTGCCTCTGATTACTGATCTTTTTTATAGCACTGTATTTTACAGCATCTGAATTGTGGGTTATATGTATAGATCTATGATCCCACTGCAATTACTCCTAGGATGTTGGAAAAGGAAGAAGGTATTTGGAGCCCCATCAAAATTTGCTGAAGAAAATAGAAACACAGTGCATCAGAACCAAGCTTTTGTACATTAACTGATGTTCTTGTTGGTACCTGCTGAAAAGTCCAGTTGATATTGAAAATACCCGAAAATAAAACAATAATGATAGAGAAGGGAGAACAGAAGCTTCCAAAATTCACAAGATCAAAGAGATAAGGCAGTAACCTGAAATGTAATTCCAACTGAACCTATATTTAAACAATAAAATCCCCTCAACTTAATTATTTTATAAGATATTTTATAATTGAAAACTGAAAAAAGGTCTCATTGAAGTAGAAAAGACTTGGATAGACTTTGTCTTGAAAAACTCCTTTCTCTTAAAACTTGCTTTTGAAACTGAGAACATAGATTCAGATTGCAAACTAATGATGGTCTTTCACTGTTTTGTTGTTTTTTGGGGTTTTTTCAGTTTTGGAATCCTGTGTTGGGAGAGCCTCAGCAGACGGAAACCTTTTGAAGGTATTTATTTTTCATATCAGACTTTGTGCTGTCCACATCTTGTTCACAAATTTGCTTATTGTAGTGAAATTATGATACAAACAATCTTTTCAGATGTCCCTTTGCCTTCTCTTACTGTTACAGCACAAAGCTCTACATTAGAGGATGTAAATACTACAATTCCTGACCAAATCCTAAATGTTTCCTAAGAAGCTGCTCTTTCTGAAGGGAAAAGGCAGAGCTTCTTTCCCCACTAGTATCATCAGTCTGTGCTTGCTGAAGCACTGCCACTGAGTTCGGCTTTTTCCATGGACCATCAGTGAGAAGGAATATAACTTTATATTTGTCAGCTGCAATTTTAAAATCAGTGACAAGTAGCTAATTGAATGAGCAGAATACTCATATTTACAGTTCCTGTGAGTTTCAAATACCAATCCAGAAATGTCAGTTCATGATGAATTATATTATATATTATATGAATATAATATATGAAATATATTATATTAATGAAGCAGTGAATCTTGCTTTCTTAGATGAAAGTGCGAGCAGTTTTAGAGAACTTAGTTTGCAAAGCATTATATAATAATTGTCACTGTCTAGGAACAATCCCTGTTTCATGGAAGAGGAGATCAGTAAGGGCTTCTTTGCTATGGGCTTCATTCTGCATAGCAAAACTGATTGAAGGACTCCTGTATTTTACAGACTGAGGACCCTCCAAAAAATACTGCATGGAATAATATCTAAATGCCCATACAGCTTATGGCTGCCATCTTGAGGCTGCTCAAAGTAGATTTTGTTTTTTTTTACAATTCTTTTGTTCTGTTCTCACAATGGAAGTATAAAGTTTTATATAAAACTCTGCTTAAAATAATAGCATGTATTCCTGAGGAATCTGTGCATGTGTTTACAGTACAATTTACATTTGTGACTCAGTATTGGACAGAGTTCTTTATCCTGAAAGGTCCTGTTGCAATAAGCAGCTATAACTACTGTTAAAGGCTAGCATCTCTACTTACAAGAGCATTAATATATTTTTCCTTTGAAAAAAGCAGTCTTTGTTTTAAAATACACAATATGACTTGCATTGGATGTCATTTTAAGAGGTCTTTAATATTTTTTGGAAATGATATTTTCTTTTAAATTGTAGGTCAAACAGCCCTGCTTGATGTTTTGAGAGCAATCTGCAGGAGTTTGCGGCCAGGCATTTCAGAAAAGTTCATACCAAGTAATTTGCCTGAGAGGAACAGACTGTTGCACCTCATTGCTCTGTGCTGGCACCAAGAACCAGATTATAGACCACATACTGCAGGTAACATTCAGGATTTCTTTCTGTGCAAGATCTGTAATGGAGGCAGTCTTTATAGGAACATTCCTCTAGCACTCTGAACAACTGAAGTGGAAATGGTCTTTAGATCATCGGACTACCTTTGAGGTTTCCTCCAAATGAAGCTTCCTACCAGAAATTGATTTATTTGTCTCCAAAATTTTGTTTACTATAAAGTAAAGTATAAGGTGGAAGTTGTATTAAACTTATTTCCTCTAGTTTATCTTTTTTCTTAATATAATAGTAAAGTTAGTGGCAATATGATGATGCCTAAATGTATACATGGTTTCATACACATTGTGGTATTTAAAATGCTTTATTACCCCTGCAGAATGTGTACATCTTCTAAATGGAGTTTTGAGTAGTATAAATAAGGAAGTAATTTCTGCAGCAATCTACAGTGTGATGGATGCAAAGGTCAGTGCAAAATGTCTTGTTCTCCTACAACATTATTTGATTCATTCAATTGCAATCTTTCTGACACAACAGTGAAGGTTTTGTCTTGATTGTTTTACTGGTCATGCCAGAGAGCTGGAGAGTGCCCTTTGGCACTTCAGGTTCATTCAGAAATTGTAGAATATATATTGTGAGGTTCTCTAGAATATTAGGCAATTGCTACCTACATTTTAAAAATACAGCTTCTTTCTAGTCACCACCTGGAGTCAGACTGGCAAACCCATGTGAGTGAGAACAAAAATCAGCTCAAGTACTGCAGATTAGAACTAAAACCAAGGACAGTTTTTTGTATTACTGGGTAGAAACCATTTAGTTCAAAACCTGAGCAGAGCTGGTACCTGTGGTAGCGAAACCAGTAACAGCACTGCGCTGTACCCTTCACTGCTTCTAAATTGCCAGGCTTTCAGGACAAGACACTGCTCATCCCAGGGTCTCAGGGCTCTCTAATACCACAGGAGGGGGTGGGGAGCAGCCAGCAACCGAGGGGATGGAGCAGATATGGAGCACATACCTGCTTACACTGCCATGGGAACTCTGGCACAGATGTGACAGCCACAAACAGAGCTGCACCCTCGCTGGTTAACGTAGGCACTGAGGGAAAACAGTGACACATGTTTTGGCCCTTGGACAAGGACTCTGACTCTAGCTGGAGTTACAGGACCCATGCTGTGTTGTTGATTTCATTAGTGTGTATTGTGTATGTTGATGCATGTGGGACTATTTCTATATGTTGCAATCACACTCTGGGCTCACAGAACAGCCTTGATCAATGTTTTAATAGGTGGCATAGGTAGAGTCAAAGTAATTTTTACTACTGTTGAAGTTTATTTAAGATAGTACTGCCAAATATTCCATAATTTAATGCTTCACTCTCCCTTGAGCAATGTTTTATTTTTGAATTTTTTAGATTGGGAAGGTTTATTTTATTAGCGAATATTATTTATTGTTCAAACGCTGATAAGTCAAAAATTACTCTGAAAATGAAACTGAAGTTTCTGGGAAATTGATTCACAACTATTGAAGTATAAAATCTAAAAAAATAGTTTGACAAATGTGCTGTGGATGTACAAATTGGAAACAAGTTACAAGTATTGACACATCCTTACTGCAGACAGTTTGGCACACTGAACACAGGACGGCCATGCTGTTTGGCTACTTAAAGGCAAACATGTTCTAGCTAGCCCAGTCTCTCTCAATACAAGCTTATTTCCACTTTCCCCTGCATGATTCAACACTGGGTTTTAAAATAAATGTGAAACACTGGAAAGAGTATCTGGGTAGAATTTTGTCAGGTTCTATGCCCATTCACTCTGTGCTCTTCATAGAGTGTACCTTACAGTATAATATATGTTGCCAGTAGAAGTTATATTACTATAAATTGTTGCTCCTGACAGCTGGGAGTGGCACAAACCACAGCTACACTGACTGCAGTTACTGTGGCTTTCTTCTTCCAGGAGAGAGCGCTTAATGCATGCAAAGGCTCAGAGACCTACACACTGCAGAGAGGCACGTGCAATTCAGAGGTGAGTTCGTGGCACAGGAGTCTCCGGAGTACTTCATCAGCTGCTTATTCCTCCTGACAGCCCTTACACTGTGTAATGCAAACACTTGGGCAAAATGTTCCTAGCCAGGATAACTCCTTCCAACAAACCCCACTGTTTTACCTTGCTCCAAGCAGCTCACTCTGACATTGCTCTTGCAAAAACAACCTCCTCCTCTTAGGGTTTGTTTTGAACCTCTCCTGTTTAGAAAAGGTTTTGGAACAAAAGTTTCCAAGAAGATAACTCTTCTCTATTTTGATCTCTTTCAGATCATCTGTCCACAAAAAGACAACCGCTTAATCAGCAAGAAAATTCCTCTTGTAGTGCCAAGCTTGTCAACTGTTCTACTTGATAGCAGCGCAAATACAGCAGGAAGAGATAATATTGAGATGGATGTGTCAAGTACTACCCCACAGAATGCAACAACCAAAGGTCATTGTCTTGAATTATATTCAGCTCCAGCTGTTACAAGAAAAGGACAAATATTACTAGTTGTTCCATATAGAAATGTACTTTTTCATGTAAAATTGTCGCTTCTCAGAGTAAAGCTGTGCTCTCTACTGGTATCATCTGAAGCACGAGTTCACTGCAGGAAACCAAAGACACCACAAATCTTTCCACTTAGATATATAGATCAAGAAAAAAACCCCAAAAAACCAACTTTTTTTTAGAATACTGAGCTGTAAATGTAGAGCTGCCTTTCTCTCACACATCAAATATTGCCTGTTGCTTTTGAGAGAACAAATGCCTTCTGGGAATCATGCTGCTTTGTGCCACCAGGAATAACTGCTTTTTTTTTGTAATCTGCTAAGGAATGGAGATATGTTTTAAAAAGGTGATGTTGCCAGGAACATATGATTAATTCCTGATAATTACTGTTCTTATATAGATAACTTTCTTTACCTTTCCAATGTGGATTTATCCAAAGTATTTAAATTTCTGTCACGAAGAGATAGCCTGTATTTCTCATGCCCTCAGGTACAAAAACTGAGTCATAAGAAGTCAGTTCACCTGTAGCAACATCTGCGTTTCCAAGCACTTCAGTTCTGATCAATAACCATCAGACTTAGTGACAGAATAAAATGTTCCATAACTTCAATAACAAATTCCTACAGACAGCCTGGAAAAGCCAGATGTGTGTAGTAATATATGCCAAAGTTTTCCTAGGAATAATGATGTATTAACAGGAGCCAAAGTAATCTCAAATCAGTTTTCAGGTCCTGTGTGCTTTTGTGGCTGACATATGTGTAATGTTTTCTTGTTGTTCAATTCAAAAGTCTAATCTTGCTCATCTTAAACTTCTTCTAGATCACCTAGGCTCTGAGAGAAGAAAATCAAGCTCCTTTTGCACAAATCCTTCATCTGTTCCAACTGCAGGCAAAGAGAGCAGTCAGCATAACTCCCCAGCACTGGCTCTTCAGCACAGACCACAACCAATGCACCTTGGACAAGCAGTGACAGGTAAGGCACCATTGCCACTTTGAGCTGGCAGTACTCACCTTGGCCAGATCTTAGTGATTCAATTGTTTAAAACTTGGAGGAAACAGATATTTGTAAATGCTGTGCACATTTTCAGGTATTCAGAGTAATAACTGATTCTAACTTGATACAAATGTCTCTCTATTTGTGTATAGCTGCTCCTCTGTTTTCAGAAGTTCAGGCACTGACCACTGAGAACATTGGCTTGTTCTTTGCTTTCAGGGCCACAGTGCGGCTAAGAACAGTTCTGAAAAGACCCTAATAAAATATAGCACAAATTGAATGTGAAATACATTAGTTGTTTAGGTCTGGAATATTCTTTTGCAATCATAAGCTCTGTATTGCCTACCTCTGCAAAAGTAGCTATTGACTACAGAAACAGGTGACAGGGGACCCTTCATCCCCTCACATCTTCATCCCCTTACATGCAGAACAGAGGCAGAAAGGGTCAGCTTTTGATTTGTGAAGACTCTTTGACTGTGGGTGAAGCTTTCTGAGGTTTTTATGCTAACTTTTTGCAAACTGGCCTAGAACATTTCTCAGCCTAGCTGGCTGTCCTTCTCCATGGCAATTTACTTGAGTGATGACATAATTTCTGGATAAATCAACAGACTAGACCGTGCAGGAAAAGTTCATCCCAGAACTCTCCTGGCAACACTCAGAAATCAGAATGACAGAAGCATGCTCTCCAAAGCAACATGACTTTTGGTTATTAATTTTCTCTTGGTGTATGCTATTTACTGTATACTAAAAACCCTAATGTCTGCACTGGGTATTCTAATCATCTCATTAAAAGGGGCAGAACCCAAAACTCTCAACCATTTTATCAAGAGTATTACTTCTGGTATTAGTTTGGCTTTGACCTATATTCATTTTCCCAGTTTCATGCTACATGTTTCAAACTCTCCTGCTACCCTGAAGTACCTGTTAGTTGTCCTTCCACCTTTATAGGAAAAAGTTTTCTCCTCTGTGTCCAGCCAAGGTGCTTTGCATAAAGTCAAATACAGATGCTAGATGAATAGAGCAAGACCTGAAAATTTTCTCCCCTCACACAATCTGAGCACCTAGAGGTTTAGAAACACCTATTTGCTGTAATCTGGTCTTCATGAGTTTCAAACATGAGATGAAAATACTTTTGGACTAGTTTCAAACATAGAATGCAAACAAACTAACTCCTCCTCCTTCCTTCCTCTACTGAGTTTATATTTCTGGTGTTGATGCTATCACTTGCTAACAATTTCTGGATGAAAAAAGCACTTGGTTTATCTTATTTTGTTTTCCTTTTCACTCAAGGTCCTTGCAGCAAAGGAAACTGCTGTCAAATCCTTGCCTGCCAGAGACAGAGCATACTGAAGTGCATGACAGAGGGACGCCTCAACCACATCCTGGACGTGCTG
Source organism: Anomalospiza imberbis (assembly GCF_031753505.1). NCBI lineage: Eukaryota > Metazoa > Chordata > Aves > Passeriformes > Viduidae > Anomalospiza > Anomalospiza imberbis. The sequence continues at coordinate 12,325,944 of NC_089692.1, read as the reverse complement.
CGCTCGCAGCAGATGCTGTCCCGCGTGGATTATGAAAGCATCACCGCCTGCCCCACGCTGACCGGCCGCGCTCGGGCACTGCTGGACACTTGCCTTTGCCTCGGGGAGAGGGCAGCACAAGCTGTAGTGACTGCACTTTCAGTGAACAAATGTAGTCCTCTGGGACAAGTCATTCATGCCCAGACTGCCCTTCCAAGGTAAACAGGCTGTTGTTACTGATTCTTTCACAGTCTGTTTACGCATCTGAGCTCTAGTAATTTGTGATGGTGAAGATTCATGTTGGTGTCTCGCAACCCATTGACCAAAGGCAATTCTTCCTACAGCCCATTATTTGAGTACTGTAGTGAAAAAAGCTAACTGGATTAAAAGGTCAAGACAGCTGCTGCCAACAGAAATTGCCAAGACTGGTATAACAAATCCTGATTTGGACATCAGAGATGGGAAAAGTGCAATATGTGCCAGAGCAAACAGAGTTCAAGTGAGATGACACCTTATTTCCTTGATATTTTTTTTTTGGGGGGGAGGAAAATGAATAATGACTTTTTGGAGGTCACACTATGGAAGAATGGCTATTTATAAATACTTCCAAATAAGGATAATGAACAACAGAATACTGGATGAGGAGAAAACATTTACTGCCTTTCACTGCACTCATACCTGAGCAAGCTGTTACAGTGAAAGTCTTCAGAGAATCAAGAACTATTCCTTCAGAATGGCCTTAAGTAAGACTTGGAAATTTTATATTATGCATATAAATTACTTCATTTTCCTCCCAAATGGTCATATGAAGATGCATCAGTACTTTGGAGATGTGGGACTTGGAGTACTCATTAAATGGAAAAACATTAATACTTTACATCCCTGTATCTCCCTAAATATGTCTGCAGCTCAAATGTAAAATTAAACCAGGCAGAAGAGGTGCCAAGCTGATAATTTTGAAGTGGTGGTTCTGCTGAACTGTTGTTATGGTTGTACTCTAATGGGAGACAGCCTGGGAATACTGGGAGGTTTTCTTGCTCTGGCCTGGACTCACCCACGGTCACAGATTCCTGCTGCTGCTTGAACTCATCCTCATCCAAAGGGTCATGGACCCTTTGCCTTGAGTTCACATGGAGTTCCAGGCTGTCCAGTACAGCAGCACAGAAACACTGCTGTTATCAGAATGTTCCCAGGCACAGTGGAGGAAGATAAGTGGTGCAAAAGGCAGTGAAAACAACCTGGCCACTAAAAAGCACCAGACAATTGTGTACAGAAGGCAAACAAGTCCCATGGCAAGCACAGGAGTCTGTCAACAGATCAACAGCAACAGCAGCTACAAATGTGATCCAGCACATTCCAGTAAAATCTGTTGTTACCTTGAACCCTTCAAGCCTCACATTGGATGCTGAAAAGAACATTTGTCCCAGCAGACAACTATGCTCCACAACAGTAGAGTGAGAAAATGTGTTGGCTGAGAGCCAGACAATTTAACAGGTAAAGCAAAAGCTGCACACAAACAAAGGAACGCGTGGAATTAATTCACCACTTGCCAAGGGAAGGCGGTTGTCCAGCCATCTCCAGGGAAGCAGGGCTCCATCCCATGTAATGGTTACTTAAGAAGCTAAATGCTATCATTCCAAATGTCCTCCCCTTCCTCCTCTAGCTCAGCTTGATGCCACATGGTCTGGAGTATCCCTTTGGCCAGCTGTGGTCAGTTGTCCCAGCTCCTGCACCCGCAGCTCCTTGTGCACCCCCAGCCTCCTGCTTGGTGTGGTGAGGGGCAGAAAGGACTTGGCTCCGTGTGAGCTCTGCCCAGCAATAACCAAACATCCCTGAATTGTCAATGCTGTTTTCAGTGCAAATTCAAAATACAGCTCCAGACTAGCTCCTATGGAGAAAATTAACTCTATCCCAGCAAAACCCAGCATAATTTGAAAGAGAAATAATAAGATTACTTTCTTCATAATGAAAATAATGATATAAGGTGCTGGGTTTTTAAAGGTCCAGTGAGGTTTCTTCAAGCTTCATGGCACCAGATTAATGTGAGAACTTTTTATACCATATACAGGTATTTCAAATGCAAAACCATGTTATTTATTTCCCTATGTTTCTTTTATTCTCTCTGCAGTTTCAAAGTTCTCATTGAATTCAGTCGTTTGGCTGATTGCAAATTCAGTAATTATGTGTTGTCTAGGCACAGTTAAGAAATAAGAAATGTGTTACATCAAAATTTCCAGCTACGATGCTGCTGGGAACATAAACTTTTTTTTTTTTTTTTTTTTTTACATAACTTTATTGAACTTTGAGACTGCCTTGAATTAAAATATTGTTACAATTAAAAGCAATGTCTATCAGAATATGTTGACAATAGTTTTGCTTATTAAAGCAGCTAAATATCTACTTCACAGTTGATTTTTTTTCACTTTAAATGGGAAATTTCAAGTATCTCTGCTAAAAAGGATGTCTTGCTTGTGAGGAAAGGAACTGCTGCCATGGTGTTTTACCTCTTTAGAAAGCATAAGATACTCAGTAAAACAGATAAACATTTGCCTGCGGAAAATAGTTACAGACCTTTAAAAGAGAAATTAGCAATTCTGTTGAAACCTAATAGCAGGTTTCAAAATCATTCCATTTAGTTGTTCTGCTGGACACTTTATACTCCTGTGAAAGATGTGCTGGCTGGCAGGCTATGCTGAATTTTTGTCATTGTGTTTTTGACACAGAAACAGTTTTGGCTCTTCTCAAGTAGGCAGCTGCTTCTAGAAAATATAATCTGATGCCAAATCTAAGCTTAGTCTTAACTGTTAATAGAAGAACTGGCATCAAAACAGTGGGAGCACAAGCTGTCTTGTGCTTTTCCAGTGTGGTGTTTTTGAAGGGATGGTACACATTTGTTGAAATGAAACTGTTGTTGATATAAAAAGTTTTGCTACCAAACTAAAACACAAACTAGACCTGGAACTAGCAGCATTTTTTCTCACCAAATATACATAGTCTCATAAGGCCTGTAGTGAGAGCTGTTAAAAATATCTCATGTTGATCACTGATATGAAATATCAAACTGCTGAAAACTTGCGGTATTTTGCTCCTGTCCAAGCTTGTTCATTAGCTAAGATTTCTATGGTCCTCACCTCTGTTTTCTGCAGTTATCTTGATATTACGAAACGATGTAGAATAAATGGCACTGAGCAGGAGTAAAGATAGAAGAATCAAACTGTTCTTTAGTATCTGTTGGAAGAAACAAGACTTGAATGTGAAGAACAACTGGAGTTGCAGGAAGGAAATATGAAACCTGGGTATCTCTAGAAAACAGCAAGGAGAATAATAAAACCAAGTCACTTCAGGACTGATCATATAAACTGATTATGCAGTTACTCAGAAAAGAATTAATAGACATTAAAATGACAAGCTATACAAATTTTATCAAGCTATTTAAATTTACTAAAGGAATGGTGAGTAGAGTAGGCAGATGTTTATTTTTCTGATGTACTGAAATCTAATTTTATTCTTGATTGCAACTGGTTGCAACTATCTTTTGCTGATTTGCAAAAAGATGACTGTCTCTTGCCCTTTGTCCTAACTATACCACACTTTTATCTGAGATGGGATGGTTTCTGCAGTGTAAGAATGTCTGCACTAGAATTTGTTTGAAGTTGATTTGTGGAAAATTAATCTGAGGTACTGGAATGAAATGTTTAAGAGATTAGTCCTTCCAGTAGAGAGCAAGGCAAACAAAGCTGTAAATACCATTCAAATATCATTACCAGTGCCTGTTAAAAACAGTCCCAGAGAACATCAGAGGAAGATAACAAGTGCATATTCATAAAATACTAATCTACAAAGTTTCAAAAAATGCATTAATGGACTGCTAACATATACAGAAGAATTTTACACCACATAAGTGGTCTAAAATGCACAAAACCTAAAGCACCAATGAAAACATGCTAAATGTCAAGGGTTCCTATTTTATTGTTTCAAGTCTGAATCCTACATAACCTTGTAAAGTTCTTATGCTTGCCCAGGCTTATTCACTTGAGCACCACATGTGAAGATTTTTATGGAAGGTTAAGTGCATAAATAAATACTTGTGGGCCTGGTATGTTAGGGAAGGACCCAAACATCATCAAGACAGGCACAGAAAATTGGGATTTCTTTATTGCTGTTTATTAATTTCAGAGCTATACAGCTATTAACTATGCTCTCCTCCAGTAATGCATACTGTCTCCAGGATTGCTGGGGTATTTTATGCCTCAGGAAATCTTGCCTTGCACTATATTCCCTTTCATTCTTTTCCTCCACCTTCACACAGCCGTGCCCGGCCCTCCGCCCCCCACCTTTGCAAAATACTTTACTGGTGCTTAAAAGGCCCTAGCACAGTTTGATTTTGTTCCTTTCCTAGAGAAGCAATTCCTTCATTGCCTGCCTGGAACTACATTCCCTTAACTGAGCACATGGTTGGCTTGACAGATGGTATGTCAGCTGAGTTAAACAAAACTCCTGGATTTTGAAGGTAAATCCACCATAAATTAAACTACCTGACAAGGTCTGAAAATAACATATTTAATGAATTAACTGGGTTACATTAAATTCAGCTCAGCTGCAAGAACATATTAATTGTAAGCATTTTGCTTAACCCCAGCAAAAGTGGTAGATCAGAAGCTTAAACATACTATTTCCAGTTCTTGTGCTGATATGATTTGTGATCAGTATTTTATTTCCTGCTTTAATTTCTCTTTGCCAAGAATACATGCCAAGTAATATTACAGAATCCTGTAGCCTCAAACTGCCATTTTCCTTGGGCTTTAAGAATGACCTTTCTTCTTTCAGAGAAGACATGCATCAGTTAAAGAACTTGGAGACTCCTTCAACCTGGATGATTTAGATGACAGTAATTTAGAATAAAAACTTCCCCTTAAAATGTGGTAACATGCCAAAGTATCTCAACACCTATGTCCAACTGCTGTGCTTGAACTTTCCACAAAGCAAAAGCAATATTCATACAAGCAGAAAGTGTGCCTGAATTTTACCCTTTCAGAAGTAACCTGGCTGTACTTTACAATGTTCTGTACAGTTAGTTCATTCTTTAGATACCAAGAAAAAGTGCCATATCAGTTAACAGAATGCCTGCTGACATTAAATTTGTTGTCCTTTGGCCAAAAAGGGCGCAAAGGTTTTTTTCCAGTTCATTAGAACATTACCTGGTGGGGGGAAAAAAATGAGAAAAATTACTAAGGAATACACCTGGAAAATACTAAAAAAAAACCAACTGTATGAGAATTTTGACCTTGTAACAGCTGCAAAATATTTTCCCAAGAAAGTTGTTTTTATGCCATGTCCATGTGCTGTGATAGGCTCGTGTCACAGAAGAGCAGGGAAGTGGAAGGAGAGCACGATGTGCTCACCTGTGTGCCGGGTGCCAAAGGAGCCCTTGTTTGCCATTCCCTGCAGGCAGTGCTGTAGCTGTCAGAGAACAGTGCTCAGCTCTGAGCATGGACTGAGGAGAGCCCAGATGAGAGGAAAGCTTGATAAGCAGTGAGGAAACCTCAGGCTAGGGACAAGCTGATAAAATTGTGGGTGTTTGGTCTAGCAAACAGGAGATGAAGGGCACACAAAAGAGTCTGGAGCGGAGGCACTGAACATGCAGTGAGGAAACAGAGTACCTGGTTTGTTCTTGGGCTTTGTCCTTCTGGAGTGGCTTTCAAGCAGGGGCTTAAAAAAGATTTATAGGCCATCATGAAGACAGACTCCTTCCCTATACCCAGAGAAATGAGCAATATTCATGGAACTTTCTTTTACCTGATCGAGAGTTCTTTAGTTGACAAAATTCATGCAAACAACAGTGATTTACTAAACCTTTTCCCTCAGCCTGTTCGGTTTATTTATGCAAGCTATAAACATTTGAAATGATTTAAGGGAAAAAATAACATGTTTTTGCTTGGAGCTAAAAACCATGGATATTTATAACTGCCCTGTAACTCAATCACTATTTATTCCACTAACACCCACCTGTGAAGGCATGGGTCTGTTATCAAGTCAGCTGTCGGGACAATGGAATAGAGATAACTTGAATTAAAGAGCCCTGGAAATTATTTCCACCCTTTACAGTGTTGCTATAAATTCTTAAAAGAAAAGAAGGCTCTCCTACAATTTTTGCTTCCCAGCAGATCATGGTTGGTCATCTTCTCTCAAATACAATGAAAATGTTTCCATTTTTATTAAAATGCAATCTTTATCCAGCAAGTTTTCTGTCCAGTCCATTAAATGTTTGCTGAGAGAGCTACTTCACATTCATGTATTTTCTTCCCTCTTTTCACATGAAGCCACAGGAACAGTAAAAAAGAAAACTCCTTATGACATACTATGTTAAAATGCAAATGAAGTAACAGGAAAAAAAAATAGGTTGTTACTTGTGCAGAACGGGTATGACCTCACACAGAAATTCAGTTGTTTTTCTGATAGACTGCCTATCTCGGACAGGTTTTATTAAACACTGTATGAGACTAAAAGATGTACAGCCAAAGAAATAGTTCAACTCAGGGAGGCTTTCTGCAAAACAAGGCATTGCTCTGCTCTCCTGCCTTCTGCTCTGACTCCTGCAGAGCTGGTTCAAATGCAGTCTGGCAACTCTGGCTAAAACCTTTTCTCTCCACTGCAATCAATCATGCACTGGTATTCAAACCTGCAGATTTATTTGTTTACAGAAAACTCTCACTTACGTAGAGAATTCATGAAATGAACAAGAGAGGAGAGATTTGGATGCTGTTTTATACTATGTCTTTCAAAACTCAAATTACATTTAATTTTCTGTAAGATATATAACAGCATTTTAACTCCTCAGCTGTTGCATTTTGATGTGTTTAGTAAGAATATTTTCCTGTATTCCATTTACTAGCATATCCATATAGCAATTTAATGAACTCTTAAAATCAGAGAAGCATTTCAATTGAAAAGACCTTTAAGATCATTGAGTCTAACTGTAAACCTAACACTGCCAAGTCCACTGCATTCTTAGGTGGTCTGAGACTATTTATTTTGGTTTAAATCTTATGGTAACTGTCAGCTTCTTCACCCAAATTAGACACCATTAGTGAAAGCTGTCATTTCTTGTTCAGTGTTATGTCCATCCTCAGTAGCAACAGAAGGAGCACCTGGCCTGTGGCCAGGCCTCTCCTGCTTGTAACAGTGCCACTGAGCTGTACCAGTCACGGCGCACAGACACAGCTGCAGCGGGAAAGGTGCACGCTGCATTTGAGACTTCAAGATATGCTCGGGCATGTAGACAGGATTTTTCTTGTTTGCTTTTACAGCTGGCTATTTAATCACAGATCTTCTTCTTGGACAAAGGAAGCCTTATTAAGAAACAAAATAAAAGGCAATTTTCAGGATTTCACAGCTGTAATTTTACTGTATGCTAGACATTGGATTTAACTCCAACAGCATGCAATGTAGCTGCCTCCCAATTGTTTCAGTACAATCACCTAATCTAAATCTTTGGGTTTTGTTTTAATGACACAACCTCATGGTTATCTACAATGTATGTCATTCTAGCATAGAATAATCCAAAATAACAATTTCCCTAATAATACAACACTTCAGTAATAAAATTTGTCCTTTGTAGTAAGGACAAATACAGAGTTGTTTGTGTAGTGTGACACTGAACAACCTAAGTGACCAAATGACTGATGTGTGGGGTGAGGACACTTGCAGGACTCCAGCCATAAGGTTTGTTGCATGAGATGACCCTGATGACCCATCTTAACAAAGAACTTACCATCTCCTATCGCTTCCACATAAGCTGAGGTCTTCCACATTTTCCCATACTAGTGACAGTGAGGTAAAAATAACTCCCTGACTTCCAGAGTGTAATGTGACACATGAGGTTTAGTTTCCTTTGTCCTCCTGCCTAAGCTCTAACAGTAAAGCCTAAGTGTTTGCTCCCACTTCAGTCTTCCAGACTCATGTAAAAGTAGAGACAAGAATGTCGCCAATAACTGATCATGTGTCATTAAATCAATGTTACTGGTATTCAGAATGTTCATAGCCTGTGGGATTTCAACTGAGAAAAAGCAGTGCTAAAAAACCTTGCAGTAAACTTTAACAGAAGTAAATACTTTCTTCTGGAACTAAAGTATACCTGTAAGTCACTGAAGCACAGCTTTCAGCGTTTTCAAAAGTTTGATTTATGGTACTTCACAGTATGTGACTGGCAATCTGAAAAGGCTTTTCATAGTTCTGGGGATCTTGCATAACTTGGGAAACTCTTGGTAGCTCTTAATTACTCCACTACAATTTGCTCTGTGGGACACTGTACACACCAAGTAATCAAGAGCCAAGTGGGGAACAAAGAAGCAAAGTGCAAAACACTCAAAAGTACCCTGCTGAGAAATCATTTCTGAAAAGTTAGCAAAGTCAACCATAATTTTTATTTTAGGGCTGGATGCCTTCTAATAATAGCAAAGAATGGATTTGAAATTGGAACAACTATGCTGGCAGACAAAAGACTAATAAGCCCATTAATAGGGCTATCCTATTTACTGCAAAGGCAAATGGACTGGCAATAAATCCCTACTCTTAAAGATTATTTTAGCATTAAGATATTTTACATCTCCATTCTTAAGGTGTACTTTTAAAGAATGAGACATTCTGAAAATCTTGCTCATGGAACATGGAGTCTTGAGCAAGAATCTGAGTGAAAACTTCAAAGGTGTTCTGATGTTATATTTGTGAAACAACGTGGTTTTCTTTCTTTTACAAGGCATGCTAATCTTTGTCACTCTTACCACATGTACACTAGTCTGTTCCCCTTAGAGGCAAAATGAATGAGATCAACATGCATTGGCGTATTTGATTAGCACACACTGTGTAGAATCTATACAGAAAGGTCTTTGAGATTATTTTTTGGAAAATTTTACTTTTAAAGGCAACCTAAATTTGGATCAAATACAACTACAGAATCCCCCAGAAGTCTGAAAGGTTAGGGAATAAAGGCTGTCCTTACTTCTGTTCATCCAACAACTGTAAAGTATCATCCTACACTGTAAAGTATTGCGTAATTAAAAGTTCCCTAAATAAAATAGCAGAGAACTTATTTAAAGGTTAAACTTTATTTGTATTGTACAAACATTTCAGGGTAATTCAATAATTAAGAGAAAAGTAACAGGAGTGCACTAAAAGCAAAGATGGAAGAGTGGGATCAGCACTGATATGGTTGTACTTTAATACACTGCACTCAAAGTGGCTCTTCTAAGGAACATCTGGTTGTATTTAAATGGCAAAGTTTGGACTCAGCATGATAATACAAACAAAATTATGACATTGGCTTCAGCCTCTAGTAACCAGCTGCTTGCAAACAGAGTGTCAATGTAACTACTGCCGACTACGATCAGAAACTCAGAATACTCCTGCTTTTAATCAGAGAGAGAGACAGGTACCACAAGTATATCAACAAAGGACTGACAATAATACAGGGGAATCTATAACAGAGAGGAACTTTACTGTTTTGAAGAAAGTCTGTGCAGTTGTATTAGAAGGCCAGAGTTACTTCAGATAAAGGAACAACTCACCCAACAGATGTCTTTAAAACTGTCTCATCCAGAAGAAATTTATTTAAATGCTGTAGAACTCTGTTAGAAACATTATAACTAAGGACTTCATATTCTTCAATCGTAGTACCCACATGCTAATTTGGGACCTGAAACAAGAAAGAAAAAAATACTTATCCTTAAGATGCTATTTTTTACAGTTACTAATACTCCTTAGTTTGTTTTTATACATAATCACTTTTAATAGCCTTCAAATTAGACATGGACAAAGAGCATTATCTTTAAAAATCCCTGCAGTGTTATAAGACTTGTGAAACAATGATTCTAACTCCCATGTTGTTTTCCAGGAAAACAAAGACTGTGATTCATTCACTCTCATTAATAAACAGCCAGATGCTCATGAAGTCAATTCAACAAAGATAAGACAATTTGTATAATCAAAGGGTAGAGTCTCAAAGCTGAATGATTTAGTTGTCTAAAACATTAAGTCAAACCATCTGTTTTAAAACAAGTATATGTACAAGGGACTATTTTTTTCAAATAAACCCCCAAAATTGACTGGGAAAAACTTTATGTATTGCACATTCGCCTTTTACTAGAGAAGATTACATAAGCAAGATAAATGTAAAATTAAGATACAAAGTTTGTGACATTAATCAAAATAATGATAAAAAAGTCCAAGAGACCTTTAACGTTTACCTGAAGATGGAGATATTTTTGCTGGTGTTTTTTTGCCCTCCTAGCAAAGTTAACATTTGAAAACTGGTCCATGTTTTAGATGATATCTATTCCCTCTTCTGCTTTGCACTGAACAAAAACAGCTTTCAATAATGTGCAACAAAGATATGTGTAAGCAATTAATAAGTTTTGGTGAGAGTAGATAAGGCAGTGAAAAGAAAAGGGTGCCTGAAAGGCAACAGAACCAGATAAGACAAATAAAATTAAAAGATGGGATGTCAGAGCTTATTTTACAGTCTGTTTTAAAAAACTTCAGTATAGAAAAGCTAAGTTTTCCATAAAAGAAGGACTAATGTTAAACTTCAGAGTATTAAATAACTGCAGTTGGACAAGACAGAGACATCCCACAGTTTCTGTTCCTTAAAGGGATATTTTCCACCATGTCCTCCTCTGCTCCTAGCTTACTCCATGTCTGTACTTCTGTGATTTTGATAGTAAAAAACCACCCTTCATAAAAGCACTGTTTTCTGCCAGCTTAGTGAGCAGAATTGCCTTACAGAGGGGGCTGGGCAAGAGCCAGCACCACTCAAATGCTGAAGGCCACTGGAGTAGGAGGAGATAGGCAGCTAGGAGCAGGGGAAGGTAAATATAGAAGCCTAAATTTAGACCTTTTCCTTTAATTGCATAGCACTTTGGTGCTTATAGTCACTCTCATCTGTAAGTCACAGTTACCCTGCTTAAACCAGCTACTGCAGACATTTGTGTGATAGAAAGACAAAGGCAAAAAGAAAGGACAAAGGATCAGTGAGTTTGTTTTTGTAAACAAAGTCACTCAGCTTTAACCAAAGAAAAGAAACAGGTGCACTTACATTTATTTTTTAACTGATTCTGTTTTCTGAAATACATGGCTGATATTGTGTTTGTTTTTTGAAATTATTAAGGTTGAAAAACTAACAAAAAAATAATGTCTGCTTTTAAGTACTTATAAAAATTGTCATTTGCTGGGATCTGGCTAAACTCCCAGATTTACTGTCCTGAATTATTTCATGACCCTTGTGAATAACTCTATGTCCACAGAATGTACATTTCAAAATGAACATCAGAGTAGTCTCAGGACTCACTCTGTATGGTAGAATTTCAAAAGGAAACAGCACAAACCATCAAACACATGGCTGGAAGCAGTATTTCCACCATAAGCTCCAAGCTCCAACGAGTACTACTTACATTTACACAGCACCCCTTCCGTGCTGACCCTTAAGGAGCTCAGGGCATGTTCATTCTTCCATTAATTAAGTGCATGAGCAACACATTCTTGGAGGACTTATGCTTTAAGGATATGCTTAAACTCACCAGAATGAACTTGTGAACAAGCACAATGCTGATGCATAAGGTTCTAAATTCACTCAGATTTAATAGCAATTTTTACCTTGGTTTTGTTTCATGTTCTAAAACCATTTAATGAATATTGTGTGGATTTGGTTTCCCATAATCTGATGCTATTTCAATTTGGTTTGTTCAGGGGTATTTAATTGGTTTGTTCTTCAAGCTTTTTGAGTTGAATTACATTTTCTAAGATGCATCTAGTGGCAATATTAGTCAGACACAAAAAAGCAGATAGGGCAAAACTCACAGGCTTAACCAAAACTCAGTCTCACTTTGTTCTCATTAGCTGAAGAAGATAAGATCTTAACTTGATTGCATTAGTATCAGATAAAACCCTAGTGGAAACAAAATGGTTTTTAGCTGTTTTTTGTCTGCTAGCACTTAGAGAATACACACTCCTGTATAAACATAACTTACCAGTGGCCATTTATGGAGCATCAGGGAAGAGACAGACAATTTATGTAATCTGTGACAAGAGAAGAAATAAAGGAGTCCAGACTTACATTTTGCTTCCATAGTAAAATGAGTAAAGTCATTTATAAAATAAGAACCTTAGCAAAATGAACAAAAATATCTATCTGGATGATTATTCTGAGGTTTGTTTCTGCTAACATGCAAATATATCAGAAGCATTGTCTAGCCTTATGATGCTGTCCTAACTTGGATCTCTCATACCAACCTCTACAGTGTTTTAAGTTCTCATAATTCAGGTGGTGAACTTCTATTTTGAAACCTTCAAGTGGGCACTTTTTCAAATAAATATTTTTCAAAGTAAAATGTCATTCTCTATACTTCCAGTATATACCTAATTATTTGTTTCCTATGCCTTGTCAGTTTGTATCTATTTCTCGTTACTAAAGACAATTTTATAATGAGCTCACATTTTATGAGTCCGTTTTTTTTGAGGAATAAATGCTGTCTTACAGTAGATTCAATCATGGGAGAGCTTAAAATGCAGTCTAGCAACAACTGAAATCAGCTGCATCTTTTTCATTCACACTCAATCCACCTTTTGATTAATGTGTGAGACGACTGTTGCAAATACCCATCTACCCGAAAACCCTGCACTATAGGACACAGGGCTCTAGCACTTCTGTAGAATCACTAAGCACTATTACCATCAAATGACTGCTTTCTGGTTCATATTATCTTTGTAACAACAATCAGTTTCATATTGTAAGGATTTGATTATATTCTGGAGATGTCATCTATGTTTTTATCTTCTGTCAGTGCTGTATAAGTGACTTAAAAACAATGAAGTCGTCTATCAGGGCTGTTAAGATCCCAGAAGGCAGCAGACTGGTTTTGTTTGCTGCTTTGCAACACTGTCAGTAGCTTTAGCAGGTAATAGATTTAGAATAGTTTGTATTTGACAAAAGCCAAACAAAGAGTTGAGACAAACATAATTAAAGAGCTGAGATGATCAGGCTCCTGCAAATGGGAGTTTGTTTTGCTATGGTGCTTTATGGTTTAGAAATAAAGCTATGGTTTAGAAAGAAAGATAATGTTATTATCTTCTTTGTGTGTACTTAAAAAGCCAACTTTTAATTAAAAAAAAACCTTCCTTTCTTAATTCATTTTTATCCAAACACAGTGTAATGAATATCTGGAGATATAGATGAGTGCAGCAGTTGCTTGGTAGCCTGATTGTCTCTGTGACAACGAAGGAAAACAACTCCTTGATGAAACACACAAACTTTGAGAGAGGAAGCAGAATGGAAATCAGAAATGTAAGCCTTGTGGCAATAAAATTGGACTCCACTATTGCATTTACTAGCACATTTATGCATATTACAGTGCATAGTTTTCCTTTCCCTCTTCTTTTACAGCCTTATAATTTTAATTTGCCCCTAAGATTTTTACTCTCTTGAAAAACTTCACCTCTTACTTATCTGTGTCAGATGGTAGATAAAACCGTGGAGCAGGGAAGGGAGGAGTAATTAAATTATTTAGTGAGACTACCCTGTCTCCTGAGCCCTGTTGTCTTTCCAGGCACTGACCACACCTTTGCCTCGCAGGGAGCAGCAAAATGTCAATAAAAGAACATTAAGAGGGGGCTGTGGCCTGGGGTCCACTGGCTTAGACGGGGTAAAACTATTAATCTGCTAGTGGAAGACAAGAAAGCTTTCATTACACCCCAGATAAATCTGCTGAATGGCCAATTCCTTGCTATTATAATCAAGCACCACGGGTCACTTTTAATCATCATCCTGGGAAGTCCACTACTGTTTTAACGAAGCCAAATTTTGGGTGTAGCTGTGTGCCTCTTGGAGGCTGGAACACACCGATGGTACCGTTTTATTTTCATTTCCATATCCACTATGACTGGCGCATAGGACCTGTGCAGCAGAAACCCAAAATATCACCAGATTTTAGGGTTTCCACGCTCTCAGGTCCCTCAGTCTCAAGCGTGAGGGTCTTTCAGGAGATGTAACTCATGTGGATGTAACTTCGTGCAGCGTCCGCCGGGGCTCCACGAGAGCTCCGTGTCCCCGAGGCCCTCAGGGAACGCGGGGTGAGAGCCCCCAGGCCGGGCCGGCGAAGGCGCCGTGCCGCCCCGTCAGTGCTAGGGCCCTTCTCCATCCCGCCCCTGCGGGGAACCGGGACGCTGGTCCCCCGCTCCGGCTGCGGCGGGGGAGGCGATCGCGGCTCTCCTCGCCCACCGGTAGCGGAGGGGCCGACGCGAACCCCGCGGGGCGGGGGGCAGCTCCGGCCCTGCAAGCACTTCCCTGCGCACCAGCGGGTGCCGGACGGGTCCCGCGCAATCCCCGCGGAGCTGGTGGGCTCCTTGCGGCTTCTCCCGCGGGGAGACCACGCGGAAGGTAGCGGATTTCTGCCGCGGAAGGGCGAGGAGGAGGCGGTGACGGAGGCGGTGATGCCGGGCCGGCGCGGCGGGGAGGCGGCGACGGCGATGCCGGCGTGGGGGGGCGGGGTTGAGGGGCGGCCATCGCGTATCGGGTGGCAACGGACGGAGAGCATCCCGAGAGAGCTCTGCGGGAGCGGAGGTAACGCGGTTCCAGCTGGCACAGCCCGGGTGGGGTTTCGGTTTCCTTCCCCGCTTTCCTTCGGCTCCCTTCGCCTTGAGGGAAGGCGGGCAGGAAGCGGCCTCAGTGCAGAGGCTGCGGCGGCAGCGCCTTGCCCTGCGGAGCATCTGGGGCGGCGGCTTTGGCGACCCGCGCTGCCGCCAAGTGTGCGGTGGTAGCAAGGTTAATGCCGGGTGCGTTTCTGTATTGTCTTTAAAGGGCGCCCCGACTCTGACAGCTGCTTCCTTCGCGGGGCTGTGTGAAGCTCGCTTATTTTATAAGGAGAAAGAGGGTCACCGCCGCTTGCGGGGAGCGGAGCGGCCTCCGGGAGTAGAAATGTCACCTCTGCAAATGACCCCCCTTTTGCGGCGGGACCCCTCGGGCCGGCGGCCGCAGCCCCTGGGGTCACGCTTATGGCGACTCGAGGGTGGCTTTGTGGAGCCACGTGTTCCTCTGGTGCCTTTTGGTGGTGGGTGCAGATAATTGTAACTGCTCTGTTAGCGAGCTGTGGCAGGGCACTGAGGCGGGCTTAGCGAGACCCTCAGGGCAGCACACCTTTCTCGCTGGTCTGGTTTAGTAGTGATTTTGATTGTTTTATGTGTTTTTAAATGAAGCGTACTGACTGCAATCTGATCAGGTGCGGCTGTAAGTGCCACCTAAAGAGTACACATGGGTGTAGCATGTGCCTTTTTTGGCGTTATTTTTCCTCCTTTGAAGAGGTTTCTGCTTTTCTGCCCCAGAATCAAAAATAAGGTGACAAACTACGATTGTTGCTTCTGTCTTTACCTGGGGCTAATTGTATAAATTTCACCAGATGTTCCTCTCACTGCAGCCGTTTCGTGCACTCCCAGCCTAAATCGAGACTGATCAAAGCCCTGTTGAGAGCTTACTAATGTTTTTTTCCTTGGAAATATGAAAATAATTAAAAATACGAAAATATTACTTATTACCATACTGGTATACTATCAAGTGAAAAAAACGGTCATAATAACTTCTCTTTCATACATTTTACATGATAAATATACCTTGTCCTTTTTTTTTTTTTAACCGATGTTACAACCAATTTTATTTGATCAAAAGTTTGTTGGTAGGATTTATTTTATGTTGTGCCAAAGATGGTGTATTTGTATATGCAAGCACAAAAGACTTGGTTGAGCAGATTAGATCTTTACAGCGGGAATTGGTTTTTTTGCACGGGCTTCCTGTCTGTTAAGTGTATATATGGTGGGGCAATGATTCTTCTCTCACCAGAAAAACATATCCTAGACAAACTCTAAGCCTTTCCCATGTAAATGCTCAAACTACGAGGTACCTAAATATATACATTGCAATGAATAAGCGTTTCTGGACTTAAAGCCTTTGCTCTGTTGGTGCTTAACTCCCTGAAGACTTTGATGCTGTTTGCCTATATAGAGCAATCTTGAATATTGCTCATAGGGCCAGTCATTATGTTCAGAAATAGGAGTCTTATATCTGGTGTATGTGAACAGCCAAAGTGTGTATGTAAAGCTGTGCTACAATGAGAGTTGTTTTATGCAATCAAGAGCTAAGGAAGACAGAAGCAAGAGCACCAGAAATCTTTGCTAATGAGTGAGTATTGTATAAAAGCACAGCAAACACAGCTTTTAGCAGTTTGGTACTTCACCTTGGTCATTAAATAACTTGCAGGTTCATCCCAGGTCGAACAACTGACAACTGTTCTGCTCAGTGGGAGAAAGAGGATCTTGGCAGATGGTTCCTCTTTCCCTCCCCTTAAAGGAGGGCCACCCTGTAATGCAGAGTTAGTACATTGCTAATTGCATGTTAGCCTTCATCAGCTCCTCTGGTACCTGGCTGCAGTGTGATCGGCTTTACCAGAAGATACATTTTTGGTGAAACAGTGAAGTGATCCTAGCTTCAGGTCACTCTGTCCTGGTTTCATATCATAGCTTTCTATACCAACAGCAGAATCATTTCAGTAAAACAAAAAAATTAAAAAGTCTACATATATCAGCAAAAAGATTCGTCACAGCTGCAGTGATCAGCAAAAAAAAAAGAGTTGAAGACGCTGTGTTGCACAAGGGTGAGCGATGAGGAAATCCACGTGTTGCTTAGCTTGTGTGGAGGCAGAACCCTGCATTAGCCACTGCACTCCTGTGGTCAGGCTTTGGCAGCGTTAGAGATTATTCTGAAAGTATTTTTAGCTGCAGTATATTAGGATTATTGTATGTTAGAAAATGTATACTATTTGTCTCTGGTTCTCCTACTCCAAGCCTCTTTTCTGTTTCCACTGAAATAATGATCTTATAACAGAATCAGGGATTTTAATGCATGTATGTTTTCTCTGACATAGCTTACGAAAATAATTCTGGTACCTATGTAGGGCCTGTTTTTTTATGCAACTAATAAGCTAGTGATCTTAAACTTTTGTAAGATGGGTCTATTGGGTTTCATTCAGAATTATCAATGTCTTCTTGAGCTGAGAGATTTTATTAGCAGTAACTTGCTTTTGGAAGGCATGGGAGCATTTTCTGGAGATTTCAGAAGAAGGTGGCTCTTTTCCAGTCAGTCAGTTCTGAAGCAGAGGAAAAAAAGTTAATTTCTGTGTCCTTAGATACTGTTAAATACAACTGCTGATGGAGGAATTTGGATTGAAACTACTGTGGGCTTTTATGTACAGTCTGTGCTTTTAGATAACTGAGTACAGAGGCAGTGAGATCTGGATAAAGAGTTCGTGGAGGGAGCGAAGAGCTCTGGTGTCAGAAGTCAAGGGTTGGATCAAGGGCAGTGTGGAGTGAGTACCTCTGCCTGTGGCCCTCAGCAAGAGCCCTCAGTGCATTGATAACATGTTACTAGATCACTCATAAATCACTTGTATGAGCACAGTAATTGGATTGGGATTTTTACTGTTGCACTACATCTATGTTCATGCTTAGAACTTCCATCTTGGTCTTGTGGTGCTTCCTTATCTATAACATTTCTGTCCTTCTTTCTGGTCTTTCTTCTGGTCTTCTCAAGATAGGAGTCCTTTATTTCTGTCCTTCCTACAGCTGTGTTTGTTTTCCTGATGGCAGCAGTTCCTCTTTCATTCTAATTTATATAGGAATTTGTCTCTTGGTTTGTCTGGGTTGGTTTTGCTGTTTAGCTGTGCATGAATTTGACTTTGTGTAAAAAGAACCAAACATGAAGCAACAAAAGCAAATAATTTGTATATGTAAATCATAGGGTAAAAAGGTGGAAAGAAGATTTTGCAAGAAAGTCCTGGGATTAAAAAAAAAATATTTCAGCTGTCTATATTTTGTTTTAGATTGTGATTTGGAGTCGTGGAGAATTCACAGTCTTTCCACAATGGCAGAAAGGACAGATTATACAAAATCACAAATTTCACTGGCTGAATACAGCCCCGTCAATAAATCAGAGAGGACCAAGAGCGATCCAAGAGGAACACAGGATGGAGACCAAAATACAATGCAACTGAAGAAAGAAATATCTTTAATAAATGGGATAAGCCTTATAGTAGGCAACATGATTGGTTCAGGTATCTTTGTCTCGCCCAAAGGAGTTCTCATCTACAGCAGATCTTACGGATTGTCTTTAATAATTTGGGCAGTTGGAGGGATATTTTCAGTCTTTGGAGCTCTCTGCTATGCTGAACTTGGAACCACTATTACAAAGTCAGGAGCCAGCTATGCATATATCTTGGAGTCTTTTGGGAGCTTCATTGCTTTTATTCGTTTGTGGACATCGCTCCTGATTGTTGAACCAACTAGTCAGGCAATCATTGCCATCACCTTTGCTAACTACATAGTTCAGCCTTTCTTCCCTTCTTGTGACCCTCCGTATGTGGCTTGTCGTCTCATAGCAGCTGCCTGTGAATGTAAGTATTTCTTGAAATTTACTATGGTAAGTTTTTATGCAGGGTATGTTTTATTAAACATCTTACCCACACTCACAGTTGGTGCATACTGGATCTGCAATGGTTTGAGTTACAGTGGGGGAAAGAACAATTCCAGCACATGAGAAACTTGAAGGTGTTCAGTCAGTGAATGACCATTTTCTCATTTGGAAGAAGAACCAGGTATTGAACTCTTCCAAGCTTACTTGCCTGGCAAAAATGGGGGTAAAAATTGTTTTCCCTTGAGAGAGGTATTTTAAATGAAACCTCGGGAAACCCTTGGTGTGGTCTTGAGCTATTGCAGAATGGCTCTTACGCTATAAATTCTGGTATAATTTGGTTTGCAATAATTTCTCAATGGTTACATGGTTCAGTTACTACTCTGGTTTCAAAAAATCATTCATTCAAGTTTATTCTTTATACTTGGGATTAACTGTAAGATCAGTACAGCAGTATGTGTGGTAAAGCTGTTTTGACAAGTGGAAATTTTGCATGCACATAAAATATTGAAATATTTGTATTCATATAGCCAGCTGTTAGTCAATATAGAGGAACAGCTGCCCACACACTTCACACTAGGACATCAAGAGAATGAAACTGTATGAGTGAATCGTGTGTCTTATTTAATTTTAGGTGTTTCCTCTTAAAAGTGTTTATAGACATATTTTACATTTCCAGTAAACAGTGAAAACTATTTCAGCAAGTCAGTAGGACAGTGCTTTGTGATGTACTGATCCATAGCTGTGTGCTCTGGAGCCTGTCACCTGTATTGACATGATTTTGTGTCAAAAAGCTAACACGGAACTTGGACTTTTTTACTGCCAACAGTATGCTGTAAGGATATGTGCTGCTTCTAGCTGGTTTCTTTTTGAGGCATCTGTTGGAAGAGCTCTAATGTTTCTTATTAGAGTTGTCTATAAAGGATAAAAAAAGGGAAATGACAGAGCAGTAGCAGCTACTTTGGATAGTTGACCTCTGTAACTGGTTATGATGATTGCAGCTTCCTCTTCCATTTTTGTTATTTTTTACTATTGTGGATGCATTAACATCCTGGTCGAAGACCAGGTAGGGGGGAAAATAATCACAAACTTCTTCCAGGAGATCTGTCAGTTTAATCAGTTCTGTTCCCTCCTTCTTCCAAATGAGTGAAGGGCCTGTAGTGTCATGTACACATTCCTTAAACAGGTATAGTCCCAAGGTATCTTGGCACAAATTAAGGAGTGTGGGAGAATCTGCTCTTCCATTTAAGGAATCCCCTCACTCTGAGGGCAGTAAGCCCGTATAAAAAGGAACTTGTTAAAAAGCCAGAAATTAAGACAAAGTGATTCAATTAAAATTCTATAGTAGGTATAGAAAAACACTGTGATGTCCTCTACATATGCTGCTAATAAAGAGGATTTAGCACCTCTTTTTTTAGTGGAGACACATGACAGCAGGATCACTCTCAGGCAGGTGGAACAATTTACTTTACCTGTCTGTTTTATGGTTTAAATGCTTGTTCTGCCCTGCTCTGAGTGTCAGTGCTAAGACTCACCCCTGCTCTACAGCTTCATTTAGCTGTCTTGGCACAGCTGATGTTGTTTGTCACATCCCTAGCTCTGGATATGATTAATCCCTTAATAATGAAGCTGCTGGGAGTGGAAGTCTGCACACTGGTTAGGTACAGATTGTATGTGAGACTGGGTGGGTTTGTTGTGGGGTTTACTGTAAGTTTTGTTTGTTGGGTTTTTTAAATTTTAGTAATAGCAATACTAGAGCTAGTGTGAGAACAGTCTTTGTGTTATACAGCATTACTTTGACAGTCATTTTGGCAGTGGGGTGTCATCTGGTGCTACAGAACTAAACTTGACAGTTCTCAGAAACTTTACTTGGCTAAACAGTAATTAAGTTGAAAAAAAGAGTATTTTTAGCAAAAGAAAGAGAGATGTGGCTTATTCAGAGTGCTGATTACCTTTCTTTTTGTTTTCCCTTATAAGGTATCAGAGTATCATTTCATCTTAAGTAGAGACCAAGCCCTAACTCACTAATAATAATTAATCCCAATGAAAGTTGCTTTAAAAAATATGGCTGAAATAAACCCAGCGAGCAAATACTCCAGTCACTAATACTGAAGAGCAGAGAGTGAGCAGAGTTGTTTTCTTTCCTGAAGGCTCTTTGGGAGTTGCAGCAGTCCTGACTTCTGAAATTTGATACGACTGGATTTTTTTCCCCCTCTTCTTGCCACACTCAGTTGAACCTCATCCATCTTGTCCAGACTGAGTAACATACCAGTGCTATACTTATCTGATCATTACCTTTCTTTTGTTATCTTTTAAAAGTTATTGTTTTCAATTTGGTATTTGTCTTAAGGTCATTTTTATTTCAATAGTATCATGGTATTCATGGATTATGGGAAAGGAAATAATATATCACATCTTTTTATTTAATTTTTATTTACTGCTACCTTCTGAAACAATCAAGTTTACTTTTTATTTATATGCATGTTTAAAATACGTATTGCAGGAAAATTCTATGGAGATAAAAAGTACAATAGTAAATAAACACTTTTTATCTAGCTAGAGAGAAAACTGAGATATGGGGGAAATACTGTTTCCAATACAGAAGTTTTAATTATATAGTGATAATTTGGCTAAGAAAAATATGTACCAAATTAGGATTTTGTTAAATAAAGAATACTGAAGATACTGAATCCTATTTAGTATACAGCCCTTGAGTTCAGGCAAAGGTTGTCTGGCTCTCCATTTCAGAGAAAGGTAATGAATGCAAAAGCAAAATGTTGAGAGTCATGAGAACTGTCTTGGGGAAGTTGATCATGTGAGTAAGTTCAGTCAGCAATTACAAAATATTTGTGAGATCTGGAATTCTCATTTCAAGTTTCATTGCAATATTGTGAAATAGGTCTGACTAATTTATTTTGGGATAGAGGACTAAGGACATTCAGAATACTCATTACTTCCTACTAGTTTGTAAAAATCCAGACTACTCTTGTATTAGCTGTAAGGCACATGCTCATTCGAACCACAGAATGGTTTAGATTGGAAGGAACCTTGAAGATCATCTCATGCCAGCTCCCTGCCATGGGCAGGGACACCTTCCACTATCAAAGGTTGCTCCAAGCCCCATCTAACCTGGCCTTGAACACTTCCAGGAATGGGGCACCCCCAGCTTCTCTGGGCAACTCGTGCCAGTGCTTCATGGCCCTCACATGGAATAATTTCTTGTTGACACCTAATCTAATCCAATATAATCTACCTGCTTTCTGGTTAAAGCCATTACCCCTTGTCCTCTCATTACACGCTCTTGTAAAATCAATATATTCTCTCTTCAGTAGAACTGGAAAAGAGTATTGTACTGCACCTGTAACCTGTAACCATACGTGGCATTGCAGCTACTCCATGGATGTTGAACTCATCCTCAACCTAAAAATGAAGCATAAAGAAACCTTTTCAAACACTCTTTTAATATGTTTGCCCAACGGAATTTCTAGATAATCTTTCATTTATTAGAACAATATTGGTACGTTGAAATGAATTGTTTAATGTAGCAGTTTCTTTGGTTTTAAGATAGTTGCAGAGTGCAGTTGATGATGGGTGACATTAGGAAAATGGGCATGTTGTCAGAGAACAGGAAGGTATTTCCTTCTGTCTGTTGAAACAGTGTTTAAAACATCTGTTTCCTGCTGGTTTGTTGGAACCAGTGTGTTTTCAGTACCTGTGTATTTGGCTTAGTTTAACCTAAGTGTTAGTATAACAAGTGCGTGTTTAGATGATAATTAAAAGCTTTGAAAAGTGAGTTAAACTGAGCATTGTTCAAATAGTCTTTTAATTTTTTTTTCTTCCTTCCCTAGGTCTTTTAACGTTTATAAATTGTGCCTACGTTAAGTGGGGCACACGTGTGCAGGATGTATTTACTTACGCTAAAGTCGCTGCTCTTATTGCCATCATCATCGCTGGACTTGTTAAAATATGCCAGGGTAAGCTTGTAAAATTGAAGCAAAGGTTTGTGCTTATCAATTAAACTGAGTGACTGATCTAAGGCCTGTAAACTACCTCTGTATGTTTTATGAAATGCCTCAGTAAAAGAAGTATAATACAGCCACCTTGAAAATACCTGTAATACTAATGTTAGGCATTATCATGATACTGTGTCATGAGATATCCATCTTATCTCAGTTGACTTTGAACTTGGTAAAAGAAGTTAATCGACTGCTCAGCAATGTTGTGTTATTTACAGCCTGCAGTACAGAATTAAAAAGGAAGTGAAAACTGCAGTACACAGAGACAGCAAAATACAGTGGGAGTGGTGAAAGTTAGATTTCTCTAAAGAACATCTCTACTTTACAGTGAGATCAATTGAATTTTTTTTACAAAAGGAATCTGTGGCCTGAAAGTGTCTGAACTTAAGGCACAAATGTGCTAAGAATATGTAGGTATGTAAAACAGCTCTGGTTTTGCTAAAAGCCTGAGTTCTATTATAGCTGTTGAGAATTAGAATGTGTGTGTGTTGGGCATTGTGTCTTCAAGTTAAGAGAAATTTTGAACTTAGTTTTGTTCTTAGCCCTTCCTTTGGGAAGAATTTGTTGGTGTGTTAGCTTCAGAAAATTATCCTGTGTTCAAAGCTGCCGTAAAGGGCTGTCTTTCCCTGGCAATCTGACAATTTATGTCCTTTGCTCTAACTGGTTATTGTTGAAAGTTCATGAGCAAGATAATTACTGTGAACCAATCAAGAATATGCATATGTGAGCACCAGATTTGGTCCTTAGCACATCTGCCCATCCCTTGTTTCATAGATACCAAGCTTATTCACATCTAATTTCCTTGACATTGTCTCCATTTTCTGTTCCTAATTCAGCAATTATTCCACCTGTGCCAAACGAGTAGCAAATGTCTGATTGGGATAAAAAGTAGAAAAGAGAAATAAGATATATTAGAGGCTTCAAATATTACAGTTTTAATGGAGTCATAGTATAGGGCACATTTTGGAGTTACAGAATAGTTTGCCTTTCTGTTTTTGGTGGTTTTGTGTGTGTTTATATATAGAGAGTCTGAATATTAAACTGTGATTGATGAACTTGTCTTGCAGTCAAAAGATTGCACAAGTTTTCACAAATACTGGTCCAAAATCACATGTACACTTTTAGCTTGGGAAAATTTTATCTTAACAGGAATACTTTCTTCTCTTTTAATTTTTCTCAGTTTTCTATTATTAGTAGCAAAACCTTAAACATCCCTGTAGGTGTTTGTGTGGGGTTCTCTTGTCATACTTATCTAAGTCACTTGTAATCTTTGTTTTCTGCATAGGCAAAATGTTTGAAAATTTAAAAGGATATAGAAGAATAGAGTGGGTTATTTTCTAAATATATATATATGTTGTAAACCCCCACACTTAACCTGAGTACTGTCATTGCCAGTTGTTTATAGCTTAGTCTGAACTTCATGTTCCTGAACTTCTTGTGCTACTGTGGACAAACCAGATGTTTAATTGTAGAACAGTATCATACACAGCAAATAATTCTTAGTAATTTCAAATGCCATGCTTATTCTCATGGCTAAAACATGAAGTAGATTTGGAAAAAATGTCTTAATAAGCAAATTTGAAGGAATTAGGGTTTCTGAGGTGTTTTTGTAATTGTGTGGCACATGGAAAAATATTACTTTCTGTATTTTATTATCCTGTCCTTCATTGCATCTTTTCCACACAGGACACACATGGCACTTTAAGAACTCTTTTGAGGGATCCTCTTCTGATATTGGAGAAATCTCCCTTGCATTATATTCTGCCTTGTTTTCTTACTCTGGCTGGGATACGCTCAATTATGTAACAGAAGAAATCAAAAACCCAGAAAGGTAAATGATTTGAGCTTTCTAAATGTTGATGGTTCCCAAGTTGCTGGTTTTGTGGCTGTTATTCACTAATAAATTCTGAGCTTACGCAGAAATGAGTAGAACTGCTCTACTGTTGAGGCTGTGGATGGCCACTAGCAAAGATTTATCAAACTCCATTAAAAGTTAAAAAGAAATTAAAACATAAGAACAATTAAGTGTAGATGAACAATTAAGTGTAGATGATTGCAGGATGCTGTATTAAGTGCTAGATAAGATTTCAGTTCAAGTTGTTGTTACAATTTATTATAATAGGTGTAATTGTTGCAGTGGTACCTAAATGTTGTCTGTGTTTACCTGTGCAATCATTCTGATTTCATATTTAAGAATATTAATATTTTCCATGAATTTTTGCTCTAAAAGTGTGACTGGCTAATCTTGCCCAATTGTGAGTTTGTAAGCAGACACTTTTATGTTAGAATAGATTCCCCTTTGATAATTTTTGCATCCTGTTATAAGCAACAGCTCAGATTGCTGTAGTTGAATGATAAAGAAGAATGAGAATTTTTTTTTTTAGTTCTCCTGACTAATTTTGACTTTTGCAGTTTATTCCCTTCTATGTTGGATGTTGAGTATTATGCTGGGCATTTATCTAACCAGGAAAGCTATCTATTAAAATAGTTGATAAGTACTTTAAAAAAAAACTAGCTATTTTTATTTAGATTGAATTCCAGATTGACAGTTTGTTTCTTTATATCCTCTTGCAAAGATTTGTTACACATATTCAGGAGACACACATTTTGTATTTTCATCACTCATTTGGTCCTTCAAATTGTGGGGTTTTTCTGCTGAAAAGCTTCTTTTTTGAGTACTGTTGCAGTGCCTTTTCTTATTAAAGTTAGTATAGTATTCTCTGTTATCAGTTTGATAGCTCTTCTATTAGATGCATTGTTTTGAAAAACAAATTTTCTCAAAGGATATTTAGCTGATGAGAATTTCTTAATAATCATTTGCTCTAGATAGGCATCAGTGCCTAATACAAACTTCATTCTTGGTAGAATGGTAGCTGGTGAAGTGAACTTTAAATTTCAGCTTTCTGCATTGACCGTTCTTGGGAATAATGAGTTATTCCAGACTTCTGCAAAATTACTACAAGAATTACATATTTTTCATGTTCACTTGATTGACAATGCCTTCATGCTTGTCCACCCAAAAGATGCAATCCACAAATTATGTTTGACATCATCCTTGGCTTTAATCTTGGATGATGCAAAGTCCTTAAAATGCTATTTCAGATTTTTGTTACATTGTGAAATATTTCTGAATTAAATTCACAGGTTTTTTTCTTTTTCTTCTCTGTGCTGGGATTCATGGGTCTTTTACTATGAATATGCAACCTGAAAGAGGAATCAGAACTCCCAGTTACTAATTTACTGATTTATATGGAGGATTGTGGAGTATGTTTGTTTTTCTGCTTCCATGGCAGCAGACAGAAACAGCTGGACTTCTGGGCCTCAGGAAGTTTTTGAGGAAAGTTTCAGTCAGACTGATAATTTTTATGTTTTGGGGTTTTGTTTTTTGGAGGTTTTTTGTTGTTGTTATTGAAAACAATGTTCATGGCAAATGCATATCAATGTCACCCTGCTGTGTTTGATTTCAAACTGGGCAAATGTGAGAGTAACAGTCTCAATTCTGCTTCCCCTTTTGAAATGTTTGAAATGTTCCTGTGAGGTTTGAGAAAAGAATAAGACTGAGAAAAGCCAAAGCCTGACATTAAAATTTTGTTTCTGCTCAGTAGTTTGTTTCTGTGGAGCTGCACACTGAGGGCTGTGAGTTTCTCACAGTTAACTCTTACCTGCTCACATCTAAAGGTTAGCAGTTTCCTGTTCCTCTTGACTTGGTTTTGTAAAGCTTTCTAGACCCGTGATTGCTAGTAAGATACACCATGTGCTGGGGCTCACAGCTGTTCAGCAGTTTCAGATCTGCATCTCTGTTGTGCAGCCCAGATAGTTTGTTCTCTGCAGTGATGAGTGCAGATGAGAAGAACAGGGGTTTGCTTTAATAAATCTCCCTGCGTCAGTTCCAGAAGTAAGTGCTGAAAGGACAGCCCCATTCCCCATGGAGAAGGAATGCAGTACCTCAGAGCTCTGCCTCTTTGGGTTCTAAATGTGGTAATTAACAAGGACATTAGGAAATAATATAAAGCATGTAAGTTTGAAAGCTGTTACTACAACTCTGGAAACCTTGAAGTTAGAGTGTGTGAAGGGCAATCATTCTGATTCATTCAGAGAATCCCTTTTTACACATAATTTACATTTGAAGTTACTATAAAAATCAGGATTTTTTTCCAGTCTTCTATATTACAGTTTCTAGTTATAAAAGAAAATAAACTGATTCCAGAGATAACTTCTGGGAAATCTTTATGCTGGCTTAATTACTTTTCTGTGTATTGCAAATGATACAAATAAATAACTTTCATCTGTTACTAATGTAATTTTTATTTTCCTGCAGTTGTGGGTTTTGGAGATTTGGTTTTTTTTTTTTTTTGTCTTACAGGAATTTGCCCCTGGCTATTGCAGTGTCTATGCCAATTGTGACTATTATCTATATTATGACCAATATAGCTTACTATACAGTGCTGGATGCTCATGCTGTTCTCTCTAGTGATGCTGTGGCAGTGGTAAGTTGACCAAGTGTTAAAAACAAGTGTTTGAGATTGCTTAAAAAATCATTGGTAAGGGTATGAGCAAAAACCAGATTCTCTGGGTGGTGGAAGAGAGTTTTATCCTCAGTGGAATCTTTAAGAACACTTAGAACATTGTATTCAGCGGATGAATGAAGAAAGGAGGTGAGAATTAAGCTATTCAAAAAAATCTGATGAAAATGAGGCACTTTCATCTGCTTGGATATTCTGCATGTGGTACAAGATACAGATTGCTTATTGCCCTTTATGCAGTTGGTGAAAGTTGCTGTAGGTAAAAATTTTATCAATGAATTTTTAAAGAAACATGGTAGTAATACTGCTGCATTTTAGAGTCTCTGGTGTAATCAAACAGCAGTTACATTTCAGCCTCCTTTTTGCTATTTTGGGAAGAAGTGAAGTAGTTTTCTCCTTTACAGTGAAGAGGCTTTGAACTGTAAAGGGGTGGAGTGAAGCTCTTTCCGGTTTCTGATTGGACTATAAAATCTCAGTAAAAGGAGTATGAATGTATCTTCCAGATGACATTGTGGACTGTTTTTCTTGGTGGCTCTGAGGCATAAGAAATCATACCAAGGGATTATATGGGAAAAGAAATGATAAAATGTCCTCCTTTTACAGTTGGCTTCATGTGGTGTAGTCCCAGTGTTGGGGCTAAGAAACTGATTTTTAAAGCTTTTTTGTTGAAGAAATTTAAGTGATACAGCAACAACCAGCTTAAAAGTTCTGCAAATGCCCTTGAGATGGTTGCTGATCATGTTAAACTCACTTTTTCAATGATTCCTGTCAGAGTTTCACAGTTGACTTCTGTTTTACCTCCTTATGGAAACCATCACAACCTTTGCTATTAAGTTTTATGCAGATGAAAATTACTCTGTAGCACAAACAGAAATAAAGAAGAGCAGACATTTTATCTCATCTTTCACTGTTACTGAATAACCTTTTTTATGTTGTTTGAGACTACTATTGTGTTTTCTGTTTGTGAAAGTGGCAGTTGGCTCCACAAGTACTTTCTGGGCTGTTTTGTCTCCTGACAGGAAACATACTGGCTGCCAGTGCACACCTTGGTACCTGCTTCCTGTGTTTGGTCATGTGTGTGGGTCTTGATTGAGTTCCTACAATAGATGATATTTGGCAGCTTACTTCTTTTACTTGGAAGAGCTAAAACTGGTTGAACCAAACAGTTGGTTGTCCTGCATAGCCAGCTGTCATCTTTCTTGGAGCTGTACAACTTTGTCAGCAAACTGGGGATAAAGAGGATGATTTCAGTTGCATCTTTGAATATCATCCTGTGAGTCCAGTGTAGATCCATCAGTTCACCCTGGTGCTCTTGTATTCTAGAGCAGGCTTGCTTTGCTTTGCCATGCTCCCTCAATGAACTGGAATGTGGGAGGCTGTGTGTTTTAGCTGTTATATTCTTCTTTGGTGTAGTCTAATAAATGTTGAGTATCTTTTTTTCTAACTGAATTCAGACAGAAATTTTTAAGTTCTTTTTAGACCTTTTGGTATTACTTCTCTTCATTCATTGGCTTCACTGGCTTCTTTTCTGAAAAGGAAAATCTGCTTGTCCTTAGCCATCAGTGTCATGTTCTTCTTCTTTGCTTGCACAAGCACTCCCCAGTAAGGTTTCTTTGGATGAAGAGCACATTTCCATACCTTAAAAGTGAAGAACTCTTCATTAGGGGCAGGCAGTTGCTTTCTGAGGGAGAGTTGTTCAGTAAGTTATTTGCCTTCTTTCTTGGAGCTAGCTTTAATTCACTGCCAGTGTAACATTCCCAATGGCAGCTAAATGGAAGTTCTCTGGCTTTGGAGTCCAAGCTGAAATGCTGAGCTAAACTTGAGAGTGCCATATTGTATTTTCAATGTGAGATAGGTAAGAGACTTGGGAAACACTGAACCCTTGTTCTTCAGCTAGCTATGAGAGATGCTAAGAAGAGGATAAACACCTAAGAAGGTTTAGATCAAATATCTTCAGCACTTCCATGAAAATATAAATGGAACTGTTTTACTGTTGGAGCTGACATGGGAAATTTTAATGGGGGCTGTACAGAAGAGACATCTTACATGCAAGTAGGAATGCAGTGTATTAATGCAGCAGAGTAGTGCTGGTTCTCTTGCCATATGATTGTATTTGGTGACCTAAAAATGACTTGGGAATTTTATATTGGACTTCTTACTGCACTGCTACCTTTTTCTCCCAGTAAAGGTGTTGCCAATAATACAGCGAGAGAATTATGTCTGTTTGAGCAGAATTGATCAACATCGTGGTAATTGAAACGAGGATTACAAGAGACACATTTAAATAGTTTTCTTTTGCACCTTTACATTTTTCGGGGTTTGGTTAATGGGCAGTCTTTACTTTCTTTTAATATTTGTGGCATTCAATCTAATTTGGTGAGTGGGGGGAGATGTCATACAGTATCCTGACCATGTAATCTATGGCAGTGGGAGATAACTTCTTCTGCTCAGGTGCTGGTTTTTTTTGCATGTGCAGCTTCCTGATTGCCATAAATTGTGTTTCCAAAATACCAGTCAGATTATATATATATATATTTATATATATATACATACATATATATATATATATATGTGTGTGTGTGTGTGTGTGTGTGTATATATATCCCCTTACTGCTCTGTATGGTTTTCATGTAAGAATGTTAATAGAACTTGGTCCGGAAAGCTCCTGGGCAATAGGATCTTGAAATGAGTTATGTGAAGAGGCTCTGTAGATGCCTTTTAAACTTTCCTAATAGAAACACCTCATAATCCTTGGGTTTTTTTTGGTTTTTTTTGTTTTTTTTATAAGTTTCTTTTCCATGTTAGGCTACATTCTCTTTGCATTTCTCCATTTGTCCCTCCAATCAATACTGTGTGGTGCTTTGCCAGCCTCACATGTACTTTTGGCTCCATATGCTCTCAGTGTAGTCTGACATTTCTTGTGTGCCTCTAAGTACATGTCTAATGTGCAGCTAAGTGTGATGAAACAGTTCTTATCTTGTGATTTGTAATATGCATGTGGGTCTTGCTACTCATCTGTGTGCCTGAATTACTGAGTGGGAGGCAGTATCCTGCGTATTTTGTTGTGGCAGCTCTTGATGCTGGAATTTCTGCTGCTTTTAGTTCAACCTGTTTGTATAGAACTGTTGTTTGGACCTTTAAGAGGACAAAAAATGGAACTGCAAACCATTCACAATTTACCAGCTGATGATCATGAGATTAAACTAACCCAAGACAAAAATAAAATGTAGTTTATTCAGTCATTCATGCATTGAAACAAAGCTGTAATTCAGTTTTTGACCATCCTTCTGGGAGTAAGGTGACATTTTAGTCATGATTGAATAAGGGCAGTTCAGCTGAGAAGTGCATGGCTGGAAAGCCTATTCCTTCATTATTATTCCTTGATGTTGGTTTGAAAAAAAAAAATCAAAACTAAAGGGAACAATTCCAGCTGCACGTCCTACAGTGTGCATGTATCTATGTATACCTTACATATTCAATGGATGGGAGGGCATTAAAGGACTGTATCTGTAATTGCAAGTGTAATAACAGCACTTCTCTGATTCTCTGTTTCCAAGCTGTTAGAGGCAATCATAATTCAAGTCTGGACTACAGGATTTGTCAGACTATAGCAGAGATGACAATTTAATTTCTTAATCCTTCTTGCTCTTTAGACTTTCTCAGAAGAATCCTGAGATGATATGCATCCCCATAGTGGTGGCTTTCTCCTGTTATGGTGGACTAAATGTTTCTGCCTATAGCTGCCTCCAGGTAGGCTCCTCTGTCATGCTCCACATACTTTTGTGAATGCTCTATTCTTTCCTCCATTGTCAATTCATTTGTTTTTATAAATACACTTCACAACTCCCAGAAGTAGTGGTAGTTCAAGTAGAATTGGTGAGGAGCTCAGCTCAAAGCCCAGGTCTGGCTCATTTGTGGAGGATCCATGATTGTACAATTGTGGTTTTGGCAGAAAGCAACCACTAAGTCTTCTACTTTTCCCTCCCCCTTTCCCTTCTTGGTGCAGTGCACTCAGTGTGTGTGCTTGATAACTTGATTTCATGTTGTACTTTTCTCTATCCTACCTTCTCATGCAA
This sequence comes from Anomalospiza imberbis, assembly GCF_031753505.1. Lineage (NCBI taxonomy): Eukaryota > Metazoa > Chordata > Aves > Passeriformes > Viduidae > Anomalospiza > Anomalospiza imberbis. The sequence continues at coordinate 12,294,851 of NC_089692.1, read as the reverse complement.
AATAATCCTCTGATATGCATGCAGTGAACATTTCTTGTGGCTGCTTTTACTTAGACTTCAGTAACTCTTTTAGCAAGAAACACTGTGAAGATCTTTGGTTTTGTCTTTGTTCACAAGAGACTGTAGCTGAGCTTTAAAGAAGACATTCTTGGCATCTGTTGAAAGGAGGGTATTGAAAGATTTACAAATTCGTACTCAAGTGTCTGAGTAGTAGTAATGAACCTGGCTGATTTTTGTTATAAATGAAGGTGAAACACTGTCACAAAACACCTGCCTAAAAGCAGGTGGGTCTTTATGTTCATTTTAAGCTGGTTAATATCAATAGATAGATTAGGCAAACTTCAGGTACCTTTCAACTTTGTTTTGCTGAAAGATCATTTTGGAGGCAGATAGATGTACTTGGCAAACCAAGCTGAACTTTTTTAGATGATTCTCAATTAAAATAGTCTTTTGTATTGCTTCACCTCAAGTTTAGCTCTTGAAGGCTCTCCACCCTTTGCTCTGTCAGGAATCCCAACTACAGCATTAGGAAGTACATTGGAAATGACAGTGTTTGGTAGAGGTTGTCACTCCATTACTCTCTTTTTTGAAGTCTGACTTGTACAGCTCTAGAGAAATCACTTATTTCGGCTTTGAGCTGGATCAACAGTTGATGTAGAACATAGCCTGCATCCAGAATACATTGAATCTGTAGCATTTTGGTCTGTATATAATTTGTGGGTTTTACTGTTCATATGAATGATTGTTGTTTTCCAAGATGTGTGGAACAGTATTAGCATCTCCTAGAACAATTGGATATGCATTACAGGATGCATATGCCTGTGACTTAGTCCTGCACCTGTCATCCACCCTGGCCCATTACCAGATGTTTCAAAAGGAAATAGATGTTCTTTGAAAAGAATATCTTTGGGGGAAAAATTTCTCCAAATGATATATTAGCTAATTTGCATTATTCAGTATAGGATTACATTAACAGTTTTTTTCTCTCTTCTTTAGCTTTAGATGTTAATATTACTTACCTAAATGCTTATCCTTTAGGCAATTTTACTAAACATCTTAATTCTCTAACATCTTGTTCTGTATCTTAACTTTATATATTAAAACAAAAAATCCTCCAGGAGTTTTGTGTCTGGTAATTTCACTTTGTTTGGCTTCAGAAATCAGCAGTTCAGGTTTAAATATTCCTTTAAAATATTACAACAATTGCTTATTAGAATTTTCATCTTGTCCTCATTCTTGTTCTGGAGGAGTTGTCTTAATTCATTGACTGGATCATAATAAATTACATTCTGCTTCAGGGTACTGGCTTTCTCAGAGCTGCATTTAGATGCAATAAGGATCTGAGAGAAGCACTTTGGGTTCTAGGAATTATTTAGTCTTGAGCAGCAGAAATCTTTTCTATACAATAATGTAAATCATTAGTTGCAGTTTCAGTTGGCTGAAAATGTAATCCATGGTATACAGAACACATTTCTAATGGCATGGCCTTCTGCTAAATTGATGTTCTGATTTCAGCATGAAATAGAATACGTACATGGACTAGTTCTTTTATACTTATGTTATTTTTTATAATATCTGTAGGAATCTCCATGCATTTTTCCACCCATGTTGAAGCTTCATTTTGCGGGAAGTTCTGCTAAGATGTATAGACTAAAATAGCTCAGGAAGAGCAGTGCCTTTCTGAGAACCAGGGTGACACAGTTGATGCATTGACTCTGAGCCTTTAGGCAAAGTTCCCTTGAAGTGATTATGTGGTTTTACATTGTACTTTAGCAGCAGGAAATCCTGTCTGACTTTGAGGCTCAACTAAATTGCACAAAAGGATGGAATATATCCTGCTTTTTAATGTTAATGATGGAGCACAGCAGAGATGGATTCTGACCCATAACCTGGATAATGTGCTGGACAAAGCATTTTTTCCATGCAGACAAAGAACAGGAAACTATAACTGACTAAGCCTTGGTTTATGTCAGTGAATTTCTTGTGGCTTAAAAATTGACATTATTTATAAGGTTTTGTCTCATGAAAATCAAGCACTCGTGTAACAAAAACAAAAAAAAAACCCAAATCAACTATATTAAGTCTTTTAGGCTTTTTTGACCTACAAAAACATTAAGAAAACAGTTTGCAGTGCACTGCTATTGATGATCTGGTTCCTGGAGTAATTAAATCAAAACTTGACCACTGTTAAATAGAGATAACTTCATATGGTACAGATAAAGGCCGGTTCTGAGTGTTTATCACCTTTGATTGAGCTGCTTAGCTCATAAATGTTATGATGAAGACCAGTGCTTTGAAGGGGAGGTCAAGGGCAAGGTGTTTAAAAATATTAAAATAGTAAAAACTGAAGGAAAATTTTTATAGTAGACCTGCAGAAAGCTGAATTACTGTCTATGCTTTTTATGCCTGAAGGTCTTGAAATTTATAAAGCAAGAGAGAGACAAGAAAGTAAATTAGAGAAAGGTTCATAAAAGGTTTAGATTACTGCTACTTGCTAAGATGTAAAATGTTCAAATCTTTGTTTGAATACTACTTATACATGAGTATGTACCTTTCTGTTTCCTTAAACAGTGACTTCATGCTGTCTAATGTAGACATGATTCTTTTGCTGCTATGACTATTAGCTTGCTTCTGTAAAAGAAACCATGGAAGTGATTTAGTTACATGTAGGTAGACTTGGGATGGGTAGGAAGGCTTCCCCATGTCCTCTGAACACAGCGTGAGGGCATTTCTGCCTAACTTCATGTTAATGTCCAGATATGTACCATGCTCAGACCAAGATGGGAGGTGGAATGCATGAATTCATGCAGGTCAGTCTGCATGAATTAAATTTCTTCATGTTTCTCATGTGTTGTCTGATACTTAAAGTCTCTCTCCCTTTTTTCTTCATCCAGGAGGTTGAACAGAATAGACCAGGACAGTATATTGCAAATTATTACCCATTTTTGTTTTAGATCCAAGATTGCTGGCAATCAGTGGCTCTTACCACTTGCTGTGAAACTTTGATGCTCCTGACTTCTTGGTTTCAGAGCTCTGCCAGTCTAACACTCTGATAGTCACCATAGTTTCTTACAATATTGTCTAGCAACATCAAGTATTGAGCAAGTGATAAGCTCACTTGCTCTGTTATTTGCCAGGTTGTGAGAGTAGAGTCCAGAGGCCCTGCCAGTGGAGCTAAATGAAAAGATATTGCTTAGGAACTGCAAAAAAAGGAAATTAAAGTAGATTCCTTGAATAGAATCTATAAAGAGTAGCTGTGATGTTGGCAGTGGTTGTTCACTGCAATATGGCACTTCCCTGTTTGGTTAGGTAATATTTTTAGTAATCCAAAGAATGTTCACTTGTGTTCTGTAGGTCAGTTAGATAATAAAATATATTAGGGTTGGGAAGAAAATTCTCAAAACATTTTCTTTTCCTTTGTGAGCAGAAAATATGACTTCAGATGCTTGGCTGAAGAAGTTTGTGCTTATTTAGAATCCATAAATAAATAAGACAGCTGTGTGATTCCTTGTGCTGCATCATGGACTGTCCTTACTATGTTATTGTTTTTCCATACAAGTGTATTACAAAAGCTGTGATGTCATTGTTTTACATATTCTTTTTTTTGCAGATGTTTTCATGTTTCCTTTTCTTTTCCCTTTCATCAGACATTTGCTGACAGGATATTTGGTATGTTCAGCTGGACAATTCCCATTGCTGTAGCCTTTTCTTGTTTTGGTGGACTTAATGCTTCAATTCTAGCATCATCAAGGTAGTGCATATCTCTTTCAGTTTGACAAGTGTTCGTAAGTCTTTTTACATGTTATTGTTATGCTGATCTATTATGAGAGAGGCAAAAATACTTTTTAAACTGAACCTATTGAATAACCACAATAAAACCACAGATCTAAATAAAGCTCTGTGTGTGTGTGTGTGTACATACAACCTTAACACTGCCTTGTTTCCCCAAAGCATTCCTGAGTGTGTGCAGAGCAAAATTGTAATATCAAATGAATTTTGTCTGTGTGGTGAGTCCTCAGGCCTTCTGATTGTTTGCATTGCCTTCCATTTTACTTGATAGAATAATTCGAGCAAGTTTTTGTTTTCAAATGTATTTATCTAAAACTTACTGACCTTTTAAAATCAGTATTTTAAAACTTTGTACTTGGAAAAACCCTAAAAAACTTGCTACTGCTATGAAGCTGCAATCAGAAAGCTTAGGATACTGTGTAGAACCTTTTCTTTGAGCACTGATTGTGGATGTAACTAGCAAAAGTTTGAAACAGATTTATTCAGGCATTTTAATATTCTTCCAATCCATTGAATTTGCAATGCCTCTGTTGAGAAGAAATATGATCATTTGGTGAAGTAGTCAATATAGAACAGTTGGTAATAAAATTGTGTGTGTTTGTTTTTTGAGCATGTGGTTGAGTGACATCATTTTAGGGACCTGGCAATCTCTTCTGGTTGGCATTGAAAACTATTCTTCCATAAGCTGGAATGTTTTCAGTGCTAGCTTTTAGAATTTTGTGAAACAATAGAAATTTGTTTCAGTTGCTGTAGATATTGCCTATTTTATCTGTAGGATGATTTTTTTAAATGGTTGTTAACAGCATGTTTCTAAAAGCTTACATGCCTTTCAATGGTTGTTGTACAGTACATCTTTATAAGAAGGTTCCAGTTTAAAGGACTGAAATTCAGTGTTGTAAATATTTATTTTGACTGGTGTTATTCTTTGATTTTCTGTAATATATTCTCTCTTGCCTGTGGTCTCAACATGTGTTTTACTGCTTTCTTTCAGGCTATTTTTTGTAGGATCTCGGGAAGGTCACCTTCCTGATCTGTTGTCTATGATCCACATAAAGAGGTTCACACCTGTGCCAGCACTGCTCTTCAATGCAAGTTATTGCTTTTCTTTTCAACTAATTAGATGGGACACACAACACAGCTTCCCTCAAAATGGAGCTTCAACACAGGGCTAGAAAAATGTACACAAATATATATGTATAAAAAAAAAAAAAAAACATGAGAAAAGTATAAAAGAACTAGTCCATGTACGTATTCTACTTCATGCTGAAATCAGAACATCAATTTAGCAGAAGGCCATGCCATTAGAAATGTGTTCTGTATACCATAGATTACAATGGACAATTGCATTTTCAGTCAATTGAAACTGCAACTAATAATTGTCATATTGTATATAAAAGATTTCTTCTGCTCAAGACTAAATAATTCGAGAGCCCAAAGTGCTTCTCTCAGATCCTTATTGCATCTAAATGCAGCTGAGAAAACCTGAAGGAGAATGTAATTTATTGTGATCCAGTCAATGAATTAAGACAACTTTTTCAGAACAAGAATATGAATTATTGAAAGGAAAACTTAAAAAATTCACAAGAGACAAAATATACTACAATCAAGGTGATTGCTGAGAGAGTAATTTTTTGAGGCTTAAAATTATGCCAGACACTAAGGAGTATAAGGTGTTAAGGGCAAAAACCAGGATAAACAGTAAGTTTCAAACCTTTGGGTTTAGATTCTTACTCTTGTTCTTTTCTAACAGTGTTTTATGACCCTTATTTACCTGGCTGTGGAAGATGTCTTCAAGCTGATAAATTACTTCAGCTTCAGTTACTGGTTTTTTGTTGGTCTCTCTATTGCTGGGCAGTTATATCTACGTTGGAAAGAACCAGATCGGCCAAGACCTCTTAAGGTAATACTTATTAAACAGTAACAATTGTTTAAAATCCCTGCCTTCCATATTATATAAAAGTACTGTCTAAAATCTGGACCATACATGTTAAGTCTAAAGGTTACAGATTGATCAGGACATAAAGCATGGTTTCCATTTGATGTTGTACAATGAAAGGTAGCTTGTCTGCTAGGCAAGAACAAGAGATTGTTGTGTCAGTACACTCTTATTATACGCTGGTTCAATAAGTACCCCTTCTGTCTGCCCACTGGAGAATGTCTCAATAGCCTGACATAGTAGTTAGCCTTTTATCTAGCAGCAGCAATCTTGATTGGAAATGCTCGAGTTAAGTAACTGTGGATCACCTTTAGCTCCGATGGTATCTGATCCTCTGATAACCTCATACTTTGACACTCTGCTGAAAAAAGTCAGTAATTCTTGTTTCCCAAGTTTTACTGGTTTTGTCTAAAAACACTTCATGGCACTATGCACTTTCTTTCAGCACAGCAGAGTTACCATACTTGATTACTTTTGCAATTTTTAGCAACAGTTTCATTAAGAATAATTTTGCAAATTTGTTTATGGTCCTAAATAGCCAGATATATGAGAGGAAGAACAGAGAATTTCACAAACGGGGTTTCAGAGAGAAAAGTCAGTATCATAATGTTTGTAACAATAGACAGTAAATATTTCATTAACATTGTGTTCTCTTTTTTCTGTCTGCAGCTGAGTCTGGCTTTCCCAATAATATTCTGTATATGCACAGTATTTCTGGTGGTAGTGCCACTCTATAGTGACTTTGTAAATTCAGTGATTGGAATTGCCATTGCTTTATCTGGAATTCCATTCTTTTTGTTGGGAGTCTATTTACCTGCATCAAGGAGACCTCAATTTATTAACAAGATTATGGGTAAGTTTCTTTGTTAGCTGGAGATGTTGTTAGGAAAGAGGAAAAGTAGGTGACTCTTGGTCTGTTGATGGAAAGGGTTGTGGTGGGTTGACCCAGCTGAGTACCCAGGGCTGGCTCACCAGCACCCCCAGCAGCACGAGGGACAGAACAGGAAGAACAAAGGTGGGAAGACCTGCTGGTCAAGTCAAAGAAAGTTTAGTAAGTGAAGTGGGGAAAAACTGACTGCAAGAGCAGTCACACGTCTCACAGGCAGCCCAGTGTGCAGCCAGTCTCCAAGCAGCAGTTGTATGGGAAAACATTCCCAGGCAAACACTTCTTGCTCAACCTGTTTCTATTGCTGAGCATGAAATCAGATAGCATGAAAGCCCTTTGCATAGTTTGGGTGAGCTGTTCTGACCATCTTCCTGCCAGACTTCCCTGCCCTCTCCCACGCTGCTGGCTGCAGGAAGAGCTGAGTAAAAGGAAAGAAAAGAAGCCTTGATACTGTGCAAACACGGTTCAGCAGTGGCCAAAACATCAGGAAAAAGTCTTTATTTGAACCAAGACTGATGACTGTAAAAAGTGTGAACATTCTTGGTAGCAAAAACTGTCCAGCTTTACTGAATCAGATATTTGAAAATAGATAGATTTTATGTCAGTAAAGAATGGAATTTTGCCTTCTGTTGAATTACAGCAGTTAAATTACACAAATTTCAATTTTTCTTCATCTGTGCTCTTATATATAATTTATATATTTATAATAATTAATATATTATATATAATATATATTTTATATATATAATAGTTTATATTATATATAATATATATTATATATATATAATATATATAATATATTATATATATATTGTAATAACAATAACATTGTTATTGTTGCTGTGTGAGACAGCCATGATGAGGAGGGATGTGGTAAGGAAGGTGTATAGCAAAACCTTACCCTGAAAGCAGGATGTGGTGCTGCAGCAGTAGAACGTATGTAAATACTCAGTAATCTTGTAGCTTTCCCTGTGTGCTATTAGTTTTACTTTCTTTATTCCACCAATTTTACGCTCTTCATTATAGAGAAAAAAGATTTTACTGGAGTTACTTGGCAGGGTGCCTAAGAAGCAGAACACCCTAGGATATCAACAGAACAGTTTAAGATTCTGTTAAAAATGAGTGGGACACAGTTATTGTACTAGATTTTATTGTTTGTTTCCCTAAAGAGAAGCGAGACAGCATTCCTGACAGCTCTCATTAGTCAAATGTGTTTTGTAATCAGAGTTGAGATAGGTGGCTGTTGTTCTAATCTATCTCCGATTTCTCCGCAGGTGCAGTCACACGAAACATGCAGATGCTCTGTTACTGTGTTTTAACAGAGATGGACCCAAATGCAGAAAAGAAACCAGAAATCAAATCCAAATAAAGTTTAAAGCCATTACAAGAAGCAGGAGGGAGGATAAAGCAATTACACAAATGAAAGGGAAGAGCTGGAACTGGAAGACACAGAAAAACTGTTTTCGGTGGTCTTTCAGAAATGCTGAAAATGTTCTTACTTGCAGATGGATTCCAACGTTGGAATCATGCCCTTGTGTCATCCTCCTAAACTGTGGCATGTTTTCAGGGCAGGTTTTCATTGGATAATGATTACCTACTCACACAAGCTGTGTGTCAATACTGTTTCTTCTTCAGAATTGGTATGAAAATGGTAAGAGCTAATGGATCAAATTAGATTTCTGCAGAACCAGGTGGTGAAGTAATGCATTATTACGTTAGACTGAAACCCACTTTGACTCCAAAGACTAAGTCATTTCCAGCTTAATTCTGATGGATGTTTGCATGAAATGATTTGCTGTACTCAGTTCTTTCCCAGAAGAAAACTAGTCACAACAAACTACTTCATTTGTTTTTCTGCCCCTAATGATAAATGAAGTTCTGCTCCATTATTTATAGACTGAACCAACCTTTCTCCCGTAAAGATTTTATTCTGTATGCTACATGGAAATGTACCTGACTGTGGCAAGGATTTAATCAGCTAAGCACCTTGCCACTGAAGATTTGATTCATGGTTGTTGATTTTTTCTTGTTAACTTGTTAGTACTTTCTGAATTTCTGCTGGGTTTTATGAAATTTCCAAAATTAAAATGTTCTGTTTGAAGCCTGGTAAACATTTGTTTGTGAACTGTTTCAGTGAAGACACAGTAGCTGAGTTACCTCAGCAGTCAGAAAATTCCTTTTATAAATTTCAGTGCTGTTCACTAGAAAGTGACCATCTAAAACCTCCCAGAAACCACTTTTTTTCCTTCTATAGCAGAATTTCTGTGGGAGATACTAGATCTTGACAGCTAAGTAGTAGGGGAAAAACTAGAAATAAAAACAGAAGTAAAAGGTATTACTGCAGTACAGACATGCTAATTCATAGTCTATGTAATTCCAAAGCTGTAAGCCTAAAATCAGGACAGTTTTGATACTGAATTTTGGTGCAGCAAAAGGCAACAAGAAGCCAGCCTGTTTGTCTGGCAAAGTGAGATGTACTTCAAAAACATACCTGAGATTTTTACCTTAGTTCAGAATGTCTGTCTCAGTTGACCTGAGTTTGGCCACATGTATGGTTTTGTGCATTTAAGTTGAACTAAATCTTGTAATTACAAGATTATGGCTGAAGCAATACACACTTCAAAGGGTGCACCACAGTTGCATCAGTGACCTGAATAATAGTGGGGATATTTGGATTTTTGCACTGCCACGTTAACCTTTCTCTGAAGCAAACAAAAATACCTTGCCTCCACTACTTTGCCATTACCAGACAAGACTAATTGGCCTAAGTACTGCCGTAGCCTCCAGTTCATGAATGACATTGACCAGGTAAAAGCTAATCCTATCAGCTATTTTTTACAGACTCAAGTAGGAGAGTGCTGAAATACTTCATGTGTCCAAACAAGTACAGTGGAATTGTTTAAAGATGTATAAATGCAGATTAAAATGGTGACCTGGGTTCAGCTGTACCAACTTCTGTAATCTTTAAATGAGTAAAGAAAACTTGGTCAAAAAAAATATTTATTTACAATTTAAATGCACATTGTTCTACTCCAAGAGTAAAACTACTGGGAAGAGTAATGGACAGGTCAAGGCATTTCATATGCTCAAACACTTGTGAAAAAAGTCACTTGACACTTAGGAACAAATGAAGTAGAAAGCAGTAGGATAGGGTGCCTTCCAGAACTTCCACTTGTCATCAGGGCAGACACATCGATCTTTTTGTGAAACCTGACGTATTAGTCATGACCAGAAGGGCTGCTGCCAACAATACCTCCATGTCTGTACATTTGCTACAGGTACAAACTCTTGGGCATGCAGCTTTGGGAAAACAAAAATAAAAGGTCCCTTCAAAACCTTAACACATGCCATGAGTGGAAAATTCTATTTTAAAGCATAGAGCATCTTGTGCTTGGAAAAAAATTTGTGTTGTCAAGTGGCCATAGTCACACCCATCTGTTTAACAGCCACCAGCTGAAGCTGGCTGCTCAGATAGTACATTCTCCTACAGCAGCAAATGTTCACCTTGAGTATGCATTTCATCTCCAAAACCAGGCTGTTAGTCAGAACCCAAATCTTCAGTCTCATCGTATCCAAATTCCTGCAAAACCTCCTGTCGATATTTGTCCCATGTTCTTCTCCTGTAACATTGGTCCTCATCACTGAAGCTCTCTTCAGAGTCTGTAGAGAAAGCATCAACACTTCCAGATTATCCCTTATTTTTACGCAAAAAATTAAGTGAATCAGACTAGTTTAAGCTTCTTGAGAAACTAACGAAGTCTGAACAACTTCTGTATGAGCTGAGGTTTGAATTGTGCTTGAAGTACTCTGGGGTAGGGAATTCAGAAGGCAGAGGCAGTGTTTCACAAGTATGTGGACCCTAGTCATGGATTCCTTCTCTAAGCAAGCAAACCTTTGCAATTCCAGCAGCCTCAATCTGACTTCTCAATTTTGTCTTCTCAAAACCACTAACTTCTCTTCTAGTTCCAAGAAAGATAATCCTCCTCTGCGCACATTCCACCACTGTAAGAGCAGAACGCTACCCCAGCAGTGTTCAGTTAAGTTGCTTTTTTTAGGGATAGCATGTAAAAAATAGGGGATGTATACATGCACAGCAGGAAAGCAAACAGCATTTATTGTAGGTGTACCTTTTTCTCCATCTTCCTCAGGTAAGAATTCATCTTCTTCAGGATAATCATTACGCCAGTTATTTTCATCATTTTCATCATCTTCATCTTCATATACTTCCTCTGGACCAGGATCATCATTTACCTGCATGTCAACACAAAACACAATGCTGAGTGTCTGTGTTTATAGTGAATGTTAAGTGGGTTTTCATCCACCTGTGCAATACTGTACAGATCAGAAAGAGCTAGGAAATACTTATTGATGGCAGGCAGAAGGAATTCTGCAGTGACACAGGGCACACTGCAGAAGAATTTGAGTTGTCACTACGTTCACCTTAACACTTCAAATCTGCTTTAGGTGAAGAATCAGTGAAGTCACACATGTATATGTTCCACTCCAACATTTCAATGTTAACATCTAGCTTAATCCTACTCACTTGAGTAGTAGTGTAATAGATCAAGGAAGAAAGTTGTTTCAGGCTCCCAGTATACAGGTCTGTTGATCACAGGAACTATACAACACAAGAGTAAACTTTACATTAAACTTCCTAACTCCACAGTCACTGAAGAACAATTTATTATGAAAAAACATCTAAGGATCAAAGTCAAATCCTCAAATACTGTAAAAGTTGTGTGTGTTCTCCCTTGCTCTTCTTTTCATTCAGTCATATTTACAATGACATTTTAATGGCTGCCTCCCAATTGCAAGCAAGACGTAAATTACTCAAGTTTCATGTTGCTAAATTTAATTGTCAGTTTGAAACCAGACAGATTCTTCTCATTACATGAGCACCATCCCTTCCATTTTGTCATATGATGTCCTGGGATCAACAGCAAACTGCAGGAATGTGGGACTGGCAGTTACAAAAGGCCTAACACAGAAGTCACTAAGCATACATGTAGTGTCTATCTTAAAGAACCTTTCTTGGCATGGCAGCTTTTAAGAGCAGGACTTTAAACATCTTTTATTTGTGATCTTTCTAGTTGAGAAAGACTGGTTTTTCCACACCCTTACCCATTCATATTCTTCTCTATAGGGCTGTACAGAAAGGATATTTTCAATCCAATCAGGGGCTGATGTTTCCTTATAGTAGATGTCATAAACATACTCATCTTCTTTGTGACCATGTTCTTTTTTACCATCTTCAGAAACGTTTAAACGCTCACGGATCATCTCTACTGCATTGCAGAGAATTGCATCTGGATCAGTCTTCTGCTGAGAAAAAATAAAAAATTAGTATTTCCACTAAAGTCATGCTAAGTCTTATTTACAGCCAACAGTTTTCAGACGAAAAGACAACTTATACATCAGACCAGGGCAAAGAAAAAATAGGGTGGTACAAGCCCTTCCTTAAGGAGCAGTTCTGCACACTGTTTCAACATTACTGCACTTAGGGTCCTCATGAAACATTCCAACTTGCAATCTGGTTAAAGCTCCTATTAAATAGCGGAATACTTACAGTGCAAGAAAACTCCCACAGCAGTCTGCCCGCATGTACCACTCAACAGCCATACCAAAGTACTTCAAGTACACCAAATTCATAGCTGACCTGTGGGTTTGCGGTGGTTACACTGGAATCTCCCACCATCTCCTCTTCTTGTACAATATCAAACAGCTGGAATTCCCCACAGCAGTCTGAACTCTTATGGACAGCAGCACTCTCCTCTGGGGAAGCATCTTGCGGTGCTTCAGACTCGGAGCTGTCCCCGTGGGGCGCAGCCTGGCCGCGCGTGGCAGGTGCAGCTGTGTCGGTGCAGTCGGGCCGGTGGCTGGATATCACCCGGTACCGCTTCTCCTTCCTTTCTGCCTGCTTGGCACAACGGAGCTCCCGAAGGATTCGCTGGGTGCTTCCCAAAGAGGGGCGCAGGCTTTGAGCTGCCTTGTCTCGCGTGATGGCATCTTTAACGTACTTCTGAACTGGCTCGTTCTGGGGGAAAGGAACAAAAAGGAGGAGAAATATAATGATAACATCAACATAGCAAGTCATACTCCTTCCTAGAAGATATGAAGACCTGCAGTACCAATAATCCTAACAACATTCAAGTAACTTCTACTATTATTTTAAGCAACATAACAATCATAATAGTCTCTTGTTATGAGGGGAGGAAAGCACAAGATATAGAACAGAAGACGTAAGACTGTTTCAATTTGATTTTTAAACAACTTCGTGGTACAGAATAAGAACAAGAACACATGCCTTTGGAAGACTGCAACGGACCTAAATCTAGGGCATAATATCCTTTACTTTATAGTAAGAAGACCATTTCCCATGACGGACCAGTCTTATTCAATACAAAAGGCTGGATGGCAGATGGTGGTTGATATCCTTGTAGGGCTGAGCTTCAGCATCTCACACAGCAGAAATTCAAGCTTCATTTATTGACTGCTCTGGAGTTTCCAAGTGAGGAACAGCCTCTAAGGGCAGAAAAGCGAGTGCTGCGCACAGCTTGTCACGGAGATCCCTGCGTGCTGTGGCCCGTACCCTGCCCCTGCCCTGCCCGCGGCTGTCACAGCGCGGGAGGAGCCGCCGTGCCCTCGGTTACCGGCACAGGACGGCGCTGCCCGGGGCCGGGCTGCTCTCCAGATCCCCGCATCCACAGGGGAGCCTCAAAGAGCCGCGAGGAGCAGCCAGAGAGAGCCGCGGCTTTCCGAACCCCTCCAGGAGCACCGCCCGGCCCACTCCGCCCCGGTACCTTGGAGGACACGGTCGCCACCAGCTTGAAGAGGTTGGTCTCCACGGGCTCGGCGCGGCGCCGCTTGCAGGCCAGGAGCAGCGCCTCGGCCGGCTCGGGGCCGCCGCGCTTCCGCCGCACGCGCAGCACGGCCGCGCCCGCCATGGCGCCCGCGGGAAGGGGCGGAGCGGCCGCCGCGGCCTCCGGGGCGGGCACACGCGGCGGCCGGGAAAGGTACACAGGCTTGCGGAGCTGCCGGCCCGGGGCTCTGAGGAGGGACGGGCCCGCAGCTTCTCAGGCCCGCTGCGCTGGTTCCGGGCAGGGGATGGCGGAGAACGCTCTGGCCGTGCCCCATGGCAGCTCGTTCCTGAGGCGGGGGAGGTTCGGGCCTGTGCCGGTCCCGGGGCAGGCTTTGGGGACGCCGGGAGACGGGCCGCCGCCGCCTGATGTGCTCACTTACGGGATGCTCTTCCGTGAGGATTTACTGCGGTCTTGGTTTCTTTTCTGCGCTGTCATCTCAGGGGTTATATCGAGGTGATCTTCAGGGTCCCCCTTCAGTGTAGGACTAGGTGACAGATGCTAACTTAAAATGTCCTTATGAAAAAAAGCATAAAGTGCTCACCAGTACTTCTGGCCAAGGCAGGTGTAGGGGGGGAAATGTACAAGAGCTAAAGTGATACTTGTTGTGTTTACTAAAAGTTTTATGGTTGGTTTGTTTGTTTTTTTCAAAGGCGGTATTTGGTGTATTATATTGAGGCGAAAGCAAAGCTGCACACAATACATAAATAACACAATACAACTTGAGATTGATCATGAAGACCTTTTGTGGAAGAGCCAATCCAACCACTGGTTCGATGGAGTGGCTAGAAGAGGGTGAGGACTATGACTACCACCAGGAGATTGCAAGGTATGCTTGGAAAAGTAGCTTGATCCGTTAAAGGACACCAGAAAATGAGCAAATCCAACATTTTTTAAGGGCAGTTTGGGGGTCTGTGTTTGTAGAATTTCCAAGGGTGTGAGGTGAACAGACTCTGGAATAGTCTAAATGTCAGTAAATGTGCCCAGTGGTGTACAGGGCAGAGCTGTCAATGTAGAATGTTGTAAACCATTCTCCAAGTAGTTTTCTTCTAACTTCTTAAAAATGTTTTCTGTGGGGCTGATCCTGATACTGACAGTGACTGACTTGGGACAAAATGCATTGACTAAATTGCTTTTAAATGCCAGTGCAACATGTAACTGCCAGTTGTCTGTTGGTGTCTTAGCTTTTTAAGAACAGTGTAATAGCCAGAGAAGGTGGGAAGATATATTTTGGGGTATTTCTGAGTAGTGCAACCCATGAAGAAATGGGAACCAAAGAAGTTTAAGTCTTGGTAAAAAACAGGTCATTAGTAGTCTGTCATCCATTGCTCTCTGTGTGTCTTGGGTGCTCCTTCACAGCTGCTTGTCCGTAGGTCTGTCTGTGCCTCGGGCCCATTGCTGTGCAGAGGATTTGTGCCAGTGGTTCATGAGTTGATTTATATGCTGATGGCCAGATCACTGAAATTACATTGTTCCTTAGATTTGGGAAACACTTTAGGTCCTCAAGGAGTGTGTCAGTTGTCTGTGCAGTTGTGGGGCACAGGGCCCAGTTGCTTTGCAGAATGAGTGAGTATTTTAACTGGAATATCTTTTATTGCAGGTCACGCTATGCAGATATGCTTCATGATAAGGACAGAGTAAGTACAGAAGCAAAACCCTTTTGAATGGTGGGAGAAGAGCCATTGCATTTCTCTTGAATAGCTGTCACCGTGTGGTTGTATGGGTTTCTCTGAAAGATTAAATGATCACATTTTTGTACTCTATAAGGTACCAGACCTGCTCTTAATTCAACAGATACCTTTTAACATCTGACTTTGGTGTTCTGTTGTTTACTGCAGAACATTTTTATATTCTGTAGCCGATTTTGCTGTTCTGTGTTTAATGTTTTTGACAGAGAGCTCATTAGATGAAATTTCAAAGGCTGTAAAAGTGAAGCTGGGCTTCTTAGTTTTTAATGCATTGTAAGTAAAATCTGCTCTTCTGTGGTATTTCTACCATATGTACAGGCATGATGAAGTCTGGAGTGAATAGTTCAAATGTTCATTTTCCTCTAGCCATTAAGTCAACCTTCCATCAATAATATTTTGAAAGATTTTTGTGGTGTCTCCACAATGAATCTTGAATTCATATTGAATTTAAAATATGTCAGTGGGATCAGACATTTAATAAATTGTGTAGAGGCAGCAGGTTGTGTCTGAGTGATTCAAACAAGTACTGGAATTATATGTATCAAAGTTGTTGACTAGAATTGTTCAGAAGGGTGTCCAGCAGACTTTCCAAATGTATAATGTTTAAAGGTTGTGTATTCCTTGGAAAGGCTTGATTGATCATTTGGAAAGGAGTGTCTTACAGTAGGTTGTTACAAAGAAAATAAAAGCATATATATCAATCTCCACCTTGTGGCTGACAGCATTTATTTTTTTCCTTTTGTTGGTGCTGGTATGCTTATAGCTGCATTTAATGGCCTGTAAGTAAAAACGAGGATTTCCACTGGTTAATTCTCATGTATGAACCTTTTTGAGTAGATGAAGAGAGGAATCTAAACCAAGATACTTCAGCTCTTGTACTGCCATAGGAAGAATATGACTATTTGAGTGGTCCTGCAGGGGAAAATTAATCAGAAAGCCTGTAGTATCTCCCAGGGATCTGATTATTATTTGCTCAGGAAAATATATCACATTTGGAAATCATACATATGTTATGAATAGCTGATTGACCAATGGTAATATGAACACTGTGATAACTATTGATGTACTTTAAATGGGCTGATTCTGCCAGATACAGTTGTTACTGCTGAAGATGGCTTTGGTGTGACTGTTTGGCATGAGGAATGTCTGTAAGCCTTTTTCTGATTATAAACTCACAGTCAAAGAATGCAAGATTTCTGCACAGAAATTAAAAACATAAATGGATAAAAGGTTGTTGATTTTTTTTCTTTCCCACAGAATGTGAAATACTACCAAGGTATTCGTGCTGCAGTGAGCAGAGTAAAAGAGAGAGGTGAGAAAGCAATTGTGCTGGACATAGGGACTGGCACAGGACTCCTGTCCATGATGGCAGCTTCAGCTGGGGCAGATTTCTGCTATGCCATTGAGGTGAGCATTGGTTAGGGGTTGCATATATTCAGCATGTTCTTTGTGGTGCTCTTATTTTCAGGCTATGTACTATCTCTGTTATTTTTGTTCTGAATGAAACAGAAATTCTCTTTGCAATTACACTGTTAATACAAGCAGGTTTTTGGCATACTTCAGTGAGTATTTCAGTGCTGGGTGTTTTGGTTTCATTGACATAGTGTGCTTCATTTGAGCACATGGAAGTCTTTAGGGGTTTCTGTTGATGCATGTACATATATGTCTTTATTTTTACAAAGAAATGAGGTTGTTTAATGTAAATGCTACAGTATTAATGTGTATTCTTGTGTTTCAAAAGTTAAATTGGAGTAGCTTTTGGAGGCAGCTGATAACTCTCTACCAGTGATGCTCTGAATTCTTCAAGTGAGACTCATTTCCTTGTTTCATGGTAGTGAACTTCAAACATAGGACAAGATAAAAAGATGTTAATTTTTTTCAGAACTAAATATATTGCACTTTGTATTGGTGCCCTTCCATTTTTGAAAGCTGACTTGAACGCTCTTGCTGTTCATAGGTGTTCAAGCCCATGGCTAATGCTGCTGTGAAGATAGTGGAGAAAAATGGTTTTTCTGACAAGATCAAAGTAATCAACAAGCATTCCACTGAAGTCACAGTTGGCCCAGGTGAGAAGAATAGGCTAGGCTTAAAAAAGTGGGCAAATACCTGAAAACCATGAAGGAATGGGTCTTACTCTTACTTCTTATACATTTTCTGATTAAAACAAGTGCATTGAGTACTCTGAGGGAGCTGGGATGGGTTCAACTTGGAGAAGAGGAGGCTCAGGAGAGACCTCATCTCTACAACTGCCTGAAAGGAGGTTGTGGCCAGGTGAGGGTTGGCCTCTTCTCCTAGGTGACAAGTGACAGGATGACAGGAAAAGGCCTCAAGTTGTGCCAGGGAAGGTTTAGACTGGAGATGAGGAAATTTGTTTTCATA
This sequence comes from Anomalospiza imberbis, assembly GCF_031753505.1. Lineage (NCBI taxonomy): Eukaryota > Metazoa > Chordata > Aves > Passeriformes > Viduidae > Anomalospiza > Anomalospiza imberbis. Next base: position 12,277,316 of record NC_089692.1, on the reverse strand, counting down.
GGAAGGATTGTAAAGCATTGAAAAGACTCTCTAGGGAAAGGGTAGAGTCATCATCCCTGGAAGTGTTCAAAAACGTGTTGGTATGGCATGAGGACATGGGTTAATGGTGAACATGGTGATGGTGCTGGGTTAGTGGGGGACTTGATCTTCTTCAACCTTAAGGATTCTGTGATACTTCACATTCTAGAAAGTAACACTGGAAATCTACTTTGGAAGAAAGTGTTCTGGTAATATCTCAATAGCCATTTGTATTTCAAACGGAAAATAATTTCCAGTCTTCAGCTGACTCTAACAGGAATAAGTTCTTTAATTATTTGTGTACTCACAAATAATTGTACACAATAAATTTGTGTACTCACAAATTTGTGTATTCAGGATAGCATCTGCTAGAAAGACTTAAATAAAGATTTAACATTACAGTATTAATTTCTGTCTTTTAGATGGAGATATGCAGTGTCGGGCAAACATCCTGGTAACAGAATTATTTGATACAGAACTGATTGGAGAAGGAGCTTTACCAACCTATGAGCATGCACACAAATATCTTGTACAGGTAAGAAAATAGGAAGTGTGTCACATCTATCAGCAGAGAGATTCTTCTGCCCGTTTTTGAAGCAGGATAGAGATTATGCAGTACTTAGGATTCTGTATCCCTTGGTAAATACACCATCAGCTCTGCTGGTTTCTTAGTCAGTCAATAATTTACTACATTTGTTCCTAGAATAAAGCTATTTGAGTTCATATTGTAAGTCACAGGCTCTGAAATGACATCTAGTTGCTTTGTGTTGAAACCAATAACTTGCTGGTTAACAAATGTCTTTCAGAAAGGCATCCAGTTCTGATTTGAAGCTCTCCTTAATAACAACTTTGTCCCAAGATATTTTTAAAAATTCTCCTAAATTTGATGAGCATTGGTTCATTTTTGGTTGTTTTTTTTTACTGTTGTGCTTGTACTACTCCATATGCATTTTGCATGTGAAAATATTTTAAACACTGTATTTGAATAATATCCTTTTTTTTTGGACTCATTATCTATGGCTATAATTTTGGGGATTTCTCTTTTACATTTTCTAATATTTTCCCTTCATTAAAATGTGGATGGAAGAATTTTATTTAGGTTTCCAGTTTTCTATTCACCAGTTTAAAAGACACCATATAAAGACAATAGCACTCCATAACTTTGTACTGCTCTCCATATAGAAGTCTAAATTGCAATTAGTCTTTTCTGTAAATTGCAATTAGTCTTTTCTGTAAAGGCATTGATTTTGGACTTCATAGTGGGATTTTTAGGACAACTTGGATCTTTACCACTCTTTAAACGTGGATACAAAGTTGTTGCATAAATATTTGAGCCATTATTTTTCTTATTTCCTCATTGCAATCAGCACCTTTCTTATATTATTGATAGCTTAGTAGTTTCCTGCCCTGAGAAGCTCAGGCTAGATCTCTTATTTCAGAACAAGAATGGAAATGCAAGTTTAATTGATGCTAGTAAACTGATAATGTTGCATGGTTTATGAAGTAAGCTGGCCTTGCTGAACCACACTGAACAGGATAGATATGTGTATTCTATTTCACAGAGAGACAAATTGCTCTGATGTTACAAAAGTCTCTAAAGTAATTGTATTTTAGATTTCAAAGCTCCCAGTCCAACTTTTCTTTAAATGGGTTTGCATTTCAATTGATTTAATTCTCACTCATGTTAATAAGTCAAACTTGTTGAATTTGTTTTGAACACTCAGGAAGGGTGTGAGGCAGTGCCTCACAGGGCAACAGTGTATGTCCAGTTAGTGGAATCCAGAAGGATGTGGTCTTGGAAGAAACTGTTTCCTGTTCATGTTGAAGCAGAGGATGGTGAAAAAATACTTGTTCCACCTTCAGAAATGGAGAACTGTCCAGGTGTTCCTTCTGTTTGTGATATCCAGCTGAACCAGATGCCTTCAAGTGACTTCAGTACCCTTAGTGATGTGGTGAAAATGTTCAGGTAAGGGAGACATTGTTTTGTTCAAAACAAAGTTATCCTGTTATGACTTTGATATAAGCTGTGTACTGAGCTTAAGAAAGTGGTGAGAATTTCTGAAGAATTATTTTTACAATTTCCTTTCTAATGTTTCTTTGTACAATTTTCATGCTTCCCTGCAGTGTGGATTTCAGTAAGCCAGTACAGAGTGCTTCTACCTACTATAGAGTGCACCTGGAGCCTGTGAAATCTGGCAAGGCACAAATTGTACTTTCCTGGTGGGATATTGACATGGACCCCTCTGGGATGATAAATTGCTCAATGGCTCCCTACTGGGTAAAACCCACTTCTGCTTTGCAGGTAAAATACTGCGCCTTCAGATACCATTGTGAGGTGACTGAGCAACTCTTTGGAGTACTGGGGGGGTTTAAGCAGCTCTGCCTTAAATTGCTTAGGAACCTCGCTAATATTTAATGTATTAGAAGATGCTAAATAAGCAAATTGTAGAAATTTTAGCTATGGTAGGTGCCCATTTTAGGTTTTCTTTAATATTAAATATTAAGAGTAATCATTTATGTAAAGCTTAAAGACTGAAGCTGTCTTCCAGATATTATTATTTCTTTTATGTTCAAGAAATAAAGATTTCAATATCTTTTTCTTTAAATAGTCTCTATCCCTGATTAAAATGCTAGCCTGTGGTTTGCTTCCTTGTAGTTCTTCTATTAAATTTCCAAGTAAGTGTTATGTTTATGGTAGTATATTTATACTCTCATAAAAAAAAAAAGAGGCTGGTGTAGGAAAATGCTGGATTGATATGGATAATTACAGAAATACTATCACTATTAAGTCAAATTCCTGTGGTTTTGTGTGAATGTATTTACCAGTAGAATGAACTTAGTCGAAAAGAACTTAAAAATTATTGTCTACACTTAGCATGTTTGAGAATAAAATTGGAAATTATCAGTTTGGAGGTGTTCAGTCAGCTTAAAATGACTGGTCAGCATAGGATATTTGCAGTGCAAAAACCAGCTTTTTGAAACACAAAGTAGTTGTGCTGTGATCAGAGTGACACTAAGTGACATAATTCTAGGTGTGTGAGGCTGTCAGCAGTTTGATACAAGTTTCTAACACAAGAGAACTGTGGAAGGTAAACAGCATTAATAAATGCAAAGCAATTTTGGCTTGTTTTTCATTTGGTTGCAATAGAAGCTTGTCCAATTAGCAAGCCAATGGTCTAGGGCTTATTCTGTTGCAAGAAATCAATGTTATTCAATATGTGATATTGGTCTTTATTCAGCCTTGCTAACTTGAACAAGAATCTTTAAATTAATCTTGCATTTTCAAAGTTGTGCCCATTCTTCCTAATTGATTTCCTCCTATTTGCTTACTTTCCCTTTGCTATTTATGAGTGAGTTCCTGAGGTTTGTGTATCAACCCTTTTCAGTGGAGGGATCACTGGATGCAGTGTGTCTATTTTCTTCCACGCGAGGAGCCAGTTCTGCAGGGTGAGAAGTTGTACCTGACTGCCTGTCGTGATGAGTACTCTGTGTGGTACAACTTGCAGAAAGCCAGGTAACAATCTCTGTGGAAAAAGGCTACTCTCTTACTCCTTTGTACAAGAGCAAGATAAGAACCTAAAGGGTAGAAAAATATTAAAGAGTGCTTCATGCGCAATGCACGAGTGGAAAATACACATTATGCATAAAAACTCAGTTGGACTGCAAGCTCCTGCCTTGTACTAGGTTGCTTTCTCTCACAAAGAAGCATAAAACAATCATGGTTGATTCCTGGAAATCCTAAAATACAGCACAGCTGAAGTGGCATACAGGTAAAGAAGTGAAATAATTGCCATTCTGTTACCATTTTCTATTTTCCTAGTCAGGACTGTCTTTCTGAGATTACTGCCTTTTGCTCAGATTAAAAAGAGGTTAATCATGTTGGTTGTAATGACAACAGCAGCAAACATTTTTAAAACCAGTGCTAGCTTTAAAATGTCTGAATCTGCTGTGCCTTTTTTACTTAGAAATCCAAAATCCAAACAAGCAACTGTTTGCTAAAAGGGCAAAGCCTAAAGTACCTAACCATCGCAGTTAGTGGTAAAGTGGGGGATGGTTCTTGGTTTTGTCTTTTAAATAAGGTGAAAATTCTTTTTGACCTCTCTTCAATTGGAAATGCAGAGTTACAGAAATCTCTCTGGAGAACCACTAACTTCAAAAAAGTGGCAGCAGAGTTTGCATTCATTACTGTGCATATCAGCCAAAATGCATAAATGTGCCTGTTGGCAAAAACATCTTACTGATGCTGTAGTTGATGCTACGTTGACATTTTTCACAGAGAAGGGGAGAAGGGAGCAGAGGAAGAGGAGCATGGAGCAGATGTTCGTGTGGAGAGTCCTGTCTGTAGGTGTCGTGCCCATCTGCTTTGGAACAGGCCCCGCTTTGGGGAGCTGAATGACCAGCACCGAACACGCCAGTACATCAAGTCCTTGAGGAAAGTGAGTGCTTGCTGCCTGCAGGTTTTATTGGCTTCTCTGATGGATGCTCATACTGGTTTATTTATGTAATTATTTGTGGAATTTGTTTGTCCCCTGCAAAGGACTTTGCTCACAAAGTGTATTTTTCTTTCATCAGCAGATGGAAATTATAGTTTTGTCTTGAAAACTTTAGTATTAAATTTTTTAAAGGTAAGCAGCCATTTTTGCATAGATTCTGTAGTAGCTCTGTGTGTTTGTTGGACATGGCATTGGTAGTTGAATAAAGACATCCATTACATTTTTGAGCAAACTTTTTCAGACCTAAGCCAAGGGCATTACATGAGAATTTTTTTACAGTTATTCGATATGAAAGTGTATAAAGTGTGGAAAACTTTTCCCTCTGGGATAAGAATAACAGTGACTATTTGTTTTCTGTAGGTTCTGAAAACAGATAGTGTTTGCCTTTGTATCAGTGATGGCAGTCTGCTGCCTGTGCTGGCTCATTATCTTGGAGCAAAGCAGGTACAGTACTTTGTCCTGTTTTTTCAGATCTTTGCATTTTAGCTTGGTATTTTTCTCTCATGTAGTACATTTCCAGCTCGTCAATAATTATTTGCAGTGCCTCTTCAGGAACAAGTGAGGAGTAGGCTCACATTGTGTTGAAGGGGAGGTTAAATTCATCTCTGGTCAAGCTGAAGTCTAGGAAGATAATAATTACCAGATTTGACATTTACCAATGTGTAGTTTTAAGGGAAACTGCTGTTCCTCATTCCTCACTGCTTCCTGTTTGCCATCTTCATCTTGTTTTTTTTAAAAAAACTCTATGGACCTAAATGTCTGGCAGGGTATTTTTCTTTTATGTTTTCAATTCCATAATTACATTTATTACCTAGTCTGGAGTGGAAGATCTGTAAGAGCCAAGTAGGAAGCAGTAAGAATACTGGGTCTGTGTGTAACTGAGAGCTGCCTGGCTGTCTCACGCACATAAATGCCCTGCTTGATGTGGGGGGTCTTTAAACTAAAGTCTGTTAGAGTTGAACTGAATATCTGGGAATGTGTAATTTAATATAATCATGAGGAATGTTGCATATTGCCTAACAATTCATCAATTTTGGATAGAAACGAATTTTTTTTCTTGCTGCAAAAGGCTCCTGAGCACTTTCCAGCTGATAGTCAGGTCATGTTAAGCAGTATTCGCAATTTGGCGCACTCTGGTGATATGCTTTCATTTGTTCATGAGTGAATATGTGCTTAGGACAAATGTTAATATGCTGTGTGCAGCTTAAAATGGAAAATAAGTATTTGCATTCTGTTGAGGTTTTTTTCCTTGTATAGCTGTGAAAACAGAAGTATTTAGCCTGTAGTTTTGAGCAGTATTTTGTTGTTAAAAAGTTCATTATAGTGGGCTCTGGAATATATGCATGGTTCTTATGAACTGTGCTCACTAGGGCATCAGAATGTTGTTTCATTCTTCAGTTACAAATGGTTTTAATTAAAAATTATAAAGCTAGTGTGACTAACTGTGTGTTTTCATTAGGTGTTTACATTAGAAAACTCTGGTGTCTCCTGTTCCGTCATGGAAAAAGTGAGTAATCCATTTTCTGTTAAAGCAGGATCTCTCCTTTGCAGATGCCTCTTGGCTTGTGTGCTTGAGCTGCTGCTCTGCTGCTGCCATTGCCTTGGTGGTAAAAGCCAGGCTGTTTGTTTCTGAGGATTAGTGAGAGCATCCCAAAGCTTGCACCAGTCTTACCTGGCAAGCAGCATCCAGCAGTTCTGTCTTCCAGCTGAGACAGGTTGGGAATGCCTGCTCTGCTGTTTGCTCTGCCTTGGGGAAGGGCACGAAGGCTCTGCCAGTGGAGTGGAGGCTGTTCAGGAGAGGCAGCTGGTGCCTGAGAAGTGACTGGAAGCAGCTTCCTGGAGTTATCACTTGGCTGTGACTCCTTTAGTTGACACAGTGTATTTGAAAGAGATTTGGCTCAGCCTGTGGGTCAGAAGTGCAAAACCAGGAATGGTGGGCAAGGGAGGACTGGAACCTGGCTTCAAAGAAAAGCCAAATATGCAGTGTATTCATAGGTGAAGTGATTCTTACCTTTCTTGATTACCCTTCTCATATGCTTCAAAGTACAGCTTAATGAAGGTGAAGCACCATTTTTGTTATCTGCCTTTTCATATAGATAATTTAAAGAATACTGAGGGCACGTGCTTTAGTTCCCTAGATGTGACATGCTGGCTCTAGGTGCATGCAGCCTTCAAGAAGAGACTTGTATCATCCTCATGAGTTATGGCAGGCAGTTTCATTAAAGTTTCTTTTGGCTGCTGGGTTTTTTTCTAATTTCTTTTCAATAAAATTGTTCTTTTGGTCTCAATTGTGGCTTTACATAAAGACAGTGTGTTACTTTATGATTTTAGTTTTTCAAAGCAAATCATCTTGAAGATAAAATTAAAATAATAGAAGCTCGTCCTGAGTTGCTGAAGCCTTATCATTTGGAAGATAAAAAGGTATGTTACAGTTGTCCATTATACTGAATTTCAGGGGTTGGTAGGGAGCAGAAGGTAAAAATGAATTGTTTCCACAATGAATTCTGTTATATCCCAATTAATCTAAAATGTAATGAGAAAATGGTACACACCATGTGCCACTAAAACTAAAGGAGACTAAAGACTGTGGGAGGGTTGTTGCTTTGTTTTTGAAGGGTCTGACTTCCCCTGCTGCATAATTGCCCCAGTAGTTAAGGCAGTGTAACTGGTTCTACAAGGCTGTAACTCTTTCACAGACCACTCAAGAGAACTGCAGTCTATTTGGAAGTAATAACATACTTCAGAATTCTGTGACTCATTACAAAGCCTTCCAAACTCAAAGTACAGTATTTTCTCACAAACTTTATTGCAGGAAAATTCGGTTTAAAATGTGGTAGCTAAACCTACAGAACAATGTCCAGAGGGCTGTACATGCAGTGTACAGTAATTAAATCCCTATGGAGCAATCTAGATGATTTCACTTATTGTATTGCACTAGCAGCTATTGGAAGATCTAAACAGCCTGTGTTGTGAGTTGTTTTTCTTTATTATAATGCTTTTTATCTCTTCCCTCCTTTGCCAAGATTTCTGTCCTTGTGGGAGAGCCGTTTTTCACGACAAGTTTGTTGCCATGGCATAACCTGTATTTCTGGTATGCCAGGACAGCTGTGAGCACTCACCTTGCCAGCAATGTCACTGTCCTACCTCAGTCTGCTTCTTTACACATGATGGTTGTGGAATTCCAGGTGAGATTGTTAGATATTTACACAAATCCACTTAAAACTGAGTACTGTACAACTTACTGCATCTTAATACTGTCCAGTATGTTCTGTACTTAGCACCTGAGAAAAGAGTATTTGCTGTCTTGAAGGGTGAATTTTGCTATTTCAGTCATCTCTTGTCAACAAATTAACTCAAGTAATTTTGCCATTTAAAATGCATGTTTTAAGATACTTATTTAAATTAGAGATTAGTGAAGCATGTGACAGTTGTGGTTATTTATAAAATTAGTTATTTTACTATGTATATTATATATAAATATATGTATGTAGTTATTCTGCAACATATCAGGTTTTGAAATGAGGCTTTTTAAGACTGTAGGCAGGATTCCCAATTGCATGTGAATTTTTTTAACTGCCTGAGGCTGGGCACAGTTCTGAATGTGAGCACATCTTAAAAATAATTTGAAAAGTAATTTTTCAGATATTTTACAAAGTTATAAATGTAGTTTTTTGATTTATTGAGCACTTTGTAAAAAAAGTTTGTGACGTGTTTACCTGCCATGAAAATGGAAATTAAGTACTTTCATCATTAATATGCAAAGTCCAGTAGTTCAAGTGTGTGAACTCTGTAGTTGGGCATTGTGTAAATAAATGTACATACGTTAAATAAAACCACCTATAATCTAATCAATTTTCACATAAAAACAGCCTTCAGTTTATCTATTAAAAATGCCAGGTTTTTTTGTAGTTTTTTCTCCCCTCTGGCTCACCAGCTGTGTAGTTTTTGTGTCTGAGCCTTCTCTCACTTAAGTTTCTTTATTTGAATGCTCTTTAACCTTGTTCTCTTGCTTCTGCCTTTGATTTGTGCATGTGAGAATGGATTTGTTCTTTTTCCCCTCTGGGGCTAATCAACTGTTCTGCACATTTTTTTAGTTTTCTGTAAAAATGTACAGAGTTTAAGTATATACAGAGTAAATAATGTAAATCTGAATCCTGTAATAGGGAGCAGATATTTAGTGTAATCAGCAGTAATCAGATTGAAATAAGCAGTAAATTACAATTCCATGCTCTTATCTAGAGGATATACTTCCCTAGAACTCACAGCATTTTGTAAGGAAGTAAGCATTATTCTCTTCATATTCTGGATGAGGAAACCAAAGCATGCAGAATGATGACTGAAGATTATTCAGCAATCAGCAGAATGTGGAGTAGCATTCATGTCACCTAAGCCTCAGTTTTACACTTTCATGTACAGGGTTTGTTCAGAGATGATTCCACATAAAATTTTTGGTAGAACATTTAACTTTTATTTTGTTGCAGTAGTCTACCCCAAAGCTATTGTTTTAATTTTACATTATCTTCTTTCAGTGGTGAATCTAGACTCCAAGACTGGAATCTGTGGGATTTTAAAAATAACCTCTGCATTTACCAGTTCTTGTTTAGACAGAGGGAGCAGGCATAGTGTTGCAAGGTCTCCTGCAGAACCTGTTCTGTAGGCTGTTCTGTCCTCTCAGAATAGATATGTCATTGGTTAAGCAATTAGCAAAACCTGGATCCAGGGGAAAAAAATTGATGGAATTACTTCAGTTATAAAGATAAGAAACTTGTTTCATCCATAATTGCATTTAGGGAGCAGGGTGCTGCCTGTCTGTTTTGGTAGTTTTGCTGGGTATATCACTCAGAGACTCTTGGTAAATCCCTCTAGTTCATGCTGTAGTCAGGCAGAAATTATAGCAGTATTTGTTTAAATGTAGAGTGGTCCTGCTGCCAGCTTGTAAAGCAGGAACATTGGAGATTAAGTGTGACAATGAACAGGTAAAAAAATGTATACATCCACAGCTAATGAATGTTTGTGTTCTAGTAAGAGACCTTTAATGGGGTCTAAGAAAAGGTAAATGTTGAACTGAGTCAGTCTGTCCAGGGGGTTGCTAAAGTCAATGACAGGCATGGTATGAAGTGGCTAAAATGATCTCACTCCACTTTGTGGGGCTAAAGGGAAGTATGGTTCTCTGGTAGGCTGTGAGATGTTTGACACTACTGGGAGCACTTACCTGTGCTGGATAGTGAAGGTGGAGGGGCTGTAAGGGTTAGATCTTGGCAAATCCATAGCTGCTCTAAAGTAAACAACACACAGAAATTTTGTGAAATGTTCTTTAGAGGAGCTGAAAACAGTGATTAAAGAATTAACCAACTTAAAAAAAACTTTTCCTAGAATTATCTTCTGATTCTTGCAGTAGTTGTAATGGTTTAGCAATATATACATAGGATGGGCCTTGCTATTGAATGTCTAAGCTACAGCTAAAATTATTTCAAGAAATCCCATTTCCTTTGATAAAGCCAAACAAAATCCTGTCGTTTCTTACAGGACTTATGGAGAATCCGGAGTCCATGTGGCACCTGTGAAGGTTTTGATGTCCGGACTATGGATGATATGATTAAAGTAAGAAAATTAGTTCTGCCACAAGTCTTAGCAAAATAAAAATTCAATTTGGCTTAATAAAGCATTTAGTGACTGTTGAAAAACTTGTGTATTGGGCAGAACACCATTGTTTGAGATTCATTTGTATCAGTTTCTAGAGCTTTGCTCTAGATTAATGTGGAGGGGTACAGGCAGTTGGAGAGCAGAATTTGTGTTGAGGGAAAAGAAAATTTCAATGCATTGTATTTTGAGAATGCCCATTTCTGTTTCAGGGCTGAGGGCCCCAGTCACAGCATTTGGTTTCATGCATGTAGGATATTTTCTCCCTTGTGCCCAAGAAGTGCAGTCCTGCCCTCTTGCAGCTTTGCTTGAATACTCTGGGTTTGCATTTCTGTTATTTTCAGTTCAATTTATTCCTTCCCTTTTTCAGGATTCTCTGAATTTTAGGGAATCCAAGGAAGCAGAACCTCACCCGCTGTGGGAATATCCCTGCAAGTCACTCTCAGAGCCCCAGGAAGTTTTGACATTTGACTTCACAAAGACTGTGCCACAGCACTGTCTCAGCACAGAGGGCTCTGTAAAGCTCTTACGGTCAGTTTTCTCACTGCAATCAATACTCTTGCTCATCATCCATTTCTTTACCTCCTACTCAAGCTCTTTAGAGGAGTTGGGTTTAGAGCTCCTTTAAGTGTATTGCACTTAACTGGTGCAAATGTACTTGGCAGTTTTTAATAATGTGACCTAAGATTGTGGAAGTTGCTCTGACACAAGGTTCCTGTGGATAGTCACAGTAGGCTAGAACAATAATACAATAATGTTTGATATTATTAGATTAGATAATATTCCTCTGTTTAAAAAAATAACATTTTAATAGCTTTCACCATGATTTAAAATTTAAATAGATTAATTTATAGTTTAGAGAAAATAAAATAAAACCTGGATGGTTTTAGTGTTTCTGTTTGTTGCCTACTGTTGAGTTCTTGCAGAAAAAGCTTCTACTTAGCTTGTCAAATTATTGTGTTTAATAATTAATAACTTATTATGTTTAATAGCTTTAAAATTATATATTATTAGCATATACATTAATAGCTTTTAATGTATATGCTATTCTTCCTTCTAACTGTAATCCTGGCAGTCTTTATATTTTGCCACATCTTCTGAGATCCTTTCCACTATAGCTGTGGATTGTACTTAATTCTGTTCAAACTTAAAATGCTGTTAAGAATTTAAAAACGAGAAAGTTTTATTTTTTAACTATCTAGAGCTTACATAGCTCAAACACTGCTGTGTTTCTCATTAAACAAAATTCCAGCTTTCGTAGACTGCAGAGCCATCTGTGTGGGGTCTCCGTGCCTTTGCAGCAGTTGTGTTTACAGGCAGCACAGTGGTATGACCTCTGCTTCTTGTGGAGCAGGCACTTGAAGTGACAGTGTGTGTGGTAAATATTTCCTCTCAGTTCAGAGCCAGGAGAAACTGGGGTCTCTAAAGGAAGTTCTCAACGTATGCTGTGTGATTCATGCCATGTTATTCAGTGCTGGCTAAGTGGCTGTGCTGCTGAGCAGATGTAGTTATGACATGTTCTCTTCCTTGCCTTTTTTTGGATTTCATCTCTGCAAATACTTGAAAGTTTCTGTCCCCAATTACCAACTCAGTCAGCTGTTCAGCTTTCTTTCAAGGAAGGAAGTTGTTCAGGCTTTTGCAGCTCTCACTTAAACACGAGTGCCAGGTTTAACTGCCAGGACTGTGTGAAGTGGCAGGTTTTATCCTGCATCTCTCCCCAGGAAAGGAAGGAGCCACGGAGCAGTTCTGTGGATGGAATATCATCTTGCTGCCGATATCTCCGTTAGTACAGGACTGGTGCAACTGTCCAATGAAAAGGTATATCTTCATTTTAATTCATTATGTCAAAGTCTGTAGGATTGCAGAGGGTCTCTGCTGGCTGTGCTTGGGTTGTGTAGTACCCCTTCTAACACTGTTGGAACATTGTGTCATCAGAATTACTGAAAATATCTGTTCGTGTTTTTGCGGGGAGCAGGAGATGTACCTTAAAATGGGAGAGTCTGATTTGCATCCAAATGCTCCCTAGATTGGAGTCAAATTCAGAATTTAAATGGGATGCTAAGTCAAAGCAGAGTTTTTTCATACAAATAACCTCAGTTTAACAAAAGCAAAAATTTGGAGGGGAAGGAGTAAGTATTTTTAGTATTCTATCTCAGTATTCTTTGACCAAATCCATTTCTAAGTCTGTGACTTCAGTGTGTGGTGTAGCAGATGGTATTTCAAGTAATGTGTTCCACAGTGGAGTGGATGGCAGTGTAAATGATAACTGTTGATCACTGTGTGCTCAGCTGGGAACAAGAACTCTTACTGCACTATTACTGTATAATAATAATAATATTGTAGATTTTGACTGCTTTCACTTTTAACTCTCTCCTGTAGGGAAACTGTGAATGGAATCCCCACTGCAAGCAAGCTGTTTATTTCTTCAGCTCTGTTATTGAATCAGAAATTCTGTCAGACCCTACTGCTGTAACATATGCTATAAATTTTGACACAAAGACAGGAGAGATTGCCATGGATTTTAAGCTATTATAAAATACCTTCCTCTTGCTCATATTCCTAAATTATAATAAACATACAGTATTTCCTTTTATTTTTGTACACCAGAGGGTTTCTTTCATTGTGTTCAGAGAGCAGACTTTTCTTTAACATACTTCTAACCTTTTTGGGTTTGTTTTCAAAAGACAGTGAGGTAGAGAGGAACCATTTCTTAGGGACAGGTATTCCTGTCAGGGTTTATGTACACACATGCTTTTCATCATCTCCTTCAGGGTTTTACATCGTGTTAAGGAGGTACAAAACAGTTAATTTGACCATAGCAGCTGGTTATTGCATGGCATATAATTGGATGAGGACAGCAGGCTTTACCCTGACATTAGAGAAAATGAGTTAAACACATCTATTTCTAGGCTGTGCTCTTGTCACTGTAAAATGGGAAATAATCTCCGGACTGCACAAAAAGAAATCCCAAGTCAAGCTACATATGTATATTAGTACATGTAATAGGGAGAAGGAAACAGCTTAGCTGCTCTCAGACTTGTCTAAGTTGTGGCTGGTTCTAAGCTGAAATGGCCAAGGAATTAAACGGTGGTGCACTCATGTTCTGCTGCAGCTGATGATCTGTGATGCTGCATTTCTGAAGAGTCCTTTGCCAAAAAGTGACAAAAATCTGGAAAGCTGTGACTGGAAATTAGAAAGTATATCTTGAAATTATTGGAAGTGACAAACTGATGGTAGTCTGACCAGAAACAAAAGAAAAGAGGTTGTGGGCAAAAAGCAAATCTTTATGAGATATGTAATATTCAATATATGATTAAAATTGTGGCCTTAAACTCATTCCACCAGAGGTAGGTGTAAATAATATCTGGCAGGTTGTAGATAACCAGGTAATTTGTAAGGTGCTCTGCAGTAGCACATGTCCACTACTGAGGTTTTCTTAGTTGCTCTCCAGATCACATTGGCTGCAGTGGCATTGTGTGAAATGAGTTCTGCTTTAGATGAACAATCAGTTGGTGTATCTGTTTTGCATGTGTGCCCTATTAAAGTTTTGATAGAAAATCAATGTCTTGCCAGTCCCAAATTATATCAGCATCCACAGGGATAACAGTTACCAAAGCTACTCCTATTTCCTCTGAGCAGCAGCTTTAGCAAAGTGAAAGGAATATCATAAAGAAGCCACGAGGCAGCAGGAGCCTCCCCTACTCTGCTTTCCTGGTCACCATGATACATCATTCTTGTGAGTAAAAATTCTTCCTTTTTTTTTCCTAATGGTGTGATCATATTTATAGACCCACATTTTTAGATCCATTTTCCTAATGAACAGAAACCCTGCAGCTGCTGATGAGGTCTGTGAATTTCACTTTTCAAAACTGCACTTCTAAGATGCTTTAGTCTGTCACGTCTTTCAGACTTTTCTGGAATATATAGGTTGCTGTTCATGAAACAATTGTTTTAGTTTTGATACACTGTGCCTAGCCCACAGAAAGTATGGTAGCAAATCTGCTCTGTATTGTACATAACACAGTTGTAAAGGGAACAGTAATAGGGCCAAGCCTTTAAAATAGTAGAGGCTTGGCCCTTTATGTTTTTTTTAAAAGGCACAGGCACAGTTGTGCAAGGCTGAAAAAGGCTGGTATTGTACAGCTGCTCTTCTCCTGGCTGTGTCCTGTAACTCTTGAGTCTGGCCTGACACAGAAAGCATGAGCTGCTGTTCTTGGTGTGCAGTAGGAATAGCTTCTGAAAGGGCATTTAACTGCACAAGTCATTCTGGATCCAGCAAAAGAGTAGAGTGAGGAACACAAAACTAATAGCAGTATATTAGAATTTATATGTTTGAAAAAATAAGATAGGAAAAAACTACAACCAAATTCACAGTATTTTATTGTGTAGTATTAACGTTCTCAAAGATAACTATGCATGGATGTGCCTGAGTTGTACTTCCTAAGAAAAAATAAAACATAAACTTGTTAAAATGCCAAAGGGGAGAAATCCAGATTGATGGGAATTTGTATTTTGTTATCAGTGTTACATACATGTTGAAATTACATGGTCCCTGCAGTGGATATTAGGGATGGTGACTGAGGGGCATTCTTGTTAAACTCTTTTTGTTTTATGAGACCTGGGGTAGAGGTTCTCAGGGGTGGCTGCAGTGAAAGGGAAGGGCAGAGGCTGGATGCAGTAGCAGCCATCTGCAGAACTGTTTCCAGGGCTGGGCTGTGTGCTGTGTGCATATAAAGAAGAACATCTTAAATTTCAGTGCACCTGGAGCAGAAATTGCATTGCTGCTATCCAAAAAAAAAAAAAAATACCACCACTGGAAGGATGGAATGCTGAGCATATTTTAGCACCTGTGGGTTTTTTAAAAGAGCAAAATCTGATGCATATGCTCAAGAAACCTTGTGCATGTTCTAATTTACTGTGAATGTTACCATCATCACTAATGCTTGCTGGTTTGGCTTGTGCATTTAGACAGACACTGCAAGTGCTCTAAGGATTTAAAATTAAAATTGTTAAAATTGCTGGGAGCTGTTGAGGCGAATCCTTACTGCAAGTGTGTGTAGTGAGGACTTTATTGTATTTATCAGTCTTTCTTGACTTAGGTGAATTCTTCAGGTTGGGCTTAAAAACTTAATGTGATCTGTAAATTGTGTGGAAAACAGCTGCTTACAGAGGGACACTGGCCATTTCTTATATATATGTGCAAGAACAAAATATGAGACTGCTTCTATCTCTGTCCTCTTCCATGGGGCATTTTACTGCAGGCATGCACCTGGGGGAGAAAAGCCACTTTATCAAGCAAACACATTACCCAGGAGCAGCAGTCAGCCTCCCATTTGTTCCCAGACCTGACAGAAGCATTGCAGTGATGATCAGAGTTGGAAGAGCTGCTGGCTATGGGTATCTTAATAAGCAGAACAAGAATCATATTTTCTCTTGGAAGGAATTGATTTGGTGCTGCCACCACAGGCAATTTTTTTTCTAAATGACAATGGCTTTGATCCTGACTAGGCCAGCAGGCAGAGATGCATGTTCTAATAGAAACAGGGTCTTCTGCTAGCACTGAACTGACAGTACTACAGTTCAGATATTGCAGTAGAGCCACTGTATAGCTGGGCAGCTTTTTGAATGCAAGACACAGGTTTTAGTCAGGTGTTAAAAGTCATAATAAACCACCAAGTGTTGCCATTCACATTTAACTTCCCAATTTTGGCTTTACTGCAGAAGTAACTTCCTGTAGTTCTGAATTGCAATGAAATTTTACTAAGGTGTGGTTACCACAGCACAGCTCCACAAGAGGGTGCTGAGAACCCGCTTCTAAATTTCTAGCACATTATAAATCAGGAAAATGCAGAGACTTGCAATGCAGCTGTCTCATGCAAATCACATGTGGTGTTATGAGATACACTGTACATACATGCATGGAAGTGGAAAACCAGTGCAAAAAGTGGCAGCTGCTATTAAATCTAACCCAGACCTGCATCTACTGTTAAAGCAGGCAGGCAACAAACTGTTTCATGCTGAATACAGAGTGAATAGTACTCCTTGGACAGTGAGGTTGTCATGGCTCTAATGAAGGACAAGTCTTGCATTTTAAAGGATGTTTTCTAAATCATAGCAGGTGCAAGATTTGTTCCTTTATTTGCAGAACTGGTACCTTTTGTCTGATAGCTGGGCAGTTCAAGGACTGAGATCCTGGAGCTTGCTTTTCTCCTTCATTAGTCCTTTTGAAACTGCTCTGTGTGGGCTTCCTGCATTTAACAAGATAGAGGATGCAGTTCAGGACTAATTCATTTAGTCACTCATCTTTTGTATTCTATTTGTAGTTACAGCTGGTTGTTAGGGGGGGAAGAGACTATTAGAGCTTCCTAGAGTTGGATTTTTCCAGTGATGATTGTGAGCTGAATACAATGGGTGCTTGTGTTGTCATTCTACCTTATTGACTCTGATACCATTGCAAAATGTTAATTTGGCTTGGTACTTAATCATTGTAATACTTCACATTTCCAAGCATTTAATGCAGATTAGTGATTAAGATGCTTCTCAGAGAGGTATGTGTTGTCATCTCCATTTTTTGGATGAGAAAAAAACTAAGTGTGGTTTGTGTGGGTGTGTGTTTCATCTGCCCCAGGCTCACTATAAGATTAGAGCCTCGGAGCTAAAAATGACTTGCTCAAGGCCATGCAGAATAGACTAATCCCCTGACTCCCTAGCTCTGCTTTAATCATTTGTTTTCTTAGCACAGTGTGATTTCAGATGCAGCCTTATGAGGTTTGACGGAGATGCAGCAGATAAAGACTCAGAGGCAGTAAATCCTTGGATAGCTCAGTAATTAAAACCACCTGGGTTTTAACGCACGTGTAAAATATATTTATATTATATAGAAGTTACATATTTCATATAAATATATATATATATATATTTACAAAGCTATAGAACATTGGTTTTGTTTTCAAAAGCTGTCATGAAGATGACCCACTTTTTCCCCCTGCTCCCCCAGCAGGATTCTGTCTAGGATTTGAGAGCCCTGAAGATGCCTCTTTTGTGGACAAGGGCACTAATGAATGAATGAGAGCTGATGATCTTCCTGTGTGCCAAGGGAAAGCCCTGCAGTTGCAGGTCTGGCTGCTCTGCACAGAGGTGTGGACACAGTCCCAGGGTATCTTGGCCTTAAGTTACACAAGTCTGGCTGTGTACCCTCTGGTTCTTCCTCAGGGTTTTGCTGAAGTGCAGCTGCACGATGAGCTGCAGCAGCCCCTTTGCTGTGGATTGTGCCTCTCACCCCTGTCATTTTCCACAGCCTCTGCTCTCTCTTGCCTTGCACACCACTCCCTTGGGGAAGTGATGTACTCGTGCTTTGGGAGAAGGAGTGGGTGCTGCAGGTTGCTGAGTGTGCTGCTGCTTCTGCAGGGTGGTGGGTCCTGCTGTATCTGTCCTCACATAAGGCAGCTTCTGGCTTCCTGTTAGGGTATCTAAGAAACCAATTACTCACGCTCCTGACAATCAGCAAATAAGCTGTGGTGATGAGTGAGGTGGGAGGGAGAGACAAGCAGCCTTTGCTGCAGCACTCCAAGATGCCCCATCCCTGCTGCTGCAGCATTTCTAGGAATGCTGGAGGCACTGTGCAGTACATCTGTCTCCTCTCGTGCCTGCCTGACAGGCAGCAGCAAAGTCACTTGTGCCCAGGGGCTGTTGATAGAAGATGAGGCACCCTCCCGTGTGGTGGAAAGGCTGGGACTGCATCCAAACTGGGAATGAACTGGCTGCTCCACAGGACCGGCACCCGGGGGACGCTGGGCCAGGGATGTCCCCGAGCTGCCATCATGCCCCGGTGCCCCTTCCCGCTGGGCTCCTGAGGGGCTGAGCTGCAGGGGGGGATGGATACGCTCTCCTTAGCCCTCCCTGTGCATCCCAGTGCCCTGGGCTGTCTCCTACCCAAAATAAGATGTGTCAGCTCCTGCTGCCAGCCCGCAGGGAGAGAGCAGCTGGGCAAGAGGCTTGCTGTGTTTTGTGAGCAACTGTGGGACTTGAGAAACCAGAGTTCATGTGTTAAGTATGGATCTGTGTGACTTCCAGCCTGAGGGAACCAAGAACACACAGGGGTAATGAACTGGTGTGAAGAGAATATTCAGACCATGTAATTTCGCTGGCTGTTTTGCCACGTGTGTGTCCTGGCATGCTGGGACATGGCACTGAGGGCCAAGGCAGTGGCTTTAATATTGGCTGCTCGTGTTCCTGCTGATTTAAATCAGCACTGGTCTTTGTGTCTCTTACCTCCTGAGTTGATGCTGTTTAAGGGTTTCCCATAATGCTTCTCATTGCCTGTTTCTATTGAGCAGCAATCGTCTTTGGACTCCGGCTCAAGTTTCATTCTGCCAGTGGAGTTTAGGTGATGGGCCCGTGAGCGACCCTGTTGGCATTGCTTCTTCTTGAGCCTGGGCCTTGCTTGAAATCAGTGCCCACCTCTCCTTCCTGCAGCTCCTGTGTCCCTGTTGGCCAGGCTGGTCCTGAGAGCAGAACAGAGCTGTCAGAGGCCAGTGGGAAAACAAGCCAGGAAGTCTCCCAGAATTAGGGACTTGAACCTCTCTTGAGCTAAAGCTCTTTCTGCCTAGAAGTACATTTCATCTAAAGTTTATGGTTCTGGAATGGATGCACAAAGTCAAAGCTTTATCTGAATGCACTGAAGAGGCCTTAGCTGTGGGAAGGTGTGGTACAGCAGTTCCAGCAGTTCTCATGCAGCCTGTGTATCACTGGAGTGCACTAATGCTGAGTGTCCAGGACTGCATGCCAGAGGAGGGAGGGTTTGCTGGAGGCAGTGTGTTAATACCTTATGGCCCTGTGTTGAAAACTGTGCTGGCATATTGCATTATGATGGTTTAGTATGTGTTTCTGTTTTGTATGAAACTGTTAGGGAAGCTGCATCTCTTCTCCTTCATGCATTAAATAAATTCATTTTTAGATTTCAGGGGCTTAGATTCCTGCCTTGCCACAGCCCTTCATTTTTTTGCTAATACTGACTAGTGCTCAACAAAAACTAGCAGTTCCTTCTGTGTAGCACAGCAGAATAAATGAACTATGAAGTCAACTTCTGTATTAAATGTTAGGTTTTTATCTTTTCTTGCATTATCTTGACATGTACCCTGCAATATACATGAAAAAAGTCTTCAAAAAGGGAAGAAGGAAGAGAAATATCTAGGAAAGGCTGTGTCTTCATATTTCAATGGTCTTTATGTTTGTTGTAGCAGGGTGCTCTGTGGAGACAGGTTTCATGGGTCTGTACTGACAAAACATTTAATTTTTGTGTTTTCTTTTGTGCTTGTCAGACATGAGGCACTTCGAGGCCAGTCTCATCCGTGTGTGGGGTTGCCGGGCTGAGGGGTTTGCTTCATGCTCACAGCTGACATAAATGTAGCAGCAGGATAGAGGCATAAGCAGCATTTATTTTCCAAGAGAGGCACCAGCACCTCAGACCATCCCAGCAGTGCTTCCCAAACCAGGTCAGTGCCCAGGCTGGGGTCCTGGTGCCCCATTGTGGGTGTGTTAATGTACAGGAATGGTTGGCAGTGTGTTCCTTGTTCCACAGCCGCAGTGGGAGGTTCTGGTGAGGATGTGATGTGGCCCTTTCAGGTGCTGTTTATCCCACTCTCTCTGAGGGCACCCTCGATGGCAGATGTGTCCCCATTTAGAATGGTGCCATTTTTGTTATGTCCCTGTTCCAGTCAGGCAGGCCCTGAATAAATACTGGGATTTTCTCACAGGAGATCATCTGTTCAGATCGATGCAGTGCCTTACATCCAGTGCCAGCTTCCTGCTGCTTTCTTGGATGCCGCTGCCCATTTCCTTTTGCTTGCAGGGAGAATATTCCACTTGTGTCCCTGCCTCTAGCTGGGAATGAGATACACTGCTCCATTGTTTACCTCCCCTAGAAGCTGAGAGCTGTGACTCTCTTTTTGAGACAGTCTGTATTTGCATTCCCTGGGTTGGCTGGGCAACAACTAATCAAATAATTACATTTAAAATAAGATTTAACAAAAAAAGCATTTCTAAAAATAAAGGCAAGGTGTAGTCATGCTTGTCACCAACAGAACTAGTCAGCAGTGTGTGTTCTGGGGAATGTTTCCTGAGCAATTAAGGGCCATTTAATCTTTCTTAATGTACTTAACTTTATTTGTTGCATTTTAAAAATATTTTTAGATGTTCTCCTATCTTTGCAGTATGTCTGCAGATCCAGTATCATCTCCCATTCCTTTTCCTTCCATTCCTCCCTGCCCCCTTTGCTTTCAGTACAGTCTTCTCACACAGAGCCTTGACAGGCAGCTATTCATCCTTCAAGAGTTTCTGCTTGTAAGCTCCAGTTCTGTCCAAGGTTAAAACATGAGTAAAAATAGCAATTTTGGGGTTTTTTGAATAATAAACTGGCAGTCTATACAGATAATTATGCTTCCCTTATAAATAAGCATAACCCAGAAGCAGAAGAAATACTGTACTTTCCCCCTGTCCTCAAACCAAAGCTGGGACGGAGTGGGGCCTTCTGGGTTGTTCTGTAGCATCCTTTCCTGCAGCTCAGATCAAGCATAGACTCTCTGTAAATATACTTTCAGCTCTGTTTTGAAAGCATTGGGGTTTCAGAGAGGATTTTTTTTTATTTTACATTCCGTTGTGGTCATTTGGAAGCTAGTTTTGAACTTTCCTGGTCGTGTGGTCAGAAACCTTCTAATTGTCAGCCCAGGAATCCAGGCCTGGACAAGGACCTGTTATACTGGGTGTGGAGCCCCTGCCCAGCCCTTGACCAGACCCAGTGTTTCTTTGTGCCAGTGTATAATAAATGCTGCATTTACAGCTTCTAATTTGCTCTGACTTTGGAACAGAGCTGCAGCATGGTGAGGTTTCTGCAGCGAGGTGAAAGGACACCCGAGGTCAGCTGTGGGCAAAAGGATCTCACTGTGAGTTCAAAAGTGGCACAGAGTTTCAGGAACACTTATAATGAAGTGGCTGCAGCATGAAGTCCTTCTTATGTGTTTATTGAGGCACACAAGACAAGTTTGGTTAAAAGTCTTAAGTTTGCTGTGGCTATAAAAAACTCAGTCGGCAAATGTGGAGGAGAGGAATTAAATGTAACCAAGGAATAACACAAAATAGAGTTTTAAATACCTGTTTCATAACAGTCTGATTTTGGGGCTGAGATAATGGACCAGGTTACATACTGAGAATTGGTTTGTCACATATGATACACCTTTCATTAGAAATATATTTAGCATAATGCTTAGCACCATGCTAGGCCCAGGATTTTCGTTTGGTTGGTGCCCTGCAGACCTTGCAGCTGCCTTCTGTTCCTGATGTCCTTACTAAGCAATATAAAACATTCTGTGTTGGCTTTTCTGGAGCTGGTGGTAGTGTGGCAGTTGACCTTCAGAGAAGTGTTTTAAATATAAAGATCCAGCTGGATTTTGCTGGGTATTCAAAATTATGAATTGGCATTTAGAAGGTATTTAAGAGCCTGTTACAAAGAAGGTAACAATTATACCTAGGTAGGTCTGAAAAGGTAGTGAGGACATTACCCAAAGTGTAGTGGGGCTGGGTGTTCAAACTCAGAATCCTCTGCTCATTTAGAAATTCACAAGCCTCTTTAATGAGAAGAAAGGTACCTCGTTAGTTTTCATGTGGAAAGATGTCATCTTCCCCTCATCATGCTCATCTCTTTTCTGTTCACTGTGGTGTAATCAGATACCCTGGGGAATTTTAGGTTCTGAACTCCCACATCACACTACCAAGGTGTTCAGAGGCTTCTGAGCAGACACTGCACCATGTGATGCTGTGGCAGCACTGGAAACCCCTTCAGTTGTTTGAATCCATGAATTCCAGCCCCTCTGTCATGGGCAGGCTGTCATTTCCTGGATCAGGTTGCTCAGGGTCTCATCCAACAGAGCCTGGAACACTTCCAGGGGTGGGACATCCCTGAATCCAGAATCTTAAAATTACAGTAGTATTGTTGTGGAATAAAGCAGTTCTTAGCACAGCTGCATCCTGAACTCTGTGTGAATCACCCTGCTCAGCATCTGTGGGTCCCAGGTCACATCTGTGGGGTCTGACCCCCTGCCCTGCAGACTGTCCTGTGCAGGCAGCTCTGGCTCCCTGGTCTGACACCGCAGTGTCTTGGCCACCATCCTCCGTCTGGTCTCATTAAGGCAGAAGGATTTCTCAGTGAGTAGCTAATACAGTGTTTAGTGTGTGTATCTGTGAGGCAAATTCCATTCCAGGCGGGTGGAGGCGGGCAGGGATATCAATATTCCGTGGCCTGGTGGCAGCCCAGCCTTCGGGAGCACATCAAGGTCCCTACTGAGCTCAGCACACTGACGCATCTTGTTGCTGACATTTGGAAGGGTCAAATCATTTGCAAACAGGAATGGGACTTTTAAGGCTTTTGGCTGCTTTGGACACGAACTGCTGTGGCTTGAGGAGCTTAGGCAGAACTTGGCACAAACCCGGGTGTATCAGCTGTAGTGTAACAGTGAAAGCTGTATGAAGCTTTAGGCTTTTGTTACAGTGTTTACAGAGGATATTCTGACACACCTGGCCACCAAATACTGTGGTATTGGTAGCACTTTGAAGTTATTCTGCTTGGTTTGGCTTTGGAGGCATCAAAGGTTTACTTACAAAAGGGGAAAAGAGGGTTTGGCAGTGGTGGGCACTCTGTGAATTGGTGAGATGCTCCTGTGGGAGCAGCAGAAGGTGAAGCATCAGCTTACAGACACTTCCAGAGGGACAGAGTAAGCAGGTGCCGTTTTCTAGGAATTCCACCATTTACAGACAGGGGAGCCAGCTTAAAGCTGGTGTGTTAATAGGAACATGTGGAAAATGCCCCTTTATTTTGTGGTTATATTCAATTATCTCATCCTTTAAAGCACACAGGAAAGCTGTAGCATTTTTCTACTATAGTTAATCTCCTTTTCTGATTAGTTGTCCATTCAGATGTAATTCTTGTTACCACAGGGGAGGTATCAGTGGCTGAGCACAACCTCAGGAGCTCATGTGATCTGCAGTAGTATGAAATGTTTATCAGACTCAGGAAGGAGTTTTGAGGGCGTTTGGGAAGGAGGAATATATAGCCTGAGTTGAATGTTGATGGAGATTCCATCTTTTTGTGTAACTATTCTCAGATTTTTTTTTTCTCCTCCCATTTTCTTCTAATCTTTCCTTCAATTAAAGCATATTTCTTCCTGTCCACATTTAATGGTTGTAAGGAGCAGTGGTTAAATCTACCGTTATGTAAAATATGAGAAATGGGATTGCTGTTCTCCTGTCAGTCTTTCTAGGGCTTGCCCCACACACCAATTCACAAGTGGCTTCTTGGAGGCTTCCCTAAATGTCAGGGAAAGTATGGAAGAAAATGGGCATACAGGTGTAGGAGTGATAGATGGGAAATCTGGAATAATCTTCTGAAAGGTCATGAAAATGTAGATGAGCCACTTCAATTTGATGCAACAAGGAGAATTGCTACATCAAAGTATTAAAAATAGTCAAAGAAAAGGGCTACAAGAATAATGGTTTTAGCAGCATTCCGAGCAGGAATTTCAGTGGGATAGGGAGGTTTGTGTTTCAGTAATTGTGCTTGGCCAAGAGAGTCTGTGAAATGGCCAAGGAGGCAGATGGCAGTGCTGTTCCAGGGCCGACACACAGGCAGCTGTGGGCACGAGTTCATCACTGCAACTCCTGCCACAGGGAGCAGGAAGGAGCTGCAGTTTTCTGTACTTGTTCTTGTAACTGTCTGCAATATGAAAATATCCAAGAAATTACTGTGGTTTTAACTTGTAGTTCCTTAGCACTTCATAGAAGAGAACCCACTCATGAGCTGCTCACATAATAACCAACTGCAGCAATGGGAAAATAGGTCAGGTATTGCAAGAGAGGCAGTCTAGGAATCTGCCACTGGAAAATCAAGTCTGTCAAAGTATAATGCAGTGGTAGCATCAGAATGCAGACAAAAATCATCTGTGCAGCAAATGGAGAAAGCTGCAGAAAACCATCCCTAATGTCCTGTCTCACAGGATGGGGTGGTGCCTTCCTGAGGCAATGACAAGAAACTTGTGCACTGTCCTTTTTCTTACTCATTTGCATGAAATCCACTGATTTCATCCTTTCTGCTTGTGGAAAAAATAAATTCTTCAAGGAGGGGTTCCCTACTGGCTTTTATGGCACTGTTTGGGAAGACTAAACCAGATAAATGGATTCTTTTCTCTTGACATTGTTCTGTTAAATCAACAGCTGTCCACGGGGTTTGATGTGTGGATTTTACCTTTGACTGGGCAGCACAGAGATGAAAACCTACTCTCCCTGAGCTCAGGGGCCAGATCACTGGTGTGGTGCCCAGCTGTGCAGCTGCAGCCTGTCCTGTTCAGCAGGGACATGGTGTGAGATGCACGGGGAATGCTCTGCACCCCTGGAAAACTGCTTAGGGTGTCTGTGCAGGGGCTGTTGGGGCAGTGGAGGGGGAGTTAAAAGGACTTATTTCTTTCATCCTATGTTTTCTGCAAGTTCATTACAACAAGTGTACCACGGTGAGCTGTACTTGACCCACCCACCAGACTGTGATTTGGAGTCAGATCTGTGTTGGTGACTTCAGACTCCACATCACTAAACAGAGAAAGTGACAGCACAGAATCATTTGAGCCTTGAAATTTTATTATCTTGTTTGCATCAACCAGTTATTCCTTTCAGCACCAATAAAAGACAAAAACCCCTCCATATTGTTTAAAATACCTTGTTTTTTTCAGGTCTGTGATTGTGGTTTTCTTGCAGGTAAAGAAACCAATGAAAATATTTAAATTTTTCCTTTTTTTTTAATACATTTATAACAAAATGTCAGAAGGTGTGTGCTTACCATATAAAAACATTAGGTTCCAGAAGGATACAATACTGAAAAATCATTGAAATAAAAAAAGGTTATTCTTATTACAGGACTTCTAAACCTCAGCAATAATACAAGTCTTTAAAAGCATCAAGATTATATTTAAAACAAAATGGCATGGAAAAGTGAGACCTTCAGTAACAATTTGACCCTTGTAATGGATAAAACTGGGAGGTTTTCAAAGTGCTTGAATTGTATTTCTGTCCTCATCCTGTAGTGCCAAGAGGAGGCAAAACTGTTTATTTTTGAATTGATGATATGTGCTGACACTGCTGTGCTGCTGTGTGATCCAGGGTAGGTCACACACCAAACTGGGGACAGTCAGATTGGCTTCATCTGACCACCAAACATAGGCCATAAAAAAAAAAAATCCTTATTGGATTTGTATGTTCCTTAAATCTTACTGTCTTACCCAACAAGTAGGCCTGAGGGTCTAGCCAGACTAACTGAGCGTGTTTTGGGATAAAACTTGGTCATGATTCTGGCACAAGGCAGGTAAACTCCTTCTGCAACGCACCTTCTTGGGCTGCAGGCTTCTCCTGGAGCCAGGCTCTGGTAGTTTCTGTTTGGGTGCTTTAGGCAGCTTCTAGCAAGTGTCCAGGCTGGGATGGAGTAAAACTGAGCACCACTGGAAGGAGCCAAGTGCCTTTTCCCCCAGCATGAGGCTGGGTGTACCTCCCTGGGCTCAGTTGCTCCATCTCTAGGGTGCATTTTTGAAGTGATCTAAAATTACCAACTTTGTCAGGACCTGACATCTTCAAAAATCCTGGAAAGGCTTGGTTTTCAAGTGCCCTCTTTGGGCCTTTTGTTCACTTGTTCTAGGAGTGCTGTTGTAAAATGCAAACTGAACATGGGAAACAGAAGATGTTATCTAGCTTTTATAAAAAGATTACACTTATCTGTAGTATCCCTGGTGAGGGGCAGGTAATAAACCAAGTGTAGTCTTATCAGTCACTTCTTGAAGATGCCTGAAATCCCAGTACAAAGTGGAATAAGCATAGTAGAGCAAGCTTAACTTGATTTCTTATAATATTCTACTTATAAATTGAGTCATGCTATCCATAAGCAAAGTAGGATTGACATCTGAAAAAGCTTTCCAGTGTTTGTTCTCCTGGGCATGATCTCTTTACCCCCAGCCCTGCCCCTGCTTTTTTTAAAATGCAAATATTTTATTCTATAGTGTCTGCCTAAGGCCTGTGATGATTGATATTGTGCCAGTACAGGCATTGTCTGAGTGGATTCTCTGTGGGGTGTTGGATGGAACTGTGGTGGCTGGAGTGGTGTAGGCAAAACTCATTTTTCTCCTGGAGGTCACTGTCGTGGAAGGGGAAGCCTGTTCATTCCAGCTCACTGCTACAGACACTCTCTGACCCCTGCAAGCATTGCCGAGGCAGCAGAAGGCACAGGATCAATGCAAAAACCAAGGAGCATCTGTACAGTGGTGCCACAATGCTGAACCTCCCAGCATCATCACTCCCTTGCAAAGCCACATCCCTAAAACAGTAGATTAGGACTACTTACACTGGTTAAATGTGTGTGTATTGTATAAGAGAACATTTTACAACTAGCCAGTTCTTGAGCACTGAAGACCTAGGAACATCAAAATCTAAAACAGTTTACTTCAAATTTGAAAAAACATTTCTCAGCATATCTCAAAAAGTTGATGAAAGTGGCTGATTTGTTGGTCAGCACAAAGCCACAGAACAAATTTTAAAGTAATTTAGACCATGGTACTTTTACTGTAAATAATGTAACATTGTTTGGCAGTAGTTTTATATTTGTATCCCACACAGCGTCAAATTCAGCTCCTGCAACTGATACTTGGTGAAATTGATATCAAATTTTAATTTACATTGTTAGGAAAACTGTTAAAAATACCGTACCTTGTAGTTAGTCTTACTACTGAGAAATATCTGCTGGACAGCACACAAATTGCTACTGGTACTGTTTGGGTTTTTTAAAAAAGATTAATAAAATACAAGCAAGGTAGAAAACAGGATTAAAAAGCATTGGTTTGGGTACAAGTTTTTCTGAATTGACTGGAGCAATAAGAAACCCGAAAAACACAGTGCACATATGTGCGCCCTCTGTATAAAGACAGACATACAAAGTGGGAAATTGGTGGTGCACTGGGGTAGTACACTAAAGTTTCTGATTCTGTAAACTTGAATTCCTAATTTTATAAAAAGGGGAATTGAGTCTGGTTCCATTTTTGAGTCCCCATGGGTTACACTTCAGACTACCCCATGGTTTGGCACAGTACACTTTTAAGAGGCAGTCTCTGCTGAAGGAACCCCAGGACTGGAAAATGAGGCATAAAATGTGTCAAGACCAGGTGCAGAGGGAGAGTGTGAGCAGTGGCCTTGCTGCCTCCTTGGAATTAGCCAATACTGTTAGTCCTGCACTCTGATGACTACTACGAGTTTCACTATTTGCAAAATCAGATCTAAGTACAAGTTCTGTTGTTTACTGTAGCTAACTAAGCAAGTACCAGAAGCTGTGCAGACTGAGATTTCTAATTTCGATCTATTCTGATTTAGCTCAAGCTGATTCACAGCAAGTGTAAACTAAACCAAAACAAGAGCGTCCTCAGGAGTTTGTGGGCAGCATAACTAAAACAGGTTACTTAATGGAGTACATCTAATACTGGGTTAACTCTTCTTAACACAGGGTGTTTGTAATGCAAGAGGAAATAAAACTAAACTAGAACAGGAAATAGGCAGAAGAAACTAAGTGAGGGTTAAAACAGAAGGGGTCTCGTTGTTCTCCCAATAACACAAACCCTCTGAAATTAAATCCCTAAAAAAAAGCCAAGTCTCATGGACCTGATTCTCAGGTTTTCATTTTTTTTGTTAAGGTTACAGAGGCTGGGTCATGGGGACAAGATGGCAGAGGGGAGCCCCACATTTGAAGAGCTTTAATGGAAAGAACTATGATTCAGATGGCATGACCCCCATTCAAGTCTGTGGGTGCATAACAAATGGAGAATCGTGTCTCACAGACATCAAAACAGCCTCTGTTCCTGGGAAGCAGTTACCTAAGGCCAAGAGTCACAGTTCTATTCTCTACTCGCCTTCTGGCCACGTTCCACTTCCCCTTTAAGTGTACTGATTCCTTTAGAAAATTGTCAGGTTATTCTGCCTTATCAATCATAATCTGTTCTACATCTTTTTCCCCCCAAATGTCACTTATGTTTATTTTTACTCTATATCTAGCATGCATTTTACAATTCATTTCCCACTTACCCTTTCTAGCTAAGGCAGAATGTTGGCTCTGGTGTTACCAATGGTACTACAGGAATCTATTCACTCTACAGTAACATACATATCCCATACCATAATTCAGAACTGTCCCACACATGGGAAAGAAAAAACATTACAGGGAACTATTTCTTCATAAGGGAATAAGTTGCATTTAGAAAGCTGAAGGCCTGATTCTCGAGTCATCATTCAGACAAAACAGTTCATAATTTCAGTGGGAACACAGCTGGAATGAGGGTGGGACTGTGTTCTTGAAGTCTCAATTCCAAATCTTTTAATTATCCTTAAATCAGACAGGAAGATACTGGTCTGCAAATTGAAGAGAGTTGTTTGGTTTAAGGTCTACCTGTACTGACAGAAGGGTTTCCAGTCCCAGGAGGCTTTGGCTGGGGCTGGTTTGTGCCCTCCCTTCCCTGCTGCCAGGTTTCTCTGCCCGGTTTCTCTCCGGTGCATGCAGTGCGGGCGCATGCGGCTGCTGCAAGCACGAACTACAACTGTCACAGGCTAAAGAAAGAGAAAAAGCTGCGGCTTCGTAGTTAGACAAAGAAATGATGCAAAAAACCATTGAGCGGCACTAACTCACAGACTAAGTACAAACTAAATTGTGCTATATATTAGTATAAAAACATGTTTTAGTAAGAATGGCACTGGTTCAGAAGGAATTAGGACTTCCATCTTGGTTCCGTTCGGTCCACAGTGAAAGCATTGTAGTACAGGCCTGCCCTGTTGCCTGAGCCACTTGTGACAGTGGCTTTTGGCCACAGCCCCTTCCATTTCTTCCCTTTTTAGATCCACATTGTTGGTACTTTCTGGGAGTAGCCCAGGTCAGGTCTGGTCATCTTTCCTAACGTGGCACCAGAATAGTTCATTCTTATCCTCTGATATTTTTGAAATATCATTCATGTTTCCCTCTTTTAATCTCTCAGAGCTGGTCAGTCTTAGGGGTCATCCTCTCCCGTAGAGACCATGAGACGCATTGCTACTGGAAGGTGGTCTGTCAGGCCTGCCAGCTGGGTAATAAAGCTGAACTCTTCCACTTCCTGCAGAAGGAGAACAAAAGTAAGATAAGGAGCTGAAAAATCAGTCTGTCATTCCACACATCAGAACTCTTTGAACTACCTTAGTGTATTCTAGAGGTGTGGGCCAGCCTGGTTTGGCTGGGCTAATGGAGAACTGCCACTCTGGGCACGGCAGTGTGCTGCAGAGGATGAGGTGAGCCACTGGTAGCACGCAGCTGAGCTGATCTGGATGAAATCTGTTGCACCTTCTCTTTCCATTTACAGTAACATCTCTGTTCCAGACAGACTCATCTGCAGTGCTGCAGTAGGTGATCCATGTGCAGGGTATGATAAGTAGAGATGTGAATGAGCTCCTTGTTTTCATCATGGAGCTCTGTACAAGGCAAGGCCCTACATTAGGAAGCAGATTGCACCCTACAAGTTTTCTCTCTGGGTACTCCCTCATGTTAGCTTCTGCCTACATACTGCAGAGTTGTAACTTAGGTTTATATAGGCACAAAAGAATGTCCAGACACTTGGAAACCTTAAAAAATATTCAGACTGCAGGCACAGGAAAAGCATCAGGCAAAACAGCTAGGCAAAAGTTTAAAAGGAGTGAAATCAAGGTTGGTTGGTTGTTTTAGAAGAGCAGTACATCTTTCAGTGCTGCTGCTGGAATCCTCAAACTCAGCTTTTTTATGTAGTAGCTTTACAAACATGGTACCTGCATGCAGAAGGGGAAAATAGCAAAGCAGCAGGTCCTCCCAGGAGTATGGGTGTTAATCCAAGCAGAACAGGCTGCAGTGCCATTCAGAGAAGTTGTGCAAGTTACAGCCTTTTTGGCAACTCCTAAACTCACCACTTTCCATTCCAGGTAGAGACCTTCTTCTGTATAGAGCATATAGTCGATCCTCCTCCCATTTCCCTTCAGTGATGCCTTCCTCCCCTTCTGACTGGAACCATGGTTCTTGCTGGTGGGATAGACTAAGTATCCTTTCCTTCCTTCTTCACTTTCCAGCACCCTATTTCATTAAAAAAACAAACAAAGCAAGTTTTCATGTTTAAATGTTTGCTCATCCTGGCTCTTGACGCATTACCCAGGGTTCTCTCCAGATCCCTGGTAAGGATTTTGGAAGGACCTGACTGGTGGCAGAGGGGACTCAGCATTGGCTACAGCTGATTAGGTCTCAGAAGTGTTATAATCTCAACGTTTGGGTCAATTGGTGTGTTTGAGGTGCATTTGATGTGCTGCAGCAGATAACAGTGACAAAACTGACCATGTAGTCATTTGATCAGAACTTTTCTTAAACCCCCTTTGGACTTAGGGAGGTATTGAAGGTTCTTAGAGCTTACTGTAATCAGTTTGTAAAAGTAAACTTTCTTTTATGTGCTGCTTTGTTTTAATAATAACTCATATTAAATTAACTGATTGTCTGCACCCCAGTTTGATTCTCCAAAGAGCTCTTGCAAATGATTCGCTTCCTTAGATTGTTTTTCTAGGTTCAAGGAAGCAAGTTCTTTGATGGTACTGACCTCTTTCAAAAATTGTATTTATATTTGGCAAAGCTAATTAAGTAACAAAATAGAAGAAACTGCTGATTAGCTCTGCAGCACTACTGAAAAAAAATCTTATTTGCATTAATTTAAGACATGAATTTGTTTCAACATCAGTTATGTCTTTTAAAAAGTCTGTGAGTGCTGGGTATTCACTTAACTTCACAAGTGCTGATTGAAGGGAAATATTAATTTCAAATACATGAGGGAAGCAAATTGTAAATGTGCATGCATGTGCTGCTGCTGAGAACTTGCACCTCTCTGTGCACAGGGGTTTGCTGTTTGTCTCTCCGGGAAGTCGACACAAGAACAGGACAGGTGGCTCAGCCGTGCTGGCAGTTAAACCCTGACAATTTGAGGGAACATTTCTAATCATGACTGAGCACAACTAAACCAATTTTATCAGAATAACTGTCTTGATTCATATGATACAAAGAAAAGGAGAATGAAATAATTGGAACTTTGTTTTTCCCTGACAGGGTTTCAGTCCCAAATGCCCCAGAGCTGGAGTGTGAAAGCCCCTTGCCTGTGTTGGTGGCTTGTGTGCTGCTGACCCAGCTGCAGAGAAGGAGCACCAAGAGCAGTGACTGCAAGGGAGCCATAAAGCAAAACTCCTTCATCCCAAACCTCGAGGGACCAGCTCTCGTTCTGACCAGGAGCACCTGAGCTAAGGAAGACTTTTCTCACTGGTATTGAAGCTTTTAGCCCGGAACTGTGAGTCCCTGTCCAGCAGAGGAGACTGGAAAAAACTGCATTTAAATTTTTTCCTAGCTGTGCTGGAATGTGCTTTCCTAGGCCTGCCTCTGGTCAGGGTTCAGAGATATAACTGGCTTATTCCAGTGCTTAACTCAAAGATGACAATCATCTCTGTGAGATGGGATTATTTGTGTGTGTTTCTTGAAGCCTTTCTGAGCAGAAGCTTGTGTGGATTCCAGGACTGTGGCAGGGCCCAGGTTGTTACATCTAGCTAATTAATTGTTTGATAATTGTAAATGACTTGCTCTTTATTTGTACTAAGTCTGTTGTTCTAGTTTGATGTTTCAAGTACACTGTGCTTAACACAGAAGACATAGCTAAGAACGAGTTGTTCTGCTGCTTTTATGGCCTATTTATTTTAGTAATGTGAAATACTTAATTTTATTTATAAACCAGAGAAGAGTGCTGATGAAGAAATAATTCTTGGGATAGCTGACATTGCCAATTTAAATGTCTGTAAAGCTTTATCAAGGTTTATTACGGAAAAATTTGAGAATGGATCAATTCTAGGCAGTACTCTGCTTTGCTGTGTATATGAACAATATTTATTAGCTAGACAGTGCCCCACAGCCACTGTGCTATTTAACATTCAAAGGTCTTTAAAGCCCAGATTCCATTAATTGCTTTAAATGTCTTGGAATTTCCTTGCAAATTCCCTGTTTGCCAGCCCTTTGCAGAGACAGCAGGACAGGCTCCCTCGGCCTCTCATGGAAACCATGGCTCTCCAATACGTAAGCACCTCCACAGAATGCACACATGCAGAGCCCTGTCTGCCTGCAGAGCTGCAGAAAGAGCCTGGGGAAATTACATTCTCATAGAGGGTATTTCATCAGTGCAAAAGAACTATAACACATTGCAGAAAATTGAAAGCCACCTTAGCAGGCAAGAAGCTTTATGTATATTCTGTTCCCAGCACTATTTTTCAGTTGTCACAGCCAGAGGTGCTGTGCATGCCCAGAGGTAGCAGAGTAATATTCTTAATTTGTTATTGATTGTTTGATGGCTCCCTATTTAATCAGTCATGTATTTGTCAGTGGAATGTAATTGCTGAACACAAGTAAACTCTTCAGGGAATTAAACATAATATCCCAAAAGGAATTTTGTGACATATTGTTTGAAGAGGCCACTTTAAAACACAGGGTTGGTTTGGTTTGGTTTGGTTTGGTTTGGTTTGGTTTTCTTAGGGGATGAAGGGGGTTAGGTTTTGTTTTGGTGTTTTGGTTTTTTTTAAATTCTCCAAACCTGTTCTTGGAGGCATAAAATATAATGTTACACCCACATACAGATTTGCATTAACAAACTTGATTGTAGAGCCAAATTACCTTACTTTTGCTTTCCAGAAATCCCTTTCACATGTACTGAAGTTATGTTTTTAATGGATGAATAGAAATTTCTGGAAAATTTTAATCTCTGAAATGTGCAAAGCAGGATTTGCTGTAATTTTTTTTTATTTTGGATGTAAACTGAAGCCAAACCTGATGCCTAGAATTCAGATTATTTGTTCAAAACTGAAAGACAACTTCAGAGTGTGGCCTCACTTAATACATTCAACCAAGTGCCCATCTATGCCATGAAGTATACTGTGCTTGGTGAGTAATTACATCAACTTCCTATAATGCACCACTTCCATTATGTGTGTCAACAGAAACATCTGGACTGACTTCTGTAGTATATTTTGGTAATGCATAGTTAGAACATCTTTTATAGTTAGTCATGATGCTGAGGTATTTATTTAGCACAGCAAACTTGCCTTCATGGTAGAGAAGGTGACAAAAGGATTGCCACATTCACTAAGTGCTGCTCTAAAATGTACAAATCATATTAATTTCTCTCCACTGGCATATTATTTAACAAATAGTTATTCAATAAATTTATCTTAAGACTTCTGCTAATTAAGATTTTTTTGTATTTCTCATAACTCCCCTAGCTCAAACCACAGACACCTGTTTCTCAATATCAAACACCCTTTAGAGGTGATGCTGCACTAGTATCACTGGAAGATGCTGGGCATATTTTTAGTTTTGTCTGCTGTGCAGTTTAGTTCCTCTCTGTATTTGTGAGCTGGTGTTCTCAGGTGTATTGAACTCTGCAGTGAATGGGTAACTCAGTAGTTGTTGGGCTGGGGGTGGTGTTTTAAACTTTGTGGGGTTTTTATTTGAGGAAAACTACATTTCCCTTTTGCTGTCCATTGCAGTGCTGTGACCTCAGAACTGGCTGCCTGCACAGACTTTCAGACAAGCTGTCCATGTGCTCTTTTTGGGAGTGCTTGGAGTTTCTTGTGCTATGGAGCTGCCCAGGTAGGACCAGCTCTGGAGACAAAGAGACACTGCCTGCAGCTCTCTCATCTTTCCACCCACTGAAGCCAACCCTATTTGACTTAGAGAAAGCCTCTTTTCCTGCCCCTTTTATCCTCTTCCTCAAACACACCTGGGTAAAAAATTTATTATTTGTTTTGTTTTCAGTCCATAAAATACCTGTCAGTCTGAACATCTGAAATGTTAAACAGCAAGCAATGAACTTGCTTTTTACAGAACTGTCTAAAATGTGTGGAAAGGTGAGGAAATGCATACTTCTGTAGGTTATCTGGGGTGCACACTTCTTCATCATATAATCCTTCAGGATCCAACAGGGTACCTGTGAACAGAAAGGGAGATGTGAGTGTCCCAGCATAGCTCCTGGGATGTGGCTCTTGGGAAGCTGGCAGAGGCACAGGTGTGTGGGAGAGAGGGGTCTGCTCTGAGAGCAGTGTGTTCACTTCTCTCTCCAGACCTCCCTACTACCTGACACCTTGCAAATGTCTCCACACTTCCACCTTCTCAGCCCCCATGACTCTAATTTGTTTTTCTCCTACCACAGAGTAAATCCTCATTATTAAAAAATTCTACTTAACTTTCGTATCTTCAGTTATTAAATCTCCTCTGGAGAAAGTATTAATTCCTGTTCTAAAACTTCAGTGAGTTCAACTGAGTCTTAACAGGTATTAATATCTCAGAGTTGCAGGAAATCTTTTATAACACAAACCTTACCAATTCATGGAGTCGATTTGCTTTGTTACATCCTCACTGACAGTATTTATTGAGCACCAAATGGAACACTCTGAGCAGAAGCTGCAGGCTTTCAGTGCATGCACAAAGTACAGAAACAATAAATTGGCTACCTTCCCCTCCAAGTAATCTAGACATTATTTTAAAAGTCGAATATTTGGGGAAGGCACTCAAGTAGCTTGATGCATGACTTCTAGAATGTGGAATGCAGTTCAAGGTCTCTGTTTGGTTCTTAATTATCATTCCACAAGATATTGTTAAAGTCTATACAATTTATGGTATAGAAATACCCCTTATAAATATTTGTCCTCCACCAAACTCTTCCTGCTGGTCAGCTGAAGCAGCTGCTGCTTAGAGCAGGCTGTGGGTGACAGGAGGGAGGTGTTCCCGCACTGAGAGCTGGAGAAGTCTTACCGATTGCCCAAGGCTTATCCTCCCCAGGACCAACTCGACACGGGTCTTTGTAGTGTGTAAACAGAGAATGCTGTTGCTCCAGCTTGTCCTCTGCAGGGAAAGAACAACCCCAGGAAAAGGCACATCAGCTCCTGGTTGTGAACATGTGCACAGCTCTGTGTTCTGCCACAAGAGCAACACAAGCCCTCGTTTTTCCTCAGTAGGAGAATCCTAAATACACAGGTTTGATTTGAGTCACTTCAGCCACAGCTTTACTGCACAGCAGGATCTTGCCTCTGTCAGAAATTCCAGCAAATGCTTGCCATTAACAGTGCTTTCCTATGCTTTCTTACAAAGTCTTTTCAGTGGAAGATATTTTTGGTAGTTTTCAGCTCTAAGCTGAAGTGAAAGTTTTTCAGTGTACCTCCTCCCTCTGCCAGTGCCATTGTTTGCTTACACAGTACAAAACTCTTGTTGAGATAGAACACCCAGAGGAGAGCTGGGCTGGCTTCCCAATGGCAAAGGAAATGCCTGCTTGTGGGCTTATTTACACATCTCAGTAAGTTTGAAGATAAAACCTTATGCTTTCTTTGCTCCAGAAGAATTCACTGACTGAATGTTTTCCAAGTTGTGACAGATCAGAGAAAGGACAGGCAATTGATAATTTGCTTGGGATGTTATCTACAGCATTAAAGGCATTCTAAACATAATCAGCATGACTATCAAACTTTAAATTGAATTCTTCCTAGTTGCTACAGTGCTCCTTGCATTGAAAGCATACAGCCCATCAAGCTCCTAGGATCACTTGGTAAGAAATCCCACAAAACTGCACACAGCAGCATTTCAGACCCCGAGCAAACCAGCAGGTTCCAGTTCTGTGTGTGCTGCTTATCAACACAATCACCATAGCTGAGAAAGAAACTGGAACCTGAAAGTGCCAATGGCTACATTTGCCTTTGTTAAATGGCAAAGAAACTGCAAACAGCTCCTGAAAACTTCCTCACAGCACTTACAGCTTTTACAAGGCTAAACCATCTTAGCAACACTTGAAGGCTCTCTCGGGAGAATATTCACCGGAGTTTGGAGCTGCTGCTGCTGCTGTTGTATTTGTCCCTGTCTGTGCCAAGAGCATGTGTGAAAATGGGAAATAAAATCCAACACAAAACTCTGAACTGTGAGCTGTGTCTCTTAGACAGAGCCCAGCTCACGCACCAAGGATCACATCAAATCTCCTCGTGTACAATGCTGGTCTTGCCAAGGAAGGAGCTGCTGATTTCCCTGCTGAACAAAAAGCTGGAGTGAAGCAGTGCTGTGCTCACAGCTGTCAGCTCGTTTGCCATTTTGTTATTCAGAGTCTTTAGTACAGCTGACTGACAGTTCATTTGTCTCATTACATCTTTCCAGCTAGCTCTCAGTCTTGAGAACATGCTCAGAACTGCAAGGAGATTGAAAAACTAATTTTTCAGGGAATTCTGGAGTTGTAGCAGATGATTGTAAGACTGACCCTCCCTAAGTTCTGCCACGTGGGCAGCACAGAGAATTGCTCTTTCGGTCTGAGCAGCCAATTGGTTTGTTTATGGAAAAGTAGAACATTAAATCTTTGCCATTTTTCATTTCTCCAAGTTTCCCCTTGTTGTATCATACGTCTACAGAATCTCCCTCAAAACCAAGATAGATTAAAAAATATTAATTTACAACAGTGGGACCATGACAAGTCACAGGTGATGACACAAAACTTTGCCCATCTGATTGGAAGGCTTTTTTTCCTATACTAAAAGGTTTAAAATCATAATAGACTTTTACATAAGTCAGTCCAAAGCAACATGACAGTAAGGAACTTTCTGATAATATTCCCACTAAGTGTGAATTCCTGTACAAATGTTGCCACAGTGTTCTGTAAAGCTGGAGGGGAAAACTGAGTTGTAGAAAATTTGTCATAAGCATAAGGTCATTCATGGACCTAAAGATCTTTGAAAGCTGTACTGTCACTATAACTAAGAATAGAAGCTTGATATTCACTGAAACATTAATTAGCTGTTGCATCAGTTTGTGGAGTGGGAAAGGATACAGAAAATCACAAAGAGAATTACAGGAAGCTGATTATTGCTTTAAAAAAACTTAAGATACTCAATTAACCTATAATGCTAGCAAATGTCCCTAAAACAATAAGTAATGTAAAAAGGGAGAACTTTAAAACATTGCATTAATCTTGCTTAGTACATATGGAAAGAAAGCAATCTGAAAATAAAGAAAAATAAATAGCCAGCTTAATTCCAGTTTCCAGGCTGGGTGCATTTTAAAGGGGAGGGTAATGTAAATAAGTGTCAGAGACAGCAAAGATGAAAATTAATTTTTATAGTCTGTTTTTCAATCCTCTTTAGCAGTAGTTGCAATGTTTACAACTATTATTTCCAAAAGCAAATTGTTATTTTTGCTGTTTCATTAAAAAGACAGCTCAGAATTGCATTAATTATGGTCTGTGCTTCTTGTGAAAGATCTTGGGTAGAGTGCCAAGACTTCTCAGGTGGAGAGTCCTGACCATATGTTCTGCCTCACAGCTTCACTCCCATCTCTCTCTCCTCGTGCTGCAGAGCCCATTCACTCTCCATTTGTGATCTGACTGGGCGGTCTCCAGTTTGGTTTGCAGCAGCTTGTTTATTTCCTTGATGGACACCGTTGCCTCCAGGCCACTCCATGCAGCCAACACCAGTGCAAGTGAATGGTCAGATCACAGCAGATGTGCCCGGTTGTGTCCCCAGCCTGCCTTGCCCAGCACTGCTGCTGCTCCTTGGCCTGTGTGGCAGCTTGGGCAGATTCAGAGCTCTTCTTGACCATTTCCTTCCTCTGTTCCCTCAAAACCTCACTACCACTGCTGCATTATTCTTCACCCTAAGAAGTGTTTGTCTGTAGCCACTGCCACTCACTGCTCCCCTCACCAGTGAGAGCACGGGCCAGCACTGGGACCATTCCGAGTTTACTGTGGAGCCTGAGTTGTGCTGGATTTACTGTTTGTACATAAGAGCTGGAAACGAGTGGCAGAAGGGCTGGGGTTTGAGCTGGTGGTCTTTTCTACCAAACTTTGCTAAAATGCTCCATTTCAAGTGTCTGATACGAGTAATGAGATTACAGTCTGGGGGGGTTTTAGCTCAGGCAATGCTTTTTGTTAAAATTGCTTCTGGTACAGTTGTTGCTCTCTATCTCAGTCACCTGAGTCTTAGAAAAGCTACAGAATCCCCGGGTGTTGTTGCCCACCTGTTCCTCCACAAACCCTGATCTGAATTGCTGGATCCCACTTTGGACGCAGCAGCCTGAGCTGCCCTGGGCAGTGTCCCTGGGATGAGCCCCTCCCTGTGCCTGCCCCTGCTCTCTGTGTGGCAGAATTTCAGTGGTGGCTCCTCAGCCCCAGCCTCTGAGCCATGTGCCAGCTCCAGCCCAGCAGGGAGCTCTGCTGGGCTGGACAGAGCAGGGAGGCACAAAGGATACAGAGACACAACACTCTGCACTCCACACTGGCAATTTAACTGTTACACAGCATAATACTCATGTTTGGAAAAAGCTTCCATCTCTGTGAGTTCACCACCCATTAATTATGGTTTTGTGGATTTCTTTTTCTAGTACCCTCAGCATCCAATTAAAAGAAAAAAACAAATTTCTTTAAAAAAACCTCAAAAGTACATAGCATCAGTTAATTTTTTTCCACGACTGATTCAGCAAAGTTGAATGCTCTCTGCAGTCTTCTATGTCTGTATATATGTACTACCAAATTATTTTTAACTGCATGAATTTACTACTTTTTCTCCACAAAAATCCCATACATGTCTCTGATCAGTAACTAAAACTGTTGAACAGTAAATGTCTACCTAATTCAAGTAAAGCTAAACCACTGGATCTGTCCTCATTATTGCTACCACAAGGCACAAATTATTGCTCTTTGAGCCTTAAAACCCATCATGCTTAATAATTCCACAGAGCTCATGGGATGAGCCAAAGGGAGTAGCTCACACTCAAAGCTCATACCTATTTTAGAAGTGTCTGCAGCAATTAAGTTTTTCCTAGCAAAGCCAGTCACAATTTAGTATATAGTCATATACTGCTATAACCCACAGGGATCAAGAACATTCCTATTCCTTTTCAGGACTGGTAGACACCAGGAAAATGCAAACCTTGTCTTACCAGAGGAGCAGTTATCAAAGTTGAGATCTCCACAGAGTACATCAAAAGCCACCAGCTCCTCTGGATTGGCTGTACTGGAGGAGGAGGTAGATTTTCTGAATTCAGACAGCCAATCTTGAAGCATATCCAGTTGCTCACATCGAACAGTTGTGTCTCCTGTAGCAAACAAACAAACAACCAAAACAAGGAGTAAGACCTCCTGTTAGAATGTTACTCAGCCACATATGAGTTGCTGAGCTATTGGCAGACATCCTGAGAAAAAGGCTGCAGGATAAGAAATGGTGTGGCCAGAAGTGCACTCGTAGTGCTGAGCCTGTTAGGAGCTCCATTAGGACTCACACTTCTTGGTGATTTTAAGTATCTCCTTCTGGAACCAGGCATGTCTGAAGAAAGGAGAGGACAAGTTCCCTGTGCTGCAGACAGCCACCCAAAACAGTGATGTTTCTTGTCATAGGAGAATCTGCTGCGCTACATCTATAATCAGGAGTTCAGAGTTAAAATCCTACTTCAGACAGAACTAGTCAGTATGTTCTGGGGTGAATCACTTGATCTTGCTTTGCTTTCTAATTTTTAAAAAGGAATAGCTTCCGAGTGTAAATAGTAAATACACATCAATGGTACATTCAGCTTACTTATACTGTAGTAGTCCATCTGAGGAAGGGTTCTATTTATTGTCAAGAGGAGGATACCTGAACTGGAAGCATTTTTTCATATTTTTAAAGGTACGTGTTGGAAACAAGTTTAGG
The DNA here is from genome assembly GCF_031753505.1 of Anomalospiza imberbis. Taxonomy (NCBI): domain Eukaryota; kingdom Metazoa; phylum Chordata; class Aves; order Passeriformes; family Viduidae; genus Anomalospiza; species Anomalospiza imberbis. Next base: position 12,237,339 of record NC_089692.1, on the reverse strand, counting down.
TAGGCGGAAATCCAGAAATGAAGAACAGGATTCTTTTCACCAGTTCTGGGGAGTTACACCAGGATGTGCCTTGTTCTGCATGGAAGGGTTGAGATTGATTGGTTGCCAAATGGAACCATCTGACACACAAACCAGCTCTTTAATTACAGCAACTAACCACACTTAACTTCAAGCACATCAAGTGACATGAAGTCTAACAAGAAATTATTATTGTCTCTCTCTTACAATGATTACAGCAAATCATTTTGATGTGGACAAAGGAGCAGAAAGATACATTCTAGAAACAAGTCTTTACCATATTTTCTTTCCTTTTGTTTTTTTTTTTTCTTTTTCACTGTCCCTAGAGTTAACAGCTACAATTTTGCTTGTTTCAGACTTTTAAAGATATATCAAGTCAGAAGAACATTACTTTTCTTCAAAATAAAAGATTTGTTTTCAAATGCCAGAATCAGAAGGAAAAGCAGCAAGCCCAAAATTACTTAGTCTGAGTAGAATTTTACTTTGACATCATTTACTACTTTGTAAAACCTGCTTAGTTATGTATGTCCAGAGCTTCTTTCAGAGGCCACTGTGGAGATGGTGAATATTTAAGTCTGCACCCTCACAGTTTATTAATCACTCATCTCAACTGCCGCTGTCACCAGGACTCTTTAGAGACTCTTAAAAAGTGAGCTCTGCAACATTAGCACTGTCACTGCATTAGCACACACAGGCTCCAGCCACTAGGGCTTCACCTTCTTACCACTATTACCCTGTGAAAGGTTGGAATTTCAACACCATCTCGGGGTAGGGGCGAGCAGGCAGGTGTTAAAGCAACAGTTAAATATAAACAGAATCAGAAATGTTCAATCAAGGATTATTTGATACGATGCTAAATAATTAAAAGATATATTGAAAAAAATATGACTAGGTAAAGAAGGTTTGTAGTAGGTTCTGACACTGACTCATCTCTTCAGGCTGGTAATTCCAACAGCAAAGAAACTGATTTATTTCTTCTGTTTGTGTTACTCCTCACAAACCTTTACTAGCTGGGCTGTAATATAAAAGCAGATGTGTTTCCCAGATCTATTCCTTAACCTACAGTTTCTAATTACTTGTACCTCAGGTTCCCATTGTACCCTACTCACACAGCTTGGGAAAGCCCTGCAATGACAGCACAAGAAAGCCTCGCAGTGAAGATGGAGCTAAACAAAAGCACAGGAAACAGGTCATGTGGAATAAATGGAGCCTGGAGCAGGTGACACTCACTACAAAAGGTGTGCGTGACTAACAGATCCTTCCTGCTTAGCTAAAGATAGGGGAGAAATTACAGATTCATGGAATGTGTGAGCTTGTGAAAGGGTCCTCGTCCAGTCCATCCCTTCTGCCCAAGCAGGGATCACCTACAGCAGGTTGTTCAGGACCATGTCCAGTCAGGTTTTGAAAATCTCTATAGTTGGAGGCTCCATAACCCCTGGGTACCCTGTTGTGGAGCTTTGTCATCTGTGCAATAAAAACCATTTTCCTGTGTTTAAATGGCATTTCCATCTGTGCCCAGTGCCTCTTGTCCCAGTGAGGAGAGGCTGCCTCCATGCTCCTTGCATCCTCCCATCAGGAGGACACTTGGACAAGAGCTTTCTCTTTCCTGAAGCTGTCCCAGCTTTCTCTTTCCTGGTGAAGCTCATTCAAATTCATGGATTGTCCTTCTTTTGCAGCACCTGAATCTTCCTCTCCTGTCTCCTCTCCCTAGGCTGTACTTTTTCTGACCTGCCATTGTTTCTTCATAAGGAACTTTTAAGCATGGTGCTTGTTGACAAGAATGCAGTAAAATCTCATTCCCCATAAAGTCCCAATTACATAAATTGCTTCATTTTTAAGATGTGCTTTTACATTCCTGAATGGCCAGGGATGTTTCACTCATTTTCTGTGAATTATCCATCTGGTATGGCTTCACCAAATGAGAAATAAAATAACAGGCCCATTACCACATGGGCATAAAACTCAGGCAGCAACCTGTCCCAGATCAGCATGAAAAATACAGCAAACCCACTTAACTGAAACACAAAAAGGTAAATTTTTCTAACAGAAGAATCTTGAGAATGACAAGAGACACACAGGCAAAATGATGTTGTGTCTGATAAGATGCATTGCTGTTACTAGAGAAGCACTACCTGCATTGTGACATACACCTCTCTCTGAGGATGCTGAGCCTTTGTAACAGCCCTGTACAGCTTTTAACCTCAGGGCTCATAGGTAAACCTCGGAGCTCTGGGAACATGACTTCCATCTGTCTTTAGCCAAGTGTGGACTTTTGACAGCCCAGCATCCCTGACTATCCCCACCAGAGGTCATAGAAGTAATTGCTCTTCAGGGCACTGCTGGGAGCAGGGGCATATAGTCAGCTACACTTCCAGGACACAAGATGGGATCTCTCTAATGAATCCCTCTAATGAACAACTTGAATGTAATTGTTTTCTGAGATTTATATTATCCAGCTCACTGCAGCTCCCAGCAGGTATTGCATGTATCCACATGCAAAAGTCACAACTCAGACCCCAGTCTTAGCAGCTCCCAATGATCAATAACTTTGGAGATGAAGATAAGTGAACTCATCAGACACCCAAGTAGAAGAGAAGCCAAAGTTGCATCCAGCACACTCAGGGAAACAGACAGTTCAGTAAATGCTAACAGAAGAGAACTAGGTAGTAACTCCCAGCAAAGGTTCAACTTCTTAAACATTCAGAATCAGTGGTCTGACTGCCACCAGGGATTAGCCAAAGAATACAGATTTGTGCTAATTGCTCTGCACTATTTTCTTCAGTAACTGGCCTAGAAAAATGCACATAATTGCGTCGTGACAGGTTCCTGCAGCCAGCATTTCTGAATTCTCTGAAAGCTCCTTTCAGCTTCAAATTTTGTAGAAGGATGAAAGGGTAATATGGGAAACTTCAGCCAGCATAAATACATACTTCACCTTTGTTCATTGTAGAATAATCATACTTGCCCTTTCCATTCACTTTGGAAACACTTGAGTGAAACCCTGGCTTCAGTTAGAACTCAGGCAAGAATTATACACTGACTGTTCTATCCTATTCTGAAAGACATTGGAAGGAGCACTGTGGTTGTGGGACAAAGCACATACAGGCCTAGTCACAGGAAATTAAAAGACCTAGTGGAGGCAGTGCAGTATGGCATATATTGGCAGGGAACCTGGGGACCAAAAGCAAAAAAAACTTGCAAAGTGTAGGATGTAAAGCCTAATCACAAGGAAAAATAGTTTCCAAGTCACAAATCAAAGGCTTCAGCTCACTGTGAACCAGGCTGTGTCACACCTGACTGTGTGCAGACCCCTGCACCTGTAACACTTTTAATCCAGGGTAGACTGAGGAAATAAAATAAACCAAAGTAAGGACAAAACTCAAAGTCCCCTTTTATTCTGCTGGGCTCCTTCTCAGCTGGGTCAGGCCCCCAGCCAAGTACAGCACAGCCTACAACAGCTGGGGTAGCACGGCTGAGAGGAGGGGAAGGACAGGCTGCCCTGCTGGGGACACACAGGCTCTGCTACTTCAGCAACAGCTGTGGAATCACTGCCAAAGGATGCTCAGCACTGGAGCTACTCCTAATTGCACCACCACAGTTTCAAACACTGAGAGCTTTCTCAGTTTTGCTTCAGCTCTGTGTAGGCTTGGGAGCCTGAAACAGGGGCTAGAGAAGTGTGGGTTCCCAGCAGCTGGGCTGCCAGTGGCTACATTCTCACTACATGCAGAACAGGAATGTGAGCAGGTTATGAGCTAGCATCCAGCAGGCTACATCACTTCAGCTGGGGCTGGAGTAGCTTGAGGCTAACTCTGTACTGATGGCTTGGTGGGGTGTCTGAGAGCCGTGACTCAACGGGACTCGGGATGTGGGTGGATTCAAGGCAGCAAAACCTGTCCAGAACATTAATCACTGACTAATCAACAGACATAAAAGAGCCATGTAAAATTAACAGCCCTGCAAAATAATTACATCAAATCTCATTAAAGGATCCTTTCATTTATCACTGAAATGCAGCTATTTCCACAATGGAAATAAAGAGCTTCTTCATAGCAGCAACCAGTACCAGGCAGAGACCTGAGAGGAAAAGCTACATCTAATTCTAAAGTTTCTTGAAAAAGTTGAGGGTCAGGTCTGAACAAATATTAATTGCTCAGAGCAGAGTTGAGCCAGCACATGCCTTGAGAAAAGCATTAGTAGCTGGTCTCTGATCGTTAGCAGTTGGATCATTTCACTTTATACTTATGTAAGTATCACAACTGTCAAGTGTAAGTTTACGTATCCTAGAAGGGAAACCAGCTTGCACTCAGCCACGTGTGACAAGATGATTTAAATGGCTGACCTTTTAAACACTGCTTGTTTTTATAGGTACACATCTTTACATCGTTAAACTGGGGTTTTGGATAATTTGTGATAATTTGTTTAATGCATGAATGTTGTGAATCAAATGATGCAAATCAGAAAGCACAGCTCTGCCGAACTTACGAATTTTAGTTTTCCATTTCATTACATAAACAAATACGATATATCTAGGGACAGACTCTTAAATCATTGTCTGCTCTAGTTGAATGTAGTTTGAACCAGATAAGCCTAAAAATACAAAGCAGGAAAATAAAATGTTGTGTCTTACCCTTGAACAAACTTTAGGTTGACTTTGAAAATAGAACATTACTTTCCCTTTCTTCTTCCCTCCCCCCTCTTCCCCTTTAATATTTTAGGGATTTCACAATGTTGTTATCAATGACTAACTGAGAATACAGGACTAGGTAGTAAAAAGGAACAGGACTGAAAACTAGAAACAAAACCCAAAAACCTAAACTAAACTGGAACAGCAATAAATCTCAGCAATCTCACAGTACATTACCGTAAGTTAAAAATAGAAAAGCAGAGAAGGATGTTACATTGTTAAAAAGTAGCTGAAAAAATCATGAATCTTTTTCAGAACCATCCAGTGTCTCTAATGGACTTGAGGCCCGGCAGTTTTGCTCCCAGGGCCGTGTGTGGCCGAGGCAGGGATGGAGGCAGAGCAGCCCCACGTGCTCAGCACACGGGTTCGCAGCTCCGGCAGCGCCTGCAGCCCTGGCTCGCCTGGGTCCCAGCACATGGGCTGGCAGCAGCCACTCTGACAGGGCTGTCCTGCTCCCAGCAGCACAAGAATCACAGCCACATTAAATGAAGGAAGGGCATCCAATGCTCTGGCTAAATAAAATGCTGATCATACTCAAAGTAAAGGTCTGTAGATTTGGTTTTTATAACTGCACCTACTCAAAGTTCAGAGCTGCTTTTAAACATATGACCAAGAGAATTTTCCAGTGAGTATATTAACTTGCTAGTCATTTATGGATGAAGTTTGCAGGTCAAAAGACACAGAATGTTGGCTTTTTCCACCAGAAATCAGCAGCTAGAATTACTGTCCCAACATGTAACTTCTGATTATCCCCCAGTTTGGATATGAATGAAGTTTGGAGGTGGATGAAGTTTGCAGGTCAAAAGACACAGAATGTTGGCTTTTTCCACCAGAAATCAGCAGCTAGAATTACTGCCCCAACATGTAACTTCTGATTATCCCCCAGTTATGTACAAAGAAATTTTTTTTATATACTGATACTCACAGTATGGGTTGTTAAATGCTGTTGAGTAACAATGATAGTAATGTATTTCTAAAACACCAGTATTTGATTAAGAGGGAGCAAAGAGAAGTTCCCAAGGGACAGTTTTTCTTTGTGCCCCATAATAATTTCTCTGAGACTGAAGATGTGATGGGTTGGGGATACTTGTCTACCCTTCTTTGCACTATTGCTCCTGTGCACAAAATTACCACCACAGGCCTGAAAATAGTGACAAAGATATGAATCTTAGGACAGTACCTGCAATAGCTTGCAAGTGAGTGCAGGAAATGTATCCCACAATTCTTTGGTCCTGAGGTGTACTTCCCACTTGCACCTGGAAGGGAAGAAATAAAAAGGTGATTAATGGAAGAGCTCATACAACTCTGCTTCCAAGCCCATCTGTGCAGCCTTTTTTACCATTTTTTCCAGACAGCTCTAATTTGAAACCAGAAAAACTACCAGAGACACACACTGAGGCTTACTGATCTTAGTGGGGCTTGTGGCCAGCACACTGACCCTTTGCACGTCACCATGTTCAGTGTTTTGATTTTGATCTGCAACACATAAAAAAATGTTACTTTCTCCTGTCTTTGCAGTCCCACTGGTTCCCTGTCCCAGCTTTCATTCCTGTGCACAATTCAGGCCCACCACTCAAGTGCCTTATAAGCCAGTATTACCAGCAGCCTGGTTCTTGCTGCCTGTGTATGACTGGAATGTAAAAGGAAAAATGCCAAGGAAAAGGATGAAATATTAAATAAATATTGGGTTTGATCATGTTTTCTCCATTCCACAGTAAGTTTTGGATTTTGATGGATTTTTTACATTCTTCTGCAAAGGTTTTGGGGCCTTGGTGTGCCTCAGCAGTGTTTGCATCCTCTAGCTCACAGCAGCAGCCCCCATACTTGTCAAGCAGACAAAAAACACTGCGTGGAATCCTGTTCTTACACACAGAAGAGGAAGGGCTTCCAGGGAAGCTGGAATGTAATATAATTCCTCATCTATATCTTAAGCTACAATCCTTTAAAAATGTACTTGCAGGTAGACACACAAGCAACTTAAAATCAAGTTCTGGTTTAGGTTTTCAACTATATTGAGAATTTTGGCAATTCAGGACTTAGCTCTAAATCAGAATTCCCAGTGATAAGTGGATAAATTTTGGATTGTAGCAAGAAACTAGTTTGAGTCTATGGTTTTCTTGTTGACAGTTTATGTGGCATCACTGCATGAATAAAAGAAAATGCCCACAGAGGAAAGTTGTACCCAGGGCTCTGAAAACACCACCACATATGACTCTACTTCACAAGGCTAGGCTCAAATTTTATCTGACACCTCTAAATAACAAGCAGAGCTCCATTTCATAGGGACACAATTTTGTCAGCTTGGTTGGTTTTCTTGCTTTTCAGCTATTCAAGAACCAGCTGATATATTTTATAACTGAAAAGGCAGCTTTGCAGTAAGTGAATTTAGAAGTCATTTGTACTTAACAATGCCTTGTTAACTTTGAGGGTTTGTGCCAGCCAGGGGAGTAGGTAATAAACAACTGGCATTATTCTGTCCTTAGTCTGTTTTTTAGACAGTTTTACAAATGGATATTGATGGTGTTCTTATTGCTGTTCCCATTCAGCTAAGCTGCTTCGGGGAGGCAGAGGCAGTCAAGGCAAACACAGGCAATCACTGGTGCCTCCACCCCAGAGGAGGAGATTCTCTTGAACTCCCAAGATTGCCAGTCCCAGAGGATGGGCAGCTGTGCTGGATGGCTGTCAGGCACTGCTGCAGGAGCTGCACTGCGCACACCTCTCCCTCCTGCCTGCACATCTCAGCCTCACTGCTGAATCATAAGGAGCTTTCTCCCCAACCTTCTATGCAACACAAACCATTCCAGTAGAAAACTGGAAAACAGTTTATTTCCTCTGCTGTCTAGGACAGGCATGTGAATGAACCATATCTTCCAAACTTAGTAATTCAAAATCAGGGTTTCTCTTCAATGCTATTAAAACCCCCCTAAACTATAAGAAGTCTCCACTTTTTTGCAAATGTGCAGTGTTTTCCTGCAGCAGAGGACAAGTGTGGATGTCACACAACTCTCAACATCACCACTCTGGAAGAAGAATACTGCACATAAAGAGTTCTGCCGTAGAGCAGGAATGTGCTCCTTATAATCAATCCCCTTATTGTCTAAATAAGATGGAATCATTCCAGTGTTTCTATTAAAAAAGCAGAAAACGTTTAATTGTAAAAGCTGAACACACAAACATAAATTATAGCCCAGCTGAGAAAAAGAGCTCAAACTGGCTTTAGAATTTCCTGTGCAGCCTTAATGGAGTGCCTGAGAAGGCCCTGTGCTCCTCAGCCAACTTGTGCATAGGATGATACTAATTGCCATTAATCATGAATAAATGTGTATTGTGCAGTGTGCCTGTGTGCTCATCTGTGCTGAGATGGACCCAGGATCTTCTGCTCTCCCAGAACTGTAAGAAATGGCCCAGGATGAAGCCTGGCTGTGCTGTGTGGAGGGGCTGAGCACAGCAATGCCCACGGGGACGGTGCCCCAGGGCTCTGCTGGCACACACAGTCCCACGGGGAGCAGAGAGGGGCTTCCATAAACACTCTGCTAATTAAAAAAGAAAGCTCAAAAGCAAGAGCTGAAGACATTAACATAATTAGAATTTCCTTGGAAAGTGCCAGCATGGAAGTGCATCCAAAGCAGTTTGTCTCCCAGATTTCACATTTCCCCCAGCTTTTGTGATTTTTAGGGGCTTGTAGTTTCTTTTGAGATACAGTACTGATGGTAACCACTAAATTGAGTATATTTGGTGTATAATCATAATGGAGGCAAATATTTGTGACAGATACTAGAAGAGTAAATAAATACCCTTGCATCCTCCTAGTCAATTCCCAGCTACAGGAGAGGCATTACTGTATTAAATACAATCTGAGGTAAAATAGTAAGAAAAGTCTGTTTATTCAGTCTAATTTGGTATTTCACAGATGGACAAGGACTGTGGGCTGTGCAGACAGGAAACCTGCTTGACCTCTGAAATACTACCAGCCCTATAATTCTACATGAAAACATTCTTTTGTGTGGCCAGGAGCTATTTCAGATGTTGCATTTTCCAGGCTGTGTTGGATGGTGCTGACTGGGCCGGGGCAGCGACGTGGCAGGAGGACAACGCTGAGCCTTCAGCTCAGCCTCCGACGTGGACCTTGGCAGCAAGGCTCTGCTTCCACCACGCCAAGTCAGCACTTCACAAATATCATTTTAGCTGCTTAACACAGAAGAAATACCTACAGTCACATTTACAAAGAAAATATATGCAAACAAATAAGCCAGAGTGGCTCTGTCACCATAAGCCTGACTTTAGCTCACCTCAGCTGCTCTGCACTGGTAGCTGTGTGTCAATAACACATTTATTGAATCATCCTTCTGCAGGGACCTACTTCAGGCACTGCTTTCTAAAAACCATCATACAGTCTTGGTTGTGCCATGAACCATTCTTCTTTGTGTATGGAAATGTACAGGAAGAAAATATCTAAATATAAGGTCCCAATGTTTTAAAATATTTATTTTAAAATTATCACAGGAGAAAAAAGGTATGTGATAAAATCTAGAGGTAAAATTAAAACTGACAGAACCTATTTGTGGTTTAATAAAGTGTCCAGTTATATAATTTTCACATAAAAAATTAGCCTTTTTCACAATTATGCTGATATATGCAAAATTTATTCCAATTCTCGCTAGATTTGCAATAATCAAATTAGCCAAACATTGAGAAGCTAAGAGTGGATTCAGATCCCTATTACACCACTGACCATTACATTTTGCTTGCTCTTCGGAGGGGGGCATAAAAAGCTGATTATAGATGGGAAAGAGAATTTTTCCCTTAAGGGGGAAATCCTACTGAGGGTGTGTTTGGAATCCAAAATGTCATTTTCTGCTGCTGCATAATTATATTTGTCCCCTACCTGCAAATGAAATAAGTAAGTGCAAAACTGACCACTCTGAATTTTTGTTTTCCAAGTACTGGCTGTGTCAAGCACACAAAAGTACTTGACATCAAGCACATTTTATTAAAAGATTTCATCTCAATGCCACAGCACATTAGTACAATCTGTTGGAGACACCACGCTGGGACTGTGCTGTGCTGTGCAAGACCGGGGATATTCCTAGAATTGTTTTGCAAAAGCTTGTCCTACCTGAGGAGTGGTCTGTCCTCCACTGAGACTGATATCAGGTAATAAATGGCTCATGAAAGAAATCAAGGCAGCAAGGTTATGGCAGAAAAATTCTTGTTGACAGGGAAAAAACCTTATGAGTACCAAGAACTGAAATTTTAGAGCTACAGCAAGGGAAAATAACTTGAAATCTAATCACACTGCTTACTATCATGGGAATTTCCTGGGCTAACTGGAAAATCTTGCACATCTCATGTTTCCCATATGCTAGCACAGTAAGTATACAAAGCTGCAAACTTGACAAATACCTTGTCTCTTAAGAGTTTATATTTACACACCTCTGTTCCAGCAGTGCAAAACAATCCTATCACATCTGGATGTCAAGAAAAGCATCAACAGTTACTTAAACAAAACCCATGAGAATGCTACTTCAGTAGTGGGGCATTTCTTTACCACCTTGAAAAACAGCCTCAGACAGGTCATTGCTGTGTTAGTAAATCATCAAGTGTTTTGAAGGAAATGCTCTTTAATTAAAAATTTGAATTGTGCATGAGAAATCTCACTTGATTAAAGAACCAATCTCGAGTCTCAAATACTGACCAATAATATGTACATAAACCCAAAACATTTGTTATGAGGAGAACTGAATCTTTAGTGACATTTTCTAGAAGCTTCACATTGCCAGGAGGGAGCCGTTAAAAAATAAAATAGTTTCTTAAATTTGTACCCTTCAAAACAAAGGAGTTATTTACATACAAGTTCAACCATATGAGATTGCCTCTCCCTTCAGGGGGAGTAAATCCTGGTATGCAAACCAGACAAGAGCTAAAATTTTGGTATACTCATGGAAATAGTTCTTCACAAAGTCTGTCAGTCCAGAATCTCCATGAGGCCAATAAAGCCAGAGCTGGGAAAGGTAAATAACCTGCCTGTAACACTGAGACTTCTTCAGGTAAATTGGGATCTCCACAACCCAGCTCCAGCCTCAACCATTGTAGTTTAATCACATCTTGGGCTGTAAATGAGCAAAACCTTCCATTTCATCCACTTAGGTGACCATGGAGGTGTCAATTTTGCCACTGAAATAAATGTAATCATAGTACTGCTCCCTGCATTGCTCTTCTGAAGAGGATAAGTCACCAAAGTACAGAACTCTACAGGAAATGAATCCACAGTCATGGCAGGAACCACACTAATGATGGACATATTATGAAAAAAAACTAACCAGGCTGAAAGGACCTCTGCATGCTCTGGGGAGGAAAAAAAACCTCTCTTCCTAAAAACATAAGTTTGAACATGGCATTTGTAAAGAACATCATCTGCACAGGGGCCTGGAATATCTCTTTGTGTTGGAAATAAAACACCTCAGACAGAGAGTAAGTGCAGGGCACAGAAACAGAATTTACAGTCGATGTGACAGTGACTTACTCCCACAGAAATATTCATTTTGCCATATGTAGCCAATATTGTTTAAGTTCAAGGGAAGCTCCCTTAAAAGAGCCTGAGATCCAACAGAATTGCCGTGATAAAGCAGGTGTTCATGCACAAGGAGTGACATCTCCACACACACGGAGGGGTTGGTGCCCTGAGATCTGCTCTGTGCCTCCCTGTTCCACTGCAGTGGGGATGTCATTATGTAATGCAATGCAATTATAACGAGCTAACAGTGAGGAAGGGAAAAGAAAGAAATAGAAAACATGATTTGTTTTCTTTCCAGTACAACATTTCTGTAATCTTCCAAATCCACTACTCCTGGACTTTTTGCCCACTTCAGCAAATTTCCAATACAAGCAGGAGAGGCAGCATTAAGAACCTAACTGGAACAGCAAAACTGTCCCAGTCCTCATTCCTGTTACTGTTAAGAGAAGATGCCAAGGAGAAATTGCAGCTACTCCCATTCCCACTTCAAACATTCCTGTCCCATAGAGATGACTTAGATCAGTCATAGCTCCCAAGAAAGATGTATTTTTGGTTGGCTTAACCATGGTGCAAAAATATCTATCTTATTTTCTGTCCTTTAACAGCTCTGCCTTTTGCATTCAGAAATATATAGCAGCTTCTAAAGAAGAAAAATCAGTTAAATCCCTAATTTATTATAATAAACGTGTTTTTAAAGTATATTAAAGAAGTTTAAAATATTATAGAAGTCAGCTCAAAATTGTGTGGTGCTCTGCAATTCTTTCTAGCTACATTTGCACTTGATTATTTCAGAATCCTATTTTTTCCCACCTGGCATGTGTAACAATTACTGTTCCATGGACTCAGAGAATTTGTTATTTGGCAAAGCTTCATAAAGTGCATATATGAGGGAAAGTGGCTGTAAATTGGTGCCACAAATGAAGGGCACTTCCTCTTCTGAAGAGGAGAAAGCCCACAACTCACATTTTCTCAAATCTGTATTTCATTCTGCACAACAGTTGTTATTTATCCCCATTATGAAGGGGAAAAAGACCATGATTAATAACATTAATTATATCAAAGTAAAGGAACATGGTACAGTACATGGTAGAGTCTTTTTTTTTCTTATTTTTTTAAAAAAGTCTCAGTTTATTGGACTCCATCCAATTCCTGCATTAACATTTTACAGCAGAAACTCAGCATGTGGGAAATGTTTAGGTTACCCTCCTGCCTTAAATGGCACAGCTTTAGAGTCATCTAAACAAATTCATGAGCAGCACTAGACATTTCTTTTATACATCTTGGGATAACTGTAGGTACTGGACAACTGATCAAGGACAAGAAAATCTAACCACTGGAAACTCTAGGTGTTCTTTTAATGGGGTCAGAAAGGAACCATTCCCCTTTCCTGTGCAATCCTGAGCTCCAAAATCTTCCCCTCAACCCAGTGTGGAACTGCAGCAGCTGCCCCTTCACTCCAGGCACAGCTCACATGGGCTGGCTTGGGACAGCAAAGGCAGCTCAAATGACCCAAGTGAAATGCATCTGCATCAGAAATACCAGAAAGGAGAATCACAGAGGTAAATTCAGGGAACCCTCATTTTCTCACACAAAGCAGGCTCCTTGAGAGGATAAAACAGTAAAAAATGTACTTCAAAACAGTTCTGCAATCAGAGCTGCTGCTCCTTCTACCATCTGTTACCACCATATCAGCTCTTTGGAAAACAAGTTGAGCTTTGCACACAGAGCAAAGGTTGCTAGGTTTCCTTTAAGCAATGAATAATAACACGCTCTCTGCACAATTACTGTACTCCCTGAGAACAGCCTTCATTTTCAGAGATTTTGAAAAGTAAATCTGTTAATAACCTTAGGAATTAATATTAATTAAACACAACTTCTTCCAGAAATCTAGCAAAATCCACAAGACGTTCTTTTTCCTTTTGATTTTGAAGAATACCATTAACTGTTCAAACTTCCCACATCAGACTGCAGTTTTGCATTATGCTCACATACTCTGTTTTTACTTAGAATTCTTCTTTTTGCTAAAATTGACTTTTTTGGCAGATGCCAAAACCCAGAATAGTTTCCTACTAGGAACAGTAGGAAGCACAGCCTTCTATACACCATACTTCTGTATCTCCCAGTCCCACTGGGAGGAAGAAGCCTCCAAAACCTCTCTCTCAGTCAACAGCTATTTTGAGAATGATGCCCCTTTCACTCACCTCCCTGCTCTGACTGGGCATCTACAGCTCTTGGATAGCTTAGATTTACATTACTGTTACATCTATTACAATTTAAGGATAAGAGAGGTGAAATTTGTCAGCAAAAATGAGTTTTTATTAGATTGCTACACTGGAAAAATATGGACAAACTCACCGGGTCAAGTCATGGATGCTTTCCAGTTTTGTTTTCCACTACTGTCCAAAACTTACACAGCATCCTTGGGACAGGGTAACCAAGGCTCCACACTAGATCCTCTGTCTAAATAGGGATTTTTAAACCGTCTAGTAAATTACAGAGAGGTGGTACATTACACAGTTTCTGCTCAGCACTCATTGACACCTTTTAAACTGGATTTGACAATGTTGATTTGTAAAATCAACATCCAGTTTCTGAAAAGGATGGGCATTTTATAACTCCCTTTAAATCCATCAAAACTACAGTGCATTAACATCATGTGTGTGCCAAAGCTGCAGCTGCAGAGGAGCTGAGACCACTGCAGTCTGCACCACGCTCCAGGCAGACCTGTCCAAGCCACCTTTCCCAAGCCACCAGCCACCTGTCCAAGCCTTTTCAGCACCAGTCACCAGCACAGGGGCTGTGCCAGGCCCACTTCCCAGCTCTGTCTGCAGCTGAGCAGCAGCAGAGACAATGGAAGTTATAAAACCTACAAAGTGACTCCAGGGCTCTTCTCTTTGGCATTTTAAATTAATGTGAAATGCCACGCTAGAACAGAGAGTCTCGGCAGAGTCTCCCAAGGGCCCAGACTGTCAAAGTATGAAAATGGATTGGCTGATTTATGTATTTGCTAACTTCTCCTCCGAGTCTTTAGTGGTAACTAGGAACAATGGTTTAACACTTCAGACATGAAACTGTCACTTGGATGTGACATTTCCTCCCTTCGTATAGGGTATTTTTTTCTGTGATCGTGTTTTTCTTACATCCCAATAAAACCCTCAGATTGGAGACAAAAAGCACTGATAGAGTCTGAAGAGTTCCAAGTGCCAAATGCAAATTATTCCTCTTTGCAGAAAATGGACTTCACACAATGGCTCCTCACAACTACGTCATGCTCATGTCTTCATCTGACCTGGAAAGAACCAGCCTCTACAGGAGGAAAAACCAGTCTGATCTCTGTCAGGAAAATGCCAGCAGGAAAATGCCATGAAAGGTGGCAGACATCCTTAGGAGGAGAACAGAGGCAGACTTCCTTTGCATGAGTCTCCAGATAGCTGTTAGGTAGCATGAAACTGTGCTAAAAGCCTCTGTAATTTACTTCCAACTTGGCTCCTTTGTTGTGACACCCTAGGTGTTAAGCCACAATCAAATCACTTTACCTTCCTGTATTTCAGTTTCTCCTTCTATTAAGCAGATATTGACCTTTCTTCATTATGCACTCTGAGACGTAGGAATGAAAAGCAGTAGGTAAGAGCTGATTGTTATTACAGCTACTAATAATAATCCTTGAGCTCTCTAAGTCTCTCAGGTAAAATAATTTTGTATGACTAAGCAAATCTCTCAAATCCTCCCAAATCACTACCTGAACTTTACAATCTAGATAGTAAAGACAGGTCAGGGAAGACAAGGGCAATGGAAAATCATTTCTTATTCACTGGAAACAGAACCCATGCCAACATGAAAAAATGTGCAAAACACTTGTACCAGGGCAGTAGGGATCTGTTTTGTGTCAGAGTCCCCCAAAGCAGTTTTGTAATTTTCAAATTATTTCAACTTTCTTTAAATATTTAGTTCTGAGATCTTTATCTCTCTAACAGTTCTATTTGTAGTAAGGAGACAATCATACTTACTAAAAAATAATTAGATTCTTTCTCTGAACGTTCTTCTGAATTTAGATGTTGGGTGTTTCTTAAGGTTCAGAATAACTGGAATAAAGGCTTCATCCTCCCCATGAGTGGGAGCATTAACTGGCTTTATCCATATTTTCAAAACATATGAGCCTTCTCCCCTCAATTTCTTTGCACAACTTTTGGCTTTTAACCAGCACAAAGAGCAGCTGCTCCTTTACTCAGAGATGGAAGCTGTGCAAGGGGAACAGTCTTCACAAGTATCTTTCCAAAACAAAACTCAATTGATGCCTTTTCTCCTTCAGAAATGGGAACACTGCATTCCACAGGAGTCAGGAACTTAAAAGCCCAGGGCTTGCATAGGACAGAGGCTCAACTCCATGTCCCTAAGGAGTGGGAAGCCGTTGGGACACTCCTGTTCTGCAAGGATCTCTCACTTTCTTTAAAACCAGAGAAACTCTGTGAAGGACTGGCTGGTATTATGGACATTCAAAATTCTGTAAGGGCCAGTAAAAGGCCCACCTGGAAGCAGGGAGATAAGCTGTCCCTTGGGATGGCAGAATGCTGCCCAGAACAACACCTGCCACCCAGAGCTCTGACACCCTCTGCCAGCTTCCTGCTGCCCCAGTGGAAGAGCTCGAGGCTTCTGAAGCTACTGCACTGATTCCTGCTGACTTCAAAAACAACCAGGCTTTTACTTACTGCATGTAAGTTTTTGTCTCTGGAGTCCACACCCACCCAGTTGCTAACTAAGCACCACATCAAGAAAAACAGCCTCTAAACCTACTTTATTTCAAAGACAAAATTAAATAATTATTCCTACTCTATGTTGTTGCTGTCATCAAAAAAATGACCAATGCACAATTGGTCAGTTAATGTACAATTAAGAGAAAAAGTAAATTCATGTTAAGATAGACTTAACTCAGAATGAAAAATATTTTAGGTATGAAAAAAAGTATATCAGAATGACACAGACAGGGGGGAAAACAGTCTTATGGCTGGGCAGAACTCTGTAATATTCAAAAGAATGGAGTCATCTTTGGAACTTTATCATAATTGGCCTCAATTCCCTGCTCAACTGTAGCATTATTTAACAACTTGGATCCATAATTAAGTTCATCTTCCCAGTGGAATCTTGAAAAGAGGCTTAATTTTCTGCTAGAGAAACGGAGACATTGCAGCCTTCCTAGCAGGGTGGCAAATCAATGACTCAGCAACGGGCAGTTAAAAACAGATTGGTTTTAATCTCTTAATCCCCAATATATGCATATGTTCAAGGGTAGTCTTTGTAACCCCAGAAATATTTATACTGCACAAGATCTGTATTTATTTTTTGCTTGCAGCAATTTGTGATGAAAAATAAATTGTTGCTGTTTATAAACACATAAGAGTGCAACATAGAGAGCTTGGACCCAGTTTTTGGAAACCTGTATTCAGATAGGGATTGGCTTTTGTTTCTGTCAATATACATGAAATACTGAACTATTATTAGAACCAAAATTCTAATATTTGGGGGTTTTCTTAACACAAGTCATAGTACAAAAAGTTTTTGCTTTGGTTAAAAACTACAAATGGAGTACAAAGCCTCCCACTGATCCTTATTCACAATCCATATCCTTAATGGCTGTTAATGGCTTCTGTTGAGGACTTGTGACTAGAAAGTACATATAATTTGAGCATCTGATGTACTTTGCCAAGGTTAGAAAAGAAGCTCAGGATTTAGTTAGTTAAACCCATTCCAAACTGTGACTAAATCACAAAATCTGAAATTCAGTATTCCAGACATTTTCAGATCTTTCTAGGTTTGAGTCTACAGACTTGGATCTGTGGCAAAAATTTCTGGTTTTTGATTAATCTCAAATTAGAAAAGCCCACTTTCCAGGTTAGAAATAGCACAGCCAGATACTCCCAAGAGTTAAGCATGAACAGCCATTAAGTCTTGGAAAAGCAAATGCAGACTATGTGCTTTTCATGATTTACAGACATACAACCCCAGGCTTCCTGCTCTCTCTTCCATTAGTTAATTTATGTAAACTGTGTTAATAATGCAAAAAAGCCCTGTGCTCCCCAGTGTCCCAGGCACGTTTGTCTTGTTTATTCTTCTTAATATCTCTCCTTACTAATTCTTTTACAAGCAAGAGAGCAGAGTAGCCATACATTTCACTGCAATTGTTTCAGCTTTATTATACTGACATTTAGACATTTGATTGTCTTTTGATTGCCAGACAAACACAAAACGAGCACAAGCTGGTTTCCAACAGTGATGCTCATTGTAGTGTACTCATGTTATGAGGCTTAGAATTTATGCATTTTCTTGCAGAGATTTCTGTAAAGAAAGAAATTTAAATATCATGAAAATAATTTCAGATTTTGAGTCTTGAAATTATACTTGAGTTCTACCCTCAAAAGTTCCTCATTGTGTCAGACACATCCATCATTTTAACACAGAATTCAGGCTACAAATCCCATAAAAATTGTATCTATAACCCATTAGGTTATATCGGGAAATCTAAATCTTAATATTGCCTCTGTTGAGGTCGCAAGAAATGAGAAAATAATGTAACTTTATAACTTGCCACATATACAGAGTCAATACAGCTTCAAAAAGGCTCTTACCTTGAGAAACAAGGCTCCCTTGGAAGCCAAGGAGTCCATTCCTCTTCCATTGGGGTAACAGTGATAGGCAGCATCCATAACAGGATAGCGGCTGGCAAAAAGTAGACCACTGTTCACAAACTTAAAGCTACAGCAGCCATGGCAGCTGTAGACCCCAACATCATAGACGATGTATTCAAAATAGTGATGGAGCTGCTCTTTCAATTTCTCCGCAGCTCTTTTGTCAAACACTTCCTGCAAGCACAGAAAGTCCAGGTTGGCAGGGAAGAAAGCAGAGATCTCATGGTCAAAGGTCTCATCTGTGTGTTTCTTTTTCCGCACTGAAGTCTTCTTCATGATTGAAGCTTTGTAGAGAAGCTTGTTGTTGACAGTGCTTTGGTCCACTGTACCATCTCCAACACGGACTTTGACTAGGGACTCTCGTGAGGCAGAGCAGCTGTCTAAACTCCCAGAATCTCCTTCCTTCTGTTTGTGGTTTGGTGTTTTTGACACCTCTGCATCACCTTCCAGTGAGGGCTCTGCTGGGCCACTGGCACGAGCCTGGCCGTTGACGGTGTCTGTTTCTGTGTCTGACATGTGGCCATTCTCCTCTCCATTGATACGGACAATGCAAGTGTTTTCTTCTCCCTCGTGTGGCTCTCCACTTCCACCTTTATCTTCTCTGTTCTCCTCGCCGTTGTTTGAGCCACAATTGTCTCCTTTGTACTCCATTGATGTTGTCCTTTTGATGCCAGCATTAACAGTACGGTTATCTCCAGCCTGGGGGGAGACCAGGCTGCTGAAGCTGGCTGCACTGATGGATGTGTTGGTAGGAGAATCTATGTATATTTTAATCTGTGGCCTGCTCGCCCCATTTCGGATCCTCCTGCCAATCTCTTTAGCCCTGGCCTGTGTATTGAAAACGTTATTGAATCTTGCCAGAGAATCGGGCAGCAGGCAAACATTGGCACTGCCAAAGCAGAAGCTTTTCCCACTCCCTGCAGCCTTCCATTCAGTGAGCAGTGTGGCTCCATTGGTGTGGTTCTTGTCTTTCAGCCTGGAGTAGATATAGGGCCTTCTGGCTGACTGCAGCGGGGACCAGAGCAAGAAGCCAATCAGAGCAAAAGGAAGAGAGGCCACCAAGAGTGCCAGGTAGATGGGAGTGGTAATAATGATGCAGAGTGCATGAAAATAGCATGGGTCATCTGCTCTTTGACGTTTTTCATAGGTGGTTGGAACAAAAGAGCCCACGAGCCTGTCTGCTAGCCAGTAACATGGGAAAATCAGGCCCCAGGAAAAAGAATGCAGAACTGACAGAAAGCTGTTGGGAAATGGAGAAGTGTATAAAACCATTGCAACTCAGTTATGACAACACTTCAGGGCCTACTACATGATGTCACTGTGTCAAGCATCCATAAGAACACTGGGAGAGGGCTGGGGGAAAAAAGGCCTGGTCAGGAGATTGTTGTTTTTTTCCAGTGAGAGTCAATAACAAAATTTTAAGAGCACCATTTCACTGTGTTGGAGTAAAAATGAAACAAGGCCACTGTTTTCGTCTGGCTTTTTGGCATCTGTATTTGTCAAAGGATGTCATTGTTCATTGGGGGCTGCCATAGTGAAACTCTCCAGAGGCAAAACAGAAACCTGCAGAAACAAAAGACAAAACATATTGGAAGTTTAAGTAACATTTATTGGAAGTTTAAAGCAGATTGAGTTTTTCTCACAACAATTAAAGGCTTATTACATATAGTGTATTTAGATGGAAATTTGAAAGGTTGGATCAGGGGAGGATTTGGGCGTTTTTTTGGTTTTTTTTTTCAATTATTAGCTCAGTATAACTTCACCAATCTTATGCAACATGTTTGAGTTCAAAGAAATAAGGGACAAGTCAAGTGCCAAATAACAAATGCTTGGCATTTACTCAGTGCCAAAGGCATTTTGGGATGTTGATAATAGGGGGGAGCCTGGCAGATTTGTTTTCCTGGATGATTTTTAGGATCCTTCAGTAAAAATGCTCAAAAAGTGACTCTGGAACCTACACATCAGATAGGAAAAAAATAACCTAAAACCTATCCAATTATGTAATTACCATTAGAAAAGAAAAAATTCTAAAGAAGTTATTCTGTTCTACTGGGTGCTTATAATGCTTTATAAAAGCCCCATTTACATAATCACTCAGCAGACCAGAAAGATTCTTGTTTACAGCAGTGCCAAGGGTAAACAGAACGTGTTTGGATCTGTGAAGTGAGGACAGACTGCAAGCCTTACATTCCAGCTTCCAGGCTGACAGCCTTCCTGGTGAAAGGTGTAGCAGTGTTGCACAGTATTTGACTTTTACTATTTTAAAAATAACAGACCAGAAGAAAATGCAAAAGTCAATGGATCCACAAAAAATTGCCTAATTAGGTCTTCAATAGGTGTTTCCTTGAGCATAAGATGACAGGATGTTACAGCCCCCTGGGGAACATGAAACCAAGGGACAGTTTTGTAGTTAGAGCAGTCAGTGCCTGCTTGGTGATGTCCTGAAGTAAAAAAAAAAAAAAAATCAATTCAATACAACTCTTGCCAGATCTATTATGGATTGCAGTATCAATAATCTATCTACAAGATAAAGCTGTCCAGCAAACCATAAAACACCCAACTAAAACAGCTTCACAAAAGCAATTATCCAGATTGTGGAGACATACTATGGAAAAGGAATTCATGCTTACTGTAGATCCAACATACTCTTGTGTATTCGTAAAAATGGAAGAAAAATTAATGCAATCACAAATCTTTCCATGGGATAAGATTGCACAGCACATGTCATGAAGCAAATTGGTTTGGACTGAGGTTTGTTTTAACAACTTTTAGCAAGAACGTGATTCTTTGTAAACACTAAAGGCTGTGTGATGGTTCAAGGCCACATTGGTGACTCCTACACTTCCTCTGTCTTAAAAAGGGAGAGTATCTTTCAAAATCAGAAGGATTTTTGACCAGGTGCCAGCTGCATTTCTCACTGCCAGCCTGCTGAAGTGAGGAGGCAATAACTGTATTCCATGCACTTTATTCCATGAATTCTAATAGAATTCCCACAGCTCATGTCACAGAAGTCCAAAAACCCTGGTACCACAGCAAGCTTTAAAATATAATGGCTGGAAAAAAGGGAAGAGGGTATCATTAGCTGGATGTCCTTTAAATTTTTGCATATTGCAGACAGAAGACATGGACACGTCAAGGTCCTAATTAAAAACCCTCTTCTTGGAAGGAAATTATTATCGTGACTTACTAAACTTGCAGATGAAAGCAATCACGAAGCTTGCCAAAGCTCTGGCACAGACTCACTGGCACGCACACAAACAGGAACTAAGTTTCCTACTCCTTGCTAGAAAATCCTACGCACGCTAGTGCCTCAAAGCCACCCCAAAAAAAGAGAATTAAGAAGGTCATGAGAGACAGATTTTATCTCAACAAGATCTTAAGGGGTGAGGGAAGGCACCATGTGAGTCAACGGGAACTTGGAAAACATGACGTCAGTCACATCTCTCCTAATGCAACGGTTTAGATGGAGCCTAAAGCTAAAGTGCCTAATTCCTTGTGATGAAGGGTATTACTTGGTAATCCAATGCTTTATTCATAGGGGTTTGGGAGATTAAGGGAGAATTTAAGATATTGTGATGAAACAGATATTTTTGTATGCTACAAAGACGTAAACGGCGGTGTTGTTTGGTGGCTTTTATTACTTTGTGAGTGTTTGAAGGCTAAAAATAGATTTTATTTAATTTTTTTTATGGTGGCAGTAGAGAACATCTCAACTTTAGTGATAGCAAGACATCAGGCAGAAAGGTTTCAAAGATTTTTATGATTATAATTATGCCCAGAAGTATGATGGAGACATCATAGATCAAAAGAGATGTTTCTACCTCCAGCATTGCTTGCAAACTAAATAAAGGACAATACAAGTGAACAAGTGATAGGAGAAACAGAAGAAAAACAACAAATCTTGCAATAATAGTGTTATGAGAACAGCCTAGAAATGGTCAGAAAAGTTTTAACTTCCTTTTGTTTAGAAACTAAAATACACTTTCAAATTCAGACAAGTAAAATTTCTTCAAAGGTGATAGTAATGTCAACTGTATTTTTAAAACTATAAGTAAATCACTGGCAGAACAGTTATTTATTTAAAAACAGGATAAAAATACTGATCAGTGGCTAACAGATTTGGAAAGTTACCCTATGAGTAACTTCACATAATAATTTACAAATATACATTAAAACTAGTGTTTCTTGAATCCTGACAGTTGGTTTCCAGTTAAAATTCTAGCAATATTTACCTAAAAATGAATTCTAGAAAAGCAGTTTATTTAGGCTGTGATTTTTTGTTACCTTGATTTACTTATTGTCATTGTAATTTGAATCAGAGAAAACAATCTTACAAAAATGGTCCCACTACACCATGTGAAACAGCAAAAATTAGTGTTTGTAACTGAGCACAGGTGAAATGAAGATCTGAGGTAACTGAGGGAATTCTCACTCAGGGTCTCACATCATTCAGGCTTATTAGACAAACCACAACTTAATTTTTGCTTTCCTCATTGTTCTCATCTGGTTTTCCTCCCAGACACACTTCATAAAAACTTCTTTCCTTTATTCAGTGTTGTTCTGCTGATTATTCTTATACATGCTTTTAATTAGAGTCTAGTTCAACAGCTAACTAACCTTCTGGAAAAAAACCTACTGCAAAAGGCCAAAACCACGTGAACTGCTTTCCATGCTTGATTACATGACTGTAATTACAGAGATGCAGCCATCTCAAGGGGTCAGTGGCTCTAATGAAGATGTTTTCTTGTTCCCCTGTGACCACTTCACAGCCTGATGTTTTAACTGAAACCTTGTCATCCTGGCTGGTACTCATTCCATGAAGGAGTTCACAATGCAGGCTAAGGGAATTCAAGTAGAACTTACTGGCTCACCTTAACTTCCACTTAAATCAGTAACAATTTACAGCTTAGGAAAATCTTTGTAAAAACTTAGTAAAAACATGGATTCTCTGGGTAAGAGAAGCTGAATTTGGTGAATCACTGGTACTGATGAATAAAGCAGAACCCATTCAAACTAAGGATTTGGCAGGAGGAGAAGGGAAGGAGAACAGTGTTTTTGCAGACTTGCCATTGCAATGTTAATTTACCAGTTTCTGCCTAAACTCTCTTCCTCCTTTCTAAAGAAGGTCACCAAACACTGCCAGGCTGCTCTGCAGCTTGTCTCTTTGCCCATAGGCAGCCAACGGGCAAGAATCAGTATAAACAAGATGTCTAACTTAATTGAGCTAACCTGTAAAAACTAAAAGACTAAGAAGTGTGAATTTACAAGTCTCCCTGAATAGCAGAAATGTCAGCAGTTAAGCACATCTGCAGAAAACAACCCCAAGCACCCCTACAAGTCCAGGGAGCTGCTGGCATATTGAGGGAGCAGACTTGTGATGGTGCAGTCTGTGTTCTACACAAGGGGGGATCAAGCACTTGGGCTAAATTTTCTTAAGGAGTCCTTGGAATGTCAGTGATGCCTCTCTCTGAGTGGCTCTAAAAGCTGTACATTGAAGGAGATTTGGTGCTGTTATTAAGCACAGGTTAAAGGAGCTGATCCAGGGCTAGGAGCCCACTGGTCACTCAGTGCTGGGGCTGGATGAGCAGTGACCAAGGCACCTGTGGTCACCAAAGGACAGTGTGAGTGGGAGTCATCCCCTTCATCTGACAAAAGTTTGGCTGCAGGTGCAGAGAAATTGGCCTGGCCTGGTGCCCTAAGTCCCTCCTCACTCCAAATGGGAACTTTTTCTCTCAAAGTGCTGAAAAGTTGTTTGTGATCACACGGTAAAACTTGCTCCGAGCTTTACAGTTATGTGGGCCATGGCAACAGATTCTCATTTCCAAAAGCAAATCATCTGAATTTGGTAGTCCCAGATCATATTCTTAGGCCAAAAACAATACCCACACACCTTCTGCTACCTAAATAAATTGCATTATGTTTGAAACTTAATTAAAAAAAAAAAGTATAAATTCAATTATCCTAATGTGTTAGAAACACAGGTTAAAAAAAGATCTTAACAATTATAACCCATTGAAAAATGTTAAAAACATGTCAGTTTTGTCCCTTTTTTCTTTCAAAATTGATGAAAAATTGAAGCTGAATGCATTATTGCAGAAAACAATCAGCTTTCATATTCCTGCAAGCAACACTGGGTTTACCCTGGCACAACAGATTGTACTTGCTCAAGACTTACATGCAGAGTCATAAATGCAGAAGGGCCACATCACATCTCTAAAGCCTAGGAGAGGTTTATTCTTTACTCCACACATACAAACTGCCCTCCCAGCAGTGAATGCTGTGTTTACACACCAGCTGTACTAATTGCTCCCTGGAGACCCGACCCAAACCCAGAAAACTTCACCAGCACGGCTCCAAATTCTGAAATACACCTCCAAAGCTTTGTGCATTCTGGGAGTGCACCAGTGCCAGCCCGTGAACATCAGCTAACTAATCAAAGACAAACCATGTGGGAACTTTTTACAAGGGCATTTAGTTCTACTTCACTGGAGGGCATGAAGACTCATCTAAAAATCTGGACTCCATAAACTTTCTTCTATTATTTTTATTTCAGTGGAAATAGAAGCAGACTGACAGTTTCTGTTGTATTTTAGAGGGGCCAATGCCACGAATGCCTCTAAAAATATCATGGTTATGCAAACTAAGTAACAGCAACCAATGTCAGTTCTGATCTGTAAGGACATTACTTCAAAACAAATTTGAATGCAGTGTTAAAGAAACTACTTCAGAATTCATACCAAAAAATTCCTAGTCAGCAGAACTGTCTCTTCTTTTACAGGGGACAATCACATATTTCCAAATTATCAATTCTTATTTATGGCCTTGGGAACTGGTAAGAAGTAGAATCAATAGCATATTGATAGAGGAAAATAACTGCAAACACAGAGGGCTCTAAGTTTTCAGAAAAGCTTTGCTATCAGGCAAGATATAGACAAAAAAAGTTCATCTGACCACTTGGTGATCTCACTCAGCACCTGGAAAGCTAAACACTCTGTTTTGAGACCTTATTTGGTGAACTTCAGTAGTGAGACAACTGCAGGCTACAAAAATATGAATCTGTGACACTAAGCTCTGTTTATACAATAGAAACAGAATGGGCTCTATTTAAAAAATCACCTTTTAGTGTGCTTTAGCCTCGTATTTTACAGGAGCTGGAGTAATTCAATAATGGCTAAATAAATCTGATCCTTGTAGATGGTTTGTTTAACAAAACCCAGTGAGATGGAACAATATTGGCTTTAGGTGCACAAGACAGAAGTGGAGATAAAATTTTCCCTACTCATCTTTCACCATCTAAATCCTACAGAGGTCTGACTACAGCCATGCCTTGCCCGTAAATTATCAGGGGCACAGACTCCCTGTAAAACGAAAAGCTGTACTTTCTCAAGCAGCACTTTCAGCCTCCAGGCTTCTGGTTACTCCATGACAGCTCAGTAGAAGTATAAAGTAATCATTTTTCCCCAGAGTCGATATTTTTATACTCTTGAAATTGTTCGTAAAGGTGCCAAAGAAAAGTTACCTTAACCTACAGTAAATCCAAGACAAATTCCTGCCAATAAATATCTGTTCCTCTATAAAAAATGCTTACCTGCAATTCTGAAAATACTTTATAAAGGAAATTAAAATACAATGTGCCTGAATTAAAACACAGCTACCTTATAAAGAAAATTAAAGTACATTTATTCATGTTTTACTTATGGAAAATTGGAAAAGCAGAGCCTTTGTAACTTGGATACGTTTTCATGGAAACCCCAAAACTAGACTCCTTAACTCACAGTTTCTAGCTCTACTGACAAAGGCATATTTCCCCAGGACCCAGAGATCTAATTGTATGGTGGTAATCATAAAAATCCCAGCATTGCTAAAAACTCAACACATAAATACCAAGTCCTTCCCCCAAAACTTGCTTCTATGTCAAGCCACTCTGACAAAAATGAAAGAATTCAAACTCAAACTTTTTACAATCAAATAACTCCAAGAAAGGCTGAGTACTTTTGTTGCACATTTTCATACAGCCAAACACACATCTATTAAAATTCTCATTACAAAAAAAGAAAACCCATCAACATAAAAACCAACCCAGAGCACTTGACACTTGCAGCTTTTCAAATGTGATAGGAAATTCAAGCAAAAATATTTTACTTATTTATAAATTCATGTCACTGCAATACACTGGTAGACTAAGTGTGCCAATCCTCTCATATTTTCTTCTTACAGAGTAACACATAAAAAAGACAGAAAGCAATATGTGATTTTTTTTAAATTATCCCATCCAATCACTTAGCACTCTAAAAGAACACTTGTTGCCATCTTCACATAAAGCATAGCTAAATTTAGCTCAGATATTACAAAGCCACTAATCTCTCAAATACTCAAGAATGAATTATTTAAAACCACAAGATCTATGGGGTGACTTGTCCTAAAACCACACCTAAGAAAGCAGAGAGAAGGTTTTTTCCAGGTTTATTCCAGGAAGCCTCATGGCTTGTTCTAACTACGAGGCTTTGCTGGCTACTCCACAGTAACACGCTCCTCCTTGTTAGGCTGGGCAGCTCTGGGAGAACAGGGACACCTAAAAAGACCCATGCCAAGAATCTAGCGACTCACCACACATTCTGCTGCTACACATCTGCACAGACAGCCCTGCAGAAGGCTGGGGGCAAGGGGCTGACTGCCGGTCTCAAACACCGACAGCCACTGAGCCAACAAGGATCGCTGGCAAGGACATGCTGAGAGAAACAACGGGATGGGGCTGGAGAAGGGGCCACAAGGGAGGTAGGGCAGTACTTTTCTGGGACAAATGTCCTTGCTCTGGGTCCTGGGAATAAGCACAGCATAGCACAGCCATGGGATTGAGGTCAAGAAGCAGACATGGACCAAAGGCCGGCTCAGTAGGGGGAAACAAGACCACCCCCGACCCCCAAAGGGCTCTGACCCATTTCCAGACACACCAAGCAGGATGAACTGCACATTGTAACAGCTTGCACAGACAGTGAGAAAGTTACCTCCAGGGTAGGGAAAACTTAGCTATAAAAACCTACCTCCACAAAGCCCTGGTGTGCACATCCCAGGGTGCTGGATCAATGCTGGAGCCAGCACTGGTGATCTTTCTGTCTCTCCCTCTCTCTTTCACTCTACCCTTTATTCAAAATCCACCCCTGTGTTTACATGAGAAGATAAGGGACTAACGTACCAATTTCCATGCCAAATGTATAATTTAGCAATAAAACTGTCTTTTTAAAAGCCTCTGACATTTGTGGTTCCTTTTCAACCATGGGCTTATACAAATCTTGGGTGCTTCCCTTCCCTTCAGGGTGGAACGCCACAACCCTGTGATGTTTTTTTGAAAGATGTTTGCCACCAAAATGGCATTCTTGAAAAATATCTTTTTGACTCTCACAAGAACGCAAAACAGAAGGACTGCAATATGTTTCCCACTTGTCCTAAAATTTCCTTCACTTTTTATTAACCGTTGCATTACGCAGAAAATGCTGATCCTTCCTCTTCGCCTTCCAAGACATCCTGACAAACTGAGGATATGCTCTGTTCTGGATGCCTCACTGTTACAGCACAGGGAGCAATGTTGAGCCACAAAGCAAACTTTGAAGTTCTCTGACATTGCCTGATAAGAACCAGGTTTCTGGCATTCTACATTAAATTGCCCAAGAGTCTCCCATATTTTCTGCTGGCAGAACAGATCCTGGCTCAGGCCTCGACATTTTCAACATTTCAGGTTCCAGGTTTCAGAGATTGCTACTCTTCAGACATCACTGCTTTTTTGCATGAGTTGGGAAAGGACTTGGTAGAAAAAAGTGAACACAAAATTTGAGGTGGGATGGGGAGAGGGGAATCTTATTTCTGAGCCAGAAGCTTTTGTATCTCTGTGGAAAAACAAGAATAAAGGGTAAATTTGTTTTTTGTAGTATACAAATGCATGTTTAATCCATAACACACCTGAAATATCAAAATTGTACTGCTCTTAATCAAAGTGGTCCATATTTAGAAAAGAAACAAGAGAAGCTATGCTAAGTACCCAACATTCTACCACTTCTAAATCAAGAGAGTAGCATAACCCAGCAACAGAATCTGGCAAAAATCTAAAATAAAAACAAGGAATGAGTGCAAATGAGCAGCTACTTTAGTGGGGTATACATATAGGGATACAAAGTTCACCTCACTATTCTGTGGACTTTTATTTCCTTAAAAATACAGCAAATGTTTTTCATTTTTTTCTGTTATTAAATGCATTTTTAAAGATCAGAGCAATATACAGATATTTCATTTTACACCCCATTTTTTATTTACTCTTGGAACTAGAATGAAATCAGAAAGTTTCCTATATCCAGAAGAAGCAAGAGGGACAGAGTGTTTGCTTACATCTAAAAATACCTTCTGCAGTGTTCCTATGTGATCACCAACAAATGAAGTAACTAGATGCTTCTCTAAGCCATCAGCAGAAAAAAAAATGTTTAAATATTTAATATGCTTTTAAAAATGTCAACTGAGTCAAATTATTACTAGTTTTTTATTGTGACCAAAAGTAAAATGTTTAATTGAAACAGCTGCTCCTTAATAAATAACCAGAAGCTGTGTGCACGAATGCGTGGCATTTCCAGATTAGATTTTCATGCATGGCATTCCATGCATGATCTTTTCATACACTTGAATATAAGACAAGTTAAATAAGATCTCAGTCCAAATAACACAACTGTAGAGAATCAGAAGTGATGATTCCAAAATAGACTGGGCCTACCTCCAGTATAAACAACTTGATCTCAGTATTTGCTTTAGGATGCAAAGCAAACATCCTAGATCTTATTGCTTCTTTTACTCACTCAGGTAAGCTTTACTGTTACAATGGTTCAGCAAAAAATTACTATGGATAGATACTGCTATTCCAGGGGGGTAAAAAATGAAGTGCATTAAAATTTGGTCCTAATATGGTCAGAAAATGTTTTAAATTGCCTTTTTTTTAACCATACCTCTGATGCATATTCACAGTACAAACAACAAACTATTTTTAAAAGGTTGGTTTTAGTAAAGTCTCCACAACCAATTTAACCATAGTCAGTTAAACAGGGGTTTGGTTTCACAAGACCTGCATTGATGTATTTGTCAAGTCTGTTTCGTTCTTTGGACTAACTCTGCAGTCCATTATTTACAAAGAGCATCCTCAGGCATGTAAAATATCTGTGTAAATTATCAGGTTCATGCAACTGCTAAACAGCACAGAATCCACACAGAAGAAGTGTCAATAGCAATGCCTAAACTGTAGAGACTTTTGCTACATTTTCCAAACCAGCATAGTCTTGTCCTGCTATTAAATAAACTCATTTTGCCCTATGATTCACTTCAGAATTCAATTTTTAAGAGTCATTTTGCAGAGCAGAAATACATTTCTAAAAATTCAATTGTCTTTAATAGAAAAGCAGGCTTTCATATATTGAATGCTGTGTTCTTGGAAGTGAAGCTCTTCAGCACAGAAATAAAAATCATATTTCAGTCTAAGTTTACATTATCTCCTGCATGTCACAGAACAGTTGCCAAAGAAATGCCAAGGAAGAAGGTGTAAATTGTGAAAAGCAACATTTCTGACAGTGGTAATCTCTGTGGCTTTGGGTTAACTGATCCCCACTTCACAGCTGAAGTTGTCATGTACCAAGAGCCAAGAGTCTATGTCTTGAATGATACAGCTTCACTGATAAAACACAAATGTTTGGGGTTGGAGGTTTTTGTAATTATCCTTATTAGCCATCAGTTGCATTTCTATTTCTGCTGGCTGCCCTTAGCCTGTGCTACACTTTTCAGGACATACATTTACTTGAGTATTGCAGGCAGAGATACCCTTTGCTTATTAGCCATGGCTTTTACTCCTATACTGCCTTTAGTAGGACTGCTCCCAGAGATAAATTTGCATTAGTGAAGCAAATGCATACTGGGGAAGTGTCAGAGAACTGTTAGACAGAATAATATTATTTGTATAATTCTGATTATTATGCACCCCAAATTTTGTAAGATTTGAAGTGATGTAGAAGGAACGTACTTTTAATATCTTACATAATTCATCCTGATCATTTAAATAGTTTCTTAAAACAGCATCCCCTGGATGCCAGCTTTTGAAGTGTTTAACAAGGTATACATAAAGAGGGTAATAATTATAATGGGGGTGTAATGAGCTTCACTATCAACGGGAGTCAAAGTACAGTAGATTTTTATCTCAGATAATTATTGTTATGTGCAGTAAATGCACCAGCAAAACTGAAGAAATAAAGCCTTTGGATTACCTCTAGTGAAGAGAATTCACAAAAGAGAACATTAATTTTTATTCTGACTTTGTTCTATGAATCTGACAGGTGTTAAGCTGCTAAATCA
Source organism: Anomalospiza imberbis (assembly GCF_031753505.1). NCBI lineage: Eukaryota > Metazoa > Chordata > Aves > Passeriformes > Viduidae > Anomalospiza > Anomalospiza imberbis. The sequence goes on along the minus strand of NC_089692.1, from coordinate 12,207,071 downwards.
GGAGATCTTGTGTAAGTGACATAAAACTATATTGTGCAGCAAACACAGCAGAACTTCAAATTCCACTGTGCCTTGGCTACAGGTGACAAGAAATCACTCATGTCTATGCAATTAAACAGCAAACCTTTCACACAAAAGGACAGCAACTTGCAATCTGATCAGCAGACATAGCTGCCTTAGCTGTGAGTGGCAGAGTTCTATCACAGAGACACCTGGGGAACAGCACACTCCACACTCCTCACAGCCACTCTAAAATGAATCACCTTTGAGGCAGCAGGAGGCTTTCATTTACAAGCTACATTCATTCACCCTACAGCCAAAACCACCACAAAGCCCTTAAATATCGCTGCTGCATTTTGTAGTAAGGGCTATCAGGCTGGTCAGGGCCTGGGCTGAGGTCACTGAGCTGGCACAGAACACTGGCACTGCCAGCTGGTTACTCTGATCACTCTGCTTAAAAGGATTACTGGTCTGTTGGGATAGACTGGACTACTGCCCAAAAGCTGTAAGGCCATTACCTGCAAGATCCAGTCATTTCAACCTTCCAAAGACAAAAATCTCTTCTTCTAAATTTTAAAAAGTTTGTGTTCTGTTTTTTTTTTTTCCTATGTATGACTAATTTTTCCTTTGTATCTCCAACTGTCTTAAGCATTTAAACAGGTAATTTCGTAGCTGATATCAAAATTGCTCTCTGAATTTATTATCCTTAAACTAATTGAAAATTATGACTGGCTCACTAAGGCAAAGAAGCGCAACTGGTAAGCACTGAAGATGGTAACACCTTTCTGCTCACTCAGCTGATAACAACTTGATTTTCAGCATTATGAGAGACTGAGTAAACAACTCACGTCAGGCAGTCAGAGAGCTCCAGCCTAATCTTGTAAAACCACTGTTGGTAAACCACAAACCTGTCAAGGTGCCTTCATGTGCTGCTTGGCATATTAATTATGCCATTAACATACCCTGGTTTTATAGACACCGCTGGTAGATACACCAATGAAATTATAAGCAACTAACAGAAGAAAGGAAGGCGTGAATAGAAATAAATTGAAAGCAAATTCACTTCCGTTCCAAACCCACTCCTCCAGAATCAGAGGTGCTCTTTGAAGGCAACTGTAACTTAAATGCAGGTTTAAATAATTTTCCATTTTCTACATAAAATAAAATCTTAAATGATTTTGCACTTTCTACAACCCACTATTTTCTGTGCTGCAGCATTATCTGAAAACAAAGCAGAACAACAACAAATAAAAGCACTAATTCTATGTTTGTGAATATTTCTTGGAAACCAAATAGCTGCCTTGTTTTATCACATTCATCCCTCTATTCAATTGCAAGAACTCTGACAAACAAATTTTGGGGAAACAACTGCTTTTGTAATTGACACTGACGTCTCCAGGCAGGCTGTGGGCTGCTGCCTGTCCTCGGCCCCTCAGAAGCGCCATCACAGCTGCTTGCTGTGGTTATGTAACACATATTTATACATGACTTTTTATGTAAAATACTTCACAGTTCCCAGTGTATGTTAAGTTAGGAGCCTATTTTGAAAGTTCTTCACCAAGTCCACCTACAAGGGCTCATACCCACCAATCCACACAACAGCTTTGCAACAAGCAATCCAGCCAGGCCTAGCCCTTTCTCAGATTGTAGCTGTGGCTGTTCAAGGATGCCAAAATCAGCTACAATCAGTGTCAGCCTCTGAAGAAACTCAAACTATCTATTTGTGGCAACAGCCATGGGAAAGAAGTACTTCAAAGGAAAACTTGACTTGGTACAGGAAAAAAGATCAGGAACTTCAAACTCCAAAATACTCCAGGCAGTGCAGACAGTGATTTTTTTGCAGGACAGAGCTCAACCCAAGCCATTTCTCTACTATGTTGGGCTTAGTATAATATTTGAAAAGTTGGAATAACTCAAAGGTTTATTGGCTTTCCGAGGGGAAGTTTCTAAAAGTAATTTTTAATTTTTCTAAATTTTTTTTCTTTTTTCTACCCCTACATGGACCTTCTGAGCAACCTCCCCACTGGGGTGCAGAAGAAAACCCTTCTTTTGTAATCTTGGGATATGTTTCGAAAAATATTTGAAAAAGCAGGTTAACACTCACCAGTACCATTGCTATATTTTAAGATAAATCTCAGAATAAAGGACTTGAGTAATACTAAATGAGGAACAGTTGAGGATTATTTGATACTATGCCTAATACAAGAATGCTGGAAGCTGATGAGGGTTATCTACTGCCATTTCAGTTTCATGTGGTGAGGCTAGGACAGACGTTACAGACGTGTTTTACAATAAAAAAATCTTATTTATAAATAGATAATCTAGGAAGCTTTCCCATCAAATACTAAAAGTAATCGTGACACAAGATGTGTGACTCAACTGTTTTGCTTTATGAGACAAACCTATTGGCCTTAGTTTTTAGTGATTTACTAGGTATTGAACATATTTGTCCCATTTCTTTTTCCCTATGGGCTGTGACCACATCCTTTTTTCATTATAAAAATCCTTTGAATGATTTATATTTCTTCATATTTGGGGAGTATAAATGAATTATTATTATTATTACTTTAGGGAAATTCCCCCAACAGGAGCAGGTTAGGTATAACTACACAAGTAAAAACTAATCACCAACAAAATACTTTGCCATTCACACAGAAGGAAGCCCAAATATTACAACATGCCTTTCTTTGTAACTCTGCTTAACATTTTCTGTTTCATGATTTTCTTTTAATCCACACAAACATATGAGTGCTGCTAATACACCTTGTTTCTACTTATTTGTCTTTATACAGCATATGTCTGCTTTCAACATAGCACTTCTACCTGCTTTTAGGCTTAAAACCCTACCTTCAAGATATGCAAATTTAAAGAGAAATATTACAAGAAGGAATCAGAGATGTGTCTCATCACTAGTTCTCATCTCGAAGAGACAGTTAATTCCATCATTGCTATTAATTGGACTGCCAGGCCAGAACAAAGGGTGACCTCTCCACAGTAACCCAACACTGTCACTTTACAGAATTTGCATTATTTTCTTCTCTTGTATCAGGAGGATAAACATCATGGCCAGAGAAATGACCAGGTTATGGCAGACAGCACAGGACAAAGCACTGATCCAGAAACCTTGAGGTGTGCTTCACCATTTCTGACATCTGCGTCACCCACGGTCCCAGCTCAGACCCTGCTTTGCCTCCTTGCCCAGTGCACAACACAAGCACACACAGGGATCCAGAAACCTCCCAGCAGCAGGAGCAAAGACACAGAGCGGAGTGAAGTTCTGCTCCTGCATCTGCCACCTGCCCTACAGGAGCTTTTGAGCCTCTGTGTGCCCTTGCTGGCTCACTGCCCCCTGTGCCAGTCCTGCCTGAGCTCTGTGCTGCCGTGCACCTCGCACTGGGGCACGGTTTGCTAGGGAGGCACCTCCCTGCTCAGGACCCATGAGCTGTGAAGCTCAGCTAGTCAGCATATCAGAAGAGAAGCTGTCCTCTGAAAATAGGCAATTTTATTTCATGAGGCAACAATCAGCTGCGCAGTGCTACTCAAGCAACTCTCCCCACTGAGATCAGTCCATTTCTTGCCCTGTGTCTCACCCCTTCCCTATAACCTTTTATGAGTGCAGTAACTGTCTATTTTGGTGCCTTTGATGAAAAAATTATTATTCATTGTATAAGATTTCCCATCATATATATAAAATCATATATTTCATACTCATCATATTAAAAATGGATGCATTTTCATCAACATAATTAATGTTTGTTTTATTATCACTCAAATAATTCCATACAGTTGTGGCTGGAGAACACCATAGCTCTGAAATAGCACTCTTCATCTGTAGATCAATGCAAATGCAGCTGGTAATTCAGCTTTTGAGAACAGGTCATCAGCATGACTAGCATATTAACATCTCAGCCAAGGAGCAACACTTAGAGGCATTCTTTTAGAGGTTAATGAAAGGGCTTAATATGTACTTCAGCAGTGATTATTTCCAAGAAATTCGTTAAAGGCAAATGGCTATCACTTGAATTTTAATTCAAATTCTAATTTTAATCTGAACAGTTATTGTAGGTGTTGCCTGACTGTTAAGAATATATTCTTGCCCTGATCCCATTGTACCCTGCTGAGATTTGTTCAAATTAATTGTGTATGGTGTTACTGATTAAATTCCCTGGTAAAAAACACAGTACTCATATATAATGACTAATTCTCTCAGCTTATTGATCCCAAGTTCAGAATCATTATGTCAGTGCAAATGCAGAATACAGAGAAGACAGATGCTATGCTTGGATCATAGAGAAGGCTCATACCAAGAGCAGCAGCTCACAGCAGCCATAACTATTTCACATTAAAGACATCTACTGTTATCTACTTTCAGCTTCTCACTCCCACCCCCCAAAACAAATTCTGACAAAGCAAATAAATGCACATACCCCAAAGAACCATTTGGAAGCATTCAGCATATTCCTATTTTTCACTGCAAAGACCCACACTGGAATCCTCCAGTGAATTGTCATTAGAAACAGATTGAAGAGCATCACTTGCAATGACCTACGGGCTAAGGGGAAAACAGATTCATGCAGAAGCTACCTGCTGCTGTGTAAGGACTACAATTATTTCTCATATTCCTTCAGCTAGGCTTTGTCTCTTGTAGGGCAATCTTCACCTTTCAGTCTGAAATTTTTGAGGTCTTCTTAGAAATGCATTCCCAGAAAGATCAGACCCTTGAGGTAGAATTGCATCATCCCTTGATTCATAATGCCCCCGGTAACTGAGCCCTCATTCACCAGCTTCTCAGCAAAGGCAACCAGCTGACAGTTCAGCTACCAAAAGAGCAGACACCATTGTGCAAATGCAGAGATCCAGAATGACTCTTTCAAAATTAATTCTATCTAATTGCACGTGGGAATACAGCAAATAGAAGAATGAATTAAAAGAAATTAATTCTTTCAAATTCTTTCTCTATCTTACTGAGGGAAAACAAAAATGTTAGGGTCAACTTATCCCAGCCTCGTTATCTCCTAGGGACTGGGCTCTGTCTGCTCAAAGGTGCTTCTCAGTCACTCAGAGTGAGTTTTCCATTTTAAACAGAGAAGGTTTGTTCAGTCTGAGTGTGCTGAAACCCTTCAGCTCATATTTCGTATCACACCCTGAGATACTGAAGATAAAATTTAAAACACCATTAGCACTCAGCACAATCTACTAAATTATGTCAAAGGGATTCTTGAAACTGCTCCTTGTCTCCTGCAGACAGAAGAGGGGAACTTAGCAAGAGATAACCCTTTGCGTGCAAATAGCAAAGCAACGGAAACTGAGAAGCAACAAAAAAGAAGCAAGCAATATTATATTCATAAAAATAATGCAAGGAGCTCCCAACAAAGCAGTAATGCTGCTTATTTAACCAGCAGGATATTGCTGCCTTTCACAGGAACAATGCTGTTACAATATCACTCAGAAATTCTGTGTTAAATGCTCTTCAGCATTTTTTTAAATGTTCAGGAGTGTGCATTGTTTATCAGATTTTTTTTGTTTTATGTGCTTGCACTGGAAATACTAACAAGAATTTTTTCTCCAACAGGGCAGTTTTTAAACCAGATGTAGATAGTAACAGGCAAAAAAACCCTACCAGTATTGAAGTTACACAGTGCATGAGAGATGAAACAGAATCTGAATCTATTTCTTTGCATGGGTTTGGAAAGAACCTGCCTTGACAGAAACATTTTGCATTAAGAAGAAAAAATCAGAATTCCACAAACACTGGAGAAATACACAGGGATATTTTTCAAACTTTTTAAATTTACTTTTGTTATGTATTCTGCTTTTTTTTTTTTAATTTCTACCTCCTAACATTCTGGAATGTATTATCCAGTTTTCTGTACTTCCTATATTGTGCACTGGCTTTATGGAAACATGAGGTAACCCTAATTATTTTAATTAAAATTTCTGTTTCCATCTACGAAGTTATTAAATAATGTTCCTTCCTGCTGTTCTAATTGTATATTAGTATGTTAATAGGGATTTTTTTACGTTTTTAGGTAATTTGTTAATATTGTAAATTGAATCAGTATTAGTACTATATAAATTAATCATGACAATTAGAAACAAATCTTTCAATCTCTGCTAGGCAAAATCAAATCAGTAAAGTTTTACCTAAACTAAATCTAAATAAGAGCTAGAGGAGTTGGTCAGAGGCAGGAGCTGGGACGCCTGTCAAAAACCAGTCAGGAGCACTGGAAAACTCATCCTCAAGAAGGAACTTACTCTGTACCATGCTGACCACACTCCTGACTTTGCTCACCCAAGACTTCTTCTCTAAGAACTGATGAGCATGTAGGTCTGCACCAACATTCCTGGGTGTATTTGCATATATTAATATTGATAAGCAGAACTGTTAAGCTATTTTATCATCACTCATGTAAAAGCTGTAGGAAAGAACTGGTGGATTCACTGTGGTGTATTTTAACACTCCCAGTTCACACTTCTTCATAGTATTAAATTATTTTTATTTTATGATACAAAACCTTCCTAAAAGCAACAAAATTAATTTAATCACAGATAATATGCAAAGAATAAAAAATACCAAATCCTGAATATCTCTCTCTTCTGTGTACAGAGAAGGAGAAGGGGCCAGGGAAGAGGAATTTCCCTTGTGTAATTCTCTTCTGGAGATTAATTCAATATAGTACATGCCCCTGTGGATTAAGAAACTCCAGATATATTAAGTATACATACACCTGTTCACTGTCTCACAGACATGGAAAAAAGGATATCTCTTCCAAGAGACACTAAGACAGAAAAAAGAATTTCACTCAAGAAAGAACTAAACAACTGCCTGTCCCCCTCACAGCAGGAAAACCTCCTCCTATTAAAATAAATGCTACTGTAGTGGCAGCTGATCTGCATAATGTTATGGTAACATGCAGTTCCTTTCTCTGAACAAAAGATGCTGTTTTTCAAAATTAACTTTAAATCAAACCACTAAAAATTGCTTACAACGAATAGCTGCATTACTAGACTATCTATTAATAATTGTTAGTTTATATTTCTCTCAAAGATGAAGGTAAAGATAATTTATCCCATAAAATGAAATGTTCCTTCTATCTCAGAATCATAGTTTGTTGTGCTTTGGACAAACAGTCTTCAATAGCTTTGGTGTCCCTTCCAAATTGGTAGGAGATTTATACACAACCTGTGTGCCAAGTAGTGCTCATTTTTGCTTTTAGAAATGCACTTGGCAATAAGTAAACTGGAAAAATTTGCAACTCTTCTGAATCCTGTTCTCTGTTAATTGTAAGTGCTCTTTCTTTTCTCCCAACTTGTAAGCAATTCATTTCACTTCAGCTTTTCTTCTTGGCCTTGATAAAACCTGACACAGTAGTTTTCTTTCTTCTTAATTAAAAATATTTTTTACTTTGCTGTAAGGGTTTGGGAATGACTTTATTGTATTTGGCAAGGGAGGATACTTGAAAGAAAACTACTCTCTGGGCCTTTCTGCACCAGGTCTGTTTCTCCCTGCCTGAAATTGTGAGGCTTTGTATTTGATAACCCAGATGGTCCCTTCTAGTCTTGCATTCCTTAAAAAGGACACTGAGTACTGTAAACTGATGCCACATGGCACACAAAAATCACAAAATTCTTTAAAATGTCATGCAGCTACCAAGCAAGTTTTAGCCCCATTAACGCCGTTTCACAAAAGGAAAATTATCATTTTCAAATGCAGTTTGTGTTAACAAGCTCTGAAATCAGAAGATTAAGCTAGTTTTATCATTAAGCAAAGGTATAAATGCAGCACCTCTCCCCCAGATCTGCAGCAGCAGAAGTAGGATTATTGAAAATAAATTAAATACATAAAAACCTGGCATTTTATTGGACATGACGATCCTAAAAATAATCACCAAGAGGTATTTTTGTGTGGAGTTGGGTATTTGATGAGCACATGAAGAGCACTTCCCATCACTGTTTTATGATCTACATCTTGTTTTCAAAAGCTTTACACCTTTTTGCAGTAACAACTCTCTTACTGCCCCATCAGGGTGGCAGCCAGGGACTGGCCTCACAAGGACCCCCCCATGGTTCCAGTGTAAGGGAACAACACAGCTGATTTTGTACTAGTAAACCCAGTTTGTACCCCAGGAGCAGCAATTGTTCCTGTGCATATTCCATGGAAAAACCTTCATGTGGTGATGTGCAGCTCAAGACTGATAAGAACTTTCAACCCGATAGGCAACCCTGACTACACAAACCACCACTAAGATGTGATGCCAGGAAAACAAATGACTTCAGCAAAGATCCAAGGCAGCATGGTTTAGAAGGCAGGAATAAGCTTGGAAGGAAACATGAAGGAAAGCACCAGCAGCAAATCGAGTTTGGAATAAATATGGAGATGAATTCTGGAGGATTGAATACACATTTGTGTAACAGTCAACAAGGATCTGAAGCACTGCTTTTTGTCAGGCACCCTTTCAGGGTGCACTGCTCACAACTCATCCTTTTCAGGGATCCACATCAGGTATCCAAACATTCACTATGGCCTTCTCTTTACTAAGAATTCATTTGAGAGAGCAGAACTAAGTTTGTAAGCAGGTTGCTATTAAGAATTAATTAAGATTGTTCTGAAATTGTGAAATCCGTAGGAGGTGTTATCAAAGGTTTTCCAAATGATAAGCCTTTCTAAATCACCCTTGCTTTCACACAAGGGATTTTTCAAAGGCACAAAGAACAGTTTGGTGCTCAAATGCCTGTAAAAATGTCTTTGATAGAAAGCCACCAGGAAAGTGAGTTAGTGTTACACCTCTGACTTTTCCAACACTACAAGTCAGTCCTTTGTTTCTCCACTACAGAAAGAGCAACAAGTTTCTTGTAATTAAGAATTCCCCCCACACAAAGCATTGAAGGTGGGATTTTCTCATCTCCTTAGAAGACAGTAGCTTAAATAAGTCTCCATCTTTTCTTTGCAGGGTTCACAGAGCTTCCATCATTGTCTTTTCAAACAATCTCTAAGTATCTCTTATTTAAATCCTCTTGTATCAGCCCACAACAGTAATTTATTTAATAATTTGTTCACTTTCCCTACTTCCCCCACTGATCTATCAACATGGTCAGTTAGCTTTTTGTCCTTTATAGGATCGAGGAAATTTTAACCCAAACCTCTCCAGTATACAGCACTGCCCAGAGAATATTAGTCTAAACAATTCCAAAATGCAGCAGAAGACAGTAAAATCACTCAGAGAAATAGGCAACAAGGAAGCAAAATACTCCATTTTGGATAGAGGAGAGAGTTTACTAAAGCAGTGGCACTTAGAGAGATGGGAGCTCCCTGCTTCCCATCCCCAAACTATAGAAAACTGAACAAAGGTATAACAACAGGGTTCTCCAAAATACACGTGCCACAGCTTTTCTCTAATATTTTTTCTTTGTTCATATTTGGGCTGATTCTTTTTTAAGGCTGCTAGCAGGCTTTTGCTGTCATTTACCCAACTACTCTTACCCTATTAGGCTGGGATAGGATAAAGATCAGAGAACCAGCAAGCTCACAGTTCTCCTTAAAAGGATTGCAAAGTAATGACTCCAACTGGAAAGGGTCTTTGTTAATGCATATATAAACTAAATAACACTTGAATTGTTAGGGTGTGTGTTACTGAAGTCCAAGCTTTGCTCCGTCAGACACACAGATAAGCACCAGCTGCAAAGTTTGGAACTGTCACACTGCAACTCTAGGTTTGAACTAGGATCTCACACCATGTACTAATAGCTTTTCACATTTTGGAAATTTCAAAAATTCACTGGCTTTTCCTATCATATTTGTTCTCCTTTTCAATATTTTATATTATGGTGATGCTATAAGTAGAATTAGACACATGGTTATATATTAAAAAATGTGCTATTACACACACATTTAAAATACACACTGTTAAAATACAAAGAAATAAACAAACTGTGACTCGCATAGTACAAGCCTCCTATCCATATACAAGTTTAAAAATGGAGTAAGTGCAGGGCATACAGTACAGGAAGTTCTCCAGAAAGTAAAAAAAATATACTTTTAGTTTCTGTCTGCAAGGACAGCACCCAGTGTCCTATTGAGATCCTTGTATTATTCATCCAATTTTACAAACAAATACTGCAGAAAGAGGAAATTTCTCTTTGTGTATATTCCTGATTCTCGAGTTCAGTAAAAATCATTAAAGGTGTATTGATTCATTCACTTCTACTTACAGATAGAATCAAACTGCTAAAAATTTCACTTGATGACAACCAAGTATGAAAGACTTCGGGAAAAGCTCAGCACTGTCCAAGATCAATTGATCAAATGCTTTTAGAATCCAGCAGCAAAAACCAGGAATCTTGACAAGAGCACTGCAGAGTGCTAATGGAATACATGTTGCTATCACAGTACAGACAAAAGAGGTCAAATGCTATTATTATTTGTTATTACTGAACCCTGCATGCCTGGCTGCCCATCTGTGCAAACACTTGCATGGCAGAAGCTTCAAGGAAAATAAAACAAGAATATGAGAAAAAAAACTGTAACATAAAGGAGAAAAACCCCACAGCAGAAACTCTCCTTGGTAGTTCACACCATAACAGACACTGATACAAAACCTTCTGAGAAGAGTTTTCAGATCAGATGTTGTTGCTTTTTTTTTCTTTTATTTATTTTTTTTTTTTTTTTTTACTTTGCAAAGGTCACTTCCACTTTCTGTGCATTCATGACGAAGGGTTTTAGAAAATCTCTAAACAAAGCAGAGAATGTCTAACAACATCTTTTATGTATTTGTTATTCTTTTTATGGCAGAGACACTGTATGTGATTGTACTTGAACTGCTCCTCTCCTTACATGATCACTTTGTGTTCTGCATTCTTTAAATTCATCACCTCTCCCATTTAAATTTAACATTGCTTTTACTGTCACAATTTTTTCATTTTTTATTTTCTTCTCCCTTTCTACAGTACAATAATTCATATTTAATTTAGCTATTGATGTGTATTTTGATAGATCGCTATATAAAGCTCCAGTTTAATAAATGTACATTATGAACAATTCTATCACTATCAAACACACTGAAATACGTGCATTCTAGGACCAAACCTACCCAGTGTGCCAATGGGTTATGTTGAGACTGTTGTATATCACCTTTTTTCAGGATGAGCTGTATTACCATTATTTTAATTTTTTAATACAGTCACTACGCTCTTCACACCTAAACATGTTCAACAGCATTAAAGAGTGACAATTATATAAAATTTCCAAGTATTCTGACAAACAACATTAACAAAATGAAATGTTAAGCACTGGCATTAAGATAATTCCTCTCAAAAGGAAACAATAAATAATTTGAAGAATTTGTTGTTTCATTATGTACAGCTACCTCCTTACCAGTATACCAACATCAACATAAGATATTCAGTTTGGGGATTTTTAATTTTGTCAAGATCTGCTAGGAGGGATGACCCAACCAGCTTTCCTAATATCAAAAGCAAGGAAGCAAGCAGCACTGAGCCCTGTCAGGCAGCATCATAGCATAACTCAGAATCACTTTCCCATGATATCAGAATTACAAGTATATTATAGAGGTCTTAATTAATATTTTTTTCCTCAGATATACAGTTCAACTCTAGCTTTTTTGCTTGGGCAGTAATTAAGCAAGGCCAAGTTTATTCTCAGGTTTTAGAATTGCATGGGGGGGACTCAACAGACTTCACTATCATTTTGGGAAATCCTAATCACACAATTCTGCTGCACTGACTAAATATTCAAAGAGATTCCTGGGAGAGACCCCCACTGCCAGTGTCATACAGCTGGTAATATTTTTACTATAATCCCTGCTGCCAGCCCTGGATTAGGATCAGCTCTGCCCAGCTCCTTTTTAGCCCACTCTTTGACTGCGATTTTCCCTTTCGCTCTGCAAATCAAGGCTTATTTGGGAACACAGTCTCCGTTTTAAGTCCCTCTTTCAGGACTGAAGCCTGCAGAAAGCTGCTCAGCAGATGAAGATTAGCACACGAGCACACATCAGAACCAAGCTGCAAACCCCAGGCTTCTGCTCTTTGTGTGACAAACTAATCCACTAGAGGAGAAGTCAAGTGCCAATCTTGTGAAAACATTCCTAAAAAATGGGAGTGGATAAGGGGTAACACCTGCTAAAGAGGAGGCATCGGTTTATGAACTAGGTGCTGTAATCTGCTCTGTATTTTCCCAGTGCAGCGGGGTTAATATCCATGCGGCACACTTTCAGTCAGGTGGGTAACTTCCTCATTCAGACAGGCTGATGGTTTAATCCAGAGGCATGGCCTCACTCATGCATCAGCATACCAAGCTCATTTCCTGTGCAGTGCAAGGTAGGTAGATGCCGTACTTAGAATTAGCACTTAAATAATTTTTCCAGGTGCTCTGCCTGACAATGCATGATTAAAGCATCCTCTGTGACCTGATTTTCTGTGATTCACAATCAAAACTCTTTGCTTTAACCACTAGTTAGGGCTAAAAATTTCAGTTTAATTTCAAGACTCATGTAGCTGCCATGTCCCATTGTTTCCTAGCTCTTCCCATTAGCATAGCTGCAAAAGTGGCATTACTCTCTACAGAAAGTAAATTTGTACAAATTGTTTTACAAACGTGTTACATTTGAGGCCTACTTAGTTCATTAGCTAATATGAGCAAATGAAAGTTTTTTTGAAAAACAGTTTTCCTCCAAGCTGGGTCACAAACATAATAACAGTTATTTTTAATATGGTATTAGCAGGCATTCAAGAATAATGTCAAGTGGTCGTTCTGTGTGGCAACAGGAGTTTCACTCCAGTTCCAACTGGAGAATTAGGCATTGTGCAATTCAGTTGCTAAAAGACCAAGAGAAATCCAAAACTGAAGATGTAAGATTAGGCATAAAGGCTTTTTTGCTTACAAGAAAAATTCTGCTAGGTTGATACATGATTATGGATATTTTCAAGGGAAAAGTTCATCACTTTTATACATTGATCAGTACACAACCCCTACAGGCTACAACCTGAAAAATATAATCTGTTCAAGGGAAATGTTTAAAAACATGAAAAGAGTGAGTTTTAGTAACTTATAACTCCAGACCCTTCTCCTCAGCTTAATTAACTCATAAGGTTTTACAGAAAAGGATTGAGGCTATGAAAATGTTTGTTAAGTCAGAATTACAACTCCCATGGCTTTCACAGTCAAATTTTGTAGATAAATAAGGAGCTAGCCTCAATTGCTCGAGGAATTCCTTCTTCATAAGAAGTCACAGGGAAGCAGTTTACTGTGCAAATGAGGCAATCCAAGACAGACTGTATCAGACATATATCCAAGACAGGCTGTTATGTGCATCACACACAAAATATACATTTCTCATACAAAATCAGTGTCCCTCACCTGCGTATTTTCCCTGTATCTGTGCTATGTTTTGATGTAACAGCTGTTATACAGCAGCTCCTAATTAGATTTTCTGCTCTCATCCACCTTTCTATACTTCAGCTTCATGAACATGATGCTTGCAGATGTCCAGAACAGCTTCATTGAGCCTGGTTCAATAGAAAGGTTTCAATATGTGATGCTTCAGCTGCCACTTCAAAAAAACCATCCCAGAAGGAACCACTGGTTGACAGGACTCAGATGCATTAGTATCTCAGTTACTTTTTAATTTTAATTTCTAAGTCCTCAGTATACATAGCTGCACCAGTAGATCTAAACCACAAACCACGTATTTTGGCTTGGTAAGTTTCCATCCAGTAGCAGACCAGCTTTTAAAATGTCATTGCAACATATATTAATCCCTTTTATACTTCCACATAACTAAGAGTAATAGATTTAGTTACCTTTCTGGCTGAGTTCTTGTTTCAGCTGCTTTTTGAATGTTAATTATTAACACTGACAAAGTGCACTTGCAGCTGTGCTGAACATTTCTTGTGTAGCTGTGGCCTGGAAGGAAGGAAACCTCATTGGGACATTATATAAGTGCAGTTACCATGAATATCACTTTGTTGCTTTGTGACCTCAGCAAAATCAGTATGCAAAAACATTGCAATTTAAATATTTTTAATTAGCTGCTATCAAGTTAAAGACTGTTATCTTTAATATGACCCACAAAAAATCTAAACAGACTTTAAATTTAGGAGCTGAGGAGCTTTCTGCTGCTTTCGGTCTCAGTCTTCAAGACTGGCATTTCTAGTGCAAAAAGTAACCTCTCAGAGACTTGAAAAAGTGTCAGTAAAATATGCCACAGAATTTCTACTTACATAACCAATCCACAGTCTTCAAAAAAAGTTCAAGTAAACCAACCTGGCCAGCTCACCGTGTTATAAACAGCTGTGCCTCTGTTTTGCCTGTATTTGTGAGTGGAGGATGGAGAAACAAATAAAGCAGCAGGAAAAAAAAAAAAAAAGAAAACAAATTGAAGTGTTTAACTCAGAAAGGTTTTGCTTTGAGAAGTGTAGTGTGAAGGTATTAGAAAGGGCTTTTCAAAGCAATTGCTAAATCAAAACATTCAAATGGGACAATATTGTAGAATTGTAACATACAATTCTAATTGAAGTCCTATTGATTTAAGACCATTTAAATATTGACTAAGAATTATACTCCCTAATCCCTTGTGATCCCATCAACCTACAAAGCACAGAGTGGGAGAGAGAATATGGATCAGAGCCCTTGAATCTAAGGAAGGAGTACTTATGCAGTGAGGAACAAGCTGTAATTCTTCATAGAATCATGCAGCCTTAGGTACACATCAAGAACATTAAGAAAAAGGAGGTTTGTCTTTGGTATTTAACAAATACCTAAAGATCAGCTGTAAGCAAATATGGAAAAATCACATATTAGCAGAGAAATACAAAGTAAATTTTGTCTTGCATCAGTCTCATGTGTGAGTTTTGTTAGTGGTTCTTTTGTGAAGCATTTTGCTTATCCCCATATTGCCCCCACAAACCGACTGTGCATGTGTGAGGTGAGAGTAGAGTAGCACTCCAACTGCTTTACAGAAACAATTAAATTCTAGATAGAATTCAACCCAGAAGCCATCAAATCTTACCCATTTTATTATTCATTTTTCACGAAACTTACTATATACACTATATGTTTTGAAACACCAAATTCTCTCATTCCACAAAAATAGGAAACTGCAATGTGCACACAGAGAGTGAAGGGAACAACATAAAGACCAGATGAGTGCATACCATTAAAAATACAAATGGTAAAATACAGTGCACATGAAAGCTCCAAGTAGTGCACAGTCACATGCACAGGTACCTCCTACCTAGCACACAGATCTTAATTTCACAGCATCCATCTCTGTGTTGCTGCACCCCAGGGAACAGTGTTGGCATGGTAACTGCAGGCTCTATGTCTTTCTTTTTTTTCCTGTTAGCAGTCATATGAGTTTTTTGTTAGCTTCAGGATCAGGTAAATTTAGACTGATTGCACTAGTGATTTGGGAAAAAAAAAAGTACTGGGGGTTTGTCTGAAAATACAACAATCCTACATGGGGAAAGAGCAGAAGCATGACTTGGATTGAAAACAAACAACAACAAAAACAACTACAACAAACAGACAAACAAACAAACAAACCAACCCAAAAGCCTCATAAAGAAAAGTTATACATGTCTATACTCCTCAAAACAATGTCACAAAAAAATATACATCAACAACTTTTTCAGTCTGATTAGAGTCATGTTAAGGACAGAACAGGCTAAATTTAATTTTCACTCTGATATCTTCATTATCATTTTCAGTGGAAAAGCAGAATGGTCAGAACTGGAAAAAGTCTTTAAAAAGTCATCATAGTAACAGTCATGATCTTAGTAGATCAAATTTTATATGCAGGAAAATGGCAGTTTAAATTTTAAAACAAAGAAAAGAGTGCCTCATACTTCAATTTTTTTTGTCTCAGAAGAATAACTTGCACAGTAACAAAACACTAGCTATTAGAAGACTATCAGAAAAAAAAGTCAAAATCACAATGCATGCAGATTAACCTTGTCTGTAAGTGTCTCCAGGAATGCCTCAATGATCAAGTGAATGATTTCCTATTAGTGCAGCCCTTTTCTATATTCCATTGCACAATATAGACTGAGAGGATCCTGTCAAAGGCACGTGGTGCATAACAAACAACTTATGAATTCATTAGACACTGCTGTAGTGGACATGCTAAGGGGATGCCCAGGGGCTGTGATATATCCCATGACAAATACTGAGTGAATTAATTCTCTTGTCAATCTAAAGGTTTATGTAACTTTCTCCTTTATATATGCAGGAGTTTACTCAGTGCTTAGGAAATGTTTCTTTTTGAACAGAACGACACTCCAGGCACTGCAGGCACCTATAGTACACGATGCCTCTCTACACATGTAGGAGTGGTGTGATCTTTTCTTGCAGAAACAAACAGGGAATGTGATTCTGATACCTTCTGGAAGTTTCTGTGATTGTGAATTAGTTGTGCTGTCACATTGGTGTCTCAGCTATGCTTTGTTCTTTCAAAGTGTATCTCATTTGCCAGACGATGATGTAAGAAATAGAGCAATAACAGATTATCTCTCTTTTTTAAAAGTCAAATCTATTTCCAAAGTACTCTATCCATTTCTTTCAAACTGCAGTCTAGGCAACCATTAATCAAATCTCAACTTCATTCTTTTCCAGTTCCTTAGAGCTTTTAGAAAAAAAAAATTAAAAAGCAATATAATTAACAGAAGTGTCTTGGCTGCTTGTAAGATCCCTCCCACGTCTCAGTTCTTCCACTTCACCTCCCCTAACATTAGATCTCTAAAACCACTGCCCTTTCTTGCTTCCCACCAACAAAGCTGACCTTTCACAAAAGCATTCAAAATGTTTTGACCATCATCAGTAGGACTACTGGATGTGGAAATCCTTCTGTATTCATGTTCACATAACCTAACAATTGCTACCTGACAAAAGAAGCCAGAAAGCCTTGTCACTCACAGAGCTGTGTGCCTGATGTTTGCAGAAATGGCATTTCTAATAGCTGCAGGTGTGAGAGGGGGTGATCTGGGCCTTTCATGTTACACTGTTACTTTACCATTCCATTAGTAGAATCCAAAGTGCAACCAACTGCAAGTCAATCCCACAGCCGAGCTTTACAGAGCCTCTCTATTAGAAAGGTAAATACTTTGAATCAGGCATCTCTGTCCCCCTCAAAGAAAATCCCTTTATTAAAACAAGCTAGAAGAGAGAGGAATTATCTATGTTTCAAAGAAATGTTTACAAGATGAAGAACTGAAGCAGCTTGGTGCATTTACATTTTTACTATCAGGGGAAAAAAATGCAAACCTGCTCTGATTAGTACCTACAATCCTTACTTTTCTGGAGAGCCCAGTTTTCACTAGTAAAGGGTATTGGCAGCAAAATGATTAAGCAGGTATGGCCAAAAACCAATCAGGAACTCAAATAAGTATTTAAGAGCTTTTCCTCGATTGAACAATAGAGCATCTCACCTCCACTTGAGCTCAGTTCAGCTTCATAAGCTTCCCTCTGCAGGGCTCTGTTATTTCTTGTAGTGTGAGAATCCAGGCTAGACAGCCTGGGCTAACCAGCATTTCTGGCTGACTGACACAGAGTTCTGTACAGCAGCTTTGGAATGAATTTGCTATCTAAACATTACATTTCTTATATGGACAGTGACAGTTTAAAAAAATTAGATTTTTTTTTCCCATAAAGTTTAAATGTTACCACTCATTTCCATAATGTTCCCCTTGGCCAGAAACACCTTTAAAATTTTATTTTATTAAATTTTATTTAAATTAAATTAATAGGATGACATACTTCCTTTTGTAATTTAGCATTTTTAAGGATTCTCCCACCCCTCTGTGTGTGAGAGAGAGGACACCTTTAGTGCCCAAAACAGAAGTGCAACAATAATTTTGAAACACCTAATAGTGAAAGAGCTGATCATTTGCAACAATAATAACTTTACTCATTTTTAAGATAAAACAACCATGAACAATTTAAAAACTGAATGCTAAAACATCTAATATTTAAACAGCACCAAAATGACATAAAACCAGATATATAGAATATACTGAATAGAAGACCTAGTTATGTCTGGAAGTTCTTATCCAATTTACTGTTAGATCAGATTGTCACCCTGAGATGTAACTGCAAATGAGTGCACATAATTATATAATGCTACAAGCTGTTTGTTCTGGGTCTCATATGTAAAGATTTCTTTTCAAATACATTCCAGTCATCACTGCTCAAATTATTATGACCAAAGTCATTCAATAGAACCCTTTACAACATGTTATTTCGTAGCATGGCCTAATCATATGCTATATCAAAATAAGATTTGGTAAAGGCATTACAGGAAATAAAGGAAATAGGATTACACTAATTCAGACACCAAATAAAGAATGGAATGACTGTCTTAATTCAGGCAATTTGAATTATTAATGAACTGTTTGCATCTGTAAAGATTCTGTTGAGACTTATTCTATTTCCTCAACCATCTGGATCAGGAAATTGGAATCTCAGCTTCTGAAAGGTCAGGTGCAAGATGCTGGAAAGGGCACCTCTTTTCCAGAATTTACTTCACTGACTCAAACAGAATTCCCAGGAAGTCCATCCCCGAAAATGGACAACAAAGTGCCACAGTAAATACAGTGGGATCCTGAGATAGCAAGGCAAACACATGGTTCCAAAATTATTCTCAAACACTTCTAGAAGGTGTTTCTACCATTGAAATACCACAGCAGGAGAGCAACAGGTGCAATGGCAGTTTTGTATCTGAGTTTCTGTGTCTGTCATCATTCATTACTTAACAGTCACAGCAAGAAGAGAAGCCCTATTTTCTCCTGCACCTGGTGTTCTTTCTTTTCTGCTCCAAAGAAGAATATTTGTTGTGAGAGTTGATAGCCCATACCAGTTTAATCAGTCCATCAACCACTTGGAGAACAGGGAGAGTGATTTTCACTCAGGAACAAATGCTGACTTTATTTGTTCATTCTTCACACTGGAGAATTCTAACACGTCATAGAATCTTAGATGTGAAATCACTCAGAATATGTAGAGTGATTTACATATTAGTAAACCTCTAAGCTTACAGAAATAATCTGATTTGTTCTCTGTACCCAGCAAATTCTGCCTAAAGAACAGCAGTATATGTCAATGTCTAAAACTGACCAAGACTTCCCATGAGACATTTGTTATTACTGCCAATATGACTAAAATAAATCACCAGTCCTTTGCATTAGATATTTTATTGCTTTAATCTTGTTTAATTGCATATTTTATTAAGTCTGTTATTTATTATTTTTGATCTCTCTGCATGCCATTCTTTTGGAAATTCAACAGTCTTTTTACATACAGTTATTTAGACTTCAAAAATTCCCTCCTCCCTTCTATTATTGCTCTTCCCTTTTAAACTGAAACCAATATCCAAGCCTTAATGTATTTTAAAACTGCAATGAGAGAATTCCCTACTAGGAAACCAAAAAAAAAAAAAAAAACCATAGGTTTAAGTAAAGAAAAAGAAGTGACCTTTCAGGGGTGGCTGTTAATATTTGGGCTCCTGAGCAGCATCTTCATAACAGTGTATCAGATGCTATTAGAAAAAACACAGGTAACTGCCATGCACACTATACAGTGTGCTGTAAATAAGAACAAGCAACAATGTTTGAAAAATATCTAGTACCAAGCCTCAGAATTTTCCTTACAAAAGTTAATAAATATCCCCTGCATACTTGTCTCATCAGTTGGTCAAACATCACATGCCTTGTAATTGTGCAGCCTTCAGAAGGGATGCATATAAGCAGAAAATTCTGTCATTGATTTAGGCATACCAGTTGGTAAATATATATCAAATGTTCCACAAGCCAGTTCTACTACTGTCTGCACTAAAAAAAAATAGTAATAATCACATTTTATCATGCTCTACAGTCAGGTGACAAATGGTACATGAATAATTTCCCCACCCATATTGTAAAACACTGTTATAGCTACAAGATCCTGCACATTCAAGCCCTAAACCTACACAAACAGAAATCTTGCAAATAAGACAATCAGAAGACAAAGGGGCAGATGTTATTAGCAGTCTAGCATCACTGGGGTTTACAGTAACCACTTCCTTAATAGAGATCCCTCACATCTCATCCAAGCTCACTGCATCTTTTAAGCATCTATTAAATGACAAAGCAATTTTCATTATGCTCTTGGCAAATCTTGCCCAACAAATCAAGTACAGTATTCCCTGTAGTAATCAAAAGCTATGTTTCCAAGCCTGGCTTCACCAGCACATTTGTCACACATAATAGACACCAGAGATTTTCCTGAGAAGTGCTAGTCACCAAAGCCAAATAAATTGCATTACATTTGTTTTGTACTTCCAACTGCATCACTCAGCCCTGCCGCTAATTTCTGCCACAACGGAGAAGTTCCACACTTCAGCATTTCCCAGTTACAATAGACTTAAAACTAGCATACAAAATAACGATAATAAAAAATCTCATCCAAAAAAATAATTTTTACCACCAGTATGCTTGCCTTGCTATCATTCACATGAGACATATTTACTATTCTCTCATAAATTTCAGCAATGCCTGTTGAAGAGGAAACTTCAAGGGAAACACAGCAGATTTCTGCTGAAAAAGAACTGTGTAACAATGGCATTTTCAGAGTTGTACATATTTACCTTTGCTAAGCAAAGCATGAGGAAAGTATGTGCCAAAACATGGCCATTAGAGCTGGTTTGGTAATCAGGTAATGAAAGGTTTAACTTTATATCAGTGCCTCATTCCTGACATTTAGCTCTATGGTTTTGTTCTACCACAAAACCCATTTGCACATCATGCACTGCAGTAATCAAGGCTTTACAATCAACATTTCTGAAGCAAAATATGCTCCAATCATTTTGGAAATTTCTTGCAAAAAAGTGGCAAAAGCAACATGAAATGTATAACCGAGTTCCAAGTTCAACCATTACTACAAACACCTGTCAGAAACCCTTTACACAGTTCCAGACAATCCTGTAGAGAAGATTGGATATTCTTATACAGTCACCATTTCAACTGAGTAAATGAACATATGGCACAAAAGCAATAAGACAAAACAATGACTGCTTTTCATTGTGCTTCTGAACTCCTTCGTTCTGAATCAGCCAGACAGAAAGACATATTCTCCATATCAGTTTTCAGAGGCACTTACTGATTCAACATTTTGTATAACACAGAAAAAAGTTAACGGCAGATGTGCAGATGTGTTTTAAATCCACAGATATCTGAACACGCTGACTCCCCAAAGGCTTAAAATCTTCATTTTTTACAATATTTGTATCTCACAAATAAACAAATTCTATTCAATATGCATATATGCATATTCCTAAACAATGTTTAATGTCAGAAGTTTCAGGATTCTTTTTTTTAAAAAAAAACTCCATCCATGTCTCTTTCCCCCATTCAGCAGCCAAATGTGGATATTTCCAGCACTGTGCTCAGCACCCTCCTCTCTCAGCAGCAGACTGCAGCACATCCCCTCATCCTAGTGACAGAGAATCACTGCAGTTTTGCAGAGACCCTGACTGCAGCCACATCCTGCTGTCCTCGTGGAGAGAGCCCCTGTAACTCCACCAGTGCTGGCCACATCAGAAGGCAGCATCCTCCTAGACCTGTCTGTCAGGAGCACACATTCCTCACTTCCCTGGACTGAAGATCTGGGTCCTAAAAAAGTTTGCTCTGTTATTCTGTTAACATCAACAGGAATCACACAGGTGAATATTCACACCAGGTCCTGGTGTGCAATACCAGCACAACAAAGGTGAGAATAGTTCTGTACTCAGCTATTAATGGGAGAAAGATTAAATATAAATGATTATGAACACACAATAGTAATGTGACTATATAAGACTTGAAGGAAGGAAAAGCTTCTGCAATGCTACTAACACACATTTCATCCTATAAATAACCATCTCTGCTTCCACAAGTCAATTTTTATGCACCAATCTTTCTAGACTCAAGAGCTATAAACAGCTTTCTTGAAAAGAAAAAACATCCTCCCAGCAACATACTTTTATCGAGATTACACAGCCACTTGGTGTAAACATTCCAGAATGCATTCCATTACCAAATTCTTGAGAAGATTTGTAAAATAAAACAAAACAAAGTGACTCTCCCAACCCCAATAGTTTAGTGTTTCCTCACAAAACCATGAGTAATGGTTCCTGAACATAATTTCTGCCTGAAGACTACTGCAGCATGACAAACTAATGCTCCACAAAAATATTTCTAATGCAAACCTTTCAAATATTAGAAGAAGAACAAAAAGAACTGTGTATCATTTCCCAATAAAAATATTACTTTCTAATTTTAAGGAACAATTTGGAAATCATTATGCAACAACCTTTTCTCCTCAGTGGGATTCAGCAACAGATTAGCAGCAGTTAAAAACCTGAGATTTGTACCCTGTGGTTAAGCAAAGAAAAAAGCCATGCTGGTAGTTAATATTTTGGTCAAATCTAACTTTAAAGAAAGTAGGAAGCTTGGGACTACCAGCCATGATTTAAGGACTTTTCTACATGGGACAAGTTCAACCTTTGCAGTAATAGGACTAACTTTTGATGACGGGTTCTAGAACCATTCCAAGACTTTCTGCAGGGGAGCAGTTGCACATACAAGAGTCCTGCTGCTCATCACTGCAGTCAGTTTGACCTTGGTACATGTACAAGTGAATTCCATTTCCTGCTGACTTCTCTAGTAATTACATTTGGCTTTATGCAAGCAACACCTGCAAATACAATTTTAACGTTTTACTGTGAGAATGGCTGAGCTGATTATTGAAAACCCAGCCCCACAATGTCTGTGAACTTTTGAGAGATGAAAGGATCCCCTATACACAAACAGTATGGCTTCCAAATACAAAAAATACTTTAAAATTGTGAGCCTATTGTAAAGATCTTTGGAAAACTTCAACAGCAAAATTATGAGCAAAACTCACAGGAAGAAAAGCAATTAGGTCAATATACCAGAAAAAAAAGAAACAAGTACCCAATGCAGAATGAAGAAAGCTGTAGGAGAAATTAAATGCAAAAAATAATTTTAAAATTGTAAAAAGACAGCATTTCTCAAAGAAAGCAAACACAAATATCCTTCCCCCCAAAAGACCCCACCCCGCTGTAGATTTCAGAAGACAGCATGCAGTGAAAAAAGCACCAAGAAAGTAATTCAACAATTCTGGCCAAAATTATTAGTGTCTATAAGATCTAACTACTAATAAATTGTCCACAATCAGGATTTAGATATGTTCAGCAGATATTGATCTCACATTTGTCATGGGTACACAGTCACCTGGAAATACATTTGGGTGTAGGTTTTAAAAGAAGTCCAAAATATGCAAGATGCTATTCTGTGACCTCCTGGGAAAATCTCTCAATGGAATTATTTTCTCAGGACAGCCAAAGGTCTAAAATACTGAAATATTTACTCAGATGTAGAAAATTTTCAAATCTCTGTCCCTTCTATCTCAATTTGATTTCAAAGTCAGTAATTTTGAATAATTGTGTTTTGATTTTAGAACTTTCCTTCAGAAAATAACTGAAAAAAAGAATTTTTAATGAAAGCCCTAAATATTTAATTTTGAAAATATTAAAGTATAATGTTTCAATAATTTTGATTCAAAATTGTTTTTTCTTAAAGCAGAAGATAAACAGGAAAAAATCCTATTCAGCAAATGATTTTGCTTTCAGTTAATCCATATTTTCTACATAACCCATGTATGTAAAAAATCATCAAGGAGGTCGATTTCCTTTCTACAAGATTCTTCTGCAGGAAATGGATTGAGGTGGGAGATGGCAACTGCTGCTTTTCTCAGCTGTGCAGAGCCTGGGAAGACATGGCCATACAGCACCTGCTCACCATCAGCTGCTGAGCAGTCCAACATTTGGAGCAGTAGACTTTGCTTTAATTTATACTTCCCATGTGCAATCAGGCACACAATTCCATTCTCCTAGTGGAGGGAATTTGTGACATTGTTACAAATGTAATCATGCAGTTTGTTTTACTGCATACCAGTTCCCTGCACATTCAATTTACCAAGCAGTGACAAATTTCTGGTCCCCAGCTAGGAAACATGGATAGAACTTGGATGTTTGCAACTCTTCCTTTAAATATTAGCTAGGCCTGATGTGCTAATCCATTTTTTTCACATTTATGAATAAAACAAAAGCACAGTTTCCTCAGGAAACTGGTTCTTCATGCACTGTTTCACAAGGTCTTGAAAAGGAGTGAAAAACCCTTGCTTGAAGAGGATGTAAGATTGGTGCTTGATGTTTCAAGTTTTCTTTCAGTCCTCTCCTCTCAATTTATACAACTCAAAGTTACTGAGGCATAAGTCAACATCATTTTAATCCAATAGAAGTTATTACGAGAATTACAACAATCTAGTACTTAAAATATTTTTAGAACAGACTGTGTGTAAAATATTTAAGTGTATAACTTTTTTCTCCCAACAGGTCAAAAGAAATTAGATTTCCTAGTATCTAATTTCAGAAGTAAAATTTTGATGTGTAGAGTAACAAATAATAATTATGTTGATAATCAGCAGCACATACAAGATTTTGCTGGTAGAGAAAAAATTCAAAGGCTAAAGTTGCAGCAGAGGCAGAGTGGAGACATCTTCAAGTTTCTTTTTGCAGTTCTAAAGATGAAAATTTAAACAACCCCGAGTGAGAATGAGCAAACTTTTTATTCCAATATTTCTGGCTGTTCAAATTTATTCTCCTGTTAAAGCTCTATTAAGGACCTTTCAGAAGCAAACAATGGGCTTTTCAAAAAATGAGACAGCAAATCTCTAATAAAAAGAACCACCTCTGAGTCAAACAAATGAAGATTATTAAACTTCTTTTTTAATAAATGAAAGCATGAAAGAACTTTTTCCCCTTAAAAATATAAGTATTCACACATAGCTATCAGTCAATAAATATCAACAGACTTAATGAAAAGTACTTATTAGTTTTCTATTTTAAATTGGTTCACATGTGTCTGAAATAATCCAATTGTGTATTTCATAGTTAAAATAACAAAATGCCTTTGTATATAATTTTTAAGGTGACTGCCAGTTTTGAGAAATGATTACATTTCACATAGATAGAAGATTTAAAAATAAGTTACATAATGAAACAGCTCCTCTATATAGAGAAGGTCCTTCCTGCTTGTATTAAGTCTGAACAAAGCTTCCAGCTAATACAGTAAAATAAGAGAATACACCAACCTTGGGCTCAGGAACTACTGCTAAGGAGCTGCTCCAGAGCAGCTACTTCATCCTACTGGCTGGAAAATGAACAAGCTCCTGAGCCTTCCCTGCAGCATTGTAAAGCCAGGGGCAGAAGAGGAAAGAAACAGCAAAGATTCAGAGCATCAGCTGCCCAACAGGGACTTCAATTTTGGATGAATTTTTAGAGGTAATATCTCTACACATGCTGTCACTACAAGCTAAAAAGTTGTTAGCAGAATGTATCAGTTGATCTGGTTTAGATTGAAGGGAACTGTGGACAGCTTCCATCAGTGTTGAGGGCCACGGGGACAGCAGCTGCTGCTGCTGCTGCGTCTCGGTTCTCAGACTGCTCCTTAGAAGGAACCACAGAAGAAAACGATGCGGCTCCTGCTCAGATTTAGTACCACACTGGCTTCTAACCAGTTACCAACCAGACAAGTACAAGTCAGATATCTGGGGCCTATGAACAGTTTTCCGTGGTTGTGACCCATTTTCCCCATTTGCCAGCTGCAGTCTAAGGGAAAAGAATGTCATCCATGAAAGGGTCACATAAGTTGATTTAAAAAATCAACACTTGGTCTGCAGCACATTTATAAACACGGGAAAATGGTAGGGAGGAATGAAGATGGAACAAATATCCAAGTATTAGTCCTATTTTTTTGTAAGGAAAAGCCTTTGTGATTAGATTGCAAAATAGCAATATTTTCAATACAGTAACATGGCTGAAAACTGTTTTTTAATTTACTTTTCTGTAGTCAATATGATCACTTTATATCAAGAAAGTGGAGACTCTGCAATAAAAAATTATGTCAGCAGGTATATAGTATACACAGACATGCCTGTAGAGCACGTGCTATATGATCTTACAAACCAAGCAAGAAACTGAAAAAATTTAAGTCTGAGTAACCAAACTTCTGACACTTCCCAGGTCCTTCAGCAGGATGTGTGCCAGACAATAATATTAAGCTTTGTATATTCTAGGAGAAATTGCTCCACCTCAACAGAGATCTTCAAGTAAAACAGTATATTATACACATGGAGTTAAGTAGTGGAAGATGTGCTATATTTTCCATGAAGAAAACCTTAAATATCTTCTTGAAACTTCAAATGTTCAGTTTTCTATATGCAATTAATTTTTA
Organism: Anomalospiza imberbis; assembly: GCF_031753505.1. NCBI lineage: Eukaryota > Metazoa > Chordata > Aves > Passeriformes > Viduidae > Anomalospiza > Anomalospiza imberbis. The sequence continues at coordinate 12,180,731 of NC_089692.1, read as the reverse complement.
ACTGTAGATTTTTTTCCTACACTTAGAAACATTAATACCAAAATCACTTTCTTTAGCATACAAAAATGTCCTCAATTCCCCACTCAGTTTCTTTGAATTCTAATATATACAAAAAATTAATGAAGAAAACACCATGTCTAGAATGCAAATTTTGAAATAAAGTAACTTTGAACAAAACCTGTATTTAACTGTACTCTCCCAGGTCTAAGTGTACCAGGTGAAATTAGCCTATAACTAGAAATGAAGAGAGTGAAAGCAGTCTGGAACTACAGACCCCATCCTCTCCAGCAGCATTTTCAGATGCAGCTCACAGAAGGGTTGAGGTCATGTTGCAAGCACAGGGCAGAAGAAGCACAACCTCTGTAATGGAGGCATTCCTGTCCCTGTGGTTCCATTTTGTCACTAATTTTGTGAATCCTTTATGAGGCCATGGCCCTCCCACAGTCAAGCAATGGAAGAGGATTAGTTGAAGTATCAACTGAATATGCAATTAAGAGTCACAGGAAAATGGCTGCTCTATATCCTCAAGTTAATTCCCTTTAGTTCAGCAAGATCAAGTTCTGCACCAGCTTGCATATAATAATAATAAAATAATAATAAAAATAAAAATTAATAATAATAATAATAATAATAATAATAATAATAATTTTTATTGTATTAGTTCATCAAATCACATATACACACAACATCCATTGTTCAGACTCCAATTATTCAGACTCTGTACAGAAATCAAGTCTAGCACAGGCACTTAGTACTGTGCTGTGACTAAAAGACTTCAAGTGCTGTAAGCTTGTATAAAATGGTCAAAACCACTCAAATCATGCCACAAACAAAAAGAAGCACAGATTTTCTGGAAGATGGCAGCAATCACACAAAATGTTTGCATTTCCCTTGTAGAAATGGAAAGTAAAGAAGGAGCTCTCTCAGTAACCAGCATCACAGATTCTTTAGATGCAATTAGTTGCAGAATTTGCTCCATTCAAAACAAGTCTGTAAAATCTTAAAATCTAATATAAAATTTGCTCAACCCACAAAAAGCCTTTGAAGTTGTAAAACCTAACACAAATCTTTGTATTCTGTGTTTTATCCTCCTGAAAAAGCTACATTAACACAAACTGGGACTGGAGTCTCAATTAAAAGGCACAATAAACATTAAAAGACAGCTGCCTCTGCAATAGATGAGGTATATTTTTGCTAAGTAACTCACTGAACTGTAGTAAAAAAAAAGATTTACAGCACTGAGGAGAGGACTCTTGAATTCACAACAGACTTTGGAAGAGAAGAGTTTGGTTTCTGCTAAATAGCTTACTAGTGCTGATGAAAGCCTACAATACAAAATCTTTTCAAGGTCATGCATTTGGAACCCATGAAAACTGATTAAACTCAAACTATCTGTTTGCTACCAACTTAATTCCAAACAACTCCAATTTTATATCTGAAAGCTCAAACTTAGGCTTCAAAAATATTTAAAGGAAAATAAATGTACCTCCAACTACTAAGTGAACTGCTAATGCTGAGAGTCTGATTTTCTTAAAATCAACTCCAGATTTGATTATTCATACTCTAATAGTTGAACTACAGTAGTAGAATGAAAAGCTGACACTACCAAATCCACAAAAAATGTAGGCTAGATTTCAATAAAATCAAAAATACCATAAAATCACACTGAAGGTTCTGGAAATCTCAGGTACCATGGGTCAATAACAGGAGTTAAATGGTGTTACAGCCTTTTAAATGAGACAGAACACAGAAAACCTTCTCTGAAGCTTGGTTGTCTGCAAAAAGCTCTCAATATTTCAGCCAAAGAAAATATTCTTGAAAACACAGCCAGTCCTACAATGATAGAAAATCAATGTAAAGCAAAGAGCTAAGGAACTACTGCAGTAAAGTATTATTTTCTTGACATAGATTCATGCTGGAACTCAGAGGGAGCTACAGAGACAAGTGGCTGAGCTGCAGGAGGATTCTTACAGTCTTGCATTGCTGTAAAACCTGCAGGACAGTTCCTGCACGTGTTGTTCCAGAAGGTTCCTTGTGCAGCACCCTAGTTAACATTGCTCCCTATCAAGTATCCTCATGGTACCTCAAAGACAAAAAATCCCCAGAAACACTCTGGCCAGTGTGAGCAATTGTCTTACTAGCTGACATGGCTCAAACCCCAAACAGCCCGTAGATAACTTAGGAAAAAAATTAATTAATGACCTAAAGTCTTTCCCATGGAAAATACAACCAGGGAGAGAGCATCACCAGGAACAAAAATACAGGAGATGTCTGTATGTGTCCAGCAGTGCCTGTAAAAAAATATTCTATATTCTACTAAATATTCTACTAAAGAAAATGTCTTTTCCATTGTGCTGCCTGGCAACTTGCCTAATTACTGTGGTAAAAAAGAAAAATGGATGAAAAATGATCCTGCGCAGCTTGTAACTCTCTATAAGCTCTTCCTAACTTGAAATTTTATTTGCTCTAAACAAATGTTAATTTCACTGCTTAAAAATGTCTGGGATTGCTGAGAGGTTAACAAGATATTCTTTAAGCAATATTTTAATATATTTTATTATAGCAAGACAGTAATTACATTATTTAAAAAGCAGTAAATCTAAAGTTTTTATGGATTTATTCCCCTATAGATCCACAGTAATTTTGTAATAATTATCTCAAACTCTCTACCCAAATAAAATTCCAAGTGGAAATTGCTTCATACCCATCTCCCACAGTGTTTGGTTCTGGTGCCAAAAAAATTGATTTAGTAATAAGCTCACTAACGTGAGCTGATTTAAATTTCCACTCTCCCTATTATGGTTTTCGGGAGGAGGTTTTTTAATTAAAAGACAGACTCTCAAAAGCCTCTAACTCTCTACTGCGCTTCTTCCTTCTCGGTCTGAATATGCTCCTATATAATTCAAAATATTATCTGCTGATTTGAGCATCCAGTCAGTTCCAAAATTTAATATTAAATCTATTTAACAGATGGTTCAAACTAGGGTCTTAAATGTTTTAATCATCATAGAGCAAAGCAGTGAGCAGAAGAAAAATGAGGGTGTAACCCTGCAAGCACCTCCACAGAATTTAACAGCCCTTTAAAGTTCCCAGTTACATTTAACAGCAGGCAGGCAACCAAGCATGCAAGTCCCTGAAGTGGAACAGGTAATTGTGACATCAATCCAGCAACTCTGCCATCAGACTCTTTTTCCTTTCCTTCTCCTTAAAGTAAGAGAAGAGATAAAAGAAGCTACATATATTTCCATTAGAACTTCTGATATTAACTTGAGATGTAACGATGAAATTGACAGCTTTACTTAAAGGAATTCACCTTGAGGGCTGTGGAAGGATATCAAGTTGAACTTGCCTCTTCCATTGCTGAGGAAGAATAATGCATAACAGCAGTACTGTTTTTAGAAATTACACTTGCTCTGTATCCTGTCTGCTTCTATTTTATTAATTCTGTCAATGAGAAACAGATGCTATGTTTGATTTTCTCCTGACAGCAGATCAGTGAGGGAAAGCAACAAGCTTGAAGACAGTTCAATAACTGTTTTACAAAACGGGACACTAAGGGACTCAACCTGAGCACACAGTTGCAGATAAACAAAATATCCATCAATTTCAATAAGTTTAGAGCTGTTCCCTAAATTATATTCCTATTACAGTGCACAGTGACAATACAGTGACACACAACAGACATGAGAAGCATTACTGCCACTGTGTCCACCTCCCAAATGTCAGCTACAAAATCAGCAAGGTACCTGCTGAGTTATCCACTGACTGCGACGTGCTGACATTGGCAAGTACCATCCATACCTAATCAACAACCAGGTGGATTTCTCCTTGCTCCCAGGTTTCAGGAGCATGCCTCCCCCCCCCATTTTTAGTTGCTGTCTATAATAGGTTTATACAGATTAGCTGCATTAGTGTTGTGTCCCTGATAAGATGTGATGCTGGCTGGATAATCATTTTCTCTCTCCTTTCCATAACCCTTCTTCAATATGAGTTGTTCCTGGGTTTGTCTGTTTTGTTTAAACTGCCCCACTCCCTGACCCTTTACAGGCCTATTGATCTCTTCACATTTCAGGAGACAGCTGGAGAATGTGTCGCAGGCCATTAGTTGTCTTGTTGCATTTTGAGAAATTGATGAGTCTGTTACTGACTAAATCAAGGCTAATCAAGTATATCCTTCTCATCTTGTAGCTTTCAGTGACCATTACCAGATTTTAAAGGCTACACATCACTTGCTCTGTTTATCATATCCAGAACTGGTGTTGAATTAGAAGAAAACAATAAAGTATAATGACTATGGGTAGATTTCCTTACTTTGCTCTTCCCCAGTATTGAAGTCAAACCTAGTTTAACTAGTCAGTACAAGTCAATTTGAGGAAATGAACAGATGACATCAAAAACTTCCCCACCATTTATAACTGTAAATTACTAAGGAAAACAGTATTGACTTGTGGAGTAATTACCTTCTATACCAGATAATGGCTGTGAATTTTAGAAAGCCCAACAGCAGGACAGAAAGCAGAATCAAGCAGACATCATGCTGTTTTTCCTATCTTATCAGTAATTTCTAAGGTGAAGAACACAAAGAACCAACTATTGAAAGGAGCTACCTCACTACTACAAACCATAGTGAAAGAACCCTAGTGTGAACTACAGACATTTCATTGCAGAGATAAAATTATTCTGTATGGCTGTTGGGAGGGTTCAGTGTCATCTAGGAGATATGAGCACTCTCTGTTCTTGCTGAATATCATTTTGTACAAAATAGCAGTGGAAAGGATTTTCCTCAGTAATGAGCCATGATGGGGGGAAGAATGAAACTTAAGCCAGCTAATTTTTCCAGGATCATAATGTTCTTCATTTTTAGGTCATTTGAGTTCCATATTAATTCTAGAAAGATGGAGACTTTGCAATCCCCCTGCTCCCTCTCTCATTACATATGTAATTGTAAAAGCTACCCTGCTGTAATAAAACATTAATCTCTGTACTTCTTATTATGGGATCACATACTCATAGTGATGGATGACCGTGTGTCAGAGCACATTTCCACAGTACACCAAAGTATCACTGTGTCATCATTTGGAATATGAAAGCACAAGTCCAAACCCTTAGCCAGACTACACATTTTTGTTTGTTTTTAACCTACATTGAAGTAGCTTCTGAGACATATCATTGACAGAAATACCTAACACTTTATTTAGGTTTAGTCATACCTAATTGAGTAATTCTGCATATATACAGTAACTGCCTTCTGAAATGTGCCTTCCTTACAATGCTAAAGGCAAAATTTATTATATCCAGGAACAGTAGTACAAGACATGGGCATAAACACTATGCAGATTTAAACAAAAAAAACTGGAGAGATACTAGTTCATTGCAGTAGATATGACAGTACTTGCTTTGTAGGGCAGTAATAACAGAAATTAGTAAACTACTCTGAAAATTTATCAATGCAGTTCATTTCAACTGCAGGCCTGCTGAAAAAAAATTGGCACCTATCTTCCAATGGTGTTTAAAATATTAATTTCTAATGTGGATTTTTACTTCTTTTTCATGTTTTGTTGCACAAGGTAGCCACAGTCTGCCAATACATCTGGACGATGCATTTATCTATTGACAAGAGCTACTTACAACTGGTTTTAGATTAAAACCAAAAAATAAAATAAGAACCCAAACAAAAAATCTAAAATCTATGTTATGTATTTAATTGCATATGCCCAATCCATATAACTATGCATAAATCAGTCTTTCACACACACTAGGACAGAATGTGTAAATCTCCCACAACTCTGAAAAGAGAAAACAAATTGCAAAATCACAGCATCTTACTAATTGATTATTACAAAAGGATGGTTTACAGAGGGAAATCCCCAACTTTCCATCAAAACAGTCACAATCAACACCACATTAGCATCAATGGGCTGGTGCTGCTTTGCCAGTCTATGTAACTAGATTACACATGGATACCCTTTACAGTTTATTTTCCCTTCGTCTTATCCAATGTGAAACGTTGAGTTTCACTTACCCTTCAGTGTGTCCTCTGTTATAGATTTACTCTAATATTAGTTAATTTTTTTTAAGTATTGGAATTTCTAAGTATGTAACATTTTCAGTGCCTATCCAGACTGGGTTATATATGAAGCTGCTTTACTTTCTCTTGGATTAAGGCTAAGGAAATACATGGTAAGACATTTACCATAGACTTATAAGCAGGACACAGGAATGGCAAACTAATTATTCCTTACTATAATTCCACAAAAGCTTGGTATTCATAGTTCTAATGGTCTTTAAGGATTGAACAAACATTGAATTCTATAATATTCCACACTTCCTAATACAGTTCACCTGAGCAAACAAGACAGAAGGCAGGAGTAACCTATTGTAAACTGCAACTTTTATTCTTATCAGATGTGCTTTAGTTTTTAAGTAACACTACAATGCTGTCTTTCCCTAAATATGTTGTTTCTTCCTATTTTGAGTTCTGATTATTTAAATTAATTGTTGCCTTTAGCACAAGCATCAGAGTCAACGACACATCAACATCCACCTGACATAAAGGAGTAAATATAAACAGTAAATATAGACTGCTCCACTTTTCAAAGGAAAGTAATATAAAGTGCATGTGATAAATTCAGCATGTCTTTCTGGTGCCACAAGTCCCTGTAAGGAGCTGCCAGTCTGTGGAGTTGTGCTGTGAATTAGCAACTGCATCTCTTATAAGCAACTAGGTGTGGACAAAACCTATTCCAAACAAAACTGTTCTACATTTGAGCATACCAAGTTCAAACATTATCTGAAGTGATAAAAGACACAGCCAAAGTGTTGTGCTCTTCTTTGCTTTCAAATATATCCAAGAAATGTTCTAGGCATAGCAGGGCAGACCGCTCTGACCTCTGTAAAGCAACTATTTTTACTCAGACTTACAAAGTTGAAATACACTTCTCACAGAAGAGCCCATGTCTGAAAATGGAAAAAAAACCCAAAAAAGTGCAGAGGATTAGCTGAGATGCTCTACACACAACAGTTTTATGCCGTAGTTGCATAAAGCTACACAAGCTGACTACTCCTCACAGAAATGTAACCTTAATGTTTCCCTTGGCCTGTGAAACTACTTTGAATTATTCTATTTTGAACTTTCTGCCACAACACCTGTTTCTTTGTCCTTGTTCTCCTGAAGATACCAGCAGAAAAGGTCACTTGTACTGATAAATCCATGCCAGTTTAAAAATTCAGCTCTAATTAAACTGTAGACAAACACAATCATGAACAGAAAAACACCTAGGTATCTAAAGAATGTCTTCATATTTTCAGAAAGTACTGGCAGTTAAGAATATTCAAAGACAACAGTTTTCCTATAGGGGGACAGCACAAGGCCTCACAGAACTCAAACACCTAAACCCAAAGCTAAACTTTCTGTGCACTGTCTATCATCTATAAATCAGCACATTTTTCAGGCATAATTTGTAAGCATTTCTAAAGGCAGAAGGTAGGAAGATTTCAACTTGACACACAGAGAAAACATGAAGGAACATCAGGGAAAGAATTCAGATCTCCCAGTCCCTAAATTTTACAATCAGTACATTAAGCCTCTTTGGTGCTTTTGAAGAACCACAGTTTAACACAAAGGCAGTCTAAATTAAATAAATTTCACTCCCCTAAAACTTAATTAAAATCAAATTTCACCATTTTTATAAGAAGGAGTAATAGTATGAATGAAGTTCCATGCACATTTTTTTTAAATACATTATTTTGCCTTTGTCTGAAAAACAACAGATTTTTTCAGAAGTCAGATTTGCAGCAAAGGAAAATGAAGAATTGAGAAGTTAACAATGGAGCAGAACTAATTTCTGAAACCAGTCAAATCTTTTAAACAGGATTTACTAAGGAAAAGAAAGCATGCTACAAAGAATCCTATCTCAAATAGGGATTAGAAATAGGAAACTTGTGTAAATTCTACTTTTCTATAGAGATTGAACAGTAACTATAAGCCTGTCAGTTCTATGAGATGTCACTATTAAAGTGAGAAAAGGTATAACATGTTAAGGAAAAGTGTTCCTCTGGTGATGTGACACATGAAAACCCTTGCATTTCTGACTCTAAAACAAAACACTGAAGATGCTAGAATCAATAAAGACTGCTGTAATGTTGTCTATATATTTTTTCAGTGTCTAGCAGTAAAGAATTAAGAATAAATTGGTGATTATTAGTAGGCAAAAACTCAGGAATGTGAAATATTGGTAGATTTTGATACAGTTATAAGTGGTTTTCTAATGCTCAGGAACAAAAAAATCCCTACTACAAACTGAACATGTGTTATTTTCCCATGTATTCTCTGCCCCCTCTCTAGAGTGTTTGCTTTTCTCTCACAATGTTTCTAAGAAAAACATAAAAGATTTGTCATACAAAGAGCAGTTCCACAGGTATTTCAAAGAACACCAAAATATACATATACAGTCCACATATACAGTCTAGCAACAAACACTTTTATATTTGCAACCTTTAACCTTTTGCAAATTCCTCTGGTTCTGAAAAATGGAGTACAATGCCAGCTTATTTGCAGGTTTTTACTGCCTGACTACTTGACTTCAAAAGCAAAAGGCAGATTTAGGTCAGACATTAATTTATTGTTTCCTTGATTTAAAACTTTTTATTAAAAAAACATCAAAATAGTCCAGGAGAGAAAAACCTAGTTAAAAGAAACTATTTTGGAATCCAGATCTGTAATAAACAAGTTGCATATGGCAAAGCAAATAATGCCTCTACAATCAAGTAACTCAGAACCAGCTGCTCATCTTATCCACCAGGTGCACTTCCTCCAGTTTCAGACATGCATTACAACTTGAAATCAGAGTCTTCTTAGCTCTAAATCAGTACTATCATCCCAAAGGATTCTACACTATTTTTGTAGCCAGTAACCAGATGCTGTTGACTGCCAACTCTAGCAAAATAAGCACTGACCAGCACAAGCCACATCATAACTGGCTCTGTCTTCAGGCAAAAATACTTGCAGTCCCCACTGCAGCCCAGCTATGTCAGGAAAAGAGAATCACTGCATACAAGCCTTAGAAACACACAGCCATCACTACAGTACTTCCTAATTTCAAAGAAAAACATAACACAGTAAGCAATTAGGGCTTGTCATTTGAGTTTCAAAGTTGCAAGAAGTGCCAGGGACTCCTGAGTAACTTAAATTTTACAAGTTTATTTCCAGTGAAAAACTGTAACTGGCAAAAATACCTATTATGCACAATGCAACCAGGTCACAGTTACACCCAAGAAGAAATGAAACTACTTGTTGTCAATATTTTCCAGAACCACAGAAAAGTACCTGTTGACATTAGGTCCACTTATTAGGACTTAAACCCCCTTTGATTTATCATAACTCATTCAGGCAACACCACTGGCAAACAACGACAAGACAATGGGATAAAGTCTCTATTTGCTAAATAGGCTGGATTGCTGCTTCTACCAAAGTCTTAATGGACCATAGATTTTTCCAGTCAGATCATTCTGTAATAGTCATTCCCTGGAGATGTTCTTTGCAAGGAGGAGGAACAACAACAAACAAGAACGCCCAAATGCAGCCAACCATTTATTCCTGCTTTACTAAAAAGAAGTACTAAGAATATAAAGAAGTGTAGCATTTTGCAACAGCCGAATTTGGAAAAACTTGTACAAACAGTAAAATATTGTCTTGGTCCAAAAACTTCAGAATCCAGCTTATATATGTGCTTATGAAATTTCCAAGAAGTGTCAAAACTTGTTTCAATCACATGTGGCAGTGGAATCTCAGCACAGTTGCATTTTCCTGATCACACATTCTGTGGGCAGAGTTTGGGATGGATGTGGCATGAAGATAGACAATTAAAACAGTGATCAATTTCCCGTGCAATACAGGAAAAAAAGTCTAACATTGTTTTTAATTCAATGTTGATCTAATTGACTTTTGATTAACAACTCCTAACCTACTTGGAGCTAGGATTTTTTTTCTTGTAAGGTTCCAGCAAATTACAGGGATCTTAATTCTCTTAAAATAAAATATAGTCAGGGAATTTACTCCCCATTGTTAAAGAGATGAGCTGTAAATCTGTGCTGTGTAGGCCCTAAAAATAATCACAGATGACACAAAGAGAAAAACTAAGAGAAAAATTGTCAAAATCTAAGTGACTTACTTGGGGCTTTAAAGTATTACTTTGTTCTTTAAAAATTCATTAGGTCAACAATGCTGGAGAAATATATTTCCTTACAAATTTTAATCTACTTACCTGTAGTACTCCTCTCTAGGAGATCAGTAGGAATTGCTTTCTGCTAATCACAGTTTATCCAAGTCACCCATTAGCAACTTAAGCTTTTGAAGTTATGAATATTTCTGTACAGCCTCAAAGAGTTAGTAGTAATTTTGGCCAAAGTAGTATTTAATATTTTATAAGGAACATAACACAATAAAAATATATAGCACCTTCTGTGTGTTGAATTACTAACAACTACAAGGATTCACATGGTATTTTTCAAAATAATAGAGCAAAAGATTAATGCTCATAGCTCCATTAGAAACATTTATATGCAAAACACTGCTTTTTCTGATCATGAATTTCTTTTAAGATTCATTATTGCCCTGTAGCACATTTGTCTGAAAAGAGACTCTAGGGAGATGACACTTTCTTTGGTTAGCATTGTTGTAGCTGACAGAATGCATAAAAGGCAAAATGCTTTTTCTCCAGCGTTCAGCCTGAGCCCATCAAGTGCAGAAATTCTCAGCCTCTTCTCATCTTGAATTCTCAATTTTGAAGTTTACAGAATAATTGTAGGTTTCCAGCAGAATAATTTTGGCACATAGACCATTCGAGCTCACAGAAATGCTACTGGTGCCCTAAATACCATTAATAAAAAAATCTTGATCTTTCCATTGTAGATATGTCAGCCTGACTAAAAATCATTACATATTCTTAGAATTAATGCACATTTCCTTATGAAGAAATAATCCCTGAAGGCATCCCACACTTACCTTCCTATGAAAAAATAATTCATACCTGAAAACATTTTTTTTCTCTCTTGAGGTGGTATTATAGACCCTTGCCTGGGTTTCTGGGCCCTGCTGTGTTAAACACTTGTACAAAATGCCAGTCTCTGTTCTGAAGAGCTTACAGAATATTCCATTTTATTTTTAGACAACTGAACAGAGTCACTGGAAAATCCAAGTGAACATCACAATAAACACTGTTTAGCCACTGTAAAATCTGCACAGGTATCACAGCAAATAAGTGTTTCAAAGGACTTCAAAGGAAGAAAGATGACCCCAATAAATATTTAGAAGCAGCTTCTCTAAACACAAGGAAAGGTAAAACAAAAGAGACTTGTTAGAAAGCTGGATAAGTAAACCACCAAGACTCTTTGCTCATCTGTACTTCAGAATAAAAACTAAGTGTGCTTTTATTTACTAAAAGCAAGTGACACAACAGATAAGCCAGAGCAGACCACAGTTAGTCAGTTGGCAATGTCCCATCACTCATGTGCTGAAGAGGCAAGCAGGAGAACCACACAGCGTGGCTGACTCCAGAGCCAAGCCAGTGACCTCAGCAGCAGAGTTCTACACTGATGTCACCTGCACAAAATTGGATTCAAGGTTCACAGAGGAGGAGGTTCTTCTCAGAGTGTGGGAGAAGTCTGGAATTTCAAAAGCTTTTTTGGTGGTACTGTTTCTGGTTTTGCGCCAGTTAAATGCAGGATACTGCGCTAAGATTTTTAAGGCAACAGCATTTAACATTACCCAAAAGTTCAACACTTTTAAAAACCCAAGAATTTATTTCATTAACGGAGGCACTTCTATACTCTCTCTTCACCCCTGGGTCATCAGGTCTTATAAAAGCCCCATGAGTTGTGAAGTCACCTAGAAAATAAAGGTCTATAAAGGTCAACACAACATAAGTACCAGAAATATACTTCATCATTTCCTGGGACAGAAAAAAATCCAGAGTTGAACAAGCAGTGTAATCTGGCCCAGACCTGCAAACAAGAGGCACCTGAGCTGGCATGAAGTGAAGGCAGTGCAGCCATGTGGTGTGGCTGTGCTCATGGGGACACCGTGGGGCACAGTGTGACTGCAGCACCAGGGGAAAGCTCCCAGGCTCTGCAGGCTCTCCCATCTTGCTGCCAGAGTGACTCACCATCCAGAGCCAGCTCAGCAATTCTGCACTGCACTCCACGGCTCGGTTGTGCACCTACAGCCAGCCATGCTCACCAGCAACTGCAGCCATCTGCTTCCCTTTTCCAGGCCCCACTGAAAACATTTCTGACATCAGCACTGTCTCCATAGCACCTAGAAAACTTCAGTGATTTTTTCCAGAAAGCAAACCAGAGCAGAAAGCTGGACAAATTTAAATGCACGATGACATTTCATAATTAAATAATATTCTAAATGGCAAGAAGTAACTAAACTATGTGCAAGACCATTTTTCATCTGTTCACTGAACTTTTGACTTGGCCACTGTGAACCTTTACCAGAAAGGATTGGTTTGCACTTTTGCTATATGTGTTTTCATGGTATTTTTTGTCACTGGCACCACATGCAGCCCTGCACAGTTAACTAAACCAAGGCATTGATGCAGCTAAAGATTGTGTAGCTGCACTGATTTTAATAATCTTGAAACTGAGCATGGGTCTGCATCCCCAAAATACTACACAGCACCACAGCACACCACAGTGCAGCTGACTACTTTGGTATCTTTATGTGACTACTTGTAGATAAACTGGTAAAAGGAAAAAAAGAGAATCGAAATGAAACTCACTATTACTTGCTGCTCTGCCAGTTGACAGCTTTACTATTTATATTCCACTGGATCCCTTCCTCGTCAGAAGACCTCAACTTTCAGATACATCCTGTGAAAAGAATGTGCAGTTTTTTCTCTGCTTTTATCAGTTTTCTTAGATTTCACTTTTTGCTGTACCAGAAGTTGTTCCTGACAATGAAAACACACATCCCCGTGAAGTAGCATGAAACTATTCAATACAATGTAACTTAGATGGACTCTGCCTTCTATTGACACTTATTATCCTGCTGCTTCCTCTCAAGCCTTCAGTTCACTGCAGCATATTCAGAACAGTCTCGATAAAGTGATCCTACAGCAGGTGCAGTTTCTCTAAAAAAATGTATCCTGTAGGATCTCATAACAGTTACCATCACAAACTTCTACTCACACAAGAGAAAGGACATTTTGGAAATGTAGACCAAGTTCATTTTTAATATCTTAAACCACAGAATACAATCAAATTGATTAAATAACAGTGCTAGTAAATATCTGCGTTTTCTAGATTACATTTGACACAAAGTATTTTTTTTTTCAAAACTGAAAGAACATTAAGCACTAAAGCAGAATATTTCAGTATATATTCTTTTACACTGTAGCTTAGACATTAGACTCACAAGTTAAATAAATATAAAGCTCCCAAACTGCTTGACCTTGTTTCTGTACAAGCACTATGCAGTACACAGAACTATAGAAATTGTAGATATCTGCACCTGAGACACATCCCAGCAAGAGCACAGTAATGCTTAGCACAAGCCCTTCTGGGGACTCTTTCAAAGGAGTCACTTATGACAAGCAGCCTTTTGGCAGATATCTTTGTAGTAGATTTTTTTTCCTTTTGCCTCATGTAAAATTCTCTCTGCACCATTCTGGGTGTGTACCCTTCATTACTAGGTCACTTCTCACCTTCATGCATGTAATTGGAGAGTAATGATGCCATAATGGGCTCACACTGTCAGTGAGGAGCAAGCTGAATCAAATTCAGTGTACTAACCTTACCAAATCAAATTTTCATTTGCAGGAGGACATTCAAGGGGTACAGATGTAAAACAGACCTAAGTTATCCACCCACTCCAAAAGTGTGACAAAAGTATGCTCAGTCTTATCATAAGCACATCAAATAGTCTTTGTCCAAAATGAGGTTTGTGAGTGTTGTGAGCTTCTTTAGCCTTGAGATTTTTTTCAACACAGACTAAACACACTAAATAATTAGGAAAAAAAATTTTTTGAAACATACCCTTTCCCAAGCTGTTTATTTACACTGTGACCACGATGTACATGCCATAAAGGACTGACAGAAAGCACAGTGACCAAGTCATATGCCTGGGAAAACAGCTTTGGGAACTGCAGAGTAGGACAGGCTCTGTTTTGCCATTTCAGTGTACCAGTTCTACTTCTAAAAAATATACCAACCACGAGATGAAATATTAGCAACTGCTATGTGGAATTGATATCAGTAAATATAGACTCTATATGCCACACTGACTTCAGAAGACCCATTACATGTGTTTATTAGTGTGTACATATGCAACAGTACAGGGACAACAAACTCCAGAACTCTGTGGCCATGGCTAACAAGGAACACAAGAACACTTCTCAAAGCCTGGACAAAATCTTTAACATTAAATTTACTTGCAATTGACACTAAAGCAGAATAATGACACAACATGACAGTTACTACAAGTAAAATACAAATTCCATTCAACCACTCAGACAAAATGGAAGCAAAATAGGATTGTACCTGGAACTCAGAGCAGTGACTGTTTATGGGCAGTTCCCTTCATGCAAGTTTTCAGAATCTCTACAATCACTAACTTATTCTAATTTATTAATGTTTTTAAGGTCTAGAATTCAGTCCAGCTAGCACTGGCAAGCTAGAAATAGCACGATGCCTTAATCTCCAATTCAATTTTACGAAAGGTCTGTAAAGCAGGTTTCTCAACAACAGCCCATCTCTTTTCCCTTATCACCTCTATGTGAATGTCTCTGAATCCTACTGCTCTGAGCGTTATCAACTCATTTGCAGTTTATTTTTATTTGTTTGTAAGAGGTTCACTCAACTATTCTATAAATGCAACCCTGGCATTTAGACAGGGATCCCATACTTCCTACGTGAAAAATACAGTATTATTGTTTGCTTATCCTGGATTATTGAAGATCCTTATTTCAACTGTGCAAGTACAGAACAAAAGTAGTACAGTATGTGCAAAAATAAAGCTCTGATTTGGTTTTTTTTGTCTTTTCCCCTCAAAAGGACACAGAAAATTATTGGTTTGTTTCTTCAGCTGCAACGATTAATAATTCATTCTTCAAACAGTGATTAAGAGACCAAAGACAAGGCCAAAAAATTGCAGAAATGGACATTAAATTAATTTCAAATAAAAGGAATTATTTGAAAACAGAAATAGAAATCTTCTGCAGTAATCTGCAATACTAAGTGACATAACTAGCCAGAAAGACCACATAAATCAATATTATCACCCTGTAACAGCTCTGCCAGTCAAAAAGATGGCCCATGTCTGATTTAAATAACATTTTTTCAACAAAAATCATTCATTTTGTCCATGCTGCTACTATTTTAACATAGGACTCAACAGCACTAAATCAAATTCAGTAGGATTTGCACCATAGATTACAGTGATGGACAATCAAAATGTTTATCCCAGGCCCCAGGTCAGAAGGCAGCACAACTCTAGAAGCAGTGCTGTTATCTCAGAACTCACAAAATTATTAACAACAGCTACAGTACATTTTAATTAAAGCATTTTCCTCTTGTGGCTTCCCAAACACATAGGACATTTTTGCCCTCTTATAACTAGCATTTATAGCTTCCTTTCACAGCAGCTTTTACTTTAAATAAACACATCCAGAACAGAAGTAGCAAAACCACACTTGTTTTCACTGTGAAATCCTAGAAAGCTGTTTGGCAACACACACCAACTTACAACCCTGCCTTACTCATACTCTGTGCTCTGGGTGGCAGTTTTGGGGTACTGAACTGAGTGGGGGGTGCTGTACAGTTTGTTGGTTTTTTTTTTCCCTGGAAGTGTTATTACTGCCCTCACAGCATTCTAAGAATGTCATGCTTAGCTACAGAGACCAGATTTTCAACAAATCAGTTCAGTTAGGCACAAAATCCAAACGGACAAACCTTCACAAGAACTCAGAACAGGCAGTGCTAACCTCTTTTGAAAATCTGCCCCAATTATAGATGCCAAGTACTTGAAAACCTGGCTCCCATCTCTTAAAAATCCATTTTCATATGTTCTAAACCAACACTGCAGTCACTAAAGGGAGTCCTGACAGTGTTTTTCTACCAGGGGATGAACAAAGTAAGAGGCAACCTAGAACATACAGAGTAAATCTACTGAATAAGTGTATTTGTAATCACAAAGCTTACTACTACTACTACATTTACTGGCACCATCCACTTTTGGGTTTAGCCTCTATTATTTATATATTAGTCTTTCTGAGCCAGCACTGAGCACATCTTCCTTTTACCAATTCCTCACTGATATCAGCCTGAGGTGCTGCTAGAGACAGTAGATAACAGCCAGAACAATGAGCTGGCCTGAAGGAAAATGTAGCAACCCCTCACACCTTACTTTTCCTGTAACCAAATCAGGTTCAATGCCTGTAAATTATCCCAGTTTACACACCATGGGAAATAAAAAAAAGACAAAACCAGAATATTCATCCAACTGTAAATTTATACAGTTGTGAAAGAGAAGGTAACCATTTGCTATTCATGTGGGCTAGAATGGTATCACTTAGCTTTAACACACACACCAGAATTCACTTCCTAAAATAAAGTGTTGTGCAAAATGAGCCTGAATTACACATTTTAAATGTTTCCCAGCTTTGAACTGTGATATAAAATATGAAATACCAAGGCAAAAACTCTGCCATCAGCACAATGCTTTGTCCCAAAGACACAAATAAAAGTTGTTCTGTTACTGGAGTTTATTTGAGGATATAAGAATTTAGCACTATAGTAGTTGTTTATGCTTCTCTGAATGTAAAACTGAAATGACAGGTTTGACCAATTCACATAGTTGTTACACTAGAAAGTCACTTTCCATTAGTTCTCTGAACTGTCACATAGAAAAAGAACGATGATTTTTCTGCTGTGATCAGAGCTATAAGGAGAAGTCTCCATGCATCTGTTAAGGAACTCTTCCCTTTAAAACATATGCATGAAGTGCTTAGCTTTTTACTTCTGCCACCTGCCCTGATAATTTAGACATGTTCTTTTCCTAACAAAAACTATTTTTACTGTCATCACAAATACAGACTTTTCAAAGAGGCAATGTTAATTCTAGCTTATCTAAACATAGATTATTCTTAAGAGAAAACAAAAACACATGGGATTAAATGTAAAACCCTTCTAATACCCTGGTGCATAATTACATTCTTCATTAGTAAGTAACCTCAGGTGGGCATAATTTAATGTTTCCTTCCTGTCCCTTGAGCAAACAGAATAGCTAATCAATTTGATCCCAAGATCCTAAAGCCTCAATAAAACCTGATGGAGGCTTACAGAAGAGCCACGCCAGGCTAGCCTCGAGGATTAAGAGCGCTTACCCAATTTACAGGTTCACTCACTTAAGAGGGAGAGGATGGCAGATCCATGTGCTTCCATCATTTCTAAGTAATTTCAGAGGAAAGCCATCGTCCCGCAAGACTTTCTTATCGTTTGGTGCTGCTTTTGTCTAACTCGCTCTTCTGTGTGCTGGGCTGGTCCCTCGTGAGATGCCCTGAAAATGGGCACATCTGCCCTGAGCCTCACCTCACATTCCCCTTGAAGAGAAACTGTAACCAGGCTTTGATCTCAGCTCGGTACAGCCTGGGTGAGGATCTGCACTCCGACAGGAAAAAATCACCCCGTAAAACAATGTTTATTTAATAACAAATTACTTAATAAAACATTTCATTACTTAATAGAGCTGTTGCCATTGAAACACTTTTTTTTGCTTCACACTGCCTAGCAGCGTTTATTTCCACAAGGACAACGCTGAAGAAAGCGAACCCAGAGCTTTACAAGCAGAAGTCCCGCTCCGAGGAGACGACCCACGACCTCCGGACACGGCGGCCGCGCCTCCCGCTAACCGGCCTCTCTCAGCTGCTGCTGCTGCTGCTGTTGTTCCTGCTCTCCCCCAGGCTTTTCCCTCGTTCCCCCTCCTTCTGCAAGGCTACCGCGGCACGCCCGAGCGGAGGGGCGGCACGCCCGAGCGGAGGGGCGGCACGCCCGAGCGGAGGAGCGGCACGCCCGAGCGGAGGAGCGGCACGCCCGAGCGGAGGGGCGGCACGCCCGAGCGGAGGGGCGGCACGCCCGAGCGGAGGGGCGGCACGCCCGAGCGGAGGAGCGGCACGCCCGAGCGGAGGAGCGGCACGCCCGAGCGGAGGAGCGGCACGCCCGAGCGGAGGAGCGGCCCGGCGGCCGCCGCGGGCTCCTGAGGCGCCGCGCCCGCCCCGAGGGAGCCGCTGACCGCGCGCTCGCACGCGCTGCCGCGCGGGCCCCGCTTTCCCGCCGCGCGCGCTCTCATTGGCTGCCCGGCGGCGGGGACGGAGATGAGCGCGCTCTGATTGGCTGTCCGCGGCGGGGGCGGGGCCTCGCTGTGAGGGCGGGAGCGCGGTGTGAGGGCGGGGACGCTCGGGGCGCTGAGGCGGCGGCGCTGAGGTGGCTTGGACACAGATTCTCCTTTTCCCGGGAGCCAGGTGCTCTGGTGAAGGGTGAAACGTCCGCCGGTGTTCTCCTCTAGATCAAGTGTTATCCGTATGTTCTTCATCTCAATGTTGTATTTGTTCGAAGATAATGCTGGCCTCAGAATAAAGTGTCAGTGCCCTCTTGAGGAATAGCCTCGCTTTACCTTACCTGTATCTTTCTAATGCTGTGCAACAAACTTTCAGCAACACTGTTCTTAAACCAGGGAAAAGGTGCCTTTACTGATAATAGTGAATAAGCCCTACTACCTTTATTGATGCCTGACTTGAGTTCTTCATAACTATATTGGCTTTTTGCATCAATGTGTGATCTATAATGTTTTGGAGCTGTCCCATACTGTTTATTTAATTAGTTTGCCTGGCCTCTATATTAAAATATTTCTGCATCTTGAAAAGTAATCTAATTTCCCAAATACCAGAGAGATAATCACATTCTGTATGAAATTTGGCATGCTTTTTAATATTCTACTTGTCTATGCTATAGTCATTTTTCTACTGTAGTGGTGGTAATAGGCTCATCAGTGCTTAAAGAATTTCTGGAGATCTGTCTTCAGCAATGAGCTGTTTTTCTTGAACTGCACAGCTTAAACACTTATTATACAGTGCACGATTAATGAAAACAACGTGTGTGTGTGTCTGTGTGGTAATGCTAAATACAGAAACACCATCACAGAACTCAAAAGAAGGATGCACTTTTCTTGTTTTCAATGACTGGCAGCAGTAATGGGCTGGAAAAGTAATAAGGAAAAGTAATAAGAAAGGGCAACTTGGCTAACTGAAAGCTAACTTAGAAACTTTTTTTTAACAAGGTGCTCATTTGGGAGGTTTAGAAAACCTCCTTTTTTGTCAGAACTATTTCTCCTCATGATGGTATCAAAATTCAAGGTCAGTTTTCATGAGACCTCACAACACCTCCTTGTGCATGCAAAGCTGTTCAGTTCTCAAACTTGTTCTTCCTACAACCCCTAAACCCTGTGCATTGAATTCACTCAATTTTCAACAATATGTTATGGGCAGATTTTTCAGGTTTTTTTTTATCACTGTAAAGAGAAGTGGATTGTACTAAAAATATTTGAAAGTATGTGAAAACTTGACTGCAAATATTTAGTGGTTTTTAAGATGCAGGTGTTGGAGTTGACTGTTATGAATGTCTGGAATGACACTGATAGTAAATCTGTAGCTGTGAGAAATGCAAGCTTTGTGGAAACTATTTTATTCCAAGTAGATAGATTTAAATTGGGGAGGACGGGTGAGGTGATGTCATAATCCTTAGCTTTTGACACCGTTATTCATATTGAATACAAGAGGTGGTTCTTGCAAATGAATGCTAGGTGATATATTTATCTCTTAAATGCTTATGCCTATTGAGCATTTCCTCACTTGTAAAATCTCTTTTTACTCACTTGTGTAGTTTCACATCTCTGAGCTATGTGCTGCTGTTTTTTCAGGTAATGACCTTTGAATTCTTCCTTTGTCTATTTGCTTCTGTGCTGATGCAGAACTGTCAGCTTGGGGCCCTATACCTTGCCTGCAGTTCAGCACATCATCGACATTTTTATAGAAACTGTTGAAATTGTGTGATTCTGCTCACTTCACTTACGTGCTTGGCAGCAGTCCCTTCATGGGTATAGCTGTTGTTTTTCTCCTTACTGAATGTTCCAGCTCTTGCAGTGTCAGTTCCTTCACCAGCCATCTGTCTTGCTGGCTCACTCACTATCTTAACAGCTCTCCTTCTCACACTAGATGTAAGTCCTAGTGAGTATGCCATCAGCTCTTAATTTTTTTATTCAGAAAGTTCTAAAACAATTGTCGCTGCACATGAATATCCTACGTTTCAATCCTCTTGACCCCATCCTTGGCTCTTAATGGTTGCTTTCTTCTGCATCCTCCTTTTTACAGGTTCCTTTGCAGGTTGTTTGTCTATCACTCCACTTTTTTCCTGAAAGTTTTAGAGCAATGTTGTTCAATTTGACAACTTGTACCTGAATTCTGTCTGGGGGATTGCATGTCTGAATGCAAGGGAGGCCTAATCCAGTTCTGTTTGTTGTGGCACAGTAAATCTACAATCACTGCAAGAAGCATCTAAGTACTTTCAGATATTACACGAGTCAGGTAATAGCTCCTGAGAAGTGTAAGATTGTTACCTTTTGTCAGTAAGTTAGATAATAACTTCTCTGTGCTGTATCAGTGTTACAAAGAGGATAGATTGTCTTTTAGCTCAAGGGCTGGCATATTGCTAAACAATCTAGCAATCTTTTTGATGAAAAGTTCTATTTGCTTGTAAGCCAGTCAGATCTGGATGCAAAATTACTTTCTGAAGCCCTGAGTGTATAGTATTCCTTATTATAGTAGCAGTTTATTTTTGTACACTATACTTTCTTTATAACCTTCCAATAGCTAAGATTCAGTTAGATAGTGTTGAGCGCTTTATAAACAACTACTTGTGTTTAGTGCAATTTTCAGTTGTAGAAATGAACCACACAGATAATAATTCAATAGAGACATAGCAGCTTTTCTTCTTTTTAATGTATATTGATAAGCCTTTCTCAGACCTTCTGCTCCTTTCCTGGACAAACTCAAATATTGTTTATTGCTAGTGCCAATTAGTCAGCCAAGCATCTGCAGCTGGCAGCTGTCCACAATGAAGAAGCCTCAGAGAATTAAAACTCCCAGCTGATTTGCATGTTAGATGTCATTGTTTGTAATCTTCTAGATTTCTTTCACACTTAATGTTTCTTAACAATAAAGAAATGTGAGTGTGCTTACAGTAGTAACTGATAATTAGTGAGATGGATTTTATTTCCCCACTGTACTTACGACCTCCAGGATAAATTTAGACCTGTCATTTAATGCCTCTCATGAGGGGCTGTCTATCTGAAAAAGGTCTGCTTCCAAACTAAACATTGTCACTGAAACAGGTCTTCTCATAGTGTGATGCTCTTATGCTGCTAGAAATGTGTTCATAATACATTCATCTCTTCTGGGCTTAACAGAAAGTTAAAGCTGTATTACTACATTGATAACAGAATTTATGGCAGTGTAATAAGTAAATCCAGTGGTACAGAAAAGTTTTACTGAGTTACGCAGTGTTTTTCTGCCATTGCTCAGGCCTTTTTTTCCTTTGTGCACAGAAAGTGAAAACATTCAAGACAGCAACATACAAGACATTGAGAGTAAATTAATTCCTTTTCTGTCTTTATCCCAGGCAAATCAACTCCCTAACTCCAGAATGTGACTTCCAGTAGGAAGGTGACAGCAGAGATTGTCTCCAAAACCCTTTTAAGTGAGGTACTCAAGTGTGATCATGGCAAGTCATATGATTAAATACAACCAGCAGAGGCAAAGAAATTTGCAACTGTCCAGAAATCTTCAACAGTGAACTGGTAACTAATACACTTTTTCTCTCATTATGTGAACCTACAGATGTCTTAGGCTAAGAAGAGCCATTATCCAAATCCAAGGAAGCTGCGGAGGAAACTGGTGAGCTACAACTTATCTTCACTTCTTGTTACTAGGATATGCTCTGTAGTCTGGGTTCAAACCATGAACATTAAGGAATGTCATCGTTGTTACATGAACACACTGCCTATGATAATTTACTCTGCTTGAAATAACTTGTGAACTGGTTTCAGAAGAATAAAACTATTCCCCAGAATGTGATTGGAAGGGTATTTTAAGAGCAAACAAAATCTACTTACATGCTAGGCTAGAAGGAGCTAGCTACTACTTAGCATGCTATTAACTAAAAGGAATCTCAATTAATTCCCTCTTAAATAAAAAAGTTAGGCCTCACAAGATTTCAAGATTTCATGCTTTAAATAATCTCAGTTACCAAAGAGAATTCCTAACACACCAGCTAACACACCGGCTGGAATTTCCACCAATATAGTTAAAGAAGTGTGAAGTTAATAAAAACTCAATTTTTATATTAGGCTAATAAAATCTCTCTATCGTGGCTTTAGTTTTATCATAGTTTTTACATTGTATTATACTTAAATAGATTTATATTTTATCAAAAATATGTGAGCAAGTCACACCCAGTTGGCAAGAAATGCTCATTGCAACATCCTAAAGTAATAGGAACATCACTGTGTAGAGTTTACTATTCTTTTTCATACTTTTTAAAACAGGGCATGGCATGCTGTTCCATTCACCTATAAAGTAAATAAGAAGCTTCGGTAAGAAGCTAAATTAAGTGACTTTATATATTCTGTAAAAACAGCTGTGGCACAGATCTAAAGACTCTATAGGTAAGTTCTGAATGGAGAAATCTGGAGCTGGGCCTTGTGGTGTTGTCAGAAGTGGCTCTTCAGAGACAGATTATGAAATTAGAGCTGTAATCTCTGCCTGACATAGAGTTAATATGAAGCCATTCCAGGAATGAAGCTGTTTACTGGTTCTTCCATCTGTCAGGATTTTCCTAGCTTCTATGGGAAGTATACATTCATTTGAAACTGAGATTGCATGGAGGAAAACTTTGTGGCTGTGTTATGGAGCCCTTTTGAAGAATGGTAGGTAGCTGCTGGCAGTCCACCAGGTGAAGGAATGAAAGGGCATAATGGATGTATTTATTTACAATAACTAAACAAACTAAAAATCCTTTTCCTCCTCGTAGGTGTGACATTTGAAACTTGTTTGAGCAAGAAAAAACTGTGTGAGAAATAATAGTTAAAAGCATTAAGTCATGAGAAGAATGAGAGACCTGAATGAAAAAGGGGTGGTATGTGCATCCTCTGGGACTAGCAAGGATCCCCATCTCCAGCCTGTGCTAGCAGTGACTGTATCCACCTGCTCAGGAATTCATATTGTCAGGGTCTCTTCTTCCCTCTCTCTCTCTCAAAGAGGCACTAAGGAATTCCAAGAGGGATTTTATCCTTCTTTTCTCTCATGGCAACAAGAGAACACCAACTGCTCTCTATCCTCTGACTAGTTCTGCTAACACATACTAGTTCACAAAGAAATAATAAAATTAAGATTATTTTTCTTCAATTTTTGCTGCCAGTTCCTTAGCTTGAATAAGAGACTCCTGTCCATGCAGGGTTTTCTAGACTCTCCCTGTCTTTTCTTTCTGCAGGTAGGGTCATCAGTGGAGTCAGCTTCGAGCTCAATGAAGGACTCCTAGAGGAAAAGCTATAAATCTTTGATCTCTCATCTGTATGGCAGTGCTGATTTCACAGAAGTAACTGTAATGAAGGAGTCAGGAACTGAGTATTTTTTTCTTCTAGTCTGTGAGATCTGAAGTGTTTCAGGGCACACTTATAATTCTGATGTATTTTCACTTGTCATTTCTCACTGAGACAGAATTTCTCATTGTTTTCAATGACAGTCCTGCTTAGCAATATGGAAAGGATGGAGTAGCCTGTACAGATAAGTACAGCCCCTCAACAGATAGCTGCTTACTTTTCTTAGGTATTATCTCTTCCCAGAAAGGGTTAAACTCTACTTTTTCTCCAGGCAGTAATTCCTTAGTAAAGTAAGAAAACAAAGTTTCACAGCTTGCTGATCATGAATTTTCCTGCTAGCCTCTTTGCAATGCAGTTACCCAAAAGAAATCTGTGGAATTTTACCCCTTTTTCCAACATGGCTGTACCAATGTTTGGAGTAAGTGAAAGGAATAAAATGACCACTTAACTCTCCTTTTGGCAGAGAAAACATTGAAGCAAGACATCCTGCTTAAAACTGAAAAGATTCTACTGTGCTTGAAGCACAGTACAGGTGGAAAAGAGCTAAAAAAATCACCAAAACCCTGTGTTAAAGCAAAACTGTTAATCAATGTTAACTCATTTAGAAATAGTCAAGAGGGACAGATGGAATCCAGTTATTATTTCTCTTTTACTTGAGTCAGTTTTAAAATATATTGAAGCTTGTGTACTTTTGAGTGGCAGATATGGCTTGTTACTTTAAAGGTATTTTTGCTATTGTTAATACTGAAATAGATTGAGGAACAGTAGTTAACAGAAGTCTTAACTACCTCAGAGAAAACACTTGTCTTACATTTATCAACTCAGCTTTCAGATTTAAGCAGCTATATGTGGTTAAACTTTAAAATTATGTAACAGTAATAGAATGCTGTTCAAGCTGATGCCTTTTAGAAGACAAGGGAGTGGGGGTGGGGGTGTGGTTGTACAGTAAACCCACATTAAACTTTTTCCTTAACTGTACTCCTTGAGACAGCAATCAGCTACCCTGAACAGAGCCCAGAACGTGCTCTCTGCAGTTTGCTCTGAACTCATAGTGCATCTTGTGGGCTTTTTCCCCGTAAGAAAGTGGTAGAAGTCTAAGCATTGATGTAATTCATTTTTAAATCTGAATTTCTCAGCCTATGTTGTTTAATTGTAACCTGTTCCCTGGTAATATATTTCTAAAGTAAACATCCTCTTATTATATGAAGAATATGCATTTTTAATTATCTCAAAACCGAACTGAATTGTTAAATCTTGTTTTTATTCTGTAGTTGAGCTGTGTCATAGGTCACACACTACTTTCCAAAGTGCAAGTTTCAACAGATGCTGTGTGAATCATGTTTAAAAAAGGGCAGCTTTAAAAATAATTTCCCATACTTTTAGGATGCCAATTTAATGTTTTTCTGCTTTATATTAGTGATGCTGAAGTTTTAATGCACTTCCAAAGCAAAGATAGCAAACCATGTCACCAAAGCAACTCTCTACTGCAAATGTAACAAGAATAATCCTTTTATGCTGGCACAAAGATAAGTGGACAGGCAGAGGTGGACACTCACTTCTTGTGAGTTGAATATTGGTTGTATATAGATTACTCTTCTTTTGTAATTTCTGAGACATCTTGGTTCCAAATTGAAAGAAAACTGTATAACCATCTTAAATGGAAACTAATGGAAATTTTGTTTGTTTCAGAAATTTTCAATAATTTGGTCCTGTGTGTTTCATGTGGAATACCTCAGATGTCTGTATTTGCAACTTTTATCAAGTTGCATTTTTTGAGGACAAGTAGCAAGAGATCTAAAAAACCCAAGTGTAATTTTTTGATAGCAAACACAGCCTCAGACACATCTCAAAAAAAGCAAAAAAAGAAATCTGAAAAATAACAGAACAAATAGTTTTGTGCAGCTCTTGCAAATAGGTGCTAGTCCAGGCCTATCACCTCTGCTCTGTAAAATAGCAGGTGAGTGAAGAATGCAAACTATCAAGTATTAGGCCAGAGAGAATAATCATCTCTGACAGAGAAGCAGGCATTCTGCCCAGGCACTTACTCCCACTGAGGAGACTGGGGTCAGCTCACACAGAGTGATCTTTCTGTTCTTTAAATATGCTTGTTAAACCTCAAACTTGCAGCACAAGGTTCAAGACTGAGAGATTTCTCAGTTTCCCTCATATTCACTGAAATTTTCTATAATCATGAATTGCTTACTCCTGCTTTGACTCAAGAGGATGTTTGCTGGTCACTTCTTTAAGGAATGACAGCATTCTGCCTCCTTTTAGAGTCAAAGCTGAGTGCCTGACAGCAGAGTCCTCAAAGGGCAGCATGTGCATGACCAAGTCAGGAATCACCAAAATCTGGTGACTTCCCAGTGGATAAGTACAACTGTGTGTGCAGGGCTTGCCCTCTGTCCCATAGTTTTCCTCTTCTTGTCCCCATCCCAAGCACTAGAAACAAAGCTGAGTAGAACTTACACAAGGAGAAAAATCTTGTATTCATTGCAATTCTATGTAGATACTGTCTCCAAACTGCCCATTCCTCAGAAACTACTTGTTCAAGACAAAATAAAATGGAAGTGAGTATTTCTGCAAATCTTGTCAGCATTGTGCTGTCAGCTCAAATTATGGATTGTCCCTTTTTACAACGATGTCACAATTCAATCATAGTCTAACATTTTCCCAGATTTTAGAGTGGCTTTGACTTATGAGACATAAAGATACATGATTATAGCAATAATGCCTAGAGTGCAGCTACAATTTTCTTCTGTTATGGAGTGTTGGGGAGAACTTAAAACAAATGCTTAAACACTACTTACAAGCTATACCTTCAAAATACACTGAAAACATTACTTGATACTTGAAGCAAGTCACTGGGATTGCTCCTTTTTAGTAAGCAGGCCCTTTCTTCTAAAATGAAGCAGTACATAATTGCTTATTGCAGTGTGCATTTAAATGCCTTTTTTAAAGAGTAGACTTGGGAGTATCATATAACAATTTACAGGCATTTATGGGGATAAGTAAAATCTAGTTATGTTTAATGCCAAGAATTGCTAGAATTCAAGTAGAAAATTGGCACTACGCAATATATAAAATTATTGTTTCTGTTTTTAGAATTGTAGAAAATACATAAGCCATCTCAGCCATACCTAGGGGACAATATTAAAAAGATTATTTTGGTAATACAGAGTACTTTGATTCTCCATACCATATAAAGGTATGTGTCCTGTCGTTCTCCCTCATACAGCAGTTAAAAAGTCTCTGCTTTTCCATAGCATATGTTGATCATTAACTCTAGCATTTTTGTACAGATTGTCCTTATAAGAATTTTTTTAATCCTTTAAAAACCCCTACCCTTAATGTGTTGCTGTATAGTGTGATCATAACAGTGGCTCTAACAGTAAAAATACATCCAGGTCAGGTTTCTGCGCAAGTCTTTTTGAAAAACAGACTTTTACTGAAGTGTAATGGAAACATTTCCATGACTTCAGCAGTCCCCTTTGGAAGTTAAAATAAACATTTCCACAAAGAAATTGCAACTTGAGATTTAATTTACGGTGCTGAATGCATGATAACTGGACACAGAAAGTTGCAGTGGATCCTACATCAGTAAAATATTGATTGTTTATTGCCCAAGCTGACATACAAGTAATTAGCAGAAATATTCTATTTGCAATAGCCTTTAGCATAAACAATGTTGGGAAACACAAGAGTCCTTTTTAATATATTTTGGGAAGCCCAGATTGTTTGCTCTATTAAAAGCATGCTGCACTGGCTTCATTAGGACAAAGCAGCTTTGTCTTTGTCCTAACTGACCAGGTAGAGAAATATGAATGTGGCAGCAAGCACAGAGTCTCGGTTTATGAATTATGGCAATGTAGGGGTGTGGTCAGAGCACGCTGCTTAGCTTTTCTCATATTTTAGTGGCTTCTTGAGGGCTGTTGCAGGCAGAAGCAACTGCGAACATAGAGCTGAAATGTCTACAACGTCCTGTTATAAAGCCACTTACTCCTACCCAAAAATGAGAACCTATGTTAAGGTTTAACAGTGTCCTTTTAAATTAGAAGCAAACTGCTACAGTGAGAAAATCAGACTGGGTTAGGCAGAGTATGCTATGGTTACCATCACTAAACAGAGCTGGATCTGTTAAGATCAAAATGGTTGACTTGTCACTCTATAGTAATTGTTCCCTGTGGAAAAAATTCAATAGCATCGCTTAAATCACACATAGTGATCACGTGCTCTGAGGCTTCGATGGCTCTTAGACTAAAAGGCAGAGGTAGGGAGGAGCTGTGTCAGGAAATCTAATTCTGCTGGTGTGAGGAGAAGCTTGCCTTGCACACAGTCATGTGCACAAATTGATTTTTAATTTTACAGTAAAGCACTATTTTAATTATTAACTCAATTGATCCTTAAAAGGCTACTGTTAAAAGCCAGATGTTACGCCCCTGCATGTCCAAGGTGCATATTGGAAGGAGAGCTTTTGGATGTGAGATGACTATCAGACTGCATTCAATCTATTCAACTTCTTTTTATTACAGTAAAGCACAAAATCTGTCAATCTGCAGCCTCTATAAGACAAATTGAATGCACACTATCTTAGAAATTAATTACACACCTGAATCCTAATAATTAGTACAAAAAATTAAAAAAAGAAAAGAAGAAAGCCAAGTCAATGAATATAAGAAGCACTATGTTTCTGTCCAGACTGGAGAACCTTTAATATTATGGGAATTTATGTGAGTCCCATGATTTTCCTTTTACTTACCTTACTGCTGCCTGCAATTGTTTTTCTGGCTCTTTTCTTCTGACAATGATATAGTAACACGGGGAGCAGGGGATGCTTAATACACAAAGAATTTCTAGATACAGGGCAGAAGTAAGTTAAGGCAAAGCGCTAAGAGTATGCTAATTAGACTGCATTTGATTTTCTAAAGGAAGCAATTTTTTAATCTTAGTTTGGTTCTTCAGTTTCGTTTGAAAATCAGCACAGAAACTGTAGAAGTTCCTGCTCTGACTCCATGCAGTCTCCTGGGTTAAACTTTTCTCACCATCTACACCTGAGAAAAGTGCTGAGTTTCTGTTTTGCCAGGATTCCCCTTCCCATGCCACTCTCAGAAGGGTAAGTTAACCTGTCTTACCAACAACACAAAAAGGGTGCAGCTGCATCCTACACAGTTTAGGGTGCAACAGTCTTTTGATAGGTCAGGAATACTCACTGATCCTGTGACAGAAGGTACTACACATACAAGCAGAGAAGAACACTTGCTGCTTGATTATGCATGATTAATACGCTTGCTCAATTCCCTATTCATCACCCAGCGCTAAGAGGAAGCCTGAAGCATCAGGCATAACAGCACAATGCTTGGCTCTAATTGACTTCATGTAGGATGAACTTGCCATTTGGCCTTAAATACAGTGGAAATTTTTCCTCTCTTTATCTGACACTTTGTCACAGAAACACTGTGGCTGCTACTCTGACCTTCTGCTGCTTATCCTAGCTCTTCAGTGGGGCTGGTAATCCACACAGAAAGAAGTAAGAAATCATTGCAGTGCAAAATCTATACAAGCATTACAGTTAAGGAGGGTACTCAAGGAAACCATTTTGCAGTCTTGACTATAGCACTATCTTACCTGTATGACAAACGCATTTTTCCCCTGCTGAACCATGAGAATAGGAATGTGATTCCATGAGCAAATCAATATACGTAGGGGTATTTCCCCCCTACATCTAAGTAAGTACAGATATTTGCAGTTAATCAGCCATCCCGCTCTTCCCTTCCCCACTCCCCGGAAACTAAAATAACGAAACTACTCAAAGGCATCTGGACCGCACCGCTTTGTTCCCCGCGGTCCGCCTCGCGGAGCTCGCTCCCTGCACGCAACTCGCGCCTCCGGCAGCCTCTGGCTCTCGGCTCGGCAAGAGCCCCCCGAGCCAGCAGCTCCGAGCGGAGGGCGGGCGGAGATGTAATGCGGATGGGCGGGGAGGGAAAAGCTTTACCTGCCGCCTTCCCCCGCGGAGCCAGGGGCGCCTGGAGCTGCTGCATCCACGCCGGGGCGCGGCGGGCGGGCGGGCGCTCAGAACGCCTGGCGGAGGCGGCTGAGCGCCGGGGCCATGGCCGCACCGGGGAGCGGTGAGAAGGGAACGCCGCCGGAGCCTCCGTAAGCCGCGGGGAGACTCAGCACCTGGGCGCTGAACAGCTCCACGGAGCGCCACGGGCGGGGCCGGTGCCGCGCTCCCGCCCCTGGGCGCGGGGGGGCCGCGCTCCGCCCGCCGCGCTGCGGCCGCCCCGCCCCGCCCCGCTGCGCTCCGCGGGGCCCCGGCCCGGGCGGCGCCCGAGCGGAACGGGCGGCGGTGACCACGCTTCCCAGCCGCCCCGCGGAGAGGAGGTGGCTTCGCTCCGGGGACAGCCGGGAGGTGTAGTCCTGGCGCTTGTGGAGCGCGGAGAGCGCCGGCTCGCTCGGGCGGGGCCGGGGGCCGCGCGACGGCTGATCCGGGCGGCCGCAGCGCCGCTGCCCGGACGGGAGCCCCGCCGGGAGAGCGCCTGGAGCCGCCGCCCCCCGAGCGGCGAGCTCCGCCCGCCCGGAGCCCGCGGGGCCGCGGCTGCCGCGCACCGGGGTGTTGGCACTGCGGCGCTGCGCTTTGTGTGGAGACTTTCCAAAATGTTTGATTCTGTCCTTTTTTGGTTTTTTTTTTTGGTGGGGGCAGAAAAAACTTTTTATTACAGAAAAGCACAAAATCTGCTGCTCTGCAACCATATATAAGACAAATTGAATGTATGCAGTCTTGGAAATGAATTACATATCTGAACCTTAAGCATTAGTTAAAGAAAAAAAAAGAATAAAAGCCAAGTTGCTGAATATAAGAAGTACAGTATTTCTGTTCAGTCTGGAGAACCTCTAATAACATCAGAGCTGATACAAGTCATATTAACTTGATTTTTAAGCTTGCCTTACTGCTCCCAGCAATTGTCTTTCTGGATCTTCTTTAATAAAGGGAGCATTTCCATAACGTTAGACTGCCCTTTTTTTGTCAGGTTTTTTTTGGGGAGGAAAAGAAAGTGGTAGTATAGTTCTTATGGTCTTTGAGAGAGTCCTGAAAGCTGTACTGCCTCCCTTCCTCACACCAAGATTAACAAGATAGAAGATACATGTTGTATGTTGTGTGATACATGTGTAGCTATTTAGAGCAGCTAAACAGAGTCAGGATTCTGCCTCATCAAAAGCAAAACACTGCAGAAAATGTAGCAAGAAGTAATCCAATTGCAGATGGCTCTTAGAAAGGTATCTCTGATATCTGTGTTTATACAGGGCTTTTCATGTAGCTATTAAGCATTTTCTGAAGCAGGATGTGTTATTAACTTACAAATTAAATGGTACAGTATTTCCAACCATTTTCTATTTACTTGGTCATCAAAAGAAAAAGCCAATTACTCTTTTGCCAATGACTACAATAAAAGAATCTTTCAAGTATTATTTAAAAAAATAGTTAACAAGTGAATGTAGAAGTTTGGGCTCTCATCTCACCCTGAATTAAGTGGCACTGAAAGATGCTGAAGGCTTGTGTGGAAGATCCAGTATGTTTGAGCTACATTAAGGTCCCTGCTTTTGATGCTGTGAAATCCTGTTTTCCAAGCATTGCCCTCATGTAGGAGAAGGTTTTAGCTACTGTACTGCCAGCTTTCAAGAAATATGACAGAAATCTGGGGCAGCCAAATAAACTGAGTGATATGTTTTATTTATACTGTCTTAGCAAAACCTCCCTTTGGGTTGTCTTCATCCCTATGTGGTTTATTCTAAATCAGTGATGCAGGAGTTAGGTTTACTGCTTCTTCTTATTCAATGGGTACATATTACAACAATTTATTGCCCACTTTTGGATGCTTTCTTGGACAGTTCTTAAATGTAATAGATTTCCCAGACAGCAACTGGATCACACAGTCACACCCTACTGAGCAAGATCTCTGCTGCAGCCATCCTGAAAGGCTGCGAAGTTGACACTGATGTTACATTTTGCACAGTGGTTCATGGATTTAAAGTACTGCACTGCCTGATCTGTTGTAATGGATGCCTGATATGATATGACATTCTATGCCACCAGCATGCTAACTTGATCACAGCATAAGTCTTTGGAATATATACAGCTGTTTGATAATTATTCTCATCTTTGCTACATGCTGACTGCTAAATTGCTTCCTGAAGTACCTTCCCCAGTGTTTCCACAAGATTCACTCAGAATTATGTATTCTGTTCCCTACCTTACTGAACTTTTCAGCATTAGAAAGTTGTAGCAAAGTATAGTAGATAAGTTTAAAACAGCATTTACTTTATTGCAACTTCTGTTTGACTGAAACACAGTTGTAAATGTGGAAAGTATTTATGAAAATATTATGGCAAATGCTTCACTTTGAATAATAACTCTTGAGATTATTCAAGTCGTGGGTTTGATATAGTAAAGAACAAATTACAGAAAATAATTTCTTCCACTTGGCATCTCCTTCACATTCACATAGCAATAGAATGTACTTACTCCAGGCTGGGGCTTTAGTGTGCAACTGGGGCTCCCTCTCCAGAAGGCTGCCTGAGATGGAGGCAGTAGAAACCTGCCCTACCCTGCCAAAGAACCTGGCTGAGGCAAACATGAGGCCTGAGGAAAACCTTCAAGCGTGTAAGCAGCTATAGGGCACTCCCAAATTACAAGACCACAAGCAAGTAAACCTTTTAGTGCTAATGTGGAGGACAGCTGCTCTTTATTTTCCCACCCCATTAATCTTAATGATGCCAAGTTTGTTCTTTTGTTAGCTGAAAGGGTCCTGCTAAGCTACTAACCATGTTCTGCTTTGTAAAGAAAAATAGAAATATAGACACATTAAGACCACTTTTTAAATTGTTGTGAATAATCTAAATCCATTAGTTCAAACCATAACACAGTCCAAATTATCTTTAATCAAAGGATTTGGTGCCTCAAAGAATTTAATACAAGTTACTTTAATACACAGTAACTTAGTTAAGCAAAAGCTCACATCATTCCTACTCTCCTTTTTCATACCCCCTGTTCTGAACTGTAAGTTTCTGGGCACCAAAAGAGAGGAACAAACATTGCTTTGCTGCCAAGCTCTCACAGAAATTCCTGAGAACTACCTTCAAATCTGGAATTAGGTCTGGCTAGGTTAAGGTTTTTACATTTACACTTGATTCCAGATGGAAGTAAAATTGGAATATCTTTATCAAATCAAATATGAAAAGTTCTTTGAGATCTTACACAAGGAGCCATCAGCCATTCAAGTACAGCTGAATCACTGGATTCATGCATTCTGGTTTCTGCTAACAGCAGCTGTAGTGTGCTGTTGTCAGCAGCAACCAAGCTGCTTACCCTGGAGACAGACTTACATTTTCCTGCACACATAAGATAGATTCAGGGAAACCCAGATAAAAGATTAAATTTCTTCCCAATTTCAATGAAATCCCTGCACTTATCTCAGTAGGTCATCTATCTTATGAAGGAAAGCAAGAAAAAATTGCTGTTATTTTCAACAGATGCCACAATGTGTTTCTTCTTTTAAGGTTTTGTACATCCAAATTCTTATTGATGAGCTTAGTA
This sequence comes from Anomalospiza imberbis, assembly GCF_031753505.1. Taxonomy (NCBI): domain Eukaryota; kingdom Metazoa; phylum Chordata; class Aves; order Passeriformes; family Viduidae; genus Anomalospiza; species Anomalospiza imberbis. The sequence goes on along the minus strand of NC_089692.1, from coordinate 12,147,435 downwards.
AACATTTAATTACACATACTGAAGGATCACTGATCATTCTGTCTAAGGACTGCCCAATTATGCTTTCGAAGGTTTGTTCTTATTAAATGAAAGTACAGCAGATGTGATGACTCACCCTCACTACCTACATTTTCTCATCCTCAGTAAATTATAACCATACAGGGCTAACATTTTCTTTGCCTTGCAAAGAAATAAACTGACAGAATTAAGTAAGAATATTTCTCTTAAGTTGTTAACAGAATACAAAAGCTGAGATTGTGCTAAATGGTATAGCTAAAATAAATGGCACAGCCATATACAATTGGAGTCTCATAAAATTGAAAGGATCTATAAATAAGAAATTCAAGGTATTTGCTAAAAAATACAACTGTTTTTAAAAATTCATAGATACAGCCTTGTTCAGGCCTTAAATAGTCACTATCTAAATAGGGCTTTGAAATTATTTTTAGACCTTCCAATTCACAAAGAGAGTACTGCAAACTGGTTTGATGTGTCTTGCATAAGTCTTTCATGATTTTGCCATTGGAGGTTCAATGTTTTATCAATAAGATACCGATAAGGCACAGGATTCTATGTGTGGGGTTGTAATGGTTTTGTTTATCTCGGATTGAGCGTAGATGTCACATGCACAGACAGAATAGACTGAACTGAGAAAGCAGTTGATTTTAGAGCATCAATTAACAAACCAGGAGGAAAGAAAAGTTGTGAATGTGCAAGACTTCAGAATTATGACAGGGAACTGTCAGACAATAATGCTAAAAGGCTTTAATTAGTCCAATCTTTTGCTGTAGTTCTCCGAGATTTGGAGAATCCAAGATGATGATCAAGTGGGCTTCACAGAAGGTGACAACAGTTGTCATGTTTGCAGAAATGAAATGGAGCACAATGCAGTATCTCTAATTGAGCTGTGTTGTTGGAAAGCAAGTCAGGTAAAGGAATCAAAGTAGAGAATGAAAAAAGCAGAGAAAGCAAGGTATAGTGAACAGTAAGTTATTGGGGTAGGTATTGGAATTGTTGCCAGCAAATTTTAATCTGTTACTGCTTTGAAGAGACATTTTTTAGATATTATATTATTTAATTGCATACTTCCATTTATTGGTATCCAAGGTGGGAAATTCATTTTTCCAGTCTGATTTTATGCTGTGACTTCTGACACCCTCACTGTGAAGCCTACATGAACAGAAAGAAACTTGAAGCAGGAATATTTTTTCTATGAGGAAAAATCTATGTCTTGTTCTCTTGTTCATCATAAGGCAGCTGTGCTTTGTGTAAAGAAAAGAGAATGGATTATATTGACTGTCCTGCTGTCACCAAGGAAGGATAAGGATTTGCTTGACAAGAGAGTAGCAATTACTTCTAAATTCAGCTTACCATCAAGAACTGAAGGCCTGAAGTGTACAAAACCACTATTGCAGTCTTACAAAATTTATTTTAACTCACCTGTTGGACCACACAACCAGAAGGCAAGTTACCATAGTTTAAGACATGAAGATATCTGGTAGCTGACAGTGAGTATTCTCTTTTGGTATTTATGGTACTATAGCTTCAGGCTGCCTATAATTTATGGATGGAATTTTTTATGGGTATGGGTGAGAATTATCTTCCTCTAACAGGGAAAAAAATGCAATACTTTTGATCTGAGATAATTTTTAGTCATGACAGGTTATTTCTGTTTCTCTGTAGGGGGGAAAAAAAGCACCACAACCCAACAAAGCTTTCTTCAGACCACCACCAAAACCTTCATTTTAATCAGTGTTGTGCTCATAGCTACAAGTTTTTATTGCAAAGCAGTGTGCTCTTGAAATGTTTCATTAATATAAATTGTAGTCAAATCAACTCCATAGAGCAGATTGCATTTAGAAAATTTTGAGAATTAAAAATAGCAAAATTAAAGCAACTTTCTTGTACTTTTTTCACTTCATATTTCTTTCAACTCTCAGAGTTTAAATTCAAGACAGCAATACTACACTTAGTTAGCTATCATCAGATATCTGGTGCCAAAAAAACATGCTGAGTTCAAAATTGTAAGAGGTTTTGTTACCTCTTATAAAGTAATGAGGGTGAATGATTTATCCAGTATCTGGATATCTTCAGGGAACAAGATGTTCTGAAGTTTGTAGGTAAGTTGTTTTTACCTCATCAGGATTGGAAAGCAGTCTGAAATTTTTCTTTTTTTCTCTCTTGACCTGTATTTCTCTTATTTTTACATTAGAAGTCTAAGAAATCTCATCTTAAAGCCCATCTTACAGATATCTCGAGATCTAGAAAGTTCCTAGTGGAAGAGAATGTAAAAGTGAATTTAGACAGCCACTCAGAAAAACACATAAGCTTAGGTTGAAGGCACACAATCCATTCTTATGTTCCTAGGTAGAATGTACAAAAGACAGCAAAGCAGGAGCCAAATGTTTATTTCCAGCTTCAGATCTTTTTGTTGCTCAGCAAATTGAATAATTAGGGTTGGATCTGCAATTTAAGCAGTGTAATTATCCAGACTAGGAGACTATGCTTCAGATTTCTGGAAGAATGGATATCTTTTTTCAAGTCCTACTGGCCAGGATAATTGTAGCTTCCAAGTGAGCAATAGAGGATGATGATTGCTTTTAGTCTTGTCTCAATAACCAGAAACATCAGGGCATCTCAAGCTCTTGTCCTGTGAACAGTTTTAATGACATGTAATAGACACTACAGACCTGGTTTCTCTGGGCAAATAAAAATGTCTCTGATTTTTGATCATTCTGTTTGGAACTGTACACTCATCTGTATTCCTTCTTGTTCACTGCCCGTCCTTGGGAATGCAGACACATTCCTTCATTCCTGGAGTTATATAATATATAAAGGTCCCCAGTAAAAAGGAACCTTGATTTAAAAAACAGAAGCAAGCCAAAATCAACACAGGCCATAAAATACTCTTACCTCTCAGTTACTAAATTTAAGGATTTTTCTGATTAGTCCTTTGTACTTTGAGTGATTACTAGTTTATGTTGATTTTTTTGAAATGCTTGTCCTTTCTTGATTTTTGGGCTTGCCGCTTAATCAGAACTGAAAGTAATACCAAGTAGTATGTGCAATCTCCTAACTGGATTTTTTGCAGTTCTCTCCCCTTGCAAAGCATTACCAAGTTTTGAGGATTACAGACATTTCAAAATAATAGACTACCTTCTCCTTAAAACTCACATTGCATTGATTATTTCCCTTCAGTTCTTAGTGTCCGAATTTCCCTTGTGGAGACAAGGGGTTTGCAGAGCTTTTGTTCAAAGCTTGAAAAAATAACATTAAAGCAATAATTTTTCAGTGAATCTAAGAATTTGTTCTTTTGTATTTGACTTGAAAGCTCTCCAAATCATGCTTAATGTTTGCTTTTCTGGATGGCCCAGTGGTGGGAAAACTTAAATGTGCCTACAGATCTATCACTCAACACTTGGGATGAATATTTTAATAACTTAGACATTTAAGTGACTCTAGAGGAAGTGGATAGTTCTTTTGAATGCTTTTGAATGCTTCATTCCTTGGGAGTGCCTGATGCAGCTATTTAATGGTGGACCATTCTAATAATTCTCTGAAAATGTTATCTTTTTAATGAGTGAGGCTGGATCACTCTTAGAAGAGTAGCTCTCTCGGCTTGACTTCAAGAGCACAAACTGGAAAATACTGCTGACACTATAGTTAAATTCAGAGGTTCAGTTAAGTTGCTTTGCATAACTGGATTTTTTCATGTTGGCCTGAAATGGGCTCTCTCCCCCAGTGTGCAAGAGGCCAATCCACACAGAGCATTGGGGTTTTTGATATTGTCAGAGAACAGCATTAGTTAAAATGTGCAACCTCTTGTACATCTGATTCTACTTGGTTCTGCTTCTTGCTGTCCCTAGGAAGAATGTGTGTGCCATTCATCAGATGTAATCTTTTATTGGAATTCCATTTTCTAATGCAACCAGATAATTTCTTCCCCCACAAAGTGACTCAGCCTTCTTCAGGGCTCAAGGTATGTTTAATAGCAGCAAAGACTGACAGGCTGAATTTGCCCTCTGTGTTGTAACCAACATTTCACAGTAATCATGAACTACAAAATGTTTTGTTGCTTTTTCTCCAAGTTCAAATTGTGTTAATAAGGTCCAGCCAGTCAGACAAGGCTTTAGAAGATTTGAACATCATCCTTTGCAAGAAAAAGTCAGTAAGCAAAATGAGAGATGCTGGGCAATGTTTGAGTTGCTTTCTCCTTAAAACAACAGCAACAGCCACAAAACTGAAATGAATTTAATTTCTGGCCGACTACTTTTGGCAATGTCTCCTGTATCTCACACTAAGCTTCTAAGAGGATTATTGACTGTGTATGGTAGCAGCTTCCAGTTTCCACATTAGCCTTAGGAGGAAATTAGATATCTATAAGTAAATACTGTAAGCGTAAAAACTGTGCTGAAGCCTTTCATTATTCATTTGAATTGGTTGTTTTGGTTTTTAGAAGACAACTCCATTGATGTTATGGATCGTTTTGCTGTTTTGTTTAATGTTTTATTTATGTTGGAATAGAAAACCACTTATTATGGTACTTTTTAAAATAAAAACATTAAAATACCATTATTCATTTTGCAAGCTATTTGTGAAATGAAAACCAAGTATTTGCCCCTTTCATAATCCTTCAAAAATACTATGTTTGGACTCGATTTAATTAGTTAAGCCTTATTAGAGAAAAAAAAATTGCTTAGCATGTTTGAAAAGCTAGACCATTAATTTAGATTCCTAGGCATAGATCAAGCTGCCTACATTTGGACATCCAATTTGGGAAATTTCAGAATGCTTTGTAATTCAAATTAGTTTAATATTGAATAATTGCCATAAACAGTTTGCCTTATTAGGTTCTAGTAAAAAAATGGACTTGATTCTCAGATTAACATTGAATAACAGATTATTTCAGGAATATTTGATCTGAATATAGATCATTAAGTAGTACTGGGAGGAGGGAAAGAATTAAGCTGATTAAAACAAGATTCATTAAGTATTAGTCCATACTGAAGGCATATACTGCCTATCTGGTGAAAAAATTACTGTAATAAATAGTTAGGAAAAAGTTTAATGAGCTTCATAAAACAAATTCAATGTCTGCTAAAACAGAAACCTCTGAGAAAAAATATTAGAGAGATGAAACAAAATGAACACATTGTGTAATAAAACAAATCAAAAAGATCAGAACAAAGTCTAGAATTGAACAGCTTCTCTATTTCCTTCTAATTTTCCCAGTGGAAAACAAAATCCAACAAACAGAAAACCAAAGCAAGAAAATCCACAAGCAAGCATATGAAGATATTTGTGGCTACTTGGGGTGATCTTTCTAGTTGGCTATATTGTGTGATTCTTTCTGGATTTGAAGGAAATATTTTAGTGTTTAGAGCTACATGTTCTATTATTTTTTTATTAAAAATATTCCCACTAGGTAATTGGTTTTAAAAACTTACTGATTATTTAAATCCTTAATTCCTCTAAGGACAATGCAACAAGTGAATCAGGAGGGAGAGTGAACCTGAACATGTGAATTTGGTAGAAATCTCAGTGACTTGCTGACTCAGAATTTGAGAGAGATTTTCACTTTTTTCTGATATGACATAGTATTCTCCTCCAGTGAAACATTTTTGGTTTCTACTATCAGAGAGATTTGTTTTTCAACTGATGGATTGCTAAGCTCCTTGCTCTTATCTCCTGCAGGCACTTGAGTGCATTTTTTGAGAGTGCTCACTGTGGTAGGTGCAGAAGTACCTCAAACTGTACAATAGGTGCAAGATCATCTCACCCTCAGAACACTGCTCAGGTTGAAGGCTAAAGACTTGCTTCAGACTGGATTTCTATGCTAAATACTTCCTTTCTCCAATGCTAACTAAAAGAATATGATGACACTTAACACCCTAATTTATTTCTCCAAGTTCTTTTTGTGTGTGGCTTCGTCCTTGAATTTCCAGTGTTAGCATTTTAGCAGTTTCACATCCTGTGACATAAAAAACGGATTGTGCCAACAAAACAATGTAATTGGTTTCTTATGATTTTATGATACTTTCCAAAATATCTTCAGTTAACCAAAAAATAAAATGGATTTAAACAGCAGGCAAATTGTTATTAAAAGGATCATGAACTTTTATCTATGCTGAGCATTTGCCGCGAGCCATTTAGATGTGAAATTGAGAATGAACAGAAATGTGGTTTTGTCTAAAGCCATTTAAATAACTCTTCATTTCTCCTTCTCAATGATTTTTTTGTTTTAAAAATTGTATCTTCACTGAAATAGGAATCAAGAATTGAATTGAGGGCCTAAGGGGGGTGAGGGGAAAGAGGAATGGGGCACAATTTCCTCCAAGGAAAATTTTGCTCCATGCTTCACTAATGGTTTCCATAAAGATATGTGCTCTGGAAAAGTAGCAAGTTAACAGTTCAAGGGATATGATGGTAGAAGTGCCAGAATTTTCAAGCCATTTAATCACCATTGCTATTGGAATATTTCCTGCTAAAAGCAAGCTTTCCAGTAGTCAAGTTGTATATTTAAAATGTAGACATTTTATTATACAATACTTCAATTTTAGAAGAATTGTTTACTCATAGAACAGTTTGGGTTGAAAGGGATATTTAAAAGCCATCTAGTCCAACTCCCCTGCCATGGGCAGTGACATCCAAAGTGTTGAATTTCCTCAGGTTGATGAGGTGTTAAGAACCTCTTCTGCTAATTACTGTACACCATTTGGGGCTGAGCTTTTGTAAAAGCAATTTGTCAATTTTATTGCAACAGGCCTGCCTAATTTATGTTGTGCATCCCCCTAGATCTTTGGTGTCAAAGGTTCTGTTACCTATTTTGGCAGATGAGTGAAATATCTTTCATTTTCAAATGCTTAGAGTGCCCAAATAAGCAAGGGAATTCTGCAACTTATGCAGAAATAAATAATATATACCCTTTTGATCATGCTTATGCATATTTTTTGAATGCAGTATGAAGATAATTTCTCCCGGGAGAGGGAATGAGAACTGAAAAAAGCATTAGCTCATATAATAGTGCTTTAAAACTTTTAGTGTAGAGTTTACTTTAAAAGTTTGTCTTAATGAGAGCAGGCTCAATATTTGCCAAAAGAGGTGGACTGAGCGTTGGGTTATTCATTGTTTATTCTTGTACATTGTGTCCAGAAGATTTTTGTCAAGATATGTAGGATTTCTTCATTAAGCTTATTTACCACCTGGCAGTTCTGCTTTTGTTAATGCTATGTGCTTTGCCTCTTTGAAACTTTATTCCCCACATCTTGCTAGTTCATTCTTTCCAGGTCACTTCCTCAGGGGCTGAACAAAGCAGAAGTTCAGAGTCAAGATAGGCAGCATGAAACCTTTCTCTTCTACAAACAGACCTTTGCACAAAGCCCAGACACACCCACAGGCTTTGCTCTAGACCATCACTTCACATTTGTGCTCACTACTCACTTACCCAGGAGAGAAGGCTGGGCCCTCAAGAGCTCATCTAAACAAAAGGTTACAGTGGGGTAAATGCTCCAGCTGGATTAAGTTGTATCAGCTCTTACTGGAACAGTACATTTCAGTCTCCTCTGCATCCCAGCAAAGCTCAGCAAATAAAAGACATAACATTATCTTCTGGTTTGGGAGTTCACAGGTGGGTTCTGGAGCAGAAGATTCTCATCTGTTTTCTGTGAAGCTCCTGTGAGCAAGTGCTTTGCAGAGTCATGGCAGGGGAGGGGAAATGCAATTTCTAATTATGAGAATCTTAACTTTGAATTATCTGACTTTCATTTCAAACCTAAACTAGTTTAACACTATCAATTCTCCTTTCCACATTTATTTCCTCATCAAAAAACCCCCAAACATTTCTTTGTACTGGATTCTCTCTTCCTTCTGGTATGAGCTGCGCTCTTCTGAGGTAAGTTGCCATCCAAGAGAGTGACAGTGGTTCTTGTAAGTCAGCTGGGACACTGAATACAAACTTAACCATTTCTGTATTTTCTGAATCTGGTAAAATGGATTTTTTTTAACTGTTCATGATAATAATCACCATTACCAAAAGCTGTATGCTGTGGCACTGGAATGCTGTTTGCTTAGTTGGTTAACATTTGTTGGATTTATTTATGCACAAGCCACTGTCACTGGATATGAAAACTTGCCAAGAAATATATTTACTTACCATTTAATCTAATGGTAATACAGAAGAGGTGCAGAACCAATCATAGGTCATAAAATAAGATAGCTGTTCTTTTTGCTGTTATTAAAACACCAGAATGTTGTCATTAGGCATCATCTGCTAAGACTGATATAAGAGGCCCAAAAGGAATTTAATTTTCAGTCAGGAGACTAAAATAAAAAGTGTTGAAATACACTTGGAGTCCTCTGGAAACACTTAGTCACAGGTAGTGAACAACATTAAAGTTTGGTGGTGGTTTTCGTTTTTTCTTTCTCTCTCTTTTAAAATAATTGGGTATCGACTGTATTTAAGTATGAACTAGCAAGCACAAGGACTTGATATTTGGTACATTTTTTCAGACAGAAAATTTAAAAATCGTGTGAGTTTTTGTATGCTCTCCATATATGTAAAGGAGCCCGGCACAGTTGTCAAGTCCTTTTATTTGTATTTATTAAAAAAGGAAATGTGAAGGAGACACATAGCTTGTCCTGCAAATTGGAGGACAAATATCTTTCTGCCAAATATCCTTCTTTTCATTCCTTTTTACTGTGTGAATCTTGACAACATTGTATTTTCACAGCTTCTGGGTGCAGAAGCTGTGCTGGAGCACAACAAATTCTCATTATTTCTTGAAGATTACTACCTGTGAGCCAAAAATTAATAACAGCCATTGTCAACAACACATCGAGAAATATAATCTCTTTCCTGAACTTGCTAGTTTGCATTTGAGCTCTCATCTCTAAACGGTTTGCTTTCAGGGTGCAGATTTTAGTATTTGTTTCTTGTTGATCTGTTCTGGTATGAAATCCCATCAACAAGGAAGTGCTGGTGCAAACCTGCTGTCTGGATGGATGGGCAGTAGCTTGGATGTTAGCAGCAGGTTTGAATTAACTAAGACAAGGATTTGGATCTGAATTTAGCAGTGAGTACCTGAGACAAGAGTTCCCTCTTATACTTCCATGAACACATACAAAGCCTTGATTTTATTGTGATCTGCAATGGACTTGTTTTTCATGTCAGAGCACTGATGAATAGGAAAAACAATACTCTGCCAGCCTCACTTTTGATAGCAACTCCTCTTTTGACCCTGACTAATACAGAGTCTTCCTGCTGTCAATAGATCTTTATGTGATTGTTTTAGAATTATGTATATGCTTTGTTAAATAAAAATTACTTTGGTATTTGAAGTATGCTGGTTGTCTTGCTCACTTCAGAAATTCTGGCTTGCAGGTAAAGTTTCTTTTAAAAGGCATAGCATTGAAACTAATCTTCCAGTAAATTAATTAAATGGTTTAATGCCATGAACAGTGCTGAAGTTTTAATCAAATAAAAATGCAACCTCTGTGCAAAATGTTCCCATTTCCTTTCACTGGGAAAAGCTATGCCTGGTTTTGTTTACTCTTCTTGTACTGTCATGCATGACCTGCAGCAGGGATCTTAGCAGCTGCTACAAGAATTCACCAGAAACACCTAATTTCAAATACATAAATGGTTATATTATTTGTAGAACCAGAAACCTTCACAAATTATTAAGATGTTCACCCTCCCTTTGCTCATATGCATTCTGAATTTATTTGGTATAACAAACTAATAATTTCTCCAATCCTGTGGCCTTCTGTCTGTTTTATCAAGCTGAAAGCCTGAGTTTTAGAGCATGGTAAATGTATCCAATTGTAGTTTATACAATGTAATGGGAAATCTAGCCTAGCTCTTACTATCAGTGAAAGCAGAAAAATGAAATAAATTGAGTTTGTCCAGTGTCTTAAAATGAGGTCTTTGGCTTGGGAAACTCATATGCAGGAACTGGGAATAATCTATAAGCATCATGGAAAAAGATGTCTGAGGTCTGAAGTCTTCACAGAAATTAGCACTTAGAGCAGTTCTTTTAAAAATTTGTTATTTAAGCTCCTAGTGTTGACTTCACCAAGACAATAATGTAGATATCTTTCATGTAAAATGGATCTGAGAACTGGGTGCTGTTGTATCACAATGATTATAGCCCAAAGAGGATCAAAATCATGCCCAGAACCTCAGACTCTGTTTTACATCCTCACTTTTCAGTTTCAAAAGGACTGCATTTTCTATGTACTTCCCATGAAACCTTCCTTGGTTCCTTTGCAGCTGTGACTGTTCTGTGTTCATTCAGACTGGGTTCTGCAGGGCCTGTTAAATCTGCCATGGAGCTCTCTTCCACTACAAATCCAATAGAGCATTTTACCTCCTCCCTTCAGTAGGGTCCCAGGCCATCTTGTGATCTGTTAAATATTGCTCCCAGCACCTAGAAGCAGAATTGCTAAATAGTTGAGAAATGGACTTCAGTGCCCTCTGGAAGAGAGTCACTATCTAAGCTGACATAGAAAGTATAGGGTTTAAGTTTTTCTAGTTTTAACTACAGAACAGAATTTTTTTTCCTTTTTGTACACTTTAGTATGATTTTTACTGCATTAATGTTGTGGGGTTTTAAGAATTGTTAGAAAGCTTTCACCTCTACAGCAAGGCCGGAGCCTGACAAAATAACTCCCTGGTTTGCCTACAAAGTGGATTCCAAATTGTTAACACTTTTGCAATCAGTGTCTGATATTGGCCAGTACTGGAGACAAGACTGAGTTAATCATAGGCGCAATCAAGCTAATATAACAATTTTTGTCTTTCTGGCTTCTTGCTCAGTAGAGTAAAAATATCATCAGAAAGCACTAATTTTGAAGTCTTTGCTCAAGTAGATAACTTAATCCTCTGCGTATAAGATATCAGTTAAACAGTATTTAAGTACTAAAAGATGTAAAATAAAAGTTGCTACAATATCAGACACCCTGAATAGATTAAGATAATATAAGGTAAGAGAAAAGTCCACTGGAAAGTCACTATTCATCGTCTTACTTCTTTTTTCAGTTCTGAACTCTGCAAATAAATGTATTAGGCATAGTTGGTATGGGTTTGGATGAGATTAAAATCACTTCCTTTACATCATTTGGACTAATTCTTATCTCTACCTTATATTATGGAAACAAGAAAAAAACACAGAAGATAACAAGAATATTTTCATTTTATTGGTTTTACCAACTATAACTCACAACTGTCTGCATGTGAGAATGAAAAACCATTGCAATTTTTTAGCTTGATTAATTTATAAGTGGAAGACAAATGTGTATTCCATATAGTATCTGACATGAGGATTACATATAGTAGCAAAAAACAGACCTGAGGATGAAATCTTCCTTGACAAACAGATGAAAGATTTGTTTAACAAGAGTCTGAAAATAAAGCATAAATTAAATTCTTACTTTCATCATTCACATGAAATGTTTTAATCTTTATGTGCTGGCTCTTTCTGAGAGGACACTAAACAATACAGAATTGAGTTTTGGCTTTTGTTTGGTTTTCTCGGTGAGAGTAGTTTCCAGAAGAAGTTTTGTAATGACTCAGTAGTAAGTGATTTCTTGGCATGTAGGTATGTGTAGACAAGAACCTGTGCTAGCAAGAATTCTGATTAAATTAACTGCAGTAACAGTTTTCCTGAGGTTAATGGTAAAGGATTTTTGTAGACTGTTCCATAGTTTTCAGTAGCCAAAGAAAGCTCAGTTATGTTTCATAGCAGCACTTTGCCTAATCTGTCCACTTAGCAAATAGGTAGCATATCATTTCAAATGTAGTAAACATGACCTTTTAAAAGATTTCTCTTTTTCCCCCCTCTGGCAGGATCACTGGTCTCCTGCCAGAGATTCTCTGGAATACACTAATACATTTTAAAACCATGGAGAGCATTACATAGAAATGGGTTTTAGTTTTACTGATGTACAAGTGGACTGTAAAGTAAGAACTTAGGCTATAGTTCCTTGGAGCCTGAAGGCAAGCCCAGCCATCTGTGATCAGAAATTTGCAACCTGCTGCTGGTCTGACACTGGTGCATATGTGGTGCTGTGATTGTGCTTTTCAGAAAATCAGTCTGTGGTGAAAATGTAGTTTTGCACTCCCAGATCTGTTGACTGTACATGTCTGTGCTGGTGGAAGGGAAGGGAAGGGAGCTGAAATAAATATCCCTTACAAAAGTGAAAGAGCAGGAATGCAGCAGCCCATGGGTAACTCACTTTGAGGGTGCATTTTCATGTCGGTTCAGAGATGATGCATTTGTCCTCTGTTCAACTCGACATGAGAGGGGGCTTTCCTTAGGTCCTGGTGCTAGCTCTGTTTGACTGGCTAGATACTGACAGCTGTTGAGCTGCATTACCATGGAATTCTCCTTCAAAATCCCTAAAACACCTCTAGTTTGAAATAACTGGGATAGATGAGATGTTTTAGGATTATACTGAGTTGGTTTATGTAGATATAATGCTCTTTAAATCCTAGAGGATGTCAGAAATCAATCAAGTGTCATAGACAACCTTGCTAAGGGGACACATTCTTGGTGAGCTGCTCTGTTCAGGTGGAATAGATTTATATATTGTTTTTTATAATGCCAAGTATTTCAGCAAGAAGTTTATGTTCTTGTCTGCTGTGGCAGCATCACAGGGCTGGCTGCTACAGTTTGCCAACCTTGCTCATTCCCAGAATTTTGCTGGTTCTCATAGCAGCTGTGGTACACCAACGTCTTTCTTCTTGTGATATGTGGTCCATTACTGATTAAAGTACAAGGGTCAAAGTTCTGCTTCGGTTATGACATTGAGTAATTCCTGCTTGTAAAATCACTTTTACAATGATGTTGGATAGAGTTTGAGTAGCAATTGCAGTGGCTGAGTTGCACCCAAAATTTGGCTTGAAACAAACTGTGGTTAACTACTGCTGAGGAAGACACTGCTACATTAGAATTTTATTGCAGTATGCAAAAGTAGCTTTACTGCCTTACTTTTCCTGTGCTCATGATAATTTTCATCATCTTTGCAGTTATGTTGAGTTTGTCACGAAGAAACAAGTTTAAAAGTTTTCCCAATCCATGGAAATTAAAATCTAGTGACCATAAAGTGGACAACCACTAGTTTAAGCCAGCTGGGGTTTTTGGTTTGTGGCATCTATGCAGCCAGCAGCTACCTACAATTTTTCATTTCATGCTGTTGCTTAAGCTTTATTTTTCTGTTTCTAAATTTTCTGCCTGTCTGTATACTAATAATTAGCTCTTCACATAGTAAAACACTAGTTCCCCTGTGATTTTTTAAAGCAAAAATGCTTACTTTTACTTTAACAAGTTGCAGGACTAATTTCAGAGACGAATGTGGTCCAAATCATCTTTACTAACCACTGTATTTTGATCTTCTAAAATAAGCAAAAAAGAGTGAAACTGAGACCACAGAGGAGCCTACCATTAGTTTAAGGAGAAGCAAGCCTTGCAATTGAAGCCTTTTGCTATGGATAGACCCATCATTCAGATCAGTTATGAAATCTTTAATTTGGACTCTGTAGTGACTTTTACATAATAATGTTGTCTTCGAACTGCATTGATGTGGGTCACTAGCGAGCACTAAAACAAAACTGAAATCTGAGATGCTGTAGTCAGAAAGCAAATGCTGAGACCTGTGGTCATGACAGTCAAATTTCTGTCTCTCTTGATCTCCTGGGATATCACAACAAATGAGCAGAGAGCTTTCAGCTTCTGAAGCAAGGGGAAAGAGGAATCATCATCCTTCAGAGAGTGTTGAGAAATAAGGCAACTACATTCCATTTTACAGCATTAAACTCTCAGTTGATACTTGGTCAACTTCTAAGTTTATGTGGTTTAGAAACAGGACTTTCAATACTGAGACAAGCAGAGGAAAGCCTGCATATATGACTCTTGTTGCAGTGATGCAAAACCACCATATTTAGGTTTATGTGCCCTGTGTTCTGTCTTTCCAGCAGTATTCATTTATTGATGAGCTTCCAATTGGTTTATTTCTCAGAAGTCTCAAGAAGATTCTTATTTCTTGACAGTCATTCCAGTTATCTTTCCAGAAAACACAACTGTTTAATGCACTGTTAAATCTCAGATCTGTTTCTTTGATGTGATCTTTTCAGATTGGGTCCCAGGTTAATTAATTATTTCTCTTTTAGTTGAAGGTCATGTGATTACACTATTTTGTTGTAGGTCCTGTGCTTTGCCTTTGTAATAACCAGAAGAGCTGTTCTCAAAGCTCAAGTCTCCCCCTGCAGAGGCTGCTGCAAATGTAGAAGATAACGAAGGTGGTCTTAGCAGAACCAAGTGCACAAGTCCTTATTTGCTTAAGTATTTATTTGTGTATTTCTAGAACAGCAAAATGTCTGCCTTCTGTCTTCCAGAGGCACTATAGAGAGCTTGGCTGGAATGGGATATGTAACATTCCCTGGAAGGGCACCTTTAGTTTTCTGTGATCAGTGTCTGTGTTTGTGTCAGTAACCGGAAGCTCAGGAAGTTGTCCTAGAAGTTTCTTTTTCTTACAGTGAAGGATATATCTCATCTAGTATTGGGTATTTGCATATTTTGTCGCTGTCTGGATGATACACAGTTAAACTAAGTGTCCTATGGTTCCTCTTGTCTCTATGACCTTGGCCGTCAGCAGGGCATGTTCTTTGTGCAGGTACAGGAAAAGGAGCAAATGAAGGAGTTCTTGTAACATTAGCTCAGTAACTTGCTGAAATAGTCTCTAAAATATCTTTTAGCATTTAAACAATCTCTAACGGAAAAAAATATCAGAGAGCAAAAGATTGTGCATGTTTTCTTCTTATAGTAAACAATAGAATAAATATTCCCACCACCATAAGTTAACAAAATTCACTCAGTACAGAAGAGACTGGAGTAAGGGTTGCCAATTCTACAGCATTGCACACAGCTTTACAAAGGTATTTCTTTTACTGTTGTAAAACAGATGAGGATTAGTTCAGTAATTTGGTAATTGGTGAGGAGATGAATTGTTTGAGACGCCTTAATTGATCAGAATGCAAGGTTCTAGGGATTACACAAATTACAGTTTAAATTAGTGATGGGTTTCTTAGTAAAAAAATAATTACTTTTTTCCTCCTCAGAAAAGTTTCTCCGAATTAGAGGTGTTAAATTGCTAAAACCTTTTGAGAGAGGTTAAAGGTTTAGACATTTGCCTTGAAGTACAGGAGAACAATGGAGATATTTGCTAGCTAATTCCAGTCACAAGAAAGATATTTTTCCACAGAAATTTTGTCCTTTATCAGCTCTCTAATTGGTCTAGAATTTCTGCTCTTTTTTAAAATGGCTTTTACATTTCACTGGGCTCTGGAAGATTGATGAAGTACCCAAAGGAATAGAATGAGTAGCGTATGTTATATTCATGGACTTAAGGACACTTTTTTCTTTGAGACAGATGTGTGCAGTGATGGATTAAAATTACAAAAAATATGTTTTCGGGCACTTCAGAGACTTAAATTGGAGCAAGTTGTAAATTCTGATTAGCTAAGGTGAAATGATCTTAGAGCTACATTTGGCTCAACCATAACAGCCCAATTCTAACCTAGGATGTAATTTTTACTTCTTCCTCTTACATTCTATTTGTGTGATTCTCATTTTCTCTGACTGGGTACTTGACACTGTACAAGATATTATTGTAGGTAAAATATTTGCTGGCTCCTTCTCTTCCCGGTCACCTCAAGGTGGTGAAGGCCCCAAGTTTTATGGTATATCATAAATAGCCCTTTAGCTGCTTTCTTTTCATTATATTTCTTCAAAATTGTTGGAATGATAAATTCAGTCTGAGAAGCATAGTTAATGTGGACTCCTCTTCAAAATTTATATTTGAGTTTTTTAAGAACTTTGTGCAAAAATTTCACGTGATGTAAAACAGCAGAAGACTGGGGGGTGGGGTGTTAGGATAGAGTTGCTAACATTTCCCCAGTAGTAAATCACATTTAGTTAGAGTTCTGAGGCATATAGCTCAATGTGCCTTCCAATGTATCCATCACTTGGATTTGGAACACTGAGAACATAAGGTTATTAAAATTCTCTACATCAGTAACTGATTTCTATTATACAGATAATGGGTCTCCTGTGTAGGAAAAAATAATTTAGTGCCTTTATTTTATTTTATTTTTTAATCTTTCCGCATCCTACCAAAAAGAGTATGCTGTGAATAGCTGTGAATTTAGTTTCAGTACTTGACTGATTGATTCTAGCTGAAAACTGAGCTGGATGCTCAGAATTAATTTATGCTGGAATCTCACTTCTTCCCAAGTACAATTATTCAGAAGTGGAGATTTCATTACTTTGCTGTTTTCTTCACAGACAGCTGCTGATTAACCAGAACGTTAAGATTTTCTTACAGTGTCTGATGAAGCTATTTTTGCTTCGTCAATGTAAAACCTGCTGAGATGAAGTGGCAAAGGCACTGATGATATAAATGGCACACTGTGTCAACTCTTGCCTCAATCAGCTTTAAATAAACATTTATTTCAAATGGTGAAACAATTAATGTAAACACAAAGTACCAAATTCAGGTCTGGAATGAGCCAATGCCCATCTACTGACTCCTGCTGCTTTACACCAGTGGCCAATCTGAGCACAGTTATGTCTCTCATAACTATTGAGGTTTTCAAATGACCCTCCCTTCAGACACCCATTGGTAGAAGATGATCTTCCAATAGGAGAAGAAATAAAATAACAGAAGTTGGAAAATGGATCATGAGCTTAGAACTGGGCAGGGACTGTTGGAAACAGAAGTAATTTTAGTGTGCTGACACCTGTTTCTTAGAAAGAGGGATGAAAAGAGGAGAGTTCTGTGAACATGCGGGTTTAACTAATATGAAATCTTCATAGAAGACATTTTGAGAGAGGAATTCTGCAAAGGCAGCAGAGGTGAGGGATTATGCTCTCAATTCTACATACTGTAATGTATTGAAAGTTCCACAAGTTTAAAGGTTTTTTTTTAAATAGAATGCATAACACTTGATGAAATATAGGCTAGTCTGACCCTCTGTAATCAAACTGGCTTTGAGTGCTACTGTGCTCTTCTTGACTCCTTAGATCTTTAAAATTTAGTTATCTCTCATCTGCAGAGACAATTATTTAAAGGCTGCCTTCAGTTTCCTCTTTGAGCTGTGAACAATTCCAAAATTTCAAACAGAGACAAAGAAGTACCCAGAAATAGAACTATGAGCTCAAAATGTTTAAACACTGTGCAATAATAGATGCTTCAGTGTTATTTAATGATTCTTACTTCACAAAAATGAACATTACACTTTAATATGGAGTTTCAACCCAAATAACTCTTTTTCATCAGCAGAAATATGTTGAACTCCAATGTTTTTTCCTTCTATGCAATAGGCAAAACTGGAGTTCTGAATTATTTTTGGAGCAGAGCCCTTAAACGCAGTCACTGCTAAGTGGCAGTGTTTATTCTGTGAAAACTCTAGCCAGAGCTGTGTCCACTAAGAACTTTTCCAGTCTCTCAGTTGATTAGTGTTTCAGATGTCTGCCATGCCATTTTGGGAAAAGAGCTTGTTCTGGAAAAAAACAAAACAAAACAAGACACAACAAAAACCAAACGAGACCAAATCACACACAAAATTATACTATTATGGGGGGAAAATAAATCAAATAATTTTTTTTTAAATGCAGGACTTTTATCACCTCACTGGCTGTCTAGTTAGGAACCCTGATATACCTTCTGTGCTGGAAGTGAAGCTGTTAATTCTGTTTTTCCTGTTAAAACTTCTGATTTATATAACCAGAGTAGAAAAATGTGCACAAAGGGTAGGGAGTTGATTATTTTCCTTTTTCTTTGCCCTTGGGTTTTAATATATGTCATTAAGATGTAGCAAAAAAGGATTTTAGTTTATAAATGAAAGGAAGCTTTCAGATTAACTCAAATTTGGATTCTGGCATAGTCAAAGAAGCATTTTTACAGGAAAGCCTTGCTACTTCCATTGAAGGTAAAACGAATGTTATGAGCCATTCTTTGGAACACCTTCATTTTCCCTATATAAGCACTCTGCTCCAGACAGAAAAGATTGGCTATGTGAATTGTGCAATAATCTTGCAATAAATTTGATAAATTGGAGGTAATGTTTTAAAAGATAGTATTTAATATTTTTTTTCTCTCTGTCTGCTACTAAACTGTTCAGTGGGTAGTCAAACAATTTTCACAGTAGTCCTTCCCAGCAGCCACTTCACTGCTCACTGCAGCTGCACAGTTTATCCCACTTAACTCTTGGCATTTGGGTGGTCAGCTGCACAGAGAGGATTGACTGGTTTGCTTGATTTGTACTTCTGTATTAAAAGCAGATGTATTTCTAGAAAATATAAATGTTATCCATAACAAAAGAAGATATCCTGAAACCTCAATGGAAATCCAACGTACTTATAATTATAGCAACTCCAACTTGTTGATTGTACCAGTTCACTGTACCAGTACAGTGAAAATCTAGTTGAAAGATCAGCTCTTCATACTATTTATAATGCTAAGTTGTATTTGGAATCCTTCATCACAATGGGACTGTTTTGTTTTGCAAGACTAGCCAAGGGAGCTGAAGTTTTGTGTATTAAGTACAAATATCACTGAGTTTTAGAATTTTTTTAAAATGGAAAATAGTTATATTTTCTCTATGTCCCAAGACATGACAATGTAAATGGAGGTTGCAGGGCTTGAATCTCATTTTGTATAGAGAACATCTTAAAATAAGACCCTTTAAATTAAAGAACAGTTCAGTCATGGAAGTGGAGTAAGAATATATTTATAAATTATTAATATTAAATTATATACATCAGAAATACTATCTTCATTGTTCTGCCTCATATGATGAATATATACATTAGCTTTTTCTATACTGTATTATCTACAGTACATCATATACCTTCATTGCCACACTTCTTTTTTATTCAGTGACAATTTTCCTATTTTCATTCCATTTTATCTCTAGTCATAAAAAATAATGTATATTTAATATGGCTGTATCCAGCCAGGGGATTAAAAAATCTAAAAATATTTTTACTCCAGCATGTACCTACAGGCTTTTATTTCATGGCATTCACTGTCAGAGCAGAGAAGGATGTGGTCAGGAGGAAATTGGTTAGTCTTTTGATCAGGAAGAATATTACCTGAATCATTTTAAGAGCTGATGGGGAAAGGTTTCTTCCCAGACCAAATTTGCTTTGCTGAACAAGGCAGTCTACATTAAAATGTTGTTAATAAGTAATTTCCTGTCTCAATCCCCTCTCTTATAGCTGTAAAGGGAGTGTGGCCTGGAAGTATTCCATACTAGTGTCTAAAAAGTTCTATTAAGTGAACTGTGAGCTCTGGATTTTGGTACATGTGAAGATGTTTCTGTTTGTTGTGGTGTTGCCCATCATGCCAAGTATAGGGAAATACAATGAAAGCACAAAAAATATCAAAAAAATTAACAGCTGCATACAATACACCCCGGTAAGAAAGCAAGCTGATTTTATTCTGTGTGCAAAATCTGTCTGGATTTCAAAAAGACCTGGATCACAGACATGGATCCTCTCCCCAGCTTTCCCTAAGGAAGAGATGCAATCTCATCTAAGTAGCTCACAAATGAGCTGTAGATGTGTTTTGCAGTGAACTTTTTCCAGCTGTTTTTTCTTTGAGTTCATTCAGCTTCATATGACTGTATTGTTCATCATAAAAGATGCTGCACTTGTATTGGTGATTTGTCTTGAAATGTGACAGGTTTTTCACATGCTTCAGTTTTGCTTACAAGTACTGATCTCACTACCTGATATTTGGAATATGAAAAGAATGCCACTTTTGCTGGACTATTGCTCTCCAATTTTTAATTGTACTGCTGTTGTTTGTACCACAGTATGTAATTTTTTCTTACTTAATTTTCATTGGTCTTGTTGTCACACGTTGCATTCTGGTTCATTTCAGGTTAAAAAGCAGGATAATGTGATACACTGCAGTATCATTAATGAAGGTGAAGTATTTAATATTGTCTGTAGCAAAGTATTATGGGAGTCAAATTGGCTACTCAAATATGCCTAATTACTCTCTTCCTATTATGGTCTATTTATTTTAGCTATACTTGCTCAAAGCAAACACTTGTTAAAAAAAAAGTCAACAGAACTTTACTGGTCACACTTTGTTTCTGTTCCAAGTCCCAGCTCAATGCCTGTCCTGAGCACATGAGCCCGGCTGTGGGCAAAAGTGCCAAGGCCTGAAGGGCAGGAATCTTGGTCACAGCCATTTCCAGCTTTCTGCAGCCAGCCACATTGGCAGAGGACACCGCTGGTTTTCTTTCCTCTGGGCTCTTCTCAAAGGGGGGAGAATTAGAACCTTGTTTCTTCTCTCACACAGTTTTATATATGCTTGCTAGGAAGTGAGATATTACCAAATACGGATTATAGGGCTCCAGCAGAATCTTTTCAGCCTGGCTGTCTGCCAAAAAAGCAAAATCTTCAGAAAACATAAGGCTATCATATTTGCCTGACATTTGTGGGGAAGTTGTATGTGTATGTGCACTATGGAGCACTCATGCAGTAACCCTGATGTTCCTCCAAAAGACTGAGTTTACTGTGTAGCTGATATACTGCCAAATTTCTAATTGTGGTTACCATTTTTCTGAGCAAATGTATATGCTCACTGTAGTAAGTTGAATGTATTTCAGAATACATTACAAATACATAACAAATATATGTGGAATTTTTGGACATATGGTGACCTGTTTGGTGCTGCTGTGTGTGCATAACTGATGTGACCTAAATACAAAATAAGTAGGGTATGTATGCACATATGTATGAATAACAGAGAGATGATTCCCAGGGGATTTGGGAAAACCTCAGGAGTCAGAGACATGCAGGGATACACGGCATAAAATCTCATGAGTGAGACTCTGTATGTTATAATTCTTAGGATCTGAGGAGAAACAATTAATAAAAGAACTGTATAGGAGTTGTATGGCTTGGTGGTTTTATCTGTCCAGCAACAGCTAATGTATTCACAAATTATACCACCATCAACATTTTGTCTGTGGTAATTTTCTGTGTTCACAGATGGGACCTCTAAACAGACCTTTCCAAGTATAATTCCAGTCATAATTCAGTTGTCATAGTACTTTGCATAAATATCTATTTTTGATTATACACTGCTCTAATTCATTACAGCATTTTTGTCAGTTTTAGACTGGGAAATTTGACAAGAAAAGCCAATCGCTTTTCATGTAGTATTTGTTTCTGAAAGAGTTTCAGAACCAAATTGCACAGACATATGTCAGAGGGAAATACGATCCTGTGTACAATTTATGTATTTCATGGTGTTGAGCGAGGAAGGCTAAGTACAGAAAACAGTTTTATAGTTAACCTGTAACCCTATTGATTTGAAGCATGTCAATTTTAAGAAAAGCATCTGTATGCTTGACTAATCTATATTAAGCATTGCAGTTATCCTTATAAAGAATAAGCTTATTAATATTTAAACTACACATTAGCTGCATCTCATATAAGGAGATAATATTCCCCACAACTTCCATCAATTATCACCAAATTAACATGAACTGAGAATAACTGATTAGGAATAAATATTTCATGTTTTAAGCCAAACCTGAGTAAATGTGATAACAATAGTTTTAGTAACCCATTATCTGGTCATTTTGGAGTGCATCTGTTTTAAAACTGATGCAACTAAATTTTGGATTGAGACTGGACAATGCTGGAATTTGCACAGTTGTTCTCTTATCCCATGTTGCTTTCACTTTGCATGTTCTAAATGAGCCTAAATTTGAGCATCTGTGGAATTACTGTGATCTCCCAGAACTGCAGTATTTGCATTTATGTAGTACCCATTCATCTGTTTACAGTCTCAAGGTTAAAATACACAGTTGCACAGAGATGTTTGTTGTAAATTCGTGGTATCTGGCTGTAGCAGTGAAAGCTTGCTCTATAGATAGGATGTCAACTGAAGCTTTTCTCAATACAATGCAAATTTTACAATACCACTCAGAAAACAGCTTTTGTGCAATGACGTGACAGGACAATCTGAAGAAGCACTCTGTGCTGTGTCATATTTATTTGGTTTTCATTTGAGAACATAATTCCTGCAGGGAATTCTGTTTCAGCCACAGAACGAGGCCTGTGAACAGCTCTTCATTCTGCCTGAATGTTCCCCTATGAATTGCTGATGGTTAGGAAAGCTCACAGTGACAGAACAGGAGACAGCAGCTTTGTGCTTAGATGACAATAGTCTGTGTCTGTGCTAACAGCAACTGGCACCATGAACTACCTATCCACAGACTGAAAGCAGAACAATTATCACTGCATGCATTAGAATGATGAAATCCACTCTGTTTCTATAGTAACAGGAGTCACAATTTATATTATGACCCTAAGAAAGTACAACGTGACCATTTCTTTTTTCTATTTTTTTACAGTTTTACGAGGAGCAGCAATTCTCAGAGAAAATAATGTTTAAGATGTTGCACATAATTGGCAACTAAGGTTGCCAAGGGAAGATGTACTTTTCCAGTAACAAAAAGATGCACAACATACATTCAAATTGGAATGTTGATTTTGACTTTTGTTTTGTAGAGACATACCCAATTTAGTGCTGTTTGAAGGGGATTCTTGTTTTCTGTTTATTACAAATAATTTTAAGTGGAAGCTTTAGAAAAAATGTAAGAGAAAATATAATGAGGACCTTAGCAAGCCAAAATTCTGTAATTGTTCGGCCACATGGTCTGACATAAACTATCATATGAAAAACAGTTGTATATTCTGATCTTTCTTCCTCAGAAGCACATCAAAGTATCAACACTCTGTAAGGGATTAGTTCATTGATATGTTTATCATACTGCAGCATTTTTAAGCCTATCCAAGCTAGCATTTATCTAATTAGTTTGTTAGTAGCAGAATGCTGTGGCTGTCTCACTAGGTTTTGAAAAATCTATCTTTATAGATATTTTATGAATATTATGGTTTAAACCTGTCAAAAGAGAACAGTTCTTGAGTTCTTTAAACTGATTTCAGCATTCTGTTTTAGTATTGCTTTGTTTCATAATCACTTCCCTTTACAAATTATATAGCATGTGTAACTGTGCAGTCATTTAGTAACAGCTGCAATTCTTGAAACATTTAATAATTTACAACCTTCCCTCTCCCTACATACTTGTCTTGCCCAAAGCTTCTCTCCTCATTATGTGTTAAATATATAGAGCGTTCCTCTGAGCCCCTCTGGAGCTCTGCTAGGAGTGAAGGATTATGGAATATCTCTCCAAGTTACCTACAGCTTCAGGAGTGTGACACTAATCCGTGCCTGGTGGCACTTCCTTGCATGTTACAGAGACAATCAGATAAAGAAAGGAGAACTTAATTGTAACTCTGTGCTGAAACATCCTGGTCAGTCACTTGGTGCTGTTTCTTTAGATGCAGTAATTAATTGCAATCTTGAATTTATAAGATTTTTTTTTACTAAGATAAATTACTAGCCTTTATCATAATTCCAGGAGATTCTATAGCCATGTGTTTTAGAAAAGTTTTCAACCTTCAGCACATTTATAAATTTAATTTCACTGCAGTAGAGCATAAAATACAGCATATTGCATCCTAATGCCTATTTCTAAGCCCTGCTGATTTAAAGTGCATTTTTGTAATGTATGTGGATGTTTTATTTTATTTTATTTTTTTTATTATTATGCCTCCCAGTTTTGAAACAGGTTCTCTCTACATGGGCAATTATAGTTATAAACACAGACATTTTTCTTTTAAAATGCAAATAATTTAATTTTAGATGACAAGTAAGCATTCTGTTCAAAGTCAGAAATATTCAACTAATATTATCTCCATTTCTAAGGGGATTCAACTGATCAAATAAGAAAAGTTAAGTGAGAGTTAAGATGCTGAATATTTCTAGACTAGGTTTGCACATTATATATGTAGTCAGTTATATGAAAATAAATCTTGCAACTCATTAGCTAGATTTTACATCACGTGTGAATTAGGAGATTATGTGACTGTCATCAGAGCCAGCAAGGAAGCTACTTAAATAAAACAGGAAGAACGAAGAAGATTGCTTTTGTTCATGTAAAAAGAGCAATATTCAAATCCACCTAACACAGTTCCTCTTCTGGAGCACAAATGGAATAAAAATCTCTGTTTAAGGCACATAATGACACTTTGTTTTCTGACTTCATGAGATCAAGTGTGGCCTGAATAATAGAGAAGTCTGGTTAATCTGACCGTTCATTCTTCATTTTGATTTTGATGATTCTTAAATATGTATGCATGTATGTATGTATGTATGTATGTTCTCTACTCCTTTGACAGTTCATCTCTGGGTGGAAGGAAGATTATCAAGAGAATTTGTGTGGAATGGAGAAAAAAAGGAATGTAGGTTACTTGTGCTGTTCTTGGAATTCCAATGATAGGATTATTTTTTCATAGTTACACAGTTACTTCACTTATTTTAGCTTGCTTGTTCATGGAAAATATGTAGAACTGTTCATTTGTACTTCCTTGGGTTCTTTTATAATTACAAAAACTGGTTTATGCTACTCAAACCCTATAGAATTTCCTAATTATTTTTATGTTAAGCATCTGAGATGACCACCTAAAAAAAGCCATGTGTCACCAAAAGGAGAATTTGTGAATTAAGAGTTAATGTTACAATTGATGTGCAAGTACTATATAAATCTTCTAAATTTCAATTAAATTTAGAATTAGCAAATCAAACTCCAGCTAATAATAAGATCCTTAGAAGGATAAAGGAGATTAAATAGCTAGGCTGTGAACACTTGTGAATGCACACTCCTTGTTAAGCCATAAAAAGCTGAAGGATCATAACAATGGTTAACAGTAAATTCTGTTCCACACACAGACATGCATCAATAAAATATTACTGTACTAACGTTAATATTACATTAAAAAACAGTGCTTTTGAATAGGAAGCAAACTGAAAAAGAGCTGTGATAAGGATAGATAATCACTGTGTTTTATAAGGCAAAATTAACAGCTAAATATGTCTGATTTTAGTTAGCATGTACCAGATTAACTTTATATTTTAGTGACAATTTTCTACTTGCTGAGCTTCTGTTTGTTCATGCAGTTTTTAGACTAGAATCCCTGTTTCTTGATCCCTACATCAGCACAGCTACATCATCATTAAGAAACATTTCCCTCACATTGATAGATGTGCAAATATGTTGTTGTTCACTCACTGATCCTTTGAAACTGAACATAAGTGAAAAAGTTAAACTTCTCTTAATTAAAACACCTCAAGCAACTTTTCTAGTTTTGGCAAATCAAAGAGAAGACCAGGGAACAGGATTCTTTCCAAACTAGGTGCTCATTTAGAAAAGAAAATGAAAAAAATAGAAGTAAAGTGAATTAATTACAGCTCATTTTCCTCTGCTGCATATGTTCTTCTAGGACTAATGTACACAGTATTTGCAGCTTGTTCTTATTTGCCTAAAGAATTCTGCTCAAGATCCTGAATGGTAATACATGCCTTGAATTCCTATTAGTATCCCTATTTTACCTCTGCTGCTACAAAGGTTTATAAATAGTTCTGCTTTTTGGCCTGGAACTATGAAGAGAGTCTGTAATGACAGACTTCAGTGATGACCAAGTACAGAGAAGGTTCAGTAATTAGAGACCAAGGCTGTGGTTCCAGTTTCCAAAAGGGAAAGGCTATATGCAGAAGGTGGCTTTCAATATAACTGCAACTTTCCATTCTGTGGTTTGAAACATATGAATTTCAAATTAAGCCTAGGGTGGCTTTGATTTGGTAAGATTTTATTAAATGGAATCTATTTCTAATTTTTCCTTATACCTTAGCTTCTCTTCTTTAAAGAATTGTTCTTATATTTTACAGAACAATATGAAAGTATTTTTAAAATTATATAATGAGAATGCCAAAGTCTAATCTACCTATATAATCTGATTTTCACCTTTATTCCACCATTTCTGTAATATCCTTTAAAATATTAATTTGATAGAGAAGAAAAATGTCACATAACTTTTATATGGATATTAATGTAATCATGTCTTCATGGCATATGGTACTCAGCTGAGCCTGGTACAGTTGGCATATGTTTAAGTACATTCTCTTTCTGGTATTAAGCACTTAAATTTCTTCCTTTGCATTTGCTATAGATAAGATGACATGGGGCATTTATAACAGTCATAGAGATATCATTTTTCTTGAACAAATTGTTCCTGTTTACTTAAACCTTTCCAGAGAGTTACTGGAAAAATGTGCTATGCAGAGTGGAAACAGCCAATCTCTACTGCTGGTAATAAATTCAATTTGGAATAAACTGCAGTCCGACCTGGCTAACTCTGTTGTCCATAAATTTGTGACATCTCAAGGACTGGAAGGCTTTACTCTTCTGCTGTCATTGCTTGCTGTCCTGTACTGGGGGAATGTAATGACACGTTTTGTATAAAGTCTTGGTAGTCTGGTCATTGTAGTCTTTACCTTTGATTTCCAGGTTTTTGCTAGGCCACTGTTAAATCTGTGAACAGCTGCAATGTCCAGCAGAGGGTCCTGCTTAGTTCTTTTAATCCCCATTCTTGAGTTTGGTAAGATACCCTGGGTCCCAGAGTGGAACCACTGGCTTGTCATACTGCAACAAATCTGGATAGCAAATCTTTCCAAAAATTGGATTCACTCCTCTAACGTTGCCATAGCAATATCAACTGCACATTCTTAAGTGAAAGTTTTTAATTTAATGTGAATAACTGAATTAGGGAAGAAGCACTAAAAAGCTTTAGATATGTTCTACTTTCCTAGACTTGCATAATAATAATGTACCTTAACTTGAATTTATTTTAGGAAAAGAAATGAGAACAAAGAATTCTTTAGTGGCAGAGTATGATGTATTTTAATTATGTAGTTTACAATGAGTGCAAAAAATGGAGAACAGCATTTGTAAAGTTAAATTGAAACACTAAAAGAAAGTACTCAGTAATTTTATAGTTTCATGAACTATACTTCACAAACTACTATCCTGAGTGATATAGTCTTCTGCTCTTAGATTTATTTCCTATAAATTTAGACATAGTAGGGGAGATGTGTACAAATTATCTGATGATAATTTGCTTACAGATGCTTACAGATTCCTGATGTAAGCACATACACTGTCTTCTTTTATTTCCTCCTTAATCAGCTTTTTACTGTGATCAACTTTCCAGCTTTTGCTTTCTGCTGATATATAGACTTGGAATGTTAAAAAATGTATACCTTTTACAAAGAAAGAAAGAAATCAGAAATGTCAGGATAAATTTACCAGATATTTAACTACCTAGTGTTTATTAAGGATGCAAATCTAAGGAGTGCACCCAGCTGGTGTGCCACAAAACTCTGCTTTCATGATGGCAGATCTGTAGGGCTTTTATTGCTGCAAATAAAGCGGCACTGCAGTACTGTCATTGCAACACTGTGGCTGCAGTAAGAGACTGGATTACAATTTAGTTGGGGTGGTTCTGGTTTTCTAAAGCTATGTTTTAAAGGAAAATGTTTTTCAAATACCTCTTCTCCACACTGCATCAAAGACCCTGTTTAACAAGACCTGATTCATATTTAGACCTCAAAATTCAATAGTGACAAGTTAAAAATACATGAACTGATTGCAACTTGTTGGTTAATCAGGAGTTTAGGAAATTTATTTCTTTCATTTCTATCCGAAATGGAAACTGCTGACTTTTTTAAAGAATCTCTCCCTTTAATTGTAGACTTTGATTGCTAACACCAGGCTGTAAGTCTGGGCTTGAAATGGTAAAGTACAAAGCACACAGTTCCAGTGATTTTTGCAAGAGTAGCCTTTTAATCTGGTTATTTGGTTTCATGTTCTTTGTTCTTTGCTATTTCAAGTTTGTGCGTATGGTTGTGCTCCTGTATGATCCTAGAGTGGCTTTAGAACTGTTAGTGGTTGTTATCCTCAAAGCCTAAACTGCTCTCCTTAGAGTGCAGGAGTATGTCACTAGTTCAGGGCTATGTTATTATCTCTAAATCTTGCTGCATCCTTGGATTTTCATCTTCTAATTATAACACTATCACTAACTAAAATAACACAAATAAAATGAAGTCTTCCCAAGCCCACCAATAGTTGTCAGTTTATGTAGCCATATGTATCTGGATGCTGGCTGAGATTAGATACAGATCTTCCCAATGTTTACTGTTTGTATTTAATTTGTCCATCCTAGGATGGAATGCTACATAATACTGCAATTAAAACATGATTTCTGTATAAAATATGTTAAAAGCACCCTCATGCTGTAATGACATAACAGCAAGTACAGCTCTTTCATTAATAATTTGTTAGCACTGGTTGCTTATAAAGAAGCTGAACAATCTTTCAACTTCCATTTTTACCCTTAAGTTACAGGGGAAAATATGGCATATTCTGAAGTGTCTGAATTGGAGTGTAATTCTGTTGGAAACAGAACCTCATTGATGGGTAGTACATGGTAGGATCTTTCTTCAAAAATAATGCAATTCAAGGGATTATGGTTTAGCCACAGCATTATGACAGGAGAGAGCTTATCTTTGGATTACATTATCCCAGCTACTATTTTGTCATTTCAAAGTCCAAACTCACTTTATTAAAGGATTGCTTTATTTTGAAGACAGAGGAAACTTCCTTCTGCCTAATGGACAACATAAATCAGCATGTGGGTATTGGGAAAGGGAAAAAAAAATCCCTGTATTTTTGGTTTGCCACAGTTGTTTGCAATGGAAAACTGCCTGTAATTCCAACATACAAATACAAGCCTGATTACTGCATTGAGGGAAAGCTATTTTTGACAATTTAACCACTTTGAGTGATGCAATTTTAACCACATTATCTTTGTGGAGCCCACTTTGTAAGGTGCTGCTGCTACCAAAATAGCTGTGGTTGGTGTGCTGGTTGCCTAGCTGTACTTAGAGCACCATGGGCTCTTTTTCCTATGTAAGGGGAGCAAATCATGTTATACAGCTAGAAAATCTTATTCTAGGCTGGGTATCTACCCAGGGACAAGAAAAATCATGGTGAGAAAGAAAAAAAGGCTATAACTGTTTAACCACAGTTATCTTTGCATAGCAGAGGAGCTAGATATTGAAGTATCCTTTTCCAGTCTTGTTTCTAACATATAAAATGTTGAACTGAAATCTTGAACTGGGAGATTTACTATCCCAAAGTTTTCTGGCTTCACCAGTAAAAGATATCAACCAGTGGAATAGACTTATTAAGAAAAATGGCTGATATGTCAGTAAAAGACAAAAATTCAGAGTTAGTCCACAGTTAGGATTAAAAATAAAGACAGGAAAACTTATCAAACCATTTGGAGGCAGCCATGGCAACCATTTAACTTCTTTTTTCTTTCAATTATGTTGTCATTTAAAACATTCTAGGCTTTTTAACTCAGTTTATATGAAATAGAGTCCTAAAAATTACTTTTCTTTTCCAGAAAAAAATTACATTTTGTTTTATGTTCTCACTTCCTTGCCTTCATGTGAAGGCAAATATAAGCACTATTTTCCACTGACTGAATTATTTCCCTATGAGATCTTCCTTTATTTCTATTTTGAAAAGAGAAGCTCTCTTTTTCTATTCATGGAGCTTAAAAAAACTGTATGCCAATTCTTACTCAGAGATTATTTCGCATTTTGTTACAGGATTCATGCATCAAACATCAGTGTAGCTTAAGAATACTCTGCCTGCTACATTCCTACTTAAATGTTTCCAAGCTGTTACAAGGCATGTGACATATAGATCTAATTTAAAGGGTTTTGTGCAACCATGCATCACAAATATAATACCTATGTGAATCATAGATATTTATTTACAGGCCTAAAAATGCTCTTAATACTTGCCTTATGAATAAACTACACTGCTTGCCTGGAAAGCTCCAGACCTTGAGCTGTACAGCTGTACAGCTTTGACCATTGTGATTTGTGATACGTCCTTACTTTATGAAAGAATGAGGTCTGGAGGACTACAGCTAAACTTTATAGGCTTAGTAATTTCTAATATGCAAAAAATCACTGAGTTCTGAGGACTGCTATCAGTTCTGAGTTCCACGTTTGGCAGTTCCACTCAAAGCTATGTGAATTAAAATCATGGTTTGGACACTAACCCATCACTAGTTAAACTAAACCCTGCTGGTATTATTTTGCAAATGGTTTTCAAAGAAAAGCATAATTTAATACCTATGACTCTCGTGTGGATATTAAATTGTATTTTAGCATCAGCTACTGTAATAGAAGCTTAATATATAATAAAGCCTGTTAAGATTAATTTAGTAGTAAACATCTACCTATGAATGTTGTATGAAATTTACTCTTCGAGGTCCTTTTTCAGAAGCAGACCTCGAGTCTGATAGAGAAGTGTTACTGTATTGATTTAAGGAGATTTTTAAATGAATAGTGTGCTCTAGTGCAAGCAGCATTTTCTTATACTTCATTACACATTTCATGGTGTGATGTGCCATCTAGTGTCACATACCCCAAAAGGAGGAAAACACTGTAAAATCCTTCATCAACAGTACACTTGGAGAGTTAGGGGACTTTCTGAAAGGTAGGGTGTTCAGGAATAAACTGAGCATAAACAGTAAAGAACTAATGTTTACATCTGTTTTTACTGACTGTTTAATATTTGCCATGTAGTGCCCTGTTCAATAACTCTTGTTGTCTGTAGATACACATCTATTAAAGAACTCTTTTCCCAGCTACAGCCATGCATTTTGGTGTTTATGCCTAAGGAGCTCTTGATACCTGGAACATCCTGTATGAGAGTGCTCACTTCATGCTATACTTACAAAGTTAAATTGCAAAGAGAAACAATTTTCTAAGGGCTTCTAAATGCATATAACTGGGCAGGGAAAACTGTTAATAGCCCCATTGATTTTGCAAGGATTACTCACACAATATATTTTGTAGTGCAATGGTATATTTTTTAATAAGCTTGATTGGTCAATATTGACTTACTCTGCTTCTATCCTACAAACAAATGGAATTTCATGCAGTCAGTATTTATGTTATGTATGCCTAAAGACCTTTTACAAAGCTATTCATACCTGGGATTTTTCCCCCACCTCACACAATAACTCACATAATGATATGTCATTCTTTTTCATCAAAACAAGAGGGAGAAATGGAGAAACTCACTATATTCAAGCTCTATGTGTTTATGACATTTGTTTTCTGTGTTGTGTCAGTTTTCTAAATTAGCCTCATTTTTAACAGTTTCAGGCAAAGCAGTGTAGAAGCAGCTTGTTTTGTGGTCTGGTAGCCATCTCATCTGCAATGGGAACTATTTAAAGGACTTACCAGACAAATACAACTTTATTTGTATTGTAGTTGAAGAAGGGAAATGGTTTATAGTGACTAATTTTACTATGATGGTGAACTTCAGAATCACTGTATTTCTGAGTTAGCAGCAGGTGAAAGAGTAGAGTATAAATGGGAAAGATTAAATAGTACATCTTACAAAATTGCAACACAGTTTTATTTGAAAATTAATGTCAGTTGAAATACAGTAGAAAACTGCATATATTGGTGTTTTTAATGGATTTAATACATTAAGTGTAAAGGGGGTAATTGAAATCTCTTCTAGTTTTGTATGTATAAGCCAATTCTACCACTACTCTTGTTGCATGTTAAGTTTTGTAAAAGCTTACGTTGAGCCTTCTGTTTCTGTAAAATAAGCAAAAAAAAAAAAAAAAAAAAAAAAAAAAGGCAAAGCCAAAAGTGATTCATACAATTCACATAGTTCACTATCACTCAAGGAAATTGGTGCTATACATCTTTCAGTGCATGTTCATATAGACATGCCACTCATACTTACAGGTTTTAAAACTTTATTAAGTATGCATACGAATTCAGGGTTATGTGACTAACATTTTTATTGACTGGGACATAAAAATGTTACCTCACAAAATTAGATTTTATGGGAATCATAATTAGAATCATAGTAAGGGTGTGAAAGAGCAAATTGTTCTGTTCATTAGAAAGTCTGCCTGCAGAATTCTAATTTCACAATATTTATTGGCAGTGGTGGTGTAAGTATTGTGTGTAGCAGAAGGAGCTCAGCTTGACTGTTCAAATCCCAGATGGAACTTGGGCTGCTGGTGGTTGAAAAATTCTATATTTGAATTACAAATTCCTGCAAATGTTGATGCAGAAGAATTATCATGGAACAGGAAGAAATCAGAAAGCTGGAAAAGTAGAACTGATCTGAATATATTGCCTTCCACTTGGGATGACGTTTTCCTGACACTGCTGGTGTCTGACTAACAGCTCAAAATGCCACATGAAGCACAATATGGCTCCTATACCCCAGCACAGGATGCTTGTCAGGCAAGTTATTAGTCTAGAGAGTTCTTCAATGCATATTAAGTCAAATTAAGACATGAAATACCATTTCTTATGTCAAGACCTACAAAAATTTTTAATAACATTTTCATGAACATTTAAAAAGAATGAATTGATACAACAGATTTGTGGAATGCTGCTACACTTGCATGTTCTTTAGCTGTTCTTCAGCTGGCTGCCTGTGTTACCTTCCATTTTTAAAGTTTTGGGGATGAAAGCTTTTGAAACTCTCTACTAGGGTGTAAAGGTCATATCAGTTTACAAAAAACATCATACCTGCTACTCTGCACGGTAGGAAATAAACTCTGAAAAATTGATTTATTGAGAGATTTTGAAAGAGCAAATGAAAGTGTATGTCATTTTGCCATAGTTCTTTTAATGCATAAAACAAAAAGCAGAAGTGACTCTTCCTCTTATGTCATCTCTTGAGGAGGTGGAAGGAAGAAATACATATTCCATTTTGTTGAATGAAAAAATGCCACTCTAAGTATTGTTACAGTGGCTCTGGGTGTCTGCTGCCCTTCCTGTCAGGGCAAAAGCTGAGTGTTTTGTCTGGGGTTAATGCTATGAGTAAAGGGAGACTGCAAAATACACAAAAGAGGGTTCAAAATCGGGGGAAAAATATACAAAGAGAGAGAAAGAGTGAAAAAAGAAAGAGGTATATAATGGGCAGGAAGAATGAATGAGTAAATGAGAATTATGAACATATTTAGGGGAAAACAAAATAAAAGGGGAGGACCTGATAGGAAGATAGGAAATTACAAATTAAATATAAAGTATATAAAGATGAGGGGAAAGAATTGTTACACACCTGGAACCAAACAGTGCTTTGTAGAATCCTTAAAAAATATATAAAGCAAAATGATCAATGGAATCTTATTGTAGATCAGGGCATATAAGACTTTAAGGTAGCCTTTACTTTGATATGCTTGCCATCCACCCTGGCATAATACATACAAAAAACATCCAAAAATGTGCTGCCTGTCATGTGTGATCTACTTTTTTGAAAGCCTGTTCCCATAGCAACATTGCTATTGCATGGTACCCTAGGTAAGTATAGCAAATTAAACTTAAAATTTTATGTGTGCACATGCTTTTTCTTGCCTGAATAAACACACACACACACACACATTGTGTGGGTACTCAGATGGCATAGTGTATGTTTGGAGCCCAGGACACTTGGTTGGGATCTTTTCTCACCCAGATACAAAGGTATAGTAGAACTTAATGATTTCAATTATTCCACAGACTCTGAGGTTAGAAAACCTGTAACTATAGATTAAGTTCATAATTATCTCTATATTTTTAAAGGTCTCAAAACATATTTTTGAAAAGAAGAAATATTCTGTGGAAGTAGATTATTAACTGCAAACCTGAATTTCTGTCTGTTCTAAAGATTAATATTTAAATTGTGTATTTATGTTACATCTTGAATTAGGAATGTTGTGATAGGCCAGTTGGAACTTGATTGATTAAAAATGTACCAAGGCTCTAAACCACAGCCCACTGGAGTGAAAACCAGGCCTAGCAATCTATGTGGTGAATTCCCAGAACCAGATGAAATGTGCAACATTAGCTGAGAGATTTTATTATTGCTTTTTGTCTTTTAATCAGGTAATTATGAAAATATAAATGGTAAAATATGTAATAATGATAAATGCAGAAATAACTCATCCAGAGCTGCAGAACAGTATTTCTCATGACAGCTTTATATGGAAACTTGCACAAATCACTTATCTCAGCACCCCTACCTTGCTTAATCCAACGTTGCATGATGACAATGGAACATGAGCTTCTTATGACTAACTGTAGGGGAAAAGTGAACAAACTATTTTCTACAAAGAATAAAAGGGGGAAGGACTCTCTGCTGACTCCAAAGGGAAAAGGATGATATCCAGTGTTTGTGTCCTATTATTGAAATGGTAAATAAGGGGAAGCCATACGAGGAGTGGCTGAGGGCGCTTGGCTTGTTCCGCCTGGAGAAGAGATTGAGGGCAGAGCTCATCGTGGGCTGCAGCTTCCTCGGGAGGGGCAGTGGAGGGGCAGCACCGATCTTTCCTTGCTGTGACAGGACCCGAGGGAACGGCTGGAGTTGTGCCAGGGGGGAATTTGGTTGGATATCAGGAAAAGGTTCTTCACCCAGAGCGTGCTTGAGCGCTGGAACTCCCCAGGGCAGTGATCACAGCACCAAGCCTGGCAGAACTCGAGGAGTACCTGGATGATGCTCTCAGGCACAGGGTGGGATTTTTGGGGTGTTCCTGTGCAGGGCCAGGAGTTGGACTCGATGATTCTTGTGGGTCCCTTCACATTCAGCATGATCTGTGATTCTACTTCCATTTACAATTTACATGAAAACCTGTCCCGTGAATAATCGACTTCTGTTTCTAGCTATATTAAGCACTTCAAAACTCTGGTTTATTAGAAAGCAAGTCACACAGATTCAGACCAGATGAGTTGAGATGTTTATCTTGTATTGTATAACAATGTTACCTTTCTAAAAGTAAAAAGAAATTCTAGTGAATTCTACAGTTGCATATCTAAGGGTTAGCATATCTAAGGTTAGATTTCTGCATGGAAGCTCCTGCAGCAGTTCAGCCCTGATCTGACAAGCATGTGTTGCTATGGCAATGGAGATTATTGAGTGTGAACATGCTGCTGCAGCTGGGTGACAAAGATGAAGCATAATTTTTAAATTAATTTTTATTTTAAAATTAAGGAGGAAATTTTTTCAGTCAGCCTTTGGAACACTATGTAAAATTCTAGAGTAAATTAGAATGCTACTAACAACTTCATAACTTTGCTTTCTATTCTGCAGCCAATGTGCTTGAGGAGCATGTTCACTGTAATAGAGAAAATGGAACATACAGCTTTCCTGGTTTAATTTCCAGCTGCAGAAGACAATAGTAGCAGTCAACTATAGAAAATAATTTTTAAAGTAAAGATCAGTTTCTGTAAATACATTATAGCCTGCATATTCTAGCCATCTTTATCAATACATAAGCTCTTCCAGATCATCTTCTGACAGTTACATAAGGAAAATTAGTCAGTTTGAAAAGGAATACCTTAGTTTCCATGGAGCTCCTCTCATTTTCATGGGCATGTTTGTAGGTTAGAACTTTACTGTGGGTAGAACAAGCACTGAAATAAATGGAGCACAGAAAGGCAATGTAAAAAGATATAGAAGAAAAAGAATTTACACAGGAAAAATAATTAACATTAAGCACGACACAGGTAAGTACTTCTACAAGTTATCAGATCACCCTGACAGGTACATAAGTACTTTTCTCTTCTTAACATCTCTGGATTTCAAAGAGCAAAGACATTGCTTATTATTAGCAACATAGCAATGAAACACTAGGAATTGCTGTAATGTCTGGTTTGCAGATTTGTGCTTAGCTGGTGCTATGCTCTGCCCCATTATTTCTGGATAGGCCACCAGGTGTAGGTTAAGAAAGTTTCCATAAGATCATGAACTCGTACATCTTGTTCTAACAATTCTGACTTCAAGGAGTAAATAAAATTCATCTTAAAATCTGACTTAAACCTACTCCCTTTCAGTCAGAAACCATTCCACCTAGTCCTTGGGCTAAGTATCTCAGTGAATGAGACAGCACGTCCCCCCCACCCCAATCCCAAATATCCACAAATACAGTAGACCTCAGCAGGACCACACCTGAAAGTCAGCTTGATTAAAAAATAAAAATCAAAAATCTTTCCTCTAGCAGAGAATCACCATTTTTATTGTGTAATATACAAAGCAGCAGTATTTTCATAGCTTTGCAGATTGCAAGGTACCAGTGCTCAGTGCTCTTTGTCAAAAGGCAATTTTGTCTGACTGGACTTTCCAGTGGATTGACTGTCTCAGCCAGCATCATGCACCCAGCTGTGTTTGAACTGATTGAGTGTCCTCTGTAAATCTAATTATAAATATAAACAATATCTTCAAGGGCTCATTAAGAGGGTAATTACTAGTTTTGGAAACATCTCTAATGAAACCCTGCCAGTCTAGAACTGGTTTTAAAAGTCACAAGCTAATTTTAAAGGACGATATAATAAGTCTCTGGACTAAATGTAGTTTTTTCAGGCAGAAGCTTTGCAAATTACCAGAAATAGAGAACTGTTTGCCAGTTCTGGGGCAGTTCTAACATCTGGATGGACCAAAAAGAAAAGTTGCATTTCTTGACCCATCCAATGAAAGTCTGTATTACAATATGTGCCATATATCTCTTCTGTTTTATGTAAACAGTAACACAACAGGACTTGTTTGTCTACAAAATATGAATGCCTTTAAATTCAAGGGTAACAGAATCATGGTACATCTTTGGGAATCCTGGATAATAACTGACAACTGCAAGCTAGGTTTGGAACTTGCATTGGGAGTTGGTTCATCATGTTTCAGTAAAATTTTGCATCTCAAATTTAAAGAGAAGAGGAAGTGGGAGTAAAGACAGGTTTGCATCAAGAATGTAGCACTTCTATTCAGCCTTGAAATAACCATGTAAAATAAGAGTGCTTAGGAGGTAAAAACTGGGACAAGTAATTGAATACATAAATAAAGAGTAAGGAGAAATTTTCAAGTGATTCACTACCTTCTTCTGTTCTGAAGTTTGCCCACCCACTCCTACATACCACCTCCTGTGGTGCAGGACTTTTTACTGTAATGTGGGAGTTTAGCATACAAATTCCTACTGACTGCATTTGTGCATAGCTTCCCACACACCTTTTGAAATAGGGTGCCTTATTTAGAAAAGAAAATTAGTCTTATAGCTATGTCCCAAACTACAAGTGCAGTGGGTTGGAAATTACCCATTACATCCATTTTGAATTAACAGGCATTTCATAATTTTTTACTTTGCTACAGAGACAAGTTTGTGCACCAGCTCTGGGCAGTTGGTAAGGCAGAGAACAGTGGTCTTGTGCTGAGGACTGGAGAGCTGCAGATGCAGCATCTTGAAAGAAGGACCTTGCAGAGGGTTAAACCACAATAGCACTGAAGTCAAATTTGCTCTGATGTTGACTCACTGCTTGCCTTGATGACACACACAGAGCTTGGGAGAAAATGAGTTCTTTCTCTGCAACCAATTCATAACAGAATTATAGTAGGGATGGCATGACAACAGCAAAGGAGTAATTAACAGCTTATCAGTGAAAGTTTGTGACAAGTCTCAGGAGCTTTCAAGATGTGTTCTGGGCTGCTTCAGTCAGCTTTGTGTCTTACAGGAAGCACGACAGCCTGCTCCTGTTTGCTGAAGCCAGCCAGAGCTTCCCAGTCTGTTTTGGTGTTGGTTCCTGGTTGCAACTGGAACTCAGAGCTGTTGTAGTAAAACAGATGGAATGTAAGGTCAGATCTCAACCCTACTGCTCCTATTATTTATCACAACTTGATTCATTTCAGCAGAGAAAAATATGGCATTTCCTGTTTTCACCCTGCCACTTCTTTGTAAATGAAAGTATTTTTATGGATCATGTGTTTGTACTTTTCTGAAAACTCAGTTTGAACCTGACCTTTCTATTCGCCCTCTATTCATTAGTGAAACCAGACAAATCAGTTTAATTTCTCAATTTACTAATTGGAGTACAGGAAACAGAAACAAGCAACAAACAATAACAAATTAAATTGTTTACTCTATCAACCTGAAACATTCAGGAAAAAATACTGACTGAACATACATTTAGCATTTACAAAAGCCTTTCTGAAAGGTGTAAGTGCACAGTATCTTACTCAATTCCATTAATGCATCTTGCTTCTTAAGGGCCTGATGCTAAATATTTATTCCCAAAAACAGCCTTACATTAAGTATAAGATGACTTTTTATGTAGGTTTGACCCCAAATCCTGGCTGCTTCATTGTACAGAAATAGGGTGATGTTAAGCCTTTAGTATTACAGAAACTGTATTTGGCTGAAAAACTAAATAAAACTTTGAAAATGTAAATATTTAACAGAGGCTACAAGTAGAGAATCACAGCAGCAGTATTTCTTCTTATGCACCTCACTGTTTCATGCTTCTGAAAGAAACACTTACTAGTAGTTGGTCACACTTGGGCATACCTCCAACAGGTCATTATTACATTGACAAAATAGATTTAATTCATGGATTAAGAAATTTTGCAATTTTTAAAAATAAATTTGTTACAGCTCTCTCTAACTTTTGCTATGGACCTAACTATTTCCTTACCTAAATCCTCACAAGAGGTATAAATTTTACTTTACAAATAGAATCCTTCTAGACTGATCATAAACAGATGAATTAGGTAATAAAACTTGTCTTGTTCTACTGTTAAGTTCCAACAGAGACAGATTCTTCTGTAAATTAGGTGATACTCCTGTTTTAGAGATGTATTGTACTGTCTTGTGTGTTTATGACCTTGTTTCAGTGGAAATAAATAAGTGATCCTCCTCAGAAAGTTA
Source organism: Anomalospiza imberbis (assembly GCF_031753505.1). Taxonomy (NCBI): domain Eukaryota; kingdom Metazoa; phylum Chordata; class Aves; order Passeriformes; family Viduidae; genus Anomalospiza; species Anomalospiza imberbis. The sequence continues at coordinate 12,108,667 of NC_089692.1, read as the reverse complement.
ATAACAAAAACATCTGGAAAAGGAATAACATTATGACCTTGAATTTATTGCACAGGCTGGTCTGAATAGGGAGATAAAGTAAACTATGGTCTGAATTCTTAAAATGGAAGCCATGAAAAAATGGCAAAATACAGTGAAACTTGTGGTCCTTGGGTGAGTCTCAACTCCTCAGCTGGGAACTGAGACATCTTCAGAGCTGAAGCCCAGACCAGAGCTGGGCATGTCACTCACCATGAATAGTAGAGGTCTCTGAGACCTGCAGTGCTAAATGACTTCTAGCTAAGTGGAATTAGGGAAAAGGAGACAAAGTTTTCTATCTCCACATGTAAATCCAGATCCTTTGCTGCTTCTCGCAGGAAACATTCTCTTAAGACACATGATCTATACATGGATCCTGTGCAAATATTTGATAACTTCAGGATTCCCAGACAGCTGCAGTCTTTAGCAAACCAACATCACACTCTTCTGACCAGGGAACCTTACGTTAGCTCTTGCTATGGAGGTTTGGATGTAGATTTTTGATGTAGTAACTGCAGTCCAGCTAGCTACATGGTTTTTCCTTCTCTCTCATGGAGTCAGAACTTTCCTTTTGCTTTGATGAAATAGATTTTCAAAACAAACACAGATACATCATAGCCCCAGAGACATCATTCTACCAGTCCAGCCTCTCACTTCTTCCTGCTGCCTGACATTTCAGTTCTCTTTTCTGATTTCCTGACACCCTTAAGCTCTGAGCTAAATGTTGTCTTTGTATAGGCATCCCTGCTAAGAAAACTGGGGTTTCTTTAAGGTAATTTGCCATTATTGAAGTATTTGTTCTCTCTCCAAAAAGAGACTCTACATAAAACTTGATTGTCAACAATTTGCTTCTGTCTGTGTGGAAGATTTTCATGCTGTGTTTGGCTTTGGAAGGTTTATTTTTGCATTAGGTGCTGAGATTTAAGCATCATTTAAGCAAGGAAAAAAACTTGGGCTCAATGACAAAAGCCTGGTTGGAAAGCTTTGAGTTGAAGGCAAGGAGGAAAGGGCTCATGTCACTGGATGAGGAGCTAAAACTAGATTGAGGAACTTTTATATGGAATATTTGGTGGTTTTTTTCTAATCTTTCGTGTTCATATAAAGGTTTGGGTTGAAAGGAGCCTTAAAGATCATTTTGGGCCAACTCCCCTGCAATGGGCAGAGACACTTTACACTAAACCAGGCTGCTCGAAGCCCCATCCAGCCTGGCCTTGAACACTTCCAGGGATGGGGTATCCACAGCTTCCCTGGGCAACCTGTGCCATTGCCTCACCACTCTCTCAGTAAAGAATTTATTTCTAATATTCAACATAAACCTACTGTCTTTCTGTTTGAAGGCATTGCCCCTTGTCAAGTCATACCCTATTTTAGATCTGTTTTTCTTCATCATATCATAGTCTGGCATAAAAGAAATAATGGACATAATAGAAACATGGAAAGTGTGACCCAACATCTACTTACCAGTAGATGAAAAAACAAGGATTCACCTTCATAGGGGACAAATGGCTTTGGAACCCTGAGTTAGTTCAGCAAGATGAAATTACTACAAGAATAGCATGGCTGCTTTGCCCTTACTTGCTTGCAAATGATCTGCAGACTGAAGATGGTTTAATGACAAAAGAACAACTTTGGAGTTAAAGGTACATGATTAGATTCCACCTAAAGGAATTTGAACAAGTTACCTGTGTCTGAGTCAAACAGGGATAACATTTCCTGCATCTAGAAATACCACAAGAGCTCAAGGCTGAAGCAGTTATAAGCCCAGTGAGGATTTCACACGTATCAGAGATTATATCATTCTTTGCTATATGATTTTACACCTACTGAAACCTCTTTAACAATTCACTACACAATTTCTCCTTCCAAAGTCCTTCCAGACCTGAACTGTGTAAAGCAGGGCTGGTCAATCCATGTTTTGGCAGCTGCAGGACGTGTTTTGGTTTGGTCACTGAACCTATTTCTTGTGATGTGGATCAAGAAAGACCCCTTATTACTGCCCCCCTTGCCAGTGCTGTCTCCCAGATCTCTTTACAGATTCCGCTGTCATCTTCCATCTCACTGGTCACAATAGCATTCAGTGAGATGTCCTATATTGTAATCTTGCCTTTTGTTTTCAATACAGGCACAAAGGCTCTGCTAGCACAGCTAAGGTAACAGCAGTGTTCCTGGCTAATCTTAACCTGCTTAGACCTGGACTAGAATCCCTCTTTGACTACTTCAGACATAATACAATCTCAAAAATACTAATAGTGATGAAAATACTTGATCTGTAGGCACAGTATTTTCATACAGTCAAATTTACCATCTGTCTTGATGATTTTACTCACATAAGGTGACATTTTTGTTATACATGGAATTGCAGCTTGGTCAATAAATCTGCCTTCCCAAAAAGGTTACTAGGTGTGAGTCAGTGCTTACAAGCAAAGTGAAAACTTTGAGGTACAAGATTTATCCATTATTCAGCAGTGCAATAAGAAAACAGAGCTGACAGCATTTGCAGCATTTTTTCCAAATACATGATCTCTTTTGTACATCATAGTACTGTACACCAATCCACTCCAAGTAGTTGTAGTGTCCAATTTGTGCTTTTATCTGAGCATGTAAATAGGAGCGAATACCTAATTCACACCGTAGATCGTTTTACTCAAATTTGAATCAAGCTGAAGTTTCTTGCTTTTTATATCAGATAGAAAAAAAAATTCCTCCAGTAGCAGAGTCTGCACATGTACATGTCTTGATTCAGGACAGGAAACACTTTGTGGATATAAAACTTAGGTCTTCATTTCCCTGCAATCCTGTATCTCAGGTGAAATTAACAGAGATGCCATTCAGCACTACCTAAAACTCCTCTGTAACTTATATACTACTGCCCTCTACTGCATATATATATATATATGTATATATATATACACACAAACCATTAAACTTAACATCACTATTTTTAGTAAAACATTACATATTAATTTCTTGCATTTCCTGGGCTCATACTACATTCTGGTTTTGCCTAAAAGATGCTGATTTGGGAGCTAAATATTCCACTTAACTCAGCTGTTGATGTGAATGACCACAAAGGACATTAGTCTTAAACCAAAGCAAACTATTAACCTAGATCTTTAGAGGAACGCCACAACTCAAGCAAGAGATAGTCAAAATCATTTCTCAAAACTGCAATCCTATCATTAATGAAATAATTTAAGATGGCACAGCAAGATAGCATCAGACAAGCTGCAACTGTAATTTTGCTATTTTGAGGTTGCACAAGCCCTGCTAACTTCAGTGTTCCATCTATGCTCCAGCATTAGACCCCACACGTGTCTCTCCCATGGCTTTGCATCCCTCTGCCAGGCCTGTTATCATCCTGTCCTCCTCTTCCTTCCCAGCTTCTTGCAAGAACTGGCACATGGCTTCAGTGCAGGACCTTCCCCATATTAACAGGGAGCTGGAAGAAGGCCACATTCCCCTTTTTCCTGCAATCATATGGGGTCACAAACCTTGAGGCATGCAACAATGAGATCTGTACTAGGACAAGATGTTCAAATAAAGCATCTAGGGCACAGAGAGGAACAGCAGTCACTAACACTCTACTGTTATTACAGTCATTATCATGTTAGAAAAACCCCACATGAATCAGAATCACAGAATCACTGCCTAGCATTACAGTTTCTTAAGAGCCACAATGCACTATTTCTAATTGGAAAAAGATTGTTTCATAAAACTATAAAACTGTATTGTCATATGCATGGCTTTGTGGATCAGTTTGGAAACCAACACTAGAAAGGCAACTGCAGGCATTTAAAGCACTTCACAACTCAGGAACTAACTTCAAAATAATTACCTGAGTTGTAAGGCATCCTGAGAACTTTTTTTTTTTTAACACAAGACAAGCAAGTAAGAAGCAAGCAAAAAAAATGAATAGTCTCAATCCCATACCTCCATAAATTCAAGAACAATTAACAGTGAACTCCAAATGTACCACAAGACAGGAGGTGCATTAGGGAGATTAAACAAGAATTACTGTGAGAGACACCAATCATCTTTAGGGAAGAAAAACAGCATCAAGTTTTCATTTCCTCTGAGAACTGAGACAGCACATTATTCACAACAGGAGATAATCTGTATTAGATCAACTTTATTATATTATCAAATTTGACAATAAAATATTCAAAATCTATTGAACACATTCATACACAAGAACATACAAAATGCCAGGCCTCAGAATAGGTTCTGTACAAAATACTGGTTAGTGTAGAGCAGCAAAGTCACTGCCAAACATTCCCTGAATTTAAGAGGGCCTTGAACACACTGTGCTCCAAGAATTACCTTAATAGCAAACATTCCTTCCTTTGGTCTGCAAATCCTTTGCAATTATTGCTAGTTATTGAAGTTTTCTGCTTTTATACAAATCACATAGTGACTCTGAACCTCTTCAGAAGTACAATGACAGCTGAAAGCTTCTTCAGCATTTTCTATACAAGTTGCCAAAAATAAACACATTTGGTCCTCGAGACTAGTTTTGGTTTCTGAAAATATCCTGGAAGAATAAAACTAAGTAAAAAATACGGAAAGAGACACATACTTCATGCTTTAGGTACCAAAAAGATACATTAGTGAATTCAGACACTTCAGCTGTGCAGTGTGGCAAAGCACCTGAGTTAATCCTCTTATCAAAGGGCCACATTCTCATTAAAGGGGTTTTTTCAGACCTCTCTCCCCACAGGAATGGAAACAGCTCAGTGCCCGTGGCTGCAGCAGGTCTGACAGCAACGCTCAGTGCTGCCCTGCAGAGGATCCAGGGCAGGGAGCAGCCACTCCTCACACGCACAGTGCAGGGCTCCCACTTCACAACGGGAATAATGCATTCACTTCTCAGTGAGAACTGCATCCCAGCCTGCAAGAAACTGCAAATGAAAGGGCTGCTGATCATTTGGTAGGGGGGAAAAAAGACCCCACACTTTCTGGACATAAAACTGCAGATGCACCACAAGCAATCGAAGAACACCAGAGGTGCTGTGCTTGCTCTCACACAGTACTTAGGACTCAGGTACACACATTTCTTTACAACAGTACAACAAGGCTTTATAGTGACAAACAACAGAACAAATAAATAAAAGCCTTGAAAAACCTTCAGCTTCATTTTACCACATTAACTATCACAAGGCTTGTCTACTAACAGAAAACTGGTTTTGAAAATTTCAGGTTAAAAGATACAGCCAACTAATCTCAAACACAGTACTAGGTTGCCAAAATTATAAAAGAATAAAAAAGTTGTGCTTTTTTCCTCTTTTGGGTCACAGAAAGTATATTTTAAAAGTACTAAAGAAAAAAAAGTGCAAAAAGGACAAGCATTTTTTGAATCATGTATTTTGGAACGTCAAATCAACAAAAAAACCCTGCAGCTAAATTCTTGCTATGAGACTGAAAATGCTGTTGATTAATGGGTAAGGATCCAAATGAATCTTACAAACATTCTCCAGATCAGGTTAAGAATTGTTTACCTACATTGTTTTCTCATTTTTCAGCCCTTGATGTCTATGTTGATATCCTGCAATACAGCCTCCAGCTCCACTCAATCCAGTGCTTATTAACAAGCCTTCTCCTTCAGCAAGAAATACAGATTGTGATTATATGTTTTCTGTAATTTATTTTAATAGCCATTGTTTCAAAAACTGAGTCAGACCAAGGAAGAGCTTTATCATCTTCGAGCAGTCTTGGAACACAAGCTTGAAGCTTATCCAGCTGACAAGCCCTGCATAAAATAGATCACCTGGCTAAAGGGCAATTTTCTGTGGTGATTTTTTGAAGGCAGGTTGGGGCTTTTTTCCCCCCTCTTTGTTGTTGTAGGGCTTCTTCTTTTAGGGGGATTGGCTGTTTAGGTTAATTGGTTGTGGTTTTTTTTTTTTTTTTTTTTCATTTCAGCAGTTACACATTGCAAAGGCTGGGGACAACTCAGTACTTACTCTGGAAAAGTCTAGGCAATCTTGCTGCTGGACTGTAGGGTCCTGGGCAAGTGAGGACAAGATTAATGATCCATTTTAAAAATCAGGAAAATGTCAACACTCCCTCAACATAAGCATTAGGAAAAAATTAAGAGGGGGAAATAAAGCTACATAAGAAAGTTATAACCTAGAAAGATAATTGGCTTGTTGATGACCCTAGTTCAAATTGTTTTGAATTAACAAGAGATTCCTGAATTAAAACTAAAGTCTTAAAACTACCTCCTGTTCCATTGTACAACAGCAAGAGTTCCAGCCCATCAGTTCAACAGATCTTATTGATATGTCCAGTGGCAAAAAACATTTTAGGCATGCTACCAAAATAGTTAAAACTTTAGTCTTTAGACATTCAGTTTCTTAAGTAATGAACCCTTAATAATTCAATGAGTTTCTGCAACTCTTAAAATATTTTTCTTGGAGAACCTAGCATTTTGAAAGCATTCAAAGCTCTGTTTTTAGAAAACTAAGTGCTGTCTAACTGGGTGACTTGTTTTAAAGCAAGCAAGAGAGAATTTTTGAGTATAACTATTTCTCCAACAGGACTTCTGTAATCAAGGTGGTAAATATGATGGCCTTTAGGCCAGCACTTCTGTGGAGGTCAGAGCTGAAATTACTATTTGAACATTGAGTAGAACAACACTGTAGGAAATTACAGAACTGCATGTTCAGCAATTTATAGAAACATTTAAGGAACCACATGTTCCAACTTCTTAAAACAGCAAAAATGAAACTTGTAATCTATGGGAAATTACTTTTAGTCCTAAAGCAAAAAAATTCTTTTCAGTGGAATGCAATGTTGATCTAATCACTGCTTAGTCAGGCAACTGGATCAGAGCCAAAGTATTGGACTGACAACAAGGTTTATACTCCATACTGGCTTTCATTCCCAACTCCAGTTCAGAAGTTCACTTTTCTTTAAATGCTGCCCACCATCCATTATTATTTCCCCTACAGGAGGTTGTTTTCCACCCAGAAATGCAATTCTATACGTTTCAGATTGCTTGCCAGTATTCAATTAGCTTTGATTGATGTGCTACTCCACAATAACTGTGCTAAAGTTACTACAAGCACCAACCAAAGTTTAGTGTCATTCCCTCACTGAGAAATAAAGCACAGACTGAGAATTCCTCAGACTCCAGACTGTATATGATCAGGGATTCTAGAAGTTGATGAGCAAACCATTTCCTCTTTCTAATATAACCCAGTAGGGCACCTAATAAAGAAGCTTCAATTCACACATTTATCTTTTCCCCTCCACAGGCTGTAAAAAATAAAAGTCTGGATTACTACAAAGCACAGTTCCAGGCACACCTCTTCCCTATTTTACCTAGTAGATACGCACATTTATAAACTAATCCACTGGGAACTGTGGATCAGAATATGCAAGACCCTTTGCAATGCTTATTGTGTTTGCCAAATTGTTAATACCATTCCCCTGGGCATCCAAAATTGCCATTCTTCCTAGCCTTCCACTCCAAACCTGCAAAGTCCACACAAAGGAACTCTGGGATCCATACTCCATGCGGTATGTGCAAGGGGCTGCACAATCTCCAGATGAAATTCTGTATGACCATTGGACCAGAGGCACCAAAATGCATATTTGACAAAATTTTCAGATTGTGAAAATACCATGAAGCATGATGAACACAAATCAGAGACGAACAATCATTTAGAATACTAAGCAACTTGAAAACAACCTTTTAAAAAAGCAAAATAAATAATTCAAATATCTAAATATCAAGGGATTAAAAGGCATTTCCCCATATTTAAGGGAAGGCATCACAGGTGAGGAAATAACTATCAACACAAGGTTATCACAAACCAAAGAGCAGCTTTTTCACATAGGAGATAGTAGTATCATTGGACAGCATTTCAATGTGCTCGTTTCCTGAAAGCTCAAACATCACCACTTCCTGTTTTTGCCTGTCCACCCACTTTCTACATTGCAAGGCACTCTGTAAGTTCACTGTACCATCCCCATCGCTGTAGAAAATCTTGGGCTCTCTGTCAGGAAAGCTTTCATAATGGAAAGAGTCGGGGGTTTCCACGCCAGTGCCGTAGAGGCAGTGGATGCGCACCCCGGGCGGGGTCATGCCGTACACCAGGGGCTCCGTGTCCTGCCTCATCAGCCAGCCATCCTCAAAGTTTATGTCTCTGTAGAACTTCCAGTAATCCCGGAGCGTGTAGTTAGCTGTGGGTGTGCTCACAAACACCTTGTCTGGAGGCCACGTGTAGTTGTAGGGGAGCATCCAATTTGTGGAAACTGCTGATCTCTGCTGGTCTCTGATCTTGAGTGAACTGATGACAGGGATTCTGTTGTTGTCACCTTAGGGAAAAAAGTGAAATTTCATTATCCATGAAGCAAGACATCAATCTTAATCAGCACCAGTTACTAGCACTCATGGTGATAACATGAACAATAAGTTTGTTCCCCTGGCTTACAGTGACAATTTGAAAAGTTTTTTCTCCTTGATGATTGTCTCATAAATTAACTCCTGCAAACTGACTTTTAATAACTTCCAAGATTTAAATATGAGTTGATGAATGACTGAAATAAATGCCTTTAACACAGGACTAAGGGATAATTTATATGCACCTTTTTGCATATTTTAACAATTGTTCTTCCATCTTCACAAAATCAAAAGCTGCTTTAAAAAAAAAAAAAAAAAACAAGAAAAAAAAACCACAAGAAAACCCTGAGACAAATACAAGTTTATATTCCTTGTTTGTTTTCATTATCACAGTGGCTGTCACACCTCAATTCTTCCATCAGCTGAACCTTGAGTTTTATTTTCCATTATTTCCAGGTGGTTACAGCATGTAGCGGTCCAGGTCAACCATGCCATAATAACTGAAATGCTGCAACTGAAACCACTATTCCGGAAAAATATATTTGGTGCTATTTCAGTTCCACGGGGTGGCACTATTGCTTCAGCAAGGCACAGTAATGCCATCTTTAGGAGCACTATATGGAGACCTTGCTAGTCTGAAACAGATAAAAACTCAAATGCACAGGCAGAATCACAAAGGTCCTGAAAAACGGGTCTCATGATACTGTGTGGTGTAACAACTTCACTGTGCACTCTCACCACTAAGGTGCTGAACACTGCTTGGCAGTTTTCAGCAAAGAAAGCCCAAGTTCTGAACCGAACAATGAAAGGAATGCGTACAAGATTTATTTCCAGTAGAATAATCAAACACAGAACCTGACTATCCCAGCCTTCTCTTACAGAACTGTAACAAAGTGCTTCTCAAATACTTCACTTTTCTCATAAGTGAAGAAGTACAAGATGGCCAACACCACATTTAAGTCAGCAGACACATCGGAACATTAGGTGTAAGGAAGACACCGCTAACATTTCAACCTTTCAACATGTTAAAAATAGAAACAAACCACTGTGAGCTTTGTGTCTTTGCCCACTGCAGTGGGATCCAGCAAAGCTCATGTACAAGTAGCTGAAAGTATCACAGAAATCTCCAGAAAACAATTCCACCTGTGTACTGTTTACCACTTTGATAACACAGCTGTGGATTTGACATGAAGTTCCTGGCATCACGTATCATAAACAGGAATGGGAGCAGAAAAAATGCATTCATAGAGTGCCTTGTCTTTCCTGCTGAAATGCAGTATTTGCTTTAAAGCAACAATTCTTCAGCATACCAACCCTGATAACTTTGGAAACTCTTAAATAGACTAATGCAGTCCAAGGTTCTGATGGTGATGTTTTACCATGGTGGATATGGTGATGGGGGATATTTGAGACAGAAACAGTTTAAACCTGTACATTCTGATATTATGTTTGCCCATGTAACTTTCCCACATAATTCTTAAATTTCTGCTCAAAAACATGGAAGTTTAGTACAATAGATACACAGATTAAAATATGACTGACTACATTTTAGTAGAAATTTAGCTATTCATTATGCATTAGCAGAATTAGCCCCTTTGCTAGAGATGCATTATAAAGCATATACAAAGTATAAAGCACAAAAGTTTAAACCAACAGAGATATGGGACTGTGGAATTTTATGTAATTTCATGTAATTTTCTGAAGGTGATATTAACATTGTTCACTTCTCGCCATTTTTGTAATGGGAAGCAAATATGTCAGACAAAGCCTGTGGGAAAAGGGAAATAAATTTTTAGAGTGACATTTCAACAGCTTTAACAATGTGTAAATTGGGTGTTTGTATTGAGTCAAGTTTTCTAATTAGTAATGGAGCAGTGCACTACTGCTCAGAATCAAATGCCTTTGCTAAGCAAAGTATTCTTTACTCTGGCCATGCATGGCTGACTCTCACTGTGTGTTTGGCATTTTGATAAAGTCCAATTTTTGATGTCAGCTTTAATTAGGAAGAAGATAGTGCATATCCAAAGCTAACAGGTCAGAAACAAGCTACAAAACCAAGCCAGAAACATTGAGAACTAAATGTACATGATGTAATTATGGTATCACATGATGGGTAAGTGAACATTTTCCATCAGTCATTTTCAGTTACTTACTCAAGTACATTATGCTGCTTTATTCAATTTTTTTTTTTGTTTTTTAGTCTCTGGCATATCCAGTCTGCTAAACCCAAGACCTCAAAGATTCACTTTCCTAATCTGTAGAGTTATCATTTTCACCTGACATTTACACAGCGGACACCAGTTCCCCACCATCTCTACAAGTTTCCTTTAATGTTAACCTCAAGCAGCTGTGTGATCTTTAATCAAAGGAAACTGCTGAATGCTCTGGAGTCCTTGGTAGCTTTGCCATACTGATCAGAGAGCAATCAGGCTGGGGGCAGAAGGGACAGAAAGAGAAGGCTTCAGGCCAAACAGCAGACAACACAACAATCTGCTGAAAAGAGGTCAGGAGAGGTCAAGAAGGGAGAAAGCTCCAAGTTACAGGATGTAAGAAATCTCAGTCCACCCCCACAAATATGAAAGGTAACAGTTGGGTTGCAAGGCTTGAAACATCAAGTTGTCGTTGCTTACAAAAAAGTGGTTTTCCCTTCACAGTACCTTAAACTCTCATCCTGCAGTCTTACAGTCAACAGTCTCGTTACCATTGTGCACTACACACACAGCAAAGCCTCCCATTACCTACCTGAAGCCAGCACACGGAGAGTTTTAGCCACTCCTCCCCACGGAGCACCTAGTGACACATAATCCTTGATGTACTTGTCCTTCCAATCCTGGGGCTGGTGGTTCAGGAAGTACAGGGTGTACATGTTGCCCATGCTGTGGGCAATCAGCACAACAGGGCTTCCATATTGCTCATACAGTAACTCTATCATCTTGCGAAGTGCCACAAAATAGTCTTCATTCTCATCTAAAACATACAGATTACACAGTGATAATTATTCATTGTGAATGCTGAGCTTTTAAAAAAATAAGCTTTTAAATAATGGTGTTGAACTGTCTACAGAATTAATGATGCAGACCTTAGAAATTCCAATACTGAATAGGAGGGGTGGGAATTTTGTGTGCACATGCTTTAGTGAAATGGGTTTTTCTGTTGCTTTGTTCTGGTTTTAAGCAAGTTTTAAATAGCAAGTTGTTTAAAGAAGAAAAAAAAAAAATGAAATCACAACACTGAGCTTGTATTTGCATCCAGGAGTACCCAGGCCCCCTAAAAATTAAGTTTTTAGATTGTAAAGGATGGGAGAAGAGATTCACTACATTATTTGCTGGCTAGGAGAGTCAAACTTTTGTTAAAATAACAGTATATTATTTACTTGGTGCCTTTCTCCAGTCATAAGGTGCTCCTCTAACATCTTCATCACGTTTGTAGCCCCAGTCTACTAAACTCTGCACCAACATATAGAAGTAACTTCCTGTAAATATCAGATAAGAGAGAAACAGAAGAGTAACAAGGTTAGTGTGTGAAGCAGCTGTCAGACAGTACTGCAAAACAAAGTTCCAGAGGCAGTGTCTGTGACACCACATGTACACATTAAACCTGCAGTTTGCCTGTAACAATCTAGAAAGCTGCACGCATATTGAACAAAATGAGTCATGCTCACCATCCCCCAAAATTGAGAGACTATCACTATTAAAACTTCTTACTAGATGGCTGACCTCTCAAACACTTTGGCAGCCAAGTGTAGTATATGCAAAGTTTACCCTTGAACTACGACATAGTAATTTCTGAGGGGTTTTCATCAGAGTCATAGCTTTTATTGATTGCAAATTAACAATAGGTAGGGAGTAACAGTTGGCCTGGACTTCACCAACATTTATTCTTGGAAACAAATGCTTATCATATACCCCAGGGCAGAACTTTGGAAACTACCCCAAAACTACTTTTTTAATCCCTGGGGTAGTGGACTAATTCTTAAGTAACTGAACATAAAGCTTTAACAGCAAAAAGGGAAACAGTTGCAGACTGCCTGTTGAAAGATGTTACTTAATGCAAGGTTTGACACATGAGATTTAAATATTACCAGGACTAAATGCATCCAGTAATAGTGTCAGAACAGTCTACAGAACACCATATTTAAGTTTAAGCAGAACCTCATTTGTTAGTCTTGAATGTTTATCATACAGTCCAAGTGGAGAATTGAACCATAACTCAGTTCTAGGTGTAAGAGTGACCTAGTGCAATCATTAAGCATATCACTGCCCTTAAAGAACAGGTCCATGCTATGCAGCATGTCAAGCTCAGTGCATTACTGACTATTCAACTCCTCCAGTCTTCAGCCACAGCAAACAACTCACAAAAGCTTATCAAACTCAGTGTTTTCTCAAATGTGACTTCTACAAAAGCACCAAACAAAAAACCCTGCAAACACATTAATGCAGAAATCTTTTGCAGCACAAATGCAATTATATAGTTATTCTGGCACCAGCAAAATACAAGGAGCTACATGTTGTGGTACCATATCTCCCAATCCAATTAACCCATCTCTAAGGCCAAAGAATACCTTTCTCAGAACTTGTGCTTTTATTTCAGTTTTGCTTGTCAAGCTTAAGCTTCTTCACAGAATTTTCTACTCAACCCATCTCATTTTCTGAAAGCATCAGTCCTCAATATGCCTACCCAGATTTCATCCACCAAACTTAGATTTGATACAACACTAAATAACATGGAATCTTCTTGTCTCAATCTATCTGGCCATGCAACAAATGAAACAATACAAAGCAATGAAAACTCTTAAAAGCCAAGTGAGCTCACAGAACTGTAATTTGAAATCACATTATGCTTTGAATCACATCAATTTATGCTTGCTGCATAAATGCAAACTGGAGAAACCCTCCAATGACAAAGCACTCCGGACACAGCTTGTACATACCCACGCTCCTTTTACTTGGGTCAAGAAATTCCAAGGAAAATGTCTGCCCAAACCCTGGGACTCTGATATCCACTCCATCTGGTGGTTTTGTAATCTTACTTGTTCGATTATATACCAGCCTGGGGAGGAAGGGAAGAAAAACAATTAAACAAAGCATGAAACATGTTTTATTGCCACATGACAGCCCTCAATTACACTGGGTCTTATATTCTGAGTGCAGTACAAGAACTTTAAGTGCTGTTACTCAGAAGGAGGAAAAAACCCAAGCCAAGCAGACATGATCAGAGTACTTTCATGGCTAAGAGATTATACAATGCAAACAATTACTTTAATTACTTCAGTGCTTTATGTGCCGAATCTAAGACTTTTTGTCTCTGTAAAACTGAGTATATGGAAGTGTGACTGAAATTCATCTTTAAAATATAAGCTACTTTATATAGTTCTACACCATTTGACTTTGCATCAAGTCACTAAATGGAAAAAACTTGTAACGAGCATAGGAATGTGGCAGTAGGACAGAAAATACCTATTAAATCAGACATCAAAAATATTAACCTACCTAAAAAAATCACTTCTACTTAACTAGAAACACCCATACCAGCATAACGGAATACTTTATTTCCCAATTAATAACAAATAGCACCTCAGGAAACATATCGAGGTATTGAGTGTTGTGTAAATACTTTTCAAATCAACTTAGGATGCAAAGAAACTGGAGCATTGAGTCAGGAGTTTATTTCTTTAATCATCCCTATTATTATAGTTGGGGGTTGGTTTGTTTTTAGTACCATATCAATACAATTGCCATTTCTGAATGCAAGTTTTTGCCCCTAGATGGAGTCTAAGAATGTAAACCAATGCACAAATCTCTTAAGAAAAATCTCTCTAATCCATAAGGCACAGGGCAAGACAAAGCAGACTGCTTTTCAACAGCTCAGTACATTCATAAAAGAGCAACATGCCAATGCAATAGTTTTTAATTGCACCAGCCAATTATTTCTTGTTTTCATAAATATATTTATATTATTTTTACAGGAATACTAATAAAGCAGACTGAATTACGAAATAGCATGAAAGCCCATCTCCTCTTGCTCGCAAAAAAAAAAAAAAAAAAAAAAAAAAAAAAAGCAGGAAAATCTCCTCATTGAGATAAGGCCATAGAGGTGTCTAACAAGTGCTCAAACCTACACTGAGCACTGAGTCACTGGTAGAAGAGAAAGTGGAAGAAACTAAGAGAGCCTCTGCTTCTCATCAGCAATTACAAATTACAGCTACTTCACATGAAACAGAGCTACATCTTCAGACCCATCCTGTCAGCCTACCCAGCAGAATTCCAAGTCATTCCTCTCACTGGTCTTGAATCAGAAAAGGAACTTAAAGGCAGTCATTCTGCATGTCAGTCTAAGGAAAGGATGTAACTGCAAAGAGTAACATTTCTGATCTTACCTGATATTATCAATCCAGCAGTCAATGATGACAGGCAGAAGCAATTCTAGATTCAGCCAGAGTGTAAAATAACTGTCTGTCTTCTTAGAGCAGAGATAGTGCACCACTGATGGCTTATCTAACTTTGCTTCCAATTGATTACCTAAGTCCCCTGGAACTGTAAAATATAAAGAAGAGAGAGAGAGATAAAAAGCAGACAGTTAATTAAAGCATATAACATTTTCTATTGCAGTATACACAGCTAAGTACCGTAGCCCTTATGTGCATTATCAGTGCACCCAGACACACCATCAGGTTTTGTAATCGGAGAAAAAAGACTACATAAGAAGGTACTACATATACATTTTCCACTGAAAATATTTCTATATTTTTCAAGCTGAGAAATCAACATGTAGAATGATTCTGGATTAACAGCTCCTAACTTCAAAGAGCAGACTATAAAGGAACATGTAAGGCCATGGGTATGAAAAAAAAAGATTGTCTAGGACATTACCAAACTTATCTGTTTTTTCAAGTACAAACTGAATCTTTCTGAAAGATTTTTTTTTTCCAAAGCATCACAACTGCACAACTTTCTTCTCTTTAAACAGTTGCCTGCAAACTATCAATTTGATAGAAACATAAAAAGACTGATTTAGATTATTTATCTTCCCTTCTTCACATAAGACCAGACTTTGACAACACAAGACATGGTTGGCTGACAATGTAAAAATGCAATTTCATATTTTTACATTCAGGTTTTGGCAACAACAGTCACTTTTTCTTCCTTTGGATACCTTACATGAGTAAGATGTGGTGGAAAGGGTTTTGGGTATTTGCACCTTCTTAAGGCATATACTAAATGTCAGTATTAGTTTGACTAAGGTTTATTCTTCATTATTTTTTAAACCCTAGATGGAAGCAGGAATATTTTCTCAAATTAGAATTAGTCTTAACCAAACACTAACAATTTTCAGCACCAAGTTTTCAGAGAAACTTCTTACATTCTGTTATGTTTAGTCATTTTTTCCTCAAGAAGCAGAGAGACAAAAACATTCCAGGAACTGAAAGGTTTGTCTGTATAAGAAAAATTTAGAAGTTAGGCACTTCTTAAGGGTTCCCTCCATTCCTTTCAGGTCCACAAAGCTCCCTTTTTAGGATGTGCTTGTCAATGTTTAGTTTTGAAGTTTTTTAATGCAGGTCTACCCATACATTTGTTCCCCCTATCCCCCAGTAAGCTGCACAATCAAATCAGTTTGAGTTCTATAATACACTGATACTTAGCAATGGTTTAAGGAAGGAGCTAATATCTTTTAGAAGAATGCCTAATTTAACTGCAAAACCAGATGTGCTTTTAGAAAAAAAGTTATTGCAGAACTGAAAAAGGCCAAAACTTCAGATAACCCACTCTTACCACCTCCAACCACAGCAGGTTATGCCCCATGAGATGTACCTCAGGATTTCTTTACTAACTACCTCTGCTTTCTCATTAGGTTTTTAGGAGCTTTATTTTTGTCACCTTAAGTGAAACGTTAAAAGGCCCAGTAGCTGACCATGGTTTATTTTAGGTCATATTTCAAGGACTCTGATATACTGGAAAGCATAGTAAAGGAGATTACAGCATTGCATCACACCCTAGAAAGAGTTTACTGAAGTTCAGTCTTGTAACCTCACAAAATCCTACTTAGTAATTGCTTAGAGAACTAAGACAACAACTTGTTCCAGTCTCGTGCCTCTGCTGTATCAGTGCTTTTAATTGGAAAAGGAACAGAACGTAATTCTATTTATATCAATCTTTCATGACCAGCCAGTTTCAGCAGCAGACCTGCCAAGGACATAACAGGTTGATTTTGTCTTCAGTTTCAATGCAAAACAAAGAAGAGTGACATTTTGTTCTAGCCTGGAATCTCACTTCCTTGGGTAAAAATAAAGTTCTTCCAGCAAAGATGCCCTTCAAAGACTCAGACAAACATCTGGGGTATTAGAGTTTGGAGAACTTGCTGAGGTTTCCAAACTGAACTCAATCAATCACAAGCACTCCTGCTCAGAGTAGGGAAAACTCACAGCTGAAGAAGTTTCAGATTATAATCAAGATACATCTATCAACAAAGCACTGAAAGTAGGATACTGTACAGAGTCTCACTTGGACTTAATGGAATGATCTTAGATTAACTGCAACTTTCATTTAGTTAAGATATTTTATCTTCAAGCTTCTGGATGATAGAGGCTCTGCTCCTGTGTCCAACTCAGGACACAAGATGAGAAACATGACATACTGATTTTACTCAAGGGATGATAAGGAACAAGATGAAAAATGGCAATTTTTTCAATTCTAAACAAAAGATAAAGGACAAGTTCTACCTGTGCAAAGATAAACACTGTAGCTAAAAAATAAATTCTCATGTACAAATATGATGCATGTTTGTTTGTAAAGCAGGGATTAACAAAAATGTTTTTGTCAGTTTGACATTTCCATATTAACAGTGAAGCTGCTAATCACTATCACTCACACCTTAGGGCATTTTTATTTTCTAAAGTATACTTTGCAAACTGAAGATGCTTTGTGATGAACCTATAGGAAACAAAATATAAATTTTTGTTTTTGAGATTATAGAAAAAAACATGCAAGATCTTCAGCCCTCAACCCAACCAGTTTAACAGTGTTAATGATTTACATTTTGGCTGGAGAACTACTTAGTGGTTTTTTATAAGTAACAGGTTAAAAAATATCACACTGAAGATTAATTCTGTAGGTTAAGGATGTAGCTTTCTAAATTTTCTATGGTGGAATTTGAAAGCAGTAGAAAAACATGTTTCCCTTTGCTTTCAGGCCATACAGAAGATGGACCTGCAGGCAGAGTAATCTGTATGCAATTTTTCTCCTCCTCTCATCTACCAATACCTGCAGCTTCTAAACATTTTTGCTTTTAAAGTTCCAAAAGTTCTTTCTAAAGCCTGCATACTGACCCCAAAATAACTTGTTTGTGAAGTTCTGCTAAATACATCAGCACTAGTTAAGACCGGATGTCCAAGACAAGATCTTCAACAGTACTCTGCTTCCCTAATTTGCAGCTGTGTAATTCCTCTGTTAATTTCAGAACTGCAAACATTTGGAAAAATTAGATTTCTTATTCAGCAGAAAAAAGTGTTTCCATAAGATTTTGTGTTCTATCAGTTCTAGCACAGGCTCCTTTTTCACAAAGATGCTAACCCCAACAAAACTCACTCTAATACATCAATAAGCCAAATTCACTTCCAATATTCATAGTATCCTTGGCTAATTTTTTGGTCTCATATGCCCTGACAAAACCAGTAGATCTCCCTCTGAGATGTGTTTTTATATGATTAAACTGTATAGAAAAGCACATTTAGAAATATCATTAGAGTTTAAGAGAGGTAACAGACTGAATTGCAGTAATTAGCTTTAGGATACATTCCTATTCCTGCCTATCACTATCCCTAAGTCTTAATGACAGATTCACAGTTCCCACCAAGAGACAATAAGCAAATTGCACCCTAAAAGTGACTTGCCTTAAGACTGCTCAGATAACAAAGAAAAAAGTTCATTCAACAAAAGTCCAAATATAAGGATCCTAAGAACAAAAAAAGAAAAAAGGTGTCTGTTTAATAACAGGGTGGGGAGCCAGGATATTTTTTCATGTGGGGAAAAAGAAAAAAGAGGGCCAGCAGTTGGTATTTTTTTTACTACTTTTATCTGAAATGCAAACGCCTTTGGGTATTTATCAACGATCATAACTTTTTAACCAGTATTATTTCCTCAAATAACTGTCGTCTTTTTGGTTCTATAAATTAGTCTTCCTTCAAAATGAAGCAACTTGCCAGGAAAATTAATTTTAAACTCTGACTACAGGTCTCTGAGAACATCTTGAAGCAGCTCATAGACTCCACAGACTGCCACAGAAAAGGCCTTGTTTAAAATTAGGAACAAGAAAGCAAACAACGTCTCACATGATACTTCCAGATACCTTGGATCACATGAGGCATAAACATTTAAATCACTCCTGACATCTAGCCAGCTGACCATACAAACATACACAGCTCAATTAGCAGTCAGCAGGAATTCACAGGCACAGCTCCTTTGCATGTAAATCAATTATTAACAAACTTCATTTAGGTGTCTTTCTAGAAAACTTTAGCCAAGTACCTAACAAATTGTTTGCAGAAGGTATCAGAACATTGATATAGTTATTGTGTTGAGTCAGCTCTAAAAGGTAAAGAGTTCAGCGCATCTCACACTGATCTTATAAGGATGGGTTACCAGCTCCAAAAACGCCTAAGACACGAGATAGTATGCAGTGATTATTGATGGACTAAAACAGAGAATGAAGGAAGAAGAACAGCCACAAAAACTACTTGCCATAAGCATTAAAGACAAGCCTGTTGAACACCAACAAACTGATAAGTGTAAAAAATTATAATTCATCTAAGTATAAAGCAGATATGCAGAAGTAATTGCACAGAATACATGCAATATACATTTTTGTAGATATTTTAGTAGAACAGAGGCATTCCGTGGTTTATTTTGGTTCTTAAGGGAGATTTTTCTGTTTGATTACATCATCCTGGCTAAATAGAAAAACACTTTAAAAAAGGCATAAAAGCAAGTCAGTACCATAATTAGTCTTCTTTTCCCCCAAAACACTTAGGAAAGGGAACTGAGACAGTCACCTTAGGTTTTAATGAGAATTGTGCCTTATATCAGGCCTTCAAGCAGGCTCTGTAAGTAAGGTTTTGACTTTCACCTGTTTCTTCTTCTTCTCTAATGTCACTATTATATAAATATACTTCAATGCTTTTTTATTTAAATCTCAGAAAACTGAGCAATTGCACTGCAGTATTTTGCTGTCAGTTACTACCCATGGCACTTTGGTCCCTGGTGTTGCTCCTTTGGTATGAGCGAACATGAGCTCCAGGCAGAGTAGCTCCAGCTACTAAGGCACCTCGAGGATGCACAGACCAGGTTAAAGCAACCTAATCCAAGCCATGTGGTGCCACTCTCCACGTTCTCTGTGCCAGCTCCTCCATTAAAATAATTCACCTACAAAATTAATCACTTCTTCCTCATCAGGTTATTTCCTCATGCTTCAGCAGGACAAAGGACTCCACAAAGTGGCCAACAAACAGGTACAAGGAAAGCTGGGTGAGCACCAAGGAACTGTTAGACTGGCACAGCTGCTCCACAGAACCACCTTTCACCTGAGCCAGTCAGGGGCTCTCCAAATCTGAGAGCTGCTGCCATCACAACTGTGGCCAAGAGTTACAAGGCTGTATAGATGCAGCTCAGCTCTTTTCAGATGTGAGATTCCTCGAAGCAGCAGTTTTGTCAGTACCTGGGCAGCAGAACAGAAGTTACCCATATATGAGCAACACTTCATATTTTGCAAGATTCTGCTCTAGTTCCCCTCTTTTACTTGGGTAATGACTTGGGGTCATTGCACAAAAGATTCGAGAGCAAGCTACACTGGGTCTTGTGACCATCCCTGGTCCAAAACATTTCTGAAGTGATCGCTATGTTGACAACGTTCCTTTAAACAGCAATTCTTCTTTCTTTATTCCTTAAGATCAGGTGGCCAACTTGCCACACACAGAGTATGACCAAACTTAATTCCCGTTTCTACTCAGGTGTGTTAACCTCCAAACAGATCGAGTGTTTTGACCACGAGAACCTGTTTACTATAAGATAAAAATGTATTTAAAAACTGAACTTACATGAGAAATTAGGAGTCTAGATGCCAGTCTGACAAATCAGGAGGATCAACTCTGTATTCCCACCTAATATGGGCTCCAAATTCATCTCAAGCTTGTATAGGCTTGTATAATGCAGACTTACTGCTCTAAATCTTTTTCATTTGTGTATCCAGGTGATGTGGGTTTTTCTCCCTTCCCCCAAACACCTGTGTTAAGCCAGCACTTAGAATGCTTCCCTGAATGATTCTCAGAAGCCCTTCCACCATCCTCATCACAGGAATTCCTAAAAAGCTTATTTTCACGTCACACATGCAAGAAGCATGAGGACTGGGCAGCAAAAAAATCCAGCAAATTTTAAAATGCAGAGACTGACTAGAACACTAAGAGATACATGTTCTGTAGCATTTCATGAAAATTCACTGTAACAGCAAGAAAGTCTGTTGTAAAACACTCCAGATGAACATGTGCTCAGCCACACAGTATTTACCAGAATGTCTCTTCAGGAAATGTAGGTCAGCCACAGTTCTTAAAACCATCCTTAGGGAACATATATACTTACAGTAGAGCCATCAGTAGTAAATCCACACTCCTACAATCAGTAACCCTTTCTGCCAGTTGCTTTTAAATCTTTGATTCCTTTCCAGATAGAGTTCAATGTTAGATCAGCAACTAAAACATCTCTGTCATCAGGAAGCTTGCACTGGAGCAAGTGCCAAGGCCTGGCAGCATTGCAGAGTGGAAAGATGGCATAAAAGATTGTTTCTAGCCTCCCCAGACAGAATTCAAATAATTTTTCCTGTTTCAACTCCTGCCTCTTAGGACATCCTTCTGCAGTTTCTACTTCCAAACCACAGCCTGCCATTCAGTTCAGAGGTCTTTTAAGAACTGTGGATTTGTACACACTGTACCCTGAGATAACAAGAACATTTTTTAATACGTTCTGGTAGAGTTTGCCCTTCTAAGTCAGAAGTTTGTAACAGCAGTAACAAAGCCACCATCAGAGCCTAAATTATTATCAGGAAATGGAGACTGAACTGAACAACATGTCACTTTTCCCATCTTCTCAGTTTTTCTTCCCCGTGACCATCAAGATAAATCAACAATAAGAACATGCAGCATGCTGAATATATTCACCGGACTGGCTACTGACATTACTGTCACCAAATGCACTTGCTGTCTTGGAATGCTTAAGAATTACAGTTTCAGTAGACAAGTTATTGAAACATTTAAAATTTATTTACATCTTATTACCAATGGATACAAAAAGCAACTAACAAATATTACTTATTAACCATTATATGAATATTACCTGCATATTCATCACAAACTAGTCTGTGTTAACAGGTGAAACCACAGGCCAGTAACAAATACTCGTTTTTCATGTAACATGATGAAGTGACTATTTTTTTTCTTTTTTTTTATTTGGTAATTCAAGTGCTAGAACACCCAATCACTCCTCTTTCCACATCTGATTCCAGCCTCTTTCACGAACGGTTCATAGAGAGGAAAGACTTAAGCAGGGATGCTCTGGTGTTACTTAATGAGCTCGAAGCGTACCAAAGCGAGCCTTGTCTGTTCCCCGGCCGCTGCCAGGCCAAGGCAGCCCCAGCCCGGACCTCCCGCCGCTGGGCCGGGCCGGGCCGGGGCCGCTGGGCCGGGCCGGGCCGGGGCCGCTGCGGAGCCGCCGCTCGGTGCGGGCTCTGCGCGCCGCGGAGCACGGGCACTGCCAGCGGCGGCCGGGGCGCGCTCCCCGCGGCCGTGCCGAGCCCGCAGCACCCCGGGCCCCCTGCGCCGCCCCGCCGGGGGTGGGTAACGGGGCCGGCGGGCTCAGCTCGGCTCAGCTCAGCTCAGCCCGGCCCCGCAGCGCCCGCCCCGCCGCCCCCCGGCTCTTACCCAGCACCACGGGCGGCCCCGCGGGCCGGCGGCGCGGCGCGCTCCCGCCGCCGGGGCACAGCAACAGCAGCAGGAGGAGGCTGAGGAAGGAGCTCCGTCCGGAGCGCGGGAGGAGCCTGGCGCCAGCCGACAGGAACATCGCCCCTGCGCATACCCCCGGGGCCAGGAGCCGCCACCGCTGCGCCGGGGCTGCCGCGGCCCGGCCGGAGTGCGGCCCCGCCGCCCGGCACGGCCAGAAAAGGGCCCGCCCGCCCCGCCGGGCCCGCCCCCGCCCGCGTCACCGCCGAGCGCGGAGGGCCCTGGCGGCTGCCGGTCAGCCCCGGCTCTGGGGGCTCGGCTCTCCCGTGGAAAGCCCTGTCAGTGTGGCGGCCCCGGCTGTGAGGGCTCGGCTCTCCCGTGGAAAGCCCTGTCAGTGTGGCGGCCCCGGCTGTGAGGGCTCGGCTCTCCCGTGGAAAGCCCTGTCAGTGTGGCGGCCGCGGCTGTGGAAGCTCGATCCCCGCCGAAAGCCCTGTCAGTGTGGCGGCCCCGGCTGTGAGGGCTCGGCTCTCCAGTGGAAAGCCCTGTCAGTGTGGCGGCCCCGGCTGTGAGGGCTCGGCTCTCCCGTGGAAAGCCCTGTCAGTGTGGCGGCCCCGGCTGTGAGGGCTCGGCTCTCCCGTGGAAAGCCCTGTCAGTGTGGCGGCCCCGGCCGCAGGCACAGGCAGCTGCCCCGGACAAGTAGGGACAGCTGTCGCCCGTTCTGCTGGGGCCAGCAGAAAGCTCTGAGGGAGACGTGCTGAGGGAGGAGAGCGTTATTATGTCTAGAGCTGTTTGGTCCTGATAAATTCTAACAGCGAAGTAATGGGCATTTGCTGCAAAACAAGTCTAAAAGTAGCGCATAAGGGGCGTGGTCAGAATGGTTGACAGCCGAAGTGCTTGGGAGAGCTGGGGATTTTAGTGTTACACGGTCGAAGGACTGGGCATCTGATAGAGAAGCTCACGGGCATATCTGCACTTCAGGCAACACCCAACTAACCTGAGAGCTAATTGGTACAGAGGATCCCTGGGATCTGGCGTTTGGCAATACTGAGAGGAAAAGAAATCATTAGACCTTTATACATGTAACACGAACAGGCAGTCCTGTAATTACAGTAATTTGGAACCAGAAGCGTTATAAGCCTTTGTGCTTCATCAATACCAGTTAGTAGGGGCTACGTGCTCTGTTTGGTGTGCAGGTCATTTGATGGGTGTCTGCCTGTGGACAGGAACAAGGAAGGGTATCCACGGAAGCAGAAATTAAATCGAGAATAAAATGGCGCATGGAACCAGTGTAATCACAGCTCATGAGCAGTAATGATTGTGCTGATGGGCCAGACAAGGTTTTCTTGATTCAGTCATATCTGTGACTCTTTCTGTGGAAATACACTTTCTGATGTTAGCAATTCATGCTCAGGATAAAGCTATTTCTGATAAGGTTATTTTGCAACAGGAGCACTGTGCTGTCTACTTCACAGCTTCCTGCATCCCTCAGGGGGTCTACTAATTTTCAGAAATATTCCTACCTTAAATGGTTAATACATGAGCATTTACAATGTCACAAGTGAAGATGTGAGTGAAAGACAAGTAGAATTTTTAGCCTCACTGAATTCAGTATTGAACAACTTCTGTAATTCCTGGAGAGAGACATGTCAGAGATCTGTGTGTGAAGGCAGAATCTGGTAAATCAGATACACAGCCTACTGAGAGGAGTTTAGAAAAACTGCATTGTCTTGGCATTAACATGGAAGGAGAAGGATATATCTTCCTCCTTAAATAAGAAAATAAAAACAAATATTCAAGGAAGGTAAGGCTAAGTCTAAATCTAGACTTGCCTTTTTCTAGGCAGCAGCCACACCTTGCATGTTTACATCCAACAAACTCAAAAGACAAAGTGCTTAGTCACCATGCAAGTGTTGGCATGAAATTACCTCCTACTAAGACAAACTACAGGGTGTGCAAGTGTGACTAAAACATTGCAACAGGCAACCTCGTGTAGGAATTAAAAGTTACAAAATGCAGCAAAAGAACTTATGGGAGGGTAAAACATTATTTAAAAGAATGGCTGTGTCTGAAATCAGTTTTCTTTCACACTCAAAAGCCTCAAAATGCACGTGTCCAAATAGCCTGGCTGAGATCACTTGTGCTATGACACGAGGTTCAAGGAATGACACCTGTCAAGCCCTCTACATCTTGTGGGTTCCCTTGGGTGGCATTAGAGCATCATCTTGGGACAGATTTTCTGTGCCTGGCTGTAGGCCTCTAAGGGCACAGGCCTTTTGGGCTCCATGTACACTTTGCATTTCAAGTGCTCCTAGTGATTATCACATATGTATCACTTCTGTAACCATTTCCTCATTGGTCCTTCTCAAGATTTCTTTAAACCAATCTTAATGTTTCCTTTACAAATCTCTGTGCAGTTTTGACAGATGGGAACGTCTTCACACTTAATTAAAATTGTCTCCATCTAATTCTGTCCCAGGAAAAGCCTTCTAATAATAGCTATTCCTGCAAGCCCAAGCTCTTTAGATAACAGTCTTTCAGCCAAGAAATAAAGTAGTATTTGTTAGTTATTTCTTTTATTGTCTCCTTTTATGAGATCAGGACTTATTTGCATTTAAGCACAAAGTGCATTAAGCTCTTTGCAAGGTTTAAATATGCACAGCAAATTTCTGTTTCCACACTGAGTGCCTGGTCCTATTGTCACTCACACCAACAAACCCAGGAACCTGGACACACGGCATTGCTTTCCAGCTGATGATACCCTGCTATTAATTGAGTCAGTGTAACTATTTCCAAGGGCTGCTTTGTTAGCAGAGCAATCCAGCTCTTTCTCCACAGAGAATGACTTGACAACAGGGCATTTGTAGATTAACAGCAGTTCAGGAACATGACCGTGTGTAGCCACACAGAAATCTACCAGTCATCATCCAAGGCAGATTCAAGGAATAACAGAACCAACTACACATCTGAGCCGCCAGTAAAATGCCAGTCAGCTCATTATTTTATGAAATACATTCTATATCTTGCTTTCTTCACGTTTTGTATCCAAAGTTGGTTAGAAATGGAAAATGAAGTTGTTACAGTTAAACTACTGATAAAAGGAGGACTGCATCCTTTTCACTTATGTATGAAGTGAAAAAAAATCATTATCCCTACTTCAGAGGCCAGTTTGTTACCACTGTAGAATTTTTCTAACATGCATAATCCATCTTCTAATATTCTTTACTTCTTCCAAAAAACGCACATCAGAGAAATAAACCGTATTAAATGCCAGAAACTAGAGTGCCAGTAGCATTATCTTTGTTTAAGACTCTTTGAGGGCTTGAACTCTTGACAAAGACCGTGAATTGGATATGAGTTTGCCCACTGGTTATTTAAGAGAAACAATCCTTTTCAGAAATCTACTGTTTGCTTAAATGTCTTTTATTTGATTGAACAGAATTCTCTGTTTGCCTCTGATCCTTGCCATTGAAGTGGTGTTTGTATTGGCTCAAATACCCTCAAACACGACTGTGCTGACTTACACACACAAGTAGAAGACAGCCAGTTTCAAAGAGAGATGTGAAGACAACCAAAAGTATTGTGACAAATTTACTCTGTCCTTGCAGCTCAGTGCAGTAGCACAGTCCCAGGGCACAACCTGACATGCATTTGAACTGGGGCTGCAAAGACAATTCTTCCTTTCACTTCTCCCGGCTTCCTCAGTGCTTCACTTCCATATTGTTCCCCATGGTGCTGCTCAGTAGCATTAGGACAGTAAACAAAACCTGTGTTCCTCATTGTCTTTCAGGCTAAATTTGGTTACAGTGTCAAACAGGGACTGGAAAAAAGGGAAGAGAGCCCTTGGGTAGAAGGAGTACTGAAATGGAGGCTTACATAACCATCAACCCACAAACTCAGAGCCAAGGTAGGGTAACCACAATTAACAGATTAACAGTCACTGTCATCTCTCCTATCTTCAAACCTTTAATCCATATAATAGAGATCATATTACTCCTTTGGCTCATGTTTTGCGAAAGCAAATCAATTTGTCCTTGTAAACTATCCATGTAATAAAGCTTCATAGTAAATTGTGAGGATTTAATTACTAACACTCGGAATTTCAGAAATCTTGCTCAAAGAGAATTTTGTTGGAATCTGGGAGTGAGAAATTTTTAGCAAGCATGCTCAAACTTAACTAGTGGGACTTTTACTCAAGATTTACTCAGAGTTGGTGTTCTGGGTTGGACCACTGAAGAATTTTGAAATCGGAGCTTGGCAATATATGGAATTTTAAAAATAATTTAAAAATAAGAGGTGGCATGGGAAGATGAAATGGGGAGATACAATTTTGTGTAGGATGACTATATGAGGAAAAGTGTTGAAAATATAATCCATGTTGTGATGAAAACTGAGTAGGTTGAACCCTCAGGCCCAGTTTATGTCTTGCACAAGTTCCCACAAAGTACAACAACTTCCCAGCACATTGCAAGAGTGGTAGAACCTGACACCATTTGCTCTGCGGGGAAACTTGGTCCCTCTGAGGTGGAAAGCTGACAAGGTGGTTTAATCTGCAGACAAGGTACTTTTTCCTGTGAGGAAGCGATTTGGAGAAAAAGCAGAATTTGGAATGCTGTCACTGTAAGGCTTAACAAGTCTGAGTGTGGTTAGAGAGGGCACAGTGACATAAGTCAAGCAGCAGCATTTCAGGATTTTAGTCCACATGTAAAGAAAAGGCAAGAGGCCACTGTTTAATAAGCAATTCAGTGTTTCATCCAGTGTCACTCCTGTTTGGTATCTCAGCTGGACACAGGGTCAGGGAAGTCAAAGCGAAATACAGGCCTTAGGAAATCTGCTAGTTCAGAGCTACTTCGGAAGAGACACAACACTGCTACTACTGAATCCAATGGATTAGTGACAAAAGTGAATCCATCTCTGGAAACACAAGTGTGTCTAGAAGAACAGAAACTGCTGTCAGTAATTCAGTCATGTTGGTCTTTGTCTAGTCTCTGTAAGGTTTCACTCACTCATTTTCAGTGCTAGAATTTCCAACACTGAGGGATGGAAAACCATCTGACCCTAATCACATATGTTGAGAGACTTCCCTTCGTCCTATAAGAAACAATCTGAGAGTTCCTCTTTAGTTGGTGCATTAAAAAAAGGAGAGTTTACCTGAATTTAATGGATATATAAAGATTTTTTTTTCAATTGTGTCTCTAGCTCTGAAATGCTTATGCAATCCCACTAAATGATGTATCTGTAAAGCAAATGTCATCTTAGATATGAAGATGTAATGTCCTTAGACAGCCCATTTATTTTCTGTCTTTTAAATCCAGATTACCACATTAAAAAGTAGATAGTAATAGGAAAACTGACTACACTTAAGAACCAAATAGGACAAACCCACATTTTCTCAAAGTTTCTTGATTAACATTATTAAAAAAAATAAAATTAACAAGATGAACAAAAATAGTTGTTAAGATCTGTGTTTTAACTGCCACTGAATGCAAAAAGAAATGCCTGATCTGCTGTTTGGCTGGTACCATGTTCTAAAGTAGGGCATGGATAGGCTACAAGTGCACAGGCACTTACTGTCCCATCCTTTGGGCAGATTAAGTTAAAAAGTTTTGCTTGATGATTCCTGTAAGGACATGGTTCCCTTCTGGACTGAGGGACACAGGCAGCTGGGAACAGTTAATCATGGGAATGGCTGAATCAGCAGCATCATGCGTAGCATCATGTGAGGCTCTGTCAAACATGTCAGTGCAAAAATACAGTTACAGGGAAATTAAGGTTGGAAGGGACTTTTGAAGGTCATTGTTTTAATCATCATGTTCAAATATGATCAAATTTGGATCAGGACAATTATTTTGACAGTTCTGTTGGGCAAAAAAAGTGAATATAAAGTGAAAATTCTAATAAAATTCCACCATTTCCTTTAACACATTCCTAGTAATAAGACTGAATAAAGGACAATTTTAAACAGGCTGCAGTGAACTGACCTGTCATGTTTTAACCTGCATAATGATATTTTAGAGGCACTTGTGGGCATATTAGAAAGCAGAAGCTTGCCAAAGGCTATCTGGGCATTGTATTTGAGAAGATGGATTTATTGGAATTTTTTTTTTTTAATTAGTATGCTAAAGATAGCTTGAGATGTTGTAAATATTGTTGCCATGCTACACTGACAATAGGCTAACACTCATAGGAGTTTCTTCATGGTATGGGGAAATTAATTTGGCTATCAGTGTTTGGCAGTTGGATGTGAAGCTGCTCAGATTACAAGCCAGAGAAGCAGTAAAAAATGGGTACTGCTATCATGTGACACAAAAACAAATTTTCTGCTGAAAGCAACAATTACATGAGTGTAAAAGTTTATGTCATTATGAGGCAATTTCAACTCTTCTACTTGGACCTCATTCTAACATAACTTGTGAGAACAATTCTGCTCCTTGTGTGCTGCAAAGATTCACTGATTAGCTGCAGAGAGCAGTTCTCTCAAAGCTGCTCTCTTACTCTGTTTTATTGGACATTTACTAATTTTGGGAATCTGCTAAACAGTACTGATGTTTTTCTGTTGTGTTTACACAGGGTGCTTGTTCTCAGATAATACAGGAAGAATAATAGTGTTTAAAATATGAGTTATTTATAAATGTGTGGTTATAAAATCTGGTTTTATATCCTTTACAATTGTCTTTTTGATATCTGCATAAACTTTTATAGAAGTTAGTATTACATGATGACAACAACCTAGCAAATCTCTTATAATTTATAAATTATAAATTGAACCTAACACTGTTCAAAACCTCAATCAGAGGACTAGAACATGGATAAAGTTTTGACTGGATCTGTGGTTTGTCTAGGGGGATCCCTAGTAATTTGATCAATGGACACTACTTGGTAGTAGTGTCTACCAAGAGTCTTAGCCATGTTTTCTGAACTAAGTTGCCTGTTTTCCACTCACTAAGAGATCCCAGAATGTGCCAAAAACCAGCCCTGTGTATCAGGGTGTATTGCACATAGCAAACCCCGCTGGGCCAACGTGAGGTACCTGCAGCTAACCCTGAGGAGAGCCAGGGCAGCAGAGCTGCAGTGAGAGCTTCAGTGACACCATGGTCCGATATCACAGGCCTTGGTGAACAG
Source organism: Anomalospiza imberbis (assembly GCF_031753505.1). Taxonomy (NCBI): domain Eukaryota; kingdom Metazoa; phylum Chordata; class Aves; order Passeriformes; family Viduidae; genus Anomalospiza; species Anomalospiza imberbis. The sequence goes on along the minus strand of NC_089692.1, from coordinate 12,079,211 downwards.
TCACAAACACAAAAGACAGGAAAACAACAATCACGAGAGAAAGAGGACTCACACATTTGCTGTGTCAGAAAAGAAGAGGTACTAAAGTGATACCATTCAATGAAGCATTAAATGCTTCCCACACAGCCAGACATAACAAGACATAAAGTTACCTAGGAAAAAAATAACAGGTGCAATTAAAGCTGCCTTTCATGCAGCACCAAATAATGGCAATCTTAGATTATACTTGACTTCTAGTGGTTTAAGCACAGAATAGGACACACAGCAGAGATACAAAGCCCTACCAGTCAGGGGATAACCTATGGTTTAAGGATTACAAGGTAATTGCATCACATGAGGATTTCTATGATTGTGAAGCATCTGGAGTAAATGAAAGAAGAATGACACAGTGACCTTTGGACCAAAGTCTTCTAAATCTTAGAGCACAGACTGACATTGAGAAAGACAAAAGCTAATTATTATTTTTGTGCTTTGAATGTAAACTAAACTAATCCCCAATTAGAAAAAAAAAAAATACATGTTTGAGTGCAGTATGGCCAGCCCTGTTACACTGCAGCAGGGTGAGACAAACAGACTGGAGATGAGGGAGCTTTGACCTCTGTGTGTCTTGATTTCTTTCATTTTCCCTCATCAGCACACTGTGGTTTAAGTGAACTATTGAATTTCAGAATTAGTCCGTTCCTCTGTCTGAATGAAATATAAGAGACCTGGATGAAGAGACAATGAGAAGAATGAAGGGATGATGACGATTTCTTTACAGGGTATAGGAAGGTGTGTAGGTATATTCATGTATGTAAGAATTCTTCAGTCTGCAGCTAAGCAATGACTGACAGATGTAGGCTTTAATCAAGGAAGGACTGTGGAAAGGATGAACACAGGTGTGCTGTTCACTGTTTTTCCAACAGAGGAACTGTGGGGAGCTGGCTGGAGCCAACAGGAAAACAGCAAAGAAACAAAAGGAGGTGGTTCTTCACACAGCATGGGTCAAAGCTGCAGTGCTAGAAGTTCACTGGAGTTCAAGGATAGGCTTAGGAAGTCTACTGAATAAATGTCCACAAAGCTTTATTAAACACACAGAAACCATCCCTCATCCAAGAAACTCCCCAGCTGTGATTGACTGAATGGCAGAGAATGCGTAGGACAAGTATAGACATACATAGCTTGTTCTTACATTCTTCTCTAAACACCTGCTTGTGGCTGCTACCAGAGACAAGGTAGTGGGCTAAAAGTACTTTTTGATCTGACTCAACACTAGAACATAAAAATAAGTCTGCCAAAAAACAGATCGTATTATTAGGCTCAAGAGTCAAATATAGGAAAAGTAAGACATCAGATTATTTCAGAGTCTATTAGCTTTACATTCTATTAAATTCCCATAAATAGATATTATGTTTTAATCAAAAAAATGGTGCTACCAATTTCTGCCAGGGAAAATTCTTCATTTAATGAAGAAGTTATCATTATTCACAGTAATTTCTAATATTATATAGAAATTCTACAGAAACAATAGCTCACATTACAGAATGATCAAACATTACCTGTGCCTGAAGTTTGCATATCTTACACTTTTTCCATTCAGTATATTATGTGTGTGTTTACTAAATAGCTGTTAGTGTGGCTCTGTGTAGCATCTCAGAATGAATCCTGACTACTTTTTGTTTCAGATTAAGAACGCTTGGGCAAGACCATTCTGAAGGGCAGTGTGGCACAGGGTGCTGGTTTCTCTGGCTATGCAGAACAGAATGTCAGGTATGCTAATTGCTGAGTAAGTGAGCTCACAGGCATTCCTAAGACACACATGGTGGCTGCTACAGGGCAGAAGAAAGATCTTTGTATTCCCCATAAAATCAGTACGGTCTGCTAATTGCAGCACAATTAACCAGCCTCCTGACACAAGGCCACAAAATCAAGACTTCATGTCACACTGGGACCAAGGTTAAGTCATGTGTAATAAAGGAATTAAGTAAGTCTTCAAAGGTGCTCAAATCTGCTGGACTGGGTTGTTTCACAACCCAAGAGATCACAATTTGATCTGCTTTTCAAAGAGAACACACAAATAGAAGCTACACTGAAGGACAAAATGTTAATGTAATTACCAAACTTTCCAAACTTTGTTCCTTCAGAGGCATAGAAAATGAATTTTTTTAATTAAAATTAATGTTATTTTTTGTCGCAGAGGGAGCTATCCTTACCAGATCAGTTAAAACAGAATGTAGCACTGGAGATGGGCATGTATCAAAACAGAACTGAGAGAGTTAGAAATATGAATATTTAGAAAATAATGTGGTGTACAAGACAAAAAAAGACATTGTGATTTTCCCTCATAAGTTTATTGAAATTTTAGTCACAATCACCTAACCTTCCTATGTGAAAGACTCAGTTCTGTGGAGAGCCATGGCCTTGAACGCCGTGCACCCAGTGCAGAGAAAGGCAGCACCTCCGGGCCCGCAGGCTCAGCCAAAAACCAAGGGATGGTTTCCCAGTGCCGCCCTGTGTTGCAAACACAGAAGTGCACGGACAGCCCCTTCCAAGGGGCAGAACAGCTGCTGCTGCTGCTCAGGCACTGCAGGATATCTGCTCGTGGGTTTTTAATCACAGATCCTTCACTAAGACATGCTCTGCTAAACACTTTCTTTTATCACTGCTGAATAACAAAAAGAGACATTGATCATATGGCAAAATAATATTTACGTGCAATACATAAACAACCTATAAATGGCAGTAGGTTTGGCTAAACAATTTTAAAAAATCAAGTAATGTTTGGCAGCAAATCATCAAAGCAGTGTTTGTCATCTGTAAATTATTACTGAAAAGGAAGAGCATGTATACAGTGTATTTGATTTACTCAGTAGTGTGCCATGGTGCCAGATATGTTTATATCCTTAAGGATTTTGGATAGCAACAGTTTGCGGACAAGTAGCTACTTAGTAGTAGCTGATTCAGAATGGGGAGTCTTGCCTTAAATTGGATCAAATCTATAAATTTACTGTTCAAAAGCGTGTACTGTAACAGGACACTAAAACTGTATACAATAATAATGTCAAGAAAAGGTGTCTATAAGTTTTTCCATAAACTCTGCATAATTGTTATTCATATTCCTGCTTGTAGTCAGAATTATGAATACAGTTTTCCACTATCTTAATTAACACCTCTAATCTAATGCACCTGGTAAGTCTGTACAAGGAGAATATTTCTCTGTGTTTTTCACCATGGAAACATGTTCTGATTGTCAGTGATCAGTCTGTTAGGGCAAGAAAGGTGCCAATATGTAAGCATGTCTGATGCACACACAACAGGTGCCTTGGAAGCACTTCCCTGTCACAAATCCTAAACCAGTTTTCCCCGAACATAAGAAGCAGGAAATCTTATCTCTAGCCAGCCAAAAAACTGAACATAACAAGCAGGAAATAATTTCTCATACAAATTTTTAATGATACTGATTAACAAGAATGCACACAACACAGAATATTTCAAATATTCTTTATTGGAATATTTTACAGTGCAAAGTACACATATTTTGTTACATTCTGGAACTGATCTTAAGTTCTTCCTTAAATTATTTACTCACTGATAAAGCAGCCCTGGGAGTGTTCTTATTTGTACTTGCTGCCCCATGGGCTGCTGCCACAAACACTGCAAGACTGTAGAAATGTCTGGTGTGTGTCTTTTCCTACACTGCACTTCCCTTTGCAGTAATTGCAGAGCAGAGAGATTGTTAGCTACTGCACATCCCCATGAAATCGCACTTATACTGGAGCCCCTCCTGTAATCAAGAAAGCAACAATTAGATCAGCTGTGAAGTAGCCCATAGTTCTCTGATCAACGCAAAGGGTGGCACTTTCACACTGCCCACAGTAGCACATAGACTTGAGTTTGTTATAAGACATTTGTACAAATCCTGCAAATACACCTCGATGCAGTGGCTGAAGAACTGAGGGGTTCAGGCTAATTACTTCTTCTCTTTCACATTAACAATAAATGAGGTTGTAACATCAATTTGCAGCACCTCAGTAGATAGGAGATACTTGATAATCATTATTCTACTATCACTTACTAAACAAACATCCAGGGGATCCTTCTGAAGTCAAAATGTAAAGAGGATTTTAAAAGTCTTCTTGGTAGAGTTCTAAATACAAGTTCCACATCGTGGATTTGCCATTTTTCATGTATTAGCTACTCTGTAAATCCCTTCAAGGGATGCTCTTACAGCATGGAAAGATGGATACACTTTGAGCAGAGACTCTTAGCCCAAAGACTCTCAGCATTTTGAAGTGAAACTCTGTTTCTCAGAACAAATATGCAAGAGGTAGCAATATCAATTACAATTTACATTTAGAGATGCAAACACAGCTGTTTGAAAATGCTCAGTGGTAGTGTAAATTACAGAACATCCACCAGAGGGAAGCTCATGAATTCATTCAGGGTAAAATAATTTGAAGGATGAGAGAAACACACACCTGATATTGAAGGCAAAGAAAATTCTATTTAAATTGTTTCATAGCAGTAGCACGGACTTTTTGAGCTTGAAAGTTTCCAGTAATTATTTGCCAATCTAAAAGTAGCAGACTTACAGAAAGCTTCCTGGATTGATGACTGACTTTTTGCACTACATATAATATGCATGCACACAAAAAACTTAAACTGTGTTTTTTAAACATACAGATGCAGCCTAATTTCACTGCTGTAATGAAGTAGTTCAGAGCTTCTGTGATCCGAAGTCCAAAGACGTTCATACATTAAAGCCCATACACATGTGGCCACTAGAGTGAATAAGATACTGAATTGTTTAGCCACTGTTGTTTTTAGCAGTTATTGACTACACTATATTGCTCCCCCGGTTTATGGAAATATTTGCTAAATTGCCATAAAGTTTGTGTACTACTAATTTAAATTTGATAAATAACAGTCAGACACTTTTAGAGAACATTAAAGTCAGCTGACAATCTGAAGTTTTCTTAGTGATCCAGGAGCCACATAGAGCTCTTCAGAAACATGCTCCTGAGCTAATGTTAACTCTAATGTCTGAGATATTTAGTCTATTAGCCTAGCTTCAGAGTCTTACTCAAGGAAATCTTAGCAGTTCAACACTTCTCTGGGATTTTTCTGTAACAAATTCCAGACTGTGGCTGCAATTGAGAGATTAATTTGTTTTCTTGCTTAAATGAAAGACATAGGCAGAGGCGGAGGCCATTTGGCAAGCAAACTTCAACTCAAGTGGAGAAACGTGTTTCTGGAAAATGTAAGGCCAGATGCTTCCAAAGTTCAGCCACATCCATACATTACTGGATTAGAACTATACTTATACCAATGGTTGTCCAGGCAACTGCTCTTTTCCACCAAAAATAAAGTTATGCAAAAAAAAATCCTACAGAGGTGTCACACAATGGTACAGAACATACAAGTCCTTTTAGGGATCCTTGGTAGCTTGAGGACTGGCCACAAGACTGTAGCTACACTTAGAGCACTTATTATGACATAAAATGTACTTATCAGCATACTTACTGTTATCTAGAATTTCTAGCAGTTAGTGTATCTTACTGCTACACAGGATTTTTAGCAATTATCTCAGCTTTCAGTTAAGCAGAGTTTCTAGTAATCAGTGTAGCTTTCTTTACTATCTAGAGTCTTTGGTTGTGTAGGCTTTTAGTCACCTGAGCCCTCTGCAATTCAGGTCAAAGTCTTGATAATCAGTGTGTGACACAACAATCATAATCTAGATTGACTTTACTTAAAGAACCTGCCAGTCCCTGCAGCACTGGGTGACAGGAGGCACTGGACCTCTCTCCTTGATTATCTTTTTACAAAAAAAATCTGCAACTTACTTCAATCTACATATGCCACTGGCAACAAACTAAAAATAGTCTATGAAGTTACTTCTGGAGAAATAATGTGTGTAAAGGTGATTTCATTGGAAGAAGAAATACTGCCCAGCACTTCCTCCCATTAGTTAATTTTCACAAGTGGTTTTCAGAAATTCCCTTCAGAATACAAACAACTTGTTTTGTTTTTCCCCTACCTTATATTCATTAAATGCAGTTAAAAATGAAAGGAACTGGAATCATGTATCAGATTAAATCCCAATTAAAATCTGTATTATACAAATAGTATTTTGAAGATATAATACTTAACTTCAGTGGGGTTATTCTGGATTTACTTTTGATCTCATTATACTCTTACGGGAGCAAAACCGGCTAAGCTGCTTTTGGGGGTGCTGATGTTACAATCCTTTTTCCTTGGTGAAAAATACTTTCTGACTTAATACTATGCACTACATTTGCCAGGTTTGTAAAATTAGGGAAATAATCTGTATCACATTCTTAAATTTAAGAAAGCTATAAATAACTCCTTTGTTTCTGTGAACTTTTTTTAATGGTAAATACCCTTCCAGTTCCACTTCTTGAATATTTCTGTTGGCTCTGCTGTTCTAGTTCCTCCTTTAACATTTTAGAAATGAACTTCAGAAGAAGTTTTGAAATCAGGATAACAAAATAGTTTCATATTCTTTGACCAGACCCTGAAGAGCTTATGATTCATTTAGGATTTGAGTACTACACTGACTACCAAGCTTCCTAGGAAAAATCATAGCCCATTGCTGGCATAGCAGGACAATAATGTAATCATATCTTTTCTCTCTGACATGGCACATTTCCTCCTCTAACTCTACATCCAAACTGAATACTCTGGTGGTTATTGTTTGGTAAAGAACTGCAATTTCATAGAGAATTAGAAATACAACTCATACCCGCTTTGTTGTACCAGTACAGTACACACAGTTGATTTCCTTTATGCCAGGGTATTTCTGAAATATGATTGACTGTTTTCTGATGAATTAAAAAAGATGACATGAAGGTAGTAAGCACATTTTTTGAGCTTTAAAATTCATGTCAAACATATAATGCACATTTGTCATTTACCTGCCACCCCTCTTTGATTTTTATTTTTATAAAATAAAGTGCCAACTTATTCAAAGGAGGAATAATAGAGTAGCATAAAAAGGATTTCTTTCTCCTCAGAGCTGTTGATTAGATCAGTAACACCAAAACAGTAGCAAATTTCTTTAAATAGGGACACTTTAGAAAGACCACCAACATGCTGTAAAATTTGCTGAAGCACAATGGATGTAAACAGCAAAGTCAGACCCGGCATTGTATTTTTACTTTTGCTTTGTATGCAAAAAAACCCATCCTCCTAAACAACAGGAACTGCCATATGTGGTCAGATGTCTGTAAGAGTGAGCATGAGGATGTGAGCTCACAGTCTGCATTAGCCTTCAGAACATCAGTTAGAGGAGAACTTTCAAGTAGTTCACCAACACCTGCAGAAGAGAAGTAGAGCACAGAGCAACCAAGAACGAAAGAATTTCCAGAATGAGTCAAAATGAGGAAAGCAGTGGCAACTCAACATGGAATATTGTGAGGTCAGTAGTCTGCATAATACTGGGCTTGTCATTTATAATTGGCACCCCTGGAAACTGCATTGTCATCTGGACTGTTTGTACAAAAATGAAGCAACTGTCTCTTTCAGTCCTGCTGATCTTGAACCTGGCCATTGCTGATGTCCTTGTACTGATCACTTTACCAATCTGGATTTACTCTTTTGCTGATTCATGGGTTTTTGGAGTCATCTTCTGCAAAATGCTGGTTTTCATTATTTACTGCAGCATGTATGCCAGTATATTTCTGATCACAGCACTCAGCTTGGAGCGGCTACTGGCAGTGTTTTACCCTTTCACAATTCAAACATACAGAAGAAAAGAAAAAATTTCTTTGATTGTGTTCCTCATTTGGTTCCTGTCTATTGCCTTTGGCATTTCTGTCATTCCATTTCAAGAGACAGAAGAAACGAATGGTCGACTTCTATGCACATGTCGCAACTACTCTTCTAATAGACAGAAAGTGTCCTATCTTCTGCTGGAGACCCTTGCAGGTTTTGTAATCCCTTTCTTAATTATTTGCACTTGTTATGTGTGTGTTGCAAGAAGAATAAGCAGAATGACTTACCAATCCAAGCAGCGATCGGAACGCCTCATTGCCAGCGTTGTGGTGGCATTCATTCTGTGCTGGTTCCCTCACCACATCTTTAACATCCTGGATATCATTTCAATTGAAATAGAACTCTCTAATGAGGAGATGTCTTTGGCACTGGAAGAAATTGTAGACAAGGGAGTGTACATCTCTGGAGCACTTGTATTCATCAGTAGCTGTATTAACCCTCTGCTTTATGCTTTTGCTGCACGAAGGTTTCAGAACCACCTGAGGTTTGCCAAGATGTCAAAGCTGTTTGAACAGATCAGTCAGACTGTAACAGAGGAAGACAAGAAAAGAAGTCTGGTTGTAGCCAAACATGAAGATCCTTTGGTAGGCACAGAAAATCTCTAACCAGGAACTCAGTGAATAATGTGTGTTATCCCTTCAGCAGTCTTATCTCCTCATTCTCTCAGTTTCATTTACTGAGTCCAGGGAAAGCTATAGAGAAAGAAAAACTTTTTGGATTTTTTTTCTTTTGTGTTTTATAAGAATAAGTTCATAAGTTCATAAGTTAATAGTCACATCATGAAATGAGCACTGTATTTCACTGTTGCCGAGAACCTCAGCAAGGTAGCTAAAAGCTAAAATTGTGAGGAATACAGCATTGTTACTTTCCATTAAAATGATTTCTGATTTCTAGAAAGCCTGTATGCAGAAAACAGAAAAGAACTGCCTGTGGAAAAGCGAGACTTTGAAAGCTTGAAACTAATGAAACTAAGATTTTTTCAGAAAAAAAAAAATGTTACATGTTCAAAAATCCTTATACAATCTAAATTTTTAAGAAGTTAAATTCTTTATAAGGCTAAGAATGGTTTTAAAGTTACTAATGACATAAAACTCTTCTGGGTTGATGGAAAATTCAAAGCTTTTTTTATTCATTATTATATTTAGGTTTGAAAGTAATAAGGGTTATTTACACAGTCAAGATCATTTGCTGCATTATCTTGGGGTAGTAGGTTTGAACAAGTCAAACGCGGAGTGTGAGAACTGTGTTGTATGGCAAATGTCACTGCAGACTGCATGCTATATCTGATGGCAAACACATTGAATACTTCAGTGGCAATTTGATGTATTAAATATATGTACTTTGAGTATCCTCAAAAATTTTGATTCAAAGAAGTTAAGCTACCAAGATGTCTATTAAATTGTGGAAGAATTAGATCAGGCTCAGGTGAGGAGGAAGGAGACATCCTTCCTACTATTTTTATTTGTAAGAAAAATATGGTAGTAGTACAAAGTGTCTCATATCAGAAGAACTTCAACTTGCAAATAAAAGAGTTATAATTTTTCTTCTCTTATAGAATAGTGGACTTTGCCATAGGAAACCAATAAAATTAGTATTTGCAAGGGCTTTAGTTTTATGAATATGTGTAAACTCACTGTGAAAAATTGCATGGCATCGAGTGTTTGCTTTTGAAGTTTTATTTATTTCAATTGTGCCTAACATTTTTTACACTTGCTTTGTAAATTTTTAAGTCAATAATTTGTAATAAGATCAAGATAACTACTGATTACCAAGCATATTGTAATTTCATGTTCCTTGTTCTGGACAGCTGCTAAATAGCTACATTACTCATCTTTAAAAAGAAATTACAAATAGTAACCATACATTAATTTTTGAAATTCTGAATAATTTTGAATTTTGAAGTGAAGGATATTTGGGTTGTATTAATTTAGCTTGTAAACTTAAATAAACATGGGGAAATAATATTCTTAGCTGCTAATGGAAGAATATTTCTCTAAACTTTGCATACGTATTTGTTATTCCTGCTTCTTATCAAAAAGTATTTTTTCTCCTGAATAGGAGAGAAGTCCACAGCACAGAGGGTTTTGCTTTAACAGGACTCCTTCACTAAAATTAAAGAAAACTTTAGCAAGGTCTTGTTTGCAGCAAAAAGTAAGGAACAGATGAAACCCTTTAGACTTGACCCCTTCCTTTACCTACCACTCTTTTTCAGCCCTATAATGCTTTTAATTGCTATAGGACATTCAATATAGCAATGTGACATTATCTCACAAAAAAGCAGCAGTTTCAGTTATCTACTCTTAAAAAAGTGAAGCTGTATTTCCCAATATGTTCTTGAGATAGGAATCACTCACTATTCAACAACACAGAACAGACCAGGAGATTTACTATCTCATTAGCACATAAGCACTGCAACTGAACTTCTAGGCCACAAAGAGTCAAGCATTTCACAACTCAGAGCATGAGAAAACACCCAGGCAAACTTTAGGACAAGCTGCCTGACCAGTATTTTCCTTTCTATCAGTCTGTGCCTGAATTTTCTGCCTCAATATTAATTTTTCACATTTTCTCCACTGCTTTTTACTCACAGTACTGAAGTCCTTGTACATCAGGAGGTCTATCAAGGAGCTAGAGCTGTCCCTCTTAATTTCTCATTAATGGTCTTGGTTCTATGTCCAGTATACAGTCATCTCTAAGAACTGTGTTTCTTTTGAAGGCTGTTTGAGAAGTATTAGAACATACTAAAACAGCAACATTAACTAATTGCATTTTTACGTAGAGTTAATAGAGTTAATTCTTGCACTTGGTATGTGTAGTTAAAATCCTCACTGATTTAATTTTTTTGTCAGCACAACAGTCGTGTAACTGGGACCATAAGAGTCCACCTAAAAATACAAGCAGATGACTTGGTGGTCTCCTGCTTCCTTGAGCAGGTACACATCGGGCCTAGCAATGCAGCCAGATTTTGCATTTCATTAGTGCTAACACACATCTATCTGTCGTTCAAGCTAGATCAAAATAGTGACCTCCTAGTTAACTCCAGACACACTCAGATTCTCCTGGGAAAATAGAGGCTGCATGTCATTTGAGTTCCTCTTTTTTTTTTTCTTTCTTCCTAACCTTTCTACCCTTGTTTATGAGGTCTACAGTGTGGTTTCAGTGTCCTGCTATTTCTCATGATACAGCAAGGCAGAAGGCTGAGCTAAGAGCAGACTGCTTCAGTCACCTGAGTGAAATCACCTCAGACTACACTGAAGTACAGGGAACATGATGTGGAGTCAGTGCAACACTGCTTAGAACATTGAGTACTAGGAGGTGACCAGATAGTTTGAATTTCTCGCATTTGTAAAAATTAATCATCTTCTAACAATTATCTCTTAACATTTCAGTATTTCCCACCCTGAAACTTGCTGTGAACATTCCATCGGGTTACATCAGGATTTTTTCACATTTACTGTAGTAGGATCATGCTGCTCCAAGTGAATTCATTTTGTATTAAATGGATTGAAGGAAAGCGTGAAGAATTTTTAATTCATAAGCCAATATACAAGAAGGATAGAAAAGGACTTAAAGAAAAAGCATCAGCCTTACATTATTTGTTGCCTGTTGACATCAAAATGTTTCTGTAAGCATCATGGTAAAAGAGTTATTACAGATACCTGTATTAAAACAATGGAGCTTTGTGAATATTTACAGGCAACTCACAAGTTAAGGAGTAGCACAAGGGAAATCAGAGATCCTTATTTGCAAGAAGAAACAGGGCAACTGCATTATAGTAAAGAAAAAAAAAAATTAAACCTCCAGAACATTGCCTAGGAAGAAGTAGAGCAAAAGACATGTTTTAAAGACAGTTAAGTCTGCAGTTATGGAACTCTTACAATTAGCAGGACTAAATTAAAGATCTGCCTGCAGTGCCTGGGTGAAAGGAATAAAAGAACCTGGAAGTTAACAGATGGCACAGAAACAACATATGAAAGCAAATTCTTTCACATTCAAGCAAAAGTCTTATAAAGAATAAATATTTTAGAAGATGCAGAAGTAGCAAATATTAACAGTGGTGAAGGTTTTCTCTACAGGTTAGTGTACAGCTCTTGTATTATTCTCTTTTCTGCATATATTGGGGGAAAAGGAAGACAAAGGAAAAGCTATTGGCTTTTTTGACTGGAAAAATGTGAGAAATAAGTTAGACAATATTATTAAGAATAATATAGGCTTAAAATGAAACTGAGAAGTTCAGCCATGAAAGTGAGCATAGAAAGAGAACAGACAGGGAAGTGAAAGCTATTCAGTTGCAAGATAGTTTCAGATTTTTGTGAATGCTTTTTTGTCAGATCAGTTAATCACTGAAATAGTTCCTTATTAGAAAACTCTCAGTATGATCCACACTGGTGGTCAGTAGGTTGAAGAAAAAAAATCCAATAAACCAGAGTATAGAGAGACATAAGCCTGTCCTCTGAGAGGGTGAATAGCTTATGCTGCTCCTGTTAGCATTAAGAGCTGGGTGTGACCAGGGCCATGATGAGGGACACCAGGATTTCAGGGACTTTACAACACTGTTTACAGTCCTAAGAAAGTTCTTGCTCTGGTAGGTATGGAGATAAGAGAATCATATACTACTGAATTTCTTTGTGTCTTCTTTCCTGTCAAATATGCTAAAAATCATGTGGATGGTTCTTAGGAAGATTCAACATTTTAAAATAGATTGAAGAGGAAGAAATGTTCAGATTAGAAGAAAATTATTTTTATGGAATGTGTCAAGTCAGTTGTTTAAATGATGGAAGTCTTCAAATACAGGTTAAAGAGTCACAGCTCTTAAATTAGGAATCCCAATTGTACGTCTGCTAAACAGCAAAATCCACTTATTATTTATCTAATAGAAGTCAGCTATCAGAACTACATCTTGATTGCAAAAGTAACTGGTCACTCTTCAGTTTTGGCTGCACCTGTGTAGGTACTAACAGTGTGTGCAGGTAAGTGCACACACTGGCTTTTAACTAGGAAATAATGTGAGCTGCACTGAGACACCTACAAACAGTGTTTTGTGATTAAAGTGAAGGGTATGTCCAGATGGTTGTAAATTGGAGGATTAGAAATTTAGCCTGCTTTTACTGGATCTTAAACTGAAAAATCAGACTTCTCATGTTTGCACAGCAGACCTGTTCATGGTATAGCACATTACACAAAAAAATAAGGACTAAATATTTCATTTTCATAGAATTGTGAATTTGAAGCAGTATTTATGGCCTGTCATTGCTAGTGTCACCATAAGATCCAAAATAGGAAAACAGCTGTGTGAAGATCACTTTTAGTCATTGCATCTCTGATGCTATGGGAATATGTTACAGTGTAGACAATCTGAAAACAAGTTGCAGATTCAATACCTTGACTCTACTACATAATTTTAAAAGCTACTGTAATATTAACATTTACTGTATAATTCCTGGTGGACTTTGTCAGCAGTATCAAAAACTTAGAAGTCATGGACACTTTTTTACACATTCCAACTAATGAGTTATGTTAGAGCCTGTTAGATTTAAAAATACAGCCACAGAGCTTCAGTTGTGCTGTAGAAGGGAACATTATTTAGTTAAATGTAAGGGAAGCATTTAGCAGCACAAGTTTTTTACATGCCTTGTTCTCTCCTGCCACCATGTGGCTTTTGCATTTTAAAAAGTTAGGCTTAATTTTAGTACTCTGGAAGTCACTAAAAAAAGCAGTGAAGTACTTTGTTCATTGTTTCAGTTGTGAACCATACTTAAGTTTCAGGTAATTGAGACAGAAATGTTCACAAAAAACTATATATATTAATAATATATTTCAAAAAAACTACATCTATTAATATATTTCAAATAATATATTAAGCATTCAGCTTCATTTCAGAGTGATTTAGTTCATCTCTTTCTTGCTCTTCAGGAGCCTAAGCCCACATTGTTTCAAATATTGCATAATTAGGCAATCTGAGAATATCTGACAGAATGTAATTGCCTCATGCCAATCTATGAAAAGTCTGTGCTGTAAACAGCTTCTCCCTGCCAAAACATCAATAAGCATGTTGAGCTGGACTTTGACTTGAATTTGAGTAGCTCACATCTCCTGCCAGGTGATATTATTGATTTCTAGCCTTTTGGTCATTTTGAGATGCTCTCAAAAAGTATCAAAAAGATTTGACTTCCTTGTGGTTAAAATTAGAAATGATTCTTGCAGTGTTAAAGATATCCATGATAAGAAAATTGCAAAAGCTTTAGGAGTAAAGCAGAAGACAGAATCAATAGATTTGGTTTCAAATACCCTTTTTCTCTATTGCAATGTTTAGTTTCTGTATGTAATGGTTTTGGTGTCTTTGAACAAGGCTTGGCTTAATCCTCTTACATTTGTCATGTTGACTAGCATTACACTAATTGATTAATCCTACTTTTAAAATAATCAGAAGAAACTGATTTTGCTGAAGAACTTCTCATAGCACTTCTAGGAAGAAGACGTCATGAATTAGAGGTTTCTACCCAATAACCATTTCCCTAAATACCCATTCTTCCCCAAGATTTGCATTGTATGCTACACTAAAACCCAACTATTTTGCATTATACACCTTGTTTTGTTCTTTGACAGCTAAAGTAAAATGAAAATCAGAACCAGCCAGTGATGACCAAGTGGGACCACAGTGGTCAGTCAGGGTCACATCAGAAAGTCAGTCCATAGGTCAGGACCTATATCGACAAGGTACGTGGCCACACACAGGCACGGGCAGAACTCAAATGGGCACTCCAACAACACAGGTCAAGGAGGGGGTGAAGTTCCAGGCCATTTATATGGATTCCCAGGTTAGAGGCAGGGTCTGTAGAGTGGAGGGTCATTAAGAGTAATTAGTGCAATCGGGGACTTGATACATTTCCAGTAGCAATGGAAACACAAAGAACAAGAACAGGAAAATGCAAATTATTCAAGGAATAATGCCCGTAAGCCACAATTGCCATTTTATGTAATGGCTTATGTTAGGCAACTTTGTAAAAAGTGGGGGAACGTCCTAGAAAAAATGTTGTTGCTTTTGCACTTTAACATTTCAAGGTTGCTATTTTTTCACTTGTATTCACATTCCTTTAATATTACAAATGAAGAATTATAATATAAAAACTTCAGAATATTTTTCCTACATCTCACCCTTTTTCTTCCTTTGATTCTTCAAGTCTCATCACAGTTTTTCTGTGTTTGATACACAGAAAGATACTTTGCTCTCTCCAAGATACAGAAAATTACATCTTTTAACCACCGGAAATACTTAGAAATTCTCTGAGCACAAGAACTAGGAAAGCCTACGCTGTTCTGATCACAAAGATGTTATCACACTCTGCACTGAGAATTTCACCTGCTGTGGGTCACTGAACTTTGCTTTGAGTCAACCAGACAATTAAATAGCCCAGTGTAACTGTTGGATTGGCCATGTGATAGGATCTTTCATTTTATTTCATAGTACCATTGGTTGAGTAAAGTTAAATATTTAGCATCCTGAGCACAAGAGCAAGAAAAGAAAAATTCTTGGTATGTGTTTGAAAACATAGCTATGCATCTCCCAAGCACCAAATTCATATTGCATTGGTTGTAGAGTACTTGTTTCCTTGTTGCTATATAATTTAACTCCCGTAAATAGTTTTAGGAGCGCTGATAATTTCACAGAGGGTTAGTGGTGTAATTTGATCTTTTAAATTACTGGTGTTATCCACAAGTGCTAAAGTGTGTCAAAAGCAATGAAGCTGTTTAAGACCCCAGGGAATACTTTGCTGTTTTTTCCCTGTGGGTGAGGGAGCTGTGGGAGGTGAGCCGGCCTCTACTCTAGGCTGACCTATGGCAGTGTGGTCTGTCCCACGCTTTCCTCACACTCACATGCCTCCTCACAGCAGGGGACATCACACCCCTTTTTGTGCTTCAGCTGCTCTGAGAGCTGCTGGCTTCCCAAATGCGTATGGCAGCTTGGAAACACCGTTTCTTCAGGAGCTGGGGCCCCGCTGCCCGGGCAGGCCCTTGTGGCTCCAGCCGGGCCAGCCCACAAACAGCCCCATGGCAGGTGAGCTCACTGCCAGCCCTCCTCAGCGTGCCGGAGACACAGGGAGACCCCAAATCCAACCCCTCCTCAGCGTGCCGGAGACACAGGGAGACCCCAAATCCAATCCCTCCTCAGCGTGCCGGAGACACAGGGAGACCCCAAATCCAATCCCTCCTCAGCGTGCCAGAGACACAGGGAGACCCCAAATCCAATCCCTCCTCAGCGTGCCGGAGACACAGGGAGACCCCAAATCCAATCCCTCCTCAGCGTGCCGGAGACACAGGGAGACCCCAAATCCAACCCCTCCTCAGCGTGCCGGAGACACAGGGAGACCCCAAATCCAATCCCTCCTCAGCGTGCCGGAGACACAGGGAGACCCCAAATCCAATCCCTCCTCAGCATGCCGGAGACACAGGGAGACCCCAAATCCAATCCCTCCTCAGCATGCCAGAGACACATGGAGACCCCAAATCCAATCCCTCCTCAGCGTGCCGGAGACACAGGGAGACCCCAAATCCAACCCCTCCTCAGCGTGCCGGAGACACAGGGAGACCCCAAATCCAATCCCTCCTCAGCGTGCCAGAGACACAGGGAGACCCCAAATCCAATCCCTCCTCAGCGTGCCGGAGACACAGGGAGACCCCAAATCCAATCCCTCCTCAGCGTGCCGGAGACACAGGGAGACCCCAAATCCAATCCCTCCTCAGCATGCCAGAGACACAGGGAGACCCCAAATCCAATCCCTCCTCAGCATGCCAGAGACACAGGGAGACCCCAAATCCAATCCCTTCTCAGTGTGCCGGAGACACAGGGAGACCCCAAATCCAATCCCTCCTCAGCATGCCAGAGACACAGGGAGACCCCAAACCCCCACCTTGCCACTGCTGCCTGTGTGCCAAGGAAATCCCTTCTTGGTATGCCAGAGACACAGGGAGACCCCAAACCCCCACCTTGCCACTGCTGCCTGTGTGCCAAGGAAATCCCTTCTCATTTCTCACGTGTATAGGCAAAATAAACACGCAGTGTGGCTTGCTAAGCTTGGGAAGTGAAGTTTCCTGCTTTCAGGGTAAGTGTAAACATACATTGCACCTTGGCTGCTTGAGGCAAAACCGCTTCCTCTTCTTTCTACTTGTTCCCCTTTGCACAAAGTAGCTCGCCATCATTCCTGTTTAAGGAGAAGGATGATGTATCCCTGATCACTGGTAAAGGCTGTAACTGTGATGTAGGAATGTGCCTTAGATCAGTACCTTGCTGTAA
Source organism: Anomalospiza imberbis (assembly GCF_031753505.1). Classification (NCBI taxonomy): domain Eukaryota; kingdom Metazoa; phylum Chordata; class Aves; order Passeriformes; family Viduidae; genus Anomalospiza; species Anomalospiza imberbis. The sequence goes on along the minus strand of NC_089692.1, from coordinate 12,062,146 downwards.
GGTGAACAGACAAGCAAAAAAAGACCCATAGAAAACCCAGTTTCATTTGTTTGATCGTAACATAAAGATAAGGCTCTTAAGCTAGCAGCTTCCTATATTTTGTTTAATGTTACAGTGTGTCCAATTCTTCAAAGAACAGTATTAAATAAACAGTAATAACTAACATATCCAATGCCAGAAAAAAACTAAGGATTAATCTCCTTTTCTATAACATCACTAACTAATTTCAAACAGTTAATTATCTTTGAAATCTATTGTTTAAACTCTAACTCTGGGTGTGTAATTAATGATTGCAGAATAGCAAATAAGTAATACAGCATTAATTTTTTTATATTATTATATAAGGAAGAAGGATTTTAATCTGTACGAAAGGAAGGTCAGGAAATGAAAAATTGCCTTTTTGCAGTGGTTAACAAAATTGGTAGGACTCCATTCGGTCCACAAGAAATTAGGGGGAGCCTTAGTAAGAAAGGCAGTAAAAGCCAAGAAATATTTCTCTGCTGAATTTAGAACTGGCCTATGGAAACCAGAGCTGCAGGTGTTTGTGGAAATAAGTGGTGTTGCAGGAATTTTAAAACTCTGTAACTTTATGAGCAGTTATCCAAGCCAAGGCAATGATACCAAGTAACCCAATCTACTGCCTCAGGGCATGAGCGGGGGTCAGGAGGGCACTCCTTTTAATGCCCCAACATTACCTGCATCTCAAAAGAAGAGTTTTGTTTGTGTTTTTTTACTGAGTAGAATTCACATTCATAGCAACTCCAGATGGTTGTTGATACTGGGCAAGGAGTGCAGTTTTGTATTTAATATAAAACATTCCTGTAGAAATTTCATTATGCCTCAAAAGGAAAGCCAAAGGTAAGAAAGGGTTAGAGGGGATGCCTTGATGGCCTGACTGCCAGCAAAGCCCCCCTGCACAGCTCAGAGAGGCTGTGTGTGACTCCTGGCTGTGCTGTTATTGTTCCTGGCTTACAGTCAGGAAAACAGAAGGTGAAGGGAGGTACCCAAGGCTACACAGTAAATTGTAAGAGTGAGTTGAGTGTAATAATATATCACCATAGTTAAATACAAGTCTAACAAAATTATCATCACACAGCACAGGTGGGCAAAGCACTTCAAAATTTTATTATCAGAACACTTAGCTTTTTTTTTAATCAAATTGTTATAAATTCTATAGGAATTTACACCACTTAGGTAGGTACCTAGATAGAACTCTTAAGGAAGGTAGATTTCTAAACTAGGAATGGAATTTACCTTAGTAGCATTTTCCAAGTAGCTTCCTGAATTGAGAATAAGGCAGAAATAGTAACAGAGAAAGTTACATTAAAATAATACATTAAAGTTTAAAAATTAACATTTCCTCAGGGTACAGTTGGAATGACTGAAGTATATATTAAAGCTATAAATAATTGCCTTTATAGACAAAGTTGTCTGCAACTTAATTAAAGTAAAAATTTTATATTTTGATTGCAAAAGCCTCTAAAGGTGTTTTAAGCAAAATCAAGGAATATGTAGTCACAAAGCAATCTGAAACAGCAATTTTAATCTGGAAAAATCATTTTGCAGAAATTAAAAAATAACAATTTTCAGAGTGAACCCCTACATTTTAGGTATTTGATTTCAAAGTGTCTCAGAGGTCAGACTGAAATCTCAGGTTATATCTTACACTTATATGGAAGATCCTACACAAATAGTTGGTTTGTGTTCATCAAAAGAAATCACTTATTTTAGAAATGAGCCCAGAGGCTACTGTAAGATATCTTAGAAGCATGACAATGCCTCTCTAGAATTATTAATATATTTAAGACCCCTGATGTATTTTCTGGTATGCTGTGTCATGATTTGTGATTTTAACATCACACCTCTAAAATTATGTTTCAAAATTATTGTGTATTTTCCATGCAGATATAATGAACACAGTAGCACAGGAGAGAATTTTTGTAGATTAGTTAAATTTTGGGCAAATTATACTTCAGAGAAGCCAAATAAGGTGAAGGCTATATCTATAGATTCATTCAAAATGGATTTCCGTCTCAGCCTACAACATATTTATCTCAGGTACTGCCTTAGTTTCAGGTATTTATCATGGGCAGCTTTCTTCAGGAATTTAAACATTGTCTCCAACTCGGGCTGCCCATTATGCATCACTGTATTTAGAAAGCACAATCCCCTGGGAGTGCAGTTGTGCTGATGTGTTATTGTGCCCCCAGCTCTCCATTTCTCACCAGGTTATTCAGCTCAGCCAGCTGGGCTGGGCAGGTGCTGCAGATGCCACCCAACTTTTGTCTGAGTTTTAGTTTTGTGTAACACACCTACATCCGTGCCTCTGGCATTTGTTTCTTTTAGAACCTACAATATTTACATATCCACCAGAACACTGAGAAAAATTATAGCTACTCATAAAAGGTTTGATGAGCTAGCAAATCATCATTTTACCTTTTGCTCAAGCAACATGAGGAGCCAGTCAGCACACGGGAAGAGTTTGTGCTTGTGTACACACTTCTGTGTACAGAGACAGACTTTGAGGAAAATAGGGAAAGATTGGTGTACAGAGGGTGTCATATTTTCACAGTATAAATAGGTTGATTTACTAAAGTCAATCAAATAATTTTTTATAAAAGCAAGGAAAATCCCTAATGGTTCAAGGAGTTTGTTTCTGCAAAACTTTTGCATGCATTATTTCCCCGCATTGGCTTAATATGACCACTCCCAAGCTTAAAATTAAGTTATGTGCTGAATGCTTAGATTTTCAAAGGAACAAAGTATAAAAAATTGCCCCAAAAGAGAGCTGGTTTCAAGGTCTTTTTCTTTTGGAAGGGTTTCCTAAAGTGTATTTACTCTTCATGATGAGATTTCTGATGTCTACAAGTTTCTCTATACATGTAGGCTATTGCCATGTGCATGTGTGGTTGAAACATGACATCCATCTGTTATCTAAAAATATTGGAAAGTTGCAACTCCCAGAAGAAAATAATGTTGTATATTAAGAATAAGGGGCCCAGCATGGTCACCTAGCCTGAATAAGTTTATATTTTACACAAATTCCTGTTGGGTGACAAGGTATCATAAAGTGCAGTTTTGTGCAGTAGGAGGTCATAACAAACCAGAGAAGGAACAGGTTGCAGAGCTTCTGCAGAGCATGTGATGAGCTGTGTTCACACCCTGGCATGCCCTGTAGCAGCTTGTTTGTACATCTGTTCCTACAGGCAGTCGAATCCTTGTTTCACCTTTTGCTCAAACTTTGTTTAATAGGGGCAAGCAGCCTGGCTATTAGAAATAGAAAAAAAGTTGTAAATTGGCTAAATTTAATCTGAATACCATACAAAGCCTTCCTGACTAAGGTACATCAAAGTATATATAAGGTATATTAAAGAATCAGATATTTTTAAATATATAACCAAAGGCTCTATAAACAAGAAAACAGAGAACACCACTGAGAAATGAAAATTTGAAAATGCATATTGTCATCTATTTGCATAATATAAGGTTTTGAGGCTAAAATAAAACCCAACAAACTTAATGAAATTTGCAATAAAACCTAGAAGTGTGTAAATCTAATACTAGCTTCCTCTTATGTCATACTTTCAGTACTATAATAAAAAAGCAGTGCTGTGGAGCAGAATAACACAGGAGAGTTTGGCAGTGGAAAATGCCCCTAATTCAGCTTTAGTAAATTCTGGGCAGATGATTTGGTTAACATGAAGAAGAAACATGAGGATGTGAAGATACAAGTCCCAGAGCAGTAATAGCACCTCCTCTGTGTATGTAAGAGATGGCAGTGGCACAGCTCCCTCCACATAACAATGTATTTAACTAAGGTGCTTAAGTTACAAAACTGGCTGACTTCAGCTAAAAGCTGATTGTTGTCAGAAAGCAGCACTTCCCTTTTCCCTCTGCCCTTCTCCTGTAACCCACTCTGCTCTTGGCTATGTGATCCCTCTGCTGACCTCCAGCCACCTCTGGAACTCATCTGGCTGCAGGTTGTTCAACCTGATGAAACAACAGAAGTTACCTTTGCCCACCTTCCAAAGTGTACATTTTTTGCCAAGTTAGTGAATTTTGTTGCCTGACCTTGAAATGAATCATATAAACCTCAGAGGCAACACAAGAAATATGTGGGAGAAAAGAAAGAGGAGCTGGTAAGGTGTGGACAGGACTCAATGCCCTCACTCCAAGAACTGATTTGGCTCAGCCACTTGTCACTCTCTGGACTCCTTATTTAACCTGTATAGAGAAGTAAGTAGTTCCTGAAGCAATTTAGACGAAGCTCTTATTTGTCTGTCAACTATACTTAATTAAGGAGAATACTTTCACCATTTATTTTCCTAAACTAAAGGTTTAACTTTACGTGGTAAAAATATCCTGCCTTCATCTTCCTTACTCTAAATACAGCCTTCACAGCAAGCTGGAAAATATTCTATGGCTTTCAATTACTTTTTTTCCATTGTTAATCTTTTCTGTGTGGCATCTCTCTCTCAATACTCCTTTTATTTACATTTCCAGGTGTGGAGCCTTTAAATTTTTTTTTTAAATTATTAATTGACTGCTTAATTCAATGCTTTCTTTCAGTGAATGACTTTATTTACAATTCTTGTCATTCCATCATTTGTATTAAAAATATGTCTTCTGTTCTCATTATTAGTCTTCTTCTAGCTACAGAATCATGTTTGCATTCTTCTGTAGTTGCTTTGGCTACATCTGCTTGAATTTTCTTCTGTGAATGCTGTTTGCTATTGGACAACATAGTTCTCCTTACAATTGCTTGCCTTCTGTATAACATTTTATTTGGAGTATTTTTCCAATTACATATATTTTTCTATTTCAGGGCTTTTTTTCCCGGAAAACAAAACCAAACCAAACCAACCACAGGTGGTTGCAAAGGAGCAAGACTTCACTAGCAAATAGGAAAAAAGCCTCAGGAAAAGTAAGAGACAACACTTTTTATTACATCAAACTTGTTCACTCATTTGTTTAAGCCCTGTCAAATAGGCTGAGTCAGAGATTTGACTTTTCCTAGTGTTATGGATCTAACCAAATATTTGTTGCAGAAGATGCTTCTATCACCCAAGGGACTTGACTCTCTCCAGTTCTGTAGCATCTTAGATCTGTAGCTGCATAAACAGGAGACGCCCTCAAACAAGCAGTGTCCTCCTGCCCACAGGTCACACGGGTGCCTTGGAACAGATGCGTGGGAAAAGTGCTGGCACCAGAGGCTGGAGGGAGACTGGGGCTGTGAGTGAGAGGTGGGAAGAAAAGGGAAGCTGTGGCACTGCCCAGCAGAGCTGTGGAGGGCTGGTTGTATGAAAATGTGTGTTTGGAAGCAGTTGTGGAAATCTCATTTTAGTGCATGAAACTTGATAGGTCTGAAACTTACTTACAGATTTTTCTGTACCCAAGTTGCCTATCAGATAAGCATTCTCTCTGATTTTGCAGACAGAAAATGTAGTAGGTTAAGTAACCTCTGTACAAACTTTTTTTACAGGAGGTAATTTGGAAAAAGAGTCAAGACTTTCTGATTTCATGGCAGTTCTTTCCACATTAGATTGTCTTTCTCAGATGTTTTTGGTGTACTTGTTCTTTTTCTCTTTGTATCTCTCTCTTGACAGTTGTAACATTCGTATTTCATTAACATTCTTATTGAATTTGAAACTTTTTTCTTCCTATATTCACCCTGTTGTTTCCCTTTTCCCTTGTTTCCTTAGCCACATCTTCATCATTCAAGTTCCTTCTTTGAGAGGTTTTACAGCACTTTTGTCATAATGGTGCATAAGGAAGGAAACTCCCAATATCAAATACTGGAAAAAAAAATGGGTTTGAGGTACTGTAGCAGTGAGGCCTTAACACAAGTCCTGTTAACCCTGTGTCTTGCAAAACCATCCCATGAATTTTCCTTCTGTCATAACTTGAACTTGTAAATGAAAACACCCTCACATGACATTTGACAATAGAGAGATCTGATTATTCTGTTCAGTATTTTGCATATCTATTTTCTCAACTCTTCTTCATAAATACATGTCATCAAGCACAAATTGAATAGTCTTTCTAAACACATAATTTATTTTGTGATTGTCTGTGAATTGTCCTTTAACATTGTGAGGGCTACTACTGCAATAATGAAGTTTGTTATTTGTACACTATCTCTTAAACCTTGCTGAGTAGAACAGGAATGTCAAAGATTTACTGCTGCTAGGAACAGCCCTTTTCCTCTGTGTGTGTGTGTGTCCATGCACAGAAAATACATTACAAATCAGAGATAAACTGAGTTTCTGCTTATAAACTTCAGGGATTCATTATTTTATTTATTGCATAATATAATATAAAATCAGATCAGTTTATTGTGGTGAAGCTGATTTGATCTGATGGAGTTCAGTCTATTAAATTTCCTTTCCTTTTTTACAGATGACTGAGTTTTTCCCTTGGGATATAGAGTGAGGGTTGAAGTAAAAGAGCAAGCTTTAGTCCTTCAAATCCTTTGCCAAAGTAAGGCAGATAAATGTAAATTTTACTATATCCTACTAACAACTTTAAGGAAAAATACATCTTTGCTTCTAAATACAGTTAAAATCAGTTTGTGTCTAAAAAAATTTAAAAAGGTGAATTAAGCACAGTGCTACCTGAGTATAAATGTTGATTAGGCAGCTTTGCTCCTGGCACATGGGAATGAATTAATACAAGCACAGTATCAAACAGAAGAGACACAGCAGTAGTCAGCTTTCTGTCCCATTATCTTCAAACAATGGATAGAGATTTTTTCAGCCATATTGCAATAGTTGAATCAGCTAATTTAGTGGAAGAAATAATAAACAATAAAGAGAAATGAGTCCAGTTATTTGCATACTTAGTAGACTTCCTGAAGCTGGAAGTAAAGAGTGTTTATGGTATCAAAATTCCCTGCATGCAACCTTCCTCTCCACTGTACCTGGCAGTTTACTGTAAACATCAGAGTATAAACATGTCTTGAGGTTGGTAAGTTGAATACTAATTAATTTGAGCAGGGTTTTCTAGATTTAAGGGATAGTGTGAAAGACAGGTTTGGCCTTAAGTAAACAGGCAGCAAAAACTGGCATCTAGCTGGGAGTATTGGATGACAGGTGAAAATGACTGTGGAGGACCAACCTCTTTGAGGCCTGTAAATGTAAGGATGAGATGGGGGCAAAAATGAAAGATGAGAGTCCAGATATTTAATAGTTTTGTTTCTCAGATCTTGGATGACAAACTTCCCTAGCACTTCCCACCTTGTGAGGCTATCCTGGACTGCCAGCCTGGGATACCAAGAAATAAGAACAAAGCAATGACTACAGAAATATTCTTTAACTTAGTACAAATAAAACTGCTGAAATTATTTCATGATCCTGGATTTATGAGATATTATTTCAGAACATTATTCAATGATCTAAAATCGTGAAGCTTTTTTGACCTAAAAGCAATTATGCATTCTGGAAAAAAAAAAAAAAAGGAAAAAAAAAAAAAAAAAAAAGAAAAAAAGAATCAAACCCCAGGCTGTACTGGGTTTCAGAAACTCAAAAAATTATTTTTTTTTCTTTTACGGGTTCAAAGTATCTTTAGTAAAAGTGTAAAATCTTGCAAATTTGGCTTCCCAGTTTTAGAGCATCCCTTTAGTCCATTGTTTTGATCTGCTGGAAACGTGCCTCAGAGTAATAGGAAACCTTAATCTTTCTGTTAGCGGGCTGCAGGCTTTGCCGTGAATGTGACGGGGCATACCAAACATATTTGCATGCTGCCAGGTGGGGCAGCTGCGCTCCCCTCGGGGCAGGGCTGGAGCATCTCGGCTGTACTGAAAACATGCCTGTTGCACTGAGTAATTCATTACTGGTGGGAAGAGCTTCAACAGTAGTTTTAGGATGCAAATGTAGAGAATCAGCTGAAAAAATCTTTTCTCAGAATCCTAATCAGGCTGAAAAAAAAAAAATGTTTGGAGCATTTTGGAGTTTAGTTTTAGGTAGTCAGAGGAATTATTAAATAGATACTTCAAATACAGTTTTTGCTCTTTGCTAGTTTTTACATGTGAACTAACACATATGCTGCTGAATCTTCTTGATATTTAGTGGAAAAAATCTGGCACTAAAGTCGAAAAAAATTTATTAATATCAATCTATCATCACAAAATAGTTAGATATGGGTTTGTAAATTTCTGAGCCCAAAATTTCTGTGTAAGCTTGAAGCTCTTTACATGTTCAAGCTAACAGAATATTAGAGCACCAAGTTTATGTATTTAAACATAAATAGTGGCAACAATTAGAAAGCCATTATAATTAATTTTATAATTACAAACTATGGAAACAATTTTAAATCCTTTGTAATTAATTCTATAATTAATTTTTTCATGATTAATATGTATTCAGTCTTTCATATGCTGGACATTTTTTTATTATATTAATGGCTCACACTGTTGATGCCCAAGGACCACCTGGTTTAGGAATGAAGATTTTAACAGCCTAAGCAGGAATCTCTCAGTGATAGGAATTTTCATTCCAATTATTGATTTCTAATAAAGATTTTTCATTGCTAGAAGACTTTCTCTGTTAAACTGGAGATGGCTAAAGAAAGGCACAACAGTTTTCTGAGTGTTCTAGCAAGATGACAATTCCAGAGCATTTCTGTGAGTGCCAGGTGTGAGCAGGTACCTGCTGCCTCTGCAGCGCGCACGGTTCCAGCCTTGGGTGGCTCCTTGGGGAACCACTAGAGGCTGCTCAATAAACACAGCCCCACCTTCGCTCTTGAGAGGGTGGATGAGATCGTGTGTACGACTGAAGGAAGACATTCTCAGAGCTCTTGCCTAAAAGACAGCATGTTCTTCCTGGGTGGGATAGTGGGGAGACACAAGAATAGAAATAAAAAAAAAAAATAATTTTCTGATTTCTGGGTCATTTTATTTGCTGGTTGAAATTGTTAACGCTTGAAGACATGATCTTGCTGACTGATGCTATTTCTATTACACAGAGGCCATTCTGTTTGATGAAACTGAGAGGTGGAAAACAAGAAAATTTGTACACAACAAGAGGTTAGAACTCCAACAAAAATATAAAAGAATTTCATCCTTGTCCACTCTAACGAATGACTGCTGGGGGGAAAAGGTGTGTGTGTTTATATATATACTCCTGTAATTTACATGTTAAATATGTATGTATGTACCAATAAATACATGTTCATGTTGTTGAGGAAATATTTAGTAACAAACATGTTCTCTTGTTTCCATCATCCTCTTGAATTTCTTGTTTAGTTCCGATGAGAAAAAAAAACTTTCTGCTGACTGGAGCTGCTGTCTTTTCAATAGCTCGACCACAATGCTTCCTTGTGATCTTTGGTAAAGTCATACAGGGAATTTCTGTAAGTATTGAACTAAACCCTGAACCCCTAAATTTCAAACATTATCTAGGATCTGCCCAGATAAGAACAAAAACTACACAGATGAGAGAGACATGAGTTTTGATAATCAGAAAGCACCACATCACAGAAATTATTTGCATGTACTGGAATTCTAGAGACAGACTCAAAGGAACAAGAGGTGAGAAAGTATCACAGGCAAATGTGGACTCTAAAATGACCTTCCAAAATGGAGCTCACGAATCCAGGCATTTTCATCAGTAAATTTAGTATTGTGGAGCTGAAGGAACAGTAGTCAGAAAGTTACTTGTAGCTCAGTGCTGATTCATCTGGGGTGTTAAATGTTGCATTTGTTAAGCAAGAACAATTGAGAAAGAAGCTGTTTCTCAGAGATTAAGAGGTGATGGGGAAGACTCGATGGCCTGAGGCTGCTTTTGTTCTTAAAAGGTGGGGATGGGGAGGAAAAACGCTGGACGGTATTTATTCATGAGCAAAGCTGGTTAACAAATGGGGACAGGGTGTTTATAAAACTACTATTACAGCCATCAGATTGGAGTCCTTTCTTGAAAGCCTGAACCACTTCGTAGCTGACTAAAGTTATACTTTAAAAAGAGTCTGTTTAAAAGGGTGTGTCTGCGCATACTGCTATAGATGCATGCGCAGAACTATCTGAAAGGAACACTCAAAATACATATGGTTGTGCATCTGATACATTGAAAAGATTTGCCCTTCACACCATCAGGTTTTTGTGATATTCTGGGAAACAAACACTGACATTCAAGATCAATTTCTGTCTCAGGCACTGATGGTATAAAAAGTTCATGGACAGTGCTGTACAGTTCTTTTTTCCTCAGTTTTTTCCTCCTTTTGTGATCTAGCTGTCACTCTCAAAATATTTGAAAATGTAAGATTCCAACGACCCAGAGGCTGAAGTAGTTGCTGTGGGTATTTCAAAATACTGCTAAGTAGCTCTGAGTGCATGACTCATTAACTGATGAAGAATTTGATTGCTTAGTGTCACTTTATTGTTTTGTCTCCTTCTGTACCTGCATCTGAAGTACATTATTGTTCTGTCTTTAGATCAATGTGGTCTACACTAAACTGACTAAAATGAATGCCACAGCACTTCAGTCAAGGAATTTCCTTAAGGAAGTCTGTGATTACATTATTGTCACGCTAAAGTATTTGTTTGAAGGACCCTGTGAGGGCATGAAATCGTGGTGATTCCTCTTCACAGCAGTATTTGTGAAAGCAGCTTACAGTTAAAATGGCATTTTTGGCCCCAGCCAACTGTCAAAAAGAAAAAAAGTTGTGAAACTGTGACTTAGTTTAGCTAAAGAATAGTTAGGGAGTCAAGGCTTCTAAAAATTCCCCCAAAAATTTACTTTCCATAACAAGTTCTAAATCCCTGGTTAAAAACACAAAATCAGCTTTTTACATTGTGTAAGTAATGAAAGGGAGGCTTTGGCCAGTCTTATGGTTTGCTAAAAGGAGACTCTTTTTTTCTCTCTCCTGACTGTGGCCCCTCTGTTTATGCAGGCTCTGGCAGTAACAGAACTCAGTCAGTCTGGTTGGTGATCAAAAGGGGTTTTACTGGTGAATTAACAAGTGGTTTTGGCTCAGCCAGAGTCTGACCACAACTACAGCAGGTACAAAGAGATGGGATATATGAAGCTGGGAAAAAGAAGTGTGGGGAAACAACAAGGGTTTCCCACTTCTGGCAATGCCAAGCTGTTAAACCAGCTTAGCTGTAGTATTTAACTTCAAAAGTTGTGTTCAGAAGCTTTACTTGAAAAGGCATGTGTCAAATTTCAGATTTTTCTGAACAGAGTTGAAGTTCAAAATTCAACTCAAATTTGCAGGTGGTCATGTGAGCCTGTTGTCTGTTAACTATTCAAACCAATAAAGTTTTAGACTTAGGTATTACCTCAATAATACAGATTTAGAAATTTCCCTTAGTTCTACGATGCAATGCAACAAAACACAAAGAGACTTAAACACCCTCAGCCAGTTTTGCAGTCATCTTATCACGCCCACTAAGAAGAAAAGTGGCAGAGCAATGCATCAGTTCATTGTGAATTTAACAGTTTCATAAACGCTAGTCCAGCACTCTCTCAGCAATGCTGCTGAGACTGTTGAATATGTTGTGACACATGACTGTTGATCTGTACTGGGTCTGGAAACATTTTTCCTGCTCTGAGGCTGAACAGGTCTTTGCCAGGCCAGTTATTCAAACATATTTCTGTGTTAGCTAGCTACAAGTCACACAAAATATGAAAAATTGTTAGCTTTAGGCCACATGAGAACTGAATTGTGTTTTGCTTCTGGATCATATCTTGACTACATGATCTACATAACAGAAAATGTTCAAGCAGAGGGTGCTCTATTACTCAGCTGGGAGGGTTAAAAGTAAAGATGTAAGCTACACTGAACAAATAAATGGACATTTACCATTTAACACACAGGACATAATGTTTCTATTAACAGATACTGCTACTGCTGAATGTTCTTATGGACTGTAAATCTTCCTCTAATTTTTTTTTTTTTTTTGAGCTGTAGTTCATGTAAAATACTCAGATTTTTTTTATTTTCTAACAAATTAAAATATTCTTTTGTTCCACCTGCCTCATTGAGACAAACTGTACAGTGGTGCAGGAGTATGTTTGTCTTCTTGCCTTGGGTTTATTGTGCAGTCACTGCCCAAGAACATTTTCAATGGTGACCTAGTTCTGGGTGGGCTATAAAGAAAAATGCCCATTTAAAAAGGGAAAGGGGAAGAATATCCAAGGCCTCTTTGAGGCTTTTGTCTATCACCTCTATATTATGAAAGTCTTGTATCAGATTCCCACATGTCGTTATTATATGTATATAAACATACATATTTTACACTTAAAATTGGATGAGTTTATTATCCTGTGGTTTTCTTTGTAGTGCAAAAGAAGTGTGAGACTTACTACTGTTTGAACATGCCTACTGTAAGTTTCAGATACATCTACTTGTTTTGATATTCCTCTCCAGGGTAAAAAATTCAAATTGGCCCAGAGAACACACAGATCTGGAGGGAAAGGGAAAGTCTAATCATTGGGTAAAATTTGACTGTCAAGTCTTCCCAGGACATTAAGGAGAATTATGAGAATTAAGTTGAAGGAAGCAAAGAGAAAGAGGAGGCAGAAGATGTTGCACAACTCTGAGCAGAGATTTCTTTTAGAATACTTTGTGAAACAATCAGAAGCTAGAATCTCTTCACATGAAGTTCATCATATAAGATTGACTTTTCAAATCTGAGTGGTGTTAGATCAGCTCAGTGTCCAACCATAAAAGTAGTTGAGATATAGCTTAATGTTACTTCTACTATTTCTTGAACAACATACAAATCAGGATTAGTTTTTGAATGAGTACAGAGGAGAAAATTCAGTATGAGATGTTGATTCAGTTGATAACACCATTTGATTTGAAGGTAAGGCAGTAACTGCAGAGCACTGCTCTGGGACATTGTCTCACTCCCCTCTTCTAGAGAATCTCATTGAAGAAGTTCATAGCTACACGGCTGAACAGAAATGCAGCTCTCTAGAGCATATTTGACTCATAGATAAGTAGTGTGTGGCCTTACAGAGTGTAAATAACAGTTATGTTACATTAATATAATTCTTCCCTTAAGCAGTGGGCAAAGGACACAGTTTTGGAAAGTTCAAAACTTGAAAGCAACAAGTTAGCTCTGTGCTGAATGCTGCCTTCACTGCTGATAGCTGTCATGTCCCAGTGAAACTTCTTGAGAAACCATGCAAATGCTAAGAAATTCCAAATCTTTTGCGGGTATGCAGTTTACATCACACTTGGAATTTTTTCTAAAATTCACTCATGATCCAGCTTTGGACTAAAGCTTGATGCTGGAGTTGGCTTGATATACACAGAATTGGTTTTTTTGTTCTTTATCAATGGTGGTATATCCTCACCCCTGTCCAAAAGCCTTGCTGGGTGTCTTCAGAATTAAGGCTAAAATATAATTTCATGCTATTGTCAAGTGGGAGCAGATATCCTGAGTCCTGAGTCCTCAGAAAGTCTTCTGCCAGGCATGCCTTTTGTTATATCAAGGATATCAAACTGAGGCACATGGACTCCAGCTCTGGCCATATGTTGGTGTGTGTTTCACAGAGGAAGAGTAATGAGGAGAAAAAGAGAAGGGCTTATACAACCCTCCTGTGCAGCACTTGTTATTCATAACCAGCCTATGAACAAATTGTGTTGAGTCAAGCAGTTCAGAAGTAATCCTTGCTGTTCTGACATGAACTTCACTTTATTAGCTGTTTAAGGTGTAGCCTTACGCAGAGTATATGGCAACTGCATTATCCAGATTGAAAGCAATTATTAAAGGCTACAATGAGCAAGAGTTGCATAGCTATAGTAACTTCAGAGTGAAGCTGCTTAAACATGAAGGCACTGCTGGGAGGGGTGGAGGAAAGGTATCATAAAGAATTACTTATGTGAAAAGAGCATGTTTCTCCTATGCTGTCATTCCTTAAAAAGGTCATATCTGCTGCTGGTAGGAAAATGACAGAGTCACACTCAAATCAAATGTGAAATTAAGTATAAATGGCATTATAGCGGATGTAAATTTCACACTACTAAGGCAGTTTTACTTTAAAGTGTTGCTTCCTTTCACTGGGGAGCAGGGGGAGAAGGCAATTTGTGAATGATGTGTGAAATATGTATTCAATTTATACTTGTAATACTATTGTGGGAAAGCTGTGATCTCTACAGACATTTGATTATTCTGCCTTGCTATGTACTCAGCTAATGTTCTGAATTTTCAGATACTTGAGAGAAAGGATAGAAAAAGATGAACTAAAAGAAGATTAAGCAAATCAGAAATGCTAAATGAGAACAGATCAAACATATGCCTTTGGCCCAAACTTGAAAACGCTGAGGGAACAGAAAGGTGAGGAATGAAAATGAATATGTAACAACTATGTATATGTTACACATATGTAACAGCTATGTATATGTGCATGTAGATATACATCCATATTTGTCTGTAATGTGGGATCATGTGTTTTGATGAGCTTGCTATCTAAATGTTAATGTTGCCTTGTTTGAAAGATGTATTTTAATTCAGGAAATTGATTAGGAAACTGAACTTTTATATTTTGATTCTTTGAAATTTGATGTTGAAACAATTCAAGCAGTTCAAGCAGCCTATGTCTTTATTCTCTAAAGGGCTAAAGAAACAAATAGGTCCCTGATCTCTGATTTTCCTTCATATATAAACAATGCTCTTGAAATTACTGTCTTTTGTCTCAATCAAGTACAGTAGATCAAATAAACTCCTCAGTGTTTCATGTCCATACTAATTTTTCTTCATACATTACAACATCTTGATACATACATTTTCTTGTTTCATATTAAAAATAAAGGTAGGAACTGTGGTTTTATGAATTTAAGAGCATTCCAGTGCCCATCCTTTCCCTCAGCATTCCTAAACCATTGTACAAACCATCGTGCCCAATGTCAAACCAAGTTCCCTGTTGAAATGTGATAAATGCTTTTTGTCTTCTAGCCTTGATTGTGTTGTGGAAAGGCACATGAAGACACAAGAGAGCACATTTTTACATTAAATAGCAGCATTTGACAATAAATACTTGTTGCCCAAGAGCCAGGAACTGTGGGCCTGACTTGCAGAACTGTTGGCTTAATAATCCCTTTTCCTGAAAGGGACTTAACAGTTTTTGTCAGTTGTCATACACTATTTTTTTTCAGCTGAGACTTTGTAATCCTGCCTGCTTAATCTTCATATTATCAGTCCCTTATGATTTTTCTAAGGAAGGGGTGTTTTCTCTTCTACATAAGAGAATAAAAACCACTCTCTCTGATGAAGCATATTGTCCACACAACAATGAAGAGGTTACTGTATGACTCTGAATCAGGGTATATAGTGGATTTGTAAATCCCTTTGAGGCTGGTCTTGAGTAAGGCAGCTAATCCCAGTAAGAGGGTATTGCTTCACATGAAATCCTTGCAGAGCTGTGGAATCCATTCTTCCACACCAGCTGTCCAGGCTGTTTGCCTTCTGGGGCTTTGGTTGCTACTATAGATAAACTGTGCAAATAAATGAACCTGGCTGTTACTTTATACCCACTAGTTTAGTTTCATTATGTGTATGCTCCCAACTTCCTTCTCTGCCCCCCAATAATATGTTGGAACTATTATGGGGACTGCTATCCCTTCGAAGCAATGAAGCTGCATCCTCAAATGCATTGTCTGTTCCCTGTGGTGCTTTTAAGCCTGTACGACAAGTTCTAAGACTTCAAGTGAGAATCCTTTCCCATTGCATTTGAGTCTACATCACTCTAATGTGCACTGCAGATTTCATTCTGAAAAAAAAAAAATCAATAAAGTAGCTGTTAAAAACGGGACCACTGATTCCAAATTTTTAGTTTTCTATTGTTGCCTGTATCTTCCTCTGTATAGAAATCCTTAAGGAAACTTGCACTAAGATTCTGTTGGTTTTCTGTCCTTTCTGAGAAATGCTGGGAATACAAAATACTATCATGCCCATGAACCAAAGGATTCTGATTAAGTTCCCACAGAATACAATTACTCACACCTATTCCACCTCACTGCTGTGCCAGTTACTGTATCTTATTAATCATCCCTACTACCCACCCAAGCCTTAGAAGTTGCTATCATTTATAACATGTCATGAAAACTGTAAGAAATGTTTAGTGGAAGCCTGAAGTCCCATTTGCAGTATGCAGTGACAATAAAACAAAAGATAGTTTTATACTCTGCATCAGAGGAAAGGATAAAGAGGGAAATCAATGAAACTGTGGAACTGATTCATCAGTAAGAATGTTCCTGATATGAATTTTCTGCCTGCTTTAAGCATTTTTAGACAGCTTAAGTTTCAGCAATGAGTTCTGTGCTTAGATTAGTTTTACAGCACTAAATGGGTGTGTGTTTAAAAGATGTTTCTTTAAGTAAACTATGTTAAAAACCCCCAACAAACAGCAAACACAGCTTCCTGAGATTGATGTAATTACTGAGCATCAAGTGGACTGACAGATCCTTCTATATAATAATTTAAATTACAGATGAAGCAGAAAAAGGAGAATGCCAGTGATCTAGCAATTACACCATGGTGCTGCCTCAGAGCACTGAGAGGGTTGTTTACATATATTACAAATAATGAACTCTTACGCTGTGTGCTGGAGCTGCCAGTCAGCCTACAGCATCTGTACCAGCCCAGAGGGATTTCAGAGGGACCCACCAATTCATTTTCTTCTGTCACAAAGCAGCCACCAATGGAAGCTCTGGATTCAAACAGATGAAAAGGTAAGAAACATATTAGAACCACCTCAAAAATGGAATCCTTCTGAAAAATACACCATATGGTAAATACTTCCCCAAGACCTTGTGTGACCTATTTAACAAGAGCACAAAGACAGGTGGCTTTGCCAGCCAGGCAAGATCTTAAGATGTAGATGTTTATGTTGTTTTAACCTCCAATTATCTCTCTGGAGTAGAGGAGACTGCTTTTAAGGCTGCACAGAGCAGGAAGTGCTAAGTATATTCATAAAGGTGTGGCTTAGCTCCCTAGCAATTCCTTGGCAACAGGGACTGCTAGCCTTAAGTAAAACAAACAGGCTTTGTGGAAATCAAAAGTTGAGAATGCAAGCTATTCACATCTCTTTGATTAAGCAGCCAATCTTTGATTGAAGGTGGTGGGTTCCACTTTGTTCCTCTAAACCAAAAAGATTCACAAGGACAGATAAATCCTGTGCTTTTGATTGCAGTGCAAAATATAAAATGTTTTTTAAAGTTAGTTTTGCAAAGTCAGTTTTTTAAAGTCAGTGTTGTGAGAAAAGGAAGAATTTACACATTAATTTATCAAAAACTTGATGTTTTATACATTCTCTGATAGGGATTCTTGCATAGATAGAATGTAATCCAGAGTTTTGAAGAGACAGGAAAACCTGATGTCACAATTTTAGGTCTATATAAAGTAGGTGTAAAATGCTGCCCATCGTGACTCAGGTGTGACAGTGACAGCTGGCCTGACTGCCCTTAGTGAGGCTGCAGGTGTTCAGTGATGCCTGGCCCTAGAAAAGCTTGATGTGCCCTAAAGCCATGGATTCATGACCTATCAGGCAGAAGTGCCCCTTGTTTGCCCATTCCCACGAAGTCTTGTTTTTTCCAGGATAACTCAACCAATGAAGGAATGACTCCACTTTTGAGAATAGAGGATTGGACTACTCAGGGTCCCTCCTCACACAAAGTAGAGCACTTGAGTCTGGAAAGGAGTAGTTAAAAGTTAGTTATGTCCTAGACATCTACTTCACCCAGAGCCAGAGCTTTATCATCGGTGCATTCACCCAAGCCACTGCAGAGCCGCTCCCAGAATGTGCCAGGTAACTTCCTCTCCTGTGCCCCAGGGCTCTCTTTTTTTCATCACCACCATGTATTTCAGTGTAGAAAAGGCAAAATCTTAATGTATGTTAACTGTGTGACACCATGGTTGAAATTATTATTTGAGGAAAGCAAGGAATGACTGAACACAAGGTGACATTTCCTGTCAAACAAGGGTGTGCCACATTAGCAGAGGGTTGTGAAAAGGAGGTGAGGTAGTACTGGCACTTATGAAACAGCTCTGTCAGGGTATATTATCACAACTCCAACTTGCTGGGAAGGGAATTGCACCTGCTTGCATGTGCTTAGTTATTATCCGTGCTTATAAAGCAATTCTATAGCTGTTAAGTGATAAAATGCACTGAATTGCATCATATGGTGTCTTAAATTTAAAATTTCTACAGCATGCCAAAAGGAATAATCTAGGTATGCCTGTCTCCTTTCTGTCTGAATACATTTACTGACTGTGCAATATGTTTCTCTGAGAATTTTTCTTCTCAGGAAACCACTTCACTCTCCTGTATCAGCCAGATGTATCTGTAAGGACATTACTTCTATCTTACTTCCACAGTGTGTAGGATCCAATATCAGGCCCAAAGAAGAGAGGTACTTGTTTAATCACGCTCAGAGGTTAAAGTCAAAAGAGAATTTGTTGAATAGAACAAGGAAATTTATTTAAGTGAGGATCTGATGATTCTACTGACATGACTGTAACTATATAATACAGTTCAATGTGAACTAGAGTCTTCCATGCAAGCAATTGCATTTAGAGGTGCCGTAGAAAAAAGAAATCAGATGATTTTGCAAAATCTGTAGTTGTCTTATCAAGCTGCAAATGGTAGAGTAGAAAATAAACTCATCTAATCTTCCTAGAAATTCGTATTAGTTCTGCTAGAGGCTGGTAGTCATGAGTCAGACAAGACTTTTTAAAGACCTTGTACTTCCAAGACAGGGCACTAAAAACAGAAATAAAATAAAATAAAATAAAATAAAATAAAATAAAATAAACAAAAACAAAAACAAAAAAACCACACACAAAAAACAAACAAAAAAAAACACAAAAAACAAAACCATAGGTCTGCTTTTTTGGGGAAATTATGCCATCCTTGTGTTGGATAGAATATGACATGGTGTGTTCCCTGTGAAATCCTCTTGTCAGATCTTAGGTATGTAACAATTGCTGGTAGAAGTGATGTTAAACAAAATAACCATAATCAAGATGAAAGGAAATCATTGAATTATAGGTCCTATCATGTCTGTTTTCGTTGTGCATAATTGCATTCATCAATTTATTACACAAAATGCTTCGATGAAATATTCTCAAAGCCCAAGTACTTCAACAGGTGGTTAAGTTTTGTTTATGTTTTGCATTTATATTTTACTTCTGTTTATACTGTGGTGAGAAAAAGAAGTGTATTAGCATATCTGTATGTGGAATTTAATTAAATTCTAATGATGAGACAGGTTAAATATCAGTGCAGTTAAATATTATAGGAACACACCTTCTTTTTTATCAATGTTTTTATGTCAGCTGAGAGTTTGTGGTATAATCTGAATAAACAGACAGAGATTAGTAATTTCTGCCAAGATAATCTCATGAGGGAGACCAGTATCAGCCAGTTTTCAGTAAGATGAGAAGATGTAACCTGCATAAATTCATCATTAATTGTGTAAATTTTATAGTTGTTTTTCGTTGAAAAACTTGGAGTTGCAGTATACAGTCCTTTGTATTTGATGATCAATTCTTTCATCAGTGCTGCATTGCAGCACTGATTATCAGCTCTCAGTAAGTGAGAGCAGTGGGGAGCATGCAGATCTTTTGATGTAGATAACGGCCTTTACATTTCTTATGTTGTCTATTTGGTTTTTGTGTTTACATGCAGAGGTGACTGGAAATGGGGGACTGGAATCCAGTGTTCCAGATGGCTATGGCCACTTCTCACTCGGAAGAATCAGTGATTTTGTGGTTCAGTGAACTTCTGAGAACTTTCTAGCTGTACAGTGTGAATGCATTTATGTGTGGGAATATGACAGGCTGAACAGCATTGATTCGTTGAAGGAGTGTTACAGAAGGTTTCTATAAGGGTAAAGCACTACTGAATCTCCTGTCTTGCTACTCCTATGACTGGAAGTCTCTGAGTTGGTCTGTTAAAATATAAAGTACAGAATGCCCAAATTAAATGTTTTATGTAGACATAAGGTCATTCTCATTTACTATTAAGAGGAGTTAAACTCTTGATCTTTTCCCAAAAGATATAACTTTATCCTCTTGAACCATAAATGTGTAATTTTAAATTCTATTACTTATAAATTCAGAAGACTATTCTATTTAATTGCATGTAAATACTAGTGAATAACAGAGCATTTTGGCTTTTAGCTATTGCAGTGGATAGTGTTATCAATTTATTTTTTACTCCTTTCACTAGGGCAAGAGTGATGGTAGCAAGAATGCTGGTAATGGAATTTCTTTCCTTTATAGCTTATGTAACAAATACCTCACTAGATTAACTTTATCATTAAAAAGCAAATTCTTTACTGTTGAATATTCTGCCACACCAACAGACTTGTAAACTTCTATATCCTTTCAATAGGCAAAGAGAGAATGGGTTAGTATATAGAAGAGCTCTGATCTAAGACTGAACATCAGTCTTGCTTAAAAACCTGCCACAAAAAGGATATTTGCCTTTGAATTTTCTTTATCATATTATACTATAGCTGAGACTAGTAAAAAAAATGAGCAATTGAAATGAAAATTCATTTAGGCTGGTTGCAAAGGCAATAAAGCTTTGCACAAAGTCAGTTTTGAATCCCAGGTAAGGTAGATTGAAAGGGTCAGGAAGTACCTGCATATTCATCTCATTAGGTAACAGGAATTGTACCACGTGGCTTGTCTAACTTACCACAGCTTAAAGATCCTGTCTCAACTAGTTGTAATGAGTTATTTTAAAATTTAGCAGTGAGATCAGATTGGTAACCAGGAGAAAGTTTCTCATCAGCAAAGCAGTGCAGCACTGGAATGGGTCATCCCTGGAGGTTTCCAAGTCACAGCTGGACAAAATACTGGCTGGTTCAATGTAGTGCTGGCAGTAAGCCAGAGCTGGACAAGAGGGCTTGCAGAGGTCCCTGTCAGCAATCATTTCAGTGATTCTAAATCCAGAAAATTGTTCAGTAAAATATTTGATAGACAGCATTATTTCCAATTTAAAAAAAAAGGAAATTTAGTTTATTTGTTATAAACTGTTAACTTTGATGTAAATCTATAATAATATTTATGAAAGGCACTACTATGCATGCATGTTTGATCTGTCCACAAGTTTGTTGTAAAAGTAAATGCTTAGATTTTCAAAAGCCTGGTAGGTGTAATCTGGGGAAACTTGGCTAAACAACTCACACCAGTACTCCAATGGGAACTAAGCATGTATAAAACCTTTGTAGGATTAAACCACTGCATTGATTGTCATCCCATAAAGAAGAGAAGCTATGTAAAATGACAGGGAAGTAATTTCATTTTTCTTTATCTTGTCTAGTCACCAATTTTATGTTTTAACTTACCTTTAAGTCAATAGAAATAAATTCCAACTGATACAGGATTCTAAGTGAATGCTTCCAGTGTGGCTTGGTGGTGCTGGCGCCTGCAGGGTAACAATCCCTTAGAACCACAGTTCTGAAGCTCTTCTGCAGATTGCTGAGCTTTTGTGGATATCTCAATGGAAATTATTTCAAGGCTTCTACAGTGCATTGTAATCATGGCACAACTACCTGGCAGACCAAAAAATCAGATCTCTCCAAACATCTGGACAGCAATCAAAGAACACTGCTAAGCACTTGTTCCCATGCCTTTTTCCACTCATTTGCTGTTAAAGAAAGGATGCCAGAAAATTCTTTACCTATGGGTTTATGTTTCAGGAGTTACAGTAAGCTCCTGCTTCAGCAAATATTGCTGCAATATTTTTTAATCCAATCCAGGAGCCAAGGATTGAATGGGTATGAAACCTAAATGTTTTCTCACATTTGCTTACATGTCACTTACAGATCTTGTACTTCCAGTGCCAGTTCAGTTTGGAGAAGCTGAGGCATGCAGAGAATTTACTACTATCCCTATTGTGCAGAGAAACACCAAGGCTCCATACTTATTCAATTTAATATCTCTGTTTCTCAAAATCATAGGAAAAAATTAGCTAGAAGAGACCTCTGGACATCTTTTGGTGCACATCCTTGCCCTGCCACCATGGCCAATGGTAGATCTAAATGCAGCCAGGATATTACTCCAGATCTCGTCTCAAAGTTTCATGCTCCTTTAACAAAAGGACTTCAGTCATCAGGACATTCAGTTCACAGGAATTTTTAATAATGTAGTAAAAGTGATGGTCCCCTTCCCTTCCCTTCCCTTCCCTTCCCTTCCCTTCCCTTCCCTTCCCTTCCCTTCCCTTCCCTTCCCTTCCCTTCCCTTCCCTTCCCTTCCCTTCCCTTCCCTTCCCTTCCCTTCCCTTCCCTTCCCTTCCCTTCCCTTCCCTTCCCTTCCCTTCCCTTCCCTTCCCTTCCCTGCAGGAATGAAAATGCCACTACAAATTTATCCATTCCAGCACAATGCTTTTAATGAGTCTCTCCAGTGTTCTCATGTGATCTAACTGTAAAACTGATCTATTTTACAGCTTTAATTGCTTGATTAATAAGAAACAAAATAATCACAGTACTGAGCTTGCATAACAATGAGTGTCCATCTTCAAAACTTTTCTTCTCCACCCAGTTCCATTTATGAGACGTTACCCTCTTATGCAGCCTACAACCAAGTACCTCTATAAATATGCTTGCCAGGATTAAAGCTAAAGGTGAGCAATAACTCTTTATTTCAGCAAGATCTTGGTTACAAATTAACTTTTCTATGCTCAGTGTAAAAGGGCTTGTCCCGTATGTTTTTCAGGAACTGGATCCTGTTGCTGTCCTGTTGAGACATACGATGTCATTACTTTATATTATTTAGATCAACAAATTGCTAGTATAATTCAGGGCAGAGAATGGTTGTGGATAGAAGGTGAATGAGAAGCCAGTTGTATAATCTGTTACATATAATGTGTGATATTACAGGAAGGCCAGCTTTTATTTAAGGGTTTTTTAAAACATTTTTGAATGTTTTTTTTTAAAGTTAATTTAGCTAGAATAGTTCAGATAAATTCGTAATTTAGTAGAATTATATGAGTCAAGATAGTTTAAAAGTAGAAAGCAGATGGGCTTTCTTGAAGAGAGGCTACATTTTATGAGATGAGCTAATATAATTGTAAAAAGCATAGAAGCTTTTGGGCTCACCAGCATTTGATACCACGTACAGATTTCAAATAAATTTTCAAGGGTCTTTGGCATTGATTTGAGGAGGACTTCTTTAATCTGGCATGTTACTGAGTGAATTACAATAATTTTTCTTTCACACTAGATCCTAAAGACAAGTACATATGTATTGGCATTCTTGAGCCAGTTCACTGGAGCCTGTGAGCATATGTGTCAACCTGGCTAAGAATTTATTATGTGTAAGATCTTCTGTAGAAATCTGCTAATTAAAATCCCATTATGTATGAAGTACTCACATATTAGGGCTACAAAATGACATCCTCATAAAGGCAGCTAAATTGCAACAGCCTGGTATTTTTTTCTGTGAACATAGCTACAGTTAAAATCTGTATTTACAGTTAATCTGTGCTTACACTTATCTGTACAAACACTACCTCTCTCCAAACACCCCCATATATATGTGTGAGTGTGGGAGGAGGGGAACAGGTTGGGAAAAGAGGAACAGTTCTCACACTTGCAGTCATTTTTATAGTCCTTATTGCAGACTTCAGGGATAAGAATCATCCCATTCTCAATAACAGTGTTACATTGTTTCATTACCACTATATCCAAAGGATATAACAAAAGCAAAATGAATGGGGTTTTATTCTACCAAGGACTTCTGGAAATGCATTGACAGAGGAAAATATAGCTGTGGCATAAATTCAGCAATGCTAGAAAATACAATGCTGAAAATATTTTGACTATATAAATAGATATGTGTTACAGATTAAAGTTTTCATCTCTGTTCAAGAATTTGCCTTTCTGTAGACATATTTTCAGGATTGCTTCTCAGGCAGCTGCTTGAGTTGCAGAGACAACAGCTGAGAGGTGTTTAACTGTCTTGTGATGTTCAGTGAGATGCACCTGTGCAAGGTTTCCTGCATGGCCTCTGTCAGATAAATACTTGTAACACATGAATTCTAAGATACCTCACATCAGACAGCATCCCTGAACTGTAGTTTATTTTCACTGAAATATATGGAATTATTCTTGCTGGTGGTGTTAGCATGGGGAATCAGTGCTTGCCAGAAGGAGGTCCATAATAACTGCTATAATTAATCAATTATAAAATTGGAATGTTAAAAGAAGATGAGAAAATATGACTTAATAATTTAAGCCATCAGATAGTCACAGTTAAATACCCAGCTCTGCATTTTCCCAGGGTAGACATCAGTAGCTAAATAGCAGCACCAATTTTCATTCAGTAAAAACTCTATTTTAACACAAACACTAATATTGAAATATAAACTGAAGACTTAATTAAACAAAAGAAAAATTATGACTAGTCTAACTTGCAGCATTTGGCCTTTAAAATTCATTAGTAATTCATCAGTGGTGGCAGTAGGAAAAATAACATTCAAAAGAGTTTAGAAGCCTTTTGATGTTTTTTTTTTTTTTTTCTGCTTTAAAAATCAATTTGAGTTTGAAAATATCTCTGAACATTTTCTCAGTTCCCGATGTTTACAAATATTGCTGCTGCTGTTGAGCAGGAGTGTTTTCACACAGCTAAACCAGGTGGTGGTTTCCCGTTGTTGCCTCACCAGTGCAAGAGGAGAGAGGAGTGGAGAAAAGCTGCCCGTCTTGGACTGCAGTGAATGCCCAGGAGACTGCTCCGTATTGAGCACTTGTAGGGGAGAAAATGCAGGTCTCTATACTGTGTTTTTGCTAAACTTCCTAGATACATCCTTTTTCAAAACAAAAAGAATTGTTTTACGAAGACCCATCTTTACAAACTATATGAAGGACAGGGCCTAAATTGCAAAGCACTCTCCGTCTGTAATATCCCTTAAAAATCCCAGTGGAATGCTACACTTTCATTGCACATTAGCGTCGGTAGCTGGATACACACACAGCAACGTGCACAAAGGGCAGTTACTTAGAAGCAGGTAAAGACTTTTCTTCGTGGATTCAATGCTAAGTCATAAATCGTGTTTTAGCCACGGTACTCGGCTGTTGTTGAGATTTGGCCCGAACCGGGCGCGGGTCCGAGCGCACAGAGCCCCGTGTGCCCCGCACGCCGGGCGGGACCGCTGAACTGAAAGCAGGTAGAGGCACTTCCTGCAGGCAGAATTAAACAGAGAAAGGGAGTTTGCCTCTGATCTCCTTCAAAAACCAATCAGGCCAGATCAGCCAGGCGTTGATTCTCCCTCTGTCCCTCCTACACCTTTTCCAGAGGCCCAATGGCCTTGTCCCTTTGGGAGATTGACTAGAGTCACATGAGCTGCACCAAGGGCAGGTAACTCAGGAGAGGGGAAGGGGAAGAGGGAAGGAAAAAAAAGAGAGAGAGGAAAAAAAAAAAAGCCCAAGCCCAGACTGAGCTTCTGCCATGATGTCAGAGGGAAAGAAACCCACAGCTTGCTAATTTCACCTCCCAATCGGCCCCGGGAAGGAGATCACCGGGAACAGGTAGAGATGAGAGCTTCCTTTCTCCATGTTTTTTTTCTCAAACACCCAACCTCCTAAATAGCTCTTTCTCTCCTCTTTATATTGTGACTTCTCGTTCGCTCCTTTTCCTTTTGATTCCTTGGAGGTAGGGGGTGAGCCTTGTGGGAGTTTTTTTTTTTTTTTTTTTTTTTTTTTTCTTGTTTGTTAGTGTGTCTTTCTTTTGCTTTTTTTTTTTTTTCCTCTCTTTTTTTTTTTTTTTTTTTTTTTTTTTTGACCTCTGCTTTTAATTGTAGTTGTTTCCCCCTGTGGTCATGACGGCTTCGCACAGTGACTCTTTGGTGGTGTTGTTTGGGGCAACAGCTGGTGCATATGGGGCTAAACTGGGTTCGGATGAGAGGGAACTAATTCTCTTGGTGTGGCAAGTTGTGGATCTACAGAACAAGAAGGTATGGCTTCGATATCGGGGGCGAGGGCGCGTTCCCCGGCGCGGGGCGAGCGGGCTCTCCCGGGCGCTCGCCGCCTGCCCGGAGCCGTTTGTTCATTTCACAAATGCACCGAGGGAGGGGAGGGGAGGGCGCGGGGCCCGTGCCCGGGGGTCATTCCCTGCCCGGGGCGCTCGCTCGGGAAGCTCCTTTTTGTTCCGTCTTGAGGGAAGGAATAACTTCTAAAGAAAATTTGGCCGCTTCCACACCCCACTGCCCCGTCCGCCTTAAATCATGTGTAGCTTCGACGATGTCTACCGACTTTTGAAGCTTTAAAACAAAAAGCTGCCCCGGGTGGCTCCGAGCGTGCTCGCTTCCCTGGGAGCCGGCTCACGGTCACCGTTGGACCCTTTGGGCCTGCTTTTTGTTTGTTTAACCAGTGTTTGGATAACCTTCAAGTGAATATTGACTTCTTTTAATTTTTAGGCCAACCTAAAAGTCTAATCTTTTTTCTCCCCAAAAGCCCTATCATAAATAACCCCCTAGAGATGAAGGGCTTTGATAAAACAAGTTTTATCTAACAAGACTATCAGTTTCATTAGTGGATTCACGAAACTGCCTTAATATTAAGTGATCTTCCCTTTGCACTTAACAACTCCCGCAGAAGTCGGTGCTAATTGCAAAAGGCCTCCCATGAAAATGGGCCTGGATACTCCGAAGCAGAGAGCGTGGCTCTCCGGGTTGGGAGGGAGAGAAACCGCGGCCAAAGGTTTCGATTTGTGAAATAGACAAATGCGTTTTCTCCTGGCATTTATCGGGAGGTGATACTGCACCTTTCTGATTTTTCTGCAGTCTCAACATAATGCTATAAAGAGCTATTTTGATTGTTCCTCACTTTTGTCCATAATTTCTTGAATGTTTTTAGGTAGGGACGCTACACAAATCCCTGGTGAAAGCAGACAACTTGGATTTAAGTGACCAGTGTCGTGAAGTCAGCGGCTTAACACCAGAGGGACTGGGCAAAGCTGAACCACTGGACCGGGTTCTTCAACAGGTGAGGTGCTGCTTCTGGGTGAAGCCTGTGAATGAGATTTAACGGATTTGAAAAAGGAAACAGACTTTAGTTTTGTCTTTCACCTTGAAATCACTGGCAAGATTTCGTGCTTGTTTTTAAGCTAACCCAAATGAGACTTGAACCATTTGAAATGGGAACTCCATAATTCCGAAACAGCTGTGTACGATACCAGAGGATTTGAGCTCATGCTATGAGTCCTGGGAAGAAATGACTTTGGTTGTTTTGATGGGTCTACTTTTATTCCAAGTTTCTCTTAAGCTTTGAAAGAGTAGGCCTGTAAGAGTTCTGCTTAATAAAGCAGTGCTAATCAAACTTTCAAACTTCACATGGTACATTTTAATCTACAGGTTCACTGTTCTAATGTGTATTGAAAAACTTTTTCGCATTTGCTCTTCTTCAAATCAGCTGAAACCTTCAAAATCTTTCATGTAACATCAGATATGCTTGTTGTGTATTACTCTTTTCCAGATGAGACTAATGAGTGGATTATAAAGTGATTTGGTTTGATTTTTTTCTGATATATGTAGTTTCGCTCTTTAGCTCTTTTAATATGACACTAAGACAGTAAATCTAAAGTTTGTATGATTCTTACAGTCAAGCGGACTTAAGCTACTTCAAAAAATTTAGTGCAAATAGTGTACGCATCATGCAGTTCCCAAAAGTTTGCTTGCTTTGACTGTCCTTTCTATGCACAAAATGTGCTTGAATGGAAAAATACAATAGTGCGTTTTTGTGTAACATATAAACCTGCCTTTCCACACCTTGTCTGAATCATTCGTAGGTGTGTTTCAGCAAGAAACTTGCTTAGGCAGTAGAACAGGTTCATGTTGCTGTAATTTCTGGTGACACAGATAACTTGGCAGACTTGGTCCTAACCCTCTGATACTGCAAAAATCAACTACACTCTGGAGTGTCTTTGAACATGTAACTTCTATGTGGCTTAAAATCTGTCAGCACTGGCTGCAGTGGCATTTGTTCTACTTGCATTTGTTTTGCTGGAGTCCAGGACCAAGAGGTGATTATCTCTTTTTTTTTTTTTTTTTTTTTTTTTTTTTTCTAAAGCTCCATAATAACCCCTGAGAAAATGTGCAGCTGCAGGTTTGATCTTGTCCCAGATCTTGCACTAAAGACATCTGGAACAGCTTAGCCTAGTACACTCTGTTTACCTTTATAACAGACACACTTTAATTATACCCAATACTTTATGAGAGATTGTATCTTATTGCTGTAAATTACACTGTAGGTGGGTCTGCTTTAGCAAATAAAAGGAAATACTACCTTTGTGTGTAGGTGGGTAGAGACTCTTGAAAAACAACAATTTTTTTCCTTTTTGTTTGCATATCTATGCAATTAAATAATGATTTTGCTGTTAGTTGTTGGATGCCAGTTGTGATGTGGCCAGTTCCATCATAATTCTTCTGGACCACACCTTACCTAAACTCTTCTCCCTTCCCCTCCGTGTCCTGACTCCTGTGAGAATTGGGAGAGAATTAATTCAAATTCCCACTTGCAGTGGTGGCAAAAAGCAAAACTCCATATTCTTTAATAGTAAATCCTTTTCTGTGTTTTTGAAGATAAGTCTAAGGAATATTTTAATTGCATCATGTATTTTAAGGATGAGTCAGGTGACAAGACATACAGTTTTTTTTTTTTCTTTCTCAGTTAAGCATTTTGATTAGCAAAAGCAACAGGTAGTTGAAGTGGTTATTTGAAAAGGAGGAGGAAAAGGAAGTGGACTTGTACCTTGATTTGAGATAATGTTATAGAGTACATGAAATTAGCTTTCCACACCCTGCCTGGGTTGTGGTAGAAAATTGATGATGCAGCTGAAAATTGCTCACCTTAGCACATGTAAATGAAAGTTTTGGTGCCTGCTTCTGTTTTTTTTGCCTTGGGTTCCCAGTCTCTGTATGTAGAGGGAAGTGAGAATCATTGAGCACAAATCCATTGTAACTTTTATCCATGCTTCAGAGGCCTCTTTCAACTTCAAACATTCTGTGGTTCTGAATCAGTGATTTGTAGCTGGTAAACAGTAGATCAGCTTCTGTGGGTCTGGCGTTAGTCCCCTGACCACAGAAGGTCTCCTTCTATTGCTGTATAGTTCACTTTCCAGCAATGATGGGGTCTACCAAAGGCCTGTAATCTGTGGTGTCAAGTCTTTACTCTTCTTTTAACCAGGCACTTCATCAAATGATGCATCTTTTAAATTTTACTTCATATTTTTAAAATGTTACATATTGCACAGCTTACTACTTGAGTTTGACTTAAGAAATATTCTGAAAAGGGTTCCTTATCAATAAGTTTTGGTTGATGTAATTTTACAAGGTAAGGTTCTGAAGCACAGTGCCCCCAAATAACCAAGTTCTTTGCTGCAGCATATGCTCTGTTTGTTTTGTTGCAAGGTTTTAAATAAGGCACTTGTACAAGGTAACAAGCATTTGATTCCAGAGGTACTACTGCAGTTATGGGATCCATCTGTATTTCTCATAGGTGATGTGCAGTGTTGTGGTAGCTTTCCTTTGTGGGGGTAGAGTATGTACAAATGTCAGGGAAATAGTTACCTGAAGTCATAAAATGTGTGCCCTTTGGGAGCACCTTGCTTGATGTCATTAATAACTTACCTCTGATGTGAGACAAGTAATGGTGAACTCACAGCTGCTGAGATGTTGCAGAATGCTACTGAGTAGAAAACTGAGGATTTTTATTTAATAAAGTGGGAGAGCTCTTGTTCAAGTGTGCATTTGGAATTGTCTTGAGCCTGTGATCTAAGCCTCTAAGCATGCATCAGCTACACTACTTACCAAAGGGAATAGTTTTCTTCCTGCATGACTGGGACATTCTTGCCAGGTTTCATTGTTCAGATCCTCAAATCACAGGACTGGCTTATTTAGCATGTTATTTATATTTTTCTAGTCAACTGCTGTAGCTTTATTGTTTCCCACTCTGCAAGCTTTTAAGGGAGAGCAGTTATTCTCAGGTTGCTCTGTGGAACCTAGTAGGAATGGAACCTTGCTTTTAAAGAGCAAAACCAAAACGAACTTTGCCTTTCTCTCAGCCCCAATACTCTGTCATCAAAAAGCTGACATCCTCATGTGCTTCTCTGATTGTAGCCACGGGGGTTCTAAGTTAAAGATCCCATATGAAGTTGAAAGTGTTGTGGATTTCTTAATCCCTCCCATACAGAAAACCTGGCTGAATCAGCATGACTTGCCTTAAGACATGTTACTTTCCTTTTCAAGGTAATATTTGCATGTCTTCCTGAAAAAGGATAAGTCTAAGAAGAGCTAATAATTTTGGATAACTGTCTGCAGTATTTAGCTGTAATTACCATCTTTCTTTGAACGATATACATAAAAAGGGAGACATTCTCAAGTTAGACCTTGCTTTGCTTTTGGATCTACTAAAACCATTCAATTTTAATCTGTGGATTGACATTAAAATATTAAAAATTTGTTTAGAAGACTCTCCTAGTCTTGCTGATTGGATATATTGAATCAAATACACTAGTGAATGTTTTGATTCATATTCTTATATAGAGAAAGACAAAGCTGGGCCTTTCCCCCCGACACTCCCCTAAAAAATGCTCAATTTGAAAATACTGAGTGGTTGCCACTTTTTCAGGTGATAGCAAGTTGCCAGTTCCCTCAAGCATGTTTGGGCACCTATTGATCATCCAGCTGAGTTGCAGATGCAATTTATTTTCAGCAAATTCAGCAAGAAACAAGCTGGTTAATTGAGCTTTTGGAAACAAATGGGATGGGGGGAGAGGTGGAAGAACTCATTAATTCCTCTAACCTGATAAACCGGTTACAACCCTTTTTTTAAGAGAAACTTGTTCTGCAGCTTCTTCTTCACAAAGTGCTAGCAGAAAGTTTTCGTGGCTCCCTTGCCAGCTGTCACATCTTCATTTTGGATAAATTATTTTTTAAAATTTATTTGAATACACCTCTCAGTCTTCAAACACCTCTCAGTCTTCAAACTGTGGAAAAAATCTGAAAATGCAGGGTGACTTTTTTTTGATTCTCACGGTTGGTCTTCCAACTTCAGTGTATTTGGTGACTCCATTACCTCAATAAAACTTCTAACAGAGTTTGGAGTATTTGCTGGGTCTGAGTTCTGACGGTTTGGAGCAGGTGTTTGGCGAATCCTTGGCAAATGTTACTAGACAGGCTGTTCTTTCCACAACAAACACTTAGGGTGTCATTTCACAAGATTTGGCTTCAGCAGTGAAGCTGGCTTCTCCCCTGGCCCTACACCAGACTTTGCCATCTTTTTGTTGTGTCAGTAAAACCCTTTGTGAAGCTGTGCTGTAAACAGGATCGCTGAAATAAGCAGATGGGGTGGGAACTTAAAACTGCTTTGCTGTCTAAGCTCACATCCTGTGAAACTACACCCTTTGCTTGTGTTTTCATGATCCAACATGTTTGATGGCGATACCAGCTTAAGCTATTTCTGCCCCTGAACACTTCAGTGGCACCTTTCATTTAGGCAGGTGCTGCTCGGTGGCCCTCCCTCCTGTATCCTGCCAGTACGAAAGTCTTTGGGGCTGCAGCTTGAACTGGAGCAGGGCACTGTTCTGAGCTGAAGGCCGTTCTGGTTTGGAATGGTTCTGTCTGATGCACATGTGGCAGCTTAGGAAGTTTTCCCGAGAGCAGCCATAGCACTAAGGTGTGGGTGAAAGGAGGGGAACATTTTAGGACAGGTAGGGCACTGAGCAGTTTATGTGAAACTGTGGCCTTGGTTTGGCATCAGCAGTGAGTGATAAGGATTTCCTGATAGACACAAGGGCCTGCAGGTTGTCAGGGTAGGTAAGTGATAGATTCCTGCTATTACAGGAGGGCTGAGTGTCCTGTGTGCAGGTAGCCTTATGTAGAGTTTTCACATTTATTAACATCCAAGAGCTCCCTATTTTCATTGATAAAGCTAGATGATGATTGGTTAAATTATGTTGCATACTTCTTATTGGAATATCATCAGTATTTACCGTGGGGAATTAAGGATGTGCTAATGCTTCCTGTAGCTGCAGGATGTTGCAGTGTGGATTTTTATTGTTTTTTAGCTATGGTTAACTCTTTTTTCAGAACCTTGGTTGCAATTCTATTGTTGATGGCCTAGACAAACTATTTTTCTCTTAACAAATTCTCAGTGCTACCCAGCTCTGTAGCCCATTACATTATTATTGAAACACTGAAATCTGTTCCCTCAAAAAGTTCAGAAAATACTTGATAGCATAAACAGTTCTTCTGTTATGTATATTAAATATACATAAATATATATGTATACAAAAATATGCACATGTAGATCATGTGAATCCATTTGTTATTGGCAGCACTTATGTCATGTGGAAAAGCAGTGACCTTACCTTCTCCAAAGGCTGCAATACTTTTATCTGAATTCCTCAAGCATTCCCTGTAGGAAATAGGAAGGTTCCCTTGCTTTGTTCCTGTATTTAGGTATGTTTCACTTCTGAATGAGCAGAGAATTAGATAAAAGAATTTGTCTAAAGCTGCATATTCTTTTCCTTATAGATATAAAAGTGTGGTAGCCTTGGCAAGCAGGGCTATCTTTTCTTAAAACTAGAAGTGCCAATATTAATGAGAAGTGAATAATTTGGCCCAGTGGTTTGAGGATATGAGAAAACTTTTTTGTGATAGCAGATGTTGCTACATTTTCTGGTGAAGTTGAACAGTAACAATTAATTACAAGTCTGGGATTAGCATATATGGACAAATAAACTTTACTGTGAGCTTGTAGAACAGCTTAAGGTGCCTGTCTTCACAGAGAGTGATGTTGTGCCATGTTTGTAAACTGTGTCACTAATACATTTGGATGTTTCCACAGCTATAATATGTCTGAATACTTGAATTTCTCTTGAAATTGTTCTTGGAGTTTTTTTTTTTAAAGTCATCGAAAGACAGCAAAATAGAGGGTAGAGCATTTTAATACAAAGATTTTTGGGATTGCATGATCCTCAGAGACTTTGATCTTCTTTCTTCTAACTTGCTCTAAATAGCTACTGAAAAAATCACTGGAAATGTGTTAATGAATTATTGTCAGAGTTTTTAAAAGTGGCTGAGGAATAAATGAAGCGTAAAGAATTTTAACATGTAGATGTGGCATTTAGCAACATGGTTTAGTGGTCAACTTGGCACTGTTAGGTTAATGGTAGGACTCAATGATCTGGAAGATCTTTTCCAACCTAAATGATTTTATGATTTGTAATCTATTATTTTGGCAGTAATTATATGTGCAGTGGTTCTATCTGTTCTTGCTGTTTACATGGAAGCAGCTTAGAAAACTTTGTGTGGATTTGTCTGCATTGTCTGCAAACCTGTGCTGTTTCTCTCTTCCTCTGGTAGCATTTTGAAAGGGTTGCACACTTCCTCAATCTGTATGTTGGTTTACTTGATTCCCCCCCCCCCCCCTTTTTTAATAAACTTAACACTTTAAAGTTATGTATGAAGTTCTTGGGCAGCTGGGTGCTGCCAAATGAGGGCAGCATCTCTGTCAGTCTCTTGCAGCACTTTTTGCTGAGCAGCTGGGTTTGAGATTGATGGACAGTTGCTAGAATTGATACTACTAGCAAAGCAGTGTTGTGGCCAGAATTAAAAATGCTGATTAAAGATTAATTTTTAGCAACATGATGTCAACCCTCTCTCATTTTATAATTTCTGTGGTTAAAAGTGGAAACTTTATATCTCTTTATTAGAAACAAAACCAGTAATTCTCCCTCATGTTCGTTTTTGCCATCTCCTACCTGCTCTGGAAAAGCTTTTTTGTTGCCTGCAGAGATATCATGTTATTTTCTGTTAGCTACAACCTTATTCCAATAAAAGGGAGGAAATACTGATGCTCTGAAAGACACCTTGATATGTGTTCTAGGGGAGTCTTGGGTCAGAAGTCATGTTTGTTCTACAAACCATGTTTCAGTGCTTTGCTCTGATAAATCTGTGGTGATGTTCTTTAAACTGTTCACAGCTTGCTCCAGTGGACTTCTATACAATAGCCTCTGTTCTTGCTTTGTTCACAAACAGCTGCTTTGCTTATTTGTCCCTCATTCATTAAATCCACATGCTGTGAAGTTAGATGTGAGCTATGGGATAAATATTAAGCAAAAGGTATTGGGAATTGAAATTCAAATGATCACCCCTTTTGAAGAGAGACAAAACAAAACAATTAAAACCAACTCTCTCACTTCTCCCAAACTTCTATTTCAAAATATTTTTGTTTCTCTTTCCTCCTGCTGTCTTTCTTTGTAGAGCTGCAGTGGGCAGAGTATGGCAAAAAAGGATTGAGAAATGGATATTTTATTAACACTAAAATATTGGTATGGTTAAGAAACAGTTTTATTCCTTCTTGCAAAAACTTGGCTCCTGTGGTGATTTTGGACACCTGTTAGCTTAAAATGAAAGGTTTTGTTACTAAAACTCTAGGACAGTCTCTGAATTTTATTATCATTCTTACTGCATTCAAATCAAAACTCAATCAGTGAGGTTCCCATTCTCTGGCTCTTATTCTAGAGAGATGTAAGCATGTGCTTTAACATTACAATGAGCTGTGAGGACATTGGCAATGTGTGAAATTAATTCTGCTGTAACTTTCCTGGTAAGTAAGACTGTTGCAGTGAATTGCACTAAGAGGAAAGTAGAACTATAGTAATGGTATTTGAAAAATAAAAGTGAAAAAAAACCCTGTGGAAGTTTCGCTGTGTAACCGGAC
This sequence comes from Anomalospiza imberbis, assembly GCF_031753505.1. Lineage (NCBI taxonomy): Eukaryota > Metazoa > Chordata > Aves > Passeriformes > Viduidae > Anomalospiza > Anomalospiza imberbis. The sequence goes on along the minus strand of NC_089692.1, from coordinate 12,027,472 downwards.
CTTATTGTAGCTGAAAGTTGATTTAAGTTAACTTTGCAGCTTAAGAAATACACAAGCTTTGTATAACACACCAATTCTCTTGAATCAAATACCATTGGATTGGAGGGGGATCATGAGAGGTACAGAGTTGGAAATACATAGTTGTCACAAGAATATGACTGGGACAGGGTTTTGCAGTTTGCTTGATTGACAACTTGGGTGTCTCAGTGTTATTTCTTACAGCAGAATTAAAATTACACAGGACTTCAGCTTATTGTAAAGCATGTGAGATGGCACCTTGTAAATATGAAGTGCAGAAGAAAACTGCTGTTTTTGTGGTTATGCTTAAAGAAAAAAAAAGAAAATATAAATCAGCACCCTTTCTCTGCAAGTCTCAGATGCTAAGATTTGATCACAAGAAACTGTGACTTGCTTCACATTCAGACAAGCTCATGTCAGGTCTTTCAGTCACAAGGAACTGGCTTTGGAATCATAAGTTACCTGAAAAAGAGAATGTAGTTCTGTAAGAGGAAGCAACATCCTAATGTAACCATTAATGTCCTTGTATTGTGTTGGGCAGGTCTGAATCCCTTGGAAGGCCAAGTGTAAATTTTGATCTTACTCAGTTGTGAACTGCTAAAATCATATATAATAATTTCTTACTCTCGTTTTTCCTTATGAGTCATTACCAATTCTTGATGCTTGCCCTAATCTGTGACTTGAAAGTTTGAGAGATTGAAGGCAAACTGATTTAGGGATCTAATTCCACTTGTCCTTTATGTATTTGTGAAAGTATGCTTGTGCAAGAAAGGGAACACTTCCCCATTTACAAAGCAAAGCAGAGTCAGCTTAAGAAAGTTTGACTTTCTTTTGCTCATATTTGTAAGGGTTTGATCAAGAATCACTTGGATTCCTATTTAAGCAAAGATACTTCATAGATTTCAAGGCTGTTATTCAGGAAAATCCATGCTTAGAATATTCTTATAGTACAAGTTTAATGGAGAGGCAGGAGTATGAGAAAATCATGCAGGAAACTGGATTGTGGATGATAAGTGTCTCCTCATTCTTTTGGTGTTGCCTCATCTTTTTACTTTCCCTGAGTATTACTAAAAAAAAAAACAACTTGAGAAACAACATACTAGGAAAAAAATGCTTTAATTTTGCAGGCATTGGCTGTTCTCCTACAACTGGTTAAGCTTGCACTACAAACAATGAGGTAGTGTTGAGTAAATAGAGCAGTACCAAGCATTACAGTCAATAGAGCCAGTGCTAAAGATCACATTGCTAATGAAAGTTTGTCCTTGAAACAGAGGTGAGTGGGAGTGGGGGAGGTATAGAACACTGAGAGAGAGCTTGTGCTTATATCAAGACTTTGGGAAATGTTGCAGTCATGGCATTAATTAAAAACTAGAGTTTGGAAAGTATGTTCAGCCTTGTCTTTCAGGCTATAATGACTTGCTCTGTGAGCTGAGCTGATAGCAAGCAGCCTGTGAGGATTGTGAGGCACCATTGAAAACCTACTTGAAATGTAGGTAAAAGGTTGACAGAGTAGGGATTTTTTGTATTAGTAGTATTCAGAATTTCCTTTTTGCTTAAAATCAGACTGATGAATAATCTTTGCTAACAAATTATAAAGTATTGTGTAAGATATGCATATTTTTGTGTGATTTTGTTGGTTTTGATAGCTATGGTGTCTTTCACACAGATAAATATAAAGTGAAAAATTTAAATTTAAAGTTGTTTATCTCAGTAAGTGTTTCTTTCTTTAGCAGTTTCCTGACACATAATGTAGTAGTAAAGTAAGTCCACAAACTCTAAAATTCTTATGTTGCTGGACTGGGGTGCTTTATCTTACACAAGGCTAACTTCAAGTAGCTTATTTGTGGAGTACTCTGCATATTTCAACACTCTCTTATTAAAACAGGTTGTGCTTTTGAAGATAAAAGTCTGTGACCTGATTGCTGTGACATTTAGATGGCCTGAGCTACGGTCTTGCCTTTTATGCTTAATGCATTACCTGAATTAGATGCTGTAGATACCATAGCTGGAAAGCATGCAAATAATCTGGTGTTTCAAACTTTCATTTAAGAAATAATTAATCAAAAATGGTCATAAAATGCTCAAGTGGCATGGCTTGGACAGATCTTTGTCATGGCAGAAGGTTAGATGTTTGCATTCTTTCCTAGGAAGAATGAAAGCATTTAGTTAGCTATTGTTTACTTTGCTGCCCAAGGACCCAGGTCCAATTAAAATGAACCACAGAAAGAAATAATGTGGAAGTTTCATCTTTAAAACAGCTTACCACAGCCCTGAGTAACGATGGTCTGTTTTCTATGCTTCACAGAGTATCACTGGACAGACAAACCATGACAATTGTTGCTTTGTTTCTGGATTTCATGTTCCACCTGTTGCTGAACAACGCTAAACAAACTTATTTTTATGCAGGAAATTAGCTGTAGGCAACTCTCACCAGTTAAGTTTAAATTTGCCAGTCCCTCTATTAATTCTGAAGGAGTATAATGAATTTTAAAGGAATTTTCTCTGTTTTATTGAGTGAAAGGATGCAATAAACTTGAAGAATACTTTCAATTTTCCTTGAAGTCTTGCAGTAATTATAAGTGTCTGTAGGCCTTTCTCTCTTGAGAGACTTGTGGTGACCTGCGAGGTGACAACAAGGAGGAGGACAAGGTGGTATTATTTCCTGTAACTTCAGCTTCCCAACAAAGTAAAAAATAAAACTGAATATCATAAATACACTTAAAAACATAATTCTGTGTTTTTCAGCTACTACTTCTTTTGAAGATTTGTGATTGTAATTTCATGGCAGAACTCCAAGCCTAGGATAGCTGAGACCCTGTTGTCACCTTTTCCGAGTGGAAAATAATCGGTTTCTTTCTGTGAGAGAGGCAACAACAGGAGTTTGCTAGATAAACAGCTGGTGTGGAGGAGACTGCTTTGGAAGCTAGAGAAGCAGCAGGATGTGCAGCACCTGGTCTGGACCTCTGTTCAGGAAAGAAGACAAAGTGACAGCAGATTACCAGGTAGTTAGAAGCAGCATAATGTACTTGAGGAGAAGGCAGTCTCCAGTGCTTGAAGCTCAGTGCCACATTCTGCCTCTCCTTGAGACTTAGTAGGGCAAACTTGCTCTTACACTTGCAAAATCCAAAGATGGATCTGGACTCTAACTGGTTTTGGCTACTATGTAATGTCTCTCTTGAGTACATTTATGGTGGCCTTTGTGACTGATTAGTCCTTCTGTTTTTTAATGCAGTTTCTAGGCCATCAAGAGGCATAAGGTGATACATAACTTGACTGGTCATACTGAGCAAAATTAGACTCTCTGGCAAACTGGAAACTAACCCCATGCTTTTGTCCAAGCTAGTCTGCAGTCACTAAATAATCTCATGCATTAGTGTTCAGTAAAGCAAATAATTGCCTTCCTCCTAATAGGAGAAATCAACTGGCAATATTATTTTTGAACATTTCTAGTGAATGGACATGGGCTGCCTCTGTCATCTCCTTCATATTTGCCCTGCAATGAAATAAAACCAAGGGGCAATTTCTTCTTCACATTTATGTCTGAATGGTATCTAAATACTGTGTTTTCCCTCTGTTTAGCTAGAAGGGGAAAAGAAATCATTTGTAGCTCGTGGCTACACTGGGGCTTACACTTTTTTATTTTTTTCCATAGAGCAATTTCAGTACAAGGTCACCACGTATCCATTATCAGCCATGTGGAATATCAGTTAACAGATGAACAAAGGCAAGGGCTTACTATAGGATTCTCTGTTTAAAAAGTTACCCAGCACAATAAAGGGTTATCATACTTGTAAATAGTGCTGAAATGCAGTCTGTGCACCTCCCAGTAGTATTGACATGCTTTAAATTCCTCCATTGCATGGATAAGGCTGACATTATCACCAGGGTTGGAAGAGTGAAGGAGCAGAAGACTGCCCATGGAGAGTATTGCAAATAAATGTGAAACCGTCATGGGTGTAGGAACTGAGGCACAAAGTCCAAGTGAAAATATTTCCCTAGGCTGGCATGTCATTGTATGTTGTGTGTGTGCAAGCTTTGTATACCAAAGCCATGGCTTGTTACTCCTGACTTTTCTTATGCTGTATTGGACCCTTTCAGTCTTCGGACAAATTTCAGGATTGTTGGGTGTTGTTTTTCAGTGGTGCTTCAATCTTGCTTATGTTTTGGTGGCAGATATGTTCTGTTAATGAGATTTGGCTGCATCTCAATTCTTGATCTCCTTCACTTCCCCTCATCCTGGAAAACATGTCCTTTCCCAAACACCCCCAGCCTCTCAGGTACACACTGTGGTGCTATTGGTGTCCTGATCTTTGGTGGAGCTGCAGAGTGGGCAAAAGAGTCCAAAGTGATGGGAGTCACACAACAGCTGAGGCTGGAAGGCACCTGTAAATGTTGTCCAGCCCAAGCCCTGAAAACAGGGACACTTGAGCAGGCTGCCAAAGACCATGGCCACTTGGATCTTTAGTATCTTCAGTGGTGAAGAATCTGCAGCTTCTCTCAGTAGCCTGTTTCATTGTTCAGCTACTGGAGATCTTTCAGGAACCACACCTGCAACTGTATAATTGGGTTTGGGTGTTCTCTGGAATAAATTGTAGAGGACTTAGCATAAAATCAGACTTTGAGGCAACAACTGCAGTACCTTTTGCCTGTTGAAACAGAACTGGGAATAGGAAATATTCAGTGAAACCTTTTTGAAGATTATCCTTTGTTTTCCATGCTGCTGTTAGCTGAAAGAAGACTGATCATTGTTATATGCTCAATGTTACAAGCAAAGAATGACTCACACCTAAAGCCTGAAAGAGAGTCTAGAGCTCTAATGTTGTGAATTGCAGTAATGTCTAATAAGTGATGGTTATTTTTTTAAAATACAAGTTAGACTGGAAAACATCCATGGTTATAAACAGTAGGGCTTTAGTCATAGGTTTGCACAAAGGAGATGTAAGCAGTGCACTTTTATGTGCCTCAGACAAAACTTTTTTCTTCTCAGGGTACTTTACAGTGGAGTCTTATTTTCACTTTCTCTAGAACAGTTTCATTTTAGTAATATGAGGGGTTTTTAAGTTCAAGGGAATATATCAGAATGTACGTCCTAAGTGAGCCAAAATAACTTTTCTTCTAAGTTATTCCTGAAAGTTTTCTTCTTAATAATGACAAAAATCTATAATTCCTGAAAAAGTTTTATTGTCAGGGTTTTTGTTTGTTTTGGTGGGTTTTGTTTTGTTTTGTTTGCTTGGGTTTTTTTTTCAAAACACTAATCTAGAATGCTAAACCTTTCCAAAGCCTTTCTACAGGCATTAAGCCAAATCAATTATCATCTTTCTGTCTCATGTCTCCAATTCTGACTGGACCAGATATGATCTGTTCACCCTCCAAAGTCTAAAGATGGCATGGATGAAAAAATGAGCACTTTTTGATATGCTGATCTGGCAGAAAGTAAACCATGTATTCATCTGCAATCACCAAATTGTAAACTCTGGGCAATTGAGTAACATCCTGTTGATAACTACTGATTTGAAACCAGATCCCTACACTGTGAGGACCATTCTTTGTACAAAGAATATTGATAAATATAACTCATCTTTCTACTTGAAAATGGATTCAATTCTAGCTTGTGTGGACTACAAGCTAAGCTGTTTTCTGGATTTTTATTTTATACTTTAGCATGGCATTCCAGACCTGCTTAAACTGCAAGGATGCCTTTAATTCTGAAGGCTGTGAATGATTTAATCTTGTCTTAGCTGTGATGGGTCATTAGGGCCAAAAGAAGCAAAACAGACATGACTAAAGGAAAGGATCCTGTTCTAAAGACTCCCTAGGAGCTGCTGGAAATCTGATGCATAAGAGGCAGCTGAATTTTCTGTTACTTTGAAGTGATTTGAGGTGATTTAAAGAAAGAAAGAATCTCCCAGAGTGCCATGGTGTTTTAGACATGGTTCCATTTGACAGCATGGGTGGATTCTGTGACTGACTTATTTCAGTATTTAATTACCATGCCAGGCACAGACGTAGCACAGATGGAGTGGCCTTTCTCAAGGATGACAGCTATTTTTAGTAAGGGAAATGAGACTATCCAAATAGACAGATGTTTATTTTAGTTTTTTTGTGCATCATAACTGTAGAAAAAGCTTAATGAAGAATCTTCTTGTTTCTCCAAGATCTACATCTTAGCTTGGCTATATTTAAGGCAACACGAAGGGGGCTGTTATTTTAGTCCCTTGGGATTCATCTGTAAAAAACACAGCAGCTTGTGCTGGCTTTCATCCAGCTTTGCTGCTGGCAAAACACGTCTCTTCAATCTCTTTGTACTCTCAGCTACATGACCAAAATCCTGTTTAGCCAGTTTTTCAAACTGGTGTTCAAAGTCTGTCCTTCCCTCTCACCACCTTTCCTCTAAGAACTGTTTTAGGTTTCGTGGAGGCAAGTATACAGAGTAGCTTGTTTGATTCTTCCTCTTCTCTCTGTTCAGTTTTTAATCTTGGTGTGCAATTAATGAACATATTCCTTTAAATATGGAATGACTCATCAGAGCTCTGCTGGGGAGACTGATCTGGTGGAATAAGCAAGAAAGGTGGAGGATGATGCTAATAGACTGGTTCTTGCAGTGAAAATGAGGGCTGGTTGCAAGACGCAAACAGGTAATTAACAGTGTGTGACTGCTGTGAAAGGAGTAGACAGGGTGTGTGAGCTCGGTGGGGGCAGCTCACGTTAAGGTGGGGCAGCTTTGCCTGCTGAAGTGGGGGCGTGCTTGGACGGCAGCATGAAGGTGAATGACAGCAGGCAAATAGCTGAGATGGATTTTATTAGTGGAGTGAAGGAGATGGGAATGGAATTTATGAAATGACAGAGTTGTGGACAGGTTGTTCAACATGTGAGACAGAAAAATGTAATGTAAATCTGGTGCTAGTCTTAACTTGTCCTTGGCTTGCTCCATTTGGGTGGATGCTGGTTCAAGGCTGTCTTTGAAATGCTGCCTGAAATCTGTGGCGCAAGAAAGGAGGCTGAAGCTGGCTTTTCCTGGGCAATCTGAATTGCTTAAGTGGTGGGGCTTGTTGGGCTGAACAATGTGGCTTTACAAACACATCTGCCCTAGCTGCTTTAACACGTTTGACATGTGTTAGGTGTACCTATTGCCTGCAAGACTTGAGGGTCCAGTGTAATCTATAGCAGCAAGAGCTAGTCCACAGCTATGCCTTTCATACTCAACCTCTGCAGAGTTAGGAGACATCTCCTGTGGATGAAAGAAGCTACTTCAGGCTGATCTCAAATGTCTGTCGTTCCTCTGGGGCTATTTTGCCCTGTGCTCTGATCCTGGGTGAATCTTCCCATTCACTCTGCTACCCCCTCCTCTCCTCAGTTAACCCATGCCATAGTTCAGCTGGTTTGGATAATGAACATTGCTTTTGTCTCCTGACTATTCTTCCCACAGTCTTCTTGCCCTCTTCCAGAGCAGTACACCCCAAGGTTTTAAACAGGCTGTTTTTTAAATAGAAGTTTCTAAATAAGCTCCCAGCAAGGCCTGCCAGCCTTGTGGCAGTTTATCTAAGGCACTTTAAGCTGCTGGCATTTGGTAACAAAAGTAGAGTATTGTTTTGACATGTTGATTGTTCCACTGGAAAAGGAGTTTGCAGTGTTGAATGTTATCACTGACATTTAATAAATATGCAGTGCAAATACTTACGCTTGGTAAAAATAAAAACAAATGCTGATCCTTGGGAGTTCTTTAAACCTTAGTACAGTTGGAATTCTGGGCTTATCAGTGTCCTTATGCAATATTTTACTACTCAGTACCGGCTTCTGAAAATATCTATGTTGTCTTTTCAGCTGTAGGTTGTGTGGGAAACACCACCTGGAAAAAAATGTGAATATTTCAGTGCAACAGTCTTGATTTTTACTAACTTGACTTACACCATTTGACCTGAGCATTTCCTCCCTTGTGCAAACATTTTTCTCCTTTTGTTTTCTAACTTGGTGAAGTCTTTTTGATCTCCAGTTCTTATGTTTTATGTGTACAGCAGGAGGCTGCTTACATTTGCTGCTTTCTTCAAATTGTGTGGGTTAGATTTCTTGTTGTATCTGATCAAAATAGCTCCCCAACTGCACACTCTGTATTGGCTCTTGAGCATCTTCAGTAGCACAGGGTACAAAGTTGAAGGTTTGAGGAGTGTTTTATTGCTGTTCATCAGTAAGACTCTGCTTCCTTTTGGCAAGAATCCCTGTGCACCTCCTCTGGAGGCTGATTCCTATCACCATTTCCAACCCCTTTTTACAAATATTAGATCTTTACTGTGCCCATTAGTTAGAAAAAAACAACTAATAAGTTGCTGCATTTAGTAAGGCGGCAATTCTCCTCATGTGTGTTATTGTGGTGAGAATATTTGTTGTTGGTCTGTGACTGTGGCTGTCCACAGAACTACTTTTCTGAAGTGGTTTCTCTGGAGTCCACTGGAATTTTCTTCTTTTTCTGATGTTTACACGTCAACTGAGGTATTTTGAGCACTCTCAGATCTCAATTTTCTGACTTTAAATCATCTTTGAACAATAACTGGCTTTAAAGCCTTAGGTTCTTCAAGACTTCAGCTTGTGGTAGGACCACAACCTGTACGAACAATTGGGAGGAAACAGGCTTTGTGAATCTGCAAGTTGGTTGATTTTTAGTTAGTTATTTTGTCTGTGTGTGATATGTTGTTCTTTCTGTGTGTTTTGGTAGTGTGCAGAGAATTGCATTATAAAGGTTTTTGTTTTGGGGGGATATTCACCCTTCTTAAAGTTTCAAATATGTTCTCTGCTATTAAATAACTTCACTTTATAGATATGTTCATATCTGTATCTGTAAAACTATCTGCAAATGAAGCAACTTAACACAAGGTGCTGAGCTGAGTGCCCCTCCTTCCCCAGCTCTGCCCCTCCGTTCCCTGTTTTGATGCGTAGGACCCACTACTACAGGATTCTGAACTCAAAATGGTAGTGGAACTCTGGTCAGCTGCCCAAGCCTAGAAAAGGGCCTGGATTGGTTTGAGCAGTTATTTTGAAATAAAGCCTGGGTAATCATGTCTCTGCTCCTTCTAAATCATGTTCAATACATGTTTTTCCCCTTGTGGAGCCTTACCTTTGGGCTGCAGGTGCTGCAACACTTGTTCACACTGTGAGTTCTGTGTAGCTGTGGGATCAGCTCATTAGGACATCATCTTTCCTGAGCAGAGCCTGTAATGATGTAGTGTCACATGTGTTATGATAAAACAAACCAACTCTCTTTTCTCCCCATACATAGGTTAAAAGACAGCACAAAGATATTGTCTGAGTCTCAGGTCAACTTGTAATTTGCTTTTGGGGGTGGTTGTTTTGGAGTTATAAGCTTTTGCTGAGAGCAGTGGGTGGCTACTGCATCATGATTGTAATTATTGCTTTGTTTGTGAGGTGATGCTTTCCTGGGAGGGAATAGCATCAAGAGGGAAGCTTAGAATAATTACATTTGTCCCCTTGAAAATTAGTTAACAAGCTACTGCTTACTGATACGATACAGGTAGGTACTATAATATGCTATCTGACTTATTAGGAGCTAGGAATTTAACACTGGTATAGAGTAATAAAAGGCTGGAAAGTGTTATCTAAGGTTGGAAAATAATGTTGAACAAGACAGCTGGAGCCCTTTCCTCTTGAGAATTAATCTGCTGGGGGTTAGCCATCCTAGAGCTGGGAATAATGTTTTTTAATCTAGTATTCATAACACTTCATCTCTACCAAGAACTTTATTATGACTTGATTATAATTTTACTTTTCAAGGTATTAGATCACTATTTGTTTGGCTTTTCTTAATATATTACTGTTGAAACATTATTAAATCCTGATGGGTAGGGTTTTTTGTTTTTGAAGTTAAAAAAAATTATTAAGGACATAATCAAAGTCAAAGGTGCTATAGGTGAAGAAAGGGTATTGCAAAATCAATATTGTGATTTATCTTCAAAGTTCTTTCAAATATTTAATAACTTAAATTATAGTTAGTCCAGATTTTTTACATTACCAATATTATATGATCACTTTTCATATGAACTCATAGTTCTGCCATATCTTCCTAATTAGTCTTTTTACTATATTTTGGGTGTTCTTGTTCAATTCCACAAATGCATACAGTTTATTTGCTTACTCTAATCAGGAGCCCATGTCTGATCTCCATCATGTTTTTCAAAAAATTATAAAAATATTGAATTACTTTATCTCCCTAAAAAAAAAAAAGTGCTGAAGTAATGGCAAGTGTATGAAATTACCAGTCAGTAAAATGAAATTTTTTTCTTCTTTTTCCAGTTCAGTCAGCTGGTATCCAGTGATCTGAAAGTACTTGGAAGGAGCTCTTACACACTCTGCAGTGATGGCCAGTTACTCATCCGACAAGTTCTCCACCCGGAAACATCCAAGAAGGTACAAGATCAGAACTGGTGCAGAGAGGCAGCGCTGGGAGGGGAGTGATACAATTCCACCTGGGAACTAGTGTCCCAAGAATATTGAAGATGATCCCTTCCCTGCCTGAGCCCTGAGTAGTTATTTTGGGCACTTGCTCTTGAAAGTCAGCCGCACTACTTGGACTCCCAGATGAGCTTAAGGAAGAGGAAAATTAGGAAAAACAGGATAGAGACAGAAGCAGTACAAGTACTTTGAATTCTGTGTGTGGAGTGGAAGCAGAGGTACAGACCAAACCTCAGCAGAAGTGATGGAGAGCTATTGCTTTGCTTAGGCTTGTGTTAAACCAGTGTCCTGTGGAGGTTAAGCACACAGGTGGTGATGTGGCCTGGCAGTGGTTCCCCATCTGCATTTATTCAGTGGGAAGCAGAGCTGCATCTTGTTTGCTACTCCCACATGAAGCAGCAGTTTCTGCTCCAAGCTCCTGGAGGGTTTAGAGCACCCTGTCATGCACGGGGAGGAGAACCTTGCCTTTGTGCAAGGTGGTGGCTCTTGAGTTTGCTGGCTTAGCAGGGTCTGTAGGAGCCCCACAAGAATGAGAGCTGCTGACATGAAAGGAGCTGGCCAGTTGTAGGGTTTACTTCTGAAAGTTGCTGATAGAGATTTTGTAATCTGTGGCAATATTTATTGAACATTTGTCATCACGGTTTGGTACAAATCTGCTTTTCAGTGTAGCCACAAAAGATAAAATAGTGTCGAAAATGGAAGTTATACAGCAAAACATAGATATTTTAAAATATTTTTTCCCAGCCATCCTCTCCAGCTGTTTTGCATAGGTCTGACTCCCAGAGGCTATTTGACTTTGTTCATGTAGAGATCCATTTCTACAGAGTTATGGAATTTGAGCTGTGTAGCAAAGGAACCAAACTGCTCCAGCACCAACAAGCTGGTGACGTGGAACTATGTGATTTCTGAGCGTGTCTCATTCAGTTCAAAAGTATTAATTGAAATTTAAAGGGATAGCATGTACAAAACAAACATTTTTGCCTTCCTTGTAGAACTTCTTGTTGTCAGACTGCTTCTATTCCTTTTATGATCTGCGCAAAGAATTCCACACTTGCTACCCTAGTTCAGCCGCCGTGAAAGATCAGACTATCAAGACCATGGCAGAATGTATCCTTTTGCTGCAGCTTATATACCACAATCAGTTAAGCTTCCTTGAGTTTCATCTCTGATTGTAACAGAGTTTAGAAAAATAAAACTAGATGTGGGTTTTATAAACTCACAGGTAAAGTGAAAGGAGTGTCTACTTAAGTGTGTGTCAGGGGAGAGGCTCTGCTTGTAATTTTTTTCCCCCAAATTGAATCTAATTGATTTCTAAACCATATTTAGTAAATCTGCCAAAGAAAAGCATCACTTGCATGGGTACTTGATCTTAAAGGAAAAGCTGAGCTGGCAGTGGGCTTTTTCAGCACTAGCTGGCCTGCAGGTTTCCACTGTTTGCAGATAATAGTTATCTTGCATGATCCTGACTACACCGAGTTTAAAATAAAGCAAAAATAAAACCCACACAATACTCTACATCTCAGTTCAAATTAGAAGGATTGTTGGGGCCCACCTGAATGAGATTAAAGTTCAGTTATGTTTAAAGTGATAGGAACTTACTCAGCTTTTCCTTTTTTGGACTGTTAACTCTAAAATTATGTAAGCCCTCAATAGTTTTCAAACTGTTGTCTGTTGAAGTGAATATAAACCAGTTTATGAGCAGAGTAACAGGTCTAATAGCCACATGTCCCTGCTAAGACCAGTACATTTGATTATTAGTTCTGTGCTAATATCAGGAAAGCCTTATGACTTGTTTACAAAGGATTGTGCAAGTCTGTTATTTTCTATAACCGCCTGTTTAGATCTAGGCTTAGGGACAGATGAAGCAGAGGAGGACTTTGGCGTGTGGCAAGTGAAGACCATGGTGGCTGTCATTTTCAGCATGCTTTCAGAAGGTTGTAGTAAGTTAACTATTTATGAATGCTGAAATCCTTCTTTTCTGAAAGAATTGGCAGTGGTGCTGTCATTCTTAACTAATCTCTGACTCTGGTTATATTTAAACTTCCTGTTTTGTCACAGATCACATATTTACTGAGCCTGAAACTGTGAAACACAAGTATGAAACGGGTCCTTGGTAAGTGCCTTTGTCACAGTTGTTTACAAACAAAGATGAGCCTTGCGTACAGCAAGGAAAGCTTGTGGATATTTCCCCATGGTCATGTGAGAGCAGGCTGGCTCCTGAGAACAGCCCAGTGTACTCAGCAGTCACTCCAGTGCAGCCAGACTGTGGCTGGCATGCTGAATGCTGTACTTTAGTCCATCTCTTTCAAGTCACTGCAAGTCAAATGCTCTTTGTTCTCTTGCTTCTGCTTTGCATGGCAGCAAGGCTGGTTTATCTTACCCAGGGTGAAGAAATATTTGTGAACTTTCCCTAAGTCAACAGGACTGATGGCCAGTGCACCCTACATGAGCTGAGCTGTGTGGTGCTTCCCAAAGTGGTTTTACATGCTAACTTGGGTGTTGGCTTTAGGGATGAAGGAACAGGATAGGATGGCTCATTCTTTACAAATGTGCTTCAGTGACCAGACTGAAATATCTTAGGCACAAGTCATTTGTGTTGCTTGGATTGCTAGATCTTTCAAAAAAATTAATTCAGTTCCTCATTACTTTACATTGAGGCAGTTGTCCTATTTTTTTATTTAAGGAATTGCAATGTGGTGACAACATTGTGCATCTACAGTTGTGGATATAAAGGAATTATCCAAGTTATCTTCCCCTTCTTTATTGAAAGGAATAATGGGGACAGGAGAGTCTCAACAGAAAATATGCTCCCAATTTACAATTCAATTAGTTGCAATCTGAAGTTTGATAAAATATTGGAAAACCTGGATTAAAGCTTATTTTGTCGTCTTTTTTCTTTCTGTGCAGTAGTAAATCTGAAACTGTGGACAGTGAGACAGTAATACGTGCCAGAGGTTTGCCATGGCAGTCTTCAGACCAGGATATCGCTCGATTTTTCAAAGGACTCAACATTGCCAAGTAAGATAATTTGCCTTGCTTTATCATTTTCCTTTAATAGCAAGTTCCTTTAATATTTGTTTTACACACATCCCCCACTCTCCCCACTGGAGTCCTTCAGTCTTTCCCCACTTGACCCCTTCCCACACTGTGGCCATGACAGCTGAACAGGTTTACCAGCCTTAGGGGGGGCAAGAAAAAGTTTTGAAATATGTGAAGAAGAAAAGAAACTTACCAATTGAAAACCAATATACATTCATTCATTGCTAGTATCAAAAGGGAGCAATTCCTATTGCATTAATCAAAGCAGTGGCCAAGGCATGAAAAAAGCTTTAATTTTGTGCCAATTTATTATTCTTCTATACCTCCTAAAGAGGCCACATTCAGAAACTCCTAAGTACTGTTTGGAATAAATTTTCATATGACTCATGTGTATACCTATGTATAGATTTATGTGTATACATATATATGAAGAGAGTAAGTTTATTTAGAATACCTGTCACTTAATATATATTCCAGATCTCACTTAATATATATTCCAGATCTCCAACACTGAGAAAATATATTTTTTTTATTTAGAGTGATGAGGAAGTTCAAATGTGCATCTCTGAGATAACAGGAAGGACAAACTTGTATCTTTATGGGAGTTGAGAAAGTGGTGAACAACGTGAGATGCATGATCTCAATGAAGCAGATTTTAAAGTATAATTGTGTTACAACAAAAATTAAATTGTGGATAGTAGCAATTTCTTTTTCAATCTGTAATCTTCATGTTAAAGTCTGATTCCTTAACTACTCTTACACAATTATTTATTAAATGTATTAAAGATTCAGACTAAGCTTATATTTATTGGCTTTACCTTCCAGAGGTGGTGTGGCTCTTTGTCTGAATTCTCAAGGAAGAAGAAATGGGGAGGCTTTGGTTCGGTTTGTCAATTCTGAACAGAGAGACCTTGCCTTGGAAAGGCACAAGCATCACATGGGTAGCAGATACATTGAGGTAAAAAGTTGTGACTTGAAACAAATCTTTGGAGGAAAACCTGAATATTTTAGGCATGTTCTCATGTATAATCAAACTGCACTTCTGTTTTGCTCAAAGTACCAAAACAAAATTCTCTTGCTTGTGAAAGTGTGTGTGGTTTAAAGATGAACATTGTGATTTTCATGTAGATTTTTTTGTTCTTTCTTTCAAGGTTTACAAAGCAACCGGGGAAGAATTCTTAAAAATTGCAGGAGGTAAGTGGTACTGGAGTTCAATGTGATTACTTAAGTTCATAGGAATGTTCTTCTAGTTCTTTTTTTTCCTTGACTGAGGATGCAAATGGATAATGAAGTAGCTTTTCCTGTTTTGCCTTCCTAGAACGTTTGACCCTGTCAATTTCTGTTTTTATGTGGTTGAAACTGAGCTGTGAGCATTTGAGCTGTGATGCTCACAAATTTCCCTCCTCCTTGGGAGGAAGACCAGCCTTTGCAGTGGAAGCATCCTTGTGTCTTGAATCAATTCACACTAATCTCATCTTTGCTCCAATTTCATTCAAATATGAAGCACTTGCAGATTAAGAGGTTTTTCCCTCAAAATAGATGACTGAGAGTTAGTAGTGTTTGGGTCTTGTCTGGGTTTGTTGCTGGCTGTTTACCTACTGCATTCTTCCTTAATGCTTTGCTGCTGCAGCTGCATCCCCTGGAAGTGGGTGCCCAGCACTGACCATTGACCATCTTGGCTGACCACGTGCTGTTATCTCTCTACCAGGCACCTCCAATGAAGTGGCCCAGTTCTTATCCAAGGAGAATCAAGTTATCATCAGGATGAGAGGCCTTCCATTCACTGCTACTCAGGAAGATGTCTTGGGGTTCCTGGGGCCAGAGTGCCCAGTCACAGGAGGGAAAGAGGGACTTCTCTTTGTCAAGTACCCAGATGGCAGGCCCACAGGAGATGCATTTGTGTTATTTTCCTGTGAAGAATATGCACAGAATGCACTTAAAAAGCACAAAGAAATACTTGGAAAACGTTACATTGAACTCTTCAGGAGCACAGCAGCAGAGGTCCAACAGGTTGTAGCTATTGGTTGTGAGACTCAAAACTGAACAGTTGAAACATTTCTTCTAACACTTGCACACAAATATGTTGTAGACCACCATTAACATTTATTATATGAAAAATGTCAAGAATGGCCAATACATGTTTCCTAATGGGCATGGAAAATTATGCAGCACTGTTTTTGCTTTGTTTGGGGAGGGGGTGTTTGTTTTGGTTTTTTTTTTAAGCTGCCACTGCTTGGGTGGTTTTTTTTTTTTATCATCCTTCTGACTATAAAGTAAAAATCATTGCATAATTTTCTTCTCCTTAAAGGCTGACTGAAATCACAAAAATAATTCTAAAAATATAGTAGATTGATAGTATTGTAGTAATGTTTCTTGAAAATCTGAAGTATTGTCTTTAAATGCTAATCTCCATGTACAGAATTTCTAATATTAAATCCAAATCTGGATGCATGAAATGAGCAACTGCTTTCTTGGAAGCCAAGAATTAAGAGGATATATCTGATTTTTTGGTGAAAGGAAGTATTATTTTTTTTTCCTGAGGTAATATATTTCCTTTTTTCCCCTATCTTTCATTAATTCCTATCATTACCTTCTTAAACTGGTAAAACCATTTTATTTTGTCACCAGCAGCTTGTCCCTGTGAAAAACATCACATACTGTATTTTTCTTCCTGACCCAGAATATTTCTAGACTGGTGGCTCCAGAGGGAACCACTGTTAGATTTGGTCTGGTCTTTGCATAACCACTGGCTATAGAAGCGCGTTACAGTTACTGTGTGACCTGTGTGGCAGGTGAAGTCTTTCTGTAGAAGGGATGGGGCAAGGGAAAGATTATCCACACTTGTAGATCATTGCCACTACTGTGATATAGATATTACAACAGCCAAGAATCTGTGTGCTGTGAAGATTGGGAAGTGGCATTTCCCCCTCCTCCACAACTCCCCTCCTGAGAGAGAAGGAAGCAAAATCCCCTAAGAAACAAAATCACTCTGTAACAGCAACCAACTTTTGTGCTTCCACTTTTTTAGGGGAGACCTGGATATAACTTATATTCTACCAATATGTCATTACTTCTTCCTTTATGACAGCTGTCTAGGGTAACACCTGAACTTTTTTGCTGCTTGGTCAAGAGATTATTTCTTAGGAAATTACAGGCTGCTTGTTTGAATAATTACAAGAAGTAAAGCCAGGTCTCATCTATTTAGTATTAGTACAAAGTAATTGCAATATTCTCCACACAGCTGAGAGAGATTTCTGTCCTGAAATGCATAACAAGGAGATTTTAGAAGCAAACGCCCTAAGCCAAATCACTTTTAACAAAACTAAAGCTTTGTAACCTGTTTTTAGTACCTCTTTCAGTAGAATGTGTTTATTTGTGATAATCATCACTAAAAATGGTTTTCAGCCGTAAGCCCCAATATGTGTCATATGTTCCTTTTATCATTTGGAAATGAATCAAGAGAAAATGTTGAGATCAAAGTCTCCTATATTCTTATCTTTAATTTTTATTTTTTCCTCAGAACCTCTGTACTTGGAGATGAGCACTGGGGTTAAACAAATAAGCACCCTCACTTAACAGATCAGGTTTTAGAATAATTAGAATTAGTGCTTTTACTTACTAGCTTTCAGGTCCCAGTTCTTTTAAAATGACTGTTTTTAATTTACCCTGATTTAACTAAGAACTGTGCGTGGCAATACTGGTTTATTAGCACACATGTGATTTCAGATGTTCCTTTTTGAGATACTATGAACAATAATTGACTCAACTTTTTTTATGTTGACAGGAGAAAAGTCTGTTGTTGGGGTCTGGCAAATTGAATTTTTTAGCCTTCCCCTCTACTTTTCTGAGTTTAAAACTTTCAAATGGCCAACAGGAAACTAGCTGCAACAATTTGGCATAAGAAGGGTTTGTTGGAAATAGTATTGTGAGAACTGCTCTGTGCTCAGACAGATGATTGTAAATCTGCATTGCTGTGGGTTTTTTGCCAACAGGTACTTAATCGATACATGTCAACACCACTTATTCCAACTCTTCCAACTCCCATCATTCCCGTCATACCCCCACCATACACCATTGCCACGGGCAGTATCCGCGACTGTGTCCGGCTCAGAGGTCTTCCTTACACTGCTGGCATTGATGACATCTTGGAATTTATGGGAGATGCCACAGGGGATATCAAGCCCCATGGAGTTCACATGGTCCTTAATCAGCAGGTAACACCATTTTTGCATGGGAGGAATAACTTTGCAGTGATTTAACAGGTTAGAAGTCAGGGCAGCTTACCTGATCTTGGCTTTAGTCTTCTCCAGCCTTGGGAAAATACAATGTTCTCTTTGTCTGTCTTTGCCTCAGTTCTCTTTCTCTTTTACATACACCCTTGCTTTTCTCTCTCTGTATGTATATATGCATCAGCCTGGGGAAGGTGAAGCTTGTTCTTTGAATGATAACGTTATCCTGGAGGCTGTTTTCAGCCAGAGGCTGGAGATATACAACAGAAATGTCTCTTTTAGATGGCATAGCTGCTCTGTCAGCTTCAGGGCTCCTGCTGTGTTGTTTGAGTGGTTTTTGTGTCAAAATGAAGTTTTTCTAACTGAGCAGTTGCTCATGCTTTAAAGAGAGTTGATAATTAAAAATTGTGGTTTGGGTATGTTTTAATGATGTGATCATAGAGATAAATTTTCCTTCTTGTCTTGTGTTAAAAGTAAGTTCTTAATGACAATACTTAGGTATTAAAGAAAACAAATGAGAGATCTACTATATTTGTTTAGGTTTATTTTTTTTGTGTGTGTATTTTTTTGATTAAGGAAGGGTTTGTATTTTATACAGCCAGGTATACCTGTCATATTGTAGAAAAATCAGACCTGGAAATCAACTTCCAATGTAGCTATGGACTTTACTAAAGAATCTGAAACTTTATGCTCTTTTACTACTACCTTGAAAATAGTTGTAGGGAAGGCAAAGCCAGGCTCTTCCTAGAGCTTCACAGCAAAAGAATAAGAGATAATATGAATAAACTACATCCAAAAAAACCCCATTCCAGTTGATGGAAAAGGGAAAAAATAAAATCACAATGAGAAATTAGCTAAGCACCTGAACAGGTTCCCAGAGGTGATATGGAGCCTTCACCCCTGGAGATGATCAGATTTCAAGTGGAGAAGGCCATGAGTGGCCTGACGTAAATTGAAAGTTAGTCCTGCTTTGAACAGCTTTTGGATGAGAGGCCTCCATTTTTTTTCCATGCTACATGATTCTGTTTCTTTCTGCAGAGGACTGAAGTAGCATTGTGTTAACTGGGCACTTGTTGCATGAGTCTTGATTTTTCTGCTCCTAAATAGACTTGTTGAGTTGTGAGTCACTCATGCCAGAAAAGGAATAACGGTAGAGGCTTTCAGTAGATGTTTGATCTTAATCCTTTCTGCATTTCTTGTGATCTGGGTGATTTCATTACAGACTGACCTACAATTACTTACCCACCTTCCCTAGGGACGACCATCAGGTGATGCTTTTATCCAAATGAAATCTGCTGACAAAGCCTTTATGGTGGCTCAAAAATGTCACAAAAAAATGATGAAGGACCGTTATGTGGAAGTATTCCAGTGTTCTGGAGAGGAGATGAACTTTGTTTTAATGGGTGGCACTTTAAATCGTAGTGGCTTATCCCCACCGCCATGTAAGTTACCATGTAAGTCTCCAATTCTTCTGCTCTCTGCTGCTAAAGGCTGATATGTGGTAGGTGCTGAAGCTTTGTGGCCTTTCACCTTTTGACTCGGGTTTTGCCATGATCAATAATCATCCATCTGTGTACATGCTAAGATTGGAATTGTTCCCTTTGGGCAATAATGGGACTGATCAGAGGCATTTTTATTGTATTTTCGGTGGTGAGTAGAGGGCAGCAAGGCCTTGCCAGTGAAATTGTTGCATACTTTGCTTTTTACGGGTGTACTGTTCTTCTGAGCTCTGCAGTAGACTTGCCTGTAGTGAAACCTACTTGGAATGAGAGGGATTTTTAAAATGGGGAGAAGTTCTATATTCCAGCTGCCGATGAGTGCTCTTGCTATCTTGCCTCAGAGCATTGAGAAGGTACTCTTTGGGCTTATTTTTGAAGGAAAACACCCACTGGGATGATAAACTAACCAACCATAGAGTGGTGAAGTTGGATGGATTTTAATTTTTTTATTTTAAGATTACAGTGAACCTTACTGAGGAGCTATAATGGAATTTTACTGTACTGTTCTAATTAATCTCACTACCAAATCACAAAGCAGATACTGATGTGTATTTGCAAAATAGTAAAAAGCTGCCAAATATAGTATATAAAACCAATTTGACTGCACACCAAGCAAGTTTATTATTCTTGTACAAATCAGGTATTTGTTCATCAAAATGCATCAGACTAGTGATCTAGTGGGGTATTCTCCCTTCTAGTTGCTATATCCTAAAAATACTCTTTGAAGTCACAGGAAGCTTATACATGAAGCCTCATGGTCAGTAGTTATGGATGCCCAAGCACTATTATGGTGCTTTTGTCCCACAGAGTACGACTTCTGTTGGAAAACACCAGGGTGTGTTGGTGTGCACGCCTGCTTTCTCTATGCACATGGCTTTATGCTTTCTTTTATTAACTCTGAAGTTCCCTACTTTCCATTTACATATAGACAAGGCTGCTCAGATCTAGGAGCTGTGAACTTTTAGGAATTACTCATTCCAAATGCCCTGGTTGTTATTCGTGGCAATGTTGCAAAGGTCTCCAGGGGAGAGGCTAGAGAGCAGTCTTTGCTCAAGTGTTCATCAATCATGCCCAGATGGTTTTAATCACATTGCTGTAGGAGAGGAGTTACTCACCTGAGACTTCTCCATTCTGACTGCTTTTTGTTGCTGTGTCCTGGTTTGGTTTTAGGTCTTTCTCCACCAGCTTATGCTGCTTTCCAAACAGCAGCTGTGATCCCAGCAGAGGCTGCAGCCCTTTACCAGCCACAAGCCCTCTTGCCATCCACCAGGACGCCTCAGGCCTCTGCAACTGCTCCTCCAACTGTTACCTACTACCCAGCCCAGGCTGCTCAGCTTTACATGAACTACACAGCTTACTATCCCAGGTAACCCCGAGATTTCACTGCTCCTCTTGATCTTTCATCCCAGTGCAGTGGGTGACTGTGTGGTCACCTGTGAACAGCTCTTAAATTTGTACTTCTAGTGTAGGTAGTCCTGGGAACTTAATGGTCAGCAACAGAGGCAGAAACCATTTTAACTCTTTCTCTGTGACTTTGTACAGGGGTTCATCTCCTCTGTGGGTTCTGCTTGAATCTTGTGATAATGTTGGCCAAAAGGGGTTTTTTTTGGCACTGAGGCAATGTCAAGGCAGTTCTATTTCTTGTCCAGAAGAGAAAGCTGTGTCAATCCACACCTCTACCCTCACCTCTTAGTTTGCTCTTTTACTTACAATACTGTTTTCATGCTAAAAGACTCATCATAGGTGTGAACTAGGTTTGATTTTGTACATCAGTGAGACCAAAGAACATTTTTACATGTGAAAGCACAGCAAATCTCCACCTTTTCCCTTCCCATAGATAGTATCAGCATGAGTCACTGAAGTCTGGTATGGGAGCTGTGGGGAAATAGCTTGTTCACTGAGAGCTCCTAGGCTTGTGTGACACTTGCTAGCTTGAGTATCTGGTAATTTGCTAAATGAGCCCTGACCAGAGAAGGGGATGCTAATTACTCACTATTTTGTGTCTCAGAAATGCCAGATTTGGGTGTTTTCCTCCTTTTCATACTATGGCACACCCCTCTCCTTTATTTCTTTGTGTTTTTATTAACTGCAGCTACTTTTTCTACTCCCCTGTGAAATAACAAATGCCACTCCTTATGTCTTTAACTACAAATGTTCGCCATTTTCCCTTCCCTCCCTTCTCTATAAATAGAACATGAGATGCTGAAGAGAAATTAATAAAGTTCACAAAACAATCCCACATCAGGACTCTTTATTTTTCTGTGGTATTTGGATCATTTTTCAAATCTGAATTTTCAGTTTCATCTTTGCCTATCCTGAGTAGTAGAACCAGTTATTGGTTTTGGTAACAATTTTGCTCCCTCTCTCTCTTTCAGTCCTCCAGTATCTCCTACCACGGTGGGGTACATTGCAGCTCCTCCAGGAGCTGTGGCAGCTGCTGCCACTGCCACCCACACTCCAATCCTGCCCCAGCCTGGAGCGTTAGTCCGGATGCAGGGCTTGCCATATAACACAGGAATGAAGGAGATACTCAGTTTCTTCCAGGGGTACCAGGTTAGTATGCAGCCCTCTCCTTGAGATCGTATTTGGACCTCTGAGCATTGATCAGTGGAGGCCAAACTGAGCAAGCAAGTGCTTTTGGAAACTGCCAAGCAAGTGTGCAAGTTGCATGTTGTATATTTAATTGACAGACTGAAGAGTGACACACGGTTTGCCTTACTTCTTATTAAATAAACAAATCCTGATCTGGAAGCAGTGATTTGGTGTCTGGGTTTGGGGTTTGAGTTTGAAGACCTCAGAGCCCCAGTGTGAGTGGGGCTGCAAAGGGGCTGCCACAGGAAAGTGTGGGCTGCCAAAAGTTTTCAGTCCTGGCCACTTGGTGGTGGGAGCCTTTTGGTAGGGTCAATGTTTGACCTTCAACGCTGAAAGTTTGCAGATTTCTAATAGAGAGGCTGTGAGCTGGGTGTGGTGACTTGCAAAGGGAGAGACACAGCTGTCTTGGTCAAACACTGTTTCAATTGCTAATTATTTTGGTTACAGGCAGGAACAGCTTTCATTAAAGCCGTATTACATTGCAAACTAAAGGAAATCTTTATTATTCATGCTATCCATATTGACAGCAAATGTACTATAGGTAGTGTCAGTCTGTATGGACTGATGGAGTGCTCTCAGGTGAGCAAACTGAAACTTATCTTCTTGATAAGTTAAAAAAAAAAGGCACCAGCTACAAACAGTTTTCCAGCAGCCCTTATTCGATGTCTTCTGCCTTTGGTCTCAGAGGATACTGTGTCTATATCCATGACTTGTCTAATGACCTATTAGCGAAAAGGAAAAGTAATTGAATGGGGTATGTTCTGGTGAGTATTTAACCCCTGTAGGTAACAGCACCTACACAGCTACCAACTCTGCCCTTTTGGGTACTACTTGGAAGCCCTGACCTAAAATCCTCTCTGTGGCTCTCAAACTACTGCAAGTGAACAAGGGATTTGTGTCAAAAGGCAATAATCTTTGCATGTTTGTCCCTCAACATTCTGGGATAACAATGATATTGCAAGAGGTAATGGGAAACATTCAGGCATGGTATGTTTTCTTCCTTTCTTTCTTTTTTTTTTTTTTTTTTTTTTAACCTTTAGGTTCTTAGAGGACAATGAACTTTAATTTGTTGAGCCAGATATCTGGTGTGCAAATGAATGTAGACTGAGAAGAGATGCTTAAATGTGTATGTTCCAAGTTCTGAGTATTTGGAAGATGCAGTGCTCTACCTGTTGTGTCTTCTCTTTGAATGTTACATTTCTGTTTTGAAAGCAGTTTTGCATACTCAGATTTTCTGTGGAAAAAGTTTGTCACATAAAAAGTGTGGTGAATTTTGACAAATAGTAAAAAGAAACTGCATATTGTTGTATTTTAGGGCTTTTTCTTCCACAGATATTTCCAGAGTTCAAACCAAGTTCAGTTATTTGTGGCTTTCATGATACCCAGACAAGGACAAGTAATAAACATTCATCCTATTGTTTAGCCATCAATATTTTGCCTTTTAATTGTTTTCTACTGGCTGGGGGTTTTGGTGGATAACACACTTAGCTTAAGTGTGGAAGCTTCTTGTCTAAATTGAAATTTAGCTAGAAGTGTAACTGCAGCTTTGAGAAATGTGGCCTGCACCTGTCCTTGCATGGAACAGTTCAATGACCACCTCTAGCACCTCTACCTTTTGTTAAATCTTCAGTTTAGTGAACCTGGATTTTGTGTCTCGTGCTCAGTTTGCCCTCCTTGTTTCTGCATTTGGGGAGCAATTCCTGGTGTTTGTATTGCACAATTAAATGGTTATAGGATCAGAAATTCTGCCACAAGGTGAAACCTATATTCTGCTGCTGCAACCTCCTGTGACCATCAGTTACTGTTATTAAATTGGTCACTGCTCTGATTTCTTTAGAAGATGTTGTCCAAATGAGATCAGGTTCAAAATCTTATAAAGGAACCAGGAATTCTTTTGAATTGTTCTTGGAATCCCACATGTGGTAGTGCTAATTTTATACTCATTTATTCCTTCAGGGGAAAAAGAGATGGTGCCTTACTGTAATGGGACAATATTACATCTCTGGAGCAGTAACTAATCTTTTTTTTTCTTTTTTCCTCCCCTTTCTTCACATTGTTTTCTCATTTTCTGCTGCTGCCCAAGGATTTATTGCACGATGCTTCTGCTCGTTCATAAAGTGAGCCCTTAATCATCATCAGTGGTTTGGGCATGGTTTTAATCTCTGTACAGCTAATTGATGTTGGTATTCAATGGACTTCAGTGTTGGTATTCTGGGAACTAGATTGGAGATGCTGAGATTGAAGGGTGATTTTTGTCTTTGTGTGTCCTTGTATGGAAGGAACAGGGTTTAAGTTTTAGTTCTTGCTTTATTCTTCTCTGGATTTTTCCTTCAGGCTTCATGGGCTCTGTATATTGCATGTGTGCACATGTTGCTACTTAAGTGAAAGCACTTTTCATACCAGACCTGCCTCTTAAGAGATATCATGGGCTTCAACAAGCTGGTCTCAACATTAGTACATGCTTCTAAAAACAAATAATGTAAAAGTCTGCAGATCAGCATTTTAGTTTTCATTTAATTTTATTAGTATTAGCCTCTTGTTTAGTGTTTTAGTAGCTCAATTTCTTCCTGTAGTTCTGTTTTCTTGTTTTTATTGGTGAAAATTCCTTCCAGCTTGCATGTATTTATTGTAACTTGGTTTAAGCAATTGAAAAACTCGGGAAGAATTTTAATAGTAAATCAGGGCAATTTTCCCCATCACCTTTCTGTATAATATTGTAATCCTCAATAGAGCTAATAATTAGTACTCTCTGATTCAGTAATTCACATTAAACTGCTTTTTAGTTGTACTACAAAGCAATAGGGTCATTGATTTGAGTACAATTATACACTGGATACATAGCTGAAGGATAGCTAAAAACAACCACAAAACCCAAGCCAACTAAAACCCCACTGAAAAAACAAGAAACCCCAAAGTAACCAAAACAACAACAAAACCCTCACCATGCCATTCACCAGCTGCTCAGCAGATCCTGGTCTCTGGGCATTATGTTGAAGTAAGGGATCCATGGATGGGATTGTGAGGAGACTCTGCAGGAATTCAGAAAAATAACTCATATTTCATATCACGGGGTAAGGTCTGAGGAAGAAGTGGTGCAAATGTAGTAATATCATACAGCAAAACTCCTCAGTGTTACTTCAGGCCATCACTCTGTACAGTTGCAGAAGCAGTGAGAGAACTCCTGTAAATAATGATTGAACAGGGGTAGTAGTTGTGATGGATTTATGTGAAGCTGGTGCACAGCAGAACAAAATTTTTCACTAAAGTATTTTTATTTTTCTTTATTTAGTGGCTAAATACTTAATGGGTTTTACTATTTAGCCACTAAGTGAATCAATGCAAAATATTTATTTTCCAAATACGGACTCTTTTTAGGGTTGGGGTTCTCTTTCAGTTTTCTTTTTTTGTTGTTGTTTGGTTTGGTTTGATTGTTTGTTTCATTTGGGTTTTGTGTTGGGGGGGGGGTGGTTTTTGTTGGTGTGTGGTTTTCCAATAATTTTTTTACTGAGAAGGCAAATAGTGGCAGGGTTGGTATAATGATAAGTACTGTTAGGTTAATGTAAAAGCAGGTGCAGTTTAGCTGTGCCTGTGGTCTTAGCTGACCAAAAACTAGTTCACAGCTGTTGTCTTGGCTAGGATTCAGCCTCCTTTCAGTAGTACTTGCCCAGTTTCTTGGAGGTTGGCATGAATGTTAAGTGCACTAAAGCCTGCCTGAAAAAGACCCTGTGGATTAGTTCTTAGAAAGCAGACTTGCTATTTAGGTAGGCTGTGTGTAAGTATAGTAGTTAAAAAGAAATACAAGCTAGAAGATGACTAAGATTTAGTGGCCATAGTCATCATCTGAACTTTTGAAAAGCCCCCTGAATTTGCTGATAAAGTCTGGGATGGAAAGGCAAGGACTTTCTTGTGTACATGTTTCTACACAAGAAAAGCGTAAAATAAGTAGTGTTCTTTAAACCTGTACTGGGCTTAAGTGTCTTTTGTCTGCAGCTATAAAGAGCTTTTGCAGTATATTAATCCTCCAAGGCTTCAGAGACACAGAATTTAAGGCTTGCTGGTGGAGGGAAGGAGGGTTAATCGTGGTTAAAACAGTAATAAGGAAGTGAAGGGAAGTGGATGGATGGCTAAATTCCAAGGGCACTAACCACATTTCTCTTTTGTATCAGGACAACAGACTTCATTGTTGCTGATTTTTTAGGGATTAGGAGTTTTTTCTCTGAAATGTGTGCTTAAACAAAGAAGTATTCTCTATTTCCTTTGGGATCCTTTAGAAATCTGATTCTCTGCAGTCTGAGGGGGGGATACCCCATCATCTGTGTGCCAGTCCTAGGAATGGCACCCTCTGACTAGGGAAGGGAAGTGGTAGAGGAAGAATTCCCACTTATGGGGGTTGGAAGTCATCTGGCAATACAGACACTATTCCATGCTCACCCCCACACTCTCAGAATAGAGCACGTTGCTTGTTTTGTTTTATTCCTAATTTTATCTCCCACCTGGAAATGTTGCCTATGTGGAGAAAGCATTGTGAGCCTGGGACCAGTAAATTAGTGGTTACAGGTTCTGTCTGTTGCCTCCCGTGCTTGAAGCAAGAGACTGAAGTGGCACCCTCTTTATTTTTGGAACAGGTATTACCTGTTCCAGCCTCTGATACACAGGAGGTTCAGGTGGTATCTCTTCCACAGAGCACTCAGGTATTGTGCATTGGCAGTCTTCTGGTACAATTGATGTGCTTCTAGGGGCAAAGCCAGTTTAGGGTATTTCTCCTGACTCTTGTGCTAAAGGTTGCAGTTACCTACCATCAAACCTGATTCTATACTCCAGGCTTAGTCTAGCTAGACTTTTTTCCAGAGTCTGAGAGTTCCCTTTGGGAACTGTTCTGTGATAAATTTTGTGGGCAGTTTGGGCAAGAATTGCAGCTGCCTTAAGTAGCCATTTTGCCTATGATGTTTTATCATTTGCTCCTGTTTTTTCCCAGTTGGAGTGTGTCTAAATATACTTCCCAGTTTCAATGCTGGGTTTGTTTTTTTTTTTTTAGCAGTGGGTTATTTTCTCTAGATTGCTTTGTATGTGCTGTTTTTAGACTGAGCTTTGAATATTCACTGTAGGAACTGCAAAAATGAAATGGAAATCAATGATTTACTGGTTAGTGACCTGGTTAAATCTGTGCACAGTCTGTGAGGGGAAGACAGTCCCATATTTCTCTCAGCAAGAGAAGAACAAAGAAATAAAATAGGTTGAAGAAAAAGCAAATTCAAGGAGGAACTATAGTGTATTACATCTTTATTAACCAGTTTACCCTTGGTTTGGTCCTGTGTGGTTGGGTGTTCTTGTTTTGTTCTTATTGGTTCTGAAATGCAGACAGAATCAGAAAGATTCACAATCATGTGCTTACTCAGGCAAGTTAGGGTAGTTTTCATTTTATTTGAAGAATTTACTGTTCTATAGCTTCTGTTTTAATTGCATGCAGTCTCTTACATATCCTTATGATTAGATGGAACTTCTATTTCTAGGTGTTTTCATTAATTTATTTTTCTTCTTTCTTTCTCACTTTCTTTAGGTGTTTGCCTAAGCTCTGGCAACTCTGTACAGGATATTTTTCCAACTTTCATATTTTCTACATTGTTTATTCCATTCCAAGTGTAACTTATTAAATACTGTCCCTTACAAGAGTAAGACTGTAGAACTTTGCCTATTGTACATCTACTGATAATCTAAAGTATGTACTATCTTGAGACATTCCTTCCAAAGAGTAAACTTACATTTTGTAGATTTGTTTCAAGGGCAGGTCTGGGAACTCATAAATCTAATATTTGCACGGTCTGGTTGCCCTGGCAGAGACTATCTAGAAAATACTTCTTATATTTGTCTTTTACTTAATGGCATGGGTTTAGTTGTGGCTAGAATTCAGTAGTAAAATTCTGGGGGGTTCTTTTCTTTTGTGTTCTCTGGGCTCTTGGTTATTGTTTTCTGTGAAAGGTGTGTACAAGATGGTTGGTGTTTTTCTTTTCAACTTCCCTTTGGATGGATACGTGTTCTGTATGCCCAAATATAATGCCCTTTTCTCCCTAAGCTGGCAGGAGACTTTTTGTGTCATAGAAATATCAAAGGGAAGGCAGCACAGTGCATATACATTGTGTGCATTTGGCAATCATCTAAAGCCTTAGTGCAAAACCATTAGCATTAGTCTGTCTGGGGGAGACAGGAAACTCTTCTAGACACTGAAAAAATATTCTACAACTCAGGTTATGATAAACACTCTTGTCTTCTGGATTACAGGAACCACTCAAGTAGTCTTTGCAGCATGTTTAAGAATGCTCAGTCCCTTTCCAGGATATGTGATTTGGAAAGATTATGTACTAAGAACAACGTTTCATATTCTCCAAGATGTATTTTCTGACTATATGTGTCATATTTGTACCAGGCCAGTAGTATGAGTGATCACTGTTCATATTCAGGATCTCAAATAATTCTTAGATCTGATTCATATGTGAGTTTTTTGTTCTAATTTGTTGGTGTGACTGTTCTGTACAGTCACTATTTTTATTTTAATATATTACTTCTACAAATCTGTCATGATGCAGTTACACTGTGTAGTTTATTTCATTTTCCAATGTAGAAATACACTGCACTAGCATAAATGCTATTTTACCTTGTGAATGCATTCATGCTGGGGCATTGATTTTCTTTCATTACATTGGTGTAGTCTATGGAATACATTTATTATCTGCAGCTCAAGTGTTTGTCACCCTACTCTAGAGAAGCTGCCCTTCATTTCCATGAGTGCATAAAAGACCTGACTGAGATCCATACAATTATTCTGATCCCCCACCTCAGTGTGCAGGCTGGAAGATGCTCATCTGTCCCAGTGAGAGCCATCACTGGGTTTGTGATTGTGCTGATGAAAATTTGAGTTTGGTTACCTGGTGCTGCCATCTCATGAGTAGAAGGAAAAAAGGAGCACTTCATGGTCTGAGCTATTTCCCTTCCTTGATAAGGAGCACTTCAAATACACAGTTTAGAAGATTCCCCACAAGCATTTACTTTATTTCTACAACCAGCAATACAACTAATGTATTTTTTATCTTACATCAAAGTAGTTTCTGTCCAATTCAGTGTCTCCTGCCAGTTGTTATAGCTGATGCTCTTAATTGTGGTTGCAAATGATGGTCTGTGTGGCTTGCTGTGCCAGAGTGTTCCTTCTCTTGCTGATTGTCCCATGTCACACTTGTACTGTAGTATGCACCTGATGACTACAATGGCCTAATTCAGCTGAGCGATCAAGCCAGGAGTGTGTTACAAGCACCGAAAGAGTGGGTCTGTTTGTAACTCTTTGTAACTTCTGAAGAAGGTAAGATGTGACTGGCAGAGCCTGGCTCTCCAGAGGTGAATGGGAAGGGAAAGAAGGGCTTGGTGCTACAGAGATCTTTGCTTGTGGCTTTCCCCCTTAGTAAGCTTGCATTGGGATCCTGGTGTTAGTCTTCCTGCTTCAAAAATCAACTAACCCAAGGATGTGGGCTGCCTGTGATCTGTAGCTGATGGGGCAGCAGTGGTGGAGGTAGTGTGATTGCCTGGTTGTGCTCAGATGGTGTGTTCAACTTCCAGAAGGGTTTGTTAATGCTTGTATCTCATGTGAACATTTCGGTCCAATATTTTCCTTTTAGTAGAGTGGTAGAAGATGATTTTTTTCCCCTCCTGATATTTCTAGAAAGCACACACAAATATGTGTGTGAAAACCCCCAGACCTCTGGCTGTGTCTTTTCTGTACCATATAACTGGCTAGAGATTAATATTCTTGATCTCCCCAATGCAATGTGAACTATTACATCAGTTTTTCCAGAAGAGGTTTTTTGGATATAGTGACTTTCTAATGCAACCAACTAGATTTGCTAACAGTAAATTTCCCTGCATCTTTGGCACTTACACATAATTCTTAGAGAAATTTTGTTATGGCCTATGTGGAGTATGTGATACCACAATACTACTGTATTCCATTCAAAATGTTACTGATTAGTTAGTACATTTTCTTTTTCCTTAAGAAAAAAACAGAACAACCTTTCAGTTTAAAAATGGCAATCACATACTGTGCCTTGAGAGAATTACTTTCACAGACAAATGTACTTTCAGTAACAACCATCAACTCAGTTGTTTTCAAATTAGTTTTTTTCTCGTGTTGGATCTGTAGGGAGCAGATGGACTGCATGGTCTGGTGATTAACTGGAAAACCAGATCAGCAGTTGGTTTCTACGAAGTATGACATGGAAACAGTCTGACTAATTCGTGGAGTAGCTCAGTCTGAATTCTAAGTGGTACAAAGTAGTATTATACAGGTACCACTGTTAGAGAATTAAAAAAAAAAAAATCCAGGAAAAAGATTTGTGTGAATCTTAATCTAATTTTAAAGCACACACGTACATACAGAAAATCTATTTCTCTGGAATTATCTATAAATAAGAACTTAAACCCAGTATGTCTTAAAATGAAACTGAAGGGGGGTTCATTTAGCTGTATTAATTATGTTGCTTGCAGAATGTGTAGACTTCTCTGCTAGCTTTCTATGCAGCTCTTATAACATGAATTTCCAGATCCCTACATTGGTATTACACCAATACTGCTATTTAAACTATGTTTTTTAAAGCTCTCCTCTGTGCTCAGAGTGTTCCATGTGTGTTTTCAGCTGCCTCTGAGCTGAAATATTAAAGTTCTATTCTAGACTGATGGTAAATTAGTTGATCCCATATGGATGAACAGCAAAGAGCTGGTTTAGAGCAGAGCATCTTTTAGCTTAGATTTGCAGCTCAACTCAAGTTGTGTACAGCTTTCTCTTTGAGAGAGGGTTACTCTGAAATAAACCAAGATGCTTCCAAACTAGAAGTGGGCTTTAGAGATGATGTTTTTTATCTGTTTTTTGATTTCTTTCTGCATGCTATTTCTTGACTAACTTTAGTCCTCTGAAAAGAAATGATAGAAAGTTTGTACTAACTGTTTTATGCATGCTTTTGGGTTTCAAAGTGTGCTGTTGCTTGTATTTTAAGAATATTTTTACTGCCTGCTCAGTGTTTGGGTGAGTGAGGCTCTGGCATGCACTTGATATATTTTCATATGTTTGAATGTAAAGGTGATGTATGATATGATACATGAATGAAATGGTATTGGTAGTAACTGAGAAGTCTGCTGTTTCTGTAGTATAGCAGACACACACAAGTTTTACAGAAATGAAACACTTAAATATTTTAACCTTTTATAAACTCAAGAGAACATCTGTCACATGAACTTAACTTGAATTAATATTCATAAAACTGGTTGGTTTTCCAGCATTGCTTTTGTCTGATGCTGTTTTTCAAAAAAACTAACCTAGTATGCTAAGCTTTTGATCCTTCAGTCTCTCATTTTGAAACTTCGCTGAGATTCATTTCTATCCAACAACCAAGAGTTCCAAACTCAGCTTGGAAGAATTTCCTGCATCTTATGGAAAATGGATGGGGTACAATAGGACTAACTGTAATGTCTGCTTTGAACTCAGCAATTTGGAACTGTCTTTTAAGACTTTGAGAGGGCAAATGCCCTCAAAAGTAAATCAACTCCAATGACTAAATAATCTCATCTGCTAACCTGATTTTTCTTAGCCATATTAAAATTACAATAAATATTTATTAAATTCAGTTTTGCACCAAATTTTACTTAATTTTTCTGAAAAATCTTCCTTGCACTCTATACCTGTGTTGAGTTCAGGTCATTCTCCCAACACAGAACTCATACAGCTCTTTTATATTTTGCATGTGTGTTGGGGTTTTTTTAACTTTGTGTGTGAGTATTGACATGCCTTAATAGCCTTTATCACTTGGTCTGTAGTCCACATAGTACAAGAATTATTCATGCCTGGATTTCTTGCTCCATTCACCTCCTATTAACATCTAACTCTCTCTTTTTATCAATCTTTAATCTCAATTGCTTCTCTAGCAAAATTTTTGCGCAGAATTATGTCTACGCTAAAAGCTGAATTTCCTTTAATCTTTGATTCATTCTCCTTCCCATTGTTAGCATCAAGAATATTTTTACCATGGACACAGGAGTGGAGTGAGTCAGATGCACTAAAAAATGCACCAGCATTAAAAACTGCATCTGCATTTCCAGGTTTTTTCTCTGGTCTTAATAGGTTTGTTTGTTTTTTGTTTTTTGTTTTTTTTTTTTTTTTTTTCTTGTACCATTGCAGCTCCAAGCAGATTCCATCCTCATGCTTTACAACTTTAGTGGCCAGCCCAGTGGCGAGGCGTTGGTGACTTTTCCAAGCCTGGATCTAGCTAAGCAAGCAGTGGCTGAGAGAAATGGACAGCTCCTGGGGAGCCGCTGTGTACAATTGTACCTGGTCTAACTGAACACTCTGGAGGATGAGGAAAGGATGTTGCACTCAACACCGTGCCTTTTGCAAAATAAGAAGTCTTCCCTTGCCACCCAGGCAGCAACAAATGTGCCTTTTCAGCATAACATGTTGGAATGCAGCATGGTGCATGTCCTTTTTAATTTGAAAAATGGCGTCTCCTATGCCAAAGATAAAACCAAAACCAAAAATTGTGCAGTTAATTTACTTAATTTCTAATGTGCCTGTGTAAAAAGAAGCAAAGCCACTCATGGCATGCAGTTAATTCTGAAGACAGTCCAGTATCACTTCAGCTACTGCAGCCACGGGAGAAACTTACTCAGTAGCATTTGAAGTGGAAAACGATGCTTGAGTCATTCAGATTATTTTGTGTTTAGTTTTTAAGAGTTTACACTTGACAGAGTGTCTCATTCTTGTAGAGTTTAAATGCCTTTAGAAAGGTCTTTTGGAATGCATGGCTTACCCAGTTCAAAGCGTAGATCATATTGATTTTTTTGTTTTGTTCTTGGCTGGAAAATATCAGGATGCTGGATCCTGAACCAATTGTGCTTTTTCATGTTTTCATTAGACATTGTTTTGCAAAAGCCATATTTGACCTTCTTACCAGTGTACTGCTGCCAATGTGTAAAACAAAAAAATAAAACCGACAGCAAAACCAGAAAAATCCTCTCTTCCCACCCTGCCCCCAATTTTTAATCTCTACAGGACAAAAATGGCACATAAACCTGAGTACTAATAAGTTATATTTTTTTATTTAAGCATAATAGCTTTCAGATACTGTATTAAAGATTTTGCTCTAGTTTATGTGCATGCAATTTGTTTACATCTTTAAACTACTTTATTTGTATATTATGAAACAGCAAGATATGTTGAAATCTGAATTCTCTAGTGCATGCTTTTTTTTCCCCGTGTGTATATACATAAGCTAGAAGTACTTTTACGTCATGTAGCACGTGTTTAAAAAAAGACATCTGCTGTAGAAGCACTAAATGACTTTGTTTTTACTGTGCCTTACTTCTAAATCATTCCAAGTGCAATACAAGCAGAGCAAAATGTAATGAATTCTGTTGTTGACATGTTCATGGATGTCTGAATTGATCTTTTTTTGTTAGTGTACAATTTTAGTTGTACTTTAAAGAACTGAATGATGTATGCTTCTTTATATTACAATAAAAGAGATGCTTACAATGTGCATTGCCTTTTGAAAGTAACTTATGCTTTGCTTAGATGTATTTTCACAGAGCATCAGTCTTTGATAAATACCCTTACACACTTTTCTCCTAGATTTAGATGAGCGCTTGTACTTTGTGACATCTCTGATTTTTGGGGGGTTGTGTTTTTTTGGTTTTTTTGTTTGTTTGTTTGTTTTTGTTTGTTTTGGGTTTTGGTTTTGTGGGGGTTTTTTGTTTCATTTTGGTTTTGTTTTTTTGCATGTTCTAGTAAGCCAGAAATTTGTATGATGCATGTTTATCTCCTAGAGCTACACATTTTAGGCAACATGATGTAACTGTTTACATGCTTAGTGTTCTCTTTCTGTTGCCAGAGGAAACAAAGTATTGAACTTGAAATTGCATTCCTGTTTGCATTTAATTGACCTGACGGGTCACTCGCTTATCTGTGCAACCCAAAATGCTACATTTAAGTCAAGATAGAGCCAATCTGCCTTTTTGTACTGAAAATGGGAGGAAATCATATCAAGATAAGGTGTGTTTCTCTCTAGTCAGACACATCTCATGCCAGATACCATTTAATCATCAAAACCTCCCAAATTAAATTTTAGCACAATCAGGTGGAACTGGAGGGAAGGTTTTTTTTTATTTGTTTTGGTTTGGTTTTTTTTTTTTTTTTAATGGGAGTGTTTACACTAACCTGTTTCCAATATTCACCTTGGTGAAGTCTACCAAAAAATCTAACTTTTAAAGTAATTTGAATAGTATAAATGATTGCACAATAGTAATTAACATGCTCGTTGTGCCTTGGAGGAAAATTTGGTAGCTGTGTAGTCCATTTTATTACACACAGTCTGCCACAGTCTAGCTGGTCACAGCTTTGCAGGCAGTTGAAACATTCTCATTTTTCCTGTTATAAAACCTGTATGGGACCTGTGGGTTTCTGCTTCCTTGGCAAGCTGAGGCAGGGCTGGAAGGGAGAACCCCAGCCACATCAGCCGCGATTCAGATGCCACTCTCTCGTCTCATTTAACACCTTTATGGCTCAGTTGGCAGCGATCACAGGTCTGCTTTGGAGTGCAGTCCCATGCCCATGTCCCAAACTGCAAACAGGCTCTGCCACGGGCAGAATCTGCACCTTCCCCTTCATCACCCACTGCTGTTTTATTCCTTGTTTAGCGTGACATGGTGGAAACCAGCTCTAGAAAGTGAACCTGCGGATGTTCCAGGCTGTATGCTTTTGTGTGTGAAACTGAACATGTGGAACATGGGACCAGAGTATAATTTTTAGCAATTACTAGTGTAAAATGACTGCAAGGGCAGTGACAGCATTTTGGGTAGACCAGAGCTCTCCAGGTGGGGCTGATAAGAGACCAGACCTGAGGATGCTCTTCCTCTGAACTTTGACTTTCTTGCTCATATTGAAAACTGGGGTCTTGTCTTAAAAAAAAGGGGAACGCTAGAAAACGAAGCGCTGCTGGCATAGGGCGGTGGCTGGGGCAGGAATCCATCAGGATGACAGGATATTCCGAGTCGGGAAGGACCCACAGAGACCATCAAATCCAGCCGTAAGTGGATGACCCGCCCGGGATCGAGCCCCAGGCCTCGGCGCCGCGCTCTGCCCGGGGCTGATCCCGTGAGGGGACGGTCCCGGCCGGGCCCCCGCGGCATCGGACTCCGCCGGCCGGCCCTTGTGCTGCCCTCCGGCTCGCTAAAAGCGGTACGGCCGAGCCGGAGCTCTTCGGTTCTGCCGGGTTCGGCTCCAGAGCCGGGGGGCCGGGCTGGGCCCGCACTCGGCGTTTGAAGCTTTCCGGCGCTGCCCGGCACCGAGCCCGGCCGGGGCTGCCCGCAGGCTTTGTGCCTCGGCTCCGGCGGCTGCGCCGGGCCCCCAGGTGAGGCAGCGATCTCGGGGCAGTTCAGCCGTGCCCACGCTGAGCCCTCAGCCTCACCCCTGAGCTGCAGCAGCCGCGGGCAGCGTCCCTTGGGAGCTGCTCACCTGGAACTGTGCTGCAGACGCTCTATAGCTGTGGGCTGGCTTCAAGTCCAAGAGCTCTCCTTCACAAATGGAAGAGAAATACTTGCATCACACTTGTTTGAACGATGGCTTCCATCACTGGAGAAGGCTGGGAGCTTGGGGTAAGCCCTAAGTGTTTTGTGTTCTTTGATAAATGCATTTTCTCTTTGTGATTGAAGTTTTAGGCTGTGCTGTGCTGCAAAGCCTTATCAGAGGAATTGCTGTCTTTAAATGCATGTAGCTTAATAGAAAAATTAAAAAAGCGTTAAGCTTTAACTGTTTCACCAAAGAAGAAATGAAGTTCCGTAAAGAACTCTGATTTGACTGTCACTGTTGTTAAAGGAAGGCTCCTCATACTCAGCTACAAAACTCGATTATCAAAATTGGCAAAGTCCTTCACCATTTGTGCTGCCATGCTGTGTAACTACAGAACAGAATTACCATTGGTTGTATTTCTTCTCCAATTTCACACTTCTGAGAGGGCTGGTTTCGAGATGATTCATTAGTCATTTCTGCTCCCACTCTCCTGAGACTGGTAATTTTACCTGGAGATTATTTCTGTGTCTATCCCACGGGATATTCCTGCCCACCTTAGAGAGAAGATAGCTTATTCTTGTTAATACTTGTTGGAGGTGAGACTGAAGAGTTTGAAATGGCCATTCCCTGTTTCAGTCATTGCAGCTGTGCATCCTGATCAGGTGTTTCTTCTTAGGATTTCTTCATTTGCAGAGCAGGCTTGCTGAAGACAGGCTTATAAGTTTTGCTTGTTTATGTGAACTGAGATATTTTCAACAAATATTTTATTAGTGAAATTCAATTGCTAAATTTTTTTAAAGAATGAAAGCTTTTTGGCTTCTTCATTTCTGAAATAGTATTTGTTCTACTTTAGTCAGTTAAAATGAACTGCTGATGAAGGCTGACAGTTTAACCTCCTGGGTCCTGTCTTATATAGAGCTGTATTTGACAAAATCTGTTATAATATGTTTTGAGTCTATCACTGGAAGTGTCTTCTAAAAGCTGATTGCATCTAAGGAAAACTTGAAATATTCTAAAGCAGAAAATTCTTGATGTGCCAAGGTTTGCCTGTAGTCAACTTAAAATTTTGCCTTTCTATATCTACTTGTTATAAAGCTTTTGAAAAAGAACAGGTGAGGGCTACTGTGTTATTTAGCTGGATATGCAGCTGAAATGTAAATATTCAAATAAAGATGACAGCATGTTAATTTAGACTTGCTAATTGCAGGGGTTTTTTTATTGCTATGTTATAATCGTTTTTACTTTAAATACATTTTTAAAATAGCTGTTGTTTGTGGCTTCCTGTGTGCTTGCTGATAATATAAAGTTGAGTTTAAATGAAATGCCTTCCCTTCTGTAAACATTACTAAGGCGCTGCTCTAATTTTGCCGATGCAATGTTAGCTGTGTCTTTGGGAGAATGTCTTTTGCTGCCAGTAGATGTCCCCTTTCCACCGGGGCTCGCAAGGAAGGGGCTTGAAACAGCAGCTTTGGAGCCGGGAACTCCCTGTCAGCAACTGCGGCAGGAGCTCCAGTGTCCGGGAATACTCTGGGCTCTGTTAGCCTTAAAGTCGGAGGTCATTTTGCTGCTCATAAAATTGTTGACTTAAGTTGGTTGTGTTGTTTTTTCGTTTGGTTTTTTTTTTTTTTTTTTTTTTTTTTTTTTTTTGTTGGTTTTTTTTTTCCAAATTTGTCCTTGTTTTTCTATTATAAATGTTTTCTCCGAGTTCATTGATTCTCAGTACGGTTGCTTTGAAATGTACAAACTGATTTCAAATTGTGAAAATCACAGTTGTATCTGGCCGAATTTAGTCGGGAAAAAAAATTAACTTTTGAAAACTGGTCTACAAAAAGAAAAGTTTTTAATGTTTTGTATTAGATCTTGAGCTGTTCCAGCACTTGCCACATTTTGGGACTGCCTATTTTTTTCAAGGGAAATTGAAAAGTGGGGCAGTGTGGTGGGGTTTATATCCGTAGTTCCACTATTTAGAAAAAGGAACAAATTCTCTCACCCACAACCCTTAACCCTCAAACACGGGAGTCGTCTTTGTAAATTTCTGTTGCATTAAACAGGGCCTTCTTCTGCTCCTAGACCTTCTAGGACCGTCTCTCATTGAGCTATAACTGCAAATAAGAAGAACATGTGTTTCATTTGGGAAAGCAGCTTTTACCATAGACCTGATGAAGGTGCAATTGTTCTGGTTTATCCCAATGTCCTGTACTGGTCCCTACCTCCCAGCTTGGCTGTTACAACATTGTAACTATTAAAGGGTTGTTTTGTTGTTGCTATTTGGTTTTAATCATTCCTTGTTATCAGCACTTTATCTCCTGCTTGCTGGAGGTAGGGGAAAAGTTAATGTGATGCTGGCATGCATCACCTGTGTGTGTATATTCCCCTCTAAAATAACTTGAGTTGTTTGAATATCATGCAAATGTAACTTTTAAAATTTGTATTAATGTGCAAAAATATTCAAAATCTTTACTCCGGGTTTGTTTGAAATAATAATACTTAAAAGTATGCAAGAGCAAAATGAAGGAAATATTGTTCTATTTCTTCTTACTACTGTCCACAAGAATAGGTGAGAGGTGGAAGGAAACAACAGAATAACCGAGGAGAGGAAAAATGATGTATTTTGGGGAGGGGGAGTCTTACTGGCATTTTCTGTAAGAAGCTCCAAAAAGCTGAGGTTGTTTGTTGGAAAAATCTGTTGTGTGCAATGGAATAGCATTAGAATTTAGCTGTCTTTGCTGCATTGAATAAAAGCTGTTGGGTTTGTCAGGAAGAGTAAGATTTTTTCCTGCTGTTTTCTGAACTAATTCAGTGTTGGGGATCTCTCTGGGACTGCTTTCAGTAGGGATGGGAGGCACAAAAAGTTCTGCTGTGGGAGAAGTTCAAAGGTGTGGTGGAACTGCATGGTGCAAAGGCTGGCAAGGAACAGGTCCTTCCTCCTCCCTGGTCAGGGCTTGAGGGGTTCAAGTGAGGAAAGGACAGTCTGAGCTTTATCTGGAGTGTAGCATTTGTCACTAGACTTAGTCCAAGGAATTCTTGGTTAAACATACCCTGAAAATGTGGGACTCATTCCCATTGGATTAGGTGTGCCTTTCTTTTGTTTGATGCAATGCAGTCCTTGTGCAATTGTGAACTTTACTGTGAAAATCCACACAAGCTACACTAAATATTAATTGTAGCAATAGCATTAAATTAAAATGTCCTTGAAAAGGTATGGACTTTTTGGAGGATTTTTTTGTTTTGTTTCAGGATGTGTTTGTTTGGTTGGTTATTTTGTTTTGTTTTTTGAAAAGCAATGCAAAAACTTAGAAAACCCATCAATTTTGCTTAGTTTTTACTGACAAGAAATCTGTGTCTGAGAATATAAACTGTCAGATTGCTTACAGTGCCGTGTATTTCGTGTGTGTGTGTTAAATTGTTCTAAAATGTTTTATCAAAAGTCAGGTACATCATATTCCTGATGGGATCTGGAGCACAGGTTGGATGATGATCTGCAGGCCATAAGGAGATTTGTCCTAGAGCTGGGGTTATACCTGGCAGTGCTCATGACAGTAATAGACTTGTGAGGAGGAGAAGGCCTATAAGGATGGCAGGCTCCATATTTTCAATGAAATGTGGCGGCTTCTTGTCTGTAAAATCAATCTTTTTGTTCAGCTAAAAGATATTGGTAACTGATAACAGTGTGTCAGTGGTTTTATTTAAAGTGACCTGATCTTACCTTGTAAAAAGTAATCCCCCAGAAAAGAAAGGATTCCAAATTTTCAGGTTTTGGAGACTCTATTGGAGATAATTTGGGGAAGAAAGAAAATTGTAAGCCATGGACCTAGGCACTGATATTACATCCCAGAGAGTGTGCTAACAACAGGGGAGACTGTGAATGCAGTGAAGGCAATATTTTGGGTTTGTGGCTTGTTTGTACTTTTTAAAATTCTGTTAACTGGCACTAGGTTCCACCAGTGGTTCCCTTTCAGACACTGCTACTCTGGCAAAACAGCACCATGCTGCTGCAGTGCGGGAACTCACTGCACAGCCTGGAGACCTTCCAGCTACAGAGCAAGTTCAGCGGGGGATATTGCAGCTTCCAGAGGGTTTGCAATGACCAGGATAATGACTCTTGTAATGGTTTAGGAGGTGGGATGATTTTCTGACCTGTTTTGAACAGGACAAGCAGGTTGCAAATGTGCTGAGGAGGCAGCATCAGCCCACACTGCCGGTGGGCTGGGATGAGCCGGTGGCAAAGGACAGCAGTGCTGGCAGACTGCTCTTGGGGTAACTCTGGGAAGCCACAAGCATAAAAATCAGTCAAAGTGCGTTGTAGATTGAGGTAAAGCGGCTTTGAGCTGGGCAGGTCCAGAACCGCCGGCAGCCCGGGCTCAGCTGAGTGCAGCTCCGTGGGGCCAGCAGGAATGCGGCTCCCAGCACAGCTCTGCTCATGTTGCTGTTCTCAGCAACTGTACTCACAACTGATTATAACTTATCGACTCTAGACTTTTTTGAGACAATTAGGATAAACCAAAGTGGGGGAAAGAAAGGGTTGCTGGATACAATTGCAGTTTGTTCACTGCATGTCTGTCATTGGGCATAAATGATGTTTAGCCTCTAGATACAGAATAGGAAATTGGATTTGAAATCAGAAGAAAGAGCCAAGGAACAGTTTTTCTTATGCCAGCACCTCAGTTTTTATTGCTTTAAACAAGGCTTAGTAAGGGGGAACATGCAGTATTTGTGTGGATGTCACTGTAAAAACTTTGAGGAATAAGCTAGTAATGAAGAAGACATGCCTGGCCCTTGGAGGCCTTGAATTTGTAACTCTGGAATTTGAGTCAGAAGTCCTTCAGAAGAGCTATTACAGAAATAGAGTAACTTTTGAATTCCATTTAGCAAGCCCATCATCTCTCTTAAGAAATTCTTCTCATTCCTATGTATTGTTCTTGATATCAGAAATATTCAGTTTCATATTTGCTTCAGATAAAAAAATTGTGAAGTATACAGGGAACAAAATGGTTGCTCTTTAGGAGACTATGCCACTGAAAATTGAACTCCAGAAACTCTTTGTGTAAGGCAACTTGCATTTTTTCCTGAATGCTCAAAACCACTGCCATCCCCACCCCCACTTGAATAGTTTATTCTATTGTTCAGTGTACCCAGGAAAAATAACCCTGTGGTTTATAATTCATTTTTATTTTTTACCCACATAAACCATAGGGTGTTTTTTAAATTTTAGTGTTAAAAGCAGTCCATCGTGTGCTCCCCCAAATCAGCAGTGGAACACTGAAACCCAAGAGATGAGTGTTCAGTACCTTTGTGAGTACCCTCGGAACACACAGTGCTTTGCAGATCCCTGTTTAGATGGTGGTGTGAGACAGCAGCTGTGCAGAATGGTAGCTGCTGTGACAATCCCCCTCACTGGAGAGGATCAGAGAATACCAGTGACCCTCTCTTTCCTAAATGGGTTCTGCTGTTGTGCTTTAGGAATTACATAAAGACATTTCATGCTTGCTGCCCTTCAATGACTCCAAACCGGATAGATGTTTTTCAGGAATGGCAAACAAAACCTAAGATCTCAGCCTCACTTCTCCACCAGTGGTGAGGTTTGTAAATAGATAGCCATCAGCAATATGGAAAGCAACCCAAACTACTAGCTGTCACTGTGGTGGCTCTGTAGTGCTAGAAGCAGTAAAGTGTGGCAGGCTTGTTTTGGGGTTTTTAGATACGAAAATGAAAGTGGCAATTTTTAGTAAGGATGACATAATGTAAGTGTGAAAGGAAAGCTTTTGTCCTGCCTTGTGATGCTCATGAGCAGCTGCTCAGGTTGTGCTTCCAGAACACCTTTGTGGCATGGCCTAGGCTGTGCTCCACATTCAAGGGTCTCACACAGGTCTGGTTTTTGTGTATTCATTCCCTCTCCAGAATATGCCCTGTTCAGTGGGGTGGGCTCTGTGTAAGCTCTGCACAGGGGGGTATCTGCTGGGAGTTCTCTTGAACCTGTCCCTGCATGGCTGCACACACAGGCTGGGTCAGCAACGTGCCCAGAGCAGCAGCCCAGGTTTGCTCTGATATGCCCCAAGTATAGATTTTGTTTGTGGAATGAGCTCATCTGGTTTTGGTCACATTTGAGTACATTTGAAGCATGATGTTAATATTTAGTCTAAAATTATCTTTGTTTTCCACATAGTATCTCAACAGTGAATAAGATCAGCAACTTGTGATTTTTTTTTAACTCACCCCTTCCCCT
This sequence comes from Anomalospiza imberbis, assembly GCF_031753505.1. Taxonomy (NCBI): domain Eukaryota; kingdom Metazoa; phylum Chordata; class Aves; order Passeriformes; family Viduidae; genus Anomalospiza; species Anomalospiza imberbis. The sequence continues at coordinate 11,985,820 of NC_089692.1, read as the reverse complement.
CACATAAATTTTTCACTCTGAGGCACAAAGAAAGTTTTTTGAAGTATTTTATTGTGAACACAGTAAATGCAGTTCACTTCAGGCCAATAATCAAACCACACACACAGCCTTTTGTCTCAAGTCTATTAAAGTATTAAAGATAATGTTCTCTTGATAATGCTTCATGATGGGAAACCATTCCACTCTTTCAAAAGTGCCTTTACATTTATCTTACTGCAGCGTTCCCTAAAAGATTGCTAATGTGGAGCTTTATAAATAATCCTTTCTGCACTGCTGTAAAAGTAATTTAATGGACATTTCTGGGAGGACAGGCCGATGGGAAGGTATTTATAGGAAGTACCAAAGGGTGCCTGACAAAGTGAGGTGGATGGTTTGGTTTTAACGGGAGCTGGGAGCGGAGCTCGGTGTGGATGCTGTGCGGGGTGAGCACACTCTGTGCCTCCTGTTCCCAGCCCACCCAGCCTGTTCTGAGAACAGCTCAGCTCTGCAAGCCTTGTAAACATTGCTCCAGCTGTGTGAAGCCACTGGAGTGACTGCAGTTGTTGCTGGAAGGCCAACCAAGGCCAGCCTTAATTATGCAGACAAAAAAGAGAAAATAATTTAAATGCTCCCAACACTGAGCAAACAACAAAGATTTCCTCTTAACCCTGCTATAGCAGGAACACCTTTTCTCTGAAGGACATGTTTTTTTATTTCCAAAATGGCTCCCCTGCCTGAAAGCCTTCACTGAATCATCAGTCCTACCTGGCCATGCCTCTGAATCCAGCCTCTTTTGCCAGGTTTCTTCTTTCTTACAAAGGAGATTTTTCTGTGGAAAACTCTGCACTGCTTTTAGAAAATAAGTCTATAGAGGGTTGATTTGATTTGATTCTTCTCACTTCATTTTTTCGAGACATCCAGTGTGGGATACCTGGAATCTGTTCTGTAAGAATTAATGCTGCCTTTCTTAAATACACCTTCATGTGTCCTTTTCTTTAGTTTTGCATCTCTTTTGTGGAAAGCACCAGTTGTGCAATACTGGCTTTCTGGTAGTACCTTTAGTGGCAGGGGCAGATGGAGACTTCCTGGGCAGTTGTGCATGGCTGGTGTTGGAAGCAATTGTTTTGTGTGGTTTAGATGCCTCTCTACTGCTGTCAGAACAAGAGAGGGATATCAGATTAATTGTTTATATATAAATTATTCATTACTTTTAAATTAATAAAACTAGAAGCCTGTGTTAAAAATTTCTAGGGTTCATCAACCACCATCTGTTAGTTAAGTGAATGTGATGTTGGGGCATAAATAAGGCATTAGGTGAACCCAAGTATCTTTTCATAACAGCAGAATTTTGGAGCTGGGTAGGAGGACTTTAAATTTGAAATAATAGGAACAGAATGGAGTGAGATAACACTCTCTAACCAAGAGCTGGCAGGAGGCATTGCTGCCACTGCAGATGTGAGTTGCAGATAAGAAAAGGCCCTGAACAGCTCTGTCCTGCCCCCTCCCCACGTTTTCTTCCTCTGGGAGTACAGGGAGGGCTTGGGGTCTGGGTGTGAGTGCACCACCCAAACCCACCTGATCTTAACTGGGAACTGGAACTTCTCCTCCTAAGTGGAATCTGATATGGACTCATTAAGTAGCATGGAGGGGGAAAGAACCAATGCAGCTTAAAAGTCCTTTGGTTTCAGGCTGACTTTAGATGGTGAATTTTTCTGGGAGTTTTTCAGGGAGGGAAATTGCTGATAAAACTGTGAATTGTTGAAAGTTTGAGTTATGGGAAAGATCGGTGATGGAACAGCTCATGATCAATGTTTGCAAAGACTGGGACTAAAAGGTGCACTTTGCAACCAATAAGACTCTAAAATGCTTTCTATATGTGACCTGAAATGTCAACCAAAACATATAGTGAGTTCTGGGAACTGGAGATCACAGTACTTAACAGAGATTTTATGTTATCTCAGTGGGACATAGTGGAAAATAACTTGGAATTCAAATGATAATTGCTTAAGAAAGCATTTACCTTAGTAGCCTGCACAAACCCAGGTAATTACATAATACCTACTTGAAACTCATCTGTATTTAAGCCGGACATGATATTTCTTAAATCTTGACCTTTTATTATAAATATTAAACACTTGCTGCATTCCAGCTGAGTGGAAGCTGTCTTCTTGGGGACTAACACTTTTTTTTGGCATTTATTTGAAATACCTCATGACAGAAAGTGGGTTAAAACAAAATTGTTGCACAAATCGTCTATGATACAGTGATACTGTATTATTAGTATCCTAAGATACCCATTTATTTTACCAAATGTTGTTCAGTACTGTGATGTTCTGCCCTGTATGAGCCTTGCAGTTCTAGTGTATTTTCAAAACGTGACTGCCCAGCAGGGAGCCTCCAGTATGGCCAACAGCTACTGGAGTTTTGTGCTTCCCTGGCACATGTGCTGGAACTCTTCTTGGAGCTGTGCCTTTTGAATGGGGAACCTGTCTGCTGGTATTTCAATTGAGAGCAAAAAGTTCTGGGTGGCTGGGTCACTTGCTAAAATGTCTGAGGTCTCAGTTTTTACATTCACCATGTGTGAGGATAAGGAATGCCTTGCAGTTACCCAGATTACTTTAACTGGCATCACTAAAGTGTGATTTAGGTTGTGAACCTGTGTTTAATCATAATGCTCAGAGCGGTCAGGTTAGTTGTTTTGTTTTTTAAAAAACATACAGGAGTAGAAATAGATAAACAACCAGTGCCGTGTTTAGTCTAGTTGCATTTATACTGCGAGAGAAAGCTTTCTCTTTGTGTAGTAATCAGCTTTGCTCTTTCCCTTTCTGATAACGTTACTAAAGGATTTAGCCTTTGTGTCTTCCACATTTTTGGTGGAGTATCTTTAGTTTTTACAGCCATTATTCCCTTTCAAGTCTTCTAGAAGATTTATCCAGGTTTAATCTCACCTGATCCCCTCTTTCTTCCAGATCCTCTTTTCCTGAGTAGGAGAGTTGGGCCAGCCTTTTAGTTACAATAAAGGCTGTTGCCTTCCATATCCATGTAAACGTTTCCAGCCATGAAGCATTAGTTCTTTTACTAAATTGCTTAGGTGTTTTGCCTCAATGAGGTGTGGAATTCTCTCCCTTCTATAGATGCCGCCCCTTGCTGTTCCAGCGAGGCGCTGTGTCAGTCTGCGCGCTGAAAGCAGCGCTGTGGCTCTGTCACCTTACTGCTGGCTCTTGAGAGAGACCAGGCACTCCCGAGCACCACTCAGGGGGAGCAGATTTCCAACCTTTTCTCCTTCGTGGGCTTCCCAGAATTTTCTTGTTCTAGAAGCAAATCTCCCCTGAACTCATCTGTGGCCAGCCTTGGGATGAAGAATTAGCAGTGCTCCCAGGAATTCAGGCTTTGCTTTTCAGCGGGATTCATTGTATCTTGGTTAGCAGTCAGGCACTCGCCTCTTCTGGCTGTGAGATGGTCCCGCCGGGAACTGGAGGTAGAAGCAGCCGGGACCTCTCTGGAGCTCGGCACCGGGGACACTGCTGTGACCCTCCTGATGGGCCCTGGTTGGTTCAGTGCAGACAGACCAAAGCTGTTTCCCCCAGTGACCTTTCTGCATGTGAGATTTCATCTCCTATTCCTGCTTGCTTATGTTTGTTTTGTGGGAGTCCTGCTGAGAGTAAAGTGACTCAAAATACACAAATGGAGAGAAATAATTCAAACTGCATGTGATTTTAAACCTCCTTTTCAGTTGCAAATAGAAAGCTAAAACTGGTTTGCCATTAACTTCTGGCTTTAAGCCGAAATGTCTGTGCATTTGGGGAGCTCACAAAGTCTAACCTGGATCCAGGTGTGTGTTTTGTGAGCACCCACATATTTTGTCAGAAAAGGAGACCCCAGAGAACTGTCCTGTGTCAGCTTTTTTCTTACCTCAACTTTTCCTGCGGGGAATTTGAACTGCATAGGATCTCTACATGAATTAAATTTTATAACACCCCTGGCCCCACGCCCAATGCCCAAGCTGCAATTTTCCTTCTTAATTAAAAAAAAAAAAAAAAAAGTAATCCTAAAAATCTTTTTGCTGTTGAGAGCAGGATCCTGATGGTATCTATGTGACTGAGAGAGTGCCAGTAACACCGAATGAAGGTTTGACACTTGTTTAAACAAACTTGAGAGCTTGGGGACTTTTTCAGAACAGCTGAACAACTGAGCTCCTTGAATCTCAACAGTGTGATTTTTTTGTTAACTCTACCCCTGAGGATATTTTATGTTGCACGGAGCCAGTGCTGATTCTGCTTGCTGGGCCCATCTGCGGCACATCTCTACTGTCTGCAGAATGGCCTTCAGTGAAGCCACCGAGTGTATTTTGAATGAAAGGAACACCAGGTAGCTTGAAAGCTATCTTACAAGCCAAGTGTAAAGGCAACATTTAATTGTTTTCTATATTTTTTCTACTTTGATTATGTAAGACTGAGTCACTGTTTAAATGTAATATTTAATGTCATTCGGAATTGTTCTGGTTTTAGGTCATGTCCTTCCAACCAAATACGAATTTTTTTTTTTGTCATAAGTGATTGAATTCCATTTTACTTATCTGGTCCAGATGGTGTTTGACCTACTAAGAGTTCATGTGCTGTTGGAAAAAATATTGAGCTTAGTGTAATATATGTGAAAATGATACAAAGTCATGAAGACAGAGTCTCTGTGGAAGAGTGGTCCAGGCAGGAGGGCGCAAATGGCACAGAAAACCAGAACAATTTACATTAGAACATGCCCTGCTTAGCCAATGGTATGTTTAACTGCTGTTTATCTAAAAAATTGTTTTTGCAGCTTTACTGTTAAGAAGAACTTTGTGGGAGATTTTCCTACTTTCTGCTATGAAGTAGTTGAGGTCAGCCTTTCATGGGAGTGAAAGCCTGTAATTGGAGACGGACCTGCTCAGCAACCAAAATATTTTCTCTTTTTTCTTTTCCCTCTTTTATCTGTCTTTTGTATGTTTTGTATTCCTCTTTCTAGCTAAGGAAACCTTATTGGTCTCCAGTGTCATTTTAGCAGCTGGATTAGTTCCAAAGGGTTTAGGCTTGGGCAAGCAGCATTTGAGTCTCTCAGCAAACTCTGCTGACAGCCACAAAATGTATGGCTGTGCCTCTCCAAGCCACGATGTCATTCAGCCCTGGATCTGGCCAGTGTTGGATTGCTTGTTATCCTCCATTGTTTGTGCAGCTTTTCCATTAGAACTTCTGTTAGTGGTGAGGTCAGATGGCAATGATGACATTCTTGGCATAGCTTCTTTTTTCATATCCTTAGAAAAAAATAATCCCATAGTAGCACTTAATTCAGTTTCAGTATTGCCTTATTTGTCCTATTGGCTTGATGGCTTATAGTCCTCCATCAGCTACTGTGACTACAGCCAGGCAAATGTCACAGGGTGGTATTTGCTGTTACTTGAATAAAGTTATCCTTGACCTCTCTTAGTTGCTTTCTGTTGAAGATTTTATTAGCCAAATTTTTATTCTTGGTAAGGGAAGAAATGGTGGGAACATGGAAATGCAGAAATGCATGTGCTGGCAAAACTGTGTGCTGGTTAGTGCAGCTGGAGACAGAAACAATTGCAGCAGGAACTGATCACACAGCACGGAGCTGAGCAGGAGCTGCTGTGACAGGCAGGTGTGAGGATTAATGTCCTGTGAGCAACCTTTCCACATGGAGACCCGGCCTAGAAAACACACAGGGTAAAGTTGAACCAATGGCAGTTAAACTGGAAATCTGTGCATCTGCTGTCAACTGCAGCTGGTTCTGACCTGTAAATGGTTGTTGCACCTTTATTATGATGCAAATCTTAAAATGGCAAACCTTGAAAGTAAACCTTAATTCATTAAATCATAGAAAACCAGTGCTTTGGACAGGCTATGCAGCAGCTCCGGAGGCACTTCTTCAAATGATGGAAGACTAGAAAAATCTGTTCTTGCATCATGCTTAGAGAATTTCCTACTTGAAAACAGTGACATATTGACTGCTCACAGTTTGTTTTGTCCTTTTCCAACACATTGCAAGAATGACTTGGCTGGTGGATACACCAAGGAGTTCTTGGGATACTTACAAACAGATCTTTTTATTGCTGTGAGAAAAAAATTATGATGTATGTAGGACAACACTCAGCTATTCTGTGCTGTGTGTTTGTTGCAGTAGTTGTGCCTCCTTGGCAGAGAAGAATCCATCACACCTTTTGTACCAAGCTATAGTAAATTTAGGAAGGCGACCCTGACCTTTCATGCCTTGTCCTAAAAAATGCTCTATGCCAGCCTAGATCCTTGATGTTGGTGTTACAGCCAGAACCTTGGGTATGTGGAGAAACTGGATTTAGGAAGCTTTGTCTTTGATTCCAGAACCTGCAGTCGTTAATTTGTGGAGGTGTTTATTGAGAGATAAACTCAAGTTTATTGCTGCAGTTGTTAATACATAGGGTGGTTATTGTTTTTTAGAATTGCCTGTTTTCTAGAAAATATTTGCCTTCCCGACCGTCAGTATTTTCAACACGCTGCTTCCTTGTCTTTCCTGCTTTCTATTACAAGAAGGACCTAAATCATCGGTCATTTATCATTCCACTGTCAGAAGAACTTGGAAGAGTAGTTGTTCCCTTTTTCCTCCAGCTTACTTCACATGATACCCCTGATTATCCAGCATTGCATTCCCAAGCAATATTTTCATATCAAGTCCATTTTAGCTGCATCACTTTTCTTTGATCAAAAATTACAGAAAAGAACAAGCACAGGCTACAAACATTCTTCCAGCTCTTACCAGCAGGTGTCACAGCAACGAAAGGAAGGAAGAGGTAAGTATTTCTTTTTCAGTTCCTAGTAATAAAAACCACAAATGAAATGAAAACTTTACATTTGCAGCTTGAGAACTTGTATAGCCTGACTTTTCTAGTGGATCAATCTCTTCAAAAACAAGATCTATGGAACATCCAAGTCTTTTTAAAGTAAATACTCCTTTTCTATTGCTTCTGTATCTTACTCTGAGATTTTTTTCCTTCTGTTTTCTTTTGCATGTAGTAGGTGTTAACAAAAGTAACAGTTGGTTAGTGCAAAATAATTTTTAGAGGATCTCTGCAAATGACAATGCTTTTTGTTTGTTAAGAATGACTGATTGATAAAAGTCATCCTTTTAGTTCTGCGTTAACTTCCTTTACCAGAGAAGTCTGTATCAAAACTATGCATGAATTTAAATATATTGAAAATCCATTTTTCTTTTCCATGGCCTTCTACATATTTTAATACTCCACTCACTACAGCAGTGGCTAGTTTCTGAATACTGTAAATTAATTGAAGCCAAGGGGCAATGAGAAAAGGTAGGGAGAAAACAGCTCAATCCTCACCTTATTCAGTCCGTGGAGCACACGGTAGATTCAGAACACACAGTGGTATTTTGAGTTAGGCAGGGGGAGAGAGAGGTCCAGGAACAAACAGCAGGAAGAAGACAGCACAAGTCTGTGCTGTGGAATCTTGTAAGGAAATACTGGCTACAATATGAGAATTAAAAGGCCTTGATTTCTGCCAGCATTTCCTTTGGGTTTGGGTCCTAAGTGAGCTAACGTCTGGTTACTCTTCTAAAGGGGCTGACTTTAACAGGACACTCCTTTTCTCTGATTACCTGAAATACCAAACCAGTGTTTTGCAAGGTAGAAGCGACGTTTTCACCCTGCCGGGAATAAAGCAATAAGAGCCGTGCGTGTGTCAGTGCTGAGCTCTACCCGCCCTGGTGTGACTGCAGATCCTCTCCTGTCCCACCCCATCAGCCCGAGCGGAGCAGCCTCCAGCCCATTTGCATCTGAAAGGCGACTTGACTCGACGGCAAAGGAGACGCAGTCAATGGCTAATTGCTGGTGTCGGTGTGTGCTAATTATACCCTGGGTGATCACCCTACAGAACATGTGAGCAGCTTTCAAACTGCCGGGGCTATTTTTACTAAACCTCGGCTATATTTACCGTGCATTCGTTCCGTGGCACTCGAGCATCCCCTTTCTGGGGTATTTATAGCTAAATGCAGCCGAAGGTAATGGGCCGGGACACGCGCTCGGAGGGACGCTAACCCCAGCCTGGCCGCGCTGCTCCTGGCAACGCAAGCCGGGATCCCTGCCCCTGCCCTGCTCCCTCCCGGCAGGTGAGCAGGGGAGCCAAAGGCCGGAGCTTTTGCTTTCCTGTTCGCTTTGGAACAGTCCCACACCTCACTGGGATTCCAAGGGTAAGGAAAGGGCCCGGTAGGAAACTGCAAGGGAGAGAAAAACTTTTTCAGCAGCACCAAGATCACTGAGATGAGACACACGTCCTAAGACCTGACTGTGCCCACAGGGACTTCCCTTGGTACTGCTTGATCAGCCAGGATTTGGCATATAATTTAAACTTTGTTGGAATTTCACATTTCTTTCAGAAACGGTTTAACTACATCTTGCCTAGGATAATATCCTTTCAGGAATGGAAATTAGTTTATTATGAATTCCCTTGAAAATAGTTTCTGGAAAAATCTTTCAAAATAATTTTGTGATTGTCTAATTGAAACAATGACACTTGCAAATAGGGAAGCAGACTGATACTGTACCAGTACTGTTATCACTTCTTACACAGGTGGAGGTTCGCTGTTGCTGCCTCTAATCTGAACCCCAAATTCTCTGTCACATTGTTCAAAATCACCACTCTTGCAGGGGGAATATCCACTGTCCTTCACTTCCCCTCTCCCAGCCCGGCACAGCTGGTTACCACTGCCTCACAAATGGAGTTTCTTCCCACTGTGTCTGGATCTGCATTTCAAATAAATGACAATGTATTTGCATTATTTTTATTTATTTGGACACTATGATTTAAGAGCCTAAATGCAAGTTTTTCCCTTTATTTCTGCAAGTAGCACTGCAATCATAACTTACAAAAATGTTTAAAATACAAAATGTACATGAAATTACAATACAAGGCTCTGTAAACATCTAGAACTTAATCTTTATTGTCCCACATTTTTAAATATAAAACTTCAATTTGAACCATTTCTGAACCTCAAGGAATGACATCCATTATGAGTATCAAAAATAGAGTTTCAAAGCTTTGTATCAGAACAAAACCATTTTCTCATTCTTTGGTTTAAAAAGGGTGGCAGTTCCCCTGATAACAGGTAAGTTTTACTACAGAAATTCAGATTCCTAGTTAATGGTAATTTCAGAACTCAGCCCTGTCCCCCTGGATTATTATGCTACCCCTTTATTTTTTTTTTCCCCTAAACACTGATCTTTGACCCTCCTTATAGAAAAGCTACCTCATCATTAAGGCTTTCCTTCAGGATAATCTATGTCATTACAAATTTCTGGGAAAGTACTCAAGGAGAAGACAGGACTTAAGGACAAGGAAGTGGATGCCAACAAAATATTAACAGTTGCCGGGTTCTGTTGTTTAATTAAATTTGCATAGTCCAATAGAGATCATGTGCTTTTTATACCACTAAAATTAAACAAGATTAACAGTCTTTATCTACGTTATCACACAAGCTAAAATAAAATTAAGACCCTTGTATTGAAGCTTTTACAAGGCAAATACAAAACTGCTTTAGTATCCAAAGCTATATTTTTTAAAATTTCATTTTTAAATAGGAAAGCATTTCTATGTCTACAGGCATCAAGGTATTTAAAGGCATCAGAAAATTTAGTGCATAGCAACTCCGGATTGTTTGGGCTCCTATATTTTAGGTACAGTGTGAATTCCAGCTACTTGGAGAACTTGCAAGGAGAGTCTGTACCAGCAGGATAAAGGAGCATACATCCCATACAGTATGAAAAGCTTTTCAGTCAGAATTCTCCTACAAACAATGGTTAATGCAAAAGACCCAACACATGAAAGAAAACTGGAACGTGCCTTGCCACCAGCACACACTCTGAGACAATGACATAGTTTACAGCATTGTGTGGTTTGGTTTGTTTTGACGGTGTTAAAAACAGAAGTAGATGTATTTCTGAGCATGTGAGTTCTTTTTAGGATCTTTAACGTACACGAGTAGAGGACAGAGTAAAGCACCATTGCTGAGGGACAATTACAATATCACACTTTCCAGATTCCAGCCCTGCCAATTATTTCCTGCAAATGTCAAGATTTGCACCACTGAACGGTACATTCACAAAAAAAAGGATGCTTAAGATTCCCAGCAGATACATAGTGGCCTTGCATTAAGTTGTTTGAAATAATTATGAAACACCAAGTTAGTAGCCTCAGGCTGCACTCTTAAAAGGAAGTACATGATAAAATTACAATTTTACCCACTTAATATATGGTCTCTAAAAGTTTATGATTCAGCTGTTACAGAGATGGGATTACAGCTATGGTATTGCTTGGGCACTGACTTCACTCCAGGTGTAAGGTTCTCCCTGCAAAAGGCTCAATGGGAAGTTTTCCCCACCGTTTGCCAAAATACAACAGCAGAAGAAGCTGCGTTTGCTCTCCCAGGTGTTGTAACTCAGCACTGCTCTCCACTGTCAGACCCCTTCATTCATTTGAAGTCTACAAAGGGCATGTGCTCCCCATGTGTTAACTGCTAAAATGGCTACACTTGTCTGAACTGGATCCAATGCAAGTATACTTTCCAATTTTCTAATTATTTGTGTTAATTCACTCTTAATTTTTGTTAGATTGTCATGGCTCACCCAAATGAGCAACTGAAAGGAACACCTTGGATGTTGTGAGGATCCCTGTACTGCTGACCTTCCTTTGCCATGGCTGGTATGTCCTGCGTGTTCCATGGGGGGAAGCGCCGTAAATGAGTGATTCCTGCAGGAGGGAAATGGCTGTGGCCTCCACAGCAGTGTCAGATCCTCTCCGCAGCGTCTAACTGGAAAGGCCAGAGATTTTTTAAGTAATGATGTAAACAGATTGTTTCAAATTCATCAGATTATGGGGATGAGGGAGATTCATCCTCAGAGCACAGCACAGAGTTTACTGCTGCTGTGATGAATCTTGTGTATTTCTTTGGTAGCTCCTGCTTCACACCTTTGAAATTAAACATGGACACATCATACTGCCTAACCACTAATTCACAGTAAATTACTTTTTAGCAAACTGACATTTACAAACAGCCTGAATTTAAGGAACTGTGTTATCTCCTTAGGAGTTCCAAGTGGCATGGTCAGGCATACAGCATATAAAAGATACAGATGTGATCAAATGATTTATTGCATTGAAAACTTGAATGCCACTGAATTGGTGATTTCAAAACCATATGCTGCAGGGATAATGGAATATTTAGATCCTCAGCAAACATTAAGTTTTATCCTGTATCTAACACGGCTTTGATGTTGCTGTTCTTTAATCTAAAATCCTACTGCTCAAATTTGATTACAAATGTAACTTGCTAAGAGAAAAAGCTATTTCAAGAAGGAGCCTGTGCTAATAAAGATCAGGAAGATTATCCACAAAGTTATAAAAGTTAAATTTTGGAATGTAATTTCTATCCCAACACTTTCATGATGGAATGGTCTTTTTGCAGCCTATCAAGTAACATCTTCAGTTTATAAACAAGTGCAGATCTACATTTGGCTTTGCTTCCTATGAATCTAAGAAAGAAAACACTACAGTATTCATATACACAATGGCTTCCACGGCATTGGCTTCAGATGACAGGTATGATTTGCCACTGGAAGATCTTATTAAGTAAAAAATTAAACAACAGAAGCTTTAAAGGCTTTCCAAAATGACCAAAAGGTGTTACAAATCATCAGTTACAAACTATACTACCTCTAAGGGCAAGCAGCACACTGAAGATGTGCATTAAAATCTTCCACGTTCAGGACTGTGAATATTATAAGAGCAAACTAACATCTCCACACATCTGAAGTACTTAAAATATAAAAGTATTCTATTTAAATGCAAAAAGCAAAGCTTGTTTGTAACTTTAAAACAGTTAAAATATCTTGTGTAGATTCTGTGTGTCCATTTTAAGTCTCTTTACAGCATCTGAGGAACTATAATTAAAATGCTCTGTCTCTACATCAAAAATGTAACCCACTAAAAGGGCTTTGCAAGGATCCACTGTTCCAGTTCATAAAGGCCACAGAGTTGGAAGCACAGTAAGTCTAAAGAGGAAGAGGATGAAGAAATATTCAGAGAAACTGTGACGTCTTCATGGCTGTAGAGTCGTTATCTTATCCATTACTGGATTCCATCAGATATTCTTGTCTCCAGAGATCCAGGACATGTACGTGCAGGCTGGCTGGCCACTGTTCCATGTGACACTGAGATCTGTGACATATCTCTTCCTATGATCTCATTCACTATAAAAAAAAGAAATATTAAGAATTGGTTTTATGCTTTCCAAAAGGCAGAACTCATCAGCATAACCCTTTTAAAAATAAATACTTTCAGAGCTAAGTCTTGATGCTGTTGCGTAACAAGAGATGAATGAGGAGCCTGGCTTCAGCAACAGTTAAGCAAGGGGAAAAAAACATCCTGCCATAATCCATGCTGGAGACTCCCTAAGCCCCTTGAAGAAAATAAGCACATGAGCATTCATGACACACAGGTAACTGAAAGGCACAGCACAGGTCAGGTTATCGACATTTCCCCACAGAACTCCTTCTGTTCAAGACTGTGACAGGTACAACAAACAACTCCAGCAACTCCGGGCTCTTTCAGGCTACCTACAGAACTTCCTAAGAACTTGGGCTCAGGTTAACAAAATATTCTTTTTAAACACTACATACCTATTAATTGGGCCAGTTTTCTGAATACTCGCATTTCTGAAACCACAGTAACTAAATTTTATCAGTCAATTTCTCTACAGTAAAGATTCAGGATGGACTAATATACAGGCCAGTTTGTGTATCCATGTGTGTCAACTTCAGCAAAGCTTAAAATCAACTTGTACTATTTAGAAGTGAGGGCCACCTCCATGACTGCGACAAAGTTAACCTAGGTTATTAAGAAATTATCATCTTGGAAATTATAATGACTCTAAATCCTATGTAATTAAATGCAGTACAATTGAGGTTAGAAGATGATAAAATTATCATTTTAAAGGTTAAGTGTGATAAAAGCAGTGATAGAAATGTCTACTTTACAAAAACAGACCTTATTAATGTTATCAAAGACAACTGAATAACATTCTACATGGACATGAAAAGTATCAAGTTAAATAATAATGACAAATTTTACAAAAATATTAGACTATAACCACAATCTAAATTATTATTTCATTGTTAGAGGCAATGAGTCCTGTTGATTCCCATTACTGAGTGAGGAGTAGGTTATAATATCTTTCTCAGCACGTCTTTGAATAGGCTGAATTATAGAGGCTTTTCCTTAATCACTGGCACGAGTTTGCTTGGACCTTCTATAGACTGGCATTTAATGGATCCTTTTGTTGACTAAGGACCATTTTTATGTTTAGAACGTTTTGTTCTGTAACAGATTTGGAACCCAGGCTTTTGCTACTTTGTTCTCCATTGGGCAATTTTGCAGAACAGTGTTGATGCACTTCACCACCTTTCTTAATGCTTCCTTAATTTTCCATAGCAGGATTTAGTTTCCTACCAACCATTCCTGTCTGGTAGAAGCATAAGAAAACCAATCTACAGGTGGTATAAATTGCTCTTTGTGTTTATAGCACTGAACAGCCTGAGCATTGCCCTTCGTGGCAGTAGGATCCATAATTGGTTCTGAAAGAAAATGTATTAATATTGTGAATATGCTGAAGTCCATGTAACTTAGAAAATTCAGCTCTGAAAAGAGGTTGTGTCTATATTCTTTAAAGTCACTCAGGAAAGCATTAAAAGCACCCCCTGCACAGCCCTGTGTGTAATGCAAGAAGTGTTTGTTATCCACCAGTTGATCCCTGCCATGGTTTTCTCCTCAGGAGTGCAAGGACAGCTTGTTACACACATGGTATTGAACCCAAGGGTTCTAACAGGTCACACACCATGGAAAAGCCAATTCCCTCAAGCATTACAAGATTTGCAATTCATCTGGCTTCAAAAAAAAAAAAACCCTGTAATTCAATGAACTTAACTGCACAATGACACTGGAAATTGTGTGACTGCAGGTAGGGCACTTTCCCAAGTATTTTTATCAGGCCAACACAATACATAAGTAAACAACTGCTAAAAAACCCCACGACTTTTTTTTTTTAACAAATTATAGATGATTATTCATAAGAATTGTGCTCCACCAGCTTCTGTCAGGGCATTCATTAGCTTGCTCTAAGGACCTCTAACAGCTCTTATCTACTGAACAGTAGCTTTGTGCAAATCGAGTGTCCCAGCTGTTCAGTACTGCTAAAACTTTTTAAGTACTATAATAAAAACACTAAAAATAACATTTTCAAGTTCAGTATTTTGAAATTATTAGTTACTTCCCTTAAGTTTTGATGGCTGATCTGTTATCTGTACTAGCACCATCAGCACAAACTGGTCTGTCCTGCAATGTTTTGTAGTTCCCACAGGCAGAGATGTTTAACTGAGCAGCACGTAGCCTTTGGCGCTGCATTCTCCTTAAAACACATTACTCTGAAGACAATAGCTGCTCACATGGGGTTTTATTTGCCAAACTTCTGCAGAAGTCATTACGTAGAATATTAAAGCTACAGGTTAGTTTGTGTTGCTTTGTTCTAAATAATCACTGATTTGTTTATAAGAAGCTGTTTTGTAGCTCAGTGGGTTTTTTTTGCAATACTTTTAGCATGTGGTGAATACAGATTTTTCTGGTTTACATGGATTTCCATCAGAAACACCTACCATTTCCTAGGCAAATGCAGGACCATGTCTTCATTTCAACGAAGAATTCTAGTGGAGGATTCTTACTTGTCACAGTGACTTTGGAAGAATTGCTAATTTATAAAACAAACCGGTATTCACGTGTGCTTTTTTCAAAATAAGTATGTAAATCAGTGTTCTGCCAGAACACCTTGCAGGCCTCAAGAAAAGGCCAGAAATGCTTTTCCTGCTGTGTCTAGCCAAGGTGTTTTTACACAGACCTAGGCCTCCCAACTAACACATCTTCCTATTTTGTACTTTCCAGGATGTCCTTTTCAGCTGTCTGGAACTCTGTACCCAACAAATGGACTCGAGGGAGCCTGCAGACTCCAGAAGACTCTCCGTTGTTTAGATGAGGTACAGATGAGGGTAAAAATAAAGGCTTCAAAGAAAGGAGAACTTGCAGAAGGCAGCAGCTCAGATCAGTCTCTAATCTTTCATGGCACATATGATATTCATATAATACCAGCATTATCAAAACTTGTCTTTCTGTTAGGGAATGGTATAAATTAAAGCAGTTTAAAATGTAAATCATGTAAGTCATTAAGAGATAAAATCCTGCATAAAAATGTATAAGGCTGAAGGTGAAAGCATACAACATTTTCCTTTTCGTATTAAAGACTAAAGGAGAAATCCAGAGGTCAGTATTTGAATGCATGATGTGTCACCTTCTTCCAAAGAGGGGCAAGCACACAACACGTAGCAGTCTGTGATTAAAACTGAAAAATTAATTAATGCACATAAATACAGGTTTTCTACAATACTGTCTAGCAAAACTCAATATTTTCAGGTGACAAATTGGAAGAGGAACAAATTTCAACAATTCTGAGAAAGGTCAAGCTCAGGCTCTACTACTGATGCTTTACAAACAAAAGAACATTTCCTTATTTTTAAAAACACACCTTATCCCACCTCTCCTACTTTTGAATATGGGCTGCAGGGGCTACTCTGTCCTAAAAATATATCTAGAAAGATTTCATACTCCCTTTTGTTTAACTTTAAGAGCCATCCCATTAGCAACTAGACAGTGGGAAAGCAGCATGCATGGCTTTGTTAGACCTCCTTGTCTTGACACCATTTCCTTCAGCACGAGTTTGCAGGGGAAGGCTGCAGAGCTTGTTTGGGATTCTGCATTACAGATCTCCAGGATGATTTTCATGTTCTCTGTGCTCTGCCAGGTTCATGCATGTTTTGTAGTTCATATTTTGTTACCTTTTTGAAGAGAGCCAATTTCATTAGACTTTAGATGAACAGTTGTGCAAGTAGGACCTTGACTTTTCAGTCCACTCTCCCCTCCGGTTAAGTCCCTGCCTGTTTGGTACCTGTGGTTCCAGGTGTTGACTGCTGATCTCATAGCCTGGATCTCTACTCACTCCTCAAGTCAAGAGAAACCAGAAATGTCTTATACACTGAATCATTACAGAGGCCTTGCTAATATTTTGTAATAATTTGGAACCTACTGATACTTAGAATCATTCTGGATGATCACTATCAACTGAATGGATGACATCAAAAATGTTACGAAGTGTTTTCTGTGCTAACAGTCCAGGTCAAAAATCCTGAAATGACAACTGGAGCAGACGAAAAGAGAGACGGGTGCACACACTGCCCTGTGTACCCATGTGGCATATTCTTCCATACAACGGTGATAACTGCACTTTGAAAACTTGTCAGATATGGCATAGATCAAAATGTGATACAGCAGGTTTTTAAAACTTTTTTTTTCTTTCTCTTTTTTATATTGGGCTGTGAAATTGAAATGATTTTAACAACTCTTCTCTGTCTGTGTAGTTGACCTCTTTGGCAATTTTCCCAGATTTCAGAATTTCAGCTGTTACTTCATTTGCAATCGTTTCACCTTTTCCTCCTTTAGTATTTATCTAGAATGTAAGCTGGCTGGCAAATTTATACTAACGGTTAAAAATAGATTGTGCAGAACAGAAGTTAAATTGGTAGGGAGAATATCTGCTACAGACACATTAGATTGGCCTTGTCAATACTGATGATACTGCAATATTGCACTGCAAAGCTTTTCCCTCTCTGTGCTGCATCGAAAAAGGAGCAACACACTGTATTAAGAAAGCACCAAATGTTAGATAGAGGCTCCAGCCTACAAAATTAAAAATTGCAAAATATGAAGCAGCATCCTAACATCAATATGCGTAGAACAGAGTAGAAGTAGCCCTGACTTTTGGATCTGCTGTAAAATAAGCTGTAAAAAAAGAGCAACCACTTACTCTGTTTTACTGGGTTCTTCGCATGGTTTCCATTTCCCACTGTGCTCTGTTTGCCTGTTTCCAGTCCCTGCTCGCTGCACAAGTGGAAGCAGCTGGAGCACCGAGGCCCCCCCGCCCCTGAGGCCGAGGGCTTTGCCTCTGGTCACTGAAGGCTCGCACTGGACAGATGACAAAGCCACTGCCTGACAGCCAGGCTCAGGATGAGCTCTTCAAACTGTGCAATTTGCTATCCAGAGTTTTAAGACATTAGGTTGAACAGCTCAGCCATTTGTGCAGTGAGTGACACCCAGAGCTATGGGTGCTGATCTCATCAGCTGTTCCAGCACTGACCAACCCCTCTGCAGAAATTCCTCTGCACAAATTCCCACCTACAGAAAGTGATCCACGTTCACTGATTGGAACAGAACAAAGCCCTTGTGTTACTGAAGCATGACATCATCATTAGAAGCTGGTGCTTCTAATAATAAATTCCTGAATGTTTTGCATAAATTAATCCCCCAAACTATGAATTTAGAACAACAAGTCCTCTTAAGGTGTTTTTAAGGTGTTTGAAGTTCTAATATCAAAAGTAAAGGCATTATCATTTTTAATCAAATGCCAAGCAAAACCGAACATGCTTCTGAATTGCTCTGTATCTAATTTCCCCTCTCATTGTGCTAAAAGACAAGTATTTTGTACTGGAGCACAAAGGAAAACAGAAGTATATCTAAGTATATGCATTTTTTATAAGACTATAAGAAAAGGAAATTCTTGAACCTACAGGCCTTTCAGGGAATAACACAAGTAACCTCTTTTTTCTTGCAGGAAGCCACTAATCTACTTTCTACAGGACAAGCAAGTATCTTTATTGGCAGTTACCAAGCATTTTAGGTTTTTCTAAGTCAAAAATACTTCCTGAAAACCTCCATGGAGAACTTCAGGCAAACCAGTTCAGATTACAGACCACTAGGGCTGCAATGGGCAAGAGCAGAGATGCGTGCAAGATACAACAATGCTTCCCCAGGGTGTTCCACCAGCCTCCAAAATGTGTTCTTTCCAGGGAACTCCTGAGCTAGAGACAGTATCTTTTGCACCAAATGTTCCTATTTGGATTTTTCTCCCTGGGATCTTCTAAGGTCTCTGCAAAATTCTGTCAACTGCAACATTCTGTGACAGCAGATTGCAAAGCTTAACCCCCTATAGCAGTAGAAATGCTTTTTAGATGTGCTAAACTTGCCCCAGGATTACTTGGTGGTCACTTACTGGTTTCTTTCCCAGGAATTATCTTCCATTACCTTTTCTGTACCCCCCACTCATTTTATTATATTTGGCAATTTCTCCTCATTCCTTTTTCTGGCTGCAGAGTTCTAGCAGATCCAACAGCAGGCATTCATCTAATTCCTTTGTGGCATCAGGGACAAAATGTGGCCACAAAATAGGTCTAAGGAGTAGCATTTTCTTATTCTCTGCTGTTCCCTAGACATTCCTAGCATTTATTCACCCTTTCAAGACTACTTTTAACACTACTGAGCAAGTTCTCATAGTTCTCATTTTGAATTCAAGACACCTTTAAATGAGAATAGTTAACATTGTATTGACGAGTGCAGGTTTTATTCTTTCCCTTACTCTAATTTCCACTTTAACTACCTGGTTTTCTTTAATCACAAGATCTTGCTGTAGAGGTTTCTGGACAGTTTTTGGCTTTCACCCTTCCAAAGAGTTGAGCAGCAGCAGTGTCACATTTACCCAGGCTCCATATCACATTCTACATTACAGTTCATAGTTAACTGCTGCTTACCCTTCCAGAACTGCTGGCTGGCATGTCATCTACTTGAGGACAACTGTCACTGTCACTGCTCTGAAACCTTTTTACTGACACCTTACACTGAGACAGGTCCTGCAACAGGTCTCTTTTTCAAAGGACTCTGGGCACAAGAATCTCTAGTTCCTCAATTGTCAACATCAATACACAAAACTTTCTAACATCACTTACCTAATTTTAACTGAATAACTCATTTGTTGGTCACATTTCCCATTTAACTTCATAACTTTTATGTTCTTTTCGGATTTCTGCATGTGGAAGCAGCTTGTAGTCTCTCTCACAGCAGAGTAATTGCACACTTATGAACCTTCATAAATAATCTGCAGACTGCTTGCAACTATGTGACCCTTTTGATCACCTATTATATTTTCAAAAGCTTGATTGTTTTCTACAGTTTGTCTTTTCAAGTTTGTCACAGCCTGTGATGCTGAAACTGCCACAAAACAAGATTTAATTTTTTCAAGAAGTTTTTGTACACTCCTTTCAACCAAATAAAGAGGTATTTCCCCATGTGGGTTCTCCTCGTGTTTGGTACTGCCTGAAGCAGTCATCTCACTTACCCCTTCTATAAAGGATGACTCAAGTCTTCCATTAGTTATTTCCTGTAGATGCTCTGATCTCCTGCAGCACACTACAGTCGCAGTTGCTCTCCTCTTTAGCAGTATAATGTAGAAGCTGTGCTCTTCCTAATTTAAGCCTGAAAACTGGCTTTGTAAGAATTCTGTACTGGCAGTGGATACAGTTAACTTGTCTGATTTGACACTGAGCATTCTTCAAGGTACAAAGCCACCCTACTTTCCTCTGTAATCCTATCTCCTGTACCATACCACAGTACATTATGCCAAATACATAAAATACTCATTATTTTAATTGTTAAAAAGGCCATGTTTCTCAATTGCATTTGTCAAATGCTAACACTTGTGTGTAAATGTGTTTCTATCTGGGTTTCTGTTTGTGTGCCCTTTATAAAATGGATTTGTCAGCATACATTTCACAGGCCTAAATTTGGGGGTTGCCAGCCTATGTGTTATTTTTTAGTTGGGAAACTGGTATTTGAGGGTTATTTTATTATCAGCCTGAACTTCCATTTTTCAAGAACTCCTGCTCTTCAACAATTATTCTGAACCTACCAGTTTCTGAATTGCACAGGATATAGTGTAGAACACTGAAATAATCTAAAGTACAACTTATATTTTACTAATTGATTTGCTGTTTCAAGACATAGGAATGTCAGCTTGGTGTACAGTCCTTTCCCTGACTTTGCCATTCCAAAGAGGAGCTACTTACCTTACTAATAACATTTTGATAGGTAAGAAAAGCAGAATTAAGTTTCTTGAAAGCTGGCAAAAGACCAGTGTGGTTCACTTCAGTTTCATAAGCAAACCTAGGATCAGTCTATACAGTAATTGTGTGAAAATTTTATGAAGAGCTCTGTTATTTCACCATTACCAAATCTACTGTGCATTTACAGTTATTAACCTTTAAAAATCTATGGAGAAAGTAGAACATGTTATAAGTGGTTATAAGGTATATGTACATGTATTGAAAGAAAAAGGACAGAATAGTTCTTTGGCATTTTAGGCATGTTTGTAATAAAGTGGAAACCACTAAAGTCCAAACACAAACAAGACCAACAGACCATGCAATAATTTTTAATATAATTAGTATTTAGAAGAGTCATAGGGCCTAATTATCTTGCTTACATGTGAAATAAAGAAGCTGAAATAATAAATCCAGATATTCTTACCCATGTATAGTGCACATTCAACTCTAAATCTAGTTATGAACCTGTATTCCCAATACTCTGACTGGTGGTGCATGCCACTGCATTCCATCAATTTAAATTGACATTGCTTCATCTTTTTGAAAAAGAGAAATGCTCCAAATTTCTCAGTTAACTAACTGGCCACTTTTCTACCTTGCCCATATTTGGTGTAAGATTTTCATATCCTCTTCTGCTGTTTTACTAGACCCTACAGCACTCAGGAAGTTCTGTGGCAGCTCTGTATACCTTGAGTGGAGGTTTTTACTGAATGAGTGTACACCTGGTTCACAAATGCTAAATTTCCAACTATTTCAGAATACACAGGTGTCCAGTTATAGCAATACTTCAGTATTACAAGTGCTTTTCACTTGCAGCTCTTAAAACTCTTACAACACTTTCCCCTTTCCTTTGTGCTCCAATTTCAAACATTGAAGCATTTCAGTAAGCAGACTCACCCTCTAGATTTTCCACAAAGGAGTTGGACATGAGTGCTGAATGTTGAGTCCATTTCTCTGTTGAACCTGATGGCTGGTATTCCAGGTCAGAGATAAAACTGTCTGTGTCAGAGAAGAAGACAGACATAACTACTGACTGGACTAAACCAAGAAGTTACAGTTCACTCAACCAGGAAGTGATTTTCATTTTTCTTTTAACAGCACTAAATTTAAATACCCCGTTTCATTCACAAACACTGTGTATGTGACATAAGTAACTATTTATAAGTTATCAGAGTGCCTATTAAAAACAGTATCACTTGTATATTTACTTGTATAATTACTTTCATTTAGCAGCCGGAGCCATAAAGGTAATGGTTAATTTTTTGGATGTCGGCATAGCTGTATCATCATGAATTTATACTACTTAAATCTGATTTTAGTATTTGTGCTTAGAATATTCCTCCTTCAGGTTTTTCAATTTGCTTTACTTACTGTGGTCAAATTAGAAGTACTTGTGGCCCTTGACAGCAACTCCAGGGTAGGCAAAAGAGAAGAGTCCTAGTGAACAGAACCTTTTGTGCCATTTTCCCTCTCCCCCAAGCACAGGGAGCTGTTGCTGCTCACAGCTGCTGGCTCCCCTTGCTGTGCCACTGCACACCCTGCCCAAGACATGGCTCTGCAGCAGGGCCACCACAGCTTGAGTGGCAGAACACCAAGTGTTGTCTTGGCACAGGTGGCTCCCTCAGACTTGGGCCACATGAGAAACCCTGCAGGTACTGCAGAGCTGCTTTTCATGGAACTGCTTTTCCTAGGGGAAAAAATTGATGTCAAATAGTCTATTCATTATTTTAACCAACAACTCTGTGTTTACTCAGTTGTGATCAGTGGCTAGGCAGGGCTTACAACAGGGTTGGATTTGGTTTTTTTCCTTGCCCAAGACAGGGTTGCAAATTTAGTCAACTAGGCTTTAACACAATTAAGAAAATTACTCTGGACCCTGGCTAATTTGTGCCTTCACAAATTAGAGGCACACACTTGTTTTGCCAGCATGGTATCTAAGCCCTGCTTAGGGATGACTCCTGGGAGAACAAAGGAATCTACTCTTACTTCCTTCTGAAATTCAAGTAGCTCAAATTACCTCTTTGGGTGACTCCTTATGCTTAATTGTTCAAAGTGTAAAGTTACACATGTTTAAATGGGAAGTGGAAAGCATTATCTGGGTTTCAATGAAAATGTCCACTGCCATTGTGAAAGAAAAGGAGTAAATTAAGGACAAATTATTTATCAAATAATAGGAGATAAGAAAAGATCATTTCCCCCATCAATTATGGTAAAAACAGCAAGAAAGTAATATTTAAATAAAGATCTAATGAATCCAGGGAGATGGGCAGGAAACTGCCTGGTGGGGAAACAAATTAACTGTACCAACAACCCTCTTTAGAAAGGTGAAGCTTTCGAAAGAGCAGACAACAAACACTGCCAAAAAGCCTCCAGAGAGAGCAGTGGAGTTCATTAGCTTATAAAGCAACAGCCTCTGCACCATTAATACAGCCCAGCTTATACAGTAAGGATTATATGTCACTCTGGCAGGGAAATATGTTTCTGAGCAATTTTTCTAATTAGTTTCATACTTAGCAAGATCCTGAGGTTCTTGTGTGCACTACCAAAGTTGCTGACAGTGGTGAGTGTTTGCTTTTATCAATCCCTAACAAACTGTGCCATGCACAGCACACACAGCATCTCCAGCCAGCACCTTCTGGAACAGAGCATGCACTGCCCTCGGGCACACACTGCTTCTTGTTTGGGAAACGTGGGACATAAAACAACAGCCTTTTCAACTGTGTGATGCAGCATAAAGATTTTGTTCTACACACACACATTAGGCAGAACTTGAGGTACCAGAAAAATATACATTAGAAATTATTAAAAATGCCTTTATACTTTGTAATACCCTAAACATTTGAGAAAGATTTTTACTACCTTAAGCACTACTAAAATACATTCTGTACCCAAAGAATATAAAGCCAAAATGAAAACTATGAAGCTGAAACAAAAATCAAGAAAAATGACACCCAGTAGATCTGTTTAACTGATCAAAAATTCATACTTTTTTGAATGACCTCGCTGTTCTGACTCAGTCTTTTAACTAAAGAAAGCTTAAGAAAAGCTTTAAACCCTCAATTATGAGCACTCAGTTTGGGTCAAAGCAGGAAGTCAGCTTAAAATTAGAGTTCTGTTATGGATACAGGCAGACCAAAGAGCTCCTGGAGTCATCCCATTTGGTTTTCAGGATCTCTTCCTACAGGAGTTTAACTTGCTGTTTTTGTAGCACTATCTGATTAGAAGTTTAGCCTGTGTATACTTTACTGCTGCTGAACTGGAGCAGGATGTGCAAGCTGTGGGACATAACCTACAAGATGTACTGGTTTTAGAAGAGTAAATCTCCCAAAATACTCTAGAATGCATGATTGTCTGCAGTGCTGCTTCAGTGAGTAGCAGAGAGTGGAGTTTTTTTAATATGCTTCGCAAAAAGAAGTTTGATACAAATGATGTGTTCTAGAGGACAGGTGAGTGAATTGCTCTCCTGACAGAGGTAACAAGGATCAGCAAACCTCAAGGAAAACTATGGACAGACTGCAGCACACATTTCCTGGGACATACACCTTCTTCTGTCAGCTCCAGACAGAACTCTACCAGCTGAATTTATGTGAAGAATCTCTGCAACTACATCCCATTGCTTAGTGCAATATATTTAGCCTGGTTTTGACTCCACAGGACCAGCAAGTGTCAACTTTCCCTAACAAAAAAGAAGAAGCTGCCAGGCTTTAATTAACCCTCTAATTAGCTCCTCCGTGCTGGAGCAGCCAGCTGATTGTACTGCTCTGAGACCAAACCTGTCACACATCAGGCCATGGCTGCTGTGGCAAACTACCACAAAAATGGCAGGTTGCCTTGCAAGTCACCATTCCAAGCCATAGGCCAGGCTTACTTTCAGTAATTTCAGGTTTAAAGCCAACTTCATTAAGCAGTACTATTTTTTTTTCCAATTAACTGTATGGAATGTTGGAGTATGGTTTTCCTGTGCACATTATGTACAGAAAAACTAAATGTGCCTGTAGAATCATAGCACCAGCTCTGCAATTACCTGCTACAGTTACAAATACCCTGCTCATGGCTTGGCTTTGCTGTCGCACTCTGCATTTCTGTATCCTGGTGAAACCAACTCATTGCAGTCATGTTTACCTTTTCCCTCAGACTCAGCTCTCTTCTTGTGTGACACAGAATTCAGCACAAGCCTTGGCTCTAGAGGACACTTGGGCTGTGAAGTGGAAAGTGGTGCTGAAGTGTCTGTGTAGATTTCTTCCAGGGTCACAAGGTGCACTGAGTTCCTTCCAGTTCTGCTGTGACTGCCAGCAGCCACACCTTGGTGCAGAAGTGCCACCTGCACTGATGGAAGAAGTCTCTAACCTCTTCTAATTCTTGAACAGGAATCTTTTTGAAGTGGTGAGTCAGCTCAGTTTACTTTGCATTAGTTACAAGATGCTCTGTGGCTCTCCCAGGGAGAGCTGGCCACAGACACCTGAGGATTTAGCTGACATTTTTACACATTAGAAATCTGTAACTGGTCTTCTTGGGATGCCTCACTGACGCAGATTTTATGGACACAGTGAGTGAATACCCTAGAAGATACAGTCAAAGCACCCTTTAACTGCTGACAACCCCTGATGCAAAACATTTCACCTTTGCTCACTGCTCCACCCTTCAGCTTTTAGACTACTGCTCGGTCTGGATCTTCATTTTGCTCAAAACATACATTTCTCAATGTAGATTTCCATTCTCTTTCAATAGATTCTGCCTTATCACCTCAACATCTCACTGCAGGACTGCTTTTTACTACTGCCTCATACTGCTTGACAATACAGATTTAATAATCAGAATGCTAAGAGAGGAGGAGTCTGAACGCAACTTTACTAAACAGTTTATACTGGTAGAGTTTTCAGAATGCCTTTTAGTGCAGGATTGTTGTGACAGTTCCAGGCACAGTGCAGGTTGCAATCCTTGGCCTTGCTGGGCACACTGCAAGGTGCAACACTGTGCTCTGTACTCAGGAGACAATAAAAACACCTTGGATTTGAGATGTACATCTCAAGTTTGAGCTGCTCTCCTCCACACTACACCAGACTCCAGCATTCAGTACTTTCTTTGCTTCTGCAGACCTCCAATGGCAGGATTCTGCATTAACACTGATCTGTTAATGAGTAAGTTTTAAATATAGACAGAAATACAAAGTATAGTCCTTCTCCAATACTTTCTCATCACTTACCACTTCGATTCTCCAGAAATTCAGCTGAAGCTACAGTTAAAAAGCTGCTTGCAAACATGTACAAGTCTTCTAGTCAAGATCAGAATAATCTGAGCTTCTCAGCAAGAGAATTTATAAGCTAGAGAGTTTTCACAGAACTGTTAAAATGAATGAATGCTAACAGCTTAGAGTTCTACATGGAATGTGTCTGACAAAGCAGTCTTATTGCTTTATATACACAAAGTGCTTAGGGGATTTCTAGTTATGATTTATAGTAAATGCACATACTGGATTTTCTAATCTCCAGCTTTAAGTAATGGAGATGCAATGAGTAACAAAATGTAAGAGGATTAGTAGAAGGTCAACCTGATTGCTGAATACAGCCAAACAATACCTTAAAAATGGTTAAATACAGGTGTACATGTTAGAAATCTCATCACTGTAGAAAGCCATGCAATCCAAGGTAAATTCCCTCCTAAACTGCAAATCACAAAAGATTACACTTGAGATCAGCAGTATTGGAACAGTTTTAAACCTAAAATTTGACAGTGGGAATAGGTAAACCACTACATTAGGAGCACTTTTTAGAAACAGAGGGGATGGATTAATTAGGCCTCATCATATAATCAGACTGAGTCTAACTTTGGGTAGCTTTTCTTTCAAGTGGGGAAGAAACTTTATTAGATGGGTGTGCAGCAAAGCCCAGTATGGATGATGGAGATGGGAAAGGCCAGAAATGACCAGGTGCCTGTTTCCTGTCACTTAGCTGTTAACCTGAGCTGTTGGCCAGAGGTCTGACTTGCTGAAAGATGCTAGGGGAAAAAAGGTGCAACACACCCAGGGATAGAAAAAGTCAAGGGGACAAATAAAAGTGCTAGAAGCTGCTTTTACTTAGCTCCAGCCCAAAAGTTTCTGAGCTTGTGCAGCCTGAGTACTGCAAAAACCTAAGCAGAAAAGAGAACTTTTTCAGAATACCTTTGAAGTAGTAGCATACAATACTACTTTGAAATTGTGTTATATTTCAAATATTTTTATAATGTAATTTACATTTTGTTTCTATGTGACCTCATGCATTTTGATCCCTTGTTTCAAGTGAATTAGAAGGTGTTCCCTGTAGGATGCAAAAATGGGAAGAGGGGAAGCAAAACATAAAAGCAAATTCAAGGTGGAGATAAGAAAAGTCTAAGGATATCAACATGGTCCTCCTGAAGAACAAAACAATGAAGAGTCACACAAAGTTCAGTGTGGGGAAGGAAAGAAGCAGGAAGGAAAGGAAGGAAAGGAAAGTCCTTTGTCAGACACATGGGCAGGATCTGCCTTTCCATTGTGTAATCTGTGTCCAGTCACAGTCTGAACAGAGCCCAGGTAAAGGGCAAAGGAATACAACATGTCAAAAGATTCTCCGTCTGGTCACTGACAAACACCCTGGACTTTGCAGGGAAGCTGCAAACGTGTTACACTTTCCAGGAGATGCTGGATCAAGACTAATCCAGATGCTCTTGACTTGAGCACTGATGGAGGAAGCAGCTTTGTAGTTCTGTATTATGCAGTGATTTGGAGGGGGTTTTGGTGTGTTTTTAAGAAAACATCTGAATGTTGGCTGAAGAGGTAAGTAGGAGCTATTTCTATGAGTCTTACTTAAATGAATTTATGTAACTATTATCCACACAGCCACATCTGCAGGTGGGGTGGGGGTTTCACAGTTTTGTTGGTTTTTTAATTGGATTTTGTTTTTAAGAATTTTAAATCCAATTCTGTCAAGCTACACAGTAATTCTGGGATTTACTTTATCAGGGGGTAGCACTTTCATACTCCACTGAAATGTTGTAAAATATTTCTTAAAATATTTTATTTTCTTGGCAAAGAAATAGATACTATTTTAATTTTGAAACAGTATACATTACTTAAAAGAAAGAAGATAATTTATGCTCTCAGAGTTTTTTGTTTATTTTAAGACTACTGATTTAAATATTTAAGGCCAGTAACCCAGACATGATTTAAAGAATTTTCAACTGGCTTTGCCTTAGTGCTTTATTTTGAGAGGTTTATTTACCTTAATTGGTAACCCTCAAAAACCTATTTTCCAACTAAGTAGAGCTTTCAGGTTTGATATATTAGTTCGGAAAACATGTTGTATCAACACTCATTTTATGTATGTAATTATGTTTGTATTTTTTTCTTTAATTGTTATAACATTATTGTAGAATAGCCTATTTGCTATTTGTCCCTGGCGCTAATTGTACAGAAACTAAAATTCAATTACACATGAAAAAGAAATTTTAGAATTATTTTTTTAAAACCAGAGTAATATGTCAGATAAATTATTGAAAAAAAGAGTTCTTGTCTAAACATGTTTTTTTTTTTTCCCCTTAAAGCTGATTAAGCAGAGGAAATATTCACTCACATTGAGAGAACTCGGCAGCTTTGCTTCTTGTCACTGTGCCCTTCCAGACTATCGGAGCAGCAGGTTTCATGCTCGACATCTGATTTGTATTTGCAGATTGGAAATGCAAACAAGCCCCAAACCCAAACCCCAGGAAATCATCGCATGGCGGCAACATGGAAGGGAAAGGCAGGAATCTGCTCACAAACCCAGCGCTGCTGCCAAGGGCAAGTTCAGCCTTTAAATCCATGGTCAATTTTCCGTATATGAAGTATGTTTAATCAGAGCTCCTTTAATTATCTACAACAATCATTTAAAAAAAGAAGTTAATTAAGCTGTGGCCATTTGACTCCCATGTTCATTGTACTCTAAACCATCAGCAAGTGGCCATGCTTTCAGTGGGGCTCCGAGAGCTTCTCCTGTGATTGCATGGCTTTGTCAGCACAGGAACAAGGCAGTACTTTCAGTGCTAAGCAAAGGAAATTGTATCAAAAAGCAACAAATATTTGTGACATAGAGAAAAAAAACTTTTTTACTGAGCATTCATTTTAATTTCTGAACAATTATAAACAAACTGCCAAGATGTTCAGAAGTGCTAAACACTTCTGCTTACTTTGTGAACAGTCTAGCTACAGTATTCAGTCATATTTGATTTGTTTCTACTTTTTTTCGTGGCTGTGGAGAGAAGAAGGATGAGAAAAAGGTAGGTTCTAACCTGACAATTCTTGAAACATTAGATTTCTTTCTTACTCCTCTATATAGAAGTATAAAATGCTATTTTTTTGCTGCATGCTGTTTCATAGAGCCTTGCTTTTCTCCCCTCAGCAAGTCCTTGACAGAATCAGTTTCTTCCTTCCTTTCTAAATAAACTTTAGTTGATTGATAAACAGTGTTTCTAAAAAGAGAGCTTTGTTTAATTAAGGTGGCCATTGAACTGAAAGCTCAACTAGACTGCCTTCTCTCGTTTTCTTCCTACTATGCCATGTCTTTAAATGCATTTCTCACTCTATTTTATTACTACTGTCTGGAGGTAACAATAGCAAAGCTCCATTTATGCTGGGAGTTGGGACTGACACAGATTCTTAACAGATGGCCTACACTTAAGTCTTTATTCTACTGCTGATGCAATTAAGTAATTACTAGGGATGCTTAAAAAACCCCAAACCACAACATTTATGGCTACATTAGAAAAGAGACACTGGCATGATTCCCTTCATCAAAACCAAACACATTTTAAACAACTTTTAAGGCCAGGCCTTCTGGTCTTCCAGCCTTTATTAGCATGACATATTCTTTAAATTGCTTTGCATCTACACCTCAAATTGTCTGATGTTTAGGATCTGATATTTTTCTCTTTTTACTTGGTTGGAAAATATTATAAATAACTATTTAATTAATAACTAAATTAAAAAAAAAAGTCCAAATATTTACAATACTGTCCTTTATAGTCTGGCCTTTAGCATTATCATGTCCTTGTCCTGTTTATGTTAAACAAGTGAACTTCTCAAAAAGGTAGTCAGAGTGGATCAAGCAAACAGCCACTGTGAACAGAGGTGCTGAATGATGACAGGTATCTACAGAATGTCTGTGAGGAGACCAAGACAGTGCCAAAATGCATGTGAGAGATTATCAAAACACCAGCCTGCCCTTCAAAACTGGGACAACTCCAAGAAACAAGACTCCCTACTACATCTATGCAACTCAGATGTCGTATTATGAGTTTTACCGAAACGTATCAATGACACAATCAGAAAAGACTTCAAATGACTTTCTCGAATACAAGGTGTCAATGTGTCAGAGGTGATCCTCAAGCCTTGTTTTACAACAAAACCAAAATCCGTGGGCAAATCAGACTAAAATGCTTGAATTGCATAACTACAAATTAACACCTGATATAACTAGTTTTAAACAAGTTGTTGCTTTGGACACAAAAATATGACTCCATTCTGATGATATAAATTTCCTTCTGTGATGAGCAGTGTGTTCTAAACAAAACAACCCTCCCACACTCACTTGGTAGTTTAATGCCCATTATAACCCCAGTGCAGCAATATTACATCCACTTACCATCATCTAGCGTGATGTCTTGTAGTCCTATGGTTTGAAAATTCAGTTCCCGGTCTTCAGGCTCTGGTTTGATGTGAACAGCTGCCCCCTCGGGTGCAAAGGGAGATGAGTCACACACGGGGTGGGGCCCCAGGGGTGACACCGTGCCCAGGGCTCCCAGGGCGGGGCTGGCGGCCTGCGGCGAGTGCTGCCCCGAGCGGCTGCCGGGCGGCGGCGACGGGGCGGGTCCTGAGCTCGGAGACTGGTAAGGCAGAGGCTGGAGCTGGGGGGAAGAGGGGCCGGACAGCGGCGAGTGGCCCAGCGGGTGGGAAGCTGTCGGGGACGGGGAAGAAGCGGCCGCTGGGTTTGGAGAGTGGTACGGGACCTGCTGCAGCTGCGGAGAGGCCTGGCCGAGGGAGCGGCTCATTGCAGAGGGGAGGGAGCCCTGCCCGGCGCTCGGGCAGTGGAATCCCAAGGATGGCAGGTGAGCGGACGACTGTCCCGAATGAGCCGCATGTGCCAGGGCGTGTCCTGCTGGACTCGATGCGGACACAGAACCTGAAGAATGGAACTGCACTGGTGGTAGAGCTTGGCAGCTGAGATTTATCAAATGAGGTACAGCCGCGTCCTGCGGAAATGAAATCGCATCAAATCCTTGGCCGGAGGCAGAGTTCATGGGAAGACCAGGCTGTCCATTGTACACATCGGTAGGCTGCATAGGCTGGTAAGAAGGCCTCACAGGAGGTGCTGATGTTACCTGAAAAGACTGAACCACAGCAGGAGGCAAAACATGACACTCTTCACTTGGACTGAGGTTTCTACCCTGCATATGTGGCAGGTGTGGCACTGCCGAGGTCACCATGGCCGTGTAGGGTGGCTGAATGGGACACACGAGGCTCCTGGGTGATGTAGACAGCAAACTGTCATGGGGGTGGCCTTGCTCTGGTGAAGGCAGCTGGGCTCGCATTGAGTGCAGGCCCTGGACGCTGCCCGCGTGCGGCAGGGCCAAGGACGGAACAGCAGACAAATCCACCTCATCTCTGTGCTCCTGCTTCATTATAACTAGAAAAAGTAAAACAGTTTTACAATTCCAGCCCATCTGTGGCAAATACATACCAAGTGCTGTTTAACAACCACAATAGCACGGTTAGTGTCATTGCTTCCCTTCTTCTGCTCTGCTTTCACCTTTGTTTCTATGCCTGCTACAACAACCCTCCAAAGCCAGAACAACTCTCCCAGCAGGTATTCCAGGGCAAGTATCTCCCCTTGCAGCACATCTTCCTACGCAATGGATGATTTTAAAGACATTTGCAACGCAGCCAGAGAAAGTCCAGTTCATCTGAAGGACATTCTCGTCACCAGAGGGGGGGAGCTGCTGCTGGGCTCCACTGAAAATAGGCAGATGTGAGCTCAGTATCACACACTAGGAAATGGTGAAGGAAATTTTTAGCAGGCCACAGGCCTTCCTTAGCCTCTGATCACAAGGACAGCTGAACTTTGGAAACCCACGCCCTAGCTTGAGTAGTGCACCATGTTTTAATTACACCAGCTCTTTAAGCACATCCCCCAATTTCAGTGATGGCAGCAACTGTTCTTATAAGAGCTACAAACTGACACACTTCCAGTTACAGGTTTATTTCTTTTAAACTATTGGTAGGCTACAGCAAGATACTGATCTTAAGTACTAGTAGAAAAATGCTAACACTTAAATGTCATTTACTACTTTATAAAATACAGTTACCTAAATATTACAGTCAAATGAACTGTAATACATATAGAGTGTTCTAAGTGCTTGCATAATAACAGCTGCAGTTACAATTCAGCTTGCTTCTTATTTAAGTAATAACTGTCATTATTTCGTTCCACCATTTAAGTATTTTAAATAGAGATACTTCCAACAAAAATATAGATGTGTAACTATCTTAGGGGCTGATATTCTTGAAAAACAGTTGACAAATACCACAGAAATCTGATAACACAGTTAATGTGTACTTGGCATACCAGACACCTCGGTAATACTGCCTAAATTAAAAAAGTAGGTAATTTTAGAGCACAACAAGTGAGCACAGCTTATTTTAAATTCTGTTAACTAATGGAAGTTGGCTTTGTCAGCATATACAGAAGTTTCAAGAAGTTTATATTAATATCTGTATCCGACTTTAAAGGCTCCTTCAGATATCTGACTTCAAGTGCTCCAAGCAGCACCAAAGGCTCCCCACCACCACTGGTACCCTGGGAATTCTGACTGCTCCAAGCTGAAATAAAGCAAGAGGCAGGAAAGGAGCAGGCACTGCACATCTGGTGTAAGCTCTTCCTCACACCACGTGGGAGGGAATAGGCTGTTTTACTCCATCTGCAGTTAACATGTCCTGGTTTTACTTCTGGCTAAGTTACAAGCTGATTTATCTCAGTAAGCTGCAATGTGTCCAGAGTAGGGGGGGGGGAAATAATTTGACCTTCCTTGTATCTAAACCTGTTTTTTTTTTCTTTTTTGACATTTGAGAGTGGAAAAAAATGCAAAATCTGTTCTTCTATGATCTCACTATCCACTATGTCATCATGAGGGTTATTTAAAGAGCAGCTTCTGAGATTCATCATCATTCTCAAAGAAAAGTAGAATGCAAAAATTATTGTGTAGAAAGTGTAATGAATAAATAACTAGCTGTAGTCACAGTACTGGAGCTTATTACTCTTTATTTCAGCTTTTTAATTAGACAAGCTTTAGTAACTGTTTTACGAACACTTCAAAGCTAATCCTATGTACCTGTCAAAGGAACAAGAATGTCTGGAGTATTTTTGTACATCCACTTTAAAAAACAAAATTAAATGCCACTTTTGTATTTTTCACTTGATACCTGGTGTGTAAGTAAAACGTTGTGATTGGCTTTTTTTCCTCTTGCCATTGCAGAGATAAAACTGCACCTGAACTGCAGCTGTGATGGTTTTGTTATGGTATGGAGGAACTTCAAGTATGATGTTTGCCTATAGGAAAGTTGAAATAAAGAAGTTTTACACATTAAATGCAAATGAAACTGTTAATTACAGAAAACCTGAAACACTTATGGTAAAAATAAAGCACCCTAATATTTTGAAATTGGCAAACTTCAGGGTCATGCACATTACATAATAAAACAGTACTACAGGAAAACTTTTATTTGGAGAATTTTATTTTCTTTTAAAGACAAATGCTCTGAAGATAATGCTTTAATTAAATAGACATATCATCTAAAGGATGCTTTGCTTATCTGCCAGAGCACCAAAAAAACCTTCTAGCAGTTAAAAACCTGCATTTTGGATCAAGCTTTTAAAAGAAATTTTAATGCACTGGAAGTAATTTGTCACGTTAGCAAAATTGTCTTAAGTTTCCGCTTTTTAATTTTCAAGTTCTTTTTGCACTGCCTTCGCAACAAGCATGCTATTTCCAGTTCCTTCAAAGCATCCTCTTAATGGCTACTTTACAGTGTTAAGACAATTTAGAAGTCTACAATTGTCCATCTGAATTAGTCAGTGATCTACTTACTTTAATATATGAAGCTTAAATTTCAGAACAATAATGAAAATAAAAATTTCACATTAAAAAAAAAAAGCTTTCTAAAATAAGAAAAAATGTTTCTCACCCCTTGACACTTTTCCCTAATTATTTTCCCTTCTACCTCCCACTGAGGTCGTCCATCTGTTAAGAGAAATTTACAAACAATTCAAGCAAAAAGCATTTTCTTAACACTTCAATAATTCATCTTAAAAATATTTAAATACTTAATATAGAGCTGGATTTACTTTGAGTCATGCAGAGGCTGTTAAACTGGCAGATACACACTGTAAACGAAGTACGGAGATGCTTTAGGAGTTTCAGCACCACAGCCTGCAGTCGCCTGTCGTGCAGGACTGCGCACTGCACCCCAGCGTGCTCGTCCCCCGCAGGCAGACTGAGCTGCAGAGGAGCCTCTGAGTACTGGGGGTGTACACAAGGGCTCTCCCCTGCTGTTTCTGAAACCTTTCCGAAGGGTGCTGCAACTGCTGCTGCCACTTGTGCTCCTTCAAACAAACTGCTGATGCCGGGAGGCTGAGTCGGCAGCAGAGATAAGCCAGGCCACCCTTCCCTGCCCGGCCCCAGGGTCACGGCGCCCGCCCTGCTGGGCAAGGTGCCCTGCCGAGAGGGGCAGTCACCTGGGCACCTCCTGTGCTCTGACCTGGCATAAGCCACACCCTGCACCCAGCACTCGCTCTCCCTGCCGCTGCTGCTGTTACAGGTAACCGGGTAAGCACAGCAGCTGCTCTGCTTCTTCCAGAGGCGTTCAGCTTGTGTGGCAAAACACACCATCACATAACACTTTGTATTTGCTAATAAAAATAACACCACTCTTATTTACATATATATGGAGATAATAAGATGTAGAAGAATTGGACTTGGTTTGCAAATTTTTATTTTTAATAATTTCTTTTGCTACTGTTTTCCTGAAACTTCAAATCAAGACACTTAAGTCACCAAAATCATAATTTAAGCTGTTCAGATTTTATGTTTTATTGCTTTATAGCTAGCATTTATTTCATTAGCTAAGGAGTCAGTTCCTATGCATTGATTAAATCAGATGTAAGATGGTATCAATGCCAAATACTACATTTCAATTAGATCCCGTTTTCACTTTTTCATTTTTAATAATAAGGAGTAAATACATGGTATGATCTGTAACAGCATCTTTCAAATACACACATACCAGGTTAGTGACTCTCTGTCTTCCTGAATTAGAAGTACTACTTCATTAATAACTGCCAACAAGCACACAGATCAGTGCCCAAATGAACTTTCCAATTTATACTCAGGACTTTTTTTTCTCCCTTTAAAACATCCTTATTTCTTAAAATCAAGCTCAGGTACTGAGCTTGGTTTGAAAAAAACCAAGCAAGACAGTATTTACCTTGTCCTTTTTCAAAAAAAATAATTTTGGATTCTGGAAGAAAATTGGATCCTGTCACCACCATTTCATGGCCTCCATTTACTGAGCAGCTGTTGATGCTGTACTTCTCAATCTGAGGAAGTTCTTGCGCAGATCGCTGAGCTTTAGAAATATTAAAGGAATAATTATTATTCACAATTTTAATCATAATGACATTTATTTTATGATTCTAACTTGAAGAATCAGGGATGAAACGAAAATGATCATCTGTTTACATACACAAATCATATTTGTCTATGATTTATCTTTGCTTTTAAAATTACTTTGAAATTACATAATTACAGAAAAAAAACCACCAAAAAGGCATGAATGCCAACAGTCTCTACTGATACAGGAAATTCAATTTTTAGTTTAGGAGTACTGGATTAAAATTAGTTTAGTAGTTTCTAGACAAAATGAATTCCAGGGGAAATTCAGATTAAGGTCATGCCTCGATTCCTTCGTACCAGTATTTAACAAATCAACTCTCTAGAAGTTCAGCTGTTCACTAGATATTACTGTATAGGGAAAGTCGTGGTACAGACTCTTGTCAATGAACTGGTATCATCTCTAAAATGAATATTTTCACTGAGATGTATCAGCTGCCTCTGCTCATGCCCAGGCACTACTGAAGCTGCTGGGTGACTGCACTGAGGTTAAAGCCCAAACCCTTGTTTTTCCTCTAAACCTCCAAGCTGTCCCTTGGCAAGTACCATCTTTACTTAAAGACACATTAACTTTTGGTAATTGAGCTCTTTACACACAAAGCTTTTTACACAATTGCTATATATAATTCTGGCAATAAATATTGTCAGAATGACACTACTACTGACACATGCAGAAACCATGAGTATAAAAGATGTATAGTTAGAGCAATCTTACAGCATTCGACAGGTATGGAAGCAGTCTGCAGAGATAAGACTTTTCCACTGGGCTGTGGGATGTGAACACGGAACACGAGGCGCACTCTGGTGTTCTTTCTTCCAATATCTGTCTCTCCTTTCCGGAGCTCTATGTCTGAATTGCGCAGTTTCAAAATACCAGCACAATCGATACTGGAGATAGGAGAGGATGGACAGATGGACCGCAAGAGAAATGGAAGAAAACCAATCAAACTACTGCCAAAGTTCACTCTGAAAGCCTTTCTTTTGTTGAAGAATGAAGCTGTTCTATTTTTCCCCACATTATGGTATTTTCAGGGTTATTTTAAATATCTGTGATTGAAAGAATGCTTAGTGTGGAAACAGCAGCAAGTACTGGGGAAACATTTAGTCTTGTAAACGTCCAGCTGCTGCTTTTTTGAACCTTCAAAAGATTATTTGTTATTGCACATTGTTTAACCTCCAAAGTGAGTTATTTAACATAGTAAATGTCATTTACAAGAGCAAGAGAGCACTATTTAGCTCTAGTTTAGGAAGGACTAGAGAACGACAAAGCATGCCCATCAATTCCCAGCTGCTATTCCACACAGTGGTCAATTATTCGTATGAGACACACAGCTTCAATCATATACCACATTCGTACGAGAGCTTCCCTGCCTCTCTGCTCCTTTACTTCTGACTGTTCTCACACTGGCTTGCTCTAAGAGACTCGTCTCTTCATCATGACCCAGATTTGTGGAAGATATGCTAATTTTACAAGACTTTTCTTTCACCTTTGCACAAATGAAGAAAATATAAACTACACATAGCAGCCAAATGGCTAACTCATGCTGTGATGTACCTGGCTGACATATTATTCTCGGGAAGAAGAGGAATTTCCAACACTTTGGTGCTGGCAATGATGATCTCCTGGCTGGCGGTGGCCACGGTCTTGCCGGTGATGCGGTGCACCTGGTAGAAGGCGTGGGGCCGCAGGTAGCGATCGTCGGCCGTGCCGATGAACATCTGCAGGTTCACCGGCTTCTCGCTGTAGCCCAGCAGCTGAGGGAGGGGCACATGGAATAGCAACAGGTTAGGTGACTCCCATTGCATCTGTGTGTGCACACTACAAACACACAACCAGTCCAAAGAGTTAAGAGTCACTAGTATTTCATTACAAACTTCTTCAAACTCTTCAGCAAGCAGAAAACTGAGTACAGGTATCTGTCGCCAAACACAAGGACTGGCAACAATTACTGGAATGAATGAGTGTCAAAATACCACTATAATTTCTGAATCTCTCAAAGACAATTTTTCTATCTACAGAATTTCTATATCAAAGCTATGCTATGCTATAGGTCTGTTTCTGGTACTGTTTTAAATCACTAATTACCAATTTTACTAAGATGCACCCAGATTCTAGAAATACTAAAAGCTTTTAGCTTTTCTTCCCGAGATGGAATAGCAACTTCTATTAAACTTAAGTTTTGTGAATGCAAATGTATCAAGTTAGGACAAGAAGATTCAATTCATATCTAGAAAATCAAATGTGGTTTATTTTTGGCAAAGAAAATACTTCAAACCCCCAAATTCTGCAAATGTTAATTTACACATCTTTCTGTTTCTCTAATACACATCCAACCACCAATGCACTCAGTTACCATAAAACCACCTGGTGCATGAGCTAACTGCAGCAATTTTGGCACAACACTGAAACAGTAGAAAAAAATTATGAACTGAAACTAGAAGAAAAAATCCATTTTATGATAGTACATGGGTAACCTGTTAAGGAACAAATGTAAACAGCAGTAACACCAGTTTCCTTTAACCCCTGTTATTATAAATCTGAAGCCTACAGAGTATTTCTTACAAATCCATTTTCCTTCACCTTGTTGCAACTGGCAGATTGATGCAGGCTGCAAGTTATATAATTGCTAAACTACACTGGAGCAGATTTGCGTTGCATTGACTTTGACATCAACTTATGTTCAAACGGGAGGGAGGGACAGACAGTCATTCTTTGAACGTGGTTTTGTCATGTCAATATTTTTGTCTCTAGGGAGAGTTATTTGGTCACACAACAATATTATCCAAGCTCTTTACAGAACTAACACTTAAAAACCAAACAAAACATGTCAATTTAACCTACTTAGAAGAGTAATTTAAGCCAGTAGTCAGTGGCACAAAAGCCCAAAGCACACCCACACCCAGCAGTCAGAAGCCCCACTGCTGGTGCATCACTCCTGGCAGGGAGTTTTATGGACCAAATATGCCTGGTTTCTATATTCAAGGTACAGCTTGGTTCCTATATTCAAGTGGCAGCACCTGCCAGGCCTGTCACTTTTATTAGAGCTTTCTCAGTCAAGAATAGAAATTTAGGTTTCAAAAGTCTGGAAATACTTTGTTTTGTCAAATATGTTATCCCTGAGTTCTCAGTACAAAAAGAGGTATATCCAGCTAAAAAACACCAAACCAAACTATCTCTTCAGCCACTGAGTAGAGACAGTCTAGATTGTCAGAGATGCTTCCCATGTAAGTAAATGTGATAAACAAGCATTTAGAAAGGTTACAGTAAAGAACGTCCTGTGACAGTCAGTGTACTGACAGGTTTCTCTCCCTGCACTGTCAGAAGTCAACCATAAACTACAGGAACATCAGGAACTTTCCTCTTAGTGCTGCCATCCCAGTGGAGCACAGGGACTGTTACACCAATAAAATATATACACATGCATAAGTTCCTTTTTATGCTTGATGCAGGACTCCTGTGTCTTTCCAAAAGTGTCTTTCTCATTAAATACCAAATGAATAATTAATTTTTTTATTAGTCTGAATTATTTTAAGATTTTATAGAAAATTAGGACACGTATTAGTTTAGCATTACAGCAGCCATCTTGTCACAAGTTCTCAACACTATGACTCCACCATCCATTTTCCTCAGAGTTAAAATTAAGTCTCAACGCAATGGAATACAGCCTAAATGTGACGTTAGTTAAATGTGTTCACTCTAATACTGGGAATTATAAAAATTACAAGCCAGACCTATTCAAAAATTTGACTGACTTCCAAATGCGGTCATTGTGACAAAGCTAATTTCCAATTAAGGCTAATCTTCCCCATGCTGAACAATGGACATGTACACAGCAATTCTAGAGATACTGGTGACACCAGAGATAAGGAAGGGTGGGGGATACTTGTAAAACTAAGCTGGTCTCTCTACAGAGCATGAAGACCATCTTCTAGAGAAGACACAGAGCAGGAGCTCAGTTCAGGGAAGTAAAACATCCCCCATGCCAGCAGTCACCCCTGGGTATTGCCCAGGGGACTCTATGGCCAGATACACTGGCAAGGTAGCAGAGACTTAAAAATATATATTTGGTATTGCAGACAATTTATTGCTTTTATTCAAGGTCAAGTAAAAAGAAATCCCCCCACCAATGTAAAGGTATAAATATAACCAATATGTGCAATACCTGTGGCAATAAAGTAAGCCAGGGAGTGGGAAAGAAAGAATGACCCCCATGTACTCCAGCACAGAGTGTAATTCAGGGCCTGACTGCACCAGCTGGGCCTCATTAAGGGAAACATCCCAGCCTTAAGCGAGCAGTGGACAGGCTGCAGTGTCCCTGTGCTCCCAACAGCCACAGCCAAGAGCCACTAAGCTCAACAGGCTGTGCATGCTAACAAGACAGCCCGATGTGCTAGTGAAACTCAGGCAGCTGGAGAGATTGTGGATAGAAAAAACCCAACTTTCATTATACAAATCTATGCTTTAGAATGCACATTTCCCCCTTAAATCTTGTGTAATAGGCGAG
This sequence comes from Anomalospiza imberbis, assembly GCF_031753505.1. Classification (NCBI taxonomy): domain Eukaryota; kingdom Metazoa; phylum Chordata; class Aves; order Passeriformes; family Viduidae; genus Anomalospiza; species Anomalospiza imberbis. Next base: position 11,946,508 of record NC_089692.1, on the reverse strand, counting down.
CTGGCAACTCCAGGCTGACTTGCCATTATTGATGCAAAACCTGCCTTGTGAATAATGAAGGAGATTTACAACTTCAAATCAGGAAAAAATATTTATTTAGGCATTTAAAATGCATTCCCTTTAAATACAGTTTTGTTCTCATTCAAAAAAATATTGATTGTTCTTAATTTCATTAACAGCAGGGTCATGCTGTCTTACCATACCACCTTGTCTGCTTCATGCACACTTTTGTATGTTGAACAGCCCTAACATTTAAATCAGTAAAAACCCCAATCTGCTAATTGTTTTTCAATGAAAATAAGTACTTAATTACCTTGAGAGAAAAAAACCAGTATTTTGTTCAAAAATATAACGAAGCCATGGTATCTGTACCTTTAGTTCACCTTAGCAAAGAATATACACAAAAATGAACACTGTGTTTTTACAGACCATAGATATTTAAATAAACAGCATTTTACAACCTACTGGCAAGTGCTGCAGAATCAGCACCATGAAGAAGCATTATGGTAAGGCACTACAGTATCAGTGTGCTCAAGATTCAGTCACGGGTCACTTACAGAGGAACAGTAACCTGAACTACTGGTTGAGCCCTAGGACCTTCCAGCACTTATTCCATTAATGTGCAGTATTAGAGCTGCTCACTACAAACAAAAAATTGCTAATTTTACTTTAAAAAAAGATATAGCACTTTCCCAGGAGCAGCAAACAGCGTGCTGCAGACAAGCAGTAAGTTACTGCACTGTGTCACCAGTGACCTCTAGAAACCCTCCCCTGTAACAGAATCCTGACACACCACCCACTGCTCTGCCGAGGAAACTCAGCCAAGTTGTTTTTGTGTTTCTATATCGTTTCCATAGCAAAGGTCAGTGCCTGCGTAAGTTAAACTAAAGCTGGAAGGCTAAAGACTGAAGGTCACTACAGGATAAGCCACAAGGGCTTCACGCCAAAGCAGTTCCAGGCGTATTACTACACTGCACACAGGAAACCCCTGCATGGCACTGGCAGCTCAGAGCTTGTACCAAGCAACTGCAAAGGCAGGCACTTAATGAGAGAGTTTTGGATCATCGACAAGCTGTATTGTATGCAATAAAAACAACAAATGTTCTTAATGCACACATGGAAAATCCTTTAAAAACATGTCACGCTAGAGACTATATGGATTAATTTGATCACTGAAGACAGCACTATTTAAACTTGGAATTTTGTGACTGTGGTGAGAACCTTTCCTTGCTTAGAAAAGCAAAGAGGTCACATTAATTAAGAGGCATCAACCTGGAAAAAATAAATTAGCATTTTTCCAGATTTCATGCAGATTATATTTGGGCCATAGCTGGCTCACATATCATTGGTTCCATGCTGTGATCTAAAGAAAACCTTGCAACTTGAAAAGCTTGTGAGAAGACTCTTTTTAGTCTTTAATGCTTAAAATTTTTACCTCCTCGTCCCACTTTATTTTTAAATGAAGAAGGTTCTGTCCACATTTTCAATTTATTGTTGCAGGCCAAGTCTTACCAATCTCTATTCAAGTGTAAAAGTGTCATTTCTTAAGACATACAACAAATCTTACGAAAAATATCCAACATGAAATACACATTTCACAGTAACCAAGTACTAACAGACATCCCTATATACTTGGAAATAGTCTGGGTTTTTGAACCAAAGTATCCAAAACCCCAACTATCTAAAACTGTCACTGAATCCAGAAATAATGCAGCATTCCATACACCTACACTTTCAGTCTTAGAATTTAAGAGAAAACATGGAACTGGGAGAGTGTGTGTAGAGTGGTGGTGGTAGGGAAAAGATCATTTCATCAGTAAGGTTTTATGCTCAGCTATCAAGTATACTATGATACCAACAACATTCAGATGGTGTCAAAACCTATTTCATTGTATTTTTAAAGCATTTTTCCTGCAAAGCTTCCCAGCATTTATTAGGAAATTTCCATGCTTAATCAAAGTTTCATTGGGGCTTAATACTCATGCTTTATGTGCCTTTTTTTGCTTGCTAATTCAAGATGAAGATTCCATTGCTCCTTTGCCTTTGCTCAATTAATTCACTGCTTATGGCATTACTGGATTGGTGAAGTAGGCTGATTAGAAAGAAAGCTTTTACATACAAATAGGCCTTCCTAAAAATAGGGCACACTCTTGAAATACACTGCAAGTTTGACATAATCAAGTCCCTAAAGTTCACAATCCACCTTCACCAAATGCACCAGTATCTATACAGAAATCCTCAGCTCTAATGTGAAGAACAGGGAAGGAAACTCATCTGTGTGAAGACCCACAAGCACTTACTAAGCATTTACTTCAGATGGAGATTTCCAAGGCTTTTCAACGCCTTGATATAAAAAGCAGGTTGTAAATAGTTATTTCCCCCTTGATAGACTCACAGCGGCTGGATGCATTTCACTGATTTCTGTATTCCTTAGAACACCCCCCAGCATGACAAGGTAAGGACGACAAAAGAGAAGAATGCAGGCCCCACTGTAGAGGGTGAAAAGGAAGAGCTGTTCTCATGAATCAGGTACTTTTTCCTTTTACTTTGGAAGCCTGAACAAAATATGGTACAGTTCACTATGAAACCTAAACAATCCTAAAGGAAAAGAACCTTCACTGCTTAAATTTCAGTCTACTTCAAAAATAAAATACTATTTATTTTAAAAAGAAATTATTTAAAGAAAAAACTGAACCATCTAAATGTTCTATCCTCTGAGAAAAGGAAGACATGACCCACAAGCCTGGAGTCTTTTGGACAGTGGTATCAGAGAGGCACCAGTGCATGGCTTTGATCAACTGAACTTTTTTTCTACAGACATTTCTCCACAAGAGTTTCCTTTTGAGCAGTGTGTAGTGGCTTTCCTAAAGAACTGTGAGGATTGCTGGGTTTAAAAGCTGAAGGGCTATCTGCCAAGCTGAACACATCTATCAGCCATGACTTGGGATGACAAGTAAGGGATGACAAGGATCCAAGGGCATGAAGATGAACATAATTTAAAACAAAAGACACCATGACTAATGCCAGTGATACAATTTATTGTGAATTTATCAACAGCTGCGTTTTGAAAAAAACTGAAGCACACCATGGGCATGAAATGAAGAAAGCAGAGCTCAGGGAAGCTACTGAAAGTCAAAATTACCTCAGTCATCCTTTGCAGGCTTGCAGAGGTGCAGTGAGTGCTGACCTATAATCTCCAATGGACTGCTTAAAAGAGACTGCAGAAACGGATGGAAGGAAACTCCATTCAGATCTATCATGCAATATCCCAACCACTGGCTCAGAAAGTCTTAACAGCACATTGGATTTTTTTATCATTCCATTCTGGTTCTGCAGAGGTTATAATGTTACAAAAAGTTAAATGTCTGATTTTAAAGTTCAATATGTTGAACCAAAACATCTATTTCTATCCCTTCCTGATGTGCAGTACTATTTTTTGTCACTTGATTATTTGGTGCACCTTTGCATCAACAGAGAAGGAAAAGCAAACACATCAGAGAAGTCTACCTTTGTGTTTTGTTAAATAAACTCATTGAGTAGACTGACTTGAAGACTTTAAAATAGTACAGACCTTTGCAATTATGAAAAAACAGTGACAGATAAAAGGAACAAACTTTAATAAACTATTAGGTAGTGGCACAAGTCCAAGTAAGAGCATTTTAAAGGTCATCACAAAAACAAACAGATCCTGCAAAGGACTAAAGCAAAAGAGTAATGGCAAATATCAGTTAGTTCATTATTGGTCATGGTACCATGTGTTTACACATGTATAGAACATTTTTCAAGGTTTAAAAACTTGGACTTATTTTTCTGAAAACGCACACTTTTACACAATCACTGCTTTCAGACTGGATTGAATGTGTTTTAAATACTGACTTCAGGCATTTTTTGAGGTGTTTTAGCCCTGTCCCATTTTACACTACGCAAAAAATGATATAATCTAATAGCTAAAATAGTATTAGTCTAATACACAGTGCAGAATTGCCAGTCCCATGTAACCAGCCATCAAACCATCCATCTGCACTTGGCTCTACCACACTCTTGGAAAAAAAAAGGTGCTATTCCTGAAATACCAACTCCAAATACTAATTATACTATGGAGAGTTTTTGAACAAGCATTGCTGGGATAGGAAGAAGTTATTCCCACCTAACCTGTAGAAAAAATAAAAATTTAGTAAACCAATGATATGAAAAGCAGATGACTTTTTATGGGTTTTCGCACCAATTACTGCATTCTCTGAAAATGAGCAGATGCATCACTTTTGCTATCTGTTTTTGGGATTCTGAAGCAGAAGATACCTAAATCATCAAACAGTTCTTGAAAGATATATAGTTTTAGGATCTCATCCAAAGGTCAGTGTTTTAGGCCAGTACAGCCCATTACACAGTTCACACAGGCTGAGATTTACCTTCTGTGTTTTACATTTATTGGCAGGCTGCTGTCACCAATCAACAGCAGGCAACTAGAGCTGGGATACAGCTTGCCTTCTGGTGAGGGACAAACCAGGAAAAAATTCAAGACAAAAATGAAAATTAAAGAGTGGAAGGCAGGAAGAATGGGAAGGGTTGCAAAACACAGAAAAAAATGTGCTGCTTTTTGGACATAGAGAAGAGGGAGAATTCCAGTATTATACCTGATATGCAAGTAGTTACATGCATTGGCCACAGGGAACAGCTGGGAAAACGTGACAGCCACAGAATTATAGGCCAGGAAACATACACTCATTTAGACAATGCTTTGCTAATTTATTTTTATCAGGTCATCTGATATTGCTTGCATAGATCCTCTCTTGTTGGTTGCAGTTTCTTCCATCAGGACTCAGGCAGAGTTTGACAGCCTTATTGAGAACACATTCATGTCTCAGAACTTTCAAAGCAGTTCAAAGTGAGTTTACTTTTGCTCAATTAGTTTACTTTTTTCTTCCACTGCAGCACTTCTCATGACTTCAAGCTCTGCAATCACTTTAAACAGAGCTGACACAGAGTCCCTCTTTTACAGATCTCCATGAAATCTCACACAGAAAACTCTTTACTTGAGAGTGAGTAGCAGTGTGTAGCCATCTAAATAAACTGGCCTTTATCTAATATTGCTTTGATTTTTGATCTTGCATCTTTTTTGTCAGCTGCAGAACTGCTGAGTTGTCCATATGGATTCCACAATGCATCCCCTCCTCTGTTACTGTGAATCTGCTACAGGAATAATTCTGCTTATGGCAGAGGAACAGAATGATTCTATCCTTAAGCACTTTGCAGTACAGGAAAAAGACACTTCTGGTCCAGGCAAATTCTTAACAGGTACCACCACTCCAAATCTATCTTGCATACACAGATTCTATACAGTGTCTGTTGCAGATACACCATGAGCTGTAAAACCAATTACCCATCACAATCCATACCTACACCTGACTCCCACAGGGGCCCCAGGACAGACACTCCTTGCACACAGAATGGTGCTAAGGAGTAGCTGTGAGCCCACAGTCCCTGAGTACATCACTCTGTGTGGTTACAAGATGACCAGCATGGACATCACCTTCTTCCCTAGCAACAGGACAAAAGATAAAAGCAAATGCTACTTCTTGTGCACAACACAGCCTTTATGATTTACTACCAAAAGATGTCATTAATTTAAAATCCTCGAGCTCAGAAAATTGCAGAAAATTACATGTGTAACAGGAACACAATATATAAAACAAGTTTGCTTATTTTAAAAAGAAAAGTTCATTTTAGATCAGAAAACTAAGTTTTTTAACTAAAGTTAAAAAAACACAAACTATCTCAAAGAGATTCTTATCAGGTGCTCACCTGCTCTAAAAGGCTTTTTTGTTTTTGATCATAAGCATTATCCAAGTGAGGTCTCATGAAGAACTCTACCAGTTCAGACAACAGTAAAAGCTCATTCTAGGAAATTCTAAGTGCAAACATTATTTTATGTACATTGTACCCATGGGAAGGGTGAAAATTCAAGCAATGATGACTGTTCATTTAGAGTTGGATAAAATGTGACAGCTACTTGTTTAAAAGGCTTGGTAGACGGGTGAATTGCAGACTTGCAGACTTACCTATGAATTAGAATGGTAAAATTAGGGAGTGCTCAGAGGCTGTCTCCTGGCAATGCACTACAAAATTTCCACATCATTTGCATGACAAAAGCTCAACATGCCACCTTTCTCCTTGCAAACAATTCTGCTATATTATTTATTCCTTCCCTGTGAAAAACGTCAGCATTATCATGCAGATTCTCTACCAAGGTAAAAGAAACTGCTCCAGATAAGGATTAGCTGGAACATGCTCCCAAGAAAGCAGAGCTTAAAATTAAAGGTATCTGCTACTTAGAACATTTTGCATTAAAAAAGCTAAAAACAAGGGAACATCATTATAGAATTAGCTTTCTTAAAGTTAAGGGATATACAAAGCAAAGCATGATGCTCCACTTATTTAATTTCCTCCCATTTGGAAATAAGCTGATTAAATGTACTCACAACAGATGAAGCCAAATTTGTCAGAAGCTTAGTGTCCTAGCAACAGGTGTGGTACAGTATTAGTAATAGACTAATGACATGCACTAATACATTAAAGGCTTGAAGCCGTGTACTATCTTAAAAATCTTTATTTTAAATAATACATCAAGTGCACATGCAGAACTACAGAGGCTCCACAGTTTGGAGATTAAATACTCCAGCTTTCTATAAAATAATGTTCAAAAGCAAAACAAGTTGTGTAAGAAGCAAAAGCACAGAGGCCTTCAGGCACCCAAAGATGTGGCAGTTGGACTTGACAACCGCTGTAGATCTGTTCCAATTAAAGGATTCTATTCTCTTTACCCACCTCCTTTCTCATCTCTGACACTGGTAAACACACAACTATTTTACACAGGAAAATGTGGAGTACGTTACTGCAATGATCACACACATCAAGTGACTGCTCTAAAGCTAAGAGCACCAAAAGCTTCCTATCTCCTATCAAACACAACAATTAATTTGCAGTCCAGCTGGAAGAGACCAAATTGCAAAGTTGAATATTAATTTGCATTCATTTTAATTTATAGAGGCATAGTACAATGCATATGTTGAAGCATAAGACCGTCAGACACATAAATGCCATCCTCATTTTTAAGACAGCATTCTCATATAGCAAGGTATTTCACAATTTCAATGCAAATAAATAGTTTTAAAAATCATTGTGGTAAGTCACCCGCTACAGATGTTTCTTCTAATTTGCATTACTGCAGTTAGAAGCATCTAGTTCTGTAAGCAAAAGAAAGCCCACATATTTGTCAAATCTTGCAAATATCACCATAAATTCCCTTAATGCAAATATTAGTGCAAAACATAAGCACCCAGAAAAAAAATTAAACAATATTGAATGCGGTTCACAGCACTTCAGGAAAGATTGATTTTGTCAGCTAAAATCTCTCAGGTTTCTGTCCTCATTAATGATGTGTTAAATTCCACTGCAAGCACCTTGGCATGTGGAAGTTGTGTCGACTTGTCCTCCACTGACTAAAGCAACACAATACTCCACAAGAAGGAACGTGTCTTGCCAGCTTTTCAATCCCAGCCTAGTCCAGGCATCCTCAAATTTCTGTAGATTGGAGCATACACTTCCCTAATAAGCACCTGACCTTTGCCTCTACTGTGCTAAGAAACCCTGTAGGTCTGACAAAAGGAGAGTTGCAGCTGGTTAGGCCAGGCATTGTGAGAAGAAAAACACTGAACAACTTTGCAGGGAACATGAAAGCTGGATGAAGAGCTCAGCTTAAGAATTGCAATGGTAAAACAAGGAAAGACATTCAAAAAAGAAGATGGGATGCAGATAATCAACCCTTTTTAGAGGGAGAGAAAGGAACGATGCAAAGTCTTGAAGAGGAAAAAAAGGTGTAATCAAAAAGTTCAAGGTAAGCTAATAGAGAAGAAACAGTTTGCTAAACAGCCCAAAGAATACAATTAGGAATCAGGCTGAGGGAAGAAATTCATCAGATGAAGAGCCTGGAAGCAGAGGTTGCTTAGAAAAATTAAGAACAGCAGATTGTCCAAGACACAAACTCTGCTAGTATATCTTCATCTATATAGATGAAATGTAATGATGCAAATACAGAGTGTGACAATTCACTTGCCAAAGGGGAGGAATAAACTCTAAGGAGGAAAAATGATAACATGTTTATACCCCAGTAAGAGTGGGAGAAAGAATGGGGACTGATTATGCCAATCCTATCAGCACTTTGCATCTGGTCTCCAATTGTAATGAGTTACTTTTGACTACTGGAAGAGGTTAAATATATAAAATACATTTTTAATATATAGACTGTAGCAAAAGACTTAGGAATGAAACACTGACTTTATTGGAAAAGAACATGAAATATCCTGGATTTGGAGAAAAATACAAAACCTGCTGCAACCTTCATGTAATCAGATTTTTCTCCCCTCTTCGTTTTATAATGATATTGTAACTGTTGTCTGATTTGTCATATAAAGCCATTAAATATTGTCTTAACCTGGCTTGGAATTAAAATAAAGACCATTAAGCAATATTGAGGTAAGTAAAGAGACACGGCTTTCACCTGAGGATGTGGCAAACAGAAATCAAGGTATCTTAAGGAGCCCCACATTTTCTCAGCACCATTTACCCCATGTTCAGTGAATGAGGGTGGGTTCCCTTCCGAGTTTTGTGAGCCAGCTGTTACCATGGATATTAAAGGAGACATCAGTGACTATCCCTAAGCAATCCAGAAGTCTCCCCAGCACCAAACAAGATATTTGTGTACACACCTGAACACTCCAAGCCAGAGAACAGCACATCACATCTTGTGCACAGAGTTATTCCAACAAGACCAAGCTCACGTATCTTTCTCTTCGAAGAGAGTATGATGCCAAAGCCAAGTCCAATTTACCAGGACCTTACATCTAATTCTGAGTTCAACAATAATTGGTTTTATTGGTCAGTGTTTTCAAAATAGTTATCATTACACTGAAGGGAGAAAATCTTGCCCAGGAAAGGCTGTAAGCTTCACAAAAGGTAACAATTTACAGCATTGCAAATACCAGTAAGTGTAGTTAAAAAATTACCTTCTATTCAAGAAAGCCAAACTTCCTACCTTTACTACAGGGTGTCCTCCAGTAGATGCTTTTACTGCTCCTCTGCTTCCTTCTGTTTCATAGTGAGCTCTGTGATGAGTTTTAGGCTGGACTTCTATTTTCAGTTCACACTGCCCATAATGGCTTGGTAAAGGCCAGTCAAGAGGTGGCAATGAAGATGTGCTGCAATCAAGACAAGCACACTGGTTACATGCATGGTGCCATGTGGCCACAGCACAAAGTCTTCACTGTAAAATGCAGACAGACAATGATGTCACTTCCCTAACAAATGATAACCAACTAAGAATAACTATCAGCTTAAAATTGTTATGTGAAAATTCCACAGTTTTGCTGGTACATTAAAATCTTCAACTAGAATGGAATTTCTTCTTTCCAACACCTGAGCAAAAGAAAGGTACTTCATGACCCACACTACCAGTGCTACTCTATAATGCCTTTATATTCACTTTTTAACCTTAAGTATATCAGCAAGCAAATTCAAATGTGGTTTAGAGGGAACAGTGTAAACTCAATCTGCCAGTCATTAAGTTTTAACTCTGCATTATCTTCCAGCTTGCTGTTTTTGTTTTCCTTTGGCAAGCACTGCATTTTGTTAACTATCATTACAATGAACACCCTGTGATCACCCTAAGTTTTAAAAAGCTACTTGCTCTATCGAAGCATAAAGACTTACTGCAGCAGACAGTACAACAAAGACACCTAAAGTTGTGTTCAGCTTGTCCACAGACACTTACATACAGTAGCAAAGTCACTCCCGGGAAGAAGAACAAAATACAGTAACAGAAATAATATGGAACAACCTCAAACCAATGTTTACCTTTTACCTGCACAGATTTATAGACTTAAGAGTCTAATAAGATGAACAGTCAGATTCAAGCCAGCAATTACCTGGTAGAGTAAATTAAATTATCAACATTTAAAAGTGAAAATCTGTTTATCTCTTATGTACCCAAATTTCTCTGTCAAAATAGTTGGTATACACTAAACAGACATGGTACCTGAGAGAACTCTGTTAATGCACCACAGGCTATACACCAATTATTGGGAGGCATTACTGGAAGTTGAATGAAAAATTCAGTCAAGAAAAAAGTATTTGTTGATACTCTCCATACAGTGTCTCAGAGAGATTTACTCCTCCTGCAATTCACTAACAATAATGTGGCACGAGTTGTATCAGACTCACATTTTCTTTCGAAAAAAGATTTAGCATACTAGGACAAACATGGAGACAAGAAAATAACCAACTCTCAAAATTTTGTCATTCTTTGAAAACTAAAAGAAAATAACAGCATGAGAGAGCAAGGAAGTGGACTGTGCACGTGCAGATGCCTAAAACGTTAAAAAATGGCAAAGCTTCCAAAACAGAGATTCCCCAGTAAATGACACAGCTTTTGAGACTGCACTGCATCAAACAGATGTTTTCTAGATGTAGCTGGTCTGACAGTTACAGCTGCTTCCCTTTTGATGTCGGATACCCAAACTGTTGTTTCTCTCTGAATATTTTCCTTGCTGTCTCTGTCCCTGATCTTCTCAGTAGCAGTGGATTCTTTACAGGTTTTAGGGTGCTCTGTCATGCACCTTTCTGCCTTGTAGGGATTTCAGTTTTATATTTTTGCTTCCACATCATCCTTACATATTTTTCAGACAAATACTACAGAGGTACACATTGAACTAAATCAGTGATCTAACTTGGGTTCATTTTGAAATGTAAATTCTTTAATCCTGTTTCCTGTACACCTTTAAGCAGAACTAAGGGGTGGGAAGCAGAGTGGGAACTTCCTAGCCAGCACTGTCACCTTCTTAAAGTCACACAAACCCACAAGACTGCACACTAAATAAATCAAAAAACCCAACAGAATATAGTCTACAAACTTGGTATTTTGTTTTTTTTTTTTTTTTTTTTTTTATTCTAAGTACAATTCAATAAAAAATGAGAAAATTCATGTCAGCCTTTGGAGTGCAAGAAGTAACAAATCTGTATATGTTTTGAATACTTTTTCATATGAAACAATGCTATTTTGTACCAGATACTGAATATGGGAAAGTAGGTCTGAAGCTGTCAGCTTTACTGCATTTAAGGATCTGTTCTCAAGAAAATATTATTCAGTCTATACTTATAGGTGAGGATCAGCAGTAAAACTGCTAGATTTAACTCACCACAGTTATCAGTTGTAAACTGTGCCCTGAACTTCACTGAACTTCTGCACAATCTCTGATAGTGCAGAACCTAAATTCAAAATTTAGTGGTGCATTACTCTTAAAATATCTAGAACATGTTAAAGAATAAACAGCTCAGCTACTTCAGAAATGAACAAGTACTTTTTCTGTCTCCCCCCAGCTTATGCAGCATGATAGCTTTGTGTTATTGATAAAGACACTTTGCATTCAGAACCCAGATCAGCTGCTGACCATGAGGGGTTTTTCAAGCTATTTTAGAACAAAAGATTAAAAAAATAAGACCTCTTATGTTTTAAAACCCTTAACTTCTCAGTCTTGATGGGGAAGGAACATGGTTGTAGAGGTAAAGAAGGAACCTGTTGGCAGCATTCTCCGCAGAAGCAACATTTAAAGGTATCATTCCATTGATTTTATCAATATTAATGTTCTCTGTAACCATTATCTCCAAAACAGAACTCATTGATGAGGAAACAACTGATGTTCAGTATAGGAACAGCCAAACACGTCCATAAGGACTTCAGCATTCAGAGCTGTAAAAGGCAGGGCCAGCTCCTGGGCTGACTCTGCCCCTCTGCCATAGGAAGCAGCTCAGGGCAGACAAAAGCTTGTTTGCTTTGACTGGGCCCCAGAGCAGCTGTGTGGGACAGGAGGGAGAACAAAGCCTATGGGACTCATTAACATACTTCAGCTAAAAACAATTACCTTCTGCTTGGAGCACTGTTTTTGAACACAGGTGCCACTGATAGAAAAATTCATTTTAGCCACTCTGTATGAAAATGCTCCTACCTCTTTCTAGCCACTAATTCTAGCAGCAACCTTTCAAAGACACCTCACAGTATCTCCAGATAGTTGTGAAAGCTCTTATTTCCTTCACTGGTTGAGATTCCCAGATCTCCTAGAGAGATACTTCTGTTAATTTTTAGTTGCAGCAAAAATAATTTTCCACTTAAAGCTCCTCCCAACATTTCAAAAGAGAAAAAGCTCACTGACCATACAATGGCTATTCCACTTTTTTTCCTCATCCCAAGTTTTTGCAGAGGTGAACCCACAGTGTATTCTGTGACAAGTCAAGGCTGCAAGACAGCAACCCTCTGAGAATCTCAAATCATAACTGTGATCCAATACTATGGTTTTCAAGAACTCTTGCAGAGCCAAACTACTGCTGTGGCTGCTCTTCACTGCCTAGAACAAAGCCATACTCTCCCTGAGGGAGAAATTCTGAAGTTAAGAAGTTTGGGGCTATTCCAGCTGCCACACTGGCCTATCACTAGATTTTATTAATACTGTTTACATTCAAAATACCACCATTCTGCTCCTAGCAGAGCCACAGTTCACAATGCTGTCAGAGTACTGGTACAGTGAACTGCCATGTGGAAAGCTCTGTTCCATCATCCCAGAGCAAAGCAGCGAGAGGAATAACAGGTACAGCACTAAGGTCCTGCACTAAACACTACCTGAATTCCCCTGGATTCATTAATGGTGTGTAAACATTACAGTGATAGCCCCGCTTATTAAAAACCTAAGAGGTTCAAAGTTCCTTTGCTTGTCTCACTTAAGTGGGTCCTTATCTTCAAAGTCAGTAATCTGCAAACATTTTCATTTTAAAGTTTTGCTAGCAGAATAGCTGGTGTTATTTCTATTTATCACAAAAAGGTGATAAATACTTGGCAGACTAACTTTGTCTATAGAAATCTTTCAATGTGAGTGCAGTTCTTAATTTTAAGACCGAAGGCCCAATATACTTATGGTAAAAATAGGACATAATTCTGTTCCACTCTATTCTTTAGACTTCCAAGAGAAGGATTCAAACAAAAGAAACAGTTTTCTTAAGTATTCCACTAGCTACCACTTCATGTAAACTAGTTTTTTTTTTCCTGAATGAATTAATTGCATTGTCAGCCATCCTAGTTTTCAGCAGTAAAACACTCTCAAGCTGCCATTACATGTCCACCGTTAAAATTATTTCTGAGCTGTAAATACATCTGTCAAAGACTGTTTGTTCATCACCACTGGGACAAAGAAACTATTTGATGTCCCATTACTTCTCAGTGTCTTAGATTAAATTAATGACAAAACAGTCTGAAGACAATCATCAATTTATGTAGTAGTTTTTAAATCAATGTGTAAGTCTCTATGAATTCCATGAGGGAAGTAAAGGAAACTAGGTTTTATCTCAAGATTTTTGACCATTAATGAATATTGCCTGGTTATCTTCCAGACACAAAAGCACCATTTGTTGCCATCAAATACTGTGGGGCTAAAGAAAGAAAGGAAAAAAACTCATGAAGTTTATTACCCTGCAAATGCCTGTTTGCTTGAGACGCAAATTAGATTCTCAGGATCCATGACCAAACCTAAAGTCTACTGTTCCACTAGTCATTATTGTTAAAATTTTAAGTTTAAAGCAATCAAGCCTAAAAGCAAAACTACCAGAACTGCCATGATTTTCAATTGCATCATCAGTGAGCACAATTTTCTAAGAAATAGCCCCATGTTACCTGCACCAGTGCTGGCCATGTCTGTGACTGTCCTTAAGTCCACAGTACCATAACCAAGGTCAGCACCAGCAATGCTTCTGATCTCTTATGAATGGTACTTGTAGAGTGAAGTCCTCACCAAAGATATTGTATTATATCATCTGCTCAGTCGAGATTTCTAGGTGACCTCTAGACCCTTTTTATTCCCCTTGTTCAAGTAAAAAAAAGTACTGCAAAATAGACTGTCTGATTATTTATTTTTGCACTTTCTGGAACTCTTACAACCCAATCTCTAACAGCAAATATGAAAGAAAGTCATAAAATCAGCACATTAGTGGAATGTTGGAGTAAAATGCTAGTGGGAAGGCTGGATCTACTATCACTACATTAAGGTCCCAAGAAGAAAGGGTTTTTTAAGTGGAGGGGAAGGAAAACAAGAGACACAGATAAAACCATGTGGAGAGGCTGGGGGTGAAAGAAAGAGGTATCTTAAACAGCAACAAGAGTAACCATGTAATAAATAAAATTACCAAGTTAATTGCTGAATAGTCTGTAAAATGACCAACTGAATCTGCCATCATACCTGCTGAGTAGGTATGATGCAGACACCTCCACTACTCCCAGTACAGAGCTGCTGCCCATTTCTTTCACTTGTAGGAAGGAATTGCTGTAGTGGTCCTGCCCAAGTCCTTGCCCACACTTTTCTTTGACAAGGAGCAGAAATGGGACTTGGGGCACATACTACACAGACATTTTTCATATGCCACTGACTGGCAGATTATGAGCTTCTGTGACCAAATAACAAGCTGTCATCTAACAAACCAGTTTGGATGGCACGTGAAATATGACTAATATGCTCAAAAGCATCTTAGATATTTTTAGATTTTCTTAAGCATTGCACACTTACTGAAAACAGAAGAATGAAGAAAAACATGGTCAGGCCTGACAGATAAAGTAGATAACAGATTTACAAAACTTTAGAGAGCACTCCAAGCAGAAGATGCTACCTACACATTTCACACCACAGAACACGTAAGGCAAATCACTCCCCTTCTTCCAGGGGTCATTTATTGCAGCTGGGTGTGTACTTACTTTATCTGCTTGGAATCAATACTCCCATTTACTTCATACACTACTTTGTGCTTGACAATAAAATCAAGACATTCTAAAGTACACTATTTTTACTATATCTTGTAAGTTATACTACAATTAATACAATTGTACATACATTATAGAATAAATACATAAATAGTGATTACATAATTCTTTATGACAACTAGTATGCTCACTTTTGGTCACCATCATCAACTATTTAGAAACAGAGGATCTTCTTGCATTTCATTTTTATTTATTTATAAAATGTAAGGGTCAACTTAGGTTCATAAGAATCAAAACTACAAAATGCTATATGACAGAATGGAAGGGTTTACCTCCTGAAGATGCACACTGCCATAGCCCCTGTGGAACAGGCTACAACTGCTAAGTAATTCAACATTTCAACGAGGATACAGCTGCCAGTGCAGCCATTTCCACCAATTCAATAGTCAGCCAACATTTTTGGCAGCAAACACACCCAGCTTAATTGGTTTATGTAGCTTCCTTGTGTATAGATGTAGTCTTCATTGTCTTCTGTTTGCCCATCTTATATTTACAGAAATTCTTCAGTTTCTGCTTCTAAATAAAGTCTGACATTTTAAAAAATATTTTTACTTTTTAATGAAAACACTAAAATTTCGTTTTATTCAGTTGTACTCAGTTCTCTGCAATACAAGAGGAAACAGGTGTGAGCTGTCTGTGTTTCAAACCACTTTGTTCATCACAGATCCACACCCCATGCCTGTATGTTCATGACCTCTAACCCTACAGTAGTGCTCACCTTTTATGAACAAAGTTAGCATGCGAGCTAACAAAAACACCAAGTTAGGACTGCTTTGTATCCTATACAAATATAATATAATTCCAAAATACACAACTAATTAAAACAGTCATCATTGTTTTAGTTTAACTGAAAAGATTCTAGAAACAGATTGAACACCTATTACTAACAGATGGCAATGGAATTTAAAAAAAAACCAGACTTAAGGTCAGTTATCTGTTAACAGTAGCTTCAGACCTGGTAGAAGAGATTTTTCCAGCCAGCAGCTTTGCGTCTTTACTGTTAAATTTTACACCCATAAACAGTTATGTGGAAGAACATTAAAGGAGAAGAAGAAAAAAAAATCACTTCTATTTACTAAAATCACTGCAATTCTGTGGAGAGAAATGAAAACCTGTGGTTATAAAATTAAGCAACCAAATGGCTGAATAAATATTGTTTAAATATATTTAGCTATTAACAAGCCAAGCTAGGTGACAACTTCTCAAGAATTATACAAGCTCTGTAACTTGAAAGATCACAGAACTGATCCATCTAAAAAGTAACAGACTGGAAAGGAGGGGGACTTTTTCCCTCAATTGAACCAGTTCCCTCTTCCGAGTCCCCACAAATCATCCTGCTAGCACATGACAGGACTGCAAAAGGAAAAGACCTATTTAATTCTATCATGCATGGTGAAAATACCTTGGAACTACAGCCCAGACATCCATTCTTTCTGGATGATTTTAAGCATGGCATACAAATTTTTTTCCTTTATTCCATTTCTAGAATTATATGAGCTCAAAGAAGTAAATAGACACAAAAGCAAATAAACTCCCTACCTCTTTTGTGATCTCTCAGTTTTGTAAATTAATCCAAGTCAAGTTTCCCTAGCTATATTAAAATGTCAAGTGCTCAGATTAGAGGGAACTGCAAAGCATATACAAAATCCACAGGCATCTAATTCAGCTGGGCTCTGTGCATATAACCAAATTTTACTTAAATAAAACTAATCCTATTTACAATGCATCTACTGTATTTTTAAAGATGAAGGGTATTTAGTATCTCAACTTGTTTATTTCCTAATGATAGCATCTATCTGCCTTCAAGTTTTCTTTAAGTCTTAATGCATCACTGAAATAGAAGGGCATTTATATGTCTATTTAAGATGCACAGGAGGGGAAAAGCAGGAAGGAGTTACTTTCTAATCACTTACCGGAATATAGGAGTGTGACCAGGCTTTGGTTTGTTCCAAGTAAAGTGCGAAGGAACAGAAAGAAATTGGTCTCCGGGCAAGTCTTTTTTCAAGGTGTGCTGAGGTCCAGAGCAATCATCCACTGCAGTTTCAAGGGATGATGACAAGTTACCTTGCTCTTCAGGACAGATATCTATTTTTCCAGATAAAGTGGCAGTCTGATCCTCTGAGGTCTTTCTGGTTTTTAGAGGAATATCAGTCTCTGTACAACACTGAAATGGTGAAAGCCCAGAGTTAAGGCCTTGTACATTATGAATGGAAGTGTTTAGCCATGTGTCTTCTGTTATGCTTCCTCTGGGAGAATGGCCAGGTGATGGAGTTGGAGAATGGTGAGGAGAGAGAGAACCAGCATAGCAAATCTCAGCACTGGAGTGTCGGCGTTTCCCACAGGGGGATGTAGGTCTCGATGAGGGCCTTGATGTTGGTCTAGGGCTCAGCCAATTTTCATCTGTAATACTAGTTCTGGGAGAATGACAGGGAGACTGTCTAGGTGACAAGGCATGCCCAAACCCATAAGGCTGCTGCCACGATTCATCACTGGGACCTCTCGGAGAACCACCAGGTGATGCCAAAGGAGAGCCAAGGGTAAATCGAGCAGCTGCTTCATTTAGCTCCGAGTCTACATCATCATAAACGTGGGAAATGGATTCACAAGAGGAAGCATCTGAAAACCAACTCCTGGATGAAATGCTGCTGGCAGGGCTCGGACTAAGGGATGATTCCCTATACGATGGCTCAAGAGGAAGATAGAGATGGTCCCGGGAAGGCCTTTCCATATACTCATTTTCTGTGCCATTTGTGTGTAATTCATCTTCATTGGCCTCAATCCCCTGGTGACAGTTGGGTGAAATCGATGTGATTTGAATGCTGGGGCACTCGAAGGGTTTGGGTCCACCTAGTGGACTGTACTTGGATTCTGGTACCTCGCAAGTGCCTTCATAGTTCTTGAGACTCTGAAATCTTGTAGGAGAGGAGTGAGACTGCAGTCCATGGCGAGGAATACAAATTGGCTGATTGACAGAGGAGGATGGCTGGTCTACATTGAAGATGTATATGGACGCACAGTCATCTGACTCAAGATCTGAAAATGAAATTAAAAAAGATAAAAAAGTAGTAAGAGTCAGAATAGTCAGGACGTGGATAAATGCCATAAACAAAATCCTTTGCTTCCCAGATATAGACTGTTACCAACATCCTAGACATTTCCTATTACACTAGTTACACAAAATAAAGCTAATTCTTAATTTTAAATTTTCCCCAGTCTGTTTTACAACTAAACATGACAACAGCATGATTTTCTTTTATCATAAATCCTGTTTTCAATCAGATTTCGCAGTTTAAACACATCTTCATAAAGAAATTATAATGCAAACAGAAAAATGGGTTAAAATCCTGAAAGGATCTCAGCTTGAACACTCAATTCAAACTTCATCTTTCATAACTGTATTCCACTTATAATTAAACATTTTTAATTAAAAATCATTACAAGTTCATCTTTTTGACACAAATAGGATGAAGGTACTTTCTGCAAGCTCTGCCAATACTTACAAGCACCAGAACGTCACACTTTTTTATTGATCTACTTTAACAATAGAAAGCATCTTACAGTGACTCAAGCTTGAATGAAGACTATGAACTACTAAAAACATTCAGACAAAGGAGGCTTAACAAAGAATATTATTAGAGATACTATGAAGAATCATATTCCTAAGATATATTTTTTGTAGGTTAGAAAACTCTCAAGTTCCTATGCTAAATAGAATTTTTCAGTGGAGTCGCATGAAGTTTGAGCACAAGTTGTCCAGCAAAATAAGGCAAAACAAAATATTCTCAGACCTCACTAACTTATCCAAAACACAGGAAATATTCCAAAGAAAAACAAGCAATTGAGAAGGAGTACAAGTCCCGTTAACAGAATCAGCCACTTTGTCTCACAGAACTGAAGCAGATTTTCTTGCGCCACTTCTCAATATTAAATTCACTGCCAATATGAGATATTTTTCTGAAACAAAAGTAGAAAACACAACTTTTTTTCCATATTTTGTAGCCACTGTGATTCCACTCTTGTTTCTTTTCACTTGTAAATAGGGTCTTCGCTCTTTAATTTTCCACAAATCTAGGCAAGATGACATTAACTGCATCTCTAGGTATTAGCTCTTTTTAAAAAATTATTTTTATTCTGAGTATCAGCAGACTAATAATATTTGTTTTAAAATAAATGTATTCTCTCTCACAATCAGTTAAAATATCCAGACTGGAAGCTATGTATTTTAGACCTTTCCATGACAAAAAAAATTAGTTTGTTAATGAAGTCAGTCTATTACCAGTTTCACTAATAGCAATCAGCTTAAAATTAACCAAAACAGAAACGAAACATCAGCTCCTCAGAGGGAAGCATTTTCAAATGAAGAGAAAGCACACTGCTAGCAAGGAATGGACTACATTCCTCAGACTTCATAAAAATAACAAAAAAGAAAAGGCTGAAGGTTCATGAGCAGGGAACAACTCCATAAGAAATATGTTAAAGGAGGCATACATTGCATTTAAGGAGTACTTTGTGATATTATAAGCACTCCATGATTTTATATGTATTATGGTTATGTATGACAATTACTCCTATTGTATACCATTAACTACTATTATATGTGTTAAGAGCACAGAAAATCAGCATAGGTTGATTTCTAGATATGCACACATGCACAGGACCAGGGCTCTCAGGAAGGACTACTGCACGTATCACACACAATTATCTCAGGCTCACTATGCTGAGCACTGCCAAAACTGCACTTCCCTGTTCTTCCACTAGGGTAACAAGCATTTTTTAAAACATTAATTGAGGGTCTTTCTTCTTGCTGTTTTCCATCACAAAACATGAAATGCAGACAGTAATTTGTTCTAGGTTTTCCACATCTATTGGTGTATTAATGTGCAAGGTCACAGATATCTGTTTCCTAACTCAGTATTAATAAAAGCATAGATCTAGGGAAGAAAAAGGCATATAATAAAGGCTAGATAATAAAGGCTATTGTCTAGCTTATCAAAACTTAGAAATAAAACAGTTACAGCTACAGAAATTTTAAAATAATAAGACGAGTGTTTTAGAAAAACAGCAGTTGGAAGTCTTCAAGCCCTGTGTGTAACCATTTACTGTCATTAATGGTTTTAGTAACAGTAGCAGCACATTGTTGGCACTAAACCTCTCACCATTGCAAAGAGCCTTATTCCTCTTGCACCGATAATCAAGAAATCTTAAATATTTTAAGACAATTTCTGTACTTTCAGTGTCACAGGTATTTACAAAAAGCAGATGTACATTCAGAATTTAATTTTCACAATGCTGAGGTGCAGAGATCAGACTAGCACAGAATTACCAACACCAGCTGGGAAGAACAGGGGAAGAGATGGAGCAGACAAGAGACAGAACCCTTCTGAGTCAGGCTTCTTTGGTCCCTCTCCTGACAGCCTCTCCTGAGTTTGGGTGTGCGGGCTGCTACCCCTCCCCAGCTGCACAGACAAAACAGGAAGCTAGAAACCTAATGAATATCCAATCCTTTTCAAAAGCACACTTAACACCGTCAACACAACACGGTTTGAAGTCTCAATCACTCAAATAATTTTCAGACTCAGTTGGTAACCATGTAGATTTATTTCAGTCTGTGCACGCAAATCCTCCCCCTTACAGTTCATGTGTTTAAATAACCTGTTAGCTGCTCACAAAAAAGGACAACGCTAAAACCTTTACAAATCATGTCATTAATTCTACTAGATTATTTACCAGAAATGATTTTTGTCCTAATGAAGACTGCAGAGAATCCAATCTGAAAGAGCCTTCTAACCTATCTTAAGGAATTAGTAAACATACAAACATAAACATACAACTGGGAGGGGGTAAGAAATAATGAAAAAAACTTCATTGATAACCCTTAAAAGAGAAAGCAGTGAGAATAGCACAAAACTAATTCAACACAGGGCTTCAAGAAGCAGAGGGTAAACAAACAAAGGGAAGTCTCACAATAGGCAAGTGTAAAGAAAAAAGAGTTATGGAGAAGCCCAAGGAAAAAAAAATGGAGTTAAGGAAATCTGGTTACTTAACAGGAGAGCTATTATATTCAAACAATCCTATTGGGGGAGGAAAGACAATAAAGAAGTTGGCCAAGTCATGAGGCCTTCACTGACCATAAAATATATGAAAAGCACTCAAGACACAGAAACTAGGGCAGACTATGAAGGTAGAGCACAAAAACTACCACAAGCACATGGGGGCAAGATGCTAGACAAGACAGACAACACAAAACAGACCAAGAGAAGTAGTGCCATTCACATCAAATCCCTTCATGCCACTGAAAAGGCAGGTGTGCTAAATGCTTTTGCTTTAGTAAGGACAACAGAATAAACTCCTAATAAAGAGAACAGCAATACAGAGTTAAGAAAACTGGACTAAATAAAAGGCTAAAAAATGAAGAATTATGGGCCAATGAGTTCAACTTCACTTTTAGAAGTAGTATTAATAGTTTATTTGTTCCAGTAAGCATTTTAAAGGAGACAAAGAAACAAAACAAGTCACCGTTTCCTAAGAACAAACCACGTCAAACACATTTTCTTTTACAATCAAAGGAGATCTTCTGGACAAATGGCATAGAAAGAAACTCAGCTTTGTTTTTACTTATTAAGACTTTTACCACTGCCATGCACAGAGAAGCCATGAGTCTTCTTCCCCACCTTGCTGACATCGGGTTCACTACTGAGGGATCACAAAAATGGGCAGATGCTCTGTATTCACAATGTATAAGCTAAATAAAGCTGCAGACTTTCATTTGCAATCTTACATCAGGCATCTATGTCATCCACTGTCAATGAGAACCAGAAGGTTGCTCATTTTCAATGTACATTTGCTACTGTCTGGAAACAGCCTCGTGTACAGAAGCTCCTGTTCAGCATTGAAACAATACTGGCTCATCCCTTACTAAGCTGCTAACTACACTTCAACATAAGCTGTCTAACTGGGGAATATAATTAAATAATATCTAGAACAACTGCTTCTAAAGTACATTTTGCTTGCTACTTGCTGTATCAGAGTGCACATTTAGGACTAGCAATGCTTGCCCACCAGTTGTTCACTCCCCAATGATGTCCTGGCACATGCACATGTGCAGCTGTGCACTCAGCCAGATTTCTCCAGAGATGGAAGGTCAATTACTATCAAATGTCTGAACTCAAGCCCTGTGCCAGAATTACCCTGTTTTATTATTCTAAGTTCATAAGCCCATAAACAAACATTTTCAGACAATAGGAGTTGCTATAAGGTACGAAGAAAGTGCAACATGACCTAGGTCTTACAAAATTACTACTGTGAAAACAGGATCAGCAATCAAGTCCTTTAAATAGCATGAGGAAAGACCTGAACATTGACACAGACATCATGTGTGTTCTCAGGCAAGTCTGTCTCACAAGCTTTAAAAAGAATGACCAACTCTTCTGTTTTCCACTTCTATCAAGACAGTTACCACTATCTCTTTCTGAACACAATGGTTACAAAAACATTTGTAAAAAGGGACAAAAAGCACACGTGGCTTTGTTTTTATTTCATTATTCTGCAGGTTTGCACAAGTTTATATATTTCTTGGGATCTTCACAGGGAACACAAAATAGTCAATAATCAATAGTTTTTCTTTTGTGCACTTAAAACCATGATTGATGAGAGTTCTTTTTGGTATACTATTCCACTAAAGTTCTATAATTGGATATTTAACTCCATTTTTCCATTACATACTGTCAGTTCTCCAGAAACACTTCCTACAAGCTTAAACACCAATTTAAAGAAATCCCACAATCCCAAAATGAAACATAGAAACATAGCAATGTATTAGTTTATACGGAGTATGACTGACTAGCAAGCCAAATATGGTACCGAAACAGAATAAATTATGAAAAAAAATTAAGGTAGCAGGGTGGAGTAGGGGGGAACATCTTTCTAGACCAAAGTTAGCAATACATGAAGAGTACTGGAAGCTTAAGTTTTCAGAAATGGATGATTTACAACTCTCATTTTATGAAGCAGTTCACTCCTTCGATGGTTTTGTGCTGTTTCATGTTCATGTCAGATTACACAAAAAAGGATAAAAATGAATTTTACTTTTGTCGATCATTTATGGCAAAAGCTGTTCTGTCATGCCAGTCACAGTTTCACTCATTTTCTTTTGTTAAGCAAGTATACTGGAAATGTAGAAGAAAAAATCTTCTCAACAGTGGGAGCTCATCAATGAGTCTTTTCCAAATTCTAGTCTGGATAAGAATTCATTATCCTTTGTAGAAATACAGAAGAATAAAGAAGCTGCACTAGTCTAAGCAGTTTAAACAAAAGAATAATCCAGCATATCAAATGTTTACAACTGACACTGACTAAAATAAGAACATACTGGCTCTTGGGGTGTAACTACACTAAGGTTTTTTGAGCAACAACCACCCTCCCACACACCTTCACACACAAAGGGGGAGGGGAACTGAGAAGATACGTTCTTTTAACACATTTGATTTTGGCCATCATATTTACAGTGCACTAACACCTGTATATATACAACTGACAGAATGGCAAGCTTTAGGACATGGGAGAAAACAAGCAACCAGGACAGGAGCTGCAGGTGTTCACTATCAAATAAAAACATAACATGCAACTAAATAAACCCTTAGGCCACAGCCCGGTACACATTTAAACTAGAACTGTTGTCTTAGTGTACATCCAGCTTCACACTGAAGTAATGAAATTAAATTTCAAATAAGGAAAGAACAGCTTTGAGATACATCGCTAAAAAGTTATGTACAAGGCAGGTAAAGAATTCAACTTGTAACTGTAAGATTCAACAAGAATTAGTCATTACAAAACAGAAAATAACAACCGGAAGTGCTAAGCAGTGTTTATACCTGTGCCTTCTCCAGCTCTCCTGATATTTCTGGTTGATATGAAGCATGTCTTTAAATGATAACTTTATAAAGCCTTTGGTTCAGTATTTAAGGATTATTCATTAATACTCATAACAGGTTTAAAAAAAACCTGCTTCTTGCTTTAAAAGCCTCCAAGTTCTATGGGCTCCTCTTTGGTTCCTTTTTTTCAATCTGTGGCTATATCATTCAAGAAGACACAGTATTTCACTGCATCATGACCTTGTAGACAAAATAGAAGCTGTTGCCCTCCAGTTTGATGAAGCCTCATTTGTCATTCACTGTCAGATCAAAAGTAATCCTAGCACAACCCAGTAGTTCAGAGATATTAGTGTACAGCCTTTTGGAAACAGCCCAGCACATGGGCACAGCAGGTACTACCACACAGTAGGAGCAGCCACCTGACACTGCTGTTCTGAAGAGGAACTATCTGATCAGGTGTTAGAGTCTGCAAAAGGACTGCAGCTCACAACCCCAGAGCATTTCAGGTGCGTAGACATGAGACCTGAGAGAAGCCTGACCACTCCCAAACTGGTGTGCTGTGCCTGATCCACTGGAAGTAGACCGAACATAAAGGTAATTGAGAAGATTAGGCAAATACTGAGTGAAAGGAACAAGGGAATTAATCACGTTCTGTAATTGCCAGCAGGCCAGGTGTGCCTAGATTCTTGCTGTTGTGGGCCAATTTACCATGCACAACTCTTCCTTTGTGGGGCAAAACCAAAAGACTCCATGAAAAGGCTCTCCACTTATTCAAACAGAATGAACTGAAATCCCCACCTAATTCACCTAACTCCTACACGGATGCCTTTACCACCAACTAACTTCTAACACAACCTTGCTCACAGCAATCTGCTGCTCTTTACAGAGACACTGCCAGTTCACTGCTCCGGTCCTGAAGCAAGAACTGAGCAGAAACTAAAATTCCAAAATCAGAAGGTCTTAAGTAGGGCCATATGAAAGAAAACAGACTGGAGTGTGCAAGAAAATGTGTATTTTAGTTTACGGGAGAGTATGGTGACACAGACCAGGGTCTTTGTGCAAACTGGTAGAAAAGGAGAGCAGTAAGTCAAGGCAAGATGTCCGAGTGGGGAGCAGTTACACAGTGGAAGGGAGACTGAAATGGGGGCAAACCCTTTCTGATTATCAAACAGAGCACAACACAGAGATAGACAACTGGTATCAATGATATCTGAACAAACTTGTTTGGGAACTCTTTACATCTCAAGCAAATTACACTGTGCTTCTGCAGCTGGCCTGCATGACACAGGGCAAACCCTTCCACAGCAGACACTCCTACCATATACTTAAGTCAGTATTTCAAGCCATGTGGACTTAAATGCATTAAACGTGGACTTCAGATGCATTAAACTCAAAGGCTGTGTTCAAAGAACTGTAATGAGCCAGAATGACAATGTGAAACTGCCTTGTTTTCCCTCTGCTCACATGAATGTAAAATCAGAAACACCTTGAATTCACTTTGCTAGATTGATACAGTAGAAGGCAGAAACACGAATCAGCCAAATGAAAAAGAGGAGGCTCAAGCTGAGCACAAATACCTTTTTTCTCAGCAAAGTTGACTGACATCCCGAAATACAGAGATGGTTTTACTAGCATGCGTCATGATTGTGCCATGTGTAACTTTGCATCCCTTCCCAGAGTCCTAAATGGCTTGTGTTTATTCCAGTAGGAGTGAAGGTATCACCACATACTGTACATCAGCCTAACTCCCACCCCAACACAAAAAGCTTGGCAATTTGAAGGACAGCAGCATTTGCTCTCAAAAGGCTAAATGTGACAAATTACATTGATGAAATGCAGAGACTTACGTCACTTAAAGAAGCTATGCAAAATACCAAATGTTGACAGATTTTATTAGTAGTCCTTTGGATTAAATAATGTATTTTCTTATGGCCTTGTAGTTTGAATACAGTTACCCAAATGACACTATTAAAGCCTTTTGTAATCAGTTACTGAATCTCCTCATCTTTTTTGTGTCCTTGACTAGGGAACATCTTCTAGAAAGCATCTAAAGATACACATGAGTAGCTATACATCATTGCAGATATTATTACAGGCCATTATACAGCCATCAAAGCAATGAATCATTGTCACTAACAGTTAGTAAATGCAACATGACTGGATTAGCAGTTTGTCATTCTGTCACACTTTCACTTTGGCTATGAAGATACAGAGGGCTACTCTGTAAAACAACTTCAGTTAAAAGGTGACAGCTTCTGCCCTGGCCCAACTACAGTCAGTCACAATTTCATTCCCTCTCTAGCACAGAGCAAATACTGCCTCTCTGAAAGTATAAGTCATCCTTCCATTTTTTCCAAAGCATTAAAAATATTAAAATATGGGATTAAAAAGACGTTTCTCACAGCATGTGTTCCCAAAAAAACAGCAATGCTAGCAGCCACTATAACATAAAGAGTCTCATTAACCCTCTCCACCAACCTGCTAAAAAACCAGAAACACCAGAAATATTCAACTCCATTCAAGATTTTTTTCTATATTAAAAATATTTCTCACTTTTAGAAGCGATGACTAATCTTCAAAGTACAGCATGAGAAGCCATTTTTAAGCATGCAACTCCTTTTAATCTAAATATCAATATAAATAATATGATACTACATTTCTGGTATTAATAAATTAGCTCTAAGTACTTGCTCATGTTTTTACTTACAAACATCTGTCATGCAACCTCAAATGAAGTTTTTGTTTCTGCTTTTAAAAAAACCCACCAAAATCACCACACAACACCAAATCAAACCACACACAAAATTCTATTTTCATTACTTTACTGCTGAAAGGTCATGGGTTTGTAGTCAGATCCCCAGAAAGTTCTTTCTTCTCTCCTTCCACCAGACCTGCAGTGTTTCATATTCAAATTCATCTTCCCTGAATAACTTTGAACAGTTCTACGATTTTTTAATGATCTCTTTTGCCAGTATTTCACAAGTACACTCACAGATGGATGTACTAAAGGTAGAAGAGAATGCTGGCTTCTTAATAAGCTTGCAGTTTTACTTAGCCTTACTGATCATTTCACTCATCTTGAATTCCACTGTCATTCGAACCCACATGGCATGCCTGGACAAATGCAAGGACTTGGATGTTGTTTTACTGGCTGGGCTCTCTGCCAAGTCTGCTCCACACTTCCCTGGCCCACTAGGGCAGCTTGAGGCAACAACTCCCTTATTTGCGTTATTGCTGTGAACAGCCAAACTGCTGCTTCCTATTGACCCAGGCCCATCTACTCGAATTTATTCTCTGTCATTCACAGCAACATTACTGAGCTGGCTACACTTCAGGTGGCATCTGACAAACTGCTTCCAGTTGGACAATACAGACCAAAGTAATGGGACTGTCATGTTTTAAGCAGAGGGCTACTTTTTACTTTGAGAAACAGCAAGCTTATTTCCAATTTTCAGAAATATATAAGACAAAAGCACTAGCCCAAATGCTTTTGTACCCTGACCATCTCCCACATCCCAAATCTCAGGATTTATTTTAGTTTACACTCTGCCCACAATTCAGTTGGGAAGAAAGGGGACAGAGACTGATGTGCAACTATGAATTCACAAACAAGTGACATTTTGTCAAACTGGGGACCTTTTTCAAATCCCTGCAATACATAGTGACTCACTAGCTAGTGACTCTCAATGCACTATGTAGTGATCAAAGAACCATACTGCCAAAATAGAAAAGTTATTAAATTAGATTAGCTGCAACTACAACTGCTTTGCAATACCAAACAGAAGATTTTGGTATTTTCCCCCTATAGTTTCATCCTGGTCAAGCTTCATTCAAATAAGCAAGACTTCATTTATCCAGAATACTGTGAAAAATCACAACATACTCAAACATGTCAGCTTGCCACGATTACCATCTTAATCTCTCACTCTTAACTGCCAGGCAATTCTTGACTCCACTGATACTACTTTAGTACACATGCTCCTTTGGTTCCTCCTCAGTATTTCTCTAAGCTGTCTTGAAGTCACAAGACCCTCTGTTTTTGGTCAGATGCAGCTGTTTGGTTTTCCCTCCTCCCCCCTATCAGCAGATTATATAACCACAGCCTATATGACTGATTTGCATTGTGTCCCTGTGTGTCAATCTTTTACATGCAGATACCAGCATCCACCAGCTTGTAAAACAAAATTATAGTAGCTCAATTTCCTGCAAGTGGTGGTTTATGATTATATATGTAATACTCAGTTATCTAATAAAGAAATATTTCTGTTATAGAGAGTAATTTATCTCTAAGAGAAAAAAAAATAGATTCAAGTAACTTATCCATTCATTCCTTTGTTAGAGTTGCACCAGCTGATCCTATTCTTAACAACATGAGCACTCTTTTGTATAGCAAATGTTAACAGATCAGCACAGACAGCTGTATTTAGATGGATGGCTCAAATTATACATATTAACAACAGTTACATCTTGTACAAAGACCTTCTCTCCTACCCATATATGTAGACAACCAAATCTAAACAGAAACAAAATATTTTAAAAATAATAAAACGTCAAGTGAACCATACACTTGCAAGGTAGCCTGATAAAAAGACTTGAAGAGATGTCTCACAAGCTCCTCTGACCCAGCTAGGGAAAGCAAACTTTGCAACAGTTCTGGACCATCTCTTTTGGACACAAAACCAAATTTCACCAAGAGCAATCCTCAGTCAACTCACACCTAAAGTTCACAGCCACTGCCAGCATCCAGCCCTTAATTTTCCACTCAATCTAATTATAAGACTACTGTCTCTTTTCTACCACAGCTTGACTTTCTTAAGATTATTTACCTTAATCACGACCTCGGGGAAAAGAACAAAAAGTTCAACGGAGCTGCAAACTCTCATCAACAGCTTTGACTGTTTTCTTCTCTCTACCAACAATCCTTGACAGCAATACCAGTCATGAATACACATTGGGAAGGCAAAAAGGATACTTTACATATTAATGATGAAGGCAATGCTATAAAGACGAGTATTGTGGTGGTGTTTCAGTACAAATCAGTGGTTTTAAGACTTCTATGACATACATATATAAAATAACACATATGTAGCGCCAGTTTTTGCTACAAGAGAACTCTGCCTAGCTGAGGGAAAATCCAGCACCCATCATCACTTCAGAGCACTTGGTATGTGGGCAGGAGACAGCTGCTGAGCAGCCCAAGCAGCCCATAGATGCCCACAGAGAAAGGTCTGACACAAAGACCTTCAAAAGAAAAGATCAGGTATTACTCTGACTGTCACTATAGCAAAATGTGTATTTCAGTCGTGATGCCCAGTAACAAACCAATAACCTACCAGCTCTAAGTGAAAGGAAAAAAATCTCAGAGGAGAACAAGAGTCAAAGTTTGCAAATCAATGAAAGAGACAAATCCAGATATAGCGTCCTTATGCAGAATGAGGCTGCAGCACACAAAGATGTTTTGAACAGTCACTAAATTCATCACAGAACTGGGATGCTTTTTATACTCTTCAGAAGAAAAGTAGGAGATTTTATAAGATTCATTTGTAACAAGATTAGCAAATAGTATTACCTAACCAAATGTTCAATCACAGGAAATAAGAAGAACCCATTTTCAGCTTGTTTCATGATTTCCAATAACATAAAATAAATACTATGAACCTGAAGTCCAAGGAGGGTAGTTTGATCAGTTCTTGTAAAGCACTCATATTGTGGGAAAGCAAATAAACAAGATCACCCAGGAAAGATTATTTACATGGAAATATTAATTTCTCATTCTCTACTTCATAACCCAAGAACAAAAGGTAGAAGTTAGGGTGAAGCTCATATTACTGTTTCACTGGGTAACAAAACATTAGCTCCTCTTTAGCTCTTAGAATACTTAATCAGAAATAACAGGAACATTTTAGGCAGGATGCTGAACAGCAGCATCAATAACTCATCTGCAACTCTTTATCTTCTGAATACTGAACAGTTTGCAGTCTCTAATTTTAAGTTAGTTCTGATTTCACATACCAATAAGAAATAGTTTTGCATGACACAGAACCCTGTAAGATCACAAATTCCCAGCTTAGTACTAGATACTCCAAGTACAGCTTTTACCTTATAAGAACTCATTCTTTAAAAGAGAAGATGAACCCCTAAAATAAAACTTCAGAAAATATCATAGCAACTCATATTTGCTTCCATTTTGAGAAGTTTGGCATTTAAAAAGTATAACGTGTCCTCAGTGAAAACCTCAATGCAGTTTAAGTGCTTAATAAATTCTAGGCAAATTTCCCAAAATTACACTGAATAGTATTGCAAAACTGGTGGTGGTGAAGGGAATTGGGGCATCATTACAAAAAAGCAGTCAAGCTAATTCAATTACTCAAGTGTCACATATTACATCCCAAAGGTCTCTTCAAAAAGACCAAACCAGGTGGCACATCAAACACTGTCACTGACAGTTGCATGCCAGTCTCTTTCAGCAGACTGGAGAGGACCTGAACATACTGTAATGCACGTGCTGACTTAGACATTTCAAATGCAGCTGATACAAGGTGGCACGATGCAATCGGATGCTACTGCAGCTACCCAAAATTTTGCAACAAAGAGCACACCAAAGAGATTTGGTTTACTTCAGAGTGATCCAGAGCATTGCCTTTGGGCACTGGAGGCTTGAATTTCTTGGTCATAAAAAGATGAATCTCATCAGTACCTAGAACTGGACCAAACACTTTTAGTGCTTAACACAACAAAACCAAAGTGACACTTTATTCTCTGGGACAAGGACACTGAACAATCAGAGAAACAGAAAGCAAGAGTTGGCAAAAACTCTTGCTCAGTACCTAACATCCACTTCAAAGCAGCCGAAGAGCTTTTGAGAATCTTTAATTTAGCAATTACCTGAGCAAATCTTTACTCCACTCAAAAACTACTGGAAATAGGCTATCCCTTTTAATTTCGATCCAAGGATGCTGCAAATATTAGAGTATTACACTAGGGATTTCAAGCATCTTCACACATCTTCTTTCCTGCATTCTCCTCTGCAGCAGGAACTACAACTTTCAGATCAGGCAAATATGCACTAATGCAGAACAGAGGTCTTAAGTCCTGCCACTTAGCACAAAACTATGAATGCCAGTCCTGATATCCTGAAACCCACTGAAATTGTTCTGTGTAATAACTAAAGATCACAGCTGATTTAATTTCTCTTACTGTTCTTTTGATATCATAAAAAGGGTAATTACTGCCTGGCACTACCACTTTCTTAGTAATTCAGATATCAAAAGTATTTCAAGAAAATTAAAGAATAGCTCACTTTTTCTTGCTTTTGATTACAAATACAGTTAAATATAAATATGTAACTATATTACTTATATGTGTACATATATAAAAGAATAAAATCCTCACAACACTAGAGTAGTCTCAGTATAAAAGACACTATTAACATAGATTTCCATGTTATTTGCACAAGAACTTAGTACCAGACACTTCCTTCATCAGAATGCTAGTCTCAAACTTCTAGAGACAAAGCATGAAGGATCAGAATGTGTTTTAGGTGTTCTCCATGATCATGGAAAACTTAGTAATTTTAGTATTATTTTTTTCAAATTAAGCAACTTTCCCTGTGACCTACATGTTTTATTATTAGCATACATTTAAAAAAAATACCCTTACGCTTACTTTGCAGCACAACAGACACTACCAACAGAGGAAGTGATATGGGATTATGAAACAGATGCTTTACAAAGCTCCAAGAACTTTTTATTTTTGTTCATCTAATGTATTTGGAAGAGGGGTAAGGGAAAAATAGATTTCCAATATGGGACCTCTCCTATGAATTCTAGTTCTTCATGTGTAAAATACATGGGCAGAATAAACAGATGAACTCTGGCAATACTTTTAACAGAATACATGAAGGCAGAGTCCTACACTAACCCTTTCCCCCGGAGGCCACATCTGTGCACAGCAGGCAAGATCATCTCCAGAATTCTACAAAACAGTAAAATTACTTAAGTTTCAGATGCAGAATTTCTTACTGAGAGCTACTGCAAACAAGCTAGCTCGTGGTCCAAATATCACATTTTTAATTGGACAGAATAATAGTTTTGACTTATCAAGCATGGAAAATTCTCTGTATTCAGAGTAACATCTGAACTGCTTGTTAAGGACTGCTACCCAAATACAAATATAACAGTGAGCTGATACCACACTAGTATTTCCAGTTTTCTGAGAAACTTATTCTCTCATTCTCATCTATCATCGACAAAGGAATGTAGTTTAGACAACCAGTTTTATGACAAAATAATAGAAATGAGGGTGTCAAAATTATTTTTGTTGTCATTTGTTCACATGTTTTCCATTATTTTCATACAGTACTGTAATGCAGTTATCTAGATTGCAGAATTCAGGCCCCCTTCACAAAACACACCATCTGGTATTGTGCTGAGATGGAAAATAGACAAAGCCTTCCCTGACCTGAACGAATTTGCAAATTAAATCTGAGCATCAAGAAAGTTAGGGATTTTCTAAGAAGTTAATCCTGAGTGCTTTCACACAGACTGTATCAAACAATTCTTTTCCTAATTAACTTAGGCAGACAACCGAGTCAAACAACATGGCTGCATCACTTAGCCTGGATACAGCCGTGTTTCAGAACTGTCTTATCATCTAACACTTAGACATCAGACAGCCCATTACCAATTAAAACTTATTTCAAGTATGTTGGAAAATAAAGCACGCAGCCATCAAACTCTGGTACGGCTAAACAAGGCACAGCTGGTCCTTATTGATTCTTCACGCCACAATTCACAGGGAGTACTTTGTTTTCTGCAGTTTCAAGAAATACGAGCATTTTAAAACAGGATTTTCAGGCGCCAGTACTACAAAACAAAGTAAAATGGAAGCAGTCTGAGATGTATGCGTGCATCTATACACACGGACCCAGAGCCATCACATCGCGACACGCGGTGTTCGCCCATGCCCACGTACACAAAGTCCGCAGAACACACTGGAGTCACTGGGATGTTCTATATACGGGGAACACTTCGCTTGAAACTTTTCATCACAAGCGCCCGGACACTGCCCTGGTCCGGCCCCGTTAACGCTTTGCTGCTCTCTGCCCCGTCCCTCACCGGCCCCATCGCGCTCCCCGGGCTCGGGGGGCGTGGGGCTACCAGATCCAACCCGGGGCCTTTTCCCCGCCGGCGCCACCGCGCCCGGGGCGGCTCCTCCCGCACGATGCGAGCTCTTGGGTTTCTTTTCCCAAAGAAAGTTGTTACGGCGGGGAGAGGCCCGGCCGACCGCCGCTGAGCCCCCGCGTCCCGCGGGAGGAACGGGAGCGGCGCCGGGAAGCGGCCGCGGCCTGAGGGACGGACGGACGGCGCCGCTCCCCCCGGGCTGCCGCCTCCCGCAGCGGCGGGGCCGGCACAGTCCCCGCTGCCCTCCCCGCCTCGTTCGGAGGAAAACAGGAACCCGACCGACCCCCCCCGGCCCCGGGGCGCACCTGCGGGCCCCAGCGGCGGCCCGGGGCCGGGCTGCCCGTCCTCGCCGAAGATCAGCCTGAAGTCGAACTCGTCGGTGGCGCCGCAGTTTGCCGTAGTCATGGGTTTGGCCGGCGAGGAGCAGCGAGACCCCGTCGCCCCTCAGGGCCGCGCCGGGTCCTGCCGGGCTGCGCTCGCCCCTCAGGACCGCCGCATAACACCGGGCGGCGGAGGGGCCGGAGGCGGGGCGGCGGGGCGGCGGCGCGAGCGGCAGCTGCGGCCCCAGCGCGAGCTCCGGTGCCCGGGCGCTTCTGTCACTCGGGGGGGGCGGGCGCCTACTCCGGGCTGCGGCTGGACCCGCCCCCGCGCCGCGCCCCGGGCAGCGCCCCCCGCCCCGGCCCGCCCCGCCGGGCCCTCCCCCTGTCCCCCGCCCTGCCCCGTCCGTCCGTGCGTCCTCCGTCCGTCCCTCCCGCGGTGACGTCACGGCACCGACAGCGCCCCGTGACCGCCGCCCGTGCCACCGAGGGACCGAGAGACACACACCGCCCCGCCCCCCGCGCCGCGGGGCCTGCCGGGAGTTGTAGTCGGCGCTCGGCGCCCAATCGGGCGCGGCCAGCGGCGCGGGGGGCGGGGCCGCGCGCGGGGCGCGGTGCCACGTGTCGGTCCCGGCGCCGCCGAGCAGCGCCCGCCCCGCGCCGAGCCCGCTCCGCTCCGCTCCCGGTCCCGCTCTGTGACCCCTCCTGCAAAGCGCACACGGCCCCACGTCAGAGCAAAGGAGCAGAATTCCCTTGCGGCGTGCGGAGCGTTACTTTCTAAAACACCGCATGTAAATAGGTGGTGCTCTTGGCACCAGCTAATGACTTGAATAATTAGATAGGATGGCGTAAGCTGAGGAATGTCGCTTGGGTAACAAATGCTGGCTCCAGGACTCAAAGCTGTTGGCTACTTGCCTTCCGGCTCAGTGGGAACACTGGCACTCAAGCAAACAGAACCACAGAATACTGAGCTGGAAGGGACCCACAAAGATCCCCCCAGCTCCTGGGCCTGCACAGGACACCCCAAGAACCCCACCATGTGTCTGAGAACCTTGTCCAAACACTCCCTGAACTCTGGCGGGTTTGGTGCTGTGACCGCTTCCTTCGGGAGCCCGTTCCAGTGCCCAGCCACCCTGGCTTGCACTGTGGCACTTCCTCACGCACTTCACTTTCTGGTCACCACAGCCGCTGCACCAAGGCTGTAGAACTGTGGGGAATTCTCCTCCAAAACCAATTCCAAAAAGAATTTTAAAGCATGGAATCGTGTCTTCTCAGTCTTGCATTTTGTGAGATCTGCATCTAAAAGTTTTTAACTATAAGGAAACTGATTAAAATATTCCTTAGCAAGGTATGTCATCAATGAAGGGAGCCCAGCAGTCAGCAGGAAGATCACAGAAGCTTCAGGGTGCTCTGCCTGCATGACAACATACCTTAATCTATAGTTTTGCCTTGCACTAAGATGAAAAGACAAAAAGAAGGGCAAAATAAAATGTAGAATTTGTTCTTGCAGCATAAGCATCTCCCTGCAGGAGATGGCAGTATAAAAACTCTAACTGTCCTGATGTGCCTGGAATTTGCACTCTAAGAAGTCATACAGCAACATGAGGGGAGCTTAATACTTGAGTCTTGTGTCCAGTTCTGGGCCCCTCACTTCAAGAAAGACATTGAGGTGCTGGAGCATGTCCAGAGAACAGCAACAGAACTGGTGAAGGGTCTGGAGCCCAGGTCCTGTGAGGAGTGGCTGAGGGAGCTGGGGTTTAGCCTGGAGAGGGGGAGGCTCAGGGGTGACTTCATTCTTTTTCTATAACTCCCAGGAAGGAGGGTGTAGCCAGGTGGGGGTCGGCCTCTTCTCACACACAGTCAGCAACAGGATGAGAGGACATGGTCTTCAACTATGCCAGGAGAGGTTCAGGTTGGACATCAGGAAGAATTTCTCCATGGAAAGGGCTGTCAGGCATGGGAAGGGGCTGCCCAGGGGGATGGTGGAATCACCATTCCTGGAGGCGTCCAAGGAATGACTGGACAAGGCACTCAGTGCTCTGGGCTGGGTGACAAGGTGGTGATTGGTCAAAGGCTGGACTCAATCATCTTGGAGGTCTTTTCCAACCTAAATGATTCTGTGAGTCTATTCTATGGTTCTAACTTAATGAAATGGTCACTGTGTGCTGTGCAATTAGTAAAATATTAATCCTTAATGATCTAGGAAGATTTTAGGTTTGTGCTGAAACTTGGGCATTGATGGGATTCAAACTACTACTCACAATTAATAAAGTTTGCTTATAGCCAGTTATGTAATATTCACAGTTTAATTTGTTATGGGATGTGAAACTCATATTAACCAGAAATATATCATCGCTACCTCTAAGGTCTCATTCCTCAGTTAAAAAATCATCTGAGCTAGTTAGTGTGTTGTGACTCTCTGGTCATCTCCAGATTAATATTGTTATGTTAACTGTTTCTATGCACAGCGTCTTTCCATATTTGTTGCTGTTGAGACAGATCCCAACAGGCATGTCATAATCCTAGGCATGCATTTGTACCTGGATGTTCTCTTTAGAGCCTGTGAATGAAAGTGAGACAAGAAGGCTCATGTGAAAAGGAATTAGCTACAGTGAATAATCCTCAATCCTTAAGAGAGTGCAGTGAATTCTGTCTCTCTGTGCACTTCTGAGGAAGGTCAGTAATCTGGGTTGAAGAAAGCAAGCCTAAATGAAAAGCTACTTTGTGACATTGCAATTCTAAAGGAAACAGAACACATGATATTAAAAAATACTTTGCAGAACTTGGGACGGCAGGACTTTGCCCAAGTTTGCCCAGAATGGGAAGTTGCTTCTAGTGCAAAAGCAGCCATATGTTTTTTACTTATCTTGTAAAGCGCTGTCTTTGCCATTATCACTTCCCACACACCACTAGCTATTTCTTTACTGAAAATACATGAGCAGCTACAGCTACTGTTCTTACGGCACTTAAACCAAAGATTCATACTCTTCTTAGGGTAGACAGTTCCCTTTTCTGAAGGAAGCCCAAACCTTTATAAGGAGCTCACAGCCAGTTGGCCTGTAGCCTCTTTTTATCTCTAAATCCAAGGTCACGTAGCAAGAAAAGCTGGAAAAGTATGTGTAATTGGATTAACTGTGGTTAAGAAAAACCCTCATACATTCTTGAATGAAAACAGATCTACGATGAACGAGTCAGTAAAATACACTATACATAAAATGGCAGCTAACAGCTAATTTTTGTCTAAAAACTTGGGGGTAATCTTTTGCTTTTCAAAGCAGCTGAATTAGACTTTGCCTTATTGTTAAATAATTGTGTCAGACTACAGCAAGTGGAGCAACCACAGCAGTTTCCTGTTCTGTTACACCAGTAGATTATTCATTATGCATGAACAATCTACTGAGAAGTACAATCAAACTTGTTCTCTTCATAAGCGTAGATTTGAACACAAGTATTTGATCCATATTCTTTGATAAGATGCTCGGAGTATATTTCTAATGAATATGCTAAATTAAATATTTTAATATTAATGATTTGTTCATTTCCCTTAACTGTAAAATAAATCTTGTCTCCCCTTTTTCTTGTCTCCACTATTGATTCAGAAAGCTATGATATAAGCAGGACATTAGGTATTGCTTTTAGTCCTACCTACTGCTCTCATTTGAAAAAGAAAATGGACTATACGTCCTAAAATAAACAGGGTAATTGGTTATGACATGACCACCTAGCTAACAAGGTAAGAATTTAGAGAATATGTAAAAATAAGGTGGTATTGTAAGTTATTTACAGTAAACTTTATAAAGGCTTTTACTTCAAAAGCAGATGTATGTCTTTGAGTTCAGTACTTCTATTGCCAACATCATTCTTTCTTTTTATCTTGTCTTCACCATAGCTTTCATTTTGCTGACTCTGTTGTATTGCACCAGAAAGCACATCCTTTCTGCATTTGAAACTATAAAGAGAACTACACCTTCAAACCTCTTCTACACAGCTAAAGAGCAATTGGGGTGTGACTGGGAGTGAGGTGGTAAAACAACTGACGTGAGTGAGCTCACATGAATTTCCAGGGAATTATGTCAACCTCTGGGCTTGAGGTCCAGGGCATGGATGGCTGATTTGGCTTTTGTTGGCTACTGAGAAATGAAACGGTGGCAGTAACAAGGGCAACTTTATTTCACTTGTGGTTTTGTGAGGAGAAGTTTCCTTTATTTATTCATTTATTTATTATGCATAGGTGGTTTCTGTCCTTGTTGCTTCTAGGCTGTATTATTGCATCCAGATGGGGATACACCTTGATCTGGTCAGGAGCTGGAGTTATTGCATGTGACTCGAGAAGGAAGGAACGTGCTTCCTGTGGTATTTGAATCCTTTCCAAACTGTGGCTATTTTTTAGGCGTGTTGTGACTTTCAGCTCCAAAAACCTGAGGGCT
Source organism: Anomalospiza imberbis (assembly GCF_031753505.1). Lineage (NCBI taxonomy): Eukaryota > Metazoa > Chordata > Aves > Passeriformes > Viduidae > Anomalospiza > Anomalospiza imberbis. The sequence continues at coordinate 11,908,807 of NC_089692.1, read as the reverse complement.
ACACTGTGCTGTGTTTTATTTTCCACACATCATCCGATGCTGGATAGCTAGGAATTCTGGATCTGCAGCCACATCCCAGATCTGTATTTGTGTTGGAGTAATAGGGATTCCTCCCCCCTTCCTATGGGCAGCAAATCAAAGCCAGCTGTGCAATTGTAGCCAGAATAGGCTTTGCAAGATGCATGGTCAGGCATTCGTTCTGCATGATTCAATCAACCAAACAGCCTCGAATTAGGAATATAACACAGAAGGTTGCATTTCATGTGCTTGATCTCATTCCTGTTTGTGGTTGAATCTGGACCTGTTTAAAAGCCCCACACACCAGCGTGGCATAGAAAGGGCAGATGAGGAAGCCCAGAGAAAGACTCCTGGATTGAGCAGATAATGTTCCTTGGCTGCAGCAATGGTTATGCCTTTTACAGCTGCTATTGAAGAAAGCATGAGTACAGCAAGGGACATTTTTTGCTCAATGTGTATACTTGCTATCCTTAAATTCATTTGCAAATGGCATACAAACAAAATCCTCAGTCTTCATGTCCCTTCCAGCTAACAAGGCACATTGTTTAAGCAAGCAGAATAGTGTTCTACAGAAGTTAGTATTTCAGTATAGAGCCTGTGTTAAAGAAGATTAAATTCAGCAGTCATATAGGAAAGAGGCTTGCATTCTGCACACAAGGTCATAGGTTATTTATATTTAATATGTGACATCTGGCATTTTAAATAATTTCCTTGGCTAATTACCAGTGCCTGGGTGAAATATGAAACTTCTCCCGTTGGGGAATTAAAAGCAAAACAAAAACAAAAGTAGATTGCATAGCATTGGAAAGTTTTCTAGCAAAATTAGGAGTTGTGCTAATTCAGGCATTAGAATACACAGTAGCAAAAAAATAGAGTAAAAGACAGTAATTTGACTGAACTTTGATAAATTTTCAGTGAAAATCTACAGTCACCCTTTTAAGTTTTCCTATGTCATGACTTAGTTATAACACTCCTCTCTAGATCTTGAGCTTGGTGTTTGATCAATGAGGCATTTGTAATAGCAAGATCACAAAGTTAAAAAAAAATTGCCAACAAGGTGTGTGTTGACAAAAACATACCCACATAAAAACTTAATGAGGTCACAGTCTCATTTAACCATTTTACAGTTTTCCCCAAGAAATTTCATCACTCCCTGAAACCTACTGCAGTCATATTAAATACACTTTAATATATTTCTCCTCAATATACTTTTACATTAAACAATCATTGCTTTGCTTTATTATTTGTTTAACATGCCATGTAAAGCAGACATTACTTCATGAAGTTTGCTGCTGTGTTATATTTCTAGAGTTTTACAGAGGAGGTTGCAATCCTCCCATTTGGAGGTTACCATCACACATGTTGAAAAGACTAAGAGGGTCTAGAAATCTGGCACTGAACTGCATGGCTCTTCTCACAGACTTTATATTCATAGTATTTTGCTCTCAGATCATTGAGTGAAAGCAAAGTAAAATTACCAGCTGCATTATTACTGATACCAGTATATAAGGACACTCCAGGCACAAGTACTTGCTTCTGAAATGATTGCTTTTACAGATACCTTAGAGTCTTATTACAAAGCCTAAAGTGGTTTGTGAGTGAAATCAGATGACAACTGAGATTGCTACCAGAACAAGAACAAACTCCTTTAATGCATAGTGATGTTTGCATAAGATAAATATTTGTGGAAACTCAAATGAGGTTTCTTAAAAGCTCTTAGGCTGGAAAAAAAAATGACTAAGATGGCATTTTACTTACTTTTCTATGTTTTAACTTTCATTTTTGACTGTTCACTAGCCAGCAGACAGTCCTCTTGTACAGTACTGGGATACAGAAAATATGGGCTCTGTTCCAAGCTTCCCCTTTTGTGCAGTCTAATTTTCAGACTTTAGAGGGGCACAAGTAACTTGCTATTTACAAGACATAAAACATTGCCTTAGTTTCCCTCTAAGGTGAGGGTAATACAACTTCTGTTCCTCTTTTCACTTAGATTGCAAATGCATCTGAGTAAGGACTCTCAAGTCTGGAATACTTCCTATACACTCCATTTGAACATTTAAGCAGCCTGGCCAGATGATTTGGGCTGGTATTTCTCTTTGTACTGGACGAGGAGAAGCATCACAAAACTGTTGTAGCAAAATGGAACCCGAGTCCCTGAGCCTTTAGCTATTCTGTCCTAGGATCTATAAATACTATGGTCCTTCTGTGGAATGGTTCTGTTTTGTTCAAGTGTAATGCACGTGCAGTTGAAGGTGCAATGGTTTTTCTGTACTTCATATATACATTTGGTATACTTTGATTAGCTTAGGTATAACCACAATCTTATGTGCTTAAGTCATCCCTCCTTATATACTGTAATTTCATAAATGGTACACAGATTTTGCTTATCCACAAATCAATGTTTCTTCATCAGTATTTTAATTATCTTCAGGAGAAGAAAAAGAGTATTTTCCCTCATAACAGCTTTTTACTATAATTCAGAATAAGCAACTAGAATAAATGTATTACTAAACTTTCCTTGATGTGCCTGTTCCCAGGTTTCCATAGGAAGCCAATTGGGCTCACTCTTGAGTGAGCAGGACTGTCAGCCTTGTGCAAAGTCCTTGACTCGGATCAGGCTAAGCCAACATGAAACAATAGGTTCCAGTGGGGTGGAAAACTTTAAAGGCTCCCTGGCAGGTTGGATCTCGGACTTGCACCTTTCTTCTTGGATCCATTGTGCAGTCCTTAGAGCACATATGCTCACACCCCTTGCTTAGTCTGTACCTAATGAGCTTTCTGACTCAACATCTTAATTTGGACACAACAGGATTCAGCTGAGAGGTAACATGTGGAACATGACTGCCGTACCCCAGCTGTTGCAGGTGCTTATGTGTCTTTTTTGCTGTAATCCATCCCAGTCTAAAGTCAAACAGGCCAGCCAGGTGGTTTACGTTTATTTTTGCCTTTGCATTGGAGTAGAGGGCAGTTTTCATTAGCTGCTCTCGCCTCTCCATTTTTTAGTTGACTGAGTTTCCGCCTGGCTTGATGTCCAGATTGCAGCATGTTAGAGGGTGGGTTCTTCTTTGACAGAGCAAGGGCTGGGAGCTTTAACTATTTGATTTGGTCACAGAATCAATCCTCATTACAGTCAGTCATCTGATATGCTGCTGGTCCTGATCCTTATCTTTCTACCCTAACCCCTTCACAAGAATAGGCTTAGCTGCATCCTCTAGCTCCTTATGTATTGGCAGAGTGGATTGGGATAAAGGTACTGCTGTATATTAAAAATTTATGCAAAGTAGAAAAGACAAAACACAGAAAGGAATAACTGATTAAATACTATCTCAGTATTTTTCCTAGCTGGAGAATGAGCTATTCAATTAATAAAGTGATCCCAGTCAGCTCTGGAAGAATATTACTCAGTAAAGGTTCACCCATTAATTAATTTAGTTTTCCTGTATTTGTAGATCTTATATATGTATTCATCAGATATGTATATAAAGAATGGTTTGGCTGGTAATTTATATTGAACAAAAGAACAGAGTTTAAATGAATGCTCAGATAAAATGGATTTTTAACATGTATTCAAACTAGAAATCTTATTGCAAGGGTTCATGTCACTTAATCATCAAGCAAAACCAAATCATATGGTCAGTCTTTTTCCTTTCATTATCAAAAAGGCCACAGATGCCTGAATATGCACAAATCATCTATCTACAAATACAAAATAAAATGTTTGATCTACTGCTTATTCCTTTGGAGATCAGGGTCTGGTGTTCCTGTATGTTAAAAAGAAATAACACCAACAAGCTACAAATACTTTCCCATTAAGAAAACCAGTAAGAGAAGAGGCTAAACTTGTTAAATTCAACATTATCATATTATTTGATCGGTAAATAATTCTGTGAGGTCTGTACCAAAATAGATTACCTCCCCATTAAAAAATGGAATTTGTCTAAAGCAATTCTATAATCCATTACATTAAGAATTAATGTTAAAATACAGAATACATCCATTCTAAAATGATACATACTTTAGAGTGCTCAAAATCTTTTTTTCTCATGTATTTAATTGCATAATGGTTTTTTGAGCATTATAATTGCTTGACTTTGACAGACTGAAAATATGATTATCTGTACAAAATATCATGTGCCTTTATCATTCAAAATGTTGGCTAGTTAACATTTAAAGCATTCAAGGCTGCACTGGCTCCTGGGAAAAACAATTAACTATGCAGTTTTATTTTTATTCTGTCTGACTTTTTTAATAAAGCATTTTTTGACAGTGAAGTTCACAATCTGTTGATTAATCAGAAAGCAGACAAGAGTTGCAAAATGTATCATCAGAAAATTGCTCAGTGTTCAGACTACTCTGTAATTTTGTCATTTACTTCTGGTTTCTGTGATTGTTAGGCTAAAATATCATAATAGAAGTTACATTCAGGTAGTAACATTTGAAGTAAAGAATATAAGATAATGGAAACTGGTCACCTCCATGATGATGGGTACAATACAGACAGGGAGGTGCTAGTAATTAGTTAAAGCAATTTTTGCTTTAACTTAACAAACACTTTTGCTGAACTAAATATACTCAGATAAGAAAAGGTCTCTGGAATCAGCTACTTAGCTTTCCATTATAACTCAGACATACACATCTTCTCCAGTTTTGCACAATTAAAAAAGAAGAAACAATCAATTGGCCATGGCGTGGTTTCAGCTGGGCAGGGACTCAGCAGGCCTGGATGTACCCACAATCACTATAATGCATGAATTTTTAGCATGTAGTAGCATTAAGCTGTCCTGATGGCTCAGCAAAAAAATGCTGAAGAGAACAACAGCTGCCCTTCTTGGTGCTCTCCTGCAGCAGACTCTAATCCTCTGGGTTTATACAGTTGTTCAAGAAACATTAAAAGGAAAAGCCTTCTAAAGCACCAGAGGCACCAAATGGGACAGTGCTTGCTCCAAGTTTTATCTGTGTTAAGAAAAAGTGCATTTTATGCTTTAAATTTTTTTACAGTAGCACCTTCCAAAACCAGTCAATGTATTAAAGATCCATATCACAGAATGCAGTTTTGTATTTATTATCACAAAGGGAGTGGTGTGTCTGCTACAGTATGACCATAAACTGAAAATGAATATTTTCCAGTCAAGACAGTACATGCAACTTATTTGTCTAAGCAGCTTCCAAAGTTGTAAACCCAGTCCAACTGGCTACCAGGCTCTGACTGTGCTTGGTTCAAAACAATTGGTACAGACCATTGAATCAGACAAAAGATCAAACTAAAAATAGTTTCAACATTGGTATTTATATACCTTCAGAGTATTAAAAATAGTCTTACTGGATTTTTTGGACTTTTTCTCACTGGGGATTCCCTGACAAATAATATTGAGGCTGTAATAAAATTGATTGTAAGAGTTTAAAAATAAGCTTTAAAATTAGTGTAGAAAACATTTGTAAGCCAATAAATGTTAGAGCAGAACTTGAAAGAAATCCAAACTTTTTCAGACATATAATTACACATAGGATAGCAATGTTAACCCTTTCCTATAGTAGTCCTTTAGTTGGAAAATAAATTTGATCTACTTTTTAATATGCTTTTAATCTGAGATTACAATCTCGTCTTACAGTGAATGATGTCAAGCATTTGGCATTAAGGTACAGCATTTCTGGTGTCAATAACTTTGTGAAATATCTAAAACTCTTCTGTTAATTAACTTTAACATCAATTGTCTGTGTGAGGCTTCATGTTAGGAAATAGTAGCTATATGTGGTTTATATTGCTAAGGGAATCACAAATAAGAAATCCTAAAAGGAAAGGAATGGTTTCCAGTAAACTGTACAAGACCAAAGGTTAAGTAACTCTCAGAACATGAGGTTATGGGTTGAAGTAGTTAAAGGGGAAATATTCCAGAAATACATTTCAGAAAATAAACTAATTAACCCATAATATCACCAGAATGACAGGTATTTAAACAAAAGAGAAGGGGTGGAAATAATCCCTTTTTTGGGAAATCTACTTCAATATTTATAATTTAACTTGCCCAAATATGACTGAAAATTAAAAATTCAATTAGAATTATGTAGGATTTAAATTCTTTTGTACTTAATATCCTTGCATTTCTCAGTAGTGGCTCAATTGCTCAAGAAAAACAGTATTCTGGAAGGGAAGTATTGCTAATTTTTCTGCTTCCATTCAGGGTGTTTTTCTCTAACACCTTAAGCCAGCCTATTTTAGGGTTGCCGTAGCCTGGCCCCCCACCCTCGCTGGGCGATGTGTGCCGATGTCAGCGCTGCGCGCTGCGGCAGCTCAGGGAGCTCAGCCGCTGAAAGCTCGTGCTCCAAAGAAAGCAACTTTTTGTCTCGGCTCCCTGAAGTGGCTCATTATCCAGCAGAGTCAGTGGCACCAGCGAGGGACCTCAGCCAGCTCAGCTTCAGGCTTGTTCGAGAGGAGGTCCTAGAGAACCCTGGGACCCTCAGCGTTCTGTGGTTAACCACCCTGCTGGGAGCCCCGGAGCCCGCAGTCTGGAGAGTGACAGCAACTATCATTAGCTTTAGACACGCAGTAAATTAAACAGACGAAACTTCACCGAGCCTGATACTTCCAACATGGGAACAGTAACATCTTTCAGCAGAAAAGTCACAAATGGCCCAGCATGACTTCTTAGAAGTGGTTTGCTGGAAGCAGCACAGTAAAGGTGCAGTGGGATCGCTGCTCCAGGTGGACATTTCCCCGTGTGGAAAGGGGGGGTCTCCACACACTTTCTTCCCTATGACCCCCTTGGATGAGAACTGCCTAAACTCACTAAACCGGATGGAAATGTCTCACTCACTTTTGCTGTGCTAATTTTCTGCCTGGGGCAGAACAAGGTGGGAATGGAGTAATTTTCTCTGGAAGCAGGTTTTTCAGCTCACCTCAGCTCAGACAGCGGCTGTTCCCTCCCGGGCTGGGGATGCATGTCCTGCTGGGATGGCTCGGGGAAGGGTTGGCCTCTGCCAGGCACCCACAACTCACTCAGCGACACTCCCTTGCAGTCACTATTTAAATAAGTCACATTACCCACACAGCTTAAACTGAAGATCTTTCTCTGTGAGAATCAGGATAGAACCTGTATCTCAGTCATAACTTTATCACCTTAGGTTTCTTCACCAGCAGCCCACCTGCCTATGCCGCAGAGCCAATTCTCTGCGGTATTTGATGGGTGTGTACCGGAGCTCTCTATGCACCAATTTTGCAATGAGGCCACAACAAACATGGCTTTGCATGTAACCTTTTCCTGTTCCTCTGTTGTTGTGTCTCCACACCTTCTCCATAAAATTAAACCAAAAAGAGCAATTTGTATCAACTGTACACATCCAGTTTCAAAAATAAGGTACTATTAAGGATGAACCTGTTGCTTCAACAGAAATTGTCAATTGCTTGCCTTGTGCGAAACTGCAGAGAGTGGTGGGAGGAAAAAAAAACCAACATTTAAACCATGGAATATCTGAAGGTTTGATCAAAGAACAATACATGGAGAATGAATGCAGGGCAGCAAAGGCATAATCACAGGTTTCTGACCTGCAAGACTTGCAGGAAAAGCCAGCCCAAGTCAGGTACAGTACAGAAATCACTGGAATTGGTTCAATTTGACTGCATGCCAGAGCACACTCTAATCCAGGGAACAGAGCCAGACATGACCCCATTTGCAGGACCTTTGTTGCTGTTTTAAACATGTATCTCTACTGTGCCAGATAACAAACCAAAGATGGTATTAGCCTAGCAATTAAAGAATAATTAACAAAAGAAGCAATGCTTTGATCTGCACCAGTTACTTAGACTGCCATTAATGCCAACTGGGGTGTATTAACTACAGATTTTTCTCTAACAATGTTTTAATCAATTTGAATAAATAAATTAATTTAGGCTACAAGATAAGTTATAACACCTAAGTCTCAAAACCTCCTCCCTTAAAATCAGCAACCTAGCCATTAAGGTAGATTGCAGTTATAACCACAAGTATTAGGAAATAAATTTAATATTTACATCTGTTTGTACTCTGAGGCTTATAAGAATATGGTGTTAGGCAATGCCAGTGTAATGGTTTGCTCCTTCCCTCTGTGCCCTGCGAGCATCCCATCTGCTCAGCTGCCTCAGCAGAAGCATTTGTGAGACCACCCCGTGAGCCAGGCCAAGGGAACTGACCCAGCTTCAGGCTTTATTTGAGGGGAGAGGGGAGGATTGTTAGGGCTGGGTGAGTTCCCCGATCAGATCCACAGCGTGGCCCCACAAAGAGCTGCGTCAGCACCGCCACGCGGGGATGGGGCAGTGGCTGCAGCAAGAACACAGACCAAGGATGTCTAAAGTTAGTACTGCTGCCAAGTGCTGCGTGTCATGAGACAAAACCACAGGAGCAGCCCTGGTCACTGGCCATGCCCACGGCAGGCAGCAGCCCCAGAGAAACGCTCCAGCCCTGAGTCATCCATGCACCCCACAAACAGGAAAAACCCCCTGAACGAGCGTATGAAGGATGAACAGATGGTATCTCCAGGATAAATGCTGAGAATACATTGCTGTACAGTGGCTTTAGAAGGAAAGCTGTGATGAGGCTGATCAGTAGTGAAACTTGGAGAAAATGAATCTGAACAGTAAATAATAAGGCTTATTTGAAGTGATAAATACAGGGCTATTGAATTGTTTGCTATAGAATTTCCTCATGTTAACCTTTGTTTTAAAGACATTTTGCATGCAGTAAAGAAAAGGACAATCACTTTAAAGGATCATTGTCAGAAGCATGTATATGAAATAGTAAATCAGGAAAAACAGGCTAAAGCTTAGTTCAAATAAGAAAGAATCTTTAAAACACTCACTCAAAAATTCATCAACGTTTCCCTCCTCACAATTCATAGCAGTAACTCTGAAAACAAACAATTTATCCACTAGGGATGATTGTTATTCCAAGTCATGGCCCTGACGAATGTAGTTTTTAGTCTCAGATATAAGGAAAGCTACAAAAGGTTAAAAAATGTGGGTATAGTTTAGATAAACATCTAAGAGTTTGGAAATCCATCTGAATGCTTTCTATCAGAAAAATTGAGCTTTAAGTCTTGTGAGAAAAAGGCTTATTTGTGATGTTGGCTCTTTTATTTCTGGTCTCAGTTGGAATATGATGAGAGTAGTCAATCTCACACATGGTGTTTTGTCTTCAGGAGTTGTGGGGAAAAAGTTCAGTTCTAAAAATAGAAGATTATTGTGAGACTTTCATCCTACGAAAACTCACTTTGCCTCTTGTGAGAGGGAGAGACAATGGGATAGTAATGCAAAATGTTGCTTAACACTAAAAAGTTGCATGCAGTTAAAGAAGAGAGAATTGTTTTCATTTTACAGGATTAAAAAGTCCCCATATATTCAGCTGGAAATACAACTTTTGTTCTGATTTTTAGTTACATGGCACAAAATCAAAAATGCCTCTCAGCTGACTGTAACTCTGACACCCACCAAGTTCTTATGACAGTGCCTAGAGATGAAGCTTGACCATACACAGCAGTAGGACTGGGTGTTAACAACAAATGGAATAAGTAGTCTACCATCAATAAGTTACCTCCAAAAACTACATTTCATTTCCAAAATGCCTTAGATATTTTAATTTTTTTCATTTTAAGTCAGTTGGATGTAGCCTCTAATATTAGTCATGAAAATTAAACTTGAAATTTTAAATTACTTTGACTTGTTGAAATTTTTCTACCAACAGTTTTATATGACAAATACACATACATGCAGGGAAGGGCCATGGTGTACATGCAAATTTTGAATGCTCTGCCTCACCAGGGGCTGCTGAAGAAATCATGTCTTTCATAATGGTAATTCTCCCTTTCAACAGAGCAGGGGGTTTTTTGTCCTGAAACAAATGGGTTTGGTTTATATTTCCTTGGACTAGCTCTGCTGGGAAGTCTTTAATATTTCCAATGTCACAGACATCCACATCAACAAAGGTAGGTAATATCTACAGTCTGATAATGCTGCTTTTGCCAGCAGTTCTGTCTTAAACCATCCTTGTCTCCAAGCTCCTTGTTCCTTCCTTTTCTTTCTGCCTTGTTGCCCTCAAGTAACTGTTTGGAGGGGGCTGGCAGCGATGTGGAGTATACAGGTTTTAACCTGCAAAAGCTCCCTGATCCACCTATAAATCAGAATTGCACTAGTAGGACCAAGGAGATACCTACTTAAAAAGGGTCACACACAGCCCTCCATGGTGTCTCTTTCTCTCTCCCACCCTGGATAAGGTTGCAATTTCACACTGCTTCTGTATGAACAAGCTTGTTGTTACTGACTCTTGCAGTTTATTGGAAAATTAAAAACTGAATTATGCAGACTATTTTATAACCCCACATGAATGTACAAACTTCCAAGATTCAGTATGTTTGCTGTCCCCAAGGCAGATACACAATACAGCTATTCGTATGTAAAAATTCATAGACCGAATTTTAAAGGCTCTATAATACACAAAAAAGAGCTGTTAGGCAGCTGCTCATTCCCCACTTTTATGAATAGAGGGCTGAGTTATGACTCTATATAATAGAGTACTTGTTTTTCCATGAGGTAGGAGGTAATCCCTAACACTTAGTCTTTTTACAGGTCATATCTGCCTCCCCAGAGATACTTCCAGGGCCTGGTATATTTTCTGAAGGGCAGTGGGACTAGACTAAGTACCTTTCACATACTGACCAGGCTATATGCTCCCTATTTAGAACTCTATAAAGAGATTCCAAAGAATATGTTTTTGTTGTAGGGAACACAGGCACATTTTTGTTTTGCTCCTCCCCTCCCAAATATTTTCCTTCAGAAATGACTCTTGGTAATCCTTCATGCTTGTGTTTTTTTAATCTATAGACAAAAATCTAGAGCCAGAAGAAAACTCAAATGCATAAATCCTTTTAAAAGAGCTTATATCTTATCTAGGCTTTTATAGATGTGGTAGGAACGTGGAGACTGGAGCCAACTGTATTATTTTTGCCAATCTGCCTTCAAGTGTGAATAATGTCCCAAAAGTTTATATGCTTTCCTAGATATATGTTACATAGCTCACAGATAACTATGTAGTTTGTCTGCCACCTATCCCAGCAGCTGTGAGAAATACCTGGACTCCTCAGGAAGGCATATTGTTCAAGATGTCATCACCTCATTCATTTAGAAAATAATAAATTCTCAGGAGCAGCATCAAAGAGTAGTGAAAAAAGGTTACTGTGGGTCCTGGAACAACTTTTTTTTCAATTCTCTCCCCTGGACCTTTCTCTTCCCTTTGGCTTTTTCATCCCCTATGCTCTTCGGGACCAGTTCAGTACAGAGGATTGCTCTGCAAACCTTGGCTTCACTCACAGTTAAGTAAAGGCAAAGGATCAGACTCATCTGCCTGTCTAGAGCAATCAGAACTTCAAGTTTATCATGCAGAAATCATGCAGAGCGTAAGCTGAACATTTATTTGGCCTCTGTATCACAAGGGACTTTGAGAAGAGAATCTCCATCTCCCCTGCCTTGATCTGAGATAGAGCATTACTGAATTTGAGGACATGGTCAGAGTTGTGCAGCTGGTCTCTATTAAGAGACGAACTCCTTCACACCCCCTATAGCTGCCAGTCCTCTCAGATCTGCTAGTCTGACTATACATGGAGCCACTCCCTACTCCAGTTCTGTCAAAATAATCTGATTTTTGTGGCAAACTATCAGAGAACCATAGGAAAGAAAGGAAAGAAAAATGTTCCTTTTTGTTGGCTCCTGTTACTCCCAGGACTGGACAAGGTTCTCACTGACAGTTGGTTACCATGGCTATTAATACCTTGATAGAAAGTGAATGAATACCATGATTTAGAAGAAGAGTGAAATCTCACTAGGAATATCATAGGAGTAGGCAACTGTTTCTTTAAAGAGAGGAACTGATGGCCATTTAGAAAAAAGTATTTATATTTAATGATCTGCAAAGTTTAGCCTCTGGCAGTTCTATTTTAAAGATAATCTCTTACAATTAAAACCAGCTAACTCAAAAATTGCTGCAGGATGAAATATATTTGTTCTCTTGTCCACACTTTGAATTGGCACACCTTTTTTTTTTTTTTTTTCTTTTCTGCAGACTAACTTCCCTCCAAGTATTAAATGCTGCTACCTTCCATAGCATAGAGAAGAGGCACAGCATCTGTTACCCAGTCAAGAAACAAGTCTGAGCACCTTACTGCCAGGAAAGACAACTCACTTTGTACAAGAATGCTATTTATCTGTTAGACATACAAGAATCCACTTAGCTTCCATTTCAGCTCATTTGTAGTTGCCAATATCTACCCTTTAAATACTTCCAGCTGCCATTTCTGTCTTGAAAAGGTATCTGTTTTCATCTTTCATTTAAGACTGAGACATTGTCCAAAGCATCTGGAAATGTGAACTGTGGGGCCCTGGGCAGCCCATGAACTATATAACCTGGTTCAAAGGCATCCCAGAGGGGAATAAAGGAGGTTCCTGAGTGGTTCTTCTGGCAGCAGTGGTCCTTTGTTATCAAAAAATTCCACCTAACAAACCCACTTTCTTTTGCAGGCTTGTTTTTTTACCCTGCATCAGCTCCCCAGTCAAGCTGGCCAGATAGTTGTACACACAGCTGCACTTGCAGAACTGAGAGTGTGATGCAGGGGCAGGAGATTTCCACTCTACTCTTCTAGAATTTCACACATTAAACTTGTAAAACTGACTTGACTACAGTGCATCCAAATCATAGACAGAGGACTTCAGCCCATACAGACATTAACCCAAACCTCTTCCATAGCACTAATTCCTCAGGCAAACTTTTACAAATAGGCTGTGGATTCAAGAATGATTTCAAAATGTTTATTTTCAAGAAACAGTAGTGGGAGGATAAAGGAGGTAAAACAAGATATTTAATTTTAGATTCTACACTTGAGTGAATTGTTTATCAGCTGTCATGATCCCTAATGAGAGCTAGCAAGAAGTAATAAAATGATTAGGCCTTAAAAGATACAGTCTTCCCTAAAATCACTATCTAGGCTCAGAAATGCAGATTTCCATCACAAACTTGTATTGCTGCCATATGCATAAAAATCAATGGTTAGTCCACCTGAACTACAACTACTTTAACCACTCAATAAGGCAGATGCTGGCCCAACAACTCCCCAGTGTGTCTGAGAGTATATGGACACTGTAGGCATTTTTAGAGCTACAGCACATGAAAGCACAGCCAGCTTGGCTGTAGAGCAGCTGTTGTTAGCAGAACTCTTGCAGCAGAGATTTCATTGCAGGGGTGCATGATGTTCTACAAAACTGAACAAATACTTGAGAAGTATTATTAGCCAGCTCAGAGATTTGTTTCAGTCTAGCTCTTCTGCCAGTAGCCAGTCATTTTAACTGGTATTTTAACAATACAACTTCAATTACATGGAAATAACATTTGTCTTAACTGCTCCCAGAAATCACAGAACTTACAAAGCAAACTATCTCCCAATGTACCATATCCTTGTTCAGAAGGGCTCTTTTGCCATGACCCTCATCAACTGTAGGGATAATTTGATGCAAACAAGTTACAAGTCTCATTTGACTAATATGAATGCTGCTCATAAACTGCTGGGAGGTATTTCTCTGGGCCTGAAGCTAATGAGGCTCTGGCTGTACTGACCTTTCCTAGGTGACTAATACTGGCCAACAGTCTCCCTTTTCCCTCTTTAGGCATTCTCCATTCCCAGGTACCATTTCTCACTGAGGTGCCATCCTTGCTGTTGTGTCACCACTAAGACTCGTTTGGTCCCAGAGTGAATCAAATCAGGGAATTGATTCAGCTGAAAAATAAAAACAACCACAAGCATCTGGGCTGGCAAAAGGGAGGAGGTAAGAAGCAAAAGAAGCTGCAGTAAGAAGCAGAAGGCAAGGACATGATAGCTTGATTTGAACCACAGCCTATTATGTGAGCCTTGATAACATAGTGTATCTATTCTAACAGAGGATCTGGAACTGTAAAGGCATGAAATTACTGCTGAGTATGAAAAGGTCATTTAAAAAGCTCAGAACAGATGTCAAGTTAGCCTTCATAGTCCCTTGCCTTAGTCATATCTCCACTTCCCTTTCAAGAAAGAAATAGTTTAACAGGTTTGAATTCAATTCTACAAGAACTTATTTAGTAGCTTTCAGTGTCTCTGAGAAATGTGCATTGTTTCAAGAAAAAAATAGTCCAAGAATATAATGGCAACATAGTTCAAACACAGTGTCCTTCCAATACATTTACAAGACTCAAGGACAGGTAAGCAACTTCCTTAATTGATGGTCATTCAGCACCCCTTTCTGGCATTCTTCAGTTCACCTCCCATCTCAGTTAAATACAATACATTTCATGAAAAATCTCATGCAGTCCCCATTAATTACTGCATATCAGTTCCTTCTTCTTAAGCACACAATTAAAAAATTTCAAACAGGAAAGAGCTTGGAGCAAAATTCCTTGGCTAAATAGCTTTTAAGTTTGTGAGAACTTAGATCCAAAATATGTTTCTGTAATCCATCTAATTCAACCAGTATTTCATCCTTTTTAAGTAATTCAGTCTAAAGCTTTATATTCAACTAGTGAAACCTGAAAAAATGCTGATTTCCATGTTAAACAATCTCCTATCAACAATCATATATAAGAAAGTACATCAATACTTCTCATGTATATAGTAGGTAGATCTGAATTTAGGACATCATCCAGGATCTTGAAGTCATATCTAAATTCCCATAAAAGCACTCATGGAGATGACAAATAATTTTCCCCTGACATTAATATTGCTTCATGTGACCCCAGTTCCAGATCCCTGACTATTTTAACTTTCTGTTCACCAGTTCATTCACAACACATTCTTTACGCTGCTTTGTAAAATGGTTTTCTTTTTCCTTTGTCTTGATGATACCATGAGGCCATTCTGAGTCCCTCAGCTTCCTCCCCTACACCACATCCATCCTCTTCACAGAGCACAAAAGGTGCAAAAATATGTACTCCAGCTTCTCCTCTACTCTTGTGAAAAATGGGTCAGTCAGCTTTGTGCTCCTCCCTACCTTTCACCCTTCGTAGTTATATCCTGTCTGCTCTATTGTTCAGATTTGTTCTCTTAGATGGTAAATTCTTCACAGCAGACACTCCATATACTCTTAACACTTGGCCTATTTTGGATTTTGCTACATATACGGGATAAAACTATATTCCACACAGACCTGAACTTTGTCTCATGTGAACCAAAAAAAACCCAAACCCTGTGCAAAATTGCTGTTAAATTGCTAATGTTTTTGAGTCAGAAAAGTAATGTTGGTGTCTATTTTTAGACACTGTGTTAAGTTTCACTCACTTTTGATAATCTGCATTTTCCTTTTATGGAGCTATGTTTTGTTTATGGCTTAGAAATTGTGCATGAGATCTCACATGATGACCTTTAAAGTAAACCAAGTTTAACATCTTGATATCCACAGTGGCGTGGGAGTCTAAAGATGTGGTTGCAGATACCTGTTTCTCGTTAGAAGGAAGCTAATGGCAGATCATGCCACTTCCTCACTTATCAAGGAAGATCCTCTTGATGCAAGTTTTGTGTTAACTACAGCAGTTCACCGTGCACTGGGGGTGTATTTCTGTTATGGATAAAAGTTGTTGACAGAGCTCAATACTGTACATCATTCATCAATTGATTAATTCATAGAAATGAATAGAATAAGTTTAATACCTATGCAAAGCTTACAAACTCATCTGTACAATACTGAGCAGTCAATAAATATGAAGTATAGTAGATAGAATTTCCAGACTTTTTCGAGTTCCATCTCTTCAATCCCAAGGAAGCATAAGTAAAGTGCATCTGTTGGTCTGTATCTTCTGATGGCACTAATTTCTCTGCTAATTTGCATAGATGTGCCAAAGAATGAAAATTATTACATTCTTTTAGGAGATGAGCTACATTACAGACATTAACTGTACAAACTCCACAGATGCCCTTATCACTGACCTGAGTCCTGATCTGGACATACTGTACTTGAAAAGACTAAGAAGTATTTTAATTGCCCTTTTCTTTTTCTGCCACTGATGTTTGTGCTGAAGTTGTCAACAGGATATTTTGTACACACGTGTTCTTGAGGATCCCAGCTGCAGTGTGAGTAAGCAATGTAAGGAAAACCAACACTGGCAGCAGTTGGATGCTGCCAACTGTGCCCTACAAACCTCAAGGAAGAAGCTGTGTAATGATCTCTACTACAGAAACAATCTTTGCAGACCAAAGACTGGAAAATAACTGATGTACTTTTTTGTCACCCCAGCTAAAACCCTTCTTAAATGGAAGTCAATACCCGCACAACACTGTTCAGGTGTAACAGCTTCATCCCAAATACATTTTAGTTCACCCAGAGATGCAAGAAAGGCTTGCAATGGAAATTCCAGGATAAACAAGGTGACTATTTATGCTCAGCTAAAAAGACTGGTGAGCTTGACATGCCTACTCTAAATACTGAAGTGGAAGAAAATAAATGTGTTTAAAAAGCTAACTTCAGCTTAGTAAAGCTAAGAAAACAAGTAAGCAGAAGCTATCCTGAATTACCATTTGAAAACCCTCTTCCCAACCCACACAGACCTGAGTGAAGTGTACCATCAATATGCTAAGATCAGCTCTTGTCAATATCCCAAAATCTGTTAAAAAGTTGCAGATGGCTTCTTCTCTAAGGGCTGAGTTGTATTTGGTGAAAATCAATTAAAGTCCCAGTCCTAAAACCGCCAATAAAAATTCCTAATGCAAGAAGGAATACAATTAGCTGCTCACAGTGAGTCTGCACTGTCAGTACAGTGACATGGGGGGTTCTGAAGCACAGGGGAAGTGAGAGGAGTGAGCTGAGTAGGTGAAATGTTCTCTCCGACCAGGTGATCCCATGAACTCACAGGCTGGGCTGAGAGGAAAATGGTACAGAATAGCAGTCAGGCAGTGATAGGTGAAGATGCAAGTTGTTTTCTAACAGGATGAGGTTAGCTCTTCCTTTCATGAAAATATATAAACTTTTTCTGTAAAACCTCCTCTTCATCTAAATTGATTTTTTTTTTAATGAAGAGGTATGAAGAAAATAAAGTGTGGGTGGATCAAATCTGTTTGTCTTCAGTGAGTTCCTCTACGAAGTTAAATGGAAACTCTTCCCTCCATCTTACTATGAGCTGTGTTTGCCTCTGCAGCATAAGGCCTCACTTTCAATAAACCCTGTATTACACATTTTCCTCTAACAAAGCACAGAGAATCTTACTACAAATGTGAGTTTCAATACTAAAAACGAACACAAGAAAAAGGAGTAAATATTTATTCTATGGGTAGATGCTGTACCAGTACTACTGCACAGAAAGATAGCAGTGACTAATCTTCTACTTTTTCCTCTCTCTATCCCTTCAGCCAGCATCACTGCCATTTTGGGATATGCACTCTCAGGTCATGCTGCACAGTCATGCATGTTACCCACACCAGTGAGCAAACTACCACTGATTTTACAGTCTACATTGCAACACTTGGCATGCTAATAAAAGTTAAATGGGAGAGAAGGTAATTTATTAAATCCCTATTAATTCAACATTCATAATGCAGTATTTCTATAGCCTACAGGCTATAAACTTTCTAAGAACTACAACTGTTTTCCATGTTCAGGCACTGCAAAATATGAAAGCTGCTATTAGCTGTAATAAGAGAATGTCACAGGGCAGCATGACATAATTACCATGCCACTGATGTGACAGGTAGGCATCATGATCTAACTGTACAGTGATTTACTGCCTGAATCCTGCGGTCCCACTATTGCACCTCTCTGAAATCCTATCATTCTCATGCCCTTGTGAACACTCCACCTTCCATTCCCTTCCACCTACAGATCTGAACACACAATGTTAACTTAACTTCTAAAAAAAAAAACACCTTACAAACACCCCTTTTGTATGCCACACAGGGGAAATAAATGCACACTTCTGCTCAAGTGAAACTGCCTCATATTGTTTTTAACACCCTTCAGATCTCTTCAGAGGGTTTTGTGGCTCGTGTAGGTGCCTCTACTCACACGTTTACTTGTGTTCTGTCTGGTGTCCAGGATTTGGCTCTATTTCAGCACAAAAGAAAACAATGGCTTCAGCTTTTAAACTTTTTGTTGCCTGGGATTTAGTATGGGTATGTAACTAGAATGGATGCACAGATGGTCAGAAACTTTGCTTTCAATCTTATAGCAATTCAGAGAGCTAATAAAACAGTAAACTACCCCACAAATAACCAAAAAAAACCCTCCAAAAACCAAAAAACCCTTTTCACTGCCTGAAAAATAGGAGAGGTCCATTTCTTAAGTAACCAAACTAGGTAAGTCACTGAGAAGCTTCCCAATGAAGTTCAATTACAGCCTGATTTTTTTTACTCAAAAAGATAATCTTTTACAACACTTAAGATTAGAAAAGGTAAAAATGTACTAACTTTAGTTAAATATTTTTGTAACGCTCACTTTTCTTTGACCACAATGAGGGAAACCACTTTATCAGTTTCTGTTTAAAAAGTTTAACATGAAGGCCCATGACCAGCTTGTGAAATCCATGTTAACACCTGTGCACAGGCATGCACAGCATCCTAACACTGCTTAGAGAAGTTTGCAAACTAAAACGTATTAGAAAAGGGAATGTGTTTGTACCGTTTTAAACTAGCTAAAAAGTACATTGAAGAACTGTATTCAAATCCAGTTCTGCCAGCTCCATGCAACAGAATACTAATTAAAAAATGCAGGTTCACAACTGTACATAGATATCCATTGGTTGCAATCACCAAGAAATAATTTTTAAAGGTAGTTGAACAGGAACACAATGACATACTGAAACATTAACAAACGTATGGAATTTATCAAGGAAAATTAAGTAAAAATGAATAAAGTATCAGATTTGTACTACAGTGCTCTTGCAGACAATAATTTTCTAAAAACAGAAAACAGAGACTCTCCCACCACACCAGGGCAAGGGAAAAGTATTTATTTGTTCAACTGATAGATGTTTAACAGCTGATTCACGTTAGCTCCTGCAACACCGTTTCATTTGGGAGCTAAGTGAACACCACAAGTGAGGCATATTTTAAGCCTCCTCTCACAGACCCCACTGAGGCTGGAGCTCCTTGGAATACGGGTGACTGAACCAGACTCCCCCTGGAGCTCAGCAGTTCTTCTCCTTAACTGACCTAGACAACTGTTTTTTAACAATACATGATGCACTCCCTTCTCACCAAAGGCTTGCTTTCCATGTTAGCTTTTAATGGTTTTCATCAGCATCTCTGACTCAAAGCCTCAAGCCTCGGCATCCTGCACGGTGGCACAGATGGAACTTAAGCCTTACAGGCCATCTCATCACTCCTTGACTCAAGAGTCCAAATATAAGCAGGTTCCTGTTTAAAAAGGCAATAGCTCTCATTATGTTGAGCTCCTAGGTTTGAGTAAAGAATGGCAGTAAAATGCTTTTGTGAATGACGACTCTTTCCAGCTACCACCTGTGTGGGACCTCTCACAATCTTGCCAGTTGACGTGTTTGAAAAGCACGTTCTTCTGCGTGTCATAACGGGTGGTTAAGTGAAAACCAAACCAAAACAAAAACCACCCCACCTCCCCCTCCTTCCCCAGCAACCCGAGGCATGCTTATTCTTTGACTTGGAGAGCAGCTGAGCTGACATGTGGCTCACTTGCCAGTTTCTGAAACTGCAGTGCTGGGCAACTCTAGGATTTTGATATTCAAACTCTGTATTTGTACCGCCAACATTTAACCTCACATTCCAGGGCGGGGCTGGGCTCAGAGCCTGGGACATTCCAAAAAGCATTCCAGCCAGCAAGGCCCTGGAGGTAGACCCTCAATGAGTGCATCCATACTAAAGGATGGTAAAAATATCTCTGCATTCCCATTCACATTTCTAGTAAGCAGAATACAGGGAGGACAAGTTACAGTTCTCCCCATACCCATGGACCACACTTTGGCAGGTATCATCACAAATACTCTCCGCAGCATCGCTATCAAGTAAAAAAACTACAAATGCTCTTTTGTCGGCTGATGGTACCCCTGGGACAAAAACCCCTCCAGTTGCTTCACAGAGTTCCACAGGATTAATAGTGAAACATTTTCACTGAGCAAATACTTAAAATAGAACACAGCTTTCATCAGTATTGACCAAGTATCATATTCATACTACATTAAAATTAAAAAAAAAAAAGTTTCTGAAAAGTGAAGCTAAATATCCTCCAACCCAGCTGTGGTCTCAGTTGCCACCCTATGCAAGAATGCTGAAGTGCAATGGCTGGATTGGTAAATACTGCAGAAGACAGCGTATTTTTGTGACAACAGTAAAAAAACCTGCCACCTTCTGTTTCTGGAAGGTACAGCAGGGAAGAGCAGCACGGCAGAAACTCACACAGATGTGAATGTAACGATTCCTAGGAGAAAGCACTGATCCCTGGAGTAATTACTTTCCCAGCAGCGCTGAGAAGGGAACACACGTGATAAATACAGTTATCCTAGCGGTAGAAGTGGTTAGGATGAATTGAATGATCAAAGTCGGCACACATTAGTTGTAACAGAGTTACAAAGAATGAAAGTATGTAACAGAAAGTCATTAAATCACAACATTCTGGCAAGCACATACATATATATATATATACAAGTGCAACATTTCTTTGGTTCTTCCTGAAACTGATCAAAGGTGTCAAATGTTACACTTTCTAACCATTTGCCAGAATTACGGTCCTTCTATATTTAGCATTAAAAGCTCATTCCAACAGAGTGACTCCTCACTCTCATTTTCACAGGCTGTTTGGCCTGTCCATAGCTACAGCACAGACAACCCATTACCGTATACAACCACTGCAGAGAGCTAAGAGGACTAAGTGAAACATTGGCAACCATGCAATAATTTCAGGAAGGATTTGAAAACATGAAGGTTATTAGAAATAGAAACACCCTCCCAACACCCCCCCCCCCCCCCCCCCATTTACCATCTATTTGATTGAATAAACACACTTTGTGCAGGCTAGTGTTAACACAGAATTTGTTTCACTCATGGAAAACGATGCAGTCAGTTTTATCCAACTCTCTCCATCAAGCAAGCCAAGGCACGTATTCTGTAACATGAGTAGTAAAGCCCCTCCAGGCTGCTATTCATGCAACCTGTGTTAAGGTATCTATCTTCAACTACAGTTACATGTGAATATTTGACAGCAGAAATCCTGCAGAAATCTGCTCAACTGAACCCAAGATTTGCACCTTTTCAAGCAGCACAGGAACACCAACCTCTCACCACATACCTGAGCAGGGAGTCACTGGCTGGAAGGAAGCCTGCACAGGCTGTACCTCACTAAGGAGGCAGGAGGATGCACATTCACATCATATGACAAAATACCAGAAATAAAACCCCTCCAAGGTACAAATAGTGTTATGAAGGCCTTGGCTTCTAAATTGAATGATCCTATCTCACTTCTGTTAGAAGTTCAAGTCAGCAGTGACACACTTTCTCCTGAGTAATTTTTTGGGGTTTTTTCTGGGTCAAAAGAGAAATAACATCTTTCTCATAACCGACTTATGTAAAAATTCATCCCAATCCACCAGAACTTCCACTGATCCACAGTAACTGCTGCCATACAAGTCCACCCTGTACTTAGGCACTACCACCTGTGTTACCCAAAGATTCAGTTTTCCATTTAGACAGACAATGATTACGAGACTACGCCAGATCATTCTGTGTGGCAGGACAAGAGGCAATGGGCACAAATTGAAACACAGGTTATTCCATGTAGAAGAAGGAAAAAAACCCCACTTTTGCTTACCTTAAGGGTGCTCAAACACCGGAATGGATTGCCAAGAAAGGCTGTGGAGTGTCAGTCCTTGAAGATGTGCAAAACCCAGTTAGACACGGTCCTGGGAAACCTGCCCTAGTTCACCCTGCTTTGAGCACAGGGTTTGGACCACACAATCTCCAGAGGTCCTTTCCACACTCAAACATTCCATGCTTCTATTACATTAGACCCTGCAAATCACACTGGTAGCAGGACCTAAAAATTACTTTTTCTTTATTATTGTGGCTTCAAATAGTTCTGACCAAAGTAAGATGTCCAGATAGAACTTATAAAAGGAAAAGAGCTACTTCTTAAATTTCTGATTAATACTGCAATTTTTTTTAGTGCTTCAGAGTAAAATTGTAGCACTAAAATGATATCAAATGTAAACACATTAAAGTGCATTTACTACAATGTACAAATTGAACAAGAAAAACCTCCTTCTTCCTAGACTGTATAGATTTACTGTAAATTACTCTAGACAGCAGACATTTTAACTTCACAACCCTGAATATTATCTGATGAGATATTGTTCTTCCTTTTTGAAAGAATGGTTTAATGTGGCACTATCACTTGAGGAAAAGGATCAAATTTTTAAATAGAAAGATTCTTTATAAATTACAACCAAATTAATTATATCTTGTACGTTCTTTTTACAAAGTACTTTAGAGATCATGGCATGATACAACCCCATCATTTTGTTTTCAGACCAGAGCTGATAAGATCCCTCACACTGTTGAGGGAAACTAAGCCACTGTTTCAATCAATTATTAATAACAGAAATCTCTGAATTCTTTTGGCTCTCTTTTGAGGATTCAGAACTCTAATTTGAATCAGACAAGCTCAGCTGAGTTGCCATGAATTAGACAGGGTCTGTATCCTCTCCTGGCATACAGCATTTATTTACAGTTTACTTTAATAGGAAGTTGTGATGATGGAAAACAAAGAAGAGAACATGGGCCTTTGATCAAGACCCCTGTATCACCAACTGCTGAGTACCGAGACAAACAAGGTCACATTTCAAGAACATACAAGGCCTTATTTGGATGGCCATTACTGCAAGTAATCTACTTGTAGACATTTACGAGGACTTTCAAGTTCAAAAGACAAAAACTCAAAGGATCTTCATTCAACAAATTCAGTGCTACCAGGCTTGGCTCCAGTTCCTTACTGAAAAGACACAATTGTTAACACCTATGACCAGAAAAGGACAGTTAATTCTACTGTCATATTTCTGAAGGTAAAAAACGTAGTAGAAGTTATCACAGAAGAATATTATTTTAATGCTTGTCTTATAATTTTTAAGTCCTTATTTCTGAAAAAACCTTTTTCTTGATACACGAGCGGCATAAACTAAGCTTGCAAAACATGCATAAAACTCAGTTGACAAAACCATGTCTACTTTGCTATTAATTATTTTCCTACATTGATTTTTCTGATTAACTACACAGTTCCAATACACAGTTCCATTCCTCTGTTTGTGGATGATGTATTAATACATCTCTTACCAGTACACTGTAGACTTATTAAAAATTAAAAAAACAAGTAATGAAACCAATGACAAAAGTGCTTTGAAAATACCTGGTGTTTTAAAAAAGTTTATTATTGGGATTACCTTTTCCATGTTTTTTAAAATCAAGTTCCTAATTATCATCTCAAAGGCACCATAGGGACAGTGAATGGTGAGCAGTAAACATCTCAGTGGCGTTTTTCACAACTGGGAAATTTATCTGTCTCTGAGAGAATCCAAATGAAATGTGAACAGCAAGATATACAAACAGGAGCTTATTTGTAGCTGTATAGGCATGAAACCTCTAATTTCCATTAATTCCATGCTATCGTGGCATCTTTGGCTCATTCACGTTAGAAGTTTCTTCAATAAAATTGGCTTTTTTATGGGAAGGCTCAGCAAGGTCCTCTCCATGGTCTTTGCTAACCAAGCGCTCCTGGTCCCCCCTCTTGCGTTTGTTCATCAGGTGATTTTCTGCCTCACAGAGATTTCCCTCTTGGACACCCAATGTTCTGAGACAGACAATAGCTGCAGCCTGTTCTGCCAGTTTCTTGGACTTGTCCCTGAAGAGCAAGCACACAGAGCACATGTAAAAGTAGAAACTGAGGTCTCTACACTGCCAAGAGACAATTTCCTGTCTCTGATGCAACATCATGAAACAAACAGCACTTGTAGTCATCTCACAGCAGAGGAACAAAACAGGTCAGTTCCAGAAATTATTTCAATCTTGCTAGGTGTCAAGCGTTGATGCATCACTCCTGATGCAATACTCCTAGAAAATCTGTCTCTATCAGGTCTTGTCTCTTGAACACTCTCCATTTCGAAGGTACACAGCCAATGCGTGTTTGGCCCACACAATCCTCAGGAAGGTAACTTTTACAAATCTGATCACTAAACAAAACTGAGTTATGAAGGATCACTTTTATTGAAAGAGGCTCAGGCGTAAGTACATCTCTGACAGATGTACAAGTTCATCGATGCTGACAAAAGCAGGAACTGTTTCATAATAATAAAAATTGTAATTTCTGAGAAATACTGCCCATCACACATTTGTGGAAGTCAGTATTTGAAAACATTTTCCACTCAAAATTTCATATCAGCTGAGCATAACTTCCTGAAGTCTCTGAACAGGAAGGCTGCAAAGCAGTTGTGTGCACTTGTCCTGTTTAAAATGTTCAGTGCTGAGCTCTAGCTTTGCAGTTAAATGAAGATCACCTTAGGTGCAAATGCTTCAAATCAGCTCCAGTATTAATAGATGATTGTATAAAATACCATCATGAAACTTCAGAGCAGCTCTGGATGTAGCTGCTAATTAACTGTGATATCCAAGAATTCAGTGCACCATCCTCTGCTTCACTGAATATAGACACTTAGTCCTGACTTCTTATTGGGAATGGATCTGCTGCAGTGGCTGAAGATATTGCAATCTCCTCCCTTAGCTTCTTTCTGAACTCATCACATACAGAATGGAACTGGGTCACCTATTTGCTCCCCTTCCAATACAAGTTGTGGACTAAAACAAAGTGAATTAAAATCTGTAACTGTTTACTTGATTATGCCAGTGCTTACTTCCTCTTGTAGCATTCAATTCTCAGAAGTTTTTAATCCTTTCTCCCTCCTAGAAGTAGTTTTAAGAGGTAGCTTTTAGTTGACCTTTATCAAAGCCAACTGGAATAAACTGGAATATCCCTTTAATGGAAGTTTTTAAGCAACATTTCAGAAACAAAAATCCTTCTGAAAAATTAAAGATGGCTTACCACAGAGTTGAACGGTATTTTTGCTCAGCTACTGTCACTACTGAACAGAATAATCTATCCAGTGGTCTTTGAACCTGTAGAAAAAAGAATTAAAAGGGAAGGGGCTGTCAAAAACCAGTCATGTCATTCACAGAAGAAACAACATCATCAACATTCTTTCATAAGTATAAAGGCAAGAATAACAAGTAACATAACTTTAAAATTACTCTAATGCACACCACAAATTTCACCATACATATTCAACATTAAAAATTTAAGAAATTGTCCAAGCTACAAATATTTTTGCTCTACAAAAATAAAAAGTAATCAAATAATGTCCCCATGTAACCAAACAGGTGCTCCTGTCCCATACCATTCCTATCTGTAACAGAGTGCAACAACAGAGAAAACATTCCAAGACTTAATTCTTTACTTCACAGAAGTAGTAAAGTCAGTCATGGGATCCTATATAATGACAGAGAAATTACAGCAACTTCTTTCACAAATGAATCAAAAGCAGACTGGAGGTCTGACTCTGGATTTTTTACTTTCTAATAAAATAAGCTGCTGTTGTCATACCTGTGTGCATTACCATTTCTGCAGCTGCTTTCTGGAAGAGCTACACTGGACTGGGAAGCAGAATTTCTCATTACCTTGAGTTCTAAAATACTTAATTTCATATACAAGGCAGAGGAAGAGGTTTGAAAGGGTTTTTCATTGACTCACAGTTTCATAAACAGGTTGAGGATGCTTTTCTTTCCTACACCATTCCAGAAGATACATTTTTGGAGTGATCTGTGGCGGATATTCTCGCCTAGACAGAAAAATTTGTGGTCAACAACTGTGCACAAAGTTCCATATTAAAAAGACAGTTTCTGCTTATTGTATTACTTCTACCAGTTATTTGAAGTTTAATTTTACAGCTCAAATGATGAAAAAGATGCTTCTTCTTCATTAGATAACTCAAGTAAATAGGTGTGACAAGACATCTAAAATAAAATCTAAAGTTTTCCCAAACATTTGCATCCTGTAGTAATACAGCCAGAGAAGAGATACTCACCAGAAAGGAGATTCTAACTAAATATGTGACACAGAAGAGAGATACAGTTTGGTTCTGCTTATTATAAGCACCAATTAAACATTAGTAGAAAAAAGGAGAAGCTGCTTCTGTTACGAAGCAGTAATCAAATGAAAAAAGGGTAGAAAATGTAGGAATTTATTCAGTTATTGACAAAGAATTACAGACCCTCACATATGGCAGAAAAAAAACATTAAAAAATCTGTATTCAGTTCTCAAGGAGTTGGGTAATATATCCTCTAAATATTAAAGCATTATGACTGCATTTGTGGAGGATTTTACATATCACACTCTTCTTGAGCTGTTTGATAGGCCTATTAGCAAAAACAGCAAACACGAATGTACCATGGAAATAACAGCAATTCTATAGGCTTCAGAGATTATAATTAAAAATTATACAAAATACAATTCAATTCCATTAATTAATTTTTCAAGGAATAGCTTATGAATGGAACACATTTAGATGACAACACACTTCAGATGAGCAAGTTGTCTGTTTAGAAGAGTATTAAGAAGTTTGTTCAGGACTTCTTATAGAAAAATTTTGTTTTAGTCAAGTTTCACTAGAAATAACTGAACTCTAGATCTTTGTAATACACTTTTCTACATAGACATGTTCTTTTAAATTTTTTTTTTCAGAGCACTCAGCACTTTCAACAAGTTAAGTGAAGAATTAAGCAGTCTCAGGAAGCCTGGAACTAAAGAATATCCTACGACATCCAAACGGCACAGGGAAATGGTGATTATGCAATGATGTTCACTTACTGCTTCATAGGAATTCACTCAGTAAGTGCTGTATTGCAAATCATCATTTTCAAAAAACTGTTAAGACACTGTGAACCTGACAGGTATTATTCAGAGATGCAAGATAGTGAAAAACTTGATTTGCATGCTTACTTGTCAAATCTAACAGCCATTTTTATTACATCTGGATCTTCCATTTGGTCATCTTCATCTTGCGTCTTGGTTTCTAAAGATGTTTTTTTTGCTTCAAAAATAGCTGTGGTTTCTTCATAGAAGTCACCCATTTCAAAGGCTTCACTATTCAAACAGAATTCCTTTATATTAGAAATCAGTTTATAAATTTTTGTATCACATTATGACAGAGAAAGAAAATGTAGAAATCAATTGTGTTTACAGTATATGTTAAAAGGACAGAGAATTAAGTGCAAGTGTGGCTGTATTCTGCACATCATTTCTCTTTCAATTCTTACCAGACATTGTTCAGCTACAAGTAGGAAAAGGATGTCCTAATTTCCAGCACTACATATGCAATTTGTAGCCTGGGAGTGAAGGCAGAATCTGTCAGAAATACAGGTCCTGAGATGTTCAAGTTATTAGGTCATTTAATAACTTGCAGTTGGATGAATCAGCAAACAAACATCTCAGAGTGACTCCTGGTTCATCAGCTCCACAAGGGCAATATGAGCAAAAAGTAGGAAAAAGAATCTTCTTCTAATTATAGTGATTAAAAATAATATAAGCAATAAACACTACAGCATCCAAACCCCTCAAAATCTCAGGTTTTCTGTCTTCAGAGTATTATTCACAAGCCCAAATAAAGAGAAGAAGCAACCAGGATTTTAGTCAAAGGCAAAAGCCTCAAACCCTTTTAAATTTCAAATTCATGGCAGGCTGGATCTACTTTAAAAACTGAGACTATTGATTTTCTGCGGATGATAACGGCAATAAAACCTGCAGCATAAAAGAAACTTTAACTTTCTGTTATGAGGGTGCTGGTTGATATGGGGCTGTTCAATTACAAAATGAATTCTGCCCACAAAGCCATCTCCAATGCTCCAAGCAAAAAAGAAATGAAACTGAACAATACTAACTCATGCTTCTAAGGGAAGGCAATTTATTACATACTGCTATGCAAATGCTTTGTGGGAAGAGCAGCAGGCTGTTCTCTTGCATTCAGCACTGAGGTTAAAGCTCAAATGGCTGTAACCCATCTTCACCACGAGGAGACAGCAGAATCATGCTCTATTATTGTCTGAAGATAAACTAGTGCATTTTAAAAAAACTAAATGTTCCTCAGTTATCTAGACATGAAACAGGTAAGAACAGGGGTTAAAAGACCAGGTTTGCTAGCAGAAAGCAGTTTCATAAATTTTCAAATGGCCCTCTCTGTCCCCCTCTCCTGCACACACATTGCTTTAGCCCATTTTGAAGTTGGTATTGCATCACATGTACAGAACCAGTTTGATTTTGGAAGCCTGTGAAGAATTGTTAGGCATAGCACATAAACCCCACAGTTTTACACCAGATCTCTATCCAGTGTTTATCTGTATGAACTGTGACACCTCTAATTACCTGTGTAAAACTGTTACTTTACAGTATTTAGTTTACATGCTATGCATTGCTATTCATGAAGCAGAAAACACCACCACCCTCTGGGCTAAGACTTTATTGAAGTTGCAGAAGATTTGAGTTCCAATCTATACTTTATCTTTTTTCCTAAACTCAAAGTCTATAATCAAAATAGACAGTCTGTTAACATACTAAAGCTTGTTAAACTCTTTAAGTTGCCAAAGTGAAAAGTAACTTGCAAAGTTTAAATATTGTTCATGGATTCCACTGCTCCTTTAAGAACAATGAAGTCTAGCTTCCTTTATATATGCAATAAAAATTCCCTTCATTGTACTGTAATGGTACAATCATGGACAAAATTATTTCTAGAAAGTCAAAATTGGTAAAAGGCAATAAAATGGCAAAAGGATTGCAGACATTTCCATTCATTTTGAACATGAACAGAATGCTGATTAAGGTTTGCTAGAAACATTCCTTTTCAAAATAATTCAAGCTTTCAACATTTCCATCCATTTTCATACACATTAGATATCAAACAATTTCAGAGTGTTCATTTTACAAAAAACAAGGAGACTCCTCCCCTCCCTTTTATCAGAAGAATAATTATAACACACAACATGGATATGACACATGCAAGCTCAGAGCTTTATTTTGTTCAGTTTGAGATGTGTCCAAACCTGAATTCCCCTAATTCTGTGCAAATTCTTTATTCATCTGCCTATTTTATGGTTTCTCTAATAATTTTTATTTTTCATTTCTCTCTCTTCCACTGAGAAATCTCATCCAGTCTGTCTCTGATGTGCAGGATGACAAGATTCTTTAAAGCTACTATATTTCCTCAAAAAGATTGCCATCATTCATTAGGATACTACAGGAATGAAAAGCAGCACAAAAAATTACATTTAAGTACCATACAACCAGATAACCCTGATACATGTTTCTGAGTTTCTAAATATTCATTTAAAAACAATTACGTTATAAATATTCCAGTAACATTAAAAACCTCACATGCAAGTGGGAAAGCTAAGTCAAATAAGTATCATTGGAAGAAGACAAGTTCCACAAAATTTCAGACAAGCTGAAATTTTTCTTTATCACTTTATGCAAATATTGAATAAATGCTTGTTACTCAGTGAAGCACCACTCAAATTAGTGTGCTGAATATAGAGAGTTTTAGGGTTAAAGACTTAACATCTGAGCATGCAGGAAACCTGGAAAAGTTTACTCTGTTATTTCATGTCTCCAATATGGATTTTTTGGGTTATTTTTGGGGTTTTTGAAACTTCTTCTGATGGTGTGAAATGCCAGGCAGTGCTAGATAGAGAAGTGGTGTGCAAGTTTGACAGAGTACAACTCCTTTTCTGCAGTCCATGCTTACCAGATCTCCTGTGTGGACTGTGCAGCGTGCAGCTTCTTACCCTGAGTAGTTTCCAGCTGTTCTCTCAACATCTGACACAAGCAGTATTTAGTGTTGGTGTAGTGATTCTCATACCTCACTGCCTGAAGGAAAGAGACAAAGAATTCAAAAACACACCAAACAAATTTATCTTCTATACTGCACATGGTGTCCTGATGACTTCCACAATCATTTTTGAAAGGCAAACCACAGTGCAGTTTCCCCAGTAACATATTCAACACTACCCATGAATGTGACTATAATCTGATTATTTTGCCATGACTTCACCAACTAAAGTTCAACTGACTCATATACTTCTGAAGAAAGAGTTGACCTGTTTACATCATTGACTAGAAATGCACTGATATTTTAGTAAGTAACTCATTAATAGCAAGCTTAAATTAAGAAAAAAGAATTTGAATTGATGACATGATCAAGGTACAGATTTCTGACTAATTTCCTATTACATCATTAAAATGTTGTCTTTTGAATAATGGATAAAACTTTATATATTATTAGATGACTTAGCTAATGAAGCTACAGTACTACAATAATACAGCATTACTTTATTGGCATATCATTCCCTTTGCTTCCCTACTGCAAATACTTCTTGACAGTATTTGTGAAAAGAACTAATTTCTAAAAGTGAATCTAGGAGCAACTGATTTTTTTTTACTTCTTCACTTTTCTGCTCAATGTTGTAAATTCAATATTGTATACTGTATATAATAATCTGCTCAATTTGTACAACTGTGACTTTGAAAGAGTTGGACTACATATTTTTAGATTTCTTTACATTTTTTGATAGCCTGGTAAGCCTCATAGATGTTCCCAAGAAACTAGGGCTAAAAGGCATGTTTTCTGAATAGAGATTTCTGAACCCTTTTTTTTCTGAACAAAATCAAACAGAGGAAGCAGGGATTGATTTGCAAGGATCATGTAACATGCACTATGTTAAAATATCCCCAGAACCAAGTCTTTGAAATGAAGAGGAGTTAGATACTGCAGTAGGATTTGGATTGACAATTCTAAACAATGTTAATTACAAGTAAGATCTTCATAAAAACATACATATTTGATGTAATCTTGCATGACATCCTTCAAGGGGCAAAAGCCCTCTTTTCTGAAGACAGAGGGGTTCCACATGGCAGCACGAGCAATCATGACTGATGAGGCAGCTGTTGCTTTCTGGAAGGTCTCAATGTCTGCATATTCCTTAATGAAGTCATGAGATCCTCCACTAAAAATTAACAACACTAATATAATTAATCATGGTTCTTTTTCCTGCACTTGGAAATCTTAAGTACAGGCATCTGACCATAATGAGCTAATTAGTCCAACTTACTTTGCTATTACTGGAATGGAGACAGCTTCAGATATGGCCTTGATAACATCACAGTGGACAGGGTGCTGAGGCCTCTCCTCCTTCTTCCTTTCCAACAAACAAACAAACAAAAAAAAAAAAGACAAGGCCAAAGATTTCCTGTGGAATTTATAGATCTCTAACCCACAGCAGACATGACACAAGGATTATTGGGATATACTTGTTTCAGCTTATTTATTTTATATATTTAATTTTTTTAGATATAAAGTATGCAAGATAATTTTAGCTTTATTTGGTCTTTGAGAAAAAATATTTAGGAAAAGAGCAGCAAGCAGTTTAATTGCCTAATACTGACTTGATTTCTTAGAACACAATTCAGTTAACAGCTGAAATCAGAACTACGTATTACAATTAGAGTATAGAGTATACTCATATCAGTCATATCATACTGTGGTACAGTCATCAACAAATTAAAAAAAATCTAAGTCTTTCTTGCCTAAAATCAATTTACCTTCCATGGACTGCAATGGCAGCAATGCCAGTTTTCTCTATTCTCTTCACCAGATTCACAGTATCCTCCACCTGAGGGATAAGACAGTCTGACATGATTTTAATTCAAAGCAAAAGGAATAACTATCATGTGACCATTGTACAAACAAATGCTGGAAGTCTTCTTTTATCAAGAGGAATGTGATTCCTGTCTTTCATCAATAACATAACACGTACAACCATTTAATATATACTTCAATTAAAGAACCACCTGCTATGGCAAAAAAAAAAAAAAAAAAAAAAAAAAGAATCCATTTTCAATGCTTCCATGAACTTACAGATTACAAACTTTCTCAAACCAGGTAACATAATACTCTGTAGCAGGAGAATATTTTCCAAAGGTTTTCAGATTGTCAATTGAAAATGACTGGAACATTTGATTAGCAAGTCCTCTCTGATGACTACTCTGTAAATTGTAATTAAAATGCTTTTCAGTAAGAGGATGCCTTCTGAAATCAACCTACCATGCAATCACACAACTATAAATATTCCTCTCAGACGTGTCTTAAAAATGTTAACCAGCATCTAAAAAATTCTAAGGATATTCATACATGCCCAGTAAATCAAAAGGCCCAGTATGTCTTCAAAGAGGTAAAATGCTTTTAAAAAGCAGAAATAAAATTGACACACTGCTGCACTAGCTGTCTTATGCATCTTTAGGGAAAGGGAGAATGAAAAAAAGGCAAATTTTCCTTTCAAAAGCTGGAGGAATATCTGTGGCTCATCCCAAACATACCAGATTCAGTCTGAAAACTGCAACAGGTCCCAGCTGGCAGGGATGCAGAGACAGAAGCTCACCTGCTGTTCTGATTGATGACATTATGCAACAAAAGCTTGAAACAAAAAGGAAGAGGCTCTAGGATAAAGGTGCCAGGTCTCTAATTTAATACTTCAGAACCAAAATGATCTTAGACTGGGTTACTGATTCTTTTCACACAAGCTTCATTTGTTTATCCCAAAAAATAAATGACTTCTGAACAAAGCTGGCTCAGGTACAGTTCACCCATCTACTGAAATATCTGTTTAGGTCATATGCAATCAAAGTATCTAGGAAGTAATTAAATACCCAATTGCTAAATAATCAGTCTTTAAAAGAGAAGGCACATAATCTCTTGGAGGTTTAAAAATATGTAGAGAAGTCATGTGAAAAAAAAAAAAAAAAGAAAAAAAAAAAGCAGTAAGGAAGCAAAGAACTTCCCTGTAAGTTACAGGGAAAAAGACCCTGTAACTGCATTGGCTGTTCTAACTGCATGAACAGGAAAACAGTATGGAAGACAAATTAGTCTGAAAGAACAGAAAACAATCATGTATTGGCTACCCCATGTGAAAAACAGGAACTAACAGCATCTACTGGCTGCTCAAGGGGCGCTGCCCTACACCCTTTTGTACATCCATGATATAAAAAATGACCCCATTGAGAAATTCAGAGGATAAAAGCCTCTGTGCCCTTGCCTATCACAGAAACTGACAAGCCCACAATCACAGTCTCTGTGCACCTGCAGGTCAGATTTAGGCTGGGACCGCATCCCAAACCAAAATTCTAAGTTGCAAGTGCTATTTCACAGCAACAGGAGTACAGTGAAACATACTAGAACAACATATATTCTAACTGATAGTAAATCAGAGCAATAACAGCTGAACACTTCAGCACAACAATTTATGCGCTTACTGAGGGTAAAATGCGGATTTTGCAGGTTACTGGTTTACAAATTCCTTTAACAAGAGTGGTCAATATCTGAAAAAAAAAAAAAGACAAAAATCTGATCACAACAGTGGCTTTACTAAAACTTTCCTCCTTTCTCTCTTGAAAATAAATTAGAATAATGTAACACTGTTTACTACTCCTCTATAAAGAATCTTACATGCTAGACAGATATATACAATCTGTAACTGAATATACAATTTTATCCAATAGATACACAAGCCTACTTCTAGTCTAAGACACTTTTACTGCCACTTATTTGTTGATTTGAACTTGATTTTTAGAGAGAAATTAACTGCTGCTGGAGTTTCAACACTGCTTCTAACATGGCATGACCAGTGAACTCTGATTTCAAATTACACGCATAGACACGTAAAACTCACAAATACTGCACCACACTGAAAGTTTTTAAACTGAAAAAAACCCCCAAAGTAACAGTTTTATAGTCCAGATAATGGCAAGGAGAACCAAATCAGGAATATTTCTCTATAACCTTAACTCCACTGTCCTAAACTGAGTAGTCCACTCAACTGATCATAAATTTGTTGTCTGTGTAACTCATTCCTGCTGCCAGTAGAGCACAGTGCACAGTTCTTCCCAAGGCAGCTCCAACCCCACCAGGTGATACTTACAGACTCTATTTTGTCAGGATCAGACAGCAGCGCTGCTCCCATACCTCCCTGGCAAAACAGACAGAAGCTGTTACCCACTAGGCAAACACATTTTTCAACTCAATTGTTTTGCCTAATAGCAGACCACAACAAAAGCACAATGTTATATTAAGGAAAAACTGGCAAAATTTAAAATACAGGAGCATTACTGAACACCTTGGTGCTACATCTCTTAGACCTGCATCAGAATAATTAAGCAGTAATTCAGGGCATCAACTTGCTTTCATCACTTTATGGAGCAGACAGGATTTCAGAAATTTATTTTTAGCAAATATAATCATCCATTTTTCTATTTTTCATCCATAATTATGAACAATTTAATATTTTAGCGGTTCTTCCCACACCATTTCATCTGCATAAATAGATGCAGAGTCCAACAACTTTTTTGTACAAATATTTTTGACCCAGAACTATTGTTGGAGAATAAGCATTGACCAGCAGTTGTACTCCTGATCTTTCACCCTAGTACAAGATGGATATTTTGATGCTTTGTTCTTAATTATGGTTCTGTGGAGCATTTGAAATCAAAAAGGAGTTCCAAGGTTCAATTTATTGATCCTTTATCTCCACACCAAGTGGCTTAACAGTCCTAACAACCAGTTTGAATGCTCTGTTCTAGTCACATATACAGGACTAATTTAGAACTGCATATGCTGTATTACAAAACAAACAAACCAGGTTTTAAGTGATCCATTGTCCTCCCACTTAAAACTGACAAATAATTGAATTCAGCATTACTAAGATGTGACTGTTTTTTGCCATCTATTTGATCAGATGAAAAATTGTGATTGCAGGCTAGGCAGAACTTAATTCACTCAACCAACAAATTAAGGACTTCAGAAGAATATTAAAAAGCCCTAAACACCTCATTTTATCTAGCCTTTAAGAATTTCATTTACTAACAGCCTATTTTATTTTACTATATTAGGGCCACGACAACTTCTAGAGTGTTTTGTTTGCTACAAACAATTAAATTTAATTTTTCTCTTCATCAAAATTTTACTGCTTGAATTTGAAAACCAGACCATGTATTCCACACTCCATACCTCCAAGACAAAAAAGGCTCATTTAAGAGTAATCAAAATCCACTTGCCTTAGTAGAATATTCTTTTGGGCATCCCATGTTGATATCAATACCAGCCACATCACTCTCTCTGAAAGAGAAGGAAAAGTTAATATTTTTTTAGCAAACTATTAGAACAAGAAACATATCTTTCTGGGTAATTTGTTCCATCATCACTGAGGCTTAAATGAGAACTTAAAGTAAATTTGAACTTCTGAATTTTTAGCTTCTCCCTTATTTAAGTTAAATATATAAATCTTAATGATGGTCTGAAGATCAGATTGTTCAAAGGTTTCAATAACCAGTGCTGTGCAGAAGCTACAAATACTCATCTTAAATACTTTCTGTATACTTAATCCTATATAACGTATAATCCTATATAAATTCATCACTACAGAAGTCCTATTGAAACTTCCATCTATTTAAATGGAGGTTTAAAACCACCTTTCTAAGAGCCACTTTTCGTTTCTGCACAATACATTACTGGAGGCTTTAAACCACAAACAGTAAGGGACATTTTCAGATATATTGATCTTGCAGCTGTGCAATGCCCAGGGAAATTCATACTGGAGAGATCAAGGACACACTTGCACTAGCAAGAAGCCATCTCAGCACAGAATTTATGCAGCTGAATTTTTCCTGGTTCTATCAAGAGCTACCTTGATGCTCTCAAGCATAAAAAACTCCCTTCTACAATAATTCCTCTGTACAAAAAATCCCAGACAAACCCATGGTGGGAAGGGGTGAGAGAAGATGACTTACACAAGCTTAGCTACTGCCAGGGCTCTTTCAGCATCTGCTGAACCCTGTTGGTAAAAGAAGAGGGTTTGTAATTACAAAATATCATCAAATTACCAAAACCCAAGGTGCTTACTTGCACATGTGTACAACCATATTTGTTCTGAACATTTAGTACAGAGACCCACTCAGAGGCACACCAGATACTGAAAACATTTACCTATAGCACATAATGGAGTCAGCCACTGGATGATAAAAGGTGATACAAAAAAGGATCCAAAGAGGTCTGTCTGCCCTCTTCACCTACAGCAATATCAAATGTTCTGAGCCCCTCAGCAACAGATATATATTTTAATGTTCTTAAGAAGCTCCACTAATAACATTTCTACAGACTCTACAAGCAACTTATTTCAGGGTCACATTGCCACTGAAAAAGGTCTTTTCAGTGTCTAATGCAGTCCACTCATGCTTCCCCCTCCCTCCAAGCCCATCATCTCTTGTCCTACACAGAGCAGTCTCTTAAGAGCAAATTACTGTCTTTTTCTCTTCAGCAGGGAGAATCTTTGATTCATTTGTGCAATTCCAATGCACACATTATCTATACTAAACAATGCTGCTTCTTTCAGTCTTTCCAGTGAGACTGTTTACAGGACAGTGCAAAACTTCAGTGTGTGATCAGACATCAGCACAATTTATTTTCCACATCCATAAGTTCAGACATTTATGTAAGATACCTCTTACAAAACCAAGCTGCTAGAGACCACAGAGGTTATCTTAATCACCTTTTCTGAAAAGAGCTCTAAGGAGAGCTTACAATGTAGAATCTTTATTTGTACCAACAGCTCAGAAATACTGCAACACCTTTGGTGTGAAACCACCGCATTTAGCTATGTTCTCAGAAGAGTATCTGGTATCTTACCATTTGGAAGACAACACGTTCTCGCTCCCTTTCACAAGTTCTGAAAACAACTCTGTCGTTAGGTGCAACAAAGTCCACTGTTTCAAGTACTTCTGTATGAAATGAGAAACAGACAAAAATTCTGTACAAATGTAAAAATGTTTAAAAAGCCATATGACCACGTCATAAATGAAATGCCATCAAAGTAATTTGATGTTCTTTGAAAAATATCAAAGCCCAATGATGACTCAGCCAGAATGAATAGTACTATTTTTGGGAAGGGGCAGGAGGAGAGAGGAGATTTGTAGTGAACTTCTGTTTCCCAGCAGGGACACTGCAAACAACTGTTTCTATGCCACTAAACAGGGCCAGGTCTCAAAGATACCTTTTTAAGAGCTTGCAGTGACAATCATGTTATTGCAAGTCCAGCCCATGGACTTCAAGTTAATAAATGAATGATAAACAGCGAGGTCTCGTGTGTGTTGCTTCCTTATTGCAGTAGACTAAAAGGTGTGTATATTATCATGTCACAAACAGCTAACATTTAAAAAGACACATGATTGGAAACTGTCTCTACTGCAGTCCAAACAAACTGAAAGTTTGAAACTATAGAGCAGCAGACAAGTCTAATGTAGCACTTCAGAAGCTTACTGTAAGCTCCTAGACACAATTCAGTGAGATTGTATGTACTGATACATCCCTATAATCACTAGAAAGATGCTTCAGAGAAATAATTACCCTTTCTCTTAACTAGAAAAGTGACTTCTTCCAGGCATTATCAAAAGAAATGCCATACTTACCATTTATAACTCTCTTACACTGCAGCATCTTTATGTCAATCAGCTCCTGAGTAGAAAGAATAAAAAATTCTTCAATTCAGTGAGTTGAATTGTTTCAACCAATCAGCTCTTAACAGTTGCCCATTTTATTAAGTAATTATCTAGAGAGACCAACTTCTCTGAGCAACCTGTCTCAGTACCTCAGCACACTCTTAAAGAGTTAAAGAACTTCTTACTAGCATCTAATCTAAAGCTCGCCTCTCTTCAGTTTAAAACAGCTCCCCCTGTCCTATCACTATCTGTCCTTGTAAAATGTTCCTCTCCCTCTTTTTAAAAAGCCCCCTTTAAGTACTGGAAGGGCTCCATGAAGTCTTCTTAGAGCCTTCTCTTCTCCAGAGAGAACAATCCCAACTCTCTCAGCCTGTGTTTGTAGGAGAGATGCTCCAGCACTCTGATCAACACTGTGGCCTCCATGGATCCTCTGGAACAGGTCCACATAGCTCTTGTGCTGAGGACCCCACACCTCAATTTCAGGCAGCTTAAAAAAAAAGTGTTTGAGAAACAAGGAGAGCAATGCTATGAATGAAATACATGGAGGCACAGCAGAACTAACCAGATGAGACATGAAGTCAGTCTTTGAAGTTCCTTCAAAGTTCTGACTCTACTGAAACAAAATACAAAAACACCCCAACAACAACAAAACCTACCCCCCCAAATGCAAATAAAAGTACAACTTGAGGAAATTGTTATGCTGTTTGGTCT
Organism: Anomalospiza imberbis; assembly: GCF_031753505.1. Taxonomy (NCBI): domain Eukaryota; kingdom Metazoa; phylum Chordata; class Aves; order Passeriformes; family Viduidae; genus Anomalospiza; species Anomalospiza imberbis. The sequence goes on along the minus strand of NC_089692.1, from coordinate 11,870,465 downwards.
AAATTACTTGAAGTTACTGAACAGCCTCAAAATATGGATTTGCCATAACTTGGGAATGGCTCAGAGAAACGCCTCAAGACCTAGAGATTCTTCTTTCCTCGTTTTTAATGGAAAACTATGTGTAAAAAGAACAAGTCATACAATGAAACAAGTCCATTTGTACTTTCCTTAATAATAACGTTATCAGATAAAACCGCCTCATCTGCTCCTTCTCCATACCTCACAGTACACGATATCGGCACCATAGTCCAGAGCCAGCAGACGCATTGGCAGCGTCCCCACTCGCACCATTGGAGCCAGGATCTTCTTTCCTCTAAAGCACAGCGGGGTGTTCACCGTCATTCCTGTTGCCGTATCACCTGAAACAGAGAGCCGAGGGGGGCTGCCACGGACTGTCAATTCCCACCCGCAAACACAGGCGTGTCCTTTGCTGGGAAGAGGCGGCGGGTGCCCCGCCAGGTGTGACAGGGCTCGCCGGGCAGCGGGGACCGGGCTCACCCAGCGTGAGGGCGCCGGGGGATGCTCCCCGCCACACGGGCTCCTTCCCGGGCGAGGCGCCCCGCGCCGCCCCTGCCAGGGCCCCTCAGGGCCGCGGCTGCTCCCGCGGTGGCGGCGCGGGGAAGGCTCTCAGCCGGCAGCGGAGAAAGGCGAGAGAAGGGAGCGGCACCCCCCGCCGCACTCACCCTCCTCGCGTGGCTCTGCCGCGGCTCCGCGGGGCGGGGACAACCGGGGCCAGCGCCTCTTTCAGGCGTCATCGGCCAGCGCCGCCGCCGCACGTGGGGGCCGCGATGGCGCTGGGCCGGGCCGGGCCGGTGCTCGCCCTCCCGCTGCTGCTGCCGCGGCGGCCGGCGGGCAGCGGGGCGGCGGCGGCGGCGGCGGGGAGCCCGCAGCCCCCCGGGGCCGTGGTGCGCGTCCCCTGGGCCCTGCGGCAGCGCCTGCAGCGGGGCGCGCAGCGCCGGCGGCGCGAGCAGGGGGAGGCGGCGGCGCCGCGTTCCGGGAAGCTGCTGCTGCGGAGCCGGCGGCCGGAGCTGAGCCAGCCCCGCTGGCAGACGGTGGGGCGCTGGGAGCAGCCGCCGCTGGTGTCGGCGGGCTGGAAGCACCGGAAGGCGTACGGGGATTACTTCCAGCTGGAGCCCTCGCAGGAGGCGGCTCCCGCCTTGCAGGCGCCGCCGGCGGAGGCGGGACAGGGCCCGACCTTCGCCGAGCTGGGGCTGCAGCCGGTGCTGCTGGCCGGCCTGGAGCGGCTCTCCATCGGCCGGCCCACGGCCGTGCAGCGCCTCGCCATCCCCGCACTGCGCCGCGGCCGCAGCGCGCTGTGCGCCGCCGAGACGGGCAGCGGGAAGACTCTGGCGTACCTGCTGCCGCTGCTGGAGCGCCTGCTCGGCCGCCCCGAGGCGCCGGCGCAGGCGGCGGGGCCGGCGGCGCCCCGCGGGCTGGTGGTGCTGCCGTCGCGGGAGCTGGCGGCGCAGGTGGGCGCGGTGGCGGCGGCGCTGTGCGCGCCCGCGGGGCTGGCGGTGCGCGGCCTCACGGGCGGAGGGGCCGCGGGCGGCCTGAGGCGGCAGCTGCGGGCGCCGCCGCCGGGCCCCGCCGTGCTGCTGGGCACCCCCGGCGCGCTGCGGGAGGCGCTGCGGCGGCGCTTCCTGGCCCTGGAGAGGCTGCTCTGGATGGTGCTGGACGAGGCGGACTCGCTGATGGACGAGTCCTTCACGGAGCTGCTGGAGGAGATCATGGCACACGCGCCCCTGGCCGCAGGCGCTCCCGTGCCAGCCGGTCCCGACGAGGAGAGGACGCAGGTGGTGGTGGTCGGAGCCACCTTCCCCGCGGGGCTCAGCGAAACGCTGGCGAAGTTCACTGACGTGGGCCAGTTTGTCACCCTCAGCACCCAGAGCCTGCATCGCCTGCCGCCTCACGTCCAGCAGAAGTTTGTCCGCCTCAAAGGCCGGGACAAGCTGCCCGAACTGCTGCAGCTGCTCAAGGAGCGCCCATCATCTGGAGGGGCTGTTCTCATCTTCTGCAACAGTGCCAGCACCGTCAACTGGCTGGGCTATATCCTGGACGACCACAAAATCAAGCACCTGAGGCTGCAGGGGCAGATGTCGGCAGCTGCTAGAGCCGGCATCTTTGCCTCATTCCAGAAGGGTGACGTGTCTGTCCTTGTCTGCACTGACCTTGCCTCGCGGGGGCTGGACACCAGCAGTGTGCAGCTAGTGGTCAACTATGACTTCCCAGACACCCTGCAGGACTACCTGCACCGTGCCGGGAGAGTCGGCCGGGTTGGGAGCAAGGCACCTGGAGCTGTGGTTAGTTATGTCACCCATCGGTGGGACGTGGACCTGGTACGGAAAATAGAGACTGCAGCCCGGAAAAGGACAGGTCTCCCAGGAATGGACTCTATTAATAAACCTTCACCTAAAGGAGGTTGATTGGGGTTGCGAGGCATTCCCTGGTAGGGGCTTACCTTAAGGCTGCTAAGGCAGGGTGAATGAGCTGCTGTGTGTAAGGCAGATTGAAAGAATAGAGTTGAGTTTCAGAACCAGGTGATCAGGTTAACTTTGTGCACTGTTCTGGAAGCTGCAGTATTCATTTGCACAGCCATCACAACATGTGGCTTTCCCAAAGGAAACTAGTAAGTGAGTAACAGAATGCTTTTGGAGAATATTGAGGAATTACTTCATCAGTTGATTTGGTTTACTTATTTTGAGACATAATTTAAATTCAAATCCAAATGAAAGTATGCTTGTATGATACACAGTTCTATTTCATTACTGCCCATCACCATCAGCTAACATTAGTTATTAAAATTGAAGAATTGCTGCTGTGGCAGGAGAGAAAACATGACCAGTTACAGACACAAGGAACTAAAGGACAAATGATACTTTCTTTTCTTGTGATGTAGCGGTTCATTCAGAGAACTCTAGACTGGATACCTGTAAAGTACAGTGGGAATGAGAAGGCACAATAATGCTTGAGGCTCTTTCAAGGCCTTAATTTGTTATTTTATAGTTACCTTTCACTGAGAAATGGGATCTTGCTCCTTCATGTTATATTAAATAAAAAGTCCTAAAGTGTTTGCTGTGCATTTTTTTCTGCATACTGTGGTGATGTGTACAGTTTCTGAACTGACTGTAAAAAAAACAAAAAACCCCACCCCCAGCACACTGAAAGATGTCTTCTGTGTGTTGACTCACAGGTTCTAGTGACTCTCATGTAACAGAGTGAGTGTAGGATTTCTTTTGAATGTTATGCCTTTGTCCTGTTTTGCTTCAAACCAAGAGAGTTGAAATGAGGCTGAGGTTATTACATATCTCCCTGCTAGTTTGTATGCATGGTAAATAATCACACAAATAAGCATTTTAGCTCTGATTTCTGTTGCAGTGATTTGCCACAACCCTTCCTTTAGTGGCTGTTTTTCCCATGCTCTCCACTTTAGGCTGTGCAATCACTGGGAATGTAGAAATAATCCATTTCTACATTATGGTAAATGAGAAGATCACAGCATTTGATCTAAATTAATTCCTAAGGAGATAATTCACTGGAGCTATTCTCAGTATACTGAGAATAAAAGTTAAAGAGAAAACTAATGACTTTATCCTATTGTACATGTGCTCTGTTCATATTGCACAGTTAGGGGGCTCTTAAAGGAAGTTAGAAACTGCAGTGAAATTATTCAATACAATAGCTCCCAGGTTTTAGAAATATACTGAAAGAGCGATCCATTTGGAGACTGGAGACCCATTCATTGCAAGGACAGCAAATAATTTGTAGTTTAATGTCTGTAACTCACATTTTTGCAGTCTATAAACAGGTCAGTCTGGATTGCAGCACACAGAAATACTGAATTAGACAACACAGTGAAATAATTAAATTCAGCCATTTGCTTCCTACTTTTGAAGTAATATGCATTATATATAGTTACAAGTAGTAACCTTGAACTTAGTACAAATGCCCTTACCTGTTGCTAGAGCACTGTTGATCACAACAGTTTGTCAAAACTGTGATGAACTGTTGTGATCAAAAAAACAAAAAACCCAAACAAACCTTCATCACAAATTTCAGGCATTTATATACTAAAGTGGCTAATAAAAAGCCTTGGGTAGAGAGACTCAAGAGAACACTGTATTTACCAACAAAACCTTTTGTAGACAGTACTTTCAAACAAAATCACAGTTTTTTAAGCATACATTGAGAAATACCACAGTTGTATTGTTGCTCACCAAGACACAGTTGCTGGAGCTGGTGATTAACAGCAGTAATTACACACAGGAGCACACAGACACACTCTGACCCTGGGATGTATAAGCTGATACAGAGCCACCAAATGCAGACAGGTACACCACTGACACATCATGTGAAAGGTGTAATTGCCCAATAGTAAATGCTACAGCAAAGCCTTCAAGGAGGTTTAGAGACTCTACCCCCAGTAGTGAGCTAAATGTGTATGCAGCTCACACATGGTCAAATTTGTTGAAGAAACAAAGACATCCAAAGACTTTATTTTGACTTCTCCCAAACTGCTCTCTGAATGTCGCATCACTCATTGTTCACATCTCAATGACTGTCTACAGATGTAATTAACTGCTGTCTTCTTCTCTGTTCATATTCTACCTTCTGTGTAAATCTTACTTTAGATCCTATGGTCATAACTACAACTTCATTTGGCCTCTATCTTACGGGCATTCAGGTAATTCTGTTGCACATAGCCCAGTGTCTAGCAAGGTACCCTAGGACAGGCTCTGTCATATATCATCACAGTGAGAGGGAAATGTGTCTCCTGCCAGTCCAGTGATCTGGCACAGTGCACACTTTTGCAGACTCCACCGCTCCCTGGACTGCACTTGCATGCATCTTCTCCCCAGACAGAGCCCTCTTCCCTCCTCTTCCTCCTGAAATGTATTTGTGAGCCCAGCTTACACGTTTGTGGTGGAGTGTGTGGTAGAGAAGTTCTCCATGCGCACTCGGGCCAGTTTCTCAGCAGCCACCGGCCGCAGGAAGAGCTTGCAGGTAAAGACTTGGCGGCAGGCCTTGCGGAAATTCTCTGAGAGGAAAGCGTAAAGGATGGGGTTGATGCAAGAGTTCCCGTAGGCCAAGCAGTGAGAGATGATGCGGAAGGTGAAGGAGATGTTGTTCAGGGGAAAGTGCCCAAACTCTGCCCACATGGTGATGATGTGGTGTGGCAGCCAGGAAAGCAGGAACACAGCAACCACAAGAAGAACCGTCTGCGCCGTCTAGAGAAGAGAAGATTGTGTTAATACATGGTAATATAAAATAATGGTCACAGTGAGCAAGCGAGCGAGTGAATGGAATGAGTGAGTTTGCTTTCCTCTGTCAGTAGTGAAGGCAGCATAATACAGGCCACACTGACAACTACCAGGTGGGCAAATTGTGACAATATGAAAAAGGATGCTAAAAACCCTGGTAAACTTGGATTGACTGGTTTTGACTCAAACAAATAATTATAGACAATTGAGGTAGTGCCTGTAATATTTCAAACAGTTCAAAGGCTGCAACAATGCTACCTGTGTTACAAGGAAGAGTCGAAATAATATTCCCTAACATTTGGAGGATGAGGAACATTGAGGCTATTGAAAATAACTGCAGGGGAAAACAACTTGCAAGTAAGCATGCCACTGAGAGGAGTAACAAAGGCTGGCCTGAGGAGAAAGGCTTTTCCAGTATCTTCCCTATTACAAAAGAAACCCAGAAAACCAATGCATAGAGGGTTGTTTGTTTGTTTTTTTTTTTTTTTTTAATACACAGTGCTCATTGGTTAGACTTATTCCTAGCTGGGTGATGACCTGAGGGAGGCTCCCTGTGCCGGTGGGATCCCAGCCTGTGCTGCCTGGGTTAGAGGTGTGCCCCTGCAGTGCTTGCTCCCCAGTTAGCTGGACAGCCTCTGGCACAGTCTGTCATTTGTAAGTCCCAAAGCTTGACCTGAGGTAAAATTTTCCTGAAAAGAGTGTTCTTTGAAATCTCCATAAAAAATAAAGGTTAATGGTGACAGTAAATAAAATTAAGCTGCAATTCACTTCAGCTTTTTTTTTTTGTAAGACCCTGAGGCCTGTGGGAGCAGGACACTTTCCAAGTTTAGGAAAGCTGGTAGTGTTGCTTTTCTCTCACTTTCTACTTCTAGAACACTCAGTGAATGCCTAGCAAGTCTCTGAGATTACTGACCTGAGGGCCCTAAGATCCTTTCCTGGTATTTTTGTAGGGCTAATTCCACCTGACTTCATGAATTTTCAAAATTACAAATGGTAATTCAAGGTAAGCAATTGTTTTGTATTTAACCCCTCAGTTTTGGGGTTCTGTAGCTGATGCACAGCTGGTGACTTCCCTCCTCTTGCCCCACTTGGTTCTCTGCACAATGTCTGCTTTTTAACTTTTGTATTTAGTGTTTCTCATTTCTATTTGGTCATTTAATAAATGTAACAACTTGCAAACATGAAGATGATATCCTTCCCCTAAGGAAAATTGTTGTACAAGTAGCAGAAAAGCAATGGAGAAAAATTAAAATTCAGGTTTCATTTCAGGTCAAGATTTACAGCCTTACTAGTCTAGGTCAATGTTTCTGTCAATAATTCCCTTTCATGATTTCAAGTGAATAATGTAAAGTTACTTTCCTAGAAAAGGGATAATTTTCTAGTGAACAGAAATTCGTTTAGTCAGTGGTTATCATGGCTACATTTAGTTAAACCCATTAACCTCTCTAAGGAAGGTTGTTATTTTGTTAGATGAAGACTACAATACAAGTTAAAAAAAAGGATTTCTGTCAAATAGGTGTCTCAAATAAGGTTCTATTAGCTTTGAAGGGCAATAACCTGTAGGTTCATTGTGTACCTGGCATGCTCCAGGTGCTTCCTTGTTTCACCTACCAGAATGCTGTCAGACAGCTGAGCTAAGAAAGATATTCCCCCGAGAGTGAACAAACTACCCTGCCAATTGTCCTCAAACCAACCATGCTGGGGGCCAGATGGTGTCCTTAAAAATAGACTGGAATGATTAGAAGTTGATGAGACTGAAAGACACAGACCTAGTGGTCTTGTGGGGTCTAGCTCACCCACTGTGGTATGAGTACCAAAGAAATTATTCATAAACAGGTCCCATCATTAGCTTTCACCAGCAATAATGGTGCTACTTCTTTACCCTCTAGCAATGTGAAGCAGCTTAGGCTTGTTACCCAGGCAACCTTTCATAGCATCCATCTGCTTACATTAGGGGGCTACAAGCACTGAAATATTCTTTTGAATAAGGCTTATATACCTAGCTTCCCCCCCTTTTATTGTGAAATAACAAACTGTGCATGTAATGTAGGGCTGAGTATTAAACAATGGGTTTGCAGTTGCTGTGTAATAGCACAGAGCTGTTTCTGGGGTCCAGCTTTTTAGGATTTTGCAGATGGAAAACACAGACAATACTAGAGCACTAATGTACATAATTCATGACTCAAGAAACAGGTTTAGAAATGGAACTTGTGTCTGTTTTTTCAAGTTAGGGAATATGTAGTTAAGACAGAGGAAACTGAAACAAAACACTGTTTGGCTTTTAATATGGTAACTGCTGTAGCTTAAACTACTGTTACTGTAGACTGTGACCAGCTGTGGAGGACTGATCCAAATAGTTTGTGTACTGTTTGAGCTTCTTCCATGAGCTCAATGTGATAGTTTGCACAGTGAGCTTCCATGTGATAGCTTGCACAGTTACTGCATTACTGTTGATCCAGCTGTCCCCACTTAATGCAAACTTCTGGTTCTCCTCTGAAATTTTAGTGGGTCCCTAACAGACCTCTACAATGGCCACTACTGGCCACTTAAGTCTCTCTGACTACTCCTAGAAGTCTTTCAAGCAGCTCCAGGATGTAACTTACAGTGTATTTGTTGTGCAGGCAAAGTAAGCGTGTTTAAGCTGTACAGTGGATCAATAGCATGGTGACAAAGACAAGGAGATAGTTTTGTTTATCAGATAATTAGATGAACTTCTGTTATTCCTCCCCCTCTCCCCCCTCCATTTCTGTCATGTGCAGATTGTGTTGCATTTACTTGCTTATTCATTTGTTATCTTTGTAGGTCATCTGCCTCTGATGCTTTCCAGCATTTCTTTGTCTGTTTTGCCCTTTGATTACTTTCCCCCCTGGCCCTGGACAAGCTATTTTTTGCTTTTAGCCTTCCCCCATCCTTCAAAAAGCATTGGAAAATGTGTTTAAGAAACATTTTGGGTGAGATACCTCATTTACCTCATTTAGATGACGTCTTTAACACTTAATTGTGTTTAGAGCTGTTGTCCTTGATAAGCTTTTAATGACGTTTCTTGTTTCAACTTGTCAGGCATCTTGTCAAGGGCAAAATTAAGATTTCCTGTAATGAGTCAAATGCTTCAAGTATTCCATGGATTTACATATTTTAGGAAGAACCACCTGAATGTTAGATTAATAAACATTCCCAAGGTTAAAAATTAGAGTGGACAGGACAGTCTAGAGGGGTTGAGGGCTTGTCACTTTCCTAATTTAGTCCCAGTTGGAGACAGCCCAGCTGCACATCATTTTTCAGAGCTGATCATTCCATCCATTTCTACCGTGTACCTCAGGCACACAGAAATGGGAAAGAACATTCAATTAGGTTTTTATTAAACTGTACTGGCTTGCAGATAAACTGGGCTTCATTAGTGAGACAACTGCTGTCTCCTGAATATGGTGAGATTATTTTTCGTCCTTTTTTCTTTCATAATTCTAAATGAAGAAGCATAAAGAAGCCTATGCCAGTTCTTCCACACTGTCTTACCAGCAAATTACAATTGACACTTTCTTTATTACTGCTTTGTAGGAGGATATCTGATTATATGATTTACCGATAAATCTTTTCTTCTGATATGCTCATCTCTAACTTGTAGATTCTTTTCCTTAAAGTTTGAGAGACAATTGGTGCATATTTTTACTGCCCCAGACTTCATTATGGTAAACTACAGAGTTACAGACTTCACTATATATTGTAATTTACTGTAGTGAAGACTTGGAAAGTATGTAGTGACCCATGGTGCCTTAAGCTTTTGTTTTTAGATACTGCAGGTACCCAGTGTCAGTGCCCAGGAAAGACATGTGGCTTAGTGCAAGATACCATTGTACTGCTGAAGGAACTTACCAGCCTCAGAGGAAGACAGTTTTTGTGGCTTTACATTCAGGGATACCCAGTGGAGAACATCCCTTTGCTCAGAGTCCATCTGTGAGCCAACATGCAAAGTGAAAACTGCCAGTTCCTTCACTCCTGGTGCCACTTTCTTGTTTGCTGTGTTGGCAAATCTGACTGGCCCTGATGTATTTGCAAACATTCTTTTCCTTTTTGCACATAAAATTCTAACAGAAAGGTCCCAAGCACAGTCTGATCTCCGGAAACATGCCCATAGTTTAGTGATAAATGCAAAATGCTTAGAAAATGGCATACCTATTCTTAAATAACTTAAATGTTGGATAGCAGCTGTCTCTACTTCAGAGCACACACATCTTTTAATTACTACTGAAGCACTTCTGATTGCCTTTTGGTCTTTTTTTTTTTTTTTAATTACACTTGAGTCTAATTCTACTCTTCAGTGATATAAAAACCACACTGAAAGTATTATTTTTTATTGTTCCATCTTCTTTCTTGGAGCCAGAGATGGCAGTTGGATGTCATGAAGAAGAGGAGGGACTGAAGTAAATATATTTTCAGAAATTATCAGCTCATTTTGATTACTTGCTTTATGTGCTAAGAGGGACTCTTCATTTCCCAGCAGCTTGCTTGCACTGTTCCAGCTGCTCATCTGCACATCTCTCATTCTGGGATTATGCTACTAATCTCCTCTGTTGGTGCCCTTGAAATTTATTCACTTTCTATTCATAAATGCGTATGAGCATTGTGATATTTCTATTACTCCCTAATTGGTAATGATGCTCTTAATTCCTGCTGCCCTGGGTGCCTGTTAAGCAAACAATGTGCAGGATGACACTTCTGAATTATATTCTTCTGCTCGATGGATCCCAGGATCTTCCATGTTCCTTTGCTGTATATACTGTTGTTCAAATGCCAAGGCCTTGAACATCACATTCATTGTCTACATGAAAACCTTCAGTTTGCATGAACAATAGCCAAATAATTAGTTTAGCTACAGGAAAGCAGTCACAGAGCAACTTTTATCTGCTCTCTTGGCCAAGATGTTCAGGAATACCCATCTACCTTGAAGGAATTCTGTATCTTTTACCTCAGGCTCTTGTATGACCTTCAAAGTGCAGCACTCCAGGGAGTGTCCCAAAAAAACTCCACGTGTCTTTGTGTTTACTTAGCTCTGGAAGAAATGAACAGCTGATTTGCTTACCCACCAGGTAGGCACGGCTCACCTTTCTATTGTAGATAACCAATAGAAAAACATAGTACTAATTTTTATCTTTAAGTAGCTCATTTGGTCTGTTAATTGAAGCTTTTGGCCTCAAGGTCACACAATTCCTATCCTTTCAAGGGAGCTTGCAAAATAGCTGTGAAATTCACATCCCCAGACACATTCTTAAACTTGAAAAATAATTTCAGATTCTTCAGTTTGCTAAGCTTGTTATTTGTTCTTTAAAGATGCACAATACAGAACTGAGTAAACACTGAGAAACCCTGCTCCAGAGGCCAGTAAAATACCACAGGGCCATGCTAGACCTTAGTTTGCATTAATTTCCATCATTAAATCATCTTATTTAAGGCAGACGTAAGATCAGAGTTCCTGGGGCTGGGCTCTTATGAAACATTTTGCAACACTGTCAGACAGGGAATTAACTTTCTTTGGAGCCAAATTACAGACTTGCTGTACTCTGCATAGTTCAGAAAAGAGGTGACAGAACTGAAATGCACTTAATTGTCATAGAGGGGTGCACAGAATGTCTTAGCATGTGGTCCTGCTGGCTGGCCTCAAAAAACGATTAACCAAAACTTCAAAGGAGAATCCTGCAGCATCACACCATCTGATTTTCAAGGCTGGCAAACTTGTACAGCTACTATGGCATTAAATGGGAAAGCAGCCAGTCATGTCTCTGTTCTGCAGGCACAGTCTTATTTCTTCACGCAGAATTTCAGCCTAGGCACGCAAAAGATGTTCTAAACATCTTCCTATCTCTAATGCACAGATGATACAGATGGAAAAGCACTTTAAATTGAGCATGTCCAACATTTGACATGTAGATGGAAAAGTTATATAAAAATTTCAAAGTAGGAATCTGAATTAAGGTTCAAATTCTTCTGATAATGGAATGAAGTCAGGATGCAGCAAACTTGTGCAAGGGAAATTTTTGCAAAATTTCATGTGTGCATAAATTGGAAAGGTTCCTGTAGTTTGAACATAACCATCCTGTAACTTAAAAGCTTAAAGATCACAACCCAAGAGCAAAACTTTTGTTTTTTTGGTTGGTTTTTTTTTTTGGTGTTTTTTTCTGTGGGTGTTTTTGTTTGGTTTTGTGTTTGTTTTTGTTTTTGTTTTCATCTGTTTGTTTGTTTTGTTTTGTTTTTGGATTTTTTTGTGATATGTGCCTGTATGGCATCTGTAGGATTCTACTAAAGACAAACTTGTTCTTTTCACCAGGTGTTCGAACACTGACTTGGAGAGGGTGACAGCTGTCAGAGCTCTCTGGATTATTCATAAACTGCACCCATTCAAACAAAATCTGGTTGTAACTGACTTTACAATAGTGGGTCTAAACATTGCCCATGAGTCGTTTGTCTTAAAAACCAGGGCCCTCTTAAGCTGTCCTTTTAGCCCCTACATATCTTCAAATAACACACTTTGAGTACAATGTTGTGGCAAATGGGACAATGACAGACTGTAGAAAGACCAGTAATACAAGAGAAGGGAAAAGTGACTTTGCAAACATCGTACAGGAAATAAAATCCACGCTGAGAGCCCTGCTATATCTTGTGGCACTGTGGTCTGGCAGACAACAGCTGAGTCTTCAGATTCTGGTGAAATGAAGCCTGGTACTGGAGACTTTTGTTTAGAGAACAAAATGATGCTTCGTATAGCAGTGGGAACTTTCTGACAAGACCCCCTTGAGAGGCAATGGGGTGGCAGTGCCGCTCTGTAGGTGTATGTGTCAGAGTTCCTCTTGAGTGTGTGGATAGCCAAAACCCTCCCCCTGACTGAACTTTTAACTAGGTTTTGTTTCCATACTGTGATAACAGACAGAGTTATCACACACTGCCTGCTTGTGCAGCTCTGTGGGGCCCTGGGCAGCAGGTGCTGCTCTGCTGGGAGCAGGCAGCACACACCAGGGAGGGAAGGGAGCACAGCTGGGGGGAGCAGGCACTGGGAACCATGCTGTGTCACAAAAAGGCACAAAGGGGTAGAGAATCAAGCAAGAGACTTCCTGGAAAAACAAATTCCTAATACTGTAGTTCATTACACTTTTTTTCCCATTTCCATGGGTCTGATTTATTAAAAAAAAAAAAAGGTTTATATATATTTTTTTTATTTTAAATGTGTAGATACAAATTACTGATAAAGTATGACCTTTAAAGGGGGAGGTTGAGCTAGAGTATCAAGTACCTGGGCTTCAGTAATATGCTTCACATACTTAGAGTCAGTTAAATCCAGGATTATTTTGCTTTCGTTGCTACAGCAGTGCAGCTAGGAAAATCATGCATGTACTTGCACAACACTGGGACTGTTCATTTGGCCGTGCCATCATCATCTCTTTAGAAACCACCTTAGGTCTGGATCCAGCAGTGTCCCACTTGTTCTGTAAATGTTTGTCTTTTTGAGGTCCACATGCTGTTTCCAGATTTCCAGGGTGTGCTAATAGCAGATGAAATACCAGCTCCTCTATGACCTTTCAGGTGGCTTTAACTTGGATTTGTCCCAGTAGTGCTTCTTACTGTGTTCTATGGCTCAAACGACGTGAGTAAGAATGATATCTTTTCTGCCTGTTATCAGTGTTATAGGATCTGGGGCTGAGGAGGGACTGGTATTACACCAGGACTCCAGCAAGGTCAATGAAAGCTAAAGATCATGAAATAACTCTTGGCATTTAAAAAAAAATCTTACCTGGTAATACTGTTTTTTCAAAAGCAGCCTATAATGGAGAATAACAGCAATGTGTTTCCAGTCAGCATGTGGAATGCTGCTTATGGCAAGACCATTCCCTGAGCTCTGTGTCATTTGCTTTCTTTCTTAACTACGTTTTATCTTGAAGTGTTCAATCTGGTGGAGAGTTCTTATAGCTTCTGAAATGCTGAGTGACAGAGCAAACTGTTTGCAGTGGCAATGTTGGCAACTGTTTCACAGAAAATCTTGTTCAGCAAGGACTCTGAGTCTGCAATTTGATTCTTTTGAGACCTTTACTCATGTATGGAGCCCAGATGAGCATTGGGAGATTTAAACAAAAAGCTTTTTGCAAAAATTACTATTTAACTGTTTAAAAACAAAACAACACTAAACCCACAAACTAAACAGAAAAAACCCAAACCAAACCCAAAGGTTTGGAAAACCCAAAAAGAGCAAACCCAAACTCCATTCTCTTGGAGGTAGAAGGAGGATAGTATCTCAAATGCCCTGTTTTCTTGAAATTATAGGAGTGAAGCAGGAACTGCATGGTCATAGTTTCAGACTATCCTCTTTTTAATGAATATGACACCTTGTTTTCCATATCAGTTTGGTGAAGACACACACTGTGAATTAACAGATGTGACTCAGACAATTTTATCACCTCATGTGGGAAGACTTGGCTGTTGTACTACACTTTCTCTCATAGCTCAAGGCAATCAGGGTTTAGCCACTGAAGTCACACGTATTTCAGAACAAACTCAATGTTCTGTATGTACTAAATTAACCTTCCAAATGTGGATCAAGATTCATTTGTCAAATATTTTTCAGTTAAATAAACAAAAGCTGTTCACTTAACCCCTGATGAAGTTTATGAATTAAACTCAAACACAACTACTTGCACAAATGGACCAACTAAGTACATATGAAGGAAGCTAGGTTAACAGAACTGACAGCCGTCTTTGAGTTTCCCATTAGGCTCTAACATGAAGTGTTCTTAAGAAGGTGTGCTTTAAAAAACTGACTCTCACTCTTGTGTTTCAAGTATGCTTTGAAAGCATATACAAGAATTGAGTGTGTCTGCAACCAACCCAAGGAAGTCTCCCTAAGAAATGTTGAGTAGTGCTTGCAACAAAAAACCCCTCTAGGTAAGTACACTAAAGAAGATGTTTGGCATGCAGGAAGGCTAGATGGACAATTTCTACACAGACAGGGCTGGAAGATGACATATTGTGAAGGATGATGTGTGTGTGTAGAGGAATGTGTTTATTTTTTCTTCTATCTGAAAGGATCACCTATTTAACTCGGTCTGACTGTGCTACATGGAACAAGAATCGTTATTGGGTGTTTCATAATTATGGCCAGGGAAATACTTAAGGGGAGGGAGGAAGAAGTGCTGCACCACTAACTTGTTTGAGCAGCTAAAATCAAAGTTTTTTTTTTTTTTTTTTAATTGATCCTCTTGGCAATATCTAATAACTAAACCTGAGATTGAAGGAACCGTAGAGCTATTTTCTCATCAAAATCTACAGAGCAAATCTGAAAACAAAACAAATGGATACATTTGAAAAGTGTCATAAATTAAATTCTTAACTTTACAGGAAAGTAACAGTAGTTATTTTCAACCGTTGGTAGCATTCTCTTAAAAATTAGCAACAAAATAGGTAGTTTGCCATTCATACATAAGTAAGGAAATTCTGGAGGGAAATTTAAACCAACCAGTTTAGGGATTTTTGGTGATTTTGAGACCTAAAGCAATTTTTCAAACCTGTGAAACGATTCTATGTGGAATGACAGTGCTCCTTAGCACTTCATTTGCTGCATTTCACATTATCAAAATTGTCAACACATCCTGATTGCCTTTTCTCATAGTAGCTGCTAAACACACAAAACTCTGACTTTGCTTTCTGTTTGTAGTCTGCACTATTGATCCAGAAATTATACTCCTTGTTTTGACATTTTTATTCACAGTTTATCTGCAGCAGCATCAACATTTATCAAAAAGTCAGTAGGCAAAATAAGACACGGTGCTCTTCAAAGTAGTCTGTGCCATCTAGGTCTGGTGGTGTTCCTGCAGCAGGCAATACACAGCAGCTCATTGCTGCATAATGCGTTGCCTTAGAAAAGGTGGTGAAAAGAATGTTTATCAGAACCTACTTGAAGTTAGGTGAACACAGAAAATATGCTCAAAACACTCTGGAAGGAAAGGGTAAGTAACACCTGTCTAATAAATATTGCTTGTGGTGTATTATAACTTCGACAGTTATTGTGTTATGAGGTGATATTGCAAATACCCTTTGAATACCATCCTTACAGACTGTGAAGGTGCAAGAATTATGAACAACAATTATGAATTGGTCCTCATAAGTATATTGCAAACAAAACTGAGTGTATGCTAGTGAATGTAATGAACCAGTAGAAACTACATATAATCTGCAGTTAAGTCGGGTTAGGATTCATAGGCAAAAAGGACTGGCAGAAACTGCAACAGCTCTAAATCAGCTGGAATCAGCACAGACCAGGCTGATTACTTTATAAACCTGGTATATCTATTGTATATAGTCAATATACACATTAAACCAAAGATATTTACCTTCTTCTTTGATCTCTTTGACTTCTTGGAAATGTTCTTTACTTTCGTATGGAGATGGTATAAAACCTTGGGGGGAAAAAAGGAGCAATATATTGAATGGGAAATTAAAATTTGTGTATTAATACTCGTACTCCTCCTACAAGCACCAAAAATTTGAAGTAATTGTTTTATCATGACTTCAAAGATGAATTTGATGTTTCAGACTTTTAATTCTAAGCTCTCCAATTTCTCTTTCAAGAAACAAGGTTTGGAAAGAGCATTAAACCTGCTAGGCTTTCAGTAGTTCAGCATATATTAAAAGCTCAGTTGGCACAATGCTGAAATCCACAGGAGTTTTCAGATGGACTCTGAATTTTATATTGAGCCTCAGATTGTCTTCATTTATTCCCTAGGCTGATGATATATATGGGCAGAGAGCAGGCTGCCAGCCCTGTACCCTGGTCTGACTGTCCTATTGCTCCTGGAGGCAGCATAAACAAATGCAGTGGCAGGAGTGGGTCACCCTCCAGAGTGGGGGGGTCATAAGGAGTGTTAGAGCACTGTAGGCAATTCTCAATTAACAACATCTAGATATAGCTTTTGAAACCTGATTACAGCACAGCAGTAACCTGGAAATGTTTATCCCTTCATAGGTTTTTTTCTTGTCAGTAGCAAACATTTGTTCTTTAGAAAGAACAAAATAAAAATATGAAAAATAAAAAATATGAAAAATAAAAAATATGAAAAACAGCAAGAGTCTTTAGGGGGTTTGAGTGACAGGCTGGGTGTCATCTTGGTAGTTGTAATCCTTTTTGTGAGCTGGTGTAATATCATTCTCTGTTTTCCTTCCCTCCCCCCACCTCAAAAAAGTATTCTGTACCAGGAGAGGATTTGGAAAGGGTTGGCTGTGTAGTTGTGTACACACACAAGCCACAAGAGTCTGGGATCTTTCCCTCCATTTAAAATTATTCCCATCCCTGGCACCCACCTTGGCATAGCAGCAGGTGATGAGCAGCAGAGGCAAGAGGTATCCCACCAGCAGGATGGTAATCTTGTACATCTGCTTGGCTGTGGAGCCGTTTGCCCAGTGCTCCCAGCAGAAAGAGCTGTTGGGAGCCTGCTGATGGCCACTCATGAGGGCCTGGTGCTGGGCCACGGGGATGGCAATGAGGAGAGACAGCAGCCAGATGACAGCCACGCCGAGGACAGCATTGCGCTTGCTGCGGATGCAGGGCGAGCGTTTGGCATGGACCACGGCAATGTATCTGTCCACAGACATAGCCACTAGAGTGAAGATGCTGACCAGCATCGTTGCCATGGCCGAGTAGTGAACCCACTTGCAAAAGAAAGCACCGAAGATCCACTCTGGCAGGGAGTAGATGGTGGCCTGGAAGGGTACACAGAAGAGCAGAAAGGAGAAGTCTGCAATGCTTAAGTTCAGGATGAAGATGTTGGTGGCACTGCGGGATGGGCGTCCCCCAGGCCGGAGACGCCCCAAAACCACCAACACTAACGTGTTTCCCACCATACCCAGGAGAAAAATCAAACCAAAAAGCACTGGTACAATCACCACCTCTGGGCCACCCCTGGTTGCTCCTGCCCAGCATGCTGGGACCTCTGTTTGGTTGGTCTCAAGGCTGCACTTGCTGGTGTTGGCTCCAAAGGAAAGCACAAAGTTGTATTCCTGCTCCTCCATGGAGCCAGGCAAGGAACAGTCACTGCAGCCCTGACTGCTGACAGGTACGTCTGTGTTTGGTGGGGGGGCCAGAGGTGAACTTTTGCCTTTTCCAATGCCGTGTCTTTCCTTTGAGCGGTAATTTTCTTCAGATGATTCCTCCGAGTTCTCTCTGTCTCTGGTGCAGTTTGTTCCAGAGACTGGCAAAAAAAAGGAGTTGAGGAATTTGTGTCATCCAAGAGGTGACATTCAGGGTTGGCAGTTGGTGCTGGTGTGGCAGAGAAAAGTCTGTGCCAGAAGAGCAGAGGATGAGGCTGCCCTGGGAGCTTGGAGCAGCAGCGGAGCAGCAGCAGCTCAGCTTCCACATGCTCCTCCTCTTCTGCTTCCCTCCCACACTGCCTGGATCTGTGGCTGTCATACCTGCTTTCCCAGCTCCACCCTGAGCTGTGGCAGAGAGAACAAATGCTGTCTGTGACCTGAGCCCTTCAGAAAACAACCCCTGGCCAGCTTTGTCCCCATGCATTACTGCTCACGAGGGGGAAGAGCAAAGCAACAGCTCTCATCCAAAGGGATGGATAAGCAGCAGCTGCTGAACAATAGTGTGTGCAGTTCTGTGAGGGGCAGCACTGTTACTGGCTGCATAAGACCAAAAAAAAGCTAAAATACTTTATTTTAATCAACAGAGAATGACTTTAGCTGTTTATCTGTTTCATAGTCTTCAATGCTCCCATTAGAGCATAAAGCCATCTGAATAGTTGTGTTTCCAACACAAAAAGCTGGGAAAGCTTTAGATTCAGCACTGGGTCTTGCCACTTCTGGGATATCTGCCCAAATTCTTTAGTGCCTGAATATTCATGGTCCTTGTTGATATAGCTTCAAAGACATTTTGGTTCAGCCTAGTAGTGCCAACAGCATTTGCACTGGAAAAGGAAATGTTCAGTCTTAGTAGCTGTGAGCAGCTGAAATATTCCCTGCAAGGGAGCAGAGATAGGTTTGGGTTTTTTAAGAGAAGTTTTATTTAAGATTAATGGCTCAGTTACCTTGGTTTTAATGCTTACCTATAGAAACAGCACATATCTTTTCAAAGGTAATAAGCAGGTTAGTTCTAGTGGTTTGTTTCCTCACATTTCTTGAGGGATTCTGCAGGCAGTGAGGAGGGAACAAAGTTTAGGCAAACATTAACAGTACCTGCACACAGTGATTTATGGATGCAGCACAGCTGCCTGCAAAGCAGAGTACCCAGGTCTATTTTCAGTGGTGACAACGCCGGGCACTTGGTCAGAGTGGGGCGCTGCTGGCTCTTGTGAATGGGAGGGTTCGACTGGGGGGAGTCCCTTAATTCCAGGAATGAAGTTCAGGGACTGAGAGCTGCTCTGCCTTGTGATTTTTTCTTAAGCTCTTGTTGAGAGGTGACAGTGCTGCCTTCTGTAGCCTGCTCTGATTATACCCTTGCTTAAAACGCATCTGAAGCTCAATCCCTCATTTCCCTCACAACTTTGAGGTAGTTATGGGGTGATGCCAGGGAGGGAAACATGTCTGAGCTGCAGTGGAAAAAATTATCTCCCCTTGTCATGAGCAGATCACCGTGGCTGGACCTGACGCCACCTGCAGCTCCACAGCCTGGCCGCCTCAAGCGGCCCAGGACCTCAGACACCTTTCAGCGGCCCAGGACCTCAGACACCTTTCAGCGGCCCAGGGCCTCGGACACCTTTCAGCGGCCCAGGGCCTCGGACACCTTTCAGCGGCCCAGGGCCTCAGACACCTTTCAGCGGCCCAGGGCCTCGGACACCTTTCAGCGGCCCAGGGCCTCGGACACCTTTCAGCGGCCCAGGGCCTCAGACACCTTTCAGTCTTCCAGTTCCCGAATGTTTTGCGTGTTTGCTGGGACCTCTGCAAGCTGTGGGGCTGTGCTGCAGCCCGAGTGCCATCTGCTGACACTTTGCCTCCCTCGTTGCCTTCAGGCAGCTCCTGCTGCCCTCAGCCTTTCTTTCCCTCAAACCTTGTCAGCTCAGTGCTGACAAGCTGCCTGCTGTGGTTGTCCCTCGTCCTTATGCACACCCACGCCCCACCTCCTTAAATCATCAAACTTAAATATGTTTTCCTTTTTCCTTTTGTGATATGTGACCACTGTAAGGTTACTTCTTGTCATATTATCATGTAACTACATGTAGCATTTTAGAAAAGGCTATTGACAGTGATTTCAGTGGCTATCTTTGTATTTTTGATGCTTGGGGTTTTTGTGGTTTCGTTTTTTCGTCTTTTCTTTAGTGGACAGTCATACCAGAAATAATTATTTAAAAAGAACCTGTAACAATCACAGCAAATGAGAACGTGCATTTTAGTCTTTTAGTGGGTTTGGGAAAAATAATAAAAACTGCAGCATGTGTGGTTTCTACTGCAGGGGATTTGAGACAATGCATGCAGGAATTTAGGAATTGCTTGTATGTGTCACCTGCAGAACAAACACAGCTTTGCAGATCTGAAAGATCTCATGGCATGCTAAGCAGAATATGGGGAGAGAATAGCACAGTTTTGGCAATGAGGGGCAGATCATAGAATTGTTTAGATTTGTTAAAAAAATAAAATTCAGCAATTACCTAAATTCTTACAGAAGGACCATTCTAGTTCTGTGAAAGTGTTATAACTGGGGCAGGGGGAAGAAAGGTGAATATTCTGGATAGAAAGTGGCAGTCACCTGCTGAATTAGACATCCAGAAAACTATGTGCAGGAACTCAGCTCATTTTCATTAGGGAACTGAGATGCTGCAAATCTGATTTCAAATGGAGCTTGGCTGGTGTGGAAGTATTCCTGGCTGGCCTTACTCATGAGGAAGTAATTTCCAGTGTTAATTTACATGCTTTGCTGAAAACTTATCCTCAAAGTATGTTTACCATGGCAGTCAAAACTTTCACAAAGATAAAGATTCCTTCTTCTGTTTCTTTCATTGTGCCACTTCTCCACTGCTTTAAATCATGTGGTTTTGACAGTGAGAAATCTCCTGTCCCTGACAATTCCCAATCCAAATACAGTCAGAAGGGAACTGACCATCCCAAGACAAAGTGCTTGCCATAAGACCTGTTCATTAGTCCAACTAGCAGAAGGTCAAGTCTTGAATAAGTACAGGAGCATAAAGAGCAAGTGAACCTGTAGTGTCTAATTTGCTAGGAACACTCACATTATGTGTGGTATTTTAAAATCCACAGTGTTTCACTTGGAAACCAGAAACAATTAATGCCCTGTGGATTGAGCTGCATGAAATATCTCAGCTGTAAAAATTCTGCTGTTCTTTAGAAATTCTGTTGCTTCTTAGAGGAAAACAACAAATATTTAAACATGAGTGGGAGAACATAGCAAAAGGACACAGAATAATCTCTGTGAGAGGAAAAAAAAAGTAGAAGTCTGACAGCCATCACTAATGATCAAGATCAAGAATGAACTGGAAGCCAGATGCTGTTGCTTTTGTCTGAGTTGATTTGGGCTAAAAGCATTGGATTTTCATCCCTGACTAAACAGGCATTAGCTGTGTCTTGTTGAGAAAGGATAGTACTGGACCTCTATGAACAAATTTGCAATCCCAGAATAAGGAGAAGAGTGGGAGAATGTCAACCCTAAGAATAAGGGTGGGGGGAAAAAATCCAAAAGATTAAATAGTAGTATTTAAATGGTAGCATTTTTAGCTTGTCTAGGTACAAACTAATTTGTCCATTTTCTGATTGCTAATGGGTGCTTCAGCTCCTAATTGCACTGAATATCAGGTATGCTGTAAACCACTCCTACTGTTTTGATAGTCATGGTTCAGCTTTTTGATACTTGTGCATTAGCTCTCTAAGCCTCTTGACTTTGGAGTGGAAGGAGGGCACTGAAGCATAACAGCAAGCAAGAACCTTACTGTCACACTTTTCTGTCTCTCTGGGGAATATGGGTTACATCTCAGATTCAGATCCATTTAAAGAAAAACAAACATCCAGATCAAAAGCCTGTTTGTGCCTTTAGGTTCAGCAGCTCTTGGTGCTTTTGAAAGGCTGTTTCAGGCTGAAAAGCCCTTTAGGCTGACTAATGAGCTACCTAGATGTAACTGAGAAGCAAGCAGTGGTAGGTCAGAAATCTTTGCACATGGATCACACCAACCCTTTCCAGTTATGATCCCAAGTGGAAAGAGAAGGTGCAGTGGCCATTCCTCTTGAAGTATGACCCCAAGAGAGGCAGGAGGTCCTGTTGACTGCTCTGCATATTTGTCCCTAAAAATGAGAACCCAGATTCAATTCCTTTCCAACTCCACGTAATCCTTTTCCTGAGTTGCATCTAGATAGCTCCTGAAGAAACTGAAACCTTCATCCCCCTAGAAGTTACTTGTCCAGCAGGCCCCCAGCCCAGCTGTAAGAGGTAGCCTTGCTCATGGAGGAGATATCATGAAGTGCTACAGCAACTACAAAACTCGCAGGGCCAGAATAAAGTAAATCCTTTCACCTTTTGTGAGCTGTAACCTTTGAGTCTCTTCAGTGAAGGATCAAAATTGAATTTATGTATCTCACTCTGGCCATTAAGTCCTCGCAAGACTTTTCTGTGTCATCCTTACTGGACATGTATCTGGTTACAAATACCCTACAAGTTCCTTTTTCCTTACCTAGAATTTATAATAAAAATAGAACAGCTTCATTTAAAGAGCCAAAAACATTATATCCACACAGTTTCCAAACTTTTTTCTGCAGTATAATTTTTGATAAGGCAGGTAAAATTGTTTAACAAAGTTTGTTATTAATTTATGACCAACTGAGCAAAAAATCATAATTTTGGTTCTAACAGACATTATGTTGGAATCAAGTTACAAAAAGAAAAGTCTGTTTGGCATACAGTTTTGGCAGACACATATGAAATTACAACAGAAATATGTCAAAACCATAATAAATCTCAAAACAGAATGCTTGTAGATACTTGTTTAGTATTCTGTAGGGAATAAGGAACATATTCTGGCTTATGCCAGATTCCAGACAATGTATCTCTTCCTGTGTGCTCT
This sequence comes from Anomalospiza imberbis, assembly GCF_031753505.1. Lineage (NCBI taxonomy): Eukaryota > Metazoa > Chordata > Aves > Passeriformes > Viduidae > Anomalospiza > Anomalospiza imberbis. Next base: position 11,848,171 of record NC_089692.1, on the reverse strand, counting down.
TGTGGTTTTGTGCACAGCTCTTCTGTGAAGTCAGAGGAGACAAAGTGATGTGAGTGATCTCTCACAGTTTGGCCTTAACACAGTAGAACATGATGTCTTTTTCTGGGTCCGAATGTGATATATTTGTAAACACATCTGTACCCCTATACAAAGGGCAGTCAGATCCGACTGCAGAGTCTGAGACACACTTGTGCTGTGGAAGCCAGGAGCACAAAGTCACCCTGGAGAGGTGCTGCTCCCCTGTTCGGTACCAAACCTGATGTTTATCACAAGGAAGGTAAGGAGTCACTACAACTTCAATGGAGTGTGTGAGCTTGGCCCATCCTGGTTTGAAAACCAGATTGTTCTATGACAGCACCAGAACACTTAGTTAGCTCCTCATGGTGATAAACTGATTTAAGGCCAGTTCATAAATCTGTTTTTCCTGTGTGTGTGTCAACTTGACTTTACCAAACTTGGGTAAAATCACTTGTCCACTCGTCTCTTAACACTTTTCTATGTGTAACACAATCTGCTGTCAGCTGGCCAGCTCTGCAGCATAACAGAATCCTGCAACAGTTCTGGGAAAGTCCTGGTGCCTCATGTGCAAATAACCATTTTACTCAGTCACCCCAGACTGTATCACAAAATGCTGCCTATTACAAAAGGAGAGATCCAAGTGTACATGCTGTGCTTTAATACCATCTTAACAAAAAGTTTCCATGGTGATTTGCTCTCATTGCTGTGAGGGAGTTCTCTTTCCAATAGAACCACAGCAAATTTCTGTCTTCTGCCTCATTGAAATTACTGCTAAATTCCTCAATTAAAGAAACCTCTTCTTAAGCATCACAATATGTTGTGAAAAACACCTCAGAAATAATGGATCCTATGCTGATAAATTTTCTGGTCTAACAAAAAAATCCCAAAACAAAAGTACTTGGAAGTTTCTTAACCCTTATGTTAAATAATAATAATAATAAAAAAATTATACTTAGGATCTCTTATTTCCACACAGCTCTGAATGTTTAAGAGCATCTGATTGTTCTTCCTGTCAGATTCTGAGGCAGCTAACTCAAAACAATTGCAGCAATTGTAGATTTTTCTGAAAGTCTCTGACATGAATGAGTAACTTTACTTAGCTTCCAGTTTGTTCAATGTGATATGAACAAGAGACACAACCATCAGTTTATTTCCATGCTCCATTTAGCTTCATAATGCTTCTGAGGTAGGAAAATAAACACTACCTGTATGTGTGCCCAACACGGCTGTTTGCAGATACACAGCAAAGAGAAGTCATTGCTTAAGCCTTTCAGAATCGCTAAAGAAGAGACTGGCACACAACTGATCCTTTAGAAAGCTGGTATATCCTCTTCTAACATCCTAGCGTGTGGTGACAAGCTTGCAGTTAAAGGTGTTTGAGAGCTTCTACTCATAAGCATAGGAATGAATAGGAAATCAGGCCTTGCTCAAGGATTACCTGGATACCATCTGCACATCAGGCAAGGATGACAATTTTTAAACATCCCTCCAAAACTCAAAGCCAAGTATTTGAAACATGAATAAAATAAAATGGACCCATTATTAGGTGGCAAAAATGAAGCTAAGTGTACTTGCTCTAAATTGGATTTTCTCATTGATATCAAAATGAGTGGCTCTTCTCAGAAACCTGTGCAAAGCAGGAAACACAGGCATTCAGTGGAGCCCTACCTGGCTGTGGGTGTCTAATGCCACAAGGGCAGCAGCTGTTTAAATAGATATGAATGGCTTTGCTCTTCCTGAAAAATTGGAGTGGGAACTGGCAGAAATAGAGCTTTGAGTATTCTGCTTTTAAACAGGATTTTTTTTTTTTTTTTTTTTTTTGCTTTTCTTTAAGTTTTCTGGAAACCTTTTCAGATAAAATTCTCAAACTGAGTAGGCAACAATTTCTGTTGTCCTTGAGACTTTCATGACCTCTTCCACTACCTTTCAAAAAAGAAAATTTTTCTTTTTATTTCCTTCGGTGGGGGAACAACCTCCAAGCAAAAGAGCCCACCTGTCTGAAGCAAGCTAGTTTGTGTCCTGGTTCTCAGAAGTCATCTCCAGTCCTGCCAATTTGCAAGCTGTCATCAGATCACAGGCTTCGTATTATTTCAACGGGGAAGCTCCTGCCACCTCGTGGCAAGAACTTTCACCTTGCTTGAATGAAAAGAGTTAATCTGGATACCTGGTACCTCTGTAGATCAAATAGCTAAGCAAACAGAAGCCTTGCTTGGTTTGCTTTGCCATTTGGGCATTATCAATTGTAAATATTAATGCTATTTTAAATTAAATATAATATAAAATACTAGATAAGCTTATTGCAGCTATTTTTTTCCCACTGCCGCTTTCTCCACCTTTCTTTCCAAGAAAATACAGAAACTGATTCTGTCAGAGTATTGAGCCAGGAGAATCCACAGCAACTTTGGTGTTTTTAGAAAAACTTCTTGACAAGACACATTGAGGGGTGTCAGAATAGTACTAATTTGTGTTCATCCTGAAAGGTATCTGCATTCATTATGGACTATTTGCTTTCAGCTATAGGCAAAGTTCAACTCTAGATTCCTTCTAAGGATCTTCAGTGATATCTTTATGTGCTTCATGAAATCTTTCCTCTGTGAAAAGAACAACTTGTCTTGGTACTTCCTGTTTCTTTTGTGTTTAGTTACTTGTGCCAATTGATGTGGTTCTGTATGTTCATGTCCAGAGAGTGTATGGTGCCCTCTAAACCGCCTTCAGCATGTTGGCCAAATTAGTTGTGAAACTGGGGCAGCTTCAGGCACCCCCAAAGCAGAGCAACATGGCAAAAAGAATATTTTTACTGACTTGGTTTTTAACATCTTTGATCTCCCAAGATGAATATTTCTCATAAAGTCTCATCTAAGAAATATGTTGCAACCATGCTGATTTAAACAGATTAAAATTACCAAAGGACCTCCCATCACCACCCCCTCTGAGTGTGAACTCACTTCATTTTAGGACCTGCAACTAATGCTGAGATGAGTAGAAGAAACAGATGGAACTCAATTTGCAATAGTTAATTCTGCCTGTATTGCTATTTTTATGCAAACTGAAATCCTGATACACAGGATTTTATCTTCCTAACATGTTGTAACGGTTTCTAATTAAAACACTGATACCTGCCCTCAAGAAATGCCAAACTGACTGCCCTGGAGATTGCAATCTTCACACAGAAGTAGGAGAGCAAGTTTGAATACTTGATAAGCAGGACTTACAATACTATGTTAATGGGGCCTGTCCCTAAGCAATTGCAATGGGGTTTTGAAGCTGACTGACACACAAAACTATATCCATCCCAAATGCTGAAGTGCTGTTATGTAATGTAGCTGGTGCCAAGAGCTGGTAGCAGAGAAGAATTTTATAGAAAAGAAAATTGCAGTTGAAAATGGCTGCAATAGGCACCTGCCTGTACAAAGTCCTACTTTCCCAGCTGTAGTCATCTACAGTTCAGTCTGTGCTGACAGTAAAAACTATCAGTGGTTTGGACGTGGAAGTGCTGAAATTAATGAAGATGCTCTGGGCTGGAACAAGCCTTCCTAGTGGGAAAAGTACTTCCAACACATAATGTTATCCCTCTGCCTCCTGACAGCAGCTGATTTGAGTGTGAGTGCTGCAGTCATTTTACAGCTTCTCATCCTGCTCCAAAATCTGTGAGAGGTGAATAAAACATGCTATAAACATAGGGATAGCTATTATCAGGGAGAGACAGCTGTGTAGCAACATTCTGGACAATAAAGATAGCTCCTGGGATACTATCAAGAGACCAGTCCTGCCAGATGAACTCTGCAGGAAGGATGTACATCACAAATGCCACACTGTAAGAATTATACTACACAGACAGTTGCTAACACTAATCCAGGGCTATTGGAATAAAATTATAGAAGAAAGCTCACGATGAGCCAAAGGAAGCACTTGGCATTTGGCAGCTTTAAAAATCAGTTATGTTCTGAATCTGCAAAGAAGTGAGCTGTTAAAAGCTCAAGAAGGTGCTTAGTGGCTTGGCAAAAACTGCTGTTGAACAAGGAGTTGGTGAGCTTAGCTTTTCAGCAAGCATGTGGAAAAACAGTTTTAGGTAGAAATCAGATCAGAGATTTAACTTGAGTTTGTAAGGAGAGAAAATTCAGAAAATGGGAAAAGGAAATTGCAAGCTATCTGATATTTAATTACTCTGGAAGATAGAGATGAGAACCTGAAAACTTTAAAATTAACAATGAAATATGGGCTAGAACTAGACCACAAATGCAAAAGGAGTCTGAACCTGATAATTGCAGCTTCAATTTCAATATGAAAGATGGCTTCCTGTCATTGGCATAATAATGGCTCTGACCTGGATCAAACTTCAGATTAGAAAGAGAAACTATTTGTCTTTTCTCTTGTTACTTCATTTGTGTTGTTTAGGGTTCTGTAGTCCAGAGAAGTGGATAGTAAATGTTTATAAGTGAAGTTCAGCAAATTAGCAATGTGCATCAGAATTCCCAGGGATGTGGGGGTTTCTGTTTAAATTTTCCAGTTAGTGGGAACTAGAGGATTGATGATGAATGTGTGTTCACTTAAGACACGACTTGCACAACAGGTCTGTGGGAGATTTCATCATAAGACTTGGTCATTTCTCTGCAATGGAATCCTAAACAAAAGCATGATGCCCTTTTGGTTTCCGGTAAAAAAAATATGAAGTGAAATAAAAATTATGATAAACAAACCACTTCTTGTGAAACTCTAGCATCATGGTTTTTGCATATATTTCATTGTTCCCAAATTTTCATGTTTGAAAGGGAGTGAAAAGCCACAGTAGGTTCAGAGACATAATTATTTTTGGAAATGTCACATGTACCTTGTGACTATTTTGACCTTTGTAAATAAAATACAATGACACTGTGAGTCCTGAATAAAATACAGCAGGTATAATAACAAGAAGTAGATATTTATTGGCTTAGGTATAGTCAATGTGAATAAGCAAACACTGGAACAGGGGCCTGGAAAGGTTGTATGATCTTTTTCATTGAATATATCAAAGCTTCCACTGAGTGAGGTCCTGAGCAACCTGCTCTAACTTTGGAGTTACCTTACCTGGGACCAGGTGGCTGGACTAGATGACATTCCACCAAAAACCCCTTCCAACCTAAATTATTCTGTGGTGAGAGGCACCCATTTCTGAACCATACAAACACATCATCTGCTGGTGAACAGAGGCATTGTGGACTGCACAGCCAGGCTGCCACGAGAGGGAGGAAATGCTGGGTTTTTAACAAGGCACAGCAGGAACCTTGTGGGGCTCCCATGTGGGTGTAGCTGAGCTGAAAGCTCGTGCACAGACCTTGCATCTCAGAAAGTGGCAATTTCCAAATGCCTGCTGTGTGTGCAGCCTGTGACACGAGCTAAAGAAACACAGGAGGTGTCTTGGTTGCTGCTGTGATGCCAAGCAGGTCCAGTGCCAAGCTTTAGCTGCTGTATCCAGCACAGTGGAATGTGGATTTCGACTCGACTCTATTATCTGAAGAAGGTAACTGCTCCAAGGAGCCTCTAGATAAACAAAAGAAAAGCTATAAATCTTATTTCAGCTTCCACTTCTCAGCTCTGCTCAGTCAGCATGGGAAAAAGCTGTGTGGGTTTTGTATTTGAAATGTTGTTTAAGCAGGGATGCCAGTGTACCATGTTCTTAATTTTGTGTAGTGTTTGCAATACTCCTTCAATTTTCAAGTACTGATATACTTGATATAGCAAATTGATAGAAAATTCTTGTTGCTACAATGAACTGCATTTTTGTGGACATACACAGAAAGGGGATTTGGTAATGTATAGATGAAAAGAATTTATTTTAGCAGTCAAACCACTGGAAGAACACTTAGTTCCTGCTGAAAAATCTTCCTGAAAATCGCTGCTGAATTCAGGAAAAATTTGTAAATATTTGGACCAAAATTTACAGTGTATATCGGGTTTTATAGCCTCAGAACAGTTTTGTGTGAAAAATGTTTGTTACTTTCTCATTGAGCAGTTTGAACTGACACACTGTATGAACTTCTATGTGTATATGAAGAGCAGATAATAAGCTATAAAATCTTAGTTTTTCCTGTAGAGTCCTTTTGTCAGGATCTGGCACAGCTCTAGAGATTCAGGCTACAGATCTGTCCTGTATTTTAGCTTGAGGAATTTGCAGCCAAAACATGCTTACAGAAACTAATTTGCCTTTGTGGTACTAACTTGTCAGAATTCTTCAGCTTGGGCAGTTTTTTGACCTTGTCTTTTTAACATTTTGCATGCTGAGCTGCCACAAACCAATTTAACATTTTCTAGATTAGAGATACAAAGACTTTTTTCCCCTGTGGTAACAGAGTCTGCACTTGTGGTAAAAGGGTAAGTCTGTATTTTTGCTTTGACATTTGAGAGAAATCTCTATGGTTGCCACAGAGCAGAAAAGAAACAACTTCTGATTGCTCTCTAAACTTCATGGTTTTATAGAAGTGCTGTGCCACTAAAGTTTTTGGGTCTCACAATGCATGTATATTTCTAATGCATATTTATGGAAGAAAAACTTCTATTCTGAGACTGTACTGCTATCAGAGGAAGGATTTTGAGGATGGTTTTGTTTCTAGCAGTCACTGTTCCTCTCATCCCATCTGATGTTCTGTGTGTTTGAAGTTCACTTCTCAGCTTTCTCAGAAAACAGCTTCAGTGCTCATTTCAGTGTGAGATTTCCCACAGAAAGAGAACAAGTCAAAATAATGAAAAAACTATCTTCTTCTGCTGTTTTGGAAGCTGGTTTTGGGAGCTGTGAGTCCAGGGTGTAACGAGCTCAGCCTGCCAGCTCAGACTGAGCAATTGGTTTTCTTCAGCACTGAGATGGTGGCAGCAGCAGAGTTTAAGGAGTGGTCATATGTGCAAGAGCACAATTTGCCCTAAAATCTTTGGGAGAATGTAGCAGTTTCAGAGTTTCCAATGCTACCTTCCCCTCTGTTTACTATGGTTTTTTCTTTCCTCCTCCAGAATTGACAAGCAGCCTTATCAGAAGGAGGGGCATTCAAATTACCTGCACTGCTAAGCCTACAGTCTCTGCAGACTGGAAATTTTGCTGTTTCATTGTCATCAGTGAACAATTGTGGTATCCTTGTGCCCTAGCACTTTTTCCACTGGAAAATGGAAATTAAGAGAAATACCGCAAAGTTGTTGTGGCTGCTGATGTTCTTTTCTGATATTGTGCCATTCAGCTGTGGGAAATCAGTGAGAGAAAGAGCTATTGAGCTGATGCAAGATGCACGTTTGATCGATGGGTATATAAAATATTTTCATCTAAACCCTCTTTGTGAGTCTTGACAAGTAAGGAGGAAATGTTAAAGTGTCAGATTAGCAGAGACATGGTCTGTTACGAGCACACAGCACTGAGCTGTCATTGCAGGGATACATTGGGAAGGAATTTTGGTTCAGAGGGTACTTAGTGTCGGACTGTGTTACCCTAAACACCGTTTTGATTTTCTAGCTGGGTGTCACGGTTTAACCCCAGCTGGCACCTGAGCCCCATACAGCCCTTGCTCACTTGTCCCTCTGGTGGGATGAGGGAGAGGATCAGAAAAGTGAGAAAACTCGTGAGTTGAGACACAGAGAGCTTAATAAGGAAAGCAAAAGCTATGCACAAGCAAAGCAAAACAAGGAATTAATTCACTATTCCCCATGACTAAGTCTTTCAGCCATCCCCAGGAAGCAAGGCTCCATCACACATAACATTTTCTTAGAAAGATAAACATCATGATTCTGAATGCCCCAGCCTTCCTCCTTCTCCCAAGCTTTATATGCTGAGCATATGGTCTGGAAGATCCTTTGGCCAGCTGGGCTCAGCTGTTTCAGCTGTGTCCAGTCCCAACTTATTGTACACCCTCAACCTGCTCGCTGTTGGGATGGGGTTAGAAGCAGAAAAGGCAGAAAAGAACAGACACTTTTAGGCATCTATTGCTGGAAGGATTATTGGCAATTAATGGTCTAAGGGACTCCAAACAGTGGAAGAAATTACACTTGGGTTAGAAAGGGAACAACTTATTTCTATCACAAGCCCTATTTGTTTTCCATTCTAGCCACAATGACTTTGTACTGCAGCTGAGAATACTTTACCAAAATAGACTCAGTAGAGTCAACTTGAGGGAACTCAACATGACCCACACAAACCTTGTGAAACTTCAGGCTGGTTATGTGGGAGCTCAGGTATGTACTGATGTGGTGGTGGGGGTCAGAACATATTTCTACATTTGCTTCCTTCCCTGATTTTGGTTCTTTATGTTGAAAAAGAAAAAAAATAGAACTGAAAAGCCACAGACACTCTTTCATGACAGTTGTGTTTCAAATTGTTTGGGTTTTATAATTCAGGTACTCTTAATCAAAACAGCAGCATTTGTTTTGTGATATATAAATTAAAGAGAGCTTATATTTGCTTTCTTGCATGTATTGTGGAGTAGCTGAGTGTATCAGGAGGCCTTGATCATATCTGGAGTGGGTGCTCTTGCCTTGCAACACAACTCTTTCTTTGGGGAAAAACCTATAGTGACAACTCCCTTGTAAACTGCGGGAAGTTATTTTGATCTGTGCCCCTGAACTAGGAGCAAATGGAAGTTTCCAAGTCAAAACACAAGTTATCTGGTTTACTTGTCAATGTCTCTTTCAGTTTTGGTCAGTGTATGTTCTTTGCAGCGCTCAGAACAAGGATGCTGTGCGCCTGACCTTAGAGCAAATTGATGTTGTCAAGAGGATGTGTAACAGCTATGAAGAGCTGGAACTTGTGATGACTTCCCAAGGTGATGCTCCTTCTTGTAAAAGAATTTTTAAAAGTGTGATTGCAGGAGGTGTGTACAGAGAGATGCAAACAAACAAGTTATCCTGCTTTAAAGAGTAACTTTAATGTTTCCTCTGAACCACAGCCATTGACTGTGCACAGGCCTGTTCCACTGCAGTCATGAGAAAATCTGCCATATAAACATGTACTCTGTCAGCTCCAATTCTATCAAAATGTCTTTATTATTGCTTGCAATTTATACAGACAGCTGCTGCTCAGTAATGCTGGCTTCTTATCTGTCATAGAATTACTTTGGAAGTATCTCCCTTTGTGTTTTCCAGGTATCTCTGACAGCAGAAGGATTGCATGTTTGATTGGAATAGAAGGTGGCCACTCCATTGACAGCAGCTTGGCAACACTGAGGATGTACTATGACTTGGGTGTTCGTTACATGACTCTAACACACTCCTGCAACACTCCTTGGTAACTATTGTGCATATTTTTTGTGACTGTCTAATGCAAAGGAGTGGCAGCTGCATGATAGGAGAGCTATGGATTCGGACACAAACTTATCCTGTGAAAGACTTTGAACCAAGTCAAGGTGATGGGTTTTGGAGGTAAATAATTTTCCATGTGTACAGTGGGAGACTACATCCATTATGTAGTGCTTGTTATGATCATAATTTGGACACTTGACAATCTGCTTGTCTTAAATTCCTTCACAAAAATCAACATTAGTGAACCTGAAAGCAGTTATGAACATAAAAAGCACTGCCTGAACAAGATACGTATTATGTAGCTCATTATCCCCACATTTGGCTATGTGACATTTTTCTTGTGTGTAGTGTAAGCGTTTTCAGCTGCTGATACTGTATTCTTCAGAATAATATGTTGTTTCTTCTCCCTCACTCCCCTTTTCAAGGTCTGAATCATCATCTAAAGGAATACACAACTTTTATCCTAGTGTTATTGGTCTGACTGCATTTGGCCAAGTAAGGATCTCTTTCAAATGCTAATCTGGGCAATCTGTCATGCAACTAATAGCTTCTGGCCTTATCTTCTCAAAAGCCAACTGACATTAAAAATTAATTACTGGAAGTTCTTGATAGTTAGGAGGTGACCAATATTTACCAGTGACCAGTCAAACTAAATTCCCTGTGATGCTTCTTAGGGTAAAAGAAGTGTTAGATTTAATTACAATTGTTTTAATACAGATTAGATGTATGAATTCGTATGTGCAAGCAGTAAGATATGAATAACACTTCCAATGATTTATTTGAGATTGACTAAGTTTTCTAAGTTTTGTGCATGTGGTGGCATGCTGCCTAATTTTGAGTGAATAAATCACTAATGAATTAATAGGTGCATAGCAACTAGTACAGGCACAGCATGTTTTGACTAGCTGGCAGCTGCAGAATTAATCTGTTTCCATATACCAGCTAAACAGCTTCCTTTCAAGAAACTTAATACTGACACTGTTGTCTGTACATCTGTTTTAGGAAGTGGTAAAGGAGATGAATCGCCTGGGTATGCTGATAGATTTATCTCATACCTCATACTCCACTGTAAAGGCTGCACTCAATATCTCAAAAGCACCAGTAATTTTCAGCCACTCGGCAGCATTTTCTGTTTGTAATCACTCAAGAAATGTTCCTGATGATATCCTCCAGCAACTGGTGAGTGATATGGTTCTTGGGTTTGTTTTTGGAGAAAGGAATTTGTTGGTTTTGCTTCTTGGGGGTTTTGTTTTTTGTTTTAATGGCAATGTTTGCATGGGCTGCAGCAAACGTGCATTCAAATCATGATGTTTACTTTCCACCTCCTCATCCCTCAGTTTGATTCTTGAGCAGATCCTTGAACAGATCCTTGAGCAGCAGCTTACAGTTGCTTCTGAGGCATTTTCTTTGGGTTGTGTTTAGCCTTTGACGACAAAAATGAAGTGTTTGCAAATACTTTGAAATTCTGGTTGAGTTTTTTTGATGTAGTCACTGCACTTCTGCAGATTCAGTCTGCATGAAAGTAAAATGAACCCAGGGGAAAGGACAGGGAGGCAAAGCCTTGTGTTGTCATCTGAACTTTGACTTAGTGTTGCTGTTCTCACTGGTGGATGGGTGTAGAAGATTCTACATAGGAGGCCCATGAAGTTTGCAGGGCACAGGAGTTCACTTATCACCTGTCTCTTCATATCTTTCAGAAAAAGAACAAGGGAATTATCATGGTGACTTTCAATGCAGATGTACTGGCCTGTGGCAGAAAAGTTGTCAATATTTCTACCCTTGCAGGTTTGATGTTAATATACTGTAGTTTTTGTGGGTTCTATGAATTTGTATAAATTCTATGAATGTCCTGGGGCATGCATAATTTTCAAGGCCATGTAAATTAGACTGCTTGTTTATTCCATCCACACCTTAGCCCAGCTCTAGTGCTTTTTGACCTAATACTCACTAAACAATAACAAGAGGTACAGGATGTGTGTGTAGCTGGAGGACACGATGCTCACAAGCAGAGCCAACAACCATTAATCCCAAAGTAGTTGTTATTTTCTGGAAAACACCTTAAGCCTACGTAATTAAGAGTGGGAAACATAGGTATGTGATGGATAATGAAAATTCTGTTGGTATAATTGGGCTGCTTGTTAGGAATGAATGTGCTGTGATGATCGTGTCTCTTTCCTCATTTGCATTTAATCAGTGTAGTAATTTTGAAGGCTCCTGCCTGATGGGGTGTCTTTTGACTTTTTTAAAAAGGATTTTATCAAGAACCCACAATTAAGGATAGCTGTTACCTAGTGCCAATATGTGTGAACTGTAATATTTCTTTTTTTGCTAGGTGCTTAGATGGTGTTTTCTTGATACTTTCTTTCAGATCATTTCGACCATATAAAGGAAATTGCAGGCTCAGAATCGATAGGAATTGGTGGTGACTATGATGGAGTGGAACGGTGAGTAAAGCTGTACAAACATTGACATCTGCTCCTCAAATTATGTGGGGTTTGATTCATTTAAGGGAAAAAAGAAGGCAGACTTAAAAAACTGGTATCAGATTATCTTGTAATGAGACTAACCCAAGTTTTATGAAAGAGAGGCACAATAATTTCTTTTTAGAACTGCATGCAGCAGTGCTACAAATGTAGAAATTGATCCTCATGCCCTGTGAACTCTGAAGCTGTGTGTTCTAGGTGGTGGTTTGTGCATACAAAGCCAGTGATAGGGGGTGTTTTTCTCCAAAAGCCACTGATGAATGACAGAAAAGCTGCCTCAACCTTTATATGATAAATGGTTCAGAATCGAGAGATGCTGCAAAACTCTTTCCTCCACTGTCCCTGGGGAAAGCCCACAGAGTTTGGGTGCTGTGAAACCACTCCTGCTTTTGGGAAGCGTCTGAGGCAAGCAGAGCCTGGTGAGCAGCCTACCACAAAACCTCTCCTCATTCCTGGACTACTGCAGTTACAGCACAGGAAACAAATGCACATTGGGTGGCATTTGCTGCTGTAACCTTAAACTTTTTTTTTTTTTTTTTTTTCTTTTTATCTTTCTGTTAAATTATTATCTCCTTTTCCTTTTTTCTTTTTCTCCTGGAGTGAGGCCTGCTTGGGAATGAAAGTCAGTCAGGCTCCTATCTGTAAAGTACAAACACAAACGCATTGTGTCAGCACCTGTGATATCATAAATCTGAAACTATAATGTTCAAAATAAAAATACAGTTTGCAACAAAAGGACACATTTTATCATGCATTTTGTCAAAGACCATCAGTTAAACTGGTGGTGGAGTTGTTAAGGTCCTAATTCCTGCTAGTAATGCCACAGATATTTTTGAGATATGCTTATCACCATGCCTTCATGGAACAGAAAAGTAACAAAATATTAGTTATCTCAAAACCATGTCAAAATCTCATGGAAATACAATTTAAAACTGCTGTTGAATGCAGGTTTTGCAGCTTTTTGTTTCTAAATGCTTTTTATTCTGACAAGAATTAGCATAAGGCATAGATCAGTTTTGCTTTTTGTAATTTCTTCAGTAGAGGACTCTGAATTGGTTTCTTTACACTGCCTAAACAATTGGCTTAATCCAAGGCAATATTATTATTCTAATAGTTGTTTTTTTTTTTTTTTGTAAATACCTTGTAAACAACAGAGTTCACAAAATTGCCTCCAACTCCAGAGCTCATCATGTGCTTGTAGGTTTCCTTTTGTTCTCAGTTACATGAGTGGATTGCCCCAACTTCATTTATGATGCAGCTGTTTCCTCTTACTCTTAAGGCCAGATGGAAAGTGTGGATTACCATATACATGATTTCTGGTTATTTTTTCCCCTTTTGTTCTTATATCCTCCCATGCTGTTGTTTTGCCTCTATAGAAGTGCATCTTCATTCCAGTTGTTTTCTGTTTATTGGGTCCTATGTAAAGAAAAAGCCTTTTGTTGTATCCCAGTCCTGTTTCTGTTTGTCAGCTGAATTCTCAGAGGAAGAATTGGGTCCAAAGTCAGCTCACTTCAAAAGCCAATATGTGCAAAAGGCTAATTAAAATCCTTTTTCTCCAATTTGTCAGTGATGTATATTGAATGTTCTTGCGTCACTCTTGCCAACAGCTTTCCCAAGGGATTGGAAGATGTCTCTAAATACCCTTCTTTGATAGAGGAACTTCTTAGAAGAGGATGGAATGAAACTGAACTGAAAGGAGTCTTAAGGGAGAACTTTCTCCGTGTCTTCAGGGAAGTAGAAAATGTAAGATTAAAATCCAAACTGAATCTTGATTCTTACCAAGAGGGAAGGAGGAACTGCTGTTGTTTTGATGTTTATTTTTTGGGTGGGTTTTCTCTTTGTTTTTTTTTTTTTTTTTCCATTTATCTGTTTTGTTTTGGAGGTTTTTTTTTTTTTTTTTCAATGAGAGAAATATGACGGAATGTAAGCACCTAATTCAGTAAATCCAAATGCTGGGAAAGAAACCAAGATGGCAAGAGAGCGTTAGCAGCATAAAGGAAAATGAGAGAGAGCAGACAAAGCTCTTTAGAAGTTTTTCTCTCTGCAGTAATCTGATAAGCACACATCAGTGACTTCTAAATGGAATCACTCCATGGTTTGGAGAAACTGCGGATGTACCAGCATCACAGTCTGGCTGTGTTCGCTGGGGCAGGAAGGAATGTTGACTCCTGCAAATCAATTTAATTCTTGTCATGGGATTGGGCTGCTGCTCAAAAGGCTTCTGCCACCGCCAGATCACTAACAAGCCATAAATATAACAACCAGATCACAATGAGCTTTAAGTATAAACGGTGGAAATTAATCCAGAAGATGAGGGAGGAGAGGAGGAAAGGAGACTGGATAAGAGTAGGGTCCCCTCAATGGTAACTTTTCCAAATGCCTCTGCTGAAACTTCCAGACTGCTTGCCTCCTACTGCTTTTATTGACAGGTATTGATAGGTAAGCAGATATTACACACAAAGCCTTATAGACAACAGATATTTCACAGTGACCTTTCTTCCACTTGTCTTTTTTGGGCATGTTGGATGAACTGAAATTAGGGAAAATTGTACTATTCCAGTTAACCTGCCAAAATTTCTACATAATGCTGACTTCATTGTGTGGCAGACTGACATTATGAAGAGGCTCAAATTCACCACTCCTAACCAATCTGTGGGATCTAGCAGTGGTTTTTCCCTTCTAAATTAGAGATGTTGAAGCTCTGTCTTGAGAGTGTGAGCTCCCTTCAGGGAAGAAAGTTCATGAGTTTGTTTGCTCCATATGTGGACAAAGCCAAGACAAAGAACAGCCAGACCTATGACTCTTGCCTGTAATGTATCTGTGCTGAATTCTGGGAAGTGCTTCACAGGAATGCAAACAGCAGAATAATAATATTGTTTTCCTCCCATTCAGATGTGGTTTTGAGTTGGGTAACTTGAAATAGCATCGAATTTTCTAGCTGCATAAAGCTTTTTGTTGTGCCAGTCTGGCTTTCAGGGACAACATTTTGAATTTTTGTAGGTGCGGAACACTTTTGGAGTAATGGACATAGGTGAAAGTGAAATTCTGCAAGAAGCACAAAATTCCTGTCGCCTAGACCTACGTAAGCCTCAGCTACTGCCATCCAGGTCCTTTGGATTTCCTTCTGTGCGACAACCTTTTAGTCTGACATTTGTATCATGTTTAATGCTGTATTATGTATCATAAGATCTATGGAGTCTAGAGAGAGATTTATGGAATACTCTGCAATGCAACTACTTATCTTTCTGTGATTTGTTAATGGAAAACTATAATAAATTTTAAACATAATTACTATAAATTCACCTGCATACTTGAAAAATAATGTAAATTATAATTGATGTAGCAAAAGCGTTTAGAATTTGAAGTGATAAATTCTGTATCACCTTGGCTGGACCAGGACCAACACTGTTAATGGAAAATATTCACATTTAAAGAATAAATTCTGTAATACTTGATGCATGGTTTTGGTACCCATAATGTGGAATAAATACTGGAGTCCAGAACCAGCAGTTCCACACAGGAGCTAGAGATTATGAATAAGACATCAGTGCCAAGTAGTTTTCAAATATTACTTCTTGTTAAATCATACAACTTCCATCAACAGTTGAAGGTTTACTCAGAGAAGACCATCCCCTGCCATATGGAGAAGAGTGCTTTTTTGGTTTGCTTGGGATTTTGTTTTGTTTTTTAAGATGACAAGATGAGTGACAAGCCTGTTCCAGTTTGAATTGCATGCCTACAACTAGCTTTAGAGACCTATCCTGCAGCACTAAGCTCTTGTTTTTGAACCCTGACCAGGACAGTGGGCAACTGGACAATTACTGAAGGGTGGAGGTAGATCTCTTACATTTAGGTGCAGTCAACATTATAGGAACTTTTCTATAATTTGAGGACAGTTGTTTGCAGCATTTTCATGATGATGGGAACAAGAACAACAAGAGGGTTGTGGAAATCTTTTTGACATTTAAACAATTATCCTTATCAATAACATGTTTTATTATTTCATTTTTATTCTAGCTGGCCAAAATCAGACCATGGCCAGTGGATTCACAGACATGAGATTAGACAGAGATATTTTTATTATAAATCTGCTGTTTTGGCCTTTGGAATATGTTTTGAAATACACAAGGTATGTGGGGTTAGAAGCTCCTGCTGCAGAGAAGAGCATATATTGACATAGACCTGCACTTTGTAGGCTCAAAATGGACATTTTAGTCAAATATACTGAGATTTATTATGAAATTATAAGATGGCAGCACCACATCTTTGTATGGTCAGTTCCCAGTGCTTGCTGGTAAATGCTTTCCCATGATACTTGCTCTTAATGGTGATTTATGATACCAATTTTTATTTACTGATATGACATCTACAGAATTTAGCCTTAGTGTAAAATAAAAGTCCTGTAATTGATCTAAGGAAAGCATTTGTAAACACACAAAGTATTTAACAACTGAAAGAGAAGGCTGAGCATGAACAAGATGAAAAAACATGAGCTTTTTTCTAGAGGAATTTGAGACTGTTCCTATCATCCATTTCTGCACTCTGCGTACAAGTAGGGTTTCTGGAAGGACCCTGTTCTTTTATAGCTTCAAAGTTAAGCTTCATTAATTCTTTTGATAAAATGGTCTCCTTGATAAATATATTCTAATTATACTCCTGTACATTACCAAATTCTTTACCAATCATGTTGAACAATCTAGTTGCACACAAGCCAACTTTAAAAGAATAGTTTCTCACTAAATACTGATCCCGGATATGCATGTAGAAAGGGGAATTACTGATTCAGAAGTCTGGCTCTTTGATATTGTTTGACTGTAATGAGAACATGTTTTACTGGTAAAATGATTAATTCAATAGGGCAAACATTTAATTCCCATCAGTACTTCTTATAATAGGTTCATAAGTTATTGGAAAATTGCCATCCATGGTCTCTTTTCTCAGAACTAGTGCTCTGATATTTGCTTTGTTACACAAAATGTAAGATGCTTCTTTATTCCTTCCAGCTGCTTTCTTTATACTGTGTTGTCACTAAAACTATATATTCCTTTTCTTAAAGATACATAAAATACTTTTCTATGACTTCTTATCTATAATGTATTGCACTTGTTTGTTGATTGTGCAACGAGTAATTTGTAACCTTGCGGCAAAACAGAGACGTGAAATTTCAATAAAATATTGTTTAAAATTGTGTAAGGATACTGGTGTAATCTCACTAAACAATGTAGATGTTCAGAGGCCCATGAGACCCTGAAAGAACCACACACCCCTGTGGCAGAAAGAAGGCCAGAGTAACATGAGGACTCTGGGTCGATAACAGAGGGAAGGGTTGCCCTTCGAGCCCCTACTTGAAATTCAAGTAGGTTTAATCCTGGATGTAGGCAGTCAGCCTCATCTAAATTCAGATACTGCTAAACCCATCCAAGTAAGTGCCCATGGGAAGGGACCAGTCACTGCAGTGAGTCCATGAGGACAGTGTTACCTGCAGCAAATCCCTGCTCAAGCTGTTAAGGCATAGAGAACAAGGCAAAAGGGGAACCAGATGGGGTGCCTGCATCAGGATTAGGATAACCTCTGCCTCACAGCACTTCTCCTAGGTATGTTGTGATCTAAAAGTCCTTTTTCCATTAATACCAGTTACAATGTTAATCCAAAATGCTTCAATTAAGCTACTTGTGTGAAACAAAATCAGAAGGCAAAATCAACAGATGAAATCTTGTGCACTGATTATCCATGTTATCTAGCTTATTTAATAGATGTAGCTAATTTATTTTTCTTAAACAATCAAAACCACACAACTTGAAGCATGATAGGAAGCCATCTTATTAGAAATTAATTTCAAAAGTAAAATCATGTAAGATACAGCTGTGACTGCTCTCACACTAGTGACCCTTCACTCTGGTGCTAGTGTCTCCAGCCCTGACAGCAACTTGTAGTATTCACAACTCTGCATTTGTAAGAACACAAGCATAAAATGATTGTACTCTGTTTTCTGCCTCCCAATGGGAGGATGATTCGTGCTGCAACTGAATGCCTTTGCCCTGCCCCAATTAATAACAGCCATTTGCATTGGTAATTCAAATACATTCAAGTTCAGCTGACAGATTCTATTATGGCTGCTGGTATCAGTGAAGTACCAGATATACCAGAGACACACACTGTAATAATCTCTGCTGGCTGCCAAATGAAAGAATACAAGTCATGACTTACCTCTTCTAAATAATGAGTTATTCTAACATGAATTCTGAAAATATTTATTAATATTTCTGTAAATCTCAAAATCTATCATCTTAGGCTGATTTTTCAAAAGACCCAAAGCTGAAGGCATCTTAAACAATCAAAGGTTCATGCTGTAACATATGTGATATGAGCAGCCAAGAACTACAGGCATAATATTGATGCAGACTATTGATTTGGTTCTAAAAGGTTGGTGCCAGGGCCCTTCCCCCAGTACTATCCCTTTCCTGACTAATGGACTGTAGCATCCACAGAAATAAATAACTTCAGTTCTGAGCTGTCTCATCTGGGCAAGTGGTGATGCTAGAAACCAAACCTCCAAAGTCTGCTGCTGGTCTGACACACATGACAGTTCTGTCACCTAAAATCTGAGTAGTTCAGCTCCTGTACCAAACTTCCACCCAGCAGGTGACTTTTCTGGGCCATGGAAAGACTCCTGCATGTTTTACATCTGATACAAACTACTCAGCTCTGCTTAACACCTACGTTCCTTCTTGCATGTCATTGAGTTGCTCAAGCAACATGCCACAATGTTTCTGTTTCAAGGTCAGCAAACATTGTGCATTAAGTCTAATCACCTATATGCATATGAGCTCATTCACTTTGATTTTACACCTAAGGTTCAGTGGGCATCTGTACCACAGAACCAACTTTGCCAAGCCAGCTGTTGCATCCCGTCCTGCTGTGGAGTGAGGAGCAGTGCCCAGCAGCTCATGCCAGAGCCAGCTGTGGCTGCTGCACTGCTCTGTCCTTGGTTGCAGGTTGTTTCCCCATTCCTGGAGACAGCACTGGTGTTTGTCTAAGCTGGTTCAGCGAGCTGGTCTTGCAGAAAACTTTTCCTCCTTCAAGGGATGAGTTTCCTGCTGATGGTGTGATTGGGTTAACCATGCTCATTGTTCAGGGAGGGGAGGAGTGAAAAAGCAGAGTGAGACTGCAACAACTTGGATTTCTTCCATTTGCTATTGAAAGCAGCAGTTCTGTTTGCTCTTTCTGGATTTATACATATGGAAATGATCAAATTGCTTCAAACTCTGAAAACATAACATGTTTAAACTGCAAAGGAATTAAATAACAGAAGATTCTTGCCACTAATAGTGGCTTTTATTTGCTCTTAAGTTTTGTTGGATTTAATTTGCAGACCCAGAGCAGTATTTTAGTTGATCTTCTGAACCGTCTCCAGGACAGAATGTGGTCCTGGATAACCCTACTTGGACTGTTCTGGAAGGCTTGGTTCAGTGGCTCAAGAATTATCTTTTTCTTTTTTTTTTTCTTCCTTTTTTGTTTTTTAATCTGGTCTTCATTTTTTGTCTTGCTATCTTACCTAGAAGCCTTACATCTACATAGAAGAATTTGACATGGGAATGGTTATTTGCTGCTATTATAAGTATCTTTCTTTTAAATCTTCTGACAACAGAGAAATGGAAAAAGTTCCTCACTAACCTTTATGTTTATTTATAACTGCATTATGACTTTTTTTTCAAACAAAAGCAACAACAAAACCCTCTTTCCAAAAACTCTGACCTCAGAGAGGTATTGGACTTGGTTCAGTTCCTTCTCTGTCATGAGACAACAAATAGTAGAGGAAAAAAAAAAAAAACAAACAAGCTAAGTAAGCAAAGTTCAGCATTTATCTTACAACAGAAAAATGTTGCTGCTTCTAATTAAGGCTCTGGTCTTAACAATCAGTACTCAAATGAGAGGCACTTAATTCTGCTCTTTTGCTGTTGCTTCTCCCCAGATTGTTTTTTAAACTCCATTAAGATGATTCTTTCCTCTGTATAATGGATATTTTCCTCTGAATCCCTTTCTCAGCACCTGGTCTATCTGTTTTTATAAAACATTTCTTTTGACAGTTCTGCAATTAAAGGAAAATATAAAGCCCAGGAAACAAGAATTCAAGTTCCCCTGAGAGTTGCTGCTGAGAAAGAAAATAAAGATCAAACTAAGTGAGATTAAAACTGAAACTAATACAAGTTTCATCACACAAATCAAAAGAAGGTCCCATTAGTCTGGAATACAAACATTTGAAAAAAGTTTAATACAGCTTTGGATGTGGATTAATCTTTCTGAGTTTCCTCCTGTAGATAAACTCAGCATTTCAAGAATCTTGTCTAGGCCTGTACTCAGTTTCCTCTCTGAGCCCTTTATTAAAAATTAAATAGACTATGACAAATCTACCCATGCTAAAAATGTAACTGAATCTGAAAATTGATCTACAGAGTAGTATTTTTTCCACCATCTTAATTCTACACTAAGAATTACTGCCATGTTTAACAAGTTTGTTGTAGAAAACCTTGATATAGTTGTTCTTATTTGAATGTGCAGAACCTGGGTGAGTAGGATAGAAAAGGTATCTCAAAGACTAAGCAACTTTTCAGTTTCTAAAGATGAGCTTTCTACAAAGTTTCTTTGTAGAAATAGCTATTCTGTGCATCAAATACAGTTATAAATAATTTTACAAGTGAAGCAGAAGTTCCTTAAAGTAAATAAACTTTGAAGGTAAGTGACACTACAGTGTCCTCTTGTGGTCTTTTAATGTTTAAGCTGTGATATGTTTTCTAGCAGAATAGCAAAATTTCCAGTTGTCTTTAGCAGAAGAGCTTCTGTCTTGCTACAGTGTAACCTTTCCTTGCCTTACTTTTCTCCTGGAAATGGCCTGTGGAGGATTGCACATTGCATCTCCTACAAGCATTTATTACATGGATGTTCCTGTCGTGGTCCTCTCCAAAGGATCTCTTCCAGCCACTGCCTGTCCTTGCCATGGGCACTGGATCCTGCTCTTTATGAGTGGGAAACCTTTACAGCCAGGTTGCCAGTTCCAGCCTGTTTTGTCCACAAGGCTGGTGTGATCCTCACATGTGGAGAAGCAGGAATGTGCTGAAAACCAAAGTTCACTCTGGTGAAATGCTGGCCATGAACTGGCAGAATTCCTGCCAAGCCTGATGTCCTGGGAAACTGTGCCTTGGCAGAGGTGAATTTTGTTTTGTTATTTTATTTCTGATAGTCAGCTCTTGCCCATTTGTCACCCACGTTCCACTCTAGTGGGAAAAATCTTCTGAACCAATAAATAACAGTTACAGATTCCCTGCTGTGTTAGGGGCAACATATTTTTAGAGATTAATTAAAAAAAAATTATCTGAATTGCAATGTAATGACTTATTTCTACAGATGATACTTTTCATTAGGTCTTGATTCTCCTAGTTAGAAAAAATGAAACTACTTAAAATTAGATATTTCTCCATGAAATTCGGGAAGAACAAAAGATAAGAAAAGCTGTTCTCAAACACAGTTTCGGATGCTGTGTCTATCCTTTAAACAAATGGAAAATCTCTTGCTTTGAGAAGGAATTGAAATGATGATGCTTTTTTGTTGTTTGATTGAGGTTAACATTGCATGTTGCAAGTCTGGAAGTTAACAATGCTCCAGAGCTCGTGCACCAGGGCCTTCCAACGTGTGCCTTCTAATAATCTAATAAGATTCTGCAGAGCAGAACTCTTTTTTTTTTTTTTTTTCTTGCTGTGAAACCACCAGGCTTTTTTCTTTGAAATGCAGTTTTATTCTGTTGATATTGGAGTGGGGTGTGTAGAAAGATAAAAAAAAATAGAGAAAATTAAAATTATTTTCTCTGCTTTTTGTTTTCACTGACGAGTCTGTACTGATATGAAACCATAATCCCTAAAAATTCTATTTAGCGTTGTAAAAAGCAGGTAATTTTCATCCCTTTTATTTAACGAAAAGATAGTAATGTTGTTTCAGGTAAATACTCTAGTATTGTAGATCATCCAGGTTCACTCCAGCATCATATTCATATCAGATAACTTTTGAGCTTATGATTGCCACTCATACTATTCAGAGTAACAGTCACTTATTACCATCAGAAAAAAAATTAAAATTAATCATCCAGGTTGAAATTGTGTTCACTTACAAACCAGATGCTAAACAAAGTTGATCTGAGTAGATAATTTCTCAGCTCTAAATACGGTCTTTCTGCAAGTAAGTAAAGGACCCTTGTCCTTAGACAAAAGAAATATTTTTGCTTCAACAGACTTGAATGGTTTCCTAGGGCTCAATTCCCTCCTAAGGCATTTGGATATAGCTTCCATTCCAGAGAAGGGAGCTGCTGGTATACGTGCATGAGTCTAAATTTTTTTAAAACTTTTTCTGCTCATGGGTCACAATTTCAGTACCACTGATTCTATGATACTAAAATGTTTTGTGGTGGCATAGATGCAGTTTTGCTGCCTAAAGAGTGGTGTCTCCTTGCCACATCTGCTTTCTAAAGTGCCATGAGAAGGAAGCACCCACTTTAATGCTTCTTCCTGAATAAGCATGACTTCAAAAACATTAACTTTGGAGACTTATTTCTTGCAGTCCCTGCCTCCTTTTTCTAAGCCAGCTTACTTAGACCAGACACTTTCACTCAAAAGCTTTATAAAGTGGAGAAGAGGAAAGAAGACTGAACATGAAGAAACATGCTTAATGGTGAATTAGCATCTTGCCCCTTTCCTATACAAAATTATTTGTCCCCTATCAATTAATTTTCCTGTTTTCTTGGTGGGGTTTAGCTTGTTAGGTCAAACCTTTAATGAACACTAATGAAATGTAATTCAACCATAGAGGGTAAACCAGAAAATGCTGCTTTTTGGCCCATTGTTCTACTTTCCTTTGGGCAATAAAATTATTGCTTGATCAGAGAAATTGCTAGTAAAACTTTATAGATCTCAGGGGACCACATTTACAAACATGCTCGTTTTAGGGTTACTGGAAAAAAAAATCTCACCCTAAGTCTTCAAGAAACTAGGAGTTTTCAAAAGAGGAAATTCTGTTCTTTTTTTTTTTTCAAGCTCCTCCAAAACTGATAAGGCATACAGAGATACACACAGCCACATGAAGATCCTTGTTGTTTCCCCCAACAGAGCTGAGTGTCAAAAGTAAAATGTAGGTAATAAGAAAGCACAGGAGTCTTAGAAGTCTTTCCACCTGTCTGATCAATACCAAGAGGTGGAATTACTCTGACTTGCCCCAGAGGTGGTCCACCAGCAACCTTGTGCTAAGTGAACTGAGAGACCTGTACCCCCTTGGCAGCAGTCGCTCCACAGCATGGATCCTTCATGTTCATTTCAAACCCCAACTAATTAAAAGTAGACTTATTAGTCAGTTCTCATGAACAAAGCATTCTCCCTCATGTTTGTCTCTCTCCTGCTCATTACAATTTTTTCTTCCTCTCAGTGACCTAGGGGCGCTTTGTCAGAAAGGCAGGACATGTTCAGAAAGCTGGGGGTAACGTCCAGGTCGCTCCCTGGTCCAGCCTGAGCCCCTTCTTCTGCTCTAAGCTTTGTATCCTCCTGTGACTCCTGTGTGATCCAATGACAAATCTTACATCTGTGCTGGAATGTCTTGTCACTATACACCCATTTCTTGATTAGGGAATATTTTACTCCACAGAAATCTACAGAATTAGTTTGAATTGACATCCACAGTAAAACACACACATTGTTTTCTGTCAGAACCCAGAATGTCCCTTGGACACTCTTGGATGTTCCAGGCCCAGGTCAGAAGCATTTGAGACCCTGGAATGCAGCCGCAGACCCCTGTGGCTTTGAACCTGACCCATGGAACAATTTACTAACCTTGCAGGAAGAACAAGAAATCACAAATGTTTAGATATTGTAGTAGAAGTAGTCACAAAGTGAGAGGAACAGTTTTTGAATGCTGTACAGGGGGGTTTTAGGCCTTGTACAGAGGGGTCTGAGTTTTGTACATGGGGGTCAGAGGTTCTAAGATGGAGGGACTTGGGTGGGCCCTGTCCTCTTTCCTTCTTCTTCCTAACCTCCATGTTCTTGGTGATGTTGGCATTCACAGATTGGTTTAGAGGAAAGTCACTGTTCAATACAGGTGATAGGCATTGGGGGGAAACTATAAACATCTAATACGTAATGTATGATATAAAAGAGGGCACCAGCCCCCTGGGCGTTGGAGTGTGCCCTTGTCTGACTGCTGAACGGACCGCAGCAGCTCAGGGAGAAATCTTTCAGATAACATACAATAAACTACCTTGAGACCAGACGACCGAAGACTACTGAGTCTTTCTTTGGAGACACGGGTTGGAGGAGGGACGTTTCCACCTTTATGGGCTCACCCCAACCAGGGGTGAGTTCCAACAGTTTTCCAGACTTTTTTTTCTGATGATCCTTCTACTGTCAAGGCCAGCTTTCAAATGCAGATAATAAATGGCATTATCAACTTCTAATTCACGTTTAAACTCCACGTGAAGGCTACCATATACGATATGAAGGCCAAGATACCCACTGTTGGCGCCAGCTTCTACAAACGTGAAGGCATATCTGATTTTGCTCACTCGGGGGGAAGAGGTTGGGTGGCTGGTGTGCCCTGAGCTTGACGAGGGGGATGTCACCGCTCTGCCTCCAGAGTGGGACCGAACAACGGTGTCCCCCGGCTCCGCAGCCGCTGTCCGAACGGCAGGGCCGCAGTCCATCCGTCTGCTGCCTTAGCAACTGGCTGCTTTGCATACAGCTCCCAACACCCTCGGCCCCGGCCCGCACGCAAACCTCCGCCGGCAGCGCCCTGCCCGCGCTCCCCGCACGCCCTCAGCGCTGCCATGTTCCCCGCTTCCCCTGGGCTCGCTCCGCTTGCCACGTCCCTGCCAGGGTTTCGTGTCGCCGGAGCCAGAGCGAGCACAAGGGAAAGCGCGGCGCTGCCACCGCAGGCACAGGAAGCGGGGACAGCTGCACATCGCCCGGTACCGGCACCCCGCACACACCCGGCTCTCGGGGTGCCGCTGCGCCTTCCGTCTGTTCTGCCAGCCCCACGCCGGGCTGCAACCGGCTGCTGGGAGCCGGGACATCCCTAACTAGTGCTCTCGCTGCCCGGCCCGGCGGGGCTCTCGGCTCCCCTGCCCGCGGCTTACTTGCTGATGCTTGCCCGCACCACCCTGTCCCTCCGGGCGTTCCGGGACCACCCGGCTCCATCCCCACCGCCGCTCTCCGCGCATCGCTCCCGCCTAGCAAATGGCGGCGGCGGGGGAGGGAGCCCGGGCCACGGCAGAGGGGAAATTTCCTCCCCGAGGCAGCCCGGCAGCGCCCGCAAGGGAGGGCGGCGGGCGGAGGGCGCTCGCCCCGCCCCGCTCCCGCCGCCCCCGGGCCCGGTTCCTGTCACGATGAATGCGGGAGGAAGGCTCCCCCTTCCCCTCGCTGGCCTCGCCGCCTCCGGCCCCTCCTCCGCGCCCCCGCTGCTGAGCGCGGCCGCCCGGCGGAGCGACCCCCGCCCCCGCGCCCGGTGCTCGCCCGGCGGCCCCGGGGGCGGCGGGATCCGCACCGCCCCGGCGCTCGCACTGGAATGGGTGGAGTTGAGGAGCGCGGTTTCCTGAGAGGAAGTGACCGCACGGGGCAGGAATGCGCCGCCGGCTCCGCGCCGCGTCCCGCCTGCCTCGCCGCGGTGCCGCGGGGAGCCCTCTCCGCCCCGCCAGCCATGCCGCACTTCACCGTGGTGCCGGTGGAGGACAAGCCCCGCGCCGAGTACGACAGCGTAGAAGGGCTCAGCTGGGTGGACTACCGGGAGCCGGCCGCGGCGCCCGCCCCCGGCGACTCCTACGACACCGTCAGCTCCGACGGTGAGCGGGCACGGCCGGGGCGGGGGGCGGCGGTGCCCACGCTCCGGGGGCTCGGGCGAGCCCGGCTCCCCGCCCCGCTGCCGCCGGCTGCGGCAGAGACAAAGGCGGGCGCGCTGGCGGTGGCTGCCGGGCTGCTCGGGGTGCGGCGCCCGGGGGAGGAGCCCCCCGGATGCACCGGGCGGGCGGCGGCTCCGCTGTTGCCACGGCCGGGACGCGGAGCCCGGCGCGCCGGGGCAGCGCTGCCGCCCGTGTCAGCGCGCCGGGCCGGGCCGGGCCGGGCCGGGCCGAGCGGTGGCAGCGCAGCCCGCCCGGCGCGCCCGGGGATGCTCCGGTCGCGGGGTTCCCCGGAGCGCACAGGAGCCAGCCCGGGGCTCCCTCCGCCCCCCCCCGCCGCTTGGTGGTAGCCTGGGGTGCGGCGGGGATCGGGGTATAGCTCTTATCGGTGCTCCCACAAGCTGCCTTCTCCAGAGGTGATAAGAGTACGTGGAGATAGGCTCAGATGTTTTCAGCGCTCCACTGCCAAAATAAACGGGTGATAGAGAATTCAGTTAAACTAGCCGAATTTAACGGTGTCTGCTTTACTTGTTTATATCATCTTAAAAAACGCGGCTGCCCAGCAAGGTCTCTCTTCCGCAAACCGGGCCCTTGAATACCACAGCAAGTGCTTTGTGCCTGTGTGGCTCTCTCAACTGCTCCTGCCAGGCAGAGCTGCATTTTCTTAGGGTTTAATTTATACCAATTACTGAAGAAGATCACGTAAGTAGGAGGGGATTTTGGGTGGTGAGAAGTACATTCTTTAACTAGGCAGCTGATATCAGTGCTCAGCCTATCTTGGTGTTTTGCTGTGACTTTTAGATATAAATCACTTCAAATACAGTGAGTGTTTCTAGTGGGAACGTGAAGGACACTTAGATTTGGGCAGTAGTGTAGTCCTGGTACAAGGTTGTTTTAGTTCTTTGTGCAATCTGTTCCTTTTTTTTTTTTTTTTTTTCTGCCTTGGTTATGTTTAGCATTCTGTAACCTTTAGGAAGAGGATCTTCCCATGGGCTCATCTGGTGAATCTGACTTACCCTCTGTGAATCATGAGTGACTCTAGGCAACAAAAGAAAAAGCAGTAAACACCTGACCTGATCTTTCTTGCCTGTGCAGTCAAACTTCTCAGACTGCAAATGTTACTGAATGTACAGTAATCCCTGAAGGGAGCCTGCACTGCTCAGGCCTGTGCTTAAGGAAGGCAACAGGGTTATTTTGCTGAGTGATACTCAACTGTCATAAGAGCAAAGTTCAGTTCCTGCCTTGTTAACTTGCTAATTTCTCTGAGAATATGCTTTTCAATCTCCAATATGTGTGCGTTGGGAGTTTCTTTCCTTCTTTGTATCATGTTCAAGGAAATTTTAGATTTAGAATACCAAGTTGCTTAGATAGCCCTAATGCCCGTTCTTTCCATGCCTAGTGTGGGTGTTTTAGGATGATGAAAGGGAGGTGCTTTACCCAAGCTGTCTATTACCACAGACAGTTTAAGGCACTAGCCCTAAAGGCTGTGCAGGGCCTTTAATTTGTTTTGTAAAATAGGACTGTTTTACTCTCAGGCTACTTACCTTATAGTCCCTGTGTATATGAAAGTAGCAGGTGTTTTTTACCCATCTCTGCAGGTCGAGGTGGACACCTCGTGAAATGCTTTTTCCAGTAGCTAGCTTTGGCCATGGCTTGGTAAGTGTGGCTTGTGGAAGCTGCTGCCATGGCGGATAAAGGAAGGCCAACTCAAACCACTTCTTATTTGGGTATAAGGCTGCCTATAGGATGTGTGCAACCAACACACTTCAGGATAGCCACTCGGCTCCTGTCACAGTCCATCAGTCACTGCCAGGCTGTGGCCTCTAATGTGCTGCTGTCCCAGCTGCAGTGCGCAGCCATGCTGCTGGAAGTTAGCTGAGTGTCTCTATTTTAAAGCTGATGAATATATAGTAATTTCTCTACTAATATATGGTAGCTAGTTCTGTTTTTGTTTGAACTCTAACTGCCTTCCATTTTAAAATTTACTTTCACAGTAATTAAGTATTGTTTCATATCCTCGGGGTGTGTCTATAAAGATATGTGTCTGCCTACCTGTCCTGACAAGCATGTTCTTTCCCCACTAGCCTTTTCTGTCTTTCCCTAGGTTTCTTGGGTTTGTAGCTCTGTAGAGGGGAATCTCAATCATGTGTTATTCCTTTTGGTTTTGGTGCTAGTTTCTACATCCTGTGCAGTTACTCTGGCCTCTCACACAACAGGGTGTTGATGATATGACACAGCAGAGGTGGAAGCTCCTGTTCAAGGCAGAATATCTCAGGCTGGAGCCTGCAGACTGGAGGCAGGAGGGTGACCCTGCAGAGCCTTCTGTGGCAGCTGATTACAGGGAGGGATTTATTGGTGTTGGGGATGCCCCTGATTCGAGATAAGATAAACTGACTTGAGTGCAGAGTTCAAGTTGTAGGTTGTGGCCTTATCGAAGTGCACACAGAGCTGCCTGAGCAGTGCCCATGGTCCAGACTTTCTGTGCCATCAGGTAGCTCCACCACAGGCAGTGTGAGAAACTGGTTGCAGTTGTTCTGGTGAACCTTCTGCTGGGAAGATTTTATTTTGTCAGCTTGCTATTTAGAACCTGATTTCAAGACTTGTTTGGATTGCTCAGTTAGATTGGATTGGTTGAGGTGACTCAGTAAGGACATGGCCCTTCCAGAGTGTGGCCGTGGCACTCTAACTGTTGATGGCTGCTCTGTAGCAGTCTGCAGGGCAGTGGCTGTGTTCTGCAGTACTCCTTGCACAATATCTTAGGCTGTTGCTTATGATTCTGATGGATTCTTTTTTAGGTTTGATCTTTTTACTGCTGCCTTAATTTGTCATATCTCTGGGTTTGAACGTTTTTTTTTTCCCTGAATTTTGCTTTTTTTAGGACATCAAGTGATAGGGTTTCACATCTGCAGATGTGAAACTGTTCTGCAACAGAATTTCTTGTCAACCATTTCCATAAGGAGACATTAGTCAGTGTGCAATAATTTAGCCTTGTCAGATAGTTCCAGTGCTTGCTTATGAATAAAATCAGCCTTTTATTTCTAAGTAGGTTCCACTGACTGCCACTGCTTGTAATAGACTTTGACATCTCTCATTTAGAAAAAGAAGTATAAAGAATTATCCTGTGATCCTATGATAAACATGTGAGCCCTTCTTTATGGATCATCAGGGATGAGAAATGTGAATTTGGCATGCCCTCTGTCTTTGAAATAAAGCCAGCATATTAGGTTGGGTACACAGGGCAAAAAGAGGGACAGTGGGGTCTGAATAGTGTTTAAAAAACCAAATCCACTTTGCTTTAATAGAAATCTCAGCTCCACAGTCATTGTGCACCCAGTTAACCAAAGTGTGGCAATGTCATGTGTCCTGTGGGAAGTTATTTATCTTCCCTTGACTTCTGTGTGGAAATGAGACACTAATCAGCTTGGTGTCACTAACAAGCTTTGGTCAGCTGCCACCCTTGGTTTTGCCAAGGAATTGCTCTGCTTATGTTCTAGTTATCACATGGCTTCCTCCAAGCCCTGAGTTCTCTATCCAGACTTGAGACCTTTACCTCGAGCTTATATTCTGTGTCAGTGTGTTCAGTGTTCTTGTGCAGCAGCAGATTGTGCTGCTCATTTGCAGTGAGCTGCTTTGGAAAATGTGGGTAAAGTTCTGCTGTGATAGCAGCATGCTTTTGCTTTAAACTTCCTGGTTCACTGCTTTAATGTGTGGTAAGTTACTGGTAAAGATTTTTAGTCTTTTGCAAGACTTGAAACTAAGCTTACATGAAATGTGTCTGAAGATACTTCTAAAGGGGACACATAAATCATTCAAAAATTCTTCTTCAAAGTGCTTAATTCTTACATGTAGGTGTTTTGGCCAAGTTCAGAGATAAGATAAAATTAGTCATGTAATAAATTAGACACTAGGGCTAAATAGGACAACAGAAACATGTCCAGATAACATTTGAGTAGTCTTAAGAACTTCCACTGGCAGCAGTGTGGCTAAATGGCACTGTTATGGTGATCATAGTGGAATAGTTTTGCATGACCTCTGTAGCACAAGTGTCTTCAGCATTTTTTGTGTTGCCTAAAAGCTGCAGAAAGAGGTCATAGAGGAGGCAGCCTAGGGTGGAGTTGAGGCAGAATCTCTGAATTGTTTCAGAGAAAAGAAAGTAACCTGAGAACAGCAAAACTGATGTCAGTGAACTGTCTTTTCTGGTGATTTGTTAACTGTTCTCTTACTGAAAATGGAATGGAGACTGCATCTTTTTCAGTGTAGTGGCATTTTGATGGGAAGGGTTTTTTTTTTCCTGTTCTGCTGGCATCTGGTTTCCCCTCTCTGAAAAGTATGATGTGTAAATTTGGAGATATTAAAGGTGTCCTGTCAGTGCTAAATATGTCAATATTTATCTCTTTTCAGAAAGGGTACTTGTGGGATCCACAGCAATAGTTATGGTTTTCAGTGCAGATCCTGAAAGGGTTCTTAGCAGCAGGGTCATACTTCAGAAGTCCTGGAAGGTTTTTGGTTTTTTGTTGTTAGGGCTTTTTTTTCCTTTTATTTCCTTTTTTCTTTTTTTTCAAATTCTTTTTTCTTTCTGTTTGAGCAATCAGCAATTAGCACAGCAATGATTGCAGTGCTAAATTCCAGAATGCTCTTCTCAGCAATACAGGTGCATAGAGAGTGGACTCTTGCTTCAGATAAGGAAAGATAAGAGTTTGGCATGTGAAAAATGAGAGTGGAAAAGTGCTTTGTGACATAATTAGCTGTTTATAATAGCTAGGTGGGTGAAGGAGGTGGTGTATACTTCTTCATACCCTGTAATCAAAGGAATTTTTCTGAGGAACTCATTTTCCTGGAGCCTGTGGTCAATACCTCTGTTTTATTGACTTGTAGTGTAGTAAGGTTTAATTTGTTAAAATGCTTGTCTAGGAAAACAAAAAAGTTTTTGTTGCTGCATAAACTGCTACTTTTGCTAAGCATGTCTCATATTTCTTCTAATTTGTGCAGTGATTAGTACTGAGCTGGGGAGGCTGCAGCTGTCCAGTACCAAGGGGATTGTGGTGCCAGCTGCTGGAGAACAGGAGACTTAGCTAAATATAGGAAAACATGGGCCTTTCTGTGGGTTCTCTGGTATTTCAGTTATTTGAAAAAGCTCTGGGAAGAATCTTTGTGATATGTCTGAGTGATGTGAAAGCAGCTCCCGTACCCGTGTGTGCGTGGGTCTGCATGGTGCAAAAACCTAGGAGGAGATTGTTGAGAAAACCCAAACAACACTCTGTTGGTCTTTTGCAGCTGCAGGTTTTTGGTGTTTTGGAGAACACCTGAATTAGAAGGCTAAGCAGTTGTACATGAAAAGACATGGATTTTCTACCTAATTCTCTCTGCCTGTGCTTGCTAAGCTGCCATTCCAAACTTGAGTCTAAGTTTGGGAGTATTTTAATAATGCTGAAGTGATATCTCCTATGCAATCTCTGAACTTTTATAGAGCACTTCAAATACATTTTTGGGTGCCTTCTATTTGTATTACATCTCTCTCCCATGTATAAAATTGATCTGTGTGTGTTATTCAATTTCCCCTTACAAATTTCTTCAGTGTTTCACTTCCTCAAAGAAAATAGCGACATCTGCTTTCTTTTCCCTGCTGCAACAAAATTAAAGCATAAGTTTATGTGTGCTTTTCAATGTAAAATTTAATTTTGGCTTTTGTCTAAAGTTCTCTGTAGAATGAAGACTAAGGTAGTTTGCAGTCTCATTGACTAGGAAATGTAGCCAAACCTAATAAATGCCGTTGGCTGAGGTTGGAACAACCACCTTGAGAAAGATCAGAGTTAGTGATCACTGCCTTGTTTTGAAGTGCAAGTAACAGGGTCCGAGATACCCAGTGCCACAGGGAGAGGAAAGCTGCACTTAGTGAGTTTCACCTTCTAAGACCAAGTTAAGGATTTACATCCGTTTTTGATTGTGGTGCAGCAAATAATGTGCAGACTGCTTTAAATTATAGAAAAATTGCTATTAGCACCAATACGTGGAGCAAGATTTCTTTGATCAAAAGGTCCATGTCTTCAACTTGTTGGTTCAAGGTTGCTCTTTAAATAATTTGTTCTGTGACCTACATTACAGAGAAAAGAATGCTCCATTATAAGACATGGTTTAAAACCTATTTGAATTACATTTTAGGGGTGTTTCATTTGTCTTCAGTAACCCCTGAATTGGAAATTTTGCATCTCTTAATTGTACTAAGCTGAATTTTTTTCTCAGATAATAAAGTTTCAGGATTTTTAAAAATCTGATTTAGTAAAACCTCTTTCTTAATTATTAGTTTTCAATAGGCAACGGTTTAAATGCTGCCAAGTGATCTCTTAGCAATGAGTAGTACTGTTCTTGTTCTTTCAGTTGAGCTGCTTTGGATGATTTCTTTCAGCATACTTGGATTTTGTCATGCATGGAGGACTGAGCATCTTTCACAGTGGCTGCTGTAGCAGTTGCCAAGCGAACAATATCTTTGTTTTATGCAAGCAAAATAACAAAATACATACACAAAAAATACTAGTCTTTTCACAGACTCAAATAAGTGACATTTAGTATGTCTGTCTTTAAATTTAAAAGGTCTACGCAGAAATACAGCCCTTACAGTGTAGGTAGGGTAAACCTCTCTGGAATTTGAATGTGATAACATTTTGTATACTGTAACTGCATATATATATATATCTGTAACTGTGTGTGGAGGTTGTTTTGTAGCCTGTTTTCTGCCTATTTGTTCCCTATAGCTTTTATTTTAAACATGTTTCACAAGTTTCAAATTGTCACTTCTGAACCTTAGAAAGAAGTTCCTGGAGGGAATGGAGTAGCATTTTTTTCCTAACAGGCTTTTAATAGGGCTTTAGATTTTGTGGTGGGTTCTAGATATGGCTTGGAAAAGGAGGTTGTTGGCTTTCCACCAGTCTTAAATAATGTCTGAGCAGCAGAGGTACAGGTCAGAACAGTTCTGGGAATGCATTTTCTCAATTTTTTGTTGATGTTAAAGGTACCAGGTGGAATTCTTTCTTCATCATCTTTTGATCTTCTTTGTGCTCTGTAGGACAGAGAGATGGAATTTGACATGCAGAATAAAGTGCTAATTGCCCCAAAAAAGCTTTTACTCAATTAGCTTATGGATGAATGGGGAAGTTTGATAACTTGGCAGTTATGCTCTGCTGACTGGACGCAGCTTTAGATTTATTGGAAATATAAATGAAATGACATTTTGCTGAGCAGAAGATGAGAGGCCAGTGCCAGGCAGGGCTGGGCAAGGGGTGAGGGAGGAGGTGGCTGGGACTGGTGGAGGGGTGGTCATCATCCCACCTCTGTATTGATGGTCACAGTGCTGCTCCAGGAAGCTCCTTTGTGTAAGGCATGGCATGCCAGCATTTTTGCAACAGGTATTCACATTTTGGGTTAGCCTAATGTCTCCTGGGTTTTTGGCCAGCAGGTCCATCCTCCTGAATGCAGAATGGATAATTTGCCTCTTTCTCTCCACCCAAGTGCCCTGCACTGTCCTAGAAGCCCAGCTCTTTCATTGATTGGCACGTGGTCTGTACTGTCATGAGGATGCAATCCATCAATTGCTTTAGAAACGCGACTCAGAGCTGTGAGCTGCTGTTGGAGGCTGCCTGGCAGGGATTGTGTAACAGACCCTGGCAGAGGAGTGGTGATGCAGAGCTGTGTGTAGGGCAGAGGCACACTGTGCTATGCATAGGTTCAAGGTAATTATGCCTCAACAAGACTACATGGGTTTTTTTCCCTGCATTCTAATTACCAACCTTCAGTTTCATCTCCTGCCAGTAGCCAGCAATTTCTTCTGTTTATCTAAGGGATTTAGAACATCATTCAATCACTGCATTTACCCTCTTATCATGAAGCAGACCATATAACCTTCTGACTTTCACTTCCATGTCAAAGGGAAAAGAGGATTTTTATGGTGTGCCATTCGAAGCTGCTCATTTGCTGAGTTAAGAAGGGCAAACTTGTTGAGACTTGCTCTTGCATACTTTACATTGCTGATTGCTGCAGTTAAACACAGTTTTTATGCCCTGGAGTATAGTCGTTTTCCATAAAATTATCTATAGCAATGCTACTTTGTTTTATGACCCTGTCTCTGCTTGCAAGCTGAATAGCCCTGAGCTTAGTTACTGTGTGCAAAGTCCACCTCTGGATTTCCATGTAGGAGGTCAGATCTGAGTCAGGACTAGGAGTCATTCAAGAGGATGGCATAGCTGCTGCTGTTTCTGATGGAGGACAGCACATTACTATTTCTCCTCTGCCTTCTACCTTTGCATTCAGAAGCTTTTTCTTGCTGATCTTCTTTTAAATAGTATAATTGATCTTACTTTTTCTACTACTTGCTGTAGTGTATATTTGTGTCCAGAGCTGACACAAAGGTAGAAGTTTGTTAATTGTCTTGCAGATCTGATTTTAGAACCTTCTGCTTCTGTATCTTTTTGGCTTTGTTCTGCTAAGTTTTAACTGTCCAGCCTGTGATTTCACAACGTTTGCAGTAGTACCACTTGACCACTCTCATCTCCTCAACAGCATCCCTTCCTTTCTCTTTATTCCTGTTTGTGTTCTGCACCCTGTGCTGGGGCATGGCTGTTTTGAGAGCATTACAAGCCAACCCTTGCTTCAGCTCCTGCATCGAACTTTTACCTTGTCTTTTTTGTCTAGGCCAACACAAACCACTCACTTTTGATGTGTTTCTGTCTTCCAGGAAATGTGGTGACGATGTCAGGGGTTAATTTCTGCCACATGGTAGCCAGTCATGAAAGGAGGTATGGTTGAGCCATGTTTGGTAAATCCCAATCCTATGTAACCACACAGTGGATGATGATCTGCCTCGTGTTAAGATGCCTTTTAGCACACATGCAAGGAGCTTTAAAGCTGTAACTCAAGGCAACACAGAGAGAATAATTTAATTGCAGTATTTTGCCTTTGCCCTGTTAAGACATTCTATTGTAGACTTTTTGGTAGAAACATATATTTAGCAGGAGCAAACTCACTATTATACATCTTGGAGTGTTTTCTGACTTAGATTGTGTTCCAGCTGCCTAAATCCTGACTGGTGAAGCACAAAAGTGATCTAACATTGCCGATTGCTCTTTGAAGAGCTTCTCTAAGCTATTGTGTTATTCCTACTTTGCTTTGATGCTCTTGCAAACAGATGAACTTTCTGTAAAATGATGGTAAAAGGCACTGTGGCTTCTCCAGATATCTGACTTCGTCTTGGTCTGTGCTGTGTTGTACTGTGGGAAATGTGTTCTACTGTTTTGGGAGACTTGTAGGCTCTTTGTAAATGTGTGTCAAAATATTTGTATTTTAGAAGAACAGGGATTTTCTCTTTATCATGTGCAATGTCAGAGCTCTCTCCACCCTCTGAGATGTTCAGTGGGAAGGAGTGACTCCCTTTGCTTGGAGAAGTATCATGCTGACTTGTAATTTCTCTAAGTATTATGACCAAAGTTAGAGTGAGTTTTGGCTGTTTGTAGCACTTCATGCTGAAAGGTCATCCTTGGATTTGCTTAACTTTTCTTTTCTTTTTTTTTCCTCCTCCTTGAAACACCCTCTGCCTTTCCTTTTTCCTCAGCTTAAAAAAATCTCTCATGAGCTTTGTTTCCCCATGGAACACAGTACTTCTCAAATGTAAGAAATATCTGATGTTCAGCACTTTCTGTATGAGTTAACTGGCTGAAAACTAATGACATTCAGGGTTTCACAATCAGCTTGTAAGTGGTTACCAATGTCTTTCTGCTGTCCTCCAGGAATGGATAATAGATAGATGTCTGTAAATGCACATTGTGTAGTATGCAGTGTACAGAATGTACATACATTGAAATGTTCAAAGTAATTAAATCTCCTTTCTTCTGTCATTTTCTGCATGTCTGGAGCATATTTAGCATCCTGGCTCTTACCTTATTTCTTTCCACTTCTTCCCTGTAGGAAGATTTTGAGCTGGTGGCAATACTGGCTTTTAGTGGTCACTGTTCCCACCTGCTTTCTCTCACTCCAAGGTTTGTGCCTGTACAATTGTTTCTTTGGCCTGTGTTGAGCTGGAGGAGGGAACAGGTACATCCAAATGTGTGTTTTTTGGACTTTTTTTGTTGTTCTCTCTTTTGTGCTATGAAGCCACGGTCAGTTGAACATGGATGAGGCTGAAAAGAATTTTCTGTATTTGATCAGAAAGAAAGGTGAATTTGAATTGAATATTGCATGGAATCTGCATACTGGTCTCATAGACGTATGTTGCAGTCTTTCAGAGAAGGTGAGAACATTTCATAGCAAGATAAGAGGTTTTTCCTGAGACAGGGAAAATAACAGAATGCAGCTCCCTATATTTTTTTGATAGAAGGTGTTCTGTATCTGAGGTGCCTTCATGCATGTGAAGGGATGGAGTTTTCGGGGAGGATAATCGTGAGAAATAGTTTTGGAGTTGTTCCACATGAAAGAACCTCTGAAGTAGATTACAATGAAATAAAGGTTGTTTTTGTAGTGTTTTTTTTTTCATCTGGCAGTGACAGGTTATATTATGAAATCTCCCAAGTGATGTGAGTTGTTAAATCCAATTTCTCAGAAGTGACTTGGCATCTTTAATTGCCCAGGTATTCCTGGTGACTGCACCTTCCTCATCATGTAGATAAGTCTTAGTGAGGTGTGTGCTGGTATCCAGAGAACCTCCTTGTGAATGGGCAGAATGGTGGGGGCTCTGGTAGTTATGAAGTGCTTAGAATCATGAAGTTAGTATTTCTTGTTTGTCTTATATAAACCTCCCATTTCATCCTGCTGTTGCTGGTTTGTTTTTGTGATCTCACATGTGGTTCATCCATTAATGGGTCATCCTCTTCTAATGTATTGAAGATGGAAAGAAACAGATCACTGTTTTCACTTGAAAGCTGAAATGCCTGCAGGGCTAATGTCACATAGCTACACTTTTCGTGTCACTAGCAGGTTTAAAACCCTGTCTGAGTCCACACTCAGCAAGCAGCAGATCTGTAGCAGGCTTTTCTGACTAAGTGTGCAAACTGCAATGTGCCACTTAAATGCGGCTGGGCTTGGATTTCACAAGTAGCAT
Organism: Anomalospiza imberbis; assembly: GCF_031753505.1. Lineage (NCBI taxonomy): Eukaryota > Metazoa > Chordata > Aves > Passeriformes > Viduidae > Anomalospiza > Anomalospiza imberbis. The sequence goes on along the minus strand of NC_089692.1, from coordinate 11,811,426 downwards.
TTTCTCTAAGATCCTGATACTTGTATATTTTCTCGGTGTTGAAAGGATTATAATGCCAGGATTATATCAGTGTCGGCTTAACTTTCTGTAAGGAGCTCTTGCTTCTTGGAAGAGATCAGTCCAATTCAACATTGCAGCCAGCACTTTGTCAGAGCAGGTAAAACAGTTCTTTTGGAAATACAGTATTATTAAAGTTGTCCAATCCTCAGGACTTCACAGAGGAAGCATTTACTAAAGCGTGTGCTAAGAGCTGGAAGAAGAATAATGGTAAACCAAGTTACTGAAAATGTGAAAGAACTATTGCTAAAGGGTAAGTATTTTATGTTGATATTAGCACCTACAACGAATTGTAAGTGTTGTGAAACTCTCAGTGTATCTTAACTGAAAAATAAAGTCATAATGCTGTCTGACACACAGGGTTATTAAATTGTTAAATCCTTCGAGTTGTGTAAGGTCAGACAACTTGATGGGTAAGGCTGTTCTCTAAAGATCTGTGCTTAATTGTATACTTAATTTTGTACTCTGATCCAGCCTATCTGTTGCATAGATTGTTGTCTGGGAAAGTTTTGGCTGTTCATTTCAAGCAGAGCACAAGCAAGTGCCATCCTTTGAGCTCTGAACTAGTTCAGATGAATGACTATAATTATCAATAATGCAGCTTTTTATTTTATTTTTTGGGTACAATTATGCTTTGTTTGTGTCACTTATAGGTGCCATCACTGATGATAAATGTGTATTGCAATGAGTTTTGTCTAACTAGATGCAATAGTGGTTATTTCCTGTTTCTCCTATTTCTGGTGTAAATACAATAATCCTATTAAAACCCCCCACACACCTAAACCAGCCCAGCCTCAAAACAGGAACTTAGTGGAGTTTTCAAAACATTTTGAGAATTTTTTTTTCTGAGCTTGGAATATCACTTTGCTACTTTTGTCCTTTTCCTACTGCAAAATAGAGAAATTATTGTTTTCAGTTTTTAAAGTTATGAAAGTTAAATCATAACTTTCTTGATTGAAAAAGTAGTTTTTTCCTGAAAAAAATACTTTGGGTAATACTGACTACTTTGTAGCTAAAGGGAAAATAAGTATTCCTCGTTATCGGATCCCGTGATGTCAGCTGCCTGTTGTGCTGCCATAAATGAGTTTGTAACCAGAATTTTCATTTTAGAAATTCATTGTGTTTGTGGCTAGTTGTGTGTTGTCCATGGAGAAACAAGTATTTCTGATAGGCTGTCTTTTTTATTATTAATTAAAGTTATCTTTATAACTTTGAACTGCTGCTGATGTTGGATTAGGATTTTTGCTAAATTGTTGGAAGTGAGTAATTTAAGAAAAGAAGCAATGTCTGATTTCTGTTAATGAAATGTCAAGGTAATGATATCTGCAAAAGCATAATTGTACATTGAATTATTTCATATAGTCTCACAAATGAACCAAGAGAAATGTTCCATTGCAGTTCTGAGAATGAATGAGTTTCACATGAATGCCACATGTGAGGAACCACATGAATAGAAGCAGAATTGGAATGTATTTGAAATCAAATTGTTGTCTGCATGTTTCTTAGGTTATCCTAAAATGTCAGTCTCTTGGTTTACTTCAGCAGTACTCTTGAGTGCTTGGCTGCTGAAATGTGGAGATACCAGGGTTCTTGGACTGCTGGCAAAGTCCAGGAAGATTATTGAGGTTTTTGTTTCTCAGCAGTACTCAGACCTGCAGGTCTTGGTGGCCTGTGAGTGATGAGCAGAACACTCTGAACCTCACACAGCCTTTGGGAGGAACAGTGTGAGCATTACCCTTATTGACATCTGGGAAGTGGTGCCTCAAGAACTGTTTAAAACAAACCAAACCCCCAAAGTGTGATAAAAATGGACATGGACAGCTTTTTATATTAAAACTTTATCCATAAGGCTGTGAACAAATGTCCTCAAAATAATATGACTAATAAAACCTGATTATGCAATAATTTCTGTTTGGAGCAATCCCATTGTTTGTCCATTTTTTTTCCCCAGTAGAATACTTACCTTGGGTGTATTCATGTGCTTCTAGGTCTTGTGAGAACAGTTAAGTGTAGCAAACCTATTTTGGTTTTGTGGTCAAAAATCAAAGTAAATTGTGTCTTAATTACCACTTGAGTAGAAATTTGCAGAACATACTGACGTATGAAAATCTGAGAAAACACAAATAAATCACACAGAACTAACTTGCTTTCCAAAGTGAGATACATTTTGCCTGTCTTAAAATGTCTAGAAATTAGGGTTTTATTTAGGTTAGGCTCTCTTTAGAGGTAATTTGCAGAGTGTCAAGATGCATGCACAGGAGAGGCACTCCAGGGGTCAGCTAATTGAGCCATCTCCTTCTGAGTGAGAAGTGAGCCTGTGTGATTAGTTGGCTGAAACAGCCTGCTGCTAGATTGCTCATATTAAGGGAAACCCGCAGCAGCTACTTGGGTATCAACTCTGATTTCTAATCTCAGATTCTTGTGTTACTGGTAGGTGAAATATTATAAGTATGAATGTTTTTCTGTTGTAATTGTCAGATCAAGTAGTGTTCCCTGTGCATGAAAATGGCTCAGTTTGTGCCCTTAACTGTCACAGGTTTTATAGCCAGTAATACTTGTGAAATAGTGTCTGAATAACAGCAAAATGTGGTGTTAGCTGCTAGACAGGCTATTTCATCACAGTGTTTGTTACTGTGGTGGACACAAAGGAGCCTGTACATGCACAGTATAATTACAAGTGAGATACTAACTCTCACTTGGCTCCAGAAATTAAATTACATTGAGGTCAGGAGTGTTGGGCTGTCCTTTGACCTGGTTTTCTGGGAAATACCTGCTGTTTGTTGGTTATAATGGGGTAAATAAACCAATGTGTTTCTTGGTCAAGCTGAGCATTTCAGTTCCAGCTCTGACTTGAACTCTGATTCACACTGGAATTATCTGAAGAAATTTAGTCCCTCACTCAAGACTTGGTACTTGAGGCGGGGAGGATTCTGGCAGCCCTGCAGGCCACCCTCACAGGTCACAGCAGTGTCTGGAGCTTTGTGCAGCTTTCGTGCCTCCAGAGCGTGTTGGAGGCTGTGTTCCTCCCGAGATGCTGGGAGCAGGCTGTGCGTGCCTCTGCCAGCTGGCATTAGCTCAGCTGTGATGTGCCTGGAGAAGCAAAGTGGTAAGAAGCTGCTTATCAAAGTTCAGCCCTCTTCAGAATTTGCTTTTTCTTTGATGTTTTAACCTTGCTGTAACTTAATTGGCCTTGCTCTGTTCACTTTATATCTGTGTGGGTCAGACCAAAGCTGGTCAGGCTCTGTCCATCTGTGCCTTCAGCATGTCTTGTCTTGCCAGGTGGATGAAGTTTCCATAAGAAGTAGGTGAGCATCTCTGGGTTAGTCATGTCCTGATGAAAGAATCTGTAGTTTTTTTAAGATGTACTAGTTTCCGCTTCGTTACCTGAATGTGACGAAGTAGGAGAGTGGTGCTCTTTTGTAAGGGAGTTTAGAAACTGGCAGTAAAACAAATAAAACCTTGACAGGTCAAGTCATGCAACTGCTCTTGCCACCTTCTCAATGATTATTTTAGTCTGGCAGAATAGGCCTTATCATTGTGAAGCTTCCTGGTCTTTTCTTTACAATACTGTGTATAGTATGTATCACTGTGTCTAATTGTTCAGCTTTAATTTATCCTCACTCATCTGTCTTTTAGTTACTTTCATATATGTCTTTTGTTTGTAATTCTCTCTAAATTCTAGATTTCATCCCTCAGTGACCTGAGAACACACAATGGCTTGCACAAAAGCTTGCATTCAGCATGCTCAAGCAGTGAAACTGTGTCTGTCTGGCCTAATCCTCTTCCAGAAGGAAAACAGCAACATGAATAGTGTCCTCCGTGTTCTTAATACTTTTAATTTTTTTTTTTCAGTAAAGACAACATTAACTTTATGGAGAAGAACAAAGTAAAACCAGTCAGTAGAATATCTGCTACAGTTTAGTCACAGTGTTTTTTCTTGGCTGTGACGCAAAAGTTTGGACATCCATTTATTGCTTTTGTTCTGTTTCCTGAGCTTGTGTGTTTGCATCTGTGGGAGCAAGCACACTTGAGTGTTTTAGGTTTTGTTCCATGAATTATCTCTGATGTTTTGAGGAACTCAGGTGATCCACAGGATGAGGAAGTTTTTCTCTGGACCTGTGTCCATATCCGAGTAGGGGAGTAGAATGTTCAGGGAACTATACTGGAGATGTTATCTATGCTATAGATAAACTGTATAGTTGAAGTGGTGGTTGCAATAGAATTATCTGGTTTGAAAGAGAACTGGTAGCATTCAGAAATAAAATGCCTTAATTATCGAAAGATAATGAAGACTGAGAAGAAATGGAACAAGTGAAGAGGAAACATTAGCCTACTTGGAATACAGCTTGAATACCTCAAAATTTGACATTAATTAGGGACTAAGGCAAATAAATTATTCTCTGTTGCAGAGTATTTAGCTCCCTCTTTGAGAAATGTTCCTTGCAAATCAATCTTGCATGATGAAAACTAACACCACATAGCTACTGGCCAGGACCAAAGACTTGATAACTAAGGATGTGGAAAACTGTGCGCATGTCACAGGATGGTGCTTGCCCAGGAGACTTCGTGCTTCAGGATGTAAACTGTCCTCGGGTGAAGCTGGGGCAAGAATTCCCCAGAGTAGCTTTCCGAGGTCACATCCGCTCCCTTCCAAAACTGATGGAGATAACGCGCTCTTCCCATGCAAGTAAGTCTCTTTGAAGCTGCTGCTGTTGCTCGCTGGCAGAGAGAATACACTGGACAAATTTTTTTCTTGCGGTGTGGTTTCTGCACTGTGCTGCAGTCTGGTGTGTTTTGTCAAAGTACAGTTGTGATTGTTGTTGAGGAAATGGTCATTTGCTGGAGGTTTTACTCCTGAAATGGAAACACAATATGAGAAGAGAGAAAGTGAGAGGGATGCTTTGATTTAGAACATGTCTATGAAGAAGAGATTGCACTGAACATGCAGCTGTGGTGAAGGTGATTTTTGGCTGTCATTTAATTAGCTGTATTGAAGTTAGCACTGTAGTAGTCTTGAATTAGCACGCATCTCTGCAGCTCCAGTTCTGCTTAGTGGTGATGTGGCACTAGGATGTCATTGTAAAGAACTTGCATATAAACTTACACTCCTTCACTTCCTGTGGAAAGTGTGCAGTGTTTGAGAGGGACTTTAAAGTGGCACTTAATTAGATCAGCAGGAAAGTTCACTTCTATTTTTGCATTGTCTGCAGTAATTCATATGTATGTTATTTCAGGACAATGGAGCTAGTGCTGTGAATGTGGTAAAAAGCCAGTTGTACTTCTTTATTATCTGAATCATCGAGAAGAAAATGTGCCCTAGCAATTGCAAAATCAATACTATATTTCCAGTCACTAGTTCTACTGAATTTTCTATTGAGTTTGGGCTTCCTGTGTGCAGGATGGTGTATAAAGCCAGCATGCCAAGGGGTCAAATTTGGAAAGACAGTCTAATGAGAAGGGTCTGAGTGATGACTGAACATATAAATGGAGAATGAGAGAGAAGATGGAAGCTCTTTATAGAGAGAGAGAAGAGAGGTCTTCTGAACAGACCAGTTGTGAAAAATTCACTGGTGGTAAAATGAAGATGCATCTAAAAAATAATAACAATCAAGTTGAAGATTCATTTTAAGTCAGTGGTCTTTGTCAGGCTCAAGGAGATGGTATGAAGTAGTCTTGGTTAACTAAGGAGAGGTTATGTGGATTATGGTAACAAGGGCATTTTGAAAGAGCAAAAGATTTATCATCTTGTTTAGAAAACTGAGATTGAATGTATGAATGTATCTTGGCAATAGTGGGATTTTGTACATAAAATGGTTGAGAGTTTCTCCAAGTATTATAAGTAAAAGAACACCCATTATGCTGACTTGAGACAGTGATAAGGCAGGGTTCCCAGTGGAAGAAGGAAAACTAAGGCAGCAACATTCTGTCACCAGAGCCAGTATATAGGATTTCCTATGTAGTGTATATAGGAATTGAGGAAACAAACCAAAATTGCTCATGACCTTGCTGTGTTTCATAAGTGTAATAGAGAAGATACTGCAGAGACCAGAGTCTTGAAGAATCAAGCAGACAATATTTCTGCTGATGTCATAATTTGTACCATCATTTGTGTCCAATTTAATGTGTAGAAGGTGTATGGCATACAACTCCATTTCCTCAGCAAAAATTGTAAGTGTACTTTAACCACAACAGGATGGAGGGACTGCAGCACACACTGCAGCAAAATTGATCTGATATATTCCAGTATAGGCATAACAAATACAGCAAGTAAAGCAGTTTTTGCAGATTTTAACCTTTGCTAAAGTTGATAACCGTTTGATTTTGATACTGTGTTGTTAAGCTTACTGATGTTTTTCTAGTAGTGTAAAAAATTCTACAATTTTAGCAAAGTGAGCATCTCTTATGTGTAGGTGGGGTCAGCAGATCAGCTGAGCCCCCTTGTTCAAGGCAGCTGCTCATTAACATTTTGGGGTTAGTTGTCACATCTGTGAGAAAGGCACTAGGCACATAAACACTGGCTGCTCTTTTCATGTATTTTTGGTCAGCTAAGTATTTCCTTACAGAAGCTTAAAAATCCCACTGTTGTTTGTCAATATTGTTTTTCCAACAGTTTTGTTCAAAGCACCTGTCAGCAATTTCCAGAAAATTGTTCTGCTTTCCATGCATGCCTTCCCCTCAGTAAGATTAGGACTGAATGTTCTCCTAATTTTTTGGCTTATAGCAATTACTTTTGTAGCAGTGTGGTTTGTGCTGATCACTTTGTGTAGGGGAGGACTCTTCTCTTTGCCTGTTAAGTTATTTTGTAAGTTGATTCAAATTTCAAAATGCAGAGAGATTTTCACTTAAATTATATTAAAATAATTTAGTGTAACCTTGTTGAATTGATTACTGTAATCATTGAAAAGATGCATCCAGAATTCCAGCTGTTTAATCTCTTGCTTTTGGTGTATTCAGTTTACAATATTTTAACCTGTAGTATTTTCATTTGAGGTAATAATCTCTTTTTCTTTCACTTTCTGTAGTGGTTACATCTTTTGTAAATAGAAAAAGGTATTCCTTGGATTAATCCTTTCTTAAGGAGATGCTCTTGGAAAAAAATCATTTGTATTGGCTGGGAGAGCAGGGAGGGAAGAAGTACAGGCAAAAAAGAATTTTTATTTGTTGAGCAGAGGGTAATGGGAGACATAGCTACATAGGTCCAAGAACTTCTTTTGAAGATGGAAATCAATTTAATTTTTTCTCCCTCAGAGGTTGTTTTAAACTATAGTGCCCTTGGTGTTTTTTTTTTTTTTTTACTACTTGCCACAGAAAGCTCTACTCATCTTCCATGCTCTTTTTTTTTTTTAAACATTGTTCATTGCATATGGGAATGCTCTGGTTTTAATGTGTATGAGGTTAGGTTTTAATATAGGAGTATAAGAGGAGCCTGAAGAATGCACAGCTTAAATGTTGAAAACACAGTAAGGGTGGTGAATGTCTGGTGTTAGTGGGCATAGTGAATAACAAACAGCATTTAAGAACTCAAAAGGTGCTTTGGGGGCTGTTTTGTGTTGTCGTTACAGAATCTAGTCTAAGTTCAGTCTTACTAAATGTATCCAAGTGGGTTGGACACAGCTCAAAGGTTGCTGTTACCATTACCAGTCATTTCTAAATGCAAGTTCTAGTGCTTGTCACTGTTCTATATAAAAACAGTTACAGAAGTGAGCACCAGAGAGTAAAGGCACATATAGCATTGGAGCTGTGACCCTACTCGTAAATTTTACTTTGAGATGACTTTTTATTCTATTTTAATGAAGCAGAGGAGTAGAAATAGAAATAACTCTGCCTTGATTGTAACACCTTTCGTATTGTTAACATTGTATGACTTAAGAAACTAAAAAGAAACGTGTTCAATTAACCAAAGGAGTTTATTCACTATGGATTCTTCAAGGTGACAGTCTCATTCTCTGCTTATCAAAACTTGGCTTCTTTTTTTCTTCACAGGTCATGGCAACCATAAAGAAAATAGTCCTTTCCTGAACAGTTCAGAAGCTGGCAAGGGAGGTGATTACTATGACAGAAATCTGGCATTGTTTGAGGTAATTTCTAGGTGTTTTTTGTACTTCTAATGTGATTTGTGATCTTCCATGATGGGAGGAATTGAGCACATCTTTCTCCCCACATGCCTTTTTGTGGGTGTCCATCTGCTGTCAGGGGCACCAGTAGGCAGAGAGATCCTGTGTGGTGACAGAGCTCAGGTATGGTGACAGCTGGCTCTGCGAGGCAGAGTTATAACTCTCTATAACTGTAAACATCTGGAATTAAGGAGGGGCAGACACTCCTGCTGGAGGCCTTTTCTGTAGGCACAGGACCACACCAGGTGTGCAGGCTCTTCCGTGGGACTAAGTAGAGGGAAGATCCATCAGGATCCCAAAGGCCATGCTGCTCTCTGAACAGGAGGTACATGTTGTCTGAGCCCCTTTCTGGAAGGAATTGTAATCAGGTTTATAAACATGCCAACTGCAGGTCAGATCACAGGAAGGAATAAGAGAAGGGGTGCTTGGCTCATGTCATCCCTTTAGGGATGACCCCATTTGGGCTCAGTTTCTGCATCAAGTACAAAGCACATAATGCTACTGGTCCCACCTGTTAAAGGCGATACCTAAAGATATTATAAAGCTGCAGACAGTGAAATCTTTTTCAATTGGTTTTTATTTCCTTTGTGGAAAGTTGTTTCTCTTTACCATGCAATTCCTTATTGTGCTACCAGACATGCAAGACTTAAAATTTCAAAGAGAAAGGGAAAGATTTTGTTCTGGGGCTTTTTTCATCCCCTCCTGCCCTCAAACCAGAAACAGAAATTGGATGGGTATAAAGGTGGGAGGCCCTCCATACATGTGGCTTTTGGAAATTTTGTCTAGATCCACATGAATTAGATAACATAGTTTGGAAAATGTAATAAAATCATCAGAGTGCATACATGTCTACAATAAGCAGAGTTTAATCACTAAATCTCTGATTTGTTTGGCAGCTTGACCTTTTAAAAAGTGTATCTGTTGATGTAAGTTGACGTTAGAGATACATGCAAGGTACACATTCATTTTCTCACAATTCTCAGACTTCTTCATTGCTGTAATTATGCTTTTCAGCACCTGAGGAGAATGATTCACGTGGTGCAGACATTTTGGCCTTTTCCCATCAGAGTTGCCCTCCTTTCAGAAAACTAAAACCTCTCACTAGTGGCTCGGGCACAGTGTAATACTCTCATTTCCTGGATGATTTTTTGGTGTGTTCCCTGGTAGCCTCAGGCATGCCCAGGAAGGTGTGATCCCAGCCACTCTTCAGAAATGCTGTAAACTGCAGAAGGCAGAAGTTGACTTCTTGTCTTCTTCCACAGGAAGAACTTGATATACGACCAAAAGTGTCATCTCTGCTTGGCAAGTTGGTCAACTACACAAATCTTACTCAAGGTGTCAAGGAACATGAAGAAGCAGAAAATACTGATGGATCGAAGAAGAAAGTATCAAAAGTAAGTAAAGATTCTCTCCATGGCCAAAGCTGATGAATGGGGTGATACCATGTGTGATTTTTGGGGAACTGGCCTCCCTTCTGCTTGTTTTTAACCTCTCCCAGGAGCCATGACAATGTTGCAAAGAAATGACAGAGGAGCTGTAGGGAACCAGCTGTTACCAGAGAACTGGGGCAGGTGTGATGGTTAAAACTGTGCACTGCAGTGATTTTCCTTATGCTTGGTGTGGATTTAGATAAGAAGGCTTTTAGTGGGCTACAAAGAAACACTAGACAACCCCCCAGCTTTTTTCCTAGTGCTGTTTTAGCTGCCCAGTGGTATCTGACACATCTCTACAAGGCTGGTAGGTAATGACACAGGGTTTGCAGGAGACAACACCCATCTAGAGTGGAGGGTGGAGGTCAGATTGGACACCCCGGGGCAGCTCAGGAGGCATTCTGGTGTCAGGCACTTAGGCAACTGAATTCTGCCCCAAAGCATCTGCATTTAGATGGTTGGCCCATCGGGCTGGCCCTGGAATGACTGTAGCAGGTGAGGTTGGATTGTTGGTGGTTGATTTCTATCAGGAGGACAGTGTTTAACTGTTCCTCTCTCCTCCGGCAGAGCCGCAGGTGCTTTGGTTACTGCTGTACCTGCAAGTGGTGTGCTTGCATTTTATGGCTTGCAGGCCTGTCAGTTTGCTTACAAGTTCTTTCAAAAGAAAGGTTTCCAAAAAAGCTAAGATAACACTTGAATTCTGCAGGTTTTCTAGCAAATCAAAGCTAGAGCCATTTCAGAAAGAGATGACAGTGAGAATGTTGCAAACCAATAGTGCTCTCAAGGAGCATGCATGTTACCCCGTGCTGAATGCCCTTACTCACACTCCAGTTCCTTACTTTGCAGTTTTACACTGGGGATAACAAAATTGTTTGTCAACGTGAAGCTGAAAATTCTATTTTATTTGAGAGCACATCTGCTAAAAATGCTGCAATATTGTGGTTAAATTTACAGCATGACAGGACTGAGCTAAGGTCACCTGGGTGAGGTAGCTGCATTCTGGTCCTATAAGCTGACATTTTAAAAAGTAATTTAAACATTTTAATTATGATTTTCTTTTGTCTGGTACTTGCTATTATACTAATGGCTGAGTCTTGTCCAAAGTATTTACCTTCACAGTACTAATAAGGAATGTCAGCTGCATCTCTGTTCTAGCATGCTTTTGGTGGGAATAATGTCATGCATCAGCTGCTAATTTGATATTATTGCATAATCTAAAATAATTTTCATCCTCTTGCTATCAGAAGCAAATTGATTATTTCCCTGACAAAAGTAGAATGATGGAGGATACAATAGATACAGTTGTTGTGATTTTGAGGAAGTTCTGATCACTTTTGCTCTTTATTTCCTTATTAATTACCTGACCAGAATACCAGGGTAAGATACAGAGCAATCTAGAAGCTAGTCCCTTGCTTCCCAGATGGAAAAAGGATTGGGAGAATTTGGCAATGGGACCGTAGTATACATTTGCTTAAAGCAAATGTACATAAAACTTGACAAGGTAAAAATGGGTCAAATATTAGAAAACTGAGAACTTGTTTTCAATCCCTGGTAGAGTACCATGCATGGTATGGTGTTAATATTTCTACATTTAGGTATGATTCATGCTTGCTTATTTTCAAGCTGTTTACTGCCATTAAAAAGGACTAATATCTTTATTAAAGCTTTGCTTCTATGACAAAATGGAGTTCAGGTTTAATAACTCTGTTTTCCTGAACTATGTTTTCCCATGTCCCAAAAATGTGTGTTCACAGACTTCTCAGATGTTTTTTGTAGGATGGGTTTGGTGACCTTTCCAAAAGTGACAGTATCATGCTGTATTAATATCTCAGTGTTTTCTGTGTAAACACTGCAGTTTCCTTAGGCGAACCTTTGTCTGCATGTCTGTCTCTGGGATAAATTACATCAGCTGCAATATCATAACTGCAGCTTGAATTTCTTCTCCCTTTCTTGCCATGAGCAATGTAAAATTTTAAACATCATGCAGGATATAAGATGACTGAAAACCGTGGCCAATAATTATAACCATTAAACCCAGGAAATTTAAAAGCAGTAACTGGACAAGGGATTGAAGGTATTCAGAAACAGTGCAAACAGGATTCTTCCACATGCTTCTTTTTAGTCATCTTTGAAGTATAAATCACTGTGCTGCTCTTACCTTATCCTTCCCATTTGAGCATGAGAACAGAAGTCTGGCAGTCCATTCCAGCAGCAGCAGGTCTGTTTTAAGTAGATAAATCATTGTTAACCCTCCTGTTGGTGAGTGCTGCACTGGGTGTGCTCAGCTGGTGTGACAAAGAGTGACCTGTCTGTCACTTGCTGGAATTGGCATCTCATAGGCAAGAGCTGGAGCAAGGCAGATGAGCAGGCTCTAGAGCTAATACTTAAAAATTATCTGAGGGAAGAAATCCTTTCAGTAAGTGACTGTAATTCTCTGAGCAGGTAAGGAGCACCTTTTGGGACCTAGCACAGCACTGCCTGCCAAATCTCAGGCTTTCAAATTAATTTCATTTCAGTGCAAGACATCTTGATATGAACGTATTATCTTGTTTCAGCAACCCCACTAAATACTTCTGGTAGTAGCATTCCCTCTTAGGGTACACATCAGGTAAAATTGACACAACTCCAATGTAATAAGGTGGAAATTGGGTTGCTTTTTCTTTTCTAAACACAGTCTTGCAATAAAGCACTTAACAGTCACAGTGCTGTAGAAATATCCCCTTCTCATGATGGAAAAAAAAAAAGATAAACAGTTTTGGTTCATGTATCTTTAACAAGGCAGTTAATTTCTGTGCTGCTGTCTGTCCTCATGCTGCACGGCAACCGTGAGAGCTGTCATTGCTGATCAATGTCCCTCAGCCCTGCAGCCAAGTGCTTTAATAACCCATCACACTGGCACAATGGAAACAGTGTCCTTCAGACTCAGATCAATATTTACATAAATTATGTGTCTGCAGCTGATGAGAGTGAACAGAAACATGATCTACATCACTGAAATTGAGACTGTTTTTGAGATTTTTCTGTCCCTTCTTGGTTGTTCTAAAATGGTGGTCAAAATGTCTCTTTTTTATTTCCTTTATGCAGCATGGGGTGTTATATTTTTTCATATGGTTGCTGTTAAGGCTGAACATAATAATACCCTTTTTTAAGGTCATGTTCTGTTGAAACTTCAGCGCTGGTTTGGTATCACTTAGTGATGAAATAAAGGATCGAGTCACTGCAGATTACTGGTGTTAAATATTTCTGTGAACAAGCTGGTTCAAGTGATATTTGTAAATCTTTCATATGAGTATTTTTTTTTCCACAGGGTAAAATAATCCAGACTAAACTCTTATGCCTGAGATACACTTAGTAATACTTGCTTGGGCAGACACTTGGGCATTTCTTAGGCTGCTCTGCTTTGCAGTGGCCTCACAAGTGTACAACTAATGCACAATTTCTCTTCCTCTGTGCTGGAAGTGAGCTTGTAACTTGATAGGCTTAAGAGGCCATTTGGGAGGGTGGGGGAGAAGATAATGGAACAGTGGAGCAAAGCTGCAGGGACCACACAGGGCAGAAGACAGCAGAGAGCTGAGCTAAAGTGGATTCTTATGCAAAGGCAGCAGGTGTTGGGAGGTGTGTAAAGGGCAGGCTGAAGTCTCACCTGCTTTCATAGTGTGTGGAGGACTGTCACGTAGAAAACACAATAACCATGGTCCATTTACTTCTCCTGTGTAGGAGCAGCAGGATGAGCTTCAGATGCCAGTTTTGACAGACTCTTTAACTCCTTTATCCTGAGATACCCACATGTCTGATACATTCGCTGGATGGGCTCAAAGATGTTGTGAAGGAGGGACTGATGGATGAATGGCCAGAACAGATGATGATAAAATGATGTGCAATGTGTCCCTGAGAGGTGAAGTGTGCATTAATGTGACAACGGGAAGCCCCTTTTGCTGGGCAATACCTGGCCAGTGCCTGGGAACATTATTTACTCCATTCTGAGTTTATGGGGTTAAAGACAAAGTGTGCATCAGGTGAAAGTGTTGGAATCAAAAGTATCTACACCTTCCCTTCCTTGAGGAAACAAGTACACTGTAAATAACACTCCATGAAGATCCTTCTCAATTATAGCACTGGAATAACTCAGTAGAAAAATCCTTACCTTGCCCTGATCAGGACATTTATGTAACACGTGTCATTTCTGTTACTATCAGACAGCAATTCATTTTGTCCTCATACATAGTCCTGGCAAAGCTGATCAGGTTAGATATTTAGCATGGTAATTTTTATAAAGTGGCAAGTGATGCTTTAGTGAATTAATTTGTTTTGGTACTGTGGCACTGGAACAGCTGAGGAACAGCTCTGGCCCTGTGCTTGCAGGTCTCTTAGGGTAACTCCACTGCAAGCCCTCAGTACATGATTCTGTCATCCAGTTTACTTCAGGAGGTTCACCTGAGCTGTGGTGTGTATGAGAAAAGTCTGGTTGATCTGTTTCAGCTTTAGTCAAGGAATTCAAAGGTGACTTCAAAAAATTCAGTCAGCAGCGCCTGGCACTTCCAACGAAGAACAGTTCAGATCATGTTCTTGGGCACAGTTTTGTTTCATGTCTGGCAGGGCAGGTTTCTAGTGCAGATGAGGAAATTCTGGTTTGTAACATGTAGTTGCAAGTTGAAGCACTAAATTCCTTGATTGCTTTTGACCTGGTGATCTTATAAACATGTGATTCTTTAAGGGTTTTGCTTTGTGTAATGAAATACGCTCTTGAATTACCTTATGTAAAGTTTTTGGCACACATTTTATTGCTTGTCTTACATACTGTTGCTTTGGGTTCATGACTTCATTTGTCTGTAAAGGTGCTATTTATTTTTGCATCTCGTTAATGCTGTGTTGAGTCAAATTTGAACAAGTTTTGTCAACTCCCTTTAATATCCTTCTCATTTGAATGATTGTTCAAGGGCGTCTTTAAATGCTGTCTATCTAATGTGTTTTGGAATTCAAGTTTATTTATAGAAGGGAGTATGAAAAGCGATGAGCCTTTCAGAAGTGACTCTCTATCCCCCCTGTGTTTTAGAATTCAGTATAATTTTAAGTGCAAAAGGAAACTGTAAAAAGCAGAAGCAATGAAATGTCTTGGCAGGAAACCACAGAGATTTGGGACTTAGAAATGCTGCTGGTGCCAGGTGTACCAATGCAACAAACATTTTTATATTCCTTGGAATAAAGCCCTTGCCAGTGGCATTTTGTTGCCATTATTTTGGATGATTATTCTGCAGGATGCAATGTTGAAGGCCAGTTCTGCAGTTCCTGTGAAGTCGTGTAACTTGTGTTTTCTCTGTCACTGACAAAAGTAATTCAGAGTCTGATGCTGACATTGAACTTAAGGACTGGTAGAACCATTTGTTTTTTATGAAATATAGAAAATGGAAGAAAATACATTATCCATGTGTCCAGATTGCTTCCAAATGTTTTCTAGTTTTAACATGACAAAAGTATGTTTTCCTTGAAACTAATTTGTGAACTCTGGGCAGTAGGGTAAGGATCTATCTTGGGATCTGCAGCACTTGACAGGTTTCATACTAAAAATTCTATGGGTCTGCATAGACCAAAGACCAAAACACCAAATATCTCCTGTTATTACAAGTCAGTGTTAAATACTGAGGTTAGTTAGTTCAGTATGTGACAGGGTCAACATTTTGTTCAGGAATTCATGATTTTGGAGTTGATGCTGTGTTTTGTGCAAGTCCAGCACAACAATAGTTGAGTGTGTCTACCTGAGGTTTCCCAGGTTTCTACCCATTAAAAAAATGAACTTCAAGGCCTTTTTGGTTACCTCTGCTTTGAATAATTTCAGTTAATGAATATGAACTATTTTTTTTTTCCAGTCACCCAGCATGGGCACCCTGATGGGGGTGTATTTGCCATGCATGCAAAATATCTTTGGGGTTATTCTCTTCCTTCGGCTGACTTGGATGGTGGGAATGGCTGGAGTTCTTCAGTCCTTCCTGATTGTACTGCTTTGCTGCTGTTGTGTAAGTACTTAAGTACAATAATGCATGTGACAAATCCTCTGTGAAACTACTGGGAAACTTAGGGAGGCAGCATTGTAGGTGCTTGTGTAAAGAAAAGTTAGATTTAAGCCAGGTACCTTTGCCGTGTTCGTGGCTGCATGATTTTTAATTTTTTTTTTATGTTACTTCTAAACTGGCTAACTGTAGTGTAAATACAGTCTTATAAAAAGTGTTTGTTCAGCAAATACCTGTTTTCCATGCCTGCCCCAGGTGAGGGCTGCCTGCTTTGCTGGACCAGCCTTGGCTGGAATCACATCTCTGCAGATGGAGGAACACCTGCATTCCCTTATCTTGCTTTGCCTGCAGACACCCACTGTTTGACCTAATACAGCAGGGGCCATCTCTCAAACAGAAGTCTCAACAGCTCAGTGATTAAATTCCTGCTGCCCTTGTTTTCTTTTAGATAATGAGAGGCAGAATAAATAGAAATGCTGTATCATATATGCAGTGGCAGCTTTATTTTATCAAGAAATAAGTTAATGTTTTAAAAAAATGTTGTTGACACAATTGCTTCCTTTTCCCTGTTTTCCCCAGACTATGTTGACAACCATATCAATGAGTGCAATTGCCACAAACGGTGTTGTTCCAGGTAAGTGTAGTTAGCAAGTATCTCAGTTGTGTTAAAAAGATAAAAAAAACCCCAAACCTAAATTGCTGTAAGCTGTGAACATGGTTTTATTCTGGAGAAATTTACTTAATCCAGAATACAAAGCCTGAATTAATATCTAGTATTTCTTTTTGTTGTCAATCAAGCTAAACATCAATTTATTTCATTTTTACCCATGTGCTAGCAAAAAAGATACTTCAGTTGAACCTCAAAATAGCAGATACACTGTATATAAGTCTGTTGTATTCTTTTTGTAAATATTTAAACATTTATAGCAATAAATTATAATTTTGCTTTCACTTTTCTTGTTTCACAGCTGGAGGCTCCTATTTCATGATATCTAGGTCATTGGGCCCAGAGTTTGGTGGAGCTGTAGGGCTGTGTTTTTATTTGGGAACAACATTTGCAGGAGCCATGTATATCCTTGGTGCCATAGAGATTTTATTGGTGAGTAGTACCAGAGTAATCCTGCTTTAAAGACAAATAACACATAGAAATTGCCCCAGTACTCTTGTCCCATATTTGCATATACATTTGCAGGAAGAGACTGGAGGGTCTCCAGTTCCTTGGTGTCCAGTTCTTTAACTCTAGTGCTTCCCTTTGGAAGCTGCAGTCTCTGAGTGTGCATACTGGGAGCTCTTCTGACAAGACAGATGAAAGTGTGACTTAACCCAAGACTCATGTTCATTTTTGATAAAGGTGGCTCAGTTGTAGTGCTGACATAGAAAGGGCTGTTATCTCTTGACTTTTCCTGTAAAAGATTCCCAGTGAAGAGCATGCTGCAGAATGCAAAGTGATTTACATTTCTAGTACAGGTGCACGATCCCAGACAGAGTACTGTGCTGGTGTTCCTCCAGCTCACTTTTGCTTTCTCTTGTTTCAGACATATATTGTGCCACAAGCAGCAATTTTTCATCCCTCTGGTGCCCACGATGCATCCAGTGCCATGCTAAACAACATGAGGGTCTATGGCACGGTGTTCCTCATCCTGATGGCAGTGGTGGTGTTCGTAGGTGTGAAGTATGTGAACAAATTTGCTTCCCTCTTCTTGGCCTGTGTAGTAATATCCATCCTGTCCATTTATGCTGGAGCTATCAAGTCCATCTTTGACCCACCTGAATTTCCGTGAGTAACGTTCCTGGATGGGGGTAGTAGCTTTGCCTGTGGGTCTGAAAGTTGGGCTTTAATGTAGGTTTCTTCAAACTTGTGCCTGATACATTGTTAAAGCTATCATTTTTTGTAAATTACTTCCAATGTTTTTAGCTGTGTATAATGACAGTGTGCAGCGCTCATGGAAATGAAGTTTCTTAGGCTAAAATGAACATATTATAACACTTTTTAAACTGTTTTGGTAGAAGGAAGTCTCGTGGTGAGGCTGATGGAGGCTGACACTGCTCTGCTTCCTGCAAAGCAGTCCATTCTCTTGGCCTGCAGCTGTTGGGATTTGAGTGCCAGTGTTGTTGCGTTATTTGTGAGTTCTTAGGGAGCAGTTGGGCAGGTCCCTTTTGCCCAGGCCAGTCAGACACCACACGCTGCCCTTGTGGTTGGAAATCTGTGGTGTGGTCAACTCCTTGCTGAGAAACTGGGCACCTCTTGGGAGGGTGATGTGGGGCTGTTTGAGGCTCCACAGAAGCTTTCCCTGCTCTGTGAGGAGCCTGCCCTGGACCCAGCAGGAGCTCCTTGGCATGTTGGCAGCCAAACATGGAATCAGCTTCTTCAGCTTAGAGCTGGAGCAGCAGGAATGTGGATGTATGTGTTTTACCAGGAATGCAAACAACGTTTTCTGATACTGCTGACAAGAGATGAATGGAATGGAAATAGAGGAGTTGGATCTGCATAATTATTCACATTTTGAAATGCTTTGACCATAACTAAGTACTTGCAGCCCTCAAGTGTTCCCTTTGGATATTTAAGGCCCAGTGATTATAGTGTTTTACAACAGTGAAGGTTTACAGCAGTAAAAGTAAAACAATGTCTCTATGTCCCCCTCATTATCTGTTAGATTGTTCTTGAATGTTTTCCCTACCTTTCTGCTTGGAGTGCATTCCTTTTTTTTTTTTTTCCCTGAAGTAAGAAGATAGTGTATTTTTAATTTTGTAGGGGAAAGCTTCTTGGAAGTTACAGTTCACAGGCTTGCAAACCATGCAAGAGCAGCCCTGTGTTTTCCCATTTTCCTGTCTTCAGTGTTCAATAGGACCTGTGAAATAATTAAAATAAATTAAAATTAAAATGGAAGAAGCTTTCTTTTCCTGTGGGTGTTTTCTGATGGTGGGAAGAAAAGCTGGATGAACTTTTAGAAGCAGGAAGCTGTTACATTACATCACTTTCTTGTTCTTGTGGAATTGTCTTTATACACGTGGATTAAAATTTTTTTTAGTGCTGAAATAAATTATGTTTGTGGTTAGATAAAAGACAACAAGCAGTGGAGGATTTTAGCAATTAATTAAAGTATCTGCTGACAAGAAGAAACTTTGCTTATTGTGATTTTTATGTATTCCTAATTCAGAATCTAAAATGTCTATATTGCAATTCAAGTGCTGCAATGTAGAAACTGGGCTAATATATTTAGATATTCTAAATATCTAGTAATTTGAATTCTAGTACTCTTCACATTATCTTCCACTCCAGTAGTTCTGTTTAATTAAAAAAAAAAAAAAAAAAAACAGCAACCCCAAACAACAAAAACCCCCAAAACTGTCCTAATTGTTCCCTATTATTGTTTAAGATAGATCAATCAAATTCCATTAATCAAAAAAGCAGCTTTATATTTCTGGCCCTTAAAGGGAACAGATACAATCTTTGTCATGCTACAGCCATCCTTTTGAAGGTGAGACATGATGTAGCACAGTAGAGCCACTTGAAGTCCCACATGATATAAAAGAACAAGTATGGGTAAGCGTGGATTTCATTTTCCCATTAACATCCAATAACTCTGGTGTTCATGTTTCCCTTCCAGGATTTGCATGTTGGGCAACAGGACTCTGTCAAGAGATCAATTTGATGTTTGTGCCAAAACAGTAGTTAAGGATAACGTGACTGTGGCCTCTAAGCTTTGGGAACTCTTCTGCCACAGCACAAACTTAACCACCGAACACTGTGATGAGTATTTCCTAATGAACAATGTCTCGGAGATAGCAGGAATTCCAGGAGCTGCTAGTGGCATTTTAATAGGTATGGTAGAACTTTTTTTTTCCCTTAAAGAGGAAGCATGCTGAGCAGCTGAAATGGGTCAAACTCTTCCCTGCTAGTTAAGAAAAAAAGGAATGAAAAATTGTAATTACAGTGAAGAAAATGATCTTCAATAAAGAAAGTCTTATAACCTTTAAAAAGAGGAGATGGAACTTTTGTCCTGATACAGTACTTGTCTCCTGTAAAATTGATTAAATTTCCCTTGCTCATCTCATAATTTCAGCATGAAGTCAGCTGTAATTTAAAGTTATACTAACATGAATGAGTTATTAAAATTTATATAGAACTCTATAGTAACAGCTCTCTTCTTTAGTCAGGTTAAGATTATGCCCTGAAAGATAAGAGTACTTGTATAGAAATAGTGTGTCTCCTTCTTTGCCCTCTCCTGAATAAAGTATAATTGAAAAGTGTTCATTATTGAAATGAACACCAGAGAGCAGGTGCTGAGTGCCAAAGGTTCCCATTTTCACAGGAACCAGCAGTCTTGTTTCTAAGATTACAAGAAGACTCAGCATTTGTTAGTGAAATTTCAAATGCCAAACAGATAATTCTGTAATTCTTCCACTGACTGAAAAGCAAACCCGTTTCTGTCTAGAAAAGTGGTTGATATTGCTTTACATTGTCTGAGCTACTGTGTTGTGTGGTGGCTCATAAAAATATTCAGTGTATTTCCTTTGGTTGAAGTAGGTATGAGATTAAAAGAATGTTACATTTAGTAATAATAAAGTTTAAGTTGCTTAGACTTCTGTAGACTATTGATACATGTTTGTGGCTTTCCTTTGTTGATCACTGAATTGCATTTGTCATCCTAGTTGTAAACCCATTATAATGAGAACAGGTTTGAACTGAAACATGCTTTTCTTTTCTGTGGTCTGTTAATAACCTTGAAGACAACTTATGGAGCAATTATTTGGAGAAAGGAGAGATACTGGAGAGAGCACATCAGCCCTCTGTAGATGTAGCAGGCCAGAAGAGCAACCTGCACCTGTACGTGCTCTCAGATATCACCACGTCGTTCATGGTGCTGGTTGGCATCTTCTTCCCTTCAGTGACTGGTGAGAATGCTGGCATGAGGGGCCTTCTGGGGCTCTGAGCTTCCTCCTGCCCTGTGATCTTACCAAAATATACTTTCAGGTATCATGGCTGGTTCAAACAGGTCAGGGGACCTCAAAGATGCACAGAAATCCATCCCTGTTGGAACAATTCTTGCCATTGTCACCACATCACTAGTGTGTATCCTTTTCAAATTACTGGAGTGCTGGTACATTGGGTCTGATCTCTGGAACTGCTTTCAGCTCACCAAATTGTCAGTGCAAGTACGATTGGCCAGTGGGGGGAAAAGCCCAAAACAACAGAACATTAATCCTTGAGCTGAAAGAATTGTAATTACTATCCCAGTACTTTCCATCCCCTTTTTCGTGGTGTGTTCTTTTCTTTTGCATTCCTGTTGCTGTTCTTTGTTACACAGTGATCTCTGGCTTTTCATGCTGGTGGTGTACTTGGAGATTTTATTTTTTTTTAGGTTGCAGTGAAACATTAAGATGAGGGGAGGCTTTAATGGGAGAGTTCATAAATTTCAGTTCCTTTTTCTAAAAAAAAAGCCTTTTCTTTGGAGTGACTTTAAGGAGTATAGGTTTTCTTGAACATTTTAGAACAAGATTAACTGGATTCAGAAATTAGACAATGTTCCCAAGTGTTTTTTCAGCTCTTCAGAGCTTAGGACAACAAGGAGCTTTGCTTAGGAAAGATTTGCCTTCATCGCTGTTCTCCTGCTCAAGAAGAGATGAGCCAAGATCTTTCAGCTTTATCTAGCTCTTGTTGTCCTAAAGGACAATTTATCAACATAGATAACTAAAAAAATAAGTGAAAAGAGCTTTCTGAGTCAGTTTCACCAAAGGGCAGCTGGCTGAGACAGTGACTCTCCTGGAAATTCTGCTGTTTCATTCCTGGTTTTTTGTCAAAACTTGCCAAGCTGTAAATCAGGATGCAGCTTGCTTGTCCCGGCTCTTTAGGAGCGCAGCCTTTCCCTGCTGTCACTTTGAGAGCTGACCCTGTACCAAGAAGTCAGCTTTTCCTGAGGACATAATGAATATTAAAAGAGGTCCCAGGGTTAAGCCCAGCTCTGTGGGCAGCTCTGGCCTCACCCAGTGGGTGACTGGGTGTGTCCATGTTCATGCCACACCAGGGGGAGGCTCACACTGTCACTTTCAGGAGCAATGTTTTGCCTTTGATTGCAGTTTGTAACTTATAGTTGCATTTCAGTGTAGAATTCAAGATTTAACCATTTGTGTGAACTTAATTCACAAAGTCAAAAACTTTCCTGGAATGCCAGATCCCAAAAGCCTGAGGTGTTTTGTACTCCCCAATGCAGAAGCAGGACAGGTAATAACAAACCTGATAGCCAAAGACTTATTGGTGATGTGTATGCCAGCAGAGATACAAAAAAAAAAAAGAATGTGCAAGGTAATGGTTTGCTGTATGTTCAAAATATCAGACACAGGAGAAGGAGAGGGAAAAGAAAGATTTTAATATCAGCTTCTGTATTAGCAGAAGATTAAATTGATATTTTAGTATAAAAATGCTTAATTTGATTTTTTTCTCCTTTATCATAACATTTAGACCTGTTCTTTTTAAAAACTGAAACTTAGAAGAAGCTTTCTCTGTAACATCAGGAGGTGTATGTGAGCAGTGAGACGTTCATTCCCTTGCCAGCTTTACCACGTACTTGTGGAGAAGCTGGAGTGCAAGTGCCACGGGATGGAGGCACGTACTGTCCTTTCCATAATACTTTCATCTGCCTTGTCTAAATAAATTCTGCTTCCTTAGCACACTCTGTCCTCCAGACTTCAGTTGTGTGTTATTATTTGGAGCCTGCATAGAAGGTGTTGTCCTGAGAGATAAGTAAGTGTTACTGCTTTAATGCTCTCCTTTGTTTTACTTTTTTTTTTTTGCAGTGTAGGTGTGTTCTTGCCTATTTTCTTTGCATGCCCCACTCCTCTCCTTGTTGTTTCTTTCTTTTTAATTTATTTTAAAAACTTTTTTTTAAAAATTTTTACTTCTGGCTGCCTTTTAAACTACATTTGTATGTGAATTGTACGCACAGTTTTTGGAATCTTCTTGTATTCCATTTGATATTTTCTGGCATGGCAACCTCAGATTTTCCATCCTGTGTCTTAGTTCTTGCATTATTTTTGTAATTGTAAAAAATAATGTTGTGATGATAATACAAGAATTTTAAAATATGTATAATGAAAAGAAATGTTGAAATCAAGCTGTAGGCACTCCTGATCTGTATATCAGAAGTAACTCAGATTATTTGCTACTTTCTGTGTTTTCTAGTTAAGAGAATAATATAGTATTATTAATAATACAATATAGAATATTAAAATATGTTATTATTAATAATAATATTTAAATGACATGTCAAAAGTGAGCAGAAAACCCCAAGCATGAGTCTCAAAATAGTCCTTAGGGTACGAATGCCTGAGTGTGTTCCTGCCTGCAGGTTCGGCGACGCGGTGAACAAGAACTTGGTGGTGGGCACCCTGTCGTGGCCCTCGCCGTGGGTCATCGTCATAGGCTCCTTCTTCTCCACCTGTGGGGCGGGTCTGCAGAGCCTCACCGGGGCCCCCCGGCTGCTGCAGGCCATCGCCAAGGACAACATCATCCCTTTCCTCTGGGTTCGTACCTTGCAAAGCTGCAAAGCCTTTCTGCTCGTGCTGCCTCACAGCTGTCTGACTTCATGCTCTTAAAATCACATTTTTTCTCCCCAGTTTGCCCAGTGCTGAAGTGAGGGGCTGTATTTTTTTTATGGGTTTTTTCTTTTGTTGAAAAAAAAAAGTACTTTTAAGGATTTTTAACTAGACTTATGGGGTAGTTTTATCAGAAGTCAAACATCTGATTCTGTGAAGCATGGCAAGCCATTAGAGTAATTTGACTCCTTGCTCTAGAGGAGGAAGTACGTAGGAGACTTACTGTTGATTTAAAAAAATATAATTTTCTTTTTTCCCATTACAACCTTATGAAATACCTGGAAGATATGCTTAATGGTTCTGTTTCTTCAGATCTTTGGTCATGGAAAAGCGAATGGTGAACCAACGTGGGCTCTTCTGTTAACAGCATTAATTGCTGAGCTGGGAATCCTTATTGCTTCACTTGACATGGTGGCTCCAATTCTCTCAATGTAAGAAAGAGTCTGGTTGCTATCTTGGGGCAGGGATAGAAATACTCTTGTTTTGCTAGTTTGATGGTCTTTCAGAACTATATCTTAAACTAGTAAAGCAAATTCTCAGAGCCTGAGTTCCATTTCTGCGATCTCTATGAATCCTCTGACTTCAGGCTCTACATACAAATCTATTGGTTTCTTCTCTGGAGTATTTTGTGAATAAGCAAGTTTTTATTACGTTTTTATTTGGTTTGAAAAAACATTTTAATCAGAGAACAAAGACAGCATTATGTTGTGAACAGATCTAACTTGATCCAATTGAAAATTTGTTCTGGCTACTTTTTGCTGATAGCTCAGGCTAATAAAAATCAGAGGGGTAGGGGGATAGGGCATGTGACAGGGCAGTAGGGTTTTGACTTGAAATCAATCATGTAATCATAATATATGCCAGGATCTATAAATGCGCATGCTAAAAGGTTTTGCACTTCTGTTTTGCAGGTTTTTCTTGATGTGTTACCTCTTTGTTAATCTTGCTTGTGCAGTCCAAACACTTCTGCGAACCCCGAACTGGCGGCCCCGCTTTAAATACTACCACTGGTGAGTGAAGGGCTGGCACCTCACTGAGCCTGAAATCTGCACCTGAGAACCTTCTCCAGCAGAGCAGGGAGCATCTTTTATTTCTCTGTGTATCAGTTGTACACAAGAGTCAGACTCAGATGTGTCATGGCACAAGAGTTTCATTTCAACAACAGGACACTAAAACTGGTGGGACTGGGGAGATCCACTGGAGGCTTTACTTGCACTGCAAGTTCAGCATAGACAGTTTAAAGAAAAAAGAGCAAGAATGTAATTTACTCGTTTTTTAAGCTTTTCTGCCCCCCTAATTATTAATACCTTTGCTTTTTGTTTTAGGGCCCTCTCATTTTTAGGCATGAGTATTTGCCTGGCACTGATGTTCATTTCATCTTGGTATTATGCTTTGGTAGCTATGCTTATTGCAGGCATGATTTACAAGTACATTGAATACCAAGGGTAAGTATTAACTGGATAAGAAAGGGTAAGAAGGAGGCTAGATCTCTTTAATTAATTATCTCTAGAGTCTTTGCATTTGGAAAAGGAGCTGTCCAGGAGATGACTTGGAAGGCTTTTCTTATTAATTAATTTTTGTTTTCACTATTTTACTGTGTCACTGCTACGCAAAAGCCCCCAAAGTATTTTGTTGTTAA
This sequence comes from Anomalospiza imberbis, assembly GCF_031753505.1. Classification (NCBI taxonomy): domain Eukaryota; kingdom Metazoa; phylum Chordata; class Aves; order Passeriformes; family Viduidae; genus Anomalospiza; species Anomalospiza imberbis. The sequence goes on along the minus strand of NC_089692.1, from coordinate 11,786,588 downwards.
GTATTTTGTTGTTAACACCTCTAAAGGTGTTAGGTGAAACATGAATCACAGGAAGCAGAAAGCTGGTTGGGATCTATCTGCTATGTACTGCACGTGATTACTTCAGGCCCAAAACAGCTGATGCCAACCATTATATTACAGTTCATTTAGTGCAAAGATCTGTCTAGAACAGTCCTTGAAAAGTTGAATTGGCTGCTTGGGTTGCTGGAGATCAGCATTGTATGGAGTCAGGCTATAGCGTGGCTTTATAACTTAATTTGGCCTATTAACTGAATTGGGTGTTGAAATGCCAGATGTTTGCATATGCTTGGGAAGCCTTCTCTGTAGTGTTGATTACAAATGAAGCCAGGAATGGTGGTTCAACATATATATTTTACTGAAACATTTTCACTTTTCTTATGTGATCTGTGGTATCGCAGACATTCATGCACAAAATATAAATGTAGATGCCATACATGTCATGTTATTAAACTCACTGTAAGGTGCTCAGATCTCTATCGCCTGGTGTAAGTGTACAGGTGAGTGCTTGTGGAGCCATGTGTTGGCTGAAGTGTTTGCTCTTCACAGTGCAGAGAAGGAGTGGGGAGATGGCATCCGGGGCCTGTCGCTCAGCGCAGCCAGATACGCCTTGCTCAGACTGGAGGAGGGCCCTCCACACACCAAGAACTGGAGGTACTCACCCTGGACTAATGAAATGGCTGGCATGGCTATCTGCTTACACTAAGGGAATTAAACTGGACTCTAAACAAGATGTGTGAATGAATTTAAATGCCAGAAAAAGTGTTGAGTTTGCAGTAAGCTGTCCTGTCGCTGCCAAGCTGTCACTCTGTGGACCCTGTATGGGCAGACCTTTAGTGCCCTTTGGATCATTAACTGGACTCCAAATTGGTGAATTCAGAAGTGGAACCTGGGGAAACTGGATGACTGTGAATACAGAGGTGTAGAGGCCAGGAAATGAGCAGTGGCCAACATTATTCCTTCTGATGTCATCCCTTTTTGGTGTTGAAAGCAGAGTGGGCAAGAACCCTCTTTCTGGTTGGACATGGCACAACCCTTGGGCTCTGAACAAGAGCAATAGGAATCTATCAAAGACAGAGGTTTATAAATATTTTCACACTTGCTCAGCCAGACAGACAGCAACTTGATTGTGTAGTGATACCATAAGGAACAGCAGTCTGGTGGGATCTGTGTTTAGATGAAAATATTTGTGTTTTCCATGTGCCAGGTTTCTGGAGACAGAAAACAGATATTTTCTTGGCACAAGTATTCAGATAGATCTGGGAGAACAGCCTTGTAGTATGAGCACTTTGTATGCTCCAACAGTACTTAAAAGAGCCTTGAAAATCATGCCTGTAAATAAAACACTACTGCAAACCTCTCAAGCTGAGTATATCAGCAGGTTTTATTACTGTCAGCACAATGCAGCAGCAGAATTCCCACAGTTTCACATCTACTTTTAACCAAGAGAAACAAAATATTAAGTAAAAATCCCTCAAATGTGTGAAAGACAGAATATTTCAGAGTTAATATTCAAGCACAATATAAGTGATGAGAGGCAGTTTTTTACATGTATTATTGTTAAAACTTTAGTTAAAAAATACATTGTCTTTTTTATTTTCTCCAGGCCTCAGTTGCTGGTGCTTCTGAAACTTGATGAAGATTTGCATGTAAAATACCCTAGACTGTTAACATTTGCATCCCAGCTGAAAGCTGGTAAAGGTTTGACTATCATAGGATCAGTCATCCAAGGGAATTTCTTAGAAACTTATGGAGAAGCCCAGGCTGCTGAGCAGGTCAGTGTCCTAAATCCTGAAGCAGAAAGGGGTGAGTGGGCAGATAATGCAAAATTTTGTTTCATAATCTTATGTGGAAAAAAACATCTTAATAAGGCTTCCATGAAACACAGGGCAAGTTCAGCAGTGCTACAGCTGTTCAGTAAAGGACTTGCATGCATGTTTCAGCTGCCAGTTGTGCCTTTGGGAATGCTCACCATGTTTGTAAACAGCCTTACTGCATAAAACTGCCTTCATTTGTAGGAAATAATGACTGTAGAAGGTTTTGTGTGCTGCTTAATGCAGGGAAGAGGAATATTTAGTTTTCTGAATATTCCAAGTAAAAAGTTTTTTATGGAAAGAATGATAAAGAACTGGAATCATCTGCCCAGGGGGGTGGTGGAGTCACCATCCCTGGATGTGTTTAAGATTGGATGTGGCACTCAGTGCCATGGTTTACTTGAGGTGGTGTTAGGGCATGGGTTGGACTCAATGATCATAAAAGTCTCTTCCAAAATAGTGATTCTGTGATTTCACTAACTGTTAAACTTAGCAAATGTGTTATTTTTCAGTGTGTTGATAAATCTATTACAAAAAGCATTGAAGGATGCTCTTGAATTTTTTTTAATAAATTACTTAATCTTCCTCATTGTGTAAACATGACATCATAGCCCTGTTTACATCTGTATAGCTTCAGTGTATTTGCTTTCTTCCCCAGAGGCTTTTTCTGTAGGAAAATTCTTACAAAAGGAAAACTAATTAATGGGCTATGTGATGATTAAGTTTATTTAGTTTTTAAACAGATAAAAGGTATACATGCTGGTGTGTGGGATTTGGTGCTTATATTTGTAAATTTAGTAGTGCACAGCATGTTACATGGGAATCTGAAACTGGAAATCCAAATGAAGTCAGTTGGTCTTGGGTTTAAAAAGGTGAGCGTTACAGAATTAGAAAATGGGAAGTAAAATAGTAACACAGATATCACTATCTACTACTATGAATAAGAGAAGATACCACAAACAAAAAAATCCCTACTTTAATCTGTTAGAAATGCTGATGTTCGGAAAGAAACTGTGTTTTAAACAAGGGGGTGTTTTCTCTTTTGTTTTATAAAGGAAATCCAATGAGCAGAACTTCGTATTGTAATATGCTTTACCTATGGACATGTGAACCAGGAATTTACATTGTAATCTCATGACAGAGAAATATTCTGTCTATAAAGGAGTTCCTTTTGGAAAGGAAAACTGAGATTTTCCCTTGTGTGTCTTTCAGACTATTAAGAATATGATGGAAATTGAGAAGGTTAAAGGATTTTGTCAAGTAGTTGTAGCCAATAAAGTTCGAGAAGGAATTGCTCACTTGATCCAGTCCTGTGGACTCGGTGGCATGAAGCACAACACTGTGGTTTTGGGGTGGCCCTATGGCTGGAGACAGAGTGAAGATCCAAGGTCTTGGAAGACATTTATAGGTGAGCTTTAAAGGTTCAATGTGATCAGACTTTGTGAACAGAGGTGTTTATTACACACATGCGATTTTAACAGAATCCTTGTGAGATTGGTTTTGAGTTTGTCTTTTTATCTAGTATTGATGGAGAAGCCAGTATTTTCTCACAAAACTGCTCTGTTTGAAATACCGGTTCTTTTAGGTAAAAGACCTAAGAAAGATCTTCAAAGATTAATCTAGCAGCCAAAACTCATGGGTCTGGTTAAAAAATTATGGGCTGGAGACATGCTGGTTTTGTGGCAAACTATAATTAGTTTCCTAGCTAATCTCTGTTTTGTCAGTGGTTCTAACCTATCCTTCTCTTATGGATAACACTCTCCTTGCCTCTATCTCTCTCCTTCTACTGTGGTCCAGTTACTTAATGAAATTAGAACAGAGCAGATGCTGTCTCCTCATACTTAGCTTGAAGGTTGCTGCTTTACTTTCCAGTGTGAAATAAGGCTTGTGTTCCTGTGAGTCTGCTTTATCCTGTCTTTGTCACTTGGACTGACCTGTCTGTGCAAGCCTTTCTGTACATACTTTATTGAAGTCATGACTTTTATGGTTTGCTGACACTTGCTCAGTGAGAAGTGTTTTTCTAACCATAAATGACTCTTGCAGAATTGGAAGTAAGTGTGTTCTTCCCCTCCTGGGCAGGTACTGTTCGCTGCACAACTGCAGCTCATCTGGCTCTGCTGGTTCCCAAAAATGTGTCGTTCTACCCCAGCAACCATGAGCGCTACAACGAAGGCAACATTGATGTCTGGTGGATTGTGCATGATGGAGGCATGTTGATGTTGCTTCCTTTTCTTCTCAAACAGCACAAAGTAAGCAGCTACACAGAGAATGTCCCCCACCTATTTCTGCATTCTTTAGTTTAAAGAAACATGGTCCAGTTGTAGTGCCTATATTGATGAATGAGAGTGGACGTGTTGCTAAGTTTCTGTTTTGTAGAGCAAAGTATTATTGGTTCAAATAACTGAGAGCTGGTGTTCCCACACTAGGTTTGGAGAAAATGCAAAATGAGAATTTTTACTGTTGCTCAGATGGATGATAACAGCATCCAGATGAAGAAGGATTTGGCTACTTTCCTCTATCAGCTCCGAATAGAGGCAGAGGTAGAAGTGGTAGAAATGGTAAGAGAATTCACCCCATTTTTCACTTTATTATGCGCGGGATTATGTTTGGTTATGACTTGATCACAAACACAATATTTGTCCTTATTTCTGCAGCACAATAGTGATATCTCAGCATATACTTATGAGAGAACTCTTATGATGGAGCAGAGGTCTCAGATGCTGAGGCAAATGAGGCTGACAAAAACTGAGAGGGAAAGGGAGGTACGTCATTTGTGGTTGTTCTCTATGGGCTGCTGAGGGGGATGACACAAAGTGCCTTCCTAGTAGTGTGTTATGTACCTGCTTCTTAAATTTAACCCCTGTGCTCTAAAGATGTAAGGAAATACTTTTAGTGTAGCTTTTATTATTGTTTTTTTCTTTATATGGGATATCCGGTATTTGTCTCAATTTATAGCATATCCTGTTTTCCAGTGATGTCTTTCCAGTTTGGACTTACAGGACACGTGACTGTGATGTCTGTGAAAGATGATCCATTTTTTCTGCATGTGTTTGTTAAGTTTTTTTTTCAGTTGTCAATTTTGGGCCGGTCTTGTCTGTTGTTTCTGACCATGTCATAATGTGAGCTAGACTGACATATTTTCTTGTATAGATACAGGCTTCTGTCAGTCCAAATTCTGCTTGGCTTACACCTATCAAAACTGTTAGAAGTCAGTTTGGTATGTAAGACTTTTGGCTAGGGCAAATGCCTGGTATCAGAACTCTCCTGAAGGCTAAACTGAGTGAGCAAAATAAAAGATACAATGGAACAAAATGTCTGTAATTATTTAAAGAGCACCAGAATATAAAATAAAGTCTTTGAGTTCACCTTGTCACTCTTGTGCCCTCCAGGCTCAGCTCGTAAAGGACAGACATTCAATAGCACGTCTGGAGAGCCTCTACTCAGATGAGGAAGATGAGGGAGACCCTGTTCCTGAGAATATCCAGATGACCTGGACAAAAGAGAAATGTGATGCTGAGAAGCGGAACCGAGGCAGTGCTGTGGGAAGCTTTAGAGATCTCATCAGCATTAAGCCGTGAGTCTTGTCTAAGTCTACACTTTGCATCTCTTGAAGGTCTACATGTGCTGTGCTTTTAATTCTTTTGTTTCCGATCCTTGTTTTGGACTTGTGCTATAAACATTGAGACCTGGCTATGAAAAAACAGCAGTTAGCCTCCTCAGAAACCGTTAACCAATCAAATGTGCACACATCCCTCAATATGTCACTTGGTATAGCCAAATGCTAAATTGGAACTGTTACATCCTGTGACAACTTCCCTACTGTCTCCCAAATCCCTCAATAAAACACACTGATAATTTCACCGATCTAATCAGAATTTAAAAGAAAAGATAATTTCACTGTCTAGCCTGTAGTGTTGATGTTTAACGCATGAAGGAAGAAGCTGTGGAGATGGTGATGAATGACTTGGAACAGCATCTGTGTGTGATAAACCCTCTGAGACTTGCTGCTGCAGGAGCACTGGCATGTAACAACAGCTGTGGTACTACGTGTGTGCCCCCTGAAGAGTGAGAAGTAAAGGTCTATTTTGGCTTTGTGTAAAACTGTGTGAATCTCCTGTGACTTCTTTGATGTCCTACATCTCACATGAAGAGCTCAGTCAGTTTTGCATACTTGGCAAAATTCCAGATTTCCCCTCCCCCCCTCATAAATCAGAATTCAAATCTGTTTTAGGCTGAATCATACTATAGAAATTCTGCTGAATTTGGTGTTAACTACCTGTACTTTTTCCTCTTCCATGCTTTCAGAGGGTGGGAAAACTTGTAAGTTTGTTATTTAAATTAGAAGTACATTAAGATGGTTGAGAGGAAAGACTTAATTTTCTCAGCTAAAAGCAGGAAAACTGTGGGTACTGATGGAAGAAAAGGCACTAGATTTGAGCAGTCTTAGCAATGTTTTAAAGGGAGCAGGATTAGCTACTTAAGCTAAGTATCATTATAAGTAGGATGTAACAAACTACAAGAGTTGTCCTGATGAGAACTAAGGTTAGATAACAATTCCAGTCTGAACCTATTTTCCTAAGTGGAATATGACACAAGCAGGAGGAAACATTACTCATTTAGAGAAGTTCTCATTGCACAACACTGCTAGGATGTTAGTTCTGGCAGTTGCTGGGCACTAAACAAGCCCTTTCTTGTAGCCTACACCTTCAAATCACTGGGGAGATGCCAGTTTTAAATATCACTTTAGAGAAAACCAAACCTTTAGTTTTCAGCTTCCTTTCCAGAACTATACATAGCTAACAACTGTTACGTTCCTGCTGCTGTTTTTTTCCTCACTTCCTGTAAACATAATCTGGCCTCAGTGTTGTCCCTGGCTTTCTGAAGCTGATGTGGTGAAAACAGAGGGTGTCCTTGCTCCAAAATAAATAAGAACATGAAGTAACAGAGAGGTAATTCACAGTGGGTAAATTATTCTGTTAGCATAATAAACATGGTTCTTCCCACCACATCGTCTTCTTTCTGTGCATATAAATTATTTCTTTGCAAATCTGAATATTCAGAAGAACAGCAAGGTTACTAAAGATTTTCTCACATCATGCAAAGCTGAATCAGTGAAAGCACAGATTCATATTTCATTTGTTTCTGCTAATACTTATTTTTATTCCATTAAAATTAAGACAAAAACTCAAGTGGAAAAGCCTCAAAAGTATAAATATATTCTAATATATAAACTTTGATAAGTTTATTTATTTCTGTATTCCTTTTGTGTTACCAAAATAATGTTTGATTTCCTGTAAGAAGGAAGCATTCTCTGGCTTGAAATCCCCAAAGGTTACTTCTGAGTTTTGTTCCTGCACGAATTGATGTTATTTTGTGTTAATATATTCCAAATAATCAATGCTTTTACTTCTCTTAGCCTGGATTCTTACAGAACAGAGGCGTATGACATTACGCTGCACCTATTTCCCTTTTCTTCCCTAACTTTTGAACTAAGTGGCTACTCAAGTTTGAAAGTGTGATTGAGATTTTAGAGATACCTGGGTAGAAGTGTTTCCTGTAAACAGCCAGGCAGAGAGGTTGATAAGTGTCCTGAGGGAGAGCTTAACATCGTATAACCCTCCAGAAGAGCCCCTTACATCCAGCCTGTTCTAGGCTGCCATCCTCTGTTTCCCCGTCATGGGACTGCAATCTGTAGTGGCTCAGCCTTTCTCTGGAGATGCCAACTGCTGTTCAACACCAAGAGGGAAGGGAGCTCCTGGCAAGTGTGGCTGAGCACAATGGTTTCAGGCTCCTGCTTGGTTCCCAGGCCACTGAGAGAGTTTGGTGCTGCTGGGTGTGGAGAGGAGCCTGGTGCTGCCATGGGCGTGAGGGGTCCTGGCAGGGCTGTCCACATGGAAGCCCTGCAGTCACGACTGTGCCTGGTTGAAGAGCACGTCCCCTCATGCAGCCGTGCTCTAATTCCTTATGCAACACTAAATCATCTCTATCAAGTATAGATGATGCTTTTTGAAGAGCAGTGTAACTTTCTAAACTGGAGACTCGACTCCAGAGATCTTAAAAGCAGCGGACTAGCTGTACCCGAGTAAGTCTGGGGAAATGTCTTTTGTATCTTCATCATATAGTTTGAAGAAAATTACTGTGTTGAGTTGACATTTAACAGGGTATTTAGGAGATTTGCGTATGCTTTTTAATAATTCAGTGTTCAGAGGCCTGTTTCTAACAGTAAATCTGAATGTGCTGCTTCTACAGGAACCAGTCTAATGTCCGAAGGATGCACACAGCAGTGAAGCTCAATGAAGTCATTGTAAATAGATCCCATGATGCCAGACTTGTGCTCCTCAACATGCCTGGTCCTCCAAAGAATACTGATGGAGATGAAAACTGTATCCTTTCAGGCAAGGCCTGGGCCACACAGAAGGTTTTTCTTTAATCTGTTCTCTTGAATTCATTTGGCCACCAGTGCTGTTGAGCTGTAATATGTGACAAAGTGTTTCCTGAGTGGAGGGTACTGGCTTGTGGCTGTAAGGTAGTAATTGCTTAAAGGAAAAAGTGCCACAAGCTCACAGTATTTGGGTCCTTACTGGGGTACTTGCACTAAGTGAGACCAGAGCTGAGGGCTATGAGCTGGCCCTGGTCTAACCCCTGTGTATTTTGCTTTTGATGCTTTTTGTCCTTGACTTTACTGAAACAGACATGGAGTTTCTCGAAGTCTTGACTGAGGGTCTGGAGAGGGTACTACTTGTGAGAGGCGGCGGCCGAGAAGTCATCACCATTTACTCCTGATTTAGAAGCTTGTAACCCTGGTCTACATTTACTTTCTTGGCCGTTACGGACATTCCAGTTTTAAACAGAGAAGAAGAAAAGGTTTTTTGCCTAACTTTCTCCTCATCCAGTCCATTGTTTTTCCATTTGCAACATACATATCTTTTGGGATTGCAGTATTTGTTACACCATCCAATTAGCAACATAAATTGTGAAGCTGCCACATTATTCAGTTTCTGCTTTGGTACCCCAGCATTTGTGCATGTAGTGTTAACACTAAACCTATTTTTAGTCAGCACTGCTATGTGCAGTATTTTTAGTAACTGTATGTAAAGTTAGGACATGAAAGCCAGTTACTGTAAAAAGATCTAAAAAGCTTTTTATATTAGGTTTGGGGGATAGAAGTGCATTATATAGCAGCTAGTTTCTGCTGAAATTCAGCTCTAAAGCATTTTCTAAGAGCACACTGAAGTAGGAGAGGACTGAAAAAGCTTTCCTTTTCTGGGTTTATTTCCAGAACTAAACTCTCAGTATTGGGTAAGAATTTATACTTTTAATACATTTATTGATAGAGATTTAAATAAATTATGTTGACATAGTTGAAATTATGTATGTAGCTTGCTATAAGTTTTGTTGCTTCTGAGACTTCAGGTTCTGTGAGGCCAGATCCCTATTTATTTTTATATTTATTTGTCAGAAATATTGGATATGCAGATGCAGACTGTTTAGGAGAACAGAGATCTCACAATAAATTCTGAATCACCAGTGGATTGAAGGACCAGTCCTGTGCAGTTCTTCCATGCTTTAAATTTCTTGCAGACCATCCATCAAAAGTACATTGGGCATGTTGGAGTCCCGTGTAGAGCCAGGTGCTAAGCTGCACGCACAGCGATGGGATTGCACTTGCACAAGTACAGGGACCTGCTGCTTCATTGTATGCTTTATGCCCTTAGAGGGAAAAGAAGAAAAGAAGACCTATATTAACCAACAAGTCTCTGGAGATTTTATCAAACCCATTAAATTGTACTTTATGTACAGAACATTCGTATTTTTTCAATAAAATGTTGCATACACTTTGAACGTGCTCTCTTCTCTGTGTTGGGGTGGATTGTGCAGGGGGAGCCTCTGCCCTGTGTTGGTGCTCACCCAGATGGCACAAGTCCTGCACAGGGGAGCTGCCAGCTTAGCCTTCAGAGCAGCTGGGTGTGTGTCTGAGGAGTGAAGCCTCTGGGGCACTGCCAGAGCCCCCAGCCACACGGAGCTCTGCACCTGTAGACTATTGAACACTCACAAACTGGTGCCCCCTCAAGATTTCTGTGCCTGGGAGAGTGGAGAGCCAAACCACGGGCAGGTGTGAACTAACATCTCAGGGACCTGGAAGAAAGGTAGGGATTTGACCCATTTCTGTCCCATGGGCTCTGGCTAGGTGGTACTCCTGGGTGTTTCACTGATCACAGCATGACCCATTTGTCTGAGAGATGCAAATCTGAGAAACTACCCGGGCTGTTATCTTGAGTAGCTTAATAAAAATGCTGTTCATAGGAGTTTTATAGTTAAAGCCTGTTTGTTCTCTCTGTAAAGGACATACCTGATGGGATCAGGGTGGCATTCATCTGTGCTAGGATCCCTTTGAGACAACAGCCAGGAAATACCTCTGGGGTGTGCTCTCTATTGGGTATTTTTTTATCTTAACAAGTCTTTGCTTTTTTGATTTTGAAAGCCAAAATTAATGTCATGCTTTCAAACCAATGAAAAGAATAAAGCTTTTGTATTTGCAAATACTATGTGCTATTTATACAGATTATTTTTACATCTTCAGAGCACTGAGTAATGGAGTGCAAGTGTACAGCAATTTTGATAGTTAATACCTATTTGCAAACATTCTTTTATAGGAGTAATAATGTGGAATCTTTTGTTCTCTGACTTTTACCAAATGTGATCTCATTCAAGCACTCTGAGAAATAGATACACCTTCTCCTTATGAAATTTTATGCAATTGGATGATGACTCTACCTTGCAAAAGGATTTCAGTGCCATCTGTTACCTGACCCAAGTAATCTGTTTGTGGCTCATTGTGTTTTAACATCAAAGCAACCAAGTGAATCTCTTTACAAATACAGTAGATTGGGTTTTCAGAGGTGATTAGTCCCTGTCAGGGACTAAAACCCTCCACACTAATTCACAGCATTGTGGGGACCCTAAGGATTTTATAAGTTCCAGTTACGTAAGCCTTCATTACATCCAGAAGGTTCATAATAAGATCCTCTGAGACTTTGTTCACAGCACTTAAAACAAAGTAGCACCAAAAGTTTGTGTAAGAAAAGATCACTGAAAAAAGAAGGTAATTTCTATCTGAGTCATCTTGTGTGAGGGTACCTGAATGGTCATCTTCCATTCTTGTTTCTGTTAAGGAGATGAGAACATAGCAACTAAAACACAGTGTGACAGAGCTGATTTAAACTCTTCACCCGTTGGTATAGGGAATTGCACTTAAAACATGAGCGGTGCAGCTTTAATGGTTAGCGAGTGCTTACAAGCGCTCCTGGGGAAGCACGGACATCGCTTTGCAGCGCGTCTGCCTGCGGCCAGCGCTCACCCCGCCGGGCCCGCCAGGGGGCGCTGGCCGCCGCCCTTGGCGCTCCCGGAGCGGGCTCCGGCCGGGATCGCCGCGCCGCTCCGGGGAGCGCTCCCTGCGCTCCGCGTGTGAGGAGAGCCCCGCGCCGCTCCGGGGAGCGCTCCCTGCGCTCCGCGTGTGAGGAGAGCCCCGAGCGGAGCGCTCCTTGCGCTCCGCGTGTGAGGAGAGCCCCGAGCGGAGCGCTCCCTGAGCTCCGCGTGTGAGGAGAGCCCCGAGCGGAGCGCTCCCTGCGCTCCGCGTGTGAGGAGAGCCCCGAGCGGAGCGCTCCCTGAGCTCCGCGTGTGAGGAGAGCCCCGAGCGGAGCGCTCCCTGAGCTCCGCGTGTGAGGAGAGCCCCGAGCGGAGCGCTCCCTGCGCTCCGCGTGTGAGGAGAGCCCCGAGCGGAGCGCTCCCTGAGCTCCGCGTGTGAGGAGAGCCCCGAGCGGAGCGCTCCCTGAGCTCCGCGTGTGAGGAGAGCCCCGCGCCGCTCCGGGGAGCGCTCCCTGAGCTCCGCGTGTGAGGAGAGCCCCGAGCGGAGCGCTCCCTGAGCTCCGCGTGTGAGGAGAGCCCCGCGCCGCTCCGGGGAGCGCTCCCTGCGCTCCGCGTGTGAGGAGAGCCCCGAGCGGAGCGCTCCCTGAGCTCCGCGTGTGAGGAGAGCCCCGAGCGGAGCGCTCCCTGCGCTCCGCGTGTGAGGAGAGCCCCGAGCGGAGCGCTCCCTGAGCTCCGCGTGTGAGGAGAGCCCCGAGCGGAGCGCTCCCTGAGCTCCGCGTGTGAGGAGAGCCCCGAGCGGAGCGCTCCCTGCGCTCCGCGTGTGAGGAGAGCCCCGAGCGGAGCGCTCCCTGAGCTCCGCGTGTGAGGAGAGCCCCGAGCGGAGCGCTCCCTGAGCTCCGCGTGTGAGGAGAGCCCCGCGCCGCTCCGGGGAGCGCTCCCTGAGCTCCGCGTGTGAGGAGAGCCCCGAGCGGAGCGCTCCCTGAGCTCCGCGTGTGAGGAGAGCCCCGCGCCGCTCCGGGGAGCGCTCCCTGCGCTCCGCGTGTGAGGAGAGCCCCGAGCGGAGCGCTCCCTGAGCTCCGCGTGTGAGGAGAGCCCCGCGCCGCTCCGGGGAGCGCTCCCTGCGCTCCGCGTGTGAGGAGAGCCCCGCGCCGCTCCGGGGAGCGCTCCCTGCGCTCCGCGTGTGAGGAGAGCCAACGAAAAGTGTGAGATTAAGAATTCCACTTCCACTTTCCTCCTCCCCCGTCCCCGTTTCTCATTTTCTCATCTGCGCCATCCATAATAACGTTTGCTTCTTCGGTAGCTCCCCTGGGAAGGGAAAAACTGCCTCATGCTGTGCTCGGGAGGTCTTAGGTTCTCATTCCATTCTGGAGCAATTATCCCCCTGCACAGCCACTGGCTCGGGTCAGACAGGGCCTCTATAGGCAGATGCTGCCACTACAAAGTGCTGCTTTTCCCTGGGAAGTGGTTCCTCCTCGCTCTGGATTTCCCGTGTCAGACAGCATGGGCAGACCCACAGCAGGTGGTGGCTTTTGGAAGAAAATTCCCCATCTGAGTCTCAGTCTGTACTCCAAGCTCTCTGAACAGAATACACACTGTTCATGGACAGTTGACTAAAATGGAGTCTGTGGTTGGAAATGTCTGTCCAAAATTCTCTCTCTACTCTTGAAATAGTGCAGGTAGGGCTCTTGCTGCTGGGACCAGCATCATTGAGGGCACATCTCGTCCTCTAAACCCCTGTCCTTTTTGTGCTGGCACAAACAGCTGTCCAGCCATGAAGCAATGGATGAGGCCATGCTTCTTGGCAGCAGGGTCAAGTTAAATTGCAGCACTGGATGTGAGATAGAACTTAAATGTCTGGCAAAGTCAATCCTCATAAACTGATGCTTTTTAAAAACCAAAGCAGGCAATCCAGCACATATTTTGCCTGCCAGCTCCAAGCTGGGGCATGTCCTTTTAATGTAACTTCTTTTGCCAATAAAATATTACTGCTAGGAGAAGCCAATATTGTCCATACACCTCCAGACATAAAGAACTCTCCATGGTTCAAACACAGCAAAGTATTGGAGAGATTTGAACCACAGATGTCATAGTACAGGGGATGGATCACACTCAGAGGGAGGATGTAAGGGAAACACCAGCTTCATTTTTCGTAAGATGGGATTGGCCTGTCCTTGATATGTCTGCAGGAGGTCAGGGCAGTGAATCTGACTGAAAGTCCAACACAACCCAGACATCTGAGTTTCAAAAAGCAGTACCTTTGAAAAGCTCTTCATCAAACTGAAATATTATTTAGTAGTTGAGGTGAGCATCCCTCAACAAATGCTGATTTCCATGTGCCTTCATACAAGAATGCCTGTATTGTACAGGCTGTGATTTATATCACACATGCTTATGATGTATTTGATGTTGTCATGCTAAAGATGAGCAGTTCCTCTCTGACAATTCAGTCTTCCTCAATGTGTGTAAACAAGAGGAAAAACCAGTAGCCAGCAGAGCACGTGAATATAAAATAGTTTGTAGAAATTAAAAAAGAAAGAACCCAAAGTCAAGAAGCTTATGGACCACTCTTGTTATTGCTCCTCAGTTTCTCATAATTGATTTTTGAGAATTCAGTTTTGCTTGGGCCAGGCAGTTACTTCTGTAGAAGACCCACTCTCAATCTCCAATCAACAAGGATTATAAAAATCACAGCTTAAAACCAAAAGACATAAATTCAAAATTCAAGGGTTTTTACAGGTAACAAGGTAGCAAGTCATATAAATGCAGTACTTGTCAAACTTGCCTCTTCTACTTATCCAAAGACATAGGATTTTCCTGTTACATGTCTGAAACAATTTGCTAAATGTAGCAATTGATTTGATCCTGCTTTGAAATTTACAGTTATGATTAAAATTTTGATTTGCTTTCTCTGAAAGGAACAGCCCCTCTCCCCAAACTGGTTAATAAGAAATCAATTTCTGAGGCTTAAAAAAAGAAAAAGAAATTCACTACAGGAAGATTATAGATCTAAGTGGAATATGCAAATAGTTCCCATCAAAATCAGCTAGCTGCAATCAGTACTGAATATATTTTTATTTGGCTGCTTTCATGTCCTTCACCAGGATCCACACAAGCTGTCCCCACAATATAATTCTTTGTGGCTTATCTGCTCTTTTCTCTTTCAAGGACAAGTACAATCAGCCTCCTCAGAGGCCAGCTGTGCTGGGGTGAAGTGTGGCCCTGCTGATTGTTTATGGACTTTAAACTAGCGTAACTCTTGTCAGAGTGGCTTCAGCTCTGTGTTTCATAACAGTGAGTTTAGTTGGGCTCTACTCATTACCGTTTTCAATAAATTGCTTGCATCTATGGAGATATTTCTCACCTCAAAAGAGCCTATTGAAATGGTCAGCGAACTAAAATGTGGTCAGTAAACTAAATGAACAAACTGAAAATAAAAAGCAGAGAGAGAGAGAGACTGGCTTTTCTCTAGCCTGTCTCTTAGGTGATACTGTTTATCTCTTATGCCCAGTTTTTAACACACTAAAGTTAAAGCTGTGTAAGACTCTGCTGTGAGCAAATCTTAAATCTTAGCAGGTATGTTAGTATCAGAGTAGTGCATAATTTCTACAATGCTGGGGGTTTTTTTATTCTCAGATTTTAAAAGCAGCTACTTCAAACAGGCCTGATTTACATCTTGTGTTTGGAGACAGAACCCACCTTTCATCTAGTTTATTTTCTCCCATCTGTTGTGTCAGTAATTAATGAAAACTGGCATAAGCCCCACGTCACTGGACAAACCAGAAGTGTTTTACTTCAGTGTCTACAGTCAGGCCATACATCCTAAGAAAGCACAGTGAGAGTGGATAACATTGTCTTGGAGCTCAGTACAGCCTTAAGTGGCAAAGTCCAATTCTGGTGTTTGCATCTTCTGCCGTCTCATGCACAAAACCTTCTGACTTTCAGATCTAGTTTCTTGAAATGTATCTGTAAAGATGAGTACTTCTGGAGAGGAAGTGGAAGAAGGATAGGTATGTGATATAAGAATACCAAGTCTAAGTTCTAGACCATGTGCACTTAAAGCATTGCATTTATGTTTCCCCATTTTCCCCTCCCCTTTAGCTTTTCTCTGATAGTAAGAGTGGCATTTGTTTTCCTGACACAGCAATATTGCACCAAGTCAGAACAAAAATGATAGTGGAATTGACAGAGATGCTCTTTACTATTATTTCTTATGTACACAGAAGGAACAAGTTACAGAAAACTTGTTGGGAGAGTGAAGTTAGTCTTATTTCTGGGTTAATTCACTTCTGTCAGTGAGTCTGCAGAGAGAACAAATCCTGTTAGAATTCACAGTAGTTGTTCAACTGGACATCTGTGATTATGCCAAGTTTATTTCAGCAGGACTATGTGTGGGGTGTCTTTTCATATTGCAATTCAGTGTTGTGGGGTTATGAAATGACTAAATTTGCCTGTATGATTTTTTTGCTAATACAGCAATGTGCCAATGTTTTATCAAGTTACATTTAGTGTTGCAATCCAGTTAAAGAGAGGCAGCTTTTAGTGCAGAGTCTGTGAGGAGGAAAAAGTCACTCATAATCTCTTCAAAGTCTAACGCGATTAAGAGACTGACCCTCCTCACACCAGGCTTAAGTATCAAAATCTAATTAGAATGTCATTACTAACCATATGCCCACAATCAAATCCTGGGAACTGCAACTTGCTTGTCAGTATTTTTAGGGAAACTCAATAATGTCTTTAAATTGGGCATACAGTGGGAAATCTTCTAAGAAGCAGAGAAGGCAACTTACCAAAAAAAAAAAAACATTTAGAAGTCGATAGTCCTACAGATAAGATGCACAAAGGAAAAAGTTCACATATTTTAGCAAGGTTGACTTTCTGTTGATGCTGACATTTCTTTTGCTTTAAGGTTTAGCCAGGAAATTGATCTCACCTTTTCAACTAAAGAATTAGACATGCTTCAACCCCAGATGACCAAATCATTTTGTATACTGGCATCATCAAAGCCATGTCAAACACTTAAAAAGAGACTCCAACTGCAAACCTACTGCATTCAGGTACCTGCTCTGTGACATCTATGTATTTCTTGGAGATAGTTCACAGAAATTTTTGAACTTCTCAGGAAACAGAATTCAGGTGTCATCATCCTAGTCTGGGCCAACTTTTCAGTAAAATGTTGGATTTCAAAATGAACACTTCATGATCAGCTTCAAATCAGAAATTACTCCAAATGCAATACTGTCAGTCTGAGTTACTGGACTAAAATGGAACTTGGATGAAAATTGGGGCACTCATTGGTTATTTGTACCACAAATAAAACAAACAAACAAAAAGAAACCCTAGCAGTGCACAGGTACCACTGTTAAATCAAAGGAAGACACTAGAGTTTTTCTTATTTGAACTCCTCACCACAATTAGAAACTTCACTTGGCAGCACAAATACATGACCTTCTTTGTTACTTGATACTGCTTGTTTTACAGTTGAAAACAAAGCAGACAGCAGCAGTCTATAAGCCCATCTTTTATTTCATATTACTACTCCAAAGGGGAAGGTGCCAGCGGCCGAGAGAAGGCTGTTACTGGGTTTCTGGTTCTGTTTGTTGCTGTGTTTTACATATATATACACACACAAGTAAAAAGCTGTTATTCCTTTTCCCATATCTTTTCCTGAAAGCCCTGTAATTTTGAAGTTATAATAATTCAGAGGGAAGGTGGGTCATATTTTCTTTTGCAAGGGAAGTTCCTGCCTTCCTTGGCAGATGCCTGTCTTTCAAACCAAAACACCTGTGGATGCTGCTAACAGTGCCTTCAGCTGAGAGCTGCTGCTTAGAGATGTGCTATCCTAGTTATCTAGCTGACTCTTTTGTGACTTCTGGAGCAACCAGGATCACAAGAAGTATCTGCTGAGTTAAAGATGATTTAACTCACACAGCAAGTCTAGAAGGAAACAAATATAGAACAGGAAATTGCTCGTTTCAGTTCCTCCAACAGGCCCTATCATTTGATAATGTAGTAACCAACAGTCCTTTGCTCGACTGACTTCCAAACAGTTCTTGCATAATCTGTTCCCTTGTTAGACCATGTGCAGCACTAAGGAAATAAAAGGTGGCGACTTCTGTTTAAATACTCAAGTTCTAGTTTGTCTTAAAAAACACTACAACAACAAACAAGATTCAATTGATTTTCCAAAGTGAGTAAACTGTATAAAGTCTTGTTTGTCCTTTGTGCATGTGATTAAAAGAAAATGGAGCTCAATTCCCTCAGCTGAAGCAGAGCAGATGAAAAGCACAGGGAAAGATCTGCTTCAGAAGTAAAAGACTCAAGCTTTTCAATGTGCTGTACAGCCTGCAAGAAAAGGGGAAACTGCAGAATGTATCAGTTATAATTTGGTATTACTTCCTCTTTCAATGTCATATTCTCTATTCATGGTGAGCTAAAGGGACTTTAATCACTATTCTAAACACTTCTATGGAGTAGATCTCATGAATTGAACATAAATTCTAGAAGAACCCAACAAAACTACACTTCCTCTATGTATTTTTCCAGCAATTAGAAAGCTAATTTCAAGATTAATAAAAGTGGTAAGCTATGCACTCTTGAATGTGGTGCATGTCTACAGGCCATGCCCAGAGTACTCACCTTGTTTCTGCTGCTTATTGGACAAAGTATTTCCTTCTGTGATATGTGAAAGCAAAACTGTTCCATAGAAGAGAGCAATGAGTTGTCAGCATGTCAGGAAGCAATGTTTGAGTTTGGGTGTAGCTTGCTTGACCAATTCAGTGCAAATATCCCTGTGACACTGTAAAAAGGATTATCCATGTGTAGGTGTTATATGGTACCCTTTGAGCACAGAGCTTTAATCACTCTGACAGCTTGTATGTAGCTGTGGCTCTGCTGGCTGCAGACTTTCTTAAAGAGCTTTTCCAAAACCAAACAAATTAAAAGGTATCTGTGTAGGAATAAATGCAACCTCAATTTTTCTTGTAGTATTCATTCTTTGAGAACACTTGTCATATTTTATCACAAAATTTGTTTTGAGACTAAACATGAAAGCTCCCAGCAAATGCAGAGGTTGTGTTAGTTCTAGTCACATGTGCAGGTACACAGTTTATGGTAATTGGGAATGGGCTACAGCTGTGAAAAGCAGGTGAACAGGTGAATTTAAAGGGCTGCTGCTGACATTCTCAGCTCTTATTTTCTTGACTATTTAAGTTGCTTTTAAATCTGCATCGAAAAACTTTTAAGTATGACATTGTGACAATATTATGGTTTATAGACAAACTTCTGGTAGAGGCTTTACTTAATTATAAAGCCTTCAAAGAGGGGATAAAATTATAAAAAGGAACAAAGCAATTATGTTTCTCTCAGGAAGGGAGATGGAAGGACTCAAGACCTGCTACCAAAGCAGCTCTTTTGAGGAGATAATTTTGTGTCACGTTGAACATGGGTGCCCCCATGTGTTCTGTGTGCTGACAATGCACAGGCTTGTGTCAGTAGGCCTTTATTTAGCTAATACTAGTGTTTGGAAGTTTCACCACATTTGAATAATTGAGCTCAAAACCTTTATCTATCATTTGTTATGGCACAAGAATTCCAGATAAGCTCATTTCAAATATTATGTGGCCTCAAACCCAAGCTGTGTGCTGTGAAAAACTTATATTAAAATAGTTAGTCTACATTACAGTGTGCTATTGTTGGTGCTTTAAAGTGATTTCTGGAGTGACCAGATGTAGGCACACAGTTTGTGGTGATTGCGATGGGGCTGGGTGAGCCCCATCCCCAGTGGGCACAGCTGTGAGAAGCAGGTGAGCAGCACTGACAGCAATGAGCCATGGAGTGCCCAGGGGCACTGAGCAACCACCAAAGGGAACAGAGGGCACACAGGTGCCATGCATGAACGTGAGGAGTATAAAAGTGGGGCTAAAGAGCAGGAAGGGCAAATGCTTGCAGCCTTCTGAAGTGGTGTGATTCTGTATGGGTTGAAGATTTCTGAAATTGTATGGAACCACATGCAATTCTGTGTATTGTGGCTGTCTCAACTGTGGTATATGCTGTGACACCCAGATTATTTGTAAATATTGCTTCTTTTAGTGGCTTGGATTAATTTTTCTAAAATTCCTGTTGTGTTGATGTGGTAACTTCAGTAACTCAGAGGAGCAGATTGTGAAATGCTGCCATGGTTCCACCCCCCTCATGAGCTGCAGTTTCCCACCCCTACATGTCCCTACTGCTGTAGTTTTCCACTGAGACTATTTTTCTGGAAACACCCTTGAAGCCAGATTACTAAAGTCATCAGAGTTAAAAAAAACCTGAAATTGTTGGAGTGCTGCATCTGTGGAGGATGCGTGAGACAATGACCCACAAGCTGCCTCTGCAGAAATAACAAATGCTGGAATGTGGCCTGGGGTCCCTGCTGGGCACTGACGGAAACGCTCACTGGGCAGTTTTCTCATTTGTTCGAAGGCACTGAATAAGGTTATCCTTGTTATGACTGCAGCTATAGTAAGAAAGCACAGCAAAGCCTCCAAAGGGTCTCACTTGTGTTCTCAATCCAACAAGCAAATGCTTTAACTCCCTGTGGAAGTGGAGTTAAAGTCTTTCCTGTCTGTGGAACTCAATGCAGAAAGGTGCAGAAGAAAAGCCCTCCTCTGAATTGCAGTGTGGTCAGGAACGTGTGAATTAGATGGTTACAAAAAACTAGAAATCCTCTTACAGGGAAAAAAAAAAAAGACAGAGGTTAGGGAGAAGAAACAAATCCCCTGACTGTCTGTGTGATGTCTGTGGCAGCTTTTGTCACAGGTCAGACCGCTGGGATATCTTGATTTAGGAGAAGTGTGGGCATCTTTTGCTGCAGAGTGTTTTTTCAAGTAGTGTTAGCTCTTTTTGTGTATTCCCATTGCAGGCTACTATGCACTGGTCTATGGCACTATTTGCTGTGATGATTATCCTGTCAACATTTCATCTGGAAAGCAGTTTGTCTATTGGAATAAATGAATCTCTTGCATTCTCTGCTCTCTCTCAAATAGTAGCAATAGTTTTTGTTGGCAGTAATAGGTTTTCTAGTACTCATCATGATCTAGCTAAGGAGTGGCTGTTCTTTAAATATCAAACTTTTATGAATTTTCTGAAGTTTTGTTTTAAATGCTTGTTTCAAATTCATATTTGTACATGTAAAAATAATGTTTACTTACTAAGAAATAAAATTACTAAAAACAATCAGTTGGGCAATTAGTTACTCTTACCAGGAATATATTTTACTTCCAAAAAAATTCCAACTTTTTTAAAATTGCTGGTATACTTGGGCTACTGACTGAATTGTAGCTACTATGGAAAATTCCAGGAAAAGGTGTAAAATGAAAAATGTCAAGGGTAATATTTGTTTAATGTGATTTCATTCATACGTTTATATCCAAAAATGTCTCTTTATACCATCTGGGAGTTCTACTGTTGAGTCATGTTAGCCCTTTCTTTTTCACATTTAGTCCATTTTATTTGTACTTCCCAAATCTATTTTATTTTTCTCATTTTCTTTTACCCTGCTGGTTTGCTCTTTCTTGGCTTTATTTTTAATTAGTTAAACATAAGTGGCCTTTGACACAGCAAAGATTATGAAAACAGTGGGACACTGGTTACTGCTTTGAAAGAAGAAGGCAAATATTTTTGTGTTTGTTCTCCTTTGTCTGTTACCTCTCTCCTGGGGTTGTATTGTCAGTGAGTGAAGTAAGAGAACCTCTTGAAGGGGGAAAGGGAGTTTATTTGGAATCTTTCTGTGTATTATGCCCAGAAGCCCTAATAAATCTTAGTTCCACTGTGCTATGCAAAGCTACAAATGCATAATGAGAACATCTGAAGTTTACAGCATGAGGCATTCTGACAAACCAGACCTGGCAGGGAGATGATATTTTAACAGGGAGATGATATTTAATTTTATGCATGCAGATGAACCACCAGAGATTTTGATCCAGCATCTAATCATGTTTATCATCTCTTGAAAAATCTGTCCTCTTACAATGGGAGCTCCCATATGGAACCTGGCCTACTGGAAAGCTCTCCTTTTATCGTCACTTGAAGGTCAGAAGGGGATGGTGAAATCTGAAAGTGTTTCCTGGCTTTGGTGCCAGTCCAGCACTGTAAGCTTGAGAATTTAACCTGTCACTCACTTCAGACCTTGTCAGATCCAGTTCCAAATGTGGTCAGGCTGTACATGTTTGGTCTCTATTAGAGATTTGTGTTGTATTCAATTTGAAACTCCATATTTGCATGATAACCAGGGTGGTGGCAACTGGGATTTTTTTTTTTTTTCAAATAATGAAGGTGTGCCTACTGGTCCTTTGCCTGACTTATACCAGAAGATATAAATGAGGTTCTACTAGTTAAGTTAAATTCAAGTTTTGTCTAAAGAAACATGAAAAATAGTTACAGAATCCTGCATGTGTCTCTACAATTACAGATATTGTCTCTACTACTTCTCTGTAATGGGAACCAGTTAGCCCCAAAGAGATTCAATGATAATTCCTTGGAGATTTTTCAGAAGATACAAAATCTTTCTAGAGAAGGCTCTTTGGGAATTAACCATTGCTACATGTCACAGGAGAGAAATGTGAATGCCTGCTGACTTGCATAAAGGAGTCTTTACAGATTAGGAGAAGCTGTAGTTGGAAAAATTCAAAGTCAGGTTGCATGGGGCTCTGAGGAACCTGATGTAATTGAAGATATTCTTGCTCATTGCAGGGGGCTTGGAACTAGATGAGCTTCAAAGGTCCTTTCCAACCCAAAACATTCTATGATTCTGTGGTCTTTTGAATTCAATCTGCTGAAACACAGCAGGCCTGTTTCCAGACCACAAAAAGGTGAGTTTTCCTTCTTCCAGCTGGAGAGCTCTCAGCTCTGAGAGGTGAAACATTTGAAGCATAACTCACGGCCTTCCACACCTTAAATACAATCCAGCACTTAAAAAAGACTGGAAATGATCATATGCTTCAGAAAATAACAGAATTCACAGGTTGTATATGTGAAAATGTACATGATGTGTATGGTGGATTGCTAAAATTTGAGGCTTTTCTTCATCCTTAGCAATACATGCTGATCTGTTTGGGACTCAGTCACAGTATGTTAATGTGGACTCTGCTCACTGGGCCTTAAAATCGAGGGTGGGATTGGAGTTCTACTTCTGGGAAGACCTTGAAATATCAATGAACTGATAAATTCTCAGTTTCCTGCTGCTAGTCAGCGTCTTGAGTTTTAAAAGTTTCAAACAGCTATCCTACTGTGGGTAAAACCAAGGTGGTGTACAGAACACAAGCACTTCATGTTTAGCTCCATGGAAATGTTCATCTTCTGATAAAGTATTCTCCATGAAGGAAGGCTGTTAACAGAAACATTGATTCAGCTGTAATAAAGCTGCTACAAAACTTCCCCTGTTGCAGAAGCAAAATTAATAAAACATCCAACCTTTAAGCTGTTTAAATAATTTTAGTATTTCAGCTCCACGCTTGGAAGATTACAGAAGTGACAGCTAAAATCAAAGGCAATACAGGCAATAGGAAAACATCTGGTTTTTTAGTAGTGACCAGCTACAGTCACTGACACTTTTTAGGACATTTTAAGGTATTTAACAATGTGGGCTATGAAGACTGAACAAGGATGCAGAGACAAAAAGCTTCTTTACTGGCCCTGTTCATTCCATCCAAGCATAGTCAGCATTGTCCTGTGTCTCCCAGTAAAACAATCTGAAGGAAAACAGAGGCTGAGTTTGGAAATAATCCTTTGGAAATATCACTGCACCAGGAATTGGTGAGATTATTAACATCCTGGTATTAGTCATGCACAGTTGGAATTCTGCACATTAGCAATGATGTGTTCTGCATAGAAGGAAGGCAAGTGATGACAGTGTAAGAAAAGGTACCAAAAAGGCTTTGCTTTGATTTGTTCTGGCTACCATAAAAGGTGAAATGAAATTATCTATGTTTGGGACATACATGCCTCAATTAAGTAGGACATAATATTGTCCTGAATGAACTGATGAAAATTAAAAATAAATTCCACAAATACATTTTAAAAAATGGACAATGACCTTTAAATGATAAAGGACTTTGCTTATAGGGTTGAAAATACAAAATAGTTGACATTTAAAATGTCAATAGCTTTGGTGTTTACCAAAGAAGTTCTGACATTGTAATAGTGACCATTAAAGATTTTATTTGTTGCAAATGCCTCACTTAAGTTCTTTTAGAAAATCTTGGTAGTCTGGCCATCTCTGAGAAATGTCATCCTCTTTTAGGACTAGAGCTATTGGGGAAACACAGCTCTTAATTTTTGGTTATATTCAGTGAAATAAGGTCAGCCAATGATGGGCACTTATTTCCTACTGCTTGCATTTGCCTTTTGCTCTGGGCAGGTAGGACAACTGAGCAAGAGGCATTTTTTTTTTTCCTCCCTGAAAATGTGGTGGGAATGAAAACCTTTCTTTAATGATCCTTAATGATCTTTAAAATGCATCTTGACATCAGTGATAGGGAGAAATTAATCATGTTTATTGAGACTGTAGAGTCTTCTCAAACTATTTTAAAAGATGACAGTTGTGATTTCCCTATTGAGAACTTAATCTATACTCGGTTATTCAGTGTTTTTTGACCACTAATGAAGGGCTCATAGTGAAAGTTTTTCTGTATTATAATCTTGTATTATGACACTTAAGTAACCCTTCTGTTAGTGAGACACAAAAATAATTAATTTGGTGCCATTCTCACTTCCAATGCATATGCTTGCTTTGCATATACTTCTAATACAGTTTCTGCAGTATCTCCTGTGTGCTTATTTTAGCTCAACTAAGTAAAATGTCTGGTGTGAGGATCCATTCACAAAGTTTCACATTTACACCATGTGCACAGTAAAAGGAATCCCCATCCCCAGTTTCACAGGGTGAAGTGAAACAAGTACATGTGAATGCCTTTTGGCTGAAGAAAACTGCGTAGAATGACTTGCCAAAATATACTTATTCTCCATGAAATTCTGCTGGCTTGCAGCTTTTTCTGTAGAATGAGGAATTTCTGTGAATGCATAGTATATTTTTGGTGTTGCTATTCTTGGCTTTCTTCATAAAAGAAACAACATAAGCTATTACTACTATTTATAAAAGTGCTTTGTGACCTTATGCCATCGTGTTGAAGAGTTTTTAATCCAAAAATTTATCATTGCAGCAGGACAAAAGCTGATAATGGCAAATCTGTCTTTAATTTAAAAATGCCTATTAAAGTTCATTGATGTAAAACTAGTATAAAAAAGCAATTGGATTCCACTCCTAACTTCCAAAATGCTAAATTTAAGTTTAAGCATTTGTGGTTTTTCTTATATGCGATTTAGAAAAAAAAAAAAAACCAAGCACCCTTTTTCTGGAGATTTTATCACTTTTATTATAATTTAGAGTTTTATTCAGAGCTTGCTAAGGCATTGGGAGTCCTTACTGGGACACTGCCAAACAAACTCATTTGCTTTATTTAAGTTGAATATATGGGGGGGATTTTCTGGCTTCTGTACCTGCAGAGATGAGTAAGGCTCTTCAGCTGTACTCAACAAATGGGTTTATTTTGGATCTTGCAATATTTCAGTCTTCAGAAGGGAATCCCTTATGAAATTTAAGATGCTTGTTACCTTATGAGGTAAAAACTATTCAATAAGGGGCCTGTTCCAAATCTGTCTCTATTTCCATGGACAGAAGGATTTATTCTGGTTTATTGTCTGGCATATCATGTCACTGCACATGTTAAACATTGCACCAATAACTGAATTAAAAGGTGTGTGAATGATGAAATAAACATGGTGGTTAAATTTCACTCCTTGAATGCTGTTAGCAAATGGGAGGAAACACTGAAGGGCAGCAGCTGTGTCTGTTTTCCTGCTCAGACCCAACAGGAGCTCTTGTAACCCAAAATGCTGAACCAGTTCCTTGATTCCATTCAGTGCCATAGAAGACTTGTTCCGTCTCCTCTTCTGCCACTGCCACGCAGAGCAGCTCTAAGGAAAATGGAAGCACTGTGTTTCTGAAGGCTGGGCTAGTCTGAGCAGTACCACCCATTTGTTTTGAGAGCTTGATTTCTGTTCTATCATCAGGGCCAAACATTCTACTGAACCCAAATGCATTGGCTATGGCAGAATGTTAAGAAAATTAATAATTACTGATGATTTTGCCCCTGCCAAATACCAGGTGCAATATGAGAGGATTATGTATGAAAAGGGCAAGAAATAGTTTGGCTTACTTTACTGTGGTCTTATCCTGACGTAGAGAGCTGTTATGAACACTGAAAGACCTTACCAAAGCCCAGTTTGGTGTTTTATTTCTATCTTTCCTGTTCTGCCAAATTAAATGCATTAAGATTTAAAAAAAAAAAAGATCTTATAAATGATATAACTTGTAATTTTGATTCAAGGTTAAGGATTCAAAGATCTGTATTCCACAAGTATAATTTCAGTTGACATTAATAAGATATATGAGCACATTTATGGGCATAGTTCTTCAAATAATCTTTTGTGAGTTAAGACACCACATGAAAGGCTATTATCTCTGACTCAGCTGTGATGATGACTTTAAAGCAGCATTTAGCCAACTTTGATGCATAGATGAATATCTGTGTTTTGAAGACTTCTTGGTTTTGTCTGGTAGTTACAAGATAAGAGTTAAAATCATTTGTCTTGGCATAGTTTCTTTGCTGTTGTTGGGATAGGAAGTACTATTACAAGTGGGCATGTAGCTGCTTCCTAGTACTAATTATATAAAAGATGCTTTTTCTTATGTGATTTTAAAATATAAATATTTAGCATTTATAAATAGCTCAGTACGAAGCGTCTTCCTTTGGTGACCAAAACCCCAAAATGTTTAGCGATATGAACATTTATGTAACATTCCCATTTATGTAACTGGGATCAAAGTGAAGTATTTCCTACAGGTCCTGCTAACTGATCTCATTGGAGAGGTACTCTGTTGCCTGAATAGTTGTCTAGAGACAGAGGTAATAGAGAGAAGATGCATTTATGGAAGTTGAATGTTTCAGGACTTTGCATCACAAGTCTGCTGAAAGTGATTAGGAAAACAGAAGGGTTTGTATGTGGTAGAATATGGTGGATGAGAAGAAAAATGCAATGGAGAGATCTGAGTGGGAAAGCAAAATTAGTATTATAGCAGTAGACAAATAGCTGGTATTTATACACAGATCTTGAAAGGGCTGAGGAAGGTGAGGCAAGAACTGAAGTGGGGCACCAACGTCCCATCTTCTTCAGAGGAGGCTATTGGGAAGATCTGTGTGAGCATTAGATGAGTGGCAGTGACTGATGTGGCCAGCTGGATGTGCAGGGCGTCACCTCCCCGAGTGAAATTGGTGTAAGGCATCAGAAACAAATCGTGGCATTCATCCTTTAATTTCTTCAGAAGAGAAGGGAAGCAGGGTTTGTACCTTCCCTACCCTTCCATGCAGCTCTAAACATTGTGGCCTCTGGCTCTAAAATAATCTTCAAATTCTATAGCTAGATACATTCTCGTGCCATGCCGTAATTCTAGTTCTGTTTGAAATGGTATGTAACTGGCCATAAGACCCCTGAAGGGAAAGCTGTGTAACTTTTGTGTGTCTTTCTGGCAAACTCAATTAGTCTGCCCCTTTCTTAAAGGAAAATAAGAGCTTGTGGCATGGCCCCTGCACACACCTCAGGGGGAAGAGGAGCTGGCAGACACACTCAGGGATGAGCAAGGGGCTGTCTCTGTGTGTACCATGTCAGGAGAGGAAGGTCGTTCACAACCATCTCCCGAGGAAAAAGCTGTAACTGAAGCTATTCATTCTGTTTCCCCCTTGATGATACACCATCCCTCTCCTTTCCAAACTGTTGGGAAGCCAGTGCAGTTGTGCTGCACTGTAGGTGTGAGTATATGGTTATAAAAGGAGCAGATGCAGATGGACTTAAATAACTTCTGTGGAGCATGCTTTTGCACACGCTGATTAATTGTGCTGTGTGAGTGGCCTTGAAATGCTGCTGGAGACGCTGTGGTGCCTGCAGGTTTTCCCAGCAGCTTCAGTCTGTGTCATGGAAAGATTAATGCTCTGAGACTCATGACATAAGAGTATAAGCTGGCCTTGTGTGCCCCATGATGACTTTTGAAATTGGTAGATAAGCTTTCTGTCCAGCTTTCTTGTTTTTAATGAGCAATTATCTTCCTGCAGGATCCTGCAAATAGTGCAGTGACTTCTCAGTAATGCAGAGGGGCTAAAATGGTGTCCTTTTATGGCAAAGTCTTCAATGTGAGGCAGTTTTCAGTAGGGACTTAGTATTGGAAGATTATTGCTACTGCTACGATGGATCACACAGGCAAGGCTCCTTTTTGTCTTTGGTTATAAAGTCTAGAAGGAGAGCAAAGTTCCTGGTGACATTAACACCCACATAACCTACTGATGACAGGGAAAAGGGAGAGCCAGCCTATTCCCCCAGCCAGAAAGTGAATACAGCAGCTGTAATGGACTCTTCTTACATTTTCAAAAAGCCTGAATCAGACCAAACTCTCTAGAGCCAAAGTTCTGCTTATAAAGACTCATAGAACTGAGGAGATTTTGGCATGAAGTGACTGAATGTTGAAAAGGTGACTTCATTTTCAGCACACTGTCTTCTTTAAAGCCATGTCTTTTTGCATTATTAATTTTTTGACTGCAGTTTGAATATAATCAGTCTGAAGAAGGAAGGTTTCTGCTTAGTTTTATGTGCATTTTTATAGCCATCTAATTTATTTGGTGTAGAAGTGCTTATCTCCACATTAAAATTAGCCTTATTTGTTTTAAAATCCTTTCTTCATTCAAAAATATTATAAAAATTTGAAGGGTACAGACTGCTTCCATTTAAAAACATCATGTGTCTGCAAATCTTGTAATATCACTTGATTAGATTTTGTCTGCCTTTACGGATATATTGTTAAAGTTCTTTTCAAAACTAAATATTATATTTTTGTGACTAGTGCTGTGGCTTGATAACTGCAACATAAGAGAATTTGTCTGTCATATTTAGTTGTGAAGACTTCAAAATCCTGGGAGATGGGAGAAGCTCCTGTAGCAAGATCTCAGAAGTCTGAAAAGGTTTTCTTGCTTGCTGATGTCCTCTCACAACTGTCTTCTGCTGACTACACTGCTGCGTGTCTGGTATTTGTCTAGACACTCTTTGCCCTGGTAGTGGGCACGTAGTTGAGGGAACAGGCAGCCCAGCTGTGATCTGTTTGGTAGTAAGAACAACTCTGTTTTGAGGTCACATTTGTTTGGGGAATCATTATAGCTGGAGCCAGCAGGAATACCTGTGGGTTTTGCTTTTAGAAAATGTACCTTTTGCTCCAATAGTTTTAAAGTCGACTGAAGTGGACTTTCCTACCTGAATGAGCTCTTGTCTTGGATGTCAGTGCATCCCTTCCTTAAATATGAGGAATTTAACTGGTCCAAACCCAACCATATTAAACTGTTTAGATGATGGTAAAATGTCTTCCTAGTGCTTTGAGCTTTTGCCATTTGCATTATTAGAGGCATCATGTTTAACCTTGAATAGAATGAAGTGTGTACATCCTTTTCTTTTTTAATCTTTGGAGTTTGAATGAGCTTAAAAAACTTATTATAGGTTAATATATTCACAAATATATGGAAAATATTAAGTTTATCACCTTCAATTGTATGTGAGAGAAGAGCAGTGTTGCCCAAGTAAAAGGCTGCAACTGAAATGAATCAAGAATAGCAGCTGTATACAGCATATTAATCACAAAAGCTAAGAAGTTGTATTAAAGTTGCTGTTTTTTTCCTTTGGAGGTTTCATAGAACTTCTATGCATATGCTGATTTCTGTTACAGAATTCAATATCACAGCATTTGCTTTATAGGTGAAGAATAAGACATGGCAGGATTACCTAAAGCTATACCATGAGCCTGAATGTTCCTTCTAGTACCATTTTGGACTGTGGTGATGTGGACTAAAAATTGTATAATACTTACACCATGTTAAAAAAAAAAATTAAAAATCTTTTTACTGTTAGATAATTTGGGGTTTTATTTACCACCAAATTTTGATATGGCTGGGATATGTTAGAAAGAAGTGCTTCCTGAGGAGAAAAGAACTTATTGCTCAAAAGCTCTTTGCGTCTAGATATTGTTATCTAAATAGTTTTTCTGTAATAAAAAGCACCAGTAGGTCATGTCAAGCTTGTTTATTATCATTACTCCTAAAATTTCTTTGTTATTTTCATGAAAGCCAGCCAGTGTCACAAAAAGCTGTGGAACCCTATGGTGCTTAGGAAACTTGAAAATGAGTCAGCCTTAAATAATTTGTTAGAGACAACCAATGCTCTATTTTCCAAATATGTGAAAACTATTAGCAGCTGCTGCACAAGTTAATTTGACATTTAATTGCATGGCATTTGTCTGTGAGCCAGAAAATATATAGAGCAGGCTTTGTTTATTGTCATGTTATGCACCAAAAGCATGTGCCTAACAGCTTACCCCTAGCATAAACACCAACTTTTCAGCAATGATTTTTCTTTTGGGAATCCTACTCTGTGGTGCAGCTGCAACTTTTTAAAATATTTTGCTGTGTTAAGAAATAACATGTGGCCTGGCAAAACATGGAGAAAAAGACGTATGAGCTCAAGTAGAGCTGCCTGGTGTTATTTTTGCCACGTGGATATGATTCTTACACAGCTGTGATGCTGTGTCTCAGGAGGCAGAAGTCACAATGTTTGTGTACCTTGCACATCAGCATCAAGTGATAAAGAGGTGTTGTGAGACTGGTTTTAGCAGCAGCCCTAAGTTACTGCTTTTCTTCCTTCTTGCCATGCCAGCTGTGCCCCACAAGAGCTTGTGACAGCATCTGATTTCAAAGACAGGATTACTGCCAGTGCTCCTTTTTGGGGCAGTAAAACCATTCTGTAGCTCAGTGCAGCCCTTAGCAGTTCAGTCTGCATACGAGTTTTATTTACCCAGAGAAGACTGGTAACTTTTACAAGTTTTAGTTGTTCTTGTGCTTCAGATTTGCTTGCCAGGTCAGAGGCTTGAAATTTTTTGCCCATGTATAGCAGGAGTACATTTCCTTTCTGTGTTTCTAAACGCTTTAAACATTTTAATCTGTTGACTTGGGAACAATTAATAATGGTTTGGTAATAAATTTTGATACATATTTGACAAGAAAAGCACTGTTTATAGAAAATATATTGCATTGTCCATAGGAAACCTTATTTATAAATGGTTGAGGCTTTCTTCTTAGAGAATGCAGTCTAGTATTACTAAGATGGGGAAAGGAAAGCTTCCTTTTAGAATTCTAATAGTGATGTTTCAGATTAAATAAAAAAGAGGGAAAAAACCCACAAAAAAATCATATTACCAAAAACTAATAAAAAAATTTCATATTTGCTGCCACAATTATATGTCAATAACCTGGTGCTTGTATAGACCAGGAGACAATTTCTGGGAGTTTATATGTGCTTTTTCTTTGGTCATCCTAAATTTTTCTGTAGGACTGTAACATATGCCATTGGTATAAAGGAAATTCTCCCCTCAGGGCCTTTTTCCAGTCTTTGAGCCAAAAACTCCTAACTTTCACGTTTGCAGAGGTTTGTAAGTCCAAAATTGAACGTTGAATTCCAATGGATATTCATGCAAGATGTTTCCCTGCGTTTCCTCTGTCCTCATTTTATTTGTCTGGCTTACCACTTCAGGGGAGATTGGCTGTTTGGGGAATGGCCAAACTGAGAATTTTCTGCAGATCCTCTAAATGCCTTCACTAGACAAATCCAGGTATGCTCACACAGTTGAATCTGGGCATATTCCTGGGCTGATAGTAAGTGAAATTATTGCTGCTGTGGAAACTGGTGGAAATGATGGAAGTGCCCTCTTTGGGATTATACAAACTATGAATGATGGATTTGAGTTTGTAGTTTATTATAACCAGGTTTAATACAAGAGTTTTCTCTTGGCAGAAACATGCATCAATCTAGCTGGGCACAGAAAGTAAATAAACATGAACTAAGGGGCATGTATTTACTCTACACATTTGAATCATAATAGAGATAGAATTGGAATAAAGTTCTCCAAGAGCTGGAGATAGCTGGAGCACCAGCTGAGATTTATTTACAAGGTTATTTTTATGGAAGACCTCTCATAAGGAAATTTCCTATAAATCAGAACATTGCATTGCTTGACATCAACCTACTCTTGTTTATTTGGTTTGTTGTATGCCAAACAACAGATATGTATCTATAAATAATTATATACAGGATATAAATTATTATATAAGCTCTATTAATAATTATATATAGGAAAAACACAGTAGGAACTTTAGCATCAGGAATAAATTTTCTTGCTTGAATATTTAACTGCCTGAAATTTGGTGTGGTATTAAATGATTAATATTCATAAATCATAGAAAAGACTTGTACAAGGATCAAAATAGTGAGATTGAGTATAATTTTTCCTGCTGGAAGATGTTTGACATGTTTTTATACATCTTGAAGACATTCAAACAAGAGCAGATGGAAGTTTTTGAGAATGGTAGCTTTTAGATCAGGAACCAGACAGATTAATGTTTTATGAATTAGATTAGAGTCCAAATTGTCTGAATGAGTTTGTTACCAGACATCTAGCCAAAGTGGGTTTTTTTCCTCTTGAATTGGATTAAACTGTCATAGTCACAGCAATTATGCTGTGGTTTATGGGAAGTTTACTGACTTTCATTACTGAAATAAATTTTAAGGAATTTTGTAAGTTTGACCTTTTGTCACACCAGATAGCAGCAGGTGTTTGGAAGGAAATCAGCTGGCTAAAGAATTGTTGAAAAGCTAGATTTGCTCAAGTATATGATCACTTTTTAGAATGGATTATACTAAAATTCCAGAAGACCTTTGCAACCTCTTGAATAATTCTAAGGGCTATTTTCCTAATTTTTAGTGTTTGGTTCACATCAGTTTTTTTAAAATTTCTATGTTGGAAATGAAGTCTTGGAAATTAAGAAATACTGGGTGGTATTTGTTACCACCCTGAAGCATTTTTTTCTAGCCAGGTAATAATGGCTTATTCTGCTTGCATACAAAACATAAATATCAGAAATAAAGGAAAGAATATATCATAAATAAAGGAAGAAAATCCCTGGGAATGTCTGACAATCTCGGTGGCATTCTTATCTAGGATTTTGTCTCAAAATGGAAGTAGATCAGGTAGAGATTTAAATGAGGATTTTGCAAACCTACATTGTGAGAACAGAATTGTTTCAAGCCAAATACAAGTAACAGAAAAAACAGTGAAGGTAACAGCAATAACTTTCTACTGATGTGCATGGAACAGTATTTTGTATATGCAATCCACTAAGCATCCTTATGGGTCATAATTTTGTATTTAGCCCTGAAAGGGGAATATAGCATGAGCTAAAGGAGCTCAGGATCCAGTCAAAATTGTCTTTCTCTATCATTTGTATTTATTCTGTAAAACATATTTTGGTCTTAGTAAAAAGCTGAGCAAAAGTTAGCTATTCAATAGACAAAAAAGGATAATTTTTTCTGAATTTGCAAATTTCTGAATAGCAAAATGCTATGAAGAACAAAGCAGTAAATAATATTTCCCCTGCTTTGTAAAAATAAATTGTCTGAGACAAAATATTGGAAGAGTTGGCTTAGGGTTTTTGACAGAAGTTCTGAATTCTTGCCTAAAAATACAGTGTCTTTTACAAAATATTTATCTCATAAGCTTCCTGTTAGATTGAGATACTCATCTGCACTGAGGTTGTTAAAAAATAGTCAAAGAAGACTATTCTGGTGTAGCCATAGTCCATGTAGGGGGATTGAAGTTATTCCTGGAAGCCAAGATGGTATTGCTGATAGGTGCTAACGATGGCAAATGAAAATCACACAGATCACTTGGTCGTTATGGACTAGAACTACAATTCAGGGGGAAATGAACTGTCTTTAGAATACAGGAAACTGCAATGTCTCGGAATTCCTTAGGTCAGGTCCTGCATAGCACCTGCAAAGGTCTTTCAAGGGCTATTACTTACATCAAATCATCTACAAGAGGTGGTGAGATGTCTTGTCTTTGAAGTTTTGTCATACATGGGACTCCTGTGTCTGAATCGACCTCGCTAAAAAACCCCAAATAAAAGAACAAGCCACAGCATGAAGCCTGAACTGAACTCTTCCTGACCTGAACTTGCCTGCTACCTTCATTTGTATCGTGAGGAATGTCAGAGCTGATGTATCTCCAGGTGGGCTCTACATGGAAAGGTGAATGTGAGCAGAAATGGTTGATCATTTGTTTTTCCTCTTTTTAGTTGCTTAATTGTATCTTAGCTTTGTATACAGTGACTTTTCTGTGCTGCCTCTTTCTTGTTGTCTTGTTGACAACAGCCTCATATACTTAAAGGGTAATGTCATTTTGGCTTCAGAAAGCATTGAAAAGTCAATGGAAAATGTGAACTACTGAACTGGCATATTACAAGGACAAACACATCAAATCAGATTAGTAGAAAACAGGTAATTTTTTTCTTGAATAACAAAGAGAATTCTATATGCCTAGGAGGGAGATTAATATTTCAGGTTTAATTTTTGAGTAAAACAAATTTAAAAGCAAAGAAGTAGTTCAAACTAGTTCAGAGGTTTCAGGGTCAGTTCAGTAGGTAAATGCAATATGCTTAAGAAATAGCAAAAGAGCAAATTAGCAATTTAAAAATAGATTTTGAAATTCCTAGGCTGCCTAAGTATTTCAAACCAAAGCAAAGCTGATATGTGCTTCTGTCCTTTCTAGGTGGTTGCACTGGCACTCAACCAGCACCCAAGCTTTTCTTGCTATTGTTTTGGATGAGACAACTATAAACTGAGGGCCAGTTTGTTCTTTTCCAACAATGGGAAATCAAAGTCCGTGCACAGTTAATTCTCAGCCTTATTTGCTATCCCAATAGAAGTGGGGCCATTGAAGCCCAACAAAGCAGGAAGCAAAATGTAGCATTTACAAAATAAATTATATAAAATCAGCTCTTTCTAACATTAAAAAATCAGTCTTCTGCTACAGACACTTACCTATGTAATCTTAGAGTATAGAATGTTTTATGGAAAACTTAATGCTTCATTCAGTTCTTTTAAAAGGATTGCAGGTTTCCTATTTCTTGTACAATTGTGTATTTCTATTGCTGGGCCTACACCAAATGAGCAGCAGATGGTTTCAAAGCCACAGCTGACTGGAGTTGTTTTAAGCAAAGAGGGTCAGGAGATCCCTGCACATGTTGCACAGGTGGCAAACCTGAGACAAGGCAGAAACCTGCGAAGTGGAGCAGTGCAGCTTGGGGACAGCATTGGAGTCACCTGGCAGAGCTGACACCAGTCCACGTGTGCCATGGCCTTACTCCATTAATGCTGAGGGTTCCTTTAGAGGGCTCTCTTTTTGCTTTGTGAAACTCCTGGTGATCTCTGCTCTTCACCACTCAGCTCTACAATGCCTTTGTCCCCTTCAGATTTGTCATTACTGATGGAGAAAGCTACGTGATAGAAGAATTCAAAATTGGCTGTAAAGTTCAATCTATATACTCTTTACAAGCAGGCTTAATTAACTTTGAAGTTTGACAGCAGAAGCTTAAGGGAAGCTGTCAGTGACCTCAGAACATAGAAGACTAAATGTTGTTCAGCTCAGGACCAGAGTTCTAAAGGAGACAGTAGGTGGCAGAAAAATAAATCGGTTCTAGGAACTAAAGCCAGGACAAGATCTATTATCTGGCAGTCAAGTGTCTGTTTCACCTCAGGCTCAAAATTCTGGTCTGTGGTTCCTTTAATGTGTGTTCTGGAAAGAAGTCAGGAAATAGTTTAGATAAATGTGCATTTGGTTGGAAGAAATTACCCATATTTCCCTTAAAGAGTGACTTAGGATAAACTTCCCTTCTTGGGGAGGGAGGAATTAGCCTTGGTTGTCTTAGAGGTGACTGAGGGGGACCTCAGTGTCTGTCAGTGCCTGCAGGAGGTGTCAGAGGATGGAGCAGGCTCTGCTTGGTGGGGCCAAGCAAGAGGACAAGAAGAAATGGGCAGGAAGCGAGGGAGAGGAAATTGCGCCTGAACAAGACTGGATCCCCTGTGCCCCCTTTCCACCAGAGTCATTCTGAGCTGGCAGATTCCCTTCTATGAATTTTTTTCACTTTTACAAATTAAAGAAATGGGTGAAAATATGGAATATTGATTATGATACTTTCCATTTTGCAGTTGAATGGCTGTAAATGAATTTCTGGTCATATTCAATGTCAAAATACCAGATTTCTTTAAAGATTTGCTTTCACAAGCACCACTGAATGAAGCATCAAGCATCTCTTTGAAAGGTGGTAAAACTTTTTCTCTGCCAGAAATTCCAACTATTTTTTTTGCTACCTATCTGTGCTTTATTTTTTCTGTAGTGGTTTGTGAAGGTTTTGTTACAAGGTAATGAGTGAAACCACTTGACAATTTTGTTCTATTGTTGACTGTCATGCTCACATTGGTTAATATTGTTGCAAAGTGCTGCTTGCAGAAATTTATCTAGACACAATAATGTTCATGTTGATATTTGTGGGAAGCAAGTGATTTTGTTTATAAAACTGAACACACAATTCTGAACGTTAATTTCATGAATTTACCAGAAATCATACTGTGTGTCAATTAGTTAAGACAACTTGAACTTCAAGTGTTTCCCAGGCCTGTCTTTAGAAAATTTGTGATCAGGGATTTAGAAAAACAGTATTGACCAACAGTATTCCCTGCTTGATTGTTTTCTGACTTTGGCAGAGAGAAAGGAAATTAAAAAATGGATTTTCACTTTAAAATGTTTCAGTGGCATGTAAGTATCTTAAATTATGTTGGTTTTTTCCTAAGTCTCAGTAACTAAAAGTAATAAACCCCTGACACTGGTGCCTTCTGAAAATGTATGCAGTGTCATATATTTTGGTTAAAGTCAATTTCTCTCTGGGGAAGTTGAGAACTAAATCTTTGCTGAAGAGAAATCTATGGTTTGATCACACATTTTTTGCTTGAAATGACAGTAAATTACACAATTTGATTGTAACATGACCCTGCAAAAAATAATTAATGGGTGGCTGAACTTTGATCTGGTCTTGATTACTCCTTAAGCAAGACTCAAACTTTCCAGTTTGGTTCAATGTGGATTTATGTAATGTGGCACAGCTTTCATTAAAATGTGCAGATGTTTCCACACATACTTTGTGGATATCTAGGAAGAAAATTATTGACTTATTTTAATTCTTTTTTGCAAACCACAGGAAGGGGAGAAGCTGTTTTGAAGAGTTTTAATAATTGTAGGCATGAAGGGTTCTACTATCTGGCTTGTGTAATGCCATTGCTCTGGCCTGTCCCGGACACTTCAGGAGTTCACAAAGATTAGCAGTGTTATCACTGTTTTTACAGCTGAGGAAGGAGAGGGCCTTTCTGTTCTCTAGGAATTGCTTTTGATTTGTTGCTGGAATTACACACTGGTGGATTATGCAAGTAGGCATTTCTGGATCTCTTTCAATTCTAGCAGTTCACTCTTAGGTTTTAAAACTGATTTCTTCTGGACTTCCTAGAAAGAGGTCCTTGATATTTAGTTAATACTTTGAAACACGTCATACCTGTTTTCTCTTCATTCTCTTTCCTTTTACAAGAATGTAATCTCTCAGCTTTTTGGCAGCATTGTTGATTTGTCTTATAATGAAAAAAGAACCAGATGTTTTCTGACTTTTCCAAGCCTTCAATTTTCTTCTCAAAGATAATTTTTGTTGTGCTTCTGCATTTTAAATTATCTTAGGTTATAAATATTAGTCTGTGAGAAAGCAAATTGAAATTTCACGTTTACTTGTACAAATCTGAGATGCTGAATAATCAGGGATGCTGACACAGTTGTTGGATCTACTGGTAGTATCCAGTACCTCATCTGCTTCTCCTGCTTTGGGTGCTGAAATATGGTGCTACTTAAATTCCTGCTTTTAGAGTAAATTAGGGAGCTATCAGAAGAAATAACATAGGTATCGAAAAATAGATAGAAAACTTGGTTTTAATAATACTTCTAGGAGGAGAGAATGATTTTGTTATTTTAAGTAATCCCTATCTAGTTTTTAGTTCCCTAATAATCTATTAATGCTGAGTTAATGAGTCCTAAAGATTTACCAATTGACTAAAGCTTGGTCAAAGCAATTGATGGGAGAATGAAGAGTAGTGGTAAAATGAAAATTTTGTAAACAGGCTGTTGTTGAATGGTAGAATAGATTCAGTGTTTCACAGAAATTTGTTTTAAAGTATCTGGAAATTATTCAACTTTAATTTTTTTTTAATACTAATTTGTGGGTTTGGGTGTTTGATACAGTTAAAAACTGGCATACGAAAATTTTGTTATTCAGTCTTCCATATGTATTAAAATAGTTTAAACCATGCATTTCTTACTTGAAGGCAGTAGAGGAATATAAACAATTGAAGGCTGTACCTTAATAATATTGAGATCTGCTTAAAGAAAAAAGTACCAAGGAAGGTCATTAGGTTCTGTATGTTCCAAATATAAAATTTGTATGGAGACAAGCGAGATAGATAGTCTAACTAAATGTACCTTTGGAAATACTGCTTTTCATTATTGATGTGGAAATGTAAGAAATTGAGGTGGAAATATAAGAAAGTGGTTTTAGTTCCAGTAAAAAAAAAGTTAAATAAAATAATTGTTACCTATTCTTCATTTATGTTGGGTTTAGGGTCAACCTTTCCTCGCTGATCTGTAAATTAAGCATAACATGCTTATGGCTAGCACTATTTTGGCAAAATTAACAAGGCAAAAAGAATTTCTTGTCAAAAGGAGAACAATGTAGCCTTGGAGAATTAGGCTATCTGTGCTGTGCATCATGATTCGTGTTCCTAGAAGGTCTTCTTTATTTCCTTTCCATGTGTGGTTGTGAAAGCTTCGTTGCATTACTGTGATTATTTTGCTGAAAGAAGTTCAAATGTAGAAATTAATCTGCCCACTGAATCCACTGGACACAGAAAGGGGATGTGAGCAGTCTCCTGAAGGTTGAGAGCTATGTAGGTTTCCAGCTTTTGGGATTTTGTTTTCGGCTGTCTGCTGAGCCCAGGACCAGCTGCCCCTGCAAAGCTTTAGCTCGAATAATATTGACAAAACCAAAAAATTTCATTTCAGCTTTTAATTGACAGAAGTAAATTCTTGGTACATAATCCTTTTCTTTATACTCTTTTTATGTGCATATTTGTCAGATTTTATTTAAATAATTTTATACACAATATTGGGATAATCTGTTACATTAATGCACAGCTTAAAACAGTTCTTATTTACACTGATCACAGAAAGACAGAGGTATGAGGACAAATACTTTACATTCACCATCTTTATCAGCATTTTAAGTATAGTTAACCAGCACACATCACACACATCCATATCCATATTTATAAGAAATGCAGTTGTTTCTAATTATACACATGGGCATGTAGGTGTCTCCCTTTGAAAAAAACAAAAATTGAATGAAAAACATTTGAAATGCCATTTCCCCCAGATAACCAAATACTTTAAAAAAGAAAAAAAAAGGCAAAATTGACTTGCAGATTGCACAATTAATGGAATTAGGCATGGAAACATGGTGGCTATGTTTGGACATTTTTGGTCACTGGGGCACTTTGGAGAGTATTTTTACTAGTGGCAAGTTTCGAGCTCCTATGAAGACTTATTCCTGAAAACTGCTAAGTGTTCTCTTGCTTTGGAAGTAGATCTACTGGACACTAACATATTTGGTTCAATGTTAAGTCATCTAAAAACACAAAATTGCAGCCAAAAGATACTCTGGATTTTTTGGTTTTTTTTTTTTTTAGAATATAAATTAAAAACACACGACTTCATTCCATGAGATTAAGGCAGCAATGGAGAATATTGTGCTACAATGTGCATTAGCTGTAGGTAATGTTCTATTCTCCTGTATCACATTTTTACATTTATAATCAAAGGCCAACATATTATTGAACTAGACTGGCTGACTACAAAATCTTATAATGAAGAGATAGGTCTTGTGTGATAACCTTGTTACATCAAAGTTGAATTTCTTGCCTTACAATATACATATATTCTATGAAAATTAAAAAAAACTGGTAAAAATATTAAAATATTTCCTATACAGAGGTACCCTTATCTAAGTTAAATTCTAGTCACTGCTATAAAAAGGCATTAAAAATTAAGTAAAACACTGGTGTAAACGAAGTAAATGCTCACTGTAAAGCTTTTATTTGTAAGGCAAATCTTCATTAGACCTATTAGGATTTATTTTCAAAATGTATTGTTTGGAGGTTCTCCCTTTGTAACTGATATTGCCCATAGCAAAGGAGAGCTAAGTCTTGCAGAAAGGTTCACAGAGAGTGCAAGGTAAATTACAAATGCAGGTCACCTTCAAGCTTAATGCCTTTTGGCAGTGACCAAGAAACAGCATGACACCTTCAAAAGCAAGCCAGCTTAAGGCTTAGTAATTCTCTTAATTCACTGAATTTATTCTGTTTCCTTATAATGAAATTAAGCAATTCATGTTTAGTACAGCAGCTAAGGAAACACCTCAAAGAGGAAAGCAAAGCACATGGGTGACTCAATCTTGCTGTGAGTGCTTGGGCAGGAAAGGCCCCCTGTTCTTATGGGAATGAATGCGGTCATGGTTAATGTACACAAGGGTTAAACCTCTCCATTTATCCTCTGCTCTTCCCAGCCACTCAGATCTAGAGACCTCCATGTCCTTCTAGGAGCACAATTTCACCGAGCACAATCATAGCTGTGTCTTTTATAGCCTTCTGGTTGTTGCTACAGGCCCCCAGCCAGGTAATAATTAGCATTGACTCTATAATTGTAGAAGGTGATCAATTGTGGGTTTTTTTTTTTTAATCATCTTATACTATATTATACTAATTAAGAAACTCAGTAACTCTTCCAGCCAGTCTGATACAGCTTTGACCTAATTGGTCAATCAATCCAAACACCATCCAGTGTTCAATTAAGAAATCACCCTTTGGTAAACAAATCTCCATGACACATTCCACTTGTGCACAACAGCAGGTGCAACGAGTGGAGATAATTGTTTCTCATTCTAAACTCTGATCTTCTCACAGCCTTCCCTGGGAAAATGCCTGGGAAAGTCTGTGCCTGCTCTCTGTGGCCAGAAAGCTCCTGCCACATCTGGGCTCTTCAGTTCCTTGGCCTGCTTCTGCTTGTCAGCCACAGTGACTGCAATCTGTCTGAGCACATTCTGGTTTTTAATGGTAAGGAAACCACTCAAATGCTGTACTTAAAAGTGACTGTGTTACCTTGATATGTTTTTACTGATTGAATGCCTTTATTGCCCATGTAGCTCTCTGTAGTAGTCTCTGATGAATTTAGATTTACCTAAATTTGGTCTAAATTTGACCAGTACCACTGTACAAATTAATCACCTTCCACTGATTATCTAGGTAAGCTCACAATTGCCAACAGGAACGTGGATGTGAGTCAGAGGAAGGGAGCTGAGAAAGCCTCCCAAGTTGTTCAGGGGTCTAATCTGAAACATCATGTTAGCCTTTACATTAAGAAAATTGGGCTCTTACATGAGGTGATCTGTGGGCCACAAATATTCCTAGTATTGAGAAAACAAAGTGTGTTAGAACAAAAAAGCCCTAGTTTACTGCTCCAAGAGGCTCAGAGTTCACACAATTTCTGCAGGTAGGGCTATATATTGTCATTTGTTTAACTGTGATAGCTTTCTAATGTCTGGTTCCTTCAGGCTGATTTTAAAATGTTTTAACATGGCACTGCAAATAAAATATTTTTAAGTCTCACCTCTTTTGGAATTGTTGAATACAGTTTTAATTTGGTTCTTAGGAAAGAAATTCTTGAACATTTGCTAATTCCTTATGAAATTTAGTGAAGCAGTCCAGGATATGAATGAAAGCTATCTACTCCCATAAAAGCAAGTATCTGCTAATTAATGTTGTATGAATTGAAAGAACTGCAAAAGAGACATTAACAGCAAAATAACTTTGATGTGGCTTCCTACAACCTAACAGTACAAAATAAACTTAATTCATGTCAAAACAATAGTATGAGAAGTAAATGTATACACAAAATGTTTGGGCTTGCCCCTTTTAAATAATAACACTTAAGTGGTATTTTGCTGGGAAGAAATGACCAAGTACAGGAAATTTCCTCTGGGAAAAGTACATACAACACACATTGCACATGCAGTCAGGGAACGTGCACAGTAGTAACAGCCAAGCAGTTCTCCTACATTCTAAATTTAAATTATCATGTTTGATCCTGGATATCCTGCAGAATCCCTCACGGTGGTAAGATGTCTTTCAAGTGTTGCCAGGGTGTATGTCTTGGGTCATGATTGAACACAAGGACTGATAAAAAAGATATTGGTCAAACAGGGGCCCAATAATAAATAGTACTAGTGCTTTTTGGACTATTGCCCTGAAAGGCCCACTGTTTCTTCCAGAAATTTAAATCTGTGGAGTTTTAGTAATGTAGCTTTAGAATAGTTCCAAGGATGTGAAGAATTATCTGGCTGAATGCTGGCAGGGAAGAGTACAAAGAGAGAATGGAGGGTCTCTCTCCACAGTGCTAACTAACTTTCTGTGGATTGATGAAACAGTATGGATCACAGGCAGGTATTTTTCACTGGGCAGATGAGAGATACTGATATATGACAGCTGCTTCCTTTATCAGATTAAGAAAAGGCTTTTGAGGATGTATTTTCTAGAACTGTCAAATGAGCTCTTTAACTGCTTCACTGAATTCTTCCCACGGGCTTGTTACCCAAACAGCCAACATAATTAGCAAGCAGATGATCCTGCAACTTGTACTAAAAATTTTCTTCTTTAAAAAGTAGGCTGCCTTCTCAGACAGAATATACACATAATTCCATGGGGATATCTGGGAGAGTGGCATTTCCCAGAGAGGGTCTGCTCTTGAAACAGGTGCAGCTGAGGGAAAGGGTGAGCTGCTGGGCTGAAAAGTCAAGATAGAGTTAGGGGAAGACTTGCAGTTAAGTGACATGGATGATAAAGACCTGACTGGAGGCTTTGGTCTTGTTTTTTAATTACAGGTGTTTTAACTGAAGGGAGATGACTATCTTTGTGGCATTTGATATTTTCCATATTGAAAACGTACTTGGGGGCCCAAAGCAGGTAGGTAAGAGGAGGTGGGTGCCCATGCTATGGCTTTTTATTGGACTGTCTGTACCATATCACTGAGTGGAGGAAATGAACATAACCTGGTCTTCACAGAAGTAATTGTCATTTGTATAGATGCTAGTTTGTGTCTAATGGCATCATTCATCATCCAAGAGGCATGAGGTAGTTCATCTTATTCTGTGGAGAGTTGAAGACATTTGTCTCTAGGTCAGAAGTCATATTATTTGGGGGGAGACTTTCTTTGGGCAATATCTTGAATTTAAAGTCTACCTATGCAGTCATGCAGTGTGTATTGTCTTTTTCATTCAGGCTAATTCTGGTAATAAGATCCCTACTTCCTTTGGTAAGACTTTTGTCTTCAGTATAGATTGCAAATTCTTTACCTAGAAAACCTCAGAAAAAGGTGGCAATAGTGCAATGTAGTCCTGAGCTATAAATACTAGATTAAAACCAAGTAGTTATACAGTAACAGAAATAAAAATAATGCAGTGGGTAATTGCCTTGGGAGTCCATATTAAAAGTACAATCAAACCCAAACACATTGGCTAAAGCTGATTTATTCCCATGTATGGTAGCTTTGCTTCTATGTCAGAGCAGAGTGGTGAGGAAATGTAATTTTTCTTGCATGGGTTGTGCTGTAGGGATGGTGCTGATGGACTCTGTCACAACTGAACGTTGGTGGAGGTTTTTAGCATTTCCAATCATGAACCAACCAAACAATGTGTAAAGTGACAACCATAAAGCTCCATATTAAACAGCCCCTAGAAGTTTCTAAACTTGGTAATTACATCTATGCTAAGAAGCTTTTGAGCCATGCCAAGACAGTGACTGAAGCAGCTGTATTGTTGAAAAGTCGGCTTTACAACAATGGAAAGATTCTCATGACGTTTGGCAAACAATAAAAATGAGATTAACTGATAAGTTGGTGGGATGACTTTTTCAAAGCCTTCAACATATTTTCACTATTTAGCCTCTTGTGTAATTACAGCATTAGAACTGCAACAATTGGAATTCCGTTATTATTGAAATATATTTAATAATGAGGTTTAAGCAGCTGTTGGCCATCAGCAGGGCCAGAAAATAGGACTTCCTTTATAATTAGAAGAAAGTATTCTTTGGGTTTAAATCCCTATTTAAATAAAACTGTTTGTCACAGAGACTCTTCAAGAGAAGGACAACACTTGATTTGCTCTGAAGTACTGAATATTTG
Organism: Anomalospiza imberbis; assembly: GCF_031753505.1. Lineage (NCBI taxonomy): Eukaryota > Metazoa > Chordata > Aves > Passeriformes > Viduidae > Anomalospiza > Anomalospiza imberbis. The sequence goes on along the minus strand of NC_089692.1, from coordinate 11,743,001 downwards.
GAGGAGAAGAATGAATAAGGAGAGAAATTTCCCTTTCAGTATTTTGAACAGAAATCAGTGTTAAATAGAAAAAGCCCAAAAGCATTTGGCACTTTAAAACGTGGCTATTTTAAAACAGAGAACAACTCAACAAAAATAGTTTCATAAATAAAAAAGAAGATCCATTGAAAAGGTCTTTTTTTAAAAAGAGGAAGCACTACATACATTTAAAAGACAAGCTTAACTGAATGTATAGAGACAAAAAAACCCAGAGGTAATGTCCAGAGGTAAAGTCTGGGTTGGATCCAGCGGAGAAGCTACTGCCTCTGAAAATTACTGTAGACTTAGTGATAAATAATCACAAGAACTAACTCAAAGCTACTGAATGAAGTGATCACTTGAAAGGTACTACAGTGACAAGTGACCACAGAATAAGAACAGCACCCAAAAGCAGAGTTTGTTCTGTATCTTCTACTTTGCATAATACTACTAGAGAACAGAGCTGGAATAGGTTTAGAGAGCTGACTGTGCCTAAAATGTACTTTTAAGTTATTCAACAAAATCTGACTACGTTTTGGTAGGTGAATCCTGGTTAAATTATAATATGTTTACAGCAGGGGAATAAAACCAGATTGGTTTTTTGTGCCACTTGGTAATTATATAATTTTAAAATTATCAATTATGTATTTTACATTCCTTATTTGGAACAAAATATAACACAAAGATGAGAGTCTGTCTGTTTGGATGTAACTTTTATGCTTAGCTGGAAAACTCTGCAGAGTGTGGATCATGTGATAAAGCCATTTCAGTTGTTGATATAAGGGAATATCTCTTTCATGAAGTACACTGTGATATTAAGCTGTGTTCTGCACTGGTAACTTAACAGGAATTATCTTCCTGCTGCTCTTCAGCTTCAGTGTAATTAAACTGGTCAGAAAATGGCAGGGACACTTACAGCAAAGACAATGTTCTTCACCAAGAGAAGGAACTAATAACAAACCACTGAAAATGAAGCACTGAGTCTTCACTTCAGAAGGGTGCAAACTCACAACTCAAAGGACAGTATGGCAAGAAAGCTAATGACATGAGGACATAGTTAAAATTGCTCTTTTGTCATAACTGAGGTGTACTTTTTCCTTAGCTCTAAGAGCGCTCAGGTGGTGTTGGTTTAAAATAGGTTGTGGCATGAATATCTGAAGAAGTTATTACTGCCAGGAAAGTTTAATTCACTTCTTCACAATAAAAAAGCACTTAACTTATGCTGATTGTTCTTTTCCTCTGCTCCCCCCTCCTCCACTTCTGCCTATAGCAAAACTCACAAGTTTTGGTCATGTAGGGTTCTCATGGCACCAAAGGATGCAAGAAAACTTAAATGGAGTCTTTAAAGATCATTTGAAGCCAAGTAATAGAAGGGAGGCATTGACAACAGAGAGCAGATGTCTTCCCTCATAGAGTCAGTAGATAAGCTCTGGGCCAGCCTGGTCCAAGCATAAGTGAGGGATCTTTGAACTTGACTTTTCTGTATTCTCAGTTTAGCTGAACGTGGGCTTTTTCCTTGATCTGTTGGTTGTCATATTGTTAGCCAGTGTTGGAGCTGTAAGGAAATAGAAGTGTTTGTTAAATTACATCATTGATTCAAATGATGATGCTGACAGATACATTTTTTTGGCAAATCTAGAGTTACAAAGAAGTTTCAAAATAATAGATAGATTATCCATTCTGTAAGTCAATTTCTATGCAGTCCAGCTTGCCATGAGAAATGTGCTGAATGTAAAGGCTACTTAGTCAGATCTCAATTCAGTTTTAAAATTCAGAACTGCCAGCCATATATGGGAATAAAATATTTGTATTTGTTTGGTTACAGTAGGCAGTGTTTTGTTTACAATCTTAAACATTGTGAGCAAATCACTAAATCTGCTTTAGCACTAACAAAGCCATTTCTAGCTGTTCATTGCAGATGGCAGCAAATTAAAATGCTCTCATATTTAGCATGGTTTGAGATAACTTTAGTGGTTTACTTCTGAGGACAGCCTTTACTAATTTATGTGAGATTAATTTGCTACCTTTTAGTTATAGATTTGTATTCAGAACCACCAGCACTGTGGAGTGGCTGTTTATACCCCTTTCACACAGGAACATCTGCCCCTGGAAACAGTGAGTAACAGCAGGAACAATAAATCATCTGAGAACTGAGGGCAGAAACAGAAGAAAGAGAAGGCAGGAAGAGGTGTTGTGCTATTTTATATTCTTGGCCACATCAAATAAATAGTGGTCATGAAACAGGAAGCCTATTTGTGCTTTCATTCTGCATCCCATAAATCCACACAGATTATTTCCTTTAAAAGCCAAAATTTACTTCAAACAATATCTTTTAGAAAAAGCAAAAGCCAGATGTATTTTTACAGTATCAGCATACAAACCACCACTGTAAAATCTGGGTCATATTTTGTGGAGGTGTGCATAATTGTAGTTGCTTTCAACTCTGAAGTCAGAAAGTGGTCCAGCATGAATGCTGATAAGTGTAACAAGCTTCATATTTGCATCCTTTTAATCTTCTACATAAAGGAGTTTATTTCAATAAGCTCACTTTATTTGCTAAATGGAAAGCAGTATTTGGAAACCTATAGCATATTTTTCATGGCTTATGAAGTCTCCAGCAGTGTTTTCAATCAACTCTAGTCCTGTGGGGAAAGCCAATTCCATGTAACCTAGTACATCATTTCATGACATTATAGGTAAACTCTGACAATGGATATTTTTTTGGTGTTTACCATGTGTTGTGAGACATAATTTCAGTTTCAGAAACATGACTTCAGCTTGCTGAAGTGCAAGTAACTGAGTGACAGGCCATGACTGTCACTCTAGTGACACAAGTTTGGAAATACACACTAGTTTGGAAATACCTTTGTTTCTTGGTTAAATCTCACTGTATTCAAACACAACCTAAAATACCAGATTCAGGTGATCTGTAAAATTGAGGGCTCTCCTTAGGCAAAGAAGGAAGGCTGCAAAAGCCTTCCAAAAGGGTTGATGCATGTCGTATTGAGCCTCCTGCATCTTGTTATGCTGGCAGAAATAAAGAACTACAGACCTGCTAAGGCATCCAGCATGAGGAGATTGGTGCAAAGCTATAGTTATTGCTAAAGACAGGAAAGGATTGGTGTCAGGAGAAGAAGCATGTGAAAGGTGTACTAACCTTAAACTGCCTGACATTTCCTTGGGCCACGAGTTGGTGCTCGTTTTCAGGTGTGATGCAGTAAGCTAGTCTCTAAACCAGACAGGAAGAAGAGGAAGAAGTCAGCCATATGAAATGGGATTATGTATGTAATCCCCAATCTATAGTGGGGAAGTAGCATGAACTTTATTTAAAATGGTAACTCAAATCTTTAATATCACTGCATCATGCGCCTTTACTCAGCCACTGAGAGAATAAGCCTATTATAAGCCCTGGGGTGTTAGCCTTTAATATAAGAAGCAACAGTAGAAAGTTTATGCAAATACTAAGTCCAAATATTTAGCAAGTGCATATAGAAAAGAATATCAGGAACAGGTTGGTATCACAGGCCCTAAATTAATGTTTTTCTGTTAGTGCTGTAAGAGGGTTGGCCAGTCCCAGAGTGGGAGAGGAAGGAGGCACTGGTATTTCCCAGCTCATCTCCCTTGTCTACCCCAAGCCGTGCCCTTTGAGATCACATGCAGATTTTGGTTTATTAGGAACTTTTGGCCAACTTAAGGAGTTCCCATTAGATTAGGTTTATACCTTTCCCCATCCCTTAAAGAGCCTCAATTTGGGGCATCATATTGGAGCTAGTTACTTGGTTGTCATGTATGGCCTTTTGCCATAATGCTGGTGGGGAAACTGGGGAGCTGCTCCTTGCAGGAGCAGTAACAGACAAACCAGAACTTGCTAACAGCACAGATGAATGAGAGAATGTGATTTTGGCCAAAGGCTTCTGCATCCCCCTATCAGTAAACTTGAGTAAGAGGGCAAAAGCCTGATGGGCCAGTATAAATTATTCTTTGAGACTTAAAGGATCCTTGAAAATGTGTTTGTTACCCTCCCCTGGAGGAACAAAACAAAGGGCTTATAGAATTGCTGGAAATGAGATCTAGAAATTGTGCACAGCATTGAGGTGCTAGAGCTGATGAAAACAGGGCAGGTGAGGAGTTCCAGCTTTGGGGTGCCTTTCTAAGGTGAACATTACATGAGGTGACTGTAATGATTCAGAAACAATTTGTTCCTTTGGGTTTGCTGGGTCAGTGTCAGGGGGATATGACCTATCTATGTAAAGGCTGAAATTCTACTTTCTGCTTAATTCTGTATGTGGTGTTGGTTCAGTGATTTGCCTAAGAACATCAAAAGCTTGCTACACCATTGTGTAAGTATAGCTGTAGGAAAGGAGAGCAGTAGAACTAGGTGTAAGTCAGTGGGCCTAGATAAGGTTATAAAATTATGATGTGATGGGAAAAACTCAGTGCTGTATAATGGTGAAGAGGCTTCTGAGCACTGTTAGAGGTTTTAAGACTACAGATAATAGTGAGGGTATATAGACAGTGAAGGTTAATATAATGGTAAAAATGATATGCCAGTGAACCTTAATCATGTGCCATTTTGAACTGATAAATAAAGGTACAGAACAGTTTGAAGACCATACCTCATAGCTGAATATGAAGATAGCATAATTTGTACATTCTTTGTTAATAAAAAAAAATCTAATCTCATCAATTGGATCAATTACATGCATAAAACATTTTTTTTCACAATTATTATGGTGCTGTCTGGAAAGCTAATTTCTGTCTAGAAACTCAGAGTGCAGTAATCCTGCCTCAAACCACTGATCCACCTGACAGATGGATTCAAAAGGTCACTCATAAGTAATAAGTTTTGGGAGAGAAATAAAGTGCCAACTTAGACCCAGCCATTTCATTTCACAGCAACATTTCATGACATTTGATTAGTGTTCCACTTACTTCTTTAAAGGTCCCACGCACATTCATAAATTTATAGATGATATAGGCAGGCACAAGGATCATGGAGGATAATGCTATTCCCCAGCCAATGCGGTTTGCCCACAGAGGGAAGGTGTAGTCATCATAGGTCAGAGGTTTGAAATTTATTATGCTGACTATCACAACAAACTAGAGAAGAAAGTATAAAATGAACCACAGATTCAAGATGAAGAACCTTACTGGAAGTGTTTCCAGGTGTTCTATTAGGCAGCCACCCTAAAGTATATTTCAAACCAGCTTTATGATTGACCTTCAGCCTGTTTACTTTGAGCCTCTTACTTCTTAAGCTGTTGAAGTTCTTGATGTGTTTGCTAGTATTAACAGTTCATTTTAGCTACTGTGGACACAGATTATTTGAAATTTTGATGGGAATATCAGGTGACTGTCCACTACTGCCTCATTTAATCTAGTGTTTCAGATGTAGAAAAGGGATTCTGTAGTCAAGAAAAAGCTCTGCAGGATCTATTGTTTTCACTTTTTGTTTCCCAGGAATATTAGACTTCCTTTAGAAGTTTGTACCCACTTTTCAACGAGAGGCATAATGCAAACTCCAGCATGATACATGTACTGAGGAAAGGCAGAGCAGCCTTATGGCCTGGAAAACAAAGTGGTTTTTTTTTTTCTTCCTGTGCTTCCCTGTCCAGTGCTAGATGCAAGAAGAAAAGAGTGGTGTACCACCCTACTTCTACCCTGTTAAATCCATGTGGGTTGTTTAACATGCAGATATCCTTGATTTGGTTCTTTGGGGCTATATGTTCTGCTCTATATTTCAATTTCCAATTAAAATATTTTGAGCCTAGGGTTTTAAACACTGCACCAGGATAGTGTGGTTTAAAGGAAGATCATAGTGCAGAATCTGGTTAGAAAAATACTAATTTTATTTTGTGATTTTTCTTGGGATCATGTTCATAGCTGCAGACAATACAGAGAAAGAGTGTCAAGAACTTCCAGATGGAAAAAAAGAAGTGTGCATTGTGATGGCTCAGAGATGTGTTATTTACAGATTTATTCTGACCCTTGTGTTTTCAGGCTTTTCTAGGAAGGTGTTGAGGCTCTTTCACCAAGACATCTTAAACTACCTGAAGGTTAAACTGGTGGGCTCTCCAACTTTAGCTAGATTGTTACAACACTCATGATAAAAATGTAAATTTTCAACTGTCTCCTTGTGTGCAAAATCAAAGAATGCTTGCTCCAGCGTTTTCCCATTCTGCTTGAGTCAGCATGCTTGAAGTGCTGCAGGATATAGTTCCATACAAGTCCTTTTATAGAACTGTGTTTAAAAGGATAATAAATACAGGCTTTGTAGGTGCTTGTGGATGAATTCGGGCCATAGCTTTTATATTTGAAAAAATGTGGACCTGTTCAAAAAGCCTACCCAATGTATATTTGCAATACTAGTAATGCTTTAAGATTGCACAGCTTTAATGCAAGTAATTGTCTCCTAAAATCATAATGAGGTCTAATTTCTTTATTATTATCCTGACCATTTCATTTACAAATATGCATAGGAAGAGATTCCAGTATGAAACTCGAGGTTAGTACTAAATCTAACCTTACACAAAGCAACCAGATTCACACTTTGGGATTTTTTTTCCCTAATGCAATGAACATTTGTTTTTTCCAACAGGCAGCTTCCAAGGTATATTTTATACAATTCTTCAGTGTTTCACTGAAGAATTGTATAAAATAAGAAGCTAATTACAGATGTAGCTGTATATTAATTTTTCTAAGGTGCCATTTCACAAATTGGGAATCCTAGTATCCTCCAATCAAAAATATATTCTTGCTAACACAATCTCTTATCCCTGGCTAGCTTATTTTCCCAAGGGAATGGTTTGTGTTTAATATGCAGAGGTGCTGCAGGGACAGGGACGTCACTGCCTAAGCGTTCCCTAAGAAAAGCTGCCTTCTTAAAATCACACTAAAATGAAGGAACAGAAGAAGACCACAACCACCATTACCTTCTCTCCCACAACTGAAATGTATTATAGAAAATCTAGCCAGCATATAATTTCAAGGAGAAAAAAGAATTAAATTGGGCTGTCTTCTATTCATCCCAACAATATCTGGCAATAAGTATCTTGCTCTTGGTATCTATTGTACATTCTGGGAAGCAAAGCACTGGTATTCTTTTCATGATGGAATAATTATCAACACTTACCAATAAAAAAGCAGGACTAACAAATTTCCAGCAGAGTCTCCAGTAGAGGCCTGGTTTGAAGCCCATCATTTGTTGGATGTCTTCACTGAATCTGTCCACACCTAGAATGGATATGAACACATGCAAGCATGAGACTGACTTCAGTCTAAACTGATGAGATGCTGGCATACCCAAAATATCTTTTTCAGAAACCAGGCATGAATGACTTTCAAATCAGAAGACATAAGAAATAACAACATTAATCTCCTTTCAATGAATCTAGATGAATCTTTGATATCACTGTATCTGACTTAAATGCCTGTGAGCATCGAAGCCCTGTTGTAGACAGCAGCATGATCACTGAAAAGAGGCATTTCACAAATATCTAGAATTTAAGTTGTAAATAGGATTCAATTTTAAAAATAGTTATGGATTATTTTAACCTAATTCCTATGTGTTATTATGAGTACACTGCAGGAAATGTAAACCCTTACTCACACAAACTGCTTGCTGATAATGAGGTAGATTCATATGATTCTTAATTTATCAAATGAGATTTCTTTGTTCCACTCAAGAGATACTTACTTTTCAGTGTTTCATTGAACAAAGAATGTTCTTTATTACAAATATAATTTCATATTTATGACTTTTCCAGAAAAATCAGGCAATTCTTCTTCTGTTTATTGTAAAGATGTACAAAACTACACCACTTTAGAATTGGATGATCAACACTGATATAAAATGGGGAAAAATATCCTTCTCTGTTTTCTGTAAAGAAAAACAATCTCTGACTTTGCACCTTAGAGACATTGGCTCTGTGCATTATGTCATGTCAGACTATTTGTTTACAATTTGTTTTGCTCAATGTATTCAGAAAGTTTACTTATAATCATGAACCCATTAGGTAAACAGAAGAAATGCAGCTTTTTTCCATGAATATTTATTTATTAGAGAGGATGTATAGTTTTCCATAAAGATGATTTCTCTTTACGTGGATCAGTTCAGCACAATTTAATTTATTTAATGTAAATAATTGGGTCAGCTTGAATTAGTCCATTGTACCTAATAGGATGCAAAATATTTTCAGGGTGTGGACACTTGAGTGTAAATGTCTCAAAACTATTTCCAGCCCCCAATATTATGTCCCGGTGAAGAGAAACAGGCAAGAAGGATCTGCAAATGCTCTTTAAACGTAATCTAATTCTATTTGCAGTGCTTTCTGTGAACTTTAAAGTGACTGAATTTTAACTGTTATGAACACTGACTGAAATTTATCATTGTGTAGAAGGTCAAAGACAAGGTCTATGTATATCAGAATTTTATTCATATGTTTCTAGACAGATGCACTTGGACCTCAGACAGTGCTTGGTGCTCAATTTCTGCTGAAAATGGAGTATGAGTAGGCCATGCTCTCAGACAGCACTTTTCCACAATTTTCTTTTTCAGTACTCCATGTCTTCAAATGTTTGTTCTAAGAATCAACCTTTAAGCAGAACACAGCTATAGCTACAGATGATGGCACCTGTAGGGCTTCAGACATACTTAAAATTTATTATCAGGAGCTGGTTAAATACCTCAAAATAGAATATTAACCAGAAAGATTATTTCAGGGTTGCACATGAGGAAAATTGGTAACAACTTAGCAGTCACAACTAAGGTACATCTGCACAGTAAAGGAAACTAGCTCTCCCTTCTCTTACATACACAGTTGGCCTTTGCAAGACAAACTTCACAGTAAATGGTCATAGATATAATTTGAACTAAATTTCCATGTTTTTAGTCTGTGCCAAAATGTCAATGCTTGCCTTTAGGCTGGCTTTATATTCAGTTAGGTCATTATGGCAAGAGGGGTCTATCAGAAAAAAGAGGCAGACAAGATCATGCCAGATTTAATAAGTTTAAATAGCACCTGGGGCTGTAATAAGTTCTTTATAAAGCAACAGGTCATGTTGTGTCAGTAGGAACATCTGTCAGCTGCACAAGAAAAATGAATAGATATTTTCCCAATTATGGGGAGGCTGCAAGAAGAAAGGAAAAAAAAATTATAAAGACAGAGAGTGTAAAATAAAATTTGACTAACTTTGGCCTGGTTTATGAACCACCTACAAAGCTTAGCTACTGTAAAGTGCAGTAAATCCTGTTTTAATAGTAGCAGAAAGTAACTTTCTCCTAGAAACTGAAGAAGCTTCTACTTCCAAGCTAAGCTGTGATCACTCGTCCACATTCAGCTCTTTTACAGGGATTAAAGACAGCTGTCTGTGAAATAAAGTACCTCCATTATTTTGAGAGACAACAGCCTATGTGCTACTTGCTCCATGCTGATGTTGGGTGACAGAATTAGTGCATTAAAACTAGAAATTATTCCTTTGATAGATTGAGCAGCTTTATGCATGGATGCCATTCTTTCACTTCACTCACTCTTCAATAGTTTTTTTAACTGCAAGATAAAGTTTGTTTGATTAGAAGAACATTGGAAGTCAGAATGAATGGATAAATAAGTGACTGAGTGAGGTAAATAATAAGAATCATAATGTCTAAGAACCCTCTGAATCAGACATTAGCTATAAATACTATGTCTGAATAAAAATGAAGATGGTGCTCAGGGGAAGAACAATCTTATTGGGAATCAGGGCAACTCATTCAATATAGACTTAAAAGGAAGAAGATTTGCAGGCTGCTATGGCATTGAAAGTGGTAGTAGTGAAAAGAGTTGTGATCAGCCAGGAACTAAAGCATGAGAATAAAGAGGAGATTAGGAAGGAAAAGAAGAGGCTATAATTTTTTAGGTGGCTATAGCATATCGCTGCACTCTGATTGGCATAGAGTCTAGTGCCAGAGGTCAACTAAATATTCCTAAAGCTTGCCATATTTGGGATAAAGTAAACCACCACTCCCTTTTTGTGGCATAAATTAGTATCAAATATGAGAAATAGAATTTCTGGTATCTAGTATGTTGGGTATTTTATTTTATAAAATAAAATAAAATAAATAAACTGTTAGTGTTTTACAATGAAGTAGAATATTGTCTCAAACAAAAGGGATTGATGTAGGAATGATTCTAACTCTCTAAACACTACCTTTATTTGTGTTGTGTGGACAGTGCTTGAGACTGTCCCTGGGGGACTAATGAAAAGTGAAAGCAGGTGAGTCTGCATTTAGGCTAATCTACTTGCTTTGAGAGTACCAAGTCTAAATCTACTACTGCAAGTCATCAGCAATACTAAGAGTTGTAAAATACTGGCAGAAGGAGTAACTTTTCCATCCCATCAGAGTCCCTTTCACAAGGCTGTTTGCTTTGGCTTTGTGCAGGGTCTCAAAGCTTGGCCCACTGAATGTCTGCATTCCTGTCACTGCTCATAAATCAGATGAAAATCACTCTATGAAACCTGACTTGTCATGGTTTTGTGTATACAAAGCTATGCTGTTTTCCCTTAAAATGATGTGTAAGCCTGTCATGAGAACTTGGAATTTCAGAAAAGCTTTTGCACATGCAAAAGGAGAAGCTTACCATAAAACCAGGAAACTCCAATTGCCTCCATTAGAACAGCAAACAATATTGAAGTCCCAGCTGCAAATGTGTCCAGAAGTGTGAGCACATAAATTCCACCCTGCAACAAGGAGTTAAAAGATGCAAGGACATGAAGTTACAAATAGAATCATCTCAGAGTTCAGTATCCACTTAACAGAAATCTGCTTTACTTGAAGCATTATCTTAACCCAAGTATTTTAGTATGGATCTGATGCATCAGACCCAGGCTCATATTTGCATACAAAATTGTGGAATCAGACTTGCAACTCTTCTAAAGAGGCTTTTTTTCACCTATGTCCTCAATTCACTGGGAAAGAGAAACTTCAGTTTAGATTAATGAGTTCTCTTGGCACTCCTCTCCAGTGGAAGTTTGGGGAAATGATCAGCAGCTTGTAGGACAGGGCCTGTCTGCAGCAGTTAATGAAGAACTTCCTAAATTAATGGCAGGAATGGAGCACTCCAAGAGTTTCCATAGGCCCTTATCAGCCAGTTTGCTCCTAAGGCCACGTGCTCTGCAGGCTAGTGAGTCTTCAGTGTTGGTGTGATTTCCCTTTTCCCCGACTGCCTGCATCTCTCTTGCCCACTGCTCCTCCTAAGGCAGAAGGTGATGTTAATTCTGTCACCAGCACAGCAAGAAGCTGCTGTGCCCTGCTCAGTCTCTGGGCTGTGGTATTTGCAAACCTTTGCTCAGTGGAGACAACAAACCTTGTCTTCCTTCACAACAGCACATTTTGTGCTTCAGTGGTTCGTGACTGAGAACTGGAAATGCATTGACTGAAGTCTTGTTGGATTTAAATTTTTTTAGCTGCAATTTAATACTTTTTGCCGTGTTTTACAATGTGGTGTGTATTTGCGTAAATTACTGCTCATTTTACTGAGTTTCAGCTGAAGAAGAATAGAAAACCATGAGATCCAGGTTTGTTTCGAAATGAACCCAGAAAAAGTGTGTCAGGAAACTTTGTTACATGTAAACAACTGAAATGTTTGCAGTTGCAGTAGATTTTTGTTAAAATATCTTTTTACAACCAAATTTAATCTGATTATGCCTGTTCAGAAGGGGAGGAACAAAGGAATTATTTTACCACCAACAGTTGAAATAGCACTTGTATTGTTTAAATCTGTAGGTGATTCTAGTCTCTGTAATCAGTTGCCTTTTATTTTTTTTTTAATATGTTTTTTTCTGAAACAGCTGTGCATATTTACAAAAATAGGGAAAGCAGTACTCAGGCCTCATGGAGGTTTTTAATTCTGTGGGGACTTGTCCGGAAATGGAATGAAGTTTGGTTGTTGTGTTAGAAAATGTTGCTTATTGAATGACATTTGAGTTTGACCTCTTGTTTTTGCTCTACACCTGTTCCAAATGAATGCATTTGCAATCAAACTTATCAAAGTGAATTACTAATAAGATTTTGTAAGAAACATGCTTGTTTCAGAAACAGCTACATTTGAAAATATAGCCTTAAAAATTCAGGGGCCAAAATCAAACAATTTCATGTGATGTTCTCACAAGGGTTTTCCTTTTTTTTTTATACATCAGAAATGTTGTTCTTCAGTTATGTGAACCAATACATTTGGATTATTCTGGACAGTTTGTGAATTCCAGCTGGAGGGGTGAACTTCAGCCTAATCAGGTGCCATTATTTAAAAGCTAGAGTTAGGTCATTATCTTGAATAGCTTTAGCTCACTTGGAGGCAGTGGAATTGCACCCACTGGCACCTATTCTGGTTCTTAACACTGAATTTCGTCTGATATTGTATTTCAGGATATTTTATTCCAGTTGAAACTTTGAATAAACAGAAGCATGTTCATTTTTTAGGTATTGATAGAAATAGTAGGGTACTAAAAGGATAGATATTTAAAATGATATATCTATTTTTAGAGTCCCAAATATTTCTCCATTTGAGGAAACTGGAGCAAAAATACTGGGGTGTTTTTTATGTAAAAAAAAACCTTTGTTATTTATAAACTTATGCCATTTCACTAATCTTAATAATAGACGTGGAAACCATTTCTAGGGATGGAGAGAGGTTTAGCACGTCTGCTTTCATGGTGGTTTCTTCAAGTTTCAGTGGTTTTCTGACAGTTTTGGTATTGTAGTTAACAGGTCTCTGTGCTTTTTTTATGGTCAAAAAAGAGATAATTCACTCCTGCCTAGAACTCTTTAATTTCATTCCTAATTAGTTGTAAAAAGCCAGATTAGGCAAAACATTCAGTCTGATGGTAGTGATAAATACAGGTTACTAAATGTTCAGGATGTTTTCTTTGTGCTTTATGTGGTGTTAACAGTAAAAGATGTCAAGATCTAGGTACATGAAGAAACAACGTGGGAAGTGTAGGTCATTACACTCCTTCCATAAGAAGTGAGTGTCTTTTACTTTCTTCAAGAAGAGCACAGACAGATGGTCTGGTCACTTGAAATTCTTATTTCCTCACAGAGGAATAAGCACTCTACACAATTCCATTTAATGTGACTAAAAAATCCAAAACCAAAAAAAAAACAACAAAAAAAAAAAAAAAAAAAAAAAAAAAAAACCCAAAGAAATGCAAAAGAAAGCACACAGAACCAAATAAACCCAGCAATAGCAGAGACAGTTGTTTCGAACAAAGACTTACAGGCTTGGTTGATAGCAAATGATCTTGTGCCAAAAACTACAGAAGCTTCATATATTAGACTAAAAGTGATGTTCTGAACAGAAGTTGTTTAAGAACTAAAATTTATAATAAAATATAGTCACCAAACCTATCCGTATTTCATCTGAAAAGGTTAATGGCATTGTTTAGGAAACGTTTTGATGGAAACTTTTGTTGTACTTACATTGGTAATGCAAAAAAGAGCCAGTAGGAAAGTGCCAAAAGAAACACCAAAGGTGAAGAGCTTTCTGTGCTGCTTCAGAAGGTGGAAATCATCTGCCAAGCCAGTGATGACAGCCTCCATCCCACCCATCTGAGAAAGGGAAGGCAAAAACTCTGGTTAAATGCTACTGGCTGTTGGAAATACAGACTGAAGAATGCAAAGCAGATTGTGTAATTAATACCCAACCACTCTAATTTCTGATATTTCAGCTGTAAGTAACTGGTGATATGAGGATTTATTTTCTTCTGGGTCAGGGAACTGGACATCAGGAGGGGTGGTTGTCGCCTCCACAGCTGTATCCTCTGAGGACTCTTTGCTGACTCAACAGAACAATAAGTAGACAGTACTTTGGGGAAAATAATATACATTTGAATATTCTCTGGGGAAAAAGCTGATAGCTTAAGTAGCTAAGCTCCTTAAGATATTTCTTAAATAAAGTCAGGCACAAGCGCCTAAAGGAAATGTACTGAACAAAGATTTTCATTAGCCATTGATTAACGAGATCCAGTTTGACAAAAATCTTTACAGACTTGGAAGAATTACTACAAAGGCAGTTTGATATAATTTTTTTTGTTGACAACATGAAAGATTTTTTTCTTTGCTTTCTAGAAGTTAATGAGGAATAGTAGCTATTGTTTTGCAATACAGGAAAGGTACTTTCCAAATTTTCATTTAAATTGCTGGATTATGTAGGTGGTTATGAATTTTAATTTCTTTCCATTAATGAAAACATTCTGCCCCTAAACACCAACAAAAAGCTATGAAAATTAATTTCAATCTTTTATCATAGTAAACAAATTTATTTAATATTTTGGAGAGGCTTAATTCTATGCTTTTTGTGATGCTAAAAGACCATGGCAAGACCTGAAGTGCATGGTGCAATACAATAGTTGGTTAGCAGGCACTGACACAGTCTGTCCCTTTCCTATAAGCCTTTGATTAAAATATTCCTGGTTGAAATCAGTAACAGAGAATTATCACCATAAAAAGTACTGCAGGACTTGAATTTTCTTTGGGAAATTATGACAAATCTTGAACCAGTAAATCCTTCCCTTTTTAGAAGGAAAGAACTAAACTTGGCCACAGTTGACTAGTTCATTGTATTTTAATTAGCTCCAGCAGAAAAAAATTTCTCTGTTTGTAGGAAAATATTTTCTGCAATCTAAAGTGTCTTTGTCACTTCTATGTTTCTTTACATTGCCCTACATTTACTGCTGTTGCAAAGTTAACTGTTTTGGATCTAGCCACTTCCTAGCATAAATTTTCTTCTTCATTCTGTCCCTTTCCTGCTGGTCATTTCACTGTCCTTTCACTGTGATAAACCCTTCATTTCAATCCTTTATATTTGCTTACAGTTGAAAAATGGCCAAGCTACAATCCCAGATATAATCTTCTCTCAAACTTTTGTCTAAGGATGCAGATCTTCGTCTATATAGACAAATTTCATTGGGCCTCAGCTGGAATCCAAAAATCCAAACACTTTGGAAATATTTAGACCTGAATCTGACCTTTACAGCTCAGCCCTCACTCCACACGATCTCATTCAGCTGTTTGCCAATGATTATCAAAGCTTCCTGCTGCAACCCTCTATTTTTTTTTTTTTTTGGTTTTGCTCTTTTCCATATCATTTCATTCTTTCCCTTTCTTGCCCTTGAAAAGGAATGAATTTTCCTGAAGTTGTAAGCAATGGAAACACAGTGTTTTAACATTTCCAGCAAGAAATTCCTGGATCAACTTTGTTGAACCAAATTCTGAACTTCAAGAAAGACTTCTGTGCTTTGGAATAGTAAGAAACCCCTACCCTACTAAAAAGGATGAAAGTTTGTCCATGGTTTACTGTTCCTTAAAGACCCTATTTGGTTCTCCAGAAATGTATTACCCTTTAAGCTAAATATAACAGGATGTCTTGAGACCTCTTTGGTAGAAAAAAGCAGTACAAAAGTTGTTTGGGGACTTGAAATATTTTCTGGGATGAAGTTTCTATGGTCCTGAATATCATGTTGTAAAACTTATCTCATCAAAGAGCAAATACACTTGTTAGACTAGACATTTTACAGTAAAATTATAGGAAAATGAAACTG
The DNA here is from genome assembly GCF_031753505.1 of Anomalospiza imberbis. Lineage (NCBI taxonomy): Eukaryota > Metazoa > Chordata > Aves > Passeriformes > Viduidae > Anomalospiza > Anomalospiza imberbis. The sequence goes on along the minus strand of NC_089692.1, from coordinate 11,727,407 downwards.
CTATGGAAATATTCTGGCATGATTTTAAAATTGTGATTAAATTTACAGGGAATTCTGTACCATGGCTTGTAGAAAAACAGCGGGAGCACCTTCAGACATTGTCTGTCTAGAGCAGATTAGTGGATTTCAGCACATAAAATAATCCCTTCTAGAAACCACTCTACTCAATGTCTTACTTGTATTTTGCAAGCAGGGCTCCAAAACCTTTTAGCAGGTTCATAGTAGTAATAGTTCATAGTAGTGTTGTTGGACCTTTAAATAGCAATAATTGTTGATGAACAGCCCCTCTGTAAAGTCATAAAAAGTAGCAGGGAGTAAATATTTACTGGCTGGTCAAAGATCTAATCTTTTCCTAAACCTCTTAATGATGGATAGTCTTTATAAGACAGCAAGTAATAGTATTGCTATGTTGTCTATGACTGTGGAAACAGATTTAGGAAATGCACAGAATGTTTACTTGAAATGTAGTCTCCTGCTTAAGGCAAATGCCTCTTTAGTTACAAAATATGACAGGAAAAGAACAATGTCAAGGCTAGAAGGAAAAAATACTCACAGAACTGTCGATGCCAAGTGTAAGGAGCATGATGAAGAACACCACAGCCCAAAATGTAGATCCTGAAAGAGTTGAAATTGCCTCTGGGTACAGGATGAAAACTAAACCAGCTCCTGGAATAGAAAAGGGGAAAAAGAGGTATCACTTCATTATGTTTCTTATCTTCACAAAAGTGTTAATTTTAATAATAATGACTAAGATGACTTTCATTTCAGTCCTTGTCATGCTCTGAGTATTGTTAAAACAAAATTTGCATTATACAAAAATATATCTAAAATGCTATATTTACTTACTCATGATGATTTGGTATTAAAAAAACCCTATCCCATTGTTGTCCACTTTGAATAATATTTTATTGGATTTGCAACCTTACTAGTTATTTTTCATCTATGTAGTGGAGAAGGAATTATGTGGATGTATTGCCTTTGTCAGGCAAGAGAACTCTTGGATGTGATGAGAGGTGCAGGAGCTGAGACCATGAGTGACCTGTTCCCAGAGAAGACTGTAGAGCTGAGCTTAGCAGGACCATCAAAACCAGTCACCTGTGGCACTCAACAGCAAAACCTTTGTAAGATACTGTCCACTGGTTAACACCTGTTTGTTGAATGGGCAGAACCTATGGGGACAAGATTCTGGGGAACCTCAATTCAGTAGAGGTGAGGTGAATCAATGCCATTTAGGGATCACATTTCAACAAGGGATTTAAACAGAGAGTTCTAGTTCCAAGTAAGTTAATTCAGTTCACTTCCATGAGATTTTCACACACTTGTTGGAAACAAATATAAACACATTTGCAAAGAAATGGTGGGGGAGAAGGGTTAAAATTAATATAGAATTAACTTCCTACCTTCAGTAGCTACATCCTCAATTTTAACTTTGTGCTCGTGAGCCATGTAGCCCAATATGGAGAAAATTGCAAATCCTGAGATGAAGCTTGTGACACAGTTAATGGTGCTAGTCAGCAAAGCATCCCTAAATATGGAGAGAAGAACAGCTCAGTGAGAAAGAGCTTTGAGAACTAGATGGGGATTTCCTTTAACATTTTTCCCCCATCCTTCAGTTCACAATGCATTTATAATACATGCACTTTCTGAATTTATATTTCATTGGAAAAGTGATGCTTGTTTTAATTCCAAAATTTAATGTTAAAAAAAATCTAAATGTTGGAATTTCTCAGATGGTGCAGAGTGATTCTGGTTAAATTTCCATGGTGGTGATTCAGCAAAACAGTAACTGACTTGATTTAAAGTGCATTCCTGAACTGGAGTGCAATGTAAAATATCAGAAATATAATCCCAAAGCACAGAAACACTTCTGGTAGCTGGAATCTTTCTGCTTCTTGTTCCTGCACCAATAAGATTTTATCCTGTGTTCACTGTTGTGCTTAATGGTACTTTTGAAAGGCAAACACCAGCACAGTTTACACAGCTGTCTAAAGTCCAAACCTAATCCCATTCTGCTTTGGAGAGCAGCAGATATCTTGGCAGGTTCCTGTTACTAAAATTTCAGTCAGGAAGACAGTATTTCAAGATTTGGGTTGGTTACTATGTCTACACAAAACTCACCATCATTAATATATGACCGAAGATAAAAGGATAGCTTAAAACTTTCAGCTGCAGCCAGAGTAAAATAAAATAATTTTGCAGCAGTAATGGAAGAAAAGGCTCTTACCTGTAGCAGTTGTTGTCGAACTTATTGTAACTGGCAAATGCAATTAAAACGCCAAACCCAGCTCCTAAGGAGTAAAATATCTGAGTAGCTGCATCAATCCATACCTGCAGAATGACACCAACAGTGCCAGGGTCAGTTCAGTCCACAAGGATACAGCAGGAGAAAAGCAAGACAAGGGCTTTTGGAAAACAATTGGCATTCATGCCAAGGGGAGTGTAAGTGTCACATGCAGCATGGCCCTGGTCTGGAATGGCCTCACCTGCGGTGGTGAGGGGGGAGCAGGAGCAGGGGAAAGGTCCTCAGAGCACACACACACTGCTGCCCTGGCGGGCTGTGCAGTGGGACAGGCACTTCTGAGACTTTACCCAGCACTGAAATGATCGCAGGGCTTTTTCTCCCGGGTGACAGAAATACACTTCCAACAGCTCTGTTCCAAGTTAGTTTGGAATGTACAACCAGAAATCTAAAAATAGTTAATGGGTCAAGAGTTATAGGACATTTTCTTTCCCATACTAGAGCTTCCTTCGTGTGACTGTTAGTGCACTCTACATGATACTTTCTTGGTTCAGGAGCTGAAGCATGACTGAATGACTGATGTGCTGTGAACAGAGCCATGCAGATTTATCTCTCAGCTTTCTCACTTAGTTGGAGAAAGAGTTATTTCTGTGATAGTCATTAAATTTCAGTTTAGATGCAGCTTGATAATTTTAAGGATTGTCCACCAGGGAAACATTGCAAAATTATAATATTTTCTAAGGTGTCCCTCCTACCAATAGCCATTCATCCAGTCAGGAACAATGCCACAGTCCTGGTTCCCTGAACCAGAAACCTGAAAATAGCCATGGTTAACCCTCTTCTGTTGTTACAGAGATTTTTAAATTAGCATCTTCAACAGAAGTAGTGAAGTCAGTGGTGTGAAAAATACTCAACATTTCTCAAAATGAGATCTGCAATGTTTAATTAAATCTGCCAGGAACTCTGAAAGAACTATGAAAAGCACTGGATTTCATCATTCATCCATCTCTACGAAATCAGATCTACTAAATCTATTCAGCAGCAACTTTCGGATAGATCTAAGCAGCTATCAGCTCCATCTGCATTGGGAGTTTAGTGCTACACTTTATATTTGGCCTAGTGGAAAGGGAGAGAGTGCCTTCTCCCATGCTGACATGATATATGAAAGCACTTAGGCTGGTGATCTCTTTTTTCCTCAACATAGATGATAGATGCTTTCAACTGCTGCCTGCTGGACACTGTGAACCACTTATGGTACTCTGGGTTTGTAAAAAAACTTAATTTTATGAACTGTGGAGAGTTGATTACTTGAAAGTTAATATGAAGAGCAGTCTGTGGAGTGTTTATTGTTAGCCAGTGGATAGGAGGATATGATTTTCTCAAATTGTAGTTAATGCAGGGTTTTATGGATTTCTTTCAATGAATTACAAAATAATCCTGTAACCTTAGTTCCATACTCATTCTTTTTATATACCAGTTATAGCTTAATATTCTGTTTTCACACAAAGGTTGAAATCATATAGGGTTTTTCTCTCTGAAAAGCATTTATGTGGATAGGAATGCAGAAGCAGGGATGCAGTCTCCTATGTTTTTGAAAAATTCAGATAACTTTTGTTGTTAACAAAATTCTTGGAATTTTTTAACATCATTTATGTTAAACTCTAACCAGATCTTCGTACTGCCACCAAAGACTGTTTTTAGTGGTTCTGTGTCTCTTTTGTATCTTGCCAGTGCAGTTGTACTCACCCTTTCTCACTATTCAAGCACCCTTAAGCACGTGCTTAAGTCCTGTTGACTCAAGTAAGAGATTAGCACCTGCTGCCTCCCAAAGGATTTAAGCACATGCTGAAGTATCTGTTGAGTAAGAGTCTTGGCTCATAGCAGCTGATTAGGAAACAAATTGAGAAGATCAAGGTGAAGGGAAAGAAGAGCAGAAACCAGAAATTCCTTTACAATTAAGATTAAATGCAAAACATTCTCTTTGTTCTAACCAAGCAGGATGTAAGGCAGAATGGCTCGTTCTGCAGTTCAAGCTCACGTTTCTCATTTTCACAGCTTCTGATCGACGTGAGCTCTAATACATTTTATGATAGAATATTGGTTTTATTTGTATTTAAAAAAATAGGAACATTTTACAGTAGTCAGTCATCAGTCTTTCCAGCTTTCTTCAGTGTTTATGCTGTTATAACTTTTGTGCAGTGCAATTTGTGGCTCCACAAAATGGGGCACACCTTGACAGTGGCCAAGCTGCTTTAAGGGCTCTTAGAAGAGCCTTGGCAGAGGCCTCTGTGGGGCATCACTGTTTGTGACTTAGGATGTTTCTTTGTCAGATTCTTCATTTGGAAGAAATTTAAAAAATCACATATCACATCCAGGGATGCATTGACGTAGAAACGAAGTGGGATTCTATTCTTTGGAGCCTGAGGAAAAAGATTAAACACTGAAGGCTATTGCAGCAGCAGGGATCCCACTGTCCAAGGGGGAGGGGCTGACATGACAAAGCAGTTAGTGGCACTTCTCAGAATATGTGATCTTGAGTCTTTTATTATTCTAGTGTAACTTTTTTGTTGTTGTCTGAAAAATATAGTCTTAAAAACAAATAACTTTACTTTAGGGTCATCTAAATAGCAGCTGCAGAAATATTAAGCCAAGAAAGAGCAGCACACAGAATGTCCTTCCAGAAGCAGAGGGCAGATATGATTACAGAGGCCTGGTACAGCCGGTACAGCTCCATAGACATCCAGTTGAAATTGTGGTGTTTATTGCTAAACAGCACTTAAAATATATAAGAAAAATATGAGCACCTGCTTTGTTAATCTTGACGTCTTTGTATTTATGTGTATGCATAAATGTGAATTACTGGGATGGCTACTGCCTTGTGACAAAGGTGGATGAAAGTCCCATACTTGAAGTTTGATTGAATTATTCCAAAATAGACGTGGGGTCTGGGTCTATTTTTGAAGAAATGCCTACTTTCAAATTTAGCATTAAAAAGCCAGGAATGTCTTTTTTGGCTAAGAATATTAAAAATATGTCTGTGTTATAATACTTGAGGTTTTTTTAATAATTCCAGAAAAATCAAGAGAGGATGCATAGGAAAGGTACTGTGAAACTATGGACAGACTGCAGACATTTCTGAAAGCTGCAATTTTTCAAGATGATGCATTTCCTTCTAATAAAATGGTGTTGTCTCTTTTCAGATTTATAACCATTTGAATGGCCTTGTGACCCATCCATAGAGACACTACTGTCTTATAAATGCTCTATGCTGTTTTTAGAATAGTAGAAGGGAGTAAATATCTCTGTAGTCTTTGTTCTTTGTAGGTCCAAAATGCTGCCAATTTCATGTATTAGCGACTGTATGTGTAGATTTTGCTTTACACATAAGTCTTAGTTCCAAGTTACTCCACAAATTGGGTTGATTTATGTATGTTCAATGATAGAGTGAAATGTACATTACTTTCAATAGTAAGATAAGAACATCGTGCTTTTGAAAATCTTATTTGCATGAAGGACCATGGTTTGATTAGGTGAATTAGTCCTGGTTTTGTATGTTTAGCAAGGTTTGCATAGGGTCACTATTTTTCTTTTCTAGGTTAGTATTTAAGCTAGCAATTCAGAAAGCAAGATTTTCTTCTTGAGGGAATTCTTAGCCTTTTGAGAACTAAATTTTTGCATGACTCCAATTTCCTGTATAAAGGATATTGCAGTTGATTGGGTGCACAGCCAAAGAATGGACTTTTTCAGGGATCTGCTACACCTGTAAGTGCCTTCACAGAGGTGTTTTGTGATCTGAATTGTTTGGGTTCAGAGTGAGATAGTCCTGTTTTGGAGAGTATTGGAAATTTAAATTGTCAGAGAGCACTGCTTAGTGCCAGTGCTTAGCCAGAAGCAGAAGCATGGCTATTTAATTTCAGATTAGTTTTAATATTTTCAGTTTCAATAACAAGGGGAATAGGCTTAATAATTAGAGAATGAGAACAGAAGAGTACACTTACTGTGGCTTCTTTTAATCTTCTGAAATCTATATGCAGGTATGCATTTATTCCATTGTATGCACCAGGCAGGGTTATTCCATGTATTAATAAGACAAATAATACAACATAAGGCAAAGTGGCTGTTATCCAAACAACCTGCAGACAACAGAGATCCCAAAGGTTAATCAGCTGTTATAGAAGATTGAAGAATATGTAATAAGTACAGCTGGCATTTTCTTGGTTTAGTCCATTCAGTCTGATGGAGAAGCTCTTTTTAGGACATGAGGGAAAATGCTGTTATATGTCATGAATCTTTCCATATATAAGTTTGCAGATACCAGTAGGAGACAGTTTTGACAAACAGAAGACAGTGTCAGTGTGTGTTAGACTGCTGATTGCTCCTCATCTCTCTGTTGTTTACTAAAAAGTGCAGTCATTGCCTGATGTTAAGTGATAGTTTCATGAAAATGTACAAAAAGCTCTCAAATGTACCCAACTCTAGAATTTTTGTTGAGGTATTTTGTGAGGGATGTCAATGAGTGATTTCCCATGGCTTTCATCAGATATTTCTCTTGACATGGCATTTTATATAATAAAACCAAAACCTCTCATACCATTGAAATATTAGTACATTTGGCTAAGAAGATGATGCACATTTAAGACAATTTTGTTTATTTAAAAATATTTCCTGGATGAAACCACCAATGTTGAATTGAAAATAATACATTAATAAAATTTTCAGTTGGAATATCACACAAGAAATGCAATAGTTTGGTCCCTGAGGATGCCTTAAATCAGTGATTTATTTTCTTGCTTTCTAAAATTAGGAGACTTAAAGTAGAAAAAGAATGTAGTCAAGACAGAAGGACAATATTAGCTCTACCTTTCCTGAAGTCTTCACGCCTTTCCACAGACTAAAGAAAAGAATGATTACCACCACCAAGAGGCAGAGGGAAAGTTGCCAGCGAGGCAAGCCAAGGTCATGGATTCCACGGCTCTCGTGCAGGTGCAGAACTCCTCGCCTACACACCAGATATACAGAAACAAAGTGAGGTCACTGGGGGGAAAAGGCTTTTGCTCCTCTCATGCTGTGGGCAGCAGGAATGGGAATGGCAGCAGTAGAAACCCTACTGGCATCACTGGCAGGCAGTGGAGGTGCTTTGTGAAGCCTCTGTTCTCTGTCAACTCCTTCAAACTATGTCCAAAGCATGTCTGAAGTAAAAGTTTCTGAAGGCAATCCTTGCTTCATAAATAGAGATGTTTGTCCAATTCTGCTAACAAAATAAACTCTCAGAATTCAAATGAGTCAAATAGAAAGGAAAACCCACTGGTAATGAGACAACTAGAACTAGTGTTTTGCTTGCAGATTGTTGTTATTGAGAAAAAAATGAAAGTAGATGAGAAATACATGCAAAAATGAGAAGAGAATATTAGATATTAGATTAGGGGAAAGATTGAGAACAACCATTAAGAGATGGAGCTGACAGTAGAATAGGGATCTATTTTATTAGGCTGGACAAAATGCAAGAGAAACAAATAAATTGTTCAAACTTTCTGATATTCTAGTCTGAGCTCTAGAAACATTTAATTAAAACAGCACTCAGACTACATGCTCTAGAAATCAGGGATTTGGGCAAAGGAGCTTGGTTTATCCTAAGACTGCATCCCATGTAAGGGAGTGTAAATTACACTTGCAATGACTTTGAGATTGTACATCCAGGTTCCAGGAGTCTGTACACCTCCTCCATTCCTGCAGGAAGAGCAGGAATGTAAAGGGCTCTCAATCTGAAGCTGCATTCAGACATTCTGGTTCCTCCCAAGGGAAATTTCTTCTCATTCTCTACTTCCCTGTGCTCTCTTCTGGGAAGATTTTCCTAGTCACCCAAGGACTCTGGCACCAGTTCCTGCCTTACTTCCACACTGCATTCAGCTGAAGGGAAATAGTTCACCTCCATAGAAATCTGTAAACAGCTATTTGTTTGTTGGTACCACTGACTCTGTTTAGTCTTTGTGCAGCACTTGAGTCCCCTTTAATTTGGCATCAGACCCTCAACAGCCAACAGTCAGCTCAGCTGCTTGGCAGTCACACATAAATCCTACTAAAAACAAATTATTGAGGAGGTAGTGGGGCAGCTGCTCAGTAGGACTCAGTAAATGAAGGACCCAGTCATAGTTTTAATAACAGGAAATGTTGGAACCAATAAATTCTTCTGTGTCTTGGCTTTCCCATCTGTAAAATAAGGATTATTATGAATGTGTGCTTTTCTCTACTCTGAGCAATTCAGAACACATTTATTATGGAAGTGGTGAATATCTGCACATAAACAGGGAATCAAACCAGGAAATAAAGAAATGCCAAGGGTTGTGATCTGAAAATTACTCTATCATTTTCATTCCAACATATTTAAACGATAGCCTGAAAACAGGATTTAAGAGTTTTAGGTGTAGAATTCTCTGGGATGCTTCTGTCAGACTTGTACTTTCTAGGGACATTTATGTATTATTCATTCCTGGACAGATTTATGGAATTGTCTTTTAGAAATTTAGAAAATTTTGCTTAAATAGATCACGTTTAGGGTCTTGGAGTAGGCCTCATTTCTTCAATCCAAAATCAATAATTATTTTCATTTTTGGTCCAAATATGTTTACACAGCTCTATAAGCTCATTCTTTTTTTATTAGAGGCAAAAGTTACTTGCCTAAATTTGATTTGCTCAATAGAAGGATGTCACTTATCTAAATTTTACATGTGTTGCATCAGATAGATCCAGAATTCAAAAATGTCATCACTTGTCAGTAAATTAGTATGTTAACTAACAAATGTATTTGCTAGTTAACATATTAAGTACTTCCAGGAGCATCTAAGTACTTCTAAAAGTTAGTAGTCATATTTGTGAGATCAAACCCAAACAGCTTGCATAAACTAAGAATCAGCAAAATGGAGAAGATATAAATAGACATAGTCCTGGTGTCCCAAGCTATATTCCTTATCTTGGTAGTTAGACTATGTTTCTATGATTTAAAACTGAATGCAAATTGTAGATTGAAGATGCTAAAATAACTGTCTGTGTATACAATGTTCAATCTATAGAAATTAAATTGCATACTCAATTTAGAAGGCAATTTGAAGCATGATAATTGTGCTCAATTAGAAGGCTCTTCTACATGCATCTTCTGTGTTATGTATTTGGGCAACCACAGTTCAGTCATCATTGCTGTCAGTTTCCTTCAGAGCATGAAATGTGGTTTTCCTTTACCTGTGGAAGTTTAGGCTAGCTGCAGGATGTGGATAGAGCCCTTTTTGCACGAGTTTGTCAGGCTCCATGTATTTTTATTTCACGAATAGCACTACTTGTATTCAGCTTACATTCAGCTGTGGTTTTCATGGCAGTTTGTGTCCACAGAGCAGTGTGAGGCAGAGCTTGTGGTACAAAACCTGCAGAGCTGAGCTGGCTCCATGCAGGCTGGACTCCAGGGAGCAGAGTGGCTCCACATGAAGTGCCACAGGGGTAGCCTGGCTCAGGCCCAGCTCTGCCATACCTGGGGCTGCTCTCTGAGCTGCTTGGCTGTCTCTGGGTGCTTTGTAAAGAGCTCTGAGTAGGCACAGCTGCAATGCTGAAGGATATCCTGGCTGTCCTACAGGCCAGAGCACGGAGAGCAGCTGAGCCTTGTGAGGCGCAGTGCTTGAGCCCTGTGTGCCTCACCCCCACCCTGGAGTGCTGGGCACAATCCAGGGGGATGCCAGGGGATGCAGCAGCACTTGGGTTTTTCTCTAGATATTTCAGCTCCCTCTTGTGTTGGAGAATGGAGCTGTGTAATGGACTGCAAGATAGATTTTGGGAATCGAATGATTTCCCAGTGGCACCCTGGCTGGCTTATCATAAGTTATTATTTGTACTTAATCCCAGAATAGTCTAAGTTGGAAGGAATCCTCAAGGATCATTGAGTACAACTGTTACATCTGCATAGGACATCTCTAAGAAATGTCAACATCTCCCATGCTGAGAGCATTATCCAAACACTTCAACGCTGTCAGGCTTGGAGCTGTGACCAGTTCCTTGGGGAGACTGTTCCAGTGGCCAGTCACCCTCTGGGTGAAGAACCTTGTCCTGATATCTGACATAAACCTCCCCTGACACAACTTCAGGCCACTCCCTTGGGTCCTGTCACTGTCACCACAAAGAGAGATCAGTGCCTGTCTCTCCTCTTGCCCTCACAAGGAAGCTCTAACTGCTCTGAGGTCTCCCTTCAGTCTCCTCTGCTCCAGGCTGAACAGACCAAGTGACCTCAGCTGTTCCTCACACAGCTTCCCCTCAAGGCCCTTCGCCATCTTCATAGCCTTTCTTTAGATGCTCTGTAACATCTTAATGTCTTTTTTATATTGTGATGCCCAAAACTGCCCCCAGCACTGGAGGGGAGGCCACCCCAGAGCAGAGCAGGACAATCCCCTTCCATGCCCAGCTGGCCCCCTGATGGCCAGATGTCCCTCCTGGCAGCCAGGGCCCTGCTGACTCATGTCCTACTTGCCATGGACCAGGACTCCCAGGTCCCTTTTCATGGTGCTGCTTTCCAGGATCTCATTCTGTGTCTGTCTGTACGTCTGGGGTTGCCCCATTGGAGGCGAAATTTCTTTTTGAATCACAATAATAGAGAGAATGTTTATCTCAATGCACTGAAAACTTTATTCTCCCACTAACTTAGCAATTTTTACCTCCTTTGCTACCGTGCCCCACTTCAGCACATTAATGACTGCAAAATTTACTGTTTCAGAAAAGCTGAATGGAAAGACCAGATGTGATTAGCAGAATACAGGACTATCCACTCTCATTAGTTCTTGTTGCCTGATTAAGTTTTTATAAACATTTATAGGCAGAATTTATAAGCATTTACATTAAAAATACAGGCACAATTATAGGCAGAATTGCTTGTGCTGACTTTTGAAGTGGTATTTTCTCTTTTGGGAGAAGTTGCTTCCCAATTGTTTAATGGGGATGGGTTCCTGCATCTTTGGGGTCCACAGCATTGTTCACTCCACTTGCTGTCAGACTGAACCATGTGGAGGCTTTGCCTGGGGTGGCATTTCCAGTGAAGACTTGTACCCTAAAGCATAAACCTATTTGTCTAGAAAAGTAACCTTTGTTGTATAGGGTGAGGGTATTTTTTTTCAGGATGTTCTTGGTTCACACACTTCTCATAAATTTCATACACATGATGTTCATAAATATGACAAATGTAGACTGCTGTGAGTGAATCTTGGTTTTATTCCTTGTTCTTAGGTAGGTTTTTGTAATTGCTCACAGCTGGGCAGACTTGTGAATTCTATGGATTTCCTTTACTGAATCTGGCATGAAAATTTCCCTGTGAAATTTCTCATGCAGGAAGAATGGATTTACAGTGCTGAGAAAAAGTACCATCAGAGGGAAATAGCTGTAGCGCAATGTTTGTTGATATTTTCACTGTTTTTTCTAAAAAATTGCCAAGACTTGTTTCTACAACAGATTGTGATTTTTTGCAGGCACAGTACCTTGTGAGAAGATTAGTGCTTTTGTTCCTCCAAACTGGTATTTCTTAATTGTCAGCATAAATGAAAGCAAGATGGTAACAGACTTTTCCCAGACACAATAATGGAGAGAACAAATATAAAATATGCCTGTGTTCAGATAAAGTATTTAATAGGAGCAATATGGAGTAGATAGGGGAACTTTATTTGTGATATACATCTGTTCTTCCAAAAAAAAGAGAAAGGCTTATATTGAATTATTTTAACATGTGTGAAAAGGATAGAAAGTTCTTTTCATTTTCTGTGTTTTAGTCCAAACCACTGAAGAGGGAAGGAATTAAAGTAATGTGTGTCCCTAAAGAAATGTGGAGTTGACATTTTATTCCTAACTGGATTTCTTTTATGTCTGGCTATTACTTAGCAGAAAGGCACCAGCTGATATTAGATTTTAGCGTGGTTTGCCAAGTTTACAGTGTGCAAATACTTTATAGTTGATTTTAAGCATCTCTAATGAAGTATTGCAGAGGTCCCATTCCTTCCTGTAGTAAGAAGCTGTCCCCATGACATCAGCGGCACCTCGGCCTGAATTAGTCCTCTACAACTGAAACCAGACTTAGTAAAATGAAACTTAGTAAAAAACTCTTCTACACTCCTCAGTGTAGAAGCATTTCAACTTTAAGTTCTGCCCAGATCTTGAGGCTTGAAAACAAAAGCAAAATACGTTCTTCAAGGTTCTCTTGTCATTGCCTTGGCATGGAATTTGCAACTTGAAAGGATTTCTTCCAAGTCTGAGGCTTAGAGGTTTCTCTCTGCTTTTCCTCCCAGATACTGGACAGCTGATAGATTTGGCCTAGTTTGCAAGTTTTCCCTTTTCTCACTCAATATAAGTACTGACAACCAGCATATTTCTGCTGAATTTGAGGTACCTTTCTTGTAGTATTTGATGAACTGTCACATCACAGCACTCCCACTTCCTCCTACAGTTTATTCCTGTGCTGGTGGAGATAGAGGCAGTCAGCTCTGGCAGTTACAGGGCTTTAGAAAATAATAAATTCTAAATTCTTGGTCAGGCCAGCTTAGTGCGAAGGAATTATGTCCCAAAAATAAGTGTCTGTGTCTTTTCAGAATAATCATACTAGCTCTCTGCTTGAGCCCTGTCTTGGAAGTACCTCTTTACAATCACTCTGCAACTGCAAAATAAATGTTTGGTGTTTCTGGTCTCCCTGCTTCCCCCTCAGCCCACCCACCAGAGGCCAAAACTTTGTGTGTGAGTGTTCTGATGTAACTATGCAAGCTAGAGAACCAAGTTTAAGCTGTATCCCTTCCCATTTCCTTTTATGACTCTGGCACAAAACATGGAACTTTATAATCAAAAGATTCAACTCTCCTTGTTGTAAGACCATAAGCATGAATTGGGTTATTTGATATAAGAAAGAAACTGTTTTCTGATTTCATTTATAGGTTGGATCTGAATACACTGAGACTTTGTACAAGTTTGGGTTGACACCTGAGCTGTACAGCTGGACCCCATGAGCTCATCCAAATACTGGATAAGTGAATATAATGCCCCTTGTGATTCCCTGTTTTTACAGCTGGGAAAACAGATGTTATAGAGTGTTTTAGTTAAGTGGTTACCCTTCTCATTTTTGCAATGTAATCTAGTCATTAATAAGTACAGGGCCTAGTGACCTAATTACAGCTGCAAAATTCAGGGATTAAAGCATAATGAAATGTCAAATTCCCTTTTTGTTCTTACCTTCTGAACACTGCACCTTGAATCTCATTCATGACGAGGAAATAATATTTCCTCATAATATTTAAAGTTTCAGTGTACAGACAATCATTAATTGAGCTGTTCCCCAGATCAGTGGAACTAAATCAAAACTTCATTAATTGATTCTACCACAGCCTCACCCACTACATAGTCAAAATCATTACCCAAGCATGATGTGATAGCAGAAGTTGCTCAGAACAATTTTAAATAATAAAAAGGCAAAGCAAGAAGGTAGAGATTGTATTTTACTTTACTAAGACTTAAGCCTTCTATTGTAAGGGCAGTAGATTTCACAGCTGTCATTATCTGCCATTTCAGTAAGCTCCTTTGAACTCAAGCCCCCATCTTGTTTTCAAAGCACTGAGTTTCGTTTACCCAAACCCCTGCCAGCAGTTTGTGTATCACTACTGATCTTTCACTGTGCTGTCTTCAGAGAAGAAACAGCGGCCACAAATGTTAAAGAGCTATAAACAGAGACCCCACGATCCCTACTGGTTATTTATGGTAACAGTGTTTTCCCTTTGTTTCTACAAGGTTGGACTTTTCTACAAGGTTGGACTAACTGCTCAGCAGGTGTGTGCCCGAATATCTTTCTACTCCAAACACAGAAATATTAATTGATTCATTATTCAGATTGTTCAGATTAATTAAACAGCTGATTCAATTGTTTGATGCTCATCCCCTTTCTCTTAATCAAATCCCATTTTCCTCTATAAGTCCATAATGAAAATATTTATACAGAGATTGGTATCTTTGTTTTATAGTTCAGTTGTTAATTTATATACCTTTTGGGGTTTGATTCCAGCTGTTTGATTTAAGCCTGCCTTTGCCTGTCTCAGCCTGTGTTGCAGAACGCTCTTTTGCTTAGGCATTGGTAAAAGCCTGTCTTTCTATAACCTGGCTCTTTCCTCCTGCTCAGTGTTTTATCTCACTTCATTGAACTATTGAAGCAATGGAACAAACAGAAATCTGCTATTGCTCTAAAATTTTGTGAGTGGAGCAGCAGTCTAAATCTGTGAACAAATGGTTATTTTCAAGCCTTAAACTCATCTCAGTTTGGCATGCAGTCACCTCTGTCAGAATATTGCTGTGTTTCTTTGCCCTAGTAAAACTGGTGCAAGCAAAAGTGGTACATAGAGAACATTTGTGTCTTGTCCAATTCCATTTTGCTCAGTAGCAAGCACTGCATTAGCACAGGAGAAACCAAAGATCACAGAGGCAAAAATCAGTCATCCAGTTGTACAGACCAACATTACAGCTCCACTTTAACCTTAGTCTTCTGATGATTGTTCTAGAGACTGGATACAAACTATTTTACCTTCAAGAGGAAACTCCCTTAGACATAGAATTTTGAATAAATAGCAAAGCCAGGTCAACACTTACTCATAAAATTCAGCTGCAGGAGTGAGCTTGTACTTGGAGTATTTAGTACCATTGCCAAGCACTGATGCATTGAAGAGTTTTGGATCTGTACAGTTTGGGCTGTTCCAGCTGTTGTGGCAGTTTGTCCAGGGGAGCTCAAATGTGAATGATGAAAATAGATAATACAGAGACCAAGCTATGATAACGTTGTAGTAGAAACCCACGTAAAGAGCTATGAGTATCACTGCATAGCCTACACCTAAAGACAAAGGAAAAGTAGATTACATATTGCACTTGACATGCAACAGTATACACAAACACTGGAGTTAAACTCAATGATACATGATTGCAAATTCATTTTGGGTCTTCACACCAATAAAAAGGAATTTTTGACATTTGCATACACATATGCGGACACAATGTACCTGACCTCTAAACAAAAAATTACAGAAATGGTTCTGGAAAATGACTGGCTTTTATCAAATCCAGTTGTTTGTCAGAAAAAGAAATTAAGCAGTGCAATGTCAAAATTTGTCCTTGTACAACTCCATTGCTGATTTGCTTCCAATGCAGAAGATTGCAAGCCCATGTTAGGAGTGAAATTCACTTCATCTTCATGACGTCAGGGACCTTGGCAACTTCTCTTGGAAAAGTAAAGCTTGACACTTAAATGAAGTTTCCCTATGTCTCATGTTCCCACCCTGGACTAGTTTGGAACAGACACTGATCCCTCTCTTGTTTCTTTCCCATTACTGCTCTCTAGATTGGCTTCCATCAGCATGGAACTGGCTCCAAATCATGCATGAAAGAGTCTGTGCTGTTCCACTGAGGTGTCCAGGTGTTTTTGGCCATGCCAGTAAAACTTGGTGACTATCAGGTTGGGGCTAAACTGTGTGTGACATTCAACCCCTTTTACTGTCTCTCCAGGATTACAGAATTCAGAGTGTAAGCATTCTCTTTTGGGTCTGTATTTTTGCATATCATGAAGTGTGGCTGGAGGATCTCTTTAGTAAAAACACCCCAGAAAGTGCACATTTTCCTCAATGTCTGGACATTTTCCAACAGTTTGAGAGGAAGCTTTGATACAAATGTTGGGGCCCAGTAAAAGTTGGTTGGCAGAATTGTTAAGGAATCTTGCTTTACCTTGACTTCAATCATTCTTACTGTGTGTGCAGCTTTGTTCTCTGAATCCTTCCTCAAATGTAGGAAGGATTGATTGTATGTATGTAAGGATTGTACATGTTGTATGTACTGCATATAAAAGGTAGGGAGTACAGTTATTTTATGAATGTCATCACTGTCACAGTAGGTACTATCACAGCAACTAAGTGCAAATCTTCTAGTTTTCTTCAGTTTAATTTTTTGCATCGGAGGCCTAGCAGTTGGAGATTATTAGCTTTTTTATTTCTTTATAAAGGAAGGAAGTAGCAAACATTGTGATTATTAATCCAGGATTAAAATTTGCATAAGGAACAGATTCTGACCCTGAAGGAGCTGTCAGCTCAAAGACTGCTGCAGTACAAAACAGCACAAAAGTTACTCTTTGCTTTGCAGGAGGCTTTTAATCTGTAAACTAGTTTGCTCGTCCCTCACAATGGGGAAATAATTGTGAAAGTAAAGATGAATCAGTATTTTCAAATCCTTGGTGCTTAAATGAATCTAGTACTTGAACACTCAAACTCTAGTGATACACCATGATCAATAGAATGGAGAGGAGGAAGGAATCCCCAGAAAGAATAACTCTTAAGTATTAAGGTGAATGCTAAAACACTAAGTATGGATAATATACAAAATACTAAAATTAGATGATTGTTGTTTAAAAAAGTGTTCCTGAAATTCCTCTGGTCCAGGAGAAGCCGAGATGTTTAATACCAAGATTAAAAAATACTGGATCAAATGTGTTTTAAATAGCTCTTTTCTGTGATCTTAAGAATGTTCAGGAATGAATTTGCTCTTATGTTTCTAGGTTTTCTTAAAAGTAATGCTGCACCACCCACAGTCTAAAATAGACTCCGGAAAAAAATGCAGAGATGAAAACAGACTATGTTACAAAGGTTACAGGGTATATTTGTAATTGCATGTGTTATGATAGCATCTCATTAGAAGTAGAGTGCTTAGAGTTCATAGCAATAATATTCATAGCTAAAATTAGAACTATAGTGCTGTTCATTTAGGGAAGCTGTTATGAATTTGTGTAGACTGTGTACTTTTCCTTTGAGTGAGAGATTTGAGTTGTCCCAGAAACAACTCCAAAGCTCTAGCAGTAAAATGTGTTTGCATGTTATCAGAGGTTTTAGTCAAAACTTTAAATGTACTGAGTTTATACCGAGGTGTAAATGTCTCAATGCTTATTACTTTTTGAGAATCAAATAAATTATGCTATTCTATATTCTTGTAATAAGAAACTTAAAATTCAACAGTAATGTATGTTTAGTCCACCTTGAAAATGTCAGCTTAAAAACACAGCTGGAATGTCAACAAGAATATACATGAAATAAGTTCTATTTTCCTTTCTCATAATCTTTTTCAATCCTGAAGTCAACACAGAATACCTCTGAGCACAGTGGTATTTGGCTCAAATACTTTGAGATCCTGAAGGTCTAATTTTTGCATTTAGGTTTTCGAAATCCTCATTGTTATCCAAAGGTATATAAATAATACTGACAGGAATTTCTATTGAGCAAGGGTATTCAGGTTCCTGGGTGCTGAGATGAATTTTATCTCCCATGACAGGATTATAGAAGGGCTAGGTAAATCTATATGAATTAATTTTAAATGTTTGAGGCACATTATTTTATTAGCTTGTGTACTTATTTTTTGTTGTATCACTGATTTTGCTGTGAGTTTTGGGTTTGACTGGTAGGGAAAACCCCCTCCACTTTTCTTATTGTGTGGCACTAGACTGCTTGAAGAGGAAAGCTGTATTTTGAGAAAGAAGACTAACATTTACTCAGTGTAACCTATATCCAAGCAGCAGATCCATCAAGTTTGGATTGCTATTGTTAAGCTCCTCAGCTTTTGTCAGTCCCAGGATGAACATGATCTGAATTTTAAGGTTCTAAGGTCAGCTGAGCTTGCCTGGTTTAATTTCAGGTATGTCTCTGTTGAAAAGGCTTTTGCATGAGATTTTAGATACAGCCTGGTATACATACAAAGGAACTTAACAGTTTTTGCTGGCAAGCAATGCTTAAAAAAATCTTCAGGTTCCTTAACATATACTTGTTTCATGTACAGAACACATATGGCTTCTTTTACACATTGATCATTTCCTGATCAAAGCCAAACACCCTGAAGTACCTAACCTATTTTACCTTGCAGAATGATGCTGTGCACAAACAACACTCCACAGCCTTTTATTCAGTGATGCTGGAGAGTTAATCCTAGTGGTAAACACTCAATAGTAATAATGTTCAGATTTTAATAAGTGTTTTTCATTGCTAAATCTGAAAGACACTTTACAAAGACTATCAGAATCACTGTTCCCACTTCACAGGCAGGAAAACTGAGGTACAGCAATACCACAGAAAACTGTGCCGTTATAAGTCTAGTGACCAAACTACAGTTTTCACAATTCCACTTTACTGTTGTAGCCACTGTGGTATGTTGGCTTCTGCAGAGAAAGCTCCAGCCCTGAATGGAGTAGTGGTTACCTTAGTCAATGAGGAAGACAGGGCTGAACTAACCTGGATGGGATTTGGTATTTCCAACGTTTGGATTGGCAAACCCCTGCCTCCACCTAGAGATTCCCAGGTCCTACCAAACCCCAGTACAAAGGGGAAAGGGAGGGCAGGGCTGAGCTGCTCCTGCTCATTGCCCTCTGTTACACTCAGCCAGCAATCACCCTGAAATGATTTCTGTGGCTTTTCCCATTTTGTGTTTCACCTTTGATAACACAAAGACTTCTGACTTCAAGGATTGGGGAAAGGTCACCAAATACCATCTCGTCTGTGAAAGATGAGAGATCTTTACATTGCTTGTGATCACACATGTGTGGCACCCTCAGGTGCTGTTCAGGGGAGCAGAGGAACACTTACCTTTGAAAACTGGACAGATTTTCCAAACAGTGGCAGCCCCTTCTCGGTTATATTGTCCCAGTGCTAATTCCATATAGAACAGGGGCATTCCAGCAATGATTAAGAAGAGGATGTAGGGAATAAGAAAAGCACCTGAAAAGACAGTAAAGAGACATTGCAGTCTTTGTATTGGTCGAATTTTTCTTTTTCTGTTGCTTACTTTTACCAGCTAAAGACAAAACCACTGTTTATGGGAAATAGAAAGGAAATATCAGGAAGGAAGAACACATGTATTCTTATCCCTTCTCTGCACTTTTTAAAGGTCTCAGAAACAGAATCCCTGAAAGAAGCTATAGGCTGTAACTCCTATTTCCCCTTAATTTTTCCCCTCTGCTTTGGCTTTAAAGAGAAAAAAATGTGTCCTTGAAAATCAATCCCTAACTGAAGAAGAAAAAAAAGCTGAACACACTTACTTAGCTGAAAGGGAAAGGGACTATGAAAAAATTTTTTACTTTTTATTTTTACTGCAGTATTTTCAGAAGGGAGCACAGAATCAGCAACAGAAAAGAAAAATGTGAAATCCTGTAAGTGAAGCTTAAACCACTGTGTGAAGTGTCTGCAGTAACCTCTGGCTTGAAAATTAATTACTACTTGCTAATTATGTAGAATCTGGACTTCCACAACATATTTTGGATTTTGCTATAATAAATTTCCTTCTTCTTATGAAATGGGTTAGACAACACACCCCTTTCCAACGCAGTGCCGCTCGTGGCCATTACTGTGGAGGATGTGGAGGTTCCTGCTAGCCCCAGTCCAGCATCCTGATACTGCAGCAGGACAGTGCTGGGGCTGCTGGCACCTTCCTGCAACACTTCACAAGGCTGAGCATTCTCCTGTGAGTTTGTACTGTCACTGAGAAACTGTCACCTTTGAAAAATCCTGGTGTGTGAGCTACTGTAGCATAAAAAGTATTGCCAGCTGAAATACAAAAGGATCACCTAATGTAGAAACTACCTGAAAATGTCTTAGCTATTTCATATGATCCACATCACAGAGAGATTACCCCAGTGCATGGCTACATGTGAAACTATAAAGCAGTTATAGCTGGTGTCATGTTTAATAACTGTGGGCTCTGGCAGATCTCTGCGTTGTGCTACATGCAAAGGGTAGCTTTTATTATATTGCACAGCTTGCTTGGTCAAGAAGAGTTCAATTAATATTAATCTTGCCTGTATGAAAAACATTTTTGGATTGCTTTAATAACTAGAGAGCTGATAGATATCTGACTGGATATCTGACTAATGTCCTTTGGAGTTACCTATGAAAAGGAAACTAGGTTGAGAAAATCATGGTTCAATCTTTCAGCAAAAGGAAAAACAATAGTAGCTTGACTATTTCTCCTAATAGCAAGTAGTACAAACTTCTGCAAAGCTTTAAAATCTGTTGTATTGGTTTAGTAATTTGAAAACTTCCTTTGTAAAAGGAAGTAAGTTTGCATTGCTCCTAAATTTATACATTTACAGGAGGTAAAAATCTGGAAGCACGACTGTAGCTTTTCAAAACATGCCACTAAGCAGAATGAATTACGTTTGAAAAGTATGTTTGAAACTATTGTTATATTTTTAAAAGTCTGAAGGGTTGTTTCTTTAACTTTTGAGCTTGCTTTGCACAGATATTACTGGTGTAAGCTGCCTTGCATGCCTGCTCAGAAAGGGAATTTTGACTATATACTGGAGAATAGAACGGAAAAACAAACTCTGCTCTCTTAGTCATACCACCAATCTACTTCTAAAAGTAACATGCTGTAACATAATAGTAAGGACAATGTATTCAGCATTCAGTCATAAGTTTAGTCATTTAAAAGTTGAAACCTTGCAATGAAAGAGAGGCAAGGTATATCAACAGAGAGAAAAAATAGCTTAAACCTTTGAGAATGCATATTAAAATTGAAATATATTGGTTGTATCCCTTTGGGGGCAAGAATCTTCTTCATGATGGAATGCAATGTAAATGCAACTTGTATTTATATAAGCTACCACAGTATGAGTGGTTTTAGTAATATTTTAGTGTTGTTTATAATCTGTTTTCTATGGTTGCTAAGTTGAACTGTTGTATGTTTGAATACTGTGCAAAAAAAATTGTATTCAACAGATACTTAATACCCTGCAGTTCTGAGCTCTGTTCAATGTTGAAACATACTCAGCAAAATCAGTCTGGGATACAACATATTGCTTTCACTATATCTAGTATCTGGAAAAATTATTTTAGGTGGTTTTACTGTCAGATTTCCTGCAAGTGAGCTTTTGAAGTGCCATATTTGTCTTGCTTTGATCATATTACAGTGTGTGGAGCTGACTCACAAACCTGGCTTGTATTTGAGAGGTATGGAGTTTGCAGGGAGTGATGTTTGATTAATGTCATGAAACTGTGGAAAACATGATGCCTATTCAGGGAAATTTGCATTTGAGAGGATTAATCCTGGAGATGTGTAGTGGACATACGTATTAAATGCTAGTTTAAAATACTCAGTTTTTAAAAGTATGACTAATACCAAGATGAACTGTGAAGTGTACTGTACTTAGGCATACTTGCTTAAGTGTCATCTGTTTGGCTGCGAGTCATTCCAGGCTTTAGTTATAGGAGGTTTCTTTCTTTTTTTTCTTCCCCCATCCTGCCCCCGCAAGGGATTAATAAGGTGTGGTGTAATTTTCATCAAAGAGCAGTTACACGGTATGGCAGGGTTTCATAGCTGGGTTACTTTTCAGGTGCTAAGTGATTGAAGTATTTTGAAATTGAGATAAATACCAAAGTAAGGGTGCTTAGTCATATTAGTTTGACTTAATGTTTTGGAGTCTTCTGGAAACTTCTTGTTTAGCAGCTTCTGGTTAGGTAAAAAAACTAACAAAAAGTCAGGTACTTTTGTAAGTATCTTTATATTTGCTTTTATTTTCCTTGCCAATAACCAGAATCAATTTTCATGGTGTTTGCTCAACCCTTTCTGGGATCAAGGCCCCTTCGAAGAAAAATAAATGATGGTCAAAATATCATTCAAATTTTCACATGAAATAGATGTAGAATAGAATGGTCTGCAAATTCTTGTAAACAGCCTGTGTGTGAGAGCTGCCCAGGGTCACTCTGGGCTTGCACAGGGCCTCCAGCTTAGGGCTGTTTAGAAGCAGTGTCCTATGAACAAGAGGTGCTGTTTGGAAGAATTTTAAAATTCTTGCTTGTGTGAACATCCTGTGGGCCAGAGGCAAGGCAGTCCTGGTGGTCCTCTTGCTTTAGATCCACTGGTGTGAATTGAAGCACCAGCCCAGGCTCCTCTGCAGGAGCACTTGCTGTTAATGCCTACCCTGTCTAGGAGGTCAGAGTGTGTCAGGAAGGGTGGCACCATGTGTCACTCCTGCCCGTGCCACTGGCCACAGAAACTGCAGTGCTTTAATTGCATGAATCCAGTGTCACATTCAGAGAGGCCAGACAGCTGAGCTCTTAGGAAGCAGAGCTTGGCTAACACTCCAGACAAGCTTGCCAAGACCTACCTACCTCAGCGAGCTGAGGGAGCGCAATCTGTGTGATCGCTGCCTTGGCAGTAAGGCGCCGATCGCACTCGAGGGCATTCCACTCCCCCTCGGGGTGAGCACACAGCTGCATCCCATAAGGCAGCACTGATTTCAGCAATCCCTAATGGTTCCTAATTCCCCTCTACAGCTAAAAAGCTGAAGTCATTGACATCTGTAATACAGCTCGGGTGCAAGAGCCATACTCGACTCTCTCCTGAGTCACATGCAGCTCGAAAGCCACAGGTTGGCCTTAGACTGTTGTGAGCTGCTACATCTCTCTCCTGACAGATATCACAAGATCCATACATGTCCCTTTAAGGCACCAGTGCAAATATGGGGTTAAGACAGCCTATGTGTTATGCAAAACTAAGTTAACTCAAACCCTCAGCTTCTACAAGAACCATCTATGTGAAACTTCAAGTGGAAACTTACACAGCTATTTTTGAAAAACTATTGCATTTAATTAATGAAGGACAAAATGCAAGACAGACTTTGGATTCCTGTCTTCAGTGCCAAAACAACTTCTTAATTTTGGTTTACCAGAATCCACACAGAGTGTTTCCTCTCTTTGTAAGCATTCCCACCATCCTAAGGGGTGGAAAGAAAAAGCTCTAAATATTCTTCTCAGTCCTACCAGGAGGTCTCATCTCACTTTTAAATCCCAGAAAGGAAGAAGCATTAATTCACTAATGGCTGAAAAAAGATAATTTAAACAGCTGTGGTTATCCTAAAAGGACTTTTGATGCACATACAAGAAGTAGGCCAGGACAGGGGTAGTTGAAACAATTTTGAACTCTTTGTGCTTGTTAGCCTTCTGCATTTGTTACTATGGTTATTTCTAGTCAAAATGTTATACTGGCAGGGGTGTCTGTTAAAACAACAAACTCTGAGTAAATATGGCAGTATATTTTCCAATAGGAGTGTTTCCAGTATTTGTGCAGGAAAAGTCTAAAAGCAGAGATCTCCCAACTGGTGAACTAAAATACCAGCTAATATCTCTAATAACATTTATCAACACTGTTTTTTTTTTTTTTTTTTTTTTTTTTTAATTCAGAATAAATAGTACTCCAAACAATATCAACAAACAGTTGATCGAAGGTAGCACATTTGCTTGGACAACAAGGAAAATGGGTGGAAATTCTGATCTGTGCAGACTCTTGTGAATGAAAAACAAAGTCACTGGTGCAGAGTTCTTGAAATCTAGATCAAGATTGCACAAGATTACCATGGGTAGAAAACTAGGTAATTGGAAAAGCAGGTGTTTCTAGTACATGGATGTTATCTGGCTCTTCAGCAGACAGGCCACCAAGCTTGCACAGCCTCCAAGGGCGCCTCTGAACGAGGGGAGCTGGAGCCTGCTGCTGGCAACTGGGAAGAAGGGGTGGAACACTGAGACCTTACTGACCTGAGATTAAAAGCAATGAGGGTCTGTGTGGTACAGCAAAGAGATGTCAGAGCTACAAAGGAGCATGAGGGAACCTCAGGTCAAAGACAAGATGATGATGATAACAGCAGCTGTACGATGATGTTGACAACAGCTAGCAAGAGATTCTAGTTGTAAAAAATAACATTTTTCCGCAAAACAGATTTCATTAAATACTACAAAATTTCAGCAGCACTTTACACATGTAGAATTCTCCAAGTATACAATAAAATCTTCCAAGTATTCAACCTTTTTTAATGGAAAGTATTTCTGAATCATAAAACCAGTTGATCTATACCATGATGAGTGGCATGTTTCTCTTGAAGTCTTTACATTAAGCTACTCCCTTTAACAAGCTCTTGCTAGATTTGAGCTTATTTATATTACTACTCTCAATTTGGGCTCAGAGCCTCCAGTTTTTTCAGAATTGCAATTTTAACAGCATTCCTTTCACTCAAAAGAAAGTGAAAACAAATAGTTTCCAAAAATGGTTCAGTGCTGTTGGCTGAGGCCAACAGAAGCCTGCATTTTTTGTCTTGAGCTGTTAACCTGCTACTGCCTTAAAATCACTTGAAGTGCAGTGTGTTTAGAAGGTGGTCACTGATCAGTAACTGAAAGGGTTACCTAGGCCCTCCCCTCACAAATCCAATCATCCTTTTGGCTTTTGTTGCAAGAGTCATGAGCTAAAGAAACCCATTAGTAGCTATTTTGAACAAATTAATGAGAGCTAAATATATCCAGCCACTCAGAGCAGCATGATTCATTCATAAATAACAGCCAAGTCATTGGCCAAGGTCCTATTTACATAAATTAATGAAATGTTCACATTTACAACATTGTGTAGTTTAAAGATAATTGCAGGCACATACAAGAACAGGACCCTGGCCTGTGTTGTTTGGTAGGAAATTAAGGAATAAATGAAGAGTCATGGTGGGTTTGAGAGAATATAAATCAGATTGATCCAAGATGGACAGTGTGGCAGTGGGAGCTCTGGAAGTTTGCAGGGGCTTCCTGCTGCTGACCTTCACAACACTCCCTGTTCCTGGCTTAGGAAAAGAACAATTCCCATCATTTGCCATGAGTGTGACCACAGAAAGTCCAAAGATCTGCTCTACAGGTTGCACTGGTAGCTTTTAACATTGTGCCTCTATAGCAGAGGTACTATTGGAGCTGGATCTTTTGTTTCTAGATCAAGGCAATAAGGTGAGTTTTATCTGTAGTTTGGTAAGTAAATACTTGGAGTTTGTAACAATACGAAAGCCTAGCTGCTCACATTCCTGCTCAAATCCACCATCTTGATTTTGTGCCTTTTTCTCTTTTAACTACCTGACTGGCTTAAACAAGAAATGAGAGAGTAAGAAAGAAAGTAGCTGGACTGTGGAGCCAACTTGTAGATTGTTCTGTTATTTATGCCATCTCTATTGCTAATGCTCAATAGGACAGGGGTTGTAGGAGTGGTAGAATCCTTTCCTGGACAGATAACGCTGTTGGGAACAAACGAACAAACTTTATAGTTCACAAACTCTTCAAAAAGTCCTAATTAGGATAGTACTGGGCTACTGGGTCAGCATGCAGATGCCTCCCTGGTGAACACAGCTGCTTCACAGCAGACATGACTGGAAGCTTAAGAGATACTAAATTAAGAGGGGGAAATACTATTCTAGCATTTAATTAATAGGAATGTTCTATTCGTGCTTTTTTCTCTAACCTTGCAGCTATTAGGGGTGACACAAGGATATTCACCTGCAACTGCATATCAACAAAACCACCCAGGTGAGGTGTGGGTTGTACTTCAGATGTACAAAAGCAAGGTGCCTGTCAAAATGTACCCTGATTTATTGGTGGCAGAACACCCATGGCTAAAAATACTTTTGAATTAAGATATCAGAAGGCATTTTCTGTGAGCTTGTGGATCAAGATAAGCAGGTTTTCCTAGATTCCAGCACTAGATCCATAACAGCATAACCTCATGTGATAAGTTTTCCTTGAACTATTAAGTACTGAAAAGATATTTTCTGTGATATGTGGAACATCATCATGTACACAAAAGGAAATACTATTTCATCAGCTTAGTTGTCTTTTAAATGTAGGGAGAGTTGGTGCCAGGGAGATTTTGGCAGCTGCAGTTCGACTTTGGTTCAGATATAGACTGTTAGTCACAGTTTTCTCATCTTTTCAGAGAACTTGTGTGTTCATTTGTGTTGGGTTTTCTTTTCCTCAGTCAGCTGTAAACTAAAATGAATGTTTTCAAAATTCATGGATTAATCTGAATTTCATGCCAGAATGGCTTGTGAGATACTCTGATCTAACTTGCTGTCCAGCACAGACCAGAGTTTCAGGCAGAAAAACCTACAAACCTGATTGGAAGATAGTAGACAGATCCTTTGCTATTTGGTTGTTTTGTTTTGGAGGGCTTTTTGGTGTTGTATTGTTTTGGGGGTTTTGTTTGTATTTCAGTTTTGAATCAAGTGTTGGTCTTCCTGTTTTATAATCGATAGAGACGAGTGAGCTAAACTAATTAATTACAGTGCAATAGTGATATCTGCTTTTCTGTCTGAAATTGCCACCCTACGGGTACTCCTTGGTGTTGGCAGGCTGAAGAGCTGTGCAGACACTTTTGGTACCTACATTAAGTTATGATACCTGCTTTCTGAGCTGTGCTTTTAATAGCTCAGCATCTGGAATGCCAAGGTTATATCTTTGAAATGTTTTTCCACCTTAATAAAAAAGAGCCTGGGATGAGTCCCCTGAAGTTGAGCCCCTCATTTAGGCAGTATTGGTTGCTCCTTGCTTTCTACTGTCTCTAACATTCTCAGGATTGCCCCTGTGTGAAATGTGCTTTGTGCTGTGCATGTAGCAGGGCAATTCCCGGTTCTCAGCAGTCTGGGATGGAGGGTGTTGCTCTTAAAGACTGCTTTTCTCTTGCACATTGTCAAAATAAAAACCAGCCAGCAGCCTCCAAGTTAAGCACCCTCTGGGGAGGATGCAGTACCCATTTTAGGTAGCATGAGATTCATAACTGTGCCAGGGTAAAACGAAGTGCCCAAGACATCTTAAATCAGCTCCAGACAAGTGCCAAGCAGCTTTCAAGAGGATTAATGTACAAACCAATAGGAGGAAAATGCCTTGACATTCTGCTAAAGAAGAATCAAGCACAACAATCTGTGACACTCTTAAAAACTTGCCTTATACCATTTAGTGATTAATCCAATTCTAAGTTGTAACTTCAATGTTTGGACTCAAAGACTAAAGAAAAAACCACTCACTTTCCTTCTAGTCTTTATTAGAGATTTATTTTTATTAGTGTTATATTTTCTGTACTATCTTAATCTTTACAAACTCTGCCTATCAGAATCCCTTAAATTCTTCCTCTCAGTAAAAGGTTATTTCTATTGCAGAAGTGTGAGACAGTCAACTCCCCTATCTATAAGAATTCTAGCAAGTCTAACCTTTACTCTCAGTCATTAGAAATGAAGCCTTCAGGATGAATGTTCTTTCTCACTCCACTAAAGGAAGCAGAGTAACTGTACTGTAAATTACATGCTTTCTAAATTTCAAATTACAGATATCAGATATATTTGAAATGAATAGTATGTTATCTAGCCATAAAGAATATTTTCTTATAGAAGACAAATGCTGCATCATTTTAATGTATTTGTAAACTTTAATGGCTGTGTGTGGTGCTATTAACAATGATATTGGCAAATTTACCATTACAGTCATAGCTACTATTTGCACAATTGCCTAGAAAAATTGAAAATCCTGTACTCTTATTAAAGATTATAGATACTATTGGATTGTGTTAATATTTTAGAAGGCTTGGGCAATGGTAATTTCCAAATAGGTGTGGCTTCTTTACTGTGTACCTTTCTGTTAGCAACGAACACAGGAATTTCATAAAAACTGTCACCAATACTGGAATCATCTGCCCAGGGAGGTGGTGAAGTCACCATCCCTGGATGTGTTTAAAAAAAGACTGGATGTGGCACTTGGTGCCATGATCTAGTTGAGGTGTTAGAACATGGGTTGGACTCGATGATCTTAAAGGTCTCTTCCAACCTAGAAAATTCTGTGAATTCTGTGAAGTTCTTCACAGAAAACTTTTCATTTTGGGAAAAATCTGTATTTGGCTCAGGGTTGTGCTGGTAATTTTCTGTGTGCCAGCCATTAGGTGGGGTCTCTGAGAATTTGGGCATTGTGAGCACAAAGTGAAACCTCTCCATATCATCCCTCCTGCAGCAGGAGGACTGTAAGAACTACTTCTCTTGACACCAGTTTGCTTTAAGGGGTAAACTGAGTCTTATTTAGACCAGTATGAAATCACAACAGTGCTGCACAAATCTACCTGTACTGGCTAGCAACACCCTTCTTTCATTTTCCATCCTCCAGCTACTCAGCTTCTTCTGTGGGAATTAATAAGACAAAAGTTTTTCTTTAATTTTGCAACTTGAGCCTTATGTTTCTTCTTAGTGGACTGTTTTCTGAATAGGCTTCAAGCAATGTAATTTTTCCCCTCAGTCCAAGCTGTCCAGTACATGCTTTGTCACTGCCATTCTGCACAGGGCCTCCTAGCTTGATATGCCATGGAAGAATGTGAAAATGACCCCAGGGCCCATCATAGCTTTCTTCCAAGATGAAGCAGAGGCCTGTTAACAGTTTGAAGCAAAATCCTTCTTGTTCCATCACAGTGCAAACTTTTGCTTGGGCAGATTGCAGGGCAGTTTTGTTCACTGATTACTCAGACCTTATGATAAATCAGTCTGGCTGAGTCTGAGGTTTTCAACTTGTCACACAGCATTTTTTTTTCTAAGCACATTTAAACACATAATACATCATGACTGTAAAACAGTTTTTAGGAAGAAACATATAGATGATCTTGAAGATCTCAGAATCTCATAATTTAGGGTCAAACACAGTGATTTTGTCATCAGCTTCTGTATGAGTCAGTGAAGGATTAAATGGCTCTTTAGGAAGACCCTGCTAGCTGGTTTCTTGCTCTTTCTGTTAGGGTAGAGTCAAGACAATAACTTATGCCAGAGAGTAACTGTATTCTTATAGCCAGCAATTTCAAAAGTTCAAAAACCATGAAGTAGGCCCCAGAATACTTTAAAATGCTTGATCTTCTACTACAATCCTTTTATTCGCATGCTTACTTTTAGTTTTGAATTTACTTCGTACTTTCCCAGCTTTTCTTTTCAGCCTTGAAAGCTAGAAAGAGATTCTTGGGTAAATAATTTGTCCCTATGAAACTGTGAAAGGAAAAGGCACTTCTTAAAATAGTACTTTTTTTATTGCTTGAGCCCGGCATAGGAGAATGCTGAGGTCATAGTCCAACTCTCACTGAGTAAATCTATTTTGTGTAATAATCACCATCATGTATGTAATCCTGACAGTTTGCTCTTTAGGTAAAGTACTGAGCTATTGTACTGAGTGAATATCAGTTACTATTCGGTGGAAGTCTTCTGTATCAGTTTAGTCTGAAGAGTTTTTTATTACTTTACTGTGTTGTTCTTCTCACATAATTCTTAGTCTGGAAATTCTGTCTACTTAGGAGTCCTTAAGAGAGAGACGTCTGTTATTTGGGTTTAAATCCTGGCTCTGGTGACGTCAATGGAAAAAAATCACCCATTGACTTCAGCCGGGTCAGGATTCCTCCCATGTGGTTTACGAATCTATTGATTTTAACTAAGGCTCTGCAGTCATACATACATGAGAAACTAATTGTAGAAAAGAAGCAAATGATCAAACTCTTCCCCAAAACAAAGTCCTGGACTGTCTTTGATCCCATCAACACCTGTCTCACAATCTCATTTACACATCTGAATTTCTCTTCTGAAAGGAGACAAAGCACTGCACAGCACAAACTATTCCTTAGTTTTGTGGTAAATTGTAGAACTAAGGTGCCTTGTACAGCTCCAATCTCCCCTCAGCTTGAAGGCATGAGCTTGGGAGCTTTCTTCAAGCATCAGTCCTACTGCACATCAGTAGGCAGATACAGCCCTGCATGCTGATGAAGAGTCATGTACCAAACACACTTCTGAGAGTGGCTTCTAAGCTGTAACTTGATGTTTTGGTAACATTTGGCCTTGAACTCTCTAATATCAGAGTAAGTACAATATACTTAATTGTGAAATTACTGTGTTGTGAAATAAGGATTCCTCTGCCAATAAGGAAAGATGCTGAGGCCTCCTGAAATGCTGGTTACATTAACATTGAAGAAGAAAAAAGTAATCTTTCAGTTGTAGAATGTATCCATGAAAGTCTGTGTGGAGCTTGTTTTTTTTTTCCCCAAAGGCGAATCTTTTGAGGGTATTTGGAGCACCTTCTAAATTTAGGATTAGAGAAATTGTTTCCTCCTGTATCAATCCTTGGGGACAAGAGACTTTATCTCCATTTTTTAAAAAGTGTGTTCAGGGCTAACATCCTCTTATCAATGGATTGTGTCCTTGCTGTCACTGTGGCCATGCCAACAAGTGAGGTCCTACACATGAATTAGGTGCCGCTAAAAGCTGCTGCTCCTATAATATCCTAATAAATAAAATAAAGTGGGAAATCCAAGAATGGTCTGCTAATAATATTTTTATTAATGTATTTAGAAGTAATGAGCCACCATGAAATTATTTTTTCCTATAAGTTTGTATAAAGGTTGTGACATTAATTATCAGGTTGGGATCTCCCAAGACCTGTGAGGATCTACTGCTCCACCTTGTGGTCTGAAAAACGCTTCCCGTTACTCTACTCTCTACAGAGTGCTGTGCCATGAAAAGTCCAGCCTCTTCCTCTTTTTTTATTTAACTGGAATTTGACTGGGATCAGTATCATACTTTCCCTCGAGATACGGATCTTAAGGGCAAGTAACGTGCTGTCACCTTTGGCATGCTTCAGGATAGACATTGCAAGAGGTCTTTCATTACAGAAGAGCAAAATAGAAATGAAAATACCAGTGAAGAGTGCTGTACATCACATAGGTCAGGAGGTGCAGAATAAATTAAAAATAGCTGGCAAAAACCAAGATGCACAATAATCAGATGCTTTTTTCAGTACATACACTGGGCCCAAGGAAAGAGTGGTTTGGATGGTCAATGAGGCAGTTGCAGAGGGTTCATTCTTCCATGCTGCTGTTGGGCCAGAAAATCAGCTCATTCCCACAGTCCTGCAGGCTTCAGTAAAGATGAATGCTGTGCAATTTCCCAGCCACAATCCTTCCCCTGCATCAATGCCACAAAAGCTGTTTCTCAGACTAGGAAGAGTGCTGCAGTAAGACAGGACACCCAGTGCTTGGAAATTATGCAATAACTTTCTCCAGCTCTGAAATGAAGACTGCAAAGGAGTAATATTCTTTTGCTGTTGAAATCACAATTCCTGCGTACTTCAGTGGGGCAGAATCAAACCAGTACTGCTCTTCTGACCCTGGTTTGTTCTAGGGAAGCAGTTTATAACAAAGCATTCTAAGAAAGATTTCATGTCTCTGTGGTCTAACACCACCAGTCTGTGAGGATTGGATCCTATTTTGGACACCTAGCATATATTCTTAGACAATTATAATAGCCAAACTGTAGCAATCAGTTAATACCTACATTAAGAACACAGCTTTTGCAATCACTTGTGCTTTTGGAAGTGAGTGGTTGTGTTCATAAAGCCTTAAGGAGTAGGAGCACTGGAAAAATTATCATCTTCTATAAAAAGACTTATTGTATAATAAGGGCAGCTTGTCTTACTACATACCAGCAGTCAGAATGTTTGTCATAAAAAAATATTTATGGACTGGCAATAGACAACTGCCTGCCCAATCCTGCCTGAATTTTGCTTAGTAATGTGTTATCACAGAATTCTGTTCACTGGAAAGTTGGTAGTGTGCTTCAGAGGAATATGAGTGCAGAGAAGGATGTGGCTTACACAGCCAGATCTCCCTGCTGACCGTTTCTTCTTCTGAATGGTAAACCCTGGTCCCTAAAGTGCTGCTCTGTGCTGTCAACTTTGTCATGCTTCAGGAAAGATTGCAAAACTTGTTTCAGTAGAGAATAGGGGAAAGGAGAAGGAAGAGTGAAAATAAAACAAAGGACAGTTTTGATAAGTAGTTTAGAGGTTCTCTCCTATGGTTTTGTTGAAGAATATGTCACAAGGCAAGAAAATCAACTGTTTTCCTTCCATGCCTCACACCTCCTTTTCCCTTCTTTATGGATTAAATTTTCAAAAGCTCTGTGGCTAAAATTAAGTACCTTGAATCTATACAGAAATTAAGATGCTGAATTATACCAGTTACCCAGAATTTCCATGAGAACAGGAATTACTCAACAGTTCTGGGGATCTAGGCACTTTTGGTGCTGATTTCCTGAAGGACTCAGATATCCATCTGTATGAAATCAAGTTTTGAATGTCAATAAAGCCTTGCATTTGAAACTATTCTGACTTGGCACCAGTATATAAGATCTGCACAATTAGGATGAAACCTTTCCATCAAAGGTTCAAGACTTAATACAAAGGTAGGGAGAAGGAGAGCAGATGATTAAGGAGTTGTGGTTGGTGGAGGCAATTACGGATTGTCAGGACATGGGTAATGGGCTGCTAACATGAATTCTTTGTCTCCAAAAGCCTTGAGGAGGGAAAACTCAAGGTTTATAACCAGTGTGATATTCCTGGATTCCTTACATATTCTTCATTGAAAATGGATTGGGACAGTGGAGTTGTCCTTAATAAAATTTATTTCAACTTTGATGATGATGATAGGAACAACAATAAGAATTTCTTTCTTGTTGCCATATTTCAAGTCAAGAAGTTGAGAGTCAGATGCAAGATTCCAGGGGGGGCTGGACAATCCTTAAGGTCCCTTCCAACTCAAATAATTCTATGATTGTGTACATACAAAAAAAATGGAAAGTACTAAGAGTGAGGTAGTAGTGAAAGATCCATAACTGTCTTACAAAGATGCATCATTTAAATTTGTGTCTTGACTTTTAAATTACAATACTTTAGTATAACTGTATCTCCAAGTGTACTATTATTTAGTTACAGTTTACTATTTTGTAATAATGTTGAGAGCAGTTAGGTAAAACAGTGTCGAATAACTATATATGTAATAACTGCAATGTAAATGCTATGGAGATTACAGTGCAGACTGATATCTGAGAACCATACTACACTTCTTAAATATTTAATCAATTAGTTAAACTGGGAAAAAGGCTTTACAACTGGGAGTTGCTGATGTGCTTACCATCAGACATAGCAAAAATGAAGACATGGGCTATTTGATATTGATTCTTAGAAGTTCTCAAAATTCTTTCAACCATTAATTTCCACTTTAATACACAGCAAGAGGTTCAGTAATTTATGGCCTGATTTTAATCCATCATTCCTTTTACAGCATATTTAAACTCTCACTAAAGATGT
This sequence comes from Anomalospiza imberbis, assembly GCF_031753505.1. Classification (NCBI taxonomy): domain Eukaryota; kingdom Metazoa; phylum Chordata; class Aves; order Passeriformes; family Viduidae; genus Anomalospiza; species Anomalospiza imberbis. Next base: position 11,694,173 of record NC_089692.1, on the reverse strand, counting down.
ATGTTCCTCCTATCTTATGTGTAAGTAGTTGCACAAACATTCCGTTTCATATTGGTCTAAGCATGAGGAACAAGTATCTGTCTGGAAATACTATCTTTAGACTGCTGAAGCTGTATTCATGTTCATTGAACTGACAGACAGGTTTGTGGTATTTTGCCTAAAAATGAAAGTGAAATTCTGCCCCCAAACCATGTAGACTATGTCTCAGTCTCTTTAGAGATATTTTGGTTTCTTCAGTAAAAAAGGGTTGTTGGCTGCTGCACTCCTAAGCTGGCCTTTCTCTTTTCCATTACTGCCAGAGCTTAGGACGATGTGAGTGAGAAAGCAGGCACGCAAAGCTCAGGTGCCTGCTATTTCAGTTTGAATGAGTAACCAAACCCAGGTCTCCATGTCAAACTGTAAGAAAGTCCTATATTTGTTTCAGTAGGAGTTAATATGAGCCTTGAAGGCTCCCTAATGTGACTTGCAGAATTTACTTGTGCAGAAATGGTTTACCAGGGATATTTCAGTATTTCCATTCCTTGGCAGAATTGAGAAGGGTGTACAGGAACGAAGAGGGCTTAAGCAGGGATTTCAAATTTTTAAAAACAGAACTAAGTTTAGCTCTTGAGGTCTTTTCTGCCTCCTAGTTTAGAATAAAGTACTTCAAATGGTAATCAAAATGTGCATCCACTGTACTTGGAAAGATGTATCTTTGCTTTTGTCAGCTGGTCCACACCAGCTCTTTTATTGTCAGTAAAGCAGGAAAATCAGTTTTAGTAATTGATTGGAGCACCCTTTAGATCAGTTCTCAATACTTGCCCTGCATCAGCCACAGGATGGTCCTCTTAATGTGCAACATCAAGCTAAATATTGTGGATCTCACCTAGAGCCTTTCTATGCTAGTGTATCTCTAGACCTTTGTAAATTTGTCAAGCTACGAGTTGCTAGAATTGTTCAGGGACAAATAACATCTCTGCACAGGCAGGTATTTAGCTGAGAGTCTATATACTGTGACAATTATACACTACTTCATGGTATCATACCTCAGAGTCAGAAACAAGAAGTTTACAACTAAAGAAAGATTTGGGTGAGAGGTTCAGTTCTTCCCTCTCAGCTATTCTTAATACTTCATGTGTAGTAGGTGTATGATGCAGTAGCTTATAACCCTGCAGAAATTCCTGTTCTGAAGATTTATTTTGTGAAGCCAACAAGACATGCAGAGCAGAACAGGGAATTTCAGAGAAGCAGCTGGCAACTGGCATGTGAGCTCCAGTGCTGCTGAACCTGGGTGAACCCATGCCCTGCATGCACCAGGTGATTAGTGGCTGATCAAGGAAGGAAAAGAGAATAGATGGAGTGGGAAAGGGAAGAGAGCATCTGTAAGCTGGACACTGACTCTGGATCTGGGAAAGGACGTGTTTGCAGCACCACACAACTGAGCATTGTCCCTAATGTCACACTATGGCTGAGAACCCAGAGCTCAAGGCCGTAGTGAAGAGATCAGCATAACAGTTTAACCTGTCTGAGGTCAGTGGTTTGATGTGCTAATGGGAATTGAAAACCCCTTTTTAGGAAACCAAAATTACTAGATTTGCATCTGAGCTTTGATTGACTGATGAGTCAAACTCTTGGCGTAGGCTTTGCAGTGAGATTACTTCAGAGTCGATTTATTATTATCATCATCAATGCTATTTTGAAGTATAAACTCTGATATTGTGAGGCAAATGTCATCCACCTTTGAACTGTAAAGTACCAGGTTATATTCTTCCCCAAAATAGTGATTAAATTTGGTGGCAGACACTTTGCAAAACTGAGGAGGCAGAGTGTAGTAGAAGGACAAGGTGGTGCTGTCAGCACCACAGTTTGCTCTCAGTGGAGTGGTGTGATGGCCAAGCTCCCAGCTCTGTGGGGAGTGACAGTTCCACTCTGTCCTTGATGTGTGACAGCTCTGGGCTCCTGACTTTGTGCTGGGCCTGTTCAGGGATATTTCGGTGTGGTTTTTGCAGTCTTTGGTACCTGTGCAGTGGATTGCTCAGTCCTGCATTACAGCTTATGGAACTATGACTAGGACAGGGAGCATTAGGATAAATTGTAAGATACTTCTGAAGTGTATTGATTGCTGGCAAACCGCTGAAGCAAACAATTTCTGCTGGAAATACTGTGGTCTAAAAACACTTTAAAATAATGCTGCAGGGGAGATTTAAAGTGTGCATTATGATAGCTAGAGAAATGTTAAAATATTTATCTGCCGTTATTCTTAAATTCATTAAAAACTTAATCTGATTCTTATGATACAGTAAGTCTCCAGTGACTAATCCGACAATTACATGCTTCCTAATGAGTAGTCTGAACATGACTGACCTTGCAAATACTTTGGCTCACAAAAGAAGTACTTTATGTTGGTAAATTCCTTTTCTCCAAATTTCAGTGGGAAATATTAATTCTGCCTGTGACTATGCGGGAAAAGGAAACAAAAATGAACATTAATACTGAGAGTGTCTTGTACAAAAACTACAATAGCTTGGTAACTAAGACTGAGCATCATCCTCCCCCACTATGAGCACATCAGTTAATCATAGTAGGCATTACTCAACTTCATTTGGCATCAGTAAAATTTCAGATGTAATCCAAATATCAGGGTAAATTTTGCCCTAATTTGATGAGAGTATAATTTTAATAGTAGTCTTCTTCTTTAATTCACCATAGACTCTTATAGAGCTGGGGAGCAATTAAAATGTTGGCTTTCTTATAAAGAGTTCTTTGGATGTTGACCACTTTCAGAGAGAGTTATACAGCAGGGAATCTTTTTTCTTAAAAATAATTTTTTTTAAAGTGCTCTTGCCAGAAAGGTTATAACAAGGATATAGCTCTTGTAAGATTAGCCAGTAGAAATGACCATAGTTGACGATTTCTCCAGTGACAAGTCCTGCTTCTTTGCAAATCTCACAAATGCACAAAAAGTATTCCATCTGCTGCAAACAGAGCTCTTCCTCTGTGCTGCAAGCAGCAGTCAAATACTGTAAGTTGTGGTCTTTTTAGATCAACTGGACTGACAAGGTGATGTTTGAGAATTCCCCCTTTTGGAGTGTTGCCATGTCTTCCTAGTGGGAGCTTGCAGATTTTCCCCATCTGTTCAGAGTCTACCCTATCACCTGATAAATACTTTAGAGCACACAGTGGACATATCCTGCTTCCAAGAAGTCAGTGAGGGCAAGAACTCCTCCAGTCTGTTCATACTAAACTGTCCTGTAAGCCTTCTGTGGCACATTTCATTACAATACAGCCACTGGATCTGTCTGCCCTTGTAAGGCAGGCAAATCCTATGAAAGTAGGTAACTGATATAGAAGAGAAAAATGCTCTAGATTTTTAGACCTTACTAAAGACTGGGGATTTTTTTTAATAGCAGAAGAATGATTCCAAAAATTACAGTTGTTTACAGAAGGGTTACATTCTGCCATCTATCTTTGTGCAGAAGTCCCATTGGGGTCTCTCAGCAGGCTACTCCCAAAACACAGATGTTTCTGGCTATTCATTCAGTGTTTTAGTTCTGCTGGATGCTTCTTACTCTCTAGCTTTTTTGTTACTGGGAGCTTGTTAAAATTTAAATGTTTCTTTTTGTTACCACCACCAGTTCTGTCTCCGAAGTTACCTAACAAAAAAAGTCTGTATAACTGCCACTGGGTGGTGTATGCCTTGTGAAAGTCAAACTCACTAAAGTAAACAATCAGAGTTTTCTCTAAGTGGAACTTCCAGATCTAACCCAAAAGCCCCAAAGAAGGGGGTGTATATACATCTATGTCCTTGTATAATTCAACTTTGAATGGGGGAATAGAGTGTATGTTTATATTTTCCTTTTCAGTTCTTGTAAGTTTTTGTGCTTTCTTGAGAGCCACCTACTTTTACAAACATGGAAAGGCCCTTAGTGTGTCTGCAGGCATCTTGAATTAATCATAGCTTTAGGACGTAGTCCATATGTCAAACACCTAACTTTTTTATAAATGTAAAGGAAGATGCCATTTTCTACCACTTCCATGGTCCTTGATGTTGTTGTTCAAATTCTAAGAACACTTGTAGAACCTTTGTGGTGTAGCTTTTGGTAGGATAGCAAAATTTCTTTTTGTTAGGTGGCACAAGCTGTGCTGAGCCAGGACTTAGGGCATTGTAAGCTGCTTGTGCTTGTTTCACCAACTATGTTGTATCAATCGCCTGATAACTTGTTCATAACCCACACGTTTGGCTGTCCAAAGTCAGCTCTAGTTAAATCACTGAGGCTGAGTAATTACTGAGGCGTTCAGAATGAAGAGAAACTGCAGGAGGAAGAGGAAAGGAAACATTTTACCTTCCACTGCTTTACTTTATGCATACCATCCAATTCAAGTTTACCTCTTCTGTTGGTTTCTTCTTTACCTAGCAGTTCCTTATAAATATCAAAAGGCAAACTGTAATCCTAGTATGAGTATCCTGTAATTTTTTTATAGGTTAAGTCTGAACATGCCAGACAAATATAAAAACAACTTCTGATTTCATCCCTTTAATTTGTTCAGCAGTCCAGAAAAGCTACTAAGATAGTGAAATTAAATTTTCCCTATGTCTATATCCACATACCAACTTTTGCATGGGGATACCTAGCAATTATATGAAACCCATTGTCTTATCCTTTTGAGGCAGCAAAAGTTAAATTAGTGCTGGAAAGTTTCCCTCATGCAATAGCGGTGAGGGGCGGGGGGGGAGACATTTAAGAATATCTGTGATTTATGACTGGAAAGATTTCAACAAAATCCAATGATATGCCACAGCATATGCACATATGCCTGTTGCCTTATGTTTTTTGGTCCTGCGGGAAGATCTACGCATAAAGCAAACAAGCTCCCAAACACTGTTTGAAAGAAAGAAGGGACTGAGTTGGCTTGAAACTCAGTAAAGTGCTTCTAGAGCCTGAAACTCCTACAAGAGTTTCTACTGACTAAAATTGGTGTGTATGTCCAACATAAGAGGCAATGGATGGAAAAATGTTAAGATACCAGTGTTTGGTCTCTGTATCAGTAAACAGTTTTTGGCCAATCTATAGACTTTGGTAGCAAAGGGCCTCTCTGCCTTTGATGATATATAAGAATTACTGCAAACCTTTCACTGAAATGTGCCTCTTGTAGCTGTTGGCTTTCTCTTCACTGCCATTTGGAAGTATTTGAATCAGAAGATGCTAATGAAGACCCAGTTTTTTCGAGCTGAACTGGTGTAAGATAATACATGGTTGCTAAACAACATGCAAGAGTTGCAGACTGTTACCTTCTGTGCCTGAGCTGGCAGTGAATTATGAAGGAAGCAGGTTAGGAAATTAAGTGACCCAAATTAGAATAAAAAAGAGTTCAGGCACTCTGGGTGTCACCTTGTGCAATGTGAGATAGGAGAATATATCTCTTTCCCTGAAAATTGCCAGATAACATGGAGATGTGGCAGTGGTGCATCTGTCCTGAGTGGTATGAATGATGCTGCCTCACCTGCACCTGGCCCAGAAGGAGCCTGCTGGGTTCCTGATGCATTATGCTGCTGTACTGTGAATGGCCAGGACTATTTTTGGACACAACGAAATAAGGATGAAAGCTATTTTTCAGTACTACCTACTTTCTTCAGTCTGTCTGGGTGGTGAGCAGAGAGATTTTCTGACTCCTCTCAGAAGTTTTGGAGCTACCAAGCTCAACCGAGTGTTTCATTAGCACCAGTATCCTATTAAATTCCAAGGACAGGTATAATCCCACGTTATTTGATAGGGATTCTCCCATTCATCCTGCATTCCTATTTTCACAGGAAGCAATTATTTTATGCTACAAGTGTGACCTATTAACTTTTATCACCAGGCAACCACTCTGTCACTATATACATACATAAATATCTTTCAGAACGTGCTTTCTCTATGTCAGTTCTATCTGTGTGGTTCACCGTTCACACACAGTTCTCCATCTGCCAGGCAGGGTCTGTTCTTTCTGCGTGTGATTTGAGAGCACCCCAGGCACCTGCCCGGCTTGCAGATGGTGTTACTCCATCACAGTCTGGAGTCATCACTGATAGCACAGCGTACTTCAGGGAGATGAAAGAGGATGATGGAGTTAAGGTCTTACTGAAGACATGCCAGACAATCTGAGCCAACTATAGTTACTGTGTGTAATTTTTTGTTTCTGTCATTGCCAAACTGTGCAGGAGGTGAGGCTTTGTTTGTAACAAGTCTCCTACCTACTTTGGAGGAGGGGAGAACCCCCCACGCTGCAGAACCGAGGGCAGAAGTCACAATCCTACATTAAAACTGCCCCACGAAACCTTTCCGTGGTCTGGCACTAGCTCTTCTAGATGCTATTTTTCTGCTTGAGTGTTTTTGGTTTGGCCTTTTTACCCCCCCGCCCCTCCTCTTGGTGCTATTTTTTGCGAACGAAAAAAAGTGTTAAGCAGCCTGGAGCGGCAGCAGAAGGCAAATACGCCTGTACTGAAAAACTAAGTTAAACTTCGAGGAGTGTGCGAGCAATGGTTCCCGGGAAGGGGCTGAGCGGTGCCCCGGGTGCCCGGGGGGCCGCGGCGGGTCCCCGCTGCCCGCGAGGAGCGGGGAGCGCGGCGGTGCCGCCGCTCCTCCCTTGGCCATCCGGCACCGCGCCGGGCACCGCGGGGTGAGCCCGGCTCCCGGCTTTCCCCCAGAAACTCCGCCACCAAGAGCGGGATGCCGCCCTCGCGGCGGTGCGCCTTGCGGGTCTGGGGCCGGGGAAAAGACCTCGCAAGCGGTTCTCTTACCCCCTCCATTTTTGTAGCAGAGGTATGGAAATCGCCAGACGTTGGCCAGGTCCACGGCGAAGCCGATGACGGAGAGGAGGAAGTCGATCTTCTTGCCCCAGGTCTCCCTGTCCTGGGTGCCGTAGCGCGGCGCGGGGGCGGCGGGCAGGAGGCTGCTGCTGGTGTACTGCACCCCGTTGTGCTCCTTCACCAGGATCAGCTCCACGTCCTTCTTCGGCGGCGGCGGCGGCCCCGCGCGGTCCGGCAAGGGGGCCACCACCGACACTTTGCGCTCGGGCTGGACCTGTTTGTTCATCCTCGCCTTAAACATCCAGAGAGAGCGAGCTGAGGAGGGGGCGCGGGCGCGCAGATAACGGAAGTGCGCTTCCCGCTGGAGGCGACTCCGCGCTCAGCCCGGCGGTGTCAGCGCGGCGGGAGCGAGGCACGGCCGTAATAAGAGCCATGCAAATGAGGCGGGAGAGGGGGGACCGCGGCGCCCGCGCCCGCCGGGGCGCCCCCGGGGAGCGGGGCTGCCCGCGCCTTCTTCCGCGGGGAGCGGCCGCACCTGGGACTGCCCGGCCCCGCCAGCTCCGACCCGCGCCCCGCGCCGCCCGGAGCCCCGCGCCGCCCGGAGCCCCGCACCGCCCGGAGCCCGCACCGCCCGGAGCCCCGCACTGCCCCTGGTTCCCCGCCGAGTTACTCGGGTCGGCTCCGTCCTGCAGACTACGGCGCGCTCGGAGCTGCTGCTTCCCGCCAGGCACAACGCGCATCCCTAGCCCAGCCAGCTGAATTTGCCGTTAGCAGGCAACAGGTAGAGAGCCTGCTTAGATCGCCCACTTCCCTTCTTCCTCGGCTGATCTCCCCTGTCCGCTAGCGTGGCTTTAGTTAAGCAGCAGAATTTTTGGCTTTTGACATCAGAACCCGGTGGGATGCAGGCTGCACGGCAGAGCTGGACAATGCTAAAGCTCCTATGCCAGTGCTGATGGATGCCCAGCTTCTTCTTTCATGGCAAGTATGAGGCTGGTAGAATTCAGTTGTCAGGTTGAGGTATTTGTGGGACATTAGCTATTTGCTGCTATTCCAGATGGAACCCGAGTCTTTTGCATGTAAAATGGGGAAAGAATTATCTGGCAGAACAGTGATTGGTGCCAGAAGTTGGCTAAATGCAGCTGCAGAAAGGGGTTTTCAGGGACTCTTCTTGTCACAGCTCTGAATAGTGACTCTACATTCCGTGTTAGTTAAGGGAATAAAATTTGTCCTCAAAAGACAGAAACCAGCTTTCCCTCCCTAGTATTAAGTAGCTTCCCTTCTGCTGGTCATCAATAGGAGCAGGTCAAGTCACAGAGGATTCTTGAAGGTGTTACAGCCTACCATACTTATTTACTCTGCTAGGGCTGATAAAACACTATTACTTATATTGTAATACATAAAGAGGTGCTAGTCAGAGTTCATAAAGAAAACCAGATTTGTCTGCAAACTTGGAATGTGAAAAAGAATATCACCTCAGAGTTAAAGTTCACCTATTGGCATCCACCCCATCTCTCTTTAGGCCACAGACTAAAAAGATGCTAGCAAGACAGCTAGTGACAATATACAGATTTTATGCCTTCACAAAAAATGCTTGGTTCAAGCTCCAGCATCCAAGCTCTGACTTGAATCCTAAAGCCTTCATTTGGGTGAAGTATTTGAGCAGTGGCTATACTGTTCCAGAGCACTTAGGTGCTTAGACCATGCAGCTCATGCATTCTCTTTTGGTCACTCTGTGATTTCCTGTCCTCATCTCTTTCCAAGACACCACACAAGACTTTTTCTCTGCTTTTTGACACTCCATGCCATACGTGCTGTAAGTCTGTATGACTGTCCCATGGTGCCCTATGAGGAGCTGCTGTTTTCCTGTGCAGTGCAGCCCACAGGATCATGCTCGTGTGCAGCTGTGCTGCTGCCTCCTCCTCGCACCACCCATCAGTCACTCCACCAAATACACCAAATACACCAAATACAGACCCTGTGCCATGCACTGCCCCAAAATGTGCCCGGCTCGCCTGAGTTTAAGTGAATCTGCACCCCCATTCTCCCACAGCAAATAAAGGACACGCTCTGTTTCAGACATAAAGGCAGTCTGCTCTCAGCTGCACAGCCCTGAAGGCATCTTGTTGACAGACTCACCAGATAGCACTGGGGGTGTCTCTGTCCCATTCCCTGGTACCTATGGGGAGGGGGAAGATGACTGAAGGAGGATTGCTCCTTCTTGGTTCCACCACTCAGGGACTGCAGTCTCTCTGGGAGCTGAAGATGTAGCCTAGCCAGTAAGGAGCTTTTAAAACCTGGTTCCCCTCTCTCCACGTGACTATTACTGCCTTAATGATCTGCACAGACTTCCTACGCTAGACAGTGGCACTCCTGTATTGCTTCTGGAAAAATAGGGCCTTGCTAAGGAACACCCTTTTCCCCACAAGGTCTCAATTAGCTGAGCTTGATGATGTCTGTGGTGGGAGGAATCTAGAAAGCCCCCGCTTATTTCCCAAGAGAATTAAGTCACTCTGCATATATATATGTATATACACACACACACATATATATATATACACACATGTATGCCTTTAGTTCTTGCATGGAAAGTGTGCACAATCTGGTTAATGTAATATCTGCTGCACCCTCAAGGTAAGAAAGTCCTCAATTGGATTTTATGAAAAAGTTGCTTAATCTTGAATCTGTCTGGATCTTGTTATGCCTAATATAGCCTGACAGTGGGTAGAGTTGAAGTCAGAGAAGAGAATATTGTATTTAGAAGCCTCAGTGGGGCCAGGCAAGATGGCAGGGTGTTAGTGATATGCCACAGTTGGCTGGGAAACAGGTTGTAATTTACTTCAGAAAATAGTCAGGTATTGCTAGGTTAGTCATCAATAATTCAAATTCTTGTCTGTCATTTCTTGTGATGTATGGGAGAATATAATGTGTGCTGTAACAGTAAACTGAGGCTGTCACTCACACATTAGTGTCTAGGAAGAAAAAACCCCAGTGAACAATTCTGTGTGTACTTTCAGAGCTCCATTTGCTGGTGGTGTGAAGGCTCACTGTGCTTGTTGGCAGCAGGGTTTGAATTATCCAGTGCTGGCAGCACAGCCCTCTGCCACTGACCCTACAGAACCACAGGAACTGCCTACAGTCCTTCCTATGAACCTAGAAACGTCTTCTGAGGAGGGTGGTACCAAAAAAACAGTGTTTAAATAGTCTGGAACTTGCACTTCACTGTTGGTGCATCTGTAAGAGTCTTGCTTCATGAAGTGTCTGATACACTTGGTGCAAGAGCTTGGCAGTTGAGCCAAGTAAAACAGTAGCTGAGAGAGGATATAATTGTTTTGTAAGTAAATTGAGATAAATGTCACTGAGAAAAAACACCACCACTGTTTAAACCAAAGGAATCACAATAAATTTAGTGGGAAAATGAAAAGCATTCTAGCTATCAAAACAGTGAATGCAATGGGAACTAAAGACTTGGGGTTTGGGATATTTTTTTATGAGTAGATTTTTATGACAAAGTTGTTTCATACTTGAAGAGTTGGGACATCAGTTTCTTATTATAATCCAAGACACAGTGAAAAAAGTAAAAATGGGAATGGATATATACATCAAGTATTTAATTTCATGTCCTGGTACATCTACAGAAACTCATTCTGGCCTTGAGGCTCACCAGCACTAAAAAGACTAAACATTTTTCAAACAAAGTGCATAAGTTGAATGAAGTTAGGTTTGGCTATTCTGTAATAGAAGAAACTTGAGGAATAGCCAGTTGCTGCAGGAACTGGGAACAAAGCCTTCTGACCAAATCAATGTTAAAAGGATTTCACAGTGATAGGAACATGGCATTGGCAGGGGTGTCCATCTTTCTAGGTTAGCAGGTAAAGGATGCCATGCCATGGACTATACTTGGGCATCTTTTAATGACAGGAGATATATCAGCCCCAGATTCTTGGACTTTTAAGAGTGGGCTGGGCAAGTTTCCTTCACAGTGTCTCTAAAATCACAATGCCGTTCCAAATGTGATGTTTATTTAGTATTTAAAACTTCCATGTTTTATTGTTAGCAGGCTGATGTCATAGTATCTCTTCCCTAGAGCCAAAGAAATGCATCTCTTCCACTGAGAAGGGCTTGCTTGGGTTGGTCCTACCCAGCATTTTGACATTGTCTGTCATGTTACAAACTGTCTTCAGACTGAAAATAAATATTACAGAAACACTTCACAGTGTTTTGGTATTCTGTTCATGCAAGAATACCAGGTTCTAGGGGAAAACAAGGCTTCTCCCTGTTTCTCATGACAGCAGATTTTGTAACTTCCTTATCAAATTCCTTGAGATTGTCACAAATACACACATTCAAAGCATGTTTTACCTGGGATCTGCTAACTCTGGCACCAGATGACTTTCCTGAGACCATCAGTGTCACCCAAGCAAGCTATCCCATGGCATCTTTATCATTTTATAATGTATAGAATATGTGTGGAGAGGATGACACTGAAGTCCAGCAGTTTTTATCCCTCATAATTACCACTGCCCCTTCTCTATAGGCATAACATTTTCACCTCCCTTTGACCTCTTTCCAGTTTACTAGCACTTAGTGTCTTTTAAAGATTTCAATCTCCTTTGGAACATTTCATACAGTATAAGTTTCAACTTCAGCATATTCTTTCTTGCTACCTGTTTTGGATCACTAGCTCCTGCTGCTGCTTTAGCACCAGGCTTTTTCTGTCTCAGAGATAGTTGTATGAGAGCAATTTGAAAAGCTGCATGTAAGTGGGGTGGAACTGGGAGCACTCCCAGTTTCAGTCTGACTGTGCATGAGGTACACTCCATCCTCCTCCATACTTATATTGGCTTGTGCAAGAAAGAAGTGGGTGCAGGGTCCAAAGGATGCAAGAGTCCAAAAGGTGCAAAAGGGAGCAAGGGCACACACTGACCTCGTCTCTGCTTTGAACAGTAGGAACCTGTACAGCCAGCTCTGCTGTAGTCCTTCCTTTGGGTTCACCAGGTTCTGTATCAGTGTAATCTTTCTCTTTTCTGGCTGGAATAAACCTTTCTCGAGCAAAAATGGCCTAGATTTTAGATGAAGTCTTACCAACCTTTAGTGAAATAGTAATAATTCCCAGGACTATCAGCCAAGATTTTAATGAGAAGGGGATCTCACTTGCCTTTTTCACATCTGTACTAAATGTCTGTCCACAGACAGGCAATCAACACGCCAAGTCATTCTTCTCTGTCACTTCTCTAATCCTTCAAGACCATGTTTACCATTTTATTCTGTTTGCTTCCATCCCATCTCTGTTATGCTAGGTTTCCTTTTTTTCCCTGTGTGAGTCCCATTCTTCAATGATTAAATGTTGCCTGCCAACTTCATCATCTCTAAATTTCATTAGCAAACACAAACTTTTGGGTGCATATTATTAATGCAAATATTTAATAAAATCATTCCCACTAACAGATCTTTCAAGATGGGTAATCTCACTCCAAGCCTGTAATTACCCTTACAGCACAACGTAGTATTAGATCCTCTTTAGTCAGTTCCTTTCCTGTCTTAACAATTCTATTTATCTCCATGTCTTCTGCTCAGACTAACAATTACAAATGTCATTGTAACAGCTAATTTGTAAAGTCGTGATAGATTAATATCTACCCCATTTTCCTTGCTTTTATAAAAGGCAATTATGAGAAAAAGGTAGCAGATTAATCTGTCTTCCTTTGGGAAGCTGGTTTCGCATGTAGGAGTTTTCTGTGCTTGTACACCTGTGGGTAGAATTTGTGAAAAGTGTTTTAACTTGGGAGCTCCATGTGGTCATAGCATTATTTGCATCTGCTTAAATCAAGGTTTTTGTAAGATACTTCATCATTTCTGTCATCTGCAGACCCTGAACAAGACACCTCACTTGATGTCCAAAGCTAGACTGGGAGATGACTCAAAATATCCAGTGATATAAAAATTTGCTGAATTTCATATGATCCTAAGGTGATTTTTAACTACATTGCTCATGGCAAGGTGCTGGGTATTATTTTCATCCTTTTGAAAAGACTAAACAAAAAGCCAGAAGCAATCTGTTCTTACCTGATGGGAGGACCTGTCCTTTTGCTGCCAGTCTCTTGCCGATATCACTGCTTGTACAGCAAATAAAATATGTCCAATTGTGCAGGCTGCAAAAAAAAGACTGAGAATGAGCTTGATATCTTGCTTAACTAAAAGTAAGTACCTTAATACAAGCTATTGATTTTAAGTTTGTTGTGTACTATACTGATCAGTGAACATTCAAAGCCAATCTTTATTAGTCTCATTCAGTTTAAGAGGGATCATGCACCTTTATCTGAAGGCACAATAATATGAATTCTTTTTCCAAATGCAAAGCAGACGATTTCACTGATTACAATAAAGTCCAAACAAAGAGTGCAAACGTTTAAATTATTAATGGTTGGTGCTTTCTACTGGGCAAATATTTGGGATAAAATTTCTTCCTTTGGTACAGAAACAGAAGTCTCTGTGGCCAGTGAGAATGATATGTGGAAGGGAGATGTGGAAATAAAAGCCTCATTTATCTAAATTCTGTTTCTCATTTTTGAGAATTCTCATTTTCTAAGAGTACCCAGAAATAATCAAATTATGCTAAATAAAGTTGCTTTTTCACTAAGAGAAGGCGTGCAAGCAGAGGTTCACACTACAGTTGCCCAAGGTTTACACTATGGCTATATCCAAATCAGAATTCCATTGTGCTAGGTGCTGGACATCCACAAAGACAGAAAAAAGTTAGATTTAGCTAATTTACCTAGAACAGTGAGCTTTCCATTGCTGTTACTTGAGAGAAAGGATCATTCTGGCTGTTAGTGGTCCTAAGGCAGCTCCATTCCTTAAGCTTTTGATACTGTGCTTCCATATCTTTGACACAGAAAGACAAAAATCCAGTAGCTAATTAAAAATAATCTCCTCAAAAACACTTAAAAAGATCAATTATTTATTTCTCTTAAGAAGAAAGTGAATCTCTAATAATATAAACTTTTGAAAATATTCAAGTCTCATAATGGGTAGTAGCTGAAGAGCAAAAAATAGTTTCTCCCCAAAGCTTAAGAACTTTTTGTATGTTTTGCCTTATGAAAGTTTACATACTCATCTTACAGGTGTCTTCACCTCATGTATAGGTTTGAGTCGGTTTTACCTGCTTTTAGTGTCCAAAACCTTTGCAGTTCTATAGCAACAGGCACATCATCAAGTTGTGAACTGATTTGGTACTTGGAAACCTCCAGTTGCCCTTAGTTGTAGCATTTATCCAAGTGCAGCACCAAGTAGCAATTTAGCTTTCCAGCTAACATTGAGTAGTTTGGACAGTTCTAAGCAAATTGTTTTTGTTGAGCTGATTGTTTTAAAATTAAGCCTCCAAGCACTGAAAGAATCAGCAATGCCAAAGGAGACTCAGAGCCTATCCTCAAAGTTATGACAAGTCAGGCATTTGGCAGTTTTCACAATGACCTATATTTTAATATGGGCTATTGGATTATTTCTAAAGAGGCTTCTTAGCCATAAAAGAATTATGCTCATTGGCTGGGCTGTGGCAAAAATACAATTGAATTAAGGATTGAAATAATTTAGGATCCAGCTGGACAAGTTGTCCCTGCGGCTGAGCAGTAACAGATGTATTAAGCATTGGAAATTGCACAGAAAAAAAGGTATAATTGATCTAAGGTAACCTCACTACTTTATATTAAATAAATCAATGCTGATAAGCTGAAAGGTTAGAAGCAAGAAGCTGAATTGAAGGAAGGTGGACTTGGAAAAAAGCAACTCTAAGTAAAACAAGTAACTTTTATGTCCTAAATATGGTAGGGACTATGGACACCCGATTTCTCTAGGTACAGAGGCTATGAATTTCCAAATCAGAAGAGCCCTGGAGAGTGTTGGGGGATATGAAGGAGGAATTGCATTTTCTATATGAAAACCAGAAAATTATAATTAGTCGCTTATGTGTTAATTTGTGCATCTACCGTCATTTATCACTGAAAACCACAGGTGACCCACAGGGCTGACTCACATGTACCTGTATCTATCTCTGCTGTTCAGCTCAGGGATTCAAAGGGAAGGCTGCACTGTAAAAACCACAATTCACCGAACAGATGAGATTTTTGGAATGCAGTGTGCACGTGTGTTAAAAGAAGCAGGCAAGCCCAAAATGTTGGCCAGTAACGTAGGAGACAGTAAATTCCTTCTGGAGACACCCAGTGCCTGAACATTAGCAAATGCAGAGGCACTGGAGAAGGAGGCTGTAAAATGAAGAACAACATACTTTTCTAGTTAAAAGTGATTTTTTTTAAAAGTCAGAGGAAAGCTTTACAAGGTGCAAGCAACTTCAAATAAACTTGTATATGTATTTAATGTAGCTGGAAATACTGCAGGGTAGTAGGAGACAGGATCTCCCCGTTATTACTCACTTAACTCCCAATTCAATTTCTCCATTTCCGGACTAAGCACAAACAGTTTCATTAGGAATTTACCTTGTTTTGCAAAGAATGAAAAGAGATATATTAAAAAACTATTTGAATTATGGCTTTAGGGCACCTCTAGCTAAGTGAGCTCAAACTTGCACGACTGGTGCTTTGGGTGTTTCTGTATTAAATTGGGCTCCTGGAGCCGAGCAAGGGCCCCCGAGGCGGCAGAGGCAGCTCGGCCCGGCTGCAGCCGGGCGCGCTCCCTGCGTCCCGCGGAGCAGGAGCGCCAGGTGCCCTGGGGACGGCTGGCGTTTGTCCAGACCGGCCTCGCCGGGCTGCTTAAAGGGAAAATCGTGCCCGTGCTCTGCGCTGGAAGCAGGAAGCCTCGCCCGGCTCCTGCGGGGGTGCAGGTGAGAGCTGCTCTCCGCGGCCTGCGGCAGGAGAGGCGCAGAGCGGCCTTTGGGCTGCCCTGAAGCTCCACCTGCTGGACGCGGCGCCCGCAGCTCGGCGGGGAGCGCAGCGCTGCGGGCCGGGCCCGGCGCCGCCCCTTCGGGAACATCTGCTCGCGGTCGTCACCGCAGAGCTCCGAAAAGGCTGCGGCTCAGCCGTTTCCCACAGAAATTAAAGACACCTGCGTTGAAAATGAGGGCGATCCAAACTTCCTCAGTGGTGCAGCAAATATGCTGGTTTAAAGCATATACCTGAGAGCTGCGAATAGCAATGCTAAAGATCAGTTCTGGATGCAAAGTCAAGCAATCGAAGTTTAGGAAATGTTGTTGAGATAATGTTTTAGTCAAGATTTTGCTGTGGCACAAATGAATAGAAGAACTGATACTAGAACATGCCTCTGCCTGATATTTCTCTGACAGCCACCCTATGGCACACCAGACATCCTCTGTCTCTGCCACTTCCAGGAACTAAAACTTTTGTGACCTATTCATTCCATGCAGATCTGCTGAAGCTAAAAGGAAATTTTGTCTGGTTGTGTCTTGTCCTCCACAGGGAGGAATCTTGGATGCAAAAGAAAGGGGAATGAAAATTTTGATTTTAAAGCTAGACATAGATTAGAAGAATCAGTTGTTTCTTACTTCCTTTCAAATAAATGAGCTGAGATGTAACCAGCAGGTAAACATGCAGTCATCCTTCCTTGCTGTGATTACTTAGTTTTCAAGCTGCTCTTAATCAAAGTATTTTTCTTACATCTCAGCAAACATAACCATAGAAATGTCTAAACATAAAATTATGTAATTAAAAATATGATGTTACTTTGGCCAGCTAAACCTTAAGTTTATGTTCTGAAATAGTAGTGATACCAGAAGATTAATTACCATGAGACATTCTTTGTGAGACATTATATTCTGGAGGAAAAATGGAACACTCAGATGTATCCTCAACATAGAAAAATATCTCTCACTTTCTGAAGATTTTCATGCCGCAATCTCTTGGTGTCCAAGTGTACAACTCCTTGTGGTCAAGGTCCAAAATTATCACAGAACGGTAAGTTGCACATCCTCATTCCTAATTCTTCAAAGAAGCTTTTCGATTAACGGCAGGCTGTCGTTAAATATTAGTTTGGGCAAGGATCAGCCTTGAGCTTCCATACACACTGCAGAAGGAAGGGCTTTGAGCTGAGGCAGTCTGATGCAAGTGAGCGGAGCTAGACCCAAAACTTTCAGAGGAAGTTGAGAAACATGGCTTCTCCTGCTCTCTTGTCTTGTTTTTCTTTATCAGAGAGTAAAAAAAAAAAAAAAAAAGAAAGAAAGAAGATAGGGGAAAGAAGATAGGGGTAGGTACTGCTTGGTAGCACTCTGTGTGCTGGCAGCTAAGAGCTGGCTTGTTTATTTAGGCTGGAAGAAGGAATAGGTGAGTGTATTTGCTAGTTAGCACAGGAGCTCTTTCAGTAACTTAACAAGTAGGGAGGAAATCATGGCAGAGTTTGAGGATGGGAGGATGAGTTAGGATGAGTTGTTTGAGAGTGAGAAGCTTTTTTCTATATCTTTTTTGTCCTTTATCAGAGCAGTGCTCTAGGAGACCCTAGTTCAAAATTGGAAGGAAACCTCTACATTGAAGGAATATTGTTTACCTAGTTATTATGCCAGTATATGCTGATTTAGCAAGACTAGAAGAGAAAAAATAAGATAGAACCAAATGAAGTTGGTGTGGTCAATAACTTCATCAGGGAGAGGGCTACTGAAAGCAAAACTATCCATATTTTACAACATCTAGGTCAGTGACTAGGTTGTCTGCTTTTTTTTTTGGTACAGAATTGCTGCAGTTGTCTTCAACATTCCCCTTTGCTGTGGGCTTCATCCCTGCAGCTCTTGATCTGTGTGTCTGTAAGGAGGCACACACAGAGTTTAATGCAGTGGCAGCACTTCAGTATTCTCTTTCTCAATCAATTAATAATTAACATTGACCACCGATGAGTCTCATATTATTTATCTTATACTTTTCCCTATTTTCTCTTATCCTCATTCTTTCTTCCCTCTTCTGCATTGATCGCAGCAAAACTTTGTTCCAGACCCTGCAGGGAGAAGGAGAAAATGGGTCAGAGCTACAGAGGCAGCAGCAGGGCACAGTCTTCTTACTGGAACGAGTCTGAGGCCAGGAACAGAGAAGTGCTGGAAGCTTTGTGCTGTGTTTCTGTGGTATAACAGCTCAGCTCTGATGGCACAGTAATTCAGTTTTTTCACTTTTAGGAACCACTAAAGCAGTACTGATGCTTCCTTAACTGTGCTAGTTCATTATCATAAAATGTAATTTTCTGATTCTGGTATACAGTTTGTAGGACCTATTTGCTGGGTTCTGCTTCTTGGCAGATCTACCTGATAATGCAGCTTCCAAAAATGCATGTGAAAAGGTCAGGTTTCTGTGCTGAATAAATTATTATTTGTATTTTGGTGGGGTTTGGCCCCTGTTGTTGTAGGCTCTGTAAAATGCTCAAAATAAAGGCCAATCCAAACCCTAAAGAATTCAAGCTTAAAAAAATAATCTAATAAGAACATGTAATAAGCTCACATCAGAATCCCAACCTATTGGAAGGAATTTGGATGTATATTGGATCTTGGAAGCTCTGGAGGATTTATAATTAAGAATACCAAATAAAACTCTGGTAGGAGCCTTGCCATGCCTTTGCTGACATTAGCACTAGGCTGGGATTGATAGGGGCTTTCTTGTTTAATAATGTATTTCCTCTTGGAGGAAAACTGTGGTAGTAAAACTCAGCAAAGCCAACAATGTGTCTCATAAACAAATTCATTTCCTTCTTCAAACATTGTTTCATTCAAGAGCAATACATTCAAAATTCCTTTTATTGCTGGGTTTTTAATGGGTTCATTTTGCAGGAATGAAACAACCATTCTTTGACTCTTCCTTGAAGTTTGCTGAATTTGTTAAAGTTTGCTATACTGAATTGCAGTAAGGGAATGATCCTGAAAACATAATTAATGTATGATTTTATTTAGAGTTTCTTAGGAAAAATCCACACATTTGTTTGTAATGGTGAGCATTTACCTGTAATATGTGTAGAAAATCACCTTTAACTTTTTCCCTAGAGCGATGAAGTTGAGTTTCAGGGATGTTTAATGACATCTAAAACAAACAAATGACGGATACCTTTTCCTGTAGTGAGGAGATCTCATTTCATCTGCTTCTGAGAAAGCCTCAGATTTCTGGTGGTCAGACATTGAGTGAAATAATTATGCAACTAAAGGTACCATGATTTTAGCATTAATATTGCTTGGAAGAGCATTAGTATTTCCTGGAAGGCTGTGGTTTAGGTTAGTGATTTGTATATCCTTGTATTTCCTCTTTTTTTTTTTTTTTTTTTTTTTTTTTTTTTTTTTTATGGTGTGGGATCTTTAAAAATATTTTTATTCAGTCAAAGAGTAGAGGAAACAATACGTGATTGCAGCTGTGGCTGTGTGGCAAGACTGGTAAGTAAGGCTTGAGCTGTGGTGTAACCCAGGGCTGAATGTGTTCCATTAAAGATCTTCATTAGATGTTCTCTCGTGATGAGTGGGTTCAGGGATCAGCAGCTCTGGCTTTTGAACCATTTATCAATTGATGAGAACCAAAAGATGAATATGGTGATGAACTGTGGAAACCCAGGGCACCGAGAATATTTCTCTGTCTGCTCTGGGGTGTCCTGACCCCCAGGGGAGCACTGACTTTGACCCTCATTCATGAAGAAAACTTCCAAAGCCTCAAGGTAAACTAGAAGCCACAAAAGTGTGAAATAGATTGTAGCGATTGTAAAGAGTAGTGTAGTATGTCATATGGGTGAGAAATTTAGGTTTTAGTATTTTTAGGATGTTATAGATGGGTTCAAGATGGAGGATATAGGGTGTTGAGTTGCCTTCTTCTTTCTTCTTCTTCCTCTTTCCTCTTGGGTTTAGGTGGTATCTTGTAATTGGGTAGAAAAATCCGCATTGTGGGTCTCTAGGGGTCTGTTATTGGTTTGGAAAGGAAAATAATTTAGGTGTCACTTCTTAATTGGGTAGCTCAGGTTTTGATTAGACTTAAAAGGCCTTGTAACAAGACATTGTTAGCCATTTTTGTGCTGTTTTCCTGCACGCAGAGTCTGGTGCAGACAGCGTGCTGAAGTTTTGATAAGATAACAATAAACAGAAGCTGAGGACCGAAAAAGTCCAATGCGTCTCTCATTCCTGACACAGAACTGCTCCAGGAGGGTCTCCCCTGCCAGGGGAGCCCCCAGGGAGTTGCCCAACTTGGGGCCCGCAAACTCACAATGAACATTGACTAGTTACAGTAGAAGCAAGAGGAGGTCACGGCAGAATATGGCACCGTGGCAGTGCTCCCTCACCCAGGCCTGAATAAGGAAAGGATTGGTCTGAAGTTTTCAGTGTTGGAAAAGAGCCAATACACACACAGAGAGCTGCCTCGTGAGCCAGCCCCATCCCTCAGCAGCAAAAACCAGCTCAGTGTGTTTTTTTGTATGGCTCATTTGTATGGCTCAGCTGTGCCATACAAATGAGATGAGCTTCCTCAAGCGTAGGTGAGGCTCTCAGCACAGAAGGAGCTTGGGGTTGGTGGCACTGGGTGCAAACCCCTTCCATTACCCCCACTGCAGGGCTGTCTGGAAATTACCTGGCTGACTCCTGTGAGCCAACAGGTCTGTGTCGTGCTGCTCTGCTGTGCCTCTGCTGCCTGATTACCAGGATGAAAGTTGTTCTTCAGCCAGGACTGTGAAGGATGCCTGGCTTCTCATCAGTCTTTGTTTGCCCTAAGAAAGCAGTGGAGGAAGAGAGTTTGTGCTTTCTTACCAGTCCTGTGCTTAGGTCCTCCAGAGAGCTTTTTTTCACAATTAAAATGGATTTCATAGAGGTTTTCTTCTCTTCTATCACACCATCTTTGTGCCCTGGGCTGTGTTTTCTGAAGAAACAGACTGAAAATGTATTTTATTGATACTTGGTCCTCTGAGCTGTAGGTAGCTTTTGGAATATGGTACATTAGGCACAGGGGCACCTTTGCCCTTTAAACAAAATGCCCCTCTGTCTCTGAATACTTCCATACAGCATTTATCAAGAGATCAAGGTAAATTTTTACCTGAGACACTTCCTCTGAAGTAACTGCTTCTTAAAAAATACAGAAGAACTCCTGATTTTTTAAAATCACACTCCACTGTCTGAAAGTGGATGGCACCAGTGGGTTACAGGCACCTGTGTAATGACAAACTTCTAAGCCAAAGTAAATATTTTCTTTTGATGGTCTATTACACCAGTAAGGACTACACTTATGAAGTCCTTTTAACGGAAGACTCCACATCTGTATGTGTTTTATTCCTTAGATTTTGGGTGACCTGATTGCAAAGTGCCCTTTTTAAGAGAGAGAAAATGCTAACCTTATAATCCTGTTTTTTTTTGTAGTTAAGATTGCATCTGAAACAATTGCCAAGGTGGTTTCTTTACTGTTGTTCTTAATTAGGAAGTGTCACCAAAATAAATTGGGTTCAGTTTTGCAGTATCAGTATAATTTATTATGGAGAGCATGCTGAGCTGAAATGTAGGTAGATGGTGAACAACACCATGAAGTTATTTTGTATTTTCTCATTTAGGAGATGGTGGGATACACTGATGGGTAGGCCTGATTCAGAATCAGACTGGATTAGCATATATTTTTCATCTAAGAATTGTGTGGGAATTTGCAATATTTTAAAGAAAGGGGTGAAATACCTAATATTTATTGCACTTATAGAACAAATTACTTCCAGAGAAACATCCAGTGTTTAGGAATGATTCAGTCTTGATTAATTAGCCTGCCATACACAGTGATATAGCTAAAGGACACTTCCAGCTGTCTTCATTTTGTGTGACCAGTGTGATATATTCCCAAGAGACTGAAGCCCTTCCTAAGGAGAGAATACTTTGTCCTGGTTGCATCAACAGTCCTTTCTCGGGTACATTGTGACATCCTTTTTTGTGGGGTGTGTTTTGTCACTGTGCTGTATGGGAGATGTGTGCGCAATAAATCCAGTGGAAATAAACAGTGTTTTCCCCCTTGTGAATATGTGATCCATGATTTATTTATCCACCCAGACTTAGACTAATAGCATGTCAAATGCTGCCTGTTTGTCTTCCTGTTGACATATTTCTATCAGCAGTGTCTTCTGTATTATGGATAGGAAAAATATTAGCAGATTTATAAAACAATGGCTTAACGAGACCAGTTCTTTGATGTAAGCTAGATGGACTTCGCTAGGGAAAATAATAAGAGATTAGGTGGAGGGGAGGGGTTTTTTGTCTGTTGTGAAATTGTTCACATTAGGCTGGAAGAAGAGTAAATGGAGACAGACAGACTCCACCAGAAGGTCAGATACTGATCTAGCTGCTGGGCTAGAGCTTGCTGATGTACCCCTGTAACTGTGTAGAGAGCTGAGATCTCTTTCCCTTGCACCTTGGTGTGCCCTGAGTCATGGTGGGAAGGCTTGGTATCACAAAAATGCCTAGAGACAGCAAGCAAGTCAGAGATAGCTGCAGGTTAGAGGTACAAGTATTTTGATAGGGAAAAAGATTCTAAATGCATCATATTGCCATAACTATCAAATCTGTTTAATCTGTGCTTTTCATTGTCTGATGTTGAATTCACCTTCTTACATCTGAAAAAATAATTAGTGGGAGTCTTAAAAAATGTCAAATTGGACTACAGGGTTTGGAACACCATGAGTGCCCATTGGTAATTCATGAGTCAGAGCTCTTGTGTTTCTGTGTTTGCTATACCAGTGCTCTCCTGTGCAACTCTTGGCATGGTAGTTGCTTTCTTTTTGCTTTGTCTATTTATAAACTGTTAAATAGCCAGGAAAGGTGAAAACTGTTTTTATGTGCTTTATACAATATTTCAATGGCTGTTTCTGCTGCTTAAGCTGCAAAGTCCATTTTAATAAAATGAATAATAATGGAGAGTATTGTCAAAGGTGTCTCCTACTACTTGTTGCCCAAAGGCCTGGTTCTCTTTGGTCCACTAAGTATCTTTTCTACTAAAAGAGAAGTTTGCATTATACAAAGCATAGACTTTTGCCTTAAATTTGGTAATACCAAAGGTTGAAAGAATGGCTCCTGCCTGTGTTTATTTCAAAGGTTGTTTTAGGTTTAGTGCAGCTTTGAGTTAATAATAGTTCAAACCTGAACTTAAACCATATAGGTGACAATGACACTGTTTCTATCCCCACTGTGTATATTGACAATAGAGTTTTCTGCTTACAAGAGATGGGCTGTTAAGGACGTGATTAAATAACGTGATGGAATTTGGCATGCTTTCATTCGAAAGGCCAGTGGACAAAAAGTAAACATTTGAAGTGATTTCTGCTTTGAATGGCTGCTGTAGCTCATGGCTGGTTATCTCCTGTTTCAAAGACTTCCGGCATTGAGGAAAACAGCTTTTCTAAAAGCTGCTGGCAGTTCTGGCATGACTCCTTCTAGTCTCCTACACTTTTTCCTGTTCATTTCTTTCTTACGTTTTAAGAAAACACTTTGAATTTTCCTGCAATCTTTGATATCAGGAGATATGAGCAGAAACACAGACTTGCGTATCTAATTGTGCACTTGGCCTTATCTTTGTCTGCAAGGCTGATGTTTACCTTTGAAAAGGAAATTATTCTTTTTGAACAATTATAGCCTCCAAGCTTTCATCATGTCTCTCTAATCTCTAGAAGCTTTGCTTCTAGTGCACTGTCAGATGCTTAGTGAAGTTTTAGGAAGATTATGTCCTTAACAAAAGGGAAATAAAGGGGCTTTTTAAAATAAGAAAGCTCTTTTTAACAATAATTTGAGCTGATCAAAATGTTATTGATAAACTGGTCTTTTAAATTCCATAAGGATAAAACTAAAATACTGCAGTAGGCAGGAATGAGCAGCTGTAGGAAAAGAGAAAGGAGGGACCAGTTAATTAGATCAGAGATAACTCTATAGTGGACAATGCTGTGTTGTTTTTAAAAAGCCAAGCTTTGCACTGGGTGTGTATGAACAGGAGCATTGACTACAAACTCCAGAAAGTCTTCCTGTCTACTGAGGAATGGCAGGTCTGGAGCTGAAGCTGAGAGCTTCTCTCTCTGGAGACCTAAATGAAAATAATCAGTAGTCTAGAAAGTGCGACCTGTGAAGGAAAAAAGAAAGAGATTTTGCTTTTTGACTTAAGATAGGCAGGCTGGGAGAGGCAAAAGTGAAACAAACACGATGATAAGGTCTAGATATAGGTATGTGCAGTTATAAATAGTTACCCAGCAGAAAAAGAGAAATTAATCAAGTCTCCTTGAGCAAGGTGAACATAACATTTCTGCTGCAGAAGTATTCAGGCTAGACCAGAAGAAAAGCTTTTCTAATTGCAGAAATTATTGAGCAATGGATTAGATGGGCAAGGCTGTGCAGTGTTCCTTTGTGGAGGCCTTTAATGGCAAGTTTAATCTAGTGAATGCTCACTCCTTCAAATGATTGTTCTTACCCATGCCCAGTATAGAACAAAGCAATGCACATGCAGCTGCAGCTTTAGAGGGGAGCCTTGCTTGAACATCTTTTTAAGAAATAATTTTCAATCTTGAAAGGAAGAATTTCAACTATTTCCTGGAATAAAACTTGTAATAAAATTTAACAGAAGAAAAAAGCTAATATTGATTTATTATCAGCATGGTAAAGCATGTAATAGCATGAAAACCAAGAATAATCATGAAGTGGGAATAGATGAGGGGCATATATTTACTTTCAACCTGTTGTAGCAGGAAGGGGCATTAAAAGTAGTGCTTAGCCAAAGTAATGAACTATTTTCTATTATAACATTGTCATGTTTCTCTGAAGTCTCACCAGTCAAGCTGTAGTTGTTATAGAACATCCCAAAGTAAGAGGATGGCATAATAAATAAAATTTAATCAGTTGTGGTATTGTGTTCCTTGATGCTAGTGATGCAATTCTCAGCATCCTTACAATAACTAGTCATGGAAATTTTTCCTGTTTTCTGATTATTAGTATTATTTTCTGCTTTTAATAAGCACAAAGTATCTGGTTGATACCTATAGGATTAAGCATTCACTGAAGTGCTTAGCAGAAGTCAGGTCCTTAAATGACCCTCCTGTATTTCCTTTGTCATGGCACTAAACCTGCTGTGCTTCTTGAACTTTATCTGAGTAGGTGCTGCATACTGTATTTATATCAGACACATTTTATTGTTTGCATTTTGGCTTTATGAAATGTCAGAATTAATCTTATACTAATGAAATGTTCAAATTTCATCTCAGCTATGAACATAGCTGCTAATCCTATAAGATGTTTACTTTCTGCCTCCCTGGCTATGTATAGTAACAGAGAGTCTGCAAACTTAAGCACTGCTGACAAACGTCTCCCTGCTGCTAGTCAGTCTAATAAATGTTATTTCATTGAGTAAAGATTTAAAATTAATTAATTCAGTGTCATTAAAATCCCTTGCAACCTTTGACAAGTTTGCTCTTACTGCAGGCCAGTAAAAGTAGTTACCTGAATACTGCATGTGCCCCTGAATCCCACCAGATTTGGTAATTTTTATGTTTTAGTATTAAAATTTAACTTTAATCATTGTGGAATATAACTTTTTATGGCGGTAGCTATGCTTTAGGTGGAAGTGTGGAGGGAGAAAGTGGAGAGAAAGGTAGGTTGTTTCAAGAGATGAAAAACAAAAGGGAAAAAGGTAAGCCAAGACTGACCAGAGTCCTATCTTCCAGCAAATCACAGTGTAGCTGCCAACCTCCCAAGCCTCTCCTTAGCATTTCTCCTGTGGCATTGTCAAAGTGAGAGCTGTGTAATTCTCAGCATGAAAGCTCAGGCTGCATTCCTTGCTGAAGGCTGCGGTCAGTTCACAGCACTGTCTGGCGTGAGTGTGTTTGTATTTGTAGGGACATTTTTTACGTTTAGTTTCTAAGCTTCAGGCCCTGATTTTTCACATGCACAGGTTCTGAGTAGCTCCTGGTACCTATGCAAGAGGAGCCTGCTCAGGTAGAATGGTGTATTTATTTGCACTGGCATGGTACCTGAGGAATTACCCAGGAATAGGGCCCTGGTGGGCTGACCACCATAGAAGCAAGGTCTTGATGAAAGTTTCTCAGACTTCTGATACCCAGCGAATACTTTGTTTTAGATGGGAATTGCAAGAGAGATGGCAGATATGGCCAAGCAGCCCTTACCCTGTGCAGCTCTTCTTAGGAATGGTCAATAGAGCTATCACACAACACAACCCTTGGCTGGACTCCTGGGGCTCGTAGTCCTGCTGGGGTGTTGAGAAGGGAAGAATGGGCAGAGCACACAGCTGTTGTGCAGCTTCCCTTGTAAACCATTCAGGAATCACAGAACTTTGCCTCCCCTGCATTCCCACGCCATGGAGTAAGCTGATGAAGATGTAACTCTCACAGGAATAGTGTGGAATATGATTTGGCACCTCACTTACTCTGATGCAGATGAGCACAAGAGTTCAGGAGCAGCAGTCACTGATGGGGCCTCTGGTGCTGCCCAGCTATTGACTGTGAGGAGAGCCATTTTCAGATGCTTTTCATCAGTGTTACTACTCCACATGGTTCTGATGGACAGCAACCAGACAGGAGTTATGTGATTTTGGCAGTTTAGTGCCAGATCTTATAGAGGTATAACCTGACATGAAACCTGGATGTGTCATCTCTCTTTCCACTTATATAGGCAGTAACACTGATACAGCAAAGGAAGTACAAATAATTTTAATTTTCTTGGATTGAAAGATCTTTGTCTCAGAAATCAACCTCTGGTGTGGCCAGTGGAGACTCTATTAATTCACCTTCCTTAAACTTATAGTATTTGTGTCTTTGTTGTTCCAGGGTGTACAAAGAAGGTTCAGTTTTCCAGGTGACCCAGCACTGCCTTTCATGTGTTCAGAAACAAGAGTCTAGATTAAAAAATGTAAATGAGATTTATTCATAGTGTAAATAGTTATCAAACCTCATGATAACAGCATCCCATGAGCCTGTATTCTTGTGAATAAGTTGTGTTTCCCTCTTGCAATAGACTTGTCCTTGTTTAATTCTTGCCTGTGTTAAGATTGCTGGAGTTTCTGCATACTTTAAAGTGTCTTATTTTTTCTATCCATGAAGGATTTATAATCAAATCTATGTCAAAGCAAGACAGAGAAGTCCTGATTCAATAAATGATGTTTTCTATGGTGACATGGGGCCAGATATCCTTTCTGCTGTGCAGGACTCACAATGATCCTAAAGCAGCCCATAGACTTACAAACTTACACCTCAGGAAGTTTGAGGCAGAAAGGTGTCATCCCTCAATGCCTGATTGAGAGCCATTTTCTGTTCAGTATTTTTAACCTTCTCCTTCTGTTTAGTTCCTGCTCTACCACTTAATGTAATGCCTGTTTATTGCAGACTGCTTTTAGTTTGGTCCTTTTAAAAGCTCCCTGAGGCACAATGATGCCTAGAAATTAATGTATTCCCTTCCTGCACACCCAGAAGATGTGTGTATATTGAGTTAGTGTCTCTAGTGTTTAGCTAATTTCTCTTCAGAGCATGGTTGAATCACTGCTACATACCAAACCCATTTGTGGCCTTTCCCCTAACTACAGGGAGGTAGATTTATATACATAATATTTTTAGCTGTAAGTGCAAAGGGCTTGTGTGACTTGCAGATTTTTATAAAATCACTAAGCATGCTGTGCCATGGGACAGCACAGCTCCTGGTGCTGAACGTGGCTGGATTCAGCAGGAGTGTGTGTAGGGCAGCCTTTGCATCCCAAGACCTTGAAGTGTTTTCCTTTGTCATCTTCGCCCACCCATCTTTTTCTTACTGGTTGGAATAGAAGTAATCTTTGAAGAGATTACTGCTGGTTGAAAAGCTGAGACTTTGGTTAACATGCTAGGTAAAAGCATCCTTACTAAGAATTAACATGTATTCCAGTTAACTGTATTCATGTTTCTCCTTCTCTAATTGGAACAAAATACTCTCCTAATGTTCACAATACTCAAAGCCATGATTGTTACATCTCAGCTGTGGATGAGGTCACTCATTTTACATGTAAATGGTGACACCTTATTTTCCATCAAAAAATGGTGCTCTCTCTCCACGGATTTGCAGACCTTTATATCATAACCCCTCTTGTTGAGGTAGTCACCAGAAGTAACTCTTTGGAAGAGTATTGGTCCTGTCCTGCTCTTCCAGTCCTACCATAAAGCAAAGTGCCACCATACAAATAACTGAAAATGCCAACTTCAGGCTGCACTGAGTTTACCAAGTTAAGACATCTTAAGCATGATTTCCAGGAAACTCCCCCCAGCCCCTTATGGTAGACAAAGTACCCTTCCCACTATACTAAAAAGACTCAGCTGTTCAAGTAAAGTCTTTTAAAAAATATAGATTTATTTTAAGCACATGAAACATCAGGAGAGGCACAATTATAAACAGAGAAAGTAAAACATGGCAATGAACTTGTGGCCAGACTGCAAGCAATAACTTAGAGGCAGAGGTTACCATTTCACATATGAAAACCTGCTGAAAGTTGGTTATTATTGGTACTAGACAGTCTAGACTTTGCTCATCCCAGTTTTAATTTGAAAATATCTTCTCATTTCATTCCTTCCAAGTTTTTATTGAGAAGTATTTGCCTAAATAGCTATATATTTTAAATAGTGCATAAAGTGCATTCAGATAAAGGATGGAAAAAGGTAAAGGCCCAATTTCCAGTGCACTAGAGAGGACTGAGGCAAAATATACTGAAATAATTGACTAGAAAGAGCTTGGTTTTGAACCAAGCCCCAAGAACACTGAGTAATGGCACAATAATGCAAATATGGTTTCTAGGAGACAGCTTTAGATAGATACTAAGTACTAGAACTATGGTTTGACAGCATATTTGCCTTTCAAGCTTTGCAGAACAAGGTCACTTTCCTCTGTTGATAACTGCGAGAATAAAAAAATACGCTGAAGATTGAAATGCTCCTCCCAATGTGATCCTGAACAGTTGTTACTGTAAACATGGTATTTATTTTGAAATAGTCCATTAATTCTTAGGTCTTACTACCTGCATTTTCCTCTAGACTGTAAGCTGCTATCTTGGAATTCCAATTTGTTTTTTGTTGTTAGAAGTGCAGCCATTTCCATCTGTCACCAGCCTTTAGACCTTAAGTGGTTTTTGTTAACATCAGTGAACCAGCATGTCTTGTTCAGAAGCTTAGCTTTCTGGTTCCTAAGTAGTTAAGGGCAATCTAAGGACAGCCAAAAAACATAATCTTCAACTCTCAGCTTCCTGTAACTCATTTGTCTGTCTCAGAAACTTGAGAATAGCTAAGTGATATTGCAAATTAAAACACTAGCATAATTTTTTTCCCTTAAGTCATGTTGGGGATGTAGAGGAATTGAGCAGCACAAAAAATACCACTTGTTTTTAGACAAGTGGCCTCCTCAGTCTCCATTCTGAGAGGTCACTGCACTGCTGCTGCAGCCTCGAACCCCTCTTAACACACCTGTTACTTTTGTGCAAGCATGAACTTGGAAGACACTGAACAACACTCCCAGTACTGTGATACTGACATCAAGGATTGAACAGTGGTTTTTCCCTTACAATCAAACAGGAATAACTCCTCCTGATATGAAAGTAAAAAAAAAAAGAAAAAAAAAAAACAACTTTTTTTTTATGTTTTAACTTTCTTCTCTACTTTACATCAGTTGTGCTTATAAACAGCTGGGAAAAAAATTCTGAACTGAATTCTTTAACTCTTCTCAGTCATCCTTTTTGTCAGAGGTACTTGAGCTATCTTCTTCACTGCCTTCAGGACAGACTTTATTTCTTGCAAGTGGTGTTGTTTCTGAGACCAGGGCTGTGCTTCTAACTGGGCTGTGTTTGCCTTTGAGTGGCTCAGTGTCTTGCTCCTCAAACATACCTAACTGGTGTCTCTGTAGATCTATGTATGTAGTAAACAATGAGGCATATTCTGGATGCTTGAGTGCAAAGTTCTTGAACTCCTCTGAAAAACAATAAAAAACACAGATACTATAGTGCAGCAACAGAATCAAAGAAAATTTCAGTGCCTGCTTCTTTCACTGAAGCTGATCTCCAGTTAGTTCCCTCTAAGAAAA
Source organism: Anomalospiza imberbis (assembly GCF_031753505.1). Taxonomy (NCBI): domain Eukaryota; kingdom Metazoa; phylum Chordata; class Aves; order Passeriformes; family Viduidae; genus Anomalospiza; species Anomalospiza imberbis. The sequence continues at coordinate 11,664,405 of NC_089692.1, read as the reverse complement.
CCCAGGAGTATCACACAAAATATCTAAGTCTGTGTTTTAACAGTTATCCTCAGAAACAATGTATGAGAACCATCAGGGAATTTGAGGGAATTAAAAAAGGAAACCAGGAAACCCCTTGTCAATATGACTGTCAGAGTATTCTTTCTTACAAAAGAACGTAGCTTACCATAGGAGAGCTTCCCAGTTTCATCTGCATCTATTTCTTTAAAGAGCACAGAAACATCAAGCTCTGGCAGACCTAGTGCTGACTGAATGATAGAAGCAAACTCATTTTCTGTTATAGTGCCATCCTCATCCATGTCAAAGAGCTGGAAGAGACAGAACATGTAGAAATACTTTGGCATCACTTTGGCTATGAACCCTCTGTGCACATTAGCCCCTCACCGTGGCTTTCTAGCACTCAGGAGATCTATGAACAATGCCTGGGATTTGTAGAGCCTGGGAGAAGACTAAGCAGACACTTTGCAGAGCAATGTCCATGCTACAGCTGGGAAATGAACATTCTGCCAAAACAAACAAACAAACCTCACAGTGTTGGTTCACGGATAAAATAATATAAAAATGATAAAACATAAACTAAGATGTATGCTTACTGTCACCACGAGCTATGCTGAGTCTACTGGATTCAGCCAGTCTATACTGGAACATCTTAGGTTTTAGTCTCCATTTTCATTAGGTTATAGCACATCTGCTATCAGATTAAACTTGCTATCACAGTTTATGCACTGACATACCTAAATTTTAGTGTATGTGATTGATCACTCACTAAGGAACTAATGATAATTAACAAGGAATTTTGGTTCCTGGAATGCAGGCAGTTGATGTACACTGATCATCCCATCTTGCCCAGTGCAGTGACAGTAACCATCTGCTATGAATCACCCCTGCAGAAATACCAGGGATGAATGGCTGTAATTCTTAAATACTTGCTACAGGCAAACTTTGCCATTGTGAAAGAAAAGACATTTAATGGCACTGAAAACAAGTAGCAAAAGGAACCCACAGTTCCATTTTAGACTGAAACAGGCTTTTACTAGCTAAACCAGTTGTTTTGTGCTGAAACTGGAAATTAAAACAAATTACTGATTTTATAATCAGCATGCTTGTTAACATACTGAACAGTATAGTCTAGGAAACAACACAATGGAACAGCAACAATAGCTGCTAGGCTTGCTTCTTCATAGGAATCTGTACTGATGAAACATCCCTAAAAATGAACAAATCACCTTGAACAGCTCTAGTGCTTATCTGAAAAGAAGCTAGTGGATATAATGGATTGCCACAAAACCTCTGGTACTTCCCAAGTATGCATCAGTACTAGGAAGCACCCAGTTTACAATGAACATGAGTGGTATTGCAATCTGTTGTTCAATAGGGCACATAAGACCAAACTAATGGGTAAAACAACTGGATCTGTGTCAAAGAGTTATTAAAAAAAGAGCCAAGGATTCACAACATGGGCATGCCTGGTCATGTACTGTCTGCATGTACCTGAGATGTGAAAGGAGCTACTGCTCCTGACTGCTTGTACTATCAGGGCACCACAGGACAAGCCAGCAGCTCTTAGATGCAGCCCAGTTTTCAATGTGCCAGTCCTGAACAGCACTTGATTTTTTTTCTCCCTCCTCTTTGCTAAGAACAATGACTCTAGTGAGGCTTGACCCACAAGAGGATATTACTCCATCTATTGTGACCTTGAAGAATCACAGCAGAAAAAAACCTCAGGCAAAAAAAACTATGATTGCTGCTGAATCATTTTTGGAGTTAGCCTGCCAAGTTACAAATTCATTAGTGCCTTCAGATGGCTTCTGAAACCCTTCTCTATGATGCCTGCAATTCTTCCCCTCCCTTTCACACTCTAAATGTCAACTGGTTTAAGAGAATTACTCACATTTGCATAACAGATTGAAGCTATAAACTTATGATTTGAAAGCTAACAGACTTACAGTCAGTCTTGATTTGTCAGGTTTGTAGATTTACACTAAATTGAACTTACCTTAAATGCCATCCGAATAGTCTCCTCTGTGTTGGCTGAGTTACAAAGAATAGACAAACCAATTACATACTCTCTGAAGTCGATGGTGCCATCTCCATTCTGTAACCCAAACATGCATGGCAGTAGTTATAGTTAATACTGCAAATCACTTTAAAAGCTTTTCTGTAAATCAAACACAACACATGCACTAAGACAGTTTACAATACTTGAGGTTTTTGTTCTTCCTGGGAAAAAAACCTAAAAGCTCACTAAATCCATAATACAAAGGCTGGAGTAGCAATATATGTGTTTTCAATAGCTACAAACTGGGTATAAATTTCTATTTTATGAACAAACAAAACACAAACAAAAAAGATTTAAAACAACTTCAAGTTTTTCTTCAGTACATGACTTTCAGGAAGGCTCTAAGAGTAACTGGAATTCATGTGTTTGAGATAACTGTAGCAGTGCATGCAACACTGGCCCTTGCTGAAGTTCAGAGACCAATATAACACAGTGCAGAAACAACAGGCCAAGAGTGAAGCTGTTGCTTTGAGTTTGAACCTTCAGCAGTAAAATATATGTCAGTGAAAGGACAACCAAATCTACCTGGTTTATCTTAAGCTTTCCTCTGAAGCCTATGCACTGCCCTTCATGCTCCTTGAAAGCCAATGCACTGTCCTACCTTTTAAGCCAGAAAGGCAAGGAATTCATTGGAACAGCCTCTGTAATAATTCCAGTTTTGATCTGAATAAACATTTCAATGCATTAACTACAAAGCTACATCAACAAAACATTTGAAGCTTGTTTTGATGGGATTTGTGATTAATTCTGTGTAAGCTGCATTATATTTGCAGACAGGGTCAGCAGTGTTTCTGTCACCACACTGGAAGATTCTTGAGTGTTTCGGGGAACATCGCTCTTGGCAAAAGCCACCTGCAAATCTTATATGGTGGGACACAGAGCAGGTAATGACAGATAATAGAGATGACACGTAGGTCATTGTTTTGAATATTCACAATAAGGGCATTCATCAAACATGTTTTAAAAGCAAACTGAAGTGTAAAGCAGAGTTCCCTTTGTGGATAATGTGTTTTGCATTTCAACAAGAAAAACATTTTCTTAGAAAGTGGAGTCCCTACATATGAGAACAACACAAAACTTTTCCAGCCATGTGAGAGAGGGGTGGTCAGCTGGGTAAATCTGCAACAAAGAGCCAGACCAGGATTCTATTTCTGGCTCTCCTACCAACCTTCTAATGCCCACTTGAGCATGCCAACTTTAACCTTTCTGCTCTTGGTTTTCTGCTGCTGAACGGTGCAATATGCCAGGGGAGAATACTAAGGCTACTCTGTAGAGTGCTTTGAAAATTTTGGATGCTATGAAACAGGGATTTCAGTAATTGAATTTAGATTTTCAGACAGTTCTTGATTAACAAAATATGCGTAATAATATAATGAAATCAGCATTACTAACCTGTCATCATCAAGCTGTTCACAAGATTTAAAACTTCTAACATAAAATTTTATTTAGCCCCCAAAACCAATGCAGAACTCTTTTGCATAGACAAGGGCTATTCTCTTTATATTGATGGTCTAAGCAATCTTTTTGATTGATCTTTTGATTGACTTTGAACATCTTGTACTTCATAAACCTGTGAATTTCAGGTAAACCTTTGAGCACAGATATAAGCTATGAACTTTTAAGGTACTTTTATGGGTGTTTAAGGGTTATAACTTTTGACAGTTTTTAATCATTAGAAAAGGACAATGTCCCATACACATTTTTACAATTTATTTAGAAGTCTGAGCTCTCATTGTGATGCAGAGTTTGACTTTCAGTATTTTATCTGTATTGTAGTTCTCAGAGGTAACAGACTTAACTTGAAAGTGTAACATTACAAATATAAAGTCTTAAAACAACTGAAGCAAGAGTGCAGAAAAGAATTGTTCAAAGTTCCATAGAATATTATTTTTGGACAGTTTCGCAGGCTGTATTCTTAGCAAAGGATTGTTCAATGTGATTAGAATATTTTAAAAATTTATTTTCAAAGTTAAGAATATGTATCACAGTAAAAGAATTGGGAAGTAAACTTTAAAATAATTTAATTAAAAACAACTTCTGAAAGAAGTCAACACAGCTGTGGCTGCACATGGAAATACGACAAGAAAAAAGACAAAATAAAGGTCATATTACTTTCACTAAAGTGCGAAAACTCAGGAATCAAAACTGAGTGCAGTCTGACAGAACTCCAGCCATTTTAGTAGGAAATAAAGCCACTATGCTTGCAAGAGCATGTTGTGACTAGTTCCACTAAACTCAAGGATGCTGGCTAACTTCCAAATGCTCTGGCATTCTGTTTAAGGAGAAATGATGGGGTTGCTGCCTGGGAAAAGAAATGGAAGTTAAACTGAAAATACAGGAAAACTTTAAGTGCTTGTGCAACACCACAGCAAAAAGCACTTGCAATTACCTTTCTATGCATATCTAACTATGTTTGCAGCCTATGTACCCAAAAATATTTTTAGGAAGCAACATGTGAACTAAGCTCCAGTTCTCTAAATGGTGAAGCAGAACATCAGAATTTGGGTATTTGTAGTTATGCTACACAAAACAATGAAAACATAATGTAACCTTAACAACTCTTGTTTTCTTTAAGGAAGCCAGCTTTCTGCTACTATTTTCCCTATAGTGTGCTGTGGTAACTGGCGTTTTGCTGTTGGCTTTTTTATATAATACAGTAAATCTCAGACTTTGGAAAACAAGAAAGTTGCACTGTCATAAGCATTCTCCATTTAGATTTGCACAGGGACTGCAAGCCAGATACAGTATAAAGATTAAAGTACTACTGCATCAATACTTTTGAGGAGGATATCACACTTTACCTCCTGCTCACTTTTCCATTACTCAGAGCCCAAATGGCAGTACGTGGCACAATGGATAACTGAGTGCTTTTCCACTGAAGAACTGGGAGGAGGCTGAATGCCATTAGGAAGGAATTGGCCCCTTTTCTCTGGGATAGTATGAATATTTTTCTGTTTGCTATTAAAGAAAGCACAGGAGGAAAAAAGTTTGGGCACAAATTTTAAGTCAGTTTCAAGTAAAAGGTTTCAAGTAAAAGGTTTCTGCAAGTATACTAGGGAGGATATCTCATCAATTTGAAAAATACTATTTGCTAAGTGTAAGTGCAAGACTTAGAAAACAAAGCTATGGAAATTTGCAAACCAAACCAATCCACAGTACCCCATAACATGCAGATGGCCTGCAGGTACCGAGTGGTATTTCTCAATGAGTCACTGCTGTGTCCCTGGGGAAGGGCAGGGGCACGAGGACTCTCACATCTGAAGACTCTCTAGTGCCAGGCTGCCAATTTAACTCATCTTTTCACATTCCAGCCAGCTCACACACACCAGAGACAATTTTCGTTTAAAGCAGCAGAGCCTTGCCAAGAAATCTGCAAGAGCTGTTTTGATCAACAATGTGATCCTTAATTCAAAGAAATGCAATTTTGACAGTTCTTGTTATTACTTTTAGTTTTTTACTCAGAAGTTGACATCTTAGCCAGAAATGCATAACTACCTTGAGTGGGATGCTGCACTCTGATGAAATTTCACTCAGATAGCCAAAGGTTGACTTTGGCTCTCTGTCTGCTATGTGACTGCATAATTATTTCAAGTTTTGCTAAATATAAATGTAGTATTTTAAGTTGTTTGCTTTATAACTATGTTTAGGCTTGAAGGAAAGAGAGAAAAGACTAGTTCATGGAACTGTAGAAAGGAGATCATTGCAGAAGTAGCCTCATATAAGTCTTCAATTTTGTCCTGGCCACAAGATAGAACTGACAGTAAAACTGAGGTTTTGCTTCAGCAGCTAATCATGAAAAAGCAGAAGTAGAAAGGAAATTGAATGATTATGTAACTTCACTGATCATTACAGTTACTGCAACTCTAATGTTGTTCCCCTTGTTAGAAATAACTGCACAAGACTCTACCAGTGACTGCCTTCAGGCAAACGCCTTTATTCCAGTTTAGTGACTGCTGACAAATCAGAACAGCAACATCAACACCAAACTTAGGAGCTTTTTTATATAATAGTTATACAAGCCACGTTACATGAAAAAGTAACTAAGCTTTGATCTCTGCAATATATTGGATCTTTCCAAATATATTCCCTAACCTTAGAATCTAGAATTTTCTGAACTTATGCAACTGCCCAATCAACAACCTACACAGACCCCTCAGAAAAGCAGACTAGTGCATGCACAAGAGGAATCACTACACTTGAAGCTGAGCCATCTACCGCTAGCTACATCTGCCTTAGAAAGACTAAAGGCAAAGACTACAGCTGTGTAGCAGAGGAGTGTAGTTCTCCAGCTGTATCTTCCACACAAAGCCACTTCTTTGCCACACCTTCACGAATACATGGTCAGCTGCAGCCAGTCTTCAATGGTCACTCTGATGTGCCCACTTCCATCTTGGTCCAGGGCCTTGAAGGCCCGGAACATGCTGTCCAGGCGCACCAGGCAGCTGATGAAGCTGTTGAAATCCATGCTGCCGTCCTCGGCGGCGTACCTGCGCACGATCAGCTGGCACAGCTGCTCGTTCAGCTGGAACCCCGCAGCCTTCAAGGCGTTTGGCAGCTGGGCTCTCCCAACAGCGCCTGACTGACCAGCATCATACTGCTTGTACACACATTGCCACTTCTTGACGTTGTTCCACAGATACTTGAACTCCTCAAAGCCCAGTTTGCCGCTTGCATCGCTGTCCATGACGGCGACCATGCTACGGCAGGTGTCCAAGGTAAAGCCATCCGCCTTCAAGTCTTGGTGTCTGGAAAGGACTTTGTTCAGGATGTCCCTTAGCTCGGTGGCACACACTTCCATATCATCTCCAGCCAGCTGGGCAAACAGGCGACGAAATTGTCTGATCTCATCACTCTCCTGAGCTTCCACATTTGTAAAATGATTGCGAGGAGGTGGAGGTGGCTCTGGATTATACTGAGCTGCTGCTTCACTTATAAGGTTGACAAGACCTCCAACAAGTCCTCCAATATTCCCTGCACCTCCACCTCCTGTTAGGAGCCCTCCAAGGCCACGTGCAAGGCTTCCTCCACGACTACTTCCACTTCCTCCACTCAGCAAAGCTTTAGCAAGGAACATCGTGAAGATTTTCTGAAGTGAGATACTCGGAGATCCAGTGTTCTGTAGCTCTCTGAAGCTGTTTTGTGTCTGACTTGGGTGTGGGCAAAACACAGCTTATCTGCATGCTTAGACTTCACCGTGTCTGTGCATGTTTCTGGCTGCCAGTAATGTCTCACTAGTTTCTGTCAGGTGTTGATACGCCCCTATTTAATTTCTCCTGTGCATTGTTATGTTTATGTGATTTGAGGAACCATTTTAGAGAAAAAAAAAAATAATGAGGTTGAAACCAACAAAGCAGAAGTCTCAGAATGCTTGTGCCCATACCTGAAGCAATTTGAAAACAGCTTTATTAGATGAGCGTGGCTGTTCCTCAGTTGTGCTGATCTTCTTAAAGGTGAATGCAGCCTTGCACTTTGTTTTCACAATCTTTTATTCCCTCAAAATTTTAGGGAATTGAGCATTACTTTGCTGGTTCTAGTCATTGATGTTGCACCATATAAAGAAAGTGAAAGGAGTATGATTGCCCTTAATTATTCTGGTTGCCACTGCACATTTCTGATGTAGGTACTGTGCTTCAGGACTCAGAGTACATGCCTCAGGAGCCAATGGTCCAAGATGCGGAAGCAGGAATGACAAAAGGATGAGTAGCTAGCTCTGCTAGAGCTTCAAGGCATTCAGCAGATCAGGAAATATGTTTGACTCTTTCCTATTTTAGAGCTTGTAAAAACTTTTTATGTGGAAAAATCCTTTAACAGTTTTAATCAGCATATACCATGGCATCTCAAGGACAGGTGTACTGCTAAGGCTAACTGATCAGGAAGAGTGATGGTGAGTTGGGAAAGCTTTTATGGTAAAAGAAAACCTCCAGTCCACAGGCACTTGCAGGACAACAGGCTGTGTGCACTGCAGCACATGTGGAGGCCTAGAAGTAAGATTAATTCTATCTCTGCTCTAGTCATTGATGCTTCTGGTATAGAGAGAAATGCAGCCATTTTTGTCATCCTCAGAGAGGAGAGAATTGGACACTGAGAGAGGAGATTAGCACTGACTAGGGGTAAAGCCTTAATGATCATCTTAACACACAGCCCCCTTTATGGCCAGAGAGAAGCAAGAGGAGTCCCTGTAAAGTCTAACAGCACCCTTTACAAGCACAGCAGGAGCACTGCAGTGTTCCAGTTAACATTCCAGTTAGCTTCACTCTGCCTTAAATTATCTAATTAATTACAAAAGCTAGCTAAGCTATCAAAATGTACTTAAGATCAAAATCTGCAGTCAGCAAAGGAAAATATTCAGCTATTGTCTGATACTGGTGCAGTAACTTGGTCCAAGGTATGGCTGCCATCTCACAAGGCAGAAACTAAAGAATGTTTTCTCCACTGAAACTTATGAACAAAACTTTAAGTCACCTACCTTGCTTACAGAAACTGTTAACCAAGAAGCATTTACTGAGCTGGACATAATGAATTACAATAAATATCCTTCTGGTACGTGATTTCTAACAAAATATTGTCATCAAGTCAGTTAACCAATTACTCACCCTGTCAAAAAGTAGAAACAGCTCTTTGAGGACATCTGAAATAGGCAGCTTCAAGTACTCGGCAAATTCCTCAATTCCAATTCTTCCCCCTTTGGAAGCACTTGCAATAGCAGCAAAAGTATCCAACTGCTCTCTGACATGATTCCATTTTAGGCTATGCAAACATGAGGGAGAGGAGATATTTCTATACAGCAGTTCTCGGACAGATGGAATTTCAGTAGGAGTCATTACAGTGTTCAAAGGTGAAAAATTGCCAAACAGGGCATGTGTGTACAGCATTTCTAATGCTGTACTTCAGACCAGATATTTTACTTAAAATCAGTAATTAAGGACTGCTCCTCTCTGGTTATTAATATTAAAAGCAGGCAGTTCTATGCTTGGGTATGTCAGACTTCCATAGAATAATTTCTCAAACCTAGAACTGTCTGTCCAATTACTAGGCTGCTCCAGCAGAGAGCTTTTAATTACCATTTGACAGAGGGAGCAGGTCTCCGCTCTATTAGCAAGCTCTCTACGCAAACACCAATATTGCTAGAGCCTCAGAACAGTCAGATCTCTGCAAAATACACCACTGCACCTTGGTAAGAATAATTAGGGCTGCCATGTAACTATTCCAGATGGAATTCTATAAATGGATATATAACACTTAATAATAAGGCAAGATTTATTGGACACATTCAGATTTCACCACAGCTATGCCAGGTTATTTGATGGAGTATGGTTACATGGCTCAGTCCTTAAATCCCACTGTATCCAGACAGAAAAAACTGACATCACTAGTGACACATGGCTGCGCAGTAAAACTAAGAACAGCAAGCTGAAGTTTCAGGCTGGAAACTTCAAGGCCAAAAAAGGCTTTTTACTTCCTGCTACAAGCTGCCAGTGCCTCACCACTAAAGCAATTTAAATTTCCACCAAGATTACTATTGAGTGCTCTACTTTTCTCACCCTTTGGTAAGAATAATCTTTTCTCCTGCAACAGTGGTGACAAAAATTATTCCGGATTATTCCTTACTGGGATTTTCCTCATCTCTGATTTCCTTGTAATTTATGTAAGTTGTATGCAGAAATACACTATATTACACATGGCCAAGTCTGTTTTCTGGTTATTTAACCTTTGGCAGACAGCCACCAACACCTGCAGCACTTTAGTAATTATGTGACCAAGCAATAAAACTTCCCTTACTTGAGTTTCTTGCTAATTTTGGTGAACTCCACCAGCCCAGCTTCCATAGGTAAAGTCAACTGCCCTGCTGAAATCATCAGTCTGCAATCTTCAAAAGTGTGATCAGTGATTGGCACATTCAAAGCACTGAAATAAAATTAAGGAAAAGCAAAATAATTTCGTATATATGAAAACAACTTTTTGTAGATGGTTTCCCTTCTCTGATATGTGAAACAAATGGTAATTTATTCTTGCACTGCTGCAGGTAGGACAAAGCAATATACACCATTTCATGAAACTGTGAAACCACACCATGAAACTATGTTATGAGTAGCAGCACCATGAGGTTTTATGATTTACAATCTTGTAAATGCAGCCCAGTAATGCTGGAGAACAAACCACCACCCACTCATCCTTGCCGAACAAGGAGAGATAATTTTCTTCCAGTTTTCTATGAATTTAACATACTATGTTCCAATGTAAGACAACCTTTTTTATGCTCCATGTAAAAACAATCAGGGTAATCTAGTATACGATTCTGACGCCTCTTAGTGAAAATCTAGAGCAATTCCTATGTACAGTACCTGGGACTTAACTAAACTGTACTTTATGGCTAGGCTATATGTGGAATTGCTGGATATAAAAGAACAGTTCTCAGAGGTTTTGTTGATGATCAAATACTTACTTTGCCATGGTTTGTCGGACTCTGTTGGCAAAAAGAATTGGATCATTCTTTTCTTCCTCAGTAGGAACATGAACAGGCAGAAACTGAAAGGGATGAGTTATCCAATCAATTCAATAGTTACCACTTCATTAGGAACATGAGCAATTTCTTGTTTTTGTTTGAGTGTGGGAGAACAGGAGAAAAACATCAGCCATGCAATGAAAGGACTGGGCGCTAGAGGTCTCAGCCACCTCAGAAACTGCTCAGCCTCCTCTGCCCTCCCCACACAAATGAGATTTACTGCAAAACTCTCAAGGATTGGTAGAAGCTTCTTTAATATGTAAAATCAACTCCCCAAAGAAGGAAAGTATAACAAATACATACGTACTTAGAAGATTAAATGCTGCACTGGTAAGAATGTGAGCTTGAAATACTGCACACTTCTTTTCAAAGATCCTTTTTAAGTGATGTTATATATTAGACTAGTGTATGTGAGAGTTTTAATGTTTTTAAATACACACTGCAGTCCCACCTTGTACCTGTTAGTCGTATCTGTCAGCATGTGACTGCCAAGTTTCCTGTACATTTCCCCCCCAACAAAAACATTAAGGAATCATAGTTCTGAGTTGTAAGTAGCACACTAACTGGATACAATTTTGGAACTCCAACCAAAATATAAAAAACCCCCTCTCCTACCACGCCTAGGAAACACCCCAGTTATCTAAATGGAAACTTGTTTACTATTGAGGATTCAGTATTATTATGTAAGAACTTGGAAGTACCTTGTCACCAAAATAGCCTCTAGATGAACTATTATCTATTGTGGCATGAACCAGCACCTGTTTGCAAAATAGTGTGTGTGGAGGAGTGCTTTCCTTTCTTCTTCAGTGTTTGCTCACAGTTCTGTTTACTGTGCCTTTCCCCAGCTATGGTTATAATTCATCTGAGTTCTGCTGCTCTGCACCCTGCCCTTAATTCCTAGAAATCAAAGATTCCAAAATAAGATGTTGCTCATGGTTCATTGGAAGAAAGTTGTTAATTATGTGCCAGTGTGTTGCTTTAGTTATACTGCAGTTGCTGGTGATGCATTATTATAGTGCTAACTGTCCCATATAAACATAGTTTGTCCTGAACAGCCATTTAAAGTTTGTTTTTAAGGAATGCTTTCTCTTTATGATTAAAATCAGTGAGTTTATGGAATTGGTTATCTGTCAAATAACCATAAAAATTTTCAGTTTATAATTAAAGGTTGTGTCCCCTCTAAGGAGAGGAGAAGTCCAGCTGTTCACAGGAATATTTGAGATTTCATTCCTTCTGCAAGCAGTTGCCAGCTTTGTTCAAGGTCTGAAATAGGTTCCTGGTTATTACAACTCCCCTTCAGAAGTCACATAACTCTTAAACTGAGAAAGCCCAGGCACACAGTACACCGAAATCTCTGACGTCCCTGGGTAAGAAGAAGTCATAACTCCAGGTTTATCTACGCAAACATGGTCATGGTTTTGAAAGTGGTCATTACTTCACTTGAGGCTGAGGTCTTGCTCACAGAGCAATGTAAATTCCTGGCAGCTTAAACACCACCTTCATCCCCTTCAAAAAAACCCCCTACAATTATTCATAAAACCTGTTTGCCAGAAACAACAGCTGAGGAGCAAGAATTTGGTTTCTTGACCTCCTGCAGTGGCTGCATGATCTAACACCTCAGCTGCTTATCTGCTGGAGTGTGGCAAGTACATCCTACCAGTCAAATTCAGTCCTGTAAGAAAATTCTTCACACCTCTTTCAATAGCAAAAATATTTCTCTGTTCTGTTTGTGACCTAGTCTCTCTTCTTACAGAATTTGCCAATTGCTGTATTTTTTGCAGCCCTAAAACTCACTGTCAGGCTCAGTTTCATGTTCAATATCCCAGTGTGTTAGCCCTGGAGCCCATCAATGCTCTTGCACAGCAGTTAGAGGCACTGCAAGACTGGTGGGAGTGGAGAGGCTACTTGCACACAGCATGGGACAGCAACAGAAATGTCCACTTCTAAAAGGAATAGTTGGATCCCCTACTTCCACAGGAAAATGTGTCCCTTCTGTTTTTAGAAACTGAAAGGTTTTTGCAGTGATGCTAAGAAGTTAGTTTCATTGTGGGGACACATGCTGCTGTGAAAGCTGCAAATTTTTTCATGTTTCAGTTTCATCTCTTGGAACGTGAAATTTATTTTCTAAAAAACAAGTTTGAGGTCTGTTCTGAAGTATGGAAAATGATGCTCTTCCTTCTATTGGAAGGGCTACATTAACTGTTTCTTGCTCCCATGTATATACATCACATAGCTATGCCCTACTGCACAAAATTATTAGGAGAATTATCTCTTGATTACACCCTCTACAAATATGTGTCTAATGCATGCACTATACAGTAACAAGATGTTCCCTCAAAGTGAATTTCAATGTTCCACAACACAGACTAGATTGCTAATTGTTAGCAGTAACAACACTGCTTGTATTCACAAAGCTTTGGACTCTGCTAAATCCTGTGTTTTGCAAATAAACAGCAAAACGTGTCATTTTCTCCCCTTCCTCAGGTTCCTAAACCAACTTAGTCCACACTGACAATCCTTTGTGGTCTGGTAAGGAATGTGTTTTGAAAGCTGCCTCTCTGGCAGGGAGCAGTTAGAGGGTGGGTGCTCACATGAAGAAGTGTGGATGTTGTTTCAGTTGTTGTTCATCTGTCTCTGTGCTATGCAGCAGATTTAATGATCAAGGGAACTGGTTCCTTATATGAGGCTCAGCACAAGTACTTGAATGGGCTCTTAGTTGTAGAAATCTATGAGAGTCCAGTCTTCCAGTGAGGAAGAGAATTTTACTTCGAAGGGATCAGAGAAATGGGAAGGTGGGAAAAAGAAGCTGTTACCTTTGACAAGAATGTATGTTAATTCTTAGTTTTAACATCTGTAGAATTCATGTGGTGATAATTAACAGTGATTTTATAATGCTCTAAAAATAAAGACATTTCTGGCAGCTGTATTAGAAACTCTTCAGAATGATACAAACATATGGACAACAAATTAAATCTATTACTTACTATGATGCTTGTTCTTGGTTCTGAGACATTTGTTTATCGTTCACTAAAAATAACTAATAATGTGAATAATGCATTATAGTGTGAATATATTAAAGCAGAAATTCCCTGGTTGCTAAATCTTAATACAAAAGTATTTCCAATTCTTACCTCAACTTCTAATCTTGTGAAGATCTGACACAGTGTCATTATGCACAGCTCTTTACTGCAGGCAAAGAGGGAGAAAAATAAATTTTACTTATTTAAAACAGAAGAATTTGCATGTCAGTAGATCAAACATTTTAAAACACAAAAAACCAAAGCCAGTATTAGGCAAGGTTTTTAAGTACCTTGCAGTGAAGTTTCCCAAAAAGTTACTTTTCACATTTTTTCTAACAGGGCTTCTGCATATAGCTGCTGCTTGCTCACAGGGTAGGCAAACTGTTGTCTGCTCCCATGCACATTAACAATTCTGCACAGCTCTTTGGCCAGCAAAATGTCTCCCTCTCTTTAAGAAGGTCCATGGATACTGGATTTTAAACTTTAAGAGCTTTGATTCTGAAAAGAAGCTTTACTTCTTATTTTATTATCTGAACTGCAAAATAGGACCAGTAACTTCCTTAAGCATAACTGGATTTGTTAGTATTTGCTAGTCATTTTTTCAAATTACAGTAAAATTTACACAGACATGTTAATGAAAGGCCAGTAGGGTCAGGACCATCAGTGCTTTTTTAAAAAGTCACAAATTTTAGGATCAATGGATAAGCTCGGGGGAGGAAGGAACTGCTAAAGAGGATAAGCACAGTCACTTCAGACTTGCTCTTTTCACTATGATTTTTAAGCAGAAATGCACATTTGATCTTTACAACAGGTATGCTATAACAGAAAACTTTCAAGCAGTCTTTCCCTGTTCTTGTTTTGGACAAAAAAGAAAAGGGAAAAGGTGAGAGAACCCATGGGATTCTGTCTATCTCCTGCACAAGTCCACTCTTAATGCTTGATTTTCTAACAGTATTCCTCCCAGTAAAGCACAAAAGTAAGAGATAAGTAGTAAGTGAAAGCAGGAACTATGTCAGGAGCTTTCTGAGGAGACCAGTACTGTCCTGTTCTGGCCACAATATCCAGGAAGTTTTACAAAGAGACAGTTTTGCATTTTGTGGTCTCCATGTTTGTGCAGGGAATATTCTTCTCCTGGTCCCAGGTACTTTTATTAAGAATCTATGGATTCTTCTCCACCCATCCATTCTCTCCTTTCACCTGCTCACAGGTTTTGATCTGAGCCTTCACCATCCAGCCACCAGGCTCAGAGCATTTCTCCATTCTGACTGAATGGGCAGCCTCCTCCCTCCCACGGGAATACCTCTGATTTAATTTCTTTCTTTGCCTATTTCTACTCCATCTATCATAACTGAAGGTACAGCTCTATTTTAATCTTTCAGTGTAAATCCTCCATGGAGGAAATCTGTAGCACGTACTGAATTAGCAATGTTCATTAGTCTCAGTAAGCTGATAAATGTATCAGCAATAGTAGAAACAGGAAAAAAATCTTGGGAAACCAAAATGGACATTTCATCATGTCCATTGTCTAAGTGTGAAGATGTTAGGATTATATATATTAAAAAAGTGTGTGTATCTATATATATATTTTTATATATTTCTTATATATTTCTATATATTATAATATATACATGTTATATATATATTATAAATATATATATATATATAAAATATTTAAGATAGCTTAAAAGGTGCTTAGGATCTGCTCCGCTAGTCCAGATGTGTTTCAAAATTAGCCGCCTTACAAATGTTAGAAAATCAGGACTACTGTAATTAGACACACTACATATTCCACATGAAAATGTGGTATATGGATTCTGAAAATGCACATTTTAATGAATATTTGTATAGTGAAAAGTATTTTCCAGACATATTTTCAGTGCAGTTGTGAAGGCTCTTTAATACTTTTCTTTCCTTTGTTCTAATGCAATGGGCAAAACAGGAGAAAATGAAAATAAAAAGAGTGGTGGAACTGGAAATAATACTTTCCTTTGCTAATCCTTTCTCTAGCCATTCAGATATGAAATCTACTGCATGACAGCATTATCCCCAGGTATCTCTCCCTCATAAAAACACACCTTGAAGAACATGTGCCTTGGCTTAGTGGAATCTGTTTGGCAGACTGTTTAGCAACAGGGGGAAAATTTCTGTATGTAATTTTCAGTAGGATTAAGAAACTTACAATGAATAGCCCTGCCATGTCCAGGTCACAGTATCCTAAGAAAAAAATAAAACACAGAAATGTATGACAAAACCAGATGAAAGCTAGCAAGCAGGTAAGTTACAATTTAAAACAGGCACAAGTTTAGTAAAAGTGGATGATGTTTTTATAGGCCTTTAGTGAAAATAAATGAAGGTGTTAAGGCAAATAGGATTCCTTGCCTTAAAAACTTGGAAATAAGCATGGCAGACTTTTATAAACAATTGGGAATAACATTTATAGTTAGTCAGATATTGTAAATCATTCCCTCTGATCTAAACAACAGAAGCAGGGAAAAGAAAAATGGGTAAGACTTTGTCAGTGGGCCTTACCAGTCCCTTTAGAGAGGCATTCTCATAAATATGTCTAATTTCTGCATAATTTATCCTGCTTTTTCTTTGATATTTTGTTTTTCTTTTTTTTTCCCTTTCTCTGTGTTTATTATTCTTATACATTATTTTTACAATGTGTACTGGCAGATCCTTAAATCTTATCAGTGAAATGCGATACCAATCCCCTTGAGCAGTGCACTTTTGACATTTATTTGTAAAAGGATTACACAAAGGAGTCTTTGCAAATAACAATAACAACCATATGTTTAATCCTAACAAAACATTGGGAAGGGAAAGTTTGGTCTTTTCTGGATTTGCTGGATGACCAGGTAATTTAAAGAAGTTGAAAAGGTCCCAGCCTTACAGACGGAGTAAAGTGGAGCTGCACAAGGAATGCTGCATGAAAAGAACATCTGCAACGCTGCTCTCCTGAGGAGGGGTGCTGGATGCACTGCATGGCTCAGCTTTGCTTCTGTTCAGAAACTTTACAAGTCCTTTTGCAGTAAGTCTATTTTGAGGTTAACCAAAAAATGATGACTAATAGGGAAGTGTCCATTTTAGACTTCAAAGTACAGGCTCTGTGGCACTGCAGGAAGTTTCCAACTTCCTCCGCAACACTTTCCTGTCTTCCCCTTTAGCTAAGAAGCCCAGCAGTAATTTTTCACAGTCAGAATAGCAACTACACCATGGTGACACTTGGGAAGCCTGGCTGCTTCCCAGGAGCTCTTCAATGCTAAAGCTCAGGACAATATAATCTTCAGTGACAATGCAAACTATTTATTGTAGGTACCACTTAAATCAGACTTTTGCCTTCGGTATTATTAGTTAGTAACAGAAAAGTCTTCTGCTCACCAGCTTGTTGGGGTATCGGAGTAACACAGGTTGGACAGGGACTCGTGGAACAAAGGCACCTGAAGCCACAAATTAGAACTAATTGTTACAACTAAGCTTGATACAGCAATTGGGAACTTTAAGTGATTTATTTCAGACAACAGTACCTGGAAGGAGACATTTTTAAAAACACAAGGAAAATGAGATGTGCTCTACTTCAGTTCTTTGTTTGTTGTTTGATTTGGGTTTTATGTACATTGTAGGTTGGGTTTTTGGTTTTTTATTTGTTTTTAAATTAGCAGCACAACCAGCAAGATATGGTGACAGAAAAGGGTTCAGCTCCATCTCAAGGAGAAAGCTGCCCAAGATCCCTGGACTGTTTAAACTTATTTTCTGTGCATTATTTCCCCATTGAAGGGCATTAATTACAAAGGATGAGATGCTCACAAGGCTTTTGAGCATTTTCTGAATCACAAAGTGCTCTTATCATCACAAGTGATACGGATCTGGCCACGTAGTAATGGTTTTTAACACTTCCACCCAAGACACTGTAAAACAGTCATGTTGCTCTCCTTTAACTGAAGGGCATCACAACAATCTAATGATCAGTGGTGCAATGAAGTATGTTTCTCTGTCAAAAATGATTAGTTGTCCTTGCTTGCTAAGTGCTACACAAAGACATTTTTTAACTTGGCTGCTAAGACTTGCATGGCAAAATTTACAGGAATCTAAGACAGCCCAACTGTCAGCTGAGATAAAAGAATATCATGTAAGTTCATACATTTATCTCATAACAATCACAGCTGAGTTTCTGAGTAAATAAAGTAGATGAAAACTGTACCCAGAAAAATCCCCCAACTAACTACTCATATACGTCACAGATACTTTGCATCCTACACAACACCACAAACCAGAGAGGTAAGCTGACTAGTATAAAAGAGTGGGTTTAGTGCCACTGAAACTTTAATAAAGTAAGGGATTACAACACTGTTGTTGTGGATGATGTCCATAAGTTCAGTCCTTACTACAGCTATCAAATTAACAGCACATATTTTTTTCCAAAAACAACATGATAAAATCTCTCACCTTGTTTGAATGTGATCAGGCAGGATCGGTTTGTGCAGGTGCCTTCTGGGAAAATCAGTATCTTGGATTTAAAGAGAGAGAAAAATATATACATACACATATATTTCATAAAAGGATTATACCTTTGTACCTGTTATGCACAGGCTGACCTGATCTCATGCAAGCTCTGTGACCTGTTGTACTGTATTACAAGAATATCATTACTGTTTCCAAAGGAAACAAACATATTAATGAAGGATGCTCACAATATTATTAACCTGGTCCATCTTGATTTGGAAACCAATGCTTTCCAAGAAAGGAGTTCTGGGGAAAGGCCTTTATCAGTTCAGAAATATGGTACAAAAGCTTTAAGTGTTTCACTTGTCCTTTTAGTGTTGGTAATAATACAATTCTTCCTCTGACAGCAGTTCCTTATTGAGCTGCTGGGTGTGTAAATACAGGAGTTTGGGCTGAAAGGAAGTGCACGAGGTATTTGGGCATTTACAGGTGGAGATGCTATCAGTGAGATGCCAGCTGTGATGAGAACACAGCTTGAGCAGCAGAGCAAAAGGCAGAGAAGGCATGTGCTGTGAGGCAGAGCTCTGAAGGCATTACACACCACAGCAGCCTCTGAACCCCAGTGACTCAGACACACCAGCACCCAGAAGGTTTCTGAATCAGTGTCTGAGATAGTACATGAAGTGCACTGTGAACTGCAGTGTGACACACTGAATGTGGCCCCTAGGGAACACAAGCTTTGTATTTCTCATAAAACTACAGGATCCTAAGCAGCATTCTAAAAACACCCCAGCACAAAATGGTCTGGATCAAGGTGTGCTCCCACTTCAGTCTGAATGAACAGGTGAAGGCTAGCTGTGAGAGAGGCCTCAGCAGGTCACACCCAAGGGACACACACTGTTCACGGGTATGACAGAGGCAACTGCACACAGCACGTTACAGCCAGTCCTCCACGACACATCCTGTAATCAGAAAGAGTGGCCAGGGCACAGGACTAGGAATCACCCAGTGACGCCCTCAGCTGTACTGCTGACTCAGTCTTGGAGATTCCCAGATTACTTGACTCATAATCTATTTATGCCACGATATGTATCTAGGTTTCATCCTGAGTGCAGCACTGGTGCAGGAGCCCATTTCCCTTTCCTCCTCATGCTGCTTTCAGCAGAGATCAGGTCTACCAGGGCATTCACCTAAAACAGTTTAGCAAATCATAAGCACCAGGGCAGCCTGTAAGCCCAGTATTAAAAAAATTGGCATGTGCATGTTTAACTGACAAATTTCAAAAAATAGGTTCTAAAATTATTTAAAGTAATTGTATTAGAAAAACAAATTTATGAGCCAAAGTACTCTAAATGTTAAAAAAGCTTTTAGAAAGGTACTTATGAAGTAAAATGGATGAAATGTGTAAATAGTGCCATTACCAAAAAAATGGCAAGTGTTGGTCTTCCCTACTTAAATGGTTTCTATTTCTAGAGACTGTTCAGAAAGTAGAGCAGTAAACAGCAGGTCTAGCAGTCACTGATACTACCTCCTACTGAAGTCTATTATCTCCACTTGCCTCTTAATTCTCCTCAAAAGTCACTCAGTGGAACAAAAGTGAAGGAAAATTAATTTTTCTTAGTCATTTAGGGAGTATCCAACTATGAATAAAGAGACCTTGTAACTTCAGCTACTGAACCAGTCACTTTCTGGTTTTATTTCGAGTAAATTAATCCCCAAGAAAACAAGTCAAGAGGTAATTCAGAAGACAAAGCATGAGTTTATACAAAAATCTGCACAGGAGATGTTTGGAGAAGGGTTTTATATTATCACTGACTGGATTTGTCCAGCAGCATGGCAATGACATCGTATTCACAGCATCTGAAGGCAATGTGAGATCAGTCAATGCAACAAAAAGAAAGCAGAAAGGCACTCCCAAATGAGATGTTAGTAGATGCACAACTACTCCCAGTCTTTCTTCTTCCAAAGGACGTAGATTTCCACCCCAGGCCTCTGCTTTTCATATAAGCAGCAGAGCTGCTGCCTCAACTCTCTCCTCCCTCCTGATCAGCCCCTGCCCCATTAGCTCTTCCAGATAGAAAGCCATCCAGGACCAGGAAGCAGAACAGCTTGGAATGACCATGGGAAACACTGCAGAAGTAATAACTATTGCTGTCATGCCAAAATCCTCCCACAGTTCAGATCAATTAAAAACCTTGGGTTTAGTGCATTATTAACTTGAAGAGTGAACTGAGCTCCACCTAATCTATACTCTATGTGAGAAACTGAAGTTTTGGGCTAAAGAACTGCTTGTACTGATCTTGGAGTCTGGATTACCCATCTGATCAACTGCTCATCCTCTACTTGGTGTGAGCACAGCTCTGTGGTCTAACTTCAGAATACTGATCCACACATACCAATGCAATTCACCTGCTACACTGAAGGCAGCATGTTAAGACTTGAAAATGGAAAAGAGAAAGTCAGGAGCATTTGCATTTGCAACAGCAATTGGTACTGGTTGGATTTAACTGATCCCTTTGTCACAACAAAACTCCTTCTGGACACCAGATTTTTCCCTTTTTAACCCAGTCATATACCTGAGAGCTGACTTAATTTCTGTACATTTTAGGAATCCTATCCAGCTGGCCACTTTTGACATTGTGATGCACAAAGAATAGGGAATGGCAATACATGATAGATGAAAAGTTAGTGGTGTACTTATTACCTGTGGCCACTGGCCTCTCGATAATGCTCGCCTAGTTATCTCAGCAACCGTGTTCTTCCGTGAGTCAGGGTCTTGACGAGAAACTGCTACAGGCTGAAGGGATCTTAAAATTGCTGTGAAACAGATTTAAAAAAAAAATTGCCTTATACTAGAGCTTAGAAGACACATGGGTTCAAGGCTTCCTTATAGCAAAAACATGTTATTCATATACTAGGAGACAGACTCCACACAAACAACTTCCAGACTAAATTGATAAGAGTATTGTTATTCTCTTTCTGCAAAATGGGAAGTAAGACACAGAAGATATACCCAGCCTGCCAGCTGAGGAGCTTTACAGTAGATATAAACATGCAAAATTCACCCAAACACATTCTAATAATATTGCTGTTATTTTTCACTAAGTATTTCCACACAATTCAAAAGAGTGACCTGACTGGGTGTGCTCATGGGCCATGCTTAGGCCAAACTTAGGCAGACTGCACCCAAAATGTAGTTTCAGCCTTCTGTTTTCTGTTACAAAGCATGCACAGTTTCAATGTAAACTACAGAAAAAAAACCCTCATTTAATCAGAAATCTATATTAGAATGTGTGGACCTTTGTGATGAGAAAACTGGCAAAGAATTATCTTTTCTGTTCCAATCCTGTGCTTTTAAGCTAAAATCAATATATTCTCTGTCCATTTCTTTTCTACAAAAACACTTTTGCTATGTTACCTACTGTGTTTAGTTCTGGGTTACTGTATAGCCAGCAGAAAGTCTACAGCTGATTCCAGCAATAATGCAAATGGGGATTCTTTTTGTGCCAGAAGGAGGAGAAAATAATAGAAGCATGACTCATCTGATCTTTTCCATTCCCTGCATTACCTTTTTGAGTAACTCCTCTTTTATTCTTTCCCGGTCTTGCTCCCATTAGAAAAATCCCTAACAGTGCCTGCAAGTTTAGTCTTATAAATATGGTCTTTTCCAGACTACTGTAGTTTGAGTCTGTTTTGAAATAACCTTCAGTCACATTTGTGGGCTACACTGTCAAAAGACAGCAGTGGAACAGATTTTTTGAGCTACTACTGGGATAATGAAAGAGAAAGTTTCCAACCTGAGTGTCTGCAAAACATGCTTTCACTATAAAAGAAGTCCAAAATGATATAGTATATAATTTTGGCATTTTTACCAATTCAAAAAGACAATGTGTCATAGGAATTTCACTGGAAATAATTTGTCAGTATCTTTGGAAGACAGACCTTAAAAGTCTGCCCTTAAATCACTTTAGGAGATAAAATTTTGGGCCCAATGCCGAGTTGTTGACTTGTAACTTTTAGGTTTTTTTTCATAAATACTTACTGCCAAATATTGGAGTTGATAAATTCTCTGCTCTAGACACTATTGATGGCATTCCAGTGAGGGCACAAATAATGGCATCAAAAAAGCTTGAATGAGGAGCTGCAACAAAGATTGGGGCTTCTGATAGACTCGCTACCTTCCCTTTCACTTTAACCTGGAATCCCATCACGAAGTACGCCGTCCGAGTCAGGCTGGAGAGGGTTGTCTGGATCATCCTCCTTGTGAACAGAAACACAAAAATCTCGTCTAGCTTACAGTCAGTTTTTATTTTGTACTTCAAAAGAAAAGCCCCCTAACAGATTTCCTAGTTCTAACCAGCAATGGAGCCCCACACAGGTAGCAATGCTACTCACCAGCAGAATGTAGGGCTAAAAGGGAAGGGGACATCATCTTTTCCTGATGGAAGAAAAGGCAGTGCACAGCACCTTGTGAAAGCCTCTTCCCAGGTACACTATTTCTCATGGCATATTTCATGGCATTGTACCATAACACTATTGTGAGGGGAGTGATTAGCAGATTTAATGTCCTTTCCATAAGAACTGATGTAAATGATACTGGTTTTTTACAATCAGTTTTAAATAAGATTAAACAATGTTTCCTTACTGGAACATGTTCCCACAGGAGAGGACACATTCCTTTCATGGGACTCTCCCTAACCTTTTGGTCTTGCTAGAATTCACCTCCTGTGTCTCCTCCTCCTGCAGCTGCAGTGCATCGTGGCTAGAAGGGAACTTCAGTACTTTGAGGTCAGAAGTGAGTGACTGAAACCCAGAACCCACAGAAGCAGCTGTGAAATACCACTTCAAGGGCAATGCAGCTGAGAGGAGCTGTCAAAGCTAATTTTGTCACAGAATCATAGCATAGCAGAAATGACAGAGGCTACACAGGAGCTCAGTCTATGTCAAGTTACAAAATACTTGCTTAATGAATTTCTTTTCTCAGATATTCCTGTTAGGATTATTACTGAAGTAAGTCCTGGCTTACAAATATTCTGTAAATGTTTTTATACAATTTTTTTTTTGGCTTCAAGACAACTGAAAATCTACCTATTTAAAAAGGTCCAGTATTCTAGTAAAATACATGTATTAAAAATTTGCTTCATTTAAATGGGTAAAACTGAGGAATCATTAATCAAAAGGAGGAGTGAAAGGAAAAAAAAAGCTTTAGATCCTGGCTTTGTGTTATTAGGGAAAAAAAAAAAAAAAAGCTTAGCTTTCACAAATATTGGTCACTTTCTCACCTTCTCCATCCTTCCAGTGGCAGAAATCCTCTTCCAGGCTGAGAGAAAGTTGCAATTGATGCAGACAGCCAAGCTAGCAGTAAAATGAATGTGATGCATATGGCACGGAGGGGAAGCAAAATAATCCCCTGGAGAACAGTCTGGAAAAAAGAGGTGAAAAATCTTAAGGAATGGTATCAACAGAAATGACTCTGCTATCTATGTAGTTACTTTACAATGATTTTAAAGTACTACCATTATTGCTTTGTGATTTAGTAAGGAAAGCTTTAATGATTCCAGTGCTCTTATGGGAAGTACTTAATGGTATTTCACTTCTGAGTTCCCATTTCAGGAAGAACTGGAATATCTGAGATTTACATTTTTGCCTTGGATGTAGCTAGACACAGAGGGTAAAGTAAGTATGCTGGCTCCAGTTTATATTTGGTCCAGATCTGCAGCACACAACCAGCTCAGATGAGTTTGCCCAGCTGACACATATCTCCACTCCAGAGCTTTCTATCACTAGCTGCCTATCTAGAAGTCAAGTGGGATCCTTAAGATGACTAATTGTACTCTTGTCTTTTGAAATGACAAATCTTGTGTTGAGTCACCATATTGCTGCAACTGGTCCTCACTACTGCTCCAGGGACTGTGCACACACAACACAACGTCATTCCCCCCAGCTGGGACTTCAACAAAACCAAGGTTTTAGTTGCCCTGATTGCAAATAATCCTCAAACATCATCCCCAGTCTGCCCAAAGGAATCTTTAGCTTGTGTATTTTCATGCATAGCTCCAGGAAACAGGTGTACTGGCACCATGTTGTACCACAGGCAGCTCTGGTACAGGGCAGGGCAGGAAGAAATTCTTAATTGTTTTACCTCAGCACATTAGGTTAGAAACTGTATCCTGAAGGTTGGCTTTGTGGTACAACAAACACTGTGCAGACTGGGCAAGGCTGGGGCTGGGAGGCAGGTGAGCTGTATGAGCAGGTCAGAGCCCAGCACTCCTGGGAAACCAGTAAAGGGTTCAACTCCCTTTGGCACTAATTCAGCTCTGCTGCCACTCACTGATGAGGACCAGTTTGTGTGCAAACCTACACACAAAACAAAACACACCCCAAAAGAACTGTAATAGTGATTTTTAAAATTTTATTTGGGCTGTTTCTTCAAGTCCCCCAAAACTTATCTGAGAGTGTGTCACAGACTGACAGCTCTACCAGTTCAAGTGTATGGGAGAAGTTACTGAAGGAGAGTTAAGAGAGTTTAAGTTATTCTTGTGAGCTTCCTACATTTTACACTTTACTGGTTTTTAAGAAAATCTACAGCTGAACAGCAGTGTTCCTCTCACAAAATCAACCTTTCTAGTCAGCTCTTTAACAATGGCCTCTTACTGTACAGAAAAAGCAAGGCTTTTTGTAAGTCAGCTTTACAAAATAGTTTGCAACATCACAGAGCTGTGATTATTAACATCACAGTGGATTTGAATTTATGTCTTTTCTTTAAAAAGGAACAAGTGTAGTATATTTGAATATAAGCACCTTAGTGTATACTTCATCCATTTTTTTTGATACAGTCAGTTGCTTCTAATTTTCCTTCTACCAACACAGTGCTTTCCCTCCCACCAAATCCCCTCCATCTTCATGTAATGTCCCCTTACCCTCCCCTTGTCAATATTCAGGAGAGGCTCTGCCATCTGGCTCTAAACCCTCTGACACTGATGAGGATTAAGATGAATTTGGGGCCTTCAGGACTCACTTCTGTGTTACCACAGGCACAGTGGCAACAGACCAAACATGACAGTGAATACCCAGAGTACATTAAGATAAGCAGGATAAGCAGTATTGATGTTTATGTTCTGCAAGCACTGCCATACAGTGTGTTTCCAGGAGAGATCTGAACATTTAGGTCAGATTATTTCTTTCTTTTATTTAACAGTTCTGTGTAACTAGCTATGGAATTTTAACCATAATTTAATGGACAACAGGTAAAGGACTGTTCCAGATCACAGAAACGAGCATGACAGGTTTGACCCTAGAGATCTATTGCTCCTACTCACTCTGGTGCCAGTTGTGGCAAATATGAAAAAGTCAGCTAGGAAGATAAACCAACAAAGACTCCTTGCTTGTCTCCCAAAATTAGATTTGTTTTTTTTTTTCTCTATATGCATCCTCTTTTACTATGAGCTATAGTCCAGTTCAACATTTCAGCTGCATTCAGTTATCCAAAATGGGCAGCATAAGTATAAATCAGTGTGGTTTGACTTAAAATAATGTTTTCCTTCATGAAAAAAGAATATATATGTACTGACCTAAAATGAAAGATAAAGGATGCAATTGCAAAAGCAAAACAATCCCTTCTTCAAAACTTTAATAAATTCATTAATCTATTTTAGGCAGATGCACAGGTGGTACTGATTTGCTGATGCAAGCTATTGGCTTTCTAGGTCACTGTGTAATGAGGCAGAGTTGGTTTCTGCTCCATCAGCTGCAGAGTAGGGTAAGAAAAGGACAGAAAAGAGGAAGGTCAAGGTAGACTAGAAAAGGGAAAGCATAGGAGAAAAACATACAGAGAAAAATACAAAGTGTAGTTACTACTCAGTAGGATCAGAGCCACTCCAGCTTCTGTGCAGTAGTCACCAAGATAGAATTATTCTGAGTCATCCAAAGAACCTTTTCCCACATACTGAATCACCCATCTACTTTCTGTTTACTGTGTCTGCAGTAACTGCATATGCTGTCACTGCAGCAGTCCTGCAGTCCAGGTCCTGCTCCCATAGCTACTGATCTTTGATCAATACATGGGATTATACCTCCACTGATGGTAGGAACCTTAAAAGGGAAAAGCAGGTCTATCAGAAAGCCACAGAATTCCATATAAAATTTTGTTCAACTGTGGCTGCTGTCCAGTTATCTCAGAAGCAGCAGCAGAGCAGGCTGGGGACCAGAATGAAGCCCAGCTCCCACTGAAATACTTTGACATCTGCAGCTGTGATCAGATGGACTGTCCCCCAGCAGTACACACAGGGCAAGCCAGTGTCATCCAGAGGATGTCACAGCTCTGCCAGGCAGTCCAGCTGCTTGCTTCCAAAAATACTGCTTTTAGCATGCTGGTTGTGGTATTACATAGTTCACCACTGCAGAAGTCCACTGAGCATCTCTTCTGAATAAATTGGGATCCAGTAACAACTTAACTAGAATTTGTGCTTTGCATTTGCAGTTCAGAAGTTAGGACAGCAAATGAGCAATCAGGAACAAAAGAACTAAAACCCAGGAAAAATCTCTATAATGAACTGCAGTCAACTTCAGTCAGAGGATGGAAACCACAAGTATTTGACAACTGTTTTAAAATCGTTTGGCACATGAAGATGTGTAGCACAAACCAAATGATCCTTGCTTTGCACATTCTAAAGAATGACAAATAAAGGGTGGCTTGTAAACTATTAACAAGGATGGCAAGAAATTGTAAAATCTTCTCATTTACTATTCAGTCTGGCTGTTTTTATATTTGAAGCTGAATGAAATGCAAACAGCTACCTTGTCTCAAGCCCCATTCATCAGCACACAGCAGCCTTTACATGTAAGGTCACCAACATATGGAAATCTTGCTGTGGACTCCCAAAGAGGGTTTTGAAATAGTATGTTTGTATTGGTGTATGTTAAAGGAATAGCACAGAATAGGGAGACATAGCAAGACTATCCTTAACATGCAGGAATGAAGAAACACTACACTTCATGTGAACGGAAGGAGAAGGGAGACTTCCTTTTTCTGAAGTTTATAGTAACACTGTCTGGTAAGGCCTTGATTCCCAGCAGGTCTGACTGGCAGTGCTGAGCAAGAGAGGAACAGAGGTTTACAGGACAAAGCAATCAGCGGGAAGTATCCCAGTCCTTATGACCAGAGGGGGAAAAGAACAGAAGGGAGCAAACCACAATAGAAAAAAGGTTCTCTCTTGTGTGTTTTTCTGCTTTACAATTCTGCGACTGTTGTGCTCCTCAGCTCACTAGCACCAGGCCCTAACCCAGAAGCGTGCTTTTCCTTCCAGGTGCTTTATGGAGTAACTTAAAAATGCAAGCTATTGAAAGTAGTCTGTGCATCCTCCAGAAAGGACAGGCAGCACAGAAAGCTGTCTGTTTCTGGAACCTCATTAAGAAACTGCTTTCTTCAGGGTTCATGCCTAAAGCTACTGATCCAGATGCACTTGAAATGTGTTCTAGGCTGCTAGTAAAACACGGGATAAAAAGACTTGAAATTGTTTTCCAGCTTTCTCACATTTCCTCCACCCAGCTATCTTCAGGGCAAACATTGTTTATAATGAGATGAAGATCTATATGAAACATAAAATATTTAGCTGCACATCAGCTTCAGGTATTTATAAGCATCAGCAGAAAACGCTGTAATTTCACCTACACACTGATGTCCTCATTGTCCTCAATCGTATATTCATGTTTGGTTCATCAGCTGATTTTTAAAGAATGTTTTTAAGAATCAAAGCTTTTTTAGTTGTATGAGTATTCTGTAAGTCTTGTGTGTGCTTGTACACAAGCCATATTGGGACAGCACTCAGCTCAGAGGCCTGATTCAATGCACCCAGTGACACCAGTCAGTGACCCAGTGGAATATGGGGTACTATTTTTTGTTGTACACCCTGCAATATGGATCCAAGAGACTCACTCCCCCCTCCCCAACCCAGGCTTAAAATCAGCCTAAAGCCAGTTAAGCATCTGAAACAGCATGACTGAAAAAGTCATCTTCTGTTTTAGCTTTTCCTATCAGAGAGAAATTGACATCTTAACTCTAGAGCTGAGGCATCTGACATGAGTGACTGATGGGTAGTACTTAATTATTGAAACAGGACCGCTGTTTTCTCTAGGAGTGAGAAATAGTTCCAAAGTAGTTCCAAAATAGCTCCAAACAGTTCCAAATAGTTCCAAATAGCTCCAAACAAATAGTTCCAAAAGCTTGTTTTGAATCTTGTGTTACAAGTTTTAAGTTTGAGGTCAGTAAGCCTCTGTGTATGCACTGACCAAGCATGCAGCTTGAGGACTCTGAAAGGCTGAAGAACTTAATTTCAAAAGCAATGACTTCTTAATGCTCATCACCCTTTGCGTCTTTGACCGCTTACACAACTTCCCCGTGTATCTGCTCTCTAGGTTAGATCAGGAAGCAAACTCTGCCGTAAGGGAAGGAAATGCTGTCACTAGCAGCCTGTTCCCGGCAAAGCCAGGAGCTGCACATGTGAACCAGAGCCGGCGCTGCTCCGCTCCCCTGCGGGCACGGGCGGCGCTGGGCACGGGCGGCGCTGGGCAGGCCGGGCCCCGCAGCCCCGGCTGCCGGCGGCACTTTCAAACCTCGATCGCTCACACCGCGCTCTGCCCTGGCAAGGGGGCTCGAAAGCGACCAGTGGCCCCCAGCCCTCACCGCTGACAGCCCTGCGGAGGCCCGGGGCGCGGCACGGAGCGCCGGTTCAGAGCCGTGCCTGGGCTGCGCCGTGCCCGGGGGTGCCGTGCCCGCCGCGCTCCCGTGCGCATCCCAGGGCAGCGCGGCCCGGCCCCGGCGGCCTCTCCCACCCACTCCCCAGCCTTACCCGCAGCTTGTCGCCGGCACTTAGGCGGCCCGGGTGCACGAAGGGGTTGAGGACGGTGGGCGGGTTGAAGGAGTGCTGCCTGGGCAGCGGCAACACCCGCGGCGCCATCGCCACCGCCATCCCCGGCGGCTGCGCATGAGCCGGCGGCGGAGCCCGGGGCCAGCGCCTCCGGCCGGCCCTGCCCACCGCGGGAGCCCCGCCTCGGGCAGGTGAGGGCGGGCGGCCGGCGCAGGCCTGCGGCCGAGGTGGGCGGTGGCAGCGCCGGGTCCGTGTCCCGCAGCCCTGCCCGTGCCCTGCAGCCCTGCCCGTGCCCTGCAGCCCTGCCCGTGCCCTGCCCCGGGTCTGTGTCCCGCAGCCCTGCCCGTGCCCTGCCCCGCGCCGGGTCCGTGTCCCGCAGCCCTGCCCGTGCCCTGCCCGTGCCCTGCCCCGCAGCTGAGCCGCGTTCGCCGGGTGCGGTCGCAGGGCGATGTTCGTAAGCACTGGGAGCCACGCGGGCCGTTGTCCGGGAAGGAGAGGGGCAGGCGCGGTCGTGGCACACGGCAGCGTTCCTTTCCCGGGCAGTGCTGCATTTCCAGCGCAGCTAAGGCCGGTTCAGTGATTCTGGTTCTTGAGCACGTGAGGTCTGCAGATCCGCTGCCGCCTTCCTTTGCGTGCCGGATGCCCGAGGGGTCCCTTCCCGCAGGTCTGCCCTGAGGGATGCGCCAGGAGCGCTGTGCAGGACCGGCGGTGCGGCACAGCACCGTCCTCCGGCACCTTCTGCCGGCCTGCCTGGCTGCTGCTGCTTTCACCCCAGAGGAAGTTCCACGCTGACCACATGAGGAAGCAGGCTTTTGGTTTCTCACAGCATCCAGTCCAGTGGTGGGGCTGAGCCGCCAGTCTGTCCGTGCAGGGAGCGCTGGCTCAGGCTGCTGGCCTCCTGCGTGACATTGGTTCAAACACTTCGTTTTGCTATGGTGCTTTTCCAGTTTCTTCTTTACGTGAAAATATTGGTACTTCCTGGCACAACAGTGTGTTACCAGACTGTTCGTGTTGCTGTAATGAAACTAATTATAAACATCTCATGGTTCAGTTCCCACTTTGACGTCTCTGCATCCACAGAGATACCATCAGCATTCACAAAACTTAATTATTATAAAATAATTACTTGTGTTTTGCAACTGCAGGTGCTTAAGGAGTAGTCATAATGATATATTTGGGCTAACTGAAGCCTGCCTATAATGGAAGCTCGATGAGTGTAGGATTTCCCTTGGCTGGTTTCCAGGATTTCCCAGTGGTTGCCAGTCCTTGAAACCAGCATTGTCCTCTGAAAAAGCTGAGAGCTGTGAACGAACTGGATCAGCACAATTGTCACAGAAAGTAAGGCTGGGGGGAACTCCAGAGGAGAAAGATCAATTCTACCTCCATCATTCTTGAGAGAGGATTTTACAAGCTCTTTTTCAAAGCCCATGACTTCCCCAGCTGATCCATTCCAGCACTTCTCTGGTAATGTCTTGAAATGATTTTTTTCTGTATTTGAGAAGAACCTCTCTCATTGCAGGTGATATCTGCCCTCAGATGGATGCAAGAACTGGTCCCTTTCCTCTCTGCAGCTAGTTTTTGTACACTTGTGTAGTGTTATGATTCCCTTAAGCTTTCACCAGACTAATGTTTTCAGATTTTCCCTCCCAGGTGCTAGTTTCTACATATCTGAGCATTCTTAAAGCTTTCCTCTGGCTTTTCTCTAATGAGTCCACATCTTTCTTAAGGTACCCAAACGGGAAATACTACTGCTAGGAGGCCTGACCAGTGCAACTGGGTGGGCAGGAAGGATTAATTTGTGTCTGACAAATTATGTTATTATATCACTATATAATAGTGTCTGGTGTGTTTTTTTTTTTTGTTTGGTTGGTTTTGTTTGGTTTTTTTTTGTTTTTTTTTTTTTTTGCCACTAGCCTGATCCTGTGACTTACACTGTGGCTTTGCAGACATGATGCTTTCCATATGTAGATTAGTGCTTCTGGTGACTTGTACATTTATTAAAAACAATAATATTGATTCTAAACTTTCTACTCTTCTAAGGCTGATTAGCTATAGCACCATTTGAAAGACTGAACATCACAAGTACCAAAATACAAGCACAGTGCAAAAAACCCTTTAATGTTCAGAAGACGTGAGAAAGTGTGATTATATTTAATTCTTTGGCTAAATTAGGGTCAGCATCTCTTTTGAATAATAATTCCTTTTTTGTCTGTGAATCTGTGGTAAAATTAATCTTGATCAATTGGACTGTTAACATAAAACACCACCGAGCTTTTGCAAAGCTGATATCTGGAATCTTTCACCAAAACGTTTATGTGGTGCTAAGGGTGGACATCAAGGGAATAAGTAGCATTAGCTTGCTACTCATTATTTTTCTTGGTTGAAACTACAGCTTTAGTTCTGCAGGTCACTAGGACAGCATATGTTTTTCCTGGGAAGTTTGCCCTATACCTTGATTCTGCCTAGAAACTGTAGAAGAGTGGCTCTGGAGCTTGTGTACCTTCTGTATGCAATCCAAATGAATCATATTAGTGATACATGAAAACCCAGTACACATTTCCCTAATGCAAGACAGGAATTTTTCTCTCTCATAGACAGACACAGCTTTTTTTTTAAAGTCTATTCAACTTTATAGTGTTTAATATAAATTGTATGTATACAATCTAAAATGGACTAAGATATCTGCCTTATTGTAGCTGCCTTTGGGACAGTTTACTCTCTTCCTCATTTTTGTAAGAATATATTCTAACTTATCTTCTTATCATAAAATTTGTGGTAAGCATACACTACAGAATATGAAATATTTGCAAACATTTTTTTTAACTCTTCTGTCAGTAATTCCTAATCTGAACCAGAGGCTAAAAGGAGGTTCCCTTTTTAACATTTGTCTGTTTAATTCTTTTGATCAAGACTGTTGTTTTACCTTTATAAAAACATGTGTACAAAGACATTTTTGATATAGAAATTGAAAACCTTCTCGTGTTTTACCTGTTTCCTGCTGATGTCTGACAAAAATCTGCCATCTCCTGGCCCGGCTGTGTAACACTGCTGCACACAGCAGTTGGGGAGCATCTGCTCACTGCTTGAAGGAAAAAAAAATCTCCTCTCAAGGACTAGCTAAAAAACTTCTTCATGAAAAGTGCCATTCTGATTTTCTGATTTCATTCAGTGGTACTAAATGTGAACTACTTGTGAGAAATGTGTATGAGGACAGCAGAAGACTGCCATGTATTTCTGTTCTCAATTCAACAATTTCTTGCTTTCTTGCTTTTTTTCTTGTTTTTGGCTTTCTGTCTTGCTTTCTGGCTTTGTCTCTTGCTTTCTTTCTTGCTTTCTTGCTGTCTTGCTTTCTTGCTTGCTGTCTAGGCCATGGTCCCCTAATGCCGGTTGAGTTTGTTATATTCCTTATATTGATACACATAAGGTTCACAGTGTTTGCTTGGTAAGTTTTCAAATACTTCGTTGAATTTGAGAGTTTTTCCTAGCTGTTTTTGTCACAGGGAGATTGCTGTCCCCAGTATGTTACATGCCAGCCCATAAGTGCAGGTAAAAGAGTCCTAGCATGCTGCACCAAAGAGGAAAACTTCATGCTGAAAATTCCCTGATGCTTCTTCTGTTGAATTCCCTTCTCTTTGCAATGCTTAATGGACATAAGGCAAATAATTCAGAGCCAAGAACCTAATCTCTTCCTTTATCAAGTCATACCTGATAATGACCTCTGCAAAGAGAGACACTTCAGTAGATGCTCAGCTTGTGTGGTAGTCTCAGTGGAGTGGGTAGGACTTGGTTGGCTTTTTGGTCGTAGACAGGCAGAGAGATTGCTGAGCCAGCTCTGATAACAATTTAGGGAAAAATAGCATTGACTCTTGCTGATGCTGAGTGAAAATAGGGGTGGTATTATCTCAGGGATTCCATTGGGTATGTACCCTTGGAGATTCCTCCTTCCTCACCTGAGCTGGCTGCAGAACTTGACAAGAATTTCTCTTCTGTTCCTTTGGGTAAGGAAAGCTCTCAACGGATGATGGGGCATCTCCAACTCCCAATGCTCTCAAACTGGCAACTTTCCTGATTATTGAATTCACCTGAAAACAAAAGGAAAAAAGTAGATTTACAAGAAAAAGAGAGACTCCAGTGATTTGTGTGAGAATGAGATATAAAATTACCGGTTGGAGTTTTTTTCCTTTGAACTGAACCCAGGAGCCTCAGTAAAGTTTACCCTATTTAAAGCATTAATTAGGGACCTGACTGTACATAAAGATAAAACAGAACTCCTAAAAAAGTCTCCAAGGACTCCAAAAAACCCAGGTTTGTCTACATGGGGCAAAAGAATTTTAATTAGCAGCAACTGAATTGAAGTGAACTGATATGAGCAACAAAAAGAGAATTAATCCCACAATGTATTCAGAGAACATAATTGAATGTTCATTAGCTAAGAGTTATATA
Organism: Anomalospiza imberbis; assembly: GCF_031753505.1. Taxonomy (NCBI): domain Eukaryota; kingdom Metazoa; phylum Chordata; class Aves; order Passeriformes; family Viduidae; genus Anomalospiza; species Anomalospiza imberbis. The sequence continues at coordinate 11,631,072 of NC_089692.1, read as the reverse complement.
CTGACTGTTAATGAGCAGAAATGAATATGTATTATTTCTTATTAAGCTGGAAGTGTATGGAACTAATTGCATTTAAATATAGTAGCTATAAAGCTGTTTATTAACAGTCACTACTAAGAAGAGGAAAGACATAGGTGAATTTATATTCTTTACTGCAGTATTGTTTTAAATATTTATTATGCTAAGTGGTATTAATACATAGTTTTTCAGGGAAATGGTTATTATGTTGTGCTAGTAGGGTTCGGTGATGCCTTCATTTGGATAGGATTTATGCTTTATTTATTTTAAATTAGGGAAGGCAGCACAAACAAACAGAAGCTCTCAGATTCCTCTAAGGCAGTGTTATTACTGCTTCTCAGGACGAGGGTCCTCTGTTACTTGTGATCAAATGACACTTGGCTTCTTGATATCATACCTTGATAATAATCTCAGGAGAAAGTTTTGGTAAGGTTTCTTTGTTGCAGGTGTACAGGAGAGAGAGCCATCTTGTTAGTAGGTGTGGTGACAGAAGGAATTCATATTAACACACAGGGTGTGCTGTGCATGCACCCAGGAAGGGCCCATGGCTGCCTAGGAAAGCCTGTGGTGACATGCTAGGCTGAGCCTGAGAGGAAACTGGTAGGGCATGGTGGGCATTCTGTCTGATGAGGGACATAGGGAAGTGCGTGGCAGTGAGCAGTTGCAGGGTTGTTTAGGTTGGAAGGGTTCCCTTTAGAGCATTTCGTTAGTGAGGGCTGCATGAAGAAGGGAAGGGATGATGTAGCTGCTCATCCATAGGGCAAGGTGTGAGATGGAAACCCTGGTGTCCAACAGCTCCTCGGCCTTGGAGTTTTGTCAGATGAGGGGTGGTGACTTTGCCTGGACATTTTATGGCTTTTGCTCTGATTTCAGTGGTCTTTTGGTAAAGGAGAGGAGGGACAGTAGACAGAGATGAAGAAGGAAAGGAGCAGTGACATCCTGAGTGGGTGCAGAGCAGCAGGGAAAAAGGAGTACCACAAAGAGGAAGCTCTGTAAAAATAACTCGGTAGAAGTCAGTAGAAGTGTGATGGCTTCCCAGTGCTGAGCTAGCCTGTTTCCTCTGGAGCTGCTGTGGAGTGCTGGAGCAAGACACACCTGCTTCTGTCGGCAGACTTCACTGGCATCTGCAAAGAAATTTGGATTTACACCCACAATTCTTCTTTGCAGTTAAAAGACCTCATCTTCTGCATGGCAAAAATAGGTGTTTTCATCCTCCTGCTCTGTTTGAAATTGAAGGATGTTTTGGGGCTGCAGTCAGGGATTAACACACCTTTAAACTTGTCTGTGCATTTGACATCAGTGCTTTAGGCAGTGATTTTGTGAAATTTAGATTACTGTCTTCATAGAAAAATACCTTGCTTGTTCTGATTTAGAATTATTTTTAATTTTGAAATTTATCCTTTTCTGAAAAAGTTATTATAGATTATTAAAGTAACCAGCAGACCTACTTTTTTAGTAATCTGAATTTCTGTTTATTAATTGTACATATGTGTTTTTACTACAAGATTCTTTAGCAGCAGCATCAACTGCGCGTTCACTTTCAGGAAGCTTGTAACTTTTCCCCTATTCACAAGAGGGCGATAAATCCCCAGTCATCTTTATGCAGCCTTTAGTGTGTGTTCAGTTCCTCACTGTAAAACATCATAAATATCAGCTTGCTGTCAGAAAACTGATATATATGTATATGATCTGTATGAAATATTGTGATGACTTTTGTTTTGGTTTATGCGGAGTTTAAGCTATGCTCTGTTTGTTTCATCCCACCGCAGATCCTACTATGAGTAGAAACTAGATGTGGAAAAGTTATTTATAATACCCATCCACCACACACTGCAAATGTTTTCTTCATGGTACACATACAGGTATGAAATTCAGACAAATGTCAAGCACGTAATAAAAAAGTGGTTTTCAGCGCAGCATTCAGGAGAATTTCCCATAATCTAAACATTTTTGTGTATGTTTATTTCTTCCTCATATTGAAATTTTCATTGGTAATTAGAACCTTCTGTTTCTTAATGTTAATATTTTTCTTGAATTAAAGTATATTTTGTTTTGAATATTCCCTTTAAATATAATGTTATTTCATCTAAAACCAAGCCTTTGGTGGTGATAGTATCTGTATAGACAGCTATCATAAGGACTGCAATTGCTCTATTTTTGTTGACAGTTTTGTAATTTATTAACATGTCAATATTTATATTTATTCACATTCACCATCTCTTTTTAATAGTTTCTGTTTCACATTGTATAATAAGAATGATTTCAGGAGTCTTACATGGAATAAGGAAAAGAAAAAAGAACAACTCGTTCAGTTGTCTCTAAATTTTTTGTCTCTGTTGATGTTATCCGAGTTCATTCCAGCTCCCGTGTTTGAAGGAGCTGGATTTCTTCCAGCCCTAAAGCTCCATGACCCAGCCCATGCAGTTTTTAAGCTGTCAGTATTAGAACAAATCTTAATAATTTATGGTTAGTATGGCCTCTGAAGAATGTTTTCACTTTGTATCTTAATATGAAAAATAAATAAATGCTGAAAGTCTCTAGCAATGCACCGAGGTATTTGCTCAGTGTGTTAGTACAACGTCCAACTGAGTTTAAGGGCCTCAGCTGATGTGACTTCCTTAAAAAATAAGACAAGTCCATGACTCTTGAGGTTCCTTCTGCAGTCTCAGAGGAGTTCTGGGGCTGTCTCAGATAGCTGAGACAAAACCACCTTTATATTGTCTTTCAACAACGTCAGCTGTGTTTGGTTGCCGAGACTCAGTCTTGCCTGGCCCCTTGCCCAGCTGTTGATTACCTCAGGCCTGCAGTACAAGGGAGCTGTTAGAGATCAGGGCTACCAATAGCTTATTTATTTTGATATTATCTTGCCTGTAACCTTCACAATTCACCTCCAGCCCTCCTGCAGTGGTGTCTGCAGGGACTGCACCAGCGCAAGGGCAGAGCTGTCCTTGAGCGCAGCGCTGGGTGTGTGCTCTGGCAGATGGGATACCAACAGGAGCAGGACTGGGCAACGGGCACAGCTGGGGAGAGGTGCAGATAGCTGCTCTGAGGAGAAAAATGTACCCTGCTTAAGGGAAATTGGAGTCTGCCCCGTGCCTTTCCTAATCACTAGATGAGGTCTATGGTCTCTTCACTGTTTTTTGTCAACTATAAAACTGGAGTGTCTTACAGTCAGTAGTTCCCAGGTTGGGAGCACCACTGTAAACACAAACTCCTTCACAGAGATTCTCTCAGTACAGCCAGGAATTTTGGCTATTTTAGTAAAGACCAAAATTATATAACAAACCCATGTGACTGTGTCTGTTGGTTTACTATCAGCTTTCCTCTGGACAGCAGCAGAGTTCTGTGTGCTTCATCAGTGTCTCCTGACTGCCTTGGCAGATGCAGCCCCAGCTCTGCTGTGTGTCCGGGGGTATGAAAATCTTAATAGGCACATTCAATTGTAAATATGATCTGCCTCACTGTAATGTATAACTCATGTGTTTCCAGCTAAGGAAAAAAAACCTTTTTTTACCACAAAAATGCACCCGCCAGAACTCCATCTGTATGTCAGAAGGATATTTAAGTCATATTTTTGTCATATTATTTGGAGTTTTAAGTACACCACAATAGTAGGAGAGTAAGTATACAGATGGACCAATTATTTTAATACCATTTCAAGAAATAAAGAGGAGTTGAGAGTGAACAAGCAAGAGTAAATGAGGCATTTCCAACCAACCCACTAAGTGTGACGCAGCTGAGGTATCTAATGAGAGCAAGAACTTGGTAGCTAGAATTAAGGGGGGAGTGGAAAGCATGCAATAATTATTTTTTATTTAGCATCTGGAGGAAGTTTTCTTCTACCTATTCCTTCTGTAGTGTTAACATCTATCTGCTTTGCTCAAACCAGTTTCTTCTTTTTAAAGTGCTATCACTGTAGCCATTCTAATGCTATTAGTATGACAGGTGAGGCTGCAAGATTGTAAGGACAATAGCAAAATTCAGGTGTGTGAGCTCAGTTAATGGTAATATAATCTTCCCTGAACCACACTGCATTTTCAAATACCGAAGGTGAGGATATTGGGTAATTTAAAGCAAGACCAAGTATTCCTGCTGTTTAGCAGTCAGGACCCTTGACAGTAGTGTCTCTTCTGCACAGGTACTCATAGATAAGGTTGATCTGAAATAGGGACCAGCCCAGACACTTGCAGTGAAGCCCAAAGCATAGATCTATTATAAGCTTTGGAATACAGGTTAAAAAAATATATTTTTCTAGAGGAAAAGGGCAGGAAGGGTGGAAACAATGCATCTTGCAAAAAAAGGAGTGAATGCTAGGAAACAGGCTTGCTATAACTTGGCAGTTTTCAGAGATGTGCTGTTACTTGTGCCTGAAGAATAAACATTCTGCTTTTCTGCTGACTGTAGCCAAAGTTTGTGGCCATCAAAAAGGCAGGGGAAGCTCTGAGGAAGTGTGTGCGTGTAACAGGGACATTTCAGATGATGATTACAGGTGCTTTGCCCAAGCTTTTCATTCTTTATTTCAAAGAAGGTTTGAGTCTGGAAATGTGCTGTGGGATTAGAAACACTGCCTAAGCTCTACCCAGCTGGCTTGGAGAAGCTTTTGGACACTGATATGTGAGGCAGGTTCAAAAAACTGAGATTGGGCCTTGAACAGTAACATAACCTCTTTTTCTTCTGTGGAATCAGATCACAGATGTGGATGTTAACAAAGGATTATGAAGCTGTAGCTCAGTTCTCATAAAGAGAAATGGTGATTAGTTACAGAGGCTTGTGAGCTTCCTTCCCAGCAGCAGAGGGGCATGGACCCAAAGGAGCTGGGTGTTGGAATTTCACCCGTGCTTCACTGGGCAAATGACAGGAACTCTGTGCTGGTTTTCCAGTCTGTAGTATGAAGTGGTTATCTTACTGGAGGGATTGAAAGGCATAATCAGTTGTAAAATGTATTGAAACGGAAAGTGCTATCTCAGTGCAAAGTGGTTTTATCTACTGCTGCACACACAAAGGATTTACTTTTGAGGTGGAGACACATTTCTTAATGCCTGTGATGTGTACCGAGACAATTGGAAATAATAAAGCCTTGGGGTAGTGGTGTTGGAACCTTGTTCTTATTGAGGTCACTGGCAATTCCATCACTGATTTCAGCAGGAAGAGGATCAGGCTGCTTTATCAAGAGGCCTTAGGTAAACACAAGACTTTCCAAGACTAAGGATCTGGGTTTTTTGGAAGGCTAAATTGTGCAGTGCCAGTCCTTGCCTTGGTAGTCCAATGGCATAGTGTAGACAGTTTACGTCAACTAATTACTCAGGGATTTATTAACTTGAAATTTTAAGGAAACTGCTAGCTTCATTGCTGACCACAAACAAAACATGCAGAGTGAAGAAGGTTCACATACCCTAGGCATTTTGGTAGAAAGTGAAAGTGAACATCAAATGTGTTAATTGAACAGAGGACAGTAATTCAAAAGGATGTGTGCCATTAAAATGGATCATACGATCCTTGAAAGAACTTAGAAATAAACACAGTGTTTCCACCACTGTTGTGGAAACTGAAAAGTGACACTAGATGGGGAGAAAACAACAGAAAAAGAAACAGAAAAATCTCCACAAACACAAAATAAAAAGGGCCTTGTTGAAATTTACCCCAATATAAATCAAGTTGAAAGTGTATTGATATTTGGGAGATGCCTCTGACAGTTACGAACTTAAACAAGAAGGATGGATATTTCTGTGAAGAATTTCAGAGTGTATAGATCTGCAAACAATTTATATATCAAAGCAGTCACCAAATGGGCTGGAAAGGCAGAGCAACAAATCATTTCCAGAAACTGCCATTATCAGAATTTATGAGTAGTGGTAATCTCAGTGTTGTTACCAAAGTGAATATTAATGTCTGTATTTTAAATAAAATCTGATTTTGATTTTGTTATGGGGCCTTGGAAATAGTCTTGGAAAATTGTGCTGTAGCCATGTCAGCTGGAGCCTTTTGACGTATAAATGACAGAAATCTGGAAAGTATTCTAAACTACCTGTACTGTCTTGTTAAATCACAGTGCAGTGTTTCTGACCATTGAAGACGTGTATAGTAAGCAGAGTTAACAGACAGATGCACAGGTGACTTTCTTATTAAAAAATAGGCTATCCCTTATTTATTTCTAATGTTTTTCTAAAGAATTTGTGCTCACAAATGATTTTATGCTTTTGCATTCATTTCTTGTTTTGTGAAGGAAGATCTTTTAATAATGTTTAGCATCAACCTCTCCCACCTGTGCAATTTGCTGCTCTAGTAAAAGTGCTGTTCCCCTGCAAAAGCTTATAACGTGCTATATGAAATGTCAGAAATGATAAAGCAAACCCAAGAACCTCTGAAAGAAAATGTACTGCCATGAATATCTGAAATTTACTGAACCACTGCTTTTATTATACTTAAATTTCAATAAAAACTATTCTTAAGAGCTTGTGCTTCAGTAGGCATAGAGATGTGTTTTCTATGTAAATAGCAGTGTTTGCCCTTTTTTTAAAAACTGTATTCCACTGCAGTATTAAATCCTACAAGCAAACTAAGACACAGTTTAGGCCATGAGATATGGAATAAAATCTCTGAAACCTCTCTCTGTGCTTGTTGGGTTGCCAGTTGTGGCCATAGGGCAAGAATGCCTTAGAGAACTGATTTTCTTGATGTTTTCATGTATGTTCAACTTTTGAAAATAAGAGAGAAGGGAGGAAGCCAAAACCCATGAAAGGGTGCGGATAAGCTCATTTTGCCTCTTTGTTGTTTTATGCCTTGCCCCAGATTCTATAGCTTTGCTCTCAAATGAGATGGTATGGCACAGGATTTATTTCTGAGTGCTTATCACTCCTCAGTAGAAAGCATTTACGTTTTCCATAAGAATGCTTTCTATTCATAACTTCCTTGATAGCATTTTTATCCACTTACTTTACCCTGAGGTATCACTTAGAACGCTGCTCAGAGGTTGGCAGGGTTAGTGTAACCATTAATGCATTAAAGTTGGCTGCTGGAGGTGTTAATGCTTTTCTGGCAGTTGTGTTTCAGAGCTGCTGTACCTCGTGTCAAAACACTTCCTTTCCTAAGTGCCAGGCCAGCACTTCCTTCTATCTGAAGTCTTCCTCAGTAACTCTACCAACTCTCCAGTTACCACTTTTAGTTTCCCAAGATATCAGGCTTAAAGTCTTGCAAGTTTGAAGATGTATTTGTAACTGTTGTTACAAATGTCTGCAAATAAACTGATTTTCCTGAGTAGTCCTTTCAGGAAGTCTCCTTTGCATCTCTTCAGGGCCAAGTTACCAACCAAGCAGGAAGCAAGTGAAAAGGGTAGATTGTAACAGGGCCAGTTTGTGACTCCATCCTATGCAGAAATATCACTTGAATATTTTCAAAATGAAAGGCGGTCTCTCCAATTTTATATTCTGATTGTGCTTTTTACTGCTCTTTTCCACATATCATTGGAGAACTTTTGTGTAGTTTTTCAGGCAAGACAACCATTACCTGTCATGCAGAGCTTTCTTTTTCTCTCCTCCTTTTTTCCAAAGAAGATCACTGTAAGGGAATTGTACAGTAACAGTAATGCTACCTGTATTACAGTAAGTGATGTGGTGGTTTTGCATGGACAAGCAGAAGGCTGGAGTTGTAGCATTCTAAAATCAGTTCATGATTTATTTTGTGAGGCTGGGTCGGTTCTCAAGCTGGTTTAGATCTGTTTCATTGTAGCTAAAACTGGTAATTACAATGCTTATCCATGAAAGCAAAGTTGCTTGCTTTAACACAGACCTAGGGCACATCTCCCATGGAGATAATGTCATGGAAGAAAGTAGTTTAATGATGGAAGAATGGAAACATTGGAGAGTTCTTTGTTTTTGGGTTTTTTTTTTGGTTTTCTTTTGAGATTTCTTTTTCCTGTTCTCTGTCCCAAAGTAAATGTTCTGTCTTTGCATGAGTAAGATGAATTGAATGTTAAGACCTCTGAATATCCTTGGATAACTTAAAACAAACAGGCTGTCATAACATGGTTGAGCACAAAGTTTGTGGCTGAGTTTAAAAGTACCTGAGGGGAGAATAAATGTGTTTAAGGAACTTTGAGATAAAAGGTCAGGGGTTTTAACATGCACAGTTGAGCGTGGAGCTTGTTCTGCTTCATTAAAGCAATGTAAAGGATGCCCTGTGACATGGTGGTCTAATCCAATGCCACTGGGCAGAGCCTGGGTACAGCAAGTGCTGAAGTGTTACTGGAATAAAGAAAAATCTAATTGCTCCTTTGGGCTGCACAGTTGCATGGTGGGCTGATTGACTTATCCATTTGGGGATGTCTTATGTGATGGGGTAGTACATACTGCTGCAGGTGCACACGTTCCTGTTGTGTTTTCTGGACACAAGTCCAATAAATAATTGTGTCATTTCTATCAATAATGTTGTATGTTGAATACTCTGGTCTTGTCTTTCTGAAAGGGAGGCTGTGTTCTGTTGTTCCTACACCTCCTCCAAAGGCAGTCAGGACCCCAGTAAGACTCTGGTGCTGCTGGCTTTTGGGCCGGCACTAAGAGTGAACCACTACCAGCTCATAATTGCACCAAAATTAGGAAGCTCCATAATTATGAGTACAGCCTGCCTTGCCTGTTATTGGCCCTACAAATCTTGCAAGGGGGAGGGATTAGCAGATGCCCGTGGTTGCTCTGCAGTTCTTCAGAGAAGGTGACATTCTGGACCTGGTGCCTCTTCCTGTGCCAGCTCTGACCCCCCAGCTCCACAACAAACTCCTCAGCTTACAGAAGTGTCCCAAGGGTTCATTAGTTCAGGTTTATAATGTGTCTTGATGTAGAAAATCTTAGTATTATTGCTTAATACTCTTGAACATCCTCTTGGTAAAGAGATAGAAGACTTTTAGTTACAAAAATTGTGTATCCTGAGAATAACATTCCCATTGTATGAATTCCAGTGACTTTTTCTTCATGGCTTGCTATTACCATTCAGTTGACTTTTAAGAACATATAATTTTTAAACATTTTTTTTTAAATTTAGAATGGAAGTTTCCTGACATTAAAATATTTAGATTTATTTTGATTTTATTTTTAATTGCATACAGCACTGCTTTGATTGAAAATATTTAGACTGAGAAGACCTGTGCCAATATGCTGTATTTGTATTTTTCCTCAGCTCTTCAGGAAATTCCTTGTCTGTCTCTGTTGCTTGGCTATAATGCACTTAATGAAAACAGTTTTTGTTGTGTTTTAGAGTAAATGTGGTATAAAAACTTTGGAAAGAAAATACTGCTGCATTCACAAATAATTCTAAGAAAAAGGAAGTATAAATGAACTTGTATCTATTATTTCTCATTCATTGGGTTGCTTTCTGTCAGAAGCCTTGGACAGCTTAGAAGCAGATTTTGCTGTGGGCAAATGATGTACCTGGTGAAATGAACATGTGTTACTATGGAATAATTGATAGTCTGTCTGTTTTAAAGTTCTGCATTCCACTATCTGTTGATTACATGTAACACTGCAAGCTGACGAAAACAAGAGCTTTTCCTTCTTCCTCTAATGAGGAATCATTTCACTGGCTCTGAGTCTTACTGGAACTTAACAAGTCCAGACCACATACATGTCTTGAAAAGATGAACACAGTAGTATGATGGAAACACTTAAAAAAATAGTTGTGTTATTTAATTTATTCTAATTTAACTTCTGAAAATGTGAATTTAACCTTCTTAAATACTTTGTTTCTAGGAAGACCAAGTAGTTCTAGCTTCTGCTTAGAGCATCAGGGCTAGTCTGAGTTAGTGAATATTATAAAACAAAGTTTCCATCAATGAACTAACCTGAAGCATGTTTTCAAAAACACATCTGCAGTCAATAATTTCGAAGAGTAAGAAGTGTTATGGACAAATTTTTTGAAAACATATTCTATACTGGATATGAAATTCTTGTGCACATGGATAAACAGCATAATTCCTGGGCTCTGGAGGTCTGATACAGGGCTTTGGAGAGACACTCAGCTAGCAGGGTTTGTATGTTTGCACATAGTTTGTAAACAGCATGATTTGGAAGCCAGTCAATGCCTGTGGTTTCCTCATATCCTTCATGTTGGATGAAAAATAAGCTGTCATTCATGGCATTGTGGAAATTGAACTACTTAAGAAGACAGTCATTGAATGTGGTAAATTTTCTATTATAGCCCTTAAATCAAGAGTAAAAGTGACTGATCAGTGTAGTAATCAGTGGTTGAATTTGAGGGGACATTTAAGGAGATCAGGTTAAATTATCACAATGCTCCTTCAAATGTAAAAGTTACAAAAGCACTACTAAGCACATGCACATCAGAATTTTAGGTACCACATTTATGTTGAAATGAGTGTCTACTGTTCTAAAGTGCTCTAAGGGGGAGGAGAGGCCTTCACTTTAACCCTCTCTTCCCCAAACTCAGCATGAATGCTGAGCTGTTTTAAAGTGCCTTGCAAAAAGAAAGAAAAGACATTCCTCCTTTATCCACAATGCAGTGCTGTTGTGTTTAACTCCAGATCAATGGGTTTCTGTTTGTTTGTTTGTTTGTTTTAAATAATGGTAATAACATCATCATCTTGCATTTTGCATTTTGGTAAACTGAAAGTGTTTTTATGAGTAGCCATCAGTGATACAGATAAAACCTGTTCATGTTAATGGTACACACACATCCCATCAGGGAAATGGAGAGGTCTTGCCAACATAGATTAGACTGTGATGGATATTAGACAGCAAGTGAGAATAGATTAATCTATATAAATGTGAAGTATTTAGTAGTATTCTTGAGCTCCAGATAATGAAATGCCATCGAGGCACAGTTAAATTTCTGTTTATTGACAGACATCTGCTGCAGTAAAGAGCCTGCCAGGAGCATGGTGTATGTCTTGAATTGATTTTATGTTCTGATAACTCTCCATAGTTGTGTGAAACATCCCCAGGTGCTGGAATGGAATTCAGTAGCTCTGTTTCTAGTAATAATTTATCTGTTAGCTTGCTTATGATTATTCCTCTTCTGGTGATCCCTCCCCTTCCCCCCTGTAAATAATAGCAGAAGGAAGACCTCTAATGACAGGTTAGTTCATCTCAGAGTTTTGAGCTGCTTGCATATTTATTTTGTACTGTCAATACTTTGTTAATATTTCCATGATGCCTGAAGTTTTGGTATCAGCCTAAGACCAGTAGCAGCTGTAACAGCTGTCTGGTTGAGAAGAATAATTTTTGGATTCAAAGTCTAACTTTGTGTTGCTGTCCCTCCAACAGTGAGTGCTGAGTGATGTTCAGGTGGGATGGCAAAGGGGAGGTGAGGCAAATGATGGCTTCCCAAGGGTGAAACAGAGAAATAATTTCTGTGAAGATGAACCACGTGGCTACTTAGCTACTCATTTGCCATTTCCCTTGCTCTTTTGCCGTGGGTATTCTCACATTTTGGGTTACCCTGTGGAGTTACTGGCTGGTAGTTCTGTTAATGTGCACTGGCTGCACTGTTAATGTGAGACTGGGTGGCACTGCCCATCCTCCTTGGTTTCTCTCCCAAAGTTATGTGTTTAGGGGTGTGAGTGTGCAGCAGTCACCCCTCCTAATTAGCAAGGCTTCCCACTCTAACTCATGTGTTCTCAAGCACACCAAGATATTTCAGGCTAAACTTCCACTGTGATGCCACAATTGTGCCATACCTTTTATCCATAGAGGCAAGGTCTGCATAATTTCCCATTCTCCAAGAAGGGAATCTAGTCACATGCCAAGATCTAAAAAGAATTTCTTTTTAGAGAAAATTTTAAAGTTAAATAAACAGTTTCAGCTGTTGAATTATACCAGAGAATTGCACCAATGTGACCTGTTAAAATTACATTCAGGTTGTATCAGTTTAAAGAACAAAGACTTTAACAAGTCTGGAAAAAATATAGATAATCGCCTGGAATACCCACAGTGCATGGTGGAGATAGTGCTGAGACATGGTCAGAGGTCTACTGGCAGCACACTGGGCTGCTATAAAGACAATATTTGCTCTTCAGACTGGCAGCAGTTGCTCTAGGGGACTTACCTCCTACAGTGAGGAGATTCCTTGAACCTGGCTCAGTCATTTGCCAGCCTGTCCTGGCTGAAGGCTGTGTGGCTTTGGATGATTTTCCTCATTTGGCTTGAAGGGATGGTGGCTAAAATGAAGGGCCTAAGGGACATAAGGAAGGAGAGACAAACTCAGGGAAAAAGCTTCCCCTAAATGAGTATGGAGTGTACATATGGCAGAGTGTATATGGGAATTGTGGAACGTGATTCAACAGTTCTCCCTCTCTCTACAGAATTGATTCTGTAAAAGAATTTTCACAATTATTCCCAACGAGATGTGCTTTCCTTTTGATGCTTAAATACTCTTTATCTTTTAAAATAGCTTGGTACTACCACAAAATAACGCAGCTGTTTTGTGTGCTGCCTTTGGTGCAGGGGCTGTCGTGGGGCCGTGCCGGAGCAGGAGCGGTGTCTGGGCTCGGGGAGCCTTGTCCCGGTGCTGTGCCGCAGCAGGAGCGGTGTCTGGGCTCGGGGAGCCTTGTCCCGGGGCTGTCCCGGAGCAGGAGCGGTGTCTGGGCTCGGGGAGCCTTGTCCCGGGGCTGTCCCGGAGCAGGAGCGGTGTCTGGGCTCGGGGAGCCTTGTCCCGGTGCTGTGCCGCAGCAGGAGCGGTGTCTGGGCTCGGGGAGCCTTGTCCCGGTGCTGTGCCGCAGCAGGAGCGGTGTCTGGGCTCGGGGAGCCTTGTCCCGGTGCTGTGCCGGAGCAGGAGCGGTGTCTGGGCTCGGGGAGCCTTGTCCCGGTGCTGTGCCGCAGCAGGAGCGGTGTCTGGGCTCGGGGAGCCTTGTCCCGGGGCTGTGCCGGAGCAGGAGCGGTGTCTGGGCTTGGGGAGCCTTGTCCCGGTGCTGTGCCGGAGCAGGAGCGGTGTCTGGGCTCGGGGAGCCTTGTCCCGGTGCTGTCCCGGAGCAGGAGCGGTGTCTGGGCTCGGGGAGCCTTGTCCCGGGGCTGTGCCGGAGCAGGAGCGGTGTCTGGGCTCGGGGAGCCTTGTCCCGGGGCTGTGCCGGAGCAGGAGCGGTGTCTGGGCTCGGGGAGCCTTGTCCCGGAGCAGGAGCGGTGTCTGGGCTCGGGGAGCCTTGTCCCGGGGCTGTGCCGGAGCAGGAGCGGTGTCTGGGCTCGGGGAGCCTTGTCCCGGTGCCGGCGCTCCGCGGGCCGGGTGCGGTGCGGCCGCGCTCCCGCAGGGGCCGCTCCGAGCCCGGGATCGCGGAACGTGCCCACAGCGAGAACTTCAGCAGAACTCCCCTTCCCAAATGTTTGTCTGTGACAGCCCGTCTGCTGACTCTGGAAGGAAAATCAAACTGGAAGCAATGCTGTGTCAACTGCAATAATTCTCCCTCGGTTTGCTTTAAAGCTGTCAATTATTGTAAAGCCACTTCTTGGCTCTGCAGAGGCTTTTATCCCCTGGAACTCCAGGAATGGTTCTAGTTTACATCCACATTGCATAGATGTCCTTCTGAATTAGCCTACTTTGGGACTGTGTGTAGGACTAGTGAGGATGCAGCTTATTCCAAACCTAGGAGAAAGTAAGGCTCATGTACTTTGGTTGTATTTTTTCCACCATAATTTTTGCAGAGCCTCCTTTTGCCTTTTCACAGTGTGCCGCGTGGTGTCTACAGCAGCCTAGCTCATGTCACAGTTATTCAGATCATACTCCATTACTTAAATTCCTAAGAATTTTAGCATTGGCAGACAATCTTATATGGAAATACAGTGCTGTGCAGTGCTGCATAGAAAGGCATCTAAATGTGAGAATGGATGAAAGTCCAACAAATGGGGGCTTTGGAAACCCCTTTGACAAGATTAGAAACAATAGAAAAAGGATTTTCAGGGTAGGTCCTCCTACTTCATTCATGTGAGCTGCTGATGAATAGAATTGTGAGGGGCCTTGAAAAGTACATTTTCTTAATGGAAAGCATGCAAATGCTAGAATTTAATGAGCCTTGCCATGTCTTCAGATAGTGAGAAATGACTCTCTCTTTTGAGGCCTGGGTTCAACAGTCAATGCATTGACCAGAGAGAGGAAGCAGAGCCCTTGTCTTCCTTCTGCAGGCAGGACTTGCCTCTCTGGTAAAGTCCTGTGGTTTGGTTTGCCTTATTCACTCCTCTGCTGCTGCCCTGAGGCAGTGAATGCTGCTGTGGGGGTTCCACTGAGTCAGGTTCAGGGACCTGGAGAGGAGAGCAGTGGCTAGTGGCCGTGGCCAGAATTGTTGAGGTGCAGCCACAGCAGAAATAATGTCTCCATGGCTGAAGTAACTGTATGATGTGACACTGGGTGGGAGACCTGGGGTTGAATTTCCCAATTCCTTGGCTAGTGGTGATTAGGAAGTTTATGAAGTGGAGGTGCTGGGTCTGCATCATTGCCTGGTGCCCAACTGCAGAATGTGAAGCTGCTTTCAGGCTTCAGCCCTTTTGGCAGCAGTATTGTGCTGTAACAGGCATAGGCAAGGCAGAATATAGCTATGAAGCAGACCAAAGTTGAAGCAGTTGTAAGAGACATGGAAAATAAGCCCTCTTGGATAGCTTAATATTGTCAATTCCTGTATTTTAGAAAGTGGAGACCACCTCCACCTAATTCCAGAGACAGACTGCCAAACTCCAGGCTAATCTAAATTAAAACAATTATCCTCTTACAATTTTAGTTTATTTTGGCAATGCTAACAAATTCTTAACAGTAAAGCGAGTCAGTCATTTGTGAGTAATTCTGAGAAGTCCCAGAGGAAAGGACTGGGCAGTAAAAGACAGCTGAAAGTTCAACAGATTCTGTTTTTCATCCTCTGGCTCATTGTGCAGAGCATCTGTGGCAGGGTTTGCAAGGCAAATGCAGACCTGTAGCGTCATGAGGCCTTTTATTCTTGTATCCCTCTTCCAGGCTGGCTTGTTGGTTGTCTGAAAGATTCTGAGTATGAGTATGGTGAATCTGGCTGAAGCTGAACTTTAGAAGCCTCCTGGGAGTTTGGGGATTTGCAAAATGAGGTGAAAGAATGACCCAGTGATGACATAAGCAGGCAGTGTGGATACAGCCTTCCCAGTGCTGCTTAGGCTGACCAACCTGCAAGTGCTGGTGTGGCCTCTCATGCAGCTATTACAGCTATGGAGAAAGTGTTTGAGCAATAAAACAAATGAACTACTGATTATCTTGGATTTCTTGGCTGTTATCTCAGTAGTGCTACCAGGGAAGATCACCTGTGCAGACTGAACACTTTTACTTTATCTCGCTGTGTTGTTCTTGGCTCAGACTGTGATATATTTTCTGGAGAAGGGAAAAACTGGTGTTATGTGCTGAGCAGATTTAGGTCAATTAGCCTTCAGACAGTTGGACTAGGTGATTGTCATAGGTCTCTTCAAAACAAATATTCTATTCTGACATCTATATTAAATAACATATTCTAATATAGCCATTCTTCGTGTGTGCATATGTATGTATGCATGCAGGCATATGTTTAATATGTAATTTAGGAAAAGCTATTATATATACTTCTTAAATTATAGAAATTAATGTCATGGCCTAAGGCAGTTCAAGACTAGAAAAGACTATTTGTTCACTTCATCCGTTCTCTTCTTGGTCCAGGCCAGGATTTTGTTTTCCCAAAATCCACGAGAAATAATATGTCTGATGAAGAATATTCTCTGAAAAGGCAAAGAGTCTTGATCTGAAGACATAGTTGTTGGCTTGGTTGTTTGTTTTGAGGTTTTCTTCCTGATTTTGTTTTTATTCTTACTACAGTTTCCTACCTGGAAACACCTAAAACTTCTGATTGCTTTACATAACCAGTCTGAAACAAGTGCATGTACCAATCTCTGTGATTCCACAGAGCTAAATGCATGTTTGCTGATTTCAGCTCTCCCAAAAGCAGAAGTATGTTCATTCACTTAGTCTGTGCTGCTAAAAATATACATGTCTGAGTTTGTAAATAGAAATACTTTGTCCAAAATGGACCCAAAGGGCCTGCTTCCTCCTGATTTTAAGAACAGCACAGTTACAGTCAATTCCTAAAATTTATGGGTAACTGCTGCTTTGTAAAACCAAGACAGAGTAGCAGGAAGAAAAGGTATTTTTAGCAAATACAAAGTGTTAGTGAGACACAAACTGTTAAGCATGATTCACAGTTCAGGCTGCTCTGTCTGTTGAGTGTTTAAGCCGTGGCATTTCATTATAGCCTTGGCTGTTTTTTATGTATTGTAATGGAGCAGTTGCTAAACCACTGCCCTTTGCCCTACTGGACTGGAGCTGCCATGCTGGGGGCCTGCAGCCCATCCTGCTCATAACTGGGAGAAGATTTCCTTCAGCTCAAAGAGCAAAAGTGTCTGAACTCTCCCCATGTTGCAACAAGCTTCGGTGCAACATGTGTGCAACTCTACCCTGACACCAAAAAGTCCTAAGTGAACCCAACTTCAATTTAATACAACTCTAGAAGTAGAACAAGTTCAATAAATGTTTGTGCTGGATTTTGTATGGCTTTGAGGTAAACACTTATGTGCTTTTTCTCTTTGTTTCTTCCTCTTTGAAGATGGTAGGTAAAAACTTTTGGTTCTGTTCTGAAAATGTCTTGGCAGAAATGTGTTGAGGGCAGGAGAGGCAAGGGCAGTGTCATCCTTGACAAGGGCACAGTCTCAAAGTACACAAGAGAAGTGAAAAAAGAGGCTTAGGAAGGGTAATCTGGTTCAGCCAAGGGTCTCGGGATAATCAAGAAAGTCCATAGGGTTGGGACAGACCTGGAGTTAAACAAGGAAGCAAATGAGTGGGATGGATTTGCATGGGTCATGGATACAGGCTGAGTTGCAGTGCTTCTCAGGTAAGGACTTTCCATCTCATGGTTAACTCATTGCAAACAGGAAAGGAGAGGGAGGTTTTAGAAGTGGCTCTCAATAAGTGGAATTAGACTCAAAGACTTTTTCAGGACACATTTTGTGACTTAGTGTTTCCCAGGTCAGATGTGAAAGGCTAATGAGAAGGTCAGTATACTCCCCGAGCTTGTCTGACATACGTAAGTGATAACCTGGCAAATGTTACAGCTGATGAACAGAAACAGATGTGTTTATAAATGACCTATGTTAATCTTAAAGTCTGAAACTGAACCCAAAGAAGTGTGCATCGGGTTAAGGATAGAAAATTTATTTCTGGTTTTCTGCCAGTGATTTAGTCATTGGAGAATGGGTTTGCATGGGCAGGAACAAAAGGAGACGCTGAGCAGAACTCCTTACACCCACCAGATGTGCAGAGTCTTGTAGGATTATGGTGCTATTACTACAGAACATAAGATGGTAGATTTGCCAATATTGCAAAACATGCCTAAGTTGTAGACGAAAAGGAAACTATTTCAGTAATCAGTAGAAATGTGATTTAGCAAGTTCAGAGCTGGAAGGCCCATTGCAAATGTTCTACTATATCTATGTTTGAGACCCCTTCCATATTAAATACAGATACTAGAGTAGGCATGCTGGGCCTGTATTGACATAAGAACATAAAAATCTTCAGGGGATGGTTATTGAGGATTCTTAAAACAGTGCTTAAATTATTGCAGTGCTCAAAAGGAATGCCTGGCAGTCATTAAGGCTAGAGAATATTTTCAGCACTAGTGCAGGAAGATGTTTATGATCAGGACAGATCATACATCCCTGAAATAGATCCTGCTATCATGAGAAGGTTACCAGGTGTTTGTAAAAACTGAAACACTAACATTTTGCAATTAGAGCCACTTTCTTTTGTGTTTTATTTTGTTGGCTCTGGTGCAAGACTAATTGTGAAGGAGATTAATGATTTCTAACGAGAATGAGTATTCTGAGGAAGAGATAAGGCATCTTTCCTTTTGGCATAAGTAAAAATAGTGCTGGCTCATCCAGGTGAGGATTGTCTATAGTAATTGACAGCTTCTTAAAGTGGAGTTATATCTGGATGAGTACAATTAAAAGATGATATGACAAACGCAGCCATTTTAGAAAAAGTATCTTTTCCGAATATCATAGTAAAAAAACTGCTTAGAACAGGAAAGCGCTGAGTGTAAACAAACATGAAGTTGTAGAGGACATGAGAAAAAAACAGATCATGGGCTCAGGTATTAGTTACTGGTCAGTTCTGTGAATCATAACTTGAAGATGTTTTTAGAAGGACCTAGATTGACCTCTTGCCTGATCCACATGGGATTTTGAAGTGTTTCATGAGCTGGATAAGATCCTTGGCCAGATGGTGTCTGATCTCATGGGCATCCCTGTTTCTCAAGCTTGCATCCCTATAGGATACATATACCCTCTCTTCCTGCCTGGGCTGTGGAGAGGTAGCCTGTCACAGAGTATGGACGACAGACAGGAGTGGAAACTGTTCAGGGAGAGTAGTGGGCTTTGCACAGACATGGGGCCATATAATCTCTTTAAATTGCTGCAGTTGCACCTTGGAACCAACAGAGAAAACAACCTAGGTTTCTAAATAAACCCCCTATGTACTTATATACTGGGGTAATATTTTTGCCTTTGACAGGTAATGCACTGAAACATGCTACTGGATTTATAATTTCAAGTGATTCAAGGAAGCCTGGCCATGAATAGTGTTGACAGTGTAATTTGATTTTATTGGTATTGTTGGCACTTCATGTGTGGGACATTCTTTTCTGGTTTATTTTTTAATGAGAAACATTCTATCAGATTGTGAAAAGAACAAAGCCTAATTGAACAACCCCCCCAATATTATAAAGAACAGAAAAATAAAACACGTTAAACAATACTTGACTTTTATGTATAACACATTGTCTTCAAAAATCTGAGTCGTTTTCATCCATATAAACAAGTTATATAGTAGTAACAAAGTGCATGAAGCAAATTGCTAAATTTAACTAAGGTAGTAAAATAAAAAGTACTTTAAAACAATACTTTAACACAGTTTTTTTGCCATGATTCTATCATGCATCAACACAAAGCAGATCCTGAGGCAACCTGTGCCTTTGACAGTCTTTCTGTATTATTATGTAAATAAATGGAAGTAATGATCAAACTCGTAAGAGGGTGAAAAACATCAAGACAAACCATCCATTTATAACAGAGTTGTATTTAAAAAAAATAAAAATCAAAGTGCACTGCTGGTACATCTCATTTGAACCTATCTGGTATGTGAATAACAGAGGGGCATGATCCAGTCTCCAAAGGTTCCAAGGCTTTGTTTAAGCACCAAGGCAATAAAGAATGATGGCTGTTCTGTTCATAGCACTACTATGACTAGCATGACAACGGAAAAATTGTACCAGAATATATACGTAAACATCTTTTGTATACTGAGGAGGCAAACACTCTTAAATTATCTGATGTGTACAGTACTGGTACTTAGTGTTTTGGTGCCAGTACCAGACTGGTCCAGTAATTAGCATTCAGATCTATTTCTAATTACAGATAAGGCATATAACAAAAAAGTAAATATTTGGTTATTGATATCTCATATGGTTCAGCAACCCAACCAGTCAGAGCTTATCTTGCCAATTTTAACAATCTTCAAACTCTTGTCTTCCATTTGTAGATAGTACTGATCTTTGAAAAAGTAGGTATATCCTGTTAAAATAAATAAATAAACATGCTCAGATTATGGAGCACATAATTCTTGGTCAAAGATATTTTTGTCTTTGTGATTTCATGAAGCTTAATGAACTGAATGACTTATTTCCCAAAATATTCACATGTATATGTATTTTTAAAAAGATATATTTTAAAACTACATTAAAATTCCCATCCTGTAGAAGAGAGGTGTTGTTAAATGGAGCTTAAATAAGGTCACTACTTTGTGAGCCAGAATTTTCTGGGAAGAAATATTTACTGGCAAAATAGATGTTGAAAATATGACTGAGTCAAGACTCATGTGACACCAGTTTTGCTGTCAGACTTTAGTGCATATCTGTGCAAAATTTAAGGCCCCTTAAAACCACAGGCCAGGATCTCAGCTGGAGTGCATAGGAAATTAAGAAAAATTGCAGCATGAGACTCATTCATGCCTGTGATCAGGGAGATTATCGTTCTTGAGTTCTGGTTGTGCTAGGGCAGGATGGTGCTGAAATGGTGCTGGGACTGAGTGCTGGTGTGGAGGAACCTGGGGAGTGTCAAGAAGCTGGGCAATGTCCAAGCCACAAGGACTGGCTCGGTCATGCACCCTGGTGTTAGGACATCCTGTGCATCAGGCATTGGCTCCTGCTCATGGGCCACAAGAAACTAAAGTCTCTAATAAGTTTTGCAGCAAACAAATAAGAGAGTTTGTTAGTGACTTAAATCAGAATTACAGCTTACCACTGTCCCCAAGGCCCAGGACAGCATCGAGGTTATCTGGAACACCATTCCAAGCGTCAGCAATGAATTTCGGGGATGCAAGCTCCATTTTCTTCTTTTCTTCATTGTACCTGAAGGAAATTATATCTTTACATTACAAATCTGCACTTAATGTTAAATTGTAATATAATTTTTCAGGGTGTCCTCAGCAAATGTGACTATATAAAACAAATAGAAATATAATAACTGAGATTGTAACATGCTTTCTATTTCATTATAATTATTGATGATTCCTTTAAAATCCTGTAAAATTTTACATCTTTCCTTCAAAAATGTAATAATGAATTGAAAATACGCTTTCTAAGGAAAGTTCTTTCCAAAAGTGTAATTTGGATGGGGTCAGTGCTGAGTAGGAGGTGTAGAGGTGTCCTGAGCACAGTGACGTGCAATATAGTTTGAACCAGGCTTCAAGTACAGCATGTGAGGCCTCAATGACCTTCAGGTGCTCAAGAACCTCTTCAGGAGCAGAAGACTTCAGAGAGGTCATCCTTGACAGTACTGGAAGGAGAAAACCATTTACGTTCCTAATTTCTATTTATCCATGTCCATAGGTATCTCAGGTTACTTTTTCCTCATTGGTCATGGAACTACTTGGAATATGTCCAATGGTACAGCAGTAACAATGATGAGCAGTAGGTTGGTCCAAATCAATTTAAATTTTTCATTTAAATTCCTTACTATTTTTTTTTTCTGGGCTATTTAAAGAAAATCTAATACCTTGCTGGGTAGCTTTAAAACTTCAGCTGTGGAATCTGAGCCAGCTCCTTTTCCCCTCCCTCACAAAACTTTGCTATGCTCAACAGTCTTGTTATAATAGCTCTAAAATAGCTTGTGGCTGGAATGAAGGAGACAGAAGGCTTCCAAAAAATCCATTTAAAGTAAGTGTGATAATGACACAGGAAGTACTATGGTATGTAACTATTTTGATTCCATTGACAGAGTCCTTGTATAAAATGTAACAGCCACATACTTAAGGGTTATAGTGTCTGTTCAACAGAGATGCATTTTTTTCTGAAATACTTTTTCAACTGCTTGCTTTCTACTTCATGCAGATAGAAATCACTTAATCCTATTTTGTTTCCTTAACAATAAATTATGCATTCTGCAGTGACTGCACTTGATAAGGTACTTTGATAGAAATACTGTCTGTGATTGGAGTGATGAATTACTCGGAGGCCCTGCGGTACAGTTAATCAAAACAATAGTTGGTACAGAGGAAACCAGCAGCTTTTAACTCATAGGCTGTAGGTTTTAGTAGGAGTCTGAAGTGTTGCAAATGGCTGTATTAGTGTTTAATTGGTCTCTACAATATGACATTAAAGAATGAATAACATACTTTAAGTATTTAGTTCTTTTTTTTTCTTTAGATAATGGAGAAGAATACTGTCCTTAAAGTAATTGAAAATTATGATCAAGTGGCAAGTGTATGGAAAGAGTATTTTATTTACTTACAGGAATCCACAGCCATTAGGATAAAATAAAATCATTCAGTTTAATTATAACATGAAGTTATTGTTCACATAAAATGGACTCAGTTATACTGAGACCTTCTTTGCTATCATATATAGAACATCTCTCAGAATGAGCCCTTAAAGGTTGGAGAATCTTTTAGATTTCTGGAGGTTATTTCTGATGTTTGACTTTCCTCTAAATTGTCAGCTAATGAATGGATCCACTTTCAGCCTGTTGTGCAATGTCTGCATTCCTGAAGTGAAGTCCTGTTCCTGGAACAGGCCTCTGACAGTGACTGCAGGAGTCAGGGCCTCTGTTTTGTTCTGATGCCATTTTGATAGCACAGAGGTAACTCACAAAACACCTCTGCTTTTTAATATGGTCTTTTGTACCAGATCTTCCTGGCAATTATGGTAATGAAATTCTATTAAATACAATTCTATAATTAGTAGACTCTTCAGGTGTAAGATATTTATTTCTACCACAGTAATAGCAATGAGATTTTTAAGGACATTCTTTCTTAATCTAAGATGATAAGAGCATGGTAGCAAGTCATCTGAGTTTCACTGGAAACAAAAAGGATTGAGAGACTGTCAAAATGAATTGAAGAAAAGATTTTTCTCAAAGTACTTACAGATACACTTGTGGTTTGTTCAGATTTCCTCAGTGCCAACTATATTAGCAGGGCAAAGGTGTAAGTGATAGTAGATCAGCTGCTGAAAGGATTTACAGTCATCCCCAGCATGTTTTGGTAGTCACACTGCTGTTTCCTTTAAATCCTGTGCCTCTAAACTTTATGGCTTAGTGAAAGCATTTCTTAGGCAACCTGGTCAGTCTTCGGATTCTAGTGATTGGAGCTCAGTGTATTTTTAAGGAATTCCTTGTAGAGTTTTCTCCCAGAATTTGTGAGGTGACAGTAAGGACAACTTGCCCCTCTTAAGAGCCAGGGACTGGTGTGGGGCAGTTGCTGGTACATGGGGGCACAGGGATAAGTTGTTAGTGGTGAGCAGCCTAACAGACACTCCCAGATACCCTCTTCCATTGCTGTTTTTGAGGCTGTTTTTTTCTCAGACATGTGCCAGCTTCCTGTTGCTGTACTAAAGCACTTTGCTGCTGTCAGCACTGTCCTGGCAGCCCTTGTTTTGCATTCCCAGAGGATGTGCTCTGTGTTTGGTCCCTGCCTCCCGAAGCTCAGGGTGCATTCAGCCCTAGAGACAGCTCGGCTAACAGCATCCCACCATCACTCAATGCATCTTACTTCCAGTATCTGTCTCCAGCAAAAATATATGTCCTCTTGTTCCTGCCCCAGTTAAAAGCTGCATCGACACGCTGCACATCAGGGGGCAGTCCCAGGCTGCTGAGTTTCTTTGGATAGCCCCTGTCCAAGTTGCTGGCTGAATAAACCCAGTACTCGTTTCCTAAGGGGAGGGAAAAAAGCAAACAAAACCTGTTTATTAATCAGTAACAAAATGTCAGTATTTGTTCTTTTTTGCTTTGCCATGTAACTTTTTATTGCGCTAGCTGTACCATGTCTTTCCAGTATTTTACCATCTGTGATTACATTCCAAATGGACTGTGATTCCCACTGCTTTTGCTACTGAAGGGATCCTTGCCTCAGGAAAAGACATCCCCTCGTTTCTCTTGCTTCCTCTTTTCTTAGCTGATGCACCTTTGAGACAGACACTGCCTTGGCACATTGGAGTTATGTGCTAAAACAAGTAGTATATGAAGAAAATTTTTTGTATGATGAAAATTTTCTGAAATCAGGCAAGGGCACCTGGTGTTCAAATGCAGCAGCTCATTTTCACCCTTTATTTTATTTGTTGACCAGTTTTATTGAGTGATGAATAGGAAGGTTTTGCTCAGAGTTCCCGTTGTCCTTTGTCACACAACATTATTGTCTCTCCAGATATGCACCAGTGGACTATGTAGTAGTGTTCCATGTTCTTTAGATAGAATTACAATTTGCTTAGCAAATAGCCTCACTGGATTCTCTGAAAGCCATGGAAAGATTTATTCATGAAAGGACATTTCTTTCACTCTGTGCTAGTGGGAAAGTAAGTAAGTAAAGTATTAGTGTGAAAAAAATGTAAAGTGTAGCATTTGAAATTCTTGGAAGTCATTGATTCACTATTCAGGAGCAAAGGGTAGGACTAACTGGTGAGTATTTTAAGACAGTTGTGTTATTTTCAAACCAATCTTTGTTTTTTGATAGTTCTTGCTTATTTTTTTAAAAAAGCAGATTAGCTACATTTTCCTGGAATTTATAAAGAAAAGGAGAGGTATAGACGTGATAGGATTATATATAATATATGCAATATTTGAAGTGTTTTGGTTTGCCTAACTAATTTTAGGGATTTTTTCCCCCATCTATGTAAACTAAAGCAAATGTCCTCTGAGCCATGTGGAATAGATTATTATTACTTTTTTCTCTCCTGTACAGAAAGTGTGCAGCAGCTTTTGCCATATGGTTTTTACACGACTGGAGATGTTTAGTCATGTTTTTAGTAGATACTGGAGCCTAGGTTTTGCTGGCTCAGTTCTTCATGTTGAAAACAGTCTCACAGCTCTGCTCATTTGGCCACTACAGCTGAACCATATGTGACAGACAGAGCAGAGCTTCCTGTCCTCCTCCTCTCCCATGGAGGCAGCTTGCACAGCCGCCTGTATCCTCTGCCTGATGAGCCACCAAGGAAGATGCTTGGAAGCCAAAGTGGAAGTCAGTCTTTGGCAAAAGGCAAGGAGACAGGGAGAGGCATGAGGAGAAAAAAGAAAATGTAGTCTTCTCAAGCAACACATGCTGAGATAATAGCTTAAAATGGAAGGAAGAAAAATGGAGCAGGGACTGAGGAAAGAGAGCTCCCACTGTTGTTGTCGCTTTGCATTTTAAATATGATTCTTGTTTGGTTTTGCTTATTGTTGAATGTCTCTTTTTAGGTGCTTATAGTTCTCCTTTTGTTGTACTGGAGGCTGAATTTTGTTTTGAATCCTTCAGATCCAGCTTTTGTCCTAAAATCCTCAACTTGTGAATAGGGAGATCTGTCACCCTGGCTGTCGGCTCTGCTGGCTCTTAGGCTGTTACCTGTTCCAGGTGCATTATGCAAATGGCTACTTACATTTTGAAACTTAAAACCCATAGCTGTAAAAAAAAATATAGCCTTTAAAACCAATACCTGAGAAAAACACAGCCTTCTCGTCCTGAGGGGCCTCATAGACAGCATCAATTTTCTCTGGCAGATCGGGCCAGAATGTAGCAACAAGAAGAGGACCTGTGGGTTTTCCTCGGGGGTTTATAGTCCTCCACATGAATCTGAGCAGAACAGAAAATTGTACACGATTTACAATGAACTAATTCAGCAGCACATCTGTTTCTCATCACTTCTGGCACAGCCACGTGAGCACACACACACACATGCGCACACCCGCGCTCGCAGCACACACTTGTAACTCTTCTCTCCACTGACTGAAAAGCAAACTCATTTATTTGGAGTTTATGCTGCTAGAGGAGCTGCACCAAAAGCTGCATGCTGGACTGCAGGTGAAATTGCTGTGCTCCCATTGCTTTTTTGCATCAGGGCAAAATTTATCTATGCTTTGAGTACACAAATAAAGTGCTTTGAGCATACAAATAAACTCATTTACACAGTGTTTAAACTGTTAGAGCCCTCCTTGTGCTGTGTATGGAGCAGATGGATAAGCATATAACAGAAGCAGAGTTTTGTATTCCATGAACTGCTTTTGCAATTACTATTGTAGTGACTAAAAGTTCAAATTTAATAGAAGTATATCATAATGCTTGGAAGTGAGTTTGGCCATAAAAGAAACTGCTAGCACTAAAAATGTTCATTAGAGAAATGCAAAGGGTAATTTATTGGTTATTTTACGTATAAGTAGGATGATCATTTGATTTAAGCTTTAAAAAGCTCTAATTATCTTTAAATGGCAAAGCTTTGTGCTGAGGGCTTTTGGTATTTAAAATGGCACTGCAATTTCATCCTCTATAGAATGAGGAACTTTCTTCCCCAACAGAACAAAAGTTTTGATTTGGTCATAAAATGAAAAATCAGCAGCCTGGTGGAATTGCTCTTGCACCAAGCTGTAGTCGTTTAATTTTGAGGTCAAACTGCTTTTACCATTAATATGTTTCTGAAGCTCAAGGTGCTGCTGGCATTTTAATTTTTTGCAGAGAAAAAAATTTTATTACCCATTCCTGCCTAGAATAATTATACCTTTGAGAAGCCCAGGATATTAAACTGCATTTTTTTGTCTAAAATTTGGAGGAGCAGTCCTAAATTAATTTAACAAATTGCTGTATTTTTTATCAATAATGAAGATAGTAATATGTTATCCTATCCATGTTTTGCATATATAGATGCATTTTTAACATGTACAAAAATATCTCTGAGCATGACTCATAATTTTCATTTACAAAAAAAGGCAAAGAATAAGCCATCTGACTAATTACTCTTCTTGAAAGTGTTAAAACACATGTGACACGCTGTAATAGGTAATACCGTTCATTTCATGCATGTCTTTTTAGACAGAAAAGAAGATCCAATATGATATGAAACAGAAAATAATATAGAAAATTTTTACAACACAGCGTTCATAAAAGTATTTCCTTTAAAAATCCAAGTTACAGGATTCTCAGTCAAGTTTGGACCTGATTTATGGCTGAATCAGTTCCAGTAATTGCTATCTGCATGAATTTCAAACTTTCCAGGGCCAACGGAGACTTAACACCAGGTTTTTAATAAACCACACATTTCAAGGGACTTGTTAAATTGGTGAGGTTTTCTTTTGGAAAGGGAAACTTTGTCAAAGATGAATTTTATTTTGTTTTTGAATTGGGTAGAAGGTATTTCTATTTCTACACATCTTACTGAGAAAATGGTGAAATTAATTATTTGGCTTTCTCATTTCAGTTTGAACACAATAAAATGTTTTATCTCATCCACATTAAATCTTAATATTACATTTATAGGCAGATTTAATAATTTACTTGCAGTAGGTATTTTACATCATATTTTAACATAATCTATATTTGTAATGATGATGATGATTTTTATATGCAGTCATTGAAAGTGGGTCTTTTTTAGTGTCCTGATAAATTTCAAAGTATGAACTTCTGTTCACTCTGAGAATAAAACCCTCTGTGGAAATGCTGTTCTTGGGCATTCTGTGCCCAATAGAAAAGCTCAACTGTTCTCTATGGCTAACAGCCATAATTCCTGTAATTCCCATTTCCTGGTAATTTCCTTTCCTTGATTTGAGGTGGGGAGGGAAAATACTTATTTTTTGGAAAGAATTAATCATATTTGTCCTCCTTTTTGCTATTTACTCCCTTTGCCATGTGACAGTTGGATTCTATGGTAATTTTCATGAATCATAAAAGTCACACGACACATGATAGACAGTTGTTTCTTGAATTCCAAAAGTGAGTCACAATGCTGTTTGCCTGATACTTGGAAAGCTGCAAGACTGACAGGCAAAACCATTCCAGAGCAAAACAGTTCAACAGTTGTCTGCTTTTGCTGCATGCTGGATAATGGCTGAGCCAGTCTGAACAGATTGTTTTGGTATTTGCATAGCTCTTAGACCAACTGTATCTAAATGCAAAATACTTCTATTTTGTTGGGATTATTTAGTATGTTGGATCACTCTGCTGGTTTAAGAATACATTTTACATTGTTCCTGTGCCTGACTGTGGGTTTGCAAGAGCAGAAGCAAGGTGGAGATCTGGCTGAAAACCCAGGGCCACGAGTGAACAGAAGAGGAGCAGGAGCTGGGAATGGTGTGGAACTTGGCAGGGGTTTTACTGCTGTGAGAATGTTTTTCCTTTGAAGGTGCTGAGCTCAAGTGAATACTTCAGCACTCTGATGACTAAATTAGCAAAAGTGGGCACTGTTTTTGGCAAACTTGGTATGGGTTCTTGGGGCCAGCCCTGTGAGGCTTTGTGTGAGTCTGATCTGTCACTATTATGGGGCCATTTGGTGGCCAAGAAAGAATGTTCCTTGCCAGTAGGGATCACTGGAGTCTTAGCCTGCTGCTGACAAGGCCAAGAGAAAGAATACAAAAGGTTTCAGGGTGATCCCCACAGACCAGAATGAAGCTTCTTACAAGCAGAAGGTTTAAATTCCAATTATGCATTGCTAAAACACAAAGCCAGTGATAAAGTCCAACTTCAAACCTAAAGCACCATTATGCAGGGTATCATATAGATTTGATCTAGAAGGAAATACATGGAATCATGATGTTTACCCTTAAAAATCAACTAACTAACTGTTTTTTTGTTACTAAAAGCTGGTGAGTAGAGTTAAACCATGCAGCATAGTAATAAATGCTTCATGTATCTAGCTGAAAATTTGAATCTGGAGCAGATGGCTGGACTCAGGTATATCACCAGGAGATACAATTAGTTTTTAAATTGCTATTTTGTGAGGGGAGCTTGTTTGTTAGTTCCTGTTTCCTTTTAAAATTCAACTGACAACTGGCAAGGAGGAATTAACAGGTGAGTTGCAACACTTCCCTTAGCTTGAGATGCTTGTATATGTTTTTATATGTTAGAAGACAGTGTTTGATTTTGGCACACATTAAATGTGTGTGGACCAGGTCTTCAGTGGTGTTGGGAGAATGTTCAGGGTAGCTGAGGATAAATGATTCCAAATTTGGTATTGATTTATGACAGGGAAGAAAGGAGCTTTAGTGTCTCTTACAATGGTGCTGCCAGGTCCCATACTCCTTAGGAGATGCTCTTCATTGCTGAGCAGTTGGGTAATACAGGCCCTGGCAAAGGCAGGGGGAGCTGCAGCTGAGCTGCCACCTCATTTTATGAGGGGTGTCTCTGCTTTTGCATCCAAAATGCCTTTGGAGCCTTCTCTCTTGGAGGCTTTGCACACATGTAGCCTATCCCAATCACCAGTGTCCTTGACATGTTGTTACAGCAGCCATGAGTGACGTAATGCTAATATTTAATGACTTTGGACTTAGCCTGAATTAAACCATTTACATTTCCCTTAGGAGTTGATTAGAACACTTTCCCATCTCTGAACACACAAAACAAAGGGTGGATGTTGTGCCTGATAATAAATTTCTAGGTTTTGGTGAATAGGTCTCACAGATTCCTTCACCTGAGGTTCTCTTGGTAAGCAATTTATCTCACTTACCTATCTTTGAAGAAAAATGTTTCTCCTCTAATTTGTGCGACTCCATCAAACACAATTTCATGCTTGCAGAGCTCTGGAGTGACAGGTCCAAGGGTTGGCTGTGGGCCTGGTCCTGGTCCTGGTCCTGGCCCCACATCAGGTGACACCTCTGTGATGGTGAACAGAGACATTCTGTTACACTGAAATGAAAAGCTGCACAGGTTACATGCAGAGCAAGAGCTGCCATGGCTTCTAAAAAGGTAATCATTTGGAGAGAGTTCTTAAAGGAGAAAAAACTGATCATAAAATCTCTTCAGAAGAAGGGTGGTTGAGCAGAGCTAAGGAAGCCTTGACTTCCACTCTGCTTTAATCCTCTGTGTGGCCTCATTTGAGACATGGTGCCTGTGTGTGTCTGTCTGGGCTGAGCTGCCTGTTTAACCTGAGAGATAATTAGAAGTGACTCCACTGGGTTCAGAAGTGAACATTACAATTTTTATTTTGCTGGCTTCTAAAAAGAAGATAAAGATTTCAAAGTCCTTGTACTCAGAATTATGTGCAGATCTGCTGAGAAAGACATCAAAGTGGATTTCTCTTTTTAAAGAAGTGTCAATATTTGGCAAGTTACAAAGCTGCATTTTGAGCCATTTGTATAATCTTTCTGCCCTCACCAAGAATCAAAATGTGCTTTTTAGAACATACATTTTACTATCTGGTTTATTTCATTTGGTATTATTATTTGGCTTGAGGCAGGCATTTACCTCTTTTTCTCAGACATTGGGTTAATTTACTGTATGAGAAAAAATGGAATGTAGCTGATTTGTGATAATAGCAAAGTGAGAAAAGAAGGGTTTTTTTTGAGTACTTGTTTTACATAGCAAGCAGTTTGTAAAGGGTTATATGAGTTAAAAGATGAGGAAAGATAGTTTCATCATGGATCTTGAAGCATGCTTTAAGACACCTGGGTTAAGTTCTGAACTCTTATCAAAGATACACAGTACGGGCTCAGAAAACTCACTTAATCTTGACCATGTCTCAATTCCCATTCTTAATTAAAGCAGCTAAGAACAAGGAATAATGAAGATTCAAATCAGATTTTTGTCTCATGTGATAATATTTTTGGCATATTCTTATTAAAATTTCTGAGGTGGGGAATACTGTAGAATATAGTCACAGTTAAAAATATCTCTCAGTAGAAAAGTGAAAGGCACAGAAAGAGAAATGGAATATGGGAATGACTGCTTAGTTGACTGTAGTATACTGGTGCCTCTGCAAGGTAGAAAATGTATACATGGAAGGAATCTTAATCATGATACTACTTATGCATTTTACTAAGACTATCTGTGGAGAAAACAACAAATGTTAAAGATGTAGCTACATAAAAATACTTAAATTCACTTTTTCTTTAGGAGACTGCATAAGTTTCAGCTCCCACACACTTTCTGCAAATGTTATCGTGATGGTACAGCTTGAATTGTGGGAAGGCAATGTGAACTGTTTCCAAGCTGTGACACAGGAAACAATGTCCTTCCCCTCTTGTAGAGGGTCACAATCTGGGAAGCTCAGAGTGTTGCAGAAAGTAACATCCAAACCCACCCACATCAGGTATTTCAAGCTAGAGACAAACATGGCATTTCATTGTCCCAGTAAAGGCACTAGAAATTTTCATTTAAGATTTTGTTTATGGGATGTTTTGATGCTCCTTTTCATCCAGTAAATTTAGTGACCCATCATCCTTAAGTTGTGATATTTAATTGAGGAAGGTGGCCTGGCAATATGAAGAAAGTAGGGGGAAAGGAGCAGAGGATGTTTCTGGCACTGGTGGGATTGTGCCGTTTGTAATTTACTGCAAATTCTGAGTCCCAGATTTCAGCCTGTGCTGCCAGATTTTCTGCTGAGTTCTGCTGATGCGGGAGGACTTTACCATATAGCTCCTGGATCCCTTTAATGTCATCCTGAGAAAGTCGGAAGTTCTTGGTGTAGGTGTAGATAGGGGCCATGAGAGCTCCCGGGTCCTCAGAGTGCTCTAATCCCATAGCATGGCCAAATTCATGGGCAGCCACCAAGAAAAGACTGTACCCTGAATAACACAGTAAGAGAGTGTTAGCTGCGTGCATTTCAATAGAATTGTACCACACGGGTTATTCACAAAAAATAATAATGATTAATATTTACAGCCTCCCTTGGTGAACATCACACCCGTTGCCAATAATGCCATTTCACTGGAGAGATTCTAAAACCTTCCTTTGTGGGTGACCGTTGCTGCTGTCTCCCATACAAGTGACTCTGAGCACAGCCTTAATACTTGTGTGAGAAAATGAAGTGTAGCAAATAACATTGGACATCCTTTTTAGGTACAGAAAAATTGTACTTGCAATCTAGATATAAAATCTTCCTTTTCACCATGAAATGGCTTGTAAGCGATAAATGAGTCTGTAAATATGTCTCTGAGAACAGACTCTGAATCGATACTGGTGTACCAAATATTGTTAGGTTAGAAATAACCTTTTATCATAGGATGACAATTTATTAATTATGCTCAAACAGTCTCTGAAATTTGGCAGGTTTCTTTCTTCCTAGAATATCCCCCCAAATCTAGCATTTTTTTGTAAACATAAAAAGCCTTTTGCCCTTGTTAAATTATGGCAAATATTAACCAAAGTAATTTTAAATAGTGACATTCACCACTTGAACTTTATACTGTCTCACTTTTTAAACATATTTGTCATCCCTCCTAATATCAGTCATGAATGTATTAATTTTTTACACTTAGTGTTTGTTCCTAATTTGTATCAGTGTATAATTTATTGCATGCTGCTAATGAAATACTATTTGTGGCTTTTAGCCTTTGAAGGAAAAACTGGTGGGGAGAAAACCATCTACTTATTCATTAATCTATTTCATGGTCTTGTATTTTGGAAGGATCCTCCACCACTATGGCTTCAGAAAATCTGAATATTTCAGAGGAGCCAGATCGGGGTGGGACTCTCTAGCTGTAGTCTCACTCTTCAGTACAGGAATTTTGCTGAGATTTCAGGCTGGGGAGAAGTGCTGGAGTGATGAGTGTGGCGTCATTGCAGTGCGCTGCCATGGGTGTGGGCACTGCTCAGTCACCCCTGTGCTGCCCCGACCAGAGGCGTCACCTTGATCTGGACAGAAGCCCCACTTGCGGTCGTCGTCGTAGCTGCTGGTGGAGGCGCACCAGAGCTTGCCGTCGCTGCGCCCCGCGCTCGTGCACGACTCGTATTTGTTCCCAAGGAAGATGAAGGGGAACACACAGGGAGCTCCCTCGGAATTCCCACCAACGGTTGACATGGCTGTGCAAAATGACAGGGAAACACAATGAGAAGAGGGTCCCTTTTGCATCTTCTTAACTACACTAAAAGCAGGAAGGAAGCAGAAATACTGCAATCCTTCTAGGAACATGAAGAGTAAGATTAAAAGTAATATTTGAAAGTTGTCAGAGAGAATTAAAAAGGAAAAAAAGTCTACACATTGCCATTGCAGTGGACTTGCCAATAGTTTTGGTGGGGGTGAAAAGGAGCCCTGGTCTCATGTTCACAGTTCTGGGAAAGCAGCAGTTTAACAGTGGTTTTTGGAAGGTGATTGTGAGTATATTTTAATGCTTATTCCTGGTGTTATTTTAAAGTGTTTTAAAGTGTTCAGGTGGAAGATAGGATTAGTATCAGAAAGGTTAAAGAACTGTTGAATATTCACCTGGCTGGTGGATGTCCCACTGAAGAATAAGCTTTTTTATCTTAATAAATATAATATTTTATTATAATATAACATAAATTTTAATATATTTTAATATAATTTATAATGTAAATATAATAATTAATATAATATAATAAGAAGCAGGATACCATTGAAAATCATGTGATTTTAAACATTTTCTAAAGAAAAGGATGTATTAAATGGGGATAACTTTTTTAACAATTATTTTTGCAAAAACTTGAGAAATTTTCCTGTGTTCTCATCTATGTAGTATATGGCAGTAATATATAAGAAATAATACTTGTATGTGCAGGTACAAGTATTTCTAGAGGGAAGATGATGTAACTGCATTTAAAATAACAGTTTAAAGTGGTATCATGAACAGAATATGAAAAGAATATAAAACTCATTTAAATTCATTTACACTGCTACCTGGAAATTACAGTTCATCTCCAATTATGGTCTGTCTTCTGGGAAGGTACATGCCAGCAATACAGAGGCAAAGCTGGTTGTGCCCCCTAATAATTATTTATTAGTATTTATTTTTCATTCATTATTATTTCTTAATAACCTTTTTTGCTGAAATAAAAAAGCTTAAACTAAGTGTATTTCTTACTTCCAGTGATAGCGACTGTGTTACCTAGGACTTTGAATACATTGATTCTAGATATACTGGTTCTTTTTTTCAGTTAAACGATCCTTTAGAATTTTCTCTTCCTAACCTTGTAGCAAGTTATAATGAATTTGATCCTTTCTTTTCTTTTTTTTTAATGTCTGTAATGTAAAATGGAAGGGTTACACCTGGTTATCAAAAGTAACAGAAAGCCGAATACCAGTACATCAAAGCTGTATTGCAAATGGTTAGGCCATTTTCAAGAGACCCAAAAAAATCAAAAAGCAGGATGCATGTAGGTTTGATTGTAGCTT
Organism: Anomalospiza imberbis; assembly: GCF_031753505.1. Classification (NCBI taxonomy): domain Eukaryota; kingdom Metazoa; phylum Chordata; class Aves; order Passeriformes; family Viduidae; genus Anomalospiza; species Anomalospiza imberbis. The sequence continues at coordinate 11,597,459 of NC_089692.1, read as the reverse complement.
CCCATTGGCTCTGTTAAAAGCCAGAGATTTTAGAACTGCCATGGTTCACTTCATCTCTATGCTTATGGCTCTAGTGTCACGAAATGAACACCTGCCAATCTATTCAACACTATATAATTATTGTTCCTTTATGTAGTAAAACTCACATTAGAAAGTATAAAAAAAGTGTGAAGAAAGCTGAAATTTCTTTTCATGGCTAAACCATTTCACTTAGCTTTTTGAATTGCTGAAAAGATCTATTAACACAAGCTTAATGTACTAAACAGGATTCCTTTTTACAAGTGTCCATGGCAAGTATTAAGTTAAAATATTATTCATACTTTCTTCTGTCTCATGAGACTTCCCTTCCAGGGCCATTAACAAATTGTAACCTGCTTGTAATTATCCTGCAGTGGTAGCCATGCATTTGTAGGTTCATTGCCATTTGTATTCCTGACAAACCTGTGCTGTGACACACCAACAGATTGCTCCTGTTCCAGTTACATCCTTGGCCACCTCTGTTGAAATTGTGTTTAACTCATCAACTTTTGTGTGCTCTGGTGAAAGTGTGCCAAAGGAGACTTGTTAGACTGTGTTATGCAAACAACATTCCTCGTACCAGTCTCTGGACAGAATCCATATTTCTTATCTCTGTCGTAGTCTTCAGTGGTCCCACACCATCGATATCCATCTGTCCTGCCTTCTGTTGTGCACTGGTCATAGGACTGGCCTTGGAATTTGAAGGGAAATTTGCATGGCTGCCCATCACCATTGCCACCCATTGTAAAAAGTGCTGTAGGGAGAACGAGAGAGGAAAATGTCAATACACAAAGCTCAGTAGCAACAAGGAGTCCCAGTGTGCCTGTGGGAATGTGCCCAGATCTGGACAGACAATGGACACCCTTCAGGTGTGATGCTCTTCACACTCAGAACCTCTGTTTTACACCAGCATTGAAATGCATTGGCAAGAGAGACCAGGGCTGTTCCAGTCTCACAAGTGTATAGGAGGGAATGGCTGATTGATCTCAGCACAAACTCATAACACAATCTTGATATTCCTTCTTAAAACAGCATTTAGAAAGAGGGTTCTGAGCAAGTCACTCATGATCCTTAGCCCTGTGCTGATTCATTTACCTTCTGTCAGAGATGTTAGCTAGAATGGCAGACTTTGGGCAGTTTCTCTAAAATGCTGGTGTACAGTAAAATTGAATAATAACCTGTAGGTTCTTCCTCTGTGTTTGCTTCCCATTTCTGAGAATATCTGCTCAGCCTCTCAATAGAGAAGCAGGAGAGGACAAGTATGACTGGCCCAAGAAAGCTGAACACTGGAGGCTTCTCCTGTCCTTTGCTTGGTCAGTGTTCCTGAAGGTTTTGTATTGGTCTTCTGGGGGAGGGGAGGGGATGGAGAGTGTTTATTGTCAGTCTATATGCACAAACAAGGCCCCATGACTCAACCCTGAGAACAAGAAATCTTTCTCATAAATGAGAGATTAAAATGGTTCAGATTAAAATTACTTGAGTTCTGGGATTGGTTTTAGGATTTTACTAAACTTTCTGGAATATCTAGAGCAAGATAAATACAATCTCACATGCTGATATTTTAAAAAATGTGAGTTCAAATTGAATTCTATGAAAATGCAGGTGGCTTGGAGTATCAGGCATCTTGTGAATCAGAAGACTGTGTCTTCTCCTGGCTGCTCTATCAGTGGGAATCCTCTGTGGTAGGACAATGTGCTGTGCCATGTGCTGGTGAGAGGAGACTGTGAAAGCAACAAACTGCTCTAGGCCTTGCCCTGAACAGAGATAAAAACTCCTTCATGCATTCACATGCTAATTCCCCAGGAATTTTAATAACAGCACTGCAGAATGACTTATCTGTTTGAATTCCCAGTGTAAAGCATGCATGATTTGGCCTTTTTAAGGTGTCCAAGGGCACCTTTTCCCCCCTCTCTCATCCAGTTTAAAGCTGCAGCTAAAACCCAAATGTGTGTGTGGGAAGCTTGGCAGGTTAGTTCTAACTTTGCTGTTTTTGATGACTCAACAGCCATTACAGGCTCAGTGTTTGTGTGGGGTCTGAGGGGGTTTGCCTTTGCTTAGTCTGATGCATCAGTGGGAAGAGGCATTGTTTATGTGTGTGCTTCTTTAGAGTGGCACTAAATAAACCCCCCCAGACCTCTTCTGCTTAAGGGTGATTGGGAAAGGGTTCTGACAATGGGGTATTGTGACACAGATGGTCCATTTTGCCTTTTACACTTACACCAGTAATTGGCCACAGCATCAGGGACATGAACCAGCAAGTTATAGAAGTTCCAGTGCCACTACTGAGAGGACTTGGAGCTTTGCAGACCTGGCTCACACACACATTTGCTGAACTTCTGCTCTGCCTACAACAATGATTCTATCCTCCTTCATCCTGGGCATGGATGGGGTCCTGTCTGCAACACACACTGTGCCTCCCCAAAAGGGCAAGCTGCAAATGTTGGATTTTGTCTCAGATGCTGTACTAAGATAGGAAAGATGCATTAAGTAGGACTATGGTGATTGGAGAAGGACTTTATTTTAATTTTTTAATTTTTTTTTTTATTTATTTAATTTTTAAAGTCATGATAGAATTGGAGAGTAAAGTTAAACGGAGTTGTTTAGATGACTCACTTACCATGAGCTGCTTCCAGCCCTAGGTCTGGCAAACTCTGCATTTTAATAGCCTTTTTTTATATTGGTTTACATGTGGCTAACTTGCAAAAACCATATGGAAAGCCAGTCTCTTAGTTTGCATGCAGCCTTTCTGAGTCACAGTCAGAATGCAGTTTTTCATTTTGCTTGAGGCTACATCATGTGATGGTAACAACAATGGTTTATTAAGTTTTCAATCCCCCCCTCCTTACTATAAAATTGCTTTAATGTAAATGAAAGTTGGAGACTAGGGCAGTTTCCCCAAAACAGAGGGGCAATTTACTTGCAAGGGGATCTTAAAGGGCCTTGTTCTGCATCATGGTAAGTTCAGCAATTTAAAAACTGGTGAAGATACACTGAAGAGAGAGCAGATTCAGACTGGACATTACTAATATGTGAACTTCACTTTTAGCTCTTCCTAGAAAAATCAGCCAGTTGTGATGTCAGGAAACCTCAGGCTGGAAGGCTGCTAAAACCCCTGTGGCACAGATCCAAGGTGGAGGTGGCTGCAGCTCCAGGAGGGCTCTCCCTGGGAGAGAGGTCGGGCAGCAGCCTGTAGGAGCTGTGGTGAGTGTGAGGGAGGTGCAGGCAGAGAGCACAACGTTAGATCTTGGAGGACCAAAGTTAGGAGCCTAAACTGCCTGTAGTGTCAGTGGAGTTTGGAAATGAGAGATAGTCAAGATCCCTTGATCCCATACGGCAAAGGAGAAGTTCAGCACACCTGTGTAAGGTTGGTGTAGTAGGTAGATAACGTTCTGCTTTGCCTTTTGCTTTGACAAACTGTAGTTCAATCAGTTTACAAACTTGGGGTACAGATCTGGGATTAACTTTAGAAAAGCCTGGTGCAGTACCATAGCAGTAAAGATGTTTCCATATATGCACTGTGCCTCTATAATTAGTAGAATTGAAATTAACTTCAGTGAGAAACAAAGGCCAACAAGAAGGAATGTTGCCCCCAGCACAGAGTCTCTGATGTAAATCCTCTCCTATCAGAATGTATTAGCTGGGGTTTAGCAAATGGTGCCTTGGAATAATGAGTGAACAATGCCACTCTGCATTTAATTAGAAACATCTGTGCATAACTGTTCATGGATCTTGCAAAACAATTACATCAGAAACAAAAGGCTGAAACCCTTCTGTTCCATTTCAGAAACCTTGACACTGGCATTTCCAGGAACTTCACTTTCAGAACCAGCTCTCCCTGACAGTGCTTCACTGCTTACATTTTCAGGCTTGCATGACTTTAGGATGTTACAGAAGTGTATCAGTCAGGGTATGTGGATCTCTATTTCTCCAGCTGCCTATAATCTGGGCTTCCTTCTGACTGTATCTGGGTGCTTTACAGTATTTTAAAGAAATGAGCCAAATTTTTATCTTTTCTGCCTGAAAGAATTAACTCGAGGAAGAGGAGATTTGGGGAAAGGTGGGAAATGAAGGAGATGGCAAAGTTTCACAAAAAAAAAAAAAAAAAAAAGATTGTGCAGTTATGTGCATGTGCACGTGCACACTTACAACACACTGAAGTAAATATTCTGAAAGCCATACAAATAACTTTAAAAAAATGAATTGTAGTCTGTGTAAAGTTCATACTCCTGCTTGTCCATCCTCTATAGCTGTATAAATAGCTGTCACCAGGGTAGATCCTAGCTCTAAATGCGATCTTTAACAGGCAATAAAGGATTTGGAAATTAAAAAACAACTTTTTACCACATTAGAGCTAGAAGACTGATATGTTCTACAACAGATTGTCTTTGGAAACCACCACCATCCTGATGCAGATAATATGTAACCTTGTATTTAAAACTGTATGGTCTTGCTTGAAAAAGCCCAACAATTTGTCTAGCAGGACTCCATTTAGTGTTTAGCTACAACAGGATTCCAGAGAATCCTGTTTTGAACTTTTTCTATGCGCACATATCTGCAATATTCTGAAAAATGCGTTTCTTTTCAGACATGTACATAATAATACATGTACACGTGTGGCAGTACTTGTGTGCTGGGACACGTTGGGCTCTACTTGTGCACTCTTGGGCTGGCAAACCCCTGAACATGTGCTGTTAGCTTAAGGCATCACTAACTTTCTTTCAGCAATCTGCATTCTCTTTCCTGGTACTGACTGCATGTAGCCATAATACTGTAAGTAAGTTTAGTACTATTGTTTTAAGCAGGATTAGCATGAATCTGAAAAATAGCACCATTGCTTTCTGGTTTGTTCTCTTTAAAACTCTCCTTATTTGTTATGACCCAGGAGTAATAGACAGGAATTTTAGTGACCCAGGGCTTGATATGAAAGGTAAAGAGTGATGAAACACTCCCCAAAGCTAATAGCTGGTTATGTACAAAGGGAAAAAATTAATGTGGGAAACTGCAGTACTGGGAATGGCTATTAATGTATGTGCCAGGAACCAGCAAACAGGAGGTGGAACGAGTGGCTGAAAGCACCTTACCTTCTCTACTCTTCTCACTGCTGATAAATTATCTCAGTAGGCTACAGCCAATTTTACTTATTGCTTCTCTAAAGGTTTCCTGCTGTATGATGTACAGGAGATGAAATTAACACTCATACCAATGAATTGTCTGAAATGTTATATCCTCAAGTTCTAAAGGCTCATTAAGGTTTTCAAGCACAGAAATATGTGTTCCTGTTGTTTTAATAGGAAACATATTGCCATAAATACATTTGAAAGATAATAATGACAATCTTGTGTTTAATTTTAAAAAGTTATGACTACATGAAGACATTATACACTTTCTCTAATCTGCAAACTAATGTTTCCAAATATGAAATAAAATTCTTGTGAAAGAGAGTTCTGTTTATATTCCAAGCAGGTAGAAATGAAGTACAGTCTTAGTTTTCATGGATTTCTAATAATTTTGTGCAGGTACTGGTATGTTATGATTTCTGAAAGACATTAATTCCTTTATCTGAAAGGGAAGGAAGTGAGAAAAGAACAAGAAGAAGTGGGTGAGCAAAGAAGAAGGGAACAGTCTGCCAGGAAAAAAACAGTAGAAACATTGGTCTACTCACACTCATGGGGACAAAATCCATATTTCCCATCTGCATCGAAGTCTTTGGTTGTGGAACACCAGAGGAATCCATCGCTGCGTCCTGCATCTGTGCAGCTGTTGTATTCCTTGCCATTGAACCAGAAGGGAAATTTGCAATATTCGCCATCTGCATTTCCATACTTCACTCTGACCACTATAGGGAGAACAAATGCAGTGGTGAAATTAGCCACCTACTGATACAAAAAATACAGTTTCTGGACATCTTCTTTTCCTGGAAGATTCTGATATAGAAATGCAGTCTGAATTTCCACTTTGAAATTCAATATGCTGCTGGTCTCTCTATTGGCAGGATGATCATAGCTGAAATATAAACTGGTAATTTAAAAATAATTACATGGATATTGCTCACAGTGGAGTGTTAGAATCAGCCCAGAAAAATATATATATGTTGTTACTATGGCAAAGCAAAGTTAAAAAACGTGCTGTTAATACATTTAGTAATTTAGTTTCTTAAGTAATATGGTCTAAAATGTTCAGTATAGTTTCAAAGGTTCCAGGCAGCAGCTGAACATGAGCTGAACACGCCTTGTGCCTCATGAACCACTTTGGTATTTCCAATGGGCCTTGCATGACATTTGCTGTAGCAGGGGGGACAGGGTGGAAACACAGACACACCCAGACCTTGGGGTTTATTTCTGTTTGTCACATGGAGTCTTAAGAATACAGTATTGGTGCTGGAATATATACTGATGCATAGATAAATCACTTTTGCATAGCACTTTTTTAATGGCAGAGATTTAAAATTGTATAAATGAATTTTCAACTCCTAATATTTACTGACAGTCAGTGAAAGCATTTAATGCAGCATTAAAATAGAGCAGCCAGCAGGCCATATGTTCTGAAACATGAAAAAGTCTGGTACCTTGTCCCTCCCCAAGAGTCCACAGTTCATCATCATCAAAATGGGAGTCTCCTCCAATTCCTGGTCCAGGTGCAAAGGCATGGGCCAGGAGACCATCTTTGCCATCAAAGGGATAGCCATCACCATGTTCTGCAGGAGTGAGCAGACAAAAATGAGCAGTTTCTAATGACCTCAGGCAGAGTCTATACATGAATGTTGATTATCACCTGTACTTTCCCATCCAAGACAGCAGTAGAATACTTTAGTGAGGGATTTTACTGGTTTGGGTTGTGCTAGCAAGACTGATCCAGGAAAGAAGCAGCCAGTTCTAACAAAGAACATGAAGTGTCAGTACTGCAGTTATCACAGCGTGGTATTTTATATCTCCTAAGTCTAGTGGAAAGAAATCAAAAATTGTGAAGAACAGTGAAGTATTGTACCTGAGATGTAGGACTGCATACACAGTGCTGTTTCTTGATGGAGGCTGACAGGGAGTTGTAACTTAAATATTGTAGATAAGGGATATTTTCAGGCAGTTCCTATCACTCTCCAACACAGATTGGAAAGTAAAGGCAGATTTCACTTTGCAGGCTTCTCTTTTCTGCTGCACCTGAGATTGCTGTGCTCTTTCTTCTGTGCAGGATACTCACTGCCCCAGCAGGAAGGCACAGCTGGCTGTCTCAGCAGTGAGCTCTGGAAAGCCAGCTTGCTCTTGCTGCTCTGAGCCCTGAAGGAGCCTATTCCTCCTTCACTTCAAGCACTCAGGACTCAGGCAGCTCACAGGGCAGCAGCAGGTTAAGCAGCTCTGCTGTTATTACACTGGAGGCTTTTCTTGGAAGTACACCACTTGTGGGTAAGGCAGGCTGGCACGGGCATAGCCCTGGTATTCATAGCTCTCCCACCACACTGACCTGTGCATCAAAGCTGGCTGCCAGCATCTCCAGTTGCATCATTTCTGGTCTTTTGGTCTGATGGCTTGGCATTTAACAGAGGCCCTACATACACAGGCCTGATTCTCTCCTCTGTTACACTGATTTCAGGCTGGTGTCACTCCTAATACTAGTTCAGCTAATTCCCTTCAGGAGACTAGTGTGTCAGTTGTGAAGGACAAGATTTTGACCTATGTTAGGTGCTGCAATCCCATTTTTTCAAAGTAGACCCTTAAGAGAAAGCTTAAAAATTAAGAAACCTTGTGGATGTCTCAGCCCCTGTGAATCTGACCTGCAGTAAAGTGATAGCAATGACTGAATTTAGAAGGAGCTCTCTGCCCATAGATTTTTAGCTGGCTATAGCCAAGTACTAAAGCCAGCAGAAACACTTCTGCTTTTGTAGACTTTTTTTTTTTTTTTTTTTTTTTTTTTTAACCGAGCCAGTCTGGATGAGGATCTGAAGTCCTGAGTGTACAGAATCTCTGCAGCTTTTGAGGTCAACTCATCAGTAGCTAAAGCAAAGAAAACCAGCTTGAAATGAAAGCTTTTACAAAGAGCTCAGTTATTCTTTGAACTGTTCACTTAACTTCCAAAGTCAACCTCCCAAGTAATTGGCTGCACAAGTATCTCCATTAGTATTAAAAATTCTGTGACTATCCAGAAGTAGTTAAATGCCCCATGTTTACACTGAAAAGCCATAAACATTCTTTCAGGGGAAACCAAAATTAATTGAGAAGACATGCACAATGAAAATGAATCAAGTCACCCATTATCAGCTGTACTCAAACCATAGTTCAGCTTATGATCCATATTTTTAAATTCTTCAAGATCAAAGAATGCATTGAAAGCTTGCCTTCTGCCATGCTAAAAGAATGAAAACAAGCTATGGAGTCAAAATTTGAAGTCACAAATCCATTTTTAACCTTGAATATGTTAGAGCCCTCACCATTATCACTGGAAGACAGCATACAGAGCTATAAGTAAAAGGTATGGTGGCATTCCATTCTCTTCTGTGGCAGGAAGCCAGCTCACACCATCTGAAGATCTTTACCAATATGTCTCAGTCCTATTTCTGATTTGTAAATTTAAAAATAAAATGTTGCCCCTAGCAATTCTCTTTTGGAAAGATAAATATAGAGTAAGGATATTGTATAAATACTTCTCTCTCTCTCATGTATAAGGAAACGTCTTAGTGAAATTAGATCTTAGCTTGTATGAGCCAAGTGTGAGCTAGGACAAGGTTTGCCAGAAAGGCTTATAGGTGCTACTTATTGAGGGTGGATCATTCTACACTGAGGATTAATGACAGGAACAAAACCAAAAGCATAAGTAAAAATAGAAAAATATACCCCATCGACCAAAATTAATCATAATGTCTGCTTCTCCGTCATTTATTCGGTTAAATCTCAGAGGTGTGACATCACTCCAGACTTGAAAGGCTCGAGCAAAGGCATCGTCTACTGTTTCAGGATCCAAATCCGGGGTATAGCCTATAATCCTTAGAGGTAAAAGCAACAGTTAAGTAACACACAAACATCCTCCCTGTATTAGTTGTTTACTGCTCAACACATTGAGCAGGCTCAGCAGTGAAACCAGCTAAGAGGTAACACTGCTGCACATGAGACCCAAACACCTCCCTTTGATTCAGAGATGAGTTTAGATGTGGCACTTACTGTTTATTTTCTTTTGGAATTGACTCAGCAGCAAGAAGAAAATTGTAAATCCAGAGGCTGTAAAGCCTGGATGGCAGTGGGCCTTGCACAAAACTTTCTGGGTTTTGCATCAGCACTGAGACCAGAAAAAGAGCTCAGTAATATTCTGAAAGTTTCAAGTGTGCATTGTTTTGCTCTTTAATAAGAAAGAAAAGCAGCCCTTCTCCCTCACCTGTGTTGCTATCTGTATATTGTTTAATCCCTGTGTAATGCTAATCCTTTAACTGTGTGTGGGATACATTGGAAAAAGATACATGAGGAGATAGGAGGAAAAAGCATGTAAGATAAAGCTGTAGGCCTGACCTGAGAAAGGGACAAACTGAAAAAAAAGTGTGCTGCTTTCTTCTTCTTCAAATGCTTTAATCAGACCTCTTAGTGCCTTATAATATAACCTGCTATATTCCTTGTAAAGACAAGTTTCCAATTTTTTGTAGCTGAGGCTGTGTATAGTGAGAGAAACTACTTTGTGCCTAAGGAGGATAAGGAAGATTCAGAGGAGACACACCAGCAAGTAGGGGCTGTGAGCTGCCACACGTTTTTTCAGTTGTTATTAGGTTAGTTGCAGCCCAAGGGATGCTTTGAGTCCAAACTTGTGAGGGAACAGAAGATTAGGTCAAGCAGCTACAACAAAACTGCTGGTTTTTCTCATTGGTGATAAATGTCTGTTCATGGACCACCTAAGGTAATGAGTTTTTTACCACAATGAGAGCTGTATTGGTCCCTAACTCTTCAGCAGAAGATGAAATTAGAATGTGCCCAACTTATTGCAAAAGGGTTGTTGTAACTCATGTTTCTATGTATCTAAAATACAATTGTTTGATTTTAAAATGTATATAATCATTTCCTTTTTAGGACTGTAAAATGAAGAGGAGTTTGGCCTCTGCAATCAATAAGTACTTTGGTCCTCCTGGAGCAGATGGGCAGGTGCCATCTCTGCTCCAGCTCCCTTGGGATGTTTGCTGCAGAGCAAAGAGAAAAACCCAAATCTCTTCAGTTTCAAACAGAACCAGAAAGTTGATGTTGATATGATTCCTTCTGATGTATTACAAATTGAAATGACAGAGGTATTTGTTAGAGCATTTGGTAGTTATCCAAACACCAGGGGTTCTAATTCAAGGAATCTTGTCTAGTCCTCTAAACAGCTGCTGCATTTCTAAGTGCATTCTTTAGTTCTTGGAAGTGCTATGGGTGTATGTGAACAGAACCCACGATCACCAGTCTGTACCTGTATGTTATATGATTCTTTTCCCATTTTGGCTTTCTTGCAAAGAAGTTGTAATTGGCTACGTCAGGGTTACCACAGCGGGGTTTCTTCATTGTCTCAATAGTATTTTGATCCAGATCTCCTGTTTCAGGCAGCCCAAAAAATTTCTGCATTTTCTTCAGAGTATCTTTCAGGACAAATAAATTGCAATTGTCTTTTGGGCAGCCATAGTATTTATTCAGGTATTGCTTGGGGAAAAAAAAAAGCACATAACAAAGACTTTAAAATTCATAAAATAAATAGTTAATCATTATAAATAAATAAATACTATAATTTCGTGTTAGCTTTCCTTCTGTAATTTGCAAGTTTTCTTTTAAAAATTACAATTACTAGTAAGTGAGGGACCAGCAGAATCTTCTTAATTGACACAAAGCATCCTTAATCACATGATGTTGCTAATTAAACTATCATTTCCATTATTAGCTATCACCTTTACTTAATAAATTGCTTTCAGTTATTAGAGCATAGAGCTTTAATGTAGAACTATAAAGTAAAAATGGGTTTACCTTTTTTTTTGTTTCTTTATTATGTATAAATCTGCTTACAGTTTTAGATTTTGTGCAATGTTTTGTTGGACGAATCTGCATTATTGAGAAACTTCTCAAGAAATCAAAGCAACCCCACAAATGAGACCACATTGATTGCAAAGAAAAACCCCAATCTTTACTCAAACCAACAGAGTTGTTTGAATGTTGGATGTGTTTGCTTTTGAGTCAAACATTGCAAAGACCTGAGGAAGAAAGTATTTGGTAACATCTCAGTTGCTTGGACACTGCAGCCAAGCAATATTTGCATAGTTAAAACTCCATTGAATGCTCCAGCACATTATGGCCAGACTGATGTTTCTGATGCAGCTGTGGTGGCAGTTCACAAAGTTCTTTCTCGTTAAAAAAGAGTGGTCATAAGGGACCCAAAAGATGGCACAAATCACATTATTTTCATCTCCTAAAATAATACCCACGAAAGTCTCCTCCCCTTCTCTTAAGGATGGGTTTGCAGTGTTTTATGCCCTTCTGTGAAAGAGAAGCCATGTGAGATGGCAGGTATTCCCAAACTGCACCCAAATGGGTGCTTGGCACTGCACAGAGCTGAGAGGTGCCCTTGCCAATGGTGCTGTGAGACAGGAAGGTTGCAAGTTACTGATCTTTCCAGTAAAAACAGTCTGCAGCTGAGGAAGAAACACCCTTCAGGTATGGTATCCCAGATATTAACTACAAGTCCAAGGGAGGAAAACACCTGAATAAGGTAAAGGTATATTTGCCAAAAATATATGAGGAATATCAGGGAGAACTATTTCAAACTGAGGATTACAAGAAGCCTGACAAAATGACTGAACATTTAAGTTCTTGCACCACCAAGTATTCCCAAGAGAAACCTTTTTTCATGTGTCTAATTAATTGCTTAAGTTCACCCAGGAGACTGGGGATAAAACCACAACACCAGCAAAATAAAGCAGAGGATATTTGATAACTGCCGTTGGTCAAGCCTAGCTTTCACCACCTTCCTTACAAAGTCCAGGCTAACCTCATCTGCCCAGCATAGGAAATGGTTCAGGGATTACTCAGAAAAGGATTTCATCAAGATGTTACACCATTCCTTCAGAAGGTCCTCCATCCATCATGACTGAGCACAGACTATGGCTAGTTTTCGTGATTTTTGTAACCTCTGATGTGGTATTTCTCCAGTGGGGACTGTGGCACTGGCAAATAAAGGATGCACAGCGGCTTCATCTTTGCTTCCACTGAGCTGCTCTCCACACATAGTTAATGGGGCCTGGTGGAAATTATGTGAAATGCATTGAGGACATAATCAAACAAACCAGTTTGGTTCTTATCCTAGTTTTCATTTCATGTAATTTGATAGGTTTTCTTATGCCTTTGCTTGCATCCCCCAATGATGTACCATGGTGTAATACAGACTGCATGTCAAGACTGACATTTACTGAAGAACCAGGCTGCTGCTCTTGCCATTTTAGGTTTGGGAGCAAGCTATACAATCAAAACTATAAACTGAGGCATGGTGAAGAATTTTACTTGCTAGGATTCTAAATAAAAAGCTAACCCCTTTCAGTTTTTCCTAAAATGGAGATTTTATTGAAGATGAAAAATGACCATGATCAGCTGTTCTATGAGGAGAGAATCTTGAACAAAATGTAATGTCTATGCAAACCACATCTTGGCCTAGGCTGTGAAATGCAGTTTCCCCAGAGTCAGCAGGGAGCTGTGGTGATCTGGAATTTTGATCCAGCCCATTAATGAAACAGGGTCCAGCTGCAACACAGCAATTTGTGTTCTGATGCTGAGTGTTGGGGCTGTTGTGATGGAGGGCGTGAGGAAAGGCAGCCGGTTAGCATTGCCCAAGAATACCCCAAGAAAGACAAAGAAGGACTGCAGTGTTAAACCAGCTTGTAATTTTCCTCTGAGTACACATAATAAATAGGTTGTTTGAAAGAAACAGAGATGAGGGGAGATGTGGATTGCAGTTATTGGATAAAAGCCTAGCTGTGTCTAAGAAAATAGATTCTCTTAGAGTGGATAAATTGCTGTTAGACACGTGGGACCCCACGCTCCTCTCCCAAATGCACTGCCCCTGCCCCCAGCTCTTGGCTACTGTGCTGCTAAGGCAAAACCTTGGGTGAATTTGTTTTGTTAACGGCCGAGGAATGCCCTATTTGGGTCAGTTTGTCTGTTTTTTCTAAACTTTCTGACACAGCTTCCAACTGGAAATTCTCTCTGTATCCTCCCCTAGACCTCCTTTAACCTGGCAAACTTTCCCAAGATGCACACAAACTCCTAAAGGAAAGTGACCAACTTTCAAGTCTCTGTGTCCTAAAATAAGAATAATTTATCTCAATCCTCCTTAAAATGGATTTACTGCTGAAGAAGAGAAATAATTAGTCTATAATTTACATGCTAAAATAAGGATAATCCATCTCAATCTCCCTTTAAATGGGCTTTCCCATAATGTCACTTTTATGAATGTCCACAGGGCTCAAAAAAGGATAGAATAAAATGCTGTAGAGTTACAGCTATAATTTGCTAATATACAGGAATACAAACTCCTGGTTTTTGTTCCAGACTGGATTTGGGAAAAAATTCTTTAAACCTCGGTGAGATTGTTTTCCAAAGTCAAAACTAGTCACAATGGCTTCTGAAATTCGAGCCAGCTTTCAGTTGTAGCGTCCCCTAAAGTAGTGTTTATGCAATGCACAGTAAACAATCTGGAAAACACACTTCTGAAAGCTGTGATACATGCATTAAGGGAGTCTCAACTGCCTTCACTTCTACTTGATTTAAGTAAAAAAATTAGATGTCTCTTATTTGCCCTTCTCCCCTCTTACCATTGCAATTTTTTGATTATGGTCATGATGATTTCATGAGAATATTTTGTATCTTAAGACTTAAGGAAAAAAAAACCCAAAAAACTGACTTTCTTTGCTGGCTTTAAAAAATTTAAGAGAGGAAACATTACTTGGCTCCAGTTCTAACTTTTGAAAGCTGATACCTTTGCTAGCTAGCTAGCACTTCCAGAGACTCCAGGGAAAGAATGCTACAGTCATTCCTTAGCCTCAGCTGAATCAAGAAAGAAACATCTGCTTATGAAACAACAATATAAACCCGAAGCAAAGATGAAACCAACACTTACCACTGCTAGCTCTTTGTCTGTTTTGGGAGTGCTGTCTCCAGGAAACTTAATGATTGGTGACGGTGCGGCTAAAGTTTTGTTAAAAAGATAAACTTGCATGAATAGTACTTTAAAAACGAAGCCACGGCCAATGTGAGTCTTCATTCTGCCTAAACTTGTGCTCTCCTCTTTGGAAAAAGCTTTTCCCCACTGCCTCTCCGTTACTTTAGCTGCAAAGTGCACCAGTTGCTTATCTGCACATCTTCACTCCCAGCACCGTTTTCCCTTTTGCTTGCTCTAGCAGTTCCTTTGTATGTTTAAAACATCCAGATGCGCAGTCTCAAGCTACCACAAGAGGAAGTCTGAAAACTAGTGGAAACATGAGAAAAGGGCAGTTACCAGATGTGATTGCTGTGATTTTAAGGTAGCAACAGGCAGATAGTTACTATTGCTGAAAGAGGCCACATTTTCTCCTCATTTGCATATATGAAAGCATTTATTTATGCCGTAGAAGAGGAAAAAACAAAACCTGACTTAATCTTGAAGACAAGGTATCTCACATATATTTTAAATTAAAAAAAAGAAAAAGAGAAAGAAATTACTAAACATTATTTTCCTGGCTAAGCATTTTTTACTATTTTTAGCCTATTTTTATGGCACAGATATAATGATATGCTTTATTCATGTATGTCATGTCATGCATTTAGTCATAATATGCTCCCACACAGTGCCTTGCAGCGAACATTTTGATTATGGATTTTGAGACAGACCCTGCACAGGGCAGTGCAGCTGAGCACTTCTTGTCCCCCTCCTGCTGAGGCTACACAGAGTGTGGGTCTGTACTCAGGGCTCACCGTGCTCCGTGTGAGCCTTGCTCCCTCCCTGCTCTCTGCACAATGTGCAGAACTCTCAGTAAGGTCATTGTGGCTTGCTGGGTTTAGAACCAGCTTTAGGCTTTGCCACCAACAGATACCACCTTTCCCCTACAGGGTAAAAGATAATTAGGCAGATTCAGCAACAGAAATGAATGTCAATAAAAGATGTCAGAGAAATTGTACAAAATTCAGTATTTGCTTGTAATGGGGGTTTGAGTGCCTGGTGCAACTGCCTTAATCTGAAATTTTCGTGTAAATATGGCCATTGTCAAGGACAGTTGTCCATTGTGTCATTCATAATATTGCCGGCTTTGAGGTGCTATTAATAGTGGAATATTATTTTAGCTGAATTTCCCTAATCTACGGATTTGGGTCATGATTTTTCAAGATGAGAGGCTGGCAATTCGGCATGATTGCAAACTGTGGCCAGCCAAGGTTCTACTGTTTCTACTGAACACAAGTCCAGCTATGAACGTACCTCTGACCTGTATGTAACCATAAAGATTGCCATGGCTTTCCAATCAGTGCTAAATGAAAGTTTTCCAGGTATGACCTGTTAACAAATACGGCTGCTAATATGCAGGTGTTTGGTGTTTACTGATATTTGATAATTGGTTGTAAATAGTTAATATTGGCAGTTGTTAGATTTATGCTAATATCAAGCTATTTTGCTAACTGCACCCCATCATCCATGATGTGAATAGTCTTTCATAAAGGCAAGGATTTCAAGGAGAGGGCTGAGGGGCTCAGGCAGAAAGCATTTGCAGGGGATTTTGCTGCCCATACCCTTCCACTGGGAGCCCAACACAGCAGCTGTATGCAGGGCTGCTGGGTGAATCAGCCATGGGAAACAACACTTGAGGCTCAGGAGAGAATGAGGAGTTACAGGAACTTGTGTGTGAATGGAGCTGTCTTTGTCAGCAAGTGGCTTTGTACTTATCCTCACTCATCCTTTCAGGAACAAATCCAACCTGACTTGAATTACAGTGAACAACTTTCCCCTAATGGTTCAGCTTTGAAATGACACATTCTTTTTTAGCTTTTCCCCATCAGCAAAAATCCATGGTCATTTAAAGTGTTGCCTTAATAAACAGCAGTTCTGAAAATATGATCCAGTTTTTCCAGAGCCTGGTACTTGGTTGTGGGGAATGACTCTTCTGCTTTGTTTGTGATGACAGCTCATATTTGTATCAGCTCATATTTGGCCATGTGACACTGTAAGAGAACAAAGGCCAAGGAAGCCTTCACTATATGTGCCAAGTTACTCTTAGGTCTCCTTAATTAAGCAAGTACAAATATTATGGATTGTGTTGCAAATTCTGCAGTTATCTCTGTGCTCCATGTTAGGTCAAAGACTGATGTAAATGTTAAGGCATGAGAACCACGCCATTTTCATAAGAATTTTAATGTAATTTATGACAGCTTAGCAGCTTTCATTTAGAAGGGTACTGTGGTGAAGCCATTTAAAGCCAAATGTGTCCTGGAACATTCCAGTTGCACTCATAAGCCTCATTGAAAACTAATGAATGCTCTGTTCTCTGTCTGTCCTAATGAATATCGATCAGAAATGGATGAGGAAACTTTGAATAGACTCTGAGGTCTGTGCAGTTTGAAAATCTCACTGTATTTTGTTTCTTATCCTTGCTGGCAGGGAGGGTAGATTGAGGTCACCTTATAAATACACTTTGTAAAAGAAATTGGCAAAGCAACAGAAGCCATGCAGACCTGCAGTGAAGCATTGTTTCTCACCTTTGTTTGTATTTTTGCTGGTAAATTGCTTTGCTGGTACTACTTCAGTGTGTGAGCAGTTAAGCAAGTTATGTTCAATTAGGAAACATAATACATAATAGGATATTTGATTTATGGGTATTGGGTGAACCAACAGACTGAGCTTCTGAGCAGTCAGTGAAAACATTCTTTCGTTAGCACATGACATCAGAGATACTGACTGAGCTGCCCTCTTTCAGAGTGGCAAAGCAAAATAAATCCTGGTCACACTTAGTTAGAGTAGAAGCCCTTGAGACTATATTTGGGGTAAAATGCTTCTTATCTCCTTGTATTTGTCTTTAAGCTCTATGCCATCATCCTGTTCTTAGTGTGCTACAGAGGTGCTGCTTTTACAGGCTGGGAGTGCAGTGGTGCTCAGTACTTGCAGTGGGGACATTCTGCTGCTGGCTGGCCTCTGCTTTGAGTTGAGATTTGGGGTTGGGCTAAATGACTCCTGAGGTCTCTTACAGACCAAATTACCCCTCACCCTACCACTCTTGCTGAATTTGAAGACATGGTATGATGTGTTTTCTTATCTCAGACTAGATAAGCCCAAAATCAGGGAGACAGACTCTGAAGGATCTGAAGGGATGTGTTCTGACACTGACAGATTGACAGGATAACTGCTGTTAGTGTTTGCTGCATAGACATTCCTCAGCCCTCCATACTCTGAAGAGATTACCTCTGACAGTAATTAATGACTTCTGCGTAGACTTCCTAGAAGTTAAACATTAAAGAAAGAGGCAATACAAAACACAAGGAAAGAAGAAAAAGCCCTGCTGAGAAGAGAACCTAAGGCCATCTACCAGCTCTTTGGAAGAGCTGAAGCAATAATCTAGATCTCCTTCCTTTTACCTGAATCCTCTGTAAGATATTTTGTATATGTAGAGAGATGCTACTTCTGGGTTAGCTACAGAAGATGAAGAGAGTTGTATCTCCTACTACTGCCTTTATGTATTTGTGGAAAAAAAATAATTTCTCTGTTGCATATAATTTCTATATTAGGTATTTGTCTGATACACACATTGAGGTATCTCTCCTGAGTCATCTACTTTGTGAGTAAGATGCCAAATGTACTTTTAATGTCTACTTTTGTACATTAATAGTTACTGTATGGCAGACACAGTCTGAGAAGGCAAATACCTCTTTTGAGGACATATTTCAATAATAACAGTAAAAAGGGAATCATGATGTCTTTTGAGCTGTAAACTACATATCTAGGTAGATCTGACAGCGATAAGAGACATATGAGCATGCATTAACATGCTGTTTTTATCAAAGGATTTTTCTATGGCAGAAAATTATCTTTGAAATGATTCAGAAGCACTCGGCAGTTTCAAGATTAGACTTCAGATGGTGTCCTAGATAATTTGCTTACAGAGTAGTCATCCCTTCAGAAACACACTGTAGCAATTCCTACTGTCACTAATGCCAAAATTTTATCAGAAGCTGATGATTTCCTCATGGTTTCAGAGGAGTATGTTAGGCAGAGTGTCGTGAGCACAGGCCATGGGAGGATGGTGGATTTATTCCTGGTGGGGTTTCATATTTTAAATTGAAACCTGTTGCTAGGCTGAAGAAATAAATAATCATCAGGACAATTAAGGTCTTAAGAAAACAGCTGATCCTCTGATTACCAACTCAGCTGGTTCTAACTGGGTGCAGTGGGATGTGTGTCTGCAAGTAAACTACTGCAGTTTGTGTATATAACCTCTTCTTGTGTGTTTTCTAGGTCATGTGCTGTGAGTTTATGGCTTCTAGTTTAGGAAGCAAAGCAAGTTATTAATGTAGATGGACTTGCATTGATTTTAGCAGGATTTGTGGAAAAGAAATAGCTCATTAAAGTTGTCAGAGCTACTGTAGTGTTCTCAGAGTTTTGCAATCAGAACTTCTAAGGAACTGGAAAACCCAAATCTCAGGTGATGGAAAAGTTTGCCTGAACTTCAGGAAAGATGCCAATGAAAATATCCCAAGGTCCAGTTTAGCCAGACCTTTGGCTACTTTTTGGTTTTCCAGAGTTGCCTTGTGACTCATTCTCTTTTCAGAAATCCCATTTTGCAATTTCTCCTGGATCAGCATTCCAGAGCCTTTCTTCTTGTCTGGGAAAGAAATGTTTATAAGTACCAAGAAAGGAAAGAGCTTACAGGAGAAAGCATGGGACTGGACTATGTTGAAAAAGGGATTTTGATGCCTTTCACCACGTCTGACTTGTAGGGCACTGTGGTAGAAGTAGCAAGGCCATGAGTGTGGTGCCAGACTGAGGCTCCCCAGAGCCTGAGGTGTGTAGGAATCATGTATCTACTCACTGCTGGCTCTTAGTGGTACCTGTCCTGAAGGTACACATCTACACAAAGAGCAGTAGTGACACACCAAGGCACTACATTCTTTCTGGGGCTTGACACTGGCAAGTCACTAGGCTGCAAGCAGCTGCTTTTCAATGCCTGTGACAGAAATCGTGGGTGCCTGCTGCAGCGGGCTGAAGGAGATGTGCGCCCCTGTAGGAACAGAGGAAGGTGTGATATTAGCAGTTTATCTGTTTTAGTATGGTTGTCTCTAGGAAGCAATGGTAAGTCACAGCAGTCCCCACTGAGTTTAAAAGGATTAATAACTTCGGCAAGAACTCGTTTGTATTGCAGGCAAGTGAGCTCACCTAAGCCCTGCATGTTGAAGGGTTGATCCTAACAGAACATAAGCTTTAAACATCCACATCTTCTATTATCTGGATGTGCTCTCTGTCTGCTCAGCAGCTGGCTCAGGCCTCAGTGATCTAATTCACCATATCTGACACATGAGGGAGTCTTTAACCTGTTGGAAATCAGTGTGTGTGTTCATGTGCATGGAGGGGTGAGAGTGGAACAATGTTCAAAGGGTCAACGTTGGTACCAGATGTGATTTTCAGCATTTAAGGTAGCAATTATATTTGCCTTTTGTTTCTCTCATCCTTTCTGTTTTAGTAAGTTAGGTCCTAAGGATGTGAAGCTCCTCTGACATGTGGATAGAATTGTTAGTTTGGTACTAAATTAGAAATGAATTTTAAAAATTTGATAATGAACTAGACTTTGTGGATACAATGTGCAGAATAATTTTGTCTTCAAACATACAGGTGGTTCCCTACTGGTGCTTCCACATACTAGTGGTTAAGATGAAGTCCTGATGATGCTGTATCTGGTTAAACTTGGCAAACTCAGCTTGATCCTCAGGAGCACTGTGAACAGATCCTGCTGTCAACACTGTTGTTGCCTTGTGCCATGTGCTGTGAATGGGCCTGTGGAGCTCCACGAGGCATCCTGCAGTGTAAAATGTGAGTAAAGATGATGGGACCAAGCCCTTTGCTAGCCAGGTAGCCACCCCTTCCCCCATAGTAAGAGCAAGAGCAAAATGGATGTGACTGCATGATCGGCTCCACAGCCCATAGTGCAGAGCTATGGCATTTCTGCTTTCCAGACTTCAGGGACAGACACTAAGGAATGCTGCACTGAGTGACACGTTTCTCAAATCCTGTGAAGAGGCATTTTATTCCCAAACAGTGCCACTCCAAAGCCTGGCTATTCCCTGCTACTGTTCTGTTTGTATTCATGGGAGATCTCTTTGCTGTAGCAATGGGCAAGTGCAATCCTGAACATGTCAGAATAGCGGTTCTGCTTGCTTTGCTGCTGCTGCTGGGCAGCTGTGTGTTGCTAGTCACCGTACACCTCACTTGTCATTATACTGTTGGTATTCAGACACCAAGGGACCTTAATTAATGACTTTGAAGATACAGTCTTTTATAATTTATGACAGAACTTTAATTAAAATCAAATATATGGTAGTTGAACTACCAGAGGATTTAAAGTGAACAATCTTTGATGGAGACAGTGATTTCCTCTGACCACTGATGATGGATACAGAATGCAAATTCTGTTTCATCACAGCAGATTCAGAACAGAATGGGCTTTTTTTTTTTTTTTTTTTGAAACAGAGAGGTCCCTGTTGTTATAGACTGTAAAAATGGTAAGGTCAAGGGGCCTGCAGTCATTTGATTCCCTCTCCTACCCCCATCTCCTCCTCTAGAATTCTCATGTATTTTAAATGTCTGTATTGGTAGGAAAAACAAAAGGACACAGATCTGTGTGATGCTTATATACTTCTTTATTTTTTTGCAGAGATGGTGTGAAAAATTGCTGCACTTGGTTCAGGTACTCACTCCAGGACTCTTGTCAAAGCAGTAGGAGAGTTCTTATTCCACATAAAGGGAAACTGAGGTAGTGCTTTCACTTGGACAATGCAGGAGAAGTTAATGGAATTTTGAAGAGTCCAGCCTGCTTCACAGAATGAGTACAGTCTTTCTGGCCTATGTTGGGATAACTGGACTTAAGCAAATATGTAGCAGAATTACTGCTGTGGATTAAAACTGTTGTGCCAGGGAGCATGGTTTTCTTATGACAGTTGAATTTATTTCATTTTATTTGGACTTACTGCCTAACTGGATTCACCTAAATTTCTTTAAAAATGCAGTTTTTATCTAGGAGACTTATCCTGCTATCCCACTACTGCTGTGACTTCCATGGACTTCTCTGAATGGATTTCATGGTCTTGCTGCTTACTCTGCCTACTGAGAGTAAATATTTAGAAGCTATTTGTGGCATTGATTTTAAAATTTTGAGTTGTATTTTAAATTTTATCATCTCATTTGGTCTACGAAGAGATGGGTCTTCTCTTCTGTGGGATTAGTTGATTGTCTGAGGTTGCCAAGTTTCCCCTCCTGTGTGTATGAAGGCCAATCTATGATCTTGCCATCAGAAACCAACAAACAAGCAAACAAAACCAACCAACACAAATAACAATCTGCCACATATACAAAAGCTATTAAATTAAACAAAACGTACAATTTAATAGAGCTAAAGGAAACTGGTCAAGAATCATGTCAAGCTATTTCAAAAAATTGCCATGAGAGGGAGATGAATAATGGAAAAAAATGCATTTGAATAAATTAGTCACTGGAAGCTGGTAAAAATCAGAAATATCTTATTTAGTAGCTATAGAAATGGTTTGACAGTAGTGAAATATGATTAAAAAATGTCTTTGCTAAATATTCATCCATCTATAATTACCATCTTTACCTTTACAGTAGCAATAATTTCTTATTTATAAACATAAAAATAGGAATATATCTTATAAATAGAAAATTACTTTCCTGGAATGGAGAAAAGGATTTCCTCAGTGGTTGCTCTTGGTAATGTTGCAAAAAGTTCATTTGTTTTATATTACTAACTTTTCATGTAGTACTTCAACCAACTGCTAAAACTACACTTTGTGAACTCTTAAAATGGAATTCCTGAGCACAATCATGGGACATATTTATTTGAAGTTTTTTTCTTTTTGTTTTTATTGTCAATTTGCTGTAGCAAATTATTATATTCATATTGGATTATTTAAGGCTGTTTGTCTGGCGGATGTATTTATATGTGAGTCTTAGTAGCACTGGGCTGTTTCTGCAGATCTAACCATCGTTAGGGCAGTGGAGGCTCAGCTTTCAGAGTGCTAAACCAAAGGGAATGCTGTAGAATTGTAGGCTTCTCTCTGGTTGAGCAGTATTTTGTGACATCACACTGGAAACACTGATTTTCCATCTGCAGTATGCAGGGATGCTCAGGGTCCATACCAAGCCTGATCAGCCTGTTCCTGGCAGTGCTCATGGGGCAGGAGCTGCTGGAGCAGGCTGTTCAGAGAATCAGGCTCGTGACCTCCCTGCTGGCTTAACTGGGTGTCGAGGCCAGCTTCTCTTCCTTTAACGAGTCACACCAGGTCATCAGTTCATCACGCAGGAACAGAATCACAACCTCAAAGATGCCAAAAAGGAGAAAAATCTAAGGGCTCCATGGGAATCCCACAGGAAAGACGTGAGGAAATCCTGTAGGTCCACAGAGCGTCTGAGGTGGTGTTGAGTTCAAAGGGAAACTTCCATTAGCTGGAAAGGCAAAGGAGAGGCACCACCTGCCTGTCCTCCAGCAGGCTGAGTTCCTTGTTAATGGAAATCACTGAATAAAGGGCAGCACTTTAATGGGCAGGGAGAATGTTTCTCTGAAGGGATTAAATTCCAACTTTCTGTCTTTCAATGTTTTTATGACTCTTCCTATGCTTTTTATGAGCTGTTAATTTCTTTCATACTTGACCATTATTAATACAGGGCAAATAAATGGCTAAACTACTTCCAGAGGCAGCTTGATGGACCATAGAGCAGGTCCACATTTTCCTGTCAGGAAGATGGACAGGAATCTAGGTCCATTTGCTGACTGACAGGAATCTAGGGCCCAATTTATACTGGGTTTTATTCCTGATTTCAAGATGATATTAAAAAAATATGAGTGCTGCTGCACACAAAATCTGGATCATGGATTTTTTTTCTCTTTCAAAGAATAAAGTTCTTAAGGTTTTACTCTGAATTTTAAATGAAGATTTATTTTGGTTTTATCACTGTGCTTCCTAGGCTCTCACCCCAATCTGCTGTGATGTAATAGACAAAGATTTGAATTGGGAATTATGATCATAAGCAGATCAATACATGTTTTTCTGATGATAGTAAGATAAGCAGGGGGAACTTCCATGTAAAATTATGGATTAACAGACATTACTGAAAACATGGCATCTTCTGTGGAGCTGCAGCACCTGTACAGTACTACTAAATTTACCTTATTGTATGTTTTTTAGCATTACCATCTGTGATGGAGTCATCTTCCTATTCCAGGAAGAGAGAGGCTTTAAAATGCATCAAGTTGTCTTGTTTCAGCTCTTCACATTGAGAGCTTTTGGAACTTTAGAGTCTCAGCAGCTGCAGATAACTGTTTTTTTCCTGCTTGATCTCCTTAACAGCTTTGGGAAGGTCAGTCCACATGTTACCTGAGATGATGTTTTACCAGAACAGTGGTTTCATTCTGGATACTGCTTTTACTGAGTTTTTTAACCTGTGTATATCGATATGACATCGATTTTGGTGGGATAACAATGAAACTATTGATAGTTTCTCCAAGATTTGGAAGAGAACTTCTTTCAAATCACAGAGTTTAACTGCCAGTTGCTGCTTACTCTTGGAAAAACTCTTATGGCCTCAATTTGACAGAACACTTGAGCACTTGTTTTTACTCAATATTCATGTGAAACAAAAGAGATTAGTCTTATGCTTAAATGTTGGGTTGGAATGTATTTGGTTGAAGAAAATGAAATGCATTTATTATTGCAAAGAATGTAAATTCTGTACTAATTCTAATGAGCTGAAGTTCATTCAAAAGAATAGTGCTACTCATAAACAATACAAAGAGGAAAGCAGGCATATTAGCAAGGAGAATATTTAATACTTCCAAAGCACCTTTTACCCAATGAGTTCACATTACTGTGTGCATAAAAATGATCAACACTTTAACACTTCTGTGAACTAAGCTGAATATCTCCTTTCTCAGATGGGAAAGTCAAAGCACAAAGACTTTGAATGATTTATCTGCATGAATTGGTAGCAGAGCTAAGAATCAAATCTTGGCTTGCCTCAATCTGCCATGGTATTATTGCTTATATGAGCTATTCAGTCATTTATACTACATAGAAGTGACAAGCTCTGTCATTCAACTGGATAAAAATAATTTAAAAATATGATTTCAGTACAGCTCTTGCTCACCATTCTCCAAGATCCTTTTATTAGAAGTTTGCCTTTTTGTCTCCCATGACACCCAGCCTTGGATTTAAAGTTTACTGCATTCATTCTGCTTTTCACTTCCACCAAACAAAAAGTTTGGGCTGGCCAAGTCACCTTGTCCAGTGTTAGAACAATGCTAAAATAAAAGTGAGAAGAGGCAGGGCTGTGTGGAAAAGTTGTTTCCCACCTTACAGGCATATCATAGATGTGAAGTCTGTTATTTGCTTCTCCTTGTGAGAGCTGTGCAGCAATGTATATTTAGAAGATGTGTAATGTACTCTCCTAAAGCATGGGAAGAACCCTTTTGCCACACAACTCAGAGTTTTTCTCTCTCTCCCAGCCCCTGGGGGTCTCCTCTGCCACTTGTGAATCATGAGAATGAATCATTTACACTCATTTTGCACAGAATGTAACACTAACAGTAATGTTCTTCTCATTATGTTGCAAACTGGAATTTCTAGATCCTAAGGAAAATTGTATAAGTATCTTAAAATTATGAGTTCTTTACAGCTTATGTGTTTTGACCAAGAACTTTTCAAGTGCAATAAAATCCAAATATCTGGTCTTTTACTCCTGCATGTTGTGAGGGTGGATTCTTCCTCTTGTAGACCTTGGAATGTTGGTCATTCACTTTGCTGGGGAACAAGACAGGGTTCTATATTTTAAAGACCTTTGATTGCTTTAAGGTTTATATTTCTACTGTATAGAAGCCAGATGCTTTTCTTAGTCAATCTGTCTCTCACACAATGCCCACATGCATGCCTTCTAGTTTACATGCTGCAAATAACTTCTTAAATGCCATTACAGTGAGGGAAATGACTGTAAAAAAATGGCACTTGCCCCCTAGACCTGCTCCCCATATGTCTGACATATCTGCTTACTTAACAGAACTGAGCTTCTATTATTGCTAGCAATTAAATATAGTTGTGAGAAAATGAGCTGGTTTTCTGCTCTGTCTGGGACATTTACAGCATCACTCTCAGGTAAATCTCAGTTACTGATTTTTATTATTGGTGATGATATTTGAGCCCTGAGCATCAGACTTCTGATTCCAGGTTGCATTTGCACAGCTGGCATCATGGAAACAGAAATGAAAAAAAGGGAGAAAAGAAAATCTCTTGCCTCATAAATTGAGTAGACTTAGCCTGGAAGATATTGGGAGACACTAATGGGTCATTAAAGCACATTTTCATTATTTTTAACTTCAAACAAAGTTGGTGGGGAGCTAAGAGAGTTGTTAATGGTGTTTGCAGAAAAAAAAATGCATCAAGACATGGAGATATCATGATGGCTTGTGGGTCTTTCTTTTTAAAAACTGTTACATGATCTTCCTCTGTTGCGTGTTTTATGATGTATGTGGCTCTTCTCCAAGACTTCAGCTCCACCCCATCGTGTGGCTGCACACACCCACTCTTCTTTGTGCCCCTCCAGCCACATCCCAGGCTTCTAAAGAACATGTCACTGTTTCATTCAGATGTGACATTTCCAAAGTTCTTTCCCGTTTCTCAAATACACATGCTCCTTGGAGGCTGCAACCTGTGGGAAGCAGACACTCCTGCAGGCTTGGCAAAATACCTAAGTCTAAAAATACATAAGCAAATGAACTTTGAGGGAGCTGAGCCATTCCTATGTTCTGACAATGGCAGGAAATATCTCTTTGGTGTTCAGTACAGCTTTAGTATACAGAGTTAGAGCTGCAAGATGTGGGCGTTTTGTGGAGTTTTGGTTTTGTTTGTTTGTTTGCTTGCTTTTTGGTGTTTGATAATGCAAAACAATTGTCCCATTTAGCCATAAAGTTCAGCTGTATGTTTGGCCGAGGATGCCTTTGGGAACATAATGGACCACAGAAGCATGGAATCATTTGTTTAGGAATAGACCAACATAAAGATTGTTGAGTTCAACAGTTATTAATCCTGTTATGTCAATAATCCTGGGAAAAGTTTGATACACAGCTTTGACGCCAGGTAAAGGAATGTTGGAGTGGATAGCATTAGGTTATATTCCAGTATAATAAAGAGCACAGCATAAAGTCTCTTCCTAAAGATGTGGAAAAAAAAAAAAAAAAGTTGTGATGTAGAACTTTCTCCACTAGGAAGTACTTATCCTACTGAGAGATCTAGAGAATGTAGGCTTGCTCTCATTAAACAGTGCATTCAGTTTCTTTGCAATGGACAGTGTTACAAACAATACATGAACTCTCATTGTCTTCTCACTAATGCTAATTTTATTAGGGAATTTATTCACATTATTCAAGGAAAAACACAGAATCACACAAGTCAACCTGGGGTCTGTAGCTTTGGGTATAAAGCAGCTGAAGAAAGGTCACTTGATGCAATAAGAGATGGTTTCCTGTAGACTTCCAACTCTTTCCTAAGTATCAAAATTCTTCCTTTGAAGAGACACGAGATTACTGACTGTATGACTTCATTTGTTATCAGAATTAGAATACTGCCATGCTTCATTTATGAGTATTTGCATAAATCAACACATCTCCTTCTTTAATAGGATGTACAATGCTAAGATCTTAACTTAGGCTAGAGTTGCTTCATTCCTCATTTATTATGGAGCACATGGACTTGATTTTTAAATTTTTAATTCTAACACATCTTATTAAGCGTGCAGGCACAGAGAAGCACCACCAGTCAAAGACATCATTATTATATGCATGGAGGGTTATCTTTTGCCTTTCTATCCTCATCATTCATTAATGATGCACAGAGGCTTGTCATTTGTCTTTTCAATTCTTTGACTTTATTTTATTGCTCATATTTTATGACACATAGAGAGCTCTGTAGCAAGCATTCATCATCAGCTTTACATGCCTATGGAAATATCATCTCTGTTAGGCCAGGAAAAAGTACCTTTTACTCTCTTTGTATTTTGCCTATGAGCTTGATCTAACATCACTCTTATTGTTGGTGCTTCTTGCAGTCTTCAAATTTCTAAGAAAATGACTAACACAGCTCTGCTGTATGCTGAAAAAGCAGCTAACCTGTACAGTGGAGCGTGTGTGTGTTTTACTCACCTTTATCTCATTTCATAGCTGCTCCTATGAACCCCACTGGCATCAGGGATAGTCATTGGGACCTCAGGTGTAACCCCAGTTTGTCATTCAGATAATGATCCTAGATAAGATTAAGATGCTGCTTAGTCTTTGTGAAACTGCCAGATAGAAATCTCTCCTGCCAACTATGTTGGGTGAGTGTCTTTGCAAGACAAGCTCTGGTCCACTGGGACCAGTGAGGAGACTATTAAAGCAGTTCTGACTTCTAAATGTCACTTTGGAAAGCCCCCCAAGATACTCTGATCAGAGTCTTTGGAGTGTTTTAAGTTTTTCAAATTCAGTTTAAAGAGCTTAATCAAACTTTCTGACACAACTGGCACACATTAACATTTTTCAGCTGTAAACACACAAACCCAGGAATTTCTAATTGCCAGTAATTAAAGTGTGTGGTTGGGTTTGAAATGCTTTCCTATTGACGGAGTCTGAAGTGGTACAGCTCCCTAGTGATGTTCCCAAGGAGAACAGAGGCCTGCCTGAGGCCACCTTGCTGCCTCTCAAAAGGTAATGGGGAAAAAATTGGGCTGTGTACTCATCTTGCATAAACATTTGAGTTGGGGCTACTGTTGTGTGTTCACAGAAAAAGTTGGATAACTCCTTTTTATTTAAAAAATATTAGTTCACTGTGCCAAATATCACTTACTGCCTGATATGACATTTAAATTACTCTGGTGTGTATTATTTTTTTCTGAAATGGTTCAAGAGCTCAAAAGCACAAACCCATACTGTCCCAGCAGGATGTGGGTGGCTTCTACTGCTTTATTGAAAACATTTACGAATGAAATGTTCTTTGGACTAGAGCTTACCCTGAATTACTCTGAAAACATCCAGAGACCTGCCAGTTAGGGGCCAAGTTACATGCATTTCCTCAGAGCTCTTTGGAGCACACAGAGAGGCAGTCCTTCTCTGATGCTTCAGTGCTTTATCCAAGCTCTGACTATGAGAAACAGGGCTGCAAGGTCTCCTGGGGAATATGATATACTAGACCTGTCTCAGTTTCCTCTGGAGCATCTGGGGCTAATGACTGCTAAGAGGAATTTGATAGGAGGCATAGCCTAATCTAATATGGTAATTCCTAGATTTTCATGATAGCTTGACAAAATCCACTGCTGCTTTTCCCTTCCTTGTGCTCACAGAAGGTTCTTGCATAATCTGTTTTAAAAAATCCAGCAGGGCTGCTGAGCCAGGGCATGGCAGTCCATCCTCTAGGGACATGCTTGCAAGTATTTTTGTTTCTCAGAGTGGTATTTCTGGTGGCCACATCACAATTCAGTTTTCAAGTGCTTGTCTTTTATTATCTCTCACAGGATTTCTTGATCTTCCTGTCTCTTCTAGTCAGTTCAAAAATACTGTAAGAGCAGCCTTTATTGTGGTATTCTGGCCCTTCTGTTTTCAGTTTCAACTACAGTGAGGAAGCCCAGAAGGAAAAAAATGCGCTTTTTTTTCTTTTTTTTCTTTTTTTTTTTTTTTTTGGTAAGAATTTAACCATTTGGAGGCTGAATTGGTTCAGCAAGTGCAGAATGGGGTGATGTTTGTTATTCTGAAGATTCAAACTAAAAAAAAATAGACATGATTTAAACTTTATGCATTCACACCAACATGAAATTAACTAAAAAGATTTAATGTATGGGTCATTAAAATGTGTTCCACTGCAGTGTTAGCAAACCAGTAATAGGAGCAGTAATACTTTCAAAGGTTGAGCAGTCAGTAAGTGCACCCTCCATTGGATTACTGTCATGCATGTGTGGAGAATGAGTGAGAACATGAGGAAATGTTAGGCAGGGGGCATTGTGGAGCCATGGGAATTGGATTCCTTATCTGCCATCTTTTATCTCTACTTCTGCTCCAAGCCAAAGAGCTGTGGTAGAGCAGAAGGACTACAGTAAATATGTGACTATGATTGCTTCCACTGCGTGTGCTTTGTTTCCTGTGGATACCCATACATGCCAATGAAATGAATAAAAGTGTTAAACACTGGTCTGACATCCTGAAAATGGAACAGAGAGTAGTTTTCCAAGATTAGGTTTATAACTCAGTACTTAGAGGGGGAAGTGTATTGGAGGATTAAAGCTGTTAAATTGCAGTCACTTAATTATCCTGAGTCATTCCTAAAGTATCTGTACTCCAGATGTCCATCCACTGCACAGTCACTTTATCAAGAGCAAAGACAAATTGAGTACATTTCCATGCAACATGGATTGGAAAAGGACAAGAATCAGAAGTTTAACAAAGCATTTATTGCCTAATAAGAAGAACTGATGCACAACTTTTATTTTTTTTTTAATTTTGTATTTTATTTTACATTCTTCAAACAAGGGAGCATGAGTTTGGAGTTTTTTATAATACAGGATCAGCTCTACTCTGGTAGTGGAGGACATGGAGTCTGCAGTACTTTGGGTATGGTGATAAAATGACTCAGGTGTTAGCAATTCTGCTACTCCCGCTAGAAGTCTTTCACAGCTGCATAAACATTACCAGAGGATCTCTTCCTGCTGTGCTTTCATTCAGAGCAGAAGTGAAAAGGATTGTGGTCACTCTCATTCAGTAGGGCATTAACATCCTGGGTTCACTGGGAAACATCGGGAAAGTGTATGGAGGGGAAAAGGAAAAAGTCACAATGGGTAAGAGAGAAAATGTGTGCTGAGGATTTGGGCTTTAAAACTGAACTGGATGGTAGGAGAATGAGAGTAAAATGTCTGTTCTTCTGAAGGCAGCTACAAATATCAGACAGATTGCAATTATTGGATAGTGATGTTTTCATTTATACTTCTGCTTCCAGATCCCACTTGTAGGCAGAATCCACTGAGTGGAAACATCAAATACTCAGCTTGTAGTCAAGCAAAATGCTTTTAAAGCAATGAAGTAGTGGAACAACAGAGCTTTAAATGTTCTGCTTAGAGCTTTAGCATAGGATTTTTCAAATTCCAACTCTGACACTTGGAAGTTCAGACCAGAGTTTCCCCACTATCCTCCTAGGAATTTATGAAGTCATTTTCCAGGGATTTACTCAGAAAGTGGCCATGCATCTGCCTCACGTCTGCATGGACAGGTTGTAGCTTCAGGGCTGGAAGCAAGACACTGAAACTCTAAGCAAATTACTAGAAATATGGAATTACACGGCCTTCATAAAAGTGTCTTGCAACCAGGATCCAAGGATGTGCTCCCTGCTTTCTCTTACATCCCAGGGTAATGAAAATTTTCCACTCAAAGTGTTTTAATGAGGATAATTACACATACTTTCTGTATTTTGTTTGTGATGCTCTGATGTCACATGTCATATTTGCAAAGCCACAAATCAGAATGTTATTTTTACATAGAGACACTGTCTTGGATTCATGCTGAGTATATTTATAAGAATAAGGAGCCCAAATAATTCAAGAATGTTAAATTCATCTAAATACTTTCAACACATGGGTGAAGTTGGCAAGTAAAAAAGGTTATCTTTGTTATCTTACAACAGAATTTGCTGAAGTTACTGTTAATATATATTTTCCAGGCTTGTATTTACTCAGAGATCATCCAAACTAACTGCAGCAATAGAGGCATTC
This sequence comes from Anomalospiza imberbis, assembly GCF_031753505.1. NCBI lineage: Eukaryota > Metazoa > Chordata > Aves > Passeriformes > Viduidae > Anomalospiza > Anomalospiza imberbis. Next base: position 11,566,454 of record NC_089692.1, on the reverse strand, counting down.
TAAAGATTTGGCATTGTCATCTGTTTTGGTCTTCTGTATCAACAAGTGCCACGTAGGCACACAGTCTGTGGTGATTGGGATGGGGCTGGGCCCAGCCTCATCCCCAGTGGGCACAGCTGTGAGAAGCAGGTGAGCAGCACTGACAGCAATGAGCCATGGAGTGCCCAGGTGCTCTGAGCAACCACCAAAGGGAACAGAGGGCACACAGGTGCCATGCATGAACGTGAGGGGTTAAAAGGTTGGGCTAAAGAACAAGAAGGGCAGATGCTTGCAGAAGTGGTGTGGTGTTACTCTGCATCTCGTGGCTGTCTCAACTGTGACATGCTGCAACACTGCCAGGCAGTTTTCTCCCTGCACGTGCTAATGAAGGCATCACAAATGTCTGAAGGAACACTGGGGTCTATCAAAGTTTGCTACAGCCAGCTGTGAGTGACATTAGGGCAGAAGACATCACTTGGACATTGTGTAAGTGAACAGCATGAATGCTTCCACTCTGGAGGTACCTGTGTCAGGCTTTCTTCTGAAAAGTTCCCTTGCTGAAGTGTTGGGAGGAAGGAACCATGCTAAGTGTTGCCAGACTTGGTAGGTGTGCATGGGATTGTGACATGGGGAAATAGTGTGAAAGTATTTTGTTCTCCTTGTTCCAAACTTAAAATTAATCCAAGGCAAACATGACCTTTACTGCCCTTAAACTGACAGTAGAAGTACTTATGAGAATCCATCCAGATGCTGTACACAGTGAAGGAAACCCATCTGGAGGGCAGCTAGTGCTATCCCTCAGTTTTGCAAGCTCTCTTGTGACCCAAGTGCTACATTGGTACTCTGTGATTCCCCTGAGCATGTGTGGTGAGTGTGCTCAGTACCATGTCACTCTGAGATCCATGGCTCTTTAGGGCTGCCAAGTAGGCTCTGTTTTCTCAGGTGCTTGAGTTGCTGGTTAGGAGCATATGGTGATGAAAACTCTTCTGCTACAGATCTGTGAACTCTTGAGCAAGAATGTTATTTTAAGGTTGCCCATAATCTATGTCAAGGTGTAACTAACTGTTGTTCACTTGCAATTAGCAGTGAAATACAACATCTGCAGATGGTGTTTGCAGCCCACAGATTAGGTAGAAAATGTTAATGTCTATTATTATGCATACAGTCATGGTGAATAATGCCAGATCTGTTCCTAACTGTAGTACTAAGCCTGTTGAGTTCATACTAAACTAACTGTGTTCAGAGATCAATCCATAGCTGTCAAAGGCATCCTCCCTCTCTGGTGGCCCCCGAACCACTGACTCTGAGAAGCTTGTAAAATTTATACATGGAAAAGCCATGATATAGGCTTAATTGCCTCATGCTCTTCTCTAAACATGCATTCCTGACCTTCTGGGTCTGCCCCAACAGAGGCATTTCATTGAACTATTATGACTTTTCTTATGTTCTTAAGCTAAAGGCACCCTCTACACTTAACTTTTGGTCCAAAAAGAAATGAGAATACCAGGGATGAGAAACAGGAAATGCCTGTTGGCATAAATTTAGGAACTTTTTAATGTGTGTCCCTGAGAATGCAATTGGGAGTGACACCACTCTGGAGAGAAATTCAGCACTTCAGACTTAGCAGAAGCCCACCACACTAATTTTTTTTTTTTTAGCTTAAGATTGTTTGCCGTTGTACAAATCAGTAAATTGGAAGCAGACCTGAGAGTACAGGTATCCCACACTGTATTGGTGCAAGAGAAGCATTCTGCTCTTAGCAGGCCCCTTCAGGCTGGCTTGCAGGGTCAGCCTTTCAGAGGGCACTCCGAGGGTTCCAGTCTGTGTGGCTTCCTCAGGCATGCTGAGGAATGCGTTCATTGCACGTTGTACAATGTCTGTGTCCAACTCTGCTGCATTTGGGTCAGAGGGGCAATGCAAGAGATCAACTCCTAATTTTTAGACATACTAACAGTTGTTAAGAAGGATGTTTTTATTCTAGGGAAATGCAAAGGATAAGTCCCACATTGTCCTGAACAGCAACATCCAAAATTGAATGTTTGGATTTTGCGCTCCTCAAAGTGCAAAATGTTTTATGTCTGTATTTATCTTCAAAATGCCTTTAAGCACCCTGTTAAAAATGCAAACATTTATAACCTCTAGCCATTCCATTTGCGCTTGTTTAACCGTGAACAAAACATTCCTCCCCCATCCCTGGTTCTCATCCTTAGACTTTTTCAACTTCTCATTCAGATGTTAAGGAGTGATGGTCTTTTCAGGTCTTCTGTGGCAATAAGCTGTAAAAAGACAGCAAAATTAATGGATAACATGGGTAAGAAATGAGTGAAACAAAGGCTTGGCTTGCTTTTTATGAGATAAAAGCAGATGAACTCTAGGTATGCAGCGGAATGAGGATCCCACTAGGTATTGTGCTGTCGAGTACTATCTGGGATGCAGCATCAAAGAGAAAAGGAGCATTCACCAAAAGCAGATGATTATAAAGCTGTTTTATAACTGCCTAGCATAGCTTTTAGCAAATTACTCAGAGGTACTTTTTTTTAATGCTTGGTGACACGCACAAAACCCCCAGTACATCTGATTTCTAAGGCTTCAAATGAGGGCATGTGTTTCTCTGCCATCCAGAATATAAATAAATATGAAAATACCTCTTCATCTAGTACTGATTATGGTCTCAGTTCTAAGCAATATGTAGGAGATTAAAGCCTGATGCTTCTGTGTACAGCCTAAGGCACTCTCACCATGGGAGGAACAGCAGTCCCCTTGTTCCATGTACTGTTCCAAATTCCATGAATGTCTCTGTCACTGCTGTCACCTGCTACCATGTAAAGATCAGTCTAGTTCTCCATGTCAACTTTGTTAAGTGCTCGTTCTTATTAGCCTGAACAGTGACAATTTGTTATTGTGGGCTGCTCTGGGACATTTCCCTCTCCAGCAGTAAATTGTTTGCCAAATCTACATGTTATTGCATTTGTGCAGTGCAGGCTGCCTGGGAGGATAAAGCTAGGGTTTTACCTTGAACACTTTGTAGCTGTAGGCCAAATTCTGTCTTCAGTTACATCTGATCAGATCAAGGCTAGCATTTAGTCGTGTCATACAAATACCCCAACTCCTCCACTTACATTGCAGGATAATTGCAGGCAGAATGGATCACTCAGCCTCAGATGTCTTGTTTATTGAAATGTAACAAAGCACCTTCTGTGTTAGTTTGATTTGTATGGCTTCATATAAGCATTAAAACCATCTAGGTGTTTTGAGCTCCACTGAAGTCATTTAAGAAAACAAGAAAATTATTTTCAGAGTAAGGGATAGCAGGGCCTTCTGATGGTGCAAAGCAAACACTTTTGGAGTCACTTCTATCATAGAAAGCCTAGGGCAGCTGCATTCCTAGCAATGAATTTTGGCAAGGTGCAAGAAACCGGACCAGGCAACCTCCCAGAGGCAAGATAGAGGCTTTATATCTCCTAGAACATTCTGTTGTGGTGTCTGCAATGCATCCTTAGCCTTCAGCGTGGGGGGTGAGATGTACTTAAAATTTCTGTGCCTTCTTTTGATATGTAGTTCTCTGGAGAAACAGAACAATTATTTTACAATGCAACAAAGCATTGATTTTAAGTAAGCAAGACATGTGCAAAGCAAACGTGACCAGGAGCTGAACTGCACAAATGACTCCAGTTCCTGGCCTTCCCCATGGTGGCTGAGAGGATTCTGACTTAGAGCTGTGCAGTCCTCTCAGGCAGGCCCACTTTCCCTGAATGAATTGCTGCATGAGGTCCCCATAGGTAAATACATCCACAGGAATGTTTTCAGCTGATGTAATTCAAATGAACTCTTTAAAGTCAATGAGAATTGAAATCACTTGTGCCACCTAGATTTGCAGCAGCTAAAGATCTAAGTGATAATCTGTATTTCAAAGGGATCAAAAGTTTCTTTTCCCTCGCTCCCTGAAGGTTGCTTTCACTTAGGAGAAGTTAGTCTTTCTGAGTGCTTGAGTGTATCTGCATCTTTGTTTAAAGCATTATCAGCTACAAAGTTCTTCTCAATAATGGGTATCTTCCTGTGTGTTTCAAAGAGTATGTATGTAATGTAGAATTTTTCAGAGGTGCTTTGCTCTCTTTACTTTCTTCCACTAGAAAACAAAACACTCTTACAAATCTCTTAGTATAAAATTTAATTGTGAATAAAAATATTCTCATTTTCTGCTTTAAATCTGTAGTTAGGCCTGTTCAGTTGCTTATTGAATAAATGTTTGTTTATATTTGGGAATAATTATTGTCAATATCATTTAATGAACACCGTTATGAAAATGAAGCTCCCTAACATGCCTTCACTGAAATCAAAAGCCCTGTACTAGTTTATATTAGTTAAAAGTTTTAAGCATGTATAGGAAGCACAGGAATTAAGTAACTAGAGATCCTTCATTAAATGAGATGTGATAAGTTTTATGGGTCAAGAATACAGTTAATGCTTTCAGGCTATTGAATAACAATGTGTTTGCGACTCAAAGGAACTTGATAGCAAATTTCTGTCTCTCTCAAAAGCATCAAGTAATTTATGGGTCAGGTTTGTGTGTGTTTTGTACCATTTTCTTACCTTGTATGTCATAGATAAAGCTGAAGTATGTGAGAAGAGAGGATTAACTATGCAATTCTGGGCCTATGTACTTTTGGGCTTTCTTGCTGATAAACTGATCTGACCATTGGTCTGACCATTTGGTGACCTTAAACAAACTTCAGAAAATAAAGCCAAACTTCTGGCATGGCAACTTGAAAATGTGCAGAGCATTTTCATTAGGTTAATGGAGTCTTTTGAGGTGTGTATGTCTGGGTAAGGATAAATCATGATTGTGGCTTTTTTTTTTTTTTTTTTTAATGCATTTATAATTGAGCCTGAGCTGATTATTATTCTTAGGTATTGCAGTTCTGCCAGGAGACCCTGGAGGTACTGCAGACAGTGTATCTGGCCTTCTCAACGTTTGAAAAGAAAACAAATGTGTGGGATGGAATGTTTCCTAATAAAATATATTGTCTCAAGTATTTTGTTCCTGTTTAAGAATGGTATTTTGTAGTGGGGATTGATGTAATCTTAACATGAAGAAGTTCAGACTTCAGTCAAAGCAGCACATGTGTTTTGATTTTCATTTCCTCTAAGTGGCTTATTTGGGTTGCTTCTAATTATGAAGAGTATCTGTGCTAGGCTGCTTCAATATAAAAGATACTATGATAAAAGGCTTTTAAATTTTATTTTTCTAATTGCGTCAAGCCTTAATATAGACTCCTCTGCCTTCAGACTGTTGTGTCTTTAGGAGCCAGTTTGACTTTCCAGACTCGGATTTCTGTTGAGAGAAGGTAATAAATTATTTCAGGATTTTGGGAAACATAAATGTAATGTGTATTTGTCCATAACTGTAAAGGACTAACTTCCCAAAACTAACTGGACATTGCTGGGTAAGCAAAACAAAGAGAATTTCTGCCTCTATTTTCAGTTTTTCTGTGTACACATAAGGGAAGACATGCTCACTCGTAAAGCCAACTTTGCCTCAACCACTGTCAGTAGCTGGATATCTATAGCTGTTGAGCTGAAATGAATATTTTGTGCCAGCTCAGTTGGAAAACCAGAAGGTCTTGAGAGTACTTCTGGCATTGCCTTAAAAATAGTATTGAAAATAATTGTGTTACTATTGCATTTGCAATTTACAGTGAATGAGTATTTATCTCTGCTAAGCTTGCTTAGTTTAGCTGTCAGTGACTTCAGGGGTGTTCTCTGTGTGGTTTGGTAGTAGATGCAATTCACAGTAAGAGGATTAGAATATGATGTACTGTTTGTTCATTTAAAATTGTTGTGCCTAAATCCAGAAGTTATGAAACTCGGTGGAGAGGGAGAGAATTCAGGAGTGGGAGTTTTTCAGGGTGTGAAAGTTGACAAACAGTTGGAAACAATTTTCTGAGTCTAAATAAAATTCTTTTATCTCAAGGCAATAAAAGATCCAGTCTTGTAGCTGTGGAGTCAGTGAGTAGATTTGATGGTTTGGTGACTTTTTTCAGTTGTGTGTTATTGTTATCACATCATCCCCTCCCCACACTACAAGGTCATTCAGGGCTGGAAGTGTACCTGGAAGTAGAAACAGCTTATGTGATTCACCTCTGTTTTATACCCGAGCACACCTGGTGTACCCCAGCACAGAGGGGTTACAGATCTCTTCATCTGAAACTCAGTAACTGCTGGGGATTTTTTTTCTCCTGTGTTTAATTTACAGATTGCTTATGTGGACATTTATTTTCAGTTAACAAATAGTGCGGGTTCTCTGGCATATATTGGTCCTTTTGACTATCAAAAATAGAGTACAATTCTTCAAACAAAATTGTCATGCTTGGAAACATAAATGTACTCTATTTCTGCATTATTTTTCTGACAGGATAAATCAAAATTCCACTGAAATCATATGAGAAATAATGCTTCAAATCATTCTTCATGGAAAAAAAAAAAAAAACCAACCAAAAAAACCAAGAAAAATCCCCAACCAACTCTCCTATGATGCTTTTCTATATTTAGACTTCTAAAAATGTGTTTTAGAAGGTTAATTGTGGCCTTTTCCCAGTTTGGGAAAGTTAACCCACTTTTAGTACATCAGAGCACATGACAGGACCTCTGGGATTTTTTTGCATCTTCTTTATTGCTGTTGCTGAGCCACTAATGGTTGTTTATTCATATTTTACCTAGTGGTCTGTGTAATTTCTATTATCTGTGTGGTACCTTAATAGTTTTTGCTTTTACCATGTGAATCCCTTTAGATTTGCACATAAATCACTCTGTTGTTGTGCATTATACTGCAGTTTTATTACTGGTTGCTTGTCAGAGCAGTTAAAGTGGCCATGACATGCCCTGACATGTCTTTTAGATTTTTTTTTTTGTAATTTTTTTTAAGGCAAAAAGGAAAAATGGGGGGGGGGGAAGGTTAATTTCTCAAATGGCCAAATCTATTAAGGAAGTCTGAATACTTAGCAATTTCTAGATATAGCTGTCCACATGCACAATCAGAGGAAGGGAAAGCCATAATTAAATTTGACCCTAACAGTCCATGAGAAATTTAAACCCTTCTGAGCTGATAACATGGAGGTGTCCTCCAGGCTCTGGTTAATTCAGGCTATCCCTGTGCCACAGCCTGTGGAGCAGTTCCTGGCCTTGCACCAGCTGCAGCTTGAGGTGACAGCATCTCTGCCCTGCAGTCGAGCTCTGCAGTTTGTGGTGGGAGGCACAAGAGAGGATTTAATGCGGAAGGAATGTCCTGGTGGGAAGCAGCCTTTGGGAATGTGTGACAAATGTCTGCTGGAATAAACTGGCCATGTTGCCAAAGCTGCAGAGCAGTGTAGGGTACTCTGCAAAGTGAAGGAGTGTAAAAAGTTTCGACAGCAGAAAAAAAAAAAAAAAAAAAAAAAAAGGAGAGGGAAGTTAAATGACACATTTCCACGGCTGTTCTTGGGGATAGAGGAATTGAGATGTTTTATAATATCTTTGAATTTTCTGTAATTGGCTACTACAGCCACAATTCTCCTTTTTCCCCCTTTTTTTTGCTTTCTGAAGTTTAGGTATTATGGTATGGTGTCCTGTAATGGGCAACCTAAACTTTGGCTCAGCTTAATGTCCAGTCCAAATCTTGTGATTTAGACCTGTTCTTGGGCTTCTTGAGTTTATTTCAGCCCAGCAGACAAATTAAATCGGAGGCAATTTTTTTTTCTGGGGTAAAACTAGTGTGGGATAGAGGGATTGAGTTTATCTGCAGAATTATTTTATATGTATGATTTTAAAGACAGGCCATCTTTAAATATTTTACTACAACACAGAGGAAAATATTTGTCATAGTGGTTGTAATGGAAGTCAAAATTTAGAAGGCTCTGTGCTGGAATGTTATGTTATTACTTCCAGCAGTAGATGCAGCTTGTGTGCCCCTGTTTAAAAAAAAAAAACTATTAAAGCAGATATGAAGACATTTTAAATTTACAGTATTTCATGGCATAAACTGGGCAGCTCAGATGGGGATGCTCTTGAAGAAACACTGCAGAGTGCAATGCTTACCATGGGGATGAGTACTTTGAAAGCCCAGGCTGAAAGGCCTCATAGCTACAGCCTTGTTTGAGTAAATATGTATGGTCCACAGTTGTTTTCTGTGGGGAATTTTCCTGTGACCTTCAAACAACATTTCTGTGTATTTATTTTCTCTCTAAAAGCAAAAAGCTTTTCTGTGAACTTGTATTAAAATGAAAAAATAAAATCTAAGTAAAACGTGCTTGAAATGCTGCAAGGCAGCAGTTTCTGCTTTGCTCTTGTTGTGGTGGTTGATTTCTGTTCCAAAAACCTCTTGATACCAAATGCAGGCAGGCAGGTAAGTGCTGAATGAGAGGAAGAAATAGTGTTTGGGCTTTGCTATTTGCTGTGGAGTTTCCTGCTAGTGCAGCACAGAAAGTCTATGGCTTGGCAGGTCTGTACAGTGTTATTTAACACATCATAAATGCTCTGAAGTGCCCTTCCTAAGGTCAGCTATCTGCAGTCAACTCCAGAGTGATTCACAAACATGAAAGCATGAGTGTGAAAAGCCAAAGGCTCGTTTTTGAAGTGCCTTAGTAGCTCCAGTTAGTTGTAACTCCTGGTAACTGTGATGCAGTATTGCTTTGGGGGCTGGATTAACTCTGCTAGGAGCAGCTCTCCTAGTTTTCAGATTGCCATCTGGGTACAGACAGTGGAAGTGTTCATGGATCTTGAACTAAGTGCTGGTTTGGACATTGCATTTTAAGTGGTGGTTGATCATTTCTGTAATTAGTAAGTGGCTGTAAGACTTGGACTCACTGAGGCAGTGGCACTGGTGCATCTACAGCTGGGAGGGCAGCAGGATGGAACAGGCCCTGCTGGTGGGCACAATCCCAGCCCCAAACATGGCAGGGAAACCCTTCTTTGAGTAGTCTGCTCTATCTCCTACTCTTATCTTCAGGCTTCACCAATTACTGTGAACAGCCTGACGAGAAAAACAGCAGGGTTTTGGGAAGGCTTTTGATCTCAAGTACGAGGGTGGTCAGGTATCATGGTATGGTGTAAAAGAATACTTAGACTTGCATGTCCTAAAGAAGTTTGTGGGATTTCACTTCTTACCAGGATCAGGATTTGCAGTGTGAATGTCTCATTCTTCAAATGAGGAAAAAACCAGCCAAACAAAACCCCCCCATGTGCCATGTCAATGGCACTGTGAGGTTCTGTATGGACATGTGGCTCTGGAGGATCCATCTGTGAGGAGGGGGGAGAGAGGGACATTTAAAGCTCAGTGACAGTCAAGGAGCATTGCCACACTTGTGCATTTGGGCAGAAGTTCCATGAGATGCTCCTTCACATTGAGTTGGCTCCACATGGCCAAGCTCATAACCCTTAACAGGTCTGGTGGCGCTCTTGGTGTGGCAAACATCTCTGCTTGCTGCTCCCGTGCACACGGAGGATGTCAATGCTGAGGTCCCCTTCCTCTCTTTGTCAGGCTCTTACTTTCCTTAATTACCTGTGCTGAAGGCTTCATTAGAGCTTGACAAGTCAGCTTTATCCTGAGGGGAAGGGAAAAGGAAGGAGATGGCTTCCTGCCAGTTCTCAAAATTGTGGGTCCACATGGGAGAAACATTTTCAAGAGGGAATGAAACTCTGCTGTAAAATATTTCTTAAGTTGGTCTTCCTGTGGATCATTGCCTAATTGAATCCTACTATAAAAAAGTGACTGGTCAGGCCACCCTTGAATTAGTAAATGAGACTTTTTTTTGGTATTCTGAGATTTCTCAACTGAAATGACATCATGTTAAACGGAGATGTGCCAGGGCTAAAAGACAAGGAAAGGCTGCAACTTTGCCCCTTTTTTATGATGCAAAAAATCAAGGTCATCTAAATGAATTCAGGGAATTTATTATAACAAAGAGAGACATCAAAGCATAGCATAACTTTGTCTTCACAACATTTGTAAAATTCAATATTAGTCATTCAACTATGGGAATAAAATTTGATGTGTGCACATGTCAATGCTATAATCCCTCAACTGATATCATGAAGCTGAGCTTTTTCAGTGTTTGATTGAAGGTTAACTGTATAGGTTCATTTTTTCCCCCTATTAAATAATTTTCTTCTTTGCACATCCTCTAGGGCTTTCACTAATAATGTGTTTCCAAGTATTTAACAAACTCTCAAATAAATAAAGTATCAAACTGGCAGATCTGGTCAAGTTCTAGAAGGAGTTTGAAGAGGTTGAAGATCCTATTGCCCCTAGTTTTATTTTATTCACCTACACAAGAGAATAAAATATTTTGAAATCTTTAAGGGATATTTTTAAGAATGCTTCTTCTGCTTTTATTGGGGATAAATACATTTTCTTTTGAGAGTCCTTGTTGAAGTCCACTAGAGTTTGGCTCTCAAATGCAGCTGGAGAAAGTGGCAGCATGGAGCTATGTACAGAAAATGTTGAAATAGATAGTTTACAAAATGATTTGGGAACAAGGAAGAAGTTTGGCTTTAATCTTGCTTCTTCTGGCTAGTGAGGGATTTTCTCTCCAGAACTTCATCCTAACTGGAGGTTGCACTATGTTCATTTATAGTAGTTGTGTTCCACAGCAGGATTATGAAAGGATTTGTGGGCATGGGAGAACTAGTTTGGGTCCAGCTCGTTTGAGAGGTCACACATTGTGTTCCCATGTTATAGTTCCTATAGTTCAGTAGTAGGACAGCATTTTGTTCTAAACCCCTTCTCTTTTGGACGGGCTGCTTTATACACTGAAGGAATGCTGTGGACCTCCTGTGAAATACTAACTGCTGTTCCTGTAAATATGAAGAAAAGAAACCCTTAAGTCCTATGCTCTATTTCTTCTGGGCAGGTATTATAGAACTCCCAATTTCTCCTTTCCTGTTGCTTCTTTACTTGTATTTGATAGTGTTTCTTTTCCTTTCTGTTTTATTCTCTTTTTCCTATACTAACCCCTTCCCTCCCTGAAGAATATTCCAACATTTTTCTTTCTGATGTTAAGAAGGTGATGCAGGGCCTCTAATAGATAATAAAACCAATCTTGCAAGAGACTGAAGCTCCTCTATACCACTCTGTATAAGAGAGGAGTATTGTAAAAAATCTAGTAGCCATAGGGATTTTAAGTTAAATTTTAAAGGAATAAAGTCAACGGGGTTCATCAGTTAGTATACTTGAGTCACATCAGAGGAATCACTGCCTCCTTTGCATAGATGCAGGCTTGAAAGAACATGTGTGGGACAGATCCCTTTAAGTCTATCGACTCCTCTCCCAAAAGTTTGACTTTGCACAGCAGTGAGTGAAATATTTTACTCATGGAAACATTATGGAAGCAATCTCTTAGTTACCAAACCACTATCACTGCTCTGAAACTAGGAATCATTTAGCAGCATAGTTTATCAGAAGGTCAAACATCTCATGAAGCCTTTATTACTTCCAGTATTTATATGACTAAATCAATTTTTATTGTTCCTTGATTTCCTTCCGAAATTTAAGGACTTGGTAATTTGCAGGTTCAGCTTAAATAGCCATGATGAGATCACAAATGTATCTGCAAAGCCACTCATGGAGTGGGTTAGGGTTTTGGCTTTGCTTAAAGGAGTCATCTTTTGCAAGGTGTTCATCTACTGGGGTTTTTTCTCTAATGACAGTGAATATCTGATATAAAGGTATGGGAACAAACATTTGGGATTCCCCTTTGAAAGGATTTGATGAAGACATCAATATCTTTGATCTTCCAGAATAACTTGGGAATTTTCTGTAGTCTGTCCTGATATTGTTTCTCATAGAGTTAGCCACAAACAGGAACAGAAATTGAAGGCAGTAATTTGTTCAACAGTGTTGAACTGCAAATAAGGTCTGGTTCAAATTTGGATCATAATTTTAGGTTTTTCATCTCTGCTTTCTTTTTGTTGAGATAAAAATGGTTAGCTTCAAAGACCACTTGCTTTGAACTGAACAGAGATTAGAGTGTGATCTGAAGATTTTTCAGGAAAAGCACAGTGATCTGTGATCAATGTGTGTGGTAGAATCACAGTTAAGGTTCCTCGAGTATCTGCCTAGGTTTGTTTGAGGGTTTTTTTTAAAGTATTATTAGAAATGTAAAACCTGAAAGCATTGAATGTAATGTGTTGTTCAGGAAAAGCTGCATGAGTCTCCTCTTATGGTGGGACAAGAAAATTCCTCACTCTGTGGATAAGCAGAAACCTGGAAATATTAGAAATGGATAAGAATTTAATAGTAGGAAGTGCAAGGTGTTGTATTTACAGATTTATTACAGGAATTTTGACTATGCACTTAGTGACCACCAGGTTAGTGATACCTGGCCATTTTTGATGCACACTTTGAGTTCTTTATGTAGTGTTCAATGCAATATTTTCCTGAATTTATGAAAAATTGAGAAACCTGGTTGTTGTAAAACCAGTCCATGGCAGGATGAAGATAAGGATAAGCATGAGATGGTAATAATCTTAGTTTTTTTCAAGTTCATTTCAGAATTTCTCTCTAACTCTTCATCAAAACTATTGCTGTTATATGGGAACATATGTCCAGTGCTGCAGCTATCCTAGGAATGAGACTCACTTGAATGTCTGCTTAGACAGGCCTGTGCCTTTAGGTGCAGCCTAAAGTACAAATCAGTCCAGTGAGCTGCATGGGACCTCCCTTCTCACTCAGAATTGAATTTGCAGCTTGGGAGGTAGCTAATACATATTTTAAGTAAGTGTTACTAGCTCTTCAGAAGCACATGCTTTTCTTCTGTTTTATAGAAAACCAAAACCAGGTAATTTTGCAATCTCCCTACCTATGATTTGAAAATGTGCAGTAGTTAACTGTCACTGCACTGCTTGAAGTCATAGGATGGAATTGGAAATACCATGAGTATGTATTTGCAGAAATAAAGAAAATAAGGGGAAGAACAGGCACTCCCCAAAAACCTTCAATGCCTGTTCATGAAGACAAGTGAAGGTCCAAATCCTGTTATTTGCAGCTGACTTTGTAGAGTTGAATTGGGTATTTTCTTAAACTACAGTTTCCTCCATTCTTAACAACTGGCTCATGGCCTTTGGCCAAGCAGCCAATGTGTTCTGGAGTTTTAAATGTGTACAGTGATGTTTTTGTTGGCCTGAAGTATCTTTACTGTTGTAGGGATTTCTGCAAGGCTGGCCCAGTCTCTGAAGGACTGTGCAGGGCTGTTTCAGTGTCTTCTGTGCCAGTTGCGTGTGATGAAGCTGAAGCCACACTCTTTGTGCACATATTAGTCCTGGCAGCCACTGCAGCCCCTCAGCTCACTTCCAGTGCTGAACTTCATCACTGCTGTGAGAGCACTTGCCTCCAGCTGCAGCTCAAGTTGTCCCTTTTCAGCAGCCTTCAATTTGCAAACTGGCTATCTTTTGCACAAAATTGCATTTTATTTCTTTGATATTATCCTGAAAATATTTCACATCTTTCCCTGAGTAGAATATTTAAATTATTTTTTAAAATTTATTTTGGTGGGTTTTTTTTAAACTTTTGGTTAAAATGATTTAATTTGGAAGTGGAATTAGGTTTTCTACTGCAAAATGTAGCTATCTGAAGCTTTATCAGAGCAGCAGACTTTTGATTCCTTGCCTGGGATTTCTGCTTTTGATCAGGCAGCTCTTAAAGGGGCACAGTCAGACAGCATAGAATCAAACTGGTTTTGAATTTGATGATGGGTGTGTAGGCAGCAGTAGGTTTTGTAAAGGTAATTTGAATATAAATCTACTCCCGAGTGTAACCTAGTGGTATTAGGAAGCATAGGTTCTGTAAGTTTGATACTGAACAGTCATTTGGAATATCCTAAGAGAACTTAGGGTATATTTTTTGTAACTTGTTTCCAGGTCTTCATCTATTACAATGCATGTTTTAAAATTTTTGCAAATACTGAAGTTTTAATTGCCTTGAAAGCCACAACTAAACCAGAGACTTATGTAATTGCACAGCTGTAGGATATAGGTGGTTTTAGGAAACAAATATTCCCATAGTGCCAAATTTATTATTAACTGCTTGTTTATGTAGTGACAAGAGGTGAAATATTAGTTTGCCTTTGAAAATTATCTTTGCTTTCCTCGAGTCTTAGCTTTTGGCTGGGACACACCTTGGGTGGGGCGTTCATGCAGTTGTACTCCAAGCTTTTAAAGGGTTTGGCAAATGTGACATTGAAAACATGGGGCCAAACTGGTTGACCTAGAGTTGTCAAGAAGTAAGGCAGTTTTTGGTGAGTAGCTTGTGGTAAATCAGGGTATTGGTTACCTAATGTGAACAGACTAGTAGCACTTGACTAGTCCTAGGCTTTCCTTTCAGAAAGATTTACTTCAAACTGTTTTCATATCTGATTCAAAATTTTTAATCTCTGAAATTCAGAAGTTAAAAGTAAAAACGGCACTGCTTAATGTAGTAAGACAGAATCTGTTAAGCAGCAATGATTGTAAAGGTTTGGGGGCTTTATTTTGCAAATTATGTTAAACAAAACAAGCCATTTTATCTTCCCTACAGCTTTGGTTTAGACTTGTCAGAAAGTTGTGGTCTGGATTCTGTTTTGCTCTCCAAATGTAGGAAACTTTTTGTTTTAACTCATATTTGTCTAACATAAGAAAAGTCATATTAGATATGTTGTGCATGCTTGCATGGGGCCACAGCAAGTTTTCTGTAAGCTGGTATAACCCTCCCCGTTTGTACACTGTGCCAATACGAAATGACAGCTTGGTTTGAAGTGCCCTCTAGTGACAAATGGGATTTTGGATGAGGCAGAAGAGATAAAGCCAGCGAGAAGAAAGCAGGCTTGAAAGCCAGGTCACCTTTTGAGAATGATCATCATTGCCCCAGTTTATTAATTCCTGCTCTGGCAGCACAGTGAGCAGAAGTAAGTCAGGATGTGGTAACAATTGCCAGGTATTCTTCCAGGAAAGTTTGTGGCTATGAGGCAATAATCTGAAAAGAAGCTTCTAAGGAAATTTGTACAACTAGAGCTAATCAGAGTGTAAACTGAGCAGATACAGGTGCAAAGGTTTCTCATAGCCATGCTCTGACTGTTCTTGAGGAAGAGGTTTTTAGGTAAGAGCTACAGCTGTCGACTTGAGAAGTTTGTGATTTCTGAACTTTCTGCTGTATTTCAGAAAGATATTACTTTGGTTTGGATGTGAAGTTTGACATCAGACCGGGGAAGGTGAAGTGCTGTGGCACTGCAGTGTGCCTGGGGAGGCTCCCAAGCTCCTGCAAAGCCGCCTGCTGAGGACAGTGAGCCTGAAGCCAGAGCATGTTTCCCTCTGCTGCCACGTCTGGAAAGCCAGCCCTGAACTGCCACAGGGTCGACTTCACCACCTGTGTAGAATTAAGAGAAGTGTAGTTTCAGGACTGTTTAATGAGTGTACTTTGTCTGAGAAATGACACCAGTGAGTTAAATAGACTGGAGTAGGGAGAGAGAAGCTCACCGTGCAGGACAGGGTCATATCTGAGCTCGAGGTTCATCCCCTGCTGATTTCTACTCCTTTTCAGTCCCCTTGTTCTCAGGGAGGCAGTTTTAAGGTGGTTACTCATGGAAGTCCTGTGCTTCCTGCCAATGCATGCATAGGGAAGGCATATATTGCAGTGTCAGAAAACAGTAAAATGAAACGTATCCTCACCTTGCATTACAGGGATGCTGAACATTCCCTTTTCCTCTTGTAGTAACTGTCAGTGCAGTAAAATGCTTGCTGAAATACTTTGCAAAGCAAATACACATTTCACATGCATTATTTTATTATTCTTCTTATTATTGTGAATGACACTGAAGGAATATTAGTATTTAATATATTTTAATGACAGAATTATCAAAATAATTCAATATTGGAAGCCTAAAACTGCATGGGTATATAATACTTTTCATGTTTATCAGCCAGAATGAGAACCAAGAATCCTTGGAACATGTTTTTCCGGGATAGCAGGCTTTAAGCAGTGGAGTCCCCAGCCCTTATTTTTATTCCATTGCACCATCTAGTGGGCACAAACACCCAGGTGCTGGAACCGGGCTGTGGAAGCCGCCTCCCTTCGCAAGTGAGTGCATCCAGCAGAGCTCCTCTTGGGTGCCAGTGCCTGGAGACATTTCGAGAGGCGAGCAGAAGTTTCAATATTGTCTTTTCCACGAAATATTGGCTGTCAGAAGGACGCGGTCTGAGGCCACAAGCGGCTCCGTCCCACAGTGTGCTCACCGGTGTCCCTCTGAATGGGGCTCTGCAGGAGCTGGAACAGCAGAAAAACATTTTCATTACCTGCCTAAGCATGAGGATAGCTGGGATTCCTGATGCAGCATGATAAATCATAGAACCGCTGCTGAAGTGTAGACACATAAACATGAAGTTAGGAATCACCTATGGTTTTTGTAAGAAAAAGATGTTTCTTATGCTTGCTTACCTTACCTGCCAAGAGATGTAAAATCCTGATGAAAAGATGTCAGTTAATAGCTTTCACCTAAATTAGTTTTGAAATAGAGATAATGGGAGAACAACAGACTAGGAAAACATGTTTTCTACATTTAATGAGGGTCCATTGTTTCATACTGTGACTTGCTATAAAAATTAAATGCTTTCCATCTAGTGATCCTCAAATGCTTGACAAATGCAGTTACCACACTCTTTGTAATTATGCTGCATTCTCTTATCTGTAATCTTTCTATCTTTTTAAAAATTTTCTGTAGAAGAAAGCATTGAAAATTCAATCTACATTTTAATTAAGAAATAAACAGAAGTCACTGGTATGGGATTGTCTGAGTAAGTTACTACCTTGAGTTCAGTTTGCAGGAAGCCCAAGTACTCTGTATGTTGCTATAATAGCAAGTAATGTGAGCTATTTTTAATACCACAGTGTAGAATATCTCGGGGCCAGTCTGGGTCACAATTCTATGGTTATGGTGAAAACTGGATCACAGAAAGGGGTTTTTTCCTCTTGGAGAAAACTAGAGGCCATATTTAAGTCAGTGTGCTAATTCTTCTGTCCTTCTTTCACACACTCTGCACTCACTATTCTTTTTAGTACTTTCCTTTGAAATATGGTTTTTAAGGAAATGTATTTATTTCAAAGGTTTCTCCAGATAAAGTAGACTGTTTGGCTATTTGCAATATCCACGAAATCAGTCAGGATCACTTCCTGTTCCTCCCTCAGGTTAAAAGCTCTTTCAATCAGTAATAGCTATACCTAGCATAGCAGGTCTCTTGCAAAAATAGAGAAAAAATAGATTCCAAGAAAATGTTCTTTATTTTGAGAACAAGCTTCAGTCATGGTACAGGGAATTTGGCTTACCAAGTTTATTTTTTAATAAAACATCCTGGGAATAGGAAGAGTCTTGGGCTCTTTTCTTCTGTTAGTTTCTTGGGGATGGGTGAAACAAGAAAAATTATTCATGGCTTAGAGTTGGCTTTTGCTGAATTTGCAAAGCATGCCAAGAGCTGTGTGTTGAAGCATTAATAGAGCTGTGAGTATTTTTTTTTTTTTTTAATTACTGATCCATCCAATTTTCTGGTCAGCTAAGTGGGGGGATCCTTTCTAATAAAAGAGATTAAAATTTTCCATATTGTCTATTCTTTCCCATGTAAGAGCAGGTTTCTAGGGTTAATAAGGGAACAGTGTCTTTGTGGTTTAAAATAGCATTGGCTTGAAACAATTTCATGGAATGTTCTCCCCAAAAAGATAATCTGACCCAAAATAGAAGTCTTTAGTGTGTTGCTTAATGAACTTCCTCTTATTTTTAAAGGGGGTAAAGCTTTGTGGGACTTTAACTTTTTTTCAAAACAGCTGATGCTTAAAAACTCTTGTATGTCTTTGCAATAACTTGGGTTAACATTTCAAATTAACAATAAAATACCAAAACATTTAAAAAAAAAAAGAATGTTCAGTTCATCTGATGTACATTTTTTTTTGTTGCTCACTATTTCATGAAGACCATTATGTCTTCACTTTCAGATCATCAGTAAGGATGTGGAAGAATGTTTGTCTTTTTGTTGTTGTTTTACTTTTATATGAGCTTATGGAAAAGAAGAGTGAGACAGTTATGGCCAAACCTGAGTTATTTCTGCTCCTGCTGTGCCCCAGGAGGAGTTTTCCCAGGCCATGGAGGTACTGGGGTACCCAGGAGCAGCTGCATGAGGTGGCCGATAGGAATACCCTTGGTTTGGCCAGGCTGTGTTCTGTTGAATAATTTTTTTGTTTCTTCCTCTTTTGGTTTGCCTTTCTAGCAGTGGGATTTGTCTCAAATTCATGAAGATCAGGTAATAAGTTGTAAAGTTGTAGTGTTCCAAAAGGGTCTTTTTAGCTTTGTTAGCATTTCAGTGGTAGCATTGGTGAGGGTGTTTGGCCAAAAAGGTGTGTTTGGTTCTTCATTTCTCCTGTGGTTCCAAGTCTTTTGAAGTTGCCTAAGCATCACCACTTACAGAGTGCTGTCTGGTGAGCAGTGAAGGAATAATACCTGTGTACTTTGTTGTATAGAACCAACACTGCATTTTACATCTGCAAGTTACGTGACTGTCTCAGGTTTGCGTGACGCTGGGCTGAGCTCTTCTCTCAAAGGCTCTACTCTGGACATCTAGATAGATTTCAGCATGAAATGTCAGGATGTCAAGCCCATATTGAATACATTGGAACCAAAGGAAAACCTTTCTGCACAGCCCTGTGATGCACAAGCAGAGCACCACACACGGTTCTGCTCCAGAGCCTCACGTGTGGTACCCCACAAGCAAATCCTGGTGCATGGGTGGATGTGGCTCTGCAGGAGCTCATGGAGCTGTACCAGGTAGTGTTGGCAGCACACAATCCTACTTTTACCTTCTGCCTTGTGGAAACCATGGCTCTGGATAAAATGCTCCCGTTGCATTTGTGTTGGCTGAAATTAGTTGAAATAAGTAACTGATTTACCCATACCTGCTGGAGAGTAGGCTATAAGGGCTTTCTGATCTGGTTATGGAGTTTTTCAGTCTACCCCCTTAAATGTAGTGGTGGAGAAACAATCTGAGACACTTGTAACTGTCCTGTCCCTGCTGAGAAACCTCTGTGTGAGGACTCCTCAGTCCCATGACTTGTACTGGAATGGGTGTTTGCCACTGGGTTTCTGTGGGGTCTATTGGTGCGTCTGGTTGTATTGAGAACCTTCATAACGCATTTAAAGCTTCTCTTGCTCTGGAAATAGTCACAGGCACAAAAGCTGCAAGTGCAGGGCAGAAATGAGTGACTCTAAAAGGCAACAGAAGTAAGACTCGCCAGAGCTGCTCAGTACTACTCTGGTACAGTCAGGCATTAAAACTTTTTTAAACCTCCTCTACTATTTTGAATTGCATCTGTGGCTTAGCAAGGACTCCCTCTTTGTTTGTGCTCAATTTTCCCCAATCCTTTTCTAAATGATGCCTTTTCCTTTTCTTATTTCTGGGTGAATGTCACCACAGCCCCTCCGCAGGGCTTGCTTTTCTTGGCAGTGTTGTGTTAATTGTGCTTCTGCCTAATACTGCCCTGGGGGGCTCTGGCTTCAGTTTTGCCTACACCCCTGTGAGCAACAAGAATCCTTAAGTTTTGCCTTTGCCTAGGCATGTGCATGGCAAACAGCCTATCTGGGAAACACGAAATGGGATTAGCTCAAGCAGGTGGGTGTTGGTAGGAAGAAAGCACTGTGAGTTAGGCTGAAGGTGGGGAGCTGGCTGTGTGTGAACCACCTTGAGAAGGCGCTGGCTGGTGCTTTAGCATTAGTCCATCCATATATACCAAGAGAGATTTAAAAAAATTATAGGAATTTTGGCATTGTAGAAGTCATGACAGTCTGCTGAAAGTAAATATACAAGAAAAAGTAGCTGTGAGAATGGAAAATGGCTGGCTGTAGGAGATAAGTAGTGGCTGGAGAAGTCTTATCAGAAATCCTCTAGGAAATGCAGCCAAACACCCATAGGGCTGGGAGAAGTCTCTATCAATCAAACCAACCCAAGAAAATTGTGCAGTGAAGCCAATGTTCAGTTTTGCCAGATTTCAACCTCCTCTCTGGCTGTGTATTTTATAGAAACACAACTGCATACAGCAGTCTGAGCAAAGCAATTCATGCAGGGGAGGGAGGGAGAGATGCTGGGTTATACTAAGAACCACTCATCCACAAAAAGCCCCCAGGCCTCTGTAAATCTGCCTGGCTCCATACGCAGACCTGTGTCCAGCTGGCATTTTTCTTCACTGCCACTGGGAGCCAGCACTACTGGAAAAGTTAGTTCTAGAAATGGTGAAGTTAACTAACATGTAAAAGACCTGGCTGGCTTTGTGCTTGAGCTTTGGTTCAGCAAGGTTTTCAGCACAGCTGAAATGAGAGAGGTTTTGAGTTTATCTCCAAGTGGGAAGGCTGGGTGGGTGAGATTTGGAGGTTTGAAGTTAAACTTTGGGACTTAAATACAGTGGAGACACTTTGGGTGAGAAATAGGGAAATTCTCAGTGATGTGTTTTAGTTATGTGATGCTTTCAGTTTTGCCTTTCCATTTTGTCTGGCAAAGCTGCTTCTCTGCAAATCAGAGCTGGTTTAAAATGGTGTTATAGGGACCTCTGTCCAGTGCCTTCTGCACCCTTAGCCTTTAGTGATCTGCTTGGAATTTTGGAAGATAAGCTTAGAGTGGTTGAGTTTATTCCTGCCCAGTGTTATACTGCTTACATGTTTCCTCCCACATTATTAGAATTTAGATTTAGAATCTGGACCCTGAAATGAGTTCTTGTCTAGATTAAGGGCCGCAGAGTGTGTAGTGACTAATGCAATTATTGGTGAGTTCTGCTCTGTATTTTAACTTGCATTTGAATAATCTTATGACTTTTTCTTGGCATCTACTGATAAATATATCCAAAAGGCAAAGGAGGCTGACAGACTGTAAGGAAGTTTAACATATATAACACATTGCACCTCTTTGTTGACTGCTCCATCATTCCTCAATCCTTTGTTTTCTTGATAGGAGACAGTGTATTATCACTTCAGACAGATATTTGCAGATGTTACTGAATCAAAATTAGAAGCAAAATCTTTCTGGTTTGTATCTAGTGGGAATTGTTTCCTGCAGTCAAAACCACTGCATTTTTCAAGTTCTCCAAACAAAGCCTGGAAAACTATGTAACCTGTATTAATCTGTCCGTTTCCTTTGCCTCATTATTCTTGTCCCTTACCCTTATTTTTGAGGTGCATCTGTCATTACAATATCCCATGCTTCCCTTCAGAGGAGCACTCTTAAAATCCCCAGTGGTATGAACTATGGGAAATGGGCCCAGTAGAGGAACAGTCCTATCAAAATTGCTCTCAGGACACCAGATATATCATGGGTGTAACAAATCCCAACTGGCTTCATTAAAGCTATTTTCTCTAAAATAAACTGGTTTAATAGATGGCAAGTTTCTCTCTGTTCCTACTGTCACCATACATTTTTAAATGTAGAATGTGGCTCCACTGTAGAAACCCATTAAAGAGATATAATATTTCATTCAGGTAAGTATTGCCTTTCTGCTTAAAGGGAAAACACCATTGTGAGCTTAGTGAAGAATTTAATTTGATGTATATCTGCAGGAAGTAAGCCTTACATCAAAAAGTAAGAACCAGCAGCTGGGTTCAATATGGGATTTGACACTGTTTTCTATAAGCTCTTTACCAAATGTGTGCAGGTTTTGAAATAGCCACATGCCCACCTTATTATGATCCTTTCCTGGAAAGAGAAATACCTTTAATCTTAAATATGACATTCACATGCTTATTTTTTGAAGAATTGATTTAATATGAAGGATTTTATTTCCTGTTTTTATTAAGATCCAGGTTTCTTGTCAAAGTACTGCCGTAAGTAACAAGCTATTGCACATCCTGTTCTTCATTAAAACAGGCAGGATATCAAAGTAAAAAACATAAGAAACATAAATGTAGAGGAATTTTAGGATTGAACTGTAATCTATACCATGCAAGTGACTTAATAAGGATCCCAAATGATAAAGGAATTCAAGTCTGGGCAACATAACCAGAGAAACTTTTTTCTCCCTAACTTATGGACTAAACTATTATTTTTTTCCTGTACTTTTGAAAACATCATGTTCTTGAATTAATATTTAGATTAACTTGGAAGAGATACACAATCATTAATTCTTGCTACTGCTGTTACTCTCCTTATTTTTCATGATAAGTATTTTCCAGTCATTATAGATAAATGCAATTGTTTTCAGATAGCTTAAAAATTAATTTCAAACATTCAAATACTATTCATAGTAATTTTCAACAAATGTATTTTTTGTTCAATTAGCTGTTGTGAGTTTCTGTGTGAAACAAAGTCCAGGAACTGGTACATGCTTATTTGATCAGGACAGGCAATATTACACAAATGTATTTTTATTTGACCACTTGCACTTAAGAAATAAACTTCTGAGTGTGATTAAGGTGGAGGTGAAATATCAAATATCCTTATGGAAACAGAGAATGTATTTCTGTCTGTAGATAAGGATACAATAGGTTTAATCTAGGCATCATGGCTAACCAGAGCAATGCAGGAATAGCAGGACAAGCCTCCATCTAGTGACTCAAGGATATCTCCAGCAGTTCTAGTGGGCTTGAATGAGATTATTTTGACTGCATTGTCACTAGTACTGTTACTTATTTTGGCTGGCTGATGCTGGTGTGACTGTATCTAGCAGAACGGTGTGTTGTTCTGGAAGTGTGACACAGAATAGAAGCAAGACTGAATTTATCCATGTAAATATTCCTTGCTGTCTGTTTCTGTATTACTTAGCAACAGAACCAAGATAAATTTTATCAAATTTAATAGAGGAAAAAAACAGAGGTAAAACACATTGTTATTGGATTAGCATTATTAAAAAAATTAGATGTGATGGGGGAAAGGCCCAAATCAAACAGGAGTAAGTAGAATTTTTGGATCCCCAAATCTAGGAAATATAGGGAATTTCCTTCTGGCATCGGTATATGATGAACCCTAGGAGACTTTATTGTATCATGTAGCTGAAAGTTTTTTGTCAACCACTCGTGCATCAGGGGCAACCAGCACTATACACAGGCAATTACTTCATGAGGTTGGGTTTTTTATGTTAAAAACACACAGAATGTAAAGAGCATGAGGACAGACCAGAGAGGAGGTAAATCTACAACTGGGCAGGTCTTGACTTTATTGTGTAGTGTATAAAATAAGCCACTACTCATCTCTATTGAGATGAATGTGAGCAGTTGTACTGGAATTGTGTGTAAAATATGCATGTACATCTAACACTCCCTGAGAGACACAGGCTAGCAAGGACTTAATCCTGCCTAATCCCTGATTGAAAAATTACACAGATAGCACAAACTTTGAAGAAAGAATACATTAAAAGAAGCCTTGGAGGGGGAAAAAATAAATCCCAAGCTTGAAAATGTACAGTGACAATGGGATGTCTTCAGCAAATATTCCCAGCAACACCCATGTCTGTTTTGCTTCATTTGTCCTTCCTTTTAAGAGCTGTTCCTCCCAAAATGCAATGAATTGACCCTAAAGTGTGAAATACTGCAACCTTGTGGGCGAAACTGCTGCTCCTGCCCTTCCTTTTTCTCTTGGGAGGGTGTGTGATCTCAGTTTGCTAGTCAAGGGCAAGCTGCGTTTTAATTGATGGGAGACCTGAAAGTGAGGAGAGCTGGGGATGAAAAGGGCTGGAAATCAGAGCAGTGGTGAGCTGCAGCAGCACCCTCCATCCTGGGCAGAGGGGAAAGATGCCAGGTCTGGCTGGTGGAGGGGAGGGCCTCTATCAAAGGGACGTTGTGTCAGCCCTGCGGCAGTGCAGTGAGGACAGCTGGAGGGTCAGTGTGGTGGCCCTTGCCCTGTGTCACCTGTGCCTGACCCCTGCCAGTGCAGTTCTGTGCTCCGAGTGTGGGAATGCCAATGTACTGCTGTGGCTGTGCCTTGTCCTGCTCTTCTGCCTACCTACAGACTGAATTTAGGGGAAGGAAAGGTAGCCAAAGCACAGCTGCCCACGAGAACATGGGCAGAGCAGGAAGGTGCAATAAGCTTGACATTCATCCATTACAAGGGTCCTGTGAGTGCTCAGGCTTTCACACAAAATGTTCTTCAGGACCTGGCCTAGGCTCTGCTGCAGGTAATGCCATGAGCTGCCTCCAGCCTCTGGCTCCGTTATCTTAACCGCTTGCAGATGTTCATGCGCAGTAGAAATTCACCAAACAGGAGAGGTACTAAAGGAGAAGTTGTCTTTGTCCACTGCCCTAATCATTTGATACAGATCAAAAAGTTATATTACTGTCTGTAGGAAGGGCCTCTTATCTGCAGATGCAATTGGCTTTTGATGAGGGGGTGGTTGAGATATTAACTGAACTGAAAAATATAGCAGAGCTCCTCTACACAGGTCAAATACAAATGCTGCCCTCTGATACATGCTCCTGTTGCAAGGACTAAGGAATATGTGGATTAAAGTGAAATGAGTAGATACTAAAGGAAATGTCAACAGTTGTTTTTCCAGGTTTTATGGATATTGCACAATTTCTTCAAAAGGTGCAAAATGTAGCCCTGAGAATATAGAATTCTGATCTATTTCTACTACTCACATGGGAAAATAAAACACCTTTGAATTGTTTTTCTTAGATAATTTTGCCCATCTGCAGTTTTTTTATACACTAATAATGCTGTACAGCTTTCATAAAGCCTGAAAATAGGTCAGATTTTGCAACCAGAAGATGCTCACCAGTGTTCTGCTTACAGTCTTGTAGCAGCAAATGTAGACAATGTATAAAAACATGGCACATGTGTAAATTTGCCATCTCATTGCTTTTGCTGCTCTGGCTCTATTGTCAGTAATAATACCACAGCAAGGACGGCTGGAGGGAAGCCAAACGTTTATTTGGTCTTTAGGCTTTGATAGTATGTTGGCAGCTGTGTGATCTTTGTTAAATTCAAAAATGCAAAGTGTAGCTTGTTTGCAAGAATCAGATGAGACTGTTGAGACAGATGCTTTTTGGAGCGATACTCGGCGAGCTGTGGCACACATGTAAATGGGGCTGCTCGACCACTTGCCCCTGTATATTGAGATTTCCCTGGTCTCTGGAGCTGTTTAATTAAGTTGGGATTCAGTGTTACACAAATGAAACATTGTGAGCTTGGACAATGGAAATGTGCCTTTCCACTTGCCTGCTAGCTGGGAAGCCCCTCTTCTGTAGGCAGAGAGCACACTAGATAAACATCTCTCCTATCTGGGACTCTCATAATGGTAATCCTCAAAGAGAACATGGAGATTTATTATTTTCTGACTGAGTTAGCTCTCTCTGTGTTTTATGTGGTGTGTCTGTAATTAGTCTGGTTTTGGTGTCCACAGTGGTGCATAATAACACCATAAAAAATAGTGAAGGTGGTGCTCCTCTAATTTTTCAGTTTCTGGTGTGTCCAGATTAAGCAAGAATTTTTGTAAAAATAAGCCTATTGTAGCACGTATATTATATGAAAAACTAATATCCTTGCTTATGTGGTTGAGGCTGTGGTTTTATTTGCCATTAATGGGACTGGAAATATTTTTTTAATGTTGCCTTCAAGGGTTTTTTAATGATGCAGAAAAAGGTGTTTGGGAATGAGTAAGTTACTGAGTGCAGGAGTGTGGAGCAGTTTCTGTTCCTGTTGGAAATCTGTTGTTTTCCTGCAGGTGTGGACAGGCAGAGGACAGCAGTATGTAGTCTGTCACTCACAGCTGCAGTGGACCAACCAACAGCTGGTAGCAGCTCCAGCTCCTGCTGCAGTCAGACTTTTCGTGGAAAGTTAGATCAGTTATCTCTAACTTCCTTACTGCTTTATTGCAGATGAGAGGGAGCTGTACCAAAGTGTATACATTCCTTTCTGATTACACATCTGCAGCCAGCTGGATATTCCAATAGACAGAATCACTCAATCAGGCAGGGAAGCAGACTAACAGAATCAGACTGTCATGCAACTGTTTACATTTATTCGTTGTTCTTAGTCCATTTATATAGTTTTATTGCTATAGTCATTTTGGAAGTGAAGTCAAACTGAAATATGATTAATACACTGATGGTTACTTGCTGTGGCCAGAGTGCAACATGGGAGAGAGTTCAAGTGCAACCAGCTGCATTATAAACTGCTTAAACTAAGGAGAAGTCCATGGAGCAAATGAAACTACGTCAGCAAGATTAGCCCCACCAATCACAGCCAGAATGGAGAATATTAAGAGGACCAGAATACTTTTGAAATGAGAATGACCAAGTTAAAACAAGCAAAAAGAACTTAGCCAGGAAACCACTTATCTTTTGAGTCTTGATAGTCCCCATGAAACTCCCAGAACCACATTTCTTTCTTTGAAATAATGAAGTGGCCCAGAGCCACTATCTTGCAGAGCTGCAAGGTCAGCTATAAAAAGCTGCAGGTTGCTGAACTCAGCAGCTATTTTTGTTATTGAGGTTGGTCTCTACATGCCAACATGTTCAAGCTGAAATGTAACTTGCCCAGGAAATTAGTTAGTGTGCACAAAAATACAAGATTATAATTACAGCTACAGAATGCTGCTCACTGGAGAATTGAACTTGGATGGGAAAGCTAGTCCTTTTCTTTGCCCATTTTATTTGGAAAGAAAAGAAACAATGCAAGCTGCCAATATTTTGATGTCAGCATCCTTTGTTTTTTCTGGCTATCTGAGACCTCTTTGATCCTTATGCTGCCAGAAATGTTTGCTCTGGCTGTGCTCCTTCGTTCCAGCAGATCAACTATTTTGCTACAGGTTGTCAGAATGAAGGTTTTTAATTTGATGAACTTCTGAGTGTGTGTCTCAGACACCTGTTTCTGTCAAGAACACTTTGTGTTTTTAAACACCTATGCTAATTTGTAAACCATGACAATAAGTGGCACATGTAGAGGCTGAATTCAGGTCCTCTGCCTTTACTCGATGAAATTTTATTCAGCACTGCAAATGTTATTGGATGTATAATATTAATTAAATGTGGTAACCAGGGTTGACATGGAACATCTTTTCAATAGCAAGATACAGTGCTGGAATATGTAATTCATGGAACTGTCTTGTCAGTTTTGGAACTTGTTGGATGAAAGTGAGTAAGACTTCAGCTACACAATTCTGATTAGTTACTAAGCTATATCCAGGCAAAAGCAAGCCTGTGCTTTGTATTGTGTTTGTATGCTTTGTGGATCTCCTGTGTCTGACAATAACTTTTGAGCTGGGACAGAATGAAAAACTTCCCACAAAGCAGAGGATCCATATTGGTTAGTCTAGTTATTCTTGGTACTAGAAGCTCCAGTTATAATCTTCTAGGAGACAAATCATATTTTATATTATACAAGGAGAATATATTAATTTTTCATATTTTTCTAATTTTTCTTGTCTGACCATCTGTATATATAAAGTATTAGTGAGATTAATCTTGTGATAGTTGAAATCCAGTTGGATGTTTTTAGTTGAAACACATATAAATAACTGAACTAGTATCACACTGTAATCCAAAGCACTGATTTACATTTTAGTCATATATCAGAATTTTTTTCTTTTATGGGAGATGTTTTATAATATTTAATGATTATAGCAATGTAGGTGGT
This sequence comes from Anomalospiza imberbis, assembly GCF_031753505.1. Lineage (NCBI taxonomy): Eukaryota > Metazoa > Chordata > Aves > Passeriformes > Viduidae > Anomalospiza > Anomalospiza imberbis. The sequence continues at coordinate 11,538,887 of NC_089692.1, read as the reverse complement.
AGGATGAAAGTGCACATTGTGCTAAGGTACTGCTGGTGTAGGAAATTGCTTTTTGTATCCTCAGATCAGAATAGTAAATCATTTAAGAATTGGTGCATATCCAAAACGCATCTGTTGACCCAGATTCTGTCCTCTGATAACAAGAATGAAGTGATTGTTTTTCCGAGAACCAAATAGATTTTATTTACATTAGTGGAAGTGCCAATAAGGGCTTGTTGTGGGATTTGCAGGATTCTGCTTTTCTTAAAGAATGTGTTTGTGAAACTCTCCTTTGTGCTACCTCCTCTCAGCTCCCTGATTTGGGGAAATATTGCACCAAGAATTTAACAACAATACAGTAATTCTAGCAGAGACAAAAGGGAAAAAGCTGTTTCCTATAACAGTCCTGATAGTGTAATGTTTCCTGGGTAGAAAAAGTAACTTAAACATCATGAACCATATGCTTATAAAACCAACTTCTTCAGAAATACAAGGTAATTTATAGTTGCACAGAAAATGAAATGGAGGAGGAGACCTTGAGCCTACCACATAAATCCTCCTGATGCATATTTTATTCTGTGTAATAGTGTTTCCAAGGATGGGGTTCCACCTGCATTCCTAATTTCTCCAAGTCAAGAGTGTCTTCTGTTGATCCTTCTCTCTCTCCTTCAGTGAGTGAGCACATGCTTTAGTAGAAATAGTCCTGGCATGGAGTATCCATACTGTGACCTGCAAAGAGAGGGCTGGAGTTCAGTCACAGTTCCTTTCCCATGTGGAGACCTATTTCTGTCTCCCTTTTCTTTGCACAGAAGTGCAAGGTCTGTATAATGAGGATACCAGATGTTTGCCTTCAGACAGGACCTGCATTATCATGGCCTCCAAGCTGCCAGGAAGATCTGGACTCCAGCAGTGGGTTATTTCCTTACTGAGAGCATGGAGTAGCCACATGCATGGGATAGTTTATTCTGGTCTCCATGCATTCATAATTATGTGCACTGCTGTAGAGATACTCCAGAGCAAAACAAGCAGAGGTTACAACTCTCAGAGCTGGAGAAAACACATGTGTCAGTCTCTGGCTGCTTGGTTTCTCATTGCAAGCTACACCAGGCACTGAGATTCAAATCAACTGCTCTGAGAACTAGGTGAAAGTACTATTCATAGCAGAACCTATAACATGGGCCTGAGAGGAAGGAAAATTGAATTGTATCATAATTTCTTATTTCACTTCAGAGAGAATGGGGTGATCTTGTGCTATCAGAGGACCTGGACAGCCAGCGTTGCTCTTGGGCTGATCTAATACTCCCCTATCAGCTGCATCTGACCCCTCTGGCTTGCTGAGGGTGTTTAGCCACCAAAGGCTCTAGAAGCTCCCTGTCTCCTCTGTCTCCCTGTCTCCTCTGCTGACACAGGCCAAGCCCAGCTGTCCCACTCCCCTTGTCCCTCTAATGCCATTCCACAGGGAGGTGTAGGAAAGGAGAGCGTAAAAATGATGGCTCTCGATGTTACACATGTAACTTGTATGTGCTTATCTCTAACACGTGTGGATGTGAACATATGTTCTTTTGTACATGTGATCACCCTTCTTGACTCTATTTACAGCATACCTTTATCTGTAGATAGTGGTCAATTTTTGATAGTTGGTTCTTTATTTATTTCCTGGTTATTTTCTGGGTATTGTAATTTTGTACAGTTGAAACAGTGCAAACTTACCACACACTTGTTGAGTAACTTGTAACAAATGAGACTTCCTTGAAGAATTGAAACACACCCATTTTTCAGATTTGATTTTTCCAAGAGGCTTTTGGACTCAACACTGTGCTAACACAACTATTGTGGCTTCTGAACTGGCTCTGGCTTGGGTCCAGCCCAACTCTGATCAGGGACAGAGCTGGCTGGCAGCTGTCAGTACCCATCTGTGGAGGCATAACCAGTAACATTCCCTGTATTTATAAAGACCCCTTGCTAGAAAATGCATTCAGCCTTCTGAAACAATAGTTCTTCCAACTAATTAAAAACAACATTACCCTAACAATATTACATGCTCAAGAAGCAAACAAACCATAAAACGATCAGCAAACCCAGCAGCATTCATTTAGAAATGTATCTGCTGAAGCACAGTGTAGAAAATGAGCATAATTTTGGTCTGGAGAAAATTCTGTACTCCTGGGATCACCACCCAAGAGCTGGAACCACTTGCTGATCCTGGCACGGTGGTAGAGCTGCAAAGCAGCAGGTGGCAGATGAGTGAAAAATCCCATCTGGCAGGAACTGAGGAGGTGGAACTGAGGGCTTTGGACTCCAGCAGGTTCATCAGAGTATCCATTTAATAGGCAGCAATTAAAAGGACACAAATCCTGGTGAATGACCACCACTGCTCAGGGCTCTGATGTAGTTTGTCTCAGAGTTCTTTGTGTAACCAGTGGTGGGGTCTGAGCAGTAGCAGAGCCAGATGGAAGCTGCAGCTCTTGAGAGCCGAAGTCAGAAGGTGCCAGTGGCCAGAACTAGCCCTTCTTCAGGCCAGCCTGAGAGAGTGAACATTTCTTACTGATGTTCTCATACCCAGGAAGAACTAAAACTGTATTTCCTGCATTATTTTGTCAAAAAATGACTTTTGAAAAACTTGAAAAGAAAGTTGAAGCCTGTTTCCATACCTTGCTTGGCATGGGGCCTTGTTTGGAGAGGGCATGGACTTGTATCAGAACTAAAAAATTATTCTCTAAAGGAGTCCACTTGGACTGATCTGATCTGAAAGAAGAGTGAGTCACTTCATCAGAATGATCTCAGTTCAGTAACATTCCTGTCTCCTCTGGGATGAGGACAAGGCAGCTCTGACCTACCCAGCTAGCAATTATATTCCAATAATTGAATCAGCAGAGAATGCAAAGCACATTCCCTGATATAAACTTGTTTTTCAGATTTCGGCATACCGCTTTTTTCCTTCATGATATCAGTTATTATTATTTTAAGTTGTACATATCCTGGTACAGTTGTAAATATCCTGATTTTCTAAAGACAAAAAAGAAGTCAAGTTCTAAATCCATAAATGCATGCCAGTGGGGTTTTGCTTCGTTTTGCTTTTAAAAGCAAGCTATGGTTGTATTGTTGAATGAAATATCTTGTTCAAATCAAAACTTAGAGGCTTCAATTTTTTTTATATGAAAATGAGACTCAGCTATATCATTTGAACAGGAAATAAAAGCATGCATTGCCTGTTAGTCTTGTGTCTTGCTGCATGCCTGCATCATGCTGTGGCTGTCCAGAAGCAGCTGCAGATGTGCCATATTGCAGAGGCAGCTACCATTGTGCTCACTTGGGTGCAAATAGGGCAGCTCTTATCAGCAGAGGTAGCTCTGTGTTGGCTCTCAGTATGTCTGAGGACTAATCAATGGCAAAAAAAGAAATAAAGTCTCTAATCTTCCTCTTTTTCTGAACAGCCATTCTTTTTCTGATGTCAGTTCTTGCCATTGACAAAATCAATTGGATTTTTGCCTTAAGATGAATTTGAACGCTGACTTGAACCATATTTCCAGTGGGAAAATATCCTCCTATACTGATAGGCCATTGATGCCCAGGTAGCATTAAATGCCTTGGCTCAAATGACAGAGCAAGGCAGGGGATCAGAACGGATTCCTCGTTTCCCAAATGCCTGTATGGCAACATCCTAAACAGGACAGTGCCTATGGGGATGGGCAATGTCTTCTGTTAACTTGTTCAATGTAGTTGCAGGGTACAGACAGATCTTTGGACATGTAAGAACTTGTGAAGTCCTGACCTTGGAAAAACCCTGTGTTTCCAAACCCTGGCCTAATAAAACACATAACTGCTCTTCACCCACCTTGCTTTGGGTCCCTTCACCATTTGGGTTACAGGAGTCTGCAACAGGCAGATTTTAGGAATGGGTGCTGTTTCACTCTCAAATTCTATGTCCACAACTTGCATTAGTGTTAAATTAATACAGGCAATTACCGACAGGGGGTGTTAAATGTATACTTTATTAGTAACAAAATATAAGATACTATTTATTTTTCTAATCTGAAAATTGTTTTCCGAAGCTGGACTGTGCATTGGCAGGATTTGCTGTAGCAGTGTTTGATTCTTAACAGTGCAATTTGCACAGGAATGATGAACTCTTTGTCACAATGAAGCATCTTGATTAGATGAACTCAGTTGAAAATGAAAATAAATTCTTCCAAGTTAGGAAAGGTATCATCTGAGTTATAGCTGGGTCAGGTCAGAGCTCAGTGTGTATTCTAAGTAATTCCTCTGTGGAATTATTGCCATCACCATAATAATATTTCAGTGAAATCAAAATGGAGATATTTGTCATTATAGCCTTTCACTTTTTATTTGGAAAATCATTATAGTTACATTATCTCAAGGTTTATGAAGGAAAGGTAACACCTGCTCCAGGAATCTACTGAAAAGTTATTTCAAGGGGAAAACTACTGAACTAGAAATGAGACAGATATTAAAACCATAAAGCTGTTTTTTCTTTTGTAACAAAACTCAGCCTGGAGCTGCATTAAACTCCAAGTTAATCACAGCTGTTCTCTCTGTCTGTAGCACGGGCTGTTGTTTCCTGCACACTTTATGTAGCATTACTCCCTCCACCCCAGGACAGTACAAGCTGGGTGAAGTTTTTGATGGGGTGAGATATTAGTTCTAATGAGACAGTATCTGGCATTATTTGTTTTGAATGCTTTGTTTTTGCCAACAGGCTGCTTGTCATCTGAAAAGGTGGAGCTCCATTATCTGTTTGTTGCTTTCCCAGTCACTGTCTAGCATGATACAAGTGTGAGTGTTCTGAATTTTGTCTTTGCATCTCCACCTCAAATTCAGTTTTAAGATGGTCTCCTGTCATTTTGTATACTCTTTTCCTTCAGCCCTGGGAAAAATGTGTTCAGCAGCACTTTGTTCCACTATGGGCTTAAAATGTCTGCAAGGCTTCAGGAGGATGTTGGATGCATTCCTTGGGTGGCAGCATCCACTTATGTGGAGAGTGTGGAAAGCTATCCAGGGTAATTCAAAATATTATTTTACTTTGTCTTAACTATTTTTATTTTTTAATGTAGTGTAGCTGTGGGTGTCAAGCCACACTTCCATTTAAAATATTTATTCCCATGTCTTCAATGTGTACAAGTTTCTTTTGAAGATGTTCTAGTCATCTCAAAAATTTGGTGTAGAATTACTTTTCTGTGAACTAAAGGATTTTTTTTAGTTTCCATGCTTGCATTTCTGCTTGCCCTAGTTTTCTTTGAACATGAAGAAGTTAATCCTAGCCTGAAAGAAGTTGTATGCTTTACCTTGTGGAGAGAAAGCTGGTTTTAGCATTACTTTACTTCCCTGTACTCCAGGATGATAATTCCAGTTTTCTTAGCACTACTATTTTAGGAGATAGAGAAATGCAGATCTGGAGATTTAATGATTTCTTTTCATTGAAAGCCAGAGGAAATAAGAATTTTTGGTGACTGGTGATTTTTTGGTGACTGATCTATGTTAATAGACTTCTCTTGTGAAATTATAGTTTCCCTCTCTTAAAAGAAAATACAGTCCTGCAACATCTTGGTACCACAGTGAATGTCTTCACAAATTTATACAGTGCTGATGACACAGTTTTCTGAACCAAAGTTTTGGATGTGGGAATTAGGAAAAATGCATTATCTAGTAGGGAGAGAAGATCTCTATTAGCTGTGCTGACAAATTGGGAAGGCAAATCAGCCATAAGACTCCATTAATTTGATTTTAATCTTTACTTTATAAACCTGAGATTCTGGATGATAGGACACAACCATTTTAATTAAATGGCTTGATGGCTTGTACTACCTTCCTTTTTTCCTTTTTCTTTTTTTTTTTTTTTTTTTTTTTGGCAAGAGCTTTGCATGGTTAATAAGGACAGGATTACCCTACCTGTACATACCTGATCTGTGTAACTTCCAGGTTATTCTACCAGATGCTGTGGGTCACTGGGTATCATCTACAAATGTACGTGTTTTAAGCAACTTTGAAGCCAATGGGCCCTTGTGCTGACTGGCAGACTAGCTAAAAACTAACTACAATATTATATTGTGTGTATTTTCAACCTCCTAAAAACACTCTGGATTTATGTTGTGGGGGTTTTGTTTTTCTTTTTTAAAATATTTTTGTGTTTTGTTTTTTAATGCTTTAATTTTGTGGTTTTTTTTTTTTTTAATTTTTTTGCCCTTCAAGTTAGCCATCGACATTGTGAGGAAAATCCACTTCAGAGAAGTGGAGCTATCCTACTGCTTTCACACAAATGCTCTCAATGTATCTCCTTAAGGGCCCTGGCAATTCTTTGAAGTAAAACTAATGTTACCTTTTTTTTTTTTCCCCCGTCCTCTTTCTGAAACACAAGCAGGGTTTGCAGCTCTGTCTGGTGAGGCAGTTTCCTGCAAGTAACTTTCAACATCAGAAGCTGACTCGGGCTCCTTTCCTATGCAGATAAGGAAAGCTGCTCGGTTTCTCAGCAGTCTGCCATTAATTAGGCCAACTTATTGGTAGCACATGTTGACCAAAAGATGCTTTATTTTCTGTAGCACAAAAGGTGGCAAAGAAATCAACAAGACTTACATTGTGTGATAGCTTTTCTGGTTTGTTTTCTTTAATTCTTTTTTTCCGTGGAACGTCTCCCATAAGCCTGCACGTGTGCATTGGCGTCAGCCTTCTGCAAACGGAAATAACATGCATGAAATGGTAATTGTTGCCAGCATCCAGTGAAGTGGCTCCTATCCAGGGCAGTGAGATCAATTATTTTTCTGGGAGGCTACAAATGTGGGGCTGTTAATTTAACAGATGAATTACAAAAAGAAAGAAGGAAGCATCTCTGATGGATCGTTATTGATGAAAGAATTTATTTTGTCCAGGAATCATTCACCGTTTGTTTGCGAGGCGAGGATGTGTTTTTATTGTTACTGGTGCTCACCCTGGAGGCTGAGACAGAGGGATCTGTATTGTTCTCCTATGTGAAATTGCTTTTGTCATCTCCTACAGAAATTCATGAAGTGTGTGTGTGGAGCGAAGCATGGCGAAGGCCTGATTTTTTGTTATTTTAGTGCTTAGTGATTTTTTTCAAAGCAATGATCCTGCTGTCTCAGTGAGTGCAGTGTGTAGCTGGTAGGACCCAAACCCAGTGATTTGATGAAGATGAGTTAAAAGATATACGTTTGATACAAACCTGCATTCTACTGGGACTTGGTCATTTCTTATAAATCAGAATTTTAAAGTACAGACTATCAGCCTTGTCCAAAATAGTTTATTTTCCCAGCAGATTGATGTTGCAACAAGTTTTGAAAAACTGTCCTTAAGTTCTAAAGCATAAATTTGTCTGAACACTTGGTCTCTGTCCCACACTGCTGCTGTTTTTTTTTCTTCTTCCCTTTTTTCTCTGTCTGAACACAGCAGTAGCACAGCTGGAGTGACATTTCCAGATGACTCTTTTGAAAAACTGCCAGAAAATAGCATGGACAGGCCCCTCAGCCCCTGCTCCTGCCCCTCACAGATTGTGTCTGGGCTGTAGGAAAAGCACAGAAAGAGCATCTGAAAAACCCCACATCCATTTGGGCAAAGATGCTCTTGCTGTTGTGTGCAGAAAACAACCCAGGGAAGCAGGCAGCCCCTCCACATCCTTGCAGTGCACAGCAGCCCAGAATCACAGAAGCACAAAAATAGTTTAAAGGCATTGAGGCATAGTACTTTCCCTAGGAAATCTTAAGCTTTTCTTCAGAGTGATTCAAATTGAGTGCCAGCACTAAACAGCTTCAAGAGGCATCCCAGCTACCTTTGCACTTCATTTATTCTGGCACAACTAAACAGAGCCTTTCTTCTCCTCTGTTAAGATGTGAGAGCTTGTGAGCTTTGCACTCATCCATGAGATCACACACTGGGTTTCAGTTTCAGACCTCAGTAGTAGCAGCTGGTGGAATAAAAGGATTCCCTGAAATAGCACCAGTTCCATGTGGTTATGCCTGTGCAGAGGGAAGCTCAGGCTTTGGGGTAAGCCCTGCAATCTTGGGCCTCTGCCCATTCAGACTGCAGCACCTCTGGGAGCATGTTGTGGTTTCCTGCCTCTCTACACCTTGGTTTCTTTCCAAAATAAATCGAAGCACACAAGGAGATGGTTCACTCTGGTTTGTGTCCCAGGATGGGGCTGAGCTGCTCACCAAGCAGGTCTGCTCTGGAACCAGGTGCCCTTGGACTGTGCAGCTGCTATGCTGCCCTGCTGCTCTCTGACTTCTGGGGTCTTTGGCTGCAGTGCCTAAACTGGGGATCTTGCCTCAGAGATGGTGTAATATGCTTGAGAAATAAAACCTATGATTTCTTTTCTACTGCTTAACACATGTGCTATGTTGGTCAATTTAGGTTTTCAAGCCCAAAGCTTTCTCAACAAGACAAGAGGAGTGCTCCAGGCAGGGTGTCCATCCTTGGCTGCTGAGGTGTTCTGGAAAGCATGATACCTTCACTGTGAATGACATGATCATGTGCCAGCTGCAGGCATATTCAAGCTGTAGTTAATCTAATTGCATTTTGCAATCACTACAATGGAATTTATAATGTATATGTGTTTAGAATATACCCATGCAACGAAACTGTGCAGAGCTTTGTATGGGCGTGACTGCACCCAAGTGCTATCAAAGGCAGCTGCTGTGTGTCTTGGCAGCTGTGAACCTGCTGGTCCCTGTCCCCCCGGCCTTGTTTTGTGCCTGATAGAAAGGATGTTTTGGTGAATTGAAGAGAGCTGTGCACTGAAGGCACACCTGGCTGGGGAGGTACAGGGCAGTGCTGAGCTGTTTCCTCACAGTCTGTTCTGGCCCCTCTGAGCACTGGCAGGAGCTGGATGTGCACATTCTTCTGGCCCTGCCACAGAAGCTGTGTGAGAACTTGTCTGAGAGTGATCCTGGTTGGGGTCTGTGTGTTCTCATCTGTGGCACTGGGCATTTGGGGAGGGACAGAAAGCAGTTGCAGAAGCAGAACAGCTGATTGACCGTGGCTTGTTGGTTTATGTGTTCTATTCCACTCTAAAACTGGAGTTTGATGTTTCAGTAGTGGGGAATAGTGGTTTGCTTGTTTGGGTTTTTGGGGTTTTTAAAAAGAAGTTACTTATATGCCTATTTTTAAGTGAGGAGAATGGGAGGGAAAGTCTTTTAATAATTGCAACATACCCCTTAAATTGTGCATTCCCATGAAAAGGGATTGCAGGTAAATACAACCAAAAAAAGCCCAAACCACATCAGCTTTTTTTTCCTATAAAACTAGTTCATTGGAATGCACATTTGAGCACATTGCAGAAGTTCCTTGAATCTTTATCTATTTCAGCTTTAGGCATTTAAGTTAGGATAAAAACCTTTATGGTGAGTTTTTGACATTTCCATGCACAGCACCTCGAACAGCACAGGTGCTGAGAAGGCACCCTTCTTTCACAGTAATTGTTGCAAAATTTAAGGCACCCTTCAATATTTCTGATGTCATGAACCTTTGGAATCTTCACTTCAGATAAAACCTTGTAGCCCTGACTTGTATGGTTGCAAAAGTCCAGCAGCTCAGGATGAGGCCAGAATATTCAGAATATCTAAACACATTGTGTGTGTGTTTTTGCAGTGTGCCTGCTCCAGCCTAGAGGGCTCAGGTATTTGAGGATTGTAGGATCATGGGACAAATCAAATTAAAAAGGGTCTCAGAAAGTCATCTAGACTCATCTCCTGCTCCAAGCAGGGTCACCTATGAATTTTGGTCAGTTGAGTCAAGTCTGCAATATTTTACTCAGAGTGGAGGTTTAAAACTACATTATGTGCCACAGCCCTTCAAAATCAGCAGAGGCCTTTTGGGGGCTGCTGTTTCAAAGCAAGAAGGGCTCATTGCTTAAGAGGAAAGCAACCAGCAAGAATCTGACAGGGTATTTATTGCATTACTGAAAATGGTGTCTCAAGAATCACTGATTTGGACCATGATGAAGCCTTTAAAGGAGAATTGCTTTCAGCTGAGAAATCCTCTGGGACCTGATTGTCAAAACAGTCTCCATTTACATAATCACTGTCAGCATGCAAATTCCTGATTTTTTTGAAGCATAAAGGCTACATAAATGTTTAGTAAAGAGGGCCTGATTTTTTTTTTTTTTTTTTTTTGAGCCTTCCTCAGTTGCAAGAGAAACATTATAATACTGTTGGTATGCTGCCTAAATTTAAAGATATTTGTGATTGGAAGAAATCTATTTTTGTATAATTGTGTATGTGTAGGTACAATACATGGTTGATCCATACCTTGTAAGGTTGCCCAGATGGTAACTTAGACATATTGAGAAATAAATTGTCAACCTATATTGCGTACTTTTTATGCCTTCTAGAGACAGTTTAATAAAAACAGGTGCTTTTCCATAAGAAAAGTTCAGCAGCCATGAAGAAATATGCGCAGCGTGTTTCCATTTCATCTTTACATATCTTGTAATTAAAGATGTGCCAAACTCCTTGAAAATAATTCACTTGGTCAGTGAACCACATTATTCAGAGATTTGCAGATATCACAGAAGAGAAAGCTTCGGCATTTTGATTCACTCTGCGAATCCACGCCGTGTTCCTCCACGTTATGTCTCAGTGATGCCCAGTAAATTGGCTCTCATTGCTTCACACCACATTGCTATGCATCAGGTCAAAGTAGCACTTTTTCCTTATCGAGTGTGAAATGTTAGGTGGTAAATATTAAAGTCACAAAAAATTTTTTGCAAAAGAGCTATTTGCAAGGTTGATCTTTGGGAATTTGTTCTCAGTAGAATTATATTTTATTAATATGCTCTAAGAATATCATCAACGGATTCTGAGGCAAGTAGTAAAATCAATCTTTTTTCTCTTTAGGGCATGCCTGGGGTGCATTTTAGGAGGCTTAAGGCTTTGTCTACTTTATGGAAAGTGGGGTCATTACAGTTGGTGTGTTACAGCCTGATCTGCTGGGGTGATATATAATTGGGGCTTCATCCCACTGCAGCTGCATCCATTGAGATTTCTGCACAAAACACTCAACCCTGCTGCTGGAGAACGTTCCCTGGAGGTCCAGAGCAGTCTGACACAATATTATTTCATTACCTGTTGTCTGCAGTTGTGGCAGCTCATCCCTGAAACCTCCATTGTGCCCCAAAAAAACCCCAATCCTCTTTCCTTCACTCCTTATGGCCTTTGCATACAGGTGAGCCCTGTGCAAGCTCAAGTCCTCTGTGTACCCAGCTCTACCACAAGTGGTTTTGTCAGAGGCTGTCCACACCTGTGAAAGCAAAGAGAGGTTTACCCTGATCATACAGTGATTTTTTTAGCATTTGGAATGGAATTTATCTCTATTTTACTAAAGAGGTGAAGTGGATGATCTCTTATTTTCCATCAGCATTGTATTCCTGTCAGCTTGCACAGACTGAGCAGTACCTTATGAACCATGTAGTCAGCAACAGAGCTTATGCTGTATTTTTGTATTCCAGCAATTGTCTGATATTTTAAAAATCTATGCTCAGTTTTTACATAATATAAGTAGAAATCTCTTCTTGTTGAAATGTTTGGGTGTTTCTCTGTGGGATGGATGGATCTCTGTATGGGTGGGTGCAGCCTGGCAGGGCTTTAGAGGAGACTTCAGAAAATAAAGGGAATTGTACCAGACTGAGCCCAGCCACCTTTGACATTTCCTTGCTGGATTTATAGCCACTAGAGGACTATGAGTTGTGTGCTTCTTGTGCTGCTGTGTAGCATCCAGACCAGTTATGTTGCTGTAAACACAGAATATGGCACAAACAAGCAAAGTAATACCAGATATGATGGACAGATGTCCCATACTAGTTCCCAAGCCTGTTGGTCTGTGAACTAAGGCCTCTGGTCTGCAGTGTTGGGAAAATGGGAGCAGTAGTGGTTCTTAGTGTTTCATCACTGATCAGCTGATCTGATTCATCATCAGTGTGATAGAAAAATGGGTTTGACATGAGAAATGTTTATTGGTCAGTGCTATTCCACAATACTTGTGCTCTGTCAGCTGTACCTCTCCTGTTTTAGGCGTTATGAAATATTTGTTGTCTCAGTGTTCACTACATGGAAGGGAAAACAGGGGCTCCTCCAGTGATTGATGAGATCACAATCTCCACAATTTTTTAATTTTCTGGATAGACTGTGTTGAAGAGGAGAATAACAGAAACTTGTGTTTCTTTGTTAAGTGTTCTGATTTTATGATGCAAAAAAGGGATGCTACCTAAGCTTTGTGGAATTTTGCAATTCTTCCTAGAATTTTGCTTGATCTTATTGGCGGGAGAGCAGGGGTCGTTGTCTATTGCCTGCAGATGTTGGATCTGTTTGAGAGTGTGTGCTGCTAACACCATGTTTACTTCAAGGTCATGGGTGCATGATATTCAGGGAGTTTTAAAAGATGGCAAGAATATCCTGACAGTTAGGTGGGATGGAGGATATTTCTTAGCTGTGGACCTGGGAAGGTTGGGGTGGAGGGTAAGAAGGCAGCAGAGTGTTTCAGTTGCTCAGAAGGTTTAACTGTAGTCGCTTCAAATCTTCTTTTGCTGATCTGCTGAAGATTGTGTAATCTCTCTAGCATGCAGATGTTGAACAAAAGAATATTACTGTTACATCCTTAATCTGTCTTTCCCTCTTCCCTTCCTTCCTTGTGATCCACTCCCCATTCTCCTGGGAGTTGAAAGTATAAAATGGAATTTGCAAAAAGGTGCATTTCTACTTTCCAAGAACTAATTCTCTGCAAAGAGATTATCTGTATTACTGGGAAAAGCTACTGCTCATTAGATGTCTTGCTGTAGATGCAGTTTAAGGCGATAAATAAAGAATTGTGGATCCCAGCACACAGGAATATAATTAATCGGGTATTTGCTTTAATATGACCACGGAGGGATTTAACAGGAGATCAGCTGTGTTTAGTAATTTCACTGATAGGTTCTTCCTTCCCTAGATGAAGGATTCTACCTTTTTCTGGAATCTCAAGCTATGCCCTGATTTACATAATGTAGGGTATTCCTCTTGTATAACATAGAATAGAGGACACAAACAGGAAATCAAGAATTTTTAAACTATGCAAACATAGGGGCAGTTTAAATCTCTCCTTTTTTTTAACTAAATCAGAGTTGTACTATATTTGAAGGGAAACACCTGAGCTTTTGAAGCAGATATAAGATAATACCGTGCCTTACTCAAACCAAAGTCCTGCTGAAGTCAAGAAATGAGATATTCATGCCATAAAAGTGGGAAGAAGTGGTTTAGTCAACTGTTGAATAATAATCTGTCTGTAAAGGTGCTATAAATACAGCCATAGAAGTGGATGAGATGGTCATACAGGCATGATGAATTTCAAGGATGGTCCTTAGAGCAGCAAATTTTCATTCCAGAGTAGTTCAGCAGGCACTGGAAGTATCCCAGTGCAATGCCTGTGAAATGGTAGGTGTCTCCAAAGCCTCAGCAAAGCACTGCTCCAAGCCCTGAGATTGAACCAGGGAAAGCAGAGTTTCCTCAAGGCTCATATGTGAGCATTTAGGCCCATGTCTCTCTCACCCTGTGTGAGCACATGTGGTGCTGGTGTGTGTGGGGGAGAAGAACCCCTTTTAATGAGTGGCAAACCATCTATCTGGACAATTTGCATGGATAAGCACAATCCATCATAATACATCACCAAAGATTAGCCTGCTTATGAGACTGACGTGTTTTGAAAGGAACACACCAAAGTGAAATTTATTTTCACACTCCTAAGTCTGTGGCTTTGATCAAGGAAACAAAGCATGATGTTGTTTTAAGAAGACACTAATGACTGAAAAAGAAGTGATGTGTTTAAAAATATTGGTCTGCTGTGGGTAATGGTTGCAGGGTTTGCCACCAGCTTCCCATTAGTGTTTGAAAAACTCCCATGCTAAACCCTGCTGCACAAAGCTAGCAGAAATTTTAATACTTATATCACTGATTAAACTAGTGCACATGTCTATGAAAGACTTCTTTTTTTAAGAACAACAAATATATTTCATATTGCTTGCTGCAGATTACAAAACCTTAAGATCTACAAGCATCAATGAACAGTAAAATATATGGCCAGATGATTGACAGGACAAGAAACAGACAGGTATTGTGTGTAATAGGCTAAAACCAGCCTCTGGAAAAAACATGAAAAATGGAAATTAAAACAACAGAAAAACAAAGAGCATTTCAAAATTGCCTTAATTCAATTTTTATTGCTTTGCACATGATGTTACTCAGCCAAAAGCAAGTGAAATATTTTATGAATTTAACAGTACACTTCTGTATTTGTATGCTCATGTCTTTTATTCTTTATCAAAGTTAAATGGGAATGTAAGTGTTGACTGTGATATCATTCAGGCCATGTCTCAAACACATTTGAAAAGTTAACTGGACCAGTTTGCTTGCAACTGATGGTTATATGAAGCCTTTAGTATTTTTATGAGCAAGTAAGTCTTAAGGATGGGCACCTGCTGCTCAAAGGAGAAACTTTTGATTTTTATGAGATCATTGGGAAGAGAAATGTAATTTCCCCATTGTGACTTTTGAATGAATATTTGAAAATCATTCCTTTCTACCTGAGCTACCGTTAAATGCAGATTGCTTGGGTCTTTATCTTGTCTGAAGTTTGGGTTCTGTAGAGGCAGTCTAGTTGAAAGGAATGGGTGAAATGAAACTGCTTCCTACTAATGTTACAAATCTGAACGTTTCCCTCTGTCTAGCTGTACTTGTGCATTCCCACACACCATCATGGCTTATTTTTTTTCTCTGACTGCCCTCTGTTTTTCAAGCTAAGATAGTCAGCTAAAAAAAAATTGAATGGTGAGTTGCATGTCTTGAGGAAACAATGGACTGTGTGTTAGGAGGCTTTTCACTGGTTTCATAAGTGTACTGGATGGTGTGCCCTTTCAGAGCACTGGAAACATTATATTTTGTGGTCTCCATGGAGTAAACCAAACCCCTTTACAGTGAGTAACAAAGTGGACATGAATAAGCTTTATAGGGATCATTTGAATTATTACAGCATCTTTCATAGTTAGCATTGTCATGAAGCCATAAAGACTAAAGCCTGCACAGACACTGCTTTATTAGAAAAATGCAGCAAAATGTAGTTTGAACAAGTAGCCAAAAATAATGTGTAGCCTTTTTGGAGCAGGAAGGTGATCTTCCTCCCTTTGTCATTCACTGCTTTTGGTCATGTCATGCCAAAACATTGCTCAGCCATCAAATGTTCGAATTTCGTTGTAATGTCTGTACAATCATCCCTTTTGGATTGCCCCTGCTGGTATTATTTGTCAGAGAAATTAGTATTCATGTGATGTCACTAATCTTTCTGCAAATCACATCTATATTTCAGTGGTACATAAATAGTTTTCCTGCTCTGTATCCAAGCACTGATCTGGATGTAAATATAGAAGACTGGGAAGGGAAGGTACAGATTGTCACTGCTGTGATCAGCAGCGAGTTCCTGCCATAACTGTTTCATCCTGAGTTCAGTACACTCTCTACCTGTGTGTCAGCAGTGTTGTAACTCAGTTCAAAGGTGTAAAACTTCAGGAGAAAAGTGGGCAACCACAAGACTGTTGACTTTTTTCATCTCTGTCAGTGGGCCCAATATTGTCTTTCTACAACTGTTCTCTTATTGATGTATGGCTTCACACTGGGTACATAATCATGTCCATTAAAACACAGATTCAAGGATAGGGAAATTGCTGTGAAAGTGGTGAAAAAAGACATTTCTCTCTGGGGGTTTGTTTGCTTTCTGGTTTATTGACCTGGGTGTCTCATTTGTTGGGTTCCTCTAACCATCTGTATGTAACTTGTACATTCTGGTGGGATTAAAAATGTGAACTATGTGAATTTTTATGACTTGGATGGATAGTTGCTGAGGTGCTGACTGTTCTGGATGGCAGATGTAGCACTAAGACTAAGGAGGGGCTTTTGGCAATATTCAGAAAGGCGCGTTTGCCTGGCGCTCGGTATAAAAGCAAACATGATCACAGGAGGAAAGACTGCCAGAAAAGCAACATCTTAACATCTGTCCCATATAAAATACCTTATTTGTCCTTCTGTCATACAATGTTTGTTTTCTGGTTTCATCCTGTACAACTGCAAAGCTCGTAGGGAATCTAGAGTTTCATGAATATCGGTGTTTAAAAGCTCATATCTGTTTCAAGAGTTCTATATTCCCAGCTAACCAGTACTTTAACTTTTGAATTTTTTTAATTTTATACCTAAACCAGTATGAGATATTAATTCATTTTTCACTGACAAACAAGGATATTTTTATTCTTAGTAATTAAGGGCTGATGTTTCAGCCATACTAATTGCTCCTTCTGTTTTTGAGACAGGCTTGGTGGTTTGTTTGCATTTGAAGCTTCTAGTATCTGAAAATATTTTCTCACAAAATTATACACACAGGTCTATATACATAAATATGTCAAACAGCTAATTGTTGCTTTTTAGTCTGTATGGGTCACCACTAGGGCTCACAAAGAATAGCTAAAACAACAAAATCAAAGCATAATTTTTCTGGGACTTCTGCTAAAATATATATATTGATGCTTGCAAATCAGAAGGTTGGAGACCATTAAAGGAATCTTTTTGCAATTGCCTAGAAAAATCACATGTCTGTGGCTATTACCTGGACACTCAGTTCTTCTCCTGTGACAAACTGAATCTCTAGCAGCAGCCAAGTGTCTGTAGATGGCCTCACTGGGAAATGAGAAAGGATGATGCTTTTTCTTTCTGACTTTGCCTTTGCTGAGCCGAGGTCAGTGTAAATTATGTCCAATTATATCTGTTGTGCCTGGAACATTAGAAAAATTGTCATTAGTGGTACAGTGGAAATAGCAATCTACTCATGATTAGGAGGTGATGCTGCTTAGTCCAGAAGCGACCCAAAAGTTTCTGTTCATAATGGTGAAAAAATTAATCGTTATGAAAACTTGAAAAATTTAAAAGGTCATCTTTTTTATAGACTTATGTAGTCTTTTTGTTGTTATTCGTTTGGACTCTGAGTGTTCTGCAGAAGGTATCTCTGAAATATATAAAACTGTCATGTGTTACTTTGTTGCCATTTTTTTTTTTTTTTGTAATTAGTTCAACATGGCACAAGACCTCTCAATGACCCTTGGTTCTGTGTCACAGATTGCACTTTGTATGTTTATATGAAATACCAGGATAAGAGTCAGCCTGGGAGCACTTTGGTGATTTTCAAAGCAGAAAAGTCTCTGTAGGGGCAAATGTTTGTGATAACTACAACTTTATTAAAACTTTTGAAGGCAGTGAATAAAATGAGACTGCAGAACTTCATCAGTGACTGAATTTTTCCCAGTGGCTGGGAAAAATGTGCCTGAAAATATAATTCTAAAAAGATTCAGGCTTGGTTTTTCATAGCATTAAACCTTGTTTTGTTTATTATTTTAAGGCAAAGTGAGTGTAAATCTGTTGGTCCAGTGTTTTGTAAAGGATAGAGTGTGACGTGAAGCCAAGGTGGGTGCAGTTTTCTCCTACTGATTTCCACATTTTTGGTAGGTGATTGTAAGAGGGAGGAACAAACAATATAGATAAACATGAAATCATTGTTTAAGGTTGTAAAATCAAGTTAGCAGATCAAGGTGTGGTGTAAAAGTTAGGAATATCTGAAAGACTGATACTGAAATGATGCCTTCTGGTGAGAGGGCTTAAAGGGGATGAAACAGGTTTCAAATAAAACAAAATTTTGTTTTGTTTATTAAAACAATTTAAAAGGGATCCTTTTAACATTATCTTTGAATTGCATTAAACTGAATCAATTTGCTCCAATAGAACTTTAAAGCTCAAGTTCTTTAGGTCTCAAAGTCCCAGACTTAACCTTGGTTCCACTTTCTAAATCTTAAAATCTTACCTTTGACACTGGGCATATAAAACTTCATAGATAAAAAACAGTTGTGTGTACTCACTAGTTACTCCAGTTCTGGGATCACTTTGAGGAGGAGGCTGCTTCTGAAAACACATGATGATCATATCATCATATGATCATGGTTTGGGAGCAAAATTCTCCATTTTCTGGGCAAGGAGAGACTTGAAGAGTGATGAAAAAGATGCTAATAATGCAGTTCTGGATTTATCTCTTAGCTTTCCTGCAGTTGTACTAGTTCAGCATTGGCTGATCCTTCAGAAAACTTGATTTCTCCCCACAGTAAAGCTTTATTCTTACTTAATGGTACAGTCTTTCCTGCATCATAAGGTCATGATGCACCATTTTCATAATAACAGAAGCAAAATTTAATGAGAATTTATATCCTGTTCAGATATTCTTTTGAATAACTCATTGCCTCTTGTTTATCTTTGGTATAGTCTTTTAAGTTACAGATTACAGCTGTGCAAACCATTTTATTTGGGTGTATTTTGTAGTTCATAATCTTCATGGAATTGTATTTGTGAATTTCTTCCTAGTTTTTACTGCTTATTGTCTCCTTTAAAGACCTGAACCACTTCTTTGCTTTGAAATGTGTGTCATCAGTAAGATAATTAATTAATTGAAAGTCTCAAGATAATATTCCAAATTTTACTGAAGGTCATGTAAAGGAAGGGAAAATTTTTTTTGGAGAAACACCAGGTTTCTATTGTTGGCCTTGTTCCAGAATTTTTCTCCTGAAATACATTCCAGGAAAATCCTGCAAGAGAAACCCTATGCCTACCAATTCAGAAAACTTGAAATTGATGGGTTTAGTCATTAGCTCCCAGCCTGATGACCTGGGAAGAGGTGGCTGAATGTCGAACTGGTGCTGGAAATATTTCCTCTTTGAGCAGTAGATGTGTTCTTTAATAAATTAACAGTCAGCCTTGAAAGAAAAGTATATGAAGCATGGTCAGTGAATTAATAAAAATTAAAAAGAGAAATGGTGTTGAATATTGAAACTCAAAGCTAGTATTTGTTCTCTTA
Organism: Anomalospiza imberbis; assembly: GCF_031753505.1. Classification (NCBI taxonomy): domain Eukaryota; kingdom Metazoa; phylum Chordata; class Aves; order Passeriformes; family Viduidae; genus Anomalospiza; species Anomalospiza imberbis. The sequence continues at coordinate 11,519,984 of NC_089692.1, read as the reverse complement.
AATTTGAAGTCCACATGCCTTCAGGCTGTGGACTACATCATAATGTAGTTTTTCATGGTCCTCTCCCTCTCACTGGCTAACTCATGAAATCCCTGTGACAGCTGTAGCTGTGGATTAATAGAAAAGTAGGAGTTGGAAAGTATTTAAAGTCTTTAGCTGCCTTTTTAATAGAATTTAGGAACCGGGAATTGGAGCTCTCCAGAGACAACAGTTTCAGAAGTTTGCTGTAAAAATGGACTACGTAAGGAAATTTTGTCACTGAAACGGTTTATTAAGAAGTAGCAATCAGTTCTATTGGCAGGCACAAAATATAAGGGTTTCATGAGATACGGGACAGGAAGTTGGTTTTTTTTCTGATATACTTTACAATGAAAACTTAATTTAATTTTTTATTTATGTACTAGTATTCATTCCTGAACTCTTACAGTTTCTCTCATAACCAAAGTATCATACATCATTAAAACAAAACCTTATATTATTCCTTAATATTCCTTATCTTTCAGAATTGCATGATTTTGGCATCTAAATTTTGCTGGTAATTTTTACTGAAATCTCTGAAATATTACAGAGGATGCATTTTAGCTTCTTGCTTCATATAATGTCAATATATTTACCATCTTTTTAAAAAGTAAAGCATTTGAACACATTTATAATCAGTCCTAACAAGAGCACTCATTTCTGTTTGCTTTTAGTTATTTAAAGCTTTAAAATACTAAAATTGAGAATGTTTTAATATATGTATATAAGATAAAACCTCCCCACCAAACCCAGCACCTAGATGATTTCAGTGGTGAAAGTATCTGTCAGAGATTGCTTTTCAAATTTCTTGAAGTTCCAGAGATTACTGGGGACTAAACAAATAATGGGGTTTAATTTCAGTTTGCTGGTTATTCTTGATGATAAAGTTGGAGAAATTAAAAAGTCTAATTTAGATCAAATTACACATTTTATAGGACCAATGTAAAGAGACTGGTTTTAGTTGAAGATTTCGTTTTAAAGAAAGCTTCAAAACAAGATAATTTCAAATTTTCTGTATGAGATACTGTATTTTGAATTCTGTGCTGAATTTTCAGAAAGCAGCAGTGTGGACTACAAAAAACACCGGGAACAGGACATAAAGAGTGTCTTAGGGAATTTGGGCATTTTTGGGAGGGGAGGAAAAGCCTGACAAAGCACACCTCACCCCAAGGCTGTCGTTCTGCCAGGCATTAGCATTATTTATGAATAATGAGTCACCCTGAGAGCAGATGCTCTTTGGTACCAGTGGGGCAGTGAGTTGAGCACCTGAGGCCTGGTTTTGAGGCTCCTGTGCCAAACTGGCTCCTTGCAGGTCCTGCCATCACCAGCAATTTTGCAAATTCTTCTCTGGGGAAGGCTAGATTTCACAGGGCTGCTCAGGGAGCACCCTGAGGTTTGCTTGCCAAACAGAAAAAACAGTGGCCCTGAGGGGCCTGTGGTACACCCAGAAGTCAAGTTACATCCCTTTATTCCCACCCTCAAATCTCGTCTACTTTGCCTCTGACTTCTGTCCCAGTTTGAAGCCTCCCTTGTGGAGGTGGGAAATTTAGGAACCCATTGAGCACCTTGAATTTTGTTAACTAGGGTTTGTCACGTGGAAGCTGGTCATGAGCTGCTTAAAGTGTGTAGGACTCTAATTGGTAGCTTAACAAGTCAACAGTGCTTTTTTGCAGTTACAAAGTAGCTGCCAAAATCTCATAAATGACCATGTTAGTCACATTTTTTTCCTTCTTCAGAAGGAATATTTCTTTCTTTTATTAATATAAAACCACAATGTCATTATGTCACCCATGCATCCACTGTGTAATTACTCCATTTTAAAGATAAATCCATTGTCTTAGGATGCATCCATCATGGATGTCACCTTTAGCACAGAAGGTGAGACACTAAATGGACACCTTTTACTAATATTAATTTCTATAGAGTCATCAATTGCGAATAGACTATCCATTGTTCTCTTTGACAGAGACAGGCCAATGACAAAGATTAAATTTTCTATTTTTGTGGAAGCGAGGGATCTGCTTCGAAGAGTGCTCTGCGAGATCTTTCTTTTTTGGCCTGAGTATATTACATTAATCTACAGTTTGTTCATTTTAAACACTGATCAATTACAGCAGAAGATTGCAGGCTGCATGTTCTTCATTGAAAAGAAAGGTCAGAATTGGAGAAGCTTTGATTTTCCCTCTGAAAGATTTCAGTCAAAAAGAAAAGAAAATGCCTGGTTTTGTCTCTTGCCTGCTGTGTTAATCTGACACTCAAGGGCTCTTTCTGGATCTTCTGCCAACCTTATCTCAGATTCTCATGCAATTTAAATGACAATTTATAGTGCTCATTTAAATTATGCAGGAGTGTTATTCTCAGAGTGTACTGAAGGTACATCACTGGAAACTTGCTAGAGCCAGTACAGGAGCCATCAAGGCCCCAGTGCCTTTAGGAACTAACAGGCACTCTTATGTTATTTCCAGAAGCATCTGACCTTTTTGGGGGAGTGGGGGTGTGAAGGCAGGCATGCTGCATGTGGGCTTACTTTCTTTTTGTTTTATCTTGGTGCAGTGAGTGAGAGTGGCATGTCTGGATCCTGTGATATGGGAGAAACTGACACGGGATGAATCAGACAAGTAGCCTATGAAGTTATTTCCCCATTCTATCTGGATAAAATATATCCAGATAGATATATCCTGACTATATCAGGGCACCTGGGGACATGGCTTAGTGGTGGGCTTGGCAGTGTTAAGTTCACAGTTGGACTCAATGGTCTTAAGGGTCCTTTGCAACCTAAATGATTCTATGGCTATGTTTGGTATTTGATAACTGTTTAAAGTTAGATTTCTATGTTGTCTCTGGGAGAATTTCAGTGCTGTACAGAATGATTCAGAAGCTGGATCAGAATACTGCATTATTGTCTTAAATCCCTTGTGTGTTCATGAGAAAAAATAGAAAGGATAAAATCCTGGTTTGGGAAGGTGCTTCAGTGAAAAACAGTTCAGTACCAGCCTAGGCTCAAGGAAGCATGGAAAAAAATCCAAATGTTGTTGCAAGTATCACCTAAATTAGTGGGCTTTTGGAAAAACCTAACAAGCTACTTTGCTGTCTATTTATGCAGCATGTGCCTTTACAATAGGCATTTTAACAAACACCTAACCAAGTTTGTAAGTAGCTTTGCTATCAAAGAAGAGTAAACAATAATGTAATTGCATGTTTCCCTTCCCACCAGGTGAATGGTTTCCATAGCAAACTCCATAGCTGTTCCTCCATGTACACTCACTTTGTGTGTATCTTCTGGCACTAGGAAAAGAAAATGTCTCTTTTGGCTTTTATGGTCCAAAAAAAAGTATTTCCAGCTCATAAAGTTAGTCACACTTGCTTAAAGGTAAAAATATTTAAGAGACAAAAGATCTATGTTTTGATTGCAGAAAATGGCAGGGGATGAGAGCCTTGGTCTGCAGAATCAAATGAAGACCACAGTTACAAAGAGCAGTGGCCCAGCCCTTCCTGCAGTGGTGCTGTGGGGGTTGCTGTATGATTTTTCTTTGTTTGGCTGGGTATCTTTGCGTGGGCATGACATTTCTGGACAAGGCATGAGAAATTGGACCTAATACAGGTTATAATGCTTCCCTGGTGAGTGCTGCACAGTAAATTTGGGCTTTGTCATCAAGACTTGAAGTGCACATACTCTGTTGAACTGAAATTTATTTTGACATCTAGTTTACTTAGGCTTTACAGAGAATGCTAAAGTTAAATCTCAGGATAATCCCAAGTATTTTATTTTAGGAATGTTAGGAAATTGTTCTTTTCCTTGTCCAAAAATACTTATACATTAAATAGTACCTATAAAAACAGACTCCTTGTGAATTTTTTCCGTTGTTTCTAGTGGAAGTTTCATGTTCTGCTATGTGAAGGTAGTACATGTAATAGCTTGGACAGGATGATCATCTTCTGAAATATGAGAAATTTTGTAGCAGACTGTTGGTTACTTGCAGTCTGTTTTGTAGTAAGTAAATCTGCCCTCTTCTTGGTGTTTTAAAATATTCATCAGGCTATTTTAATGACTTGGAGTATTCTTCATGTATCTGTGAATTCCTGAATGCTTTTGTAACTGCAGTCTTCTTTCTTCTGACTTTCAAATGCATTTTAAAAGGGGTTATTTTTCCATTCATACAAATCTCTTCATTTGTTAAGGTATTCCATTTTGGCACTAACATTTTTTATTCACTAACCACTAGCTAATGTGCTATCCCTAACTTTGAAAGTTTTCAAAAAAAATAGTTCTACCCTCACTACACTGTATTTTTTCTTTTGTCCTGTCCTGTTCTGGTATTCTTCTACAGCAGAGACCTACCAATGTACAGAAAAATGTGAAAGATTGCTATAAAAGAAATTGCATTTTTATAATATCAAAGACACAGTTATTGAAGGAACCCTATGTGAGAAACAGGAGAAAGATGTCAGAGGGTACTTTTTTAAAGGTCTCTGTTGTATCAGGACATATGTTTATTTCTCATATACATATTGAAATGAGAGGTAACACAACCAAATTATATATTAGGCTTAGATTGAAATAGTGGCACTTTTTTAGTGTCATTACTTTAAAATGCTGACATAAAATTTAATTTGATTAACAAAAATTAGATTTATCAGCAATTTTAATAGTTTCCAGGCCTAATGCAGATTCTTACTCATTCCAACTGTTTCTATTTATTTGCATTTTGTTTAAGGAAATTCTGGGACACAAAAGGGACAAACATTGTCCAAAATTTGGTATTCTAGACATCTGCTGCACATCAACAAACTCAGTGTGCATGGTTTTCAGTGTGTCTGGCCTTTTTTCTATAATAATTTGTGTAGTTGTTAGGGAAGGAAAAATACATTCTGGAAGGACTGCTGTTTCCTTTTGACTGGGTGACCTACAGTGGACAACCACCATGAAAGGACATTAGTCACAAAGTTGGCTAGGAACAGTATTTTATTAGAAGAAATAAAAGAAAAAGGGCTCTACTTAAATGTGGATCTTTTCTTTAGTCCTAATTAGAACCACAATCCATCATGCTGGAAAGTTTCTATTCATTTTGGTGATTGGGGACATGACAAATGAATCTCAGAATAAATGGGATGTCAAGGCAGAGCAGGAGATGGATGTGTTCTGCATGGGATGAATGTAATAAGTACAGTTAATGTTGGCAACCAGCCAGTCCCATTGCCTCATGCTGGGTGAGTTGCCCCAAGGCTCTGACCAGGGGTAATCCACCAATAAATGATTCCCCTCATCTCCCATTTATTAGAGAGTGAACACCTTGTCAAAGTTCGTTTTCTGTTTTCCTAACTGTCACTTTGCTTCAGTGATGGCAACTAATTGAATATTAGTTAATTGTTTCTAATAAAATGCTGATAATTAGATAGCTTTTTCATCTTCCTGGCCTAGCTCCTCTCTTTAATTTCACTTCCCTTTCAGTAGCCTCTGTTTCTCACACAGCCACGTCGAGATTGATTATCTGCAGTGAGCGAGAGGCCAAGCAAGAAACTTCATTTAAGATTAATTTCAGGGAAAGTGTTTTACAATTTTTCTAAATTGAATTTAGTCTTAATTTTAAAGTGTTAGGGGTTGTATGTCTTCAAAGGTTGCTTTTGGATAATTTATTATGTAGCAAGTAATCAAACCTACCCTTGAACTAGGATGCTCAAGATGTTGATAGGCATTCCTTGGATTTAGCCATGCTGACAAGCCTGGTTTTGCTCAAAAGTGTTGGGCAGACAAGGGAGGCATTCCCTGGCATATATACTAGATTGCCAGTAATTTATTTTATTATTAAGCAATTCCAAGAAAATACTGTCTTTGCCTCTTTGTGTCAGTCTCTTCAGTCCTGTGCTCCTCAGTCACCTTTGGCAGTTACAGTAAGAAGAGGACACATGGACGGTCTCCCCTAAACACTTAAAACCAAGTGTGTGATAGCTGTGTATGTTCATGCCAATACCAGATCAGCAATTGTCTTCCTTACACCAGCCTGGGAAAGACTCAGATGTATCTTCAAATGTATTTGAATTGTAGTCTGTTCTTTGAATCCATTAAAAAAACAACCTCCAAAATCTAAAACCTTTTTGAATGCTGTACTCAGCTGTTTCTCAGGAAATACTTGCAGTAACTTGCTGGCTGTCTGGCTCACACCATGTGTAAAATGTGAGGGATTCCACTAATTTCAGATGAATCATGATGTCTTGCACAAGTGCAAAGCTGTCCCAAGGGACTCTTCTCTGTCTTATCTGGAGTAAACCATGATATAACAAATATATTCCAATTCAATGTGCTCACAAACTAAGGATAGTACAGCTGTAAAAATGATGGCAACAAATATTTCTGCAGCCTGGTGGTGGGGATATGTGTGTGCCTGGTAAGGGTAAAAAAAAAAAAGGCAGCAAAACATACGGAATTTGTATTATGTTGGTGTTTATTTAGCAAAAGGGGAAAGCTGAGAAAGGCACCCCTAAGATCAGTTCCACCTTAGCCTCTATCTCTCCTCACACAAAACCAGCTTTATTTGTTTGTGTTCCCTTGGGGAGGGGATGAAACTGTATCATGATGCTTCTTTCAGTCATTGACTTGTGTGAAGATATCAGGGGATAGATATTTGTACCATGGCAAAATGCTGAGCAGCTCAGTGTAAGAACTGCTGAGTTGGAAAAAGAAGCTGGAGAAGGATGAAATGAATACTGAAAATACAGAAATGAGAAAATGGAACATAATGCAAGCAGAATTAGAGTACTTGGAGTCTGTCCTAAGATATTCTGGGCCAAGTTTGTCCCTTCAAGCAAATAAAACAACCCCAGGGAGCAATTTGGCCTACCATGCATGCATTTGGATTCTCTGAGGAGAAGCAGAATAACCCAATTGCACAGAATGATAAAAACTGTAACAGCTTTTACATCCTATCTTTTGCTCTAAGAGATGCTGAATATAATATATGGATCATATAGAGTCCTTGTTAAAATCAACCTGATACATTTTGACTAGCTTCACAATGTACCAATTATTTAAAAACTCATCGAGAGAGAAGGTCAGATTCTGAATGAAGGTAGGTGGGCACTTGCCTTAAACCTGCCAGAAAAGTAGGTCTATAAGACTTTCTAAACTTTTTTCTTTTTTTTTTTTTTTTTTTTTTTTTTTTTTTTGGCTAGCAAGCCTATTGACTTGGCAGGAATTGAGGAATTGTATTGGCAACTTCCAAAAAATTCAGTGTGTTTCTTTAAGGGCACAGCCATACAGAGCTGTTGTTCATACAGACACATCTGAGACAGCTGTAAATTAGGAATGTAACCATAATGTCACAGAGCTCAGCATGGGACAACATGCTTGCCTGGCTTCTCAGGTAGGTTTTGCTGTCTTATACTGGCTGAAGTGTGTGTATGTATCCTCTGTCTCTGCTAAAGGGCATCAGAAGACTTTTGTCATAAGGGAAAAAATAAAAAGTCTGGCTCTCAGATTTATTCTGTATTGGAGAAGCTGAAAAGGTTCTCTGCTAAGTGCAAAGAGTGACCTATGCTGAATTTAAGAGAAGAGTGCAGATTTTTCCATTCCACTCTGGCTGAATATATACATAGAAAAATAAAAAGGAAATTGGTGAAAGACCAGAAAATAGTTCTCTAATTTTTCTTGCATATCCTAATCTTTCAATGGAGGTTATAGTTAACATTTTTCAAAGAAATCCAGTGCACATCAAATATGTAAGTCTGCAATCCTTACAGCACAAATGAAGAACCCTGTGTGCATGGTGAGCATACATATTAAAGAAGTCCAGCTGCCAAGGCTTATCGTTTGTAGAGGTGGAGATTTTATTACTTCCTGCAAACAGGATTTTCTTCATTAGCTATAACTAGCTATAGAGTTGGTAGGAAAATCACCTGTTGTCGTGAGGGTTTGTACTTAATGGCAAGATCTAAACATAGCAATCCACCTCAAGTAACTCTGAGCACAGTAACAAATAGGTCCTCCACTGCAGATAAGCAATACAAGCTGTGGAATCTGCTGTAGAAAAGACTTCCAGGAATATTCACGTTTTGGTCTTGAGCAAGTAGTCTGTTGCTTCTGATTTTTCACTGGAAACAGCTGACTGGTAAAATATTGTAATATTGTTTCAAAAAACCATGCTGGATTGCTTGTAGCCTGCTATCAGTTTACTCCACTGGCAGTTCAGTTTGCAGCACCTGTGATAAATGGGTGAAATTAATGATTGCCAAGTGCTGCCTGACTATACTTGATGTAAAGTGAGACGGGGTTTTTTGAAGTTCAGGCTGTCATCAGATTTTTTTTTTAATTTATTCCTCTATTTTTAGAAACTATGTAGCAGCAAATATGTGCCATGTACTGCAGGTTGATAGACAACTGAATGGCAAGGCTGTAATGGGATCTTTCAGTTCTTACTGAATAAAGTCTGTTTCCTTTTTATTGCTCTGATTATACCTATATACCAACAAGGCATGTTCAAAGCCTCCAGGAGCCTGCTATCATCACAGCAGAAATGTGTTTTCCCTTTACAAAAAAGAGAAGAATTCGGATTATTTGTAGGCTCATTCAATGCTTATGCTGCCTTTGTTTTTGAGCAGCCATTTGGAAGAAATGTCTTCCTGTGAAAGGAAATAAAATATGTAAATCTGTGCAAAATGTGGTCCCAAATCTGTTTCTCACCTCTTCACACCAGCGTGTGTAGGGGTGATGGGAGTGTTGGGGAGCTCAGGGAGAACTGTGCCCTTTCTGGAACAGTTTCTGCCCTGAAGAACAGGAACCTTTGCCCAGCTCAGCCAGTCCAAGGGATTTCTGCTGCATCACCTGAGGGCTGGAGCTCCCCACAAATGCCTGAGGTTGTGCCCAAACTGACATGGCATCACTGGCCATGAAATAACCACCAGAGGGGTTCTTTGTTTAAAGAAATATAAACAAATTTATCTTGAGATTAATTCTAATTCCTGATAAAAAATCCAGATAACAGGCATCTGGAGAAACAGTTGATTCCTCCTGCTCAGCTGTGTGATGAAGAAACATGTTCTTGCAATGGTGTAGATAAAAATTAGGTCCAGTAGGAAGATTTTACAAATATATATATAACAGCTTAGTAGTGAGTCATTCAAGATCTGTGAATATCCTCATTTAAAACTTGGCAGGTACAGAAATAGTAGTCTTTATAAACTGTAGCCCATCTTTCCCTGAAGGAACCTCATGAGAAACTGTAACGTTAATGGATTTAAGGGAAATCCACCCTGTTCCGTACCCCTTGATGTTTGGTTAGTGAAAAAGAGGGCTTTGTTTCCAGTCAATGCAAACACAGTAAGTTTGTTTGGCACTTTTGGGTTTGCTGGGAAGTTGTAGTGCTCGTGTGGGGAGAGGCAGAAGAGAAATGCCCAACATTGTGGTTCCCCTTTATAACTTTCTTTACAGACTGGGTAAATCCCTAGCAGAGATGATTCAGGCTTTGAGTGTGCAGGGTGTTCCTCAGTAGCTGAGAAATATGGGAAGCACCATTCCTAAAGCCAAGTGATGATCATGGTGCTTATAGATGAATGTACATTTCATAATCATCTATAGTCTGCAGCTGGAAAAATACAAGTATTGTAAAGTATTTAGAAATTATTACTGTTCAGGGATCATAAGACAAAGATTAGTTGTCTAAATCTGTCTCATAAACAAATTAACACAGTCCTGCTTTCTGTTCAAAATATGATTCTTGTTGGAAGGATTAAACATGTTAAATCCAGCTAGAATATGCTGTGATCATGTTTTTTAGCAAAGCTGCAATAATCAGACATTTACAACTAATAAATCGGTACTTTAATTCCTCTGCAATAAGGCTTTGAAATATAATCTGTCATTTCAGATTTATAGAACATGACTTTTCATAATTATAATTCTCAAATGCACATTACTAGTTATAATTAAATTCACTTTTAAAAAATCTGAAGCATTTTTGTGGATTATCTGCTCATATTATGTTCTAATGGTAAAATTAATGTATAATCTGTTGAATAAATTTGGTTAGTTCTTGGATAGAAAAATCTGCTCTACTATTGATCAAGTCCTGGAAACTTAGATAGGAAGAATAAAAATGTGTACAGTATATCTTAAGAGAGCTCTAACAAAGCCACATCAAACTCAATCATAGGCAAAAAAAGGGGAACTTTTCTTCATAAAAGAAAAAAATGAAAAGGTTTCAACTAATTAAAAAGAAATTTAAAAATATTAAACTAGAGCTTGGTTAGAAAAGATGTTAAATATTGGCTCTGGTTAGGGTGTAACAATGGATTAAATTATAGACTCATTCAAATGAAGAATGAATCCTTATTCATGGGAAAAAGCATATTTATTTGTGGGTGTTGGTTCAATAAAAGCCAAAGTGCATTACTTACTCAGCTTAATGTTTCTCATTAATAAGATACCCAAGAACCTGATGTATTTCTCGCCATTACTGTCAGAAACACACTATTATTTTACTAAAGCAGAAGTTCAGACTTTAAAAATCTCAGCTTTAAACTCAATAGGTGAGATCCCTGCTGCCGTAGAGCAGGAGCTCATGGATGCTCATCAGATGGTTTTTTCCCCTCACAGTGTGTGCTGCTTCTTCTGCCACTCCCCCATGAGTCAGCTGTAGGTGACCAGCACAGCCAATCCTTTAGATTGGTGTGTGCTGAATAATGGGAATAATTCCTTCTGTCAAATCCTTAAGTAAGAATTATAGAGGAGGTAACAATCTATTTCTGTAGCCTGAGGCAACTGGGACCATCGGAGGATCAAATCACCAGTGGGTTTGAGAATAGTCTCTTGTCCCCAGAGGGTTTGTTGCTGCTGAAAGGACATCTGAACTCCTTTCTGCTGAGGACTTGGAGCAGCTGTGTCTCTCTTCCGGCCTGAGCAGGCTGCTCTTCTCCCTGTGAGCACCTCTGCAAGTGATATTTGTCTGCTCATGAGCAGACAGCAGGCAAAGGGAGCCCCAGTCCTTATGACCTGCACAGGAGCTGAGCGCTGCTGTTTCCTGAGACCCGCAAGTCCTTCCCTTCCCATTTGCCCAGAATGCCACCATCATGAGACTTTAAATGGCCATGATATGCCAGCCTCTCCCATGAGGATGACAAGGTGGGATAAGCTGCTGGGGCACCTCCAAGGCCCATTCTGCACTCCCATGCTCTTTACAGGGCTCACTTTAATGAGTGTGATGTGGCCAGCATTTTCCATCAGCACACATAATTATCAAATTACTTCAGAACACATGAAGCTGTGCAGCTGAACTTCACTGTGCAGATCATCTTTCCCTTGGGGAACCTTGTGGGATAGGCCAAAGTCAAAAGGAAACTGAAGACTTAGAGATGAAATGTGCAGTGGAAAACAGGGAAAAACTGGTGTACGTGGGAAAAAAAGGTGTTGGGCTGAAGGATGGTAGTAGTTGTCTTTTACACTTCTGCGTAAGGTTCCATCCTTCAGCCCGATTCATCCTCCCAAAATGAAGATACTAGAGGAGTAACTGGGCAAGAGAAGATTGAATAAGTGTCAAATCAACCTGGAAACTGTAAATTTAGGAGAAATAATAAAATATATTTCAGCAGTCCAAGAGGAGGCAATAGGTTCTTGGAAATCAAGATGACACTGTGGGTGTGTTTTGGTGCAGAGGCTGCTGGATTTGAATGGGGGTAGAAGGTCAATGCCTTGTTAAGCCTGAGAGCTTGATGGTGGCTTTGTCCTTAAAGTGAAACAGGATTGGTAACAGTGAGTGTCAGTGAGAACCTGGTGCTCCTGTGACCCATTTTAAATAAGAGATCATTCTTAAAGATAGCCTATAATGTTGAACAATTTCCCTATAAACAGCAAGTGTCAGCAAGTTTTATAAATTTTGACACAAGAGTAGAAACCACCAGCAGCTGAAGGACAGTTCTTACCTTAAAGAATTTATAATCTCCACAGCTAAATTGGGCAAAAGTAGGAAAGAAGGTCCAGAGAAGTGACAGGGCAAATTAGCTGTACACTGAATTTCTAACCATGGTCTCCTATCATCCAGCCTTGTGTATTGAACAACCCACACCCTTCTCACACGCTACTCTGCCCTCGAAGTCTGGGAGAGAATAGACAGCAGTCAAGTGCACTAAATAAATAATTCAGGGGCAATATGTAATGATCCATGGAGCATCCCAAAAGAATGCATGATGACCTGCAAGCAAAATTGCATGGCTGAAAATCAAGGTCATTTAGGGACAGCTTGCTCATGTGTTCCCTACATAGTCTTTAGTTTGTATCTTAGACATGCATTGATAAACCTTCATAGTGCAGCATAGGTAAAAGCAAAATCAGCTACTTGAAAATGCTGGAGTATTTATTCATAATTCATCAACTGCTAAAGAGTATTTTCTACCAACCTAAGAGACAATTACAGGAGATATTCTCGAGTTGTGTGGAAGAGAAATATCTCCTGCCAGTCAAGACTTTCTGTTCCAGCTGTGTAGCTGAAGATAGAAATTCAGAAGCCCTCTGTCAGAGTGCAGAGGGACGTGAAGGGCTGAATTTCTGCTGAATATCTGTGAGGTGAATGACAGTAAATGTACCTGGGGGTGAGTTTCCTTGGATTAGCTGGCCCACCTGTAGGAAACTTCTAGTTTGTGCACATCTCATATGAGGAAAGTTCTTTATTAGCTCTGTAAAAAAATGGATATTTATCTATCATGAATCTGTCCACTTGATTAGCAAGCTGAAATAATGTCATTAAAATATAATGTTGCCATTACTGAAAATAGTTGTTAATATGCCATTTTTATAGTTAGCTGAAAAGCAATTATTAAGATGTACAACCTCATGCCTATTGAACCCACCTAGTCTTCAGATATGGGAGAAGAAGGCAGAAAGTGTGCCTGTCCCCCTTACACGTGGCACAGGTGTACCAAACAGGGAGGCTGTTGGTGTGGATTTCGATAAGGGAATCCCAATTTCTTGTATTTTATTGATGTTCTACTGTCAAGATTCAAGAGAATGTGGTGTGATGAATGATGGTCCATGTCCCCTGTTTTGTATTTGAATGTGAAATATGCAGCTGACCAGATGGTTCTTAATTTTTACAGCTGAAGATATGTGGCAGAGAAATGTGGTTCTTGGATAAGTGGTGTAAATAAGGTCAGGCTTTATTCCTAGAGTAGACAGCATCATGTAAATTTACAGTATCACCAAGATCCCACAGTGTGTTCAGAGTGGGCACTAATGCTCCGTGTGCAGCCAGGGCCTGTGACCTTCAGTCTTCTGAGTCATAAACTCCCTGAGTAGCTGCTCCTATCAGAAAGGCTGAGATTAGAGAATAAGTAAGGTGTAAGTGATGGCTGCAGAAACAGGTGCTTAAAAAACTTTAAAAAATGCAAGAGGGTATGAACAATTGGGAATTAGAGTGTATCAGCAGGGCTTAGGGAGGATTCAGCTCTGTATTTTATCTGAATATCTGTGGCTGTTTATTCCAGGCTGTGCAAACAGGGGATGTTAATTGGTGAACCAGCACTTGGCTCTGGCATTATTAAACACAGAGCTTTGCCTTGTTTAGTACCATATGAATATTATAAAGTGATCAAATATGTCCTTATGTCTTCTCTGTGATACTGCCATGTCCATTTACATTTCTTTTGATCATATTCCTCTTGATTTATTTTTCTCTGGACATATAAAATATAGGGTAATGCTAAATTTGTTTTAGGACCTGTATGGATTTTTTACCCTTCCAAATTTTAAAAGCTTACTTTGGCTTTTGAAAAGATATGGAGAAGACCTTTCTCACATGAGAACTGTGTTGGAAATATTTTCTTAATAGCCTGTTTGGTGCTGCTTAATCTGTGTTTACAAAAGAAAAAATGCACAAAGAACTGCATTTTTCATAAAGTACAGAACAACTACCCTGTGCACATCCCAGGAGCTGGGCAATTGATACACATTAGCAATGCCTGAGGATGAGGAGCTGTCTTTATCGGTTGAAGCCATCTTTTTTTTTCTCAACAACAAAAATGTAAGCATTCATACTGCAGAAAATGGATAGCAGATGTGCCTTCCCACCTACCACCCCAAACACATTTGGTGATGTCTCAAATATATGTAAATATTTAGAAATTTTCCAATCTGCTTAAGGATATATGGTAACACAATAGAATTTAAATACAAATATTTATTTCAAATGACACTTGCAAAACTGAAGAGCCTCCCTGCTGATGTGTACCAAATACTATGACAAAGATTATTTAAAGATATGCCAACAGTTTTACATATATATTGGAAAATGCTCTGTGTGCATGTTCACATGGCTGGGAAACTTGCCTGAGTAAAGGAAAGACCTTGGATCTTTGAGGGTGACTGGACCCAAGTGGCCCCATGGACATGGGGCTGTGGCTGCTCTGTAAACAGCACAAGGTTTCCTCTAGGATGGAAAGAAAACACTTTTACAGTAGCTCTTTCTTTTTGCACCAACAGCATTAACTGGGACTTGCTCCTGTTGCTCAGGGATTTTTTTACCCAGCTCTTGTTTGTTTGTTTTTCTCTTTCCTGTTTCTTTATGATTTGCCTTAAAAACCAGGAGATGATAATTGTAACACTGAAGGGCTGCAAGTAAGGCTCATGAAATGAAATGCAATTCCCACTTTCACCACTCTGAGCAATCGACAGTCATTTGTTTTCATTCTGAAAGCAGCCGAGCACTCTCTGGCTTCACAGGATGTGACCATTCCCAGTATCTTCATCCAGCATCTTGCAGGATTCTGTTTCTGAGAACAGGCACTCTTCTGTGTTTTTATTGCTGGTACACCATTTCCTGTTTCTTCTCTGTCCACATCACAACTTCATGTATTATTACTGTTTTGGGCTTATGAAAATACAGTTATGCAACATAAACTCGTCTTTGAAAGGCTGAGATTGTCAAAACAATCAAAAACACTTGAAAAATCTTTTGCTAAATATTCTGATGAAAAAAGAGTTTTACTGCTCTGCATTAGATCCCAGCACACATGAATTATTTCAAGTCAGGAAAACATGTCAGTTTCTCTCATGACTACTTAGGTGGATACAGTTCATACCAGAGCTGTGGCCCAATGACTTCAGTGGGACTTTGAGGCTGCAACTTTAATGTATCAGAGACCAAGCTATGAATCATCCTTGGGGGCACCACAAAGGTTCTGTCTAAGAAAGAATATACTTCTCTCCCTGAAATGGGTCTGGTAGATAAAGAAATATTTGTGTTTTTAATCTGAAATTCACATTCATTTTTCCTTAGCATCCCATACTCTGCTGGGGAAATTGTCAATTATTTATTTGAGTATTGGAGAAAAATTAAGAGCATATCAAGACACTTCATACCTTTTGATGCCATCTAAAAATGTTAAAATTCCACTCTGAAAAATTCTCAGTACTTTTTTTTCTGCCTCTGAACTTGACAATGTTTTCCTTATTTTTGCTGGGAAACAAATGTATCTGTTTTCTTAGTAAATGAAAGTGTTTGACTTACAGATGCTACCTTTCAAATCAAAACCTACTAAAAAGTGATATGGCCAGAGAACATGTCACATATTTTCCAGGCAGTGGGTGAGAACTTTTTGTGCAGCTGTATTGTGTGTCTTGGCAAATGTTTGTCTGTGCAAATATTCCTTCCTCATATTTATCAGTGCAAAATTTCTAAACTGCTGTTGAGATAGAAAGAAAGCATTGCAACACTTGAGAAGAAAAAAATGTTGGAGAACAGAATAGTTTTTTAGCATTCCACATGTTTTAATTTCTATTTTCCCAAGCTTGAGCACCACCCCAAGTGTAGGAAGAGAAGGTCAGGGCGCCTCTTTTACCCCAGTGAAGATGTTGGGTGGGGGAGGTCACTCCTTGAGGGTAGGAACTGGAAGCATATTCTGAAATGTGTGTCCTGCTGCAGGGAAGCACTGGTTATGCTCCATAGAGAGGGTGGAATATTATTAGTAGGTGAAGAAAACATGCTTATCCCTCTCTTTTAGTAAGGCTGAACGGAGTAGGAGGAATCAGTGACTTTAAGTTCAAGACTTTGCACTTAGAGTTGGAGGAGGGGGAAACAACAGGAGAAACACTAATTAATAGTGTTTTCCTTCAGTACTTCTTGCAGTCTCCCCTGCAGTATGATAACTTTGGAAATGCCTGAATTTTGACAGCATTTCATACAGCAGAGAAATACTGTGGGGTGTATGTTACAGGGCTCTTCAAAGACAGAATTAGCATCAAACAGTGTGATGTTAATGGCAGGTTCTTCTGTGTCTTGACTGTTTCTGGTTTTTTTGTGATTTAACAAAAAGACATTTATGATTAAGAGACTCCAACACAGGTCTCTAATTCACTCGCCTACAGGTGAATGCTAACTCAGATGTGAATAGAATATAAAGTTACTGCACATAAGCCATTCCTGAAAAATGTTTTGTACATACCAGCTTTAATGTTTTTGACTGCAATGTATGTAAAGATACAAAAAGGGATTTATTTGTTTTAGTTTAATGGCTCATTAATAAACATTAAATAACAGTGATTTTGTCTTTGCTAACCCATTTCTTGATAAGACAAAACAGACTTATTTAAATATAGATATGTATGTGATGGCTGTAGGCAAGTTATTTGTATAATTAATTACAACATTAGAAACCAATCATATAAATATGTTACTATAGACCAGCCTCCTTAAGTCTAATTCAGTTTAAAATTTGTAATTGTTGTGGTGTGTTCTCTAGTAATAATGGAATTCCTGGTGGTAACAAGGAGTTGTCTGGTTTAGAGAACATTGTGAAGATTTCTCCTTTGGTTCCTCCCTTGTCTTCTGAAAACCAGAGGGTCCCTGGAAAGTTCTTTCTATTGCATTTATGGGTGTGTTGTTATTCAAGTCACACAACACCTTGGCCAGCTCCTCTCTCCACAGCACCTACCTGCAAGGCCTTCTAACTCCCACCTCCAGGAGGTGGGATCTGTTAGCAGGATTTCCTCTGCCTTTATGTTTAGAGTATCCAGGAGAGAGGGCTTTCTGTTATGCCCATTTCACCAGGAGAGCTAAATAGGTTAGTGAGCTCCACTGAGGCTGATCCAGTGGTTGAGTATTTTAAGGTTATTTTTTGGACAGTTATTGAAAGTTACAAGTTTTCCATTACTTTTATACTTGACAGGAGTAACTTAGTTAAATCATGATGCAATATCCACATGCTTTGTAGGAATTTGTACATCTGTTTGGCAACAATATTTGATATATTCTTCATTTAAGTTCAAATGGGGTTTGAATTTGACTGATGCCACCTGTCCATTCTAGAACTGCAGTCCTTCCTTTTCCTCCCAAACTTTTACAGTGACATCACATGGAAATGATGCATTTAGTAATGTTGCATGAGACCTTTAGGATTATGGAAGATAGGATGTCTGTAAGAAATCCACGTAGTGCGTATGAAGTTGACAGGAGAGTTGCTCTGCTGTTAGAAATCCAAATCCTTTGTTATTTTAACTTTAAAAGAAAAAGTATTGGAGGAACTGAGAAACATAATGTGGGCTATCCTCACTAAAGGGAATGTAGTATACTGGGCTAAAAACCTTCACTTTCTATATTCCCTTTGGAGGTAAGAGTTTTTGGCACTTTGCAGGAAGTTCTTGCTCAGCATTATACAAGATAGGGCCCCATGACTGTTTAAATTTCCAGTTCTGTTCACAAGATATATTCTTTCCAATCACTTTTCAAAAATTTTTTAAGAGAATCCTTAAACAGAGTCAGTTTTATGACAATGAGTTCTAAAAATATTCTGGGAACAGCAGACTAGTGCATAAAATGTGTTGCCTGCCTCCTCCCCCTAGTTCTTTCAAATAACTAAAGGTCATAACCCCCAAAATCTGGCTGTTGGCTGTTGGTTAGTAGAAACCAGCTGAAACCCTGGTAAGACAAATCTTCACAGCTGTATCATATGTCCTCTATTGTCAATATATCTGCAAAACCTGCCAACTGCTTGTCACTTAATATAAAGTGGATGCAGAAGGGGGTGAAGTAGAAAGAGAAACAGATCCTGCTGCAATCTGAAGCCATGTTGATCTGGTAAACTTTTCTTCTCTTATTTATTTCTGTTTTTTTTTCCTTTCTCTACTTATCCAGCCTGTTAAAAATAGAGGCATGGTAGGTATTTTGCCCCTTAGTGCAGATTTCAAAACCAGCACTGTTTTTTGTTTTCCTGGAAGGTAATTGCCAATCCTGTGTAACAAGTCAGCAGCTGTGGCCACAAGGATGGAGAAAGAGGCTCTGGTCCTTCAGGTTTTTAGGCTGGACTGGACACTGCCACAGACTTCAGAGTACTCTCCACATTGCCTCAAAGCAGAATCATCCTTGGCCCAACCTCACCTCTGTCAGGAGAGCCCTCCTGCTCTGGCTCAGCCACCCAGGACCCCACACCACTGCCTCCTGCAGTGCTGCCAGTGCCACGGGGCTGCTCCCAGTATCACAATTTTCAGCAAGATTTTGATCTTGCTAGGAATAGACAAATTCCATCCCAAAAATACTCTTTCTTTCCTCAAGGGGATGCAGATTCTAGAGAACTATTGTGTGGGGTAAGATGAGTTTATCTTTAATAATACTTCTGGTACAAGAGGATGGGAGAATGTAAGAGGAAGAAAGATAAAAGCTTGCTTACTTTTCCCATTGTTGTCCTTCCAATATCACAGAAGGCAAGGATGTGATCTTATTCTTAAAACTGAACTTTGTTTCAAGTTTTGAAAAAATATTGTGGTATATCTTTGGAGTTTTTTATTTTTGTAAAAGGGAATTTTTCTAAGGTGATTTAAAATTCATTAAAAAAGAAGAAAAAGTAGGTAGATAATAATTTGTTGGCTAGTTCCAGTTTTTATTCCCATTTATGGTGGATCTGATGCCCCATGGTAAGGCAGAGCAAGAGCTTCAGAGAGAAAACCTGCCCCACAGGGTGGTGTCCCCCATGCCTAGGAAAAGCTGTCCCCTCTGAGTCACTGAAAACCAGACGGATTCTTACCTGGCCAAGGTCTCTGGTCTCAGAAAAAGAGTCACAGAACAATCCTCCTTCCTTTTTTAAAAGCTACTGAAAGAAAATAAACTACTGGAATGAGAATACCCAAAGAATTGTTTCCTGGCCTCCAATAAGGACCTACTTTTCCAGTCTTGACTTAACCTGCCAGCGGGTCCTGCAGGGAATAGTACTAAAGAGAAAGCATACAGATCATGCTCAGATTGCAGCTAATTATTAAAAATGGCTTAGTTATGTTTATTTTTAATTGCTTCAAACCTCAGTAGTGTAATGGAGCTATTAAGAAATAACTCTCTGAAAGAGTTAACAAAAAAAATTTTAAAAATCAGATAAAGTCCCCAGTGCACTTTTGCATTTTATTGACATTTTAATTAAGACTCTAGTATACTTCAGGGATCTCTGCACTTAAATAGAAACCATTTTAATATGCTACACTGGCAAAGAGTAATGGATGAATACAGACCCATATTCCCATATGTTTTATGGTACTTAGTGATTCTTTTGTACAATGTATTATGATGTTAAGACATTTTATGAGTTTCTATTGGCTAAGATGAGCCATATCAAATTATAATTTTGCTCAGTGGATTTTACTGTAAGCAGATTAAATAGGCCACGTTCTGTATTTATTGTACAGTTAGATCTGCCTGTTTTTGTTTTTCCTATTGTAGTCTTCATTAACTTTTCCCCTTAAAGTGAATATAACAAGCATTATATGAAGAAATTGCTTGGCTCCGTTTACTGTGATCTGAGGTGGTTGTTTGCCGGATTTTTTTTTTTTTTAATAAAAGTTGTTGGAGCTGAAAGGATGCTTTTCCCCTGATAATATTGATTTAAATGAATTCTTATCTATTTAACTGTGCCCCCAATATGCCTATGAATATTTTTTTTTTTTTTAATAGACGTGTTGGCATCTAGTAGTATTATCTGGGGACTTTAGCAAGCCAAGAGAGATGAGATTATTTGTCCCATTTGGACTCAGGAACAGGACTGTGTGTTCAAGGGGTGACAAATGCAGTTTAACAATGCTTACTAACTCTGGAGTTTTGAAGATTTTGAGTAACACCGAGTTGTAACCTCACTCATGAGCACCATGAGACACTGTGAATACCTCTCCAGAACTAAATTAAGGTGCTTGAATGTGTAACTTAGTACAGCACCCAGTGGAGCCCCGTGGCTGGAAGGGGAAAGTCCTGTCACCACTGTCACACGAAGCAGCTGGGGTGAGAAGCACAGGCAAAGTCAGGTTAAATGTTCATACTCACTTCTATTGTTTTTCTTTCTGGATATTTTTCTCATAAGAGACTCTTTCTGCTTGGTAGTCCAAGTCCAAAACCTTATTCTCATGAGAATGTCAGTGTAAGCAGTCGTCCCCCATATCTCAAAAGCCATCTCCAAACAAGTGAGAGCAGCTGCAAGGAATGGAGGGGGAACATTCCAGCTGGTCAAAATGCTGATTCAGCAAAGCCTAAACTTTGGAGGGAGGGTGTTACTATTGATGAAGGATTTGGAGAAAAAAGGCTGTTGGTATTCTATTTCTTTTATACTAGCAAGGTTTTAATGCTGAAATTTTATTTTGGGCAAAAAATATTAGCAGAAAATATGTCTTTCTTCAAACATATTTCTCACAGCATAAATGAAGTGTTGTAATTGAATGTGGAGTCTGAGATTATCTTTTAGTTCAGCTTTTCACATTAGATGCTTTTGCTTCTTCCAGAAAACTTTTACTTGCTTCTGAACTACGCTAATCCTGCTGCTCTGTTTTTCCTTGAAATCTGTCTTTTCTAAAACACTTGTTTTATTGTTCTATTGTGATAAATGATGTTTTAATTTAGAGAAGGTCGATGAAGAGGTGAAACTATTCAGAGAAATGAGGAATTTGTATGTTTGGTACCAGCATCACCAGACAAAGCTGACTTGAAAGCTGTAGATGAATGAAAGGAGAATGGAGCAGAGGAACAGCAATCAGTCACTGAGGCTATTTATGGATATGCTCAAAGATGGGAAAGTGTCAAAAATACCTTAAAATCAAGTCATTTTAAGGCAAAGGGAATTAAAGTGTATGGATTTTCTTTTGTATTTGTATTAATACATTACAGTGGGACCAAACACAAAAGGAAAATGCTGCATTCAGTCTTTCTCATCTCTTTTTAGGATTTTGTTCAGAATGTTCTGTACTTCTGCACATGTTAAAGCCACACTGTAAGGGTAAGACTTTTAAGTAAAGATCATGCAAATCTCTTTGGGGCCAGATGGGTCCCAGCAACAGCTTCAAACCCTTCAATACTTCCTTGTCACTGATAAAGGAGTTGGTACCTGAGGTCATATTACCCCTATGCTAAACATTATAAGTGATAAGTTCTATGTTTCCAAACTAATATTCTATGAACCTTTGAAAAACAGATGAGGTAAGATGAGATCTGGACCTTCAGGTCCATTTGTCTGCAGCTTAGTGGTGAGTGATTCCTTTCTGATTGAAGTTTTTGGTGTGCTTCAGCACAATTCTGCCAGAAAAGGGCCTGTATGTCACGGGTGAGAACACTTCATTGGCACAGGGCTAAAGAGAGCCTTTGCCATCACAGCTCTCTGGGATTCATTAATCCATTCAAATTGTATTGCTCATTTGGCTTTAAGTGTATCTTCTCTGAGCAGAAAGGTTTCTGTCATGGTGCATGACAACATCTGTCAGCGCCTGTCCTTGTTAGCCACACAGTCCACTGAGATCTCATGCCGAGGACCAAAAAGAAGTAAAAGCCTGATGTGAAATTCAAGCCTTTTGCATCCAGCCATGCTGACATGGTTCCCTGTTCCCCGATTAGGGGGATCCCAGCACCTTTGAAGATGGCTTTGCATGGCTGTGGCACATAGGCACTGGGGATGGTGCCAGCTGGGGAATTTGGAGGAAAAAATTCCATGTGTACCTCCAGCATTTGTTACATCTCATCACTGAGGAATTTTTTTAGATGTTTATTGTAAAATGATGATTCCCCTCCTTTAAAAAAAGGCGAGACACCAAAAATCATCTCCCTGTGTTGATTCCCTCTCTCTGGTGCACTGATGGGTATATTTAGTCATTATCTTGCATGTTTGTAAATAAGAAGAAATCAGTGGCATGTGAATAAGTGTGCTGCTTCATCAGGCCTTTGTCTGCATTCATGTTTAGCTAGAGCACAGTTCCCCCCTTTTCCTTCCTCATTATTAATGTCTCCTGGTTTTTGGTCCTCTTCCTTCCCCCCACCCCCCTTCCTCACTCCATCCCCCCGCTCCTTGCAACAACCTTCTGCCACCCACTGCTTCTTCTTCCCTCCAGAGGAGCTGATAAGCAGCTGTTTTTGGAGGCACAGCTAATGCCATCCCTCGGGGGGGTGTGGGCGAGGAGGGGGGTGCTGGTGCAGGGGAAGCCGGGTGTCCCTCATGGAGAGCAGAACAAGTCACCTCCGCAGTCAGCGCAGCAGCCGCCCGCCTTAGGCCTAGCATGCCGGCTTTATCTCCAAATTCAGATCTGGTTCACAGCCCCATGCCAGACATGTGCTTTTTCTTTTTTTTTTTTTTTTTTTCCTTCAGATGCCTAAGGAATTCCTTGGTATTAAACTTAGGGAGAGACAGGCAGAGAATGTGGTGAGAATGCATTGCTTTGTCTGTTTTTAGCATGTGCTAGCAATAATTCCTGATGCCGTCTCGCAGGGGAGAAATACTGCCATGGTAACTTTAAACATAAGCATGAAATCAGCAAGCTCCACTCTGATATCTCTTGTAATTAAATAGCTAATAATGTACAATTGTAATTTATACTAATGCTTTTGATATTTCGTCTTTATCTCGGAGCCCTTACCTCTTGGCGAGGCATCGTATCAATGTGGACATGGTGCTGAGGGTGGGGCGAGACAAGAAAAGGATCCGGGATACCTCATTATAAATGTGAGGCTGGTGCATGAACCGTGTCTGCAGCAATCAAACAGCTAATTGTTATGATTTTGCTGATAGTGTCTTAGCTGTAATATCCTGCACTGTGTCAATTTTTCAACCCTTAATGTAACATATTTGCATATCGAACCATCACAGTGACTATCCTATCAGCTGTACTTGAGTGTGTGAATCAAAAATGCATTGTTCCCCGTGCCCTTCAGCACATCGGATCAAAAAGCAAAGCTAAGAGATAATTTTTATTTCAATGATTTTTTTTTTTTGGGACTTGGAGAAGTAATCACATAGACAGTTTCCTTAAAGATAAACCCCTTGCTCATACATGCGTTAAAATTCAGCTTGCAAGGCACCTAGTGTGGCTGAAGCCTAGATAAAAGAATTGAATTTCTGAAAAAATGAAAAAAAAAAATAAGAAGAGAAGCCAGCGTTTAAAGTGTCCTGTGAAAGAAAGAAGGCATTTGGCCTTAGGCATGTGCATCCACAAGAGACAGCTTCAACTCTTATAAAGTGGGGAGTTTTGTGTGAGCACAGATGCATTTTGTTTTCCTATGAGGAAAAGATGATTAAATTATCAGAAACAAAGATAAAAACCCAGGGCTTCCTGGATATTCTTCTTTTACCTCCCTTGTGTCTCACTTACTCCTACTGCTTAGCAAAGGTGCTGGCTTTGTCTCTCTAAGCTTTAGTTTAAATGTCCAACACTGCTTATTAATGAAAGTAGTAGGCTTTTGTTTATTACATGTAATAATGGTGAATATGACTATTTAATATAAATCTGACATTTAAATTCCACTTAGTTCCGAGATTCAGTTGATATGAGTAACTCTTTACCCTAGAGTAAAAACTCCCTCAGTCTGCATTTTAAAGCATTGAAGTTTTCAAAGTAATCAGTTTTTTTCAGAGGAACCAAATTGTGAAGACATCTGTTATGTTATTAATTTCACATAAATCTTAAGCTCCTCAAGGCCTGAAATGAGGCTTCATTCAAGCCGAATTAATGAAACATGATTGTAAGTCCCTTGCATGGAAATGCTGTCATACAGTATTGAGTTGCTTATAATCACTGAGTAATCTTGCAGGCTGCCAAGGGAGAGCTACTTTAAATCCCTCCATAAAACAATATCTGAAAATATCAGAACACTAACTATATCCTGGAAGATTAATAGCAGATGAAAATTTCTATGAAATGAATCATTCTTTCTCAGTAAAGGATACAAACATTTCCAGTAACTGCGGATTGTACAATGTGGAGCACAATCTATGATCCAGATGCGAGGTGCATTTAAGCTCTGAGATTCGTTCTAAATACAAAGTTGCTTAAGTATAGGAGAATTCTATGTAACAGAGAAAATGCTTGGAATTATATAGATTTCTAATTCTATATGGGCCAAATCCTGAAGGATGTAGTCAAAACTCCCACTGACCTTTTATGCCTCAGGAAGGACCAAGGGATTTGGGAATATGTGTAAAAACTGCACTGAGTGAATGATAACAAATCATAATGAGTAAGAAGTAGCATTCTAATTTTGAATTCTTTCTTTGAACACTATTTGATTTTTGGTCTTTTAATTGAGCAAATGAAACTTGCTATTCCTTTTAAAAAAATTAATATAACAGTACCACACAACTTATTTTTAATGTTGAAACAGGAACTTTTGAGAGGCTTAACTGCCTTAATCAAACTTCAAAATACTTCATTGATCTCCAGCTGAATTGGGAAATAAAAATCTGCATATGATGTTTATTACACAAATCTTCTGAGTCCTGTTAGCTTTGATATTTTTTTCCTTTTTTTTCCTTAAAAAACCCTAAAAAAATCAAAGATGATTAAATACAAAGGCAATCCTTTTCATGTAGTGGTATATTATGCAAACTAAATTATAAGGACAGTGTATACCTAGGGTATGTGATACTTGGTAATTACTCCACAATTAGGAATCTTAGTGACAGTGGTATCTTACATAATGTGACTTTAGGTGCAGCTTTTTGAACCTGCATTACACAAGGCGTCAAAATGTCAGCAATTTCTGTCTGGATTTTCAGTTTAAAGATTTTTCTACTTTTGGCCCCCAACACCCCTCTCTGTTCTGTCAGATTTGTAAGAATTTTTTTTTTTTCTCCCAAATGTTTTTGCTGAACATGATCAGGGCTTAATTGATTATAAAGAAATAATTATAGCAGTTGTATATATGCTCCTGGTCAGCAGCTGTTGGTATTGAAAAATACTTTGATGTTTTATACAAGGGAGGTGAGAATAGTTCTAGGAGCTGTAGTTGCAGGAGACTTGTTTGTGTGTTTTGATGGTATGAATAAGATTTGTACTGCAGCTGTGAACATATCCCAGCATTTGAAGTTTTCTTTAGGACTGCAATGTGAGAGACATTGTACACGTGTAGAGTGTGAAATTTTAAGTGTCATTATAAAATGACGAAAAGCTTTTATATCTTTATCCTGTAGGATCCTGCTCTTGCCAGGTTGGCAAAAATTAAAGTGGACTCTCAGAATTAATTTTGGTGGTTTTTTAAACATAAAATTCTGTATAATTCACAGAAGAAATATGCCCTAGCATCTAGCTGCACTACTTGAAATTTTGACAACCTCAGTATGAAATAATAAAGAAAAAAGGCAGCTAGGTCTGTGTTTTACCCATTAGTCAGATTCAATATTACTTCAAAGATGTTCCAAATCTGCATTTGAGTACCATATGTTGACACTGTGTTTTGGACACTGGAGATTACTTGAAGTACTGCAACCATGACTTGTACTCTTCCTCTGTAATCCTTGGTCTCCAGGGCATTACTGAATTCAGAGAGAAGCAAACAGAGCAGGACTGGGGGTGTTGTTGTGTTGGTTTGGGTTTTTTTCCTTGCTTTTTTGGGGGAGTTACTGTCTTTTTCGGGTGCTGCTTTCTTGTTCACCTCTGTAAATCCATGTCAAAATAAACGGAGACCTTATCTAGAGGGTGCCACACTTTGAAGTGCAGAGATGCAAATCCAAACATTGCATCACACTGTCAGATACAGAAATTAGTAGCATCCTGCATGTCCTTTGAAGTTCAAGGCTGTGCTTCCATGGAGTGTATTTCCATACAGAAATCAGATGGAAGCTATTCAGACTAAGATAGCAATAATGATTTACTTGCAGTAAATCTTACAGTTTTTGGCCACACTTAGGGTATGATTTACTAAATACTTTTCGGTCAGATGTTACTTATTAAGATATTACTCCCTCCTCCCCAACTATTTTTTAATTAAAGGCTAGAGATCTAATGTGTTTATTTTTTTCTACACATATGTAAAAAATCAAATAACTATTATATACCAGAGGTTTTTTTGCATCTTTTTAAAATACTGTGATTTACAAACTTTGATAAAAGATAGAACTACTTGTCTGCGGCAGCAGCTGTTTAATCACAGTGGAGGGTGTTTTAAAATGACAACTTCAGGGGTGGTCTGTTCTGAACAATGAAGAGAATAAAGTAGGCTGGACATAGAAGCAGCACATTGGTAACAGCGAAATTTTCAGGGGCACTAAAATCTAATTTTTAATCTCTTTTTAAATAAATACTGCCTCCTGATCATGGTCCTGCAGCCAACCTGCTGTGACCACAGCTCCCTCTCCATCCCTCCTCTGGCTGGGAGTGCTGCTGACTCTCTCTTGTTCGCATGGTGCACAAGGGGAAGATCCAGTTTCTTACGTCTTTTTGCAAAAATTCTTAAAGCTGGTCCAAAACTTGTTTCAGCTGGCTTTGGGCAAGATCCAGCAGACCATGTTTTCTTTGGCTTCATTTGTAGGTCTTCAGCACCCATAGCTGAGGCCAGATTTTTATAGATGCACAGTGCTTGACAGTCCACGGTTGATAGCTCAAGGTACTTGCAAAATGCAGTCCCCTTAATAGGTGAAGAGAGGTTTTCTAGACACCACTCAGACACCTGGACTTAAGCTTTAATATTTGTTCTGCTTCTTGAGCCACTTCCCTTTCTTCCCTGTCAATACAGCCAAGAAGATGGCATCCCTTGTTGTGAAACTCAACTCTGTGGAGATTCCCCTTGCTTCCAGTTTTGGATCTTTGAGTGTAGGAAGCTGCTGAAGCACATGTGTTACATGATGAGAGAAAATATCAATTCTTTAGAGGAATGTGTGGTCTAGGTTAAGATACTATTCAAATTTGTATATTCAGATACCCTGACCAAGAGCCTTATCTCTGTATTCAGTATCCCCTATGGGCTTCTAACAACAGATCAAAAGAGAATCATCCTTTTTTACAGTCAACAGACCAATATTTTTTTTTCTTCCTTCATGATTCTCTCTCCTCAAAATTGCTGCTTACTGAGTTCTTTGGGTTTAACACTGTGCTCAGAGGGAAACTAATGGGACTCCATTTATACAGTAAAATTGCAATTTGAACAATAGATTATTTGTTTGACCATAGGGGGCACTTGTCTTTCACTTTAGATGAAATCATTTGGAGAGAAAGGATCTTTGCAATACAGCTGCAAAACAGTAATGCATATATGTATGTGGATGGGGAAGTATTTGTGCAGCCATATATTATATCCAAACCCTGAAAGGTGGAGGAAGGAATGAAAGAAAATGGAACTGCTTTGAAAAGAACAAACCATGAACTAGGTCTATATTTTATTTCTTTCCACTGGGCAAAAAATAGAAGCAAGATGGGAAAAATTGAGATTATTTCACATGGTTCTTGTTGTTATGCAGATTGCCTCTTTAAACCCATACGTTCAGCACATCTGGCTCCCTTGTGAGTTTGCTCTTTGAGCTGGGAGGAAAAATGCACAGTGGGATTAAGGGCAAAATAAGGTGGAAGGACAGAAAGGGAAAAAGTTGTGGAGTGAGGACTAGCTGGACTAAGGAGGATTTCCCTGAAAAGCTCCAAATCTGTCATGTCTTCCCTTAAACCTTCCCATCTTACTGCATCAAAAACTGCTCTCTTTCTCTCTCTCATAACCATGAGAGTGGTCTGGCTGGGGCTGCTCTGTGAGCACTGCCAGGAGGGCTGACCAGCCTGGCCTGCATTTGCTTCTGTGTCCTGCTTTTCCTGCTGCTGCTCCTTGTCTTTTTCCTGGATCATAAACTTCTAGGGACAAGGGCTCTGCTCTTTGTGTTGGTGCTGCTGCTTGCACAGCTGAGTTAGCTTCTGGGATAAGGCAAACACCACTCACCTTACTTTTTTGTTCGGAAGCAAAGGCAGTACCTGAGACCTCCTCTCACGGATTCTCATTTGTTCACACTGAGCCAGTGCCTCGCTGTGCTCTGAGCAGACAGCTCTGGTAAAGCTCCCTAGGGAGTGCAGGGCTCTCGATGCAGGACAGCCTCCTTCCCATGGCAGGGAGGTGCTGCAGCCTTGTCTCGAGTGATCCAAGGAGCACATGGGAAGTGTAGTGCTGGAGCACATGGAAGGATGACATTGATGACATTTGAAGCAGGATCTGTTGATGAGAGTCTTACTGTACCACTTGTTCTTTTCATCATGGACTGTGGTGGAACTTTTGAAGTCTCCATGATGGAGACTTCATCACCATGAAAGACCTTGCAGAAGGAAGATGCTCATTAAAGCACCTACATGTTTTACCCAAGTCCACACACACAAACCTAGAAATAATCATCTTGTATATCTGCTTGCATCACAGGATAGATGGCCAGGACTCCTATGAGCCAGCCTGCTTCCATACTGAACTGCTGCTTCCAGTTTATTCTTTATTCTGTGAAATATAGCAAATGTTCTGAAATCCTGAGTGATCCTTGCTGTGAGGTGTGAACCTGCAGAGGACCTACCTGGTTATGGTCTCAGAAATCAGTGTTGAGGCTCATTAGAAGATAGCCAAGTAGTTTGCTTTTTTTTTTTCCCCACAAAATGTGCATTGAGAAACTCTGGGTAAGTGATGCTCTGCATTATAATTTGGAAAAAAAATTCTCCTCAGAGGAATTTTCTGGATTGTATTCCTTTTGCTGGAAAAATCTTCCCTCTGTGAATGAGCTATTCATAGCTGTACAAGAGAGGCTGAAATGGCTCACATTTTTTCAGCAGGGTAAGCCGTATCTTTTATCTGTTGTTACACTTCCAGCTCCCTGTGCACTACATGACTGAGACAATGCACCAAATAGGTCACACGTGTAAACTAAATCCTTATAAGATGTTACCAACACTGTTTCTCTCTCCACAACTTGTTCTCAACTCCTCTGAAGAAAACTACTATTATTTCAGATTATTTTAAGTAAGGATTTTGAGTTTATTTCTTGCTTCCTCCCCTTTAGAAGATATAGGAGCTTTACCAAATACTTTTAGACACGGGAACACAGGGCTGTCTTTTAAATGCTTAGAGTGGATAAAGACAAAGAAATCCAATGAGCTGTGACAGCCATATAACCAGTCTCTGCTAGCTGATCCTTGCAATATGTCTGTGGTTAGATATGCAGCTCCCCCAGTGCTTCCCTGCGGGCTCTCCTGCCCGGTGCTCAGAATGCAGCCTGCGCATTTTGGACACTGCTGCAAGCTGAAAGGAACGTGGGAGCAGATCTGTGGTTTGGACCTGAGCATTTAAAGGTTGTCACAACCCTTGTTCCTCTTACTGAACAGGGGAGAATTGTGTTCTTGCAAGCTGGTCCCCTCTGGAGTGCCGTTTGGCACACAGCTTTTTGTTCCACTGCGCGGTTTCAAGGTGAACCCGTTAATTCAATATGACCCTTTTAAGAAGTCCAAACATTACATGCTGCAAGAGGGAAACAAAGCACTTAGTGGTATGAATCATGTTTTAAGATGGAGCAGAGGTGGTGTTTGTGTTGCCCCAAACAGTTCCATTTTCAGTGGAATGAATTTATCTTAGGAAAGCTTTGGGACACATTACACCTAATTGCTTTTTAAATTTCAGTGATTTTTGGCTTTACTTTGGGGGAAGGGGGATAGTTTGTCTGGCCTAGGAGGCTTGTGACTGACTTTACCTGGCCAGATTATTTGAATTACCGTTTCAGTTTCGACTAACCTTAAAACAGTGCTTTTGAACACTCTGCCCTTTCTATCAGGTTAAGCCTTTGCTCCTGAAGATTTTCCATCAGAGCTCTTGCTCAGCTGCTTCCTTGGTCTAAAGCATCTGCTGACCAAGTCCTGAAAGGGGACACAGAGAACATGTTGTCATGGGTTGCACTGTCTCCTACAGACTACCTTCATTTATTTAGTCATTACAGACTGAAATGGTAATGCTGTAATGCAGCAGGAGATTGGAGTCCAGGTAGCTTGAGTTTGGGATCTGACTGGAATTACAGAAGTTGCTCAGAGGGGTGTTTTATTTCCTGGGCTGATGCAGGAAAACCCCACCATTTTCTTTTTCATTAGCCTAGCACCCAATGGACAGCCTTGTCTTCACGTAACCCTGGTGTAACTGATGGCAAGAGTATCTTGAAATTATTTTCTACTAGGTAAATAAGCACTCCTGAATCCAGCCCAAGGCAGCCAAATGTGAGATGAGGGGGGCAGACATCCCAGAGATGTTTTCATGTGCTTTTGCTGATATATTTCAGCTGAGTCCAGCAGAACATTGTTGTGACGCAAAAATATATTTTATTGCTATCTGTATTAGACAAAGTACTCAGAAAGGTACTCAACGAGTACTTAGAAATCCTGGGGGAAGGAAATACTGTACCCCTCTAAACAGACAGAAATGTGTTGACTTTTCAACTGCGCAACACTTAAGCACCGCACCTTTCAACACCTTTTCTCCAGTTGTCACAATATCTGGAATTCTTGCAGGGGGAAATTGCTAGGGAATATCTGAAACAGTTTCTAGAAAACTTTTGAAATATTATTTCAATACCACTTGGCTTCCTGAACTTTATAGTGTTGTTTATGCTCAGGAATATTCTGGATACATTGGTGGTCTGCTCGGTGTCATGCCAGTCACTGAACACCTTCCCCTCTTACCCAAGAGGAGCCATTGGACAGTGGTGCTGGTGGCAGTGGGGCAGCCATAGGATGGAGAAAGGCAAAGGAATAGCTAGAGGTGACAAGAAAGACAACATTTTCCAGGATTTATTTGTGGAACAATGGAGCACATCTGAAAGGAGAAATAATTTCAGAGAAGCAAAGGCAGATCTAGGGATGGCCCCCTCTGTTATGCAGAGCTGCCTGGTTTGTGTGCATTAGGAAAGCTCTGGGGAGATGTAGAAGTGTTGTTCGGGTGAAGTGCTGCAGTCAGCTGTGGCTTTTTCTGCAGTGTCTGCAGCCCTCCAGCCTGGACACTGCTCACAGGCATAGCATGGCTTGGGCAGTTGAAATATCTGGGTGCTGGTTATGAAACTGCTCAGTGTTATGTTTTCTGCTCACACTTTTGCTCCCCTCAACTGTGGCCACTCCAAACTTTTTTTAATGTTTACAAATAAGGAAAACTGTAGACATTCTATGAAGAGCAATCACATTGAGAGTCCAAAGAGATGATGAGAGAGTCCAAAGAGTCCATACATTGTTGCAGTGAAGCAGGAAGAGAAACTTTTATAATTCATGAGTAGTGAAAGCTTTCTTTACTTCTGGGATAAATATTCCAACCCGTTAGGTATACTTTATATGTAACATTTACATCTTGCTGAGTGATTAGTTTAAACAGCTATTTTTATCCTGCATTTCAGCTCACAACTCTCTAATGTTAATTAGTATTAGGAAGGAAGTATGTTTTCTTCACATGCCATAGCAAATGTGCTTTATATAATGATTACAGAACTTGTTTGATCTTTTGTTTTTACTGAACACAGTCTACAGCACTGATGGCAAACTGTTTGGTTTTAGTTTTCTTGTGCCCTGGGCTGTTTTCCACTGTGTGAAATTGCTGAACTTTTTTTTTAGGTGTTTTTTTCACAATCATTGAAACTGTTGGAGTAAGATAGAATTTCATTGTAAAGGTTCTTTAAATTGCTGTCTTTCAGTGAACAGTTCAAATAACTCCAGCCTCTCCCTGTTTTGGGCAAGTCTGAGGGGCACAGTTAAAACTCATAATGTAAGAAGTCTGGACAGAAGTGTTCAAAGGTCACAAGCTGTTCAGGTATTGAACAAGGAGGGCATTGGGGGTGGGGTAGCCAGAATATACAAACCTTAGTGGATAGACATTGCCAAATATTTAGAAATTAATTATGTGAAACATCCAAAAATTGCAGAAGTAGGGGAACTTCTATGGTTGTTCCCATTCTGCATTTGTGATTGTAAATAATACAGAGACAGTTTTAGTTGATACATATACATACAGAAATAAAGGCATAATTATAGAACTCTTGAAAGGTTTTTCTTGCACTATTACAAACAGAGGGGAGCTGCTGATTCAAGCCCTCTAGCTCTAGGAAGGAGGGAAGTATGAACCTGAATACAAATTTTTTACTTCCTTTCTTTGGTACTTTGAAACTTCAGATCTAACATTTTGCCTGAATACTAAATGTCTATAGTTTCTAAAAAGGTTTTCCTCCCAAAATTTCCTAGAACTACATAAAAGCACGTGGAAGAAACTATACTTGTCATTCCAGATCTGTATCACAAAAATAAACTTGATGTTTCTCTCAATTAATTTAGAGAAAACCAAGTGTATTATTACAGTTGCTTTTTAGTTGTGAACCTGTGACTACGAGTCCTGTCTTTCTTAGAACCAAGGAAAGTGGCATAGTTCATTGTAAACAGTTACATCCCAGGATCAAACTACTGATCCAGCATGTCAGTGTGGAGAAATTAATGGATTAAGAACCCATAAAGCTTTTAAAGACTGGACTGGAACTACTCTACAACTTGCAACTCAGCTCTACATTGGTGGACTGAACTGATTTCTACAAAAAATGCACATATATATTGCATTTCACTGACTATGGATGCCAGTTCTAGTTGGCAATCACCAGATCTGTGGTGCTTTTTCATTAACTAAATTGAATTCCTCATTCCTGCCTGAAACACTGAGGCTTCGTTACCACTGTACAGCCTCCATATCTGTAGGTGTTCAGCACCGAAATTTCTAAAAGAAAATGAAAAAATTGTTTAGGGTGCAGGAGAAGGAAGGTAAAACCCACAAAACAACCGAGGAGAAAGAAGGGCAAAGTGCAGAAAGAGGAAAGGATGAATCCATCAGTGCGAGGTGCGAGAGTCCTACCTCTGCCCTGACAGGTGCTCAGTCAGGGTTTGGTGTTTCTGGGATCAGATCTGCTCTTTCAGAAGATTTCAGAAAGCTCAGTCTGCTTCAGAGTCATGGTCTGGGGGTCAGTGTTCCACTGAACTTCCTGGCAAGATGGATCAGTTGGAATATGGATCGACTGCCCCACAGAGCCAAACCCCTTTCCCTTCCCTTGCAGCTATTCCTGTCCTTCTGCTGCCTTTAAGGCATGAGTCCACGTGGCTGATGCTTTAATGGGGGTGAGGACTGTCACTGTGCCACAGCCCCCAGGTTTTGTTTTAGCTGTTTTTCGTTGGCTGTGTGTGAAAGGAGAGGGAAAGGGCCGGCTGCCCGGCAGAACGGGAGCGGCTGAGCGGCAGCCGCGGGAAGCGCTGAACCCTCGAAGCGGCTGAGCCGGAGTCATCAATAATGCAGAATGAATTCCTGCTTCCCTCGGAGCTGAGAAAATAATACCCAGCTGGAATTGAGCGACTGCTAGGGGACACGGCACCCTTGAGACGGCAGGGCTGGAACTCCTCAAGGGGAGAGCTTTGGAGAATTGAGTTTCTCCCTGCGTATGCCTGATTTCTTCTCCTGCCCACTAGAAAATTGAGAAGTCAATTGGCCTTTTATTGTTGGGCTTGAAATGACTTTTCTCTCTTTTTTTTTTTCAATTAATGTTTTATTGAATTTTGAGAAAGGTAGATTTACAACTGCCACCACAAAGGAGGGGAGAGAGAAATAAATATAAAATATTCAGGTTGGGCAGTGAGGAGGCTGGGCTGAAGCCTGTGCCCCCACTGAGACAAAGCCCCTTCCCAGGCCTCAGGAGCAGCTGGAGGTGACTGGTGGGAAGTCACTGGTACATGCTGTACCTCGTGGGGGCTGTGGGGATGTTCAGGTGCTTTTTCTACCTAAGGGTGATGAAGGTCCAGGCTAATATTGCTATGGGTTTGTTTTTATTTTCAGTTCCCTTGCCTTGTCCATAACCATTTTATCTGGAGATTGTGCAAAAGCAAAGAGCATTGCTGACACTCATATACAGCAGTTCCTATGTGAGTAATGATTTGTGAAGATACCAGCTCCAGCCCTCATGGGAACAAAAATAGTTGCAGGAATAATTGGGGTGAAAGCAAATAAAAATAGTGACACTGAGGATCCAGTTTGTTTGTAAACTCAAACATTTATGAAAGTCAATTTACAGGTGTCTATAATAATTGGCATCAATGCACAGTGACAATTAACTGTAGCTGTTTTCTACAGCAGGAAAATCTTGTGGTAGAGCTCAGAAAAAACAAACTCAGGTCACCTTGCATGTAAAAGCATTGAATCTAGTGATAAGCATTTCATCTGATTTTAATAAATGTAATCCTGGCTGTTATGACCTGTGCCATCTGTAACATTATGCAATGTATCTGTTACATACAGGAGATGTGACATTGTATGAGGAAGTGGCAGTGATTGGACAGCATCTGATAGCTCAGCTCTGCAGTGTGGGGGCAGAATTCTTCTGCAATTGTAAGGTCTTTATTTATTTTTAAGATATAGATTAATTTGTTTTGGCCTCAAACCCCTTATGTCATAGGTTCTGATACTGTTATTTAATTTTCAATTTATTTTGTTTTTGAAATGGTCACAAGTGAGACAATAACATTTTCTAGCTAAAAACTTTAGATTATAAGAAGTTCCAGACATTTCTGAGATGATCTGATACAACAATTTGCTATGGATGAAAGTCTGGCTTCTGCTTTAACAAACTGGAATTGGAAAATATTTCTTACTTTTCACATATTCTACATCAAAGCAAAAATGACTGTGATTATTTACCAAAAATTGGAGGCATATGCCAGGTTACAGTCTCCTAAAAGACTTTAATATTCAATAAAAAAAGAAATTGGATTCATCTTAGGTTAGATGGTAGATTCCCTTTGTTTGAGCTGTCATTCTGCCCTGTTTTGGCAAGTTGTGATTAGAAAATGATTACTCCATCCTTAAAGTTTATCTGCATACCTGGAACAGTGTGGGCAGATTAGTAAGAACTGCTGTTGCTGTCCATGATAGGTTCTCACACATCTCCTTTGCTCTCAAGGATGTTTTGCCAGGACACAGCACTGCTGTTTAATGCATTACATTTGGAAGCTGGGCAGAAAGGGGAGGCTGAAGATTCCCTGGCCTCCAGGATTTTATGAGAGCATCCTTCTAGCAATCATTGTCTATGTGGGGTAAAAGCAGATTTCTCCCTTGAGACGAGAATCCAGCAGCTTTGCCAAATGCACAATCTTCCCCTCCAAACATTCTGCTGCTTCTGAGGCCATGAGACAGTTTTCTTGTCCAGGGAGGGAGGAGGCAATGGCAGTGAACCCTGAGCCTCAGCCTGGGCACTGGGCTGTCCTTCCCAGCAGTGCCAGCACAGCAGCGCCATCCCCTCTGTGAGTGCCAGTGCCCACACACTTCACTGCAAGATGTTCTCCCGTGTGAAATGAGCTGCTACAAAATGTAGGTTGTGCCACTAAATCTCAGAGAACAGTCTTATTTTCACTGCACTGAATGTGAACTGAAAGAAGTCCAAATGTAGAGTAAAACCCTGAGGTTCCCTTTTAGGCCAAACTTATTTGATTTTTTTCCCTCATTTTAAATGGAGCTTGAGTCAGGGTTTTGTACTCTCTGCTAAAAAACTTTGGAGCCATGTAAAACTGTGATCTCTTCACATAGTTTTGTATGGCCTTGCTCAGACACAGAAGGTCATTAGAAAACACTTCCTACCTGCTTTTCTGCCCTCATGCCTTTAGGGGAAGTTCACAGTTCCTGCAGCCTTCAAAAGGTAGGGTTGGCTGAGCTCCTATTTAGGAGCTGCTTGAAGATAATTGAGAAGTAAGGCTTTCATGAGCCCTCCTGACAAATTTCAGTATTTTCTGACAGTGTTTTTCTCTTCATAGACACTGCCACAGGAGACCTTTCACTTGTTGAACTAACTAATCACTTACCAGTCTTTAGATGATTTCCACAAAGAAGCCAGATTTGCTTATTGTGATGACTCTGAAGTACTTGAAATATCACTTGACATTCCCCATATTAAATTGGTCCTACATCAGTATAATCCTGTGTGTTTTGCTGAAGTGTGTTGAAGGTTAAGATTTGAGACATGGAGCCATCCACTGTGTAAGGAGGCAGGATGACTGTTGGAGTTTCTCAGGGCATGTTTTTCCTGGGCCCACA
Source organism: Anomalospiza imberbis (assembly GCF_031753505.1). NCBI lineage: Eukaryota > Metazoa > Chordata > Aves > Passeriformes > Viduidae > Anomalospiza > Anomalospiza imberbis. The sequence goes on along the minus strand of NC_089692.1, from coordinate 11,483,691 downwards.
GCAAAGCCTCACTGCTTGTTTGACAGGCAGATAGTCTCCGGTTTCCTGGACAGCAGCTTTGTAAGGCATTCAGATATTTTTTAAATGTGCTAACCAGGAAGTTCAGAAAATTTGGTGAAAATAATCTCTACTCAAGAAATATTAAGACGACTTCTGGATGTTTTATGAAGCTTCAGTCTTGCTGCTTTTGTGGTTGCTTGGATCAGAATTGTTCTGAAGGTAAAGGGCAAGAGCTGAAAATAATATGACAGTGTATGCTGCCACAAAAGATTTCTAAGAATGGTGCTTGTGTAGTAATAATACTGGGGCTCAGACATGCACCACTGAGGTCAGCGGGCTGGTAGAGAAATCTGTCTCATTTCATAGCAAAGTATTTTTTCCCCAACCACCCCCCCACCATTTCTTTCCAAACCAGGGTTGTGTCATGTCATGCCATCACTACTATCCTGTGTTTTGGTTCAAGCACTACAGTGTCGCAGAGGCTTGCTCTTCCCCTGTGCACTCCATGGAGAATTTGTTCATTCTTCTGTGGCCACTTCCCCTTACCTCACATACAAACTTTAGATGGAGAAATTCATGTTTTGATCTTTTGTATACAGAGAAAAGACTTATCAAGCTAAGCCATTAAATGTTCATTCACTGAAAGAGATTTCACTTTAAATAGAATAAAGCCCCTGTGGAATTCATTGCACAATATTGTGTCCTTTAGTTCACTCTGTTAAAGATGGAGCCTTGTGTTATAACTCCTTTCCTTCTGAGCAGATTTTAACTGTACATGAAATACCACATCTGAGGTGCAGAATTTATCTTAGCCTATCAGCTCTACTGCTGTGTACGTGCTGCTGCTGTATAACCCACTTGTGAAGCTGGGATGGTGTCTTACCATGATTTGTAAGGAGGATACAAGTATTTGTGAAGATTTCCCTCATTCATCCTGGAAATTGTATAATTACACGTCCTCTGTTTAATAAAACAAACAAAATTTATATAGGTACTGAAAGAAAAAGAAAGTTTATTTAAGTCCTTTATTTATGCCTTTTCACCCTTTGACTAGCTCTGAAACAATGACTGTATAGCACTAATATGTGGCATTATTCAAATTTTATTGGGGGAATATTTACTTTTATTTCAAAAGTAAGTATTAAAGATCAGGAAACAAAAGAAAACCCCTCTGCTGGACTGATGGAAAATTTATGGCTATATAAATGAAAAGATCAGCTAAACTCTACAATGACAGAGAGCTCAGCTGGTTAAAGCATGGTGTGAATAATGCCAAGGTCATGGGTTCGATCCCCATATGGGCCATTCACATTAGAGTTGGACTTGATGATCCTTCTGGGTCTCTTCCAATGCAGACTATTCTGTGATGTTATTTAGCAAGCAGGACAGCTTTAGAATTTCTATATTACTACACAATATCTGCAGCTATGCATACATAAAAGCAGAAATCAGAGTTATAGTGGCTTGTTTAAAAAGCCAACTGGATAACGGAAGGTAATATTTAAAACTGGGGCCTGAGTTAAGACTGTATTTTTGGTGCTTTACTTTGTGGAATGCGACCATTGTACATTTGGGGTGAAGCCTGAAAAACCAAGTATGGAAGCTGGTTTCCCAGTGGATAGCCTCTCTAAAACCTACAGATTTATTTGTCTAGTGTGTTCTTCCTGCCAAAGGACATAGTGTAGGCACCTATGGGATTAATCTCATTATTAAATTACTGAAGTTTTCTTTACAATGGCAGAAAGAAGTTGTCTTTGGGATGAGATTATCAATATTTGGGTCTGAGGCTTATGTACAAATCTACTTTGGCAGTAGTCACTATTGTGCTGGCAGTTGGTGTCTCTGCCAACTCACAAAAGGCAAAAGGACAATTTTTCTATTGTATGTGGACATGGGTTTCACAAATTGAGATGAGTGATGTGCCCAGCAGTAATGGTGCCTCTGTCTCTCTACAGAACATTTGCTCTGGAATGAACAGATCTTTGATAAAGTTCAATCAAAACCAAAACTATTCTGAACAGAGTCCATTAATAAGACAAAATATTTGTGAAAAATATTAGTTCAGTATTTTACAAGCAACAGTAACCAATTTATGAAATACTTTGGGATCCTCCTCCAAGCAATCTAAACAAATCTGTTATGCTAGGACTGCAGGTGAAGAACAGCTGATCTCTGCCATCAGGCTTGATGCTCTTCTATGTATCTGGGCAAGAGCAGTGGATTCAAGGAGTTTTTGTGAGGAAGGGATGGTGTGAAAAGTGAGGAAAAAGCTCAGGGCTTGGCTTTTGTTACCACCTGCACAATATATAATGAGAAGTCAAACAAAACGCTGCTGTCCTCACACAGCAGGAGCCAGGGCAGGGGCTCTTGCAGTGGTGTTGCTTTATTTACCCTTGTTACAGGGCTCACAGGACAAAATCTGTGTTTTCCACTAAAGCACAGAGGAGCTGTACCTTCCGAAGCACCAGCTTTTGGTGACCACCAGAGCTGCAGACGAGCCTCCCCCACACTGGGTGTCACATCCCTTCCGTGGGTTCAGTGTCCCTTCCTAGGAGTGGCTTTGTGCAGAGCACACCGAGTTCACGTCTCCTTTAGCGCACGCTTCAAATGTACAGTTAATATCCAGCAGATACGTGGGAAGGCAAGCAAGCTACCTTTCATCTCATGTTTGTAACACAGAAAACCTTCAATATTGAGAACAGATAGACTGGAAGGTAGGTTCACATCTCTCAGCAAGAGAGCTGTAACTTAAATCTAATACACCTGATCAAGGCTTTCTCTCTGCCTTGTAGGTATTTTAATACAAATGTGTCTTTCATTTGACTGATTGAAGGTCTCCAACCTGCAATAAATGAAACATCTGATCCCCTTGAATCCAAATCACTTTTTCTTTGATTTTCTTTTACTTCTATTTCTTCTTTCTTTGTTCTATGGCTAGAGTCAAATTTCCCTTTAGAAATTGAAAGAATGTGTGTGGGTTTTTCTGCTCCTCTTACAGTGAGCCTGTGCAAAGGTCGAGTGGCTAGTTGACTAGCATATTAAGACAGAATTCATTTCACAGACAGTCTGTAGTGATGTGCTTTACATATCATTATCACGCTGAATTGAGGGAAACTGATTATACAAATTAGTTACTGTACATTATTCTCCAAAGCCTTTTATTTGCATAACCAATAGATTTTATGCAAAAGAATATCCTGAAAAATCATACATGATCATGTATAGTTGAAAGAAAGTTGTTATTATCTAGGTAGGAAAATAAGCAGACATTATTCAAAATTTAAGTTTAAATTATTGTGTATCTTAATATTGAGTGTATCAATTAGCTTATGCCAGACGTAGTCTTTAAAATATAATTCCTGTAAACACAAATGAGCCTGCAGTCCGGAGTGCTGGGAGCTGCTGATTCCAATGTTCTCTATAATTATGTCTTTGTATGAATCAATCAGTTTAAATATAGAGCGACAGTCTGTTAAAGCCATGACCTCCGTTGGGTTTATTTTTTACTTGGGTAGTCATGTCTCTTTCCAGATGTCAGTGACATAATTTGTATGCTCAGCACTTCTTGTGCAGAGATTTTTTGGGGGGGGGGTTGGGGGGGAAGAGAACCTTCAGAAGGAGATGGGAATTGGAAATATTAAGCTGTAGGATCATTGAAAGTGTTGCTTTTAATCTGTAACTATAACCATGTTTGTGGCGAAGTGTTAACCCTCCTACACGTGAACACACTTAGTCTTTGCATAGATATTGCGCTGGGTATTAAAATGTATGTCAGGCTGGAGAACAAAGAACACGTGACATTATGGACTGAATTCATAGTTACAATAAAAGCAGCAATGAAAATTCAATAAGGGGACTGGAACCAACAGTGTCTTTGTAGTTTTTATCTCTGCTAGGGTTTCCAGAGGAGCTGTTAGTGATTAGGGGCCTCATCCTGTGGGTGTTAGAGAGCCGCGCTCACTGCCCGTGCGCGGCACTGGGCGCTGAGAGCTCCTGCGGGTAGATGCTGCGCCGGGGGCACGCGGCTCCCCGTGGCCCCGGGGGGCTTGGCAGTGTGGCACCCGACAAGGGACAGAAAGCAGAGGAGAGCAGTCACTCAGAGTTCATTTTGCCTTTATAGAACTTTCTAGGGATTGGAAACATGCAGCGACATCCAGTTGGCAGAGGAGATGAAACGCTGATGTGCGCTGCGTATGAAAACTAGACTTTATGGTTAGTAGGTCTCCAATGTAAAACTTCTAAAAATAAGTCCTTAAAACTGTTGCAGCCCTTTTTACCATTTCATTTCCCGTACATTTCTGTGTTTGCAGTAAACACATCTTTGATGCTAAAACTGGAAGTGTTTTATGTGCTCATTTTTCTGAACGGAGACACTCACCTGACTTTAACTTCAATGGAATAAGATTGTGTTAAAAACACCAATACTTTGCTCTGACAAGATGTTTGGATGCAAGTCTGATGCATTTCAGAAATGTTTCTTTTTCAGTGAAACTTCAGGTTTATTGTATTAATCACGAAATTCTAGTTTTGAAGAATAATTTTACAGAATATTCCATGTTGTATAATGTGTTTATTTGCATTTTAATTAGAAGGAATTATTTTATTTAAATATAACCAGTTCTAATTGCATTCTTTTTGCACCTATAAACTTTAATAGCTGTGGATACTGATACTGTTTTGGGAACTTGTGAGATTACATATGCAATGTATGTAGTAATGTAGTTTCAAGGGAGCTACATTTTTATTTCTTAAACTTTCGAAATAACAATCAAACTTTCAGCTTTTCCTTTGTATTTTTTCTTTGGATTAGTTTCAAGCTAGAGTGAAAGCCAGCAATTGTGAGGTAGCGTGGATTTGACATTTTCTCATGTACCCTGCATATTATTTGCAGTAAGATTAGCATCAGAAGAACTGACTTAGATCAGTTGTCTTTGCTTATGCACACCCTGTGTTTCTCAGATTTTTGGGGGGATGGGGTGTGTGTGTAGTGATATTTAGTTTCCCCATCCAAGCATACTGGATCAGCTCTAGCTGGGTGTTTGTGTCAGAGGACTTGCCAGGTAGAGTGTATAGGTGGAGGATAAAATGAAAGCAAAGAAGGCAATGTAAAAAATTAGACATTGGAATGGGTACAAAGGAGAACCCATGCTCACTGAGATTACAGTCCTGAAATGAGCAGCAACAAGCTGCTAAAGCAACATGGGCCTGTCTGGATAGAAGAGGCTGCTTAAACTGAAGACCTACATTATTTAAGCACCCTGGTGTATGGCTTATAGTTGTCCCCAGCTAGGGGCAAATTCTGTCTCCAGTGACACGTGCACCCATTTAATATCAATGAAAGCTGGAGATGTGAGAGACCAGGTTTTGTGCTTTAGCTTTTGTCCTGTGTGACTGTTAGCAGAGAGTTTCCCTGAAACGCAGCTGGGCAAGTTAAACCTGTCACTCTTGTGACAGGAATACTCACATAAGTAGCCATAATGTATTAGCTCTTGCAAAATATTCCAAGAATCTGGCCTTTGGCTAGTAGTATTTTTCAGATGTCACTTTGCTTTTAGCTGTATAAGAAAAGTTACATTTTTGCCCTGAATAGTAGATTTATTTTGAAATTAAGTAAATGGCAGAACTGCAGCTCTCTTCCTCTCCTGCATAAAACCTCTTTTAAGTTCAAAGTGTTCAGATACATAACTCTAAGATCTCTCTTCCTGATGCTCAGTGGGCTACCTTACTTTTTTTAAAATTCATGGCAAAGTCTCAGAGCAAGGCTGGCAACCTCAACTAAAGTAACTGCTGCTTTTATTTCCCTATGTCTTTGGGTCTCTTTTAAGGTCTCAAAAGACCACACAAACCAGCTGACAGAGCAGGAAGAGAGATGAAAGATGGAGATGGTAATTTTCAAAAAGAAATTGTGTTGCAACCGATGAGTTCTTTATGACTTCTACTTAAAAGCATAAATCAACCCAGGTTCAATTAAAACTGCATCTAAATTGAACTAAATGAGCTTTTCCTGGTTTAGAGTTTCTTTATGAAAGTTTTGTATATCTCTGAATAGCAATTGCAAGTTCTCAGGAAGCTTAAACGATGAAAGTTCTGAGGAGGATTTCAATGCCTACTCCTGACTCCCACCTCTCACACTATAATTTTTCTAATATTGAAGGCTAAATTCTTAATGAAATATAAGTATAAACAGTGCTTAAATAATGACCGCGTTCCCCCTAAACATTGTCTTATTTGTTCCTGATGCTTTAATGTTTTAAAATTAATTGTGTTTTCGTTAGGCTTTTCATCAACTTACTAAAACCCCCTAGATCTCAAGCATGATTGCAAGTATATTTAAAAGGTTAATTTAAGAGCAATTAGCAAACTCCCTTCACAAGAAATGAAGTAGCAGAGGCTGGACAGGCCCAGGTTTTGCATTCATTGCACTCTCATGTTGTATGGCAGGTTTCCATCGCCTTGACTTGGCTAACGTTTACTTGCATTAGAAGGTAGCAGACTGACAACGTTTCTTTGGGGGAGATGTCATACTCAACCAAGACTGACTTTTTACAGAGGGGTAAGAAAAAAAGGCCTTGGAGATTGGTCACTGAAGTTAAATCTTCAGTATTAAATGCATAAGGAGACTGAGAAAATCCTTGCAGTTTCTGCTGGAATGAGTGAATTCAGAGAAGTCATCTGGCACTCAGCTCCTGTAAATCAATCAATAAAATCTTTCTTTATAGAGGAATAATCAAATGGAAACAAATATCCCCCCTTGCAAAGCTTCTGAAACCATTGCCAGCCAATGGAAGCACATTGGCTCCTTTCATAATTCTTGCAGACCCCCGTTTACATAAAAATCCAGCCACCCAGAGCTCAGCTAGAAGGGGCCAGTGTAACATGAAGACATTCTTGAGCCAGAGACACTTTATAAAGAAAAAAAATTTGCTTGACATAGACCAAAAATGACAGTGTAAGTGGATCACCTGCCTGAAAGGCTCTTGGGAAGTACGCCTGTCCAACCCCCATGTCATCCTCACCTGACCCCTCAAGAATTCCTTTGATCTCCCATGAAGACCTCAGCCTCCCGGGCTGTCATCACCCCGCAGGAGGTGCTGGCCTGCCCAGGTACAGGTGCAGTGGCCACGGCCATCCCCGTGTGCTCCAGAATCTGCTGCTCTGTGAGGCTGAAACACTCGGTGGAACAGCTGCAAGTGCCTGGATGATGGGTTTAATATTTAAAACCTTAAAAAGGAGGGGAAGCTACAGCATTTTCATAAGCAGCCTCTTTCGTCTTGTAATGCTGTCCACTAAATTAATAAATTTGGTGCTGCTTTCGCTTGTTTTTGAATGTCACAATTTCACCAGGCAATCAGTTGCATCCGTACCTTACTGCGAAAGCTTCTCATCTGGAGAGCAAGGCTCCTGTTGTGGTCAGTCTTTATGTAAGTGAGTGCAAAAGCTGGAACCCTTACAGAGGTTTATATAAAATCCTTGGTTATGAGAGTTATTCACCTCCCTGTTTTCCACATTGACAGTACTGCCAGGTTATTGCAACTCTGAGGAGTTCCACTGATTTTGCAGGGACTGTAGTAGTTTGCACTATGGATGAGGTTTCAAAACATAATGAAATCACTTGTGAATCTGTTTTTGTTTCATGTAGCAATGGAGTAGGAGAGCCTGAAAAGCAGTCTCCCTGATGAGCAGGTGGCAGCTTTCAAATGAAGGGTAAAGAATTCTTAAGGACCCTAATTTGATCGCTTGTCATGACCTGGTTCACAGACACCACTGAGCATCAACAGTATTTGAGTGCTGGGGTCCTCCAGGACCCTTTGAAAGTCTCATTCCATACAGGGGGCTTGGGATCCATATGGCAAAATCAAAGTCCAGCCAGATGCAGCAGGATTTTGTATGCTACTACCCTGACTCCTTGTATCAATAAAGAGATGTTTTTGCAAAACAGGAACAAACTACAATTCCACTGGAATGTAGTAATTTTCAGCTCGATTGTGCTGATGGCACAGAGCCCAGAGCCTCAAGCAGCCGTGGAGGTGACACCTTTGGGAGCACAGCCTGCAGCTGGCTGGGGAAGGGAGAGCCCCTTGTCCTCACCCCCACTTTGGGCTGAATTGTGCCTCTTGATAAACAAGGAGGGTAGTGCAACTCTGCCCAATTGAGCTAAGTTGTGTAAGATCTGCATTTTAAATATTTTCCCCCTGGTCTGAAGAGAGTATTAAAAAAAAAAAAAAAAACAAACCTGCAAAATCATATTTTAAAAGCTTTTGGATTGTGTTTTTGACTTTTAAAATTTTACTTTTGACTTTTTACATTTTCTACTTTTTTATACTGCAAGTATATAATTTTTTTTGGGCAGTTAGGTCAGGAAACAAATTTAAATCTCTTCCTTCTATAAGTATTTCAAGAGGTGATGTCCCAAATCTGCTGATTTACTAAAGGAGAGTTAATTGATGCTTTTAAAAAATGTCACTTATATGAAAATAACAGTTTTTGTCAAGCCAACCAACCCATAATATTTTTACACTTTTCAAATAGCTTTTCTGCCTAGTTTTGTCACAAGCAAAAGGAAAGTTACTTGAAAATCCCTCTAGTCTGGCACTTCTTTAAGTCCTGCTTACTGCTCAGCACAGCCTTAGAAATTAGCCAGTGGTGAGAAATGTATCACCCCAGAATGATGCATTCCTTTAGTAAATGGACTGAAATAAAGTGGGAGTGCAGTGTTTTGGTTGTAATAGGGTGATGAGCCTGTCAGAGCAAAGAAAAAACACTCTGACTTCTCTGCCTGTTGGAGCACAGCAGCCAGGGCTGTAACTGAGGCATCACAGGACAGGTGCTTTGCAAATGACAGAATTTAAGGAAAGGATCATGTGGCTTTCCTGTATGATCAAGGGGTTGCAGATTTCAACACCCTACATACCCATTTGCTCCTTGATCGTGTGTCTTTTATGTTAATAAATAATCCTGTAGATTTGAAATGGCTTTTCACATAAGTAATTAATTTCTGTGCCTGCCAATTAGCAGAAGTCTAATTTAAACGTTTTAAAGGTTATTTTTTTCAGAAGTGAATTTCACCTTATTACACATGACCAGTGCTGATCATTGAGGTGATTCACAGGAATGAGGGGGTGCAGAATCATCTTCCAAGTGTGCTCTCAAAAACCTGTAAGTTTGTTAGTAAGAAGCCCCACAGCTATAAGTAATACTGGTGGTTCTACAGAATCTGGGAGCTGCATTGCTTCGGCCTTTGTGCTTTGATTTTTTAAAATGTTTAAAGATTTTAAATAAATCAAAAATGCTGTATAAAATATACGCTACATAGAATATTTAAAATCTTTTTCGAACTGGGCTTTAGGTACCACCTGGAGGTCTGTAAATACCTGCAGTGGTTTGCTGCTGCTAATGCTGTAATTACATTTTAGCATTGACTCACACTTATGCTTTTTTGTATTTGTGTTCAGCAGTACAGTTCATTTGAAAAGTGCATCAAATATAAATACCCAAACTTCAAAGATGCTGTAGTAGAGGTAAATTGCCAAATGTTCTGTGATTTTCTCGATAGTTTTATGATAACATAAAGCTAGTGTTTCATCAAAGATTTTTTTATTTGAGAAGGATTGCACCAACTAGATATAAATTATAAATCATGTTCTGTTTTACATGTGAAATGGGAGCTCTGAAGTGTATCACACTTCAGCAGATGGAGGCTAGGTGTTTTCATGTTTTTCTGAGCCTGTTTTGTTTATGATTCCATTTTCTCTATAATCTAACCTTAAATTCCTTTGCATAGGGGCAAGAAAATATCACCACATAAATGCGATTACTGATAAGTGTTACTAGGAGCAGGGACAATGAGAAAATCATCACTAACACACTGCACACCACCCCCCAAACCCGAGTGGCATTTGTAACACACAAGCAATAAGCTAATTGAGCAGCTGTTCAGGTTTCCTGACATCAGAGGTTTTATTTAACAAAATAAATTATCAAAACAAGTAAATTACAAAATGCTAAATATATATTTATTCAGGTAGCCAAAGCTGGTTTTGGCTTTATTAATTCTAGGAGCATGGCTGAGTTTTGGTACAATTTAGAAAACTGAAAGGAGATAACATTGAAGGATGTTATCTAAATTACAGCCTGTTTGTTCATTATTGTTAATAAGTACTATTTTATTGTGTTTACAAATTGCAAATTGAGCTTTCTCATTCTTTTGATAGCACCTTCACTACTAGGTAGTAATATTAAAATCAAATGACATTTGAATGGAAAATTTCCTGACCCTGTGTGCTTGCGAACTGCTTTTAAGAATGAGTGGGAAAGGCAGCAGAGGGAAGGGATAAGTTTTGCAGAGCAGAGATGAGAAAAGCGTGTTACACAGGCAGAGGTGAAAGCAAAATAACCCAGAAGCACCTTTTAGCCAAGGAAATAACTGGTGTGGGCTCCGTAGACTTAGTTTAAACCAGCTGCAAACCAGAATTTTCTGTCATTGTTATTGACCAGACTTTGAACACTTTTATCAGCTGCACGTGTTAATAGCTTTTTAATGATTGATGCTGAGGTCTTTTATGGCACCAAATGAAAGTGAGAAATAAGTGCAGCATTTCGAGGTGACTTTTGCAGTCACACTCTTTGAGTAGCACTCTTTGCAGGATTTCAGCTGTGTTTAAAACATTTATGCCTGCCAAAATTAGATGGGTTACACTGCAACTCAGGATAACACAGAGCGACCCTGGCTGGGTGTGCATTCAGTCCTACATTGAGCAGTAAAAATACAGCAACCCTCAAAATGAAAAGCTAAATTTTAGAAGCTGATGCAGTTCTGCCAGAGTGTATAAAAGGAGGATAAGATGTAGAGGTGACTTGGCATGTGAAGCAAATAAATACCAGACTTGCTGAATCCTCTCTGAGGAGAGCACCTCAGCACAATGCATTTCTCATCGGCTGGGTATTCCAGAACTTCACATAGCTGCTCTCCCTATCAGCTGCACTAAGCCTTTCTGCTGATTGCAGTTCATTCTGTGTGGTTATTTACCTCACATGTAACCACACTCCTTCTCTGCCAACTAAACTAAGAATCAACAGAAATATGGAAACACTGAGTACTTGCTTCAGGAAAGCAGAGAAAATGTGTAGGTGTCTGTAAAATTTAATATGCATTTATTTTTCCACTGTTCACATTATTCCTTTTTACCCTTACTGCTTGCCTATCATAAATCCAATTAGTGAGCTTTCTACATTGCAATAAACTGCTTTTCAGGAAGAAAATTTGTTTTGTGAGCAAAGCCTTTTTCCTAAAACATGACTGTAATTTTCTGGTTTTTCACTGCTTCACAAAGCATTTAAATAAAAGCAAAATAAGCTCTAGCACTGCATTTACTGTAATGTTTCCCTTTCTGCAAAACATTTTTTCCATTTTCAAGCAATTTTGTTCAAGCAAAAATTTCTCATAAGGATAAAATAAACTGAGATAATAAATACAAAATAAAAATGTTAAATAGATGCATAGATCCAGCACAGAATAAGCAAAAACTTAATTACTGGTGCAGGTGTGTAACTTGGGAAAGATCTAGGTTGAAGTCCCTGGTCTGGATCAAGGACTTAAACCCAGATTTGTCACACTTTGAACAACTGTTCTAATTGCTACCAATTGTCATGTGCTTTCCAGGTTTGACAAAAGAAATTCAGTTGAATACCTAAGAAAACTCTCCTGTGAAGGGGATTGTCAGAACTGATGTGAAAGTTATATTTCCTGCAAATAGATATCTTCTGTAAAATTGTTGTAGGTTATTTTGTTGAGCTATTTATTTTCCTTTCCTTTGACCAAGTGAATTTTGACTCATAACACACCAGAGGTTTAAATGCTTGTGTTGGTTTCTCCAGTGTGTGTTAACTCTCCATGTTCAAATGGTCCAGAGTTTAAATACAATCCGAAAATATTGTGAACCTTTCACGCTTTGGAATAGAGCAGCCCTTTCTTCTAGCTGTCATCCTGAATTTGCATTAATTTTTTTCTGTAGTATTGTAATAATGAGTAATTCTAGGAATTGGGAACCCTGCTGTAATATGTAAATGACACTGGTGAATTGTCTCTGGTCACTGTGTCCCTTATTCTTATTATTTATTCATGTTTTTTTTTTTTTCTCAGAAATAAAAAATTAAATCTTAGGAGACTTGGAGGTTCAAAGGGTTGGTCATTAGTCTTTGCTAAGTCCAGTTCAGAGAGCTTAGTACAGGAAACACCATTAAATAACGTTTCAGCATTTCACTGAGCCTAAATTCAGACAGCAATACTGCTTTCCTCAAAGGATGTACAAAAGCCTATTGTACATAAAGAAACTGAATTTTATTTCATATCAAGTCGTCATAAGCAGTTCATTCGCGTTTCAGAGACATTAGTGGGTTTAGATATTCTTTTATGTAGAATAAAAACCAGCAGAAAACCTTGATGAGTTTTCTGTCTGCATCCACAGCCCATGCATGCTATCCTGACTGATTCGTTGCAGACCAGAGCTCTTACAAATGAGACCAAGGCTGCAGGGGAGTGACTTCTATTAGCAAATTAAGAAATGGTGGCTTTGAATATATAGAAGTCATCATGAAAATGCCAACTCTTACTGTAATGTAGCATCAAAGAACAATGGCTCCTTTTTTAAAGGAGATTTCTGTAAGTGCTGTTAACAAATGCTGACTCTGTAGTAGGAACTACTGTAGAACATGTACTAATAAAAGAGAGGCAGAAGTGGCCAAGAGCTTCCTATTTGTTTTCAAAACTGTATCCTTTTTGCACAATCTTAAAAAAACCTATTAGCAACAGCGGTGCTTCAGTGATGCTCAGAGAGGCTGACTGCAGCTCAGCAAAGCCTGTCCACCTGCCTGCCTGGACAGAGGCTGGAAGAGCCATGTGCAGTACAGTGCCTGCTCTGATGTCGCCCCCCCAGCATCCCCACATCACCTCCTGCCTGTCATTTATTCTGCAGTTCAAGCTCCAGGAAATTAAAAAGGTGGGTCACCACTTGGGTAAGAGCAGACACATAAGTAATCACTGTAGGTGATCCTATGCAAGTTCTGTTACAAAAATGGAGGCTTCTCATTTGCCACACCTTTTACATCACCATATCTTGTTATATTTTACCCAAATTTATAAAATCCATGTTTCATGGGGTAATTTCAGGGTACATACCAATTCTCTTTGCTTGCCATGAATAGAAAAACATTTATAGGAGGTTGTTCTCCTGTTTTGGGAGGACAATAAAATGGATAGCAACCAAATGCTTCCTGAGCTTGGGTGTCAGGAAGAGCTGTGTCAGCTGCATGCAAGAGAATTGGGAATTTGGTCTAGTGCTGCAGGAGCTGAAGACACAGCGGAGTCAGTGGTGCTGAGGCCACCTGGAGAAAGCCTGGCTCCAGCCAAGCCCAGCCATGGCTCCTCACTGAGGATCACTGCTCTTTTTGCTTTTGTCTTACCTGGGAAATCCCACTCCAGGAACGTGTGTGTCTGCATTGGTGAATATAGAGCAGTGGTTCACCTACCTGGCCACGAAAAGCAGAACTGACAGCAAGTCAGGAATTCCCAGAGTGCAGAGGGAGCCCCTTTCCCCATGTGAGGTGTGTGCTCCTGCCCGGTGAGCGCGATCCGCTCCAGGGTAACACGGAGGTTGCACCACTGTCACCACACAGTTTGTCATGGAGATGCTCGCTGGGAGTGACAAACTCTCTGGAGGAGTATTTGCAGTGAGTCAGCAGGTGCTGGCACGATAAAACAGTGCTGTAGCTGAGGTGAATTGCTTTTTTATAAATTTATGATGAGCAGAGAAGAAGTCCAGAGCCATCAGAGAAACAATTTGCTATAAGTTATTTTTAACTACTAATAAAAAAATTGTGGATTTATTAGGCCATTAAAGTATTTTCATTTTAAGAATGTGTGAGTTCACTGCGATTGTCTCTGTTTTCCCTGGGTTTGCTGAGAGGAAACTGATAGGGGCGTTTTGAAATAAGGATAGAAGGTGTTGCTGATGAGCCAGCCAAATTTCCTTAAAAGCTGAGACAAGTTTTTTCCAGTAGTCCATCTTAGCCTTTCAAAATATTTTTATTAATTTAAACTTGATAAAAAATTAGGTTATGGTTTTATTTATTTTAAGGGAGATGTTCTCAGAATTTTGAAAAAAGTTTAACAAGTATTGAAATGATAACACTGAAAGATTTTTTGGACTTCAACAAAAGAGCTGTTTAAAAAACAAACAGCAGGTATCATTTTTACAGGATAAGACCATTATTAAGTATCTTAAATTTGAGTTATAGGCAAAAAAACACCAACCAAAAAAAAGTAAAGGGAGGAAGAAAAATGTATTTGTCTTCCAAAAAAGCAACAAAGTAAAAGGAAGAGAACGTGGCCACACACTCAGCAGTAAAAAAATATTGCTTCAGTGATAGGCTTGCTTGTGAAAATGGCCCATGAATGTTTTCATGGTTGTGAGACACTTTTTTTTACTATAGTCATGCAAGCTGTGTGTTGCCAAGCTCCTGCTGAGCAACAGTGGAGGAATTACTGGAGCTCCATTCACAGTTTCAAAACTGTTTTGCATTAATGGACAGCCTGAACTGGATTTGGGTTAGGTTTCACTCTGAGCTGTAGCTCTCTCTCTCCACCCCCTAAAATAATAATAATAATTACAAAAGTATGAGACAGGACTAGCGTCTCCACCTCCTGTTCATAACCGAGCAAACCAAATATTATTACACACATTATTGAAGGGGTGAGGAAAGTTAGAGGTCATGAACTGAGCTGGATGAATAGCTGGAGGTCAGATCAATCACAGCCCTGTCTTTCACGGCTGAGGCTTCAGCCCGTGGAGACTGGGTTAGTTAAACTGCCTTCTACCCACTGATCACATATTCTAATTTAAACCACAAATTGAACAGCTAAAAAATATGTAAACTAAAGGATTCTTCAGTGTTTAGTAGACAAATAGCTAACATTACTTTTTTCCTTTTATTAGTGTATGGGGAGGAGTAGAAGGAAGGGAAGAAATGGACATGAAGGTGGGTGTGTAATAATTGGAAATGAGGCAAAATTCGGTGCAAAATAATACCAATCTTGTTGTTTTAGCAGTAATCACTTGAAGAAAAGCTAGTAGGGAAAGAGGGGAATTGTCTGACATGAGAAATAAAACCTTTTTTTGAACATTCTCTGAATGTCAATGAATAACAAAGGAACTCAGATTAGACACCCAAAAATTAATGCACATGATACTACTGTGTCCCCTGATCTATAGGATCAGATAGACACTTTTAATTGCAGTTTTGGAGTTAGATCAAAATGCCAGTGGACTGTGAATACAGAATGTTGCTAATGGACTGGGAAGGGGAGAAGGTGGGATTTAGGGCAAACCAGCCTGATTTGGTTTGCATCAGACCCCTTTGAAGTGGCAGCAGTTTGTAGTTGCTTTGTGTTTTGCATTGCTGCCTTTTCATATCTGAAGATTCAAACAATAGCTCCTGGTTATTATCCCACATATTATTGATTAAAAGCTTTGCCCAAAGACCTTCCATCTCACTTTCCAGCTTAGTGTGATTTACTTTTCTTTTTACTCCCTGTAACATATGATTAATGCTGAGCTAGAGAGTCCCAGTGAGATGAAGCAGAGTGTCAGGTAAGATTTGTCAGCTTGGAAGTATAGATTATTTTATGTTTCTCGAACTTTGTGGGCCCAGGGAACACAGATCTTGATTGTTAAATCCATCCATACTTTCCCCAGGGCTATAATATGCCAAAAACATTAAATAGCCCACTTAATACATAACCTCATTCTGTATGCTTGACTATTTTGTTTTTAATTTTTCTTCCCTTTCCAGGCTGCTCAAATGAGATGGGATCAAAGAAAAAAATTATCCTCACTGGATTTTGTTAAAATATTAATAGGTTAGGGTTGACTGGCTAAATTGAATATCTATGCTGATCTTGCTTGCATGTTTAACTTGTGCTTAGGAAAATATGTTTCCTAGGTGATAACCTTTTATGTACCAGCCTGACTTCATTGAAATGCATAGAGATAAAAATATGTCACACTCCATGGCCATGCTATTCTTGTGTGGCAGTGTGATTATTCAGATGATAATTGACCCCCACCTGTAGACAGCTCAAATTCTGTAGTCAATCATTCCATTTGATGTTAAAATATGTGAAAGTACAATTATATAATTTACATTACAAATCATCCTGAATGCCAGGCATCTCAGAACCACTGACAAACGAAAGGAAAAAAAAAGTCAATAAATGAAGTGAATTACACTAGGAAAAGAATTCAACGTTTCTTATTTGCTCCTGCACAACAGCTTTTATGTGGGTGTTGTTGATGGAGCTCAAACAGACACTGCTCAGTACTGAAATCTGACTGCCTTTCAGCCCCTTCCTAAGTTTGGTGATACTTTCTGGATAAGAATACCTCCTTTCACTGTGGAGATGAGACTCACCACCAGCAGCTAAAGGGAGAAACACATCCATGTCAGCACAGATTTATGCCACAATGGCAGTGGGCCAGTGAGCTCTGCTGCAAATACCCCAACTTTTAAACTCTTGTCTCTGTAGACTTTGCTGTGTATTTTAAAGCTGTACAGAACACATAAAGAGCATGTTTGTGCAGTCACAGATTCCTGTTTGTCATCCACCTGATTAAGGCCTGTTACAAACTCTGTTGTCACTCCTCAGATAACATGGACAAAGCAATCCAAATCAACTCAGCCCATTCCTGCATAGAAAATTTGGGCAGTGGTGGGCTTAGCTCACATTGTTCATCCCAGTCTGTCTGTCTAAGTGCTAGACACAAAGAATCTAAACTTCACATACATTTCATGGTAGGTTAAGATTTTTTAACTATGTGTGTTTCCTCCCCACGTTATTGTGGATACATCAGCTCCTTTATAGCAATCTCCAAAATATGGCTGTAGATGGTACATCAGACATGAAATATTCCTAAAATTTCAAATTTCAAGGCTAGGCATTGTAAGCCTCTATTTAATTATGGTTATTCAAAAAAAAAAAAAAAAAAAAAAAAAGAAACTTCTTCTTGGGCAAATTATCCTACAGGTCTTTACTGGAGCATTCCAGTCTGTTGAACAAGACAGACCCAGCTTGGAAATGTGTAATCAACCTTGTAGCAAGAGAAAACTCAGTGTTAAATCAGTTCAGTCCAAAAAGGGAGCATAAGAACCAACACAAAATGTTGCTGCTGGTAAAACAAAATTTAAAGCTTCTCTCCTGGCTCTCCTTGTGCTATTCTAGACACTGCCCTGCTTCATTCTGAGGAGCATAAGAAAAATTAAATGTTAATATTTTCTGTTTATGCTTAATGTGCCATTATTTTGCATTACTGTACTAAAGATTTTGTCAGCTGTAGAATCTCCCTTATAAATTATAATAATAAATAAATTATAAATCATAGACAAGTTAAAAGATAATGTTACCTTATTTACAGTGTCTGCAGTACAAAAATAAGTGCACATCATCATCTAGAATTACAATTAATAGGTTAAGCAGCTATACAATGAACTTACTACATGGCTTAAGCCTCTATCTTACAAAGGAAGCAGGCAAAATAAAAATTTTAATCCTGGCCTTCACATTCTCAAATTGTTAGTTAAAATTCCTTGGAAAATGATGTAAAATTTCTTTATGACCTGATGTGTACTCTTCTACAAAAATGTGCAGAATATCATCATTTCTTCAGCTATTTCTTTCATAAGGGTGACACTTTTCATAGAACAAAACCAAATGATGTAAAATTGATAAAGTATCAGATTCCCAAATGCAAATATTCTAACAGTGGTTAATCACAAAGCAATTGTGCAAGAATACAAAAAGAGAAGTTATGAAATTGTTTCAAACGGCCTGAACATCCCTGAGAGGAGAATAAAGAGACCTTACTCAAAAGATTCTAGTTTGCCAGGTGGGCTTATTTCTCTGCTCTTCCCTGGCAGTTCTGTGAAACTTCAGCTCTTCCCATCACTCTTAGTCTGGGAGCAGAAGTATCATCATCTTATAGTTTGTCCCCCTTTTCTGCTGCAAACAGAAAGAAATTCCCAGTGTTGCTCAATGCAGGCCTGTCAGGGTAGCCTCCAGACAGGGAAATATGTATTTCTCATTCTATTTCTATCTCTCTCTTTCCCCCACCCCCAGTAATGTTTTCATTAGTTCTTTTTTAAAATGGACACTACCAGAAGCTTAATTCAGCCCTGCCATGAGTGGCTGCAGTTCTTCTGACCTCAGCAAAATTCCTCAATCATTATCCCAGGTGTGAATTTGGCCTGTTGTCTTTAATTAAAGCTCCAGTCTGCTCTCAGTAAATTTCTCACCCTTTACAAGCATCAAATTATGTTCTTCAATTAGTTGTATCTTTTCTTCTATCCTTTTAATTTCAGGCCCATCAAAGAGCTGGTTTACTAAATCAATTTCAATGGGAATTTACACATTGTGAATCATAATGGGATGCAAAATTGACTTGGCTAATGAATAGTTAGTGGCTTTGGGGTTAATAGTTTTGGGTTTTAGTCTCAGGTACTTTATATTAAATTTAATTTTGACATTGCTTTAATGAACACAATGCATTACTTCTCCTTTTTCCACCCAGGCCCATCTGAGGTGTATTCTCTTTGCCTGCCTCAATTGATTTGCTTTATGAATAACTGTATGAGATTTCTGTTTAAGAAAAGCACTTCTGCTTGTCCCATTTCTATGTGCTAAATATTTTAGTCTAATGTAGAAAGTCTAAATGGAAAAGAGACTGAACATTATAACAGAGATGAAGTTACTTCAGAGGTTACTGCCTCTTGTTGCTTTGCACAGTGAATCATGGAACTGCTGTTTGCAGGAATATTTCTAGGAATTCACAGGACGCCTCTGTGAATAAAAATAAGTAGAATAGCAATCCTGGTACCAGGGTACAGTGTTGGTGTAAATAAAACAGGTCACCTTTTGAGGTTCCAGTTTAGGGCTGTCAGTTTTGCCCAGGTGACACCTGAAAGCTCCCACCAGTAGAAAGCAGCCTCGGTGGGCTGTCCCATGCAGGCTGCACAGCCACTGCCTGGCTACAGGGGCTGGATTCTGGCAAGGAGGAGGTGTGTGTAAAAATTTCTATCTGTGCTCTGCTAGTTTTATGATGGAGATGTTATTTTCGAGTTCTGCATTTAAAAAATGTGGTTTATGTTTTCTGTATTCAAACATATTGGGAATGTAAACAAAAGACAAATGAGTGACAGTTATTTAAGTGGCAACTCTAGCAGGATGATACATGGGTATAAGATGACCAGATGCGGATTTAAGCATAAAACCTCCTTTTGCCTATCTGAGGGATGAAGTTTAGGAACTTCAAGAGCATTAGGTGAAACAAAGAGTTCAGCTATAGCCCAAATCCATGTAGTAATCCATGAGTTAACTGTCTGACTTTCAGCTCAACAGTGCTACAGACACAGAGGCAACTGGCTCTCTAAAGAGCCAGGTCATGTCCAGCTGAGCTGGACATTCATCATAACTGACCTGCTGCCAGTGGTGAGCCAGAGCTAATTAAGCCCTGCTAGACCTCACCTCATTTATACTGAGGCACTGGGGTGGCTCTGCACCATCAGCTGCTATGTGTTCTTCAATACCTATTTCTTCCAGTTTTTCCCATTGCACAACGTATCCCTTGTTTGCATAGATAATGGAGTCTGATCAGATTTTGAAAGCAGGTCCTAAAGTATCTTGTAAAGGCGGCAGTGACTCTAGAGACTCTGTAGTGGCACATTTTCTAAATAGAAAGTCTCTGGACAGGTGATTGCATTCCTGTGCTTGTCAGTGTGTGCTGTACCTGTGCAGGCTGGCCAGCTGGAGCTGAGCTCTGCTGCAGGGAGCACTGGGTCTGTGGCAGCCTTCTGTGAGGGTCCAGATTGGTGTTTGCAGTGTTTCTGTACCCAATCTTGCCACAAGAAATGCTGCAAACTACACAAAACTGTTGTCTGTTATTTGTTGTTCTGGAGATTGCTTAGATATTTTCCATATTTTTTATTTCCCCATCTCTTTATCTTTTTTTTTTTTTTTTTTTTTTTTTTTTTTTTTTGTTTTGTTTTTGTTTTTTTTTTTTTTTTTTTAAGATTTGTGTCAGATCATTATGGAAGGGAACCTAAAATGTATCAGAGGCTCTGGTGTTTTTGTGTACACCAACTTTTTTTCCTATATTCCTGTCTTTTTCTTACAAAAACAAAGAAAGATGACTATACAAAGGAGAAAAAAGTTCTTGAGTAGAATTGAAATGTGATAGTACAAAGTTGTCTACCCAGATATTTGAGAGACAGGAAACACACTTGGATGATGGGTAGTGCTTGTGATCCTGTCAGGAAAAAGCAACTTAGAAAAAGTTGGGTTTGATAACCTAGGCTGAAGCACAGTTACTTTTGGAGATATTGTGTTATCTTCCTACTGCTCTGCGGTAGTTGCAAGGGACATCAGTGTGCTGGCAGTCTGTTGAGTCTGTGTTTTTTCTCAGTTAACTCCCTGCTACCAGGTTTCTCTTTCTTGGGCCAGATCCAATACCCACTGAAGTCCATGGAAAAAATACCAGGATCCTATACCCTGCTCTGCTATATGAGCCAAAGCATGAGTTTGAGAGTCCACTACGTCTGGTTCATTAGATGCTGAAATGAGTTTTGCCAGAAAGTAATGACTCCCTCCTATGGGCAGTGCATTACAGTTACATGAGAGACACAGTCAGTGAACTAACCCCAACCTCCTATTCTGTGCATTCAGTCACTAAGGGCTCGATTTCTTGCTGATATACATCAGCACTGTTGCTGTATTTACTCTACCACAAAATGTCCTGAGATTGGTGTGAGGTTTTTTTTTTTTTTTAATATTTTATTAATGACCAAATACAAGAAAGAATCTTTTAACACGAGTCTTAGTGTAAGTAGGTAGGCAGTGTGGGAGGGAAAAGTATAACCTGTAGCTATGGCTCTGCAGTGAATGGGATTCTAGTATTTTAAAGTTCTGTGCAGTTTACTAAAGCCAGTAGATCTGCACTATTTGTGCAGCTCATATTCAGTAATTGTCTTACTGACTCAACTGCTTGTTTTTGAGCCATTGTACTTAGGATGAACAGTGGTGCTGTATTACCGGTATTACACATCAGGCATTAAAGACAATTAATGGGTTTTAACTTCCCAAATTACTTAAGAGCCTTCAGAAGAAATCTGGAGAACAGATTTCTTTTATTGGAATGAAAATGTCACAGTTTTGTGCTTTGGTAAATAACCTGTTCACAGAGATGTCTTACTTATCACTGTGGTATGCTTATTCATTAAGGGCTAATTGCAGAGATCTCTAAATGAAACACTGCAAACCACATTCCACTCCGGTGCCAGTTTGTTTAAAGTCTGCAAAGCTTTATTATTAGCACAATTTAATTATGAAAATGGCAACCATGGAGAATTCTGAACACATTCTTTCCCTTGATCATTAGTTACAGGGCAAAAATGAAACACTTCCAACAATGAAGGGTTCATATTTCAAGCTTATACAGTAGCTGCTAAAAGGCTATACTCAGAAAATCAATTTTATTAAAGTCCTTCAAGCACTAAAGGGACTTCCATGCAACTAAGCAATTTTAAAAACATGTCCACAAGCAGTGACTTTTTGATTCATGTTTTTAACAGGGTTATATTTTCACTGTTTTCAATATTGTCCCCCAAAGCAGGGTCAGAAATGGTTTGAGGGGGGAAAGGAGGTGAGCAGAGCATGTTCTGACATAGCTGGGACTTGCATCCTTTACCTTAAGGTACTTAAAAGAGGACTATGAACTGGATCAGAGAAGCCTGTCATGCTCTTAGCAAAACAGATCAAAAGTCAATGGTGTTTTCACCTTTTCCAGCTTTCTTTTGCAGCCCAGGAAATTAAGTTTGGGGGACTACGAAGAAACTGTAGATTATATATTTTTTTAAAAAATGAAGCTGTGATTTGAGCTAAAAATAACAGGAAACTATTTTCCTAGAAAGAAAAGGGAATGACATGTGTGGTAAAAGCATGAAAAGAGTTCATGCATTACTCTGCTCCTAAAGAATAGAAAGGGGATTGAGAGCTGTGTCTGTATTTTAGGGCCTAAACTCACTGGACCAACAGAAAATTGAGTGCAAGTCCACCAATGTCACCGAATTGTACAGTAAATTATTGTCCTGATCCAAAGTCCTTTGATTTCCGTGAATCATAACTCCCCAAAGCAGTGGATAACCCTAGACAAGGTTAAGAGTGTGAAAGTCTTACAGAATATCCTGAAATTTTAGAGGATAAAAAAAAAATCCTAGTCTTTATATGTATGTCTACACATATATCAGGAATAAAGCTTTTAAGAAAATACAGGCATTCACACGGTGATGCACAATGTTTGGCCTAATAATTTTGCCATTTAACAGAGTTATGAACCTTGCATCAGTTTAGTGGAGACTGAAGCAGACTTGCAGCAAGTTAGGAAGTTAAAAAGTGCATGCTTGTGTATACATCCAGTATTCCAAATATTCCACGCTGCAGCCACTGAGGTCAGTCCAACATATTTTATCAATTGTAATGTGTGAATTAATCCAAATGCTCCATGTACTTCAGATTTAGCAGCAGTGGTTCAGTGAAGTCATTGCATTTATTTTTTAAAATTATTTTTATAAGATGGGATTTTTAGACCTTAAATCTCTGGTGACAGCAATAAACATCCATCATTAGGTATGAGTGATTATGCCAGGCTGTTCCAGTTCTGCCTGTGAAAGACTGTTTCTTTCTGGGAGCCATAAGGAATTCAACTGATGAGGGAAAAAACCTCTTTTTGGTAAACTTAAAATGCATGAATCACCTTTTGATCCTAATGTTGGTTGTGGTAATTTTAAATCTCATGAGATTAGGCAGTGATACTGTCTGCTCCTACAGATTTTGAAAATCCTGCAGCATCAGCTCTGCTCAGGCCCCAGCTTTCCTTGGAGCTCTGCTGCCCCAGCTCACTGCAGCCCCAGGAGTGATTCCCTTCTCCTTCTCATCACTTTTAACTGCCAGTGGAAAACACCGAATGCTGCAGTCAGGGACAAACCTTCAGGGGCTCAGACTGAAGCAGCCCAGGAGTGTCAGGTCTCTGCACAGCCCCATTTCAGCTCTGTTGGTGGAAGCAGGCTGAGAAGGGAAGGCAGTGCCAAGCTTCTCCTTGCACCATCAGTTGCTTGGCACAATCTCAGTACCAGAACCCCACCTCAAGTGGAAATGAAGGAAGATGATACAAATATTAAAAGCAGACAGGTGTCACAGCCTATGTTGGAAAAGGGCAGTTTGAACTGTGAGTTCAGTCTAAAGAATTGTGCAGCTCTGGTTCACAGTGAAAAACCCTTGGGTTTAAAAAAGGTGAAGTGGGTTATGGGGGGAAATAAATTTTTGACCTATGAATATATCATATTAAAACAAATGTTTCATTTCAGTGTAAAGGTCTGTAATCTTTTATAGAAAACACTTGTCAAGAAAAGTAAAAGAAAATGAAGTCTTCACAAAATGGTTGTTTTTGACTTGTTAGACTACAGAAGGATCATTACCAAAATAACACATATTCATGAAAGGCTTTGATGTTCCAAAGGAGCACTCCCTCCAGCCACATCTGCAAAATCAAATGGAAAAATATCTTCCAGCTACACCAAGTTCTTCATTTTACTCAAGCAAAGAAGAGTGTAGCCTACTGAGGGTATGGCAGGAGGCTAAGGAGAAAAGCCAGTGTTTGTTCCCTCCTGCTGATGCAGAACAGGAACCTGTGAGGTGTCACTTGAGAGTTTAATTGAATGCAGCATTTCAGGACACACAAATCTCTGGCCACCTCTTTGCTTCCCCTTCACTCACTCCCCCTTTGCCTCTATCTTCATCTGTGCTTTTTCCCTCAGTTAATTTATGTAAGCTTAGCTTGGCTTTTGCTACATTCTGTTTTCTGTGGTTGACATTATTGACCATTTTGGGTGGTGACAAACAACTGAACAATATCAATAACAATTTGTTAGGTACTCTAATTAATGAATTTAGCCTGTGATCCAGCTGCAATCACAACTGTGTTCAATGTAAGCCTGCAGACTGAGGAGTAGTCACAAATTCAGGTGCTGTGTTCAGACTAAGCAGCCTATGAATTCTTGTATTTCAAAAGACCAAGGAACACGAAAACCTCAGAAATTGTATGAGTTTTTTTGATTTCATAGGAGTTGCAAATACTTAAATTTGGAGCAAACATTTCAAATAATCAAGTTTTCTAAAAATTATTAAAATCTGTAAAAGCATCTTTATGATATTTGACTACTACATACTTTTTAGTTCAGTCAAGAAACAAGTAGCTGAACAGATAGGAATATTAAAATGTTGCATTTAAAATAAAATATTGTAACTGAGCAACAAGTTTCATATTAAATGGGCAAAAACCGATATCCTGATGAGCTGCAATAAACTTTCACATCTGGAATTGGGGCAACTCACAGCTGCAAGGGGCCATCCCCATCAGCCATGCCCAAGTGCCCCTGCATGTTCTTCCTGCCTTCACCTGCCCCAGGTAAGGCTTTGCAGACCCGTCAAAAATCAATATTTCTACACAAGTCCATGCTTGTGCTCCCTTGTCCTTCTGGCATCATGGTGGGGATAAAGCCACCTAAGACCATTGGGAGGGGGAAAGTGAGGACAGCCCAGCCCCTTTCAGGGCTGGCATGGCACAGCCTTTTGCTGAGCTGCTGACTGGGGGCACCTCAATGACTGATGCTAGAGGTGATTGTGTGCCTGTTTCCATAGGGGTTTAGTGCACAAATAAAGTGCTCCCAGTTCCTTATGAGGTGCTCTGGTCCTCCTTGGAGGGCTCTTGAGTGTGGGTTCTGGTCAGGGCCTCTGATCAATGCTGCATGATTGCTGTTTGTTGTAAAAACTAAGGAAGAAATAGGGACAGCTACTTAGTTTCTTCCTTTCCTTTCACCTTCCTTGCACCCAGATGCCTGTGAGGGAATCCCAAGAGCAGGGAGCAGCCCTGTCCTTCACCACTGCATTGCTCCTTTTCTGGAAGGGCTGCTGCAAGATCAGAGAAGAATTATTGGTACCATGGCAGGGGGGAAGGCAGAGAAGGACCCTACTGACAGTTCTGTGTAGGTCAGAGGCACTTCACACACGTGTGTGTGACTGGACATGGAGACACATGTTCTGGTTAAGGGGGAAATGTAGAAGAGGGTCAATTTGTACTTTTTCATTCTCAGGAGCAGCACCTCCATTTCTGGGTCCTATTACATATTTCATCACAATCTCACTGAACACATTTTTCATCTTCTGCATCGCTATTTCATTGTCTAAGTGGAAAGGAAATCCAATAAGGTTTGATTATTTTTTTCTTAGATTTTATTCTTATCTGAACTTTCAAACCCATGATACTCAAGTGGATTAGAAATTTAGTGAAATGAGTTCACCTGGTGACTGGCTGCATGCATTCTACACAGATGAAAGCCCTGACCCTGCAAACTCACTCCTGTCAGGAGTCCTTGATCTCATGGTAGTCCTTAGGACTGCCTGGATTAGAAAAGAATTGCAGGATTAAGTCTTAGCAATTCATTTGAAATATAAGACATTTGTTGCTTAATCTTGCAAAACAAGGCTCTCAAGTTTTCTTTTTCTCTGAAACAATATAAATATTCATTTAATTATAAAACTCAGTGGTCTCCTTCAGGATATTGCTTTAACCATATGCAATGGAGGCAGCTGCAATAAAAACTTGTGTTATTTTGTCTCTTCCCAGCAATATACCAAAGGAATTTATTTGCTAAGAAATGAGTATATGATCCAAATATTTTTAAATGCCCAGAAACTACCTCTGGAAAATGAAATAACAAATTCAGCGGTAGGGATCTGTGCTGCCTTTCCAAAGAAGTTTGAGGATGTGGTTTTGGGTGGCCTTGCTACCTGAACACAACGAGTTGGGGACAGCGAGACCCCTCGCCTCTGATGGCATTGCTGCAGGGAGCACAGAGAGCCAGACTGTGCTGGGAGCTGCTGTGGAACTGCGTATGCAGAGCTGCTGCCCTTGTGCAGGCAATTACTGAGGGATCTGACTCTAAACCCAGGGATCTCAGCCAGCCTTCTGCCTGCTCCCAGTGCAGTAATTCAATCCCAAACCGCTGATCAACTGCCCCCTTCTCAGAGCAACAGTAAGGGAAGTGTTTTCTGCTGGCAGGTTCATCAGGCTTGGTGGCAGGACCAGGGAGAGCCGTGTGTGCCTGCTGAGACCATTTGTCACTGCTGCTAATTTCTGTGTTTAGAGAGCCAGCCTTTCTCTGCCAAGTTGCTTGTACAGAGTGGCTTTTGGTCTTCCTTTTCCAACAGCTGTTACTGTTTGGTTATACTTGTGAAATGCCCTGTGTGCTGTTGTTATTTGCTGTTTCTGCTGTACTTGCAGGCAGGTAATGCAGAACTGGAAGGGAGGCACTGATCTGTCCCTGAAAGCAGCACAGTTTTGGACTGTCGTGCAGAGAAATGCCTTGTGTACAGAATGTAGGGAACTAATTTTTTTTAAAAGGCTAAATTACTAAAATATTGATTTGAGAGCTGTGGGCCTCTCTCATATGTAAACATTTAGAAAACAATGTTTCTTCCCTTTTGTTTTCTGTGTAATATGAGAAGTTTGAGGGTAGTCATTGTAGTCATTGTAAGAGCTTGACTTAAATTGATAAAAACCAAGTACTTTACAGCCTGACACTTCATCCTTCATTCATGTCACTGCTCTACTTTTGTTTCCCAGATCAGTCAGAGTTAAATTCAGACTGTCAGCTATAACTTTGAACTTCCTGGCTTTTCTTACATGAGTACATGTCTCTCTTTTTCTTGTTTATATTGATCCTACGATCTGACCTGTGAAAGAGTGACTGGGAGGTTACCGAGGCGAATTGTCACACTGCCATGATGGGATGCAGCAAGTAGAGGGAGCTGCAGAATAAATCACCTGCTCTGCTTTAGCTCAAGCCTCCTTCATGGCTCTGTTACTCCTCTGAGGTCTGCACTCCTCCTTTGCTGCTGGCCCCAAGCTTAGCCCTGCTCTGCTTAATACATAAAACTGGAGAAATCTTCATTATAAACAGCAGGCAAAAGATACTCCTGAGACTGTAGAGGCTGAGCAGGCTTGAGACAAGGCTTGTAGGGCACAGAGCTGGTCAGAGTATACAAGTCAGAAGACACATGGCAGGAGGAATTAATGATAAAAGTGAATTAATGATAAAAGCTGCACAGTGCTAATTGATTTGAGAAAAATAATCAGCATATGCCAGGTACCCAGCAAGACGTGTAGGCAGAAATTGCTCTTGGTTATTTAACTTTCCAATACTGCCATCAAAGTAGTATGTATACACAAGGCTGGTTTTGGCCTTCCCTACCTGAAAACAAACTTGGGGGGTTTCAGGCACTGTGTGTGGGGCTTTCTTGAAACCACAGCTGCTGCCAGGGTTTGCACTGCTTGTTAGGGCTGAGCTGTTGTGAAGACAGCCTTTTGGGTAAATGCAAAAAAAAGCTTAATACATTCACTATTAGTCTAAATGTAGATTAGTAAATAAAATACTATTCAAGAAGGAGTTAAGTCTCTTTAATTGACACTGGTAAATTGTTTCCAAGCAGCAGATTGTAAATGTTTTCTTCTGCTAATTGGAGATGGTTTCAATAAACACATTAAGTTTATGCTGCAGTGTTCTGCTGGATCCTAGCCTGGTCTCACTTTCCACACAGAGAGATTATTTTGAAAATACTCAGAACTACAGGTTTAGAGTTCACTGACATCAATAAAGTTTATCCAGTGCCAGAGAAATCAAAATAATGCTTCATAAGTCTAGCAGTAAAACAAACAAAACAAGAGGCTTCTGCTTATAAAATTCAGGGTTTTTTTGTTATGAAAAGTATGTAAAATGTGCCAAGAGAGCAGAGCTGGAGTGAGGCAGGGTATTTACCTAGCACAGCCAGAGGCTGAGCTACCACAAACATGATGACAGCAGAGGCTGTTTTGCCGGCATGGCTTTAAGTCTGTGTGGGTTTCAGAACCCTTTATAATAACTTAAACTTACTAACAAGATAAATTAATTTAAGCATCACCGGATAATTTTAATTTGTTTATTTGATCACCCACTGTCAACCAAAAATTGATGAGATTAATAAAAATGTTATATCTATATATTGGAACAGTTGCTACTGAAGAGAAAAATTATTTTAGGTTTTTTTGGCTGGCAAACTGGCTGTGAATATTTCCCTGTGTATAGTTAGTGGCTGCACTTAATCAAAACTACTATCTTCAATATCTGTAGCTCTAACATCATATTGTTCTCATCACCTACATTAGTAGATTTTTTCATAAAATCTTCAAATTTTCATTTCACAAGTTCAGAGTTCATTCTGAATGAGTGTTGTTTAATACCCGCCTAAGATTTCCCTTTTCTGTGAAATGTTCTTCCCAGCACACTGATTTATTGCTGTAGTTGTAGAAAGCACATAAACACCACCAAAGTGAATTAGATATTTTCTGGAGCAAATATTAATGAAAGAAGTCATCCATTTTCAGCAGCTGTGCATATATTGTGGAAAGCTTCCTAAGACTGAGTTGATTTTAGGTATACACTGGATATTAGCTGAATATTTGATTACATTTAGTGAAACCCATATAGTTGTAGCTGTTTCCTCTGTAATACCAGCTGGAATGTACTTGATAGTTCCATTCTCCAAGAGGAGACTGATGTTTGAGCACCTCTACCCTGGTCATCAACTGGCCAGGAACTTTATATTTAAGAAGGGTCTGAGAAATGCTGCTCACAGAAGCAGCATGGCTTGTGGATGTTCTGGAGGGCATCCTAGGCAGGAGATGAGCTCCCTGCTCTCTCAGTGGCCTTTGCTGGCCTGAAACCCACACCCATGTCTTTGCCTTAAACCAACAAAATGCTTTTTCTAGAGGCATGATGATCTTTTTTTTTTTTTTAAGGCTGCTATTGACTTTATTCAAAGAAGACATTTTCAGAGATCAGTGAAATAAATTTCAAAGAGAGTGAAGGGCTCTTCTGATCCAGTCTTGTTTCCTAATCTGCAAGCCTGCAGAGAATACAGTGTATTACTGAGATTGTGCTGAAGTCTTGGACAGGAGGTTTTAGTGTTAGTAAACAGGAGTAGCTCCACTTGCATTTCTCCTGATTTACATTGTGTAACTGAGCTCAGTATCTTTTTCAGAGATGTGCCTTGAAAGTGCTTTCTCTACCAAAGCATAGCATGTAACATGCTGTCTTTTCCCTCTCAGTTCCTGTAGGAGGTGGCACCTTCCTGTGCTGGTAACAGCTCCATCGCTTGTGTTTGGATTTTCTTGGAATTACTTGGCATAAACTGTGATCATCTCCCTTTTCATTCTCGGTATGTGTAACAAGGCTGGAGAGCACAAAGGCCCTGTGGTACAGGAGCTGAGGAGGGTTGGACACACATCCTTGGACTCTGTCACCCCGCGCACAGCCGGGTACGGAGCTGCCTGTGTGCCCCTGGCCCTGCTTTAGCAGGATCCTCAGCAGGATCCCTGGAAGGCTCCCTTAGCCCCAGCCTGCAGGCTTGTACCTCCTGTTAGGAAACTGCTGCTCAAAGGACTGGTGTGCTTTCTTGGTCCCTCTGTCAGGGAATTTGGTTGGTTTGTTTTTAGACCGTGACACCTCTATTAATTGTATGGGGCTGCAAATGAGGACTGAATTTGCAAGGCAGAGAGAGCAGGAAGAATTCTGCCTTTACTTCCGTTCCTGGCATATTTTCCCACCTCAGTTCCTGACAGCAACATGGAAGAAATATGTGCACTGGTGACTTGCCCAGAAGCAAAAATTCTTATTTTTTCACTAATGCTTTATTTGAATTTAAGGGATTGGTTATGTTCTGCAATGGTATAAATGCCACATCAATAGTGTTCATTGAGAAAGATTATTATTGAGTGGATCAGATAAATATGGCCTACAAATGTGCTGATTTACTCCAGCTTGTAAAACAAAACAGTTTACGTATACAATTTAAACATTCTTTCTCCTTTTTTCCCCCCTAACCACATCCCTTGTGTGCATAATTGAGATTTCCTTACCACCCAGAAGACAGCAAGGAAACTCCTCGGGGTTTGTGCTGCGCTCTAAGCGGGTGCAGCTGGGAGCGTGGCCGGATGCTGCACACCTCCAGCAACACTAGAGAGCAGGCTGACACTGCTGTACTGCTGGCTCAGCCCTGCAATCTGCTGGAAATGTAATAATTGCTCTTTTATTCTTTAATAAATACACGCCACATCATACAGAGAAACAAGGTGAGAGAACGAGAGAGAGGATATTGCATTCTTCCACAAAGGGTGGCTCAGTTTTATTTTATACGCTCTTCTTTTTTTTTAAACCAGCGGAATAGTCCTGCTATTTTAAATTACTCTTCCATCTTTCCTCTTGTTCCC
Organism: Anomalospiza imberbis; assembly: GCF_031753505.1. NCBI lineage: Eukaryota > Metazoa > Chordata > Aves > Passeriformes > Viduidae > Anomalospiza > Anomalospiza imberbis. The sequence goes on along the minus strand of NC_089692.1, from coordinate 11,453,230 downwards.
CTCCTTTTAGTTAAATTAATGTATTGATTACAGCCCATTAGTGTGTAATCGATTGTTAATTTGACTCATCTTACAAATCATGTTTATCTTTATCAATAAAAAATACATATATTTCACATCTCACTCCTGCAATAAACTGACAAAAAGCCGAGTGTCCAGAATTCAGGCTGGAACTCCAGCTGCAAATGTAAAAGTACATACTGGGATAACTTACATGTTTTTAAAAAAATAAATATATAATTTGTAAGAAAATTGGCAAGGAAGCAATACCAGAAATAGCATGAGTAGATAAGTATGGGGGGAAATGTGTGACTTGTTCGTTTGGGGTTCTTTTACTTGTTTTTTTTCTGAACAGACAGGACTGGACATTGTGACAAATGTGACTGAAATATGGAGAGCTTTGTGTGCTGGTGGTCTGGCACTGATCACTGGAGACACGAAGCAACCTGTGTACCTCACAGTCTGTGGTGGTGTCCTTAGGATGCTGTCTCCTGCACTGGCCACTCTGCAAACTTCCCAGTTGTCTGTAGGTTTTCTTTCTGATGTAGCAAAAATTGGAATATTTTAAATACTGAAGGCATTTTTAAATTTTGAGGCCAGAAGGCATATGATACTTCTCAGGGCTAGCAGAGCAGATACTGCCATTCAGGCAATAATGATTGTGCTTTATAGGGGCAGGATCCATGCAGATACCAACTAATCCCCTCCACTGAGGCAAGTATAGCCAGCATTATTACCCCTGTGTTACGAATAAGGAATTGAGATGAATAGTTAGCAGAAGGGCATATATTTATATCAAAGTCAAACCAGTGAACCATTGCATATAGTGGGTAGTTACTATTGAAAATTAAATCTTGTTATTTGCATTTTTTAAAAAAAATTGTATTTTGGAGACTAGAGCTAGACTTGGTTGTGGGTTTTTTGTTTTGTTTTGTTTTGTTTTTTTTTTCCCCACTGGTATTTATAGTAAATACTGTGTAAAATAACTGAAAATGCTGAAGGTGGCTGAAGGAAAAGAAAGGCTTTTAGTGAAATGTGCTGAACTGTTTCAAGTAAAAAATTTTCTTTTCCCAAAAGTCTGAAGTACTCTTGAAACAAGGAATTTTGAAATAGCATTTTCACTTCTGAATCTTACATGTTCATTGAAAATGTTTTGAAAGTGATATAAAGCTAGAAAGAGTGAATGTGTTGGGTCAGCTTATTCAAACACAAACTCTTTTAAATTTTTTCCCTTTTAATATTTTTCACTCCAGACAGGAGAACCCCCTCCAACCGCACAAAAATTGAATCTTACAGTTCTTCTATAGATGACTTTATTTTTCTCCAAGTACATTTCAGCTGTGGTCATCTTGTGCTGGATAGATACAATCCATATGTTTCTCTTTTTAGGAAATATGATTCTTACAACAGCTAAAAAGTAAAGGCCAGGAAGATTTGCAGAACCATTCAGTTTATTAGTCCATAATCCACATTGGAACAGACATTAGTGCAGTGCAGATAGGCTGTGCCTGTGTGGACACAGTCAGATTAGTCTCTAGCAAGACTGCAGGGCTGAAATTTCTCACCAAGAGTGATCACTGGGGAAGTTAGAACATGAAGAGCCAAACAAAACGGAAAAAATTGGGTTTTTCAGTACAGCCCTGTAAAATTTCTGTCATGCTATCTGCAAAGCAGCATGCTCTTCAGACCCGGTCCTAAACAGAGATGGTGGATCACATAGTGCTGTCCTGGGAAATTCTGTGGGAACGGCAGAAGTTTTAAATAAGAATAGTGCACAACTCGATGAATTTTTTGTAGCTCAGGCTATGTTTTGCCCATCATGTTTTAGTGGAAGGAACTGAGTCTGACTTCGTGGTATGAGATTTGTTGATCAGGAGGAGAGAGCTGCTGAGTCTCTCATCCATAAGCATCTGACCTGTTCTCCCAATTGGAGGAAATACCTCTCTGGGTGCTGCCCTGACTCCCTAAAGCACCACTGCACAGCCAGTGCCTGTGAGCACTGCCAGAGCAGCTCTGGGATTCTCCATCAGGAGCTGAATCCCTTTGTCAAGTGAAAAGCTCAGCAACTGAGGCAATGCAAGAGTCCCCTCTGTGGTTTGTAGGAAGTGCTGGGGTATCTGTGTGGTTACATCTAATCTGATAGACCCAGGCTGCAGAGCTGGATGCAGCTCTGAGATGTTCTCTCAGGTTCCTTATGACAAGGTCTTTAATTAGCACTTGCAGAGCATTGAAATACCATGACACTGTGCTGCTGCTAATGAAAATAAACCTGGACTTGTGTTCCATGGTCTGCTGACATTTGCAGTTGTCAAGTCTGAGCCAGACTGCGAGCTGCTGCTTATGTGTAGGTGTAACTGCAGTGCATCAGACACAGGGCACAGCAAGACACCAGAGCACAGCCTGAGCCTCCAGCCTGTGCAGAAATCAGTGGGGCAGTGACTGGTGCTGCCCATCCCTGATGGGCCCTGCCAAAGGGCCTTGCTGACCTGGCAGCTGCATCTGTGCTGGGGTGCTGCTCTTCTGTCCTTGGAGGCCACCTCAGGACTTGCCCTGCCATGATTACAAAGTTGACGATAATTTAGCTAGAATAATATTTAGAAAACTGATGATGAGAAGAAAATGGCAGCAATGCTGCTGTGATCAGTCTTTGAGTTTAAACTGGTTTTGGAGCACCAGGATTTTGGCCAGTTGCTTGAAATATTCAGTGTTTCTGTCACATGGTGGGGAGGGAGCCATCCTCCACATGCCTGAAGGTGTTTCTAGCCATCTCCTTATGTATGGGACTTGCAGAAGAGGAAAACTGAATTGTTGCTTCTCATCTTCTTGTATTTTAATCATTTTTTCTAAATATAAACAAATAAATATATAATACCAAAATGCTGAACTAGGGTGAAATGTAGGAGGAGGTGAAGAACAAGGTTTCATGAGCTAAAAGAAGTACAAAAATATTTGTGCTGTATTTTAGTCTTTTTTATTTCCTCTTGACTTGTTTGTCTTGTGGTGTTAGCAGGATAGGCCCTACCAGTTTTGCTGGCGTGCATTTGTAACCCAGGAATGTTTTTTGGCAGAGGTAAAATTAGAAACAAATTGTGTGTGTTCTGCAGTGCCCTCCAGTGCTATAAAGGACAGGAACAGAATATGTGGCTTTGTCAGGATGACTCCAGGAAACCACAAAGAAACAGAGATTAGAAACAAAATTGGGGAAATAAATAAATAAAAAAGGAAATAACTCCCCTAGCAGATGTTGCACAGCTTGGGAGGGGAGTGCAGGGCAAAGTCCCTGCCGTGAATAGGAGCAAACACTGGAGCCCTCGGTGCGATGGGAAATGAGGACGCGTGATTTGGGGTTGTTTTCAAATAAGTGTTTCCAGGATTTGGAGGTCAGATGATGCTCCAAAATTTACCTGTCTCTTTTCAGATGTGAATAAATAAATGCTGCTCCCCTCCCCCTGGCAGGATGGGAATGCTGAATGCTCAGCCCATCAAATTAAACACAGGCAGGTTTTCATTTCCAAGCCTGCGTGTTCGGAGATGATGGATGGTGAGATATATGTCTCTATAATGAAGGTTTCATTACAAATTTTTTTAAATGTGCAACATGGCTCTTCATTTCCCAACTAGTGCCATCCCCTTTCTTGTAGCTCTTCGATCGAATATGTGTGATATTGCCAAAGGAAATGATCAAATAACCATTGAATAGATTGATTTAATATAAAATTATATTTGCTTCATTTTTACTGCAAAGCTTCAGAAAACCAGAATGAAATAATAAACTACATAAATAAAAATAGGCAGGGGTAGTGTTAGGGTGATTAGACATAAATGATAAATTTAGTTGCAACTATTCAAGAAAATATAACTTGCTTGTATCTGTCTTTGTGCCTTGTTGTCCACTGCCTGAAAACAGGCAGGCGATCAAATTGTCCCAACTTGAGCACTTACAGACAGTTTGAGTAAAGAATGTTTAGAAGCCACTCATAATTAAGCAAACAAAGAAACCAAAACACACCTATAAAAAAAATACCTTGAGGTCTTTATTCACTGCATAACAGTGAGTTTCCTAATTGCAACAAAAATATCATGGAGTGTATCCAAATGATGAGGGCTGATGGGCAGCAACACTTGGTGTGCCAGACATATACACACACACACACACACACACACACGCACGCACACACACATATATATATATATATATATATATATATATACACACACACACACTACTTCAGGTTACATAATCTCCATTTTTAATGTTGGCTAAATCTGGGAAATGTTTGAGTGGATGGGGAGTCACAGAAAGTCTATCATCAAGGGTCTTAAGCAAAAATGTTCAGCCAGGAGATCTGGTCCATCTGTATAATTGGTCCCGTGTGGAAAAGGTTAATCTTTATTTGAGAGAAGCAAGGCACTGTGGAAATACCTGCAGTCTAAAAGGTGGGTTAATTCCCCATCCCCTGTGAGGGGGATGCTGAGGGGGCAGTGCAGTGTTTGGTGTCACCCGGGGCAGGGGCACTGACACAGCTAAAAATGTGTGAAAATGGAGCCCCTGGAAAATCATCCAGTGATTTTCCTGCAATTACCAATTTGATTTCATATTAACTGCTTCTCACCTTTCCTTCTCTCAACATATTTCCAAGGGATTTTTTTGTATTTCACTTTGTCCATGTGTGTGCAGTATAGAAATGTCCACATCTCCTTAAACCTCTTTCTCTGTCACTATAAATGTTGCCCTCTGAATGCAAGAAGGTCTTTGGTGATCCAGTTTTGCATGGCATCAAAATGTGAAAGTTCAAATAGCATTTTTTGATTTTTCTGGTAATACTGTGCACAGTGCCCTTACCCTGGAGCTGGAGGAGTTCTAGGAAAGAGTGAGAGTTCTAGGAAAAACCTGGTGGCACCACTTTCCTCTGCCCTGCAGCGCTGCCCCCCATTAAAAATGCATTATGCACTAACACTGAGAGGATATATTAAAACCACCCAGACAGCTTTAGGTTCCACATTTGAGTGTTGAATGCAGCTGGTGGAGAGCTGGGCTTTTACTGGGGCTGGGCGTGCTTGTGAGCATGTGTTGAGATCCCTGTAATCCTGTCCGAGTGCCCACAGCCACAGTCACTATTTTTTTTTTCCTTTTGCTCTTCAGTGGAGTGTCAGTTCTACCTATCTGAAGCAGATCTTGTGCTTTAATGTGGACTTTCCCTCTTTACCCATCAGTGGAGGCAGTGATGGATTTTTGTCTCAGCAAGAGTTCTCTGTGCTGTTTCCTGCAAAGGCCAGTGAAGGAACTGGCTCCTCTGAAGGAGTCTGGCCGGAGCCCCTGTCTGACCTGCATACAAACCCTCTAAGGACCCAGCCCACTCCTTACTTAAGCACTAAATTGACAGAATACATTTAAATTTATCATCTGATTTTGTCTCCAAATTTTTCTGTTTTTCTCTGGGAGATTTTCTCCACTGGACACTTTCTTACCCTATGAGGAAAGGATCCTAACATTTGATACTAATCTTAAAGAAATTTCATTTTTGGCTTTCTTTGAAAGTTGATTAAATGCAGCTTGGCATCCCACTCCTTTTTCAAAAAGCAGTAAACTGCATTGCTCTCACTAGGACAATGTATCTCAGGCCTTCTTCCACTGCTCTGGCATACCTAAACTCGTACTCTACCTAAGGCATGCAAGAACTAGTGGGGAAAAAGTCTAATATTAATTAGAAGTCTATAGAATGATAGCCTTGATAATATGTATATGTAAATGTATAGTACAATAATAAATAACCTAATAATAATTAGAAGCTTGCAAAAGAGGTCTGGGTTAATCAGTACAGGATGGGAGGGAATACAGAGAATTGGAGAACATAATTAGCAGACAAGACCTTTGGCTGACCATTTGCCCATCCCTTCCAGCAGCATCCCTCACCAGGCCATTTACTCACACTGGTTATATGAAGAAGTTTATATGAAGAAGTTCTTTTGCCATGTTGACAAGAAGAGCTCTAAATCCATTATGCAGATGCAGTTGGATCATAGAAATATTATTTAAGGGAGGGAAAACAAGAGAAAATATTCTGTGACTGGATGGGAGCTTTAGGTTTCAAAAAAAAAAAAAAACCAAAAAACTCATCAAAAAGAAAAAAAGAACCTTGCTGAAAGTTTGGAGTCCTGACAAAATAGATAACACAAAAAAAATCCACAGTGGACTATCATAAAGATACCATTATGGTCATTTTAGGGAATGCATATTTTTGAGTTCTCTGAAAAGTATATTCTGTACTTAGGTTCTGATAAAGTTAATTATTGACAGGTAAAGTTATGGGCTGCTTCCAAGTCAGTAGTTACTTGTTTTTCTTGTACTAATAAGCATCCATTACATTTTTAAAAAGCAATATTTATCCTCTCATGTGAGGTACCACTGGGTGGAGGACTATACCTGAGACCACAATTCTCAGAAGTTAGTAGGAATTAGAGTTATTTGAAAAATGAAACCTCATTTTCCCTTCCAAATGACTGGGAGATGATGATTAATTCTGTACCTAAATGGGTGTAATAGACCTGTTATATTTTACTTTTTTAAAAACACGTCTGCATGTTGGAATACTATTCCTGAAAATGAAAAATTAAATTAGTGGAATTTCTTGAATTTATTCTCATGGTTCTCTGTTTCCTCCTGGTCACTGTGATCCTGTGTTACCACTACCACCTACAGCTGCCCATCGAGTCCAAAATGTGCCTTTGAGTCTCTTTATTCTTCTGAAAAAAGCAGCCAGGTTAGAAATGCTGTAGTGCTCCACTGGGGAGGTGTTGCATGTGTGTAACACAAAACTTGGATTGTCATTTTGAGGGGTAGCACTCCCATTAAGGATGGTTGGTAGAACTTGGCTGAGTGTCCAGCACACGCCTGGAATTTGGCTGTTGCCTGAAACTCCCTGTGTGCCTCTTGGGCTGCGCTGCCAGAGAGCAACTGAGACCTGCAGAGCAGGCAGCTCCTTACCTGCCACCAGGCAGAATTCAGGGAAGTGGCAAATGCTTTTCTTTTTGCTGTTCAGTCAGACTGTGCTTGTCTGCCAGTCTGTTCTGAAAGAACTGACTGAAGAGCTGTGGTGCTTTCACCCAAAAGAGTTTTGGTGATTTATGGACTGTCTTCTGGGAATGGCTTTACACACCAACATTTTTATGAACTTCACTATTGTTGTTGTTTTCGTTAGGATTACAACATTATTATTACTTTCAGAAAAACTTCCCATAGATGATCTTTTGTATCCCAGAAGAATTTAAGAAATGGGTTTGGCTACAACTGGAATCCTCTGCCTCAAATAGAAATTGCAGCACTTGGTGCTATTAGTGAGAGTTTTGTAATTGTGTGTCTGCAGAGGCTATTGGTACTACTTTCTATTCAGGCATTCCCATTTCATGCCCAAAATTCAGTTGTTGATAATATAGATGAACAATAGTTGTGTACATGTAATTAGAGGGCTGTGGGCAGTGCTCCCCTGCCTTGCTGGTGATTGCAATCTTTTCCTGCTCAAAACATGTCTGTGCAACAAATCCAAGGGTCCTCGTAACACAGGATGGCTGCTGGGGATGAAGGGTACCTCCTCCTGCTGCAAATGTGGCAATGTGGGGAAAAGGGAGAAAGGTTATTAGAGCTGAAGGCCTGGAGCCATGGGCCACAGACAGGGTGGATTAGAACCAGCATGAACGTGCCCAGCTGGGCTACAGCCTGATAGCAGTGTCCTGTGGGGATACCTTCCAGCACAGTAAGATCTCTGGGACAAAGTTTGCTTCATCTTAACTAACACAGGTGCTGGGCCGGGAGTGCAGAGGGTGTTCTTGTGGAAAAAAGGAGCTTTTAACCCACTATCAGAGTCACAGATGAGGTCACGTCATACACGGCCTCTGTCTGAAGTTTTAACAGACAAGTGTTACTGTTGGCCATAGACTTGTGTGTGTTTTGAACCCACAGAGGCTTTAAAATGTGCATATTCGTCTTGTACACTTTATTCCAGCTCTACTCGTTAGTGTGATACAACATGACCCTGTGGTGGAGCCCAGTGACAAAAGCCCTCCCTGCTGCGGGGGAGTTTGTGCGATGCTGCAGGGAGCTGCAGAGAGCTGCTGGCACCAGCTGCTCCTCCCCAGGGGACAGAGCTGGCACGACCTGCTGAGCCTTGCCAAAAATGCAGTTTTCTTCAGCAGCTTTCCTCTGTGTGTCATAGGTGAGGGCTCTTCGGGCGCAGGGAAGAGCTGCAGTTGGTCTCATCCAGATCCAGCTTTGGTCACACCCAGCTCCTCTGGACAGAATTATCTTCTGCCTTGCACAGCTTAAACTGCTCTGCTCAGCTGTTACTTGTTAATAAAGTTTGTACATGTTTGTTACTGAAGCTATTGCAAATTGTTTTCCCTTGCAAGGAAATTTTTGTCTTGGAATTCTTTAAAATCTTTCAAAAACCTCTGTTGGTGCCTGAACTAAACTATTACTTTCATTTGATTAATTTTACTATATAGGAGAATTATTATTTTTTCAGTGTTTGCTCTCATAAATAATGATTTTAATTGTCCCATGCTTTTTTTGAGAGTTTTTTTGTTTTAAATCATAAATGTATGTATTAGTTGACTGAGGAGGATGTACAAATTTTATTAGCTTGTTCCCAAGAGTGTAGTAGCATATTGTCCCCTCACAGAAATTCCTTGGTCTGGAATTTTTAGCAAGACAAGTAGAACAGAGAGAGTAGGGCAGGGAGGAGACACCTGACTATTCCCTACTTTTGGTAGGTGGAAAAAGAGCTCTGAGATAACAGTTCCTGTGGTAGCTTTTTGAGGAGAACTTTAGCTCAACATGACATGTTTTCCACTTTAAGTAGCCCAGAGAGAGCAAATTTAAGATTACCTTGGTTTTTTACGCCTCTCTGAGTTTTTGTGTTTCCTTCCAGTATCTCTTGGCTTTCCTTTTTCATCTTGCTCCTCCTGGAATGTGCTGGAGGTGGCAGAGCAGGGTGGAGACAGGCCAGGAGTGTTTCTGGATGTGGCCGTGTTGGCTCAGGGCATGTGGAGTGCCCGTGGGGCCGCACACACAGAGTGTGCTGGGCCAGGTCCCGCTGTTCCTGCGCTCACTGGACAGCGACAGCACAGGGGGGCTCAGGCTCTGCTGGTCACTGCACTGACCCCTGGTGAGCTGGCAAATGCCCCTGCCCAGGGTGTGGAACAGCAGCCCAGATCTTCTCCGGATGAATGCCCATGGGCACGGTGTCATCTCCTAGTGAGTGGAGAACCCTCGGGCTTCACTCACTGCCCTGCTCCCATATATTGTGCTTTCACTTCCTGCTCTTGCACAGCGTACAAGATCAATTAAAACTGGCTGACATCTGGAGCCTTTAAAAGAAGAAAAAAAAAAAAAAATAGTGGTATTCCTGAACTCCTTATTCAGAAAAACCTTGCAAGGATTTCAAAGGCATGTTCCACAAGGGCTGCTGGATTGGTCCCTATAGGACTTTGGCTGGTGCCTGAGAAATAAAGAAAAGCCCTTGACTATTAGCGGGTTCCGCTGTAATTCAGAATAATACCAGATGTTTCATTATGTATCAGCCGGCAATAAAACTGCTTCTTTGAGCTATTGAACAAAGACAGTCGACAAAAGAAAAATTAATGTTGTGTCTTTGATCTCATGTTTTAAATTTGTCTTTTATAAATAGTGATGGGTTCTGGTTAAAAACACTCTAACAATTTGTTAAATATGCAAATGTCTGAAGTTTCTTAGCAACAGAACAAATAAGTGTTTTTCTTCTAATATAATATGTATGCTAGTTTAGTAAGCACACAATAAGTTAATTAGGCTGTGGTTAGGTATTATTTGTAAATGTCATATTAGCATGCTGTTTTGTTTCTATGTTGCAACCAAAAGCCTCAAACTCACTGATGTCACTTATTGCATGTTGTTTTTTCCTCTAGTTTTGAAATTAGTTTATTTTTTTAACATACTTGTGGGCAGAATAATGATTTATTGAATTGTGTGTTTATTATTGTTTTGCTTGGTTGTAATGTCTCATTGTCTTTACATTGTTAGCAATGTTAGAGATTTTACAGGGAAATTCTAGGAAAGTACACATTACATGTGTAATAAAGCTGCTGCAGTTTACTATGATTAATGTCATTACAATGAATACCAAATGAATTAATAATGATGGGGCCATTTAATTTTAAAATGTTGGCATTTGTCTAAGTGCTGCTCTGAGAGAGGGTGGAGGAGCTTGGCACAGTAGGAATTGGATAAAGCAGGATTTTTGCTGCCAGCATCCAAGCAGCTTGTTTCTCTCCAAGCAGTTACGGTCAACTGTTAACATATTCACTGCCAAGTAGATTTATCTAAATCCAGAGAACCTATTCCTATGACTGTCAAATTTCACTTTATAGTCTGGTGTTTTCTCCCTCTTCTAGCAAGGCTTTCTTCCAATTGCTCTGCTTCTTCCATGGTCTTGCTGTAGCAGGTGGGGGAACATTCCAGGCCAGAGCACCTCTGGGTCACTGGCATAGGTCAGGGATGAGAAAACACATTCCTACAAACAACCAAGCAAAAAGTAGCTGTCTTGTGAAAATTTTTAAAGTTTGAAGCATTCAGATCAAAGCACATTGGTAATCCAGGAATGCTTTCCTGACAATCTTGAAGCACATTTTGCACTATCTTAATCCACACCTCAGTGGTCCTGTAGTGCTTTGTCAGCAGGGAGTAGTTTTAGATGAGGTTTTTTTCCCTTGATAAAATACCTGGAAGAGCAGAATCATGAATTGCACAGTTAAAGCACTTGGAGGACAATGGCTGATCACAGAGAGCAGCTCGTGCAATTTGCTGTGTCAAGCCAGAAGAGCCCAGGCCCTGGAATGGGACAAGAGATGCCTGAGGAGGAACAGCTTTGACTCTGTGTCTGTGCTAACACATACATCCACATCTAGAGAGTTATTTGTACCACGTCTGAGCATTTGGAGATGGATTTTTATGCTCTGTGTGTGGACACTCACACATGTTCATAACTTTAGTTTTCATATGGTCAGCAGAAGCTATCCAGTAGATCCTTGCTGCATGCCAGACGATGAAGGGATGAAGGCAACCTCAGTTTTCAATTGCCTTCTTTCTCACTGGATCATCTCATTTTGCACTAGTTTATATTGTCTTTTAGTCACCTAAGCACTGGAAAATCATTAGCAAGAGAGTCACTTCCTATTATGTGCATAACCAAGTGCTGTAAAGTTGAGCAGACAGTTCCATGAAGGAAGGTGAAAGGAGAAATCCAGCAGAAGTGGGATATGGATGTCATGTTGATGGGAATGGAGAAACTGGTTGGAAATCAGTTGCCTCCTTAAGGTATTGAGGTTGCAGGAGTATTTAACAGAGGTTTTCCTACTAATCTTCATTGTGCACATGAGAAAATGCTGACAGAAAATGCCTGTAATGGTACAATTTTTTTTAAAGAGGCTGGGAGAGGGGTATGGATGCATCACCACAGTTTACCAGTGCTGATTAGGTGTGATGGAGTTCTTGGGTACAGATCTAGCAGCAGCATAAGATTTGTAACAACAGTATAACATTTGTATCCCTATCAGCTTGTTGCAATCTTCTTACTGCAACATCCCTGGGAGCTGAAAGTCATTGAATTTCTATTTCTTAAAAAAATTTCATCACTTTATTATACTGGGAGAAAATGTTATGAGCATCTAGATTAGCCTCCTGTGTAAAGCAGGACATAGATTTTGGGTTTATGTTTCCACTGTGGTACCCACAATCTCTCAGTTGAAGTAAAGCATGCTGGGTGGTTTATTTCCTAGGAATCCCAGAGTACCTTGAATGATGGACCTCCTTCCCAGTCGTCTGTTCACTTTGTTAATTATCTTAACCAGTAATTTTATCAAAGGCTTTTAATTTTGGAGGCATCTGAAGCCTGTGTTGCAGGTTGGCTGGTTTTTCCCTCTCCAGGCATGATGGAAGGGCCCTCCACAGCAGTCAGCATGTGTTTGTGCAAGGGTAACTTATGCATATCAGGAACCTGCTCTGTGAGGATGGCAGCACAGACGGCTGTGGAACCTGCAAGCTTTGAAATTGTGTTTATGAGCAGGAGCGCAGAGAGGAGTTCTAGAAAGAGGAGTTGTCATGGGGCTTATAAGTAAATGTCCTGAAGAAGTGAGCAATGACCTCCTGTTGTGTGGCTGTTTCCAGCTGCTTCCATTCCTTGTAAGAAAAGGGAGAAGGGTGGGATGTGCCCCCGGCTTCTGAACATCCCTCTGGCTCTGCATACAGATGAGCAGCACAGAATTGTACATGCATGTTTAGTTAATATCCTAAAATCCAGCTTAATGAAAAATCAAAGTTCCATAATAAACCACCCTCATTCCAATTTAATCAGATACAACCTGGGTGTCCCCTTCTGCTTGAATCCCTTTGTAGTGGTTTGGATGGTTCTGTCATTTTGGCCAGTATGGTTTTATTTCTTCCTTATTAGGGCTGATGTCTGTCCCTCTGTCACTCTATCTTCCTTTTTCATACTTGGCCTGGAGTGCCCTTGGCTGTAAGATCATCTCTGTCCTGTGCTGAGGTGACAAAGAATGTGATACAACTGTGACTCCTGGCAAAGGCTCCTAATACTGACAAAGGGAAGATCAAATAGGTGGAGTTTTCCAAAGTTCATGGGAACAGTTTCCACAGGGAGTCTTTAAATAGAAAGGACTTTGCTCTCCTCGAGTCTATACAAAGCAAATCTAACTTTTGACTGAAGCATGTGGGATTTTTTATTTACTTTGTTGGTCACAGACGAAAGGAAGTTTTACAGCATGTGCTCATTGAATTCCGATAAACACCCAGCAAGTGCTATATATGCTAATTAAGAGATAATGTTAATGGACTGGAATGTTGTCACAGGATTAGGCATTCCTGCTGCCACCAAAAATGTTGGGGCACTTATCAAAATAACAGTTATGGATGTGGAACGATAGTTCTTTCCCAGAGCAGGTACCAGGGACAGCAGGACTGGGAAGGAGCTGCCTTTGGCTGTGCTCCACAGAGGATGGAGAGGGACCCGGGTGCCCAGTGGACGGACAGACAGACGCTGGTGTGACACACACCATGCTATTGTTGTCTTGCCCTGTTCCCACCGGCTGCAGCAGGAGCCTTTGTCTGCTGCAGCCAGGCGGGAGGGGGCTCGCCACAAAAGAACAGTTTGGTTAAAGCGTTCCGGTGTTTTATGAATAAATTGGATTCTACTTACAGCATTATTAACCTGCTGTATTCTGACGGGCTTAGGGGGAGATTATCGTGCGCTCGAACAAATCAGTATCTACAGATCCACACAAATACTGGGTTTTAACAAAAATATACTGTGATTAAGGCACACAGCGGATCAAATTCAGCCCCGACTTACACCAGGTGCAATCTCATTGATATCCGTGGGTTAAAAAGCAATTTTTACAACTTAAAGCAATCAGAAATCAGCTTAGTGTACAGACTTACTAGACCAAAATAAGGCCCAAGAGACAGTACGCTAAGCTGATTTCTGATTGCTTTAATTTTTTTAAACTTTTATCAAAGATTAATGGTCAATTATCTGGCAATCTGATTTTCTGGTACAGATTCCATTTGCATAATTTCATAGACACTAAAATATGACCAGACTCTAATCAGTATGAAATGGGTTGAGGCATGGCTTGGTATGGCTGATCAAAATCAGCCACAATCCCTGTAAATATGTACTATTGCTGTAGTAACAAGGGTGATTTTAATAGGCTGTCGTCTGAGCAGTAAACAATTGGTTTAGGTTTTTTTTTTTTTTTCTCTGCATGGCTAAATATAACTCCAGGGCAAATAGGCAAAACTATGCAGTTGGAGCTTGCCTTCCTTCAGGTTTTTCATTTTGTGCCTGAGCACCACTCTTTCTGCAGATATTCCTGCCATTTATTTGCTTGTGCTACAATACTTGCAAAGCTACCTATCAAACCGCACACACAGGTTACAGTGGAAAATGGTCTGCAATAATTGCCCCTAGAGTAGTCTTTACTGAACTCAAATGAGTGTGGGGTGCTGCTTTTTTGTAATATACATGCAGGTCCCTGACTGAGACATGAACCCCACCAAAACCAAAGAAACAAAAAAAATTCAAAAAAACTTATGCCCTGGAATGAAGGGAAGTTGATTTCCTAGAGTCTGGTTTATGGACATTTCAAGGCAAGGAAGGTCAGTCAGATTCTCTGCTTTTTCTCCCTGTGGGGGAGAATTGTGGGCTAGATGATGCCCTGGTGGCTGGATGGAACTGCTGGAATACATCCTCTAGAAAGGCACACAGTTTTGTTTTGGAGGTGTCAAGAAATGGAGAATTTACTATCTCTTGATCATCTGATCTAGTCCTTAATTACTCTTCTGTTCCAATATTTTTAGTCCTTACCTCCAGCCTGTCCAGATTTTCTGTGGTACCTGGCTGGTCTGCGCTGTGCTTCCTCTGCCTCCTTTGGGTTTATCTGAACCAACCAAGCCCTTCAAGGAGCTGTCAGTGGGGCACTGAGTGGAGGGCAGTGCATCTGTGTTGGCTTTAATCCAGTTCACATAGCAACACAGGCAATGGAGACAGCAAAAGAACAACTACAGGATGCAGCCATGCACATGGTGGGCAGGCTTATGACATCTCTCTTGGTGTTACCAAGCCAAAATAGACAGAATCCTGCCTCCCTGCTGCAGTGCAGGCTGAAGTGAGCCATAGCCTCCTGCTCTTTTTTGCTCAGGTTCTTTGGAAAGGGCGGTGCTCTTTAATCTTTCAAAATGTATTCCAAAAAAGGAGCCAGGGATTCTGCTGGTTTCCTAGTCATAGTGCTCTTCTGTTGGGTGGCTGCTGTTTCTCAGTTGAAGATTAATTAGGAGGGATTTTAGGCCTTAGAGACACTGAGAGCTGATAGGTTGCCTGTAGTTTAGTCCCCAGGACAATCTGTTGCTGTGGAGGACACACTGTCTGCCTGGAGGTTCTGAGACACCTCTGAGCCCAGAGGGCTCTGGTCCCCTGGAAAATGCAGTTAGTGAGGGTTCAGCTGTGTGTCAGCTGCCTGGTGAGGGGGAAATATATTCCATGTCAGCCAGTGGTTTCTGGGGGGTTGGCTTTTTTTATAAAGGAGGAAAAAAAAAAAAAAGTGGGGGTGAGCAAGAGTCCACTGGTTCTGTTCTTCTTGGTAAATCAGTGTCTGATGGGGTTTGGTGTCTCCAAAAAGGATCAAGCAAAGTGGTGGAGAATATTAAAGTAATCTGGTCATCCTGCTATCCTGTCACCATCCATAAGACAGCTTCTGCTTGTACAGTGAACTGGCTGGGGGAGCATGCTCAGGTCTTCTGAACCTTTTTAACCTGATTGCAAACTTTTCAAAGATGGGAGTTAGAATCAGCCACCCAGTCTCTTCCATTCTGGTTTATCCATAAATACTAATGTTTTATAAATATGAAAGTAAATGTAGGGGTTTTTTCTTCCTGACTTCTGCTATTTTTATAGTTCACAATGCTCATTACTCATCTGTTTCCTAAGTACATGATGCACATACACAAAAAATGGGTCAGGAAAAAAGTTAATTTCCTTGGAAGACATGTGCAAACTTTGGGGTTAATTTTGTTGGTTTTTTCTTTTTTTTTTTTTTCTTTTTTTTTTTCTCCCCCAAATCCTGGGTCTGATTTTGAAACCAGGTGACCTTTGGAATACAAGGAGTGCAGGACTCGCAGTGCAGGACTGCGTCCCTGAATCCTACTTCAGCAGCTGGCAAAGAGAAACAATAAGCTGGCTTCAAATGCTGGTATAAAACAAAAAGAGGATTCCTAGATGAGAGGACTCAAATTAAAAGAAACAGTAAATGAGAGGATTTCTGGTTATTAAAAAATATAAGAGTTTTTCTATGTAAAACCCCATTTACTTCTTTCCACCAGGGAACCCCTTGCAGAATTTTCCCCTCCTGGCTGTGTTTATTTCTTTTGTTGTTTTGCAGGATCTCTTTTTGGGGTAGGTTTTTCTGTGCAGCACCATTTCTTTGTACTACTGATGTTTCCTTCCAAAACATAAACAAAAGAAAAAGAAGTGCCTTATGGGAAAAAAATCATATGAATTATAAAGACTCTTGTAATTTCTTTTAAAACTTTGGAGCTGTCTGATAAAATTAAACAGAAGTGTATATATTTAACACTACTGTGCTGTGCAAAGAAAGGAAAATATTGATCACAATGATTAAGAGAATTAATTTATTATCTTCATCCTCTATTTAATTCCATAAGACTTTTTGCAGAGATGTGAGTGAGTACTAGGATATGATTCTGAAGTGGTTTAAATTCTTTAGCATTAAGGGTCATTTATCAGAATTTTATGCTGGTGACCGGGTTTCTGAGACAGACTGAAGGTTTTGTTTTGACCTTGTCAAAGACCCCTCCTGGTCTAAGTCTCACTTACAGGAAGGTGATGTTAATATATTCACTGGTGTTTTTCCTTGTGGAATTAAGCAACAAAAATTGGTCCTTAGTTTTGGTTTGGTTTTAACTATTATTTTATTTTAAGATATGGTAAAGTGAAATGCAGCTGTAGAATATTGTTTTAATCTTTGCAAGAATGAGACAAAACCCCAAGCTGCAACCCTGTGATATTTGAGTGCTTGCAGTCTTTCTGTTTTTCTTTCAGAAAAACATTTTCTTGCCTCTTCTATCATAAGAAAGCATCCCATTTTAATTTATAAAAATGCCCATATATAAGCATAGATATATATATAGGTTTGCAGGTATATATTTATAGGTTCTATACTTTTTTAACGGCTAATAAAAAGATTATAATTTAATGTTCTCTAACTTGTTCCTGCCCACACACTTCACGTGTTAGAGTGTCGAACCTGTGGCTGAGCAAACACTGCTGGCCTGTCAGCTCTGCCTTGGCTGAGCGTGGGCCGAGGGGTCACTGAGAGGGGGCTGTGGGAGTGAGAGGACAGAAGTTGTGACTGGTCTGATAGCTGGGGAGATGTGTGTCTGCAACATCCATCAGCCTTCCTCAGGGAATCCCGTGTGATTCTGTTAAAGAATAACAGTCCCTTTCTGTTTCTCATTTATGCAAATCAAAGGCGAACCAGAAAAGACATCAATAAGAGTTAAGTGGCAATATCAAGTCAGTTTTATTGCCAGGTCACTCACTCCCCAACAAATCAAGTAGGAAAAATGTGTCATTTATCAATATAATAAACAGGTAGATCACCTCTAAACCCAAGCAGCTCTCTTGAAACCATACCTCAGAGCAAACAACCCAAATCATTTGCAATGCCCTAAGTAGGACCTCTGTGTAGTGCTTCTTTCTTTAGCTGCCAGGGTGCAATTAACCTGCTGTGAGCCACAGTGGGAGCTGGCAGGTCGGGCTAATTTCTCTTGACATCTTATGGAGGAAAATACCTAGATTTTCTCTCAGCTTTATATGAGTAAAATTGTGACTCAGGCTTTGGACTAATTGCCATCACTAGCAGAGCTTTATGGACATGTTGGCATACCTGACTGGAAAGCTGAATGAACACAAGTGAGCTCTAGCAGAGATTTCATTGCACCTTCTGGTTTTAGGGGACTCCATTTCTTGTTCTCCACTGTCTTTCCCCCCTACTTTAGATCTCAATTCTTGTTGAAAAATCATTTTAGTCCTTTGAAATACACTATTATCCTAATATACTTGTGGTATTAACCCACCACAGGTTTGTATAAAAATGTCTTTTGGGTTGTGTTTTCAATTGTGCACATCACTGCTGATTTGTGTGATCACTCATAGCAATTGTTTCTGGGGGGAAAAAGAAACAAGCATTTATTTCTAACCAGCTTGGTGACCACAGAGGACAAATAGAACCTCAAGGCTGGAATTAAACCCTCTGGGCCTCAGGCACTTGAGCATATGGCCTGACTTGGAAGCACAGGTGCTCTGGGTTTCTCTAGAGAAGAAGACAGTTCTGAAACTGTTCTAGTTGTCAGTGGGAGAAACTTTTTCCTCCATTTATTTGAGATGGAGGCCAGAGTGCACATATCCTCATGTCAGGGATTGCTGGGATATGCTGGTTAATTTAAGAAATTATGCAATGGCAGTCAGATGTTTGTGTTCTCCCACAGTGATTATAGGAGTTTTGTTTCCATAAGAAATTAGGCCAAAAATTTTATTCTGAAGAACAAAACCCAGCGTGCAGAGTTTTCTCTGGGGAGAGGCTGAGGGAACTAACCATGCGACAGATGATGTTCAAGAGCCCTTCACAGACTGCTGCACTCATGAGCAGGCTGTTTGGACTGCCATAAGAAAAACCAGACCTGGAATTTAGGTCTATGCAGTGTAACTGCGGTGACATCCCTACAGCACTCAAGGAAAAGCCCACCAGACATCATCAGGGTTCTCTCAGCAGGGACAAGCACGGCATCAGTGAAGCTTAGAAAACCAGAGTGCGTGAAACATTTTAGTGCACTGAATTTCCTAACTAATAGTTGGGGTGTGCTAATTTGTAATCACTCTTACCAGAGGTGAGAGGTTTGACCTGAGGGCCAGCAGAGAAGGGGGCTGTGAGAGGCAAGCATTGCATCATGCTCCTGAGAACCCTTGGATTCAGATTCAGGCATCTTTGTACAAAGAGAGCCAGCAGTTCTGCAGGGAAGTGGGGAGCACTAAGTCATTGATGCCTCCTGGTTCTCCTCAACCCTTAAAAGATCACTTTTGAGCCTTTGCAAGTTAAACTGATCTCAATGGCATGCTGAGTGAGCTAGAGGTGGTGCAGCCCACAATAACCCTTAGGATTTGGGGTGAAAAGTGACTTAGAGAACATCTTTGTTATTAACTTTTGGAATTGTATAAGTGCAATTGTCCCTGAGACTGCACTCCCACACTGTAATTACATCTGCTCCATTTGCAAAATACTTTGAATTGTATTTGTAGCCTGATTTTTAAATGTGTATGAAGAGCAAATGAGGTTATATTATTGCTGTAATTGAGAGCAACTAGGACAAGTTTTATTAATTTCCTGCCACAGAATACTGAGTAAGCTGATATTTTATGGGAAAGTTCAGGAAGAAGAGTAATATGTGTTACATTTCTGAATTCTGGATGATACTTGAAGAGTTTTACTGGCAATTGATTTTTTTTTATTATTTTTCTGCAGGTAAATTGTAATTCTTGATAGGCAGATGTGCCCCTGAATATAGTGAGATGCACTCGCTAAGGGTATGATGAAATAGAAGCAGAAGGTGTATCAGCTCTGCTCTGACAGATGATGAGAAGCTGGAAATCAGAATTCCTGCCTGTAGAAACTCCCTTTCCCTCAGCTAAGGCAGCAATTGTTGCATTATCTCCATTATCTAGATTCCTGAATCTGAATGTTGAAGGTTCACAGAAGTATTTAGCATACATTTATCTGTTCAAGAAGTCAGTAATTTGATGTGTGTTTGAAGGACTTCATTTCACATGCTGCTGTGGATGTGTGTGCTGCAGGGTGCTCTGCATGTGTAGCCATGGATGTTGTGGCATGTTGGGGTTGGGTGAAAAAACCCTGCTTAACAGGAACTTGCTGGTGTGCCTGACACAGCGTGGTCACTGTATCCTTTTTCTGCTTTTATATGGTAACATCACAGAAACACTTGTTTATACTGAAGGTCCTGAAGTCAAAGCAGTAATGGCAGGGTAAGGGACCTAAGAATATATGAGTTGGTGGAACCACCTTCCCCTCTGACAGCAAGGCTACTGTACAGTGGTTTTGGTCTTCTGTGTGAGGGAATAGGAAAATAAATGCCCAGAGGATAACCAGACAGCAGAACTGCTGCTGCCTGAGGGGAGTTTTGACACTTCAATTTTTACCATTGTGGGCTCTCCAGGTTTTGGGGTTTCACAGAGACTCCTTTATTCATCTCCTCACTCCCTAGATGGCTGTGGGCCATTTTAGAGTTATCTCTCTGTACATGCAAAGGAAAAATCTCATAAATATAAAACAGTGGCCTGGAACAGTGGTGCCTTGGGTGGTGGTTAGGTAATGGTCAGGCTTGGTACCCAGCCAGGACTGATACCACACGTCTCACAGGAACAGTTGTTTCTGCTTCTGTTCCTCTTGTTTACTTGTTATTCAAAGCAAAATCAGCTGTCCTGCCTTATTACTGCTGGGTTTGGATCATGGGCTAGAAACTGGTTTATTGCTGATAAAATGCTGCACAAATGGTCCACTTCATATGATCTCAGCTCTCATGCCAGTAACAATTCTGAGAAGAGCTTAATTTCTCCTGTGGTCGTGTGGGTCTAATAAATGACTCACTTCTCACTCTGGGGAGCTGCTCTGCTATGTCAGGGACACTCGTGCTCCACATGCAGTACTGAGCTCCAGGAAAGATCAGCTACTCTGACCGCTGCAAGAGAGCGTTGGCAGGCAGGTCTGAGTGCTGCCAGCAGTGAGTTTCCCACCTGCAGTACATGCAGCACTTTTCCTGTACCAACTGGTCCTGGTGACCAGGCTGTCAGAGCTCCCCAGAGTAAACTGCAGATGGTGGCTGCAGAGCTGTGAAGCACGTACTCAGATAAACAAGATTTAACTGTGGAGCATGAATCCCTGGCAGGCTGCTGACTCAGAGCTCCTTGTTCATTTCCTTGTGCACCTAATCCATTACTTTATCTATGCCTCATGTGGTTTTCCTAGAGAAAACCTGAGCGTGGCAATATGGATCCTTGATTTTTCTGTTAGTGACCAACAGTGGGATTGGTTGTGAACTCCCATCACTATTTGTTTCTTAGCTGTTCAATAAAGTTAAGGTGTTCCACTAAGCAGTTGGCTGTGGAGGCCATCTTCTAGATGTTGAACATTAATGATGTTGTGTATTTGAAGTTAAGAAGTGAATCCACTTGAATGAATCATCCTAGTCAAGTGGAGGTGATATTTTTTATTTAAAAACTGCAGTTAGGTTTTGTATGTGCCATGTTTACCCTGGAGGCCAGTTTATGTGGGCCAGGATTTCTGGAGGGCTTGTGTGGCTCAGAGGGAGGGCTCTTCCACCCCAGGCAGTCTGGGGGTGGGCTGGCAGGTTCACCAATGTGGCTGTCTTGTCTGGTAACAGAAATTCTTCCAAACATACCTCACCATGAGTGAGTTGGTGCCGTAGCAAAAGCTCAGGACTTGACTAGTAGCAAATTCAGACTTTTGAGCTGTGCTGAATTTAAAAAAAAAAAAAAAAATCTGAAACAAAACAACAAAAAATGAATGGTTTTACTGGTGCATATACCTGAGTCAGATGAGCTAAAGCAAGTTCAAAACCTTAATGTAATCCATTAAACTAAAGTGGACAGACACATGAGGTGGAAATATGCTGGCAGTGTTACCTAGAACCCTTCAACATCCTGTAACCTTCCCCATATCTAAAATAATTTTGCCAGCTCCCTTCCCCCTCTACACATCTGCATTACCATCCAGAGGGACTAGAGTACCAAACTGAGCCATCCAGGGAGTTAATCCATGAATTTCAGCACTTATAGGTCCTGAGAATATCTGCCCCATAAAACATCTTCTTCCAGCTCAAGCCAAACATCAGAAATTCGCATCTAAGTAAGTGAGCAATGGTTTTGCTAATCCCTTCTTAGCAAAAGCATGGCTTCTCAAGAAGGAACATTTCATGTAAGATCTGCTTGCCGAGGAAAAGGATACAAGCCTTGTGCGAATGTGCCTGAAGGAATTGCTCCTGGCCTCGTTTGGTATCAGTGGTACCATAGGTGTTTGCAGCAGAAGATTCCTGTGTGTCCATTCCAGCTCCACTCCCAATCAGTGCTACACAAAGCTGTCCTAACAAGAGGGGAAAGTCAGAGAGCCGTCATCTTAGTGCTTAAACCTGCACATTTTCAGATTTAAGGGGCAGTGATTGAACACTACAATCAGTTCTTTTATTACCCAAACACTGCCCGGGAAGGGAAATAATATCCAAAGCACTAGGAAGATGGCAAGGAACAACAACAACAAAAAAAATTAAATCTGCTTGGTTTTCTTGAGGTTTCCCCTCAGGCTCTTTAGCACAGCAGACATTACCACTGATTTAGTAACAGTGATGGGGGAGTACACCTTGACAGCAGCAGAGCAGAGTTAGTGTTTTAGGGTATTTTCTCTTCTTTAGATGAAAAGACAGGCTTTTGGATTCAGGCTAAAAAAAAAAAGTATTCATCCTGCTAAGTAGATTGAAAGAGAATCCAGATTAAATAAATCATTAAATCATTCCAGAATGTTATCCACCTGTTCTGGCCTGTAATTTATTTTCAGATGAACAGTAGGTAAAAAAATAAAAGACAATACAATGGCAAAAATAATTTTCCTCTAACAGATGCTTTGATCCTGAAATGACACCTGGCCTAGGCAGCTGCTTGTACAGTTTTTGAGATAATTTTGAACTAATTGCTCCAACCCACTGCTCCATAACCTCAATAGCCACATCAAGCTAAAACTTCTGTGGTAGCCACCTTTGAAAAGGAATCTTCAAGGGGTTTGTTGCTGCAAAGGCAGTAAAATTCATCCTTTTATTGTGGGATGGGAAATCTGTAGGGGAACAGGACAACAGGCAAGTACCAGCTGGCTGGGGGTGAGGGGTCTAGACCATTTCAGTGCTAGGATTGTTCTCCTCATGTGCTTGTGCAGCAGTAAAAGAAGGTTTTGCCTCTCTTATGTTCCTAAAAGGAGGACTGTGCTTCAAAGGTTGGGAAGCAACATAGCTGGTCATGTGTATTGTCCAGACTTTCTCATGACTCAGAAATGGTTCCCTGTCCTCTCTAGGAGAATGCCAATGTGTTTTGTGCTGCCCACGTTGGCTGGGGATGGCAGGGAGGTGGTGACCAAGGACCTGAGATGGAGGACAGCAGCCAATGCTGGGAGCTTGAGGAAGGTGATGAAGGATGGTTATTGTCCTGCTCTCCCCACCTCCTCTGGCTCACATGCAGCTGAAGGCAGCTGCAGTCCAAGACCCCAGTTTCCTGTGTCTCCAGTGTATATTTAAACAGATTTAGCCAGCTCGTTTGGCAGGTTTTGGACGAATTGTCCCAGTTGCTAAATGCAACAACGCTGAAGCAGGACTCCTGTGCAGCAGCCCCTCTGTAGGGGGGAGGGGGGGAAGAGGGGCCAGAAACCCTCAGCCAGGGGTGTGTGGAGGGCGCAGGGGCTGCCCGCTGCCTCAGCCTTCACTTTTCGGGTCTTGCTTCGGTCGTCGGTGGATCGGGCTGATAAACTGCAGCTCTGGGGGACTCAGTGCCAGCACCAACCCGTCTCTGCGCTTACCTGGGGCCGGGCAGCAGGGCCGCTGCCCCCGCGGGGAGCGGGGCCGGGCGCGGGGGTCACCGCGGGGGCGCAGGAAGGGCCGGGGGTGGCCGGGGAGCCGCGCCGTCTCGGCCGCACAAAGCCGCCTTTTCATCGCGGCCTCCTGCCCCCGCCGGGCCCGTAATTGTCTTTGACAAAACTTCATTAGCGAGCGCGGCGGAGGCGGCGGCGGCCCCGCGGTCGCGCTGGCTTTGAGCGGGCGCAGTGGAGTGTGCGCGGCCCCGCCGCTCCCGCCCGGGGCCATTAGCCCGGCGACTTTGTTTTAGAAACTTCCCACCCCAGCGGGGGACGCGACAACGAGCCGCCCCCGCCCGCCCCCGCGGCCGCTAATTGGGGGGCGATGCGGGGCTGCGGGGCTGCGGCAGCCGGTGCCAGCGCGTCCCCGCGGGCTGCGGAAAGGGGGACACCGGGCCCTCCAGAGCCAAGTGGGGTGCCGGGAGGGGGTGGGCTGTGTGTGTGAGCGATGCGCTACCGCGGTCCCCCGGCTCTGTGGAGGCCTCACCTTGCGCGCCCGGCTTGCGGGCTGAGGCGGGCCGGGCCCAGGGCACCCCGGGCCGGGCCCAGGGCACCCCGCACCGGCCCCATCTCCCCGAGCAGCAGGCTCCGAGTGCCCGCCTGGCAGAGCCCGGCTGCCCCCGCTCCGCCGGACAACCCGAGTTCAACTCCCAGAGAAGCGGCATTAAAAAGCCCATCTCGTAGCAAAGCCCAGACAGAGACGGTTTAAATACGTTTATTATGGCATTGGAGGCGCTGAATCTGTTCGTGCGAGCCCGTCATTTTAGTCTTGTGCCTGGGCACACGCAGGCTCCGCTCCCGGTATTAGTTCTCCATCAATCCCCGCTCTGGTTTTTAATCAAAACAGTATTCGGGATATGATTCCCGGAGATTATATTTTGAGAGATTTGCGATACATATCTTGCCGGCGTGACAGATTGCAGGGGAGTCCTGAGCAGGCGGGATAATCTGCATCTCGCTCACTTGACCTTTAATAAAAGGGGAGTAAAAGTAATAAATAAAAAATAAAACTCTTAAGACTCCTGCAGGTTACCTTCGTGCCTGCCTTAAAGAGACCCCGAGGCCTGCACCTGCCTAATTAACTCCCCCCGCGGGCTTCGCGGCTCTTTCGCGGCCGGGGGCAGAGCTGGGGGATTCCAGGGCCGGGGGCAGAGCCGGCAGCTCAGGGGAGCTTCTGGGCCGCGGGGGCCGGGCAGGTTTCGTCTCTCGTGAGCAGCTCAGGAGAGCGATGCAGAGCTGCCTCCCAGGGGAGCCTCTAACAAAACCGCCGGGAAACGGAACCGGAGGAAGCCGGGTCGCTCCCCTGCAGGACGGGACACAGCCGGGAGGGAGGTCCGGCCTGGCTCTGCCGGGCGGACACGCGTGGGAAACCTGCACATGTGCTCGCAAGGCAGATAATACCTGTCCTCTCCGGTGGGCGGAAAAGTCGCCTTGCAAGAACCCTTCGAAAGGGCCTAATACTCTTTATTACAAGCCCTAATCCTTCAAATCCGACTTGAAATAATGTTTATCTTTTCGCAGCTTAATTTCCCCTTCTCTAAGCTCCGGGTCACTGCAACAGACTGCTGCTGCTACACCGCCTCTTGTCCAGGGCTGCTCCGGAGTGCGGGAAATCCCCGTGGCCGGGCATCTGCGGCGGGGCTCCCGACGGGCCCAGCCCCGCTCCCGGCAGCGCCGTCACCTGCTCCCCTCGTGTGCACCTACCTCCCCCCTCCCTTTCTCTCCCGATCCTCCAAAGCCCGACAAAGTTTGCCTTCTTTCACAGTGCCCTCTGCTCCCGGGAGGGGCCGCGGCTGTTATCGGGGCCGAAGCCGGCGGCAGCCCCCTCATATCTCCCTGCGTTGACCTGCAGCTCCTCCTTTCCGCTATGAATTGCTTCTCCGGTCGCAAACCCAGGGGGCTCCCAGTTATGCAGCCCCACTCGTCTTGAGTAGCCTTTAGTAAACATATAGAAGTCTACTCGATATTCAAGATTTATTTCCCTGATTTATTAAGGCAGAATTCATTGGACTCTATTGACCACAAATGACTTAATGTAAATGCTGACCCCGGTGAACTTGGAAATAGCAGGTATCGGGTTGATCTATAGATGACCTCTTAATTACCACAGTTATTAATTTAAATTATTGCCACTGCTTCTAGAGACGGGAACAAAGAAACATTCTTTCCTCATCCCTGCTTGGTTTATTAGTCTCAACACAAAGTGTTTGATGACACTTTTAATTAAACAGAAATAATGCAGAGATACGGTTTCCCTTTCTCGTCTGTCCTGTAAAGTGCAGCACTGCTCTTTTGACTGACTGACGGCAGTGACCCACTAACAACGTCCTACTTCGCCGCCCGGTCGCCACCCGCTGCCCAGGGATGCCCCGGCTGTGCCCCAGGGTGGCGGGTGCCCGGGGCCGCTCCTCCCGGGCTGTGCCGGCTCCTGGCTGGAAAGCTCCGAGGTCACTGACGGCTTCGTGGCGTTCAGCTCACCCGTGTTAATTAGAGACTCCGAAAAATACTTTCAGCGGTATCTAGGTACAGAGACGGGACAGAAACAGTCCGGCGTAACCTGCGCCGCTTCTCCTCCTTCTCCTCCCCAGGATGGCGCGGAGGAACTGCAAACTGGTGCCCCTTGGCAGAGCAGGACGCTGAGTAGAGAGCGTAGGTTTGGGAGGAAAAGGAGAAACAAACCACGACGTGGGAGGAAAAGAGAAAATATTAGGGTGGGGGTTTTTCTTCCTTTTTGCAAAGACGTCAATGGGCAGTATTGAACACATGGCAGGCGAGCGGCGGGGAGGCGCCGGTTCAGTGGCCGCTCCGCCCGCCGTGGCCCTCGGCCCCATGTGCGCAGCACGTTGTGCCACGGCGGCCCTTCCTCGGCGAGGGCAAGGCAGGCGGAGCCGCGAGGCCACCGCCGGCCCGGGGAGAGGTTTCTTTCGTTGCGTCAAGCCGAGTGCTTCGTTACAGCCAGAGCCCCGTCGCCAGCGCCCAGGATAGGGCGGCCGGCCCTGCGGGACGGAGAAGCGGTGATAAGCTGGTGCTAAGTGGCCGCGGGTTGCTGCCCCGCCCGGACGGGAGCTCCGGGAGCGGGGCAAAGCGACGGCCTTGGCGCAGCGCTCTCAGGCCGGGGCCGCTCCTGTGTCCCAGGGTCAGGGGGGGCTGGCGTGCGCTTCGTGCGAGGTGGGGCCCCGGAACCGGCCTGTCACCTACCTCACCTTCGCAGCACGGGCCGGAACGCCGTCCGCAGCCTTTCCAGGCAGGTCCCACCCAGATCGGTGCCTCCCGGGCCGCCCTTAGCGCCCCGCCCGAAGCCTGCACAGACACAAGCGGCTCGCGGTGGGCACGGCCCGGTCCCGCCGCCCTCCCCTGCCCGCTCGCCTCGAGCGGGGAAGCCTCGGCGTCTGCACCTGACACCTGGGCACGGCCGAACACCGGGGGTGTCACTGCGCGGGCGGGCTCACGCCGCGCCCTGTGTCCCGGCCCGGCCCGCGGTCCCGCCCGTCCCCGCGGCCCCGCCGCCGCGGGTACCTTCGCCCGCCGCCGCGAACTGGCACGGCTCCCCCAGGCCGCGGTGGGACGCGCAGCTTCGCGGGAGCGGCTGCAGGTTGAAAGCGGAGCTCCGGAAGGCCTTGGCGGGCAGGGGTTGCTCCCCCGCCGCGCCGCCGCCTCCCTCCGCGCCGCGGCCCTCGGGGCTCCCCCTGCGCGCCGCGCTGGCCCCGGCGGTGCGCGCCAGCGACCAGATGCGCGGCTTCTCCGCGGGCGCGTAGGGCGGCGGCGGGCCGGCCAAGGAGGCGGGGGCGAAGTCCGCGGCGGGGGCCTTGGCACAAGGAAAGGCGTGGAAGGGGCCGGGCAGGCTGCAGTCGCTCCGCGGAGCCTCGGGCAGTGCCGCGCCCAAGCTGGGGGCTTCCTGCAGGGAGCTGGTCCGGCCCTTCTCCGGCTTCCCCGCCTCCTCCTCCTCCTCCTCCTCTTCCTCCTCCTCCAGGTCGCTGAACCGCAGGTCCTTGTCCTCCTTGTAGCTCTTCTGCTCTGCTTGGACACACACGGGGAAAAAAGGGGCGGCAGGGCGTTAGTGCGGGTGCGGGGAAGTTGTGGGGGACCTGGAAATCGGCCGTCACTTCCAGCCTACTTGGAGGCGCCCGTCTGCCCCTCCCGCCTACCTCTGCCTTCACCCTCCGCACTGTATTCATCCTCTTCCCTCGGGGTTTCTTCTTTCCTCTCTTCCCCTGCTTTGTTCTTGGGAGACCAGGTCATTTTGTTTTCTTTCTTAAGCCTCCGTCTGGCGTTAGCAAACCAAGTGGACACTTGCGTCAGGGTCATTTTAGTGATGATAGCCAGCATGATTTTCTCTCCTTTGGTGGGGTAGGGGTTTTTGCGGTGCTCGTACAGCCAGGTCTTGAGAGTACTCGTCGTCTCTCGCGTTGCATTTTTGCGTCTGGCTGAACCACCGAAATCCACCGTCCCGTACCTGCTGGGAGATGATTAAGGACGGGGGGCCGGCAGGAGTCCGGCAAGAGCCCGCCGGCCTGGCCCGGCCCAGCCGCGCCGCAGGCCGGTGTGGCCCCTGCCCATCTGCCTTCCTGCCCCTGCCCTCCTGACATCGCCGCCCAACTTTGGTTTCCGCTTTCTGCTGCTCCCGGGCACCTCGTTTCTTTTGTACAACGTTTGTCAGGTCGGAGCCCCCCCCCCGTCCCCCTCGTTTGATGTCGACCGCCGCCTCGCAGGGGGATGCTAATGCTGCCGGGCGCTGATCAAAGGGGTTTTACCTGTCGTACTGGTACTGCCCCAAGGAATGATCGTAGGAGTAGTAGGTAGCGGGCTGCGCGATTCCCGAGTGCAACGTGCCGGCGCCGTCTTTGATTTCATACTGGGGGTTCTGCAAGGGAAGCGGCAGCGTTTGGCGTCGAGCAGGACGGGAACTCCGCCGCGCCCCGCAGCCCCGGGTCCCCGCAGCAGCCGAGTCCCTTCGCACCCCCCACCCCCGACGGGCCGGCGCCGCTCCCGGTCGTACGTCCCTCGGCGGTCCCCCGCCCCGATACCGACTGCGAGACACGAAGTTTCTCCTGCCTGTTTCACCCCTCTCCCCTCCGGAGCGCTGCCGGGCGGGCGGGCACTCACCAGCGCGGTGTAGAGCGCGGCGGGCTCGGCGCCGTAGGGCAGGTAGTTGCCGTAGCCCTGGCCGGCGGCGTACGGGGCGCTGTACATGCCCAGCGCGGCATTGAGCTCGGCGCGGCCGGGCGCCAGCAGCCGGCTCTCGTACGGGGCGCAGCAGAGGGAGGCGGCGGCCGGCGCCGAGGAGGCATCCGGCCCGGAGCGGGGGGCGGCCTCGCAGCAGGTCGTGCTGGGGCTGGCGGGCACGAAGAACTGCAGAGAGGAGAGAGCGGGACGGCGCCGAGTGACTGTCGAGGCAGCCCCATCGCGGGGAATTTAGGAGCGTGTGCGCGCCTGTGTGTGTGCGGAGCGGGGGGGGGGCGGCGGTGAGGAGGGGGATAGGAAACGCCGGCTGAAGCAACTAATTATAGAAAGCGGGAAATAAACCGGATGGGAAGCAGGAGCTGTTGGGAAGGGGGCACGATTAATCAAGCAAGCAAAACTTTAAGGAAATAATTGCTCTCGGAAAAGGTATAAGATCCGTAAGGCTCCGTCCTTCCCGCCCCCGCTCGGTCCATCTGCATTGATTTAAAGGCAAAAAGTTGCTATTACAGTTAATTTGACAATAGACACAGCAGTAAATATGTCAGCCAACGCAATCGAAGGCATTTGATTTCAATAACTTCAAGGGGACAGCTAACTTCCCAAGCGAGGGAGGCACATCTTGCAGTGATTACCGTGTATAAATAATTCTAGCCAAATAAATCGTGACTTGAAGTACTATATAGCTACGACTTAGTTAATACAGGGTGCCTTGGTGTGAGTGGGGGATGTCCTTCAGAAATCGCATGGGGCAAAAAAAAAAAAACCTCTCGACAGATCCTAATAAAACACAGGAAAAGGACCGACCCGTGGAGGAAGGAGGGAGGAAACGGCACAGCCCGGTTCCGCAGAAACGCGAGCGAAACCCCGAGCCCGCCGAGCGCCGGTTCCCGCTGCCCGCGCACCGTCCGCGGTGCCCGGGCGGCAGCGGTGCGGCGGGGGCTGCGCCCGGCGCAGCGCGGCCGCCCCGCGGGCTCGGTAAGCGGTCGTAGATGGGATTTATGTTTTTATTTGTTTGTTGCACTTAAAACTGAACGGTGAAGGGTGGGGAGGAGGGGGAATTACCGGTTTCCTACACGCCTTTGCTGTGCACACTGCGAGTTATTTGTATAAGCCTAACACAACACAAACGAGACATAAACACACACGCACATTTTTTTAAAAAAAGGCTCCAGATGTGCCCTTTTAAAATATATTCTAAGTAAGGGAAAGGGAAGAAAAAAAAGGAGGGGGGACAAGACATCTGGACAGCAGCAGCAGAATCTAAACAAAAGTGAGTGCTGCTCACTCGCCTTACCTGTGAAGTGGTGCTGTAGGGGTATCCGAACTGAGAGAAGGACATAGTTGCTCCTTATTTTTGGACCATAGGCAATATTTTCCCCCCAAGATCGATTGTAACTAAACCCTGCTTCAAGATGCACCTTCTCACACACACATTTCCACGTATGGCTTTTTTTTTTCTCAATTATAGATGATTGCACTTAAGAAAAGCAGCCAGACATCTGAGGCGGGGGGGGGAGGAGGTTGGTGCCTGGATTAAAAAAATAGGCTACCCCCCACTTCCCATCGCTCTTAATAAATATGTTTGTATAGATGGAGTTTAAAAAGCCACCCCACATGTATAGAGAGTTTAAATGCAAGGGGGCTTTTTCAAAGAGGGGGGGAATATCACGTAGGACTTGCAAGATACGGAGCTTGCTTGTATTATTTTCTGCTCTATAGGTCTTTAGCGTTCATCGGTGGGCGAGGAGCGGGGTGACGTCACGGCCCTGCCGGCAGCAGCAGGCAGCGGCGGGCAGGAGCAGGCAGCGCCCCGCGCCCGCTCCCAGCACTTGTTTCATCTTGGTTTCATGTTGTGCTGTGATGCACGTCAAAGGCGGGACTGGGGGTGCCTTGCGGTTGGTCTTTTTTCCCTTTATTTTTAAACACGATCAAAAATTGTCTTAGGGGAATAAATATCAAGTGGGGACATCGCGGTACCCGCCAGCCCCAGCGTGCCCCGTGCTACGGGCCCGCCGCGGGGAGGACGAGAGCCGGGCAAGGGTCGCGGTGGCAGCGGCGGTGCTGGGCGCACCCAGGGAAGCAGCTCTCGAGGTGGGCCCGGCCGACGCAGCCCCCCCGGCCCTCTTCGCTGACCTCGCGCACATCCCCAGGGCCGGGCGCTGCTGTACAACTCGGCCCCGGTTCTGCACCGAAGCCGCTGAGCCGTGCTCCCCGCCTCGGCGTCGCTGCCCGTCGCGGCGGCCCGGAGCCGCGGGAGCGGGGTCAGACCTCGCCCCGCACAGCGTGCGCTGCTTGCCTGGGCAGGGCCGGGGCCGGGACAGAGCACGGGCCGCAGAGCAGCCCGAAGCCAATGCTCTAAGGAGTGCTGAGCCCCTTGTTCCCCCTTAGCCCCGTGATGGTCCCTCCGGGAGCGGGGGGGCCGGGGCGGTGGCAGGTCAGCAGGGCGGTGATGTATGGATGGTTTCCTGCAGCCCGGCCGGCCCTCTACCGCCACGGCGTAATTGCATCAATTAACAAATGGAAATGCCCTTGTTTAACCAGGGACTTACATATTGCGAATTTGCCTATGAGGCGAGATCACCGGGAGGTAAACTGGAATTTCCCCCCCAACAGCCTGGAGCTGCCGCGGCGCTCCCGGGCCGGACAGGGCGCGATGTCCTGCCAGTGGCAATTCATTAAGAAAAAGAAAACCAAGTAAAAACGCGACCCGGGGCGGCCCGGCAGCGCTTGTCCTGAACATGCCGGGGCCATGTCCCACGGAGGCGGTGGGCAGCCCTGGCAGCCTTGCCCGTGCCCGTGCCCGCCCCGCCGGAGCCGCTCCGCTCCGCCTCCGCCCCGCTCCCCGACGGGTGGCGCTGCCGATCCGCGAGCGATGCGCGCCGGCCCGGCCCGGCCCGGCCCGGGGGCCGCTCCCCTGCGCACCCCAAGGCGAGCGGCCCCTGCCCTGCCCTGCCCTGCCCTGCCCGTGCGGGCGGCGCTCCGCCCGCAGCCAGCGAGCACAGCCGCGACGGGCCCCGCCGCAGCCCGGGCGGTGCGCGGCCCCGCCGGCCCTTGCCGGAGCTGCGCGCTCGCGGGGCATCTCCGCGGTCCGCACGGGCGCGGAGAGGGCTGCCCGCGCCGTCGGGGCCGCAGAGCTCCCGGCCGCTGCCCGCGGGGCCGGAGCGACGCGAGGGGCGCGGGGCGCCCGAGCCGCGTCCGCTCCGCCGGGGTGAGCGGAGGGGCCCGGAGCTCAGGGCCGGCTGTCACAGCCCTCTATTTCGCCCGCAGCCTGGCGAGACGGAGCGCTGTAAACCCGAGCCCTGTCAATTGTCGTTAACCGGAGCAATAACTTAAAATTCATTAAAGAACACCTTTGGGTAACATTACTGCTAATTTTTTAATTGCAAGAATCCCTATGGGGAAAATTATGCTAATTATAAAGTAATAAAACCACTTGTTCTAAAGCACTTAATTCAGCAAAATTTAGTCTTTTCACCAGAGCACTTTGTATGTTATTTGATGGAAGAAACAACAAGAGTAGCTGTGTGCTCATACTGCCTGCGGCTCAGAGCCCAAAGGAGCTGTCGCTGGCAGTGTGTGCTGGCAGGTTGCATGCGGGGCTCTTGTCCTTGCTGAAGTACTAAAACTGGGGCAGAATTCACTGTACAAAAGAGCATTTTTATAACAGAGACCATGCAGGTCAATACAAACATTGCATTTCCCAATCTTTATCATGCACAATCAACATGAAAGCAATTCTGTTACCTGTCAGGTACGTTGTGGCTGAGCTAAGCTTTGGGAAGTGGCCTTTCCCAACCTAGCTCTCTCCACTTACAGCACTCTGCCCTACGGAGATGTTTCAGCAGCATACTTTTTTCAAGACATGCTCAAGAGCCATCCAGATGACCCTTTTAATTGCCCTTACAACCTGGGAGAGTGAATGGCATTCCTATTAACAAATAAAAGTTCTGCTGTGCTCCCCAGCTCTTTAGGAGGACACAAACTCTGTCTCTTTGTGTTCTGAGCCCTGCCACCATTCACTCTGCCTATCACTGAGCAACCATACTCTGCATGTCAAAGCTGCCAAAACATCTTTCTGTGATTTGTAAATATTGGCATAAACCTTCTGTTAACCACTTCCTGAACCCAGCTTGGCAGAGGGTAGCTTTGGGTTGGAGTGTGCAACTTGCCATTTTTGTCATTGCAGGGAATCAGCTTCACCAGACCAATTTCCACTCTGCACATACACCATGTCTCGGAGAGGCGCAACTGATGCTGTACATGGTCACTGCAGATCTTTCTTTCTCTAAATCTGTGTCATCTCTCTCCCTGCATGCAAGCATATCATCCCACCCACCCCCACAACGTGCATTCCCTTCACTCAGTCGTCCTAGAGAGGAGTGTGTGACTACAAACACAAGCAAAACGGGAAAATGATCTCTCTTGATTCACAAACTTTTGTTCTTGAAAGAGAGGACTGTGAGGCTTAACTGTAAACATTTCTGCAAGCAGTTCTTCTTGAAACGAGGCAGGAGTTCAAATGCAGCCAACAATGCGATTTTTGATGCTTTTAAAATCAACATCATTTGGTTTAGCTCTGATACTGCTTTGCTCGGGAGGTAATTGCAAGGGGTGAAGGTAACAGTATGTGCTTCCCACCAATGCAAATTCAGCTGCTGATAACTGCAAATGAAATAATAGGTTAATTGAAATAAGCAGGGGAAGAAGAAAGCAGCTTCAAAAACATGTAGCAGAAATGTGGCTGAGAAGAAAGTGTCTTTATATTTTAGAATAGAAGGGGATTTTTTGGCTGTTGCTTTTTTGTACTGAGAAAATGAAAATTCTTCAAGTCCATGCATGAATAAACAAGTACAGCTGGGCAGTCTAATACATAATTTATACTGATCAGTCACTGCAGATTTAACTGAATAAAGCCAAAATGAACACTAATTGTTTTGACAAACTAAAATAGTGTATATGGTGGTTTATTGTGAAGCTTGCTGGTACTGTCCTTATCTCAGTGGCTATTTTCAAGACTGATTCTGCATGAGAGGTAGAAACATATTAGGACAATATAAAGATTAATATCTTATGGAAGATAAAAAATTTTAGTTGCTTAACATACAGGCAGAAAATAGAACTGTCTTCAGGAGAGAGGGGAGAACTGGCACAGTGAAGTGTGGGACAAGAGCTGATTTAGGGGGTGAGGTATTGCCGAGGTAATGTGTGGTAGGTGAGGTATTGCCGAGGTAATGGGTGGTACCTTGTTGGCTGAAGGCTAAACCTGAAAGTAGTATTTTGTTTTTGTCACATTTGAAATACATCAGGGATACATTTGCCTTTGGATACTTGTCTTCTGAAAGGGGACATCCAAAAAGTTGTCAGTTAATTTCCAGGCAGTTATGTAGGCTTGTTAATCTAAGAAGCTGCACATTTTTGCTCTGGCTTTGGTACGTGCAGAGTGAGAGAAATACATGGCTGGGCCTTTGCTGTGCTTCTCCAAACCCTTTTGTTGAGATAGATGGCTAAATGAGGGCAATATAAGATATCATTTGGAAATAAAGTAAGAGACAGACAAAGGTAATAATATTCACAGGGATTCCTAAGCACTACTTCTGCCTGGGCTCTTTTGTGTGACAGTGACCTCCTCCTTCCTAACAGTCCTCTGCAGTGGCCTCCCCCTGCCACCTCACCCTCCTGCCTCTTCTCCAAGGACTGGCAGCTCCGCTTGGCTCCCAGCATCACTTCCATAATGATCAATGGGTTTGCTGAATCTCAGATTATCACCGTGTTTGCTGTGATTAACTGATTAACTTTTGGGATATGGCTGTAAAATTGACAGTTGGGCTTGAGTGTTACTGGAGTTGGAGGATGGTAGGACTCAGGGCTTTATTCTGAACCGTTCTATGCCCAGTGTCTGCCATGTGAATGGAAGCTGGACATGAATATTTTTCAGGTTTTAGGGTAGTATTTTCCTTGGATCTGGGGCCATCAATAACTTGTGATCACCCCAACCTATGAAAACATACTTTGCTGATGAGAAAACACTTCTTTTGTAAGAGTGCTCTCTGCATCAGGGTAGTCAAGCACTTCCGTACTGCCTTTCTTTAGGTTATCTATAGAGTATTCTATAAAGTGTGGATTCATCTGGTGAAGATACATCTACACAAAACCTGTGAGAACTTCGCCTTTGAGAACTTGTTTGTGCTTTGCTGAGGTGTGGATTAATTTTTGCCAGGAGACTTAGGGAAGCTCTCATTCAGTCTGACCCCTCTGTGGATTCAGTTTCCAGTAAAATCAATAAATTTTTTGTGGCTTTTTTGTGTTTTTTTTTTGTTTTTTTTTTTTTTTTGTTTTTTTTTTTGTTTTTTTGTTTTGTTTTTTTTTTGTTTTTTTTTTTTTTTTTTTGTTTTGTTTTTTTTTTTTTTGTGGTGAAGCGGTTGCTGGTCTGACACATCATGAGCAGGGTTTGCCATTAACCACCCAGCTATGTCTGTGCTCTTGTGGCCTTTGCATCAGCTCGTGTGCAGTTGGTGTGAAGGAGTCATGTGGCTGCTAAACTGAAGGGTTTTAGGTTTTAATTTAACATCACCTTAGGTATAGTTTGTCTTTTTTTGTCCTGTGAAAGGCAGTGAAAGGCAGTTTTATTCCGTTACCTACTCTGCCCTGCTGTCATTTCCAGGGTTTATTTTAAAATTAGTATGCTGGCACCATGCAACTGTGCCTTCTCTTCCAAGAAGCTGGTATTCTTCACCAACTTCTGTGCACTATTAAATGTGAATATCATAACTGCTTCCTTATTTACTTTCACTTGTAATTTACAAAACCCCAGTTGTGTTTGTTGTACATTAGAAACATAGAGAGCTTATAACTTGTTCCAAACCCAGAAAATACTTAACCCAAGACAGTCCCACCCCATCAAATCTGTTGGCCTTGAGCCTCTTCATTAGTTAACATCTGAGTAAAGAAAGGGCTCAGCTGGACTCTCTCTCCAAATCCTGTCTGAATTAACTCCATTTTGCATTTGTAGAAATTAGTGCAGAACAGGACACTCTGGGTACTTCACTGAGGACTCTTCTGCCAGTCTCCTTCAGGTAATGCAGGATTTTCTCTGCTCTTTCAGCAGTATTTGGGGCTGTGCTGGGGGCTGTGGGCAATGGGGAGGGGTGGCTCCAGCCATGGGCCATCTGCAGCCCTCTACTCTGGGGAAGCTGGGACCACTTGCAATTTCACACAGAAGCAGCACTAATCTACAATAAATCTTATGAAATCAATAAAAATATGGAAAGTATATCATTTTTAAAGAAAAAAACACATGAGATGGCCATTAAGGGCACAGCCATTCTAATACCTGTGTCTGGTTGAAACTGCAATTAAAAACATTCCAATAATAAATCTACTTCCAGTCTCGTTTAATGCTTTTAACTTGCTTGAAAGTTCAAGCTGGTATTCCAAAAATGTGCTAGGACTTTCACAATGTATTTCACAGGCTCATAAATAAATATGGCAATTAATCTAAGCTATATTTCTTTCATATTTGATGACAATTTATTATGACACTTACTAATTCAGTGCACAAAAACTCTAATGCACTTAAAATCGGATTTCAAACCAAACGTTTTATGGGAAAATATAGTATTGATCATCCATTTAAAGATATCATGTGATGATTCATAACCTGCTATAAAAAAGGATCTTATGAGGACATGCAGAATGAGTTTTGTGGACCATTCTCACCACAAAATCCAACATACAAGATCTGTAGTTCTCAGTGATGTTTTATATTTTTATTTGGAGTCTTTGCCTATAATGTTTTTGTGGTTTATGATAGATAGCAGCTTTAAAAGAAAACTTTTTTTTATATTTTATTTAAATTAAATTAATAGTATCTATTTGTTAAACATATGCTGTTATATGCACTTTTATACTGTCCATTTACACAAATTTATGCACAAAATTTGTTCAAGGATAATTTGCACAAGTTTGGTTATGTTAATTGGGCTGTTTTGGCAATACACATTCTGCTGCTTTGTCCTTTAGTGACTCAGGAGTCACATGGCTTCAGATGCTGCTCATTGCTGCTGGTGTGATGCACCCTGTGCAGCTCTGAAAGCTGCAGTGGCTTGGACTCTGACATGCCAACAGCAGTGACCTGCAGTCAGCTGTCCCAGCCCTGTAGAGCATTACTGGAACTCTTTTCAAAGTTGAAAAACTCCAGAAGATACATCCCAAAAATGGAGGCTCCTGGGGTGATTTATGTGAGCTTGGGATGTGGTGTGGAAGGAAGGAGGGGCTTGCAGCATGCTGTATGCCTCGTGTGGGTTCACACCCAGGCTGCACAGGACAGGCTTCTTCAGTCCTTCAGCATCCACCTGCAAAAACTTTTCTGTGGAGATGCTGATTTGGTTTGCCCTGTGGTGGATCAGCCCTCGGAGCCTGTCCCGGGCCGGTGCACAGTGATGGATATCATATCCTTCCCTGCAGAGGGAGAAGGGGGCCAGAGATGGCAAATGTCTTTTTCTGTCTTTGTAAATAATTAGTATCTGCATTTGTGCACTGGCCAGTCCCTCCTTGCTCCTGACTGCCTGCCCACTGCCCGTGGGGTGGCTCTGGGCTGCAGTGGAGTGAGCAGGACAGCCCCTGCTGCATCCCAGGCTCACCTGGAACAGATGTTCTGCAAGTACCCAATTTCTCATCTCATTCTGAGATTCTTAATAGAATGACATCTTCCAGTTTGAGCAGCCCATAGTTGATGCCAGCTTAACTATTTTCTGGATATCTTTCCTCAATGCCATAAGTTATGAGTAGTGGCACCAATGCTTGGAGAGATAGCAGAAGGAAATAAGTAGTGAAGGCTAAAGCACGTGGTTAAAGAAGAGTCTCATTTATAAATCAATTTTAATAACATATTTAAAAGCTCTCACATTTGCCTTTAATGTGTTTCCATTTCCCCTTTGGTCATTAATATTTAAAATATTTTTCTTTACTGATCTTTCTTTTCTATTGTGTCCTTTCTAACTTCCCTTTCTCTCTTTAATCTGTAATGAGTGAGTTTTTGAAAAATGCATAATCCATGAGAAATCCAGATAATTTGATACAGGAAAAACCTTCAATCCCTTGAAAGAAATTTCAGAGGAGTTGAGTAATTGTTTAAAAGTTATTCCAATCCAATTTAACCCATAAAAGGGTATATGTCTTCACTGATAGACTTTCACAATGAGAAGGCGCCATTAATTTCTACTAGGAAGTAATAATCAGCAGTGAAATTTTTAAAATAAAGATAACAACTGTTTGTTTTTTTTTTTTTTTTAACAAGTTAAAGCCAAGCTGTGGATAACATTTTTTCAGGAAGCCACTTGTGGGCATGACTTCATTCCATGAGTGATTTAAGGGCATGAGGTTTGCTCAAAGTCCATTTGGCTTGCATGCCAGAGGTCTGCTTTACTTTTGAAAATGGAATTTGGGTTCCATGGTGGTACCCATCTCTCAGGTAGAGATTGTCACTTCAAATGTCCTGTAAGTGGAAGAAAAGGAAAGGAGTGAAGGAGGAGGGTCAGTGACCAGTCTCCTAGCTGGGTAAAAACCTCAGATATATGCTTTGAAGGAGTCATCACATATGATAAATAATGTGGATTTTAGAAATGATGTCCAGGTGCAGCTGTGATGTGGGTGATTGCAGCCACAGGTGGGGCTGAGTGCTGGCCCTGCTTCCCCACAGTTTAACTGGAGATTGCTCAGGGGTGAGACTATTTGCAGCTCCACTTTAGGACAAGGAAGAACCACACCTGAGGTCAAGTAGATTTGTTACACCTGGAGCAGGAGGGAGGAGCTGGGCTGTGGTTTGGGATGAAGAGTGGTTGGCAGTAGGAGCACGAGGCACATGGCTGCAGGACGGGGATTGTCCAAGGTGATTGAGAAGTGTGGTGGTGTCCCCACTGTGCTCTTGTCTTCCAGCTCCACTTGTGCTGGCTCTGGGGAGAGCCCTGGGAGAGGCAACAATTCCCAAGGGCCTTCCTGCATGTGGGGAGAGAGGGGTGGGCAAAGGGGCTGCAAAGAGGGGAAGGGGTTTCCTGAGAGGTACCTCTGTTCTTGCCCCAGGTACACAGCAGCCTGGAGCAGGAGTAGCATATCCTCTTGAAGGAGACACGGGAGCTAAATTTAACGTGTTGTAAATTCTCTAGAGACAATGGGGAAACCTCCAGAAAATAATTCGCTTATATATTTTAGGGAAGCTCTATGGACAATGAAGTGACATGCTTTATTGTAGAACAGAATAATGACTGCCCATCAGAGCTACTGGAAAGGACTTTAGACTTTTAGCAACATTAGTTTGATTTTTTAATTTTAATTTTACTGCTTTAGTCTCTGATTTACTGTGCCTAGGAAGAGCTTATCCTGTTCTTGGCTTGTGCTGGGTTTTATGTTTTTATATATATACATACATGGGTATTATTCTCAGTCCATTATTCATCTATGAATTCTTCATGTTTTGTAAATGGGCAATGAAGCAAATACTAAAATGTAACAAAGATGGAATAGGGATATGCAGTGTTTGTTATTTTCAAAGAAGAGTTTAATACAATGTTGTGGGATGTTTGAATGCCTACCCAGGCAGTTCTATAGCTCCCATGGCTATCTTGTATTTTGTTTTGTCTTCTCATCTTTGTAAAATTTCTGCTGGTCTTTGAGTGGCTGGGTTTAGCACCAGAGATCTGTAGTGGTGGAGATATTTGTGTATCTTTCTTCACCTGGCTGCTGTTGAGAGTGAAAGGTGAATTAGTTGTGCCAAATCCTGATGCAGTGAGTGGTGGGCCTGGCTGGGGGCAGTGGAGTGACCCTGGGAGGTGCTACTTCTTCAAAGCTTCAATTGCACATCACAGCTCAGGCTCCCAAAGGCTGAACCCTAAAAGATGGACAAAGACTTGTTCCTCTGCTTGGTTTGTTCCTCATGCATCGGCTCTCAGTGCCTCTTTGATTATGCAGAGCTAGCAAAAG
The DNA here is from genome assembly GCF_031753505.1 of Anomalospiza imberbis. NCBI lineage: Eukaryota > Metazoa > Chordata > Aves > Passeriformes > Viduidae > Anomalospiza > Anomalospiza imberbis. Next base: position 11,413,756 of record NC_089692.1, on the reverse strand, counting down.
CCTGAGCAAATGTGCAGTGGGCAGTCAGCAGTGTTGGAATTGCCTTATTATGAGGTCTTGCCTAGCTTGCTTGTCCTCAGTGCTTTCTGTGTCTTTTATCAGTCAGTAAAAATATTACCCCAAAGATTGTTTTACTTGTACTTTTCTGTTGAGCCTAAATATTTATCCATCCTCCTACCGGTGGTAGCCTGTTATGGGGTTTTGCTGTGGGGATGGCTGATGGCCTCCCTTGTGTGCTGTGCTGGGCAGGGATGGAGCAGGCTGGACTGCACAGTGGCCTGCAAAGGGCCCTGGCCATTGCAGCTGTGGGCACAGGTGGGAAACGGCCTCATTCCATCTGCCCCCACCTCTCTGGCCAGGTGGCTCCTGTTTGCAGACAGTTGTTGTGCAGGGTGGTGTGTGTTACTCTCCCAGGTTCCAGTCTGGGGCCGGGTAGCACCATGACTGCAGTGGCTGCCTTTTGTCATCTCCATGCCTTTAATTTGGTCTTGTGTGCTAAAAAAGCCTTGGACAGTAGCAAGTGAAGTTAAACCTTAGGAAAAAACATAATAGAAAGAAAGCAATACAAATAGTGTTATGTTTAGTGTCAGATTAATTCCTTTATGAATGGCTAAATGCCACATGTACAGTGTACACAATCAGCCTCTAGTATTAATAGGCACAAGTGTGGAAGCAGTTTTCAAAGCTAGTAAAAACCCATGCTGTTTGTAGACATAGTGAGTGAACTCCACAGGGAATGCTTCAAACTGGTGTGGGAAGAATGTTCTTGCTCTGCCCAAGGATGTTTGTTTTTTTTAGGATAGCATCAGTGTAGTCTGCCCTTGTACTCCTTTTTGCCATTAACTTGCCCCATATATGTCCTTCAAGCCTACCTGGTGTGGCAAAGTGATGAAGTGCAGCTATTTTATGGGAGCTTAGGGAATGAGGGGTAACAGTGAGAGACATCTGGCAGGTCTTTGACATCAAGGAAATACAGGAAACTTAAACCCCAATATCCTTCATAAGCCAGACTTGGTCACTAATGACCAGGGTTAGTGCTCCTGCAGCCCCAGCAGAGGTGGCTCTGCTGGGTTTTGATGGGTTTTGACCAGTTCTGTTAGTGTTTGATACAAGTTGAGAAAAAAAAGGATCTGGGGGCAGTCACATCTCCTGAGTGCTTCCCTGCAAATGTTTCTTACCCTCACTAAACTCCAGTCAGCCTAGTTTATTTACAGAATCTTCAAGAAAGATGTTGGTACATTTAATTATTAAACTAGAAGACAAAGAGTGTTTTGAGACAGGTAGAGGGGACCAGAGCAGGTGACTTGGATTCATTGATTTGGCATTAGCCTAAAACTACTTCTGTTAAGGGAAAGCTTATCATTAACCTGGGGGTAGCGTGTGTGGCTATTAAACAGAGCTGCTAAAATCTCTGGGCTTCTCAGGCAGTGCAGTGAAAGAGCTCTCTTGGAGAAAGATGAGTAAAAGAATGACCCAAACTTCAGTTCTTGCATGATGAAAATTATTACTATATAACAAAAATAAAATATCTGGCTGTCTTGGCTTCTGCCTTCCCAGAGCTGGCTGCTCTCTGCTGTGTGGGTCTGGGTGATGTGCTCTTCATAGTGAATTGCTTTCCTCTGGTTTGGGCCTTTGCTCCTCTTTTCAGCTTGCTTAGAACAATTGAACCTATTTTCTGCTGACACTGGTAGCGCTGTAAGAAGGATCAAGCTTTAGGTCTCATAAGTACGTTTGGCACAGTACTTATGGGGCTGCAGTGACCTCACTGGGTTCAAGTATTGCAATTTTAATTTTACTCTTGTAACCCTCTCTGTATGTACTCAACATCAGCTTGACTTGGGTGTGCTCGCTATTGGGCTTTAACAAGAGCTGATCAGTTTAAATACATCTGCAGTTGTTTTTTTGCATCAGCTCAATGAGGTCAATTTAAAATTGAATTCCTAAAGCTGTTGCAAGGATTCACATATTGACAGGTCAAATAATTATTGAAGTTGGTGAACTTGGCAACAATCCTTAGTACCTGTTTACATCACAGTGTCTTCATGGCTACATCAGTGCCTGTGGACTTCAGGAGCCCCCATTTGAGTTTGTCAATCACAAGGGAGAAATAAATAAAAACAGAGTAATGTGAGTAACAATCCCTTTCATGAATCCAGGCCATTGTTGAAAGCACATCAAGCTGTTGGTAGATAAATATTTTTCTGGAGTTAAGAACAGAGAAGCATGTGACATTTCAATTACTACTGTTCGTATTAAAATGTAAATAAGTGGCTTCTTTACTCTATAATTCAACGAACCATATAATTATGATCTTAAGATATTTTCATAGAACTTGCAGAAACATATGGCACTTCAATAAGCAAACAAGGCAAGAAATGAAATTAAGGATTTCTATGATGTTTGTGTCTCTGTGGCTGTGTTTTAACCTCTTTGTTTTAAATACCTCATTTCTTAATTTAGCAGTTTATATAATAGGAATGAATTTACATGAAACAAAACTGAGCCTTGCGGTTGGGTTACTGCTTATGTCCTTAAGCTGACGTAGAAGTTTTCTGCTGAAAAAACCCCACAACTCCCAAGCAGCTCAATAGTGGTTGGGACGTATTGCCAAAGCTAAATGATCATTAAGGACTGCATGGGTCAGTGCCTTATTAGTGTAAATTATTTTAGCTCCTGCAAATCCTTCTTTTCAGAACACCATGCTGATAGAGTTTCAGACTCATGGTCTGTGCAAAGGCTATAAAATATTGATTTGACTTGTAATGTTTCATGATATCTATGACTCAATTCACAAGACCTATGCAATATTGAGGCTTGAACTGGGGGGATCACTCAGCCCTGACCTGATTCAGTAAAATGCCTTTTAACTGGATTTTAATAATAGTATACAGTAAGGCACCTAGCAGCTTGTGAGCTTACTGATCAATGTGGAAAGCGTAGTAATATTATACCCAAAGACTTTGTTTATAATCTCCTTCCCCAGCCTGTGACCCCTGTTCTGCTTTATGTACAAGTTATTGCTTTCCATATACCAAAATACAGAGAAGGGAAATGGAGCTGTGAACTCCTTAGGCACAGGCTTTGTTGCAGTGTGTCTGTACAGCACCGTGGTGTTTTCTGCTGGAATCCCAGGAAAGCACCACTGGATCTGCTGGAAATGGCCATTGTTTGGAATGGGTGTGGTGTGTCTTGCCCGTGTCACTGTGTGCAGCCCTTGCTTTAGTGGGGGGTGCCAGAGCCAGCTGGGATGCAGTGGAAAGTGAGGTGGCACTGAAAATCCACTCCAGTTTGCAGAGGTGGCTGCTGATTTTCTGCTAGGTGAAAGCATCAGAAATGGCTTGCTGTGTACGAGAGTGTCCACAGTGATCTCAGAAAAATAGGTGTTAGCTTCTGCAGCAGCAGACCTGGAGCCCCATCCTGCTGTAGCACTCACATTTAAAAAAAATGGTGTTTTCCTTAAATGCTTAACAGGTGATACTTCAAAGCAGCAGGGTGTGCTCCCTCGGTCACTGGAGTGTGATTTCAGGCTTCTGAGATACCTGAGGAGGTTTGTTTTTCCAACCACAGAAGTACTTCCCAAGTTTTCAGGGTTTCATAACTCTGCCCAATTTAGTTGCTGATGAGCAAAAGAATGGTAATTCAACTCAGTTGTGATTTAAATAAATAAAAAGACAGGGAGGAAATCAAACTGTACCTTAAAAGGGAGTGTAACTACAATGAGATGTATATCACACAGTCTAAATGATTGGGATGATATAATAAAATATTCACAGAGCCTCTTGAAGTACATGTTCTATAATATGCATTTTAAAATAATGTTGGGTGTTATTGGCTGAAAGCAATTTATCATTCATAGTGAATTTTAGATGTAGGTAGGCTCTTGCACTGAGTTAATGCTCAGCTTATTCCTTTTATACTCAGTGTTTTGTAATATTCTCCAGAATTAAATTAACATTGCTGTTTGAGACTTTGAAGCCATTTCATGTCTATGTGACTCTTGTTTTTTGCTTGTAGGTTTTTTTTTTAATTTTTTTTTTTTTTTGCTAGGGGAGGGAGGAAGGATGAGAGTTGAAGCTCTGAATGGGTCATTCCCTGCGAAGCACAGCACTCTGTTATTCTGGAGCACTGGCTCAAGGAAACTGGCTTTGCAGTTACTGCTGTTCGTGTCAAGGCAAGTGTTGTACACAATATATGAAGTGTAGCGTAAATAATTTAACTAGCTTTTGAACATGAAAATAGCAACATGATAAAGTAGCAAAACATAACAGGTTTCTAGCCAAACATCACTGATTAGTTAGCCTAGCTAAAACAAACAGATTTTTTTTTTCTCAAGTGAAACTGATTTAAATGCAAGGGAAAGGCTGCAGAAAGCCCTGTTTGCAGATTAACAGCACCCTGGTTATTTGCAGCTGCAATAACTTCTCCAAGGACAGCTGAGCTGGGACTGTGCACTTTGGGTTGCATCAGTGTGTGTCAGGAGGGAGGCTTGCTGGCATCTCTGGCAACACCTACTTGACCAAGGTGTGATATTTCAGCATGGTGACTGCACAAGTCAGAGGTCTTGGAAGCTCCTGGGCAGACTTGCAGCTGGAATTGTCACACTGACCTCGAGGCACTTTAGATCTGCTCATTCACCTGCAAAATTTAAGGATAACATTTTTTTCCCAAAACATACAGAAGTAGCTTTATATCCCTGCCAACTCATCTTGCTCCAGATGAATGAGTTGTTTGTGCTACAGGCTCTCTGTAGTCTGCCTCTATTTCCAATAGCATGCAGACAGTCAAATTTTAAGTCATGGTGCTGTCAGACCAATTATTCTCTTCAATTAAAATCTAGTTTCTATCTAAACCTGCAGGACAGACACTTGTGTGAGTTTGTGCCTGCCTGAGTGGGGAGGCTGATGGCAGCATGTGTGCAGAAAAGCTGAGCTCCTTTTCTGAGCCAGAAAGGCAAGGGGAAGCACTTGCAGGGTGGGGCTCTGCTGAAGAGCTCTTGCTTGAATTGTTGTGTATTATCCTAAAAAAGCCTTAGGCACAAGATTCTCTTCTTGCACCTCTTATTTTAGACATCAGCAGCAGTATGTACAGAAGGCAAATTTACTATTGGAACTATCAATAAAACATAGTTTATCTCTTAAATTAGTAATTGTGAAAAAAGCTCCCAAGGTTTTTATCCCCCCGCTCCTTTTTTTCTCTTTTAATTATTATAAAGCCAGTTTTAAATCTTGCTGCAGGTGGAAATGTGTCCTTGTGAGTCTTGTCAATGCTTAAAAATCTGGAGGCTACCTGGAGGCCTTCTTGTTGGCCAATGATGTCAAGGGAGGTCTCAACTAAAACCTAATAATGATTAATTTAAATGGCTTCAAATGCTATTTTGGGCTTGTTCAGTGGCAGATGGATGCCCTTTGGTGCAGAGAAAGCCAGCTGAGGAGCAGGCAGTGTCAGAGGGTTGGGAAGTACAAAAGTGGGAAGTGAGGATGTTTTCATTTCTCTTTTTTGTTCACTGTTGTGATGATAGAAGTGGAAGGAGCTTTGTGCTGTGCTGGCTTATGCAATTCTGTGATTTAAGGCTGAAACTCCTTTATTACAAGCCTCATTTTTAATGTGATTTCTTTTTTCTTTGGGGAAAAAGTCATAACGATTTTTTTTTCTTTTTGAAACAGCAGCTTCTGGGACATTGGTTAAGAACTGGGGAGTTTTAAAAATGATGATACTTTAAAAATGTTTTCTTTTTTTTTTGGTTATTTTTGAAGTTTATTTTAATACTCTGAGGCTTATTTTTAACTCCTTGGAAATCTTGGCCTAGAGACTTGATTTGTTTTGTTTGGCTCAGCTTACTGAGAATAAGGATGTCTGGGTGTACTTTGGAGGGAAATATGAGAATTAAAGACCTGTTTTGGTGTGTAAAAATTATTGTTTATAATTTAAATGGTTAGAAATGAAAATAGTGGTTGTTTCTGGCTCAGTTTGCTGGAGAAAAATGAGCTGAGGGAAAAGGAAGTGTGCAGGAGAGGCACCTGGGAAGGAAAATGAGGCATGGAACGGCTGTAGAAGGTTATTCACAGAATGACTAAATTGGAGGAGACCTTAAAGATCATTGAGACCAGCCCATGCCCTAACACCTCAACTAAACCATGGCATCAAGTGCCATATCCAGGATTCAGGAGTGCCGTCATTGCAATGTGGACCTTGGGAAGCTGTAAGGGTGGTATGTTACCTCCCGTTCATGTAAGCACTGTTTGATTAAATTCTCTTCATTGAACCTCGTGGATATGAAGCACAGCAGAAAGTTCCAGCCCAGCAGTGAGTGGCCCTGCTCATCTCACACAGTCACACCTCAGGGCTGGCTCAGTGGGGAGGGATTTTGGAATCCTGCTGCAGTCAGTGCCCTCCTGGGAGTGCTGACAGGCTCGGGGGCAGGTTTGCATGGTGCCCTCCAACTCAGTACCTGCCAGAACGGGTTCGTGGCAGGGGAGAGGTCAGTGCCTCACACTGCTGAGAGCCAGCATGAACCTCAGCTCTGGGTGGTTATTTTGGAATGCACTGGATGTCTCGTAGGTTGCTGCAGTTAGACTACCATAAGTCTTTTGAGGAAATGATTGCTTCTCATCAATAGGAGTTTTTGGGTGACTGGAGGAGTAAAAGTATGTTATTCCACAATGAATCCGAGTCTAATCAGATGCACATCTTCAGTAGCAGATGTATTTATTGCAGAGTCATCTTCCTGTTATCCTCTCTGTTGTCCAATGCATTAGAAACACTGAGAAGAGAATGGCTCTTGGATAAGGGATTAGTGATTTTTTTCACTTTTCACACTGTATTGGGAAGAGATTGTGATTTTTAGTGGCGTTTAAAGTTAGCGAGACAAGTGACTGTTAAAACCACTGAAGGGACACAGAGTGACCCCAAGAAAATGGAGTTGGTCCCTCGGTTTGGCAGTTCCCCCATGTACCCCCTGCCCCAGGCTAGGTTCAGACAGACCTTGGCTTGCTGGCTGCACTGTTTGCAGCAGCTTCAGTGGCAATGACAATGAGCAGCTCACCAGGAATTCAGCTCATCTACCTTTTGCCTCACCAGCATGAGCTTGCTATAACTAGTCCCACAGGACTTAGCCAATATTGGGTTGACTTTCTGCTACAGAGGAAATTTCAGGCATCCTATTGATTTGGCCCAATATATTATATGTGTATTTATTTGCCAGCAAAGATGTGCAGAAATACTACTGCTATGTTTTAACACAAACTCAGCTGTTTGCTGATCAGCAATGACTATTCAAATTGACCAATCTACCTCACCCGGGTTGGAGATCAAGGGATCAGCACTTAATTTCATTCCTTGAATAAAGATTTATATATATATATTTATATCTATATCTCCACATGGAAATATCAGAACATGAAAGGTTAAATCAATATGGAGTTTTACATTGCTTAAAGGGCATTTGCATCAAAGCAGCCATGAATGCAATTCACTTGTTTAATGAATTTTTTATGCTTATTTAATGAATTTCACAAAGGTGTTTTTCATAAAATGGATAAGGACTTCCAGTTTTATGAAATAATAAAAATGGAACTGAAGTTATGAAATGAGCAATCTCATTAGTTAGGCATGATATATTCATATGAAAGTGTACATGTTTCTGAATTATTGCAAGCAGCTCTATTGCTTGAACTGTAACTCGCTATAATAGTATTGCAAATATGCCTTTAGTTAAGATATCAGAAAGTGACAGAAAGAAATCAGATTTTGATTGTTAATAATTATTTAATTAATACTTATTGTATTTAGCATACTATGCGTATGTCTTTCCTTTGAAAATATATGCTTGTATTCTTCATTGATAGATAGTTAGATGCAACACTAGTCCTATCCCCTTTTTGCTAGAATTCTGGCTTAATTTTGTGTTTGAGAAGCTTTACTCTGTTTTATTATCCTGATGAACAGAGGAAAATATTATGGTGGTCTGCCAATAATATGAATATGCCTTATTTTGCACCATGGGAATCTGTGATCTAATGTACTTTTGGAATTGCATCATCTTGCTGGAAAATTCTCTCAACCTAATGGCACTTCAGGAGTGAGAGGGGATTGTGGTGGGGTTTCATGATCCTTTACAGCAGGAGCTGCAGTAAAGCTGCTGCTCACCCTCCAGTTTGGACAGATGGATATAGTGATTCTCTCTTAGTGTGTTTGAAATCTGTCCTGATCTTGAGCATGTGGTGTTGTTACCTTGAGGTTCAGTGGGATTGTTCATGGGCAACTACAAGTTTGGGCCAAGGAGTTGTTGAGTGCTTGCTGTTAACTTCTCTGTGTTTCCAGGCTTGCTGGCCTCCCGGGTATCAGTTAGGAAATGTGCCCCAGCTCCATTCACCAGCCTGGGTATTTGCATTGTGCTATGGGCACAAATGATTTCCAAGAATGTTTCCTTTATCCCTTCCCTCTGCTGCTTTGGCTATTGCAGCCAAACTTTCCCTTTAATTTCTGCCATTTTGGAATGACTTACAAGTGCCTTATCCAAAACAGAGTATTGTAATTACATGCAGTGAAACAGCTCTGAGTGGAGTAAAGGAGTCCCACAACCCAACCCTGCTGGTTTACAGCCCTCATGCTCTGCCAAGGCAGCAGGCAAAAATATTGCAGTAATAAGAGACAAAGTGGGACTTCCAAAATGAATGTTACACTTGTGCTACACTCTTAAGTAATCTTGTTAAATATGTGCATTAAGACACAACAAGGCAGGGCAAGATGGTAAGATAATGAACCAAGTGGTTATTAGAGGAAAAAGAGAAATGAAAGGCCCTTTCACCCATGAAGTGTCATTACCCCACTCTTTGGCATGCTTTGAAGCCTTCTTGTGATTGTGCAATTAGCCAAATAAGATTATTAGAGAAAAAAGGTAGCATTGACATCTGTTGCTGCCCTCTCACCTCCTGCAGGGTGTCAGTGTGCTGGGGGAGCTGGTGCTGTGCCTGTGCTCCAGAGGGGCTCCAGCCTGCTTGGGGCTGCACTGGGGGGGTCTCTGCTGGAGCCCCTCGGAGCACAGGGTCTGCTCTTGGCAGCCTTTGCTGCTGGAGCTGCACTGTTGGTGTCACTTGTCCAGGCTGCGTTCAGGATGGTTTTGCACAATGCAGGATCTGTCTCTGTTGTGCCTCAGGTGTGTAAATGTTGATGTTTCTTAGAAATTAAATCCAATGTGCTGTGTCTTTTGCACCTTTAAGGCTTCAAAGAATGCAGGCCGGTGTGCTTGCACACCGATCGTGTCACCCATGTCACCCACACAGAATCCAATGGCTTTGAGCTGGGGAAGCTGCTGGGCTACCCAGAGCATGGAGGGTCCTGTCCCTTCCCTTTCCCATGCTGGGTCCTCTTCTCTCTTTCACAGGCTCTGTGTCCTTACAAACCAGTGCATTTTGCAAATGCAGCAGCGATGTGGCGTGGGTAGGTAATTCCTCCCTGTCCACAGAGCAAATCTGTCTTTGGGCTGGGCTCAACCAAGGACTCCTGAGGCCATGGCAGCAGCTTGACTGAGGCTCTGGGTTTGGAGCTGAGGCTCAGGAGCCATCCTGGAGCTCAGCCTCATTACAGTGCACCTACTGTGGGCAACGGTGCCCAAGAGTTTCATGGCATCGCACCAGATTTAATAACTAGCTGGTATTTAATTTGGGGTGAGAAATAACATCTGTTATTATATCTAACATAAATATTTACTCAAGAGATTCGACTAAAAAAACATTTGCTTGCCTTCAAAGCCTATCAATTTTTCATCTGTGGCTGACAAAGAAAGCTTTGAGTGCTTAAATTCATTTCTAGAAATTAAATTAAAATTTTCAACACTAAAGCTTCTGTGATTCCAGACACTTTCCTTTCCTTTTATTGTGTTTGACAGCAACTAGATTCTCAAGGTAAGTGGTGGAGTGTAGTCCTATGTAAATGTGAAGCATAAAATGAAAACTGGGGGGAAGAAAAACATTTAAGGTAGGAAATTAGAACAGTTATTGAGTTCCACACTATGGTTAATGAGTGTGCAGAAAGAAAACATCTTCTTGGCCTAGTGAGCTGGAGCATTACAACTGTTGCAACACTTCTTCTGTTTTTAGAAGGAAATAAGTAATAACCCTGACACATGGGAAGTCTTCAGTTTGCATTTTTTAATGCCTCAGGGGAGTGCAGTGTTTCTGGTTTAGAATCTGTTAAAATTTTATTTAAAAGGCAGGTTTTGTTCTGAAAGCAAAACAAAAATTAACATATTAAGCATATCTGTAGGTCAGGAGTGTATGGGAGAGGGTTGGCTGCTTCACCAGGACATGGCTCTTTCAGAATTGCTCAGCTGAGGTTGGAGGCTGTGGAGGGAAGACTGAAAATTACTGTCCCTTACTGAAATAGGGTCAGTGTATTCAGGATTTATGCTGTGCTGCCCTGGGTATAATTAAAAGCAGCCTGTAATGACACTGGAGCAGAGGGGGCCTAGGCACAGGTTTCAGTTTTGGGATACTTTGGCCTCCTGTCAGGAAGGGGAGGCTGGGATGGGGTGTTGCTGCCCAGCTGGACCCTGTTCTGTTCACTGACTTCAGCTAGAGGTTGTAAATGCTACCCCTCTGCTGGGGGGGCAGGAGAGGTGTCCAAAGCTTGCTGGAGACGTGCTGTAGCATCCCATCCAGCCTTTTTCTGCAGTGAGCTCGTACTGTCCCCACTGTTACGCTTTAACTGGGGCTTTCTTCTGTGCTGTTGGTAGTAAAATATATGGGCTAAACTCTCTGAGGCTGAGCTGAGTCCTGAGATAAATTAAGCAATTCAGTTTTTAAGGTATATGGCATGATGTTGGGAAGTTGAAAAAACATCTGAAACCCCTGTGAATGCATCCCTGTGGTTACAACTAAGGTACAGAGCTGTTTGGTCTGAACTAATAGATGTTGCTTCCCCCTGGGCTGGTTAGGTGAGTGAGGTGTCTGCTAGCACACCTTGCAGCTTCTGCTGTCTCGCTGCATGCCTGAGGAGATGCAGTTCATGGTTTTGCATGCTGCTGCATTGTGCAGTTTAGGAAAGCTCTTGCACGCTTCCTGTGCTGTTTAAAAATCCCTTTGTGCAAAGGTTGAAGTGTTTTCATCCGATGCTGTTACTGAGCAAACTGTTGAAAGGTGTAAGCAAGTAGCAAGTCGATCAATATTTTATCCTTCCTAGGCTAATAAGTTCATTATTATTGACACAGTGTGGCTGGCTGCCTTCAGTCTGACAAATAACATCCCAAACCAAAGTCATTGGAGCTCTTTTAATGATGCTTTTATTGGGAAATGTCTTGGAGCTGGACTGGAGGTTGTGGTTGAATCTGAGGAGTGAATTTTTATATTTAACTAGGTATAAATAATATGGGACAGGGCAGGGACCCTTAGTCTGGTCCCTCTCCTGGGCACAAAGGAGCCAGGTTGTGAGTTCATATGCGTGGGGAGTGATTCCTGAGTCTGCCTCAGCTCCTTCACCCTTCTTCTCTCCCTTGGCCAGAAATTTCCCTTGGGTCCTGAAGCTCAAGGCTTGGCTGACACCAAAGCATTCTGCAGCACAGCCAGGTTGTGCCCAGCTGCCTCCCTCCACTACTTCTGGCAAAGTTTTCCACTCAGAGCAGGAGCAGCAAGGCTTTGTTTCTTGCTGCCCTGGATGGCTGGGAGCAATTGTGTTTGTGGCCTGAGCCTTGCTACCTCTCGAATTTAAAAGCTGCTCTGAAGTTTGTATTACCTTTTTTTGTTTCCTGGAGATATGTGGAGCTTAAAATTAAATGGTTCAAATCTGGATCAAGATTAAATAATTTGGGTCAGGGCATGTTCTCAGATGCCCTCCAGGAAACACAGTCAGTGGTTAACCTAATCAGCTCCTGTAATTCCACTAAATTCAGCTGAAGCAGCATTTCTACAGTAGTAGGAAACTTGAAGCTTAATAGCAAGCATCCCAATTTTTAAACTTTGCTTGAGAATAATTTGGCTCTGGTGTTCTCAGCAAAACCCAGAAGCAGTGTTGGGGCATGGGTCAGTCAGCAGCTGGGTCCTGGTGCTTTGTATGTGTTGTGAGGCTTCTTGCTTACTGTGATGGAGCAATTAAGTGGGATTCTTGGTTATAGTAGTTCAGAAATTGTATTGCTGACTTCAAAGTACAAGTCAGTACAAACAGGCCAGTTCTCAATCTGAAATAGAGATTTAACCAAACCAAGAGTTTCACTGGTTGTCAATGAAGTTTTTTTTTATTTTTCTGTGTATGATTAGGACATACATATGCTTTTCAGTGCTTCCAGAACTTGCAGCCTTCCCTAGAAAGGGCTCTGATCCATAAAGGCTGGTACTCCATAAAACACAGGGCCCTTCTGACCTCCAGCCTGTGGAGTTGCTGGGGAAACCTGTGTGAAATGACAGCTTTGTGCCTGACGGTGCCATTTTATTTGATCGACTCCAAAATCCTTAAGACACACCTGGGGGAGGTCCCAGAGGGTCTGAGCATCTACTTCCACTTTTGCTTTTGAAATTGTGATTTGTCTTGTGATTTGGTGGGTAGTTTTTGTATCATTCCATGTGCATCTTATGGAAAAAGTGGGCAGAGGCATAAAGCAGCTGTTTTGGGAGGCTGGGGTGGCCCAGGTTGATGTGGAACTGTGCTGTGGGCAGTCAGTGTCCCTCTGCCCCCTCCAGTGCCATGGTCCCACTGCTGCCCTTGAGGCCCCTCACTGAGAGACATTTGTAAAGAAGATTTTTCCACTTGCAGTGAGAGAAGTCCTGGTTGCATCCAGTGCCTGCTAAAGTAAAAGGAGTCTGCTGAGGCCCCAGATCTCAAGCTCTTGGGGCTGCTGCATATTTCTCTGCTTGGGGGAGAGGCCAAGTGTTTGCAACTTTATATGTAAAACGTAAAAGCACTTGGTTGTCACATGCCATTAGCTGTTTAAAGCGTGACATCTCAGGAAATGCTTCATCGTAATCCTCAAAATGAAGAAATCTGAAGTGAACTTCAAACTGTTTGCTCAGTTTGGGTATCATGTTGCGGGGTCAGATGGTGAACTCAGAGTTGTACCTAGTCTCAAATTGGTTTAAACTGCAGTCAGACAGCTCAAGTCCCGAAAAATCAGCTTGTACATTTTTTTTACAAGTAAAACCTAGGACTTATGTCTGTATGGCAAAGCTTGTCCAGATACTCTTCTCCAGCTGTTTTCCCTGTGACACCTTTTGCTCAACAGCACTGTTAGATTACCTTTATCATCTGCTTGAGTTTGCCGTCCTCTTCCTGCTGCCCAGTGAGTAATGGGAAAGGCTGCTCTGAAAGGATACATGCTGCCTGGGCTTTTACCTTAGCAAGTAGCGATATTTCACCCCCCAAAAAAAACTTGGATCTGTGATGCTACACAAGGAAGAAAATGGTGCTAATGTTTTGGTTTTGTTCCTCGGGAGTGTTGTAGTTGCTTGCCTGTGCAGTGGTCCAGCAGAAGATGTGTCTGGTATGTAAGAATTGCCATCACAGATGGCCAAGGGGGCCAGTGAAAACAGCTTTGTAGTCATCCTGTTATGAAATTGCTGCACTAACAAGAGTATGAAACATGAAATTATAGTGTTGTGTGGAACAAAGTTTATTCAACTGTCATGCTCAAAGGTCCTATTAAGCTGTCAGCTTGGTCTGCTTTGTCCTTGATTTTGCTCCACTGAAATTTAACATGGTTTCACTTCTCAAAGCCAAATCTTTCCATACTGACCTCTGTCTCCACCCTGGTTAATGCCCTTCAGAAAGATTTTTTTTTTTTGTTACTTCAAGATGTCATTATTGTCTCTGGTCAGAAGTCCTTCATTCCTTGTTTATTTTTCTTTTTAACATCATGGTCCACATTCATTCCTGTGTAGCTCTAGGGTACTAATTTGCCTCTAGGAGGGTACTTTTGGCTGGTGGGCTGATAGCTATACAAGCATGTTGGCTGTCCCTAATGTAATTCAAATTAAATCCCGGTCTGGGTGAGAGTATTTGCAGATTAATTCATACGAATCTTTGTGAAGAAAGCATGGATAGACCTGACAGTGACTTTAATGATGGTGTAGTAATAAGTTATGATTGCTGTGATCAGGTATAGACTTTTTTTCTTTGCTAATAGGTATGGTTAGGTATTGTATTTATTTCCTGTAAGAATGTTTTCTAACTTGTGTTGATACAGGAAAAACATATTTCCATTAAAGAATTTCTTTGGAGTGCTTTTTGCTTCATTTCCATGTTATTTCTTACTGATTTACTTCAGAGTAACTATTACTGGTATTTGTTTGTTAGATTGCTTATCACAATGTACCAAGCAGTTGTGGCCCTCTTATTTCTTGAGGAGTATCCTGATTCTCACATGGGCATGAATAAAGCTTCTAACCAGCTATGCAGCCCCTCCTTGTGCTGTAGGTATTGCTCATCCTGCTGCTTCTCTGCTTGTGCCATAGCACCCTGCTCAGGCTGGGCCTCTTGTCACTCATCTTCATGAGATGAAGGTCTTCTCAGAGAGGAGGGAGACCATCATATCATACAAGACTAGTAATAACACCAAAAGATCTGTAATTGATGTGACTGTGCAAATCATCTGCTTTTTTGTTTTAATATTGGAGACCAAGGGCTGGGCAAAAGGAGAAAGAACTATGAATTGCTGAGAGGGTTTGCCTTAAATTTGTCAATCCCTTGTACAACATCTGCATGTTGTCTTGCTTTCTTCCCTGCCACTTTAGAGAGGCCTGAATCAGTGAGGAACAGATAGTTCAGTTCTTAAAGCAGTGCTTCTGTAACTACACACTGTTGGGGAATGTGCTTCTGGTGGATTTGTTCCATGAAATGCAAGGGAAGTATTCATGAGTACATAAAATAACAGACTAATCAAAGAAATAAACAAGAACAAGTCTGTAATCTTCACAAAATTGGGGGAAAAAAGTGCTTCTGATGGACTTGCTCCTACTGTTTTCTTTGTAGCTGTTTCCAGAGCTCGGACCATCTGTTCCTTGTTGTAGGTTGTTAAGTGAAATGTGCTGCCAATACAAATAGCTCTGCTTGATGTTTGTTTGCATAAATTGTTTTGAAAGCTTCATGACGAATTTTAAGGATTACTTACAGGGGTAGGACTCTGGAGAAGGAAATATAAATTTGATGATGCATGTTGGAATCCATTAATTTGTTTGGAATTTATAATAAAAGTGAACATTCTACGTGTTTGTTGGAGGGGAGGGAAACAATTTCAGCTTGAGCCCAGAAGGTTATGGTGACAATATGCTAATTTGGCCACATCACAGTAAATGTGATCAATCTGCCTTCACATCTAAGTACAGTTGCCTTCACTTGCCCAAATAAACTATTCAGTATATCTGACTCACAAAATTTCAAAGTGAAGCCTGCTTGGGTTTTGTGTGCCTTGGGAATCTCACACTCGGTTTTGTCTCTCTCTTTGCTGTTGGACATTTGTGTGGGAGCAGTGTTGAAGGTGAGTGAGGGAGGTGGAGGGCAGGTACACCTGGCTGCTGCTGGTTAGATGGTGTATTGTGGCATCTGTGGTGGTGTTGTCACGGGTGCTACGGCACGTGGGGAGATAATTCCTGCCTCCCAAAACCGGTGATCTGAAGGCTGAAAAGAAGACAGAGGAAATGTGCCTAAGGACAGAGAGAGGATTTGAGTAAAGCCCTTTAGTCAGTGATAGAGCTTGTGTAGTCAGACTGCTTCAAAAGGAGGGTGCTGCCTGATAGGGAAATGTTTGCAGAAGCAACTCTTTTTTTCCTTGCAGTTGTTTGCCTCTTCTTAATAAGGATCTAATATCTGGTGGCTTATCTTTAACCTTACAGTCTAGGAGCTTCAAGTGGGTGAAAATCAAGTGGCTACCTCCCTTCACACCAAACTGTTGGGTCTGAATTTGGAATAACTGTCCAGTCAGACATTCCTCTTGTCTCTGAAACTGTACATTAAAAACACAACCACACATACACACACACACACACACATGCTCCTTAGCTGCTCATCACAGCTTTGCAGTGGTAATTCTCTGGTTTTAAGTGAATTGACCTGGCTGCTTTCATCTTCAGGTAATGCAGCCCCAGTTTATAATTCAGACCAGGAGCTTATGGAGATTTAGAAAGAGGCCCAGAGCTTTGCTTTACTGTGCCAGTTAAAGCATTTATACTGATGACAGTTAAATTGTTGAGGGCTCTGTTATTCATTTACATCCCAGACACTAAGGTCCTCTGACGACCTACTGCAAATGTAAGCCAGATGTACCTAAACATATCTATTGTACATTTTACTTCATTTCAAACACTTCTCCTGACTTTCAACTCAAACCTTCTGTCTGTCTTGTCATGCTACAGTATTTAATGATATTTTATTGCATTAGTTCACAAAACCCTTGAGTTTTTCAGTTGTCCTAAGCTAATGGACTGGATCTGTACCCATTTGCTAATACAAGATCTTTTTTAGTAGGTAGCAGAGCTATTAAACATAAATCAAGGTTTCCGATAAAATATTAGGTTTCTGCTGCATCTTACAAAAGGACAGTCTGCAGCCCTTTTGTGAAATATCAGTTTTACCTGATGATTATATCTTACAAGCTATAGTTAAATCTTGTTTGGGGATTTACTGCATTCCATACCCAGTAATTTCATACAAATCCATAATGATTATTTTGTATATTCCTTTCATTTAACTCATAAAAGAAACCACATAGTTTGCTTGTAGCAATGAGAGCCATCCGCTATTATTTCCTTTGGAAGGATGCATGGTGAAACTAATTTTTAATAAAAAGGTAATGTTTTTACTATTTAACATGTATATCAAAAATCAGACAGTAAAGAGAGAATCCTGCCTTGGTAAGGCAGAAATAGCCAGGCTTGCAGGAAGAAAAACAACATGTCACAGCACTCAAAATCTTTATGTATTCCTTTGAAAAATAGGTTAAAATAGTATAAGCTTTGGTAAAGACTTTATGATTTTATTGTCATACATTTGTGAGTAAACAGGTGTCTCCTATTCACCTTTGGAGCAGGGACTCTTCCTTTTGGAAGACAAAGGTTGGTTGGTTGGCATGTTCCCTGGTCCCAGCTGTGGAAAGTGCTTGAACGGAGGCTTGGCTTAACATGGGTTTTGGTACATCCTTCTAAAGTGTCTCCACTCCCTGCTGCTATTTTTAAGTACACACACAAATCCTTCTGAACACAATGTGATAGTGGTTAGGCTGTCCTGAAGTATTGTTCTTGATAGGAAAGCACTGAAGGATACCATTAGGAGCATATGCTCTCTCAGTGTGGGTTGCAGAGGATATAACTGCACTGCAAGCCAAGAAACATGTGACACAACTTGATCTCATTTTTACCCATGTAAATCTGGAGGATTTTTAAAACAAGTTTAGGAGTTGGTTTAAAATTACATATTGTGAAGCAGAGCACAGTGTGGCTTGTTTCTTGGTCAGAACATACATAAAGTCAATTGGAGCCAGTTGGGAGCTCCTGATAGAAGATTTCTTTGGAAATATTGATGGAATGAAAGAAAGCTTTTGTGACAATAGATCTGTCTGAGAGTGTCTTGGGTCTGAAATAAGGGAGGGAGCAAAATGGGACTGTTTGCCCAAAATAGCTGCAAGGATATCCCAGCGATATGGGAACCCCAGGATCAAGTTCCCTCACAGCTCAAGCTTGTGGTTAGCCTTGCACTTATAATGGGGTGAGTATGTCCCATTTTGGGGTGGTGGGATGCAATTTGTTGAAGCTTTGTGCTGGAATGCAGTGCAGAAAGAAAACTAGCTTAGAAACATCAACCATTTCCTTGTGAAACAGGATTCTTGATTGTAGCTTGCAGAGCAGCTGCTCTTTCTTCAGACTTGAGTCTACCCTGGTTTGGAGGCAATGGTACCAGCACCATAATTTTTGTTGTCCTCTGCTGTAGCAGGATCTATCATGCTCCTCACCAATGCAGGGTATCAAAAGGAGAAGGCCAATAAAGGGTTCTGTGGTGCTATTGCAAAGCAACAACAATACAATTTCACTTTTATATAGGTTTTATGGACCTGTTGTGCAGACTAAGTTTGGTCTGATGTTTTTATTTGGTCAGCTTTTTGTCGCATAAACCTGCAAATGCATCTACCTTGGGGCCAGGCTAGTGGTATCAGATACCTTTATTCTAGGTGATAACACCAGAGTGACCTTGTAGAGACCCTGTTTCTCCAAAGAAAAACAATGTTAACTGTTGACTATACACTATCACTTGAAATACAGTGCTGTTTAAACACATGGGACTTGTCATCCTGTATCACTGAAAAAACAGAAGCAAGCATGCTGGTCAGTGGGTAAAAGTGGTTTTTCTTTCAACATTGCCTCAAGTGAAAAAAAAACCCAAACACCCCAAGCCCCACATTTAAGATTTATGTGTAAACCGTTAGAACTACCAGTGTCAGGAGTGTGATCACCTTTGTGAAAATTTAGGAGACAAAATAACAGTTGCAGCTGAAGGTGGCTCAGGCTGTGGCTGAGCTGAGCCTCTGTCTGTGGCTGGGGCTCGGGGTTTGTAGTTCAAGGCATCTCCGACAGCTGTTAAGAGTTCTGGGGGGCTGCTGACTTGGGGGCCATTGCGTGGGCTCTGGGGATGACCCCAGCTCTCCACTGGATGTCAGTGTTCCCCAGGAATGCAGCTGCCAGAGCACTTATCTGGCAGTAAAAAAAAAAAAAAAAAAGCAGGGGGGGTGGGTAGAAAGACTAAAGAAAATTAAAGAACAAAGCAACCTTGACTCTTTAGAAAAGTAATTTAGGAACAAGTTTTGTGGCTGTTCAGCCTGAATTATAAGGCGAACCTTGACAGAAAGATCATGTTTACACTAAAACACATCTTGCACAACTTCCGGGCTCACATGCCAAAAAGAGTTGGATTTAGTTTCAGAAAAAACAAATGAACATTCTTCACTCATCTCCCTACAGTTTTGATATTTTGATATGCTGCAAAGTGAGTGATTCTGTTTTTGTCTCTGACAGTTTTCCTTTTTTCAATAGCCACAAAAAAATATTTTTTCAAATCAGTGAAAGCATGAGCATGTCACTAAATGATTGATTGCTTGCTGGGTTTCAGCCTTTGATAATTAAGCTTAACACAATGTCTCCTCTTCACTAGAGAATGGTATTGTGCCAAATTCAAAAGACACATGAAAAATTGAAATCAGAAAATAAAAACCTTTTAAAAACCAACTGCTCCCATCTGTTGTGCAGTTCAGAAGGGAATATAACAGTGAAGAGACACAGAACACGTAAAACAGGAGGAGGAAGAATGGTGAGCTTTGAAGCTCCACCTTCCACACTCACAGAAGTGCCTTCCTGGGAAGGTCTTGCTTCCGGAAGATATATGGTTGTAGTTTTTTGTTGTTTTTAATTTGCTAAAATGGATTCACAAAGGGAATTTGAACAAGGATTTTGCTGAACAACTGAGTGGGGTTTTGTAGCACCTGTCCTGTATCTTCACAGACTCATTGGCAGAGTGTTGAGTGTGTAGTCCTGCATCTTACTTGGAACAAGTTGTTTCTGGCAAAAGGGCAGATTTCTGAACGGAAGTCCAGAAGGGAGTTCTGGCCATGATATGGGGTACATTTGAGGGCCCTCTCATGAATTCAGATAAAAACAGCCCAAATCCTGAAGTGCTCTTTCCTAATGAGTTTTTTCAGCAATATTAACAAGCCTTGTATTTGTTAGCAAATCTGATCTTACCCAATCCTTGCAAGGTTAGCTCCTTTAGTCAGGCACCAGGTTTAGGCTGGAGTATTTAAACTACCAAAAAAAAAAAAAAAAAAAAAAAAAAAAGAAGATGAAAATGGCAAACTTTACTTTGGGAAATACTTTTGGCCTGATATTTGCCCAGTTAATTCAGTCAACCCAAGCTAAGGATGTGCTCTTTTGCATTACAGAGCCACCTGTAAAGGAGTGAGCTTGTCCCCTTGGGCCAGCAATAACAAACCAAGCTATGAACTGACCTTGCTGCATGTCTCCCATGAGAGAGGTGATGAGTGTGCAGAGAGAGGCAGTGAGCAGCTCTGAAAGGGGAGTAAAGCTTGGGACTGACTGCCCCACATGCCTATGATGTTCCAGAGGTGTTTGTCTATACCTGGAGTAGTTTCTTACTGTGACAATTATGCACAGCACAACGCTGAAGTGAAGCTCTGCTGGAGAGATGTGGTGGATAGGGATTGCATAGCTTCCGCTGGAAGTGGCCTGTGCTTGATGTAAAGCAGTGACCCCAGGTTGTTAATTCTTTGTATTTCATGACAGAATATATGTGTGTGATGTGCAAACTGTTTAGGGACATGAGAGAGCAAACCCCCTATCCAAAAGGCAACTTCATGTCTCTCTGAGACTGGTAGCCAGACCTGATTCAAGAAAGGGCTTCTGGACAAAACTGGAAAAAAACCTGGGCAAAAATTTCTTTTGGACAAAATAGGAATTCACCAATAGAAAATTCATAAACCAGACTGAGAAGCATTTTCCTCTTGCAGCTGGTTGAAGGACTGACTTTTTTAGAAGCTCTGCAACCTCTTGAGCTCCTGTAAAGCTATGCCAGAAGGGTTGACTGAAACACTTTTTAAAAATTGGATTACTTTATACTGTTCCTCAAGGTTGTTAGTGTTGTCCAAGTTAAGCTCCTTGTCTTGCTCCTTGTTAAGCTTCTTGTCTTCTGTAAACTCTTGTGAACTGTTGTATAAAAAGCATGTCTGCTTTGCATTTTTATCCTCCCCTTTGTTCATTGCCTCGTTTTCCAGCCTAAACTGTCATAATATAGTAGGCCAGGAGTTACAGTATTTAATGTCTCACAAATGTAGGCAAGGAAAACTGCAAGTAAATGAGTTACTGTGTTAAGTTGATTTTTGACTACTGAATAAAAGCAACTTGTGTGTGTGACTGATGGTGAATTTCAGCTGAGGCCATGGTGCTAAAAGTAGGGTCAGGCAAGACACAGTGGAGCTGTGCAGTCAGACCTGATTTCAAGTTGCAGCAGGAAAGACTGAACCTTGTGACATTTAGGGACGATGCAAAGTTATTCGATTTGCTCTTTTTAATCTTCTAGGTTAAGTTTTGATATGCAAGTAGAAGAAAATGGCAAACAACATCAATATCAGAAGTGAGATACTTGCCTGTAACTTTAGGAATTTGTCTGACTGATGCTAAAGGTGTCTTCTTCTGATTACTGAAATATTTTCTGAATTAGATACAGCTGGGGAACTGTCTGATAGGAAGCTGAAAACTGGTCTGTCCTGTAGTGCCTGTAGTCAAACATGCTGAGAATCTCTTCCTCCTTCCCCTGACTTTTTTGAGGTGTCAAATACCTGTAAAGTTCTAAGAGCCCAGACCTGAAGGGATATAAACCTGGTCAACTCTGCTGTATTCACTGAATTCCAATAATAAGTTAAAGGGGCAGATAGAAGTGGCTGATTGACTGCAGGGGTGGATGCAGCACTTCTCCTGCTGAGAAGCCAGGCTGCAGAAATCCTGTCCAACTGACATCAATGGGAAATTGGCATCTGGGCTGCTAATTTTGTCTGTGATTCTTTGTAAAATGTAATCTTTACCGTTCGTCCCTACAATGTGTTTTCTTTCCCTGTGACCACCACACAATGTTTATTTGATCATGCTGAGAACCCACATCTTATCTGGTTTTCTAACTTTTTCCTTTGGAAAGAGATAATGAAGGAAGGGGGATCAGAACAGCAAGGGAGAGTGGGGTACTGTGAATAAATATCCTATTTGCATCTGCACTGCTAGTCACAGCTGAATATTCAAAACTCCTGTTATTTTCCGCAGCCATTATAAAGTGAGACTTTAAATTCTGTGTAATTTTTAGTGGAGATGTAGTTTTGGCTTTTGTTTTTCTTCAAAGAAAGTTACAGGCATTGCTTCACACTGGGAGGTTTATGAAGTTCAGGCTGTGCATGTGGGAATTAGAAACAAATAGGCTTAATTTCCTAAGGTCTTACAGGACTGTTAATGGTTAAGCATTGCTAAGGGACTGTGCTTTCTTCCTTTACCAGTTCTCTCCCCTTCATCTAGAACAACATTTTAACTTCATACAGTCACTAGGAAAAAAAGTTACTTTGTAAGTGACCCTTGAATATTTTGGTTCTTGTGGCTGACCCTAGGTTAAAGGATACCAAGATAGCTCAAGCCTGCTTTTTGTCAGCATTTCCA
Source organism: Anomalospiza imberbis (assembly GCF_031753505.1). Classification (NCBI taxonomy): domain Eukaryota; kingdom Metazoa; phylum Chordata; class Aves; order Passeriformes; family Viduidae; genus Anomalospiza; species Anomalospiza imberbis. The sequence goes on along the minus strand of NC_089692.1, from coordinate 11,391,584 downwards.
CTCTACAGGAACTCCTGGAGATGCCTTGGTGGGAATCCAGTGATAAAACTGGAGCTCATTTCTCACTTACAGAAAGGAAAACAAAACTGAGGAAAGAATGCTTCCTGCTACTCTTTGGTTAGTCGATAAGCTTAATTGGCCAGGCTTCCCTGCTGTACATTGATTGTACCTACTAATAAAAGAGCTATTGATTGGCACTTTATTTAGCACTGGCTTGCATGGACTATAGTTCCTGCTAATGTTATTATTACATCAACCTTTTCCTGTTCCCCAGTTCTTTAGTGCAATAAATTATGTCAAATGCCTTCAGTGTTTTCAATATTCTTGGATGGTTTTCTTTAGGTTTTTGACCTCCTTAGTACACAGTGTGTCATCTCTAGTATGTGTGAAAATGTCTACTGGGATGCAGGAGGAATGTAGATGCTAACTTGTTGTGGAAAAGTACTGGAATTGTTATGCCTACGTTTTGGTTTAATTTGCCCTCAGAAATCAAATAAATGGATATTCCTTGACATCTATTTAATGTGACTGTGATTAGTGAGCAGTGGTGGCAGGTTAATGGAGACAAATATCTCTATCTGGAAACTTGCACTGTCTTTGTAACCTTGCTATTACCAGTAGTATCTCACTTGGTACAGCTCAGAGCGGTGGTCATGTGCCTGCAACTGGACCAGATCTGGGACTTCTTTGGTGAGACCAAGACAGAAGGATTTGGGGCTCAAGAAGATAAACTGGTGTTTCAGACCTGGTTTTGGTCAGTCCCCAGTCTGCCACCATAAATCCTATTATTGTGGATGAATGATTTAATTTTCTGCATTCCATTTATGAAATGAACGTGGCTAGATCCTAGCACAAAGTCCTGCTTCAGCAGAGGTACTATGTGTGCTACTGTAATATTTCTCCTTAATGTGTTTTATAAAGAAAAGGTTTTGGATCAGTGGAAGTTTGATAGAAATGCATAAGAGCTGCTCAGTACTAGTACATAGTCCTCTCTTTCTCTTGATAATAGCAGTGAAAAAAATAGTCAAAATATTCACATTTTCAGTTGTACATGAGTTTAGAGGGAGTTTGTTTTTTAAAATTTTTTGATCCACTTTCAGGCTTTGCAGCTGGGTGGAGGTGCTTTGTGTGGGCATTGCTTAAAAGCACTAGTGAATGTAGGTAATACCTAATTCTTTACTTGCTAAACTTAAAATTCAGGAGACAAGGCTACAACTGGTGCTCTAAATTATTTTTGCATTCTCCTCTATACCTATCAAATAATCCTCAGATGAAAAAATATTTGTGTTTAATAAAAAAGTTGGTGGCAAAATGTTGCCCGTTTCCTCTGATTAAGGTTGTTTATTCTGGCATTTATTTCTAATACTTTTGAAAGAACCTTGTATTTAAGAGTGCTTTTTTTTCACAAAAAAACAAATCACCAAAGCAATCCCCCACGAAGAAAACATTTTACATCTCAAACAACAAGACTAGCAAATAACTCTGTATGACATTCCAAAGTAAATTGGAACTTACTGTGTTTTTTCACAACTCTAGAGGTTTAATTGTTAGAACACTGGCATGTGAGGATCCTGACTGGAGGTGTGAAAGCCCAGGACCTTGGTTTTGGTACAATAATGGACTTCATAAGGCAGTTCTGACTTACAGCAGTTGAGGATCTGGCCCTGAGGAGCCTTGACATCTCTTGTGAGTCTTGGGAGTTCTAGAACTCTGTTCTTGCTTCTCGCTCCCAGTACGATACATCCCATGAGGAATAAATTACTTGTGCTTTGCCAAGGAGAACTCTGCTACAACTTCAGCGAGTTTAGCATTGTGATATTTACTACTTGTTTCAGTGAGTTTTGCATTGCCATATTTTTGTTTCAGTGAGCTTTTAACTTGTGGATGTTGCCCTGCATTGCAGTGCTCTCAGAGTGCATCTATGTATAGGAACGCTTCTTACATCCCCTCATATTTCATGGATTTCAGCAGTGGAGTGGGGGGTGATGCTTGTTGCAGTTGTTCCAGGTCTCTTTAGCCCTGCTGGGCTGCCCCAAAATACCACAGGAGGGGTAAGGGCTGGTGCTGTGCAGCACAGCAGGAGTCAGGCTGTTGCTGGAAACTTGAAGCAGTTGTGAAAAGTCTGCTGTGCCTGTGCACACTGTGACTTGAAGTGCTTTATAAATCTGACAGCCTGGCTCCCTCTCACAGGGAGAGGGGAGGCTCTCTGGGGTTGCCCCCTGCCAAACTGCAACTGCCTCCTCCAAACCCTGCAACAGCTCAAGCCAATGATCAAATAAGGACTATAAAATATGAATGTGCATCAAGGCCAGCTATTTTAACAGGGCTGTAGCTACTGCAGATAATGTGACAACTCTGTGCCCTGCAATAATAAATGCTGGCACTGGGATGCACATAGGAAATGCTCTGAGGACACATAGGAAAGGCTCTGAGACACATAGAAAATGTTCTATAAGACTACAGAACAAACTGTGGAACAGGACCCATAACAGAAGATGTTAGTGAAGTGAGGGTGTATTGGGAAATGCAACATTAACCCAGAAATCCAGAAATTACAGATGTAATTCTGTACACATTTACACAGAATGTAAATGTGGGTTAGAAATTGGTCTCTTCTGCTGTTAATGTTCCTTCCTGATGTTCCTCTGCTCTGAGCTTGGCTCCTGGAGGAAAGGTTCCATTCTTTAGCTGGGGCAAGTTAAAAAACTGTGAGCTAATTCCATATTTGTTTTTCAAGATGCAAAATGCAACTTTACAACTTGCATTCAGATATACCAGGGTGAGTTTGACAGGCCTTCATACCTCACAGTGCTCCCAAGGCAAGTATTAATTGCCCCATAAAACACACTGTGTCATGTCTTGTGGCTCAACATGTTACAGGTCTGTGCAAACTTGTTTTATAGCCCTAACAGCCCACTACTGCTTCTGAGAAATGTTTTCCTTTTAATGGGGGAAAGAAAAACAGCATTTAAAAATATTATAACGGTGACAAGGAAGAAAGAATGCTATAGAATTTCCACGGGCCAGACAAGCTGTCACAGGTAAAACACCTGTTATAAATGGGTGCACATATATTATTTTGTGTTAAGGGGGTCTTCTGTCTAGAGAACAAATCCATCTCCCCTAATTTGACACCCTAGCTGATATCTGGGCCAAATGTTGCCTTAATTTGTCTTAAGGCAGAAGCAGAAGAGAGCATGTGCAACTGCAGGCACATCCCTGGCTCAGCTGTGCACCAGTGAAGCTGTGCTTGGTGCTCTGGAACATGCCATGGGCTTCATGGCCTCATTGCATGCAAGAGCCAGTTGCTGTGGGTCTGACTCTTATTTACCCAGGATGTTTCCACAGCAATTATGGCAACTGAGACCAGCAGAGCAGACCTCTTGGCCATTGAGAATTGTGACTGTCCTTTCCAAGTCTTCCAGTTCCCACTCCCACAGCTCCAGGAATGACAATAAGCAAGCCAGCAAGCAGATTGCAGCCTAGCCCCAAAGATTCACACATGGTGTAGCTTTACTGGGGTCAAAAAGGATTATTTCCAATGTCTAATCACAAGCATATGTCTTGAGCCTGATCAGAGTAAGCTCAGTTCCTTGGCCCATTCCTTCCTGGTTGTCTTTCCAATCTTAATTCTAAGCAAGCCCCAGTAAGGGGATTGGAACTTGCTGCTCCTCTTTAAAAAGTATTTTTAGCCCATTTCCCTCTGTGCAATAAGTAGTTAATACTGGATTTAGTACCTGCTGTGCTGTGAGCTATTACCTTTGTGATATGGGAACATTTTATAGCCACTTTTCACTCTGTACCACTGGCAGAATGATTTCATGATGTGTATAGATGTTGAAGATTCAGACTTCAGATTTGTTGATGTGTTGCCAAATATCTAGCATAGGCATCCAGTTAAACTACAATTTAGTTTTTCATGGGCTTTTCTTTGCTAGATCTGGATGATCTGCTTTTAGCTCAAAAATGAGGAAAGATCCAAAGATACTCAAGTGACAAGTCTCTGGCAATGAGATCTGACTGAAGTTTACTTATTAAAGACTGTAACAATACAATTTTCTCTACCAAAGCTAAGCTGAAGGTCTTGCTGAAGTCTGGGCTAGAATATTTTTGCTGCTGCCCATGCTATATGATATACACAACTTCTGTCTGTAAAAAATGCACAATGTTTTCAGGAACTGTCACTGCACAGTAGTAAAGCAGGAAATTGTTTTTATTTGCAAGTAATGTGATGTGAAGTGAAAGGGCACTCTAATTTATAAATAGGTAAATATTGCTTTTGTGAGAGTTAATTCTATCATGTATAAATATTTTCCATTTTACAGTTGTAAAATCAGTTGAAGTTAGAACCTAATTCATAAGCATTCTGAAGATTTATGAAGCGTTCTCTTTGTGTTCTCCTCAGGACACACAAGGGACGTGCTTCCCCTGCCCACGTGAATTATCCCTTGTGAAATCCATTTTTTGTGATTTATCAATCCTCTATACCCTTGCTTGCAGGCTAATGTAGCTGAGAGCTACTGTGTGTAACAGTCCCTTAAATCAAGGAGAAATAAGGAGGTTTGTTAAAGTAGATTAAGAAGTTGAAGGGGCAATTCCCCAAACCACTACTCATGCCTGTGTCCTCGCTGCTTCCAAGAGCTCCAGTTATAGAAGAGCTATGTGCACTTGCCCTCATTCTCAGCCTGTTTCTGCTGCAGCTGAGGCTGTTCTGTGGTCCAGGGCAGGAGGCTGAGGAAATGAGCCATTTTTGAGCTCACAAAAATCTGCATCTTTTGGATGAAATAGGGCCAAGAGAAAAAATCTGTGGAGGAAGACACCTCTGCAATTTAAGACAGAGTATGAAAACTGTCTCTGGCCCATCAGAAACAACAGCAACAAAAACTAAAGCAAAAAACCCCACAAACACAATGTGCATTCAGATTGTTGGTTCCCAAGGCTTCAAAGTGAGCTCACACATGGATCACGGTGCGGCATGCATTATAAGAAATATGATATTGTGTCACTTTGATGCACACAACATCTAGAAAAAAGAAAGTTTTATGATCCTGGTTAGTTTTCCTTCAGTTTCCTGGCTGAGTCTTGTCCCAAAACTCCCAGGTCACGTCCATGGAGAGAATGCTTTCAGAGGCAGTGAGTTATCTGGTTAAAGCTCCCGGAGGGACCATGATTTCAAGATGGCATCCTGGGCATGACACTGGGACATTAATATTCCTTGGGGTTTTCCTTGAGTACCATTACAGCACTGGTAGCACCTGGGATGATCTCAGGTTGGGAGCCTGAAATCTGGTAAAAAAAAGACATTGAGAATTAGCACCAACATGGCTGAGTTGGTGGGAAGACACAGAAGAGACTTATTTTCACAGCTCTTCTATAGTAGGACAGTTGCCGAGGTCATGGAACTCCAGTGAGAAGCCTCAGCGGGCAAGGGGAGCCCTCATGGCACGAGCCCAGGGTCAGGGTCAGCCCGTGAAGGGAGGCTGGAGTGCAGGGTGTTGCCTGCTGGGGACCTGGAACTACTGGGAGACTCTGTGAAGCATAGGGCTGCAGAGTACTTGGGAATGTTTTGTGGCTACATGACCAAAATAACTTTTTGTGGGAAGATCAGTGGAAGTAGCAGGATTCAAGAAGTTTAAAAATTAGACATAAGGTAGATATGTTGTTAATCTCTGTGCCTGTTATCAGTGGAAGGAGCTACATAATTTCTTTAAGAGAAGCGACCTATTTTCATGTCTGAATGAGCTGGTGCAAAAGCAAAATTAGTTCTCTCTATATGTCCAAGCTGTCTGTAACTTTCCAGTGCAGCTGTCTGTAACAGTCCAGTGCAGCAAATGAGACTGAAAAGTGCAAGTGGTGTTTGGATTTAGAATTACATTTGCTTTGAGGATTGATAAATCACAAAAAAATGGATTTCACGAGGGATAATTTAAATAATATCATGACTGGTGGCTCAGATAACACTTATAAAGAGGGGAAAACAGCATTACAGAAATAGGAATATAGTGTAATTGTAGTGAATTTAAGTTGAATAGAATGAAGATGTGAATTACAAGGAGTTTGTCATGAAGGAAGGTAAAATGTGAGCTTGAAATTAATTACTGCAGCTTTGGAGTTACAGTTTATTGCAGTGGCTTTGGAGATGGAATGAGTTAGTGGGTAACAGAGAAATCCCCTCACTGAATGTCAGGAAAGGCACTTTGCTTAGAAACAACTTGTTGCATCTTCTGTGTGTCTCCATCATTAGCACACAGCACCTAGTTCTATCCCTTAGTGGTAATTCCCTAAAAAAGATTTTGTATGTGAAACTGGTGATTGTACATGTGGATTATAAAATATTTTTGGCATTAGTTTGAGAAATGGGCTCTCAAATATAAATGGAGATGAAATGATGTTTTGGTAGCAAAATGTTCCTACCAAATTTGTTTATGGGGGTGGGGAAAATGAACAACTAATATATAAGCTTATGATTATGAATGCAAACATTTATCGACTACTTTGAGCCAACTCAACACTTAAATCACTGGTATCATCTTTTAATATTGATTAAGGTAAATACTCCACTGATAGCATTAATCAATATATACGTGTAAATCAACATGTGATGGTTTTACTGTATGTTTAATGTTTTTGAGTTATGTGCTTCTGGTACTGAAACAATGAACCAGAGGCTGGAAATCATTTTGGTCCCGACAAAAGGTGCTGCCTTTCTTAAAACATTTACATTTCAGATAATTGGCTGCAGCACCTGACAGCACCACTGTAGCCTGATTGAAGCCGTGTCCCAGCAGTGCCACTATAAACCACAGCACTGAGAGTTCATAACCAGGGCAAATTTGGAGGGGAAAAGGGAGGGCACCAAGTTTTTAAAGCTGCAATGTGATACATAAAGTCTCAGTAACTTGATCATTTTGAAAACATCTCTTTAAATAAATCACGTCACATTTAGGAAAATGTTTAACTGTAGGAATTGTTTGGCTAGAAGTCCAGAGCTAGTCATTCAGAGCAGGTTGATCTGTGCCAAATTAATGAATATCAGCCCATATTCATGAATATTTAATGGATGGGAACTAATATAATTCACATGGCTTTGCTGCTTTCAACTCTGTACCAGTTTCCACATTCTTGCCCAAAGCATCAGTGCCTCCACAGGGGAAATATCGTGTGTGTTGTGTCTCATGATGCTTTTGCATACATTACTTACTCAAATACCACACTTAGCACTCAGTATTACACAAATTTAGGATTACCCTAAGAAATGGTTTCCAGTACTTGTTCACTGAAAGCAGGATATGGGTTTAGAGCTGAGCTCAGGCTGTGGTTTGGCTCCTGCTAGAAAATGGCTGAAGACGAGTGTTACTCACAGTCCCACCTCAGCAGTATCACTCTGGAAGAATAAACTGGTACCAAAAGAGTTGGACTTTTTTTCTCTGTTATTGATTCGTGAAAGAAGTTCAACCTTCCTGTAACTAACCATAAAATATTACCAAAAAGCCTCAAAACAGCCAAATACACTAAAACAGATCAACTCAAGCCCCAGGAAGTCCAGGGCAATTTGCCATTCCTCTTTTACTATTGGCATATTCACATGATCTGGCTCTCCATGGAATTGTAATTTGATGACACTAATGATTATCCAGAAATAATTTTTCCACTGGGGAGAAAAATGTAGCACAGCCAATTTGGGTGATGAAATAAGTGATTCAATGGTTTAAATACTAATAAAAATTGAAATATCTTAGTAAGTAGGGGTTGATTGAAAAGCTTTTTTCCAAGCCCACTTAGCTAAAAGTAATTAAAAAGGAGAGAAAAACCAACATAATTGAGTATATTGATATTGTGAGGGTTAAAAAATAAAAAATGCTGTGTCAGTTTCTGTCCTTGGAGAGCCTGAGGAACCCTCAGGCACCATATTCACAGTCATTTCAGGCAAGTAAATAACAAAACTAGAAAAATATCTTAGGCCATTGCCTGCAGAGGGGCTTAAAATATATTAAGAAAAGACATGAGCAATAAACAGTCCTTGTAGCTTTCCCTGAAGCAGGAATACTGTCAGGAATAACTTTTTAAAAATAATAATAAAAAAATCCAGGATTTTCTGGGCATGAATGAGCTAAGCTCTGGTGATGTTTCAGTGACATACATCAAAGCATACCTTCAATGTGTAAATTTGCCTGACACATTTTTAAAGTCTCCATGGGGCATTTGCTGCTGTTATCAGTTAGACTTGAGATCCCTAATTATATTACATTTGGAATTTGATGGACTGTTTTATGCAGGAGGTCAGCCCAGACTGTAATGGTCCCTGCTGGCCTTCGTATTTATGCTTGTAATGAGTAAAACAGCTCATCCTGCAAACACTTGGGCAGCTGGGTGTGTTAGCATCCAATAGATGACTTCAGGAACATTAACCACAGGGCTCAGTGAACTTATAGCTCTAAATATTTGGAAACTCAAACACTGAATATCTATTACTATTTCCTTAAACTGAAATGTTTGCTGCTAGAATATAAAGGTACAAATTTTTTCACATGTTTTATGTAAGAGATAGTTTTACATTACTTATCATGTCTGTTTAGATGCCTGCTGTTAATCCAGCATGAATTTATGTAGTGGAGATGCATTTGGGCTAGAGAGGCTTCTGCCCTAATGTGAGTCACCTGCTCTCTTCTGGGCTGTTAGCAGGGAAATTCCTACTTTCTTGTCATACTTGAGGACATTTCATTTGTGTATCTTGAAACTACTCCATAAGAGAGCTGACACTATTGGAGGGAGTTGAAAGAAAACTCAAAATAACAGTAAAGCAGAAAAGTTGAGTAAAAGATTTTTCTTTACTCATTCAATTTAATATACAGTCAAAACTGAGCTAATGTGGTGATTTTCTTGTTTATAAGCATATAAAATTAAGAGTTACTGGCTCTCTTACTTATGAAGATAAATATCAGATGTAAACCCCAGTGTATTCTGTCACAGTTTTTCTTGATAGCTGTATTTCAGTCTTTTCTAAGTCCATTTATTGTGAATAGATCAAGAGCCACTTAGTATTATAATTTCAATCCAAAACTAAGCAGAGAGATTGAATATTGGTTCTCCAAGGAAAACCTAGATGGCATAGTACTAGAGATGATTTACCTGGCATCACCTTTCCTCTGGCTTGGAAAACAATTTAATGGAAGAGCTCTATCAGACCAGAGAGCAGTCTCTGTTCTGCCAAGGGTTTAAGGGTTGGTATTTTGTAAGACAGATATATGGTTTTGTAACTCTGAAATGGGTGATCAGCACTTAATCTCCTGTGTGATGCAAACACTGATTTGAATAAAGAAAAAAAAAATAAACAACCACCCCCAACATAGCTTAGGGGATATGGAATTTCAAACCTGACATTAATCCAAGTGTTTTAGTTTACGAGTCCAAACCAAAACATCTCTGAAATGTCTGATGGTAGAAGTGTTTAAAGGTTACTGTAAGTCACACACATGATTATCCATTAGGCTGGAGACTCTACAATGGGAATAATGAAGACTGCCCACTCTTCTATGGAAACTTTATCTGGTGCCTGAAATAGTTTAAAGATAAAAAAGGGGAAACTTCTATAAGGGAGAGTTATGAGAGAGAAGGGGACAGACTTAGCAGGGCTGGTTGTTACATGACAAGGGGCAAAAGTTTTAAACTAAAAGAGGGTTTTTTTCAGATTGGATATAAGGAAGAAAATTTTTAGAATAAGGAGAATGAAAACACTGGCTAGCTTGCCCAGATGGTTCGTTCCCCATCCCTGGAAGCATTCAAGGCCAGGTTGGACAGGGCTCTGAGCAACCTGGTCCAGCTGAAGATGTCCCTGCTCATTGCAAGGGGACTGGACTATTCAAATTTTAAACGCCCCTTCTAAACCAAACCTTTGTATGATCTGAAAAGTGAGGGAAGGGAACCCAAGCAGAAGCTCAGGCTCATGCCATTACCACAGCACATGTGGTAATGCTGCTGCTGCATGGCTCTTGAGCAAATAATCATGAGTCCACAGAGCTTGTCTGTGATGATGCCCAACTTAGCGTGTAGGAAAGCGGAGAGAAGATGAGGTAGTGATAGAGGAATAGAAACTGCAGCTCCTCACACACTTCTTGGTACCAAATTTTCATTTTTAAATGCAATGGAAATTGGTTTGTACTAGGAAATAGATGCATTTTTTGGGGCCTGAGTTGAGCTGCAGTTACAGAGCCCCAAAGGCATTGCCAGACTTTATTGGAAATAGAGGGAGTTCCTAATAATCCCTAAGTACTGGCTGAACACAGTGCATGGGACAGATTCTTCTCAATACAGTGTAAACTTGCACCAGGGAGGGAGGTGGGGACTTAGGGATGCGAGGTAGAGGTTTTGAAGTGCTGAAGAAGGCTAAAAAACCTGAGGTCAGAAGTCAACTTTTGCCAAGGAAAGTGGCTCACAACTGCTCCATCTCTGAGCTTTGGCTAGATGCCACAATCTAAGCCTAAATAATTTGTGATGGGATGACAAAAGCTCCTTTGGCTTTCATGTTACACTGCACCTTTTGAATTTTTTAAGGATTGAGTCCTAGCTGCTCTATATGTGGATGGTTTTACATTTAATGAGGTGTTGCTAATTTTCAGTTTAGTCTGTTTATTCTTTCTTATGAAGAGCAGAAGCAGCTGCTAATTCCCCTTGAGACTGCTCATGTAGAGTACCTGCACCCACCTACGTGTCCTCATAAATTGTTTCCTGAACTAAAATGAGCTCTTAGTATTCATTTACTTGCTTTTGGCAGATTTAAGTGAGAATATAAATCTGCATCCGCTTTTTGATTCACAGATACATTTTATTCCATAAAGAATTAATGTGGCCACATATGAAAACTGCACCTCCGTTTCTGCTAAGTTATAGTCTTTCCTTTCTGTCAAGTTCCTTCTCTCCCCTGCCCCCATTTGCCTGCTCCCATATTGCTAAATAACTGTAGTTTTAGTGTTGCCAGAACAGAATATTCACTAGCAATTCTCAATTCTGACATCCTAAAGCCCTAGAGTCATATTTCAGGCCTGGATGGCACTTAAAGGCCCATAATCTTTTGCTGAATGGGTTTTGCAATACTCAAGCTGAGGCAAATTATTCAGTTTAAGGACCTGAGCTGCTCCGGGAATTCAGGGCTCGAATGTGGCACACGCTGTTGTTTTTAATTATTTATTTATTTAGAAAATGTTTGAGCAGGAAAACCTGCAGGGATGGAACATTTCACATATCGTTAGTTCCTGGCACTGCAGCCTTGGAAAAGAAAACACAGCCATTACACCATCCTTGGCATTTGAGTTCCAGCACAGAGTGGGGAACCCTGGAAAAGCCCAGGGAGAATGGGAGAGGGTTAAGGGCACAGGAAGACCTTTGAGGGGGTCAGTCTCTTTCCAGTCAAGGAGAATGAGATTTAGTAACAAAATATAAAATCCACAGATTGTCCCTATAATGATGGTTGATTTGTTTGATTGAAAGAGTTATGACTGTTTGTGGCCTGGTGAATCCTGTATAATTTAGGAAAGGCTCTTTCAGGGCCTTTGTCAGAAAAGCAGTACCAGGATGAATTCAAAAGCCCTTTCTGCAGCAAAAAAGGTTCATGGTGAAGGCTTGAACTTCTATGTTCCCTGTAAAAATTTTCCAGGGTATTGCAAGGATAAATCTAATAATTTTATGCTATGGCTAATAAAATATTCCCACTGGTGCTCCAGTAAGTTTAAGGATTACCCTTGTGAGCTGGGTCTGTGATGTAACATGGTACATGAATACTTTTGGTAGCCTTATTGCCTCATAGATAACAAATAGGTCTGACTATGGCAGGACAGAAGACTCCTTTAAGCCTTAGTTTAGAGAAGAAAAAAGGAGAAGTATGTTTTGTATAATTAATACTATAAATATGTTAAAATTTTAGTTCCTCAGTTCATAGCATTTTTATGGTGATGGAGGCAGTAATTATTTTATGACCTTATCCTCCCCCCCTGCGAAATTCACAGAGCATTACCCCAGGGCTAATTTGTTGATTACTCCAGGGTCCTGCCCTTATTGCAACATGAGTAGTAGTTGTGGCATCAAGCTGTTCTGCAGCAGCCCAGAATCTGGTGCACATTTCAATCTCTTTGGCATGAAAACTTTGTAACTCAGTAATGCTATTCATTCACATTACATACATCTATTTCATATATGTAGCTGTTTCTTCTGCTCCAGGATTTATCTAAAATTATGAAAGAAATCTTCCTTTGTAGCTTTATTACCCCTTTCTAGTGTCACGTGTTCCCAGGGTTGCTCCTGGTGGCAGTGGTGTCCATCAGCCTGCTCGGGGACTGAGGCTGGCATGTGCTGCTGCTGCTGTGTTCTGGCACTGCCAGGGCAGTTTAACTTCAGCAACCTGCAGGACCAGTGCTGCCAACAGTTTAAAGGCACAGCTCTCAGTGAACATGAAGTATTTAAACTCGGGTGGTTTTCTACCCCCTGGTAAGAAAGAGTTGGCAGCTTTCACCTTGGAGCTCCGATCATCTTTCTCTTTTTTTTTTTTTTTTCCACCAAAGTTTGTGCAAGCTAAGTGAGCAGTGCCTGAGGTGCCTTCTTTGTGGAGCTGCTCAGCTGCTTCTTGCCAGATGATAGGGCTTCTGTAAAGGGAAACTTTATCATTCTTAGCTGGTATTTTTTAGTAAATCTCTATAAATAGCTTTTTTTTTATTTGGAGCAGTTTAGATGGGATAACTGCAATTAAGAAGCTGCTGTCAGAAGACTACTTTAAGTTGACTTTGCTTATTTCCTTTAAAAGTCTGTGGTTTTTTGCGATTCCTTTTGCCTCAGTTCTTATTGGAATTCAATACTTAACAAAGGAGCTAATGGTACCAATCAGTATCAACTGAGCTCGTGTTTTGCATGCAGGTCCTACATGGGTTTGAGCACGCAGCACTGCTGAGGCCTTGGCCAAAACCCACAAACCTCAAAACCACTGGGCTTGTGATTCAGGCCACCTCAGTCTGTCAGAGATTTTCCAGCCTCCCTCCATAAAGCCTGGTTGGAAGGACACAGCCCGGCTCTGAGCTGCTCTCCACGAGCACTGCCAGCGTGTCGCGTGGCGCCGAGCGCTGCTGTGCCCACCAGGGCTGCTCTTCTGTCACAGGCACCAGCCACTGCCCAGCACGCTCCAGGCAGAGGGTCACAGCCAACACGCAAGCCAGGAACAAGCCAACACCTTAAAATAATCATACCATCCCTTCACTTGAGCCCACTGGGTTGCCAGGAACTTGAAAGAGTGCTCGAGTCCTGGCCCTCTGTTTGGTTGGTCTCCATGCACAGGCAGCAGTCTGGTTGTGACAGGCATGTTCTCAGGTTGTAGGACCGAGGAATTGCTGACGATCCTGGCTAACTGGGACCATGAATTTTATTGAGTTGGCTGTATTAAAACATAACTTTTTGCCAAGCACTTCACTTTAGTCAGATGGAATTCACTGTTGATACATTAGAGAATCTTACTGAGCTCCTCTGTACCTGGATTTGGCAGTGCTGGTGATACTAGTTAAGACACACAAATGTGGGTTGTGTTTACATTAAAAAATTTGGAGTGTATTATTGGATATATTATTTTTGGCATTTCAGCATGGATCATTGCCTCCAGAAACATTTTGTAAGTTTTATATGCTTTTGCACTTTTAAACTGTATTATATTTCCTGTATTTGCATTGGCCTAAGTCATTTGAATTTAGCTAAAACCCTTGATTTTATTCATCTTGCTGGTGGACATTTATTTTTATTGTATATCCAGATACATGAAAAGTTGTGAAAAACTGGGCGTGGAAAATCAGCACCTTGTTTGCTCAGTGCATCCCAGGAAGAACACACTGTTACAAGACTTTGTAATAGCTTAGTCCCAAAGCCATAACAGTGTTGAAGACAAGACTCACAAGTGTTGTAACTTGATGCTTTACTTGAGCTTGAAGTTTCTGAGAATACCAGAAACGTTTGCTACTTTGTGAGACAAGTCCCAGAGCAGGGTGAATTCAGTGGGTTGTGGCTGTAAAGGCTCATTGGTGTGTTCTGGTGGGGTATGGACATCTGTGACTGTAAATGAGCACAGAAAGGAGTGAGGACATTGCTGCTGTGGGTGTTTCAGGGGTCCGATGGATGGACTGCTGTCTGTTTAGAGAAACGTTCAACCTTTACTGAAATGGACTTGGAGACTCCTGGGTTTGGGTTGGATCTGGGGTCTAGGCCTTCGAAGGGTTTATAAGTCTGGGTCTCAGTGCCAGTTTTGATAAAGGAAATGCTACTTAGAAAAAAAAAGAAGTGGAGAAAGATGTGGATACCTAGTGTTGCCAGAAATAATCTTAAGTGACTTCTAAGCAAATTGTGATTATTTTGTTTCAGTTTTTTTTTTTTTGTTTTGTTTTGTTTTAAGAATTAATTTTCTTGAAGAGGTAAAGTGTCTTCCTTGATGCTTTAAGAACCTTTGTCTTCAGTGTGATGGTCTTTTTGTGAAGGGTTCTTCATCCAGTTCTGCACTACTCTTAGATGAACTAAATATAATGTTTTCAAACTTCTTGTTTTCCAAGCCATTGTGTCCAGGAGGGAATTCTCCTGTGTGTGGCTGAGATGTGTGTTTATTGTAGCTTTGTTTTCACTGGCAGTTCTGAGAAGCCATTTCCTTCGGGTTTGATGCATCCTAGTTGCTTATATGAACTGTTTCCCAAGGTACAAGGCAGATTGATTAGTCAGAGAAAGATCTGACCACAGAGCAAAAAGTAATTTTCTTATCTTAGAAAGATGTCATTACTGTTCATTCCTAAAATATGTCAGCAGTACCGAAGGTACCTTTAGCAATGTTTGGAGATGGTCACAGCTGTTCTCAGAGGTCTAATGTGTCCAAACGGAACCAGTCTGTAAAAAACACCAGTGTTGTGATTTGGGGATTATGAATGTAATAAACCATGGGTAAAGTCTGTACAGCCAGTTCCAAAGTTTTTTGCTTTAGATTGAGGCTGACTATATATGTAAGATGTTTTACTTTCTTCACTTTTAGCAAACTAAAAATATTATTAAAAGCAGCTTTATGCCCAACTCCTGGATTGATGCAGAATTTCCCTTTCTGCTGTGAAAAAGATAAGAATTCTGATGAGTCTGTTCAAATTCATTGTTTAGTCCATTGCATGTTCCTGCTTTTTGTGGTCTGATCGTCTTTCTACAGTGTGTCTCTGTTAATTCTCAGTGTAATAATTGACCAATGCTGATTTATAGTATTTTATCAGCAGTTTAATTCCATGTAAGTGTTTCACATCAGGGTTCAACAGAGTTGGCCCCATGTTGAAGTTGTCACCTCCATTGTTTGAGCTAAGTAGTTAATATTTTGGTGGAAATGATGGAAAAAGGAAAATGCAGATTAGCATGAGACAAAGCTCAGGTGGACTGTGATATCTTGGCAAGTCAGAGAGATGTAAAGTGCTATTGACCCTGAACATCTGTTCCATGGATCTATTTCACACTGTGATATGAAGATCATACACTTCAAGTTGAGTGTTCTCTTTGGTAGAAGAATAATTAATTATGTAAAAGGTAGTTTCCCTTTATTATCTGTAAATGGAAAATTAAAAGGGATCCAGCCTGCATTCTGCAGTACAAATTTCATCTGCTAACAAGGAGGGTGGCCTTTGGTTTTCTTTTGGGTTCCTGGGGTTTTTTTTTTTGATAGGTGGCTCACACCTATTTATGTGTAACTTTTACTCCAAAGATCCCAGAGAGATACTTTAGCATGGGTAGAAGCTTTATTATTGAGTATGCTTATCTGAGAGATGAAACAACAAATTATCACCAAAATACACCTGATGAGTATGTCATGCATACATGACATGTTCTTGTGTGTTTTCTTGCTCCATAATAAACTTTAAGATGGATATTATCGATAAATTAGTGCTATTAAAGTCATGGTTGTAGGTTTGCCCCCAGCTGGTGATGCATTTATGAACCTTGTGTTCACATGGGAGGTTAGCAGGACTAGTGAGGACGAGGATGCAGAGAGTGTTTGCCAGCACAGTTTTGAAGGCTGACACATGAAGTACTTGTCCATCAAATTAACTTCAGCCATTTAGTAAGAACTACCCTAGCACAGAAATATAACCTCTTGGACCTATCTCCATGCATTGGAGTGTTTTAACAAATGCATGGCTGGGAACTCTAGTGAGATAATAGCAGCAAAGGATGTTGAACATAAAAGGAAACAGTTAAGGCTGTGGTAGGGTTGTTGTTGTTTCCCAATTATTACTCATTCTAGTTTCTGGTTTTGGTCTTCCCATTATGTGTCATTATGAGAATGAAAACACTGAAACCATTTTTGCCTAAATTTTTCACTTACATTTGTAAGTATGGTGGGCATAAATTAACAAAGTCACCTAGAATGTGAAGAAGTCTTTATTTACAGAAAATATTAATCTGCAGTTATTCAGTTTATCATAAATAAGTTTTATTTTTGTAGATTGTCTTGTTAATCTCATTTTTTATGACAGAGTCTTTGTGTCACCTGGAATATTCTGCATTATTAGGGACATTATATTAAACTCTCTAATAAAGTTGAAAATAGTAATTTTAAATACCTTATTGGAACAAGACTTAGAATGCATGTCTGTGGGCTGTGTATGAGAAGAAGAGAACGAGACATCAAAAAAAGCATGCAAATTACTTTAAGAGCTACATCTCCTTTCAATGAATAATAATTTAAATACAAGACCTTTTTAGGGGCTTTAGAAATGAGGCCACTGAATCTGTTTTGATCT
This sequence comes from Anomalospiza imberbis, assembly GCF_031753505.1. Taxonomy (NCBI): domain Eukaryota; kingdom Metazoa; phylum Chordata; class Aves; order Passeriformes; family Viduidae; genus Anomalospiza; species Anomalospiza imberbis. The sequence continues at coordinate 11,374,806 of NC_089692.1, read as the reverse complement.
GGATTCTTTACAGTCAACAAAAGGGTTAACTGCCTGGAAGAAGGTGGGCATTGCTAAGCACATTTTTTCTATGAGATAAAGATCATATGAAAATTTACATGTTAATGGAACATTTAAGGAAAAAAAATTGCTCTTTGTCAATTGATTGTATAAATATTTTATTTAGTGTAATATTAGAGGAAGGCAAGCGTGAAGGCATTCAGTTTGAATAGTTTTTGAGAGGAAAATTAGGACATTATTGTTGAAGAAATAATATAAAATAGGGAGTTACAAGCACTTGATCTACACTGTAAAAACCTTTCATGCACTCTGGCAGAAAGAGCAGATTAAATCCATAATGAAATGGGTAACTTTAGGCCTGCATAAATTTCCAAGCAGTCTCAGTTTCCCAGGAATCTCTCTCTGCTAGATTAATGGCTAGCAGCCTGCCACATAATGAAGTGGTTTGCCTTGGCAATGTGCTCATGAATTTATTATGGTGTCCACAAGTGTGCTATATGGCCTAGACATCTTTATAAATCCTGGATTTAGAGCTGCAGCGATGAGCCATTTCGGTCCTAATGGTGAGCTTGATTTATCACTGTGGTCCTCCACTCCACTCTCCAACCCCCTCCCTGACAGTTATAAAAGGAAAATACAGGTCATATCACTGATGGAAATGAAATGTGAAGGTAATTAGATAATGCCAAATGGATATGGGAAAAGGTGCACTGCTGAAATTTTAAATATGTTGGTAATTTTTTCCTTGGAGCAATTATATCAGGTTGATTTATTTTTACAGTTTATAATCACTTAACTACCTGTGGCTGATTTTAACCAGAGCTTGTGCCTTTGGAGACAAGAAGTAGAGCTTTTCAGTCCATGATTGTTTATTGTAAATTCATTTATCTCAAAATACCTAATTTATTATGCAATTTACACAAGTCACAGCTCATTGCTGATGGGGAATAATGATTACCCATTTGGTTCCTTGTAAACTGTTCTCTGTGGCTTTATAAAATAATCAACAGTCATAGCCGCAAGGATTTAAAGAATTCTCTATATTGAAGCTAAACCCTTTTTTTTTCTCTCTCTAAAAGACACTGGAGAACAGTAGAATACAAAACAAATTATCTAGAGATTTTTCAAATCCATGCACGAGTAGTCCAGAAATTACTGTATCGGATATTTCTAACTCATATTTTTATTACAGAGGGATCAGGACTTTTAATGGCAGTTTGAACATTTCCAAAAGAAATTGGAAAGTTTTTTAGCAACCAAGGTAATGGAGCTCTGAAAACAAATGCAGTATGATGTAATAGTGTGTTAAGGACCAAGAGAAATAGATCTGCCCTGGAATTTCCAGGGGACCTAAAGGAGTTTAGGAGACAGCACTGTGATTCCATAGTAGCTCTGCTGTCAAAACCCTGAGGCTGCAGTAAAACTCCAGCTACTGTAAACTGAAACTTCCAGCAGGTTGCTCAGTCCTGAGGAGATGACTGTTGTGAACTGGCAATCAGAGATTTTTCTGACCTGACCTGTAATGTGGGGGAGAGTGGGTGGCCTGGCTGGGTACTGCAGGGGTTTGAAGTCTATTTTGACTGGGTAATAAAGTCCTTTTTTAATTTTTTTTTCTTTTAAGGAGGCAGGCAATTCTAGAAGTGATATCTTGATTTTAAAAATGTTCAATAATTTTTGACTTGATATAGAACTCCCTCCAGGCAGAAGCCCAGCATTTGCTATTGGCTGGTTGTAGAACAGACACAGAAAACTCTTCCTGCATGGTCCAGGCTTCCTCAGTCTCTCCTTAGAGATCCTAACTTACTTTTAAATAGTAACAGGATGCCTGGTGGCAGCTCATCAACTGAAGGAATATTCTCGTATTTCCAGCACTGGTAAGCACTTGAATCCCAAAGGCAGGGAAAAGGAGCCAGGCTGGTTGAGTGAGATCAAGTCCAAAGTTATATTTTGATGCTTGAAAAGAATTTTGAAGCTCTGCCTTTGCAATTCTGGAGCAGAGCTCCTATGAGAAGTATATTGCATAGTACTTAGTAGTTGGATAGACATTTTTAGTTGCCTCGCCCAAAGAGCAGGTCTGCCAAGGCTGGGTTGTGGAACCCTTTCAGTGGGCATTTGTCTCATGAGAGGTGTTTAAAGTCCCCAGGATCACCTGCAATGGTGTCTGCAAGGTAAAAATGTGGCTTTGATGTTTTAATCTGAGAACACCTGAATTTAAAGGACAACATACCCAGAGGCAGATGTGGATCCACAGTTTTCAGATTGGATACACCTGTCATCCTTTTGAAATTCAGTTGTTTCTACTTGAGTTTATATTATAAAACTGATTTGTTTTAATCAGATGAATAACTTGTGTGATAAATGAGTATCTCTTGCTGGGTCTTGTGATGGAGGGCTGCTGAAAGGGGAGTTGTAACACCCAATTTTCACTGAAAGATCTGTAGCAGTAGGGGGATAATATCAATAAATAGTGATTTATCTTGAATATTTCTTTTCTATAGATGGTACTTATTTATGATAATATTGTAGCATCAATTTATATTGAATTGCAGTTTAGTTTCCTGAAAATGCAGAAAAACCTTTGTGTTCTGGATTTTTTTGTTGCCTCTTAACTTTTCAGAAAGCAAAACTGTAATTGCTTCTACAACTGAAGTTATTTTTGTCCCTGGGGGAGAGTGGAAATTTACTTTCAAATGTGTTTTTAGTAAGGGTGTCTTGTTTAAAAAAGATGAAAATATGAGACTATAATGGTTGCAATGGTCTGCAGCTATGGGGACTAGAGCCCTAGATTAAACTCTTGAAGTTTAGTAGTTTAAAGTAGGAGTTTTCAGTGTAGGATGAAAAACTTGAATATATAGAAATTCTTATCAAAATCCTTCCCCCTGATCCTTTTGGAAAAAAAGAAAAGATAGAATAGTTCTGCATGTTTTGTTGTGTAAATGAGTTACAAATTCTCAGCATCAAACATTCAAGACTGGGAGTAAAAATTCTGCGCATTCCTGGAGCAAATTCGATAGTGATGCATATTTGATCAAATATTTGTTTTATAAGTTTCCAAATGTTTGCACATCCCTTTGAGCTGCCTCGGGCTGGCAGTGTTCCATATGCTGCTCTAGGTAATCCACCACAATTCTCTGCTCTTTGCCCATAAATAAATTCTCACCTCTCTAGAACAGCCAGTCCTGGCCCTTTTAGGCGCTGTTAATTTGTACATAGAATGTGTTAGTATCTGCCATGAGCAAGTCAAATACTGGCCCCAACTTTGTGCCCTCTATTTATATCCCATGAGGATCTGCTGAGCCAGAAGTTCTCTGATCCTGCAGTTTATGGGCTGGATTATGGCAATATTGCTAAGAATGCATGATTTTGCTAAGAATGCATGATTTTGCTAAGAATACATGATTTTGTCTTGCACATACCTTGTTGGTGTCTCATGGCAAGGTTTCCAAGCATAAAAAGGTGTGTGGAGTCCAGTGGAGAGCAACTGAAGTAGCCTGATTGCTTATGTCTTCAGTAGGTAGAAGTGTTTTTGGGTTTTGGTTGTGTACGTGTGGCATTGTGCGGGTTTGGTTGGTTGGGTTTTTTTATGCCCCCCATAATTTCTTCTGTTCTGGTGGTTTACAGCCCTATTAAGTCTATTTTACCTGATGCTTCTCAAGTAACATATTGCATATTGGTAATAAGGCAGCTAAATAACTCTTGGAATCATCTGCTGCCTGTATCTTAATTTTTCAGGGACTACTGTAATAAGAAGTCTAAAATTTCATTTAACTGAAATTTAAGATTTAAAAGATAAGTACTGTTCAGTTGACTAATCAAATAGTCATAAAAGCTCTTTTCTGAACTATAATTACATTTATTCAGTTCTGGGTTTGATTTATTTTTTATTTTAATTGTCAGCTCTGCTACACCATGATGCTAATAGAAATGTTATTGCAGCCAATATGGGCTAAAATGATGTCTGATGATTATTAATGAGAGCAATAAGAAGGTATCTTCATATAAAGTCAGCATTAAAGGAGTAATTCATTTTACCTGATATAATTGGATTGTAGCATTTAAATAGCCTGGGACTTCCTCTTAATTGTGATTAGTTGTAGCTTCTTCCTTTTAGCACTGTATTTAACTCTTCCTCCACTACTACTTCTGTTTCTTCTATGAAGTAATTAAACATGAATTGCTCAGTGCCTTTTAATAAATATATCCAAGGATTTAGTAGCTGTTAAATGGAATAGCTGCCTGTTAGAAATAGTTATGCACAGTACCCATAGCTGGAGATGTGAAGCTATCACTTCACTGTAATGTTTTATATGGCACATCATTATACAAATGCATCAATTGTTGCTTTGGTTGCAAGAATCACAGCAGGTGCCTTTGTCAGGAGCAATTGTAAAGCTGAATTTTATGAGAATCAAATGAAAGGAGGGTAATTATCATCTTTATTTTACCAAGGGATAAGCAGAATCCACAAGGGCTTGTCTGGAACTGTGGTTGCCAAATGAGCTGGTCTGAAATGAGTTGAGCCCCGAGACCCTGAGTTCTCCTGAACCATGATGGATTTGGGGTGTCTGCACAGACATTTATGGGAGATGAATCTTCTGCAATACTGCCCTGTTTTGCTGACTCAGAAAAATTAAACTCTGTCTCGCCATTTGCTCCTCAGTTTCTGGTGGATAAATGATTTGAGGATTCAGCTTGCTTTTTTTTTTTAAAGTATATTTTGCTACTGCAGACAGAGAGTTGACAGGGTGGGGGAAGCACACTTCTAGGGTTCCAAATCCACAGGTTTTAAGGATTTGAAACAAAACCTTTTTTCACTCTTCTATTAATTTTACTTGGTATTGAAGGGCTCTAATGACTTGGAATTTGAAAGGATGGTCACCTGGGAGCTGTGATATAAAACTTAGTCCATATTTATGGCACTCTACTGTAAGAAATGAGCATCTATCAGGAGAATAGTAACACTGATACATGGGAGGGCTCTCTGAGGATAAGTTAGAACCATTTTTCCCTTACTGAGAAATACACATATTTCTTTCTTACAACTACCAGAGCACCTGGAGAGACTGAGTCTGGCTGCTGCTGGTAGCTCCCAGCTAATATACATTGATTTACTTTTACTCTGGAGTGCATGAGGATAGATAAGAATCCGCTGATCAGTCTTCCATGTTCTCTGCTCTGCTACCTTAACGGTTAAGATAGCTGAGCATTTAAAGAGTATGTAATTCCTGTCTTCTGTGACCTCTGTGCTATTTTCCATGTTAACAAGATGTAATTTGAAAACATTTGGGCGTATTTCCATGCATATTATTTTGAATTCTGTGCAGTATTTTGATGTATGAGGCAAATAAAATGATGAAGTCCTGATGTCAGCAGTGGATGGAGGTGTCACACAGCTGAGGACTCTTTCCCCTGATATTTAAATGTAGCCTCCTTCTGGGGTGTCTTCCAGACCATTACAACCATGAAGTTTGATGGTAGCTGTTTTGTCCCCATGGCACAAAGGAGCTGGTTTCTCTAACATAAGTAACATAAATTCAGTTAGGTGTGAGGCTTCTCCAACTCCTTCTTGATGGCTTTGACAGACATTCCTGATGGATGCATAAAATCTCCCCCATGATCTGTGTTCATTACATCAGTTGCTGGTAAGAGTTAAGAGTGCGGAGTGTGAATCCAGCATGCACATGAGTGCTCACCCTTCCCCCTGCTCCTGTGCCTGGTTTTGCATTTTGATGAAAAATAATTAATGGATTTCAAAAATGCCCAGGATAAATAATGAATGAAATTAGGCTACCAGTAATCTATTCCAAAGGCTATAATGTGTTAACAGGAACTGCAGAGTTAACAAAATACTTGTTCTTTCAAGGCTGGCTTGAAAGGGTCATTAGTATTAATGACACTTTTGTATCCCATCCAGCATTTTGGATGGAGCACAAGCAGAGGGGAGGAATTGAACTGATGGATATTTTGGTTTTCCAAAATTAATGAGGAGTATTACAGCTCCAAATGAGAGCTGGAATAGCTGTTCTGCCCAGCCTTGCCAACACAGCCTAATTTTGGTGTGTAAATATCACTGCCTATGAGCCTTTCAAGAGTAAAAATGGATGGTCAGGTTGAAATGTATCAGATTATGTGGTGATTTGTTTTGGTTTTAGGTGGATAAATGTCCAGAAGAGATTGTTGAAATCACTGAATTTTTTTACACTTCTTTTAGAAGGTAAAAGTTGAAAGTGTAGATAGAGAAATGTAGATGACTAAGAACAAAAGTATAATTAGTACACAGGAGAAAGTCCCTTTTTAAAAAGTTTATATCTCCTAGATGCCTTCTGTTTTTACATTCCATTTGGAGGACATTATGACACTTAAACCCTTATATTTTGATCCTCAGAGCACACTTTTGAAATTGGAGTCAGTATCTGTTCATCTTGGTATGTTCTATTTTTCACTGTGATAAAACCTATGTTTTGAAAAATGTTTGCCAGATTGGGATGTGGTTTTAGACAGCCCAGGCAGACACCTGTCCTTGGGAAGCCAACCAAACTTCTGCCGCTGATTTAAAAATAGGGTTAAATGGACAACTCTAGCTCTACTCTAAGTCAATTAAATTTAGAAGCTTTTGCTGCCTCTGAAATCAAAACCTGTATTGTCTCAAATTAGGTACTTATTAAGGGGAAAAAGATTGTATGAAATGTTAGATTTGATGTTAGATGAAATGTTTCCTTCCAGGATACTTTTGGTATCTGTTCTGTGATTGGGCACAGGAAAAAATTTTGTTACCTAAAGAAATAAAGCTCTTCCAAAAAAACCACTTCTTTTCCGCCCCAGATGTTTGTATTTAAAAAAATATTGTTATTCCACTTGTATTTCTTAACTGACTAAATAACAAGAACACTGTTACTTCTCAAGCTGTTTTAAACACACAGCACAGAATTGTCTCTCTAACCCCTAATTTGAATACCAGAATCACTCATTTTTTTTGGGCCCCATTTGCATACTCTGCATAATAAATGTTAACATAGGTAGGACTTTACATCATCAAAGAAAACATGCTCCATGAAATATCACATGTATAAAATATACATAATCTTCATCAGGATAGGACTGCATGTTTTCTCCCTTTCTGCCTTGCATTTTGTCAAATATACATTGTATATTAATGCAATGCTTCAAAAAATAATAGATTGTTTCTGGTTCATTTAGCCGTGCTTGTGTTATCTCATTTTATGAAGCATATGCACGTCTTTTAATCTGCTATTAACATTTTCTTCAACTTTGCCCCCCTCTCTGGTTTATCCTGGCAGTAGGCGAGGGAGGTTTGTTTATCCTGCTGCAATTCTGGGGTGTTTTCATCTTTAATTGTAGGTCAGGGAGCAGGGACCTCCCTGGCACTTTTGTCTTCCCCGGCTATGTAAATGCGAGCGTGCTGGCTGCACTGGTGGGACCTCCTTTCCCTTCAGGGTTACTTATGCAGCAGATGCATTGCCAATCCTCTTATTGTCCTGGTATTGATCCCACCTCCCCATAATGAACTGGAACAACAACTCTATTATTCGCAGGTACCTGATTGGCTGTGGATAATATGAAATTAGCTGGCGTGCATCGGGCCTGTCAGTATCGATTTCCCTACCCAGATTACTTGTTACAAAAGAATAGAGCTGTCTGCACCGTAATTGAACAAGTTAACTCCTTGTCTCATAAAATGTAAGCCCATATTGATTGCCTACTGTAGTATGCAGAAGGAGGAAAGTTATAATGGTATTTAATCGCCATGGTGCTGAGAGGCCTTTTTTTTTTGTGAACCAAGTGACAGCTGCTGAGAAAAGGCTTGAGGCTTGCTTGCAAACAGAGAAAACAGCAGGATTTCTCTGAGTGATACATAATGAAGGGCTGCAGTGAATAGAGCTCATTGCTGCTGTAGCCTGGCTGGTAGTGCTTCTACCACTGCTAAATGCAGTAATCTTTATTTTAGTTGGCTTTGTGAATGAATGGCAGGACTCACTTGGGTGTGTGTTGGTTGGTTTCCTAAGCTGTGCTGTCTTCAGATCTTATTTAGGTATAGGTATGCCCTCTTTCTGAGCATTGAGAAATAAATTCAAAATCCAGTTGTAAATGTTTTATGAGCATGGAGGGCCTGGGTAGCTCCATCAGGCCAGCTCTGGTGGGTGTCTCCTGTTGGATGTGTGCTGCTCCAGGGTGTCTGGCTCTGCTGTAGCACTGCTTGGTGTCTGCATTTGTAGCAGCAGCTCCCTGTGTGCAGTGACATTTCAAAAAGAACAAATTACACTGGGTCCAGCAAGTGTGTGTTACATTAACAGGCAACTCACTTAAAGAGCAGTTTGGGAGCAAATGATGGAAGCTCTGAGTGCAGGAGGAAGGGGTGGGTGCTCCAGTGGCTCTTTCCTCTGGTGTTGTGGTTTGCTACACTACGTGGAGGTTCTGGCCACAGAGTTTCAGAGATGGGCAAAGGCTTGGAAAAAACTCCTTGTTCGTAGGGAATGACAAGCTCTTGCACCGCAAGATTTTGCTGTGCCATTGTTTGGTTTTGGCTGCCTTTAGCACTTTACTTTCCTGTTCAAACTCACCTCCCCACATACTTATATCTTTCTGTTCCTCTATTTTTTCTTGCACTTTCCATTCCCTTGAGTTCCAAACTGTTGTTTTTTGTTTGTTTTTTTTTTTTTTTTTCACCAGAGATAGAACAAGAGGCAAATACCATATCTAAAGACATTATGCTAGATTTTTTTACTGTGATATTGTATTTTTTCCTGCCTGCTTTAATTCAATGTCTTTTCCTTTCCACTCCTCTTGTGGACCCCTAAGCATTGCTGGAATTGACCTAGCTGTTACTTTTCCAATAAATTCAAGGGAAGCAGCAGTTTGTCTTCACCTGCTTTCTATTCCATCATGCTTTCCCATCAGCTAGATTGGTTAGATTTTTCAGAAGTGCCACATAAGTTCCTCTTCCCTCTACTCCAGAATTTATTAGGCAGCATTTAATAGGGATACAAATGTGCAAATAAATGCACCAGTTTTGCTAGGATTTATTGTATTTATCTTTTGCAGTAAAGGGTATAAAATGAGATGATTCTCTTTTCTGGAAGAGCTGTGCAAAGCTACAGGGAGATCCTAAACCAAAGTAGAAGAGGGCACAGAAAGGAGCAAAATCAAAGAACACGGGATACAAACTTGAGGGTGAAGGAGGAGTTGCTCCAAATCACAGAATTTGAGTATGAATCATGGAATAGGATGCATTGATATTGATCACTTGCAAAAACTCCCCACAGAGCCTTGAGGAAAAGAATCCAGATAAAAAATAGAGGCTAGAAACAGAAAAAAAATAGGACCGTGGGCAATCCATACCATTTCTTCAGAAAGCAAGGAATACCACCAGAGCTGATAAAGTAAATGAAAAAGGCTAATTTTTTGCCTGGATTAGGGTTCAGCACCATGTGTGAACCCTGTCTTGCCTGCAGGTTTTAGTGATTTTACTGAACATCAAAACATGTACATCAAAACATTTTAAGAAAATTTGTGCATTTATGTTTTCTAATATATTAAAAAAAAAGAATGTATACATGTTTAGAATGCTTTTGTATTCATCTTTGAATGCCATATAAATATCTTTACCTTGAAATTAAACTATTGAATGTATAGCATAATCCAACCACATAGTCTGCATGGGTGTGGTAGCAACTGCCACTGGAGGTGGCGCCTTCCTGTAGCTCCATGATCCACTGGGAGTAAAAAGCAAATGATTCCCTGTTTTTTTTGTATCCATGGCACCACCCACACTGAAGGAGATTAGTATGGAAGCTATTGCCAATATACCATGGCTGCCTATAGTATGGCTGTAACAGGCTGTGTGGTGTATGAGGTAATGGAAATTAAATCAGCAGGGTAAAGGAAAAGGACGAACAGAAAGTAAAATGTGTTACTCTTCCACTCTGCACAACTGAAAGCAAACAGCTTCACCAAAGAGAATCTGTGTACTCACTCAGAGTTTTATGAAAACTTTAAGCTGGAGTGTGGGAGGAGGCAAATGCAGGGAGTTTCTGGTCTCTGCTGTGCATCAGCCTTGTGTGTCGTGGAGCAGAAGGCAGGTTTCTACTGCAGCTTTTAACTTGAGGTCTGGTTGAAAAATAAGATTGACAAGAAATTTCAAATAGACTGCTGCTCCCAAGTGATTGAAACAAGGGCAGTTTTCATTCTTTCCCATTCCTAGAATTTAGTAGAGAATCAAACAAATGGTACCAAAGGTTACCCAAAGCTATGACACACTCTTCCTGCTTCCATATTCAGCCTGCTCTTGTGGACAGTGAGAAGTGCTAATGATCACTTTGATAATTGCCTTGACACTTTTTAGACTTAATATCTCTCCCCCTAGAAAGTACATTTGTTTTTCTATTTGTCTGTTTTAATTTCTGTGGAGAAAATCTGTGAGTTGTGGGGAATATTGGTCTGGTGGATTTAAAGTCAAAGTCCCATGTATGTTCAAGGTTCATGACTGTTTGGATGTGGCTGTGACATATTCCACTCTGAGGTAACAGATGCATCTTTTGAGGGTCCTGGATGTTTGCATGACAAGGTCTGCTGGGACATTGTGTGGTAAAACCTCACTGTATCTAAGCTGTGTGAATATGCAAATGTGCAGGTTCTTTTCAGCTTATTTATTGAAACCTGAGCTTTCTTGGACTCTGCTACTATTCTGTCTTCCCATTCTCTTCCATATGCCCCTCCTTGGGGAAAATGCACCTATTAGAGAGATGCAAGAAGCTCAGCAAGTCTGTGCTTGTCAAGTATTCACTGTTGTTGCCTCCTGCCTGGAGAGTGTGCATCCCTCTCCTTTGGTCTGGCTGGCACAGAGCTGAACAGGATGGAGTTCAGGTGATGGCTGCAGCTACTTGGTGCTACTAGCCTGCAAATGATATATAGCAATAAATGTGGGGAGCAAAAAATTGAGGCTATGACACGACCTTAGAGCAGCTTAATAAATAATGCATATAAAATACACCAATCAAAAAGAAAAAAAAAACCAACATATTATTGCAAGTATTTATTTGGGCTGCAGACTAAAGGCAGTGGCTGCTGTGTTTGCTTCTACTCTTTTTACAGATGTGCACCCCCGCTTCCTGAATTCCAGCCTCAGCCTTTGCACCAGAGTAATGGTGGGAGGCAGCTTTACAAATTGGGATTTTTTCATTCTTCTGTTTTATTGTGAGGTGCAAATGTATATAAATGGCTATTGCTGTGTATATAGAAAAGACCTGAAGTAAGATGGTAGTATGCAAAATACCGAATAGTTAGTTTCATATTACCCTAGGGTAATATATTATCTTTATTTAACTGGTTCCTGTCTATTTTATTGTATTCCATGACAATTTTTACATGCTGACAATTCTGTCCATAAAAATTGGTAAACATAAAGTTTCTCTATATGCCCAGTCTGCAAGAAGGTGTTAAAATTCTCCTGCCCCTATAATGCCTTCTTGGGTTTTACTGCCAGATGTGTTTTGGGATGTAGCCCTGAGGACAGGCCCTTGAGCACAGGAGCTCTGGGCTGCTCTTGGGGCAGGAGAGCTGCAGGGACACGCTCAGGCTCCTCACACTACATTCATGTTCTTTGTACCACAAGCACATTAGCTCTGGTGGGCCTTAGACAGGCTAATACAAGAGGAAACAGAGCCAGTGCAATGGGTTTTTTTCAGCCCAAAGGAGATAAATTTTGCCTGCTTTTCTTCCTCTCACGGGAGCTGTCCATGCAAAGTGGAAGCTCACATTACTGAATAGTTGTTTTGGCCCAAAAAGGAGACTAGACTATTTTCAGGCTGCTCTGAGGAAAAGTTGCTACTGTAAAATGAATTATTTTCTTTGGTATGATTTAGAGTAATTTTCTTCCCTGAGAAGTTATATTCTACACTTGTGGTCAAAGCTGCTGCTGTCTCAAATCATGCCACCTAAATTGCTGCATTTGATAGACTTAGTTTTTATTGTTTTTACTTGATTATTTTGAATTTTAATTCTTTTCTTCAGACAGTTATTTAATTTTTCTTCTCCCACATCACTTAATAATGATCCTGACCACCTAGTTATTATTTTATTTATTCCTAAATATCTTCTCTGTAAAGCACATTTTCTTTCCTGAAGTACAAGTATAGCCTAATTTCTTTTTTTTTTTTTTTTTTTGTTCTTTTTTGCACTTGGAGTCTCCTGTTTTTGTGTGACGGTATCTGTTTTGACTTTTGGGATTGACAGAAACCAATAAGGATAGAGAAAAGACAGTCTAGAAGGACATAAAAGTATTTAATATACAGATTGAGAGTAATAACAAAGACAGTATCTGCCAGGCAAACAGCTTGTGTTTAAATGAATTATTGTGCTGAAACCCCTGAAGGCAGCAGTTCACTTACACACTTCTTGTATCAGCTGCCTTTGCAAGACCTCTGGAGTAGATGTTTTCTGTTATCTGTGTGTGATGAGTAGCCAGGATAATGGAGCCCAGCTGGAATCTTTGGGTGCTACAACTTGGAATGGCAGTAGAGAATCATCCCTCCCTGCAGATAATCTTGATATGCTGCTTGTGGGTTTACCCTGCACTGCTGAAATCGATCAGAGTTCAACAGCTGACATGAGATAAAGATCCACCCTAATTAGGTTTGTGATGAAAATGATCTTTGAAATTAAGGTTGTTTTCCAAAACCGAACTAAACTGGGAAATATTTCATGAAACATTAAAAAAACCATGTCTTTTTTAAGCATTCTACATTTCTACATTGTTACACAATTGTTACCTTCAATCCACACCAGAACTTTACTGTGTTGGGTTTGGATGTTGGGTAGAAAGTGTGGGGGATTATGGAGACCACATCTTGATACCCAGGGTACATCCCCATTATTTAGCATTCTTTTTTTTTGTGTGTGTGGTAAGTTTTTTTGGGATTTTTGTTTTGTTTTGTTTTGTTTTTTTCGTTTTTTTTTTTTTTTTTTTTTTTTTAATTCTAACCCAGGTTTGGTTTCTTCACTTGCTACTAAGGAAATATATAGCTTATAGTTCAACAAGATGGGAAGGTTTTTACCCTTCTAAAACTTGTTACTGGATACAAGAGGAAGTGGAAATTCCTCAAGTTTGCTAAAATGACTTTTGTGATTTTATTCTGTTCTAGGTTGTAAAAGAATGAGTATTTGGGGGAAAATAAGGGGGAAAAAAAGAATGTGATAGTTCTGAAGTAATCTTATTTTAAGGACAGGCTCCCTTAATAATCACCCAAAAAGCTCTGGGGGTATTCAAAGTAGGAACTGATGTCAGCGAGAAACATCCATTCACATCCTGCCATCAGAACTGGAAAATGAAGGGGGAAGAAGGTGGGTACAGATGTGTCTGTAATATTTGTTGTTACTCTCCTCAGTTTGCTTGGGAAGCTTAGAAGTTTCTGCTTAAAAAGCCTGGAAATGTGATTTAGAAATTACTTTTTGAATGGATGTTGTATATCTGTGCCACTCAGTTGCTTGTACACTCCTGCACCTTGACGTCCCCAAAGCCCCTAGTGCAGGATGTTCTGTATTTTTAATTGTGCTCTGAACATGGCCTGGCCTTGTATACCCCGATAATCTTACCTTTTGGCAATAGGTGTGTGTGTATGTCTTACTCTCACAGCAGGATTTCTTATGCTTTCCCAGTTCTGACTGTATGCAAGGGGCTTTCCTGTCTCTGTAACAAGCCAAGGCGAGCTCCTTATTTACTCTGCCTATTGTGAATGCTCAGATCTATGTGCAATTGTATATCAAATAACCTTGCCCCTAAGCAGATGAGTATTTATTTCAGTCAGTTACCCCTTATAATTACTATATTGAACCTAGTTGTCTATAAAATGGATGGTTTGCTCATACAGTTTACCAAAATAGTTCATTAGGGGTTAAACAAAATGAAATCCCATTTGCAAAGAGTATAATAAATTGTTTCATCTGTGAATTTAGCTGTTCTCCCTAATGCAGACATGGATGTTACAGTGGTTCTCCCTTGATAGGGTTATGGGTTAATGAAATGCTTTTTCTGTTGCTTATTTTCCTCTCTTCTGTGCTGAGTGATAAGTAGCTAACCAACGAAGCTTGTAATTACAATCTTACAGAAACCGGGCCGATCTGTATATAAATCTCACCATCCAATTACAAGATGTAATAATTTTGCACTCAAGCTGGTAATGAGGTCTAATACTTGTGCATGTGATAATCCCCTCTGGATGCCGGCTTGATCAGATGTTGGCTTTGTAATTAGACGGGCAGAAAATCATTATTTCATGTTCAGGAAAAAATTAGGTTGGTGGGAAGTTAATTTTCTCTCCGCTCTCTGAAGCGTAGACAAGAATTTAATGATTTAATCATGATTGTTAGCTCTTTTGCAATCAATTTGTAATGATTGTGTAGCAACTCTCTTCAAGGGAAGCTGCATCAGGGAGGAGTATGCAAACAACTGTCTAGAAGGGTTGATTATAAATAGTATCACATGTCTCCAAAGCCCACTAAAATCTTCTTAATGGTGACGTACTGATTCACAGGTTGCATCTGGGCAGTCTTGAGAAAGGAGACCTGGGCCAGGTTGGCTTTGCTATGGGAGCCTCCAGGTGTTTTGGCAGTCCCTGAGTGCTGGTGGAAAACAGAATGTGTGGACTGTGGTGCTAAAGCTGTGATGGCCAGTGGTCTGTGTTAGCTACTCTTGGACATTGTCTTCTCTCCACACCTTTTTAAAATTTTATTACAAAAGTTTCTGAAAAGTGTGAATTTGGAGAAATACTTCAGTAGCTCAATCTGAACTATCTAACAAATGGAAAAATGTTATTTTAGCTCTAGTTGTGAAGGAAGAACTTGCATTTGGTCCTTCAAATGCAAGGACCAAATAATAACTCTCAGAAGAAATATTATTGGCTGCCACAATCAAATCTGTCTTGCATATTTGAGCATAGCTGATTTATCAGCTTAATAAAAATAATTTTATTTTCCTTTGGGAGAAAATTCAAACAGTACATGTTGCTCCATAAGTGGAATGAAGAATTTCTCATGAATGGGTAACCAACAAAATACTGAGCAAACCCAACAAGCAAAGTATTTTAATAATTCCAAAACTGTTCAGGAATTTGGGTTGAAGGCAACCTTGGAAAACTTTATCAGAAGGAGGAGAGAGGGGCAAACCAACAGTGGGTACCACACCAAATGCTGAGAGAATCTCCTGCGAGGAAAGAGTGATGCAATAAATCAGCTTGCTGTGTCTGGCTCAGTGGGCTGAGGAGGGTAACACCTTGAACCTCCTATTTTCCTAGGGCTTGGTATTCTGACAGCTGCCTTCTGTTCCACTGGCAGGCACCTCCAAAGAGCCCTGAGGAGGGCATCTTCACATCACTGCTGATGTGCAGCTGAGGCACCTCTTTTTTGAGCAGCAGTCTGCTCCAGCAGTTCCTAGGTAGAGGGAGACAATTTACTGTTAAACTTGGAGCCCCATGGCTTTCTCTATTTTGATGTAATTATATTGTATTGTTAACTCTAAATATTAGCTCTATGCCCATGCTGTTGTATTTAAATTAATTCTGTTTGTATTCTGCATTGTTTTTGAATCACAGTTTTCTTCCTCCATACTGCTTGCCGATTATGCTGATTTGTCAGCAGTATAGTTTTTCCTTTTCAACAGGATCCAGGAGTTGGGCTTAAGGTTTTACAGTATTACAGTCTAGTTAGGTCTAACATCAGTTCCACTGGTCATTTTTACAGGGCTGGCTCAGGTTGAGTTTGGTTCAGCCACATTTGCAAATTAGCTTTACAACGCACATATGCAGCTTTAGCAAGGGGGTGTACCAGCAACAGCACTGTTTGCATCAGGTTTATGAGTTTGATTTTTCTTTTTGTCTTCCTTTCAAGTGCTCATTCCAGACATGTGTTTGTTTTCAAGCTGCATTAAATTTGTAATTTCTGAGAAGGGGAGGAAAAATGTGATATTTACTTAGATTTGAACTATGTTTCCCAGTTGTGGATTGTGTACCACATTAGCTTTGTCAGCTGTGAGGGGCTTTAGTTCAGATGTGTGGCAATATGTTGGTTAGGGACAAGCTGTATGCTCAGAGAGAATCCCCCTTTTAATTGCAGTGCTTTCTTTTTTCCCAGCCAAAATTTTCTATAGCTAGCATCAAATTTTATTTTTCTATCTTTTAGCCCTGTCAAGAGAAAACTCAGAATAATAGTCAAATGATCCTTAATTCCCTGATGTGGATACTTGATGATGTGCTTTTTGTCATATTCCTTTTGAGACTGAAGCCTTTTCAGTTGAAATCATTATTACTTTGGCTAAGGGTCAGGGAAGCTAAACAGCTGTTGATGATCTAATTACAAGGGTTTGCAGAGAATCATTTCAAGTTTGTCTCACCAGTTCAGACCCATTCTAATTGCTATTGCTACTCAACCAAGCTGATATTGAAATAAACCTTTGCAGGGGTCTGTGGGTGATTTCCACATGCATGTCCCCTGGCTAATCCATATCCAGCCAGTCCTACAAAATCTATGTACATTCTTGGAAGCTTTGACTTTTGAAAGATGAGGGAAGGACAGAAGTATTTGCCATGACATGCAAAGTGCAGTTGCATATAAACAATGCCTTCTGTTATATGAATTAGCTCCTGTGCTATGAAATGCAATTACAGCAAGGAAACCAAAGTGCTGTCATCAAAGACTTTGCATCAATTGTTTAGTTTTGTTAGTTGAACCTTGCAAACCTTGATGGTGTCTTTCTTATTTTTGAAAACAAGGATTTTCTTTGAAAATAAATAGTTGCATGGAAAATTATATTTGTTATAAGATCTGAGCAATGCCATGTAGATAAAGTCTATCTATTTTTTTTATTCTCTTAGCACTTGCATTGTTTTGTTTGTGGGCTTGATGTATAGGGAAGAGAGAGATCAGGGAAGGATAGGGAAGGCAGATAGTGCTTCCCTCATAAAATATACAAGGAGCTGTGCGTACAGAAGTGTCTCTGTGAATCTGTTTATGGCTCTTTGTGACTGACTGGCTAAATTACAGTTTCATTGTTCTAAATCCCTGAGGACTTTTCCAGAGATGTTGTAACTAAAGCTGTGCATGTTGTGAAGCTCTTCCTACCTGTCACAATCAGCTGCAGATACAACTAATTTACCTATTTTACTTAACCTCTCAAAGAGCAATGTAATTACCTTTTAAAAACCAGGGTTGTCATTGGGGAAAGAATATGACATTTTAGGTTATTTCTGTCAGGTGCATACACGGTGGTTTAAAGCAGCTCCTGGTTCCAGCAGCACTGGCATGGTCTTTGAACTCTGTTGTGTTTAGAAAGCAGATGCCAGAAAAAAAAGAAGTGTTGAAAAAAGTTTCCCCTCTTTAATCCGTTCTCCAGAGTACCTGGAGACAGTGATCCTACAGGACAGCTCAGTGGGTATGTTCCTCTTCCAGAGAAGCCCCTCTGCACCCTCAGAGCAGCACAAAGAGCCGGGCATTCCTGGAATGTTCCCAGAAGTTGTGGTCTGCTAGAATGGCTGGCAACCTGTATTGGTACTGTTTTATCAGTGATTTGGGGTCTAATTCTTTCTATCAAAGCTCTGGGAGCCCTGATAATGCTATAAGGGAAACACTCTGAGGTATATTAAACTCATATAAAGAGTTTTGAGGTTAGCTGCTTTCCAAGGAGCATTAGGTCCTGACTTCACTGTGTCCTGTGCATGTGCAATTGTACAGACATGTCTCATCTGAGGAAAGAAAACTTGCCTACACTGCAAAATTGCTCTCTCGTATTTCTCGAGTTAGACACTTATGGAAAATAAATTCTTAGAACAGATTTTTCAGAGCAGAGAAACTGAGTTCTGTCACATCTCTTGCCTCGTGACTGTACAAATCTCCCACATCTATTGCCTCTCTGTGCCAGTGGGACCTTGCAACACATCTGCAGCCTCAGAACACTCACAGCACGCACTGCTGACAGGTTTATATTCCAGCAGCAAGTTCCTGGGTAGAACAACCTCATGGAGGGTCTCCTGTCCCACCTTGGTGCCTTTCCCACTGTTAAAACAACAGGAGAGTGATTATTTTGTTTTGCCTTTGTTGTGCCAGCCATGTAAAGACGACCTCATGGTTACTTTGATTTTTTGCCATTTAGTACTATTTATGGATAAAACTGTGATAAATCTTCAGTGCCATTACTGCTGTATTATAACTGATGTTTCTCTCTGAGAGCTTCCTGGGAATATAAGGAAATGCTATGGGCCCTGTGCACTGCAGTATCAGCTTTTGTTTGATGTATTTTTCAAGCATTGTTTGGTTTCAGGCACAACGGTGATTTGGTTTAGGTCTTTAAGATTCAGAATATCAACAATTGTCTTTAATAGACAGTAGAAATTCACTAATTCATACTAATGGCTATAAGAGATTTGTTTTATGATAGAACTTTATAATGTGCAAGTAGATGACAGTAGTATATTTTCTGAAAATAATGAAGTCTTAGTAATGTGACACCATTTTACTACTTGCTGCTATTAAATCTTTGCAGAGAACTAGGGAGAGGTCTATTTTTTGCAGAAAATCATAAAGTTGAATGGTGAAATGTAGTTTATTAGGCAGCATAAGAAAAACTGTCCTTCCCCATCTACCTCAGAGCTCTCCATTAATGCTTTTCCCCTCCCACAGCAGTCTTGGTGGCTGTTCTTCTGAAGATGTGACAGGGAGCTGGGAACTGCCACAAACAAAGGTTTTATTTTCTAAAAATCTTCACTGTAGTAACTTGCTTAGTGGCTTATTTTCCTATAAATAAAATGCAATGTTAAATGGGTGCAAATATCTCTCTCTTGAGAAGGTGAGGGCTGAAACAGCAGGTGCTACAAGGCTGCGGGAGTAATGTGGGGCTTGCAAAGTGCTGCCTCATGTTGGGCAGAGAAGTCCTTGCCATGCCCTGGGCAGACTGGAATGTTCCCTTTCCTGGGAAACACCTTTGCTGTGAGGTCAGCTGCTGCTGTCACTGAGCTCTCCATCCTCCAGCCCTTACAACATGGGGTCTGCATTGTGGAGCAGGACCATCCTTAGAGCTTGCCCAGCATCAAAACACTTTATTCTCACCAGCAGAATAAGCAGTGGCAGGACAGAGAGCTGGAAGCACAACCTTGGTCTGTGGCAGCTGAAGTTTTGTCACTGCAGGGGCCTGGTAGAGGCAGCATTGGTGCCTGTGGTACCACTGTGACAGTCCCTGCCACGAAGGCACTGCTGGAATTGCAGACTAGCAGTGAAAACTGGGAGGGCAGAAAATTGTCTTTGACCACAGGGATGTTGCAGCTGAAAATATTTCAAATATTTAATTTATGAGATTATTTCTGCACAAAGCTATTTTCTGGTGGACTGCTTCAGTGCTGTGGTACTAATCATGGACTGGGTTTTTTTCCTTTCTCCATAGCTGTGCTATCAAGGTTTTGTAATAGGACCCAGTAGCTCTGTGGTCATCTCTTCAAAATTGACTGTACCCTCCATTTTCTTCCACACATCTTTGAAGATTTTTGGCATCCCTTGTTCATAGGCTGCAAGTTCGGGTCAAGCTTTTGAGTCTCCTAATCACTCAGTTCTGGCACAGTCCTGTTGCCACTAAAGCCTTTTTTCATGCCTATTTAATGCCTCAGAAGTGCTTTCAAGTGGTCTTTGATAAATCATAGTAAGTGTTATTCCAGTCACTCAATAGCAGTACCTGCTGGAGTCTTTTTTAGCTCCCAAGGCAGCTGTTCCCTCTTGCCTTATTTTACCAGTGACAGTAATTCATTCCACTTGAGCTGACTAGCTTATTTCACATTTATTTGCACATTATGAGCAGTGTCATTCTACTTACCCTTCAGACAGTAAATGGTTTGAAAAATGCAACTGTAACAAATATTAGGTATGGGGAGGGGAAAAGAAAAATGTAACCTTTACATTGGGGGTCCAAATAAAAACATAATGAATAAATAATAATTTAAAATTATTTCAATCATTGAGTGTATGCAAAAATCAAAGGTGCTGCATAAACTGGCATTATTCCTTTGAGAATACATTTCTCTTTCCCACCATCTAGTTTAGCTGCCCTAGAGTAGAGTTAAATAAAATATTACCCATCAGGTCAGGAAAATAATTAGTCCTGCACTGCCTCCTTCCCAAGCAATCAAACTTGACCCATATATATTATGTACATTTGTACCCTGCACATCTGGGAAACAGGATGTTTATAAACAGATGAATTTGGGCTCCATGTTTGCATACCAAGACAGCTCTCCTACAGCTCTCTACAGAAAAGGCAAGCTGAAAAATTATCAGAGCAGAAGCAAGTAATTTTTGTTTTGCTGTCCTGAAGTAATTTGTTTCAGGTAATCTTTTGTTGGCTATGGCAAGTAGTTATGAAAATGTCATAACTTAATATGATGGCAAGTTTTCCCCTTGTACATGATAAATTACAGAAGTGCAAATAATCTTGCTGCTCTCAGCAATTTAGTAAAGGGCTTTTTGCTTTTGTAATGAAGATAGACAACAGAACATCAGATAGGAAGGAAATAAGATCTTCCAGAGACTGGAACATCCTTGGTGTGAAATTAGGATGGTCTCATGCAGTTCTTATGAGGATGAAGTTTTTTTAAGGTTTCAATTCCAGGAGTCAAGGAAAATAAAAGGTTTTTAGTTTTCATTCATTAACAGATAAATTTCTAGCACTCTCAGAAAACCACTACCAAAACCAGCTAAGAAGTCACATATTTTTATCAACCGGACTTCATGATGTGAAGGGATGACACCAGTGATGATATGCTGATTATTGGCTAAGGGAGCCCAGCCTAACTCATGGCTTCCAAATATTGCAGCGATAGTAGCAGAGAGGAGACTGCCAGAAGTGGGACTGAAAGAGGGAATGGTGCAGGGTCGGGGTAGTCTCTCCTCAGTACTGAGCTCAGGATGCTGAACCATTCCAAGGAAAAGAGTGACCTGGGCTATTGGTGACTTTTGGGGTGGCTGCTGGGGAGATGAGCAACACTGACCACTGTTCTAGCAGGGGTTTGCAGCTGAGGGAAAGCCTGGCTGGGCCACAACTGAAGGAGGGAGGGCAGGTGATCTACAATCTGGTTAAGCAGTGACCTCAGCCTCAGAAAACCAGGGGTTTATTTCTGCTGAATCTTAGAAAATTATGTACAATGACTTAGTTTTCCTTCTATTAAATTTTTTTTTAAAAAAAAGGAGAAGAAAGAACAAAACCAAGGAATGTTTTTTTGAGCAGTGAGTGCCCAAGGGTAAGAGCAATTTTCACACTACATGTCACCCAACCCTGGGCAGCTGAGTGAAGGCAACTGGTCTTTTACAAAAGGGCTGTGTTCTGTGTAATCTCACAGGACTTTAACCACATCTGGTGTTTCTAGATGCTGCTGAAATACTAGAAAATTATAGCACAGCACTTCCATCAGCAGTAACTGAGTGACAGAAATCGTGGCCGAGATCCTGCATTCAAGCTGTGTAACATGCGGCTGTCTGGACAAGCAGGATAGTTTACTATAGCCTACACTCAGTGCAGTCATCATCTTTCCATCTCCATGTTAAATGTTTTGTCTATCAAATGTAAGCAAGGGTGAGAATCCTAAACATTTCTTGCCTCTTTTGGCAGAACTGACCATTAATTTACAGCAGTGCTGTTGTAAGGTCATCTTTCTTGGGAGAAAGAGCCCTGTCTAAGAGAAAGATTGAAAGTTTGAAGACAGAAATTGGAAAAATCCCTTACTTGAGTCTATACATAAAAGAAACTCAGAGCTTTGTCTCCAACAAGTACAGCCAAAACAGAAAACACTGCTTCCAGCTTCTTGTTCATAAGGATGATGATATTCATGATAATATTATGAAGGCAGTTGCTCCTGAGAAATTTGGGAAGACCCGAGAGCTGATCTTTGAAATTTTCATTGCTGATGGACAGGGTGATGGTGGTAAGCCTAGCAGTGCCTCCTTCAAGAACTTTGCTGCTTGTGAGTTATATTGGTATCCTACTGATTCAGATCCTGAAGTCACAGCTGAAATGCTGTTTTCTGTTTAGACCCCCCAAAAGTCTACCTTCTGTCCTGTAGGATTTTGTGAATTATCTCTTCTCTCTTTCCTTGCTCTTCACTGTGTGGCTATATCCTTTGTTTGCCTTGTTCTTCATTGCTATTAGTTGTTTTTTATTTCTAGTTTTCAATATGGTTGGCATCTTCAACTGAGAGTTCACATTATGTTGTTGCCCTTGAAACTATAGAAATGACCCTTTCAGTTAGAAGATTTGGGGAATCTTTCTTTTGTAGTCATATAGTAATTAAACAAGGCTGTATCTTTGAATGTTGTAGGATTTAAGGACTGTGCATTTTCTGTCCTATGCTTTTAAAAAGAAAACATAATTATATATTAATTGGTGACATGCTTTGGAAACATGTCTGTAATGAAAATTTGCAGTGCTTTGCCTTGTTCTTGCCTAGCACAGGACCTCTGCAATGGCTCAGTACAGAACAGAAGTGCAACAAACAGGTTGTTCCCAGCTCACCTGCTAGCCAGCAAACCTGGGCTGCCCTTCCCAGTTTTGCTGCAAATCACTTGCATGGCTTTGAAATTCTCCACTGTGAGGACGGTGAGGCCCTGGCACAGGTTGATCAGAAAAGCTGTGGAAGCCCCTTCCCTGGAATTGTTCAAGGCCAGGCTGGATGGGGCTCTGAGCAGCCTGGTTTAGTGGAAGGTCCATGGCAGGAGGTTGGAATGAGATGATCTTTAAGGGTCCCTTCCATCCCCAGCCATTCCATGATTCTCCACTTTGTGCATGGTGAGGGAAGATTTGCTTTTGTACATCCTTAGGAAGCACGGTTGTGAAGGCACATGCTTTTTAAACTGCAAAGCCCCTGTTCGCAGCAGGAACAAAGCAGAAGGAGGGGATACTGGATGTAATTATATGTACAAGAGTTTAATTCTTAAACACTAGACAAATGGGTAGGGATTTAGCAAAGGGGCAGGATTTGGTGGGCTCAAATCATGTAGGCACTGTTGAAATGCCTGTATCTGGGGAGCAGTAGCAATGTGAACATGGAGTGTCTCTGCTCATTTTTTGGGAGTGACAACAGTGAAATGCAGAGGGTAGTGATTGCAGACTCCAGTCTGTTTCCTTGAGTGTCTTCAAGTCTGTGTATGTCAACACTTTGTTTGCTCCATGTTCTTCTGTCAGACAAATATTGTCCTTTATGTCAACCTCTGATGTGGTGATTATTCTTAGACCACGTTTTGGTGTCGATGTGCATGTTGGCGTGTATATATTAATGTCAGCATGGACTCCAAAAGCTGATGAAACAGAAAGGATGCACATTGGAACAGCACATTTTTTTCCAGCCTCAAGAGAGGCCTGACTTTACTTTCATAAACCCTTCGTTGTAGCACGCAAGCTTCTTGGCTGGTACTGAGTGAGCTGTGTTTTGGAGCATATGCATGAATGTACACACAAATGTATAAAACATTGCTTTTGGCTGTTTCCCATGTGGTTTAATTTTTCACAGCTCTGTAAAATTTCATGTGCAAATTCTGTTTGCATAACTTTTATTGTATCTTAAAAGTAGAGTTTTGAATAATTGTTAGGAAAATTTTATCCCAGTCCCCTTTAAGACAAAATCTTTGGTTGATAATGACAGCGCAGGGAGCTGTTACATCTCTTGGTTTTGAAAGTAACTTTAGAATTTTTTTCTACTAATGGTTTATATTTTAAAAGCAGAGGGAATGACTGCTGTCTCCTTTTTTTTGTTTTTCTTTCCTCTGATTTCCCTTTCCTATCTCTGAACTGTTTATTCTCATGCAGAAATTATAGCAGCTGTTACAAACCCTGTAAGTCTACTGCAGCTCTGAGTTAGCTCCTAATCCCAGTACTCTTTTCCTCTTCTCTCATCTCACATCTCCCATGCAGTTTGTATTCCATTTGTTAATTCCAACTTGATTGACTGTGGGCATCTTTTGAGCTCCATAATTGCCGAAATGCCCGTGTTTCCCTATGTCTGTGTCCTGAGCCACTAGCTCAGATGTTATAGTCATCTAGATTTACTCTTTCTCTTTGTCTGAGCTATGTTTTACCCCTAATGCTGTTCAGCCCTGTTGGTCTCTTGTTTCTCTGAAGCTCAAAGTCAGCAGGCTGAGATATTGACTCCATCCAAAGGAAAAAGAGTGACAGATACAAACACAAAAAATAATTAACTTATTGTTTGCTGTTTCCAAATGTAATACCACACTTCAAACAAGACACTGCTAGTCTGTAGATCACAAAGACTGAGTGCAGATTAAATTATTGTCTTATTTATCTGTGGTAGGCCTTTGTATGAGCCAAGCTCCAAGCATGGACAAGAAAAAGACCTTGCTGTAAGTGTTGAACATAGTAAAGACAGACAAGTACAGAGACATAGGAGAACATAGGAAAACAAGGAGAAGGGCAAATTTTAAGTATTTATTACAATGAGCAGGGTAACATTGCTTTTGCAAAGGGTTTGAAATGTGGATGCAATGAGAACCTGCCCAGTGCATTCAGCTGAGCCACATCCAGGGCCATAGCTCTGGTTCTGTGGTTGTGGGATGTGATTCCAGGCACAGAAGTGATGGGGGGAGAAACTGATAAATGCGTAGACAAGTGGGTCTTGAATAGAGTTGGATTAAATTTCCTCTGTGGAAAATACATTTGTGTGGTCGAGAAGAGATTCATGAGGGTGAGGGTGCTGTCTCTCATCAGTGTCCCTCATAGATGCACTAAAGCTTCTCTGCTTCTCCTTCTCTGTTTTTCTTTTAGTACATTCTTACTCTTCGTCTACCACTGCATCTACCACTACTTTTCTTTCATACAAACTCTGATCCCAACACATCTTTATTTCTCAAGGCATTGTTGCTATGAAACAATTATTTTATCACAAAATAAATAAAGGAAAATAGAAAGAATTAACAACAAATATGTTTACTACTGCAATGTACAACACTCCCAAATGCAAATTTCCCAAAATATGTGTTATTCTAGTACAGTGTATTTTCCTATGATATCCCTTTTGCAGACCTCAACAGAAATTTTAGAATTCAAAAGAGGCAGGGTTTTTTTCCCCTCAAATTAATATTAGACTTTTGTGATTTCTATTGACTATAATTAAGTAATGAAAAATGCAGGGGAGTGTCATGCCTGGTTTATTTTAAAATTTCCTTTTTCTTTCTCTTTTTTTGTTTTCCAATCCAACTGCTTATATGGCCCTTTGTAATTTCATTATCGCAGTGGTTCAAAGACAATGGTAAAAGATGACAAAGAGTGAAAGGAATGTTCAAAATCCAAGTTCATAAATAGGTTTTCTGGGGAACATCACAAAGGCTCTATTGTGCTACATATAGAAGAGACAGAAAGGATATATGCCCACCCTCTACAAGAAAATGCTGCAGACTTTTCTGCAGGTGACTTGCTGGTGCAATAAAAACTCTGAAAATATCCATGAGTACAAAAACCTTACTCATAAGATGCTACTGCATTTTTTTTCCACTCATAATTCAAATAATTGCCCTAGGTAATGTTTTCATTTTGGTGTGGTCAGACAGCACACCAACATCTGTGTCCTGCAAAGTGCTTCTGGCCTGGGAGGAAGTGCTCCTGCTGTGCTTGTTGTGGGCTGTGGCAGTCACACGTTGGAAGCTGTGCTTGGGCTGTGTGCTGGATT
The DNA here is from genome assembly GCF_031753505.1 of Anomalospiza imberbis. Lineage (NCBI taxonomy): Eukaryota > Metazoa > Chordata > Aves > Passeriformes > Viduidae > Anomalospiza > Anomalospiza imberbis. The sequence continues at coordinate 11,349,094 of NC_089692.1, read as the reverse complement.
ATCAAGGTCAATAAAAATACTGGGCTGTAGGAGGGGGAGCAGGAGACCACAGACCTCATTTTTGCTTATGGCTTCGTCTCAGTTCAAAACCCTCCTGATGCATTATCTGAGTGAGTTTTTGGGTAAAAATATATTAATGCTCTCTTATTCAGTGCTGTTCTATTACCTATTCATCAAAAATATTGCTTTTGTGCATTTTTCATTATAAGATTCAACATTACCAATGTTAATAAAGAGAGAACTCCTTTTCTTTTCTTAGAAATAGAATATGTAAAGACATTGCCTCTTTGATGTTTCTAAGCCAATACAATATATATTTGAATGAGGATAAAAGTCATTCTTTTAACAGAAGATCATCCAAGTCATTTCTGATGAAACTCAAGAGGAGATTTTTTTTTTCTTTTTTTTAAGAGATGCTTAGAAATTAAGATTAAAAATGGGGGGAACGCCACTTTAGAAGTAACAGCTAGTTGAAATAAGTCACATATTTGATAGTATTTCATGTAGGCCCATGGTGATATCAGCCTCTTTTATTGTGATGAACTGTTCAGCAGCAGATGCTTTTCCTTCAAAGGGATGAGACCTTGCTGTCGCAGGCAGGTATTTCATGAGATGCTGTCCTGAACTGTGAATATACAGCAGGCCAGATTTTGGGTGTCTCTCCCAGAATTTCCCATGCTGCTAGGGACCCCCAGGTCACTGGCTACTTCTCTCATGTGGGAGTTTTTACTGTAAATTTTCCACTGAGAATTAGACTGTACACAACTCGCTGTTCAAGAGCTGCTATAAATTTGGAGCTAATAAATTTTATGAGGCCTGTGAAGCCTTGGGACTAGGAAGATTTTTTGAATGCTGTCCCAGCTCACTACTGTCTGGCCAACCCTTCCCTTGTGTACAGGCACAGGACAGTGTCATGTCTCCCATTTATGAGTTATCAGCTCTGAGCTGGCTGCAGAGTGATGCACTGAGGGAGTGTAAGGGGATCAGACACTTCCTTAATTTACTGTCTCTGAAGATCTGTCTGAAATTTGATCATTTGGCCAAAATATAAAAATGTACCACAGAGTAATTAGCAGAAAAATTTTCCCAGAGCACAATAGCCATACTGAACAGGAGAGGCAGCTCATGCACAATTATTGTTGCATCACCAGTATTTATTCCTGTAAATGGAAACCTTCCTGTGGACAAGGGCAATGTCCTGACTCATTCCCTTGCTCTGCATTGTTTAAATAGCTGGATCTCTGCTGTGCAAAATAGGCTTCCTAGGAGCACTGCAACACTATCTGGGTTTGACTTTTAGATGGATTTATATTTTGGGCTGCAGCAGGAGAGTTTGAGCTTCTACTGACTGTCAGGGTGCCTAAGGAGACAGCTCAGGGGGTTTCAACACAGTGAAACTGATTTTGCAGGGCTGATGCCTTGGTTTGCTCCTGTTGGGTTTATTTTTTTTTCCTGAAGTTTAAAATGAACTTATGAAAATGGATGTATTGTTGTCAGGAGAATAAAGGTTTCTTTTCTCTCAGTACAGAGACATTTTCTGATGTGAACTAGACATCAGTGGGCAGACATAATATCCCCAGCTCACAGCAAGTAGAATGTGTTTCCTTGGCTCACAAACCTGTGCTGTGCTGCCTGAAGAGGCTGCAGCAGCCTCCCAAAGGCTGCAGTGTTTGCCAGCAGCTGACTTTACAGCTTACCGAGCCGCATGCAGACTTCTTGTTCTCAGTGCATTATTTTCAAAGTCTGACTTTTAACAAACTGGAAGCCACTTTAAGAAGGTTCTATATCTACAGAATTCTTACTACCTGTAAAGTGCTATGGCCATTCTGTACCAATGGCTGAGACAGACGTTCTTGGGTCTGTTTGCAACAGAAGTTCCTGGCTGTAGCTAAAGGGGTAGGTTTAAAATTGAATCAAAACAGTCCCTGATTTTTTTTTGTAATCTGCTGGTATTACTGAAAACAAACAAACAAACAAACAAAACAAACCATACCTTAAAATGTTTTTCAGAAGTGCAGAGAAACAAAAACCCAGACCAGAAACTTCCTGTGAGGGGCAGGTGATACATGGGCATAGTGGGGAAATGTTATTCTCCTGCACACACATGCCAGCAGAAAGGCTGGCAAAGCAACCCAATAATTGAATGATGCTTCTGCAGTTTCTAAGCTTTTTAGACTGACTGGGCAATACTAGATATTGTGCCTTTTTTAAGTACTTAATGGCCCTACTGTCATGGAAAAAAAAACACAACAATTTCTTTCTCTATAGGTAAAAAAGCATGAACACTGGGTTCAAAAATCTGTCGAAGAAAGATGGGAAATAGATCTGTTTCACTTTTAAAACAACCCCTTGAATTTACACAATGCCAGGCAAGCAGTCACCATTTGGAGAGGTTAAGATGAAAAACTTGATTGTTCTGAATATTTATTAGAAAATGTATTGCTACAGCTCTGATGAGAAACAATCTACTGTTCTGCATCTTGCATAAATCAAACATGCCTGCCATTTGCTAAATTATTACATTATAAACCATGTTGTAATTACAAAACTTTGGTTGTTCCATTTATAATCTCCATGGTTTATTATACTATTGGTTGGACTTGAAAGCTGAGGCTTAGAATTTATGAAGTCTACTAAAATATTATATTCCTCTTCCTTTTCTCCTGATGATCAAATGACTAAATCAATTGCTGGGGCAATGCCAATGGAATTAGGATCAATAAGATTGTGAAATTTATTGTACATTTTTGTTGCTGTATAAAATTAGATTGCAGAGTTTATGAATGTTTATTCTTCTGAGCACTAGATTTCTGGTTTGTCTGAAACATACATTACAGTAGTTTGGTCTTTGCTTGTTACATAAACATTTCACCTGCAATACTTTAAATGTATCCTCTTCAAAAAATGTATACATTGGCATTTTTAATAAGTTTAATCCAAATTAATTTTCATAGATATTTGGTGGTTTTGGCCATGAGTTGACTCCACAGAGTGCTTACTTAGATGTCTTACTGAATCTTGAAGTAATGTTTCTTCTCTATTAAAACTGAGCTAATATTCCTGGCAAATGTGTTTCAGGACTGCCTAAGAATTGCGAGTCTCACTAATACTTCAATAATTTAGAGCAGTTAAGCTTTGTAAAGTCTTGTCTCTTTCATGGGGTTAAAAACCTTGTCCTCTTGTGGTGTTAACCTGAAGCCAAGGGTGTCTGTTTTCATTTTGGTTAAAATATAATTAAGTCATAATTATATGGGGAAGCTATATTAAAATTTTTTGCTTTGTGTGAAAATCTTTCCATGAAGCTCTAAAATTCTTTCTCTATAGTAACTTTTTTACCTGCTTGGAGTGTTTTTGCAGTTAACATGCTCAGTTATCATTACGTAAATATAAGTTGGATGGAGAAAAATATGCTATTGCTACTTGCTGTGACAGTTACATAAAGGGACAACATTGAGATTATTTTTTTTCTGCTTGGTCTTTCTTGAATGCAATATCTTTATTTTTAAAATGGCATTGAAAACTCTGTCTGAAATATTTATAAAGCACAGATATTTCATAAGGGAAGAACTAAATAAAGGAGTTCCTCAGTTCTTAAAGTAGAGGATGTAATTCTCCATTTATCTTTCAAAAATTAAGCTTTTCAGAAGTGATATCTATTAAATCCGACTAGAGCTTCACATTGCTGATATGTGACTTTTAAAAATCTTTGGTTGAAAGTATTAGCTTTGCCATTTGTATGAAGGCAGAAAGCTACCCAGTAACAGGTAAGAACATGAGTGACAAGGGCATTTGTCTGGAATGGGGGCAGCATGGAACTCAAACGCCAACTTCTTACATCCCAGAAGAGCCCTTAGTTACTTGGTAATAGATTATTATGATATATTACTGTGTTTCTTTTTCCTTTTTTACCTGAACCTCCCCAAACAAACTCAAAAAGAAAAAAGAACAGACATTGAAACACCTCTGTATTTCTTGCTGGAAAAACACAACTCACTGTCATTCCTTCCCAAGTTAGAGAAATGCTTTTGGTTATTTTTGTGAATTTATTTGTATATAGGCAACTTTAAAAAAAAAAATACTGCCATCGTTCAGATGTCTAAATCCTGTTTTAAAAATATTGTTTTTTGAGACTCCTGGTTGAACTGGGACTACGGAAAAAAAATGAAATGGTGTGGTGAAATGTAAGCTAGCACTGGAAGCCAACTTGCACACCAGTGTCTGCTCCATGTCCTCTGGGAGCTAATTCACGGTGCATCTTGGATGCTATTTAGGTCAGATTTCTCCTAAAAATGGGTTATTCTGTAAGTTACTTCAAATTTCAGCAGTCTGGGCACCTTGGGGCTTGCAGGTCATCTTGTTGTATTTATTGAGTACAACTCCCATCTTAGAAGTCAATCAATGGTTTCTCCTCAGCAGATATTGATTGGGGAGATGGACCATGAAAAGCTGTCATATCCTGAAGCAGAGCCCAGAGCTAATTGGAGTGTGGTTGTGCCATTCCTTTATCCATAGTTACAGGATGCTGGACTGTATGGCGCAAACATCATTGTAACAGAAAACCAAGGTATTACATGATAAAGATTAGTTTATTGATGGAGCTCAGGCTCGTGCAGAGCTGTGGGGATAGCTCTTCCATGATGTACCAGTAACTATTCTACAATGCAATAATTTAAAACCATTAGCAGCATGTTGTTGTCGTCTTTCATTTTAATTGTCTTATGTCTTCTACTGTATGTTTTTTAGCACTGGCACATATGCCAGACTTTAAAGAGTCTATTGTGGAATGTTTGTCACAAACAAGCAGGACTAAAAGGCTTGAGGGCATGAAATAAACATGCATTTGCATTAAAAAATAATTGCCAAAGGGTTTTACATTGTGTTTTTGTTTTTGTCTTGGAGGAAAAGATGAACTCTTTCTGCATTTGGCTGGTGCAGAAACATTCAGACATCAGTCTTCAGAAGTGCAGCAGGACTGCTGAGATGTTGGGGCAAAAGCAGAAAAACCCTGTCCCTGCCTGTGCTGGCCCACCCACCTCTCCTGCTCCATTTTTTTAACACTCCCTCCAGACTGGAAAGGCAAACATGTTAGACCAGGAATCCTTTGCATCAGATGCCTGACATATGGTACCACATAATCTCTGTTTCATTTTGACAGCGCCAAAACCCAGCAGCCTTGAAATGTAATAGGATGAACACACAATGCCACAACAAAGCTGCTGTGTTGGGTGTGTAAATCTACCCATCAGTTACCAAATTCCTCATAATACTTGTTTTCAAGAAGTTGTTCTTATCATCAACTGGTTTGTTGGATGGGGTTTGTGTGATTTGGTTTTTCTACTTCTTCTAGATACAGACCCTTGTTTTTGGCTGTCATAATGCTGTACGTGCAGGATTTCTATTTCTAGCCTCCCGCTGCTGTTTTGCTGACCTCTTTCTTACTCCACAGGGAAGCACAAGTTAACACAAAGATTACAGTAAATTTGTTCTATGGTAAACTTACATCAAGAGAAGAAACAGGAAGGCACTTCCACAAACCAGTGATGACTGCATTTCACTACAGTGTGGCTCATATATCACTGGAAATGACAAGGTGGTTTGAAATGCATAAGAACATCAAAGGCCCCTTGTTTATTCAAGGTCACAGACAGATGGAATCTGGTGTATGGCAACCCTGTATGAAAGTTATGGTCATTTGGAAATGGGAATGGATGAAACCAAAATTGGAACAAGATGTAGCCATGAAGGCAGTACATGGCATGATAAAAGACTATCAGCTCAGAAAATTTAAAATAAACTGGTTTTATCCCCGTTACAAAGGGTGATATTGGGAAATGTTTGGTTGGTTTTTTCTTCCTCAGAGATAACTAATTTCACTTTTGGTGACTAGAAAGCTTTTCTCTTTTGGTTTGGTGGTTATTTGTCTTATTTTGCAGCCTTTAAAGAAAGAATTACCTTTAAGATCATGCAGCTTCACACTGCCATTCCTCTTCTAAGTTGGTACTCTGATTATGGAGATAAGATTATTTGGAAATCCCTATTTCTGACAATCCCACTCTTGAATATTTTTTCAACATTGTCATTTTAAGGAAACTGAAGAAATGCCTCAGATATTTTAAATGAAAAATAGTATATTCAGTTTAGCACTTTATCCCCACAGAAATACTCCAGTGGCCTTTTTTTAGCTTCCCTTTTCTCTTCCTAAACTCGACAATTAAAAATAAAAGTTAGTTTGATTTGTTTTGTGGAACATGCAGACATAAACTCCATTTTCTGCCTCACCTTTTATTTCCAAAAGAGAAACACAGCCAGATTTTCAGAATAATTTTAATAATCTCTTTGTGGTTGAGCAACTTAATGGTTTGGCTTAGATTTACTCCAGCACAAGTGTCAATAATTATGAAGATTTGTTTTCCCAACATTTGCCAGTCTCCTGCTATGGGGAAAACTTTGCTGCAGTCAGTTAATTGTTCATCATCATTCATGCTTTTCTCCTCTTTTTTTTCCCTTCTTTTTGAAGATGGCTTTTAGTTTTAGTTTCAAATTCTCAAGTGTGCTTTAACACTGCCCTACCCACAAAGGAGGAGAGAGAAAGATCTACTAAAATTGACCTGCATATCTTCACATCCAAATCCAAAAAACATGATTAGTGTCTGCAAAAATAACATTACACACAGGAAATAATTTCCTGACCAATTTACAAAGCAAATCTAGAAATCTACTGCCAACTCTCATATTTTCTATAGATACAAATCATGGATCTTGACTTAAATATTTCCAGATAGGTTTATAGCTACTGAGTCATGCTCAAAGTTATTCATCCAACAATCTCTCTTCCTATTTCAGGCTGTGAGTATATTGTCTTTATGAGTGTTTCCTGATTTGAGCTTTTCTATGTTTAGATGATACTTCCCATAAACTCGTCAGGCCCCTAATTAATGCACTGGACTGCTAGGCATGTAAAACAAATAAAATAATTTTTTTGGACGTGTCACAGATTTCACATTTATTAACAGGGTTTAAAAATTTCTGAACTCAAAGTCATTTTGATAAATACAAAGTTTAGACATGATTTGCTGGCACACTTCTTTGGGAAAGAGACATTCTCAAAACAAATGTTACTGGATTATAAAATTGAGAATTGAGTTTTTGAAATGAGGCTTGAAAAATCTCAGATAAATAGTCTTTGCCATAATTATTTTGCAGTCTCTGTCTCTTCCTCTCTATCCTGCTAGCAGAAAAGAAAATGAGAGAAGACAAGGAACAGTTTAAAATAATGTGCACATTTTCCTCTAGTTCTCCTGTTGAAATTAGTGGAAAGTACAGAAACAGTCAAATTTGACTGGAGATTTATTTGCCTTGAGATTTCTAGCCACCTTTTGAGAACAGGAGTTTCCTGAATTAATCAACCAGTGCAACTTACTTCAATGTGGAAATCTGCTCTCTTCAGCTGAACTTAACTTTAGCTATGTAGTTCAGAAAGCGAGAATTTTCATTCCTGTAGTCCTTCCTGTTTCTTTGGAAGAACACTGCCATGTTCTTCCAAAGAGATAGAGTTTGGGGAATGGAGCAGAGCCCAAGACATGCTCTGATTCATGTAGAGTTTTTATAGTCTTTGAATGATGCCTTTACCCTTTCCCCACTATAGGCAGAACAGCCTCATCACTGGAACACTCAGGACTTTGTGATTTCTGAGTTACCCTCCAAAATCTATCCTAGTCTCCTCCACTTATAACTTGTTTCTGTGGGTTATAATTCAAGTATCTTACCAAGCCTACTCCCAGAAGTGTTCATGTAATTCCTTGACTCTAGGGTACTGGTACTTTTGGCTAGAGTTTGTTAAAGTAGTATGAAGGGTTTAAATTTAGAGTAGAAGCAAATAGAATATTTCAGTTGGCAGGGACTTATAAGGATCATCTAGTCCAACTCCCTGTGCAATTCAGGGCTGACCAAAAGTTAAGGCATATCGCTAAGGTCATTTTTCCAAATGCCTCTTAAACATGTATAGACTTGGAGCATCAGCCTGCTCTCTGGAGTCCTGTTCCAGCATGTAGGCTGCATGTTCTGTTGGTGTGACTTACTTCATAGCAGGAATGACTTACAGAAAGAATGAAAGAAGGTAGCCTAGCTCAGTGCCACTACTCCTGCAGCCTTTTAATCCATTTTATCTGCACGCTTGGTCTCCACACATTACAGAAAAAACAGTTACAGAGATTCTAGCTCATTAAAAGAATTGTGAAATAGAGTTTGGGAAATCTAAATGCCTTTAATGAGATGGCAAGGTGATAAAATGGGTCCAGTAATTATTTTGGAGCATAGTTATTTTAACTTTGACTAATTCAAAGTGAGGTGCAACTCAAGTGTTGGTATCTTTCTTAGCTCTATGTGGTAAATTAATGCTAATAGAAGAGTGCAGCATAATATCTATTGTTCTCTTATGTCCTACCTAAATCTGTAAAATACCACTTAATCATGGCTAATCACTGGGCAAATCTTGATACTTTACAGAGGGTGAATTTCATCCTTATACAATAGATCTCCTTGGATCTAACATATCTTTTAAGCTTTGCTTTCATATTACAGGAAGCCATCTCATCTCTTTCAAGAAATACAGCTATTTTTTTCCAAGTTCAGTTGCTTTCTGCTTCCTATATTCTATGGCTACTGAGCAATTAATTTCCCAAATGTTTACAGAGGACAGCTATGTAAAAGGGGATCATGACTTTTTAAAATACCTGTTTAAAGATGATAGCTCAATAGTGCTGTCTAATCCAGTGCAGCTTCTCTCTTGTGGCTAGAGCCCCTGGCACAGTTGAATCAGTTTTAGTTCATCAGAGCACAAGGATATTTTCTGGCATATTTGACTATATTAATTCCAAATATTTTCTCAATAAGATGTAGCATATTTTAATTGAAACATCCAGATGATGTTTAATTGAAACATCCATATTTTATTTTTGCTTGCCTTTAGTGTTGTTTTAGAACGGGCTAAATTATTAGACTCTTCTTTTAATTTATGGCTGCTATTTAACCATATTGTGAATATGTAGAAGTGATATAATTTTATGACTAAGATACTGGAAAATTCATCTCGTCTGCAGTCTTACATTCTTTAAATTAAACATACCAAATGTTAAAAAAGGGTTTTAAAATAGACATTAATTTTCTCAGAAGTAGATTCTAATATTATTATCTAGGCTTTGCAAATGATACAGCCCACATATACATTGTGATTTTTAAACCTTGAAATATCTTATTTCCCGTTTTGCATTGCAAATTTAGAAGGGGAAAACACCAGCTAGATAGATTGATTTCTCTAATGTTTTAAGTCAGTGTAAAAATTAATCTTTTCAAGTTTTGGTGGTTTTGTTGTATTTAGTGTGTTTGCCTCAGGAAGGATTCTTCACACAGGATAGAGCTGATTTTTAGCGTGAGGTTTTGTTCTCCCTTTTGTATTTATTCTGCAACTGAAGGAAATTCTCCGTCTGGTGGAAGGAGATTTATATATCCATAGCTACATCTCTGCCTACCTTCAGCCAGTTATAACAATATGGCTCTTGTGCAATTTTGCAATTGTATTCAAATGGTAACAGGCTGTGATCTGAAAAATAGAACTATACATATGGTATACATGTGTATTTCTGTGGATGCCTATGCAGAATATAATGTACAAGCAAGTTCAGCTGGTGACCTGTGCATCCATGCTTTGCTGCATTCATAGACCAGTAGAATTATTTTCTGATACTGTGGTGTCTTTCAGATGTGAAGAAATGCTTCAGATATAAAATCTCAATGCAGATAAGCAGTGTTACTTAGAAATATCTGTGGTGTCCCTGTTTCTTCCAATTACTTTCATATCATTTGTATCCAGTAATAAATAATACGTGTGTTTGCTGACAGCCCTGTCCCATCAATCTGAGATTCAAAATTAAAGCTAGGTTTCTCACATGAATTTGCTTTTATTTAATCAGTTAGAAAAAATTTGTTTAGAACTCTGAGCTAGAGTAGAATCCAAATCACTCTTTTTAATAGAGAAAGTTGCTCAGACTTTGCAGAATTAAGGTGAGTAGAAAATAATAAAAATCTGCTCCTGTTTCAAGCAGTAAAGAATTTTAGCTCTGAAATGGATTTCTTTCGTAAGATAATTTTATCCTAATCACAGCTGTGTTTATCAAAGTTGTGCCAATTTTACAAAATTCATCTTTAAACACCTGGACCTGTGTGTGGTGATAGTGTTTTTGTGTTTGTGTTGTATTTTACATATTTGATGAATGCTGTAAGAGTGTCTCTTTGTATTTTTATATATCATTTATGCCAACTGAATTTAATGGTCAAAAGCTGATTAGCAGCCTAAAGGCACAGGGCTGCCTGTACTCATCCAAATTGCTTTCTATTGAAGTGTTCCATAGATGCCAATGGATTTATATCAGGCTCCCTATGCAATATATGTATACATCCACAGAGGAGAAGGAAACATTAATGAAGATTTCTGAGGTCTGTCAAACTTAGGCAGTTCTATATCACAAAGACTATATTTCAGTGTGCTACAAGGTCAGGGTTTATGTCATGAATCTGGAAAAACAGTTGCAATTATTAATGTACAAAAGGTTTATGCTGTGCTTTTGTCCATGTATTCTGTTTGAGCATCCAGGAAGATGTACCGTTCCAAGGGCTGCTAAAAAGTTCTGTTTAAATCCTTGTAAATACCAACTCAGCTTAAGTGAAGAGTGTGGAATGAAGCCTACTGAAATAGCATTTGAAAAACCCTAGCAATATTTATTGTTTTCCTTCTAGTTCAAGTTTGAAGCTAAACATATTTAGGAAGAAATAAAAATGTTTTAATGCTGAAACATTAAAGTGCTTTTAAATACCAAAACCTAGATCACATTTCTTTCCAGACTCTTGGTGCTGAAGTTAGCACTTCATCTGGGTATTTTCTTTGTTGATCATCTCTGTTGTTTCTGTTTGGCAATATTAGTTAACAGAGCCACTCTTCCCTTCTAAAGAACATATTAAGCTTCCATGGTTGCAGAAAGGAAATTGGGGTGAAGGTGGCAAAACTGATTTAAAGAACAGCCTAAAGGAAGTATGGTGCAGAGATGGAATAAAATCACTCTATTTCAGTCTGACCTTGCTATTGCAGCTGCAAAAGCTCCATCTATATGTGATACATGTGCTGGAAATTATTTAAAGGATGTAAGTCACCATCTTAATGGCTGAAGGCAGTTTTGTAAGAGGCTTGGGTGAAGGAGGACCATCCATAAGAGTATGTAGTTCCTTGTCCAAATCAGGGCAGGCAATAACAACAGTGTGCAGCTTGCACATGGATAGAGTCAGGGCTCCTTTGTCTCCCAGTGCTTCTCAGATAAAATATATAATAAGGAAACTCATGCAGTTGTTGACCTTTAAATGTATATTATAGTCTTTCATTTCATGGTTTTAAATAGATATTTTCTTATTATAATTTAATAAATGTTATGCCTACAAACCTGGAAAAATTTGCTTGTTCCATCAATTTCAAAAGAACACAAAGTACACTCTGTACTGTGTTGTAAAAGTTTTATTAAACTTGATACCATTTAAAATAGTCTTTGAGAATTGCTGACACAATGATTCCAGGTTCTTCTTGGCTTATATATAGCCTGAGAAGTGCTTGCAAGGAGAAGCTGATTTGCTGAACTGGTAATTGCTACCGTAGCCACACCAGGCTCTGGACATAATGTCTTTTTAGGTCTCGGTGCATTAGACTCAAATGAAGGGTAAAGATCATCTCAGGGAACAGTTTGCCTGGGGGTGGGATTTCAAGTGAGTAGATAAGAGCATTTAAACTCTTCTGCTTCTGTTGAATGACGGGTATATTTTGTAGGGAAGCCTGGAGTGGTGCTGGGATGAATGCGTTGAAATAAAAGGCAAGTCAGGCTCAGAGCTGTCAGCCAAACCCATCTGTAAAGTAAGATGAATGGACCTTTGGATATCTTCTTGTATTAATGTGTGTTGCAGGAAAGAAATGCCTAATAGGACTGTGGACTGTAGATCCTCGTCTAATGATCTGATTTCAGTTTTCAACATTGGGGTTGCAAATGACTGGCCTAGGAAAGGCCAGTTTTCAGGAATAGGCATCATGCTTGGATAAATATTTATGTCAAAATCTAAGAAATTTGGAATTTGCTGGAGTTGTGACAGTAACTCTGGCCTAAAAATATGTCTTCTTTTCTGTGACTCCCTGTGTCCCTTTTTGGTGCTGCAGGAGTCCTGCTGATGTCTGTAAGAGTTAACGTGACTGATTTAAGAATATACATGCAGATATTTTATCAGGAATGTTATGCCTCAGTGACTTCTGTTAGTTCTGAGAAGGTACAAGAAATGAGTAAAATGCTGGTAACCTCCTTAGAATTTATCCAGTGGTAAATCAGGGCTACAGAATATCCCTTTTGAAATGAAGGGACATCTAAACGAGGCGTTTTTCACAAAAAACGCTTCTATACTGATCTCTATGGGTAAAGATACCTGCAGTGATTATGGGGGGGGGAAAGATCCTCAGTATTATTTTGTGTAATTTGAACAGCTATTAATTTTGATGGCATTTTTTTGTCAGCCTCTCCTAAACAAGGAATAAAACCTTTTACTACTTGCCACAATAGAAATATTTTATCTAAAGAGGGCTGTGATGAAATAAAAGGAGACACAGATATTCATTGCTGAGGAATTTCTGAAGGATGGAAATTCCATCATAGCTGCATATGACCAATTCTCTTTTAAGAAAATTGTTTTAAAAGCCTGGTTATAATCAGTGGTTAGGCAATATGAAATAAAAATATGCATTAGAAAACCATGCTTATAATTGGCATCAGTTTGAAACCATCATTTTACCTTGGACCTGTGAGACCTTTGGCTCATAATGGAAATACTTGAGATTTTGGGAGTCCTGCAGTCCATCCAGACCAAGCAGCATAATTCAATGATTGATTGAATTTTTGGGGTGTAAGGAAAAGGGCAAGATGGCTTTTAACTATAGCCCTGCTGTACATATCTATGTGTGGTGATACAACACCCCAGAGTGCTTTGAAAGAACCCCTGAATTAATAAAGCTGCATGTGGTGAGAAAAGCCTTGCTCCAACAAACCAAGAAAAGCACTGTCAAAGGGAAGGGAGAAAAGAAAACCCCAAGAACTGGTCTCTACTTTGCTAAAAGAGTGCTGTAGTCAGCCAAATGGTCATGTATGCTGTGCATTCCTTTTATTTTTCATTTGTTTTCTTGGTTAGTGTACAACAAAGAACAGAGGTGATGGGCAGAGGAACAAACCCACAATGACTCTGTATGTTACAAAAATACGGACAATGCTTACAGGAAAGTGACACAGCAGATTTAAAATGTGTGGTAACATTAAAAATGTCTCTGTTTATTCTGGTTCCCACACTTTTGGGAGTTCCAAGCATAAGCTTTTCCCTTGGCGTGAATCTGACAGAGCACTTAGTGCCTACTGAGGGCTAAGTCAAGTATAGCAGCAGGGCTGGGCCCTGAGGCCTAAGTAGCAGAGTTCATCATCCATCATCCCTTGACAGATGATTTTCTGGCTCTCTATTACATAGGGAGAAAGTGTTCACAGAATGCACACTAAATATGTGTACATTTATGTGAAAACGAACTTCCTTCAGAAAACCCTTTTATTCTTATCCTTGACCAAATTATCATTGTTATTAAAAATAATTTAATCATCTTACATAAGGAAAAAGTTCAGGGAAGCAAAATTAAATTAAAGTGGTTACAAGAAATCAGAGCTGTGCAATTTTATTTAATCGTGTTTCCTTGGAGCATGTAGTGTTGGGTATTTTTGTTTAAAACACATAGAGAATAACATGAAAATTCTATGTCTATTTAGCTAAACTAAAGTTCCAATCTTTTTATGGTCAGGAATATTTTTTAGGGGTTTTTCTGGGGGAGGGATTTGGGGTGGGGTGTGTTTGGTTTTTTTTTTGGTGCAGCTGCTGAGACTGAGGTATCCTGGGTGAGGTGAGCATATCTGAATATTGTCACTTTGCCTTGTACCTCTGCCACACTGTTCAGGGAAGGGTGGGTTTATAGGGGGCTTAAATGGATTTTCTGGAAAAGCATGAAAGGGTAAGATACCAAACACTTGGAGTGTTTGAATTTATTTATGTGGGAACAAGTAGAAGTGTAGGCAGACCCTTTGTAATCTGTTGGACTTCACAGTCCTGGCAGGTGAAACATGGACGGGACCTGACACTTGTAGATGAGAGAAAAGGACAAGTTTTCAGCTGGAAAACTTCAGTTTCTGTAGTGGTCCAGCCAGAGGTGTGACAAGGTTCATCCATAAAAACTAATGCAGGACGAATGGCCTGGGGTTTGAGGGTAATGTCAAGATTCAGTGAGTTCTACAAATCTGGTATATGAGCCCTCCTGAATGGGATGTCACTTCAGAATACCTGTGTGTCTCTGTTTCCAACTGAAGGATATTTTCCATTGGAAACAAAAATGTAGTTAGTTTTTACCACTTTGCTTTCTTTTGGGCCTCAGAAACCCTTAGCACAAGCTGTGTCTGCACTGTGAGAACTTTGCTGTTACTTTTGTTGTGATAAAAGGCTTAAAACTGCTATCAGTGTGAATGCTTCTTGTCAAAAGGCATCACAAAAATGTTTGGATCTGCCCCTTACTACATCTACATTTTAAATTTCTTCACCTCATAGGGCAAAATTACTTTCAAATCTTTTAAGCCTTGTTGAATTTTGATATAAGAACCCAAGAAAAGTTTATCTTAAGATAATAGTACGATTAATATGTTTCATAATTATTTCTTATTTTTCACTGTGATTATGTCAATGTTTTTGCACACAGAAGAAAATTCTCTAAACTTCTTACATCACCTCTATGTGCTGATACATGAAGAGACTAGATAGCCTGAATAAATGAGTGCTTACAGAAGTGTGCCATTGACACTATAATACCTGGAAGGGATTGTTTGTCATTTACTGTTTATGTCAGATCAGATTCTTAATATTTGCTGTGTTCTCTCAAGATCATCCAGACCACTAAAAAGTGATGAAGTGCAGAAGGAAATTCTAAGAGTTTTCATGTGGTCATTGCTAAAGAAGTAATTTACTTTAGTATCCACATGTTCAGAATCTTTACCTTTTTCTACCTTTGATAATTTAGCAGCTGTGCTTTTTAGGGAGAAGAAAAACTTGCAGATAAAACTTTTTGGCTAAACTATCTGAAAACAGTGTTATTGAATCATCAAACTGAGCAGAATGCTCAACTTGCCATGATTATGGAAGCAAGTAAATTCTACTTCTGTCTTCTGCACTCTCTCCAACTAAGGCTGGTGAGGTTCTTTCTGTTTTCTTACCTTTCCTACATTTCCAAGTAACAGGTAAAGTTCACCAAAGCAGAACCTCCTCATTTGAAGTGATGTTTCTTAACTCTCTGCTAAAGCCAAGTAAATTAAAGCAGCAACTGCTAGCCCAGACTCTGTGCTTTGGCCCCATCCTGGGAGTGTGACATGATAAATATTCTGATGTTTTTGAGCACTGTCAATAGGATCCAGCTGGCTGTTTTTAAATGTGTGGCATTTACAGATGCTTTCTCTTCGCCTTTCATATCTGCTCAGCTCTGGTGGACTAAACACGTGTCAGCAAGGCCAAAATGTACAATACAGACCTCACTGGGTTCCTTGGATGTGTTTGGTTTTTAATAGCATTGTGTGCATTGAACCCACGTTAAGTATTTCTGCTGAGGTTAGAAGGATCATGGAGTCTGAATTTCATTTGAACATGATATTCCTCTTTGCAGTTTCTTCTTTTTGCCCCTCTGTTTAGCAGCTTGTTATGGGTGTTGTAGTTGATGTGACCCAAAATATCATCACGGATACATATGCATGTGGTGCCTGATGTCCGAGTTTTCTAACACAGCAGACAGTAAGGTGTGTTAGAGACTTGTAGGTGGCCCTAACATGATCCAAGTCAGCCCAGCTCTGAGCACAGATGGACAAGATGTCTCCAGAGGTCTCTTTTGGCCTAAGTTATTTTAAGATTCTGTGATCCTGTGTTTGGTTTCCTTGTGTACAGCTAGCAAGGGCTCATAAAAGCAGCCTGGTTTGTCCATAAAAGCAAATGGCCTTGGGGCATGCTGATCCACCCAAGTTACTTCTTGGCAGGAGGGGCCCAACCTCTGGTTCCCGTTTTGCCTGCTTTTATAGCTGTTTCTGCATCTGGTGTGGGGTTGTGCCATAATGCAGACAATTACTCTGCTGGGTAGGTACTCATTGCTGCTGTGGTTGAGTAGCTGGCACAGTAAAACAGATGAGTAAATGCTTTGAAGGAGCTTGATGCGTGTGCTGGCACGCCAGGCAGGCCTAGTAATAATGCAGGTCTTGCTACTCTGCCTTGTGGCACACTTCTTTGGGAGCTCTGGCCATTGCTGGCAGGAGTGACCCTCAGCACTGGGTCATCCAGAGAGAGAAAACTGAATATGCTGAGCTACTGACAGGGCCCCCGTTAGCATGTCTTGTATATGGGTGTTCATGTGCTGAGCACACTGAGAGAGTGATTTAGAGACAGCTGCATAGCTCTTATGTGTGAACACAGAGAGGTGTAAAGGAGAACCCCCAAGACAGTGGTAGAAACTTTATGGTTTCAAGCAGACCAATGGTCAGTAATTAATCCTAGCTGAGGAGCTTCCTCTGCTGCTTTCACTGACCTTCTGCAGCTTTAGCTGCTATTGCAACTGATCTGAAATGCCTTCTGTGCAACTTTAGAAAAAAGCCTTTTTATAAAACACAGTTTTTTTGTGCTGGTTTCCAAATTAAAGGCCTCATGTGCAGGCACAGGCACATATTCTTTCTCAAATGCAGAAAACCCTGACAGCTAAGGCCCAAAAGATGTGAGGAGCCCTTTCCAGAAAACAGATGGTCAGAAGGAATGTTTTTGGCAGTGGTAGTAAGAGAGGTCTAAAAGAAATTCACTTTGTATTTTGTTTTGCCTTTTGGGGGCTATTTAAAAAAAAAAAAAAAACCAAAAAAAAAAACACAACAAAAAAAATCTCCGAAACAAAATGAACACCAAGAAAACCCCTACCATGACAAGCCATACCCAAAAGCAGCTTCTCCTAAAAATCTGATGACATTGTATGCTTGTAATGAAGCAGGAAAGTCTTGGTAATTTAGTACCTATCTGTGGTCACTGTGATGTAATTTATCTAATCTCATCTAAAATGTAATGCTTGCAGATTGGTAATTCAAAATGTTTTAGATTAAAGCAGATGGGAATAGAGGGTTTGGTCAAGAAGGATCAAATTCTTCACTGTGATTGTGAATGAGTAATGATTTGACTAATTATTACTATATTTAGGGGAAAACCAGCTGTTCAGTGAATTTAATTTTTTACTCTTTTCACCTCTGTCCCTCCAGTGAAGTTATGTGTTTTCTTTCACTGCAAAGATGAAAGTATCATTCACTGAACACTCAACCAGTTTGGTTTAATTTTCTTAGGTTTCTGAGAAAAGAGCCAGAAATCAAACGTGGAACCTGTTGCTGCTAATCAAATCATGACAGAAAGGTAAGAAACTCATTTTATTCCTAGAGTCTGGGCTTTGTCCTTTCTACTTGTTACTGCTGCTCACAGTTGTATTTCCAAAGCTTTGTGTTTTACCTTCTAGACATGCTTTCCTGGAATTTGATTATTTATCCATAAGGGATTTTTTTTGTGAAATAAAAAAGAGTCAACCAACTTTTGTGCCTAGCAGAAACTGAAGAATGTCTTCTGTGTGAAAGGCGCACATCACCCCTGTAGTCACTTTCTGCATGAAAGGCTTCAGGCTGCAAGAGTGTTGCTGCAAGATGGGAGGTTCACACATATCCTTATCCAGCTTTTCTGGGAGCATTCAGAATGTAGTTTGGTTCAGGGATTAGTGTCTGGTGACAGGTTTTATACCAGGTATTCTAACATAGCAAGTTGTAGCAGGATGAAAGAAAATGAGCAGGAAATATGAATCTCAATTTCCCAGCTCTGTCACTTTTTGAGTTGTAATTTTACTCTTTTCTTTATTTTTATCTTTGACTTATTAGCACAGACATTGCCAAGGACACTCCACATCAGCTATTTATGTTCACAAACCTATTTCTATTTGTTCCAGCAATCTCAGCCAAGAACATCCCAGAACTGACATTTTAGAAAACCTTTTGTTTATGGGAAATTTTACACATTGCATTTTCCAAACACTGAACTAGGGAGTGTTCACTACAAACATCTGAGAATACTTTGGCTCTTCTAATTTTCTCATGATGTCTTACTAATATCCAAAAAGGGAACAACTGTTTGTTTTATAAACTACTCTGCCAGGTTTCTTCAAAAGTTGTTACAGTCCCAGATTTTTTAAGCAGGCATATTCGTCTTAAATAAATTTTGCTTTTCTCCTTCCTGGTTAAAACTAGTATTTTCTCTTCATGGCATGTATCAGGACTGCCTTTTTCAAGCATGTAAGGTCTGTTGTTGGGAGCTTTTAAACAAAGCAAAAACTTAATTGCAAGTCTTTTGCAAAGGAGTGAATTTCGCCCTACTTCAGTTTGTCTTTAAATAGATGTAAATTAATCACCAAACTTAAAATTCAACTTTGTCTTTTAGTTCTGGTTACAATAAACGCTTCTGAATTTTAAAAGTTCAAATGTTCATCAAATTGCATACAGCACTGCCCTTGGGATCATACCTAAAATATTTGTAGGTAAGCAATGTTAATATATAATTTGCAAAGCAATAACCCAAGCCCCAAGTGAAAAGGAAATGCTATGAAGCTAAAAGGTAAATAATAAATGCTGATGAACAGGGACTCTGGAAAATCACAATTGGAAAAAGTGCTAAATCCCAAGGTTTTACTTGTTTTGCTCTTACTTATTAACTCAGGTACAGAGTTTTGCTGTTCTACTGGTGCCCTGGAGGAAAGGTCTTTGTCACTTTATATGAATAAGTCTTCAAAATGTTACAAACATGTTCTGCCTTGTTCAGCCAGGCTTACTAAAATAAGGAGGAATTTTTGGCAAATAATAGAGGCAACAAAGGAGAGGCTGCTGCTGAATTATTGGCAATTGTTGATAATAAATGATTTGCTAGATGCTGAGGAAAATGCCAAACTATTCATTTTTAATTTCTTAGTTAGCTCATGGTGCACTGATACTGATTCCTTGAAATGTATAGGAAAATGGGCAGGCTTTCTGGGGCTTCCATGTTAGAGCAAGTTCTGCAAACTTTGTAACGGCTGGCAGGGACTCCCATCCAGGAAAATACAGAGATTTTGAACGGGTGAAACTGCCCGCAGACTTAAAATTAAGCACAAGTAAAAGTGCTTTCTGGAACTTTGGTTAGGGTATTTGCTTTGATCAATGACTTAATCTATGAGTCTTAGCAGAGACACTCCAATGCAGGAATGATGCCAGGGACTTAAATCACAAAGCCTCTGCTGAACTCTGATTGCTACCTGATCTGCCAAGGAAAAGGTGACATGAGCCTGTGTACTCAGAGAAACCATTGCTCCCATGTTACAATAAAGTCAAGACACTGGGATATAGAAATGCTAAATGACTGTGACCTACCCTCAGAGCAATACCATGATGGCTGGCTGGAAATCACCCTGAAAAGTAGGGAAGCAAAATCTTACAGGGGACTGAGTTCCAAAAATGGCTGAGCAATTCAAGTCCAAGGCAGCTATCTAGCTGCCTGTGTAAAACATTCAGGCTGAATAAAGTTAATTGCAGTGACATCATTGGAAAGAAAAATTAGTTGATGAAGAAAGTGTGTAAAAAAACCAACAGTAATTAAGGCAAAAGTAATTGACTTTAAATGCTGAGTGCTGTGTGTATTCCTTACAGAGGAAATTTAAATGTTCATGGTAAGGTCATGGATGGATATAAATTTATGTATGGTAGAAATTTTTCAAAACAACTTTTTAATAACAAAAGTAGCTTAGATAATGCAGTACCCATGTGCAATTAAAATAGTAAAATTTTCATTAGTACATCCCAGTTCTTATTCTTCACTATTAATAGGAAATGCTTGCAGACTTTGCACTGAGGGTATGGTAGCCTCACAGCTTGAATTTGAACTAAGAAGGGAAAGATGTTTCATACCAAAATCACGTCACCATGTGACATCATGAAATTTTACAGGAGAACCAGAATCTCCTCAGTACCTGCATGAGTTTGTACTGTTGAGGTGAGGACTAGATGGGACAGTGACATTTTGGGATCAAGAAGTACACACCACCCTGTACCCCTGTTCTACTGCTCCCACAGGGGACGGATGGACTCAGAGAACTGTGCTGTGACAGAAAGCACAGAATTGGTGCAGCTTGCTTCTTTCAATCCAAAAGATGGAATTTTGAGAAGGAGAACTTGCTTTGTCTATATCTACAAAATACTGCCCTTGTGTTGATGCCTTGAGAGGCTACCTAGAACAGAGGCTAGACAGTGTTAAAGGAACAAAGTAGGTATTTATTAGAAAGGCCTTCAAAGGATACACCTTGGGCAGTGCAAGAGCCTGGCTGAGGCTACGCCCAAGATGGATGATGGGTCACACGTTTTCACACTTTTGCAAGTTTTGGTCCATTTACATATTGGGGTTAATTGTCCAATTACAGCTTCAGGTTATGAGGTCCCATCCTCCCAGATTGCTCTCCTCAATTTGCTGTTTTTTACACTTTTTGGGCTTGAAGCTATAATGGTGTCCTTGGTTCTTGGGTTAGAAAAGGATTGTTTTGTCTAACTAAACTGTGAAGAGAACTTGCTAACACTTCATATGAAGTTCAGAGTAATGTATTAATGCAGTTCAAAATCTGGAAAATATGAAAACTAAAACTTAAGGCATCAATGTTCTTCTGGGTTACTACATTGATTTATCAGGTCTTTTTTGTATGTTGTGCTCAGGTGTTTGTGGATATGCTGGGTCTTACTATCTAGTGTCTAAATACAACTTTTCCTGTTTATTCTGCAAGTGTTTTTATGTAGGAATAGTCCCATCAAGTAATGGGAGCATCTATGAACCTGGAGGGATAAGGCCTATGTTATTAACCCACTCTGTGTGTTGACACTAAAAAAAAACTGTCTCAGGAGGTGGCTTCTATCATTCCTGAGGCAAATTCAGTTGTTTGTTGAAACACAGCTGAAAAGCCTCTGTGCTGAAAAGAATTACCTTGGTGTAGCCAAAGGTTCAGTATTTGGCTTACTAAGCACAATAACTTCATTAATAATAAAAAGTTGTGTGGGCTGAGTATAATAGAACATGAGAAAGAACCCCAGTGTGCACACACCAGAAATAAAATAATGCCATTATTAAATAATAAAAGCCTCCTCAAAAATATTTTCACCTTATTGGCATCTCCAAGTCAAGAAAAGAAAACCAGTTTTAAGACTGAACTAAAATTCCCTTTCCAGCCACAATATATCCTTAGAGAGAAGAACTAACTCCATGTATAAAGTAGGGAACATGCTACAGGGCTGGCCAAACCAGCCTCCAGTGGATAGTTACTCCATGGTTATAAAATTATATTGTTCTTTGTATTTGTTTTAAATGAGTTGTACATATGTCCATTGTTGTCAGCTCAGAAAGTACAGTTGTGAAACTTTGCTTCCAAGTGCTTAAACATTTTGTCATATGAAAAGAACTGAAAGCAGTCCAATTTTTTCAGCATTTGTATCATGCCTTGGATGGCTTAGAAAAAGGTTTTTCTGAGCATTTGTCACAGAGAAGCAGTAAAAAAATGTTTTAAAACTATTTAACTCTTGCTGTTTTGTCTGAGTATTGTTTGGGAAGAAGCCTTCTGACTGCTTATAATGAACTGACCTGAATGTTGGTTTTAGTGCAGATGTTAAAATTAGGTAGCTAATCAGCCATTGACTTAAATAAGCCACTACAGTCTCCTTTCAGCAAATATTTTAAGTATTTAAATTCGTGTAAGGATGAGATAAAGTGCATGATAGCTGTGAGTTCTTTGAAACTGGGTGTTCTGTGTAGTAAGACAAACTAGACAGACTAGACAAACTTCTTCTCTGGTGATCCAGAATCTGACTGAAGAATGAGCCATAGTAAGATCTGTTGGAGAGATGGGAGGCCAGAGCCAGTAAAGTTTGTGGCCCAAGTGACTTATTTTTTTATTGTTTTGTAATTCTCCCCCAGCAATTTTTTTTCTGCTCTGAAAGTCTATCATTGTACTGGCTTTTCACCAGGGTAACAAAACAGTCCCTTCAGGAGAAAACACAGAGATGTGGGAGACCCTGAGTTTTAGATTTGGGGGAATTAATTTCATTTTCAGGTTTGAAGAGCAAAATCCTGTCCCACTCACCCCCTCTCTCTGAATCTGTCTGAATAAGGCTTAAACCACAAGGACTGGAGTGCCAAAGGGCCATAGAGGACAGATTATCTGAGTTATCTGATTACTGCTTAGGGCTCTGTGAATTCCCAGGCTTCAGCTCCAGGTAAAGTTGGGATCATCAGAGACATAAGTTTAGTTTGCAGCATCTCTTCGTCTCCTGTGGAAGTCTCCACAGCATTAGAGCAGAGCAGTGGTGAAGCCCAGCTAAGCCAGGGGACAGGGAATGGAATGAGCTCTACCTTGCCACTGACTGGGGGGATTTGCATTAAAAAAAAGGTCTGTGGTGATGTAGTTCAGAGGAGCTCTAGTTTTGGCTGTATATGTTGTGTTTCATTCCATGTTTTAAAGATTTAGTACTAGAACTACAAGGTCTTGAGCAGAAGTCCATTGGGAGCCAACCATGTCTTCAAGTTTGTGAACTTAGATACTAAGTTAAAAGACAAAACTAGTCAAAAATAACACTGATCATACAATAACAATTAGTGGGAGAGAAAAAGGTGTGGTGACAAAAAAATTTCAATTTTAAATTTGGAATACTAGGCCACCCTCTTAAACTGTTTAGGTGGGGAAAAAAGGGTTCTTGGGTTTTTTAGGTTTTTAAAACACATGCTGCTGATTCTCTAGATTTGTAATAGTGGCACACAGTAATTGGGGACAATTAATTGGCTATATTAGAAAATATGTACATATAGAAATCGGTGATGACTACATTGCCAACTCCACTGTTGTAAGAAACAAGGACAAGTTTACACACAATTTAAAACAATGAGAGAAAACACCTCCAAAAATATGAATTGGAAACCTTATAAATAGCTCAGGCATCAGTGCACAACAAGTATTGCTTCCAGGCTTGTCATGATGAGCCCTATTTCAATTCCAAAGAGCAAATAGCTGTGCACTGTAATCAGTCTTTGGCCAGCATTGTCTTTTCATGCGTGTGCCTGCAGCCCTTGGTGCTCCAGCCTGCAGGCCTGGCTGAGAGGTATTCCGTGCACCACATGGTGGGTAATAACACAGGAGGCCTCTGTCTCTCTAAACTGAACCCAATTCTTTATTAAGAGTGCAAAGGTTCTGCATCTGTGGATTGTGCTCAAGCCACGTGCATGCAGAGCAGCTTAACTGGTGTCTGAAGTCCAAAAGATGAAAATTGTGTTCTTTCACACAAAATCTGGGGGGAATGGTGCTGGAGAAACTTTTTATGAGTATTAGAAAAGAATGCACATGCTAGAACAAACAGCCAGTAAATAAATTTTAAAAAATAATTTATTTATAATAGTTGTGTGTGTATACACAGATGCACACACATTTTTATATGCACACATAGATCTGGTTGTAGGGAACTCCTTCTGGAGGAAGATATAATTTCTTATGTTTCGATTTCTTGCATTTTATTCCTGAGAGTCTTTTTCTGTCACTGTTAGAGACATATTGCTGAGTAAGATCAGTAACTGATCTGGCACTTCCAAGTCATCTATTTACCTGTGTTGCTCAGAGACTGAGGATTTGAGGGAATGAGAAATGCTGGCTGCTTGGTGTGTGTGTGTGTTCTCCATTGAAGCTAGAAACAGTTTAGCAACTTGACTCTGCTTTGCTTTGTAATTTATTGACATGGGTTCCTACCGTCACGCTGTTCTTTAAAAAGACGTTTTGGTTTAACAAAATTGCTTTGACGTTTCAGATTAAGAGGAGTGTTTATCTTGCTTAAAAGTGCTGACATTTTTGGCAATTATATTGTCTTTATTAATACACAGACAGTAATTTGTAATATCGATTTTATCTACCAAAAAAAAAAAAAAAAGAACTGGTTACAAAAGTATAATAGATGGAAATATAAAGGCAAAACAATGAATTTAGAGATACAGTATCAGCTGCTAAGATTTAGATCACATTATTCACTTAGGGAACAAAAATGTATATTTAAAAAATTTATTAAAAAACCTAAAGCCTCATCATTTGGCTGCTTCTTTTGCCATGTTTGCTAAGGGACACAACTGTTTGTTAGAAAAAAAAAATTATTACTAATTTCAGATTCTATTAAATAATCTCTTGGTTGATTTCAAATCTTCTCCAAACCCTGAAGTTTCAAACTTGTAATGTAATTATATGCAAATACAGGGACAAATTTACCAAGTCTTACTTTCTGGCATTGTTCTTATTTCAAGTTTGGTTGTTAGTGTGCGTATTCACAGCAGCAATAACTGAGGGTCATAGTACTACTTAAGATTGAATGCTGAGTTGATAAATTCTTTTTTTTTTTTTGAGTGTGCTATTTTCATGACTAAATGTGGATCTTTTCACATGGAAACAATTGTGTGCAGAAAATTGCTGGAGTAATTTTGAAGGCCGTTTTTAATTTAAAAATTTGCCTGTGCACAGTGCGCCCTTGTTTCTGCCCAGAAACATATTTTAAGAGTCAAGTAATATAAATTCTTTAAAAATGGAGGTTTGAGGGGAAATACTGATAACAATCTTAGCTACTTGATTGACAAGAAACCCGACATGGCCTGGCAATGTGAGCTGGCAACCTAGAGAGCTCATCTGTATCCTGGGTTGCATTCCCAGCAGGTCGAGGGAGGGGAAGCTGCCCCTCTGCTCTGCTCTTGTGAGATCCCATGCGGTGAGGGAGAACAGCTCCTCCACACTCGCAGAGGGCAGGTCTAGGTTGGATGTCAGGAAGAAATTTGTTACTGTGAGGGTGGTGAGGCTTTGGTAAAGCTGCCCAGAGAAGTTGTGGATGCTCCATCCTGGAAGTGTTCCAGGTTGGATGGGGCTCTGCAGCTTGGCCTGTTTGAAGGTATCCTGGCCCATGGGAGGTGACGGTATCCCGGCTTCATGGTCTTTAAGGTGCTCCAAACGAAACCATTCCATCTTTCTGCAGCAATTTTAGTAACAGCTCCTCCCATATATTTACTCTGACTTTTCATTTATTTTGTCTCTTCCCCAGCTGCAACTGGCTTTTTTTTTTTATGGTTATTCATTTTACCATCGACTGTTCACACATTGACAAGAAATTTCTCTGCTGTTTCCTTTTTGTAGCAGGTTTTCATGAGAATTAAAACTCAGATTAGTTACATTGATAAGGGAATATTTAAATTATTTAGTCAAAATTGATGCAGTTATTTTCCAATTTCAGGACTTCCTTAATTTAAAATTTTTTCTTTCATGTTTAATGCCTTTTTTTTATCTCAATGGTTTTTCTGCCACATTCATCAGTTTTTATGCTACCATGTAAATTGCTTCCAAGTTTTCTTTTGTGGCAATTTAGACAATTTGTCTATTAGCAAAATTGTAATACTAGAATACAATAACTTTCTGCTGCATGCCATAAAGTTTTCAGGTAATAACACTTTTTTGTCAAAGATGCTGTGACATTCCTGAAAAGAATTTAAATAGACACTTTACCACCATTGACTATGGCATTTCAGGATTTTTCAGTGAATTTGAGCTCCTAATTAGGCATGGAAAGCAGCTTAGTATTTTTAGAGTTATTCAATCTTAAAGCAGAAATTAACTAAGTTATAATACTGAAATATGTATTTCCTTCTTGGGTGCGCAACTGATTCTTAGTGCTCATTCCTGACTGACTGCATGGTTAACCTTAATGTATGCACAGGCAAATTCAATTTTGCTGTATTAATTAAAATGCATTTTGCGGGGGAAAAATGCAGCAGCATGAATATCAACTTTTGGTATTATATATAGTATGCAGATATTGCAAAGAAGAGATCACAGGTGTAAGAAGGCCCATTAGCAGTATGTCTATTTTTTCATTATTTCTGTAAATTTCTTTAATTGCACTATAATATTGTTAAATGGAAGAAGACTCAAAGGACAAAACTATGTTAGGAAGTGTAGGTGATACAGTGTGAAATCAGAAGTGAAGGAAAAGTAAATGGATTTATGTTTTTAGGAAATGTTCAGAAATCACATATCCTATAGAACTCATCACAAGATTTTTCATAAACCAAGAGACTTAGAATAGGAACAGAATCAGATATTAAGTAAGTCCGTAAAAAGAGCTCAGAAATAGTGACCATACCAAGGCTGTGTATGTATATTTATTCAAAAGACAATTAATTACTGCCAGAACCCAACCAATGCTGCATTACAATTGTGGATTTTTACTTGATGAAAAAGGGGTCCATGATCTTGGTTTAGGGATTTGTAAAGGAGGACTTACTTCACAGCAACTTATGAAATACCCATCCTGCCAGAAACAGGTGTATGTAAAAAGAGATAAGGCTGCAAAATATTACCTGGAGTTTAGAAGTCAAGTAAGACTATCTGTCTAGGAAAGGCAGTTTCTAACTGGTGAGGTGTGTAAAAATATTTTCCTCCTATGCAAGCCTTTCCACAGATGCATGGGCTTTTCCACCACTCTCAAACAGCCAGCCCCTCTTAGAGACTCGACAGGCAGCCGCTTACCTGACCTACAGGAGCAATTTCTAATCTGGTGACTGCAAATTTGCTGGAGGATGATCTGTTGGCACTGGGAGAATTGCACTCCCATGGTTCAAGTGAAATGCAGTTGGAGTTTTTGGGCAGAAGGAAGGGTAGTGTGGGTGTCCTCCCTCCTGTCATGGTTCAGGCAGTGGCTGGAGCATTCCCAGGTCACAGCCAATTGTCCCTATGTGTTTACTGATTACTTGACAATGACTCTTGAAGGCAACTTACTCTGGTAATAACTACTGCCCTGGTTGAAGATGTACTTTCTCCCCACTATTGTTCTTCAGGGTTTAGAAATAAGTCTTATGCTGGATTCAAAATCAATAGAATGAGTCATTTTATGGTTATTTGTGCCTTAATAGAGCTATGGGTAAAGTACTCATTAAGAATCACTTACATTTACACGGCCTTGTCTCTCCTTGACCTGGAAGCTCTGTAGAGCAAGATGATTGAAGTCCTTGCAAGATGACTTGTACCCTTCATCCAGTGGTGACTCTTCAGAAAATAGTTTGTGTAAGAAAAAGACACACTGCATAAAAAGATGTATGATTAATCAGTACATATTTGTTCATGTCTCAACATTCTCTGCCTTTCTGGGAATATACTAGCAATGAATAATTTTTAACATCAGAGGATGCAATCAATGAGGGTTTTGACTGACTAAGGATTTCAAGGTTTTTCCTATGAAAAAGCCAGTTGACATTCATTAGGGCTTAAAAAAATTCAATAGAACATTTTTTACTTGAAAACCAAAAAGTTAAGCTGAAAGATGTTTCAGAGAAACATGCCGATGCTGCTAAAATCTTTATTTACATAAAAAAGTCAAAATGAATCGTCAGCTTTTTAATTTTTCTTCAAGAATATTGAATACATAATTCTGTATTTACTGATGTATATTTAATGCATATACAATATAAAATATACTTTGTATTTTAGGATTGTGAAAGCTTTTTCATTAATTTCACATTCTGAGGAAAGTGCATACTTATAGTAAGTTAATTTTTTTTGACACAGGAAATTCTTTGTGTTTATTTAGATACAAGAAAAGGAAGGAAAATACTGAATTTCCCAAAGAATTCAGATTTTAGCTTTTATAAATTCTGTGACTGTGACAGCTGTATGAAAAGCTTCCTTTTACACTAAATAAATACATTAGAAGATACAATCTTAATTTTTATGAGAAATTTAAGTAACAAAAGTGGTGTGATTTCTTTTTTCTCCCTATTTTGCAACACTAACATCAACACTAACATATTCCTGGTGGCAGCATGAAGCCCTGGTTTTAGGAGCTTTATAGTTTTTTCTGAATACTGAGCCAGAGGTGTGAAGAAGCAGGTTCATTCAGACCCTTGTTGCTGTATAAAGCTTATTAAAAGAGGAAGACTTCAAGTTTCAACTTTTTCAATATCTATCGTTTTCCAAGAGTAGGTTCTCTAAAAAAGGACTCTCCAAACCATGCCCTTTCATTTAGAATTAGGAGAGTCAGGCAGGCCTCTGTGTAGAGCTGTGCAGAGAACTTCCAAACAGGAAAGAGAGCCTATATCCTGCTGCTGTTGCACATAAGAAATCATTACTCCTATGCTCTCATCTTCCTGCTCCATTTGTATGCAACATCCACCAATTCTCTCTTTCCATCTCCTCTTTTCTCTCACATCTCCATATGCTTCTCAGTTAAAAAGGCTTCTTGGGTAATCTATGAAATGTGTCCACTGCTCTCTCCTTCAAAGAAATTCCTCAAAACCCAACCATATTTCAATTATAGTGATTCCATACTTCTATTGCTGTATACTGTGAGTTATACAGAGAATGTTTTAAGCAATGGTGCAGCAGTGAAAAAGGCAGTGCAACCTTAAGATGCACTGGGAGTGGAATTTCGAGAGGAAGTGCTGGTGCTATTACAGAGCCTGCAGTACAACCTCAGAAATATTGTGTAGTGTTGGTCACCCATGGACAAGAATGTTCAGTAAAACTGGAACAGATGTAGAGAAGGGTCATAAGGATCATTAAGGCAGTGGAAAAGCCTGTTTTATGAGAAGAAGCAAAAAGATTTTATGTGTTCTAACATGGCAAAATAAAAGCTGAGGGCTTATACTTTCTATCCAGGATATAATGGTTGGAGACAGACAGGAAAGTACCTAAACTAACTGACAACATAGAAGAAAACAATAATTCTTGAACAGATTTAAAATTTTTTTTTCCACTTTGAGTCCAGCCAGGGCCTTAATGAAAACACAGGGGAAGAAAAGTTCTGTATGCTTTCATGGAAGCTATGTGAAATGCTGGGAAAACAGAACACACGCCCTAAAACATCCTTTCCTAAAATCCTGCAGCATTCTAATTTTTCTCCATTAATAGTTTAAGTAATTTACTTTATATGTCACACATCTGCTGTAAAACATTTAGCCTCATGCTCAAACATTCCTTGTTTTCCACATATTTCCTGTGTGATAGTAGGTTGGTCCCTTTTGTGAACAATCTGTATATTAGTATTCCTTCCCTCAAAGGGATGCTGCAAGGATAAATATAGTAATGACTGTATTGACAGAGACAAGTAAATATTTTATCATAGGCCAGGAATCTCTGCCTTCATACGATTTCTCTGTTACATGGTATCATTTCTGCCAGAAAGCCTATATAAAACACACAAGAATAATGATGAAATGTTTGGTTAGTTTCCTTAAAGTTATTTGCATATCTGCATTTTCCAGTTCTTTTTTTGGGGGAAGGAGGGTTGTTTTTTTTATTTGGTTTATTTTTAGTTTTTTTTTTTTTGTGGTTTTTTTTATATAGAATGTAAAATTGTTCAGAGCTTGTTCTGGCCTCCCCAGTTTGACATGGGCATAGTGGTCTGAGTTCAGCAAAGGGTCACAGGGTGATTAAGTAGTGGCATTTTTAGGAAGGGTGGCAGACGTGGTTCAGCCTGGAGAAGAGACAGCTCAGGGGAACCTTCTCAATGCATTCCAATATCTAAGGGGTAGTAAAGAGGATGGAGACAGGCTCCTGTCAGTGCCGCTCGGTGACAGAACAAGAGGCTGTGGGCACAAATTTAAATAGAAGAAATTCTATTTAAACTAAAGGAAACCCAAACCAAAGCACTTTTACACCCTAAGGCTGGTTGTTCATAGGAACAGATTCCCTAGGGAGGTTTATGTAGTCTCCATCCTTGGAGACATTGAAAGCTCAACTGGACCTGGTTCTGAGAACCCTGCTCCAGCTGTCTCTGCTTGATCAGGGTTGGGACCAGATATTCTCCAGAGGTCTATTCCTATCTCATCTGTTCTCTCAGATCCTTTTTCTGAAAATGAGTGGAAGAAAGGAAAAACTTCCTTTTGTAAAATTTCTGGAGCAAGTGAATCTTTGTACATTTCATTTATACTGTTAAACTAAATGCAGCAGGATGGAAAACTTGGACTTTTGCTATTGACTTCTGTGCGGTCAGGATTTTGGTGTAAAGTGGACAACCACCATTGATCTCAAAGCTGCTGTTTTCATTCTGGGTCAGTATCAGTTTACTTATTTAAAAGAAGGGCTTAAATCTATTTACTATAGAAGTATATAATGAAATTTGGTTTAATGTTTTGTAAAACAGAAAGGTAAGTTCTGTTACAGGGATCTGGCATGAAGAAAACAACTTGTGCCTTCCCATCAATGTTATAAAATAAGTGTAATCCCACACTGTGAAGAGCAGAGGGTTGAAGTTTATGTCTGAGTTTTGTGACAACCCAGAGCTCCAAAGCTGCAGACTCTTTCCTATTCCAGATATCTTCCTGGTTAAGTTGTACCCAAAAGGAAAGCCTTGCCATTCTAAAGGAATACTGTAAATATATCTCTTTATTCTAGTAATGTAATTCTTCCTAAAGTAGTAGAAACAAAGAAAGCAAAGAGGGACAATGGTTTCTTGAGGAAGACTTTTATCCTGGCTTGTGAAGGAAATATTCCCCTACATCTGAGAGATGAATCATGCTGAGGTGTGCTGGAATAGTTTTAGTTCCAGTTTATGATTCCAAAACTGTTTCCTTGTACACAGTCTTAAGGTAAGATGCACTTTTTTTTTTTTTTAATATCAGCTGAACTATCTAAAAAAGAAAAACCCAAAAACCAGCAGATCTGTCTCAAAGGGACTCTTGGGCAGACATTTTTGTTCCATGATGAGAGACAGAGTCAGAGCTGTCCAAATAATAAAAAACAGA
Organism: Anomalospiza imberbis; assembly: GCF_031753505.1. Taxonomy (NCBI): domain Eukaryota; kingdom Metazoa; phylum Chordata; class Aves; order Passeriformes; family Viduidae; genus Anomalospiza; species Anomalospiza imberbis. The sequence continues at coordinate 11,318,089 of NC_089692.1, read as the reverse complement.
TCCTAAAGTGGGGTTTTTTTTGGAGAGAGATTAAAATTTGATTTATTGCTCATTGTAGGGTCTATTTATCTCTTGTTGTGAATTTTCATGTAGCCACTGGTATATGTCAAAATGTTGTGAATTTTAATAAAAGTTTGAATGTGAAGTGCATTTACATTATTTATTGTTCTATTCTACTTCTGTTTAAAATGTAACAATAATGTGCTATCTAGTCAGACAGCTGAAAGTATTCAGTAGATAATCAAATGCCATTAAAGGCAGAATGTGAAAATGGAACATGAAACGATTCTTTCCAGGAATACTTTCTAGTCTAATTTTAGTTGGTCAGATAATAACTGTAAATTCTGAACACATTTATAGAAATTAAAAGCTGATTGTGGGATGCTTGCAAGAGATGGCAATCAGTTTGGTTTTGGCCCCTCAGAAAGGATTATGTAGCTAACTCTCCTTAGCCTGCATTAGTGAGTCACAGCTCTCACAAAATAAAAGGAAAGAAAAAGGCATATTCACTGTCTTTGTCAGAGTGTAGTGCCAGCTGCAAGAAGATTTCACTTTCACTTGTTGGCCCTTATGAAATGTCAGGCACTAAGAAAAGACAAATGTTTGTAACGTAATATTTGGTTGTATGTGGTGTCAAACTGGACAGTAGCCCCAAAATGCTGTGCCATTTGGTCTACCAATACACACGGCTAAGTGTGAAGGCACTTCTCTCTTTAGAACGTAACTTCATACCTTCTGTGACAACAATCAAAGAGCAGTTCTGTGACCTTATTTGCATTCATGCCTTCAGCAGTGATTTAACTGCCATAGTTAACCAGTCTGAGACATGCTCCTGCACCTCCAATACATTCTAAACTTGCAGTAGTAAAAATGATAACACTTTGACCATCAGAATACAGAGCATGAATCCCCTTTTCATGCCTGCTCATGCTGCTGCCATACAGCAGAAAGTTAGCAGCTAAAATATCAAGGTTGCTTCTCAGACTGTGCCACTACACTGAATTATGGAAAAGATGGGTAGAGAGATCAATGGAGTTGCAGGTGTAAATGTTACATAATTTGTGAAGGATTTTGCAGGGTGAATGTCTCCCATAGAGGAAAATCTGGTTTCCATCCTCCCTGAGCTTGCGAGGGTCTCTGCAGATGCCCGTGCTTTCTTCTGTTTACATGTTCTTATTTTTTATAATGGGAAGGAACCATTTAACAACAGACCTAACTAAGGAGGTGCATGGACAATGTGATGGCAAGTGAACGCAAAGTAATGTATATTGGAAGGGAAAAAATATGATGCCAGTGTCCTTTGCACTCTATTAAATTAACTGTGTCAACTGAGGCAAAGGAATCCTCTGTCACAAAAGACACCTCAGTGTCAACTTCTCCTCAACATGAACCTGCAGATAAAAAATTGAAGAATGTGGTTGTTGCGGTGCATGTTTTTGATTGTAATTCGCTCCTAGTAGTCAGTTTTATAACCCCTCCCATTTTGTATTGTTATATCATATTTTATTACCAATGGATTGCTCCTTTTCCCCGTGTGTTGTTGGTTTTGCTGTAGTTGTCCCTCTCCCCAAAGACCTGCCTTTTTGTTACCTGTTCCTCCTCCCACTGAATGTCAGTCCCTTCCCATGCCTGCCCCTTTCTCTAGAAACTTCCCTATCAATTTTGTATCCTTCAAAGCCCCATTGGTTTATTTAAGTCGTTGTCCTCCCCTGTACTCCCCTATTAGTTTAAACATTGTATCCCTCACCTTGTGTTCTACCCTCAGTCCCTCCCAAGTGGTTAAAAATTGTGTCCTCCCCTGGGACCTCCCCTGTGTATAAGCTGATGTACGGCTTTGTTCAGTGTCTTTCTCTTCCTGATCCTCCGGGTAATAAACACCTTTGGAAAACATGCAGAAGACCTTTCCCTGTTCCTTGTCCCTGCCCTTGGTGCAGTCCTATCCCCAACACAGTCCACCCATGCCGTAGGGCAGCAGTGCCCTACAGCCACACCCCAGATTCCAGTGCTTGCTGGGGGCACCCCACTCTCACAGGCGGTGTTGGGAGTTAACCAGGCTGTGGTGGAGTTGCAAGATGAATAGGTGACAGATAACATGGCACTGCCACGGGCAGGCCTGTCTGAATCACTAAGTGCAGCTGCTGATCGCTGGCTCTCAAATTACATGACTGAAAGGGATATTGGGAAAGTTTGGGAAATCAAATGCTGAGGAAGGACTGTGGCCGGATAGGAAAGGTCAGCTGGTGTGCCTTGATAAGAAGGGATGACCACTTAACCAGAGTTGTAAGGATCAGGGCTGAAATCTGTTACTGGGCTCAAAGAGCTCACACCAACGATGGTTTTAAAGGTCATGCTCTAAAGTTTTACATCCCTTGGATTCACCACTCTTAGATTTAAGAGTCAGCTTTATTATTTTAATTAGTTTACAGAGACACAATATATGTGACTGCATGGATTTGTCTAGCAGGGTTGCTTTTTTCTCCCAATAAACTTGCTCTTCTGAAATGTTGAACGCACAGAAAAAAAGTTTATTGGAAATTATTGTATTTGAAAAGGGCCTTGGCTATTCCCTAGAAAGAAGAGAAGCGAACACAAGGTCAATTTACAACCTGACCTGAAAACACAAAGTTGATAATCGGCCATCATTGCTTATTGTATCTATCATCTGATTTGTTGAAATGCTCAATAAATCCACTATTAGGAGAAAAAGTGCTTACATGCATTTTTTTCTTTAAAAAAAGAATTAAAAAACAAAATAAAAGATTGATTGACAAGACATCAATAAAGCTTTGAGCACACACTGCTGACCTTTTTTTCTTTGCACTGCAATCTGTGTTTATTAGAATTCAGCTCCTATAAATACATTTCTCTGGATAAAAAAGCAAGCAGCTTCTTAGGAGTTTTGTTCAATAAACTTCTGTGAAAATTCTAAAGACTTAATACATGGCTTTCAATCTAATTCATTCTGTCTTCCCTTCTTAAAAATAAGATATAAGTGAGGATGAAATAGGTTTAGCTGGTGAAATCTTTTTTCTAAAGCTGTATTCTTAAAACTCACCCTTCCTTTTTAATGTCTGCTACAGCAGTTCATTCAGAACAGACAGGCTATATATCATCTCATGCCTGGTACTGTGGGCTATTTCTTCTCTTTAAATAAAAACATATTATAAATCTGTTCTCCACTTGAGTGTGGTAAGCACTCAGGTTAGTGACTTCAAAAGTACAGCTGCAATAAGGCTTTGGCAGGCACTAAAGAATACTGACCAGCTCCTTAGACCTTAGTTTCTATTTGATCTTTCTGAGAAGAAAATCTCTTCAGTGACATTCAAAACTGTAGAGGTGGCACAGCAGTGATGTCAAGCCTTTTAATTTTATTGCAGGCCTAGTGATATTCCTGTATTAGGGGTTTTGTTCTTAAAGCCTGCCTTTTGGAGCTCTGAGAATCTCATTCATTTTGTGTTGGTGAAGTAAACACATAGTTGGTGTTGCTCTAAGAAAAAGTGAAATAGAAACCCTAGGCTGAAAAGGTCAAAATTTGAAACATAATGATAAAAGTGTCTGGATGAAGTCTCAGAATTTGCTTTTCCTTGATATGTGTTTAACTGAGTGGAGCCTTCTTCTGTCCTGGTGAGCTGTGTGTTTTTACAGATTGTTCTGTGATGGTGAAAAAACCCTAGTGCTATCAGATTTTGTCCCAGAGATTTCGTCTTCCTAAGTAATTCCTAAAAATTATTTTTTTTCTTCACCATTTTCTGTTATTCTCTTCTAACACAATGTTATTGGCTCAAGCATCTTTGCCTTGATTAATGATACTATCCTCTGATTATTTTAGACTATTTTCTCCCCTTCTCTCCCTGTGATGTTTTGTTGTGATAGTTGTTTTGTTGGGCTTTTTTCCCCCAGAATCTCTCTCTCTATTTTGTTTGACTTCTGTTTCACTAAGTGCTGGCTGTTTTAGGGGTTCACAGAGTGCAAAATAGGAAAAAAATTACTGGCGTTTCTTTTAGCACAAACTACAAAGAGCATCTGCTTTACACCTGGAATGGTCTTAATAGCACAAAACCACACCCAGAGTGCTGACGCTCAGACGTACCTGGGCAAGTGGGCTCTTGCCCCATGCTAAAATTGAAATTCAGAGGGCCTTTTCTTCTGTTGGACACTGGGTGGGAGCTGGATTAGCTATTTATATTAGTCTAAATATTTTTAAATACTGGTGGTAATTGGCTTTTTCCTCTGTTTTGCCATAATCCAATTAGATGTAAAATTACTAAACTGTCTTTAAAAAGAGTTATGGTCCCTGGATGGGATGGATTATGTACACAGGAAATATTTTCCTACTTGATCTCTGCATGTGCTAAACCTGGAAACACCTGGGACAAAAGCATTGAATATGATTATTTCTTAATTTTGACTATGTTATGTCATGGCTGGGGGAAGGTTGCACACAAAGCAGGTGATTCTACTCCTGTAAACTAAAAGGTGAGGAGGAAGAAGGCACATAGCACTCTGCAAATACTGTAAAAAGTGGAGTTTGCTTTGTCTTCTACATCTATTGGGGGAAAAAAGTGCATTATAGGTGATTTTATCAAGTGCAAAAACTTAATAAGATTTGCTAGTAACAGGAAGATGGGGTTACACCTTTTTAGACATTCTGCATGTTTATAATACATAGCATATACTACAAAATCATTCCCATTTCTGTACAATATATCTAAAACACAGCCGCACTCCACTCAAACTTTATCTATTAAATATAAGACTTTAAAGAGACATGCAAGCATTTCTTTTAGATGTAGGAGGACTATATAGAAATTTAATTCTGCTGATTCAATAAAAAATTATTTCAAAAGCTCTGATCATTAGGATTATTATTAATTACTGTGCCATTCAGCTGTGCTGACAAAAAAAAATCTTTCAGATATAACTGAGCACATTAAAAATATTGGATTAAAGAATTACCTCTGCCAGATTTTAAATAGAGCAAAATAAAATCTGAGCACATACAAGGTGATCATTTACCTACTTTCATTGCACATTGTTTGAATAGTTTGTATTATGGATGTGAAATTGCCCTCAAGGAGGTTAGTTAAAGTAATAAAGGCTTCCCTGTGCCTCAGGAGCCACTCCCTTTGTGATATGACCTTTCTGTGACTTCTCAGCTCAACTCATTATGAAGACAGACAAATGTGTATTTTAAGTCTTCTTGAAAGCTTTTCAGGCATTATGCTTAGTGGTAAGGTGCCTTTTTTTTTTTTTTCCTCATTTTCTAAACCAGTTGCAATTGAGAATGCGAGAGAAAAGAAATGATCATAGAATTGGTTAGGAAAGACCTCTAAGATCATCAAATATGTCATCAATATAAGCTCTGTCACTAAGGACCACATCTACTCATCTTTTAAATCTCTCCAGGGTTGGTCACTCCATCACTTCCCTGGGCAGCCTGTTCCAGTGCTTGACAATCCTTTTGTTGAATAAGTTCTTTGTAATATCCAGTCTAAACCTCCCCTGGTTCAACTTGAGGCTATTCTTTCTCATCCTATTGCTTCTTACCTGAGAGAAGAGACTGAACCCCCCACTTGGCTACTACCTCATTTCAGGTAGTTGTAGAGAGCGATGACTCTTCTCAAAGCTAGAAGTCACAACCTTAAAGAGTATTTTGTACCTTGTTTTTGTTTGAGGTGGGTGAGTGTGAGTTTTTTACATCTAGAATGAGGTTGTTTATGCTGGAATTTCAGTTTCAGAGCAGTGTGGGTAGCACATGGTCACTCTAGCTTTAGCTTAAAATCAGACCTGTTTGTCCCACCCCGAGGTTGGTGGCAGAATACGCCCCAATTCCATGAGACATCCTTGCCCCTGCTCCCATTCTATGCTGTGCTCATCGTTGGCCTCATTGCAGTGAGCAAAAGGCACCCGTTCGTGCGTGGTGTTGCACTAAGACTGTCAATGTATTGGGCCAAACTTCACCTCGCCTTAGGCCACTCCTCAGTGCAGTGCTCACCATTTTGGTCTGGGGGCTCCAGCAGGGCTGTGTGTGTTTGGGAACAGTGGCTGTTTGCACCTTGGAATGGGATGTGCAGCTTTCAGCCACGAGTATGGGAAGGTGCCAAAGTGGCCGCTGCGTCCTTGGGCCCTCACCACCCCCAGCAGTGACGGGGCAGTCGTGAGTCCTGTCGATTTAAATGCAGCATAGAGCTTGGCTGACAGTCCAGCATGTGTTTCACATCCCCAAACTACGGCTTTAAAAGAACCCAAATGTGGCTGTTGAGCAGAGAGCTGAGGCCTTTCCGGCAGCCTGTGCCCCGGATGGCTGATGGGGCTCGAGGAGCGCCCAGGTTGGGTGTGCAGCTCTGAGAGCATCCCTCTGACTGGGGCTCATCAGTGCCACTCCACAGGGCTCAGGGAAGCGGGGAAGGACCTTCTCTGAGAACCAGGAGGCTCAGGGATGAGCCTTCCCGAAGCACTGGTGGTGTGGTGAGGGCGTTTCTTCGCAGTCAGTGCCCATCGTCTGTACCGGCAGCAAATGTGGTGGGTAGAGAACTTTTTCTATGAGGTATAGATTTCTTGTGCTTAATTGAAGGTTTGAGAAGAAGAGCCAAAAACTCTGAAAGTTGCTGTAAACTAACAGGGCTATGCTGCAGAAGGCTTACGTGTATCCACATGGTGCTGAGCAGGTCACTGCCTAACGGGGCTATTTGTGGAAACCCTCAGATTGCTGAGATAGAACTGGGAGAAATAAGCAGAAATGCTGTAAAACAGTAACTTCAAAAATGTTCTCATTTCTAGCCTCACACCAGTTTTGCAGTAGTTGTTGAATTTTCTGAGTATGCGTGTTCAGAATTACCAGATAATTTCTGCAGTTTTTCCTGGTTGCAGGTGGCGCAGGGGAAATATGGTGGGTGAAGGAATGGGGGCAGTGCTGGAGGGCACCTCGTGGTGCTTTGCAGAGGGGTACGTGGGCAAGCAGAACACTAGTACTCAGGTTTTCAGGAGATATATGGGTGCTGAGGTTGATTATTTTTGAAGTTATTCTCTCAAAAAATCAGTAGAAATTTGCCATTTGTAGAAAAAAAAGGGTGTTAAAAAGCCTCTTTGCTCTGATATTTGTTAGAAGTGCAGACAATTTTTTCATCTGAGAAAATATTTGTAGGAAATTTTATGTGTAGAGGTGTACTTGGTTTGCCCTGCAGAATTTTCCAGGGTGCATTTGGGAGCATTTTGCTCACTCAGCTGTAATCTTAACATGAAGTGTGGAACTCGGTACACCATTTCCATTTCAAAGATCACTTAATATAGTTTCTGCAAATTTTTTAATTTGTTTAATTAAACTTAGCACTCCATTCCACTTCATTAGATCTATTTAATTTTCATGTATCTAAGCAGTTTTTCAAGTACATAATTAAAAGAATAGTTTTATAAAATCAGTACTTTTTTTATTAACATCCTCCAGAACAGGAACTATATTTTCCTGTTGATTAGCACATGATGATAAAAGCATTAGCATAAAGTAATAAGAAGGAAGTAATCTAGTCCTGTTTAAAATGTCCACCCTGAAGCTGGCCAGCAGGTATTTTTAAGAATGAAAGATATGTATGCTTTACTGAAACTTTGTAGGAGAAGTGAATGCAACAATAATCTTGGTATTAATTTTTTGCTGGCAGTGGGGAGTGTTCTTCATGAAGGGAAGTGGTATGTAGTTTGCAATTGGGAGTTCAGGTTTGGGTTTCAGTTCAAGTACCATACAGAGGTGGATTTCATTAAGACAATTCTTGCAACTGAAGTAAGTGGGATGCAGAAAAGGTGTCTTGCACATGGCCAGTCAATAAACTGGAAGCAGAACTAGCAGAGACCCCAGCAGTTTTGTTATGATTCTCAGAGAGACAAAGTTGCAGTGGTTCTCATGTTGTCTGGTGGCTGCAGTCTGTGGATGTCTGGAGCAGGAGATAATGTTTTAGAAATTGATCTCTGGGTAGAATGAGGATTAATGCCATTTGCATTTTCTTCTGATAGGCCAGTGGTATGACTGAAGGGAACAAAATTACTATATACCTTCATCATCATCTTAGCAAAATAAAAAATGCCATGTGGATATGTTAAACAGTTTCTGTCTGTAGCTACTTGAAGAATGGGCATCAAATATAGATGGAGAAGGTGAGGAAACAATGTCTTATTCCACAAGAGCCACCTACAACTGCCTTACACTCAATAGCCTGCAGGATTCATATAATGAAAACTAATCTACAGTACAGCAACAAGATGAATCTGTGTAATTTAGTTCCCTGAACTCACACTAACTTCTGTGTCCTTTGAAGCTGATTTTCAATATATTCTTCTGCTAAACTGTTTTATGCAGCTGGAATTCTGTATGCCAGAAGACATACAGTACTGAGGAGTGAGTGAATCATTCGCCGGTGTATTTGGAGGCTTTGTTGTGTCCGTGTGCTTTCGTATGTTTGTGTGTAAATATTTGAGGGCGATATTTGAAAGAAAATATGAAAACAGAGAAACATATGTTCCTGATTTAGTTCCCTGAAATGGCAGACAGCTGTCTCCCAGATTTCTTCCTTCCAAAGGCCTTTTGAATTGTGCACCATGTGCTCCACTGCACTGTGGCCACAGTGCACGTCTCAGGGTACCTCACCCTGTGTGTGACAGTGTGCACAGTACACATTGCCATTCCATTCTCAAGGCATTTATTAATGGACTAAAAGTCCATAAATCCTCTTCCACAAGAGGAAGATGAGTGAGATTTGTGGCATAGCTGAGATCCACTTGAGTTTAGATGTCATTTTAGTCCTATTCAGCTTCAGAATCAAACCAAAGTAAATTAAACTATTTCAAGTCCATATCTGCTATAGATAAATGTCAGAAAAGCTCTGTCAATGCACAAATATCATGGTTTAAAAATAATATTTTAAGACTTAAAAATGTTGTAGAAACTTACACTGTATCTGACAGTTCAACTCCAATAGGTATAATTAGGACAAGGTTTAATTAAACTATATTACATTTAATGTCCTTTCATGTGTCTTACGTAGAATAAAATTAACTACGTGTGGTTCAGTCTAAAAACAGGTGAGATAAATGGCAGTCCTTGGGTCTCACACTCAAGCTCTGTGAGTGTTTTTTTGTAAAAGGGAGGAGCAGAACATTTCCATGATACTTGAAAACCAATAGGATTGGTAACTCTGTTAATAAAACACTTAACCAAACCTAATGTTTTCTCAGATTTCAGTTTTATGGATGTTGGTAAGAGCTGCCGAGGTTAAAGGATTAGTTATTCACCTGCTTCTTTCTTGATGCACCCTTTAATTTGCATGAATGAGGCCATTGCCAGTTCATGGGGAATGTTTCCATGACAGGCCAGGCCTCAGAGCAGTACTTGGGGTGCTGATAGCACTCAGCTGCTGGGCTCATCTGCATTTTGGTATATGAGTATTTTTCCTGGCAGCAGGTGTGCAATGATCATACAACCTGAGTATGTTTATTTGGCAAGAGGAAATGAGAATGGAATGGAATAGCAAAGGTGCTTTTGCTTCATTTAGCAAAAGGTACCAAAAATTATTTGGCATGAGAGAAACTAGACAATAAGCAGTGCATCTTTGCATTTACAGGTGCATCTGTTTGACATGAAAACTGATCAGCACATGCTGGGAAACCACACTGGTCTAACGCAGGGGTCGGGTGTATGGGCACACCCAGCCTGCTGCAAGTGGTGAGACCTGACTCTTGGCTGCTCTAACATCAGCCACTGCTGCTCCCTGTCGATCTGCACAAAAGGGGACCATTGTTGAACCTCATTTTTGCTTTTTTTTCTTTAAATATTATAGCTGAACTAAACTGATGCAGTAAATATCCCAGTAAGCAGGCTAACCCACCATCTTTATAAGCTACTGCAGAGCCACTCTGGGGCCCTTGCAATCCTATTAAAGAAGCTTGGTCCCTAGTTGCTCTGAAGAGGAGGAGAGTGCTCTTTGAACTACATTCTGAGAAGATCAGTATGTTAAATATTTCAGACTTAAATAGGAATTAGCAATATTGTTCTGTCTGAAAGTGATTAATTTTGAGAGCTCCTCTGGCAATCGCTGTTAAAAGTCTTTGTATTAAATTTGCCATATTGCAGTCTCTGTTTCTATTCCATGTTTGAATGGCAGTTCATTCCACAGGCTCAGAGCAGGGGAATTATGATGGCATTCAATTAGCCAGGTAGCCTCTGAAGATTTGCTAATGTACGTATAAAATAGAAATCCACTCTTAAAGCTTCTCTGACCTGCGCTTTCAGTTTAACCACTAAATAATGGTTATATAATGTACAAAAGTCAGCCTCTCTGGTGGCATCCCAGGGATGAGTGGTGTCCCTTGTATACCACAAGCACAGTCTGTACTGATGGGGTAGAGACCTGAGAACTGACAAATTGTTAAACACTGCTTTGCATGAAGAGGTTTTGTGTAAAATGGGGTGTGTGGAACTGGTAGATGAAAGGTTGTTTAGAACCATTTTGCAGCAGTGAGTGAAGATTCCAACCCAAATTCTGGTAAATAATATATGCCCAAAGATTATCCCTTGATTTTTTTCTTAGAATTAGAAAACATATGTCTGTGTGTATATATGGTAATGTCAAAGATAGGTATTCCTGGTGCACAAGGAAGAACTCTGCTTTCAGGATGTGTGACTTTCATTGTAGATAAAAGGAACTGACAAAGAAATAAAAGAACAAAATTAAAACTCCAGGAGAGAATAGAGTATGCAAGACTCCCTTGTTAACAGCAGACATCTGCCAACATGCAGACAAGCTATGAAGGGAGCTTGTTTTATCCTTAGAAGCATTACGTGGAAAATAGTCCTACCAGTATTAAGTTGTGTACACTCCAAACCAAAGAGTCCCTTGTTACAAATTCTTTATCAGATTTCACATAAAACAATCTCACCAGTTTATTCATACCACAGTTTTTTGCTCTTGATCATTTATGTGTTTTGTTGTTGCTTTTGTTTGTTCTGGTTTTGTTTTTTTAATGAAAGTTACATTACTACTCATCTCTTCTATGTTTAATATGATTATTATGTGTGGAATCTTAACAGGTTATAAATTCTGCTTGTTTCTAGGACTGGCCCTTTTTTTAAAAATCTCAGGCTTCATAAAACTGAAATATTAGACATTGAAGCGCCAGAAAAAAGTGTAATCTATGACTAATAGGCATTCATATTCCAAGCAAATTAGGATATACTATTTGCTAGAAGAGATTCTTATAAATTCCATTATATGTAAAGCATTCTGAACAAAGCAGTTATGATACACAACAGTAGAAATGCCAAATGTGGTCTATCACTTCAACAATGTATTTCTGAGCAAGAGTTTGCTGGTGTTTTAACGATGTTTCTATTGCTATTTGAGCTTTCAGGGAGATGAAATATTTTACTTAGAGTGATGGAAACTGAGAACTGTTAGAGTGAACAGATGAATGAGAGCATGCAAAACATACACTGTGAAATTCCATGCTTGACCTGACCGTTGAAATAGAGCTTGAGTTTTGAAAACAAACACACACAAAAACAACAGAAACTCCTACAAAGGAGTTTTGATGTGTTATAAAGGTCTATATCACTAATGCCAAGGAATTTTCTCAGTTTTTAAATGCTTGCAGCAAGTTTTTATAGTCCCTCTCTGAGCTGGCCATCGTGCAAAGTACAACACTAAAGGAAAGCTTGTAGAGAACATTGTGATGCAGAAAGGAATGGCTTGTGAGTCTGTAAGTAGAGGCCAGGGCTAGGCAGGATTTTCATTATTAATTTCTCAGTTGTTTTTCAGCTGAGTATTGTCAGACCCATTTTTAAAATCTTTAATTTTAGTTGGAATTTAAATAAAATCCCACCAAAAACCACTGTACACCCCACTTTCAGCTCCATTTTTTCCTGATTCTGTCTCCAGTTTTGCTGTTGAGGCTCTGACCTTGTGTCCACATAAACTAAACTTAGCAGGTAAAAGCTACAGAAAAAATAAATTTTTTTTTCCAGCCTTCATTTAGCAAAAGGTGCCATTTGCCGAACAGGTGATGACATCTCTCATTTGGTACAGAGAAACTGGGGGAAAACTGTGCTAGGCTGTGAAATGTGTGCACAAGAAGTTTATTCTCAGTGAAGGTGCACCAACCTGTTCTGGCTTGATTCAAGGAGGTCAGTTTTGCACCGGCTAAAACTAACAATAAAAAACCCAAATATGTTATCTTGGTCATTGGTGTATGGAATAAGAACCAGAGATGGACAGTCCCCTTCAGAAAGTGGCTTACTGCAGCAATTTTAAAATGATACAGTAGCTCATTACTTATAAAGAGGTGGTTGCAATAAGATAAAACTTCAGCTGGTTTCTCTAGTACTTCAGAGAGAAAGAGACAGTTTGCTTTTAGTTACAAAGGGAATCTAAATTGAGAAAATTAGAGCTGAGCATGTATGGCCTGTTTATTAGATGATCTAATTTCAGCAGAGAAGGCTGCAATTTGTCAGTTACAGCAGTTAATGCTGTTGATGTTAAAGTGGGAACCCCTTAGCTAGTGGAGTTAGCATTGTGGCAAAGTGTCCATATTTTCTAAGGGCCTTGCATATGTTTTCAAGGAGAATTTGTTTCCTCTGGGAAGCAACCATGCAGATAAAATTTTCTTAAATTGTATTAGCCATGCTTGGTGGTGAGCACGGGAGAAGTGAAGTGGACTGGCTCAAGGCATTTTGACTTGAGTGTGGCTGGAGGCAGCCTGCTGCCACCTGGCAGGGTGGCATCCTGTCCTGCACTGCCTGCACCTCCAGAAAGTCTCTCAGGCTTCTTCTGCACCTGCAGCCAGGCCCTACACTGGGTGTCTCCCTCCTCCAGCTGAGAAATGCTTTGGGAACCATTGGCTTCCTGCTTGTTTTGCCTTGCCTGTGCTAAGCAGTCATGGGGGATGCCATGTTCCTTCTACACTGATTGGGGGGTCAGGACAAGCAAATTTCTGTGTCCCTTTAAAACTTTGCCCTCTGAATTATTCCACCAATGCAAAAAAGTCAATGGACTGATCCCAAGCCTGTAAGACAATCTTTGTTTAAAGAAGAGGAAAGTTACATTTCAGCATTTTTGTGACAATTATAGTAATCAAGCTAAATTATCCATAAACCAGAAAAAGGTATCAGTTTTACATTTGAAGGAAAGTTTTTTATTAAAAGATAGTTTTGTTTGGTATTTTATGCCTGGGATATAACCGCTTTAGCCACCCAGAAACCACTGTGGTTGTTTTTTCTCTATTATTGCTGGGCAAAGTTATTGAGGAAAAATATCAGAATCTGAGGCAATTCCAAAAGATGTTTTCTTGCCCTGACTCGGTACTTCTGCCTTCATAAATCCATCCTATCTTGTGGATTGTCATCCTGGTTATATATTTCTTTTAACCACAAAAAGCCTTTTAAAATGGGGCATAAGTTCCCGTTGTGGATCTGGAATTCAGTTTGGATTAGCAGCAAGGTGGAAGGGTGCTTTGCTGTGCCCAGAGTCAGGGCAGGGATCCTGTCCCTGGCTGTTTCTGCTCCTGGCGAGGATAACGTTGTGTGTCCCAGCTGCTCCTGCCTCCCTCCTCAGGTGTTGTCACAGTGGGCACTGATTTGGAGTGATCCTGTGCATGTTCCTGTGCTTTTGTATCCAATAACCCATACACTGAGCAGAAATTAGGCATTTAAAGGTATTCATAATGAAAAATTTGTGGGTGTTTAAATTTTGGGGTTTTGTTTGTTTGTTTAGGGGTTTTTTGTGAGTAGGTAATGAGACCTGTTCTTTATACCCATATTCCCAAAAGTTAATAATTGTGAAAAAGTCACCAAATATCTCTCTTAGCAACACTGCATTTTTGGAGATGAGAAGGCACAGCTTCTTCAATAGCTTTGCTGCCTGAACTTTTGTTAAAAAACATTAAAGTATTTGTACACCCACAATGGACAAGAATATTCTTGAAAACATACTCCTTTTGCATACTTTAAGGAAAGTAAGAGGTTCAAAACTGATCTTAAAAACAGAAAATTTGACTGGTTGAACTCATCCAATTTATTTTGCTGAAATTTGTTATTTTGAAATTTGAGTTCTTTGCCTGTGCACATACCAGGCTAGGGTTCCTTTTTCCAAGCATAATTTCAATGGAAGGATTTATTTCAAGGATTACATTGTATTCATTTCACTTACCAAATTAAAAAAAGATCATTCCAGTGAAATTCAAAAAATAAACCTAAAGCAGTGTAAATTATTTTTGTAACATCTATATTCAACACTGAATGAAGGAATGAAGTCTGGAATAATTCCTGCATTGAAAATGAAGACATCTGGGTTCATCCTTGGCTCCACTGTTGTGTTTTGCTTAAGGAAATTGTATCATCTCTCTCAGCTTTAGTCTGTAAAACTAAAGAATGTGCAAAAGTGTTGTGAGACTATTGTTTTTCATGAGAGCAAGTGCAAAGCAAGTTAAGAGCAATAGCTTTAACTGCTAAATATAGGGTTGTAAGTCATGATAGTTTATGTATTGTATGTGATTTATATGATGCATCTAGCATTTTTCCAGCTTCATGCATCATTCTGATTTCTACAGCTGCATTCATGATTCTGTAAGTATTTCCAATATAATAAGAGAACAAAGTTCAGCCTGTGGATTGTAAATTAATGACTATAAATATCATTTAATGGGTAGTTCTTACCCATAACTGGTTGGTTGCTTAGATCACATGGTGTTTTTTCTGCTCTCGGGTTAGATTCAAACCCAGGAGAGTAATAGTTACTACTTACACAGTGATATCCAGTTAGTGACTCTTTTCAGAGATGGATGCAGCCATGTGAGTACTTGTGAGCAAGGCAAGCCTTCAATGGCAACTCTTGCAAGCCTGTTGTGTAGAAATTACTGATTCTTGTATTATTTGTCGTTCTTTCACAACAGTTTTATTCTGTAGCATTCCAAGTCTGAAAAGTACAAACTTTACTTATTGAGCAACTCAAGTCACTCAGAACTTTACAATGTACAAAGGCAACCAACAGAGCATGGGGCCAAGTTCTGGAAAGCAGGACACATGAGAGTCAGCTCTGCCGCACCTGCTGGCTCTTGGCTGCATTTGGCACTGCTGGTGCTTTGTTTCCAGCACAGTATTTTCTTCCATGCTTCAATACTATACATGGCAAAGGTAGGTTTTCTTAATCACCTTGAACTATAAAATATCTTGTTCCAGAGACTGGATCTGGGTTGTGTTTTTGGAGACTCTGTAGAACCGCTAATAGGTTTCAATGGAGGGCTTTGCATCTTTAACTTGCTCCAGTGTTTTTAGTGGTTTTTTGGGGTTGATTAACTCACTTTGTTTTCATTTGCCTATCTGCTAGATTTTCCCCAAAGGAAGTCTTGTGATTAGGTTTATAGGCTCCCTCTCCAGGGAGAGCTTATTGATGCCTTTTCTAGTCTCTGAATAGCATTTTCCATCTGTTTCTGCTCGCCTGGCTCTGGTTGTTCTAGTGCTTGTTTTTGCATTTTTTTTGCATACTATATTTTCTTACCATTTTATATCACTTGTGAATGTTATATATTCACCAGAGATCCCACTTTTGTAATATTTGACCATTCCTTCAGTCTTGTAAAACAGCAGTGGTGTCATCTCACCTCACAGACAAGGTAGAGAAAAGCGTGAGGGATTTTCAAGTGGTCCCAGAGAAGTTCCTGAATCCCTGGTTTGATGTGTTAGTCCAGATTCTGTGCTATGACTTCTAACTTCTCTGTCCAGCATATCAAAGTTGAGTTGATATTGTGATGATTTTTAAAACTGCTTCATCTCTTGCAAATACTAGTTTTCATAGACTATGCTGGTACCTATTCAAAAAAAAAAAAAAAAAAAAAGGTTATTTTTGCAGCTAAATAGCAAAGAAGTTTTGGGCAGGTGCAGAAAAACTGGTAAAAATTTCATTGGTAGAAATTTCTGAGAAGTTAAAAAATACTAAGATGTATAAATATTATATAGTGCAAAGGATGTAGCAACTTGCTAAAGTGTATAGCTGCTCATTGAGGCATATCTAAGCTTCTCTTCCTCACAGCTCTACTGAACTTGTAAGAATCTGCTATGACTTTAAAGTACAAAAACCCCAAAGCAGATCCATAATCTCCAGGGCTGTAAGTGTTGAGTCCAGCAGCTTTCACTTGCTGCACAGTTCCCTTCTCCAGGATAAGTGAGAGCAGGAAATCTGTGTTCTCTGCCTTCCTGGGCTGCTGTGAAAGGAGTGTGGCCTGCCCACGGGTTCTGTGCCCTGGCCACTTCAGCTGCTCAGCTCTTCTGGTTTGCTCAGGATACTTAGCTTGAACATTTGGTCTTAGAACTGGGAAAGAAAAAATGCAGCATGGAGCAGCGTTTGGAGCTGCTCTGGATGGAATACTTTTACACTAAGTCATTTTTCAAAGGAAAATGATTCTAGTAATGCTCTTAGGCAGAAATGTGTTGGTGTGCTTTGCAAGATGTCTTGGAATGCTAGCACAATAAGTTCGCTGTACAAATCTAATTATCTCAGCTTTTTTTTTTTTTGGCAGTGTTATTTGATTTATTTTTGAAGCTGTTAATGAACTGCTTTGGGAAAGAGATTACATGATTTATGTAACATTTATTTTCTTTTATTCTTTGTGATCTGCCTTGTTATAAACCATGAATTGTTTAAGTGCTTTTTTTGCTTTGAACTAGCAGGAGAGTGGCAGCATCTCTTGTTGGATTTGTTCATTTTTTTAAATGAATCTAAAACATGACTTACACACCAGGCTGTACTTTCACACAAAGGACACCTCTGTGGTGATCCTCTCTTTTTGAAAAAGTAAGTGAGGTTCTCTTCCCACCTTTGGCCTCACTAATGAGATCTGCAGGGGGGAATCAACATCAGTTTTCTCTGATGGAATAATGACAGAGTTTCCTGGAGATTGAGCTATCAACACTGATATAATTTAATTGGGGGAAGAGTTTAGTCCAGCCACAGGCATGCATGCTCAGCTGGAGGAATGCTTTTTTTCTAGACTAATGTAGTTTTCTTGTCTCTGAGTAGAAGTTCAGGACAATCTTTCTGCCCAAATATTATTTAATGTTCCTGAGATGGAGAGCATTCCCTTGGCCGTTGAAAGCCAGTAAGTTTATGATCGTTTTCTACAGATAACAAGAAGCTTTTGTACAAGTTAGGGAAATCCAAACCAAGTGGAGAAATAAAACTACTGAAAAATTAGGTTATTTTAATTTTTTTTTTTAATACCACTAGAAGCAATAGTTAACATAACAATGTAAGTAAAAGTAATATGGAGCTCTGTTTTATGAAGGTTTAGTGATGTTCTACAGCTGAGAATTCTGGTGTTTTGGAACACTTTCTCAGAAGTGAGTGTGTTGCTTGGCATGCCAGATTACAAGGCTCTAGAGGAAAACTTCAAGGGAAAACTAATCTTGCTGTCACTTTTTGTTCTTTCAAGGAGTTGACCTTAGTTTTTACAGTGGTTTCAGCTATTAAACAAGTCTCCTTTTCTTGTTACATTTTAATTGCAAGAATACTCTATATGTTCTGAATCATAAACAGAGCTGAAATTGCTGACTACACAGATAGCCCTGTCACTGGAATTATTGCAATAATATTTTGTAGTCTTAGTGACAACAACTTTTTCAAGGAAAAATAAAATCCTGATCTCAGCCAGTTAACTACTGTATATAGTGTAACATAAATATAAAACATATAAAGCTATACACATTGTGTATATACACATATTTACAGTATTTTTTTAATGTAGGAGTTAGTATTAAAAACCAGAATCCTTTTGCTCGTTTTGAACATCAATTAATTTCCAGCCTAAGAAATATTTCCTACCCCCATTTTCACAGTAGAGACATTCTGTCTTCTGCCTATAACTTGTGTTTGAGCATATTTTGATCTTAGCGATGAAGGAAAGAGAGATGGTGTTTGGATTTTCTTTTCCTCCCACTGAAACTAAGGGAAAGAAAAAGTGATGTTAATTGAGGAATTAGTTCACATAAAGGGTCAGTAGCTGGGGTTAGTACTTAAAAGTATTGCTTCTCTTAAGAAAAATAAATAAAATGTGCAGTTAGCATTAAGTAGTGCAATTTTGTACCTCAAATTATTTAGAAAGTGAAAATATTTTCCCTATGATTTTGTGACTCTGTAATGTAATATCAGCGGTTCTTTGCTGCTTAGCTGAGTTTGAAAAATGACATTGTAAAGTTTTCTTTGTTAGTCCAATTTTTGAGGTGCATTTATACAAAGTGTCAAGCCCTTGTCTCCTGTGGAGTCAGTATCAGTTGAGAGTACCTCAAAGATGTATTACTGTGTAGGACTCAAACTTGTGTTTCCAGAAAAAAAGAAGAAAGGCAATACAGAAGAGCTAAGGTGGGGGGCCAGCTGTCTATTAGATAGTTTCTATAAATAAATGCTTTGCATTCTGGAGAATGCTGGCCAAACGCTGCGACATGTCTTTTGCTTGCAGGGTATCCGTGTGTTGTGACATTTACCCATTTCCTAGAGGGATAAAATGTGTTCCTGTGTGACTTGCAAATCAAGCCTGATTTTACAAAGCATTGGGTAGCTGTTTCCTGAGGCAGCCACAGTATTTGTTGGGTGATGAGGAGCACTTCTCAGCACCCTCACCGAGTGCTGCTGGAAGTCCCTGAGCAGCACAGAGGGACGTGGAGCCAAAGGTCACCCCAAAGAAACCACTGGAGCTTTGGGCAGTTACTGCTGCTGGAGCAGCAGAGCTCACAGTCCTCTGTGCTCCAGTGCCCAAATCCCACCCTCAGTGCTGTGCTCGATAAAATGGTTACAAAGCAATCACACAAACCACAACACAAGTATCTCAGCAGTCAAACTATTCCTCACCAGTCAGTTCTACTCCCTTGTACCTGTAATGCAAGACTAAATTTTGGTTTACAGGAGTTTGATTTTGATTGAAAACCCAGCTGCCCTTTAAGATGTATGGGAGCGCAAATTTGATTGAGAAGCTAAACAATCTTCAGTCCAAAATCCATTTTGGGTTAAGTGTGATGGTGAATTTCTATATACATTCAGAATATTCTCATTTTAATCAGTGTTATGCCACTTAGCAGTGGCAATCTCTGAACATAAACTTTAATAAAGAAATTAACTCACATAATGTAATACATTGTTTTTCACAGCAGATTTAACATTATTCTGAATATTGTTCTTTTCTTTAGTTTGTTTATTTACAGAGAAAAATACCACAGGAGCTAGAGCTTCATGATTTCTATCAAAAGGTAAGAACTACTTTGTTCAAAGATACCAGAATTATATTTGTCAGTTCAATATAAATCTGGTTGTAAAAAAAGAGGTAACAATGATACATAAAAACAAAATTTAATGAAAAGAACTCACATTATGACTGAATTTCATGAATCATGTAAAGGTGTGCATAAAAAATTGAATATATACACTTTAGATCTCAGATCTGATAAATATTTCATTGGATTAAGAAATGCACTCTTGAAGCTCACCTGTATATAAAACATAAGAATGCATTAGGGGAGGTAAGGTGCTCTGTCAATTAACACACTTGTGTATATGTCTGTCTGTCACTGAAAAAAAAATCTTTGTAATTATTAGACTTAAGGTGGCTGTATCTGTAAAATTTTAAAAATGGAGGCTTTTGAATGAATAGACCTAACTGCTGAGGTCACTAACTACTTGCATAAATTGTGATTGAGGAGAAATATAACTGTGGGATCTGCTAATACATGCACTTAAAATACAGCCTTGATGTTCTAAATTGTCATCAGTGGAGTACTCTTTGAGGGGAATCAAGGTTTAGTTCTGCTGTCACCAAAATCAGAGCTAAGATGACAAAAGCAGAGTTAGTCCAATACCTGATGCCTTTGGACAGCTTGCTATCAATCTCCAAATAACACCACGTTTTAGACCTGCAAGTTTTAGGGAATTCCACTGTCATGAAAATGCTGTTTTGAGTCAGCCCAACGCTCAGATGGGGGGCTGAGACTTTTGGCTTATGAAAAGTGCACCTGGAACTGGATTTAGTCCTCTTGAACATCTGCATGTCTGCATCACATTACCTGTTCAGCTTTCTCTCCGTGCAGCATTTCTGGGAGCTCCCTTCAGCATTAGGGTTTTCTGTAAAGGTGCTCCTTCTGATAAAGTTTGAGATATTTCTTTTCCTTCAGCCTCACATTTATAATGAACAGAGGAGTGTTTTGATGGGAAGTATCAATACCATATTGAATGATTCTATGGCCTGGATTTGAAAAGCCTGGGTACCAATAATCAGTTTTGTTTCTTTGGATTTTATTGATAGTGAATTAACAGATGGATATTTCTTTCCTGATATCTGATATGTAACTGTGTGAAAATGCTAGCAATTCAATATAATAGCAGGGAACTGACTCTTTAATAAGGTAAAAGAAAATTTAACATCTGAATTCAGTAAGTGATAAACTAATAATGAGTTATCAGCAAGCAGGATGAATGCTAATATTTCTTTAGAAGCAATGACAAATACTAAAGAATGGAAAAGTGTTTCTGCCACTTCAGAAAGGCAATAGTTTGGGTTATTTTGAAATGGATGTTTCTGTTCACGTGTCTTTCATCTTCCTGCTTCTGCATTTGTATAGGTCTATTCCTTTAGATTCAAGCTGCCTTTATTGAGATATTGAGGGGAGGAGGGACAAACATTTTCAGCATTGGGATTATCCTAACAGGTAATATGAACAATGTACTATGCTTTCTATAGAATAGGTACCAGTTTCTAAGCTAATCTTACTGCTGTAGGTACAGTTTTGAACTGCAGAGCTGCATATGAATGTGGTACTACTGCAAAGTTCTGCCAGTGTAATTAATAGCAGAATTTGGCTCGGGTTCTGCAAAGACTTTGTGGCCATGTTTTGCATGAAAAATGCATATGTGGTGGTTGTGGTTTTATTCTGATGTGGCTGAGATCAGCAACTGCTTACAGAATCAAAAAGCCATAATTGCATTCTGAGCATTAAGAGGTAATGCATACAGCTTCTTATGCATCCTCCATACCAGGGCAACCTTATCTTGCATATCAGTTACCAGTTCATAATGGAGCAGATGTGTTATTGCATGTTTCTGTACTTTTCCTTGCTGCTGAACAAGGCTGTTTCCTTCCCTCCAGTTCCAAATAAAAGTGCTTTACTTAAAAAAAAAAAAAGAATCCAGTCCTCTTACCCACATTGTAACATCCAATAATGTTGAGTGTTCTGAGGTTTGAAGATGAAAGAAACAGGCTGTAAGTTATGGAGTTGGAGGACAATATAAACAAAGTGACCTTTGGTATCATGCTTGCCATATTCTGATGAATAAATTGAGTTCATGTCTAACATTCAGATAATATTCCTGGCAAAGCAAAACATTGCCACATTAAATGTTCAGATCAGAAATGTTCAATGCAGACTAAATTAAGTTGGATCTTAGGACAGCAAAGTTAAAATTAGTAACATGTGGCAATATTTGATTTAACAAAGAAATGTTTCTTTTTCCTTTTTCCCTTTTTTTAAATTTTTTTTTTAATACTGTAAGTTTAAAAGTATAAAGATACACATGCCACAATGCAGTGCCAGGAACGTTAACTGCTTTTGATCTCCCTCCTCAGATATTAATGTCTCCCCCTGAACACCCCCCTTGTTTGGCGTCTTAAGAGTTTTCATACCAATAAAGATGCAGAGAACAGCAGTCTTTGCTTCTGTTTCTTCAGCTTGTTTTCTTAGTGTTGCATGATCTATGCCCTGGAGAGGTCAATTTTAATCAGCCCCCAGGCACTGCTTAATATTTAGGGCCAAATTGTCAAAGAAGGCCTCTGCTGGATTTTGATTAGTGAGCATACGATCGTTTCTTGCACTGTTGAGCCTCCCAAACACATGTATGTTTTTGCCTGCCAAAATCCAGTCCCAAACTCTTTGAAGTGAAGATGTGGTCGTTCATGCTACTGACATGTGCGTTCTTTGTTTGCAAATTGGATAGTTGCACATCTGTCTCTATCCACCATTGATTACTGTTGTACAGCTGCACCTGTATTTGATTGTGGGAATGAAAGGGTTGGAACTGGAATTTATTTTTGGAAATGCAGTGCCAGCTTTCTGTAAGATCAGTGTGATTCTCAGTCATTCCTGCTTTGCTGTTTTTGCAGTTTGATCTCTGTAGAAATCTTTGGTCTGCAGGTATTGAGAGTAAAATGTAACTGTATTGCTAGCATTTTAATAAAAGGTTTCTTGGCTGCATGGGAGCATTGAGTCCAGGGGGAAGATATATAAATCTAGTCATCCTTGAAAAAGACCATTAGTCATTCTGGATTAAGCAATGTTTAAGGGAGCAGGAACTTCATGCACAAGCCCCTTTAGATGGCTGTGATGATTTTTCAGAATTATAATTCCAGTAGGAATGCCAAGCATAAGCATAGAATAATGCCTTTTGCAAGCCACAAATGTTGGTGCTAACAGAGAACTGTGTCCAAAATAGCAGTGATTTACATAAGTATTGCAGAGAGAAATATCCAGTATTTTGATGCCACTTAGATATATGCTTCACTGAGATGAGGGAAGTGCTAAAACATATCCCAGTTATTACTTATGCATGTGGTTATATTCTGAAAGGTTGAAAATATATCAAGATCAGGACTCTATGTCTCTGTTATAGAAGAGAAACTGATGCCTGCCTGAAGGATTATTTCACTCAAATATATAGGTTGGAGAAACACAGTCAAAGCTGTCCAAACATGTCTCAAAATTGAAGAAGGGGGTTTTCTGCTTTACCCAGACTCTGTCAAACCTGCACCATTGTGACCAGCTCAGATGTAGGCTGATTTTTATGTGGTTGGGAAATCAATGTAATAGTAATTCTCCATGCACAGTTTCCAGAAAACCCACTTAGGAAATACATTAGCATCCAGGAGATCCCTGATGGAAAAAAAAGACTATTTTAGGTGTGGGCTTTTCAGTGGGAGCAACAGGACTCCTTTCTTCACAGACCTTTCCTCTGCTTGCAGTGTGCACTGTGGGTTGCAGCCCTGCCCGACATGGCAGGAGCAGCAGTTGGAACACAGCCTTTGGCTTCAGTGTGAGTGGAGAAAGGCCTGTGATGATTTAAAAAATGGGCAGGTTGGAAGGGAGCAATCAACTAATAAAAGTTCATAACCATGCAATTATGGCATAGTGACTCTGCAAGCTGATATTCATTGGCCATTTAAGGCTCTGCAAGTCGCATATCAACCTCTGAGAATTTCTGCATTTATTTTTGATTTACTTCAATCTCACCGAAAGTTCAGCTTTTGGCATGTCCAACTATACAGCATAAAACTTCAAAGAGCACACATCCAGAAACTTCACTGAGTTGCATAAGACTTCCTCTATTTGTGTTCCTGTATATGTATACAGATTCACTCCTAGCTTGTAGGATGTGCATTTTAACTTTCTGAATTAATGCATTTGAAAAGCAGTGGGTTTTCATGTAAGAATCTGTAACGTAACTATCATGAGGAAAAGAAATGCACAGTCATGAACGTAATAGCTACAAACTGATCTCACTGCCCCAGCTCATTCTGGACACTCTCAAGGACTGAAAATGTAAAAAATTGTTAGTTTGAGGAAGTAGCATCTGCAATCCTCTCCTAGCCTAACATTAACTTTGTAAAATGAATTTGAAAATCGTGCATTCTGGTTGGCAACAGAAAGGAATTTAGGAATGGAGAGAAAAAGAACAAGAGCAGGAAAAGGCATTCATCATGATTACTTTTCTTCTTTATCTTTCAGTATTGTATGAGAGGCTTCAAACTGTTGCACTGCATGCTGCATTTTTAAAACTTTCTCAAACTATACAGAGATCTTGAATTATCTTTTAGGCTCACAGAAACTATTGAGATCTTGACAGGACAGTTTGTTCTAAAAACCAGAAAGTGAAACAGAGAAGGTCTTCAGAATACCTTATTGACCATTGTTTGGGATAATAATTTTCTTGCCTGTTTTTAGCGCTGCTTATCCTTTGCAACATCCTGCCCTGTGTCTGAGCAGTAGCAGGAGAATCAAAGGAAGCAGCTAATAGGTGCTGGCTTACGCAGCTTCATCAGGGCCCCATGCTGTTCCAACTGTGCCTGACTGATGGAATACCAGCAAGTGGGGGAGTACCTGTCATTTGGCTTTACTGTTACATTCACTTTTGTAGAAAGAGAATAGAAAGGCTGAAACATTTCTGTCATGTTGTTGATGTTCAGTACCAAAACACAGCACACCCACAACAAAACCATACTGGTAATGAATAATGCCTACTGTGCAACAGAAGGAAATTGTGTTTATTTTATAGGCCTTAAAGTTATTCTGTCTACTTGGTATGAGACACCCCCAAATTCTCAGTAATTTCTTTTTATTGTCATTTGTGCTGACTCTCAAGTTCTGGCTTTGGTACTAAAGCAAGCAGGCAGCATTCTTTCACTCGGGCCTTTGGGATATGTACTGTGGAAAACAGTTCTTCTGATACAGAAGGTAATGAAAAGTCTCCCAACACTGAAATAAAAATGTGTTACTAAAAACAATGACAGCTTGTCAGAGTGAAAAGCAGGATAACTTTCAGAGATGTGAAAGAGCAAATGCCATGTGAATTGAAATATGTATGACTTGACTTAGTGCTGGAAATATAGCTGGTGACTTGTTTTTTTGTTTTGCTGCTTTGTTCAGTATTGTAAAGCTGAGTCTGGATGGCCGTGGGGATTTTGTAAGAAATTTAAGCAAATGCATGTATTGACTGAAAGATGACCATAGATTAGATTCTGTCACAAAGCTCTTTTCTAAAGCCAGAAGCTCTGACCCTGGAGAACAGTTTGATATTTCACTAGAGCAGGATGGATTCCATCAAGTCTGAATCTTCAGTATAAAAATTTACAATTAAAGTTTTTAGGCTGGAAAAAAACAACTTTTAAGCCACTGTTCTTTAATGTGTAACCTTAAAGCTCATGGGGCAAGAATCTGCCGTTGTCCAGTGATCTAGCTGGCTTTGAGCGAGGCCTGAAGCCCTCAAGCCTTTCCAAGCCACTTTTCCAAAAGTCCTGGTGATAAGAGAAAAACATAACTCCTTGTCAGATATTATCTCAAACATCTCAGTTTCCCTCTGACAGGTTTTCTGATATGAAAACCCTTACATGTGGTCACTGTGGGAATAAGGATTAACTCTTAGAATTTACCAGCCTGGTCTTAATACCTCGCAAGCTTGGTGTAGTCACAGGAAAGGAAAACATTTCCAGGTATGTTTTCAAAACCACGATGGATCATGAGCTCTTCTCCCACCCTTGCTCTGTTCATCTCCAGAAGAGCTCATAAGGGCCCCCAAAGCCAGATCCCTGATTATTCTTCATGAACAGTAGAATGGTGTCCTTTCTGGCTGGTCTGGCATCCTTCACCATTACTTCCACTGCAATTGTACATCCTTGAGGAGAGAGAGAGAGAGACTGAGACGCCTGCTAGGAATAGAAAGCTCCACTAACATGTTCAGTAGCTCCTAAGCTTTTTAAGATCATGTTATGATTTCATATGTTAAAGAGGAAACTTTAATGTTAGGATGGTCACTTGGTGGCTTAATGATTGTTTTGGAAAGATGTGCTCAAACAGAACAATGAACTTCGTAGTAAATGTCAAAAAGTTTCAGCTTTTATAACAAAGCTGTTATAACAGTTTGTCAGGCTTTGAAGGGTGCTTTTTTCAGCAATAGTAACACTAAATAAAAATCTGTGGGTGGGGCAGATTCATTCTTTCTCTGAAACTTCCCATCAGTCTTGTCCTGATTTGCTCTCACCATCCTTTTGCAGAACAGGGTAAATACCAACAGAAAGGGGCACATTTATTGTCTCCTATCCTATAGTCCAGAACAAGCATGGATGTGAAGGCCCTGCCATCTTACACCTCCCTCTGTCTAGAGCCCTTCTTCAGCTGATGATGGGTCTGACTCTACCTTTCCTTTCCATTTTCTGTTGAGAGGAGCCATCCCCATGCTGAAGCCATTAAAATGGATGGAGGTTGACATTGCAGCTTTCCTAGATGCTGGTGTTTGGGAAAGGTCTTTTTCATTATCCACCAAGTCCTGCTGTAGTTGGTATTCTCAGATCAGCACTGAAGTTCTGTAACAGGTGAAGTCCAAAGCCATTGTAGTTAAGCTGTCAAAATGTACAGCAAATTTGGACTCTCTACAAGCAGATTTTGAGACCTGTCATCACACCAAAACCTTTGGTTCTTTAAGTCACATTCTATAATGTACAGCTCAGTGAACAACATATTAATGTTCTGTTTTCTAAATGTTGTTTTGACATTTAAATGTTCAAAACCATCTTGAGTTAATTAAATGTAGAAGCTTCTAAGTGAATTGACTGTGCTGACAACTCATCATCTAATTACCCTTAATTAGGAGTAAAACAACATTAGCTAATAGAAATAATAAATAATTGTGATAGGGAAGAATATTCAAATATGCTGTCCAGCAGCATGGCAATTTTTCTCCCATGCAGAATTCATACATGAAAGTGCTGAATGTAGTTGTATTTAATCACACACTGTACAGGCATTAGCATTATTCACTGAATGGTTTAGGTTAATAAGAGCTAGTCTGAAAATAGAAGATACTAAATGGTGTTTTAAGCTGATGAATTCCAGAAGCTGGGGCATGCTTGTTAGAACAAAATAATAAAGACAAAATAGATCAACAAGGGGTTTGAAGAGACAGAAGGATATTTTTGCATCCTCTACTAATCTTGTCAACAACATTAAAAGAGGGGGAAAAATCAAATAACTAAGAAGTCAATTTGGTTTGGTTTTTTATCAATGTTCTTTGCCAGTTGTTTGCTGGCAGATTTTAAACGTGGAGATAGCAAGTGTGGGCAAGTTTAAATAGTTCCCTTACCTTCAGGACAGTTGAGGAGACACTGTTTTCAGTCATTTTGCCTGAATGTTTATCACCAGGAGCTGTTTTATTCACTTATGGAATTGTTAAATGAAAAAAAAATCTGTTTCTTGATGACCTAGAAAATATTGCAGTTGAAACCAAGTTTTCTTTTTGTGTTTAAAGCTAGGAAAAACCTTGAATTTCTTTGCTTTCTTCAGATCTGTAGTTAGCCAAGTGTTTGTCTTTCCTCAGTCTAGTGAGGTATAGACTCTTTGCAGGAATGAGCTCCTCGCCACAGGCATCACTAGTTGGTGCCAATATTTTTATTTGCAGTATTCAATCTGTTTCTAATAAATTATTTTCTATATCTTAGGTGAGGTGGAACCAATCCTTCTAATTGCATATGTAATTCTTTCATGTATATATAACTTAGTGTTCTTTGGACTAATAATAATATAAACAAGTAATGGGTATCAAGCAGGCACATTCAGTTATAGATATTCTTTTTAATGTGTGCTTAATGAGCATGCATTTCCCATAGTTACTTACACAAAGAGAATTAGGAATATAAATATAAATACAAATGAAAATGAGCTACTTTAGTTCTGGCTAATGCTCAGTTTGGAATACATGTAGAAAACCTGTGAGATTTGTTCAGGAAGATGTACAGAGAGAAGTGACAGCAATATTGGCATGAACACAAGGAAATGGAATGTAAAGATGTGTATGAGAGGTGCACATCTAACAGGCCTCCTGAGAAATAGACACAAAGGGTCCAGAGGGAAACAAATGGCAAAGGAAAAGAAGAAAACAAGTAGACATGTAATTATTTTTATTTTAAAAACTGATTTTAACAAGGAATCTAAATTCATAGTCACCTTTGTTGTATTTCCATAATTATTCCAATATTTTTGTTTTTACAAAAAGGAGAGAATTATTGTCATAAGGTGTTCCAGTTGTAAGATTTGAAGACAGCCTTTAATAATGATGCTTCTATTGCCTTTACAACTTCTTATTTTCCAAGATCAATTTTTACTTCAAAAAGTGATCCATAGATACTACCATGAATATTTATATTTAGAGAATGAAGAAGAAGCATTTGTAAATCCTTACTCTCTTAATTAATGCCAGTCTTCAAGCTTGTGTTTCCCAATGATTGATAATAAAAAGGTTTCAGTGTGGCATGGTATCCTTTGCAGCATGAATCATACAAGACCATAAAATTGTTAGCTACATCATTATGGCTGAGTGTATTGTACTAAACGAGCACATAGAGAAAATGAAATGAATGTTTTATGTGTTCTCTCAGCTAGATTCAGGTAGTGTGCAAAATGTACCTCTCTAAACAAATCATATCCTTAAATGTGTTTTTTAAAGTTTGCATAATTAATTTGAGTTCTTTTACTTTTTACTGATTGAACACAATGAATTTAATTCCACATGTCTTTATTTTATGTGCTGACTGGTTGAGAACTTGATTTGGAAGTCACATTAATAGAGATGTGCCTGCTTTCTTGATTTCAGTAGCATTCCTTACACAGACAAGGGTTTATGTGGGAGAGTTGAGGGTGGTTTTATGGTTTTTTTGGTGTTGTGTTGTTTTTTGGGTTTTTTTTTTAGCAGGGGAAGGAAGGAGTGGCTGGACCCAGAAGCCTCTGGTTACAAAAGCTGCAGTAATATCTTACAGCACTGGTTATTTCATGGTTTCATGCCCACATACTTCTTTAGTGTAGATCTCTAGGTCAGATGCCTTGCATGATGCTTTATTGTTTTTTCTCTCTGAATGATGAGACTCTATTGTAGCATGGGAAGTGTAGTCCAGGTAGAAAATTCAATTTACAACATAAGAGCATACAGAGTGCAGGTAATCCATCACAACATTTTCCATGAAATGTATCAGTGCCACAGCACCAGGGACAGTCTCAGTACTTTCTGGAGCACTTTCCTTGGAGTCTGATCTTACACTTGGGATCTGTACAACACAAGCAGGAGTACTCTTACTGAGAAAAATGAAAAATCAGACAATTACTGAGAATCCTTTTACCTACTATTAGTGGCAATCAGGTAAAATTCACAGTGCACACATATTTTTTATAAATATGTTCTTACTGAGGCATAGATTTGCTGATCTCACACGACTCTTGCATTACATGCCTGTTTCTCCTCTTCTACATTTTCTTTACTTTAATATTCATATAAGATCTTTGACCCCAAGAAGCTGAGAATTGGACTCATGACCTTTTCTCCTAAGATGAAAATTTTTCTCTTTGTGCTAGAGCTGATTAAGACCTTTTAAAGGATTTTTCTAGTCCTTGCAGCATCAGAGAGAGAGAGATCCAGGTCAGCAGAGTCGAGACTTCTTGGCTTAGTCTGCTGTGTTGTGTGTCTTCTGAAGAGCCAGCCCCTCAAAGGTCCAGCCCAAGAAACTTTAAATCTTTGCAGCCCTGAGGGATTGAAGGGTCTCAAGGCACTAGACCTGAATCCTAGAGACAGAATGAGATGCATCCACTTAAATAATGTAACTCACTACGAAACCAGTATTCTTCCCTTGGAATCAATTTCATGCTGTGTATGCAAAGGTAAAAATATTTTTGGTATAACACTTCCGTATCATCCTCTATCAGCTGTCAGTCCCCTTTTAATTTTGAGCTGCAACATACCCTGATGGAAAATATTCAACTTTATTAAGGTTAACAAAAGTAAAAATCCTCTATCCTTTCTGCATAGTTATGATCTATTTTTCAAGGGAACAAATAAAAAGACCCACAGGAATCTGAAGGTATGGAAAAGGGGCAACGGTGTCTCAGATAAAATCAGAAAATCAGTTTACCTTATCTACTGCATTTGGTCCATGGTTAAAATGGGTGCACTGTCAAATATTGCTAAAAATAGTCCCTCTGAGCATATGGAAACAGGTGTTACAAAAATCCCTCAAATCACTCACTTGACCTGTTAATTAAGTTTTATTGTTTACCTATGGGAAATTCTGGGGTTTACTCAGTAGTGAGAGTACCCACAGGTTTGGATCCGTCCCCTTCCAAATTACCATGACTTAAACCCTCCTTAATCTTGAAAGGATTGATGAAGAACGAATTGGCAAATTATATTGGAGATTTTATTTTTTTGCAGTGTAATCCCATCTGCTACAGCAGAATCCTCTGGATTGAAATTGTTAACTTTCTGGTACTGTAAATGGTTTTTAATAACATCTTGCATATCATTGTTCCTACTTTTCATTGGTAGCCAGCAATTTATAGTTAGTACATTACCAAGAACTGAACAATATTAATTCCCTTGTATTTGTCTTGAATTTGCAAGGAGCAGATTAGTACAGAAAGACTGCTTGTCCCTTTAAAACAGAGAGAGAATTTAATTACCATATCATTTTCTTTCTTCCCTGAGTTTTGTTTTGCCAAACAGAGAAGCAGAGGAGACAGTGAGCTGTTGGGGTTTTGTGAGGGAAGACAATCTGCAGATTAATACAGGTTTTATGAATTGCAGCAGAAACAGAGGTGCAGCTAGGCTGGTACAGTCCTGCTGTAAACAGAGGTAGGAGATTGTTGTGAGTATTTTTGCCTGAGCCACCTAATTAATTCTTGACAAGCCTGCTGAATTGTTTGTTGAATTAAAACAAAGAAACTCCCAAAGGAGAAGACGACTAGAAAAACTGTCAGGAAGAAGCACAAACTTTGGATGCACAAGGTCACCTAAAGAGAGATTTATATACTGAAGAACTTGTCTATTTTTCCAACTATATTAGCCCAATATAATATTTCACATATGTCCTTACACTTGGCTTTGTTTGGACTTGAACCGCTGCAGATGAGGTAGCAGCACTGATGAAAAACTCCAAGTATTCATTATTCATAATTTACTGAAAGCATTTCAGGGTGGAGGAATTCCCCCTGCAGGATCCTGGGGAGACTGGAGTGCCACAGCTATTGTGGGTGCTGTGGTAGCAGGGTGGAAATCTCAACAGGCTGGGGAGAAACTGCTGGGTACTGGGCACATTCTACTTGTCCCTGGCAGCAAAAGGGAAACCTTTTTTTATAGTGGGGAGAGGGAGGCTTAAAAAAAGAGGGGATATTAAACTAGGCTCTAGGGGGGGAAAAATAAGAAAAATCATAAATCTTTTCACCAGAAGCACTATAAAGAATTGCCAGCAAGGTTTTGGGAGTGCTGTGTAGGCAGCCATGATATTAGTTGATTTTGCTTCTGGGCTGGAGGAGAGGAAAATGAGAAGATTTTCCCAGGGCAGCTGACAGGGAGATGCTGAGCTGGTTCCTCTGCAGAGCTGTTTAGCCTCTCTCAGTTTTACACCTGAAATGGACAGAAGATTTTCATCTTCACCAGGCTGAAAATGAGAATGGGGGAAATGGATGAAGTTGGTGTCAGCCCCTCGTGTGTCTGACGTCCAAGCAAAGCAATCAGGTCACGCAGCCCTGTGTAAGAATTGCCACACCTGCTCAGACAGGAGATTTGTCTCCCCAGCATCTGTCTCTGAGAGTGGTCTGTCATGAATATCATGGGGTCAGGATAAGAACAGAGCAATCCTACAGCAATGTCTCCTTGGCATGCTCATTGTCATAGATGAGTTTGTTTCATGAGTTTCTTAAGCAGGTCCCAATTGAATAGCTCTGGGTGCACTGGGTTTGTTTTTTTTTTTTTTCCAAAGCACTCATTTTTTTACAGTTTGAAGCAGTGAGCACCATTAGCATCCATACCAATCCCTCCTGTCACAGGCAGGTGTTACTGAACCAGGCTTTGCATGAAGGGTGTTTCCACCTCTCACCTGGAAGGGGCTGCACACCTGCAAATTCTCTGAGGTGTGTCCCTGGCTGATGGGCTGGGAGGAACCACAGGTGCTCAGTCCCTGCTGTGTCTGGCCTCTGCCTCTTCCCTTACTCCCAATACAAGCACAC
The DNA here is from genome assembly GCF_031753505.1 of Anomalospiza imberbis. NCBI lineage: Eukaryota > Metazoa > Chordata > Aves > Passeriformes > Viduidae > Anomalospiza > Anomalospiza imberbis. Next base: position 11,286,270 of record NC_089692.1, on the reverse strand, counting down.
TCTCCAGAATGAAACTGAGTGTTGCATATTACAGAAGTAAAATTAAAACCTTTCTGGGTAGAAAGTAGATGCTTTACTGTAGAAAATGTAGAGATCTAAGAAAAGGGTGATTTTCCTCATAAAAGATGCTTCTGTTTCAGATTGGCTCTCCTTCAGCTGTCTTTAAACTCATTTGTCACAAGTCCTTTGGAAATCAGTGGTGAAAGTCCAGGTCGCTCAAAAGGACTGTGTAGGTTCTTCTCAAGGGAGTGTGAATTTCAGCATAGTACCCTCTGGAGCTGTTATTGTTACACTACTGCACAACACAGGAATTCAGTGGACACGTGAACAATTTCTAATTTTTTTTTTGCAGTGAAATATCACAATATTGGCCTGTGGCTAATAATGCACATATTAAACTAACTTTGAATTTGGCAAATTTACAGGCACTTCTTTTTTCCTTACTGTGATTCTTGAATGTATTTTATTTTACCTTGCACAGGTTTATTGCTTAAAGAGAGGGGAGGGATACTTTCTTCTGTCAGTCATGCAGAGGTGCCTTTCATGAAGTGATTGATTCACCTTCTACTGGGGACTGTCTCAGAGAGGCAAATTGAATTAGGAAGAGGGGAGATTCTAGTTTACAGAAAATAGGACTGAGATTTCAAAATTAAGGAATTTATTCCCTTGCTAATACATGAACAGATTTCCCATCAACAGCAATGGAAAGTGTGTGCGTAAAGAAAGAAAATTAGAGGGGTAAACTGGGCTATAGCAATATTTTTTCAATGTATTTGCATAGGATTCAGAGTATTCCACAGACAGCTGTTCAGCCCTCAGAGCATGTTTAGTAGGGGGTGTTTTTACACATATGAAATTACAGCAATCCTTCCCTTCCCTTCCCTTCCCTTCCCTTCCCTTCCCTTCCCTTCCCTTCCCTTCCCTTCCCTTCCCTTCCCTTCCCTTCCCTTCCCTTCCCTTCCCTTCCCTTCCCTTCCCTTCCCTTCCCTTCCCTTCCCTTCCCTTCCCTTCCCTTCCCTTCCCTTCCCTTCCCTTCCCTTCCCTTCCCTTCCCTTCCCTTCCCTTCCCTTCCCTTCCCTTCCCTTCCCTTCCCTTCCCTTCCCTTCCCTTCCCTTCCCTTCCCTTCCCTTCCCTTCCCTTCCCTTCCCTTCCCTTCCCTTCCCTTCCCTTCCCTTCCCTTCCCTTCCCTTCCCTTCCCTTCCCTTCCCTTCCCTTCCCTTCCCTTCCCTTCCCTTCCCTTCCCTTCCCTTCCCTTCCCTTCCCTTCCCTTCCCTTCCCTTCCCTTCCCTTCCCTTCCTTCCTTCCTTCCTCCCCCCCTTCCTTCCTTCCCCTCCTTCCTTCTTCCCTCCTTCCTTCCTCCCCTCCTTCCCTGAGAGCTGCCTCTTTGAAATGCACTCCTAGCACCAAATAACACCAAGTCTCATTATATTTCATGATGATCCTTGAGACTGGATCTTGGAGTGACATGAATGTGACAATTGCAATTTATTTTTCTCTTTTTAAAAGAAAGGCAGAGGAGTGAAATTAAATGGCAGTTTCTAACTATCCTGACTCCAGTGAAGACTCAGCATCGGAGGGCAAAAACATATTCCCCTTAAGATAACTCTTCTAATTTAAGTGTTCAGATTGTTTTCTCAGTAGTAATATAAAAGCAGAGAGAAAGTTTCCTACTCTTTTTCCTTCCCTCTGGGCAATGAGGGGTTCTAATTACACTAAAACCCCCTAGTATTGACTTTATAACAGCTTCCCCCTGCCCACATGGCTGCTGTATATAGAAGGATGAAACATCTCAGATCATTACAATGGGAATAAGCTATTCTTTGAAGGAGCATAGAAGAATTTCCAATTTTGACCAGTATGGAAGTTTTCTGAGAATGACTGCATTTTGCTCATGTTAATTTCTGCTGCTCTTTTCCATGTTGCCAGCAGAGTGAATACTATTACAGTACTTTCTTAACAGGAACACTCTGTGCCAAAGGTTTTAAAGTGTTTTATTTTAATGTCACAGATGATTAAATGCTTTAGTGTGACTGACAAGCTTTAGTAAATTCAGACAAATTAGATATACTAGCTCTTAGTAAAATAGATTTTCTAAACCTGTTTTGTGTGAGAGGAGAAGTAGCAGCTAATGATAGTAAAATACATTAAGATGCTGGCAAATTTAAAAAGCCACTTGCAGCTTAGTGGTAGTGATATGACAGCTCTGTGTAAGGGTGAGGTTGGAGACAACCAATACAACAGAGATGCCCACAGGGATTGCTGTAATATCATTTTTATTGTTGAGCAAGCTGAGCTGATGTTTCCTCAGGATTACAATAACCTTCAACTTCCTAGTAGGAGTAAGGCCACTGCTCTGCTCTCCTCTTGTCATTTTTGAGGTTGCTGGTACCATTAAAGGCACCAACTGTCAGCAAACCTAGTGTGCAGGCTGGTGTAAAAATTGTACATGGGCCATAGTAAAATATCTCAATGCTTTTTTCTGTAAAACTCAGGTGAACGTGTAAGTACCCACTGAAAATCCAAGTAGGAAAGGTCTATTAGACATCCAAATGAAACAGTTCTGGTATGATTCCTTGGGAGAGGGGAGAATGGGGAAAAAGAGCCCAGAGAATCCCTGCACTCCTGACAGAAGCTGAGCACATGCTCAAGGTACTGTGGTAGCAGGTGTTTAACAGCCAATGGGGCTGATTCGTGTGCTCTGCAGAGGAAGCATTTATTAAGTATTTGTGCTCTGTCCAGTCTGAACAGCAATGTCACCTGTGGCCACAATTGCTATACCAATAAAAACATATGGGGGATACCTTTCCAGCTTGAGCATTGATAATAATGATATCATTTTGTGGTTTTACATCATTATGGTGTTAGTCATTTATATTTGCTTTAAAGATAAGCATTTTTTTCTTAAAAAGAATACATTTTAAAAAGACTTTGTAAAGTTAACAGAGTCTCTGAATGTTCCTTCAGGATGAAAGGTAACAGAGTGCATTTTATTATTAAATTATAGTCTAATAAGAAGAACAAAAGATTCTTAATAAAAAAAAGTATTATTAACAGCATTGCCTTTTTGATCTATGGAAAGATAAGTGTCCTCTAGTGGAGGTAGTACCCTCCTCTTCTCGTCTTATAAACCTTTGTTCTCTTCTGATGCATATTAAGCACCAGATGAAAAATTCTGTTTGTCTGTGGTCTAACAATGAAATACCTTGTAGGAAGTGAAAAGGTCAAGCTTTCCCTGTCAGTGATTTATTATAAACAGTGCCGCCTCCTTTTATTTCCTAATACTTTGCATTTGGATTAGTGATGATACATCACCAGCTGCTAGATAAAATATGAAGTTGGGAAACTATGGTCAAACATTTCTGCTGAGGAATGACCCTGTAATCAGCTCCCAGCACACACAGGTCTCGCTTGATTTATCAACCCAAACCTGGGATTCTAGAGAGGGATGAATTAGTTTAAAGATATCTAAGGGATAATAGCTAAAGCCAAAAGTGCTGTAGGAAAACCGTTTGTCACTGGCCTGCCCTGCCCTCCTTAATTGCAGAAAAATTGAGACTGGATATGTTAGGCACCTGATATAAATCATTGGTCAAGTAACCAGCCATGTATCAAGTGGAGGAGTTGCAGGCCTTTTTCTCTTGCTCCTTGCAGGCAGGACACTTGCAGTTCAGACACCAGGAGGATGTTGGTTCAGTGAGGTTTCATTCACATCTGCCTGTGTACTAAATTCACCTTGGCCATCTATATGGCTTTCTGTATTTTGGTGTTCATTCTTGTTTCCAATGTGCTATTTTAAATGTTGTGTTCTCTAGTTTTGCATTTGGAGACCATTTGTCCCAGTTTTTTAGCTTGGGGTGTGACAAAAAGGAATGTGCAATTGCCCAATACATGTTGTAAATAATCCCTAATTGCAGAACATACTTGAAAGTTTAGTACTCAAGGAAGCTGTATTAAAAAATGAATTAAATATCTGTAGTCTGCATTCATAGTCCTCTCATTCTCCAGTTATTGTTTAACCACATTTCCTTCCTCAATATATGCATGTTTATAGCCTTACCAGCTTTTCACACAGTGTAGGTAGAGTTTAATGGTATTTGATTTCTAACATCATGTCAGTGGTCTGTGAAGTTGAGCACATCCATGTACACAAATTCACACAACTTTGGCACCTTCTCCTATGAGCATCTTGCCTTCCAGTGTGCATCAGGGAACAATTAGAAATTGATTCAGTCCATGTAATCTCTTCATTTGAAACAAAGCTGCAACAGAATAATAACACATTTTTCTCTCCCTTAATATAAGTGTAGTTGTGAAATTTTTCAGAGCTGTGGTCCAAAGCCTGGATAATGGTATGTCCCCTATGCCAATATTTATTCTTGTTTCACATAGCTGTGCTTGTGCCTCATTTTTTTTTCTATGTAATGTAACTTCGCTAAAAATTAATTTTGCAGGCTAAGTCAAAATCTAGTAGATTGCTTCTCTCTTTTCTTATTTGTCACTTGGAAAACACAGCAGTGAGCACGGTGCAAAATCCATTGTAGTTCTGTAAATGAATCTATGTACTTTGAATTCCCTCAAATGAGCAGGTAGGAGAGCATACACATGTGGAAAAGAGTGTGGGATGGGATTGGACCTTTGGAGGTCACAGCCCCTTGTGCTGGGCTCGGTCAATGCTTAGCATTTACTTATATGCCCTTGGCTAGAAACTCTAAAAATATTAAGGGCATCAGAAGCTTAATTTCTACCCTCCTCCAATGAGACTGAGACACTTAACTGCCTTATACTCCTGTTGTTTTTTCTGGTTTTAAATTTCATCATAACACTGAAAAATTGGATGTGCTTATGGACATTGTGATTATGGATCAAAATGTCTTTAGAATTGGACTTTAGTGAATAAAACATTAAAATATTACTTGCTCAATATAAGCACGATTTTTCAAGGCTAAGTTATATTAACAGAATTTATTATTAAATTGTGTTGTAATTCTTTTAAGCTAATGCATGAAAATGACCTCAAAATCAGATCAAATCTAGTTAGGAAGGTGATTATCTAAGTCCCTAAATGTCTTTCATTCAGAAGCTCCAAAAGAAAGAACAGAATTTTATTCAATCTAGAGAGCACAAGCATCAACATTTAACCACAAAGAAAACCAATTTAAGAAACGAGAGGAAAAACCAACAACAAACATTTGTCCATGTTAAGTGAATTTTACCCACCATTATTAGCATATGTTTTGTGGTGTATTGAGCACTTGGTTCCCTGCATGAAGGTGAAGCACTACTGCAAATTGCTACACTGGGAGGAGACTCTTTTAAGATTGAATCATAGGGGCAGTGTGAAATTTTTGGTTGAAAATGCTTGTCAGCATGCTGTAAGGGATAATGGAATTTGATTTCACAAAGCATATTTCATACTCAAGGTGTCCCAAACCACTCTACAGATGAATGAGTTAAATGCTGGAGAAGCAGTGACTGTGTAGGTAAATGTGGCGCCTATTATGTACTTGGCAATAGCTTACACACAGCTGTGGACAATGGAAACAGGTTTTCCCTTTTATTATTGAGGGTCACCCAGGTTAGCCCCTGTTCTTTTTGAAAAGCACTCTGGGATTTCTAATTTCCACCTGGATGATCACCAGAGACAGACAGAAAGGGCCACAGTTTAATGCTTCAGCGAGAGGATGGATGAATGATTGTTGGATGATTAATGGCTGCTCCGCGCTGAACGATGACAGCCCGTTATAATGGAGATAGCTAACGTGTAATTTTGTGCCTGCTGCAGTTTCACAGCCTCAGCACTCCCACAGAGCGGGCATCGCGTGGGGAAAAGAGACAGAAATGATGACACAGTTCTGGGTTAATTTGCCCCTTCTCACCAGACGGCAGGGCACTGGTAAAGCCACTGAGTCTGCTCGTGCAGTGCTGCTGGAGAGGTGTGTCAGAGCCTGCAAGAGCAGCGGCTTAAAACTGAGCACAGCACCCATGAGAAATGTTTCAGAGGAATCAAAGATATCTTTTACCACATATCCAAATTTTTTCTCTCTGGCCATGTGACTTGGAAGTTGATTTATCAAAGCCAGGCCTGAGGTTTGCTGATGGCTCTGCGATCTGTGGAGCTGTGCAGGGAGTGCAGACACCCAGTCACCAGCCTCAGTAGGCTGGCACTTTGTCACCCTGCTGCATCTTTGAACAAGGCCCTGAGATGCTGATCATTAGATAATTTTTACTATTACTGGTTTATTTGTTACTTCAACATCATTATTATTAAAAAATACCCTAAACAACAACTAAGCTTCACAAATTGTTTGCATTATTTGAATAGTTTCCTTTTTTTTCCTTGTGCTTAAAAACCTTCTTTCCATTTGGTTGATCGAGAACGTGCTCATAGTGAAGTTTTACCATGCATTTCTTTACAGAAAGGTAATCTCATTGTACCCAAAACTATTTTTTAAGAACCAAGGTCATAATTTCAAATACACACACATTATTTCTAAAAGTCTGCACTCTGGGAGTCAGAGCAGAGAAATAATTTCTGGTGGCTTTGTGACTGTGCCATTTTCACAATCATTAACACTAGACCTGGGCACTGTTGCATCATCCAGTAAGTCTAATTTGCTCTGGGTTTGGCATGATCACGTTTCTGGTGAATTAGTCAAAGTACATTTGTTACACTGGCCTTGTCCCAGCTCTGTGCTTTTATGGTGACTGTAGAAGACATGCTGTACTTTGTCTGGCACAAACTCTGAGTGGTACAGACAGATGATACCTGATCCAGTGTGTGCTTTGCTAGTACGAAATTATCCCATCAAAAAATTGGGATCAAATTGGACCTGGCAGAGTGAGGCTATACCAGACCAACACTTCGTATCATGTGGCTGTAGCAGTTTTTAGCTGGTGCTAGAAGACTTAGTGGCTGCTGTCTTCTATTGATTAGTCATATTTTAGAAACCATTTCTCCATTCTGAAACATTCCAACAAGGAATCCTTTCTGGGAACCTAATAGTTATTAAAGAACAAGTTGCTTTTATATGTCTTGCTTTTCAATGGGAACATTGTTTTTCTTTATTTGCTGTCTATTTTACACACAATTTCAAAATTGCTCAAAAACATAGGAGGTGGTGTTTTTTTCTCCATAAAAACCCAAGGTGTTAAAAAAAAAAAAATTGTTCAGCAAGTATTCTGTGGAAAAAATACTTTGATTTTCCAGTGAAATTAATATTTTAGAGTACCTAAATTTCATAAAGATTTAAATATCTTATAATACATCTCTTTAATGAAAGGAACTTGCAGCTGCTTACAGATATTCTAGCAGATATTGAGCAAAACAAATATGCAAATCTGATAATTTTGTTATTTGTTACCCTAAGCAAAAGGTTCATTACCATTCATGCAAGTATAAAATAGAGAAAACTGAGGGCCAGATGTACTAAAGACATAAAAATAAAACTGTTGCTGTATATTGCTCACAGTTAGTTAATTATTGGAAAGTTTGTGTTGAAGGTAGCATTGAAAAGTTTTTATCTGTACCTACATCTATTTACAATCTGCCAAGCTTAGAAAATCCATTTGTGTGTCATTACTAAGGGCCTTTTCAATGATAGAAGATTCATGGGGATTTTATTTGATTTTTAATTTAAAATCATGGATTGTTCAGCTGTATTGATTATTGCTATTTTCATATGTTAAAATTAGAACACAGCAGAATTGATCCTGCAGTCTTAGTTCATTGAAAGTTTAGTGACTTTTGGAAGTGGAAATAAAGGAGAACTTGTCTTATAAGGCTTGATCCTATTGTCACATGTTGCAGAGTCACAGATAATTAAAATATGGAAGCACTTATAACTATGGAAGTTATAAGGCAGAGAATGGGGAAAATTTAAGTTGCTTCATGTGGAAGTTTTTAACTTCTGTGAAGAAGTGAACCTTTCACCATTTGTTAAAAGACTAGATCTCACTATTGATGGATTGCATGCTTTCTTAGTGTGTTTTGGTATTTTGCAGTGGTTTACATAATTGATAAGGACTAAAACTGGGTGGGGTTTTTTTCAAATTGTGCTGTTAACTTGAAAAAATATATTAATTATTTAAGAGAATATTCTGCCTTTTAATATTTTTGTATCTTCTAAGCATTTTTATTGACTAATAGCATTGGACATATATATTTAATTTAAATAATTTTTAAGTCCTTTATATATTTACTGATGTAGTTTCAGATCACTACCCTGTAATGAAGTCTCTCAGGTTGTCTGTTGAGAAAAAAGGAAGTTTGGGACAAGAAACAAAGACTACTGCAGGCATTGAGACTGCATCAATAATGTAGGTCAGTAGAATGGAAATTTGCAATCTGCCTGAAGCTCCAGGGTTAATATCCCAAATGTTCCCAGAGCACTGGAAAGCATATCAGATCTTTAACATAGCAGCATACTGCCACCTAACATCACACAAAGCATAAATTCAGTTCATCTTCACCACAGATCCAGTCAGGAATTTTTCCCAATATCTTAGGTTGTCCACCCAAACCTTGTAAATACATTTTGTGGGGATCATTGGTCAGAACAGCTTTTACAAGGGCTAGAAGCAAGCAGACCCTTTGGATAGATGCAATTCTTCTGGGAACAAACAAGCTCTAAAGCTGATTAAATTGTCTGAAAATGAGTCTTACATCATCTCACTGCAAGGACCTACTTCCCTCTCTTGCCATGAAGACCCAAATCCCTGGCAAGGACAGGCATTCCATCTGGGATGCAGCAGTTCCTGCCTCCCTATTGTTACACACAGCAGAATGAATGGTGAATTAATTTCTTACAACATTTCAGTCTGAAGGAGGTTTGCTCATTTAAGTAATTCAGAAAACAGATCTTTGTTGAGAAACCTCATCCTGATGGAAAAGTAACAGGGCCTGTTTGTGGAAGCAGCTTACGCAGCTGAGGATGGGTGAGGAGGAGAGCTGCTGTCAGGGGTGTGACCTGAGAAAGCCTTAAGGGACATGAAAAGGAATGAGTGGAAGAATTCCTGCACTTTAGCCTTCCACGACTAGAAATGTCTCTTGGGGTTCCTTGCACTGTAGCTAAGGTGAGGAGAAGGTTTGGGTCCAAGTGGGCATCACACAGAAAGGTCCTAAGGAGATATGCTGGGAAAGTGAGGGCTATGCAGGTACCAACACCTCTTCCTTCACCTGTTTAGACATTGTCTGACAATCTCCCATCTGTGTATTGACGTGTCTTGGCCCTGTTTACTTGTAGGATCTGCTGGGATCACAGAAATAATGCAACAGGCTGCAATACATTTCAGATAGAAATAGATTCACATTTCTACTTCAGTGCTTAGGTCAATGGAGTCACTTCAGAATTACATTTATGTTCCTGAGAGAAGAATTTGACCAATCCCCACTCTGTCCAACGCATTAAATTACAAAGTAATTTAGCTAGCAGTTATGAATACCCATTTCCTGCCAGTAACCTCAGAGCACCCCACTGCCAGGAGATATTCTTGACCCCACTTTGTGAGTTTCACCTTGTGGTGGAACTAACCAGAATGTCTTTCTAGGGCTTCATTTTTAGCTCTGGACATACAATTTGCTGATGACAGAGTTAGTTATATGTATGATGGAGAGAATCAAAATAAGCCTTCTTAGATGTGTGCTCTTTATAAATAACAAGTTTGAATTAATAGAAGATTCTCAAGCTCTTAGATTTATGCTTTTATAAGAGTGGGTTTTAAATATGGTCTTTTAAACTTATAAGGAAGTTGAAGATAGCAGCTAATTGAGTTAAGGAACCAGTTTCCTATGATTAGCAGTCAAGATGATATTAATATGAAGACACAATGATTAAAGACCAAGCAAGCAAGCTGGACCTAGCCCCATTTTTTGTTGTTGGTCACAGTTTTTTCTTGAGTTTAATAATCCCAAAAAGTATCAGGTAACAAAGAAACTGCCTTCTGGGTCAGTGGTGAAAGTCCACACTGAAATATGTCACAATTATCAAAAAAAGTAAGAGGCTGATTGAAAGCCTTTGTTTAGGAATAGTTTTTAAATAGAGTAAATGTCATCATATTTGTTTTAATGAAAAACATTAGGAAAACAATTTTCTTTTAAAACTTTAACTCTCATGTTTATGGAATAGTAGGACCTTGTTTTAAAACAGGCAATATATTTGAATTATTTATGTGTCAGCTTTCATGTTGTTTTTTTCTATGGATTTATTAGCATGTCAGCTTGTGTGCTGGAAGTAAGATTCTTCTGTGTGTGTAATGCAATGCTCAACAAACTCCTGGGTTGGTCTCTCAAATCAGCACTTAAGGTGCAATCCTAGATTCATAAATTCCTACCATTTCTTTCCCCAAACTGACCAGATTTATAAACTATGTTTCCTTTTTAAGCCGGATTCATTCAGGAGAAGTAATTTCTTCTTCAGGAACCCAATCTGGTGTTCTTCAAGAGTTGAGTTCATATATCCAAAGTGTCCTCTGGCATCTTCAAGCAGCCCATTAGACTTCTCCATATTCTTCTGTCCTTGTAGGTTTCTGGTTTGGGATATGACTACATTTACATGCAGAGCAATCTGCTTGTGGCCAGTCTGTGACAGGGTAGTCTGGCTACACAGGAGGTTACACTATCAGTCTGTGGATGTCTGAGGTCCCTTGGCTGTGTGAAATACAAAGGTCTGCCCCTAGAAGCTAAAATGTGCTCTTTACTGCAGAAAAGAAAATATGCATATCATGAAGAGAGCTAAAATTTGTTGGTATCTTTGTGGGCATGTTGACGTTAGGAAATCTTTGACTGAAAATGAAATTATTCCCAGTATGTTTGAGATGTCTTCAATGAGTAAATTGCCCCAGTTTGTTTTTTCCTCTAAATCTTCCTTTGCCACTTTTTGAATTATCTGATAGTATATAGCATTTATAAACTCTTTTTTACCCTCTTGTTCCATCTCTTTAACCTTTGACAATCACAGCTTTTGTAGCACTGCTGTCCCAGAATGCTTGCTACAATTTTCTCCTTTATTGAAGCTACAAAAAATCATTATAATGTATTGTTTTACCAAACAAATTTGCCACTTATTAAAAATAAAGTGAAGCCAGTTTCTGTCGTTAGACTTTGGGTTTGATCAGTAAATCTGGCAGCTCTGCAAATATATAAACAACAGGCTGTGACCTTCAAGTAAACTCTACTCATTATCACTAGGACTGGTGCAATATCTTGAGCAATGATGAAAACTGGTCTTTTTAATTGCCACACTTTTTTCACTAAGCTTCTAAAGTGATATAAAAAAAAGTCTTTTTGGATATTAAACTAGTTGGCAACAGCAGAAACTACATGCAAGGTATCAAACTATGTAGAAAAATGGCCCTGTTAGGCGTTACTGGCTCAGAAATTTGTCAGCCCATGCCAATAAGTCAGATGTCTTCTTTTATCCCTCACCAGATATAGTTGCAGTGGTAGGAAATAGTCTTTGATCATCTTCTTGAACTACTTTTGACCATTCTACCTTCCCTTGCTTATTAGAGAGAATAGAATCTGTGGATTAGTTACTCTTGTCCTTTCTGTGATTGACAATGTGGATAGAATAAAAATGTGGTTTAGGAAGGGAGGCAGTGTCTGTGGTACCCAAGTCATCATTTGATGAAAGAAAAATAGCAGGAGTGTGGTGACAAGAAAGTCTGGATTTCAGAGATTTCAGAGATTTTTTGGTTTGCTAAGAGGATGTATCATCTTTCACATTATCAGCCTGCCTTCACCCACTGAAATCTGTTTGTGGATAAATTCTGAATGAACAATTTATACCAGTCAGGGTATTTTAAAAGGGTTGCACAGTTTTAATTTAAATATTCCTATGTGTCAGTACTGCATGAAATACATTTTGCCACACTACTGACCTGCCCATTTCTATTTTTAATTATGAATTTTCCAGGACTACATTTTCCTGTAAATTGTTCATGCCACATTAAAATGGCTGTGAATTGTCTATACTTCTTCTTTATAGAGAATATACTACATTCCTCTTTCACATGCAACATGAATTCTTTTTATTTTCAGTTCCCAGCTGGTTCAATGGGAATTAGAACTTTGCAGCCAGAATCAAACATACTGTGTTAAATTTGGTTCCATAAATTCAGTAGCAGTATTTTTTATGCACTACTAGTAAACAGTTCCTGCCACCTCAGTTGTTAATGTATTTTAAATTTTGTTATAACTATAAATATTTCACACAAATGTTTTAAGTGTCTTCATCTTATTATTAATGATTTACAAGTTCATTATTTAAAAGAAAATGCAAAAGAAAGAGGCATCATAAATTGACTTAGTATTACCATGGCTTTTATGTTTAATGGTGAGATTCTGTACATTACAAAATTTCAGTCACTTGTCTAAGGAAACTGTGTTCCTTTGAAGTGCACTTTCCTGAAGTCAAAGATTATATATTGCTTGTTGATTGAGAATTTAAAACCTAAGCATTGACTGATTCAACTGTTACAAAGATTAGATAAAGAACTGACCATCACCCACATTGCTTCTGACACCAGTTTTACTTCCCACAGGGCATCTTACTAGGTGTTAGGCAGGCTGGCTTTTTCCTCCCTAAAGTAACTGAAGATTGGAACTCTCCTTTGATGAGCACAGGCAGATTATGTATTATACATTCAAGCTCATGGTTGACCTTTGGAGATGCATAAATGAAAAAAGCAGCTGTTTGAATTGCACTTTCCAGCCCCTTGTGATTCAAAATTGGGATGCCATTTAATACATGCTTATTTAGTGGCAGTGATTTTTTTAGGCCTTTTCTAAATATTGAAGAAGAGAGAATCCTTCTTAGAGGATTTTACAATCTGTGAGAAGAAAAAGAAGGGAAGCAGAGGTTAAGGACCGGGGGAAAACAATGGAGACAGTCATATATGATTTTCTTTTCCTCTTCAAAACAGCAGTGGGCTTGTGAACAAATTACTGAATGTACTGAACAAATTACATACATGTTAGTATGTACATATGATAGCTTCAAATGCTTCCTGCCATGTCTTATTCTAGTTCTGAGAGATTCTGATCTTTGCAAAGTTTTTCAAGGCTTTTCTCTCTATATATACATGTAGCCATTTTGTAAATATTGTGATAGGAAATGTCAGTAGTGTTCTACATGCCCTGCTTGTTAAATCATGAAGATGTTTGTGAGAGCTAAGCTGGTGGGCACTGTGTGGCTGAGGATATCAGTGAAATATGGCACGTCTGCACAGATGTTCTCCTCGTGTTCCTGAGGCTGCAGGACAGCCAGGCCTTCCTGCCATGAGGAGAGCTGCTAGGGTTTGGAACTTCTTCTGTTAGAATAAATACTGTGGGTGAAATTCAGGTGTATCATCAGAGAAGTTCAGAACAGCACAGGCTGAAGTGGTTAAAAAAGGGGAGCTAAAAAAAAATCATGTAAAGAAAATACTACTGAACTTGTTCCTATATATAAAGCACCCATTTAGCCTGCTGTATTATGTAACATGGCTAAATAATCCTTCTCACTGCCCCAAGCAAGTGTTCTTGGGGACTTGTGGTCTAATCACTGGATTTGCTCATCCTGGAAACAGTGGGATGCTGTCATTTCCCAATGACATAGCACAAATATTTATTTAAATGCCACTTTTAGGCTGCAAATAGGGTACCTTGTTATGGTGGAACATGCAAAGTTGGGATTGCTCAGATGTTGTCTTCATAATGCGGATCCTTTGAGCAAACAGGGTTGGAGACATTGGTGGTGATGAACAGTCACACAAGTGTCTGCTGCACCTCTGTGTGTAAAGTGGGCTCTAATTTTTTTTTTTTAGTCTCATACAGTAGCATTGTCAGTAGATCATCTCACTGAAGTGCAAAGGTTGGAAGCCCAGTGAAACTGTTAGCCTTTTTCCAAAGGTACATTACAGAGCCTCCTAAGCTATAATAATAGGAATCCGAAAACATGGGAGGGTGACCAATTATACTTAAATCTGGTCAGTGTTTTATTTTATGTGGCTGTACTCTGGCTATTTTTTGACTTGTTTGGATCATACTGGCTAAGTGTTCCTGTCCAGTAATACTCATTTTACCCCAACCAGCTATTTAAACCAAGTATATGCTGGTTTTGCTATTGAGCAGGAGGACAAGTACTTCCATTATGGTTAGTTGTTTTGTGGCTTTTGGTACCCACCCATTTATTTTGGTTTGTCCTAATCTATATTTATCTATGGATGACAAGATGAACTTGAAAAAAGAATAAGTTTGAAGTTGCATACCAGCTCCCAGGATGTAAATCATATTGGGCTTTCAGCTCTTTCAAGCTTTCATAAACAGTGCTTGCTGAAAGACTGAATCATATTTTTCTGTGACTTTAGCTCATGTCAAGCATTTAATTTTTAACAACAGTGGTCAGTTTCTTGATGTGAACACATGACACTGGCCCCAGAGACTCCAGCTTTCTTTAGCTGTCATCATAACAATTTTTCTTTTTAAAGATACACTCACAGCAAAATTAGAACTAGGCTAAAGGCTTTGAAAGTAGTTCAGACCACAGTGGTCCTAAAGCAACGGTCTGCTTGCAATAAGAGTGGAAACTGTGGGCTGAGCCCTGCTCAGCTTCTTTAAAAAAATAAACTAACATATTAGAGTTAGTAAATGGCATACCACTCTGGGCAGTGGTAGAGGCAAAGGCTGACCCCTTTTACACTGTTTAAAGGACTAGATTGTCACCTGATTATATTGAAACTTATCGGAAAGACATAACAAGATCTGGTGAAGAGCACACTGTGGGATCCAGTGCCTCACAGGGGAACTGAAATAGTGCAAGGATTTTATTGTGGAATCTTCCTCCTGCTTCTCCCCTTAGGGGAAAAAAGCTCTAACTCAAACAGGAATTATTTCAGGCAGGACCTGTGGTCTCTGTTGCACAGGGAGGTCAGGCTAGTTTATTACAGTGGTTCCTCCTAGCCCTATATTTAAATATACAAAAGGGAACACAGGAATACATTAAGAATGTTTGATTTTCAGATCTCTCCATTACCTCTAGGGGCCCCTCACAAATTCTCATCTGCTCTTTGGTTTTATTATTTTCTGAGCCTCTCCTTTAAAACTCTCTCTCCACATTTTCTGATTTTTTATACAGAGCTAGGAGGGAAATGTCATTTCCCCCCTTCATATGTCAAAGGGCTGTTTGCAAATTGCCTCACCTCCAGGAAGAAGGGGATGGTACCATAGTGGTAAGGCATCTTTCTTCTTCCCCAGCTATTCTTTCTTCAGTGCATCTCTAAAAATGAAAATAAAATGCAAATGGGTGGTAGACATTGATTTTGGGGTATTTAATAGTTAAACTCATTGGGATTTTTTTCCATCTGAGTCACAAAGACGTCCACTTACAGGCTTTATTGAGAGCTTAATACAAAATTTCTTGAAACTGATCAAAAGATGCCCAACGGCTCCAATCTGTGTGGCACCTTAAATGAGTACAGAATAGGAGTAAATTTTGTTCCAAAAAACTCACCTGAAACAACTAAAAAAACCCCAACCCAAGCATGCTAGCTGAATGTCAATACAAACAACTTATTGTACTTCCAGTATCATTTGAGTTGGTGTATTTGTTTAGGATTTGGGTTTTTTGAAGAACGATATCTTATAAATGGATATAAGCAGCAGTAATTTTTTGTACTGTGACTGACTTAGGACTTTAGAAAATGTTGTTGTGAAGAAACATGAGCAAAATACTGCATTATTACATTTTAATGATTATTTCTTTTGCAAGCTGGAAAAATGAAGGCCTAGAACATATGTACTAATGAGAACTCTAATGCAGATTTTTCTGCTCTTACATTTCTTACTTATTATTCAGATTTCTCTGTCTGATTTCATGCCAATTTAGACTTCCAACTTTCTTTATTTTGTCCACATTGAAATAATTTGAAAGGACAAGTAGTCAGATTTACCCTTTTGCAATTCCAAAGTGACTTCAGTAAATCACTGGATTTGTTTTGGTGTCTATGCAGGAACAGAGTTTAGCTTTTAATATCCAGTTTTCAGTTTTAGAGCTATCATAATAGTAACTAATTTACCTCCTCATGAGGAGGTCAATTTATTTTGAGCAGGTGAAAGGACACCAGTGCAGAGAAGAGCTTTTGCCCAGTACATAAATAGATCTAGCTTGACAGTGTAACAATAGTACTGACTTTGTTTTCGCAAAGGAAAACCAGTAAGGGAGGGAGGAGACTGGGTTTCTCCAATGCACTCATTTAGTAATCAAACATTTATATAAAGACATCTCACTTTATTTTAAGTCATGTTCTCATACTGGTTTTTTTTGTCTCTTGAGAATGTTTTATTCTACAATTTTGTGCTTGCTTCTTTTTCTTCTCATCTGAGGGTTCCTCCAATGCTGTGAGGTACAGCAAAGAGTTCATCATTTCCTTTCACCATCATTGCAATAGCAGATTTCATTCTCAGAACAATTACTTGGCAGCATGTGGCAACAAGTCATATCTGAAACCTTTTGTCTCTGAGTGGGCTTGTCAGAGACAGTCACTTCTGATACTGACTTCTGCACTGTATTTGGCATTTGAAAGTTAGTGTTGGATTTGATTTGGTCTCCTTTTCTGATAATGCAGCAAAAGATTTGCTTGTGATATTCTGTGGGCACTGTTTTTGAAGTGCTATTTCTCAGTATGCTAAAATTTGCAAAAAAGATTCCACACCCAGACATTTAAACAGTCTATCATTTCTATTTTTCATTTCTATTTGAGTGAATGTGTGTGAGGCCCTTGTCCTCTGGGCCTTTGTAAGACTCTGTGAGCTGTATGGGCCCCTGCCAGTGCAGCTCAGGAGGAACACCTGATGGATGCTGGCAGTCCCACAGTCCAAGCCTTGATGGCTCCGGAACAGGGTTTCCATGGATCTGTCAGTCACATATAAATGTGGGCTGCAAGCACACAAGGCAGGCAAGCTACTGGGCAAGTAAGATTTCCACTAGAAATCTGTTGGTCATGTGAGCATCCTTCCCCATTTTTTTTTCAAAATTAATGTACATACCCTTAGAATGTTTTAGTAGTGATAAATTGATATTTTCTCCCAGAAACATGTTTCACAGGAAAATTTCTGAGCAACCATTATGATTTATAAAGCTTTCAAACCCGGCTACTCAGGAGATTACCTGTGAGTTTATGCTACAGCAGAGACGAATGGAAACACCTGACCTGCTCAGCCCTGGTTACTCCATCTCTCCCCTGTAACACTGCTCCTGTGTCCTGGACTGCTGACATCCATCAGCCTCCGGGCATGCTGTGCATTTGAATGAGCACTGCTAGAAGCTAGCGTGGTCTGAGACTGTGGGGCTGCTACCATCGTGCTTTTCTGGGGTGAGAGTAAGGAAAATGTGGGAAAACAGGCCAAGAAGTTGTAGTTTTGGACTACTACTCTGCAAGACTGGTGGCTTACTTTTTTTTTATTGTGAATCAAGGCAGCTATTTGATAAGAAGGCTTTGCATGTACATAGACACAGAATTCGCAAACACATTTAAAATCCTTTTAGTATGGTATAGTACCTTATACTGAAAAATATTTTCCTTCATCAAAAATTATTGGATGCAGCCTCTGAATAAAATTGCTAAGAACTTCCTTCAGTTTCAGTAGGGACTGGACAGAAGGAAGAAGGATCAGCGCTGGGAAGCAGATCTGATGAGTAAGCCTGCATCCTTTTTGCTTTCATGTCACAAGACAAAATAAACAGAGATACCACAAATTGCTCAGTCTGTCTGCTTAGTTTTGTTGAGGTAATGCACGTTCCAGCCTTCCTAGCCAACTAATTCATTTTTTTTTTTTTCCTTGCACTTCCTTCTGCTTTTGATCTTGTTCCAGTTAACATCCAGTCATCCAGTCCTGATATGGAAAAATGATCCCTCTCCATAGGTGGCCACCCACAGCTTGCCATGGGCAGACCAGCGGAGCTGGTCACCACCCCTGGTACAGCCGAGCTGGTCACCACCCCTGGTACAGCCTCCTCTGGGGAGAATGTGCCGAATGGCTTGACCCCAGCCCATCAGCAGCCGCTGAAAATTGTGGTTGTGATACTGTACAGTGTTGAGGCAAGTATTTTTCTCTGTGGGTGAGCCCGAGGGCCCGTTTCTGGCTGGGTGCGCGGTGCCCGGCGCTCGGCACAGCGGACAGTGCCATCTGCTGCTCCGCGCCTGGAAACAGCCCTGCCCGCGCTGGCAGCGCTGCCGCCGCCCGGGCACCGCGGGCCCCGCGCGTCTGCGCTGCGCCTCCCTGCGCCGCCGCCGAGCGACAAGGGGTGAAGGCGCCAAGGAAGAGCTCCTCAGCTGCTCTGTCCCTGTGGGACAGCCGATGAACTCCTCAGCAGCTCTGTCCGTGTGGGACAGCCGATGAATTCAGCAGCTCTGTCCGTGTGGGACAGCCGATGAACTCCTCAGCAGCTCTGTCCCTGTGGGACAGCCGATGAGCTCCTCAGCAGCTCTGTCCGTGTGGGACAGCCGATGAGCTCCTCAGCAGCTCTGTCCGTGTGGGACAGCCGATGAGCTCCTCAGCAGCTCTGTCCCTGTGGGACAGCCGATGAACTCCTCAGCAGCTCTGTCCGTGTGGGACAGCCGATGAGCTCCTCAGCAGCTCTGTCCCTGTGGGACAGCCGATGAGCTCCTCAGCAGCTCTGTCCGTGTGGGACAGCTGGTGCCCTGCATGAAACACCACCATCAGCCACTAGAACATATTACAGGCAGCTGTCACTGATGTCGGGGGGAGTTCTTCAACCTGTTTTCCTGTAGAAGTTGACTTGCTGGGGGTATTCAGAGAGGCTGGGTAACTTGTAAGTGTGTGTGTTGGAGCTAAATGCTGGTGGAACGATCAGGAGAACTTGGAGGAAGATTTTTGTAAATTCAGGATTGAATGGAAAAGAAAATATGATCTACCATTGCTGATCCCAGGGGTTAAAGCCTCAAAAGTTACTTTAATGGCTGCTATTCATGTATCTGCAATGCAGAACAAGCTACTCTGGTATAAGTTGTGCATCCCAGACTGCATATTCCTCAGCTGTACAGAGATTCTTGTATTTTTTTATCACACAGGAAAGTTTGATTTTTTTCCTAATCCTTTATTCGTAGTTCTGTAGCCCACCTTTCGCAATCTCGTTCTTTAGTCCCTCTAGAATGGAACTGCAATGCCAGCAGTTCACAGCACCTTGTAAAATCTTGCCCAGCTTTTCCAGACAGGGAGCTTTTATCTACTTGCCTGCCACTTGAGCAACGACTTTAACTGCTTAAACTGGCTGCATGTCAAATGCAGCTTAAAAAAAAAAAGGGGGGGGAAGGGGGTGTTCAGCTTGTGTGAGAGGTTTTATTGGTTCTTTCACTAAAAGGAAAAAGAATATTTCATACAGAAGTAATAGAGAAGTACAGAGTAATAGAGAAGTACATAGAAGGTGGGTTCATGCTGCACATCACATTAAATACTTGTCTGCCTACATATGGAATTGCAATATGCTAGAGAGAAGGTGCTTTGTTTGTGTAAACCTCAAAATAAAAAGAAAAAGTTAGAAAAGTTAGAAAAACTTTGGTTGGACACTCAGTGTCCAAGTACTGAGGAATTTTCCCTTGATAGACAGTTTTTAATTCTTTGCCTTATCCTTCTACTCCTCTTGATAGCTTTAGTCTTTTCTTCTAAATGGGAAACAGCAACATCTTAATTTCTATGGCAAGACCCTATTGTTATCCTTACTTAAACAATGATTTTCCTGGGCCAAGAAAGAGTGAGAGCAGTGCACATGTAAATTGCAATAAGTGCTTTTGCGCTATAAATCAAGCAATCAGTGAAATTGAGTTCTTGGCTTGAAGAGCCAAAAGGTGGGCTCGTTTTCCTGAAAAGCATTGCTACAGCCTCCAGAGGTGTAAATCTTCATCATATTAATTTGCAATGGAGCCAGTGAGGCATGGCATAAGAGAAGAGAGATACCTATCAGGAAACAGGGACCTCTGCCTTTCATGCCCTCCATGACCTAGCAGGAGAATATTCTCCTTGCTGAGTACAAGAAACTTTCTTATATCTGCAGCCAAATCTATTGTCCAATATTGTGTCAGTAAGACCATATCAATTTTTCTGTGTGATTTTAATCTCACAAGTATTGAAATTCAGTCTCTTCTCTTTGGAAAAATGTTGATGTATTCTGTTACTTGTTCAATATTTTGGGTGAAGGAGCTTGATTTTGCCTTTACTTGACCAGAAGGAACTCCAAAGGGCATATATAGTGATATCAAGCACTAGAGGTCCATATGAATGGCCAAAAGTTAAGGACATCATATAAGGAACACCAAGAAACTGGGCTTTTAATTATATCTTCATACATTCAGCAAAACCAACATTTCTGCTGTGTTGCTGTATCACTGTAAAGCTGTTGATATTTAAATTTCTTGTTTGCCTAAGCATGAATGAATACAAAATGCTTTCTAAATCATCACAAAGACTGCAGAAGCATTGTGAGGCACAACTCTACTTTTTTTTCTATTTGTTATCATGTGTGATTGTACTTTAAAACTGCTTTAATGCAGCAGTCCCCCATCTTCTTTTTATGGATTTTTAGTACATTTCCTTGAATGGATTTGTATTTTGCTCTTTCTGCTGTATTTAACATCATGCCTAATATTTAAAAACTAAAATGCTACTAAAATGCTGATAATCTTTGAAATGAGAATGAGAACTACTTAGTGCTCAGTTATGAGAATGAGGAATCTATTTATTTGACATTCATTAAAATGATCAGAGGTGCTTAATTTTTATTTTTCTCCTTTCTGAATATTTACCGTATTTTACATGTGTTTGTAAGTGCACACATTTATAAAGAACAGTTGAAAAGCTAAAATACACTATTACAAATGCTTTAAGCATTTTCTTTTCTCTTTTGTCACATAATGCATAGGATTGGCCAGAAAATGATCCTTTGTCGTAAAAGAGTCAAGCTTTTGAAATTTTTATTAATGTGCAAAATACGAATGGAAGAGCAGGTGCATGCAATGTGCCTCAATCTCTCTTGTTGGAGTTGTTCCACTTGGTATAAATAATTGAATGTCCTCGTGGCCATGGGCAGGGGGGGATAGAGCAAGTGAGCAGGATGACAGCATAGCCCAGTGACCAGAACAGTCATCTGGGCTGCAGAGAAAGCCAGGCTCAGTTCCTTCCTCTGAATCATGAGAGGATGCTCGTGTTTCTTGCAGGAATGTCCTAATCACTAGGCTGAGGACTAGTCTGGAACTGCTTTCACTCACTCGTATGTGTCTGATAATTTGGCATCATTTCCAGTCAGAGAGTTATGAGGGCAAATATTTTTGCAAGAGTTATTATTTTTCAGTGGGGGAAAAGCGTGTTGTCATGTTTTTGGCCATATCTGGTAATAAATAGGATTCAGAATATTAGCTAGTCATGGTTTCCAATGTACATCAGTGTTAGTCAAGCTTAAGAATAATACAATTAAATAACTTATAGGGGACTAGAACTAGAGAATTTAATTTGCAAGAATAGGGTATATCATTTATTTCCTACAGCTGCTTAGTTTCTAAATTTGATATCTTAAAACTGTTGGAGTTGCTATAATTTCAGATAAAATGTCTTTCCACAGGCAAAAGATAATTTTTCATAAGCTTTTAAAAAACTAATAAAGTAGTAATCTACACTATTTTATTATTTAGAGCCCTAGCCTTGGGGATATGATTTGCAAGGATTGTTTTTTATATATATCTCAATTCAGGGTGTACATGTGAGCAGCTTGGGTGAATATATCTATCAGTCTTTTCTATAGGTTTTTTCTTTCTACCAAATGCTGTCTGCATTCAGTCCATAGAAACACTACCACCTCTTTAAGTGGTAATGCTCCCTGCAGAGTTTTTAGCCTGTAGGAGATATGATTAGGGGGTGATAGTGTTAAGCACTCCTCCTGTATCTGCTGGCCCACTATGATAACCTTAGGGTTACAATGCATGTCTGACAAATACAATTCCATTGTGACTAGCGCCTTATGGCAATTTAGAAGGCTTATTCATCATTTTACAACAGACTTCTGTCAGGGATTTTGCTTATTTGCCCTTCACTGGTGTACAGTAGTTGTAGGTTTATCTCTAGGAGTCCAGCCCTAATAACCAATAACAAAGTGCTTAAGCTCTAAGCTTGTGAGAAATGGACTTACATTATACTCCAACTGCACCTTAGCTCTCGACTGATAAGACAATGTGTCTCTGAGAGAAGGAAGGATTTGTATGAACTGATCCTTTACAGTATGGTGTATGCATTGGTAGAAGATATGGGGAAGTACATTGTGATCTAACCATCCAGATCCCAGCTTTTTACATATAAAATGAATCCTTGCTATCATTAGGAATGTTTCCTTTAAAATATGAAAGTGAACAGATATCTTGCCTTAGAAATTGCACTACAAAGTTGTTTGTAATGATGGTGTGGGATTTGGAAGAACTGAGTTACTTTTGATGAAATCCCCATGATTGTGGTTTAAATTACACAGATTTATTTAAGGAACAACAAAAGTTTTTTTTTATTATTATTCAGATTCCTGCTGGGTTCTGGATATTAATTAGGTAGTGGTTCCAGATGAAATCCAGGAGAGAGGAAAAAAAATGCTACTCACATTTTAATAACCCAGAGAATTCTAAGTGGCTAACCATATTGTTTACTATATATCAGTCTGAAGAATAAAGAATAAAAGCGCATGAATAGGCAGGCACACAGCATGGAAGAATAGCACCATACACCCCAGCTAAAGAGCATTGTATATTCAAGGTTTAGATCTTCCACCCAGCAGATTTAGAGCGTGAGGGGGCAACATTTGAGAAGTGTGTACTGAACAAACACAAACATGAGGATTGCCTTTTTTCAGTTTTAAGTGTGAAAACATTAGCTCTCCCTCTATGCCTTTGAAGTCTTCTCTTTCTAGCAAAGCTCTGGCAGGAGGGAGGTCTTTCAATTAGTTTCTTACCCATAATGATTTCTTTGAGAAATTTTAATCAGGTTTTCCATCACAGAGTGCATTTGTTGCTGGTACTTGATCTCTTGGCCAGTTGAAGCTTCTGTGGTCCTTTGTCTCTTGAGCAGTTGGGTCTTTTATAAACTTTCTGGAGTAGTTATTAATCATGGAACTTTTCTACTTTTTTGAGGTGTAAAACTGCTCAGAGAAAAATGCCAGTGTAGTGACATGAGCTAATTATCTGCAATGTTACCAAGATAAGAGGTAGTATGTTAGCAGTAATACCTACAACAGTGTAATTACTTTCTGTTTCCATTATTTTGTAGTAACCACATAATTAGCTCACTGTACCAGAAGCTGTCTGCTTTTTATTGCAACCTGTACTGCTAATCACTAAAAAAGTTTGTGTAAGTGATCTGTAGTCTTTGCACTCATATAGTTGCAACAAGTAATTTGAAGGGGCAGCTGTGTGCTGGCCCTTCTGCAGAGGTAAGGAGTGAGAAAGAAGAGACTGACAAAGCTGTAGGAGCAAAAGGAGTGAAACCCTCTCTACAACTTCACAAAAATGTTTAGTGAAGTCTCAGCTACTTCGTACAGTTTTCTCTGGATTAAAGTATACATGCTCATCCTTAATCTCTTGAATCCAGTCTACATTAAAGAATTTTGCATGACTCAGTAAGCGTTGATTCTCTAAAACAATATAATATATTCTGGCTCTCTGAACTTCAAAGGGGATGCTTTCTTATAAAAGCAGAAATTCAGGAAGGAAGGGGCTCAGCAGGGCCAGAGTATTCATTATGAAAGAGACAGTCTTCTTTTGGGGCATTTTCTGGGGATGATGTGCTCTAGCAAGGAGTGCCTCTGTGATGCATGGGACATGGGTTACCTGCCTGTTACTGCCCATTGCATTGCTGTGTCAGGGGGAGGGCAGGTCACCATTGCACCAGTGGTGTGGCAGAGCTGGGGCTGCCATTCCCACGGGGGTGGCAGTGCAGGGAGGTTGGGCTGCACCTGGGAGAAGTTGCTGTAAGGAGGGAGCAGAGCCAAGCTGAGCTGGGCTCTTGCAGAGCTCTGTGCTGCCTGCCCAAAGTGACACCATTGGGATCCAGTAGGGACAATGCCACTGCAGGCAACAAGGCATAGCAAAAAAAAAAAAAAAAAAAGGCACTGTTATGGGGATATGAGTGAAATCTATGTACACAGTAGTTTAGATTAGCAGGAAAGAAAAAAATACAAGTGTTGTACACATTTACAAGTTGGGAATTTTGTGCTTCTGTGTTGCTCCTGTCTCCCTACAGCCTCTATTTAAGTACAATTTCACTAAATTTGGGGAATAAAGAACATGCTTTTAATCACCATTTCTTCCTACTTAGTTCAAATCCTGTTGTCAGTTAATTATAGATGCTACCTTTTCAGATAATATTGCATAATTCAATGGAAAACAAAAAAGCTCTGTCAAAAAGTGGTTATTAAATTCAGCTTTAGATATTTGATATGGTTTTCAAGTACCTCTTTATTTATTTGAGAAAAGGAGTCCTCTTGAAATGTATTCTTTCTTCTTCCCCTCTGTGGCCTTGGAGCTGGTCCCTCTGAGTACTGCTCCTACATTAATTACTATGGTAAGTAGAAAAGATCAGGTGATAACATGAATACTCTTAAAGCACACCACTAAGACTTTAAGGCAGGCAGCAGTGCTACATGGTTGTGAGCTATGCACTGCCTGATTTATTTATGTTTTTAATGCACCAATAAAAACAAGGCATTCTTCAGCTCCTGTTTGATCCTTCATCCTGGGCCTGTCCTTGCTGACAGCCCCCCTCACTGCAGCTGCTATTCCTTGTGCTCTGTGAATTGCCCCGTTGTGCCAGCAAAACCAGAATAAAAGCCCCCTCTACGCTGCTAGACTGGTTGTGCCAAAAGCCACCAAGGTTTAATTCCACTGAAATCAGTGGAATTACACAAAGCATTACTTGGGGTCCATGCTAAGCCATTGCACTGCTCACTGCTTTATAAAGTGTTTAGCATGTGTGTTTTGTCCCCTGGGAGCTGTGTGTGTTTGAGCAGGGGTTCTGTGAGGGCAGGGAAGGGGGAGACCCCCAGCATGAGCTACTCGAGCTTTTTCTTTCCTCTCAAGTGCTAGTAGTAAGGCACTCCATCTTTGCAAACAGAGTTTCCACTGTTGCTGGAACAACACAAGAAGACAAACTGATTTAGTCCTTAAAAGCAAGATTATTAATATTCTGGGCACCTTAGGGTGTTCTGAAACTTCAGCAAATCATGATATATACAAGATGTGCTTTTGCCACTGGTAACATTAAGAAAATTTAACTGGATGTCACAATTTCAAGTAGTGCAGCAAAACAAAATTTATTCCAACACTTCCTTTCAGACATTGATTAGAGCAGATTCCTCATAGATAGAAGGGTCAGATTATATTTTGTTAGGGGTAAAATATCCAAGCTGTCTCTACTAGGTTTCACAGACTAAGATCTCTGTTTTCTTACTTTTGGAATCAGTTTCAGTACTCTAACAGCAAAAATTGTTGCTGAGTAAAATAAATTAAAGGCCAATCACCACTTTTACCCTATTTCCTTTATATTTCAATCCAACTCTAGGACTTCAGATCAGGTTCAGTTCTCGCTTCCATCTGTTGTCTGTGATCTTGTGGTGTTGAACAGATAAGACCCCATAAATTCCCCTGTGCCTGGTTTGGAGAGTGCATTGTACCTATGTGGATGCTTTTGTTTGACTTCTTGCCTACTTTCTAGATGAAATATTATGCAAAAGCAAAGAAGAGAAGCTAAACATATTGAAGACTCCAGGAAGTGTCTGTTCTGTGTCTGGAAGTCTGGGATGCCAGGCTGCAGTAGTGCTGGAGTGGGGCGGTTTGATATTCATTAGCTGCAGGCTTTTCACTGCCTTTCAGACCAGCTTTAACAGTGTGGGGATCTCATTCTGTATCTCCCCATTGATTTAAAAAAAAATGTCATAATTTAGCAGAGCAATAGAACAGTGTCAACAAAATCCATAGGTTTTAAAAGGTAAAATATTTGCAAACTGTTTGCAAATGGTGACTTGAATACTGCAAATATTTGCTCTACTGGCAAATTGGCTACTTGAACACTGCAGAAAGTCATGTGGAGCTACATAAAACATGGGACAATGCAATAGTTTGATGTATTTTGTTGCATTTATAAATATGTAAACTTTATTTTGGATAGCAAAAAGGATGAATCAATAAGTGGCTGTCCTTTCTCTCATTATAACTGTCTCAGCACCAAATTCAGGACTGGTTCTGGTGGACAATGCTTGGACTGAATTGGCCTCTGCATATTCCAGTGCTGAGTTTCCAGTAGATATGTGCTCTATGGTATTTCTGTTTGTTTCATGTACTGGTTCCTCCATAAAGATGTCATGACAGATAAGGAATTTGGGGTGGGAAAGGGATAAAAGTTTTTTGAGGCATCTCTGAAATAGTTTTGAACATTTACTATACAGTTAATCAGCAAAAGAAGGAAAGAAGTGTCCTTCAAACAATCAGACCTGCCACAAACAAGTCAGTTATCTCCAGTTTATCTTTGTATTAGCTCTATAAAGCTGAAGTAATGCTAGTCTGGTTACAGTCATGGAAGAGATGATTTGCTTTCCTAGTATGACATTTTAAAGCAAGAGAGCCTGTAGATGTTGATAGCTTTTCACTGCTGAGGTACTTCAAAAAGACTTATGCGATTATATGGGTAGAATGAGTTACACATTTAGAGGAATGTTGCTCTTATATCATCTGATATAGCTCTTCGTTTGCCTTATCAATGCATAATGAAGAATGAAAGTATTATTTCTCAAGTATTTCTTAAGTATTATTTGAAGAAAAATGATCAATAAATATTGTAGCTGCAGACAACCCTTTCTTTTTTTTCCAGGAAAGATACTTAAAAATTGTAGCAATGACTGCTGTTAAAGTATGTAAGTGTTGAAACACCTTGCTTGCAGATCAGTAACTTCCTTCCATAGGGCACAGAGCCAGCGCTCCGACCTACTAACAAAGTGTGATTTGTCTCAATATGTGTTTTTAGGGAGTTGTTTAATTGCAAACTTGACTCTTATTAAAAGAGAACAATGAGAAAACAGGGCAGTTATCTGGCCTTTCTCCTGAAACAGCAATTATACCGCTGCTGATAGGCTAAGCTAATCTGCATTTTAATTTGAGTGTTTGAAAAGTACACGTTGGGTTCCGGGACGTTTGTCGGTGCGCTGCCTGACTGTGGCCTGGGACGGAGCGCCTGGCACCGCCGTGGTGCCAATTCCTGAGCGCCGTGGGAGGCCAAGGTGGAGCAGCCTCCGTGACCTCGGTGCCTGCTCCCCGCTCCCCGGGCACTCAGGGACTGCCTGCCCCACTGGGGAAAGCTCACTGCCTCTGCCAGATGCAGAACAGAGGGGAAAGGGAGCCCACAACCTCCCACAAACCAGTCTGTAATTCCCCCCAGCTTCCTGGGAACAGCCCTTCCGCCTGCCTGGAGATCAGTTCGTGGAGGGCACATACTCTCTGCCTCGGGTGACTTTTCTTAGCAGGAAGATACGAAAGCCTGCCTCACTGACACAACTCAAGATCCTTTGCCATTCTGCATACCAAATAAATGATATCAAGTGAAGATCTATCACAGGCCTTTAGGAACTTTTTGGTAATATCTGAGGTCAGTCAGGGAAGGCAATGTGAATATTGGGGTTCAGTGCTGCTCTGAGTGAAATTGATGGCATTGGCCTTGAGAAAAGCAGGATTTGATTTAGCCCTAAAACAGAAAGCCACCTGAGGAGTGCCCAGTGGATTTTTGCTGGGCATTTCCTGATAAAAAGCTGGAGTGGAGCAACTGAGTCATTTACTCATTGAGGTTGAAAAAAAAACTTGCAAGATCATTGAGTCCAAGCTTTGAACACAGTCATGTCAGCTGAATCATGGGACTAAGTGCAACATCCATTTGTTAAACGTGAGGGTTTCAATAATTCCTAATCAGACTTCTCCTTTGGGAGCTAAAATAGATAAACTTCTGTGCTAAAGGCAAGATAGCTTAAAAATCTCTGCTTATCTTAAGAGTAATGGGAATGCAAAAAAGGAGCTAAGTATCTAGATTTATATAGCTATGTGTATATTACTGTTGTGTGATACATCTAAAGGTATATGTGTGTGCTAGAACAAAGACTTTAGTGTAGAGTAGAAATGAGACAGAAATCTGTTGAGAAATCACAAAAATTCACATGAAGAGTTCTGCTCTAAAAGTGAAAACAAAAGAAAAAAAAAAGGATTAACCCCAAACTTTTCCTAAAAGATGTCTTAAAGAAGATTAGAGAGAGCTTTTTCATCACTGGGAATCCTTCTAATATGCAAATGTATTTGGAATAAGTATTGGGTAAAAGAAAAGTAGTTTGATTAATGGAACCTGTCCTTTATAGTTCTGTTGCAATGTGCAAGGCTCTGTGTTGTGCCTCTGTGTGTGTGTGTTTCAGCAGCAGCATAAGCATGCTGGCAAAAGCCACTGCCAAGTCTCATTAATTGCAACTCCCGCAGACTTATTCAGCCATAGAACTCTTATTTGTGGTGTAGTTTTACATTAAGTTGGGATGTGGGTTTCCTTTAAATTTCAAACTGCATAGAGCAAAGTCTGTCCTATTTAAAGAAGGGAAAAAACAGAAGGTGGCTAGATCTTAGGAGAGAAGCAAGATGACTTCCCCTTTAAATTCATTAAGATTGCTATTTGGTCTCATTTTTGTTGACAAGTGCAGTCCAAACTCCCCAAAAAGTGAGAAATTTCCTATCCAACATTCTACTTCAGCTAAAGCTGTGTAATTGCCCAATATCACAGGCACAAACGGCAGGAGGGCAAAGGAGTTCAGTCAAGACCCCCCAGTGTTTGTGTTTGGTATGAAACACTCCATACAAAAATAATGATTTTGGCTCCTTGAGCCTCCCTCCAGTAGTATGTTCAAAAACTTTGCCAGTTGCTGTTGTACTTTGTTCTCCAAGAGTACACTGTAGAAAATGCAGCTTCACTAAAGAGTGGCCAAAGGTTAGACATTTGTGGGGAAATAAAAGAATTTTTTTTATATATATCAAAGATTGGTACAAACACATGAATTTAGTTTGAATAATATTTGGTAAGTGTCCAACAAGGCAGAACAGCCCAACACTTCTAAAACTGTCATAATTCTGCCTGTCTTTAACTTTACAACCATTCTCTGAATAATGACAACTGTTTAAGATTTTTGTTGAAAGTCAGTAATGCTACTTTTGTACATTAAAAAAAAAAATCCTGCATTTCTGTAGATTTTCACCACTAAGTTAATATTATAGACTTTAAATGTCTCTTTTAATGAAGCTATCCTATTAATTGGAAGGTTTCTCAAATTAAAGCCATTCCTTTGTGGCCAGTATTTCCTTTTGCACTTTTAAATTGAAACTATTAACCAATGATGGACGAGTCATAATACAATCAAGAAAAAGCTTTGCTTTTTTATGTTGGTATCACTTGGAGATTAGCTAATCTTGATGGAGGGAAGTTCTCTGAGTGC
The DNA here is from genome assembly GCF_031753505.1 of Anomalospiza imberbis. Taxonomy (NCBI): domain Eukaryota; kingdom Metazoa; phylum Chordata; class Aves; order Passeriformes; family Viduidae; genus Anomalospiza; species Anomalospiza imberbis. The sequence goes on along the minus strand of NC_089692.1, from coordinate 11,256,745 downwards.
ACTGGGGGAGAGCTAACAAAAGGTTTATATGGTAGGAAAAAAGCATGTATTTTTTGATCCTTCCCTCTGTCATAGACGTATGCTGTATATCAAATCAGCAGTCTCCTAGGAGTTTCTGTATCGTGGATGTGGACACCAAAGTGCCTTTAATTAAAATACTTCTCTGAATGTATTTTGTTTCTGTAGTTTGGTGTTTATTTTAAAACTATTAAAATATGGCATATATGGAGTCAATGCACATCAAAGTACTTCAAAAGATCCATTGTTTCTAAAACTGGTGACTTAAATTCTGACTTTATTTTATGTATGAGGAAAGCAAGACAAAGTTCTCTACAGATTTGGGAAGAGAGCATAACTCATTCTCCTGAGATAGCTGCTGAAAACACATACTTCCAAAGAAAATACCAAAAGCAGAAACAACTCAAATAAGTGAGAGAGAGAAAGAGGGGACTGAAACTCTGACATGACTTTGAACTTTCAGGCCCTCAAATTGCAGCTCAGACTGATGTCAAACACAACTGCACACAAAAAAAAAGGCAGGTTGGAAAGCTGTTGGGAAGACTTGGAATGGCAATCTGTATTTATTAGTTCTAAGGTCTGTATTTGAATTTTATGTGTGCAGGTCATGTATATTTTATGTCATATATAGATAAATATGGCATACATATATATCAGGAATTATTTATATATGAAATATATATTGCTGAGATTAGGAAAATAAGAACTATTATCTGAGCTCTGCCCAACAGCCTGTGTTGGCAGATCTGTTTCAAACAGTGGCTGCTCTCTGATGATCCAGCAAGTGTTTATCCCACCTAATGGAAAATGAAGGAGTGACAAGATGATGCATAAAATTTTTCTCAGCCCATGGAGAGAGTTGCTGCCCTAGGTTCTGATGCATGTGGATTGGCATCCTATGCATGTGCTTGTCTTGTTGAGAGTTATTTAAAACATTGAGAATGGAAAATAACTCAAAGAATCTTGGGCTGAATTCACTCCAGGAGTAACTTGACTAGAAAAATCTCTTCTAGAGATTAATACCACCTTTATAAATTCAAGAGTGACATACAGGCATATGGTGCAATTTCCACTGGAGTTTCTCCAGCTTTGATATGAAATCTTCAGATCTTATGAAACAACTTTGGGTGCCATTTCTTGGGTAGACTCCTCTGGGAATGCAGGATTTGGGTAACAGCCAGAGGGTGAGGAATCCCCAGTGTGAAATTCCTGTCCTGGCATGCAGAAGGGGCACCAGTGGACTGGGTTGTCCTGGCTGCTCTTTGGGTGTAGAGTGTTGGGGCTTCCTCTCCAGAAAGCTTCACCAGTCGTGGGTTTCCAGAAGGAGAAGGTGCTACATTGCCTTTGTTCAAGCAGCATGGGCTAGGTGAAGTTCCACTGAATTCAGTACATTTTTGTCTTAATAGGTAAGAGTTGTGAAAAGAGACGATATTGTTTATTTTTTTTTAATGGGATAGTAACTTGCTAAAATAGGGTCATTACCACACAAGAAATCAAGCTCTTTTGCCTCTTGATCTTTTTTGATCTTGATAAAGGTCAGAAGAATAAAGGTCTTACTGGGGATAAAAGTCTTAAGAGAAGTCCTTTAGTGGTAATTTTTTTATGTTAGTATCACTTTTATTTCTCCTCCATCTCCACTGAAGCATGGAGGAGAATAGCTTTAGCTAGATTTGGGGTTTTTTTATGTGGTCATATACATATACAGGAGACCTGAAAGCTTTTTTTTCTGTTGGCTATGTATTTCTTCCAAGATCCCAGCTCAAGTGAGTGTGATATCTTTGTGGCTGCAAAACCCTAAGGGGGACCCCTGCATACACTCAAAAATACAATTGCAAAAAGCTCATTCCTTTATACAGCGGATTACTTTTAGATTTACTTCGATGTGATCTGTACAGATTCCCTTCATCTAAGGGGAGGTCTGATTCTCTTAGCTGACTTACGCAGCCACACACCAAGAGAGCCTTATTTTGTGGAAGCCAAATCTCATTAATGGCAATCTGCTGCCCATCTTTTAATTAGCCAGAGAATTGGTGACACTTCACAACCACAGCAGAGGCAATAAAGTAGCATTGTAATATAAAATAAGGTGAGGTGTCCAGTGCAATAGAAAGCACACATTTGTCTACATTAGTCTACCGACTAGAGTCTCATTTTATATGGGGTATTGTTGTATCCATGTTTATTATGGCACAAATACACAAAAAGTTAATATTTTTAGCTTCTGAAATACCTTCACTGTTAGCTAACTTGAGGATTTGAAAATATACAGATTTCAAACTAAATGTGAAATCTTTTTTCTATAACCCTGCATTCCTTGGATTTGATGTAAATACTAAGTGATCTTTTAATGAAACCATGTACCTTAAGAAGATTTATTAAATTGTTCCCACTATTTAAAGTTTAAAGACACTACCATTTTTGGTAAAATTTTGAGGCCCACAAACTTTGGTATGTTTGGCTTGCTATTAATTAAAAATTTTGGGGCATAATCTCCCTATTTGTGTGTTGATTTTATCAGGTGCAGGAAAAATTCTATTATTTAGGTTTTATACTGCTTGGTATAAGGACTTCTCTCCCTTTTGGTTTATACAACACTGTGTTCTATAGGGATTCATAAACAATTTGTGCTTCAATCATTTTCCACTTATTTCACTTTGTTTTATAGAATACATTTTATGCTGCAGTTTCAGCATACATCTTTGTGATTCAGTAATCCTACCTAGTCCAGAATCAATACTTACATTTTCCTTCCCCATAATAGTAAAGGGCATATAAAATGCATGAGACAAAGTAAGCTCTTTCTAAAGATATAGATTAAAACTGAAACTGCACTTAGAAATGTGAAAAAATGAACGAAGAGTTCTGAGTCTGGAACAGTTGTTAGTGACACAGAGGAATATTGAAGACTGTCAGAAGGTATCAGTGCACAGTGATAGCAGCACTAAGCAATGCCACTGCCCTGCTGGTCTGCAATCGATTGCTGATGAAGTAATTGTTTATTATGTCTACTGTTAACTCTAGAAGACTTTTATTGTAGCAGTGCAGGATAAAATGTACTTATAAACAGGAGAAATTAAAGTCAGTGGGAAATAGATGCACACTCCCCTGTTTCACGTGTGTCTTCCATGAACTGTGAATATCTGTGCCATCAATGGTGTTGAGAGCTTTGAGCTCAGCAATAAATCCAGTGCTAATGGCATCTGAACTGGGATGTGGGGATTTATGGTAATTCATGTTGCCTCTATCATGGTTCACCTGTGTTTACAGTACGAATCATATACGTGCTTTTCCTGAATTTTTTGACTCACCCTAAAATAAAAGAGTGAAGAGAGATCCTGGTTTTGTAAAACTATAAAGATAATTTGTGGACTGATGCACTTCCTTGGAAGGGTTTGAAGGTGCTTCATACAGTGAAACATCTGAATCTTTCCTGCTTAGCTTGTATAGTAAATATTCATTAAAAGATAAGTATGGCCATAACAATTGGATATTCTGGGTTATAACTCTATAATGGAAATTTTACAACATCCTTACAAACTTAACTTTGCTTTTTAGGTCATAAAAAATAAGAAATCAAATGGCAAATTACGCATTACAAAATAAGTAAAATATCAGAAGTTTAAAACATTTAAGTATTTATGACACTAAACTGGGAACTGTGGTTCTGGGCTGTTCCACTGCAGTCAGCTTGTAAGGGAATCTTATTTTGCTCCCTTTACAGGAATTAAAGAGAAACTGGGGCCATGTGAAGAGAGTTAGGTCTGAAAGCCAGATGGTTCCCAGGAGTGGCCTGACCTGGTCATAGAAAGGCAACCACCAGGCAGGGAGTACTCAGTGACGTGCTGATGCTTTAAAACATCATTGGGTTGTGTTTATAAATGTTGTTTTTAGTATTGATGGGCAATAAATGCTGGTTTGTACAGAGGAGAAACTTCTTGGAAAGGTAACTAATGCTCAGTTCAGCTGTCTCTGAACATGACAAGGATGAAGATATCGCTCAGTTGAAGATATGCATGATGGTTTTCCTCCAGTCCCCAGGGTTAGAGTTGTTCCATGACAAATATCCCAGAACAGCAGTCCTCATCTTTAACTCAATGCTATAGTTTATGACAACAAACTCATTGAAACAATTGCTTTTCTGACCTGTGACCATGGTCAAAATCTTTCTTTACTCAAGTAAAATATGCACGTGACCAACTATTAATTTTTCTAGTGTCAAACTCTTGCAAATATGATTAAAGAAACCAGGCAATAGTTTCAAGCAAAGATTAGTTATTCAGGATGATTTCTTTACACTATCATCATAACATCTATTCTTTTTATTATAAAGTTCAGGCCTAAACAGGCATCTTCTCATTAGATTTGTCAGGTATGTATTGAGCTACAGAGAGCAGTAGTTTGCATGAAAACAGTGAATTTCCCTATGTGCACACTTGTATCCCATGTCCTACATACTGTGGTGTGGTAGGGTCTTCCAGAGAGTTACCTCTGATGGACAGGATTAGGGGAAATCCTTGTTTCTTTGGTGGTTTTCAAACACTATCAGACAATGATGCCAACTAAGAGTGAATTAATGAGATATTGGAGCCTGGCAAGTAGAAAGTGGCTTTAAATAACCCTGATTAGCCTTTCCTCAGTTCCTTAGAGCACAGGCAAGGCTTGAGCAACAACAAAGACCCCACACTCACACTTTTTATTAGTTTGGTGGAAAAAAAATGTGCTTTTCAGAGGGTGTTAATTAAAAGATTTAGGTCCATTCACACTGCCCATATCCCTTGTTTCATCTTTCCCTCCTTTTTGTGTAGTTTGTTTGCCATGTGAGAGGTAGAACTGCTGTTATGACAGAAAATGTTGACTTTTAAAGAGTTTGCTCAGATCTTATCTGTGAGAAAAATATAAGCCGTATTTGAACATATGAGTTTCAATTTTATGTGATGGCTTCATTAGACATGAACTTTTATTTTAAATAATTTAATAAGCCTTTCACTCTTTTCAAAACGATTTTTCACCTATCTTCTGTATTTCTTAAGGGATATATCCCCCAGATCTTTGTAGTTGCTACATTTTGCCTGGTTAGTAAATAAATAAAATAAAAATCTTCAAACCCCTTAATCATAAAGCTGTGCTTTTATAAACCTTAAGCATAGTAAAATCACTACATCAGCCTCTTCTAGTTATATGAAACCCAGAATGTACAGACTGTGTTTAGCCAAGAAGTTTTTCAGAATCTCAGAAATATATATAAATGTATTTTAAGTATCTGAAACTTGAGTAAATTATTTAATTACAAAATTATCTGCTGTACTTTAGGACTGTTTTTTAAAAATATTTGCATGTACTATCCAATACCTTTTTCCCAAATAAGATAGACTGTATTTATTTGTCTGAATCAGCCAAAAATTCTGAAGCTTACAAAAAGTCTGTCAAACAAAAATATAGAAACAGGAGACAATAGAACACCCAGATTATTTTTTGTAATGGTCAAATTCTGAATCTGAATTGTAGTCAAGGAAACCATGGGGATATGAGTGAATGAAAAACACGTTAGATCTCATGTTAATTTCTGTATTACAAATTTGTGTCTTTTAAGGCTATATTTTTGGTACATGTACGCATCTCTAATAATAATGTGAAACTCATCATACATGTACAGAACTTGACTTGGTGCTGAGAAAAGTCCTTTGTGCTCACATTTAAAACTGTATTATACAAAAGGGCATGTAAAAATCCAAGTAAAGGCTCACTCTTACTTGAGAAGTGAATGTGCTGGGTGTGAGAGTGCTCTGGTGAAGTAAAATGTGTAATCTCTCTCTAATAGCTCTGAAGTATTTTTCATAAAATTGTTTGATCTCCCCTCTCAGTATGAGAAGGTGAAGATACTGGTGGGGCTCTTGGGAGGAAGAGAGAGAATTCTGGGGTTTTTTTAAATAAAACAAGCTAATAGTTAATTATTGCTGCATGCTTTCACTGGCAAACATCTACAGCACACTTTAAAAAAGAAAAAAGGGAAGGGTGATTGCTGCTTGTTAATGGACTCTGCTATTTTGCTGCACTGTAGTCGAGCAGCCACCTACAGTTCATCCTTATGTTAATACTAACATTACCAATTTTAACATTATATGCCTCTTTCCACTGGCCCCTGTTGGAACCAACAGCCTACGGCAAGTGCTGTACTGCCTTTTACTTAATTGCTCCTTAAAGCTAACAGTGAATTACATTAAGTGTAATTTCATTGTCGTTGGATCTTGGTGAGTTTGAGGTGGCACGTTTGCCATGGGAGTTCTTTTTCTCTGGTTCAGTGGCTATATCCGGGTGGGATGCATTTCTCCTGGAGTAATCCAGGAGAATCTTTCCTTTGAAGAGGAACAGATGTAGATTTACATATCTGGAGGTCTCTGGCCTCTGATGAGATTAGTTGGTGTTTTTAAACCCTACTGGAAGGTGCATATTTAATAAATGCCTAAAGCAAGCCTGTGTGAAATGGCTGGGCCCTGGGAGACGTTGAATGAGAGGAGAGGAGGAGATGTCAAGTTGCACATTGTGGTACCATCATAATCACTGCTGAAAATAGGCCAACACTTGAAATAACAAATAGATTCAGATTCTGTTGTAAAAGCAGTAAAGAAAAAATGGACAAGGGAACTGCCTCAAAAGCATTTAGGTTTAAATTTCAGCTGATCATTTTGTTTCTAATTTCCTAATTGGAGAGACATGAAAATGTAAATGTTTAAAAGCTGGCAATCCTCCCTGCCCCCTGCCAAATAATCTGTGCTTTTTTAACATGCTTATTTGAGGTAACTGCATGCCTTGCAATAGAAATTAGGATTTTTACTTTATTGAAAGAGTGTATTTTAAGATGGAGGGGAACAGCTTGTGGTAAAGCTGGAGATTAAATAAACTTCCATTAGAAAGAATAAGTTTATTTGACAGCAGATTTCTGTGCTTTTAAACAGAAAATAAGTGTGAAACAGAAGTTAAAAGTTCTACATCAAACACTTCTCTTGGTGTGCTGTTCCTTGCAGCGTAGCTATGGCATATATGCTGCCATGGTAAAACTACAGTAACACGTTCTCATTGCTGCTGGTTTGGATCCAGATCCTGCAACGATTTTTGGTTGTACTCACAGCATTTGGAATTGTCCAGGGCTTTCTAAACGCCTTACAATCTCGTTCCCCTTCCTTTCCTGCCACCTCTTTTCAGTTTCTTGCGAGGTTATACTTTCTCTCGGAAGGCAGCGTTCGTGTCCCCCTCGCGTGTTGCCCAGCAGGCTGTGCAGCACCATGGCCGGAAAGCTGCGGTGTGCTGGCAGAGCTGGTGCCCGGCCACCTTCATCTGCTGCCCGCCCTGCCCGGCCACCCCCGCATCCCTGCGCCCCGCTGTGTGTGGCTGCGCCCTGGCGCAGCGCTCTCCCCCGCGCCCAGCCCCTGGCACCTGCAGTGCCATCTGCTCCTCCTGCCGTGTACAGCACGGCTCCTGTGTGCCCTGCCTTTTCACTCGCCCAACGCGTCCGAGAGCTCGCTCCTGTCCACCATCCAGGGATTCCTGTCTGTCCCCTGTCATCTGCCTCTGTCGCTCACCTCCGTATTGCCACTGAACTGTCAGTGCGGGTGAACATTTCTGGGGCTGGGCTGTGATCATTTCAGGGGGCTCTGCCGTAGCTGGGTGCCGCAGAGAGAAGGGGCAGCCGCCCTTCCAGAGCTACTCGCAGCTCTCAGCCAAAGCCTGCAAGCGACACTGTTAATCCCTCACGTGAAAGGGCAAAAAGCTAAAAGAATACAAGACTCTGCTGAGATTAAGAGAGAAACAAACAGAGCCCAGTGTAACAAAAGAAGGTGCTCAGATCTGTAGATAAGGAGCTTTCCGAGGCCGCTGAGCAAGGACCCTGTTTAACTCCCTGCAGAGCACCAAAGGATCTGCAGGGCTCAGGGACACAGCGGCAGGAGAGATGAAACAGCAAGAGTTAAGACAAGGAGACTGTTCCCTGCCCGAACTGCATTCTTCAACTTCCAGCTAAATTTTATAGTGTGGTTAGAACCAGTTCCTGTTCCGGACCTAGTTTAATTTCATTCTGGAAATGCGACCGTCTACTGTGTAGACACACTATTATTACTTTCCGGCATCTAGTGATAATTGCCCAGATGGGTACAAACCATATTTTATTGTTACTTTTGTTTGGTTAAACTTAGGAGAGGGACTGCTTGCCATCGGGGTCTGAGTAAGAAAGCACTTTATAATAGTGTTTGTAAGCAGTATCTTTGCCAGTGATGATGAAAGCAACATAAAATTGTTTTCAGAGGAAATTTACTCTTGGGTTGAAGCTCAGCCCAAGGCATATATAGCATTTGTGTCCTTTTAAGCTTTATTTTTGAGGCCTGAGTGAGACTGATGGTGCACTGGTGTAGACTTGGTGCAGTGGAAAATATTGCTCTGGGGACTCAGTCCTTGGCTATTTTTCAGGGAAAACTCCCAATTGTTTTCAATGTGCAAATACCACAAAGGCCCTATTTTGAGTTCTCTCTCATTAGATTGCAAAACTGTTTCAATTATATCCTATGGATTTCACAGTCATGTAACTTCCTGAACACCCACATTGAGGAAAGAAAGATTTCATGTTTGGATCTCTGTTTTGCTAACATACCAGCTAACAAAACCCCATAGGACTGTATTGGACAGCTACAACATGAGTATTATTCTAAGAAATAGTCAACATTTGTCAGCCCTGACCACATGGTGACATCTGAATTTAGCACACTTTTCCCTGTCCTCAGAATAAAAAGATACCTAGGGAAAGCTTAGTTGGTAAATGACTGTTGACTTTGCCTTTTTTCTAAACTTTCTTATTAAGGACAGCTTACTAGGCAGAAAAAAAAAAAGCAACCCAAAAAAACATGTGAGATAAAACTATATGTAAAATTAAACAAACTAACTAGAAGACATTGAAAAACTTCATGTCAACGTGTAGTACTAGATTGCCTGCTGGATAGAAAAACAGCATAAATAACCACTGGATTGGAAAACTGTGGCATTGATAGTACTTGTCAAATGGACTGTGCAGCTGTGGGTACTCAGGGTGGGAAAAATCTCCCACAGTATCTGGTCTCATCCAAAACTCTTCTAGTAGTTTGCTGAAGTATAGTGTAAGTACCTCAAGGAATTGCAAGCATTATTGTATTCAAAATGACATTAATTTTAGGGGTGATTAGACAAGCTCCTGTTCTAGAGATGCCACTGTATTATTAGCCATTGGAGTTTGGATAGAAATCCTAGTGGGCCTGGTGCAGCTTGCCGTGTATGTAATCTGATGCTGTTTTTCTTCTGCTCTGTGAAGTCAGAATACATTGCCTCATGGGAACACCTGCGTGCTGTCCTTGCACACTGGGCTGTCCTGGTTCCCTAAACCTCTGCCCATGACTCTTTGTCAGTTCAGTTCTGACCCAAACAGGCATTTCACATGACTGTTCTCATCACTATTAAGGACTTTGAATTTTTGTTGTATTTTTCCACTTTAACTCTGCTTTGAAAACCTAGTCCTCCTCCTTGACATTTGCTACGGGACAAGGACCAGCTGCCATGCAGGAGGTACTTTTCACAAGCCTCTCATTTTTCACAACCTCTCTGCCTTTTGGTTAACACTGGGGTTTGTTGCTTTATCAGATAAAATAAATCTTCCAGAACCCATCTGTCTGTGTGCTAACACTGATTCTTTACTCTCTTTTCAGATATAGTCCATCATTTTGGGGAGTTATTTTGTCCATTCAGACTATTTCATCTATTTTCAGGAGTCTAACCTTCACAGAGTCCTTTTACAAGTTCTTTAGTACTTTTTTTTTTTTTTTTTGCATTAATCACAACCAAAGAAGTAGAAGAGTCTGTGTTACAGATAGTCCAAGATCATTCTCTCTCCAGTATCGCTAGAAACAATTTGGTGGACAAGCTGTTCTTCCTTTGCTCTCTCAGAATTGTGGTGTTATTTCCCCCTCTTATATTTCAGGGAAGTATAGTTTTTCCAGATTTTATCCTGGCCCTTTTTTATTCCTGCAGCTAGGCTGCTCTCTTTTGATAACACTGAAAAGAAAAATAGATCTCTGATAATTTTTTTTTTCTGTAGCTTTATTTCTTTCGATAAAAAAGTGAATCTTCATACCATATTTAACTCACAAGATTTATTCTTGGGAAACTTCTGAATTGCAAGATTTAAAAGTTTCTACCTAACTTATCATGGCCTTGTTTCTCATCTCTGGTATTTCTAGCTCTTCTTTTGTTGTGTGTAAGCAATAGTTGCTTGTTACTCCTTAGTAACACAACCCATGTACCTCCAGAATGATGTGGCTGGGTTAGTTTTGCCACAGCAGCTCATATTTTTGAATTTTTCTTGAGTTTTTTATAGGGCAATGACTATTGTGTTTAATATTCTCATGTACCCTTACTAGAGAATGCTCTGCTCTCTGTATGCTGTCCTGCTGACATCTCCTTGGAATCTTCCTTAATCAAATCACTATGACTTATGGCAACATAAGACTTTGGTTGTCCCCTGAACTTTTTCTGTAAGTTTTAAAATTTTTACTGTAAATTTTCTGAAGTTGTTATTTTTATACTTTTTTCACATCTTATCCTTCTCTCACTTCTAAATTCTGTATTTGTTGTAATTAGGCTCTGCCCAGCTCTGCAGAATTTTTAAATGAAAAAGTCATGTATGTTTGCACTGAACACGACACCGGGCTCAGTTCCTGTGAATTTACCATGTGCTCTACTGGTGAAATCACCATTGCCTGTCTAAATTAAGTTTTCTTATCAGTAGCTATTCTCTTAAAATGCATATCTAAATGTCCAAAACATATGCAATATGGTTTTATAGTATTTTACTCTAAAATCTCTATAGTACTCTTTAAAAATTGTCTGCCAGCCTACCCCTGTGGATTGCTCCCTGCAGCCCAGCTCCCCTTGCCCAGGACCAGGCTGTGAGAGAGGCCCTGAGAGGTCACTTCCATAGGACTGCCTGTGGAGACAGGTGAACCAAAAGGGCTGTGCTGTGTATTTTGCTGTGTGTTTCAGTGAGAAGCTGGTTCTGTCAGCTGAAAATCTTATGTACCATATCTTAAGGATACTTTCTCAGTACTGAGCTCTGGAGCAAAATGTAATCTGAATTTCTGTGGGAAAGGAGCAGGCTTAGATTTCTCCTTCTCTTCTCAGCAGCAAAGCTGCCTGGTCTGCTCTGCTGCTTGGGACCTGGTTAGATCCATTTTCTTAAGCATTTGGGAGGAACAGGGTGATTTTGTGTTCATGCCACCCAAACCTTAACTCCAGTTGTACAGTCTGATCTATTAGTTTCTTGCTTGCATGTTAGAGTTGACAAAGGGGGAAAAAAAAGAGTAAAACTCGTGGGTTGAGACAAAGACAGTTTAATGCTCTGCTCTGAAAGATACTATGGAAATTATCTGAGGTCTATACTTTAAAAGTCCCCTATTTTGTATTTACTGAGATCATGTACAAATAGTCACTACTTTCATTGCTGTCAGTGGCAAAATTCTTGTTATCTAGAGCTACAGAGCCAATCTAGAAAATAGCTGTCAAAAATAAATACACAGAGAACTTCAGCTGAGGAACAGAAGAGAGGTGTTTTTGCTTTCTCTAAAATCAGTTGAAATCTATTGTGTAATTATAATTAATTTTGATTTGTAATTGTAGTGGGCACGGGATTGGGACTAAAGGTCATAAAATGTGATCACTGCTGTGGTTTGTGAGACCTGTAATGAATCTTATTGTCAAAGTCATACAAGTCTTTATCTGTTCTTCTGCTGAAGACCTGTGCTGTGCAGGTGCCCACACCACGAGCCAGACGCAGTTCCCATCCCACAGCTGCTATCTGCACCCTCACTAACCTCTCATACACAGCTCTCATACACAAACAACCTGCATCATGTAAATCAGGAAAAAGCCTGGAAACTATTTTTCAGCAGCCATGATTCAGAGTTACCCTCTGAAAGCAGAAAAGGAGGAACAAATGGGCAGCATGGCAAGAGAAATGACATCAGTTCTGAGGGAAGGCACAGAGTGTGGTGAGTGCCTGCCTGGTGTGCAGGTCTCTGGGCACTCAGGTGTTGGAAGATCTCTGAAGCTTTTCAAGACTGTGACTAAACCAATGCTTAAGGATCTCCTGGTCTTTATCCATTCCCTGCCTTACCTGTCTGGGTGGCAGAACATCCCTCTGCACATGGCTCTGCTGGGGGATGGATGTGCTCTTGCAAGTACTCTCTGCAAATGCCATTTCTTCTTGTGGGAATTGCTTCAAAGGATGAACTCTCTCTGAAGATTTACTTTTAAAGCCTATCTGTTAACAAGACATGTTTAGTAAAAATGGTAAAGCAGAAGTATTTGGTTCTATTAATAAGGTCACTTGAATTAAATTCACTCAAATGTGAAGCTATCACAAGAGCAATGAATCTTTAAAGTCTTCTAAATAGGTCTTGAGCTCCATTTGCATGCATCTTTATGGAAAATATGGAGTTCCATGCAATTACAAGTCACATTATGGAAACTGTACCTGAAAACATGATATGTGAAAAGTGGCACTGGTTGCCATCTTCCGAAGCATCTGCAATTCTAATCCCATCCAGACAGCTTGGGTTCATGAAGACTAATTTTGTATTCAGTTGTATGAGTAAAGGCAACTTAATCGTATTTGCATTGAATTCATTCAAACACCCACAATCCTTGCTCTCGAAGGAAGAGCAGTACTGACTATTTGCAGGCTGAGATTTAGAAAACCCTTTCTTGAATCAAAGGCAGAGACACTCAAGTTGGAGCTACCCCGAGTACCACATGGGTAACCTCTTCTCACATTTCCTGTCTTGTTTTTTCTACATGCAAACAGCTTTGGCTGGAGTGATGTCCAAGAATGAATTACACATGAAAAACCCCTGGCATTCGAAGTGCAAATTTTATGCAGGCCTTTTTTTTTTTTTTTTTTTTTTTTTTTTTTTTTTTTTTTTTTCCTTTTTTTTCTGGAAACTCCCTCTTTAAATTTTAACCTTCATATCTGTTCTAGTTTTAGCTGGGATAAAGTTAATTTTCCTCTTAGCAACTGGTACAGGGCTGTGTTTTGGATTTAGAAGGAGAATAATTGTGGTAACATGGCGCTCTTTAGTCATTTATCTGCCTCTGTTTTGTATTTTTTTGTATTTTGGTGTTAGTTTTGGATGTTTTGTCAGTGATTCTATCTGGGCTATAGTTCAGATTAAGGACAGCCAAGCTTTCATTTAGCCACAAAACACAGATGATTTCCTGCCATTGCCATTTCCACTTTGGTGTGAGGAGATGCTGAAGCTCTTGTGCCTGCTGGAGTTGTAATGTTTCTACAGAAAAAAGTTGTTGGAGTCCAGGTATGAACGAGTTAATGTCAGCATTTGGTTCAGTGTTGTGAAACTATATATTATATATTGTATTTCCTTAGCCTTAAGTGGATTCTAGCATGGGATGAATTAGGTTGGCTAGATATTTTCTGCTGACTGTGATATCCCTGTTGAGCAGCTTTCCCAGTACGAATATATTTGGCCCTTCTTTTTTCCCCCCACAAGCTATATCCCTGTATAAAAACAGCTTTATCTCTAAAGAGCAAATAACACCCAGTGCTCATAACAGATGCCAAGAAATGTTTCTGTTTTGATTTTTGAAAATAAAAATTCAACTGTGTTCAATAAAATTCAGAAGCCGTTTTCCTCTGTGGAAATTAAAGGAATCCAAGGAAGTCTAGGAAGATAGCGACCTTCCTAATTAAAGCGGTAGCAACTGCAGGAATCCGGTTTTTACAACCACCTCTATCTCACTGTGCTGAGAACAAAGCAGTCCTCCATTAATATTTTATTTTCTCTTTTCTTCCACTATAACAATGCTCTGTGTTCTGTGAGAGCCCTGGAAAGACATGCAGAGCTATGTTAATTATGGCTTAAATAATTGACACTCTGATTGTGTTGTACTTTGTGAATTGTATGTGGCGTGTCACTGGTTCTACATATAATTACATCTATTCACTGCCATCATTTTTCCCACTTACATCACAGTATACAGTAGTCTACATGGCAAAATCGTGAGCAGTAGCTAATAATGTCTTCACCAAATGACCTTTGTTTTTAAACACATGGAGTGTGTGAGCAGTGGAGGTCTGATTGCCATCAGAGCTAACACAGGCATCCAGGAAGATCTATTATGAAACAGTGAATGTCAGGGGAGTTGGGGGTCTGCAGCAGAAGCACACTCAGGGTCTAAGGAGTAGGTATTAAGAACTTTCCAGTGTGGTGTGGTGGTAATTCCTTAATTAACATTGCATCCAGATTTTCAGCTTCTGGGAGCCCAGAAATTCATTATTTGTTGTTTTATAGATGTGTGCATTATCTACTAGCATTATTAAGTACATCCAGCTATAGTACATACAGTACCCTGCAACAACATAAGCAAGCTTTCAAGACTCATCTTCAGGTGTTGACTGAGTCTTTCTGAAAGCCTGAGTTTATGTACATGTTGGGAGAGTGAGTAACCAGATTCTTCTTGGAGTACCTCATTAGTCGACATGACTGCTACACAGCCACTTCCACTTCAGTGTTTGTGCAGTCAGCAGCTAACTTGAAAATTAAAGCTTATCTCTTACAATGCAGCCTTAAGTGAATTAAAAAAAAAAACATTTACAGCTTTTTCAAAAACCTGCATCATCAAGGGGTATTGCAGAGTTTATGCCTTTGTTTGGAAATAGAGTAACTCCCTGCTAAAATTAACCCAGTTTGGAAATTGTTTCCGTCTGCTTTGCATGTTTGTCCTCCTGCTTTCAAATAACCCTCTGCCCAACTGGAATTGATAAGGGAGAGGGATTAGTGTTAGAAAGGCTACAAGCACAAGTTATCCTCAGACAACCTGGGAGGTTTGCACCCATGACCACTTTGGAACAATTGCTCCATCCATGTCCTTGCCAGAATAAGTGAGTGGCTTTCACCACAGTGAAGGTGGGGAGATAGACCACTTCAGGTTTACTGTGGAATAAGGATATGTAAAAGAAGGTACTGCAGGGTAGCAGGTTCACTTTTAAATCCACACCTTCTTATGTTGTAATTGCTTGTCTAAGGAACCAAACCTTTAATGTTTTTATGATTCATATCCTAGTAATGATTAATTGAAATGATAATGTAGAGAGGATCCATAGAAACAGATTTGAGATCAGCAGTGGCTTTCAGGGTCTTTGACAATGAGTCAGTTACTGTGAAAAGCTGGAAGACTAACACTCTTGGTATCACACATAAACCTTCAAAAAAGTAGGGTACTATTGGGTGCTTCTAACAAAATATTTTCTTTTTTTTTTAAATAAAAAAAAATTAAAAACACTGGAGTTTGTGTCCCATGAACATAATGGTGAAATCCTGAAATTACTGCAGGATGAAAATATTCATACTAGAAATAGACATTATTGTTGGGGTTTTTGTGTATGTGGTTTGGGTTTTTTTTTTTTTTTTTTTTTTTTTTTTTTTTTTTTTTTTAAGGGATCCAATATTCCTTCTTCCTTCTCCAGCCTGGAAAATTATTCAAAATGTAGAAATACTAGGAATGCAACCATTTATATAAAGCAACATGTTGAATGCTACTGGGCTTAAAAAGCAAGTTTTCTGTGACAGAGAATACTGGAAGCAGCAAACTAAAAGTCCTGTGGAAGGTGGATCTCTATGATATCAACCTAGATATGTGATGTATCCTAGAAACCTGGAAAGCTTATGAATGAGAGAAGTGGAAAAGTATTCTCAAGAAATGGGGAAAAAACCCCATTCTCTGGAAATGCCAGCTGGGATTTTTGAAGTATTTAGCAATTGTCTGTGTCTGTCCCAGCTTGGAAAGCTGTCCCAGTTTAGGACATCATTTGAACATGTGGTTCTATGCTGCTGATGGAGCAGAAGTGTTACATGAAGCTGAGCATCCCACATATGGATGGGCTTAGGAATGTGCGGAAATGCTTTGTCTGAATTAAGGACCCTGTTTAGAGGCTTCCATGCATTGGCAGAGGTTGAAAAGGTTTATCTTGAAAATAAGGAATGTAGCTTGTTGCACTGATTTTGTGTGAGTGTGTGTGTTCTAAAAGTAATGTTGGTCACAAGAGAAATTGTAGAATATAAAAAAAGCACATATACAAAATACTGTCCTCATTTTTCTATGCTGCAACAGAGTTCAGGAGCTTTTCTCTGAAAATTCTTTATGTACATGTAGTTTTACAGTTAGGAAAGTAACAAATGCTTTTCATCAAGATGGACAATTGTGTGCAGGCAGGACAGACATGATACTAGATTGAAAGTGCAAAGGATTTTTTTGTCTTCCAGAAGTTTAGTACACATGGTTAAAAATTTTAGAAAAAGAATTTGGTAGAGCTTTCTCATATCAAAAATCAATGTAAAACTGCACTGTCAATTGAAAAAACTATCTTGCTTGCATATCAGGGATAAGTATAAGTCTTGTTTTTATCTTATTTTCCTTTATTCCTCAGTGTCATTACCAAAACAAGTATTTCAGTGCATTAGAAAATGTAATTTGAGTCAACTGATACCTCAATCGGTTCTGAGATATATGTAATTTCCTGTGATGTTGAACAGAGAGAATTGATTTCAAATGTATATTTTTGGATTAAGGTGAAGGGATCAAGTAGGAACGTAGCTCTTATGTCTGATGATTGAATTTGACCTGCCATATGAGCAGAGCAGAATCCTAAAGGATGATATCTGTGGCATATAAATGCCATGTCTATATATTAATTTTGTGCCTAAAAGGAGAGCTGGGTAGGAAAGTGGTGAATCAGTAACAGAGTATTTGTGACACACAGAAAGGCATCTCAGCAGTTTCTCTATGTGTGTTCCTGTACTTAAGGATAATAATTCCTAGTTACCCGATCCAAGTACAGAACATGGAAGAAACAAGAAACTTCTCATCACTGACTACTCGAGTCCTGGAAACTCCCTATATGGATTTTGTGGAGCAGAGCCTGTGTTTGAGACCTAAATGTAAGCCAGTGTAACTCATGCTCTGGGCTGGGCTTTGCTGTGCAGTGGAGTTTGAAGGCCACTGCAAAATTTTCTTTAAGGTGAATTCAAATGACAAATCCAAGTCATGATTTGTCTTTTAAATCATGACTTAAAAGACAAGTCATGGGTACATGATTTTTCTTTTAAATCTGTTTTCCCCAGGAAATTATATAAATTTTTGTCTGTATGTTTTCAATGAATAATTTTTGAACCACTCTGCTGTAGTTCAAAAAAAAAAAAAAAAACCACAGAAAAGCAAAGACTGTAATATTATGACTATTTCATGAAAAGAAGTGGCCCAGCAGGTCCTACCAATGCCTTTGATCCAGAAAGGTAACAGTGAAAGTGCACCTTTCCTTGGCAAAAGAGTTTTTGCAGAAAAAAAACGACGGAAATGAGAGGTGCTGTGGAAGTCAGTTTACAAAATAATTCCATAAACAGCAAAATCTGTTTCCTGAAAATTTTGAACTTGTTGGGCAAAAACATAGCTCTATGAGGTACCATTCTGTAGGACCTTAGAAAGTTATCTGTGGTGTTTCATAGATATTTCTGAATTCAAATTGTACTTGAAAGTAGTTCAAAGCTGGTAGACTGGACGCATGGGCATGTACTTTTTTACCACTAGTGTGCATCTGTAGTTATGTTTGCATTTTTTTCTTATATTGTAGTGTTCATATATTTTACATATTTCACATAGAAATGAACATTTTTTTTATTTGCTGCCCATTTGAAGTGTCTAAATGTATTATAAATATTGTTCATCTGGATACAATATTCTTGGTTTTTAGGGCAACAAATGCCCCTTTCTTCTTTCTACTCTTCTTTCACAGCCTAGATAACACCAGTCATGATTCAGAAAGTATATGAGCAGCAAAGTACTCTCCAGATTATCAGTCAATCACAAATGTTCTTTGATGTGTCTTTAGTACTCAGTATTTTCAGAAGAGACCAATGATATAGTGATACCCCAGGCAGTGGATACTTGAAAGAAGTGTGGTCTTTATTTAGTGCATAATCTTCATTCTGTGAACATCAGGCTTATATCAAGGGTAGGTCTTTGGGTTGCAGAATTAATGTAACTGAATAGTTGCTTTTAAAAATTTTAGAATGTGTCCATAACCTGACTATGGAAATAGTAATTTTATTTATAATCTACAATTCACTGCACATGTTTCACTCTCATATGTTGATATGAACTAATACCTGAAAGCAAATGCTCCTTACACATATTTCTTTACAGTTGCAATCAGAGGAACACCAAATTTCCTGAGTTTAGCTTTCCCCTCCTTTAAAAGGACTAAGTTTTATTAAAGTTCAAATGAGTAACTAATGAGCTCGCATTTGCTAAAGTCTTAAATTGAAAGCCTTCTAGATCAGCTTGGTATCCTTGCAAGTCCTGAAGATGTTTCTCTCTGTTCACTCAAATGTATTTTTCAGCATTTATTGTGAACATGCAAACATTTTCTAGTTATATTGTTTTAATGGAGAAGCAGCCGTGAGTGATGTAATTCTACATGGTCATTTTCCTTTTCTATACAGCTGTTGCAAAATTAAAAAGCTGTAAAGTTACAAATGGCTTCATATGAAGCAATACACAGCATGGAATTTCCTGCCAGTGGTTAAAATAATACAATTACTTTTAACAGATGAAAACAGTTAAGCAGGTCCCTGTTTAAAAAAACGAAAAAGCCTTTCTTCTGAAAGTATCCCTTTAAAACATTTACTTGAAAATAAGTAAAAAACAATTATGGCATGGAATACTTTTACTCTTTTGGGGTTTTGGCATACAACACAGATCAAGAAGAATAACCACAGTGACAGGTAAGAAATCTGTAAAAGAAAAGCTTTATTTGAGCACAATTCACCAGACGTACATCTTAGTTTTGTCTTGTCTCCATCTGCAGAGTAAACCAGCCATATGCTTAGAGACATCATTGTCTTTTCTCTTTTTTTTTTTTTTAATCCCCTGCACCAAAAAGGAAAAGTCATTAGATTTGACAAGACTGGTACATTTTGTAGTAATTACAAGGGGGCACAAAACAAAACCAGACCAGTTTCATAATGTCCGTGATTGTCCTAATGCACCGAAGAATGTTTTTTACATTCTGTTAGGGGGAAACTGATTAATTGGTTCTTTGTAACTCCAAATTGAAATCACAGTGTAACCTGGTGGCACTCAGCACAGGAAGCCTTTGGGGATGCCAAAGTTTGGACATGAGTCTGGGACATAGAGGAGTCCCAGAACTATTGTGTTCAGCGAGCTGTGAAAAGTCATTCAGAAGAGAAACACTCAGCATCCTTTATTTATTTGCATTGAAATATTTATCTGTGATGTGAGGCATTCATAATAGATTGTCAATCTCTTGTGCCTTGTGATGAATCTGGGTGTCTTGCATTGAATTCTAAGTATTTTCTTCTGTGAATAATTTCTTAATTGTCACATTTCCAACCTATGAATACAACCTGACCTTTGGATCCAAATTATCACCTTTTTTTCTTTCTCTAGTAAGGAAATCAAACCTTTAACTTTCTGCTAAAAAAAGAAAAAAACTAAAAACCAAAACCAGAAAAAACAACCAAAAAAACCTCCTCACCTGCCTAAATTATTAATTTTTACACTTAGATATTAAAACTCAATCAGCCTGAAAATTCATGTCTTGCTGCTCTTTCTTGATAATTGAAGGAAATTATTTATGTAGCATAGATTAATATTATTCCATGTTCCACCTGACATTCCAGATTAAAGTATGACTTTGAAATAGAAGTGGGTTGGGACTGAAATACCTTATGTAACCACTCTAGTACTTAGAAAGCAATGTGTTAGGTTCTTAGTACCAAAGCTCACAAAGGAAGGAAATTTTTACTTCTGTCCTGTATCCTGGGTGGAACAGATAGTGAAACAGAGCTTGGGAGATAAATTAGAAAAAAAAGAAGAAAGGCATGATAGAAATAACAGAGTGCATCTTCAGTCCTTGGCACTGACTTTCAGGGAGGTGGATGTCACAGAAGCTGTGGTTTTGGTAGAAAGACAGGAAAGTCTCTTCTGAAGCTGCATCTAACACCATCGTAGGCTCCTTTGAGCTGTGCACGGATTCAGAGAAGGGTCTGTGTTTTTTCACTGTTCTGGGACAAGCAAACACACAAATAACATCTAGAGTAACACTTGGCATTTCTGGCATAACTCTGGGCCATTTTCTATAGAGTAGGAAGCTGTGCTGACCCACCAGCATAAAAAAGTTTAGTCTGAGTTTTTTGAGTGAGCTTCTCTTAGCCTTCTCTATCTTCCTTTGTCTTCCTTTCACCTGTGATTGAAAAAGGATCTTGGAGGCAAGAGAAAAGGCAGCAGTTTAAAGGAGGTTGAACAGTGCTAACCCAGAACACAAAGGGTGGAGGTGTATCTGCTCACTGCTGGCATGCAGCCATCGTGGTTATCAGCTTAATAGCATAACTTAACAGGAAGAATTACACTCGTGACCTTCTGCTCCAACAGCACAAGCTTCTATCACTTGAGCTAAAGGAGAATCTCCATTAGTAGTTGCTCATTGTCACAGGGCACATATCCCTCTCTTGGGCCAACCACTTATAAAGACAAGATATCATAAACACTTGAACAGCTCTGATTTTGTCCAGTAGAGGGAAGTGGATAGACGCAAACACTAACTCAATATGTTAGGGAGAGATATCATCAACATATTAACCACATCATGCATGATTGGCAAAAGGCGGAACGATTGCAGAACCTCGCGTTTCTCACCACTGCCAAAATCTTGGTATTGACTAAGGATCATTTCCACTAGAATTGCTGTGTCTTGCATTGTCACTGTTTTTTGAATTACAGAGCTGCCAGAAAAGAGTAATCTGGATCACAAACCAATTTAACTTGTTGATGAAAATAGCATGTTACTGGGTTATGAACAGCACTCATTAAGTTCAATTTTTCAAATTAGGCTCTTGAGGGAAGAAGACTGTTGAAAAATACCTTTAAGAGAGAGCTGGCAATAATTGTATTTCAAAAATAGATGCCTTTTTCCTTGGGAATAGGAATGGAATAGTAAATTGGGTACTGCCACAGAACTCCTCCAAAGTGAGAACTCCAAAGCATTTGGATGCTGGATTTCCATTTTAGTGTCAATCAGTATTTCTTGGGTAACATGATAAAAGCAAAATATTTCAGAACTAGCTTTCTTCTAGACCCCTATTTACTTGCTTACAGTAGCCCAGTGGCTGTTCCCTGGGGAGAAAGACAGTTACTGAATTTAGAATTGCTCCTTTTCAGTTTAGCTGCGCAGGTACTACCTCTCCAGTAGGGAAAAAAAAAAGTGTTTGCCTGTTTTGGAGTAGTGCTTGGATTATGAGCCTTTTTTTTTTTTTTTTTTTTTTAAGAGGGCCTTAAAGGCAAAGATGTACCACTCAGCAGTGATAATCACACTGCTGTACCATGGAAACGTGACCAACTGTATCAAGTATTCCTAAGCCTATGACAGGCAATCATCAGCCCAGTCTTTCTTTGGAACTGCTTGAAGCAGTCTTCTTCTTTTTTAATGCTGAATGATTCTCCAAAAAGTCTACCAGCTCCTTTCCTCTCCACTGGATTAGTTGGAGTGTCCAAATTTTAAAGGATGCCAACTGGCTTGCAACCAGCCATTTATAGAGCAGCTCCTGTTCCAGAGGCATTTTTCCCCCAACAACTTTGGCTGTTTCTCATCCTCATTCCTTTCTGTACAGAACTCTGAAGTCCCTGTAGAGGTTTCATAACATCCTGAAGCCTTCATCAAATGGTAAATTGGTATTCTGTTAGGCTGTCAAGAAGGATTAGAAGGAAGGATCTATTCTTCTTCTTATTCTCATTCTTTAATGACAAGTTACATTGCCAGGCTGTCCACTAAATCACATTAGGCAAGGTCTAATTTCCTTCTTCATACCAAAATAGAGAGGAACCAGAAACAAAAAAAAAAATCTCCCACTTAGGACATGTGTTGAGAATTCAGGGAATTCTTGTGCTACTGCAATTCTGTTTTACAAGTTAGCATTTTATTAGCATGAAAATGTTTATTGTCCCCTGACTGCTTTTCTCTTTTCTTTTGTAAATATATATACACCCATTTTAAGTATTTGTGAAGCTTTAAAACAATCTGCATTGGTGAATTTCATCAAAAGGATGAAGAGTTAATGCCTTGACATGTATTTTCACCGAGACATTTTCAACTGTGAGAGTTTCACATTCTTTGTCAGGAATCATCCCTTTCATCCTCACAAAAGGAGTTTGTGTTTTGCTGGAACCTGAAGATTCTGTGTTTACCAGCACTGCTTTCACCATTACACACATGTGATCTCCCATTGCAGTCAGTATCAGTGTTTGTGGGTGTAAACATGAAGACATACTCGCTGAGAAGGAGTCTAGAGAATGAAGGAATGTGTGTTGTAATGGTAGAAACCATTCTAAATTTAGTGCTGTTGGAGTGTGGACTACTTCCCCATGTCTAGGAGCATGACTGGCCTTCAAAGGAGAAAGGGGGAGATGCCTTGAAAAGAGGGAGAGGAAGGAAAAATAGAATATCCATAACTAACTTGATTCACCCCCAAAATACACTTTCTGTGCCTCTTGCTCCCACGTTTGGAGTGCTGGCAAAACATCATGGTTAGTGCAGCTCTCTGTATTTTTCCATCCTAGTGATATATGAAGTGATGGGACAGATTAGGTTAATTGCAAGAATATGAGTGGGAAATGTACCCGGTGGGCAGTGGATGCTGCACTAACCAAACACAGAGCTGGGAGAGTTCAATGGGTGTTAATGCTGTGCTGCATCCTGCAAGACCAGAATGAACGCCACACATTTCCGAGCATAAGAAATTCTGCATAAATAGGACATTCAATTATTTATGAATAGACTGCAAGTCAGTGATTAATTAGCATTTTAAATATGGTTGATTAACACATTAACCCTATTTTATGAAAACTCTTTTAAAAGATACATATTACATGTGCTTCCATTTGATTTTCACATTTCTGATGTCTTTCATCTGTTAGATTACTGTGTCCTATAAGACTTTCTAGAACGTTTAATTATTTACTTTACAAATGCAGGATTTTATAATGATATTTGTAAAGAAAAAGCTAGGATAATGAATATACAATACAGTATTAGCAGCTTCCCCAACTGTTGACAGGAGGTTAGGGGGGTATGGGTGGAGGAAGAAAGAAATCAAAACAAGATAATAATGTTGCATTAGATGTATACAAGTGAATATGCAATAAGCATTGGGAATAGTGTACAAAAGCAATAACATAATTTACCATTCCGTATGAAAGAACTAGCTGAGGTGCTTTTGTCTGTATTGAAGGTAACATTTGGAGGCTTCCACTGGAAAGCACAGTATAACCTAGAAATGGTTTGCATTATCAGTTAAAGAAGAAAACGCTTACTTTTTTAATAATCAGTTATTTATTTCTATTATTAATTATTCATCTATCTCTCAGCGATCAGTAGCAGACAAGCTGCTACCCTACCAGGGGCTGGGATTTACCTGCCAGACCTAACAATGAAGAGAAGAGAAGAGGGGAAAGCCCCACCCCACCCGCCTCCCCCCCCCACCCCGTCAGTAGCTCAGTTCATTTTGAACTGTTTGTTCCTTTGTAGGCTGATTAAGTTCTAGAGTTGACTAATAGCCTAGGATACCTCATTCCTGTATATTCAGATGGCAATCCACAGACTGTTCTTGTGTAATGAAGTGAAATTATGCTGGGAGTGAAACTGTCACAGCTGACCTTTTTTCTGGGGTCTTGTCTGATGACATACAGAAGGAAGAGGACCCTGAGCCTTCAGAGCACTCAGCATCTCAGGAGGGTCCATGTTTAAAGTACACACCTGCTCCTCTGCAGTAAATAGTCAATATTCTTACATGAAGGCATATGCTTGAATATTTTGTATAATTGGCTCTGTCCCCATTTCTGCAAAAAAATATTGAAATTGGTGGTGTTGGAGTTGACTATTTCCCCCCTACATTGTTACGGACAAAAAGCCCTACAGAGCATTCCTGTGCTTGGAGTTTTCCAAAGTTAAGGCGTGTGTGAAAACATGGGGTACATGATACTGAAAATTGGTCAACTTGCTCTTCACCTGAAAAATGACTTATTAGCAGGGATATCATCAAGGTCCAATGTATGTTTATGGACCAAAATCACTGAAAAAGGGCATAATGGGCAATTCTTACTTAATCAGTGAGTTTATTTGTGCAAGTGAGGAGCACATTGTCTACAGTATGCTTTTGTATGCTGTATAGATAGGCAAGATAACTGCTAATGTCATTAGCCTGCTGCTCAGGTCTTCTCCAGAAATTCTTCCTTTTCAGTAATGTTATTTTGCCATCAAAACTATCCCTTGTTTCACAGTGTTGTGTTTCCTCTCTGAAAAAAAAAAATCAAACAAACAAACAAATTAAAACCACAGCTATTTAAATTTTTTATTTGTTTAATTCTGCTTTTTGGCCTCAAAGTATAGGGTAAACTATTCCTTTTTTTGATGATAAGATAATAAAAAAAATGGCCGCAGCCATGTTACAGTGAAGATCCATATCTTTTAAAGGTGGGCATTGGGAGTATCTGGACGAGTTGCATGCTTCATTGTATTAATGCACCATGTTCAAAGGTATGTGATTACCACGCATAAGGAGGCTCGTGGAGCAAGCTCAGTGAAGTCATTATGATGATATCATTGCTGGTGGCCATTACTCTACATTACTAGTGGCCATTACTGTAATCTAAATGGACATTGGGAGGAGATTATGGTGAAAGGTGCTAATGGCTTGCACATTAGAGGTCCTTAACATATAAGCACCCAGGATGAAAGTCTATGTACAAAGAGTTAAATAAATTGTGCAGCATCTTCCCCCGGGGAGTCATTAAAGGAATTATACAAGTTTAAGTACTCTTCTTTATCTGGGCTATTAGACCTTTCCAACTAGAGGGTCTAAAGGAAAGAGCTCCTGAGTAGTGGTTTTCCCAGGTGTAAAATCAAGCCGGTGGGCTGGGGTTGAAGGGTGGTGGGTGAGAGTGGAAGACAATCTATAGTTTAAGCAGGTAAATCTGTCAGATTTCCTTAGTGCTGGAGAAAAAATTGCTAAGTGTGTGCAGTTTTCATGTTCATAGGAAGAAGGTGTGCATCTTTTAGGGCTTTATTTTGGAATACAGTCAAATTATCCACCTCTTCCTCAGCTGGAAGAGGTGGATAATACAGGTTTGCTATATTACTGCAATATTTTGTTCCAATGTCTCTTTTTCTTAAATATATATATATATAGATATAGTATATCTAGTATATCTATATAATAGATATGTATATCTATTATATAGATATAATAGATATATATACATCTAGTAGAGTAGCAACATGTAGAGTGCAAGTATTCTCGTAATGTGAATATCTGTTGTCACAAAGATTTTCCAATACTATTAATGTATAGAATATTAGGCATTGCCAAAATCCTATGGCTTTTACTCGCTGTCTTGAATAAATAATGGGAGACAGGAATAAGCAGAAAAGGGAAATAAATTCTTCCTCTCAGCAGAGGTTCCCGTTGCAGAGATGTATATTTTCTTCCTCCAGTATGCCTCCAGAGCTGATAGTGAAAGGAATTCAGAAACCTCAGGTAGAGCACAAGGCAGCAACCCAGGTCTGCTCTGGGAAGGATTCCTGTTTTTTACAACTCTCTGTAGTTGGAGTTTATTTTCAGGTCTTTGCATTCATGGCCAAGCAAAATATATGCAAAACTATGGCATGTCTGACAGGATCTAAACCTAAAGTATACCAAGAGAAAGGGATTTTCTATCAATGAGCCTAACTTGACTTATCTGATTTGAGGTATGTGGCTGAGTCAAATTTATTTGCAGAAAATTTCACAAGACTTCATGTTTGTACAAAACCTTTCTACCAAGAAGAAGATGAATCATTGCTAAATATAAGCCATTATAGCCAAAATAGAAACCAAAGAGTGTAAGGTAGTAGAGTGGTAAAACACTGTATTTAGGGATAAGAGATTCAGTTCAGGGTAATTCTGGATGAAACTTGAGGTACAGTTGAATTTGAAAACCTTCAGGTTCCTATGATAAATCTGCAGGAATTCTGGTCCCGAGTCCTCTGTACAAGTCTTGGGGGATGTAGTCAGAGAATGACCAGCTCCACTCTCCCCAAGGGTAATGGGTTTCCCTCCCAATGTAGGATGAGCCCACCAGTTTGTTTACACTAAGTCTTGTGCTGAGCTGAAGGCACTGTGTTATTGAAGCGCACACATTGGCCCAGAAAGTTTTATCTTACAGTTTAGGTATAAACTTAAATGCTTTAATGCAATTTTAATTAAGGCATGGATTAGAGAGGAAGAGGACCGTATAGGAATATTTCCACAGAAGTTTTATTGAGCGTGCACAGTAGCAAAAGAGAAACAATCTGGGTTTTGTCCCACAATGCTTTAGTCTTCAAAGGCTGCAAATCCTCTAATTAATTGGCAGGTAGAAAATAGGCTGTACAGAAGTTAATTCACTGGGGGCTACAATTGCTGTGGCTGTGCCCTCAGTGCCTGTTACAGTCCTGATCCAAAGTCAGTTGAAGCCAATCGATCAGGCCCTAATTGCACACTGATTAGTATCGCTGAGCTTGGCAGCATAGTAAATCTTTAAGAATTAGGAGCCACTGTGTTTTTTGGAGTAGTTCTTTTCACCATTATGTGTGACTGATAACTTGCAGTGGGATTTAAACACAAATATTGTATTATTGAGAGACAACACTATGTGTAATTGTTGCCAAGATAATAGATGAAATAGCTCAACTTCCTTTGGAAAAGTTTCAAAGGTTGAAAAGTTTCAGACAGGCATTTTTTGCAGGTGTAATGAAAGGATCAGCGTGTATTTCCCACAAGGGCTTTCATTTTTCATTTTTATCCTTAAGAGAAGCCAGTGGCGCTTCCTGAGTATTGTCATTGACTAAGGCATAAAGAAGGAGAAAAAAGAAACAATTGATAAAAAAAAAAAAAAGAAAGAAAAAGTGAATCAAAACATGACTTCTTGTTTTCAAGAAGAAGGGCCAACTTTTACTTTATAGTAACAGCTTTGAGATCAGCAGCTGTGGGATTACATGGCAGAGGTTTGTAAAAAAAATCAATAACTGCTGCTGTTTGGAGAGAGGGAAAGAAAGGACAGCTAACTAGACCAGATTGTAACAGTTCTGCAAGCAGTCACAATGCTCACCTTACAACAGCGCAGACCTGCAAATTATTAAATAATAAATCACAAAGTCGAACAGTCTTGGGTGGACAGAATGCGTTTGACTGTAAAGCAGACAGAGGCCTATGAATTATTCACATCTCAAGCAAAGATAAAACAAGCGGAGAAGAAATGAGAAGAATTCTTCCAAACAGGTTCTCCTGTACTGAAATATACCTTTTGATTACTGATACATATTTGGGGATTCAACCGGTCAAAGTCATGCCAGAACTAAGAAGAAGGAGACAACTGCAACCTAGGTTTAGTGCTATGGGAAAATCCTGGCATTAATAAGTAACTTCAGAAGTAATGTTCCTGTGAAATATCATTTTGCAACATTAGTATGTTAGCAATTAAGGGGGGAAAAATAGATCTCAGAAAAAAAATTGTCATAGAAATGTCAAGATCTCAAGTATTTTCTTTAATTTACTGAGTTAAAACTTTGTAAGAGCTTATTTTAATCAGAAAAGCAAGCTGGAGGCTGAAGATTTGCTCATGAAAATTGTGGCAATCTGATATTTTGAAAATTTTAAGCATCTGACTTAGCTGAAATAGGAAGAAAATAATTAAAACTGCTCTTCAAATACAAAGACAAGAACAAAAACCAGAATTCTTCACTCTGAACTGTGGGTTTTTATCACTGGTTTATACCATGTAGGTTATTTGAACATAACTAATGTCCATGACTTACAGAGGAAACAATATCAATCAAACCATTCATTTCCTTTGAAGTTTTTTTTTTCTTGGTTGTTGTTGCTGTTTTTTGTTGTGGGTTGTTTTTCTTTTTTTTTTTTAATTTTATGTTTTTCCTAGCAGAATTTCCAACTTACTGCACTGATACACCCCTAGAGAAGAAGAACATATATATGGTAAAATCCTGCTGGCAGTGAGGCCAGAGCATAACATTCTTTGGCTGTATTGATGACAAGAAACATTTAGAGGTCTTTAGTGAAAAAGACCTCTAAGATCATTAACCCAACACTGCCAAGTCCACCACTAAGCACCACATCTGCACATGTTTTAGATGGTAGCAACACCTTCTTTGTAATCAGTGGTATTCCATCCATGAAGGATGGAAATACACTTCTGCTGAGCCTAATGCTGGCAGAAACTGTAGAAAACCACCTCTCCTTCATTCTTCACTTCTTGAAGACCAAGCTTGTGAACAAACCTACTTGTGCGAACCTCTCCTATGACTGACGACATTTCTAAGACAGTGCAATGAAAAGAAAAAAGGGCCAAGGACCAAATTCAAGAGAAAGCACAGCTAATCCAGCTGAAGATCCCTGTATGAGTGCTGGACTCCCCCTGACTGCTCGGAAACTTGCATATTCCAGTAACTGGAAGCAAATGTTCTCAGCTTTTTGAGCACCAGCTCTTCTGGTGGCTCTGCCTGTGAGTTTCCCATAAATGTGTGTCCTGATAAGGAACGGAGTTGCTTTACTAGCGTAGCTGCCACAAACTGCAAGTGCAGATGAGAAACAGCACGTGCCAGTGCCCAAGGATGGGAAATCCGGTTCAGGATATGAAGGTAGGGCCTCCCTCCCAACGCTTCCTCCAGTCAGTCTCCTCATGGCTCTTGTTCCCAGCCAATGGTTTGTCTTTTTATCCTTTTATACATAGAATTATTCAAGTCACTTTTCTCAGTCTCCTGATTTCCTGCTCTCTGGGCAAATTGATACTGACCTGCCCCTGCCTTAGCAAAGGCTGCGTCCAAACCTTGCTCCTTGTCCTCCAGATCCACAGATCCATCAGCTTTTCTCTGCTGTTCACTCCAGGTATCATCACCTCTCTGACAGCTGCCTTCACTTGTGAACCAAGTGTCCTTCTGTGCCCCTGTGTGTTTTGCCTTGAGCCAGAGGTTTGCAAAGTCATGAGCTGGTTTTAAGAGGTGAACATCACATAAGTGCAATAAAAATAGGAAACAAAGTAGGAAATGTTGTAATTCAAAAGAGTTCGAGGAGGGATGTAAATGACCAGTGATATGCAGCAGAGCTTCAAAGATGCAGACAAGAGGCTTCAACTTGATGAAAACAAATCTAAAACACCAAATAAAAGCAGCTTAAAAGGTGCATGTCTAATACAACCAGCTGTGAGAAAGTGTTACTCCAGGGCTTTGTGTAGCCTGTAGGAGAGGGATGGGTTAAAATGAGAAACTTAGTGACCAGAACAGAGACCAGAATTATTTGCCAACTTCTCTTGGGTATCTGGTGTCTTAAACATTGCAGGACACACCACATGTAGCTGAAGATTACTGATGCATCTATGGGACAAGAAGAAATTCATTCTGGTAGATCAGAGCTAAGCAGATATTTTCCTTGCACCTGCTTACCAGTAGCCAGGAAGTTTTGTATCACATAATTACCTTGTTATGCATTTAATGTATTAATTAAAATGAACTTCTGGGTATTGTATTGAAATTTCAATTCCCGTGGGTTACAGATTTCTGAACAATGGCCGATGGAAAACACAGGGTTAACCAGGGGATATGTTGTTCTGATAGTGTCTAAATATTTCAGGTGGACAGCTGAAAACTTTAGTGGCAACTAAAGTTAATTGAGATTCTGTACATGGGCCACATAAATACAACCTGTAGTTACCAGGTTCTGATTCAGGGCCTTCCATAGCAGCAGGAAGTTTCAACCTTGCTTTAAACCACTTAATTGTGTTTGCCAAGAATCAGAGTCCAGACTTAGAAAATTTGCATCAAAGCTGGTAAAATTGTTGGTTTGTTTTTTTTTTTTTCCCTTCTACAGTACTTGAGAGAAAGATACTTCTTTTGTTTTGCAAAAGTCAAAGAAAAAAATGGTTCCTAATAGAGCCTTCCATTTAGCTGTGCCAGTGATACTGATGTATAGGCCAGGCTTGCACAGGTTGGACAAGAGTAATTTATGTGAATGTTTTGCCCTATATATTTAATCATCTCAAATATACTGTATGTGGCATTAAGATTTTGGCAACAGAAGCTTGTTTTAGTTGCTGCTTTTTTTTTTTTTTTTAAGTAAAGAATAAACCAAAATATCTTGACCAAAGCTATTTTATACTTCAGAATTTTTTTAAGAGGTTTACATCTGGTCTCTTTACTACATATACACACCCTTGTTGAAGAGCATTTGCTGCTGTTGTTTCCCTTGACTCCTGGTTTAATTGTTGCCAGTTTATATTTTCTGTCTTTGGTGCATTATGCAGAGAAGGTACCAGCAATGTAAGTCTTGGTTATGCTGAACAGGAACTGTCTGATAAAGAACAGATGAAGCTTGTTTTAAAAGGTTTCATTTTATCCTTCAGTAAAAAAAGGTGAGCACCTGCATAATGTACTCTGGTGAGTACTATCAATTAAAGAGTTGTGAAGTAGATATTAGAATATTATTTATAATTCTGTTATATAATGGTTTAGATGGCCTGCAGTGGAGAAATTAACATGACAGAGGGATGGAAATCATATTAGAATTTGGATGTACTTGAGAGTTGATGAAATTGTATTTAAAAAAATACCATTCAGAATAAACACTAATGACATGCCTTTTTATTGATGTTTAATTCAGAAAAGAAGTTAATGCATGCCTTGAAGAGCAAAGAAGGTCTGCTTTATGCTTAATAATTTGCTTAAACTGAATTTAAGTCAGAAAATTAATTTGTTCTTAAGAACTAGAGGACTTTCTAGAAGGGAAAAAAGTTACAGTATTAACTTCTTTTTCTGAATACCAGTGCTCTTCAGTATGTTTGAAATCTGAGAACCGATTGGATGACAACAGTTTTTGGAATTGCCCCTTGGTTTTTGGAATTTTGGTTTGGTTCTGGCTGTCCTGGGAAGGGCAAAGGCCAGTCAAGGTGTGGCCACGCCCCTGATATTGAAGGGTTGGCAGAGATCCCATAAACCCTCAGAAAGCACCAAACACAGTCTCTGTAGTAGTCCCCAAAGCCCAGTGTCTGCCACAGTGAACTCTCCAAATATATGCAGCTTAATAAATGAAAGGTTTTCAGAGTGCTAACTTAGCCAATATCTGTGATTAGATTCTGTTCCTAAATTAAGTCAAGGATTCTTTGATGATTTTTTTTCATGTAAAGCTTTCCTGGCTACCTGCTTCACTGCAAAGAGCAGGGAGTTTTGGATAATTGTGATAAATTCTGATAGCTGTAAGTAACAGTCAAAGATCTGAACTAAGATAGGAATGAAGAATAAATAAAGTAAGAAAACCAAATATTTCTCTGCCAGCTAAGGTTGTCTAGTTTTGACTACTTTGAAAATAATATTATTTAATTTTGGCAGGTGTGTTGATTCTTCTTGGGAAACACTGGTGCTGTGTTAACATCTCTAGTGCAGCTTTCTGTAGTGAGCAGACATCACAGAGCTGCCTGAGCCTGGACACAAACCCACAGGCTCCCATGACCCACAATGGGCACTGAGGGGTTCTTTCCAGAATTAAAAAAGTGGTTTCATGTCAAGTCAGGCATTTTGGTTGGTTCAAAGCAAAGCATATTACTTCTGAGGAGGTACATAGCTCTTGTTTAATCCTTATTTTTCATTCAGATGTATGCTAAAATAAGAACAAGTTACCTTGAAACTGTCAGATTTTTATTTTCAAGTGCCATCTATTTTAACATTTGTTAAATGTGCCTTTTTTTATTTATTTGTCTGTGGCATCATACCACTCACTTCATTTTACTCAACTTAATTGGGAATTTTGGCTTTTCCAAAACTTGACTGGGAAGAGAGTATGTATTAATTTTTCAAGTTGTCCATTTTTGTATGTAAGCTGTTAAAACTTAATTTCTGATATGAAAATTGTCTAACAAAACCAAAGTATATAATACTGAGATTTTATTAAAACAGGAAGTATTTTATGATAATGAACCTGAAAGAGTCTAATCAGCAGGGGGATTGCCAGATAATCTCTTCCCGTTGAGACTAATGAAACAGTTTGTCTTGTGGCCTATATTTAATAAGTGTGCTTGGTTTTTTTGAGCACTGAATCATTCTAGAGATCTGAAGCATTTTCCATACAAATAATTTTCTTATTTGGTTTTATCGAAAACACTGTCTTCTTGAAAGACACTTCCCATTGACTTCAGTGCTTTGGAGTAGACTCTTGATGTGATGCTAAGTGCCAGTTCCTTTTTCAAACAGTATGTGGAGGGATAGTCTTTTTTAATTCATTGTCTTTAATTCTCAATTTGTCTTTAATTATCAAAATGAACCAAAATATAGATGCTTTTCATTCATGGCTCCTATTTGAGAGGACTGCTCAGTAATTTGACATGAAAGCAGTTATGGAAACTGGCTCACATTTTTATTGGAATCATCTGCCTTCAAGGAGCTATCAAACAAGTTTGTATCTGTGTTACAATGAGCCTCAAGTTCTAATTAGCAAAACTAACCTGACACACGCTTCCTCTTACTGGCTTTTAAGCCATTTTCTTTTGAATCTTTTGGAAACGCTGGAGAGCAGGCCTGCAAGACCTAATAATATTATTGCAGCATGTCATCCTGGAGTCATTTAAATGAAGTGTGTGTTCCAACACCAACCTTGGAGGTTATTATTAAGTCCTGCCACAGCAGGAGCAAACGTCAAGAAGCAATTATATGCATGATTAGTTTGTCAGTTTTCCAAAAGTTCTTTGGGCCACTGTTCGTCCTGCCTGGCTTGTTGAGATGAGGATTTAGCACTAAGTTTCAGGCTGATAGTGTGTGCTGCTTCTTGTGCTGGGCTCTCCCCAGTCATCAGTGCTCCAAGAGCAAAGATAACAAAGTTGTGGAAAGTCAAATGTGCTCTAAGCCTCAGCTGAAAAATCTGAAAAGCACTAAATGCACTATTTCTTGGAAGGTTAAATTGATCACCTGTAAGTTCTCATTCAGAAGAAGGTCTCAAAACACTAATTATGAAAAATATTTTCTCTTC
Organism: Anomalospiza imberbis; assembly: GCF_031753505.1. Classification (NCBI taxonomy): domain Eukaryota; kingdom Metazoa; phylum Chordata; class Aves; order Passeriformes; family Viduidae; genus Anomalospiza; species Anomalospiza imberbis. Next base: position 11,223,533 of record NC_089692.1, on the reverse strand, counting down.
AGCCCAGTGCAGGGCAGAGAAAAAAACTTTATTCAGGTTTACCTGAGCTACATTAACCAGGGTACTTCTGGCTTTTTACTTCTGCTCATGTTCTCAAAATAGGTGCTTTGTTCTGTTCTGAAAATATGAACATAATCTACAATGGCCTTGAAAAAATGTTAAAGTAGGCCACCCATCTCCTGTGCAACCTTTGCATAGCAGACAATGAAGGAAACTAATCGAACCATAAAACATAATATTGTTAACTCTTCCCGCCCCTGCACACACAGAATATAGGGACTACACGAGGAAATGGAGAGCGTTTCTTTTATGGCACCATGAATTTTCTGTATGCACATTCTTTTGCTATTTCATCAATTTATTTTCCAGTGTTGGTAGAAGGCCCCATTAAAAACCATGTCATGAAACAGAATTTCTCTGGGCTTTCCCAGGTCCAAATTTTTCTTAAATGACAGCGAAATTAATTGTCTGCCTAGCTCAAAAATGTGAAAAGATAACTATCTTGATGCTGAAGTTCAAAATATTTCTTTAGGTATCATTGTCATAATAAAGACTTAGAATATGTGAATGCAAGCAGACCACCAGAATAGACCCACATCTTTGTGGAGACCAGAATGGACAGACTAAGCAGACCATCAGGGTGTTTAATTAAATATGGGGAGCATGTCCCAGCATAAGCTATCTCCTGGGTTGCTCAGACTTTACAAGGTTTATTGACAATATTTATGGAACTGGAACTGTTCCCTGCTGAAAAGGAAGACGGTAGGTTAACAACGTGCAAGTAGATCAGTCTTTATGATGATGATAAATTATTGCTCGTAGGTTACAATGAAGATATTGTAATGTCCATCCTAATGGTTAGTGTAATGTTACTTATAAAGAAAATCAATAGATGTGTTTTAAAAAAAGCAGGACATTATTATTTTTTTTAAGCTACTAAAACTGGCCGAGCTTGCTGAGTTGAACCATACGTTAACAAACAAATGCTTCTAATTCCAGCTATTGTTTTTATTCTTTGAAAAATGGATGGTTTCATTACAAAATGTGTTGGGTCACCTTAAAAAATATTCCCAGTTGATCCATAACACTGCAACTGATGGATTTACAACAAAATCCATATCCGTTATTTTACGTACATTTTGTTGCTTAAAAAGAATATCTTAATATAACAGCTGATACTTTTTAAATCCACATTGAAACAACTGTTGGATTTTTATACTGTTGTAAAACTCTTTGTAGGGTATTCATAGAAAATGTTTTATTAATTGCCATATGTTTATTGATTTCTCTTTCATGTTGGTTCTTTTGTTCTTTCTTTGTAGTGGCAAAAGATCTTTCTGCATCATCATTTGCAAGTTATCTAAAATGTCAAAGGTGTTCTTTTGAAGTTTATTATAGATCACATGCTGTACAGGCCTTGACTTTGGCATATTTACAAAAAAAGTACATACTTTGAAAGCTCAGAAAGAGCTTGGTGCTGCATTAGTTAAAAAAGGAAGAACATTTTCCTACCTTTTTTTTTTAATTTAAGAAGAATGTAAACAATTGCGTTAGGAAAACTGATGTGTCATGTAATTATTATTTTCTTTTGCCTATCTCACTGTATCTCACATTAGGATTGTAAAACAGATTGTAGACTCTCTAGGCTTAATCCTCCTGGCAGGTACATTACATTAATATCAGTAGGGTCCACCCGGAGACCAGAGAAACTAAGAAGGGGAAGAGAGGCAGCATTTACTGTGGTAGGACCATTCCCCTTTTTCCAGCTAAGAATATAAAAAAATCTGTGTTCTAAATGAATGAATAAGGGCATATGAAGTCAGTTTGTACACCAGCAGTGTCTAATGAGATGGTGTTTCTGAGATGGGTAAGGTTTTGCTGCATTTCCTTTCCTCTGTCTGCTTATGTGGGAATGGAACAAGTGGCCCAATAAAATATAAAAAATAAAAAAGTTAATAGTGCTATTCACTGAGTTTTAAGCTAGCTATTGATGTCTAAGTCAGCAGATCTTTTCCTTTTGAAACCAGAAAGTAAGTGGGTTTTTTTAAAGCATAACCAGGAAAAACCTGTGCTTTGATCTAAAGGTGGTTCAAATGAGATCCACACAGAGTTAATGCCCAAGCATGTCAAACTTCTTTTTTTTTTTTCCTTAGGAGAGAACCAAACTCTGCTACTTCAGTTGTCTGAAATCCCCCTATAAAAGGCTTCTTGAGTAAAAGGGCTGTGTTAAAACATGTAGAGGTGCTGTCTGCTATCCCTGGTACCTGGGAAGAGCAAGGTCCCAGAATGTGGGATATATTTTTTTAGTATTTTTGCTTCTCTTCTTCTAATTGATATTTAGAAACCTAATTAGCTTCAAGTGAAGGCTGTTCAATGTGGGGTGTCTGCACAGCTGCCCCAGGGACCCAAGGAGGAGGTTGGTTAATGTGGGATGCTGACGTACAGGAACGTGGGTACGGTGGCAACAGGATTCCCACATCATTTACATTGAGATCAAAGGAGTTACTCCCAGTTTGCACTAACCTGAGATCAGTTAATCCATGCATGCTTAAAGAGAGATATTTTTTATAAGGTAAAAGGAGGGAGCAATGGCAAGCTGAGCACTTTTCGGGCTCATCTAAAGTCTCATTTTGTTGTTTTGTACTCTTCCTGAGGAAAAGTTCAGTTGATACACTGGCCAGTTTAAACAGCAGGAAATATTTATATTCCAAGTTTCAGCCTTCTCAGGTGAAAGAATTATAAGAGAAAAAAATCAGAATCCTTCTTGATGGTTTTCAATCATTAAAAAAATCTAAGTCATCCAGTGTCTTGAAGAGAATGTAGAATCTACAGATCCTGCTTCTGGGCAAAGTTTCTAGGGTGCAATTTACTTGGTCTTCTCTTTCTAGAAATGTTGATTTGTGTGAATCTAACTTCCTAGATTCCTGAGTGGCACTATTTCAGCTGTGGGTCAGCTTTTTATATTAAAAAATATTTGTAAGATGATTGCATTGAAAGAGCATATGTATACTTTTGAAAAGAAATCGGTGAAAATGGTGCTAAAAACCAAAGACAATTAACAGGATCATTAAGACTGATAGATTTTATGGCAGCCGATAAAGATGAAATATAAAACAAAATTACTGCCTTTTTGAATTTAAAAAGAGCTCTGGTAGGTGAAGATGAAGCAAAACTGAACCATATGCGACTTGCAGGTAAGGTTAACATAATCAACAATTCACCCTCCCAATGAAACAAAAAATTCCTTTTAGCAGTTTTCATTCTGAGACTCCAAATCTGCTACTTTATGCTCTCTGTTAAATTGTTTTCTTCCCATGTGCTTTGAGGGCAGAAGATACACCCTTTAATGAAGGGAAAGAAACAGTTGAGATAAATGCATTAAAGGTGAGTAAATGAGCTTTTACATTGAGATACTCTTTGCAGGCTTTTCAGAAATTTCTGTTGGAATAGGAGAGGATGTTTCTGAAATCTCTAAGGGTAAAATTCACACCTGGAGGCAGGACAAGGCACATGCGGGATGTGCATCTCTTATGACCCTGTTTGTGGGTGCTTCGATGCCTGGATTTGTGCTCCCATTTCGAGAGGTTGAATTGGCCTTGAGAAATGAAATACATCTCGAGTCTGTCCATATACAGCTCTGTGTTGAGGTGCTGGCACCTGAATCTCATATGAAGCAAAGTAGATTCTTGCTTTTAAAAATAGAAGCAGAATAAAAGTTTGACCTATTTAAAAAGGATTCAATGAAAATACAAACAACTGTCATGTTGTATTAAATATTATTAGAGTGTGAAATGAGGGAATTAAGGAGCTAGAGAGTTTTTCTTCTACCCAACACTGTTTTTTTTCCCAGTCATTTTGCAAGGGTTTCACAAGGCAGATGCAGATGGGAAGACGAGGTTCGGGGGAGATTGAAGGGGGGTGTGACTGGGGGGAACACTATTTCTGACCTCTACAAAAGCAAATTTTGCATGGAGAGGACAACAACAGCAACGGGTCCTGCACTGCCCACCTTCCACAGGACTGTGGTTTTGATCTGCCCCGCTGCCTCGTGCAGTGCTCATCATCTGCAGGCGCTTTATGCCTCAGCCACACAGCAAACCCCATCTGCTCCATTTAATGATTTCTGTTTGATGAATTTTTCTGTATTCATAAAGGGAGATGCTGTCACAAGGGACAGCCTCAAGCACACCCACCCCTACAATCTTTATCAAGCTCCGAGCCATAATCATTCAGGCTCAGCTCCTAATATAGCACAAGCCCTGCAGAACTGGGGGTTCGCTGGCAGCCGGCTTCTGATTCTTTCATAAACTGTAATTCTGATGCTGCAGGTTTAATTAAGTACGTGGCAGTTAATCAGCCACTGAAAACAGGGGTCTCCACTGGGGAATTACCTGAGTGAAAACAGACCAAACATGAAGGGGCTCCCTTGAAACTCTAGTACTTGTGCTTCTATGGTGAAATGGAAAGAAAGTTATCAAATAAAATCTGTTTGCTTGTGGCTGTACTGTGACAGCTTTGTTAGTCCTAACAGATGACAAGGATTATTCAATCAATATAGATTTACCTTGAGAGTTTTGCTGTTTTTAGGCACCTCCAGGAAAATGACAGCCATTAAATATGTACAAAGGCCAGTCCAGGGCCTGTGGCCTCTAGCTTTAAGCTGCTGCCTTTTCTGAGTTATGTCAGGATCAATTTTTTCTAATAGATATCACTTATCCTACATGATAATCAGGCTATCATAGTCCATTGATTACATGACAGCCTGATTTAGGTCTGGTCTAGAAGATAAGAAACACAGGGAAATCTCTTGCCTGTATTGTCAGGGAATTAAATTCCTCTTTTGGAACTTTCCCCTGAAGTTATTTCCTGTGTGCAGAAGCCAAGTGAGCTGCGTTGACCAGTTACCCTCCCTCACACACCACCCTCATTCCTTTGTAGAATTGCAGGGAACCAGAGCTGAAAATTTGAATCCAGCAATTTTTTGTCATCTGAATTGTGGGAAGGTAGTCTGAGTCTGTTAGCACTGATTGCTTTCCCAGTACAAGGTTTTGGCTCATTTTGAAGGCTTCGCTAGACTTCAGAACCATTGTATTTAGGAAGATCCCTGTTTTGGGGTCTGGGTCGAGTGAGTGTGATGAAACAGAAGTGCAAAATGTCATCTTCTTTATGTATGACCCCAAATGTCACATTTTTGTTTCTACTTCTCTTGAGAGAAGATGAGGTTTTCTTGAGATTTCTTGATATTAATGCTACTGTGCTTATTATGGGTCTGGGGTTGAGGTTCTGTGTTTTTCAAGATATCCAAAAAGGCCGAAGGAAGACACTTGTATGTGAAATGTCCAGAAAACCATTCCAGTCCTCTTTGCTGAATGAGAACTAAGTAGCTGCAGTCACACTGGTGAAAACGGAGGAAACACCCTCCCTTGTTGTGAGGGATCCTTTAAACTCTCACCCAGCTGCTCATGCTTTTACCTCCCATAAGGGCTGGAATTAATCTTGTGTATCTTCTTTTGTGAACAGTCTTCTGACCCTTTAGGTCTGTGGATCCTACTGTAAGACTTAGGAGAAAAAAGGGGAGAAAATAGACTTGCCTGCTTATGTTTCATTATGCAGCTGCAAAGGTTTTTAACTTATTTCTCATTCAGATTCCAAGCTAAGAGTATGTTAATTTTCAGTGCAAAATAAAAATTGTATATCCAGATGTGGTGCTGGAGTAGCTACAAGATACATTTGTCATTATTGCTTTTTGTTATGATTGCTTTTTGCATACAGTCTGATCTTATAGTTCCTTCATCTCTCAATCTGTGCTTCTAAGCCAGAGTATAATAATTCTCAGTCTTTACTGACAATTTTATTATAATTACAGATCAAACATATATGGGAGTTTTGGGGGTTTTAAGTTGTTTGTTTTTACCACAAAACAATTTGTAAACATAGCAAAGCTCTAATTTCAAGCAAGAGGGTGAGACACTGATTTTAGTAAGTTAAAGAGCATACTGGTGTTCACTGGGGAACCTCTGGTTTCTCTTTTAAGGTCCAGTAAACTTTGTTTTCTGTAGCTCTTACAGTCTTTTGTTACGTGTTTATTTTGAAATTTGTAAAAGATCAAGGTGCTGTAGATCACATCAGTGTATAGGAATAGATAAAACTGTGCTAAATTGAACTTTACTAATATATAAATAGAAATACTAAAGAAAATGCTACAGTATGATCCAACTATCAAACAAATCAAATCTATGCTTCATGTGAGAAAATACAATGAAGTCCAAACATTATGGGGAAAAAAAGGCATTTTTGTTTCACTAAGGTGTACATGTTAAATAATCAAAGGATTCAACATGACAATATGGTTATAGATAGTTATCTTAAGTGCCTTCTGTGGTGAGGAACCGAAATTAAGAACTTGAACAAAACATGATACATGAAAGTGCAGGTTCTACAAACACTGGGTTGCTTATTAAAACTACTTTGATCCCTCGTTTCTTTGATATCCTAGGTCTTATAAAGAATTCACTTTCAGGGGTAAATATAGGTAGTTCAGAGAGACTTTATGACATACTGTACATACTGCTCTTTCAGAGACACTTTTTAATTACTTAAGAAAAAAAATGCAGCAAGAGAAAAATGCTGATAGAGTCACTATCTACTGATGTTAGTTTTTTAACTGCTGATTATTTTGGTGTAACCTCTTTGAATGATTCTCCTCTCAGAAACAGGTCAGGCTTGAGAATCTGAACATATCTGCTAATATTCCAGATTAGCAGGATGAGACATTGGTTCACAGAACAGATGGAGCATATGCTTTTCCCTAAAAAGATCACACATTTGCTTGTTTCTCAAATATTACCCAGGCACCTGATGGAAAAGCTGGATTTTTTGCTGTTGTTCACTACCTTGGTTCTTTGAGCAGGACTGTAGGGAATTCTCAGAGAAGAATAAATATTATTAACGTTTATTGTCCTTTTTTAATCACTTTGGTACCCAGTTTTCTAGTCACTGAGGCCTGCATGAGGCTGGAGGTAGTTCCAATGAAAACACATAATTCTGTTTTCAAATACAATGCTTTATTTTTTACCTTTGTTCTTTGAAACTACTCTCAGCTAATCCAGGGCAATGTTATAGCCCCTGCACAGACTCTTGTGCTCTAGAAACGTGGATTTGGATCTGACTTTTGTGTGGAGGCTTTTTTGCATAACAGGCAGATGCCAGACCTGGTGCTGTGAGGTGTGGCTGAGTGGTGGGAAAGATCAAGTTTGGGTAACAGACCATGGTCTCTTTGTAATGGGTAACTGCACTGCAGGCCAAATCTTTATTTTATAAACTTCACTGGGGTAGACTTCTAGCAGCCCAAAAGCTTCAACATACCTTTTTACACCTAGGAATGTGAAAGGATGGCATTTAGTAAACCCCGTTTCCCCAATTTTGCATGCTATGTGGATGAACAGGTATGGGTTGTGTCAGTAGTGTAATGATTATCAGGCAACACAAAATCTGGATTTGAAAATGAACCAGTGAAATAGAATCTTAATATGCCTTTGATATTTAGGGGAAAGGGGCTCTTGTGTCATTTTTGTCAGATGAGCTTGAAAACAAAAATAAAAAATATAGGACCTGAAGCTGGGTGCTGAAAACACATTGCAGCCAGATCCAATCTTTGACACAAAGTGCAGTCATATTTTGACCTGCATATTTTTGGCTTTAAAGTATGGTTGGGATGCTCACTATTTTCTTGAGCCAAAAATACCAACCAAATGAAAATTAGGAATCTCTAGAATGTACTCAAGTGAAAATCCTGAACCAGTTACCAGTTTTATTAGATCAATTTTGTTTCTTTCATTACTTCTCTTTTTGTTTTTGTGGGGGTTTTTTGTGCTTTTTGGGGGGGGTTTGGGTTTTGGGTTGTTTTGTTGTAGGTTTGGGTTTTTTTCTGGTTTTTTTTTTGAAATAAGAAACTTAAAACTAAAAACATTAAGCAACTTCCAGATTCCAGACAAAAGCATTTATCAATGATAGAAATGTCCTCTCACTGTCAGACAGATTGGGTCTGTCAAATAAATTGCCACATTACCAGAGATGGTTCATTCTGAAAATGGGAATGTTGCACTGCTGAATGTTTTTTTTTCCCTTTCAATATAGGTACCTTATTAAAATAGTATTTTTCTACCATATTTTCCTGTTATGATTTTTTTTTTTATTAAAGAATTTAATTAACTGATGACAAACACAGTCTGGAAGGATGTTCATTTTTCCAAAACCCAAACAGATCCCTCAGTGCAGGCTCATTTGTGATTTCTTTACAAGGCAGAGCTCTGATTGCTCTGCTCTAAATTCCATCTTCCAGCTTCGAGCTGACAAGACTGGCAGCAGCAGAACCTGTGACACCCAAATGAGCAGTTCCAGTTCACCAGTTACGCCCAGGGGCATTTGGTGAAATTGCAAATCTCACACAACCCTTGGCAAGGCAGGTGTCCCTATCAGAGACTGCAGCACCTCTGTGAAATGCCTTCACATGCAGGAGCATCTCTGCAGAGTCCTGCCTGCAGATCATCCTTAGCCTAATCCACACTTGAAAACAAAGTATAACTTCCCCGAATGTCTTGTGTCTCCTTATGTTTGTATGCACTAGATCATGCTGCCTTTCATTAATTAATTACCTGTCCAATAAACTGTTGCATTTAATTGATCTATTAATCTAAAGGGTAACTATGACTCAGGTTAGTAATATTTGGAAATCCATGGGAAGATATTTGTCAGTTTTATGAATCTGCAAAGCACTTATGTGATCAACCCATGTTATCTAATGCAATTTCTGTAATAATTTAATTTTTGCTTTCCATATTCAAGGTGTTTAATTAATGAATATCCTTTTGGAGATTATTTGTAGATTTGTATTAGTATTGTGTATTTTTTGTGTTACAGTTCATGGAATTCTACTATTAAACAGGTATCTGTGCTTCTTCCTTAAATCTTCCAATGTTTTTGTGGATAGCTGATGATGGACATCTGGAAAAAATGAGAGTTTTAAACCAAGAAGGGTTCTTTTAAATTTTTAAATTATAAACTCTACTTTCTCTCTTCGATATCTCATTATGATCAAGAATTTAAGATCTCCCTTTGAAAGACTTTTATATTAATAAACCATTTCAGATATGTTTAACCACCTCACATATAATAGAATTCCTTCAGACACAGAAGATATAAAAGTAATGTAGTTTTCCCTGAGCTTTTATATCACTGTTAGAGTATGCAAGCTCCACATTAATTGAGACTCAAAAAAACACATAATTTGTAATTTCCAGGTGGAGGGGAACCAAAACAACCTCCCTGTAAATGCAATCCTGTTTGGGGTAGTCTTTGGAGTGTACTTCACTCTCTTTTTCCCTCTTTTATTTGAGTGACTTAGATGAAACATTCAAGCACCGTCTGTAACTAATATTGTTTCCTGGCCTAAACAGATAATTGCCCTTCTGGATGTATAAAAGATGTCTCATGGAGCAAAGTGAAATATCATTAATAAAGGAGAATGATTTACTCACGAATTCTTCAAGAAGTAAGATTAATAAGCCATCCCCTGGTGTTAGATATAATCTTCAGATCTCTCTTCACTGCATGACTTATTTTTGCAACAACTGCACTATTCAATCATTAATCATTACACTCAGTGAGCAGTTTATCTGTGCTAATGTGCATGCTATACACAAACAACAACTCGCTCTTGAAGAATGAGGATGAGGAAAAGTAGGCACTACAGTGTGATGTGAATGAAACAAAATGAGGCTGCCATATGATACATACGTTTTCATTCCAGATATAGCAACTTCAGTTAGAAGGTATCTCTTTCCTAATGAAAGCAAGATTGCATTTCAATGTGGAGTAATGGTTGAAGGGAGAAATCGTGTGTGGGCCTTAAAAATACATCTGTTGTCTTACCTATTTTTGTGAGAGTAAAGGAGACACAGCTTTTGCTCTTACCCGTGTGCCAATAAGGTAACCTGTGTTCCCCAGAGTAGTTCAGCTAAGCTAGCACTGAACTCCATGTGGGCTAATTTATCTTGAATTCAAACCTACTTTTATATGGCACAAGCCTGAGCATAGACTACTCCAGAGATGAACTGGAGAGGGGATAAGAACTGCTTTGTTTAGCAGTCGTTGGATGATTTTTGGAGCCTGCATGAACCCTGTGGGTGTTGGCAGTCTGTGCAAGGGGGATGTATAGCAGGTCCCCCTTTGGTTTTATTAGTAAAAATGATATGGCAGTAAAGTAAGCATTTTACATACCAGAGGGTTTTGTCATAAGTAATAGAGCTGAACTCCATTAGCAGTGACAGAATAGTGCAAACCTCACAGTTCAGTTTGGAGTTTGTCTTCCAGCAAATTCATCTCACTTTTGCTTCATCTTTACAAAACTGACAGACAGCTAATGAAATAGGTAGTAAAACTGTCATCAAAGAGGAGACTCATATGTTCGAGATATAATATTTCTGATCTACCTGGACCTATAATTATAATAAAATAGTAAAGAATATTAGCTTGATATAATCTGACAGAAATGTGAAATTCATCTCTTCTTTTAAAATTCAATTAGTTTTCATATACAAATAACCACCACTACTCTAGAGACACAAATCAGTTTAATTTGTTTCTTCTAAGTACTAGCAATAAAGATTTCTATTATACTTCTATTTTTCTTATTATGCATACTGACAGCCACCTGATAATTCAGTTACAGGTGTGTAGCTGAACCAAGTGCTCATGATTAGATGTTCATTGTGTTCTCTAAGCAAAAAAAGCAGTGGAGGGAGAATGGAGCAGGGAAACCCCAATCCAGTCTCTGGAGTAAGTCAGCTACTCTCCAGGTAATCCTCCACCTGCAATGGGTGGAGAGAAGTGTGGGATGGGATGAGATGAGCCCTATGTGGGTGAAGCCAATGAATGAAAAAAAAAAAAAAAGAGTGGAGGAAATTTCAAGTTTAGTTTGGCTCTTCTGTGCCCCTGCATAAGGTTTTTGGTGAGAGAAAGAGCTCAAGATTTCTGTAATGGAAAAAGATGGCCTGCAGGAAAGTGAAAACACATGGTTTTAAGTGATTGTTAGCATTTTAGAGAGATAGCATAAAATAGGGAGGGGGACAATTAAACATAGGAAATAGCTGCTGCATTTCCACATCACATTATTTTGAAGTAATTGAAAATGTTCCATTGATCTTATTTTTTTTCCAGTGGAGAACTTGTTCAAAAACATTTTATCAGTGCCAATATCTGTGTATCGGGAATCTTTCCTAATGACTGGATATTGCTTAGTAACTGGAAAGGAAATTTCATAGTACTTGTTGCCTTATATGCTAGGCTCACCTCTCATGAAGAATCATGAAGAATAAATATTCATTAATACAATAGCAGAGTAGCATTCTAATTGTGGAGTTAAAGCACAAGACACTGTGTAAGTAAATCTGAACTGGCTCTGGGGAAAACTCTCTAGTACATGCTAAGGTCCAACAGATGAGAGAGTTCAAGCTATTTTTTATCCATTGGCTTTTGGTGAGGGCATTGCCAGCCTCTCATTAGTTTGGAGGGCTGCTTGGTCACCTGCAAGTCCTTCAGAGCCAGCTTGTTTTCTGCACGCGAGCGTTGCTTTGTGGTGTGTCAGAGGGGCTCTCTGAGCCAAAAACCTCTGCAAAACCACTACTCTCTTCTGGACTAAGCTGCCACTGGAGGGGCAGGGCAGGAATCAAAGCTTAGGTTTCTGATGTATCTTGTGTGGCTGCAGTTTTGGGCTGGGAAACACCTACCTATTTCAGCCATTATGACTTCCTCTGCTGTCTAATTAAGTGAGAGTGTATCTGTCTTTCCTTGATTTCATAGTTTGAGAGGTTTTTCTTACTGGCTAAATGCCTTAGGAAACTTTAACTGAGCATGCTTAATTATTCTGGAAAGATCTGACTCCTTCCTGGTCATCTACCTGACCCCAATAGCAAGGTACTGAGCAAAGTGAAAAATGGTCACAGCATCTCCATTGTCAGTAGGAGTGGTGGCACTGGCTGCTTCTCCCTTCCAGTGGATGCAATCGTCATATAATTGTCATGTCATGTGTTTGTCCAGCTTCTACCAACACCCACCCAAAAAGTGTGACAATTAAATGTGCACTGCAGCTATTGAATGACTACCCAGTTACACAGGAACGTGCCCTAGTTTGGATCAAGGGCCGCATTCAGATCTGTCAGGTTTATGGTGGGTTCCCACAGCAGTACCAAATCCCTGTTTGTGAACGAGAGAATCCTAGTTTGTTTCATATTTACAAACCACACTGTCATTACCACTGATGCAGTATCAGCTGTGATAATTATCACTGTGCCTTCAGCTTCAACAGAGCAGACATTTGTCTGATCCATGTGGAGGGTTGCCAAGTTGGCTTGTGGTATACTTGCTGAAATTAGATGGCTTTTTTCAGCTTGGATTGCACCAACACCCACTCATGTTAACTGTGAAGGAATTAGTGTGGTTAAAATGACATTTCTTATGTTGTCTTATGAAATTTGAGTTCTGAATTATGAATTACAGTAATTTGACTTCTGTTCCATTTAGTGACTTGGTGGAATGTAGCGTTAAGATATTTTGACCTTTTTTGGCAATTGTAACTTGGAGAAGGTGGTAGCTGTAGATAAAATTAGAGGATACTCTCATCTTAACAAAATTAACGTTGCAAAGTTTGGTTTTACAAAGTAAACTTTTGCTCTTCCAAACTGCCTGGTGGTCTGTTCCAGCTTGTGTTTTTTTCCAATACGCTACCTAAAAATCCTTTCCCCTAATTGGCCTTAAGAAAACCTTTTTTAAGGAGAATTTTTGCTGTGGACTAATCTTTATTCATTGGGAGAAAATAGAATCTATCTGATATTCAGAAGAGCACTTTTCTCTAACAAGATTAGGTCACATCCACATGTGGCAATAGTAAGGTTCTTGAGAGTCTTTAGCACTGTCCTCTTTTCTTCCAACTGAAGATTCATGGATGTTTTTTCCAGTGGCTTTCGTGGGAGGAGGATTAAGCCAATGCTTCTGAAAATCCCTGTTGGGGCATTTTTCCTTGTAGTAGTCCAGGACTGAGCCACGTGGAGAAATCAAGGCATCTGTTTCCTCTGTATAATTGAGAATACCTCTCAGGAGCCAGACAGGCAGAGGGGAGAAAAAAAATAAATCCTGCTTGTGTGAAATCTAGAGAAATGGGTTTGTTGGTCAATAATTCTGGAAAGATAGCTTTATTTTTCTAAATCAAGTCAGAATATAGATGTTAGGAGTTGCTTTTCCCAATCCAATCACTGGAGGAGGTCATACAGCTCCCTACTACTGAGTGTTGAATCTCGGGTAGAATAAATGCATGCACTGACTTGACCTCATGAGTTTCCTTTATGGTTCATTTTCATCACTGTCCTTTATGCTGGTCTCTGTGGGATCCTGGAGCTGACCCAGACTAAGCAGCAGAGGAAGGGCAGGGTGTCCCTTGTGGGGCTGTTACTGCTGCAGCTGAGCAAAGCCTCTTAATGATTCCAGTAGATTTGCCTGGGCTTTGCAGTGGGAGAAAATTTCACCCTGCAAATAAAGAGCGATGGCCAGTGCGCCTCACAGGGATACACGGAGCAACCTAATTATGTTCAGCACAAGTTCAAGCAGTATCTGTAGGTAACGTATGTGACTTCAGAGCCAGAGGTTCAGAAAAGTGGGTTTTATATTTTGGTGGACTATAAACTTGCAGATGATAGCAAGCATTAATCTAGTTAACACTAAAAGCAAGTTCATCAGTTATCCCGTGGAAAATACAGTTGTGTCCTATAGTTGACATCAATCACTGGAATGGATCAATGTTTTTCAATAAGAAAATGAACAAAGATATCATTTCTTGCCAAAAGGATATTTCTATTGGAAATGGTGGTTACTGGCAACCTTTTTGTTTTCATTGAAAACTCCAAGACTGAAAATTCTTGATTTCCAGCCTGTCAGTTAAAGCACAAAAACTTCTATAAAAAAAAACTTTAGTGAAAACATTGTTCTCATAAATCTTTTTTTATGAGAACTGAAAACATTTCCTGCTCAACTTAGAAGTTTTTTAATTTAGAATTTTTACCTATACTTTGCCCCTAGGTAGGTTGTGCCCTGCTGTCACTGGAGCACTGGGACGCGGGTAGCAGTTCCAGGACATGCCATGTTGACGATGCCAGATTGTCAACACGAATGTTTGGAAAGTGCAGGAGCACAAATTCAGATTCAGTTGTGTGAAACTTCCGTGGGTTAACTTCACTGTTGTGTCTCTGAATTCATGGAGTGTAACGGGCCATGAATCAGTAATTTTCATTCACAAAAGGACTTGTTGTATATATTCAGGTCCCCCTGACAGTGCTGTAAGCAGCATTGCCTATTAAGCTTTCTAAACTATTTAAACTAGGTCAGAGTGAGGGAAAACTGTACCAACATTATGATTAAAAGGCACCAGTATAACGATCCTAGATAGCATTGTTGTCTTTCTTCCCATGAGTCACTGCCTAACAATATAGTTATTTTAGCTCTGTGACTTCTTCAAAAAGAAGAGCTTTGCCCACATCTTAAAAAAAAAAAAAAATCAGATATCTCTTACCCCTTTCCTACTAGATTATATGCTGTTGTTAGTTTTCTAGAAAAAAAGTGTGCACATTTTAATTTTAGTCTGTCTCTTTTGCCCCTTATTTGAATTACTAATGTGCCTTCCATTTCCTTGTAAGGGTCTGTGTGTTGGCTGGTAAGGACTGCAGCTTTACCAAATACAAAATAGTAGCTCCATGAAAGGCTGACAGGAAAATGTTTACCAGGTTTATTTTTTTTCTTGGGTAGATTTTTGCCCCTCTTTTTTTTCTGGTGGAGGAAGGGAGTAAATGAAGCACTCAAGATTTTATGTTTGGCCCTAATCAGTTTTCATAACAATGAAAGAGTCCCTATTGCATGAATATTAAATTTTGATGAAGCTTTTTTTTTTTCAGGCTGTAGATTTAAGACAGCTTAGTAACCAGAACTCCTCTGCTCTTTGTCAGCTCTCTGTGAGATACTGAATATTATAATTTCTATATTTGCTGCTCAGACGTCATTTAATATTAATATACAAAATACTCATTCACTTTAAAAATAATGTTCTTATTGTATGATTTATTTGATGTGGAACTCAGAGTTTTGTCTTTTCTCACATAAAATAAAGCACCTTTCAGAGGGAGATGATCTGTTTCTTTCCGTACGTGTGGCACAAAATGTCAACATTCTTCCTGTCATTCGCAGACCCAGTGAACAGTGAAGCAAACATCAGGCATTCCTTGTGTTAAGAGCAATGGGGCACTATTGAGTTTTTGTTTTCAGAAATGTGTACCAGAAATCTGAAATGTTCAAAGACTTGCAGGCACGGTAAAAATTTCTTATTCGTCCTCCTGTGACTCCTGAATTCTTAAACTTTGATCTGTAATTTTTGCCTCTCAAATTTGGATTTTGTGATGATAGTCCTTGGACTTGCAAAAAAAATACAGGGTCAGACTGCTGGCATTATTCCTGCATTCAGCTCATCATTTCTCACATAGTGACTCTAGACAGAACTTGCCTTTTATATGTTTCAAATCTCTGGGTCTAATCCTGTAAACACTTACATACTACACTGCTTAATTTTAGCCATCTGCATAATACCATGATGGACTTGATGAAGCTGCTTACATAAGCACTGGAACGTATGTATGAATGGTAACGCTACATGTCACCCTGCTCTACTAAACCTAGTGGAAAAATCTCATCCCCTCATGAAGAAACAAGTTCTTATCCAAAAACATATGCAATTTAAGCCTCCCTGGGAATTGATTTCATTTAGGACACTGCTTTTCCTGTGTGATCTAACTAAAGCACACTGAAATCTGCTGAGGGCTTGGCAGGAGTGAGTAACTCTGGACTAGCACTGAGTATTTGGGAAAAGTGGGTTTATGGAGGAATTTGGAGGACAAGATTGTAACAAAACACAAAGGCACTGTCAATTATAAGAATTTGAATCTAGTGAAACTATGTGAGTCATAGCCCTGCTAGAAGGAGCACTGAGGCTCAGAGGGTTGAGAAGCTTCCCAAAATCTGGGATTATTTGGACAGTTCTCCCTGTCTTTGAAATCCAGAACTTGTTATCTGTTAATAATAGTATTAACTATATATCATATTCATGTTCATTTTGGATGTTTTCCATTCTTAAAGTTTGGAAACCAGAACTGCACAGCTTTTCCTTATAATTCCTATCAGTGTTATGCATAGGTGCATTATTTCCAATGCATTTTCATCCTTTATTTTTGTCATATCACCCTTGGTGCCTCTTATTGGATTTGTACCAATCCAATAGGTACCAATCAACAGATCCAGTTGACCATGCAAGGAAGACTTGCCATATTTGACTTTGTAACAATTAATATTCTTATTCACAAAACCTACTTGGAGATTTACAGGTTAATTACCTGAAATTTTGGCCATTTTCCCTAATGTTGATGAATCACATTCTCCAAAGTGAGTTCAGGGCTTAATCAGTAGTGTGAATGCAAGCTATCTGGGTAATTGTCTAAGGCATGCCACATAACATTTCTGTCAAAGTCACAGCCAGGTAAAACAGTTTCAGTTTTGGTTTTTTACTCTTAGTTTTCCCTGTTTGTGAGGCTTTATGAGAAGGCTGTGAGCTACTTAAGTTACATTCTGAAGGAGAAGATAGAAGCAAGTCAATGAAGAGAAGTAAAATTGACAAGTGAAGTGAGCAAGTGATAGAGCTGTCATGGGAGCTCATGTTTCTCAGAAAGGTAGAAAATTTGAGTTAGGAAGTAAGGACAAATAAATGGAAAGAAGTAGAGAGGGACTGAACTGGAAGGGAAAAAGGAAAAAAATAGAAGCAGCAAAGCAGGCCTGGTAAAGGTGAAAAATCATTGTACACTTGACACTGCTGTCTACAAGTGGCTGACTGAATCCAGGATGGAATGGTTCATTTGAACAGCAAAGTGTTGTGGCTGGGCAGGTCCTGCTGAAGGAGCAGACTTAGTCTAGCACAGACACTGGAAGACAAGCAAGGTGTTTCAGCCTTTCTTCCTCTCCCATCTCTAATTGAGACTACTCATTGTGGCACATATTCCCACTGCATGTGGTTGGGTTGCATAGCTGGGTAACCATCCTGCATTTAAAACAGCTTTGTGTCCGGTCCCGTTAGCTCATAATAACTGTGAGCCTCTTCCTAGACCCAAAATACTATCTCCACCTAGTATTGTACCAGCTGCTTTGGCACTCTGCCCAGAACTGCTCTTCATCCCACTTGGGGAAATGCAGGGAAGGGAGAATGTTGGTGGGAGCAGCACAAGGTAGAGCCCAAAGAGCAATGAAGCCAGTGAGGGGTTTAGAGGCACAAGTCTTTTGAGGAGCACCCGAGGTTGTTTAGCCTGGAGAAGAGGAGGCTCAGGGTGATTTTCTTGCTCTCTAGAACTGCCTGAAAGCAGCTTGAAGCAAAGCGAGTGTTGGTCTCTCCTCCCAATTAACAAGTGACAGGATAAGAGAAAATGGACTTAATGTGCCAAAGGAGGTTTAGATTGGAGATGAGGACAAAACAGTTGTCCAATATTGGAACAAGCTGCCCAGGGAAGTGGAGGAGTCACCATCCCTGGTGGGATTTAAATCACATGTAGGTGTGGCATGGGGACATGAGTCAGTGGTGGACTTGGCAGTGCTGGGCCTTTTCCAAGCTATATACTTCTATAAGGAATGTCCTCTGGCTTCCTGAAGGTCCTTGCTGTGGCTGACATACCTTTTTTGATAATCATAATGTGAAAAAATAGTCTGTTAATTCCTTTTGGTTACAAAAGCAATTTGGGTGAAAGAGAACATGATTCTCTGTATATGCACTTGGGGAGGAGAGCTACAGAAAGACAAACATCTGGCCCCTCAGAGGAAATTTGTGGCAAATCCAAAAATTGAACACAAGTCCTAAGTCCCCTGTTGCTGCTTTAGCCACAAGAATCTTTTCATTTTACAGATAGACTGTAAACACATAGTGATGTTTATTTGAAATTCCAAAGAATCCATCATTGAGAGACCTCATTGTCCTTGGCAAATATTTAGGGATCCTAAATACTCCTTAGGAATTTCTGGCCTAAGGGATTAAGGGAGACTTGGTTCTGTAAATTCAGTGTCCTAATCATGTATTCTTAATTTTTTTTTTTTTTTTTTTTTTTTTTGCACATCAGAAGTCTTACAAATATAAGACTATGTGAAGCCTTTTAGATCTGTGTGTCTGATCGTGGTAGCTGACTGCACTAGTTAGGTGTGCATGACTGCACTCCAAAAGTACAGACAAAATCATCTCCATTCCTTTCTCTGAACCTACAAGGAAAGCTACTAATTTTGTAACATTGTTCAGTTTCCTCCAAATGAAATCATTGAGATAAGGATCTGTATAAGCAAATTATTCTCCCCATGCTATATGATAAGTCAAAAGTAATTAAAAATCACACTTTCTTGCATTTAGTAGGCCCTATCAAACTACAGTATGACAGAAAAGTCTGGAATTTGGATCTGAGCTTGATAAATGGGATAAATCTGCTCTTCCTAGAGACAGATGTGTTCTGTTCATGTTCCAGTTGAAACTGAGCCGTTATCTTCCTCTACTTTGTGTTGATGAGTCTGCACTTGGAATTAGTGAGTCTGGTTGCATCCCTTGTCTGTGTTCTCGTCCCATTCCTGTTGAGGAGTGATGTGGAGGAACTGTAGAGGACTGTAATGATGGTCCAGGGCCTGGAATACTTGACATGCAAGAAAGAACTGAGTTCTAGGTAAGAGGCTAAAGGGACAACGGCAACTTGCAGTGACCTAAAGAGTGGTGACAAGGATAACAAAGACAGTGTCTTCTTAGTGCTGGCACAAACCATACAAGGGATAACAGTTGAAAACAGCAGAAAATGGGAGGTTCTGGTTGGAAATTAGGAAATAAATTTCTCTAGGAGGGTAGTACAGGAGGGGGAAAAACCTACGGCAAATTTGGTTGAGTGGGAGGTTGGACTTGTGGCCTCCAGAGGTCTCTTCCACCCAGAATTTCTTTGATTCTGTTACAGAGCATGAATATTCAGTTCATTGACTGTCTTTCTAATTTATATTCTGAGTTTTTAGTGGGATTTTGGTCAAGGCCAGATTCCACTGCTTCTGTAATTTTAATCCCTTGTAATCAATAGGACTATTTTTGGCACAAAGTTCTGGATTGTAAAATCCACCGATCTCTGTATTGCAAATACTCTTTTTTTCTTTCTTTCTTTCTCTCTCTTTCTTTCTTTTCTTTCTTTCTTTCCTTCCTTTCTTTTTCTTTCTTTCTTTTCTTTCTTTCCTTCCTTCCTTCCTTCCTTTCTTTCTCTTTCTCTCTCTTTCTTTCTTTCTTTCTTTCTTTCTTTCTTTCTTTCTTTCTTTCTTTCTTTCTTTCTTTCTTTCTTTTTCTTTCTTTCTCTCTCTCTTTCTCTCTTTCTCTCTTTCTCTCTTTCTCTCTTTCTCTCTTTCTCTCTTTCTTTTCTTTCTTTTCTTTCTTTTCTTTCTTTCTCTCTCTCTCTCTTTCTTTCTTTCTTTCTTTCTTTCTTTCTTTCTTTTTCTTTCTTTCTTTCTTTCTCTTTCCCTTTTTTTGTCTTTTTGTAAAACACTGGACTAGCTTAATGAATAAGCAAGTGTGCAATGTAGCAAAAAAGAAAATTACTGATGTTGAAGAAGCTTGATGAAACTTGATTACATTTCTTCTTTTAAAATTCATATACTGCTTGCTTTTCTTTGAACAGGTAGTATGTTTCTCTGAGAAAGTGATGTTTGTGAGTATGTGATTTATCTTCTCCTAACGCATTCTTGTGACCTTTTACTTAAGTAACCTGATCGAAATCTAACTTTGTTAACTCTAATTGACATTGAAAGAAAATTTATTTTTCAGAAGCCAGGCAGATCAATATGAATTTGCACTCTGCTAATTTTGCTTCCTGGACTTGTCTTGAAAACTGTAAGAACATGATGGAAAACACTGAGTCTCTGTTGTTACTCTACATTTGTTGTGTTACTGAGTTAACCCAAAACATTTCAAATTGAACTGCAAAATGATAGTGCAGCCATTAGAGATGAAAGCAGCCCTTTAAAATACTTCACTCTTTACTGAAGAGAAGTATGTACTCCTCCTTTTGTGCTTGTAGAAGTTTGGACTGTGATTATTACTTCAGACATTTAGGCTGTCCAATAAAGTCATTGATCTAATTAAACCAGAGGGTAAATTACAGCTTTCAGCACCTAGATCTTCCAATATATAAGGTGGTGTTAAGTGCACCTTCAAAAGCAGAAATAAATAAGTTAATAGCAAATTTAAAGGGATCAGTTCTATCATGGTTTAATTAGACAGTAGAAATTATGGCCAGAAAGAGCACCGTGTCCTTAAAAGTAGCAAGGTCCATTTTTTCCCTAAAAGGATAACATTTGGCTAAATAGTGTGGTCTGACATTAGGTTTCATTAGGTGTAAATGACATTGCAGAGCCTCAGGCTTTAAAGTGGCTTGAAGAGGTACAGGAAGGGTATTTTTCTTTCACCTGTCACCACTTATTTTCCTGAACTACTGGCCAGTAGCCTGGCATTTTCAGCTAATGGGAATTAAATAATACAGCTGTAATACAAATGTTGTTTGTTGTTGCTTGATCTTATGTGGCAGTCATTAAAGTTTAAATAAAAATCAGTAAAGAGAGCCACATAATGGTTAAGGACCCTCAGCTAACTTTGGATTTTTATGGCCTTCTCATTATAGCTATTATACACTAACACAACCACTAATTAAAGGCTTGGAAACTTTGCGTGGGACGAGGCTCATTTCGGGCAGGAGAAGGAAGTGACCGTCTGCTCGGAAATAGCTGTGTGTGCCAGCCCCACACCGACCCCGCCTGTGTGTCTGCCTACTTTTCTAAATTAATTTACAGCAAGACTCATCTCAGCTTTGTGCTGGGCTGCTGAAGAGGCCACCCTTTTTCCCAGTGGGAAGCCCAGCCAGCCCAGGCTGCCCTCCAGACTCATCCCTCTCTCCGCACATATCCCAGCCCTCCTGGGCTCTCACCTCTCCCCCAGGGCAGGGCTTGGCCCAGAAATGGGTACTAATAATGCCAAAGGCTTGTAGAGCCCCTGGTTCAATCCTCAGTAGAAAGAGGTGCTGTTTTTATGGTAATGTGCTCTCAATTACATCATTGATATAATTTCTGTGTTAGTTTTTAGTATTTCTTCCCTGCAAAAAAAATTTGCTCAGTCTAATACCTTTTGATTCTCATAGTTCAATTTATTTGCTCACTTTATGAAAATTGTACATCCTAGAGATAACAATTGTTGCTATTCCTGGTGAGAAATTTTCTGTGCTCCCCACAAGAAGCAATTTCAATTCTAGCGAGACATTGTACAACTTGTTTCTGACTGCAGTGATAGCAAGATAAATCTCAGAAGTAACGGGGGGGATTTTTAGTATCTCTTTCTTGGCACCTTTATTTTTTTCCACCCCAGGATGCTCTCTGAGGCTTACACTGCTGCCTTCCACAGGCCTGCAAGGAGCCATGCTGCTTCTTTGTGCCTCCATCTTCCCATCTGTCAGAGAGGCATTGCAATGCCTACCTCCCCAGTTAAGTACTTTGAAGATTATTGATGTTGCAGCAAAGCTTTTATATGAGCATTTGATTCTAATATTTCTTCCTTCCACAGTATGTTTTATTCAGGCCAAACTCCTACCCACTCTCCTTACAGCTAATGGAGCAGAGAATCTTTTATCGTGGCTGTTCCCTGTTGCGGTCTGAGAGGTCTGTTTTGATATGTCAGCACAGGGAACTTTTCTTTTTATAATTACAGATTTTGTCAACCATTTTGACTACTAATCGAGCTGCAGTGTGGATTAGTGCCTTATTAGTAACACAAACAGTTCTCCAAAACACACAGCCTGAGGCAGAGCCTCATTATGGAAGACTTCAGGCCAGTTTATTTAGCAAAGCTGTAAAGAACTGGAAATGAGATCTTATACTGGGAATTGTAGAGCAACCTTAAGTGTAGGCATAAAGCCTTGCTTCCTTAGGGACACACCCTATCCATAGGTGTTTTGCTGTCCATGTAAGTGGTTGTGTGTTAGGAGAGAATCCACTCCCTGATGTCAAACCAGCGAACAGGGCAGCCCCAGGGTCAGCCAGTGTGTCTAGGAAAAAGACTATGAGGTACTTCTCCTAAAACCTGCCTTCTGAGGAAGACACTTGCCTCAAGAGGAAAGAGAAAAGTGGTCAGTGACATAATTTGAAGGCAAAATTAAAGACTACTGCTGAACATTAAAATATTTCTTCTAGTTCCCCAGGGATTTTGCATGGAATTCACTGCGCTCAGTGTGAATGGCAGAGGAACTACATTTATACTTGGTAAATTGGCTGGATAGGCTCCTGGGATTTGAATTGTTTAACACAGAAAGCTCTTGATTTGAGGATATTTTGTAGCATCCAGTGGCAAGATCCACCCACAACCCCTTGAGGGATGTATACAAAAGGATATGTCTAATTTTGCATCATGAGTAGCTGGAGAAGAATATAAGCCAGGCCTTCAAGCTGCATGACTTAAAGAGCAATAAAAAAAATATGACATATAAATTGAAATTATCAGAATGAAAGCCTTTTCTTAGAAGCATACAGAACTGGACTCAATATTTTGATTGGTACTTCCTTTCTCCCTTCCTGGAGTAATTCTGTTCAGGTCACTGAAACGTTTTTGAATTATCTTGATTTTAGTAAACATTTTCAGAGGAAAGAAAATTGGATGCCACTTCCACCCTTCCAAATGAAATATTATTATTTCTTCAGAATTACTTAGTTCCATGACATTTTTAAATTTTTAACATTATTGTTCCTTAAAATGTTTTTAAAGATACCTGTGTTTTAAAAATGGAAGTATTAATTTATTACATGTATAATTAAGTCAGCAGATGAAATATTTTGTTGTATCTAAAATATTTGTATATTTACTGCAAATGCTTCATATTTATTCAAATAGAAGTAGAAACCTTTTTATTTTTGTCTGCCAAGAACTGGCACAACTGACACAGCCTTGGCCTGATCACTAGTGTGTCAGTTTGATTCTGCAAATTTAGTAGCCTTCAAATTGCATCAATAGCACCCCAGCATAGCTGTATTTCAGACTTTCTAGGCACCAGGAGGAAGTCCATGTACCTTTAAATGTCTTACCCTGAATTTAGCCAAGAGTGAATCTTATTTTTGCATATTTATTTAAGTACCTGGGCAGGATTTTTTTCTTTTTTCCACAAAAAATGTTGCCTGTAACTTAGGCAAAAACAAACATTAAGCCACTTTTTTGTTTGTCTACTTTAAATGAAAATGTTGCATTGGTATAAAATCACTCTTGAAGTATTTTTTATCTTGTTTCCAAGCAGAAATACTTCAAAAGAACATTTGCATCCTCTAAAGTAAATGTTCTCAAAATGAAGGACTTTTAAATGCGAATGGTAGCAGGTAAAGGAAACAACCCTATTAAAACAATTCATGAGAAAATAGCCCAGGAACATCCTTGTTCTCTTAGACTCATTTGCTGTGAAAATTGACTGAGTTTTGAATGTCTGAAAATGCCAGTGCCAGAGGGCTGTGGGCTGGGAGGAGGATTCAGAGGGGTCAGCTTTAGTTTCTTCTAAGGAGACAAGGATTCAGGACGGCTTTCTTCCAACTCAAACCCACCAAGGCTGTCCCGTAGCTGACTCCTGAGCCGAGAGACACGTCACTAATGGTGGTACAAAAACAAGCTCCAGCCTGTTCATCTTCAGAGCAAGGACCAAAGGGAATAAGGAAGGGAAGGAGAGTGATGGATGGGTTTACGCTCTGTGTTCTCTCTTCAATAATTAAGGTCCCCTTTAAAAAGAGACTAGACTTCTTTTGCTTCTTTGCCTTCATTGCTGTAACTATTAACTTTTGGTTCACAGTTTTATGATCATGTTGTTGTTTCTCCTTCCTATAAGGATTGCCAGACTGTCCAGAAAGTATCTTGTTTTCAGCCTTGCACAGCAGTGGATCCCAAGGAAGAGGCTAAGATGTAGGACACAGACACAGCAGTGCTTCACCTAAGGTGCTCTGTGGGTTTCAGATAATAGTGGTTAGTGATCATCTGCTGATGGGCCTTTATCCTGCATGGATTTGTCTAATCCTACTTTGAACCTGTTAATACTCCTGGCCTCTACAATACCCTAAGGCAACAAGTCTGGCATGCTAATTGTATATATGGTGTGGTGTTTGAGCTGTGAAGAGATATGTGAAGTAGATCCAGCCTGTCTTTGGGAGAGTGATGGCATGATTCATCTTTGTAAATGGGGGACTGGAGCCTAATAAAAGAAATTAGGTATATTTTGAATTGCAACTCTGAGCAAATAACAAGGTGTAACACTAAGAAATCCTGAGTTGGAGTCTCAGAGAACACACATTTTCTAACATGGATTTTTTATGCGTCAAGACAGTTCAATCACCAGACCAAGTGGGAAAATTTTTGTGATTAGTGTTGGTCTTCATGGGAGAAACTGCAATACAGGTGGGGAATACCACGTGTTTTGTGCTTCCATATTTGCCAACATGCTGGCATCAGACAGAGTAAATGTTACGGTGTGCTAGGCTGCTCTTGTAGGGAGATGATGAGGAACAAACAGCCATTTTTAACTGCTCCAGCTTTTTTTTCAAATTTACTGCTTCATGTGTCATTTGTGACTTCCTAGACTATCCAAGGGAAGCAGGAAAAAGATGTCTTGTTTCATTCTGTATCCAGGGTTATGGATATTTCTGCTCCTTGATGCTGTTTTACCATCAGCTAAGGGACAGAGAGTGAGGGAGATTTTTGTTGTAATTTCATAACAAAGTGAAAGCAAAGTCTGAAAGCTCTGTTATCTAGGGAGTCTTGTTCCTTATTTGATTATAGAAGAGGTTCAGATTTCTGTTTATAGGTTTTTCATTCAGTGTCTCTCATTCCTCTCTGTGAACCTGGACAGGGCTTATAGCTACTGCATCTGAGCACCATTTTATCCCAGAGTGGTGGGGGACATATCAGTGCTGTTCCAAGGAAAAGTTCTGAATTAGGATTTCAGCACTGGTACTGAGTAGAGGTTCACTGTGCCTATATAGGTACAGTGCAGATCTTGTAGACAGAGAAAACTTGGGTTTCCCAAGCACAGGGAAATCCAGCTGAGACTGAGGGATCTAAATCCTGCCCAAGAGGAATTATCCTCTCTCTTTCCATGTTCCCATCTACAGCCAAGAATGTGGCAGGGTGGTGGGCTGCACACTGGTTACCAGCACATCCAGAGCCTTGTGGAGGTACCAGTGCCAGCTCTGGATAGAGTATTGCAGTGACCAGAATAACAGGTCCACTTTATTCACATTAGAAGTTGAGCAATGCAGACACACTGAGACAGTGGTACCTCTACGTCTGTCATGCTGACATGAAGCTGCTTTTAGTAATGCTGAGCAGGAAGAGGATAGCTTTTTGGCCCCTAGCAGTGACTAAAATGTGAGCTACTTTTGTCCCTTGGTCGTTTTAACTGTGGAGAACCTAATTTTAGCACAGTGGAGGTTATATATACACATAAACACACACACGTATGTATATATACACATTCAAGCTAAAATTTTAGATCATTGAAAAACCACAAAGTCTTGAATTAGAAGAGAGGTCAGGGGAAAGTTCATGAACCCCAGCTGGTGCAACAAACACAAGCAGCAGCTGATTCACCTCTCCTGAGTTCTGTCAGCGTGGTGTGGCTCAGCTGGACTTACAGCATAACCACAATCACAGGCTGCTCTTACTGGAGCTTCATCACATACATATCCCTGGCGTGTAGTGTCTAGGGCCAGGCACCCTAATCCTGACAGAGATGGCATGTTTTACTCAAAAGAGTACTTTGTAATTTAAAGTATTTTAAATTGTGGCTTATTAGCGGCAGTTCCTTCCTGAGTAGTGTGTAATGCAGCTGCATTTGATGCCATTACTGTAGCACAGCTAGAGGCACATGGCTTGGCCCAGCCTGTAGGATGCCAAAGCACTTTCTTCATGGGATAAATAAGGGAGCTATGATTTTCTACATCTGTAAGTACACAAATATTTCTAAACATTTGGCTCAGATGACTGCTCATCAACTAGAAGATACCCAACTCAGCATATTTATGATTCTATGATTTGTTTTGCCTAAAGACAGAATCCAGTGGTGCCTTTCTTTTAATATGAATAATTCTGAAGTTATTTTTATATCATGGAATTATATAAATTATGGCCTTTTAATTTTTCTTTATTCTTCTGAACTGTAGTAACATTGCATGTTAAAAAATAAGGGAAGTATTATGGCAACTACCTTTTCTACAGAAGTTACAAAGCATCCCTCTACAAAGGCCAGCATCACCAGCATCATGGTAGACATGTAAAAAGTGAGGCCCGTGGACTTGAAATTACTTTCCTAACTTTGCACAATACACTGCTGAAAAAGATGGGGCTGAACAAAATTCTGGATAGACTTAACCTTATGCCAGGGCCTGCCATTATTCCTTCATCAGACAGATGCTGCTGTCATCTTTGCCTTTGGATGCCTATGGTTTAGTGTTTTATGAGATGTGCTAGTGGAGGGACAGGAACAGAACTAGAGCAGAGACAGAGAACAGGCTGAGATTGGACATGTTTGAGAGAAATGTTGGTAATCTTGTTCAAGCTTGAAAATAGAAGAGGTTTGAGCTGAATTCACAATTTCAAATCTCATATTAAATGGCTGCATTTGTTGCCAGCATGTATGTTGTAAATTTGTTTTTTCTTCTGGAGACTTGCAGAATTCCTTTAACCTGGCCCTGGTAAGATTAATATGGTATCCTTTCAAATACCTTGAACAAAACAAATGCCAATTTTCTATTGCCTATTTTTAGGCTTCCAGCTGGGCCTAAGAATTGAAAAGTTATTAAAGAAAGCCAAGATCTGAGCAAATGTGCCTGTTATAAATTGTAATATAAACCACTTATAAGTATAGGTTTTATCATCCTGGAGTTATTTCTTAATTTAAATGTTTCATGTGCATATCTTGGAGATGGGGATGTATTTGGGTGAGGAACACGATTATAAAAGTTATTTCTTTGTATGCCAGACTGTGATTATTCCAGATTGTAAAAATAAAAGTATTACACATCTGTGAAATGCCTGACAAACTTCTTTGACAAACCAGATGTTAGGCCATCTAATACTTATTTTAAAGATACAAATGAAAAAATACACGCAAACTTCTTCTGTTGTGATGATAATGTTATTGCTGTAATGTTAATTTGTTTTGCTTTTCATGTCTCCTGCAGCAAGAGCAGTGTGAGTATTTGAATCTGGTTCCCATTTATTTTGCTTGGAATGTGTAGGACTGTCTTGAATATCTTCCATCATTATTTGGACTGTACATGTACAATAGCTCTCTTAATGTAGGGCACGAAGACATACTGTAGGTATATAGTGTAATTAACTGCAAAGCTATTTGGGAGCAGCTGTTCCCTATTGTTGTTGCTTAATGTTGTGCAGCACAACAAAGCCTTAAGGCAGCACTTGTTAGTATTTATGGAAAGCCATTAGCCAGTCTGTGAATGAGCCTGCAAAAGAAGAGGAAATTCTGATAATAATAAACAGGGGTTCTTGTTAAAGCAGGAGAATTCCAACCATCCCTATCACTCAGTGCTGGTAAAGGCTCTTGTCCCTTTGATTTGTACCACAGACCAGATCCAAACCCTTTCTCTGAATCAGCAATTGAAAATTCAAATGAGTGAAGTCCTCTCCAAGGCAATGTTTTGCTCTTCCCATCTCACTGCATTTTTTTAAGGAAATCAGAAACCTTTCCTACTAAAATCTAGTTTTGGTGCCAGGATGTACATAGGAAATACTATTTCCTGCCTGTGCTGGCAAGTTCAGTTATTAAACCACTTCCTCCAAGAGCCAAACTTCTTTGAAGAAGAAATAAAGTTCAAAGTCTTTTTAAGAGACCATTTGTTCTTCTTATGTGCCTAACCTGAATGTTACATTGTGTGCCATTTAAATAAAAAGACCTTAATCTCTTGAAGATGGACTGGCTGTTGTTCTAGGTCACCAGTTTAGGAGAAGCAGACATGGGTTACAACTGCATTTTTCAGGAAGCTGCTTTCTGAAAGTGGTGGATTTTATTGCATTGAGCAGCCACAGAGCCATGGAACAGCTTCTTGCAGGACAGCAGTGGCTCTGGGCTGCTGGCAGAAACAAGGAGTCTTGTGCTGTCATGGGTATTTATTTGGACATTAGGTAGCTCAGAATCCACATGTAAGGCAGATACCTCAGACAACTTTATTCTTTCTATCAAAGTCACCTCACTCTTACTGGAATTCCAGGTTTAGGTTTTAACTGTTCAAGATGAAAGGTACCCATCCTGTTAGGAGTAAAAATGATGCTGTGTGACTGGTGGTCAGTCAAACTCAAGGAGGAGAACTTGGACAATAATCATCAATCCGTCTAAGGACAAAAAATTATTCAGAAGCAAAAATGTTTTCAGAAATCATTTGCTGTCACTGCTTGTGCTCCAGCTTTGCCTTAAACAGTACAGAGACAATTAGCTGGGAAAAAAGCTTCCAGTAAAAGGTTCCACGCTCTGAATCTGATAAAAAAAATAAGGGAGGTTTGCCAATTGTTGTAGGCATTTTCTAACCTTGGAGCATGTTAGCAGTAAGGTACATTTGTGAGGAACAGCAGCAGTGAAATGTTTATTATTGTGTGCCTCCATCCTTTTTGTGAGTATCATTCTGTGAGGACAGGGCCTCTTTTCATCTGATCTGTGCTGCCAAGGCGGATAAGAGAGGTTTATGTGATGTCAGATCTGAAACCAAGGAACCTGTAGACAGGTTCTGAGCAGTGATGCCTCTGGCAACTGGTTTCAAGGCAGAGCTTATGTAGAGTGCCTGAGGTTTTAATAAGCGCATAGATGTCTGAGCAGCACATAAAGAGCATGGGAGGTGACAGGCTGACCCAGTCACTTTCATTAATTGGGATCAAGTTACCTTTTTACATGTGGGCAGAGCACTGTACTGGAGATTTTGGAAGTGAACAGTAAGTTGCCATTGTCTCTGTGCACTGGGTTCTTGGTAACTGATAACTGGGATATGGGAAGTAAGTTCACAGTAATAGGGGATGCTCATGGCTGAGAGAGCACCATACTGCATAAATCATGCCTGCAAAAGTGCAAGCATAAATCATTGAGATCTTTGTAACGTGGGGTTGTCAAAGGCTACTGTGAGCTCTACACACACAGAATCAAATACTCTGTCATAGTTCTCAATGGGTTTTCTTTTATGCTGGTCAGAGTTAGGGCTAAATCTTCAGGTGGCTCCAGCAAATACTCAGTGAGTGAATGAGAAGTATATAGGTGTCTACGGAATTATCAACTCAATTGTAAGGATGAGTTCATTTTATTAGTATTTAAAAAAAATAACAAGATGAAATAGCAGAAAGTCTGTCTCCTGGCTGCTTAATCCTGAGAATTCAAATAAAAACTAAAAATAATTATTTGTCTTTTTGGTGTAAGGTAAAAATAGGAATATTTCCCTTATTTCATTCCATAACTTAAGACCTGCAGCACAGGAAGGACTGACTAAATGTTCTTAAAAAACTTGCATCTTTCCTCAGTGTGGAAAATTTTGCAGTTTTTTGACAAAAATTTCTAGAATTGAAGAGGGGCTGACTGATTCAAGAGAGATCCAGGTTTCTTTTTTTGAACTCTGAAAAGTTTACATTTTGAAAAATTTTAGTTATTTTACTGTAGTACAAAATCAAATTGCTGATCTTTGCAAAGATATTTTGAGAACTGTTGTTTTCTGGGCAGCTTTCCATAACATTCTTATGTTTTTATTAAGGCTGAATTGATTTTAACCTACTTTTTGGTTTTTTGACTCTTTGGGATATATTTTGGTCATTTTTGATGCTTTTTCATAAGTGTAAGGCTAGAAGCCTAAATGAAAACAGAGTTTCTCCTCTGGTCTCAAACATGTGAAGAGTTGGGGGCTAAATAAAAGCATTCAGTGTGTAAGAGTTGAAACAAAATGTTGACAATTGGAAACACTGAGTCTAGCACATATCTTCTGTCTTGGTTATTGTGAGTGGAATCGATGATCACTGGCAGAACAGGACTTTTTCTTGTTAACATGAATTTGGTCGTGCAAAGCTGAATCCAGGCAGGGCAACAGACTGAGGTCCAGGTGTGCATGAAGTTTGCTTCTGGGGGTGATATAGTTCTTGGCAGAGGAGTCTGCAGAGTTTGGTCAATTCAACTTAAAACATATTAGCATTGTTTCTGTAAAATACATGGTGAGGTATCATTAATGAATATGTATGTATTAGATAGGTGTGTGAATTGCATAGGTGCATAAATTGTGGGTCAGACAGTGAGCAGCCCAACATCAGCATGCTGTGTAGCATGAGGAAGAAAATCTGCTTTCTACCCTACTTGTCCTTGGCAGCAGTTTCTGGTACCTGTGTTGCCCTGCTGGGAGTATTCAGAGTGTGGGAATCCTCTGACCCTGGGGCACTGAGAAGCTCTGGCTGCTGATTCTCTGCCTGGCAGCTCAGTTCCTGTACTGCAGCATTCCCCAAGAATACTTGCTTCATCTGCTCTCAGCTGATTGGAAAAGCCGGTTCATTCCCTCTGCAGTGGGAATTTGAATCTTGCCATATTGGTGAGTGCTGGCTGGTGATGATCTGGCTGTTCATCAAGTCTAGCCTCATTCAGAATTCCTGGGTCAAGTAGATCACTGCCACATTATCTGACTCCTGAACAATATCTCAAAACTCCAGATCAGATACAACCAGCATCTTGCTATGCAATTCTTTTTTGAAGTGATAGATCAGATTAAAAGCATGATTTTTTTTTTTTTAATTGTAAGAGAGAGTTTGGGGGAAATTTTCATCTAGCATGCTTGTTTTCAGGTATTTCATTCTAAAATGTTCCTATCTACTCATTTTATTCAAGTTAATCCAATATGGGTTAAAACTAATGAAATGCAGACTGCATTAAATTCCACTGCTGTATTTTAAAGTTCAATACAAGTATACTTATTTTTTTTTGTTAATAGTTAATTTTTTTTTTATTACTTCAGATCTTGGAGGCTCGGCTTGGGAATTGGAGGCCATTGTACAAGTAGCGATGAACAGACAGAGAAAAAGCTGTCCTTATCCTAGTGACTTCCTGAAATTTGCACAACCCTGCATCTGAGCACAGATCTAAGTCTCTGTCCTGTCTCAGTGTTGTACTCCACTGAAAGAAATTACTAACCCACGCTCCTTGAAAATCTCAGGCCTCTTTCAAAATAAGAATGGCTCTGTCATCTCTACTATTCTGTGTTGTTTTTTTTAAAGGGGATAAATCTTGTACTTCAACAACAGAAAGAACTTCCTGTGAAAGATGCTTTCTTTTATCACTTTTATTTTGTACTGATTGAACAAAGATGTTTCATGTTTAACTTCATCCAGTACTTGTAACAACGCGCTGACAGTTGGTCCGGTCACCATCTTACTGAAACCTGTGGAAGGAATCTGAGGGGGCCTAACAAGCCACTATTTTTAGTGCAGGGTATAGGGAAAGACTGCTGGATGCCTGGATTTCACTGGTGATTCTAGTGCCACTTAATGGAACTAAAGTGGCCAGTGGTTTTGGGTGCTCTCATTTCATCAGTCTGTGATCCTTTTTTCCAGACCACAGTTTCACTGCACTGGTCACAGGAAAAAAAATTACTTATAGACTGTGTGAAATCTGTATTTACACTATTATAGCTGTCACAGAAAAATGACAGACAATTACTTTGGGACCTCCTAGAAAAAAACATATCCTTAACTCATGGTTTGGGGGATTATGGGGCTTTTGTTTGTTTTTTATCTAGATTCTGCATTATCTTTTTCCCTCTGAAAGTGTACAACACTAATCTGTCTGACCAACGTAGTCTCCGGAAAGCAAATTTAAGAGCAGATTAAATCTAGTATAGAGTACCTTGTCTGTTAGCTGTTGTCAACTTTTAGTTCCCTTGCTCAGTGTACTAAATTTGTTCTGACTGCTTTTGTTCATATATACATAACAAAAGGTGTCTCACAGTACAGTCTTGTTAGAAAGCGAAAAAAAATGTTAAGAAGAAAACACGTTGAACATTAAAGTGACAATGTTATTCCAACTATCAGGGTCGGTGATTTGCACTGTCTGTGCCACGTTTTGTAGCACAGGGAAATGAAGAGAAGCAGACAAGGGCTAGTACTTAAAATTACATGAGCAAAAAATGTAAATAGAAATCAAAGACTGAAGATTCTTTTCTTTCATTTGCATAGCCTAAAAATATTATCTATCAGTGGGAAAAAAAAAAGGCACAAACTTTTAAGCAGAGCTGTTTGCTGGAATAGTACATATCTTCCTTTGGCAGGCATTGATCTATTTTTGACATATAAGCTATACAGTGTATTAGCTGTATATATTAGCTAGGAGAGTCTGAGTTCTCGAAGGAACAGATGGTTATTCCCAGCCTGGACAGCACTTTCTAAGCATTAAGAAATCTATATAACTGTTCAAGTGAATTACTTGGGGTTTGCTACTGCAGTTTTAAAGCACAGTGGAGGCTTAAGCAGTCCCTACCACCAGCAGCCCCCCAAAAAGAAGTTTCCTTTCTTATGCCCTCTTCATTTGCCATGCACTTTAAAATGACAGTTGTCATCCCTATGAAGATTAGAAGACCCATGTTGGGTATGTCACATGCTTTGATGGTAGTATTGCCCCAGGCATTTGTCATCCAACCTACAGGGATAACAATGTGTAATGGTGGTGCTTTTTTCAGAACACTGTAAGTATACAGATATTATTAAATTTTACAATTACCACAGGGAATGAATCAAAGCCTCCAATAAGCAAATGAACTATATATTATTGCCCTGCCTTTATAATTTTTGTTCAGTTCCATCTGATTGCATTCCTGTTATCACTTAGTTGTTTCTCTGCATGTAGTTTTATCTAATTTCTCTTTATTTCAGTCACTTGCAGAGGAGATAAATGGATTACTTCAGACTAATTGCTACTTATTTAGAAACCGTCAAGCTTTTGTAAGAGTTTCAAATCAGTGGTTTAAGCTAGTTTTTACTATCTGTGGTATTTATCTTGAAGCCTTTTATCACTGAAGAGTCTGTTAATAAGTTGTTTTTATAAAGCCACTTTCAATTTTCCTTTACCTAGTCTGCCAAAATTTTTTACAGATTATGATAGTTAAGTAGATAATGAGATATTTGCTTCTTTTAATGTGTATATGAATTGAAATACCACTGATAGACCTGGCAGCTGCATGGATTTGATTGTAAAGTGTCTGACAGAGAGAGAACTAGAATAAAAATAAATATTGCATTATCTTGATTTCCCATCCTTATGTGATGGAGGAAGCAGCTGCATTATTTATCTAATTGAAGGAATGTTACGAGTATGTTTAATTAAATGAAGAGTACTTAGTAATACTGGGGGTGTAAACAAAGGATAAATGGCAAAATGAGCTAACGTCAGCTAAGATGCTTTAATTACAAGCGTTGTACCCTTTCGTGTAATTATTGCAGAATGTGTTTGTACATCACAATCAATGTAGCCAATCTATATTCAACAACACACCACTTTCTCATCCCGATTAGCAAGCTTTCTTCTTTTCCCAATGCAATTGGATAGCAGGTTCATGCAGCCTAATTCTCACATATCCATTCATACAAATTTTCAGGGAGATTCATCTATTCTTCCCTCAGTGGGAAGGTAAAATCCAGCTTCCTATTGCCAATATATATAAAATTTTGTCATGGTTTTAAAGCATACTCTAATCTCAAGGCACTGATTGACTCTTGAGTAGGAAATGGTGTTTTCATAGGCTACCTGAAATGAATCTTCAGCAACACAAAGTGCCTAATTTAGTTTTCTTGCTCATTCTAATTGATGTTCACAGCAATGGATCCGGCATGGTAACCTCAGATGAACACAGTCCCAGTTATTGTTGGTATCAGAGGAAAAAGCACAGCACAGGAGTGCAAAAAATTACAGGTCATTTGCTCTCTGAGGGAGTAGTTGACATTTCATAATTAAAAAATAATTTTCCAGGGATGCAAGCCTTTATTTGTTGAAGGCTTCCTTATAAGTGGACAGAACATAAAGATTCTGCAGGATCTGGGATGTGAATTTGGATGAAAAGTGTGTTCCTTGTGAAAAAGTCTTTATCTTTTCAACCAGCTACCTCAAAAGACTCAGTGAAAGCCCTAAGACATAATTAGATCATGGAGTTTGATCCCTGCCAAATTCAAAATTTAAGTCAACGCTTAAGTCACATCTCTAACAACAACAACAACATAAAGGAGCTGCCATTAGTGCATGGAAGTGATGCTTTCATGTGCTAATACCTTGATCACTCCAATTTTCCGTTAAAATCAGGACTCAGGAAGTCCCAACTAAAGCCTCCATCTCAATGAATTCTCTCAGTGGTGGCTTTTCCTTAGCTGTATCCATTTCTTAAAGATTTTTTTCAAAACCCATTACTACATATTTTGCAGTCTATTAAGTGTTTTATGCTAAAATAAAGTTTAGGAAAAGTGTATTTTGCCTAAGGTTAAGTAACTCTTTGTTCAGAAGTTGCTTTAGTAGATCAAGCTTTCCAGCATATCCATTCTTCCTAGGCACTACCCATCTTTTACAAATACAGCAAAATAAACATGAAGGAATATCATCAAGAAAAAGATATGCTGCTTGTGTAAGTAATTATGTCCCTTGTTAGTTCACTATAAAGTAATTTTCTTTTTTTCCCCCACTCTTTACATTTCTTAGTGTGCCCTGGAAGGTATTTTTACTTAATTTTGTTTAGAAATTTGAAAAGCAAGAGAAAGTGAGGGATGATTACAGACTTTATTTAAGGTTTTGATTTTGGTTTCTCTCTGTTCTTATATCAAAGATGAAATGGAAGTGGTGGTGTCATGTTCAGGTAATGAGATTTTATATTAAAAAGAATAAATTAAGCTCATAAAGCCAATGGCAGGAGGGACATGAGGAACCATTTCTAGCTCACAAAAAGGACTTTATACATTAATGCAGTGAGCATCAAGAGTTATTAGGAGTTGAAATTCAAAGCTCAAAGGATGTCAAGTGCTTCAAAAGCAAAGGCTTATTTTGTATTGTTTATATTTAGAAGTGATATGGAGCTCCCTTGAAATATTTTACCCATGATGTCAAAAATCAAAAGCATTAGGGAAAAAGAAGAACTCGGGACATTTCATTTGTAAACAAGAGTTTTGTCCATTACACACCAGAGGATTCCTCTGAGATACAGATTTGTACATAGTACTTCTTACCAAAAAAATACCAACATCCTCTCAGCTTAGCTGTGTGTTGTTGCTTGCCTTGAAAAGTCATAGTATACAGAAAGGTTTTACTGTAATATTCACTTTTTTTTTTTTTTTTTTTTTTTTTTTTTTTTTTTTTTAGTAAAACCTGGAGTATCAGTATGTGGTCATTTTTTAAATAGATATTTTTTTGAAAAGCTGTGTGACATTTTTCTTTAATGGCTGATTTTTTTTTAATGTCAGCTACATTTTTAAAGCATGAGGCCTGGTTGTAACTAGCCTCGGCACTGCTACTGTACATCAGACTGTACTATTTGATCATTAATTTATCACAGTTCTAGCAGTTTGTTTGACAGGTGATAGTGCTTTCATCTAATGGCTACACAGCAAGTGTGTGGTGCACTAAAGAGTGGATGCCACTGACTAGAGTTAGAAATCAGCAGACAACAGCCACTTTGCAGAGCTTTATCGATTTACCAGAATCATTTAAAGATATGAAACAACTGGAATAATGAATGCCAATTCAGCTCACTGTAGGGTTTTTCTTATTTAGTTTGGAGTATATTAATATAGTGTTGTTGCTAGTAGTGTTTTTATTACAACTATTTGCAGTGATAAAAGAAGTGTAGAAATCAAGGTGCAAGTCTGAATATTTGTACTAGAAATACAGTCTCTGTGTTCAGTGCAGCTTAGGAAATAGATGCTTGGCAGAAATATGAGACATACTGGAGTGTTGCAAATACTTAACCTCTAAATAAAGCCTTTCTTATACTTATTTGCTGAAAATGTTCTCTGAATTAGGTATACAAATATGAATATTGCATGGATGGGAAGAACAAAATAAGGCACTTTTGCAAGCATGATGAGATTCTTGGAGCTGTCCAGTGCAGGGCCAGGAGCTGGACTTGATGGTCCTTGTGGGACCCTTCAAAAACAGGATATTTTGTGATGCTCTCTTTACTTTTGTCCTCAAAGGAAACAAAGTGTATTTAACCCATTAGGTGTAGTTCCCCACTTTGCTCATTGCAGTGCATACACCAAGCTCGGTGTGAGCTGCACTCGGTGTGAGCCACGCTTGGTGTGGGCTGTGTTGGGTGTGGGCTGCGCTCGGTGTGAGCCGTGTTGGGTGTGAGCCGTGTTGGGTGTGAGCCGTGTTCGGTGTGAGCCGCGTTGGGTGTGAGGCGTGTTGGGTGTGAGGCGTGTTGGGTGTGAGGCATGTTGGGTGTGAGCCGTGTTGGGTGTGAGCCATGTTGGGTGTGAGCCGTCTTCGGTGTGAGGCGTGTTGGGTGTGAGCCGTGTTCGGTGTGAGCCGTGTTTGGTGTGAGCCGTGTTTGGTGTGAGCCGTGTTGGGTGTGAGCCGTCTTCGGTGTGAGGCGTGTTGGGTGTGAGCCGTGTTGGGTGTGAGCCGTGTTGGGTGTGCGCCGTGTTGGGTGTGAGGCGTGTTGGGTGTGAGCCGCGTTCGGTGTGAGCCGCGTTGGGTGTGAGCCGTGTTGGGTGTGAGCCATGTTTGGTGTGAGCCGTGTTGGGTGTGAGCCATGTTGGGTGTGAGCCGTGTTGGGTGTGAGGCATGTTGGGTGTGAGCCGTCTTCGGTGTGAGGCGTGTTGGGTGTGAGGCGTGTTCGGTGTGAGCCGTGTTCAGTGTGAGCCGTGTTGGGTGTGAGCCGTGTTGGGTGTGAGCCGTCTTCGGTGTGAGCCGTGTTCAGTGTGAGCCGTGTTGGGTGTGAGCCGTGTTGGGTGTGAGCCGTGTTGGGTGTGAGCCGTGTTCGGTGTGAGCCGTGTTGGGTGTGAGCCGTGTTGGGTGTGCGCCGTGTTGGGTGTGGGCTGCGCGTGACGTGGGCCGCGCTCGGTGTAAGCTGTACTCGGTGTGAGCCGTATCGGGTGTGAGCCGTGTTGGGTGTGGGCCATGCTCAGTGTGGGCCACGCTCAGTTTGGGCCGCACTTGGTGTGAGCCGTGTTGGGTGTGAGCCGCTCTCGGTGTGACCACCGCTTGGTGTGAGCACCTCTTGGTGTGAGCACCGGAGGCACCCTGGTGCTGATGGAGGTGGGTGTGCTCCAGCCATGCCTCTGCCAGGGCTCCTGTTGCCAGGCAGGGCAGCACACCCATGGCCCAGCCCATCCACCTGCTCCTGTGGCTGCGGAGATGCTCTGCTGAGATCCTGGCAGGATCTGGGGCTGCAGCCAGACTGTTATGTGCATGGAAATCTGCACCTTTGGCTCCTACCCCACAGTGCAGCTGTGTAAGGGGCCTCGTGTATTTGAAAGCCCAGACTGCTGCATTTGTGCTGGTTTGCCAAAGGCCTGTCTCACAGTTGTTCTTGGTTTGGGTAAGCTTGCAGGGAAGGTGTGTTATCATGAATCCAGTACCCTGTTTTACTGCAGCTGAAACTGATACCCCATGCCAGCAAGAAACAGTAACCTGTAAAATGTTAACAGCCCTTCAAACTCAGAGACTCTCAAATCCTGAAGCACTTGGCTACAGTAGGTCTTAACTGAAATTATATCAGAGGTAGAAAGGGTGCTTTGAATTTTAAAGTCAGTGCCAGCAGCCTTCTGCCCCTTATGTTTACAAGTCAGCTTAGGCTAAAGCACAGATGAGTCATGGAAGTTAATTAATTTTCTGAGGTGCTGATTGCTCATATGTCCCACTAAAACCAATAGGGAAACTCCCACGTGTTGTAGTGGGAGCTGGAAACTGGCCCTGCTGTGTTGTGGGACATCCAGAAGTGGTGATGTTGCTTTTTGTAGTGGAGACAGTGGGAGTGGCTTACAAACATGAAGGAAACCAAAATTATGCCAAATGAAATTTTATTTTCCTCCTCCTTGGTGTTTGTTACAAAAATCACAAGTAAATAGTAAACACAACAGTTTGTCAAACATTTTCAGTATTTATTTTAAGCACATGTGCTGCCTCATCTCCTTTAAATTGCAAGTCACAGGAACACTGATGCCTGGGGGGTGGCCATGTACCTAGTCCTGAGTGAAATGATGCTTATTAATATAAAGTTACTGCTAGCCTGGTGTCTCTAGGTTTGTAGCAGCTCATCAGTGACAATGAGTCTATGTAAGCCTTGCTGCAGGAGGGACCCCATTCCTTGGTTTCCCATGTCAGGGAGTCATCATCGCTGAAGCTGACAATGATGGTTCCACTAGTTCTTCTCAGGAAGAGGTGCCTAGTTCTTTTCAGGACGTACTATTGGCACTGCCAGGCCTGTGCTACAAGGACAGCAGGCAGAACGATAGCAGAGGCTGACATAACATAGAGCCAGAGATCAGCCTTTTGCTGAAGCTACAAAAATTTACACTGGTTCTGGGGTAGACTGGAATATGGGGTTCTCAGTACATAGAGAAATGTGTGTGAATCAGTAGAGCTGGTACAGGGTGGATCATGAACAATTTTGCTGTAGACTTTTGATACATGTGTCAATCTGTCACATTTCCAACATATTAAACCTTGTTTGGTTTGTTTGAAAGAAAATTCTCCAGTTACTTCTAAGTAAAACCTAGCTAAATGTAATTGGTATTAAAGTGAATGGGATATCATCTACTCTGCTGAGGAATTAAACTGTTTTAGTAATAGTTGAAAAAAAAAAGCAAAGAAAAAAGAGCTGTGCTTTTATCTTGCCTTCTTTCCCTCCATGATGGCATGCTAGTTAGGAGTTACTCAAAGTTCTGTATAAGCTGCAAATCATGTTCTGCCTTTCCATCTATCTTCCTGCCTACAGAACCACAAAATAAAAATACCCTGGATGAACAATTCCCTTCATCTTCTTGCTGCAACTTGCCAATTTTCAGTCCAGCTCCTCCTCCTTCCTCTGAGTGCCAGTTCGAGGGGTAATCTTTGCATTTTTGGCTATCCTGTTTTCAGGGGCTAGGATGGGTTTCCCCACAGCCAGCTTGGTTATAAATAGTTACTTGCCTGAATGAAGAACTGCATCCTTTGCTGGTGGTCTGAAAAGGGCAATTGCCATGTGATGGAGCCATATCTTGTCTTATCTTCTCTCAGAAGTGCTGCCTCTGGTTCTGCAAGGTCTTTCCTGGAAGATCCTGCTCATATGATTTCAGCATTAATTCCAGATGCATTTTCACTGTGATGGCAGTGGAAGTGCTATGTGAATTTTTCCATTTGCAGCTGAAGAAGGAGGTTGGGCTCAGGAGAGTAGATTCTCCTCTCCATTGCTGCTGAAAAACAGAAATAATTCAGCTGGAATGAGTGAGGTTCTTCCAGTGATAGCCTTATACCACAGAGATCAAAGTCTGCCCTTCTTCCCTCATATTCTAAGCTATACTTGAATGAATATGCAAACTGCATTTTTACCTTCTCTTTCCCTTCTCCTAATTCCCACTGTTGAAGTCCTGGCTTGAGCCACAATTAATATCCCCCTTCCCTCCAACACAAATCTTGCTTCCCTCCTGTCCTTCCCACATGAAAACCCCAGGCACAGTTTGTGTTTTCAGCATTATTAATATGTACATCTACAACCCAAATCCTGAAGCTTCACCCGGGGGCTGCCCATTCCCACTGTTGCCACCCCTCTCAGGGTTTGGCAGACAGGGCAGGCGGAGAGGGTGGCCTACGTGGATGCAAATGCACGGCGGTGGGCAAGCTTGGCTTGGGCTGGCTTGTTTGTTTGTTGCTGCTCTTTTTGCTGGCCTTGCTCATTAGAGCCCAAATCTCTGGAAAACATCTAGTATGATTCATGTAAACACCAAAGACAAGTATGATCAGACTCACTGAGGGGAGGAATAAAAAGTGGAGGGGAACAAACACTTGGCGGGGGACGGCTGCCCGCCATGGCCCAGCGAGGACTGGGAGTGAGAGGTATGCCAAGCAGCTCTTTGTCTCACATGCACATTAGGATAAGTAACATTGCTCCTCGCCATCTGTCTCTCTCTATGAACCTCTGCCTCGTTCCCATGTAATAAGAAGATTCATAGAAGTACCAGCTGTGACCTTACAGGAAAGCCTGAGAAACTTTGCCTTTTTCACCAGCACTGGGAGAGTGAGATTTGGCACCGATGAGCACAGTTGTGTGTAATTTTTTTGTTGTTGCTCTGTCGCCATCTCTTCCCCCAGCAGTTGTGCAGTGTTCATAGAAAGATGAAAGCCCCCATGGCAGTTCAGGAGAGGTTGCCAGCTGCCAAACATGAGTTTCAGTGGGCTGTTTTTTTATACTGCTCTCCTTTATTCACAAGGTGAGGAGGCTGTCAGATGCAGCAAATTCCTACTCCCTGCTTGCTGATGTGGGTCAAGAGGACCAAAGCAGTAGTGACCATATTTATTTATTAACCTGACACAAGGCATAGGGAAAGGCTGCCAGCCTTGGGGCTCCCTTACAGACATGGTGATGTGTTCCCCTGTGGGTTAAATATATAAATATGTGTGTCCCTGATGCCACATCCACAGGATGTTTGGCAGCTGAGGTTGCTGGCAGCTGAGCCCATGGGCACGAGCATGCCTGTGACTGTTGTAGGTGCCTGTGCAGCTCTGTTGCAGGTAAATTTACAGGGAGCTTTTCCATAAAGCAGCATTCAAGTCCTTCTCTTTCACACATTTGTGGCAGAGTAAACTCAAAATTCCCTGACCCATAAATTTCTGGTGACATCTGTGTGAATGACTCACTTTTAATTCAGAATCATGCTGAAAAATTAGGGTGAAAAGGTTTCAAAGCAAGAAAAATTTGCTTGTTTGGCTAATCAAAACCTTAAGTAAGTAATATATATGAATTTGGCCAAACGATGTAATTTAAACTCAAATTAAGCACTTCATCTTCAAATCTGGTTTTCATACAGTGAAAATAAATTTCAAATTTAAATGTTTCAATTTTTAATAGCAAAATAAGCACTTTTACTTTTGCATTAAAAATAACAAAGTGAAAATATTATCCACCAGGCTATCAAAGAAAATTGCAATAGATATAAATCTACATTTTTACTGTTTAAAAAGTGTGAAATAACAAGATTTCCACATTATAACTTTATTCAACTAAAATTCCATGTATATTTTTTTCTGGATAAAATAAAGGTAAGTTTTATAAAATAAAAAAACTAGAGAAAAAGAACTGGAAATTTCCCTCTTGAGCATCTACACTTCTTGGGAAACTCATTGTAACTGTATAAACGCAGTTCCTCTAAACTTCATAGTCGTCAATGTTGAGATATTTCAAAAGCAAGTCATCCTTAAAATTATTCAAAAATTTAGAGCAAAAGTTTATTGTCTCTCCTCCCTTTAAATTGTCATGCAGGAGGAACTTGGCTATTCACTGGGACTGTAGGAGTGTATGTCACTGAGGCACTTGAAAATTGCACCCAATATCAGCAAGAGCAGCAGATGGATCTGTCAGCTGTTTTACTGAAAATGGTGAATATCTTCCCTGGAACATTCATAAGTTGCCCGAGGCAAAATTTCACAGTGGAAAGAGTGAGATTTCTCTTTACATAACATTCCTAGTACTCACGAAAGTCGAGGTCCCCCCGCCCGTCAGATTAAAATACCCATGAAGCAGATGATGATGAATAGGCACAGCTGGGCTGTGAGGAGGGCGCTTCCAGGAGCCCTCGGCCATAGCCTGACCGCAGGCCATCAGAGTTGCAGCAAGCAGCAAGTGAACAGTGTCTTTAGAACTTACTTTTGTTGCTTATTTTCCCGTTCAGGTAGAGACTGAAGTAGGCTCTGATGGTGACTTTGTGCCTCTCTCTTTCCATAGGCTCTTAGCAGTAGAACAAGCAGAGTCTTCCTCACGTGGTCACCTCAAGAGCTGTACGGGAGTGTCTAACTCCCAAATTGGAGGTGTCCCAAGTCATGTGCCATTACATATTTACTGCCTTTGATTGATGATTTCCACATCTAAGAGGAGAGCTGATCACAGCTGTGGAGCTGTGGGGGAATCTGCTGAGCACGTGAACATATCTAGGTCCCCAGGTAGAGCAACTTTTGGGCCTCAGAGAAAGGGGCCGCTCTTCTCATTGCAGAGAGAATAATTTTAACAGTACACTTTGGCACATTTCCTATCCATTGGGAGAGTTCAAATTGTCTTACTGCAAATATTTATGGGCCGGATCCAGGGCCTTTTTTGTTGGGCTTTGTTTCAGATGGTATGAGTAAGAGCTGATCATGTTGGTGTTCACCAGAATAAAACAGTTCCCCTGAATTTGTTCCTATGTTTTAATGTTTGCTTATAGATACAGTGCAAACCTGGCTCTACATTATTCCA
Source organism: Anomalospiza imberbis (assembly GCF_031753505.1). Classification (NCBI taxonomy): domain Eukaryota; kingdom Metazoa; phylum Chordata; class Aves; order Passeriformes; family Viduidae; genus Anomalospiza; species Anomalospiza imberbis. Next base: position 11,180,912 of record NC_089692.1, on the reverse strand, counting down.
TTGGAAATAGAGATTGCAGGCCCACAGCAACCTGTATTTAACAAAGGGTTATCTATCTGTGCTTTCAAGTTAATTTGTTATTAAGGCAAGGTGTGAAATTAAAATGCAGTAGCTGTCTCTGAATGCTCTGGAATAAGAATATATTTTGTTCAAAAGGATGTTAAGTGGACAGATGTCAAGTGAAATTTGGCCAGGTAAAGCTACTATAATAAAAGGACCTTAGGAACTGTTTTAAATAATATTTTTTTAAGTTTATTTTTTTATTACTTTTTTAAAATGCATTACAATGTCTGTAGCTAGAAATAATGTTTGAATTTCTCTTAACTTTCACAAAATTAAATACTTACTGCAAAAAGGAAATCAGAGGTATTTCTGAGAATGAGGTTTGCTGTGGGCCTTATGAGTGTTTGAAGTTGCTTGGGAAATTTGCATAAAAGCCATATAAGATTCCAGATACTTCTGTGGGTCTTACACAGTTTTGATAATTCCTATTCTGATGGCCTCGGAAATTATTGTTTATGATTTTGCATATTGCTATTGTAGGTAAAAAAGGAGAAACTATCATGTCTGCACTTAGGCCAAGGGGGATTTACATACAGTTTCCAAGGTTCAGCTCCAACTTTTGTTAAATCTTATCCTTGGAAGCCTGAAATATTCAGTGGCTTTGTAATCAGAAGCATTTCTACACCAGATTTTAACCTTTCCTATCCATTGAGCAAAAGTTATTTTAAACAAAATTCTAGACACTAAGTGGAAGATTTAAGATATTGGGCATCAGCTGTGTGAGATACAGACTCTGGGTCAAGTTTTGAACTCAAATTAATAGGGAAAGGTTTTGTATGATTAGTCTTAATGGGACCAGACTCCTTCCTAATTGGAGAGCTGTTGAGCAAGTGCTTGCATGTGAAGGGACTGCAGTCTGATTACTGGTAAATCAGTTGTGTCTTTTGAGCAGAAAGAAAGCTCTTGACTGAGGCTGCCATGAATTTCAGTTTATTTGAAATCTGATTGGAAAGTTTGTTATGTGACTCAGCCCACACAACCAAAACAACAGCAATTTCTGGTGAAATTCCTCCTAAGAGGCTTGGCTGTTTGTACTGTCTGTCATCTGCTATGGGATTAAGCTTTCTCAGGTGACTAAATGTTGAGAGGGTCCAGAGTGGGTGAGAACACCTACCAGGAAAGGCTGTGAGCAACAGCTCAGGCTGAGTAAAATAATGGGGTTTTGGGTATCTGTGAAAGCATGAAAAGTTTTAAGGCTTTCCTCTAGTGTCTTGTTTTCTCTGGGGAAACACATGGCAGGCTCTGCAAACAAAATGGATAATATTTTATGTTCAAAGCAGACATCTAATTGCATCTCCCAACCACTGGGCTAGAGCATATTTATGAGTTCTCTTCTGTAAGCCAGTGTACCACTCTCATTTACACATGTGTGAAGCACTGTGGTGCAGCCACCACATCCCTCTGCTCTGGTGTGTTTGTAGCAGGGACTCAGATGCACATGCCAAACTTGCTTGTAGTGTGGGTATAATAAAACAGAGGGAAAAACTCTAAACAAACCATTTGGAGCCTGATTTCAGCTCCATCTACACTAATCCAACTATTAATCAAGGAAAATTTCTGTTCCTTTGGGAACTTGTCCTTGTTGCATGCACGCCAAATGCAGGCAGAACAAAGAGGTTAGAGAATGAAGGAAAATAAGACCAAAGATCCTTGTTTTCCTATTTTTTGTTAGGCTTTTGTCAGAAAAGAAAACAAACCCTAATCCAAACACATAAATCTGAAGAAGTTTATCCTGATTCAGATAATAAATGCAGAGCATAGTAATGCACAATAACAAAAGGAATGACTGTTCATGCCACTGGATGCTTAGGATATTATCTATTGAGCCCATCTCACAGTCATCCAGGCTCTGAACCAGTCTTAGGACTAAGACAGTCACTGATGATACAGCTGCAAGTTTGATCCAGTTTGACCTTTACTTGCTGCTTTGCTGTGTAGTGTTGGACAGTCTAACTCTTCACAGGTAGCTGAGGATCATCAGAGGAATCTACAATTTCTACTTTCAGTTTGTTTCAAAGGGGTTGAATTCCTTTTTCTTCTGTAGTGAGAAGGATGGTGAAAAGCTGGGAATGGTCCTACTAGCATCAAAACCAGCAACAATATTATCCTGACTGACTGTGGCAAAACAAGCTACTTAATTAAATTTTTCTACCTTCCTATCTTCCTAGGGCCTATTCAAAAGCAGGTACTCAGAAATTTGTTACTCCCAGCTGACAATGTGAGCAGGTTTAAGTTATAGTGGAGTCCCATGTCACCAGCTGGGAGTGTGGTACCTTTGCATCCTCAGGGTTTGTTCTCTGCAGACATGGTCATGTTCCCTGCAGCAGCTTTGGTCTCTGAGCTGTTCACAAGAAGGATGCACAATCTCATGCAAATGGGTGGCAATATGGAAGTAAACATTTGTTTTTGAGCTTTATATACATTTTGTCAGAGTTATGGCAATAAACATGCCAGGAAAAATAGGCAAACAGTTGTAGCATTGAGAATTTTATGTTAGATTAGGAATCCAGATTCCAAATGGGATCCAATGGAAGAGGTATATTGTTGTGCTCATTCAGGAGAATAGCCAGACTATGTAAAATCTAAGAAAATAAATTCAGTGGCAGTTGTGAGCAATAAAAGAGTATTTTGTGAGTTGGACAAGGGAAAAAATCTATTACTAAGATCAGATAAAAATCAGTGTGCTGAAATCAAATGCATCCAGGACAGTTAAAGGATACATAAAGGCAGTTATTAGACAGGATGATATGGGGAGAAATGCAAAAAATATTAATGAGATGGCTTTTAATTTTCACTTTTGAGTGGTTATAACTTCAAAAGAAACCCACTGAAACAAAATAAAATGCTTCTCCCTCATGCTAAAGTGATTTGGCCTTAGGTGCCCGTGTTCTTTTAATAATTTTGTCCTCTGGAGGGTTCAAGTCTTCCTAAAGCTCACTCCAGGCAGCCACTCAAGCTCATTCACCTCAATGATTAGCGGGAGGCCTGCGGTGCACTGAAATGTTATAAGGAGCCTATCAAGGAGCTCATCGCCAGCCAAACAGATTCCTGCCTTGGCAGCATTCCTCTTCCTGGGTTGTGAGATAAAAGGAGGATGGGTAAAGGTAAGCATTTCAAAGCAGGCAATTTGGGTCTTAAAATATTTGGTGAAATTATTCAAGAATAGTTCATTCATGTGGAAGTAGTGTCTGTGTATTGCTGTCCAGGTCAATGAAATCTGAAGTCTAACAGTGGCCAAGCAGGTAAAAACTGGCTGTGGGCTTCCTCAGCTACATACCTGGGGCCTCTGAGCTTGACACAGTGAAGTGTGTGGGGAGAAGGATCAGGAACTCACAGACTTTCTGGAGTCAGCTCTACTGCAGTTTTGAGTTGGACAAAACTCCCCAGTGTCTTCAGAAGATGACAGCATCTACTTCAGGAGTGCTGACATGCCTCTGGGATCTCAATCTGTTCAGGCTTAGGAGCTCCTTCCTTCCCATCTGCCCACCCTGTGCCAGCGGCTGGCCTCCCAGTCAGCCCAGAGCTCTTCCCTACCACAGCAGAAACGAAATGATGGCAGTGGGCCACCAGTCCCAGGTGGATGATATATTAAATATTGGCTGTTCTTTCAACACAAAACTAATGTTCAAACATCCAAGTTTTCAAAATGGTTGAGGTCTGGGGTAGCAAGAGGCGAGGAACCTGCCAGCTGTCAGCTGTGCTGCAGTCATGCCAGCCAGGGATTTTGGCAGAAGTCTGCTGCTGTGTTTGAACACACCCAGTGTGTGTTGGGTGACAATGCAGTTCCTTCTGGCTGGTTTTTCAGGGCCGATAACATAAAGCTGTTTACAGGGGCTGAACACTTTCAAAACCAGCTCCTGCTTAGGGCATGGCTAATGACCCCTCATCCTGAGCAGGCTGTGAGTGCCAGCAGGTACTGACCACATTTCTGAAGCCCATAGGGCAAAGCATGGAAATCTCTGCTGAGCATCTGTATAAGGACTAAATGCAAACATTTGTGGAGGCTTAGCAGGTCCTGTTCCTGAGCATCTGATTCTTTGTTTAAGACCTGTATGCCAAGTTGTCACGTGTAAGGTCTCAGGTTTCAGTAGCTTATTGAAAAGAAGGTGCTGAGGAAAGGTTGCTAGTAAAGATGCTTTCTTCAAGTTGAGAAGGAAAGGTACAAGAGCTGGGCTTTCAGTGGGATTGGTTGCTAAGACTTTGGCAAGTGCAGGCAAGCTGAGATTGTGTTATCATTTCATGCAGTGTGGTAAATGTTTTAGACTTAAATTGTAGAGATCATTATCTGCAAGCCGAAAATACTTGTTGATATGCCCTCACTGAATGGACATGTCTGCATTGAAGTACAAAACAACCCTCCTGGGATGTATTATCTCCAGCTTTGAAGGTGAATGAAAAGGTGAATAATCTATTGGACTAGCAGTCGTTTGGAAACCATGATACATGTAGTTTATGGGAAATAAAAAGTGAGTTTCTGTGTGTGTAGTGACCGTGGGCAATTAGGCAATTCAGTGTGATTCATATTGTTATGGAGAATTTCTTAGTTTTTTGAGGAAATCGGGTATGGACATCTGCCATCCAGTAAAGGAACGGGAAACACACATAACTGGTGTTAATAAGTTTCACCCACGGGTATTTGAAAGTCTGTTTGACAGAACCTGCAGAAGTCCAATGCAGGCAGATCTCTGAGGCCTCTGTGAAGCTGGGTCATGCACCACGTTGGTGCTGGACTAGCATGAGCAAGCTTGCACTCAGCACAAGAGAGCAGGTGCAGAAATGTGAATCCATGTGCCATTCCCCTCTCTATGCAGCAAAGGGACTTCTTTGGTGGACTGGGGAAAAGAAATTGAGCTCCATCTTCAGTGTCAGTTTGAATCCTATGTTTGTTTCCTGCCATTTTGCTGCTGGATTCTGCAGCATGCTGTGTGATTTTACCGGGCTCATGAAATGTACATACTCCAACTTAAAAATCTGCGTGTTCCCATCTGTACCCTGAGGATATTTCAAAAGGGGAGATTCAGAAACTGAGGAAAAAAGGTTTCCTGAATTTTACAAACTTTTTCCTTTAAGTGCTTTTTTTACACTTGAGTGACACTTACGAATTACTTACACTATCCACTATAATTTAATGCGTTACACAATAAAGAGTATCTGCTGTTCTTTGTGTATTTCAATACCAATGCTTTCCTTATCTATTTTTCCCAGCTTGCCATTTCGTGCAGTAGAGGTTCTGTCATGTGATATTACTCTGCACAGAGGGAAGTTGGAGAGCCCTGCACGCTGCTTTACTCCACTGGTAAGCAGTCAGAGGATTTGCTTTGGTCATAAATGCAGTTCTGCAATGTGCGTCTCTCCTCTCTCTCGCATGTTCAACATGGCATTTCAACAACTGAAAATTCAGTGGTTGTCAGCTGAATCAGAATTCAAATTAAAAGCTTGTGTATTTGTTTGGAATATTTTCATCCCAATACTGCTTTGTAGGAATTTCAAACTACACTCAATTGTAAATACAGGTGTGCAATTTCTGTTAATATCATGGAGGACATTATTTGCATGCTGGTAGATTGTATTTCTTGTCTTCTAGATTTTATTGTCTTCACACAAGCTTGGTGTAGTATTTTTTACACTCTTTGAGACCTTTACAAAATTAGGAACTGTTGCTGCATAAATATTAATGTTTTATACTGCTGTATATATATTATCCAAACACCCAACTGTTGTGTTACAGACCATACCTGCATACATCAGTTACCTAATTCCTAGCCCTGTGCCTCTGTACCTGTTTTGCTATTCTTCTGAAATACTTTGCAAGAGGAAAGTAAAGTAAGAGATTAAGTGCTTTATTTTGTTTTGTCCTTTATCTTTGCCTTCACTTGGCAGTTCAATCCCTCTTCATATAGTTAACTAAAACAGCTTTCTATCTGTATTTGGAAAGAAGTCTAGGCACACAATTTTTAAGTGGTGTAATAATATAAGAAAAATCCATTTCTTATGTTCCTGCAATACTTGAGCAATTCAATTTTCCTTCCACCCTCTCCCCCTATATTTTTCCAGTGTCTTTAAATTCAGATAAAGGTTTGGGCCCCTTTCCAGGACCTGGACTTCTCAATAATGGGTGTGATTTGTCTCATGTGGGAATCCTGAATAAAATTACCAATAACATACTTACATTCAATTAAATGTTTCAACATACACATCATTTAGTCACTCAGTAGGGAAATGCTGTCAGCCACGTTCAAGGAATGGCAATCAATATATGCTCACTAGTAACATGTCTGAAAATATCAAAACACTGTAAGGAGCTGGATGGTGGAGATGGCTTTGTCTTAGTAAATTGTAGTCTGAGATCTTCACTTAGCCCTAATCAATTCCTGTCCCGGCTGTTCAAAAGCAAACTGTGGAGTGCTTTAGTTGGTAGTGACTCAGTGTCAGAAATCATGAAGTGCCTCTTTCTTGGGAGAGAAGCAATCTGGATGCAATCAGAGAATGAGCAGGATGCGTTGTCCCATTGACACAACATTGAGAAAAAAAGTTACATTGAGAGAAAAAGAATCACAATCAGATCCAGGGGTGAGCTAAATGGGTGTTTTCACCTCTTGAAATGTCACACACTGACACAGGCAGGGTAATACTGTAAAAACAAGCAACTCAGCCTGTTCACAGAAGGGAAGTTTCAGAACTGTGCATGCCTATCAAGGAGATGTGAAAGGTGACCTGAGATTCCAGCAAGTTATTCTGTGCAGGAAAACACTGAGCTTTGGCTGTGGAAAAGTTGTGAGTGCCAGGGGAGTCCAGTGTTCTGGGCCTACAGAGCTTCACTTGAGCCCCTTTACCCTGCAGAAGGGTTGGCAGGTGGGAAAATGGGGAAATCTGGGTGTGCTCACAATCAACATGCTGAAGGCAGCATGGAGCAGCAGGCAACTCAGAGAGGTGACAGCAGCATCTGTCTGGAGCCTTTAACCAGTCTGACCCACTAATGCTGCATGTAGGCACCCTTTTGGCCAGTGCTGAGAGGAAAAGGAAGATGAAGCTTTTTTGTGCTTTTCCTTTAGATTTGGAGGTCAGGCTGCACTTGCATTTGAACACTGGATATATTTGAGTTGAAACATGGGTATAGACCAGCCTATGAAATACTAGATAGACACTGCCCAATCTCTGCCATGTGAATAATTTGATTAATGTCTGCTTCTTTCCCTAATAAATTCGTCTCCTGCCTCCCAGTGAGCAGGTAAGGTGTGAACATAAAGTTGCTTTTATGGCTGCAATAAAATGACTAAGATGACAAATGTGGGTGAGGATCTGTCAGAGTTCCCAAAAGAGACAGTACCAACCAACCTGATTTCCTCAGCTATGAATACTCAAGTCAGACAAATGTATAATGCATCCAGCTCTCCGTAAGGTCTATGTGCATCTTCCATGCTGGGACTACACTCCAGGATTTTGAAGTTTAGACAGTAGCTGCTCTATTTCTGATTGTCTTGCACTTGCTAAAGAGAAGCTCAATAGCAACAGGATTAATTAGAATTTTTGCCCTGGGAAAGAAACAGATCACAACCAGAACAGTAGAAAACCTTTTGGAATAAGTATTATTTCATTAAGGAAAGATCTAAAAAAATCAGAAACTGGTATCTTTTTCTGTACAAACTGAAATATGACCTGAGAAACAGTGCGATTTTGTAAGTTTGTTGAAGTATATGTGTGTATGAATGGCTTGAAACAAATTGATGGATGGAAAACTAAGCATGTGGAGAAATCAAAAACAGCAGAAAGATTTAAGCACCCTGTATGATAAATACTACTACTGCAGAATGAAGCAGACTTTGCAGATGTCTTTGGTGTTTTATAATATGTCCAACTATAAAATCTCTAAGAAAAAATATAATTTCTTCATCTGCCCTCCCTTCACTTTCCTCTTTTCTTTCCCTACAACTCAGTGGTACTTTCATTGGGGGAAGAGCCTGGATTTAGACACATTAATTGAAGGTTACACAGTTTGCTCCACTTGCCATTTCAGGAGGATGCATTAACATCCCACCTGGCAGTGCTGTTTACAAGCAATTTTGCAACCTTTCCATTCTGCTCCCTTATTTTTGTTAGGCGCAGTGTAATGATGCCATATGACATTTTGAGTGTGAGTTGATATTCTCTGCGGTACCTCCTCAGGCCTGTTATGCTTTGGGTGTTTGCATTGCCTGTTCTGACACCCACGCACAGTGTGGTTATTTTCATTTGTGACTGAATGCAAGCTGTACTCTGGATGTCACAGGAATATGTTTAGAGCTTCCATTGATCTCTCAACTACAAATAATCATTATAGCTGCAAAACAAATAGTGGATCAAAACTGTGGGAACGTGGCCCAGAAGACGCTGCTCACTTTTCCTTCTGAAATGCATGATGTGCAGGCTGAAGGTGTAATATATAAATGGCTGAAAGGATTTTAGCAAGAAATCAAGACAGATTACCATAAGGCAAGAACTGATTGATAAAAAATTAGCTTAATGTAATTGGTTCTTTGAAAGAAAAGGATAAGAAAAAGGTACAGGCAGGCATGGGAAGTTGGTTGGACTGTGGGAGTCCTCAGTGCTCTCTAAATCCCCTACTGTAGCTTTGACTAAACACAGAGGTTTACTTTTCAATGCTGTTGCTTTGCAGAAAATGCACAATTTGCCTGTTCCACTCCAGAGATGGCTGCATCCTCTGTAAAGAGTCTGAGGGATTTATAGACATGTCCCATGTTCTGTGGGAATTACATGTAAAACTTGTTCTTAGGTAGTTGTGTAATTGCAGGTACTGGTGAGCAAGGCATGGTTTGGAAGCAGAGAAGTAAATGAGATATCAAGATGAGTTAGTTATTTGCTGGGAGAAACATGTGCTTGGGATGAGAGTTTTATTTGAATTTTTAAATCAAAATTATATTAGATTGCAGCATCCAGGTTTCAACATCCTGCATTCCTGCACTCCTTGGTCTTAGAAGAAAGGAAAATTTGCAAGATCTTGTCAAATATGAATGCTGTTTTTATGGGAAGAAAGGTGATCCGATGCTTCCCTGAAAATTCTGGTTCACCTCTTTTACTTGCACAGCTTCCTGGGTGTAATCCTGGGCAAATCACAGGGAGCATGTCTGTGACCACAGTGGGGATGGAGCTGCCTCTTGCACTGCTCCCTAGCATGTAGACAAGCCCTGCTGAGAGTCTGATTTCATAAAGAGCCCAACTTGAAGCCAGCCAGGCTCATGTCTGTGAGCATGAGCTGTCACAGCTGCACGTTGCCACAGAGGATGAGGTTAGGTCAGCTTGGAGAGCCCGCTCTTGTGCTGCTTCAAACAATCCACTCTGTCCTTAATGTCTCTCTGCTTATTCTTCCCTCTGCAAAATAAATTTCACTTCTTCCAGGAGGTCTGGATAAAGGCATTGACAGGATATGGTGCAGGTAGCCACTGCAGTACTGGGGAATTATTTATATATCTAAGGGTTTTTTTGAGGCAATTGCTCGCTGAAGCTTGTCCTTACAGAGCCAGGAATGATTTTAGGTCCTTCCTAGCAGATGATCTGGTGTTCCTTAGAAACTGTTGGTTTATGTGATTAAAATAATTGTTCACAATGATCCCTGTCCAGCAGAAATATGTGGGACATAAGCAGCCTTATCTGGCAGCAGTGTGCAGGGGAGCACACGGTCCGTGGCCCTGCCAGCTCTGTGCTGCTGGCCAAGCCCTTTCTGCAGCAGTGGTGTGACAGCTAATGCTGGCAGTGGTGTATCAGTAGCACTGCTCTGTCTTTGAAAAGTGGGGGAAATGTTAATTCTGGAGTCCATTCCATCATATCATAACTGGTTTGGGATAATTATTGAATATGCACAAGAGCAGCCTTTTTTTTTTTCCCTGCAAATGAACTGTGGTTGGTGTCATGCTATTTTGGTTTTGTTTTCTGCTTAACATTCCACTGTAAGTGCAGTTCCTCTGAGGCTTGAAGTGAGACAAAACTGAACCAAAGTGACTTTGTTTTCTCTGTGTCAGAGGATGGACACTGAGTGATAATGACATATTTTGCATGTGAGTAGCAGGTGCGAGACCAAGTGTCTACTGCGGATTAAAGTAAATATGGGGTTTTTTTCTATATTTAACTGATATGTGACAAAGAAACAATGTTTTAAATGTCACTTTCCATGGGTTTTTTGTGTGTCTGTAATTATACATTCTAATGTGCCAAGTAGCTAGTCACTGAAGTTCAAATTTACATAGTAAAGTTGTGCATAACAAGGCAAACAAGATACAGTCTAGCATTCATCTCCATGCATCTGGGCTGCCTCCACCCAGCAGTTACACTACCAACAAATGAATGTTTTCTGCTTTCTTGAGTTCACATAAATAGCTGTAAATTCCTATAATTAACTATGATAAGTCACTCCCCACTAATAAAACAAAGACGTGTTTGTTTATCGGTTGTACTTGCATCCACCACTCTTAACATTACAGTGTCGACTGATGTTTTTTCACTGTGTTAAACAAAGCAGAAATATTCCTGTTGGGCAATGCCAGAGTCCCAGGAGCAGCCTCAAAAGCACAAACACCAGGCTGTCGCCTGCTGAATGCTCCATTTCTCTGCTGAAGGCTGCTTCTTTTCCCTGCCTCTTTCTGCTCCAAAGACAGAAATGTTTAGGTGGGGAGTTGTGGCTTTGGGGAGCAAGGCACGGCTTGGAAACAGGGAAGTAAAGGCAACTGAGATATTGAGTTAATCCTTATAAGGCCTAAAAGTAAAGCAGGTCCTAAGAACCTCTGTTTTTCCATGTATCAGGACCACATTTAATCACAGGTTGTTTCTAGCAGAGCTGCTCCCAACTTTGCTGCCTATATTATTTTTTCTGATATTTAACTGGATGGTGATTTATCACAACTAGGTAGTGATATAAAAAATACTTGTAATGCTTTTCCTCTGAAACCTGAATTGGGTTTTGGGTGGGGTTTTGAGGGTGGTTTTACGGGCATTTTTTGTTTGTGTTTTTTTGGGTTCTTTGAGGCTAAGGACACAAAATCTTGCCCCAGAAACTCAATTTTCTTCCCAATTCTGTTTTTGCTTTTTAAGCCTACTCTCAGGGCCTAGTGGAAAGTCTGCTTCACTTAATTCTTATATACATAAGAATATCTGCTGCATTTTGGGGCTGTGCTCAGGTTGCATCTACTATGACATGACTTTTTTTCCCCAGCTTTCAATGTCTCAGAAGCAATACATTTTAAGAGATGCTGACCACAGAATTAAATTAGGCACCCAAATTACAACTTCCGTAAGATACTAAAAAGGCAGAGGTAAGATGGTAGGAAATATAACAGTGACAGTTTTGTTTTGTCTAAATTTTCCATGAAGAAGTATTTCATAAGTTATGTCGAATTGGAAAGCTGGTCATATATCTTTCTCTGCATGGAAAAAAAAAATCCTCTGTGGGCCACAGATTACATGGGAGTGGGTGTGCAGTAGTGGCAGGATGCAGGATGCTGGCAGTCAGAAATTGAGGTCATTCTGTGTGGCATCTCTATACCATCTTCTTCCCAGCATGTGGGCCTGTAAGTTGTATATTATGAATACAGTAAAGGATTTGCTCTCTAAAGACAACAGCTGTAACTCAGAACTTTGTATCTGCTGGCTGGAAGAGGTTAATAGTTGACCATATGAGATAGGAAGGGTACTCAGAAAGTGCCTTGTGAAATTTGGGCCCACTGATGGTTTAGTGGTTGCTAATCATGAACAAAGTATGGAAACATTTTCCTTCTAGCTGGTCTCTTTGGATAGTAAAAATAAGTCCTCCCCTTCATACTTTAAAGCAGACTATATGTAGCTGCTTCCTTTCTTATGGATTTTGTTATACATAATTACCATGCATGAACAGCACGGCACATGGATTATACAGCAAATTCTGTTTTAGCCATGCAAACTCCCAGTGACACTGTGGGCTCTAACAGCTGGGAAGATGTGATTACAGACTTTCATGTTAATATTGGGTGCCTTAAAGACTGCTGAAGCTTGTTCCCAGGTCAGCAGAGCTAGCACAGACTAGTTAAGGCTTCACTAAAACAAAGAAATAGTGTAGAGGATTTTCTGTGAAAAATAGAAAAAATAAACCCATCAAGTTTATTATAATGCTGAAAGAGTTAGTTCTTAAATCTTTACCCCAAACCAAGGCACAAGTCACTCCTAGATTCCTAGGCTGTCCTTATTGCTTGGCCTCTTCTGAATAAATTACTTAGTTAGTTATTACTCAGTACTGATATTTACAGGCTCCAGAACTAGTTCTGGCCTCACTGTATTGATCAAGTACTGTGTATAACCTGTGGCAAGAGATGTAACAAGTTGTATTATTTTGAATAAAGACAAGAGGGTAGAAGATTATTCCTAATTTCACATTGAGAAACTGAGGCACAGGGAAATGTGGTGACTTGCCCCAGAGAGGCTCCATCCACCAGAGATTGCTGCTTCTCATGCTGGAAGGGTGTCTGGGGTGCAACTGCGTGTTGCTGAGCTTTTACATTCTGTAATGGGCAGAGTCAGTGTGTGGAGCTCAGCCTGAAGCTGACTACTCTGTTTTTAAATAGAGCTTATCTTCCTGAAATAAATGCAGTTTCCCCTCTCACTCTTCTCTAAGCAACATATTGATAGATCAATGGAATTTTTCAGCTCAAAACTTTGTCTTTGGATAAAAGCAGTCAAAGGGGTTGTTTAGAATTTCTGCCTTTTATTTTAAGTCCTGGTTTCATATTCTTTCCAGGAGGGAGGATAGAAACACAACAGTTTGGAAACATGAGCTTTTTTCTCTTCCCAACTCTAGGTTTGCCCTAGGACCAGCCTATTTTGCATGAGCTCAGTAGAGCTGTAAAAGGAAGAACTAAGAAAAAGGCCAATAAACAATAGAGTATAGCAAAAATCCACTTAAAATCTTACAATTCAGAATACCACAGAGCCTCATTTGTCTGTAATCCTGCTCTATTTAATGGACCCCCTTGCGTCCAATTCTCCTTGTATTTTTATTAATCTCTGTGATTCTCCCTAATGATCTTGTTATAAAGACATCACATCACATGGCACAAGGACAATGCACATAAAAAGTTAAGAATGCATTTAACTACCAGCCATTGATTAGTGTTCTTGATGAGCTTAAATACTACCTAGGAAAGGCTTTCTATCAAATGCAATTGGCTGCAAATGCATTAAGCTTAATGAAAGTCAAGATTTGGGTATATATGAATATTTTTCCTAAAAGGAGGTGCCCTTGCCATGAGAATATGAGCACTTGCTATCCAGCCTTCTGCCCCAGTGGAAAGGGGTGGCAAATGGCAATGTCTCTGACCCCACCCCCAAAGCTCAGCCCCAATTCCCATTCCACTTAGTTTGCTATAAATCAGGAGAAATACTACTGGTGTCAGTGAAATTAAACAGGTCCTGATAGTTCTTGTGATCTGCTGATGCAGAGGAGATGAAAGATATCTGTTGGTGTAGTCTGGGAAAATGTCAATCTGAGGGATCCAGCAGGAGATTTTGGGAAGGGAAATCAGCCAGGTATTCTGCAGATCATTGAATTCACCAGCAGAATCAGGTACAGAGGCTAAGTGGTAGTAAAAAGCTTCAGCAGACCTTTCCAGGAGTTCAGGTGGGATGTGTGTAGTGTCAGGTGCTCCATGTTAAGCACAGAGAGCACTGTGTGCTGAGAGAAGGATTTTGTCCTTCCCATGACCGCTCTGTTGTGGCAGTGAGATAAGCTACATCCTGCTAAGTGTGCATATGAAACCTTAGTGCAGAGCAAGAACATGCTGCAAACCCAGGTATTGGCCTGCCATGAGCAGGTACCAAGTGCACAGAGCCAACCCCCAACTTGCAGTTTAACCACAAGAGCCTGCTTCTTCGCTTTCTTTAGAGACAGTTCCAGAAGGACTCCAGAAGCTGCAATGTGTGAATCCACTGTCATCTCTTCCTGGACTGTAGTGATGTCTTCAGCTTCCAAACTTGTTCTTTTCTGCTCTCCAGACTCATTTAATTTACGATAGTTTGAATACTGGTTACCACGTGTATTTTGTTTGGCACAATTTATTCAAAACCTTTCCATAAAACTAAAAATGTAACACACTGAATAAACTACTCCATTACCCAAAGAGAAGAACTTATTACTGAAACTCAGGAAGGTATATTGAGAGGTATTAATTTTAACTTCAGCTTCTGTCATAAAATTCTGAAAAACAAAAAAATCTGGAACATGCAATTAAAATAATTGTAGGTGTGTGGATGCCTGCCTCCAAGCAAAGAATTTAATAATACATTAAAACCCTTATTTTTGATTCTAGCAAAATATACAATTATAGCCATACAAGCTGCCATTGCATCACTTCTTGGCTTCATGGAGGAAACTTCACCTACTGCTATTTCTACTACATGCCAAGATATTCTTACAATTCTTACTTACTTTAACAGGGCAGTGTGTTCTCCAGTACACTGAACTGAAAATGACACACACTTTCCTAGTAAGATGGTATTTACTATTGATTTATCTTGCCCTAGAGAGTTCTGGTTAGCATTCCAGTGATAATTGACCCTGCTTTTTTTAACTCTTTCAGAAGTGCATCTTTATTTCCAGCAGTGCCTTGGTACTAGAAGGCATTGAAGTGCTAGTTCAGACAATAAATTTGCAAATGACTGATTCACAGTCTATTCATCATTTTCAAGATTTATAAGAAAAAATAGAAGTCTCAGGATATGATTAATTAGCTCATTAAAGTAACAGAGAATGTTCAGATCTAGATTAGGGAGGAATTGTCATCTGAGCTTCCTTAGTACTTTGTTATACTGCAAGCTTACAATCAGTGAGCATTTCAAAGTCATGCTTTTCCAGAAGGATGCTAACAGGCATCCTTCAAACTATACCTCTTCCAGTGTAAACAGTTAACACTGCCTATACCAGAAGAGGTATTGTTTCTTCACATTCCTAAAGATGCAGTGCAAATGAGCAGTCTTGTACTAGTCTCATCCCTTGAAGGTTCTACTGCCATTTCACCAAGATCCCTGTTTGCCCTAAAGCCTTCTAGATTGCAAGGGTGTAATGAAAAGCAGCACCTCTGTCTACAAATTATGCTTTGCCAGGAAGACTTGAATCTCTTAAAATGAAATTTGAAGTATTCCCATTTCAAAATCATGAGTTGAAAGATCTTCCAAAACAATAACAGTCTTGTGATGGTAACTCAGTATTCTTTGTCGTTATTGCAGAGCTACCACATGGTTTGGGGCATTTACTACAGAGATGGGACAATGTGCATCCCCTGCTTTCACCTAAAGGATGTCAGGAAGATGAAATAGAAAAATTCACTATTGATTTGTGGCATCAAAAAACCTTTATTGTTGAATTATTGTTTGGGTATGATAGTTCTTAGTGTTGTTCTTTCTCTGATCTTCCTTTTTACAAGAACTGTATAGCCATTTCTATACATTTGAGCGACCTAGAGACCATGCCCCAAGTGACGTTGCACCCCCAGAGTCTCCATCTATAATTTTGTCATCACAAGTGGACGTGTAGGGCTAAGAACAACCCTAAGAGTCGTTTTTAGTTGACTTAGTCTGGAGAGAAGGAGTACATATAAGACTTGATCTGTGTGTGAATACAGTCAGTTGTGCGCACCTAAACCTCTAGTGTAGTTATCTGTGTGAGGGTTAGTAACTCACTCTTCCCCTGGACTTGGGGCTGAGGAGTGCACCAGAGCCCAGCTGAATGCTCAGGCCAAGTACCAGTACCTGGCATCCAGGAGAGCCCATCCCTGGGGTGCAGCTCCTGTCCTCTGCCCCAGCCACTCTCCCCACCTTTCCTCAAAATACTTTGGTATCTCCTACTTCTGGCACACAACAAATCATGTTCACATCATTCTTTAACTTTTCCCATTGCCACTGTTCCTTGCTAGGTTTTGGAAATGCTGACTTCTGAATTAGTTAGATTATTGATTCCTTTAGAAATGGCCTTGGTAAAGGGTGGTGCTTCTGTCACAATTGCCTCTGGTTTGTATGCTGGCAGATCCAGGCATGAGTATGATATTATTCCTGCTGTGCCCTCCCACACCTGGAACCACATCTGGATGAGTTTGAAACAGCTGCACTAAAAACTTAGAGGACTTTACTCTTTATATGACTATGTTGGTCCCAGGCCCTTAAACACTGTAGAAGTCTAGGTCTTGGCTCCTAATAGAAGGATTAGACATATGACTTCTTTTGAAAGTAGAATATTTATACATAGGCCACTTTTTTCAAAGGTCTAATATCATCCCATTCTTTGGAGACTGTGGAGCATTGACCCTGCTTGAGTGAAATCTAAAAATTGCAAATGTCTCAGACAAGTTATTTTCTGCTCAGTGCTGTTGACATACAGAACTGCAAAGTGTTGCTTTGCCAGAGAGGAAGAGGAGGTGAATGAGACCTGGAAGACACTTGTGATTATCCTATAGCTCTGCTCTTGCCCCAAGGAACAGGATTCCATTTCCCTCAGCAATGCCCTTCTTCATCATACCATGCTTACTTGACTAATCCCAGAAGTGGCAGACATAAATACCTGTAATTAACACTGACAGTTAATGCTTGTGATGTGACAAATGATTCCTCCTGCCTCCCTCTTGAAGCAATCCAGTAATTATCCTGATCCCTATTTTGTGTAATCACAGTATGTGCCACTCATTTGCCCTCCTAACCAAAAGCAACCTTCAGCAGTGGTAATGCACACAGGGTTGCATCCATGCTCAGATCACCCAGCTGCCAACTTACAACTTCTGTGTGATAGCACTGCTGTGCTGGTATTTAAAACACAAAACCATGGTTTAAGGGATGGGACAAAGCAAGGGCAGAGCCTCCATGCAGGTTTACTGCTGTCCTCAGCAGAGACAGCAGTTACTGGCCCAAGAAACTGCCATGAGAGGTCTCTAGCCCACTGGGCTGCTCCTCCCCATTCATTCCCAGCCCAATTTCCTGACTCATTGCCATCAGTGTGCCCACACTGCAGCCTCCATCATCAAAATGGGGCTGCTTGATAATTGCCCTTGTCTGAAGAGGAGGGAGCAGGAACAACAGACACCAGCTCTGCCACTGAACCTGACACATCTTGCAGCTGCACTCAGAGTTCTGCCTCTCTCATCCTCACCTTAACTTTCAGGAGGAGGTGGGTCAGGCAGTGAAGGGTTAATGTGGAAAAGCAAAGCAGCATTGCTCCCAGGAGCTCACCAGAGGTGACAGGGTAGCTTGCTGCACTTCCTTCAAATATTGGCAAGATGGACTTTTTAAATGCAGGTTATGTAATGTGTTTGGGGACTATTTAAAGTAAATGTTATTGACAGCCATTACATCTGGTAGTATTAGTAAGTATTTAGGGAATTTTTTTAAAGGTGAAGTATTGACAGGAAAGGTTGTAACAGCTACTTCTGGGCCATTACAATTTATCTTCTAAATCAGTCTGGGTTTATGGTTCACTGACATGTTTCACCCTATTACCTACTAAAGGGTGGTTAATGACAATGTGTGGCTACACATGATACTAGAGCATGTGTGACACAGCACATCTAGGATGCAAAGGCCTTGCAGGGAAGTGCATCTCTGAGGGAAGCTGTTCACAGCAGATCTTTGCAGGGCTGCGTCTTAATAGCTACATAATAGAATAGAACGTTGAATTCCACCTCTCACAGTGATGGCTTAACTTGAAAATGGGTCAAATTATGATGAAACTTGTGTTTAGGACAAACCTGGGCATTACAAACTTCCATACAGTACATGGAGGCAAGAGCTGCAGGGGCTGTGAGTGGCCTGGCCATGCTGACTGGGGGAAGCACAGGCTGGCACTGCCTGTTGCTGTGAGATGCAGAGGTTTCTCTCAAGGGCAGTCCTTTCAATTCAGCCCCAGATTAGTCATGAATAGAGGTCATTTTAGGGTTATTTGAGTGTGTGGGTAAAAGCAGTTGGTTCCAAACAGTGAAGTCCCAAATAGCATTCACCTCGACAGGAGTCCTTATGCACGGCCTTGTTGGAAATGTTTTTGGAAAGAAGAGAAAATAAGGACACAGCACTGTCCAAAATAACTTTGGTCTGTAAATAATCTAAGCTTGGTGTCTTTATCCTTGCTGGTCATATTCTGCTCACCAATACTATTCTCAGATATTTTCTTCTTTTGCATTTCTTTGTTATTGAAATTAAAAACAATTCATATACACCTGAATTAATCTATTTCCTGCTGAAAGGTATTTTCTTCTTCTTTATCCATACATCTGTTTAGAACTGGGATTTCCTTCTCCCTTCCCAATTTCAAACATCTCCAAAAGAAAACAGATGTGGATTCACTTGCCCATAGAGAAGCCTCACCTTTCCAACATGAGCACCACAGACTTTTACACACATATAGTGGTTGGCCCAGGTGTTTACAACAGTGAAGCTTTGCCATGAAAACAACATTTCATTCCCAAGGTACAGATGTGCCTTGCCATCTCTTTTAACTTCTGACCACCAATTCTAGAGACTTCTTCTGGAGGCCAGCAGCAATGAGGCTGATTTACGTCTAGTCCTGTCTCTTGTTCTTTCAGCATTGAGCTACTTTTTCACAACCATCTTTGAAATTGCCAGATACTTCCCTTTAATCCTGCTCTTGCTCTCCATTCCTGTAGCTTGGTGGAGTTGTTTTCCACAGAAAGCCAGCCTGCTGTTGGGATGCAGGGCTGCTTTGGGCACTGTTCCCTCCTCCTTCTGTTTGCCCTCGGTTTTCCGCAGCGCAGCCAGAGCCATGCAGTCCCTCAGTTAACATTTACACTGCAGTCAGCATCCTGTGCCCCGGTCTATTTTCTGCAGACATGTAAATAGAAGCCTTTTGTAAACTTCGTTTAATGATAGTGCTGTATTATGGGTTGTCTAAGACAGTGTCAAGGGATCCTGTTTTCTTTTAACTTCACCGTTTGGGTAAGGTATAATCTACAGTACATCAACACAACACATCTCTCTATTGAGTGTTGAGGTGAGATACAAAGCTTTCAAAGCAGGCAGATTCTTTTACTGTTTCTTGGTTTCCTCAAGCACTTTGTACATGAAAGATTGTTTCCTTATCTCTTGGAAAAGCTTTTGGATGAAATTAACCCCAGTGTAGAGGGTCAGCCTAACAGCCTCTATACTACTTAAGTCCTACTTAGACCTTTATTCTCAGAGCTTAAATTGGATTTGTATGGTGCACAAGGTGCATTTCCCCTCTGTGAATAGGTAAAAATGAAAGATAAGATAATTTATACTTAGTAATGATTTCAGTTCTTGGCTGAATCTATTTTACATGGCTTTGTGATGGGGAAATTCTTAAGAAACATGTCACTAACTACATACAGCTTTGAGAAGCTCTCCAGCGAGCCTGGGGAAACTGGGCCTGCCTGAAAAAGAGCTGGTCACCCTTGCTGCTGCTGCTGTGCTTGGTGCCACGGAAGCACTTGTGTTATCACAGGTGCTGATAGCAAACAGGGAGCAGCGGGAAGAGGACGTGCCACCCAAGGCACTGATCCCATGCAGCTTGTCTAGGGCAGTGCAGCCTTCACCCCTCAAGCCTCACTTGGCTTCCTTGGGAGTGACACACCCTGGGGCAGTTGACAAAATCCTCAATTTCTGGCAAAATTCGGGGGAGCAACTGCAGCTGCTCTCTGAGCTGCTCTCTTCTCAAAGAGATATATTGGTGGCCTCTCACATTGCCTTTTTCCTTTCAAGCCGTGGTATTGAATTATACCACTTGTATGTCCAACTAGAAGAAATTTAGAAGAAATCTTTTGAGAACTATATCAACCTGCAGTAAGTGTTTTTAATACTGCAGGAATAGTCTCAAACTATTTAGTCTTTTATTTTCCTTCTTGAGAAGTCTAGGTAGGGCTATTAATTTTTTGATATCAGGGAAAAATAAATCCAAAGTGCTACCCTAATGTGAGTCTGTGGACATCACTGGTTACACACAGGTATATATGGGAGAATCATGTCCCACATGAGCACTAGAGGCACTTAATAAGGCATTTCTCCATCTTGGTTTTGTCCACCCTGTGCTACAGTCTGTTGGGGCAGGTTGCCTGACAGCTGCCCGTGCTGTCTGCACATTTCAGCTAAGAATATGGTCCTTCTGTTACCAATTAGGTCTGCCTGGCACTGGTCAAGTCAGGCACTTGTCTAAATTCAGGTTGTCATTTTGGATATTTATAAATGGAAACAAAGCTGTGTTTCTCCATCATGCATCTAAATAAGTTCAAAACCAATGCTAAGTCCATTTTAAACATTGAGTCCACCCAGTAATCTTATTTCCCTTTTTGGTAAATTATCTTCCTATTATAATGTGTGACCTCAGAAGATTCAATGACAGCAAATCACTTTCTCTCCCACCTTAGAATCTGTGAAGCTAGCCTGGCTTGACCATCTAGTTCAGGAAGTTCATTTGAATGTACTCTTATAATAGAGGCTGGATGAGGAATGATTCCTCTGTAATCAGTGTGAGTTATGTCTCCATATATCTGGGCTTCAGTTCAAGTATCAGCTATGGAATTAGGGGCCTCATCTCTGAAAGGACCCATGGGCATCCTCAAATCATGATGCTATGGGCCTTTTCAAATCATCTCTGTCTCAGTGTGGTGAAGAATTTGCAAGACCACATTTCAATACTAATTTTTTGGTGCTGGCAAATCCTTTTCTAAGAATTCAGTCCAAGCCTGAGTGCTTGATATGTGCCAAATAAAATCATAGAGCTGGGCAGCTAGCACATCTGGAAAGGTACTCAACTCTTTGAAGGATCTAGTTCTTGGAATGTCCTTCTGATTGTATCTAGAGTCTTTTGAGTCTCCTGCATTCAAGGTAGTGCACAAAAGCTCAGCTCATAGGAGCAGGCAGGAAAGGTTTGCAGAAGCATCATCTGGCACTCATAAAATACAGAACCAGGTTAGTGTATGTTTGTTTTCTTACTGTAAATCAGGTATTTGGGTGTCATTGCTGTCTCATCCACTCAGCTTATGAATGACACATGAGGGATCTCTTTCCAGTAAATCACAGCAGCAGTTGCAATATGTACAAGCCTGCTCAGATACTGGTGGGAACCAAGCCATGGAGGAGTGGAGATCCACACCGACTAATTTGCTGGGAGTGAGCCCCACCCTCAGCTGGAATCCCTGTTAATGTAATAATCTTCCAACCCTGGGAGTGTTAATAGCAAAAAAAAAAAGCCCTGGGAGAACAAGCACTACAGGAGGAGGTGAAAGATGTGGGCAGATTAAAAAATAGAGCGCCAAATTCTTGGCTAGAGTAAATAAATAAAGTTCTTTTGAAGCTATTGGCAAGAAACCAGGTAACCTGACCCAAAATTTGTACAGGTGGGTGAGCCCTTGCAGGACGAACTTCCATATGATTGTCATTACTTTTCAATATCTCACAGCTGCTCAAGTCCTGCTCTTCCAGAACCTTCCTCCTCTGTTGCGCAGAAAGGGAGTAAAGTGCAGAAGGGTTTGTCTCTGAGACAGCGGTGTTAGTTGGGTGAGGAAGGTCCCATCTCGTTTTCCTTGTGGGTTTTTCTAAGCCAGACGGGGTCAGTGGCACACAGCAGAGCCCCCGGAGGGCCGAGGCAGAGCAGCTGCTGTGGGATGGGCAGGGGCAGTCAGAGGACTGCGCTCTCTGCCCCTGCAGCTGCGCAGGCAGGAGGAGCCCGTGCACAAGGCACTGAGGGAAGGGTGCTTGAGAGTTGGCCTGGCATGAAAAGAAATGACTGTCAGTGCATCCATCCACCTTGCAGCAGTCCTTAAAGCCCCTGAAAAGACTGTCCTCCAGTAATAAGAAGGAAAACAAGTGAACCACAAATCAATGCAATATTTGACTTGGCTTTGGGAGCTATTTCTCTGAAAATGTTTAAGGCTCTTATGAGTAACATGGTGTTTAGCTTACTGCTAATGTAGCAGCTGAAGAAAAATGCATTTTGCTCTCTAGCTTGCTTATTAGTCAATGGAAACTATAACCACAAACAGTACGACTCCATTTAACCACTGTATTAAATATTAAACCTGAAACTGTCATTACCAATTATTTTCAATAGGGCATAATGGTTTGAGGGTTAAGTAATATGGACTAGGAGCCAATGGATCAGTCTAATCAAATGAAAGTATTCCTAACGGGATAGTGCTGTATGGGAAGGTGCAGTGATGCTGAACCTTGGTTTCTAACATTGGGATGATTTGATGTCAAGCATTTTTCTGCTTTTTGTTCATTCATGGCTAGCTTACTTTAATGATGTTGATGAGGAAAGTGATTCAGGGAGGCAGAGTGACCAAAAGACTCTAAACTTCTAGAGTTAGCATGTATATCTTCTGACAGAGCTGAAGGCCAGCATATCACCCCTTTCACTCTGCAAAATGCTTGAGCAAGATTAGAATTTCTCTACTGAAAGAGACATAATCAGATTGAAACAAATGTTGTGGTGCCTGTACTTAAGAGGAAAAGGCTGGATGCCTTCTTTGAAGGTTGTAGATAAAAGGATGCTATTAATAGTTAGAGGTGCTCCTTTACAACAATTTATATTGATAAATTTTTGTGAAAAGAAACTTATATGTTTAACAAAAGCCTACCCAGATTAGAATAATCCAGTGTTGATGGTCAGACACAGCAGGCTGCATTTTTATGGCCAGGTTAGCAATCTGCTAGGGAAGGTTTTCAAGTGTTCTGTGTTTACCAGTGTAAGTAAAAACATTCAGTGTCCAACTCCACCCATGGCAGCAGGAGGCCATGCAGAGACCTGCACTCTGCTGCAAATCCTATGGACCTGCTCCTGTGTCCTCCAAAAGCTCCTTGGCATGAGCTGAAGTTCTCTTCCAATTCAGACAGAAATTAGCTTGCATCTTGGGCCTGCCCCAGCTTTGTCTGTAGGCTGTTGGACCTTGGACACGTGGGTGCCTTGGTCATTCCCTGAGAGCTGCCAGGGGGTGGGCAGGGAGCGCCCTGCAGGGCTGGCTGGAGCAACCAGAGCCTGCTGGTGATTGTCTGGAGCTCTGCATGCAGCAAATGTCTGTGAAACACGTTAGATTCTCATCTGCCTCTCCTAGTGAAACCAGGTTTTGTCAGAAGATTCCTGACCAGGGCCAGCCTTATTGTTCTCATGGTTCAGCTGAGGTCAGTGATGTATGTAATCTGTACCAGGGTGTGGATGCATCTGGCAAGTAATGGCAATACCCCAGCCTGTGAAGACTTCCCTCTGAATGACAGTGCTATAATTAAATCTCCAAATTCAGGACTCTGAGCCAGAATTGAAGTTTGGGAACTTCATAGAGGTAGGGGCCAGCTGTGAAGCTCATCTGGGGATGTGGATTGCAATTTCCCAAAGCCCTGGGGCAGTTTGGTTTTGGGGGAAGATGCTCAGGAGCTATATAAAGAGATTGAGCAAAGATAGCAAGTTCTCTTTCACAGCACTAGTCTGAGTAAACAGGTTTGCAATAATCAGCTGTTGACAGATGGCAGCAAAACACCTGTGAGTGACTAAACTTTTCAGCCACTTAGTCAGAGCTCCAGGAAAACTTGGTGCTGATTCTCAGAAATGAGAAGCATACCCTCTAATACATTCTGTATCTCTTGCAACTTTCTTCTTTAGCCACAATAAAATGCCTATGGATGAAGCTCATGGAAGTTCATCAAATTAATTTGGCTCTGGTTTATACCTACTTTAAAAATATGTCAGATGTAACACTAATCCTGGTGCAACCGCACTGTAATTAGTGTTTGGCTCACCTTGCTTTAGTAAATGCACCTGACTCAGCTATTTCACAGTTAGATATCATTTTGCTTTGAAGCTGTATTTACCATCTGCAGCTGAAATATTTACCTAAAAGTATCCCATAGACAATAAGGCATTTGCCCCATTGTGTTGCTTGTGCTTTGTTTATGTAATGACCCAGATGCACACCCAAAAGACGACCATTTGCTTACAAGCGTTAGAGCTCACACATTGTGGGATATGTTTCTTGACTTTCTGAAGGGATAGTTTCACAGGACAACAAAGAGGAGGTCTTAATTGGACCCTTTGATAAATTACAGGCTCCATTACAGAGCCATTTAAAATCAGAGTAGTGGGAGGGTTTTTCTCAATCGCATGAGAACAAGATGAAGGTAGGGTACACAAAATAACCACGATATGCTTCACAAAGGGATCTGTGTAAAAACTTGGCTGACCTCCAGACTAGACCCTCTGGGCTAGTGCTGGATGTCAAGTGGAGATGTTAAGTTCAGACTCGTACTTTTGGTGGTGCACACAAACCCCAGCATAAAGGGGACTCCAGGTCTGCTCCACAAAGGACATCACAGGGCTTCACACCTGGTCTCTCCCACAGGCTGCCAGAAACCATTGCACAATCAGCAGAGTGTCATCAGCCTTCAAGAGTTCATCCCCACTATTACACTATTTGCTTGAAGTTCTAGCTTGTGGATTCCAATGGTGAGAAAAGTATCTCAATTTTCATGCAGAAAGAGAAGTTTTCATTCTTATGGTTATGGAGAAGAGCCTGAAAAAGGAACTTTAAAGGCTCAACCCCCAGAGGCATTTAGGTGTGATTTATGTGTGTGACTCCTGTTTTATGGTTTTTCAATGCTGAGGGTTAGCAACACAACCAGCTTTGTTTCATGAGGTAAAGCAGAGCTGGAACACTGCAGATAATGGAAAGTCCCTGGTAACACCGATACAGCTGGTTTCTGCCTGTCTCCCTGCTGCAGCTGTTTGCAGAAGGGCTCTTATCTGGGGCACAGCCTCGGGCATGCCCCAATCCAGCCTGGAGCTGGAGTGCCTGTGGGCAGTGTGGTGTCTGTGCATAAAAACCCGTTGGAAGTGGGGATAGAGACATCCCAGGGGTTGCACCAGAAGCCTGGATCTGGCAGAGGCGAGTGGGCCAGGGCAGCCCCCGCCGCGGGGCCCGGGTGGTTTGCACACAGCAGCTCGGGGTGCCTGCACTTGTGTTGCCTGCACACCACATTGCCCGGCCCTGGAGAGTGTGCTGATCACATGTGCATGACTGTATGGAGAAAATAATAAAATCATGCTTTTTCTACAGAGGCCAGGTATTCTGACTGGACAGCGTTTATCCCCTAATCTGTGGATCTGGGCTGCAGGCTGGTAAATGGTTTGCTCGCTGGCAGAGCCCTCAGCAGATGTGTCCACTCATCAGCTGGAGTTTACAGGAAAATATGACCCTTGTGCATAGATCCCTGGTCTGGGTGGAGTTGAATTTCATTCACTGCATGCAGAGGTGATGGACACAGGATTTTAGGGCTAAATTAACCCTTCGGCATTCAGTTTTGTTTTGTTGCATGTCCTTGACACATATTGGCAGGGTAAACTGTAGATCCTTTCCTTATGATTTCAAGACTTGAAGAACCTGTTCACATGTTCCTACTGCAGGCTGATGTTTTGTCTGTGATTTTTTTCCTGCCACTCTCTCAGCACTTCTGTGTATTTATTATCATCAGGATGCAGGTACAGTGCAGCTGAAACCAGTTTTGTGCAGTCCATCTCTGGGTGGTCAGCTTCATTCCTAATCCAGGCTCAGGTGTATATGTCTGCTTCAGGGACAAGGCACAACTACAGCAGTAAAGCTGGCCCAACAGCCTTAAAATGTGCTTTAAAATATATAACTAGATGCTTTGTTCTTGCAAATGAGGCTGAGATTACAATGTTTAAAATAAGATTAATTAAGAGTATACTCAAAATACATAAGGTTTGATTTTTTGTGTAGAAGAATTAAGCCAAATTGCAACATCTTTACAGTCATATCAGTGACAGCATAGGTATAAAACCCAAGAGAATTATAATATCTCTTTTCATGTGGCAAAAAAGATCAATTTCTTTGAATTGGAACATTTGCTTCATTTGAAACTTTAAATTAATCACTTTTCCAGGAAAGTCTATAGTAGCATTTTACTAGGCTTTCTCTTTTAAATCACCAGGGAGACCATCTCTTCCTAATTCACTGAAACAAGAGTTCTTTTTTATTATTATTTATTTCAATACCAACCATTGCTATGACATCTGTGAAAGGAACTGCTGTGTTATTAACCTTCTTAATAAAAATGTAGCTCCCTCTTCTGCTGACCCAGATAATTAGTTGTTGATTTTTCAAAGAATAGGATTTACAAATATGTGTTCAGAACTGCAGTTGATTTCTTTTGATTTTTCTCTTGGTGCGTGGATTTGTGAATATCTCACCAAAACTCATACGTTTCAGAGCTAACAGCATTAACTGGGTGAGCATTTCAATAACATGAAGGGTTTGCATATTCTAAGCATACAAATGTTATGTTCCAAAATAAAAAACATGCTCTAATTCAGATGCTGCAATAAATTCATGGCATTAAGCTATCATTTATGTCTAAATTATTGTCATTCTACTAGACAGGGAGAGTGTAGCCAGTTCTTTTCTCAGGCTTCAGTGCAGTATTCCAAGAATCATTCAAAGGTGTTAATACATCTTGCAATGTAGCTTTGGAGATGGTCCTTCTCTTTAAATTGCTCAGTCTTAACAGAGTCATTAGTGATTTCAGAGTAAGCAATCAAAAGCCACTCTGCCACAAAGTCTCTAAGCTTCCTTTATAACATTATATTTTAAATTATTCATATTCAAGACACCAAAAAAAAAAGGGGGGGGGGTGCAAAGGAAACCCCCAGCCCCAGTTACCACCAATAAACAGTCTTGGCTCTAAACTTCATATTTCTGGTAAATTTGCATGCTTTCACTGGTTCAGAATCTGTCTTTTTTTACAAGCCTTGTTATAAAATGAGCATATGCAGAGATGCATACAGCCTCTGAAGAAATCACTGTAATAAATGAGCTTTGCATTCACAAGATGAGTTCCCACATGTGTGAAAATGTTAATATTCCCGTGACTGAATTCAATGACATAATGAATCTACAGTGGAAAATCAGTCTGCATCAAGCAAAGACAGGCATAGCTGTGCTGGGCTGTTCTTGGCAGACAGGACATTTTGTATCTCAAGTTAGGAAAGGCAAATAATTGCAGTTGAAAGCCAATGTGTGCTAACTGGGCATAAAGGGCTAGATCCTGAGGTTATTTTATTCTACTTGTTGCTACACCTGATTAAAAAAATGTTGCTTGAGAGTAAACAGAATGAGAAACCTACTTAAAAAGAACTCTCAGATCTAAGATCGATACCCTTTTAACCTTGAGTCACATTAGGTGTGTTTATAAGATCTTTTGTAACCAGATGTGAACAAACTCCTTCCATTCTTGCTGCCTTTGGGACTGAAACCAGCTGGAAGATAAAGGCAATGCACTGGCAGTGTGATCTCATGTCTATGCTTACACTGGAACTATTACTCCATGGAGCAGAATTATTGCTTTCATGTGTTTCAGGTAAAAGTGGATCCCTAACACTATGTAGATGATGAGAAAATTGGGTGAAAGAGTCTGTCCTGACTTTCTGGTACTGAAAGTTACAAGTGTAAGAATTGTGTTGGACACCATGTTAGAAAAAATTGGTTTGTACATTTAGAAGCAAAGGAGAACTTGTGAAGCTGTTAGTACTAAATCTTGAGTGCTGTTCCATTTAAGAGTATGATCAGTCAGCTATAAATTCACAACAGATTTATTGCCTCTTAGGTATAGGGCTTGCCAAACTGAGTCAAAAGCTGAATGACACCAACCTTATGTGAGTGGAATTGTAACTCTTTTGTGAAAGGGCTAGAGCAGGAGAAGTAGGTCCGAAAAAAGAGAGGTTTGTCATCCATAGGCATCCTTTCTTCTAATCTGAGATAGTAAGGAAGGAAATTATCATATGCTGAATTTAGGAAAGCAAAAAATACACAATCCAATGCAACTTTTTACAAGATGAAATCCCCTGCTGCTGGAGAGAATTGTCTCCAGGATCAGTTTGGGAGGTTTAGTTCAGTTCAGTTTGTGGGTCTAGTCTACAACTCCTTAAATTCAGGAGACTTAGACTGATCAAAACTTACAGGAAAATAAATATAAGAACTTGATACAATTCTTGTGAGCATATCCATTTTGTTGTATATAATGCCTGGGAAAACTAACCCTACAAAATATAATGTATGCAGAAAGAATGCTTTAATTGTTTGTGAGTCAAGTAATTCAGTGCTTTGGCACATAATTTTGTTGTTGGTCCTTTAAGTCCAACAAGTATGTGTGTTTTGAAGTTCTGAATATGTGTTGCAGAAGCATGTTCCTTAGCTTTCAAGTTTTGTGCTGGTACTTCTCAGGAATTGGTTGATGAACTTTCTTACAGAATTAATCACATACCTTCTTATGGGTCACCAATCAGCTTCAAATCTGGGTTTTATAATGTGCACCAGTCATACTACTCCTTGATGTAAAGAAGTAAGCAGGCTGTTCTTTTGTGGTAGAGCAAAATATTAATATATTGTCAGTAGCTTCATCATTTGGTACCTTGGCTGTCAGAAGGAATGTTTTGGACCTATTGTGGCTGTCAGGTGGGAGACATGGCATGTTTTGACAAGCAGCAGTCATGGATGAGTAGATCTAGAATTCCTGATTCTTGGCTCATCTTTGTTGCCTCTTCCTCTAAGCTGCCAATTATTCTGAGAAAGAATCTTTTTCCCTCCATCTCTCTCTGAAGAAGAGTGGGGTGAGCTAGGGGCACCCAGTGGGGGTGCTGGCTAGGTAGCATTCAGAGTAGTGGTCTCAAATGCTGAGCACCTGAACAAAGACACACCAAGCCTTCTTGATGTGTTGATGCAACACATTCATGTTTCACATGACCTACTTAAAAAAAAAAAAAAAAGAAAAAAATGCAGCCACTCTGAGCCATAAAAATGTCAGAGTCTAATTGTGAAGGGGGCTGAACAAGCTATCATAAGATAAAAGCAAATGAAAAGATGTCTCACAAATACTTGAAACCTTCTGTGAAAACAAGATCTGGAGCCTGAGCCAAGCTGTCTCTGAAGCAGTGCTGTATGTCAAGAGGACATTGCAATCCATTGGCTTCCTGCTGCTTTCACTTGGTCTTAGGGGCATGGACATTTGTTAAGATAAATCACAACCTGGATAAGCCAGGAGAGGTAAACCTGGAGCTGAGCTATTGTGTCAGCCTATGAGGAAAGATCCTGGCATTTCTTATGAAAGATGGCACGGGATTGTATCTAACTGCAAAAGCACAATGCTTTGAAGTGCAAATATGAATAGCATTTTACACTCAACGATCTGAACGTTCCCATCACATTGGCCACCGTGATCCTCTTTGTGACATTTCACAAGGGGATGGAATAGGAGAGGGAAACTTCAGAGGGTAAAGCTGAAGCATGTTCAGGAAGCAATATGGGCTCTAAACAAAGCAGCAGTGGCAAAGCGAGCTCCAATTGTGTTCAGGTAACTATTAGTTTAAAATAAACACACCATCTACTGGCACACAACTTAGGTGCAGCTTATTCATAGCTGAATAGAACTGGTCAAGTTGTTGGTCTGCACCTTGTAACAGCTGGTGTGTGTTAGTTGTTACAGCTGAGATTGCTTAAAAGTGTACTTGTTTTTTTTTCCTGAATGTTCTGGTTTTATCATTCTACCTCTCCTATTTGGTTTACTCTCTATGACCCTGCCATAAACCAGAACTATTAATTTTATTCAGGTTTGCTGCAATTCTGAAATGACCTGCTTTACTGCAGCTTCTGCTGTGTTAGATGTCAGTCCAGCGTGGAGCTCAATAGAGGGTGAAGTGCTCATTGTGTCCACAACAACTGTGTGCAGGAGGAGATGCAGTTTCTTGCTGCAGTATTCCCATGACAGTCTGTGAAATTAGTGTCCCATTTTCTGCCTCTTTAATGGGCCCAGTTCACTCAGGTGCATTGACCACTCATAGCCCTTCAGAAGGACCTGCCTGCTATTTTGCATCTTCAGTTTCTGCTTTGCTTTGGTTTCACTGAATGGAGCCACATTTGATTTCAAGGGTGGCAGGATCAAACCCTTAATGCAGTTTTGATTCACATGTGAACTGTAATCTGACAATCAAAAGAAAAAATCTTATTATTCCAGCATCATTTAAGCAGGCAAATAACTTCAGAAGGATGGTAGCTGGGTGCTGAGAATGGGTGTGAGATGGAGTAAGTTGAAAATTGTTGGGTGAGAGAGAGAAGGAAATTGTGAAAAATGAAAAATGTGTTTCAGACATATGTTTTAACCCCTTTGTAAGGAAGGTTTTTCTCAGAGAAAAGTTGTAAACAGTTCAGAACAGCTCTGTGCTAAGTTATGGGTGTTACAAATGGATTTGAGCTTAAAATGACCTCTAGCACTGTCTATGTCCCACATGGTGGTGTGTGGAGAGCACAGAGCCCATCTCATGCAACACATGGCCCTTATTAATCTGGCTTTTCTGAGACATAAACGTACCAGGTCAGCCAGAGGCAAGCCTGGAGCCAATGCCTAGCTCACATTGCAGCTCTAGAATTGTTCAGCATTGCCAGCTGTGGTGATCTTAATGGAAATCTGTGAAGTCTTGGTGGTTTTCTTAGTACTTTTATTTCTGAAAATAGGTAAAAATGTGATAGACTCTCCATTTATAAAACAAACTTCTTAGATTTCATGGTTGCAGAGAGAGATTTCAGATTGTGGTTAGGGTAAATACTAAGGGTTTTGACAAAAGCAGTCAGTGAGAATGCAGAAATAAATGCCAAATTGTTAGTTATCATTATCTGAGGCTTTTAAAAATTTGTTTTTGGACACACTGGTTGCCTAAGTACTGATTTATGTTTAGACTTTGTGCTCAGAACTGGCATTGCTGGTCAAGGGCCAGCAGACATCGTAACTCAGCCTTCTGTGAACCAAAATCATGTGTGTGAAGAGGCACCGCGTGCACGGCCTGAATTCCACAGGGGCCTTGTTGCTGGGCCGTCTGCTAAATGGCTGATAATTCTGGGGAGGACACACACTGGGAAAGGACAGAAATGCCTTTGGTAGGCCCTCCTTTGGAGGAGGCATTAAACAGCCCTTACAGCCTGCCCACCCTTGTGGGCTCCCCACTGGATCTGAAAAACTCAAAGTTGCTGTCACCAGGCTCAGGGCAGGGGCCCACGGGAGCCGTGTCCATGGCACTGCGCTGGTGATAACAGGCTGGGATGACAGACAAGCCCAGGGGCCTAGCTCCTTTTTTCTTTATATGTTTTCTGGCAGGCATCATCATCATTCACTCTCTAATACAGGCCTTGAAATATTGAAAGGATTCCTGTTCATAAACGTATTCAAAGCCCATTTGTTACTGGGTCTGGACTCACCGCTTTCAGAGCTATTGCCATCTGATGTACATGCTGTGTTTTGGTACAAAACAGAAATAGCCTGGTGAAATTTCTTGCTAAAAGGAAAGTTATTGCACATGTACTTTAGTTACTTTTCATTGCCTTAAGGGGAACCACAAACGTATGTTGTTTCTAATTAATTGCTGGGTTATGTAAAGAGTGCTCCATGTAGTGAAGTGGAGCAGGATGCTTGACACAGCAGCCAGATTCCTTCCCTTACCCTGCTGAGCTTTTCACATTTCTCTCCCTATCTCAAGTAGCTGTTCTTGTCCACTGAGCCCTGGTTGCAGTAGACGGTTATATTTCTTTAGAGTGCAGATATTTGTAAACAGACACTGATTTCAACAACATGAGCCCTTCAAGACCTCATTGGAGGATGAGCTTGGAGACTTCTCCTGAAATAATGAGACAGAGACCTACTGGTGGTAGCATACAACTGTTTGTCCTCCCACAGTCTGTTTTTGTCTTCAGGGTTTCTTTTTTTGGTAAGACCCATACTCAAGTTGTGTGCTTCCAGTCCTGCATCCATCTAGTATCCAGTGCCACTTATGCCTGGGAGAAGTAAGAATTAAGTATGGGTCTATGCACCACAAGTAATGGCCCCTCTTTTAAAGCACCTTCTGCAGGGGCAGAGATGACAGTCCCAGGTGGAAGCACACAGCTTCTTGTTGTGCACTAGCCACCCAGCTGAGCATGTCCAGAGCATTCTGGTCTCCATGTCATGGCTTTAATTCAGGTAGTAGTGTTTATCCTGGCTGTCAGAGGTAAGAGTAAGTGCAGGATGAAGCCCTGGATCTGCCAAATTATGGAAATATGTGTGTAGTGTGTTATGCTGGAAGGGGTCTGGCAGTAAAAATAGAGCAGGTACAGCATGGAAGCAACAGGGGGAGGGGAGGTCAAGAAAATGGTTTTCAAGGGTATCCCAGGTGAACTCACATGCTCACTTGCTGAGGTAACGCATTGAAAGGGCTCATCCTCTCCAAACTGCAGGGAGAAAAATGTGCATCCCTCTGTGGAAGAGGGTGACAGCAAGTGGGAGTTGATCAGAACTGGGTCAGATCCTTAGGATGAAGGGTGTTTTTTTTTTTCATGGCCCAAACCCTCCTTGCACTGCAGGAAAAGAATGTCAGGAGATGTTTGGATTGTCTTTTGTTTCTGCTTTTCACTGTTTGCAAAAGAGTTTGGTGTGACTGGATTTCTAGGTACTCCCATGGTGCCAATAATATTAACTTTAACTGGTGTGTGTTAAACCTCTGGTCAATTATTGGTTCTGTTGTCTTTATGTTTAAATCTCTAACCCCTCTCAAATGTTTATGGACTCACTGTTGCCTTTGCTGAGCAGTATACTGTGTGTGATAGCCACCTCGTATACCTTGGGCAAAGATGAAAAACTGTTTCAAATACTATGTGGAAATCCATATGTTGTCTGGAACCCTGCTTTGCTTTTCATGCAGAAAGAGAACAGAAGAAACAGCATGTATTTATTAAAGCCATATTTCTTCAGATAGCTTAACCTCCGTTTTATAAATTGTATTTAACATCAGTATCATATTCTGTCTTAATCTACTGTTGCATTTTAAAGTCTGTTCCCATGTCAGTCTGGAGTGGTCCATGCAAATCAGTCCAATGGAGAGAAAACAGGAAAGTATTATGTAGTGTCTCTCTTGTGTTATATCCAATTTTATGCTTTGTTGAGAGCAGAAGTCACACTATAACAATCCCTCAAAGGCTTGAAGCTAAAGGAACATTAATCAGCCACAAGAGTGACTAACTATAATGTCCATGTTGGAAGAAAGGAGTTTGTATCTGGTTCCATGTACTCCATCTGATGCCTGGGACTTTTATCAACTAAGGCTGAAGGGGAATCTTTAAAAAGAAATATTTGAGTAAGAATAATTTATCATGTGACTGAGATGAGTCCACTGGGAAAGGTGACTGGCCAAGTCCACGATGACTAAGTAGATCAAGAAGGAGTGCCACAGATATGTCTCAGTTTTAAATGCCTGTTGGCTGGTCTCATTAATCTGCTAAATTACCCAGCTCAAATTGCTTATGTGTAAGTGTTACATCAAGGTACACTATTTCGTATTAGCTGCCATATAAAAAGGAAACAGCCACCGAAGGTAGGAGAGAGCGAGGGTGAGTTATTGGCTGTTAAATAATCCAGCAACAAAGTACTTACTCATGGGGAACAAAAATTGCCGAGAAATATTCACAGGGGTATCTGATAATGTCTAATTTGTTCCCAGAATCACACATCATTGTTTCTGCATACTCCAGAGAGGCAAAAACAACACAGGAGAGAAACAAATATACACAGAGACACACAAATAATTAACAGCCACAGGATCATAGAGTCCAGTATTAGATCTAGAATACAGTGAAGACAAAGCATAAGAAATGTTTATTATGAGTAAAGATGAAAAAAACTTGACATTAGGGCTGGCTGATTGCAGTTACGAATAACAATTTTTAAATCATCCATGGCAAACTCTTCCTACAAAGGAAATGAATTGTTGCAACACAATGCATCCTTGTTGTATCAATATTATTATCTAGTTATCCATAACATGTTGTAATTTGTTTTGATTTTTAAGTGTTCTTTAGCTGCAAAGCCTTAATGAGGCTTCTCTAAATTGATTAGGAACTGCGAGATATAGAATGGTTCACAGATTATTTCAGAGAGCTGTCAACATCCTGTGACTTTCATTTCATTGGATTTAATGATCGTTGGAAAAGGTGTGCATTACAGCCAGATACAATCACATTTGTCAGCATGATCCTTTTAAGTGCAATTCAATTAAAGTGTTATTCTCTAATTTTATTATTGCTCAAGCTGAGTGCTAATGCTAGCTACTAATAAAACTACAGGTAGATAATGGTATACAATTTAATTTAACTAATTGGAGTTTAGTGATCTAACATGCTTTTCATATCTTAATTCTTTGAATAATCTTTGATTTTTGCATCTGGTACAATTCTTTTAATGGAAAAGGGCAACTGAAAACATCAGTTACATTTGAGATTAAATTATCTAGTAACATCTGCCTTTAACAGTGTATCAGTATGCATGCGAATTTTCCTCTATTACCTGCCACTTGCATCCATTTTCCATTGTCAGTGTGCTTGACCTTGAAATTAATTTATCTAACTGTGCTTACATTCCTTATTAAGTTAACTGCAGACTTGGAGTGCCAGAAACATTCTCACCAAGGGGAAGCTGGCTAGATGACAAATTAAAGGGTCAGGAGCAGAGATAAACCAGTCCCTTCAACTAGACAAAGCCTATACTTTTTCCTGATTGTGAAGAGTTACAGATAAATAAAGCACAGATGCACGACCACATAAATACACTGGAAGAAGATTATTTTATTTACTTGTAAACTTCTTACTGCTGCCTGTCTATACCAGTGGGTTTTAGTTGGTTTCTTGTATTTGCTTTATTTTGGGACATGGATATTAAGACTTGTAAACTAGGGGAGGTTAAGTTATCTTCACTGCAAATTTATAACAGGAAATTCTATCATTGCAGTGCCTCAAGCTCTCTCAGCCAGTTCAGGCATTTTACTGTGAATTGAATGAACTTAAAATATTTCATCAAGGTACAACAAGAACTGAGTTCCAGGATGGTGGTGCTGCCCCATCTGTCCTAGAGACCAGGTAGCTATGATCCCTTGATGTGACTGTAACATTTTGCATTAGGTAAGCTTTTCTAATTTTTTTCTATAAAGAAAATACAAGAAATTTAGGCCACAGCCCATATGCAGCAGGATGGCTTTATTTTTGACTCTCTCTGCTTTCTCTTTCCCACAGAGCCTTGATATTAGTGCAGAAAAAAGGTTTCACTGTGTTCTCACTTTCTGACAGTGAAGAATGCATTAAGTCATTTTTTGTCCTAAAGTCACTATAAGTGACTGCAGTGGCAGAATGTCCACAGAGCACCAAATTCCTCTGAAGACCTCTCTCAGGTACTTGCAGCAAACCTATTGCTCCAATAAACAAATCCATGTCTATCTTTAAAGGATTTGTGACATCTCTGTGACAAAGCAAAGTGCTATCGTTCTCAAGATATAGATGGCAGTAAAGGCACAGGGGAGCACAAGGAGTTGCCTAAGGCTGTGCACAAAACTTGAGTGCAGGTTGTGCTGTAACAACAGAAGAGTAATGGCACAGGAAAGTAACCCAATAACCCAAGTCTCCTCCTAATGGCCCCATCACCAGACTTCTCCTGCACCAGTGTCAGCTATAGCCAAAAAAGTTAATTCTGCTTTTTCTGCTCTACTGTGTATGGCTTCCCTTTCTTCCTTTGAAGCAGCTTTTAAAAAGAAATCAAAAGTACCTATAAAGCCCATTTCTGGGTGACATGGACCGTTTTTTACCAAATGCAAAGAGATTCCACTTTAAAAAAAAAATCATCTCTTTCTCCTCCATGCTATTCTGCAATGATATTTCCAGAAAGAATGAGCACAGAGACCTTTTCCATATGTCCTTACTCAACTGTGTCCTCTATTTCTAGCTACACTTGGTTATGGCACACTTTCAAAAAGACATAATCCAATATCTAACATCAGTCATTTGCCTAAAACCATAGTTGATCAGGTAGTTGGGAAATCACAAAGTGTCCTTCTTCCTGGTGTGAGTCATTGCCTGCATTTGACATGATCTTTTACACCATAGATGAATTGTGTCCAGATTTCAACAGCTGGCTTCTGCTTTAGAAAAAAAAAAAAAGAAAAAAAAAGAAAAATGAAAGTCATAATATGTAAGAAAAGTAGCAGTGATGTCAGAGGCAGGGTAAAGGGCTCATTCTGCATGCACATATTGGCCTTTGTTTTGTTTATATCTGGGTGCAGGAGTACTGGATGCCATTGGGACTTGGCGTTGGGATAATAAGCATGAGAAAAATCTTGGATGTTAGTGAGGCTGCTGATTGTTTATGCTGAAAATTCACTGATTATTGTCAAATGTGTTGTGTTTAAAGAGTCTTGAAGAGAGTTTCATTCTCTTCCTACTACCTTGCAAAGTCATGACACTGCTGATGTGACATCACTGCTCACATGTATACAATTAGCTGACTTAATCATCATGATGCACTATTTAAATTTTCCTGCTTTTTCTGCTGTGATTGTAGAATATACTTTGAATTCCCAGGACAACAAAAATTGTCAATTCTGTAGTTTTTGCATTGTGGCTACTGTATGTAATGTTAGTTATTTGATTGAATATAAACATTTTTAAACTATGCACATTTACTGGCAAAAGTTTCATAACTGGCTTAGCAGCAGATCATTTGGTGATGCTGAACTTAGCAGGTACTATCCCTCAACTATATTCTTAAAAAGAAAATTAATCAAGACATATGTTTCCTTAAAAAAGCCAAGCTGTGTTCTGTATTTATAGGATTTTAAAGACAATAAATTCAAATAGAAGAGTTGATGGGCCTTTGCTCGCTGTCAACTTAGCCTAGAAACTAAGAACTCTCTGGGATGTGCTTTTCTGGGTGGAAATAAAGATCCTACTGATCAAATTCACTTCTCCTTCATCCAGCATCAACCTTGTCCATGGACAGATGCATTTAAAATTAAATGAGACATTTAACTACCCCTAAGTGCTGGGTGCTTTGGTGTTTTCTACAAAACCTGAAGGTATGCCATTAAAATTATGCATCTTCTTCCTGTTTTCTTTGACTATGAGGATTGCAGAAGGATCCTGCGGAAGGACTTGAACTTTGAGTTAAGAAACTGATAATTTTGCTTTTTGCCATTCTCAGGATTTCTTTTCAGGCCACTTGAACTGTGGGTAATGATGAAATATTTCAACGGATAATAATACATTCCTGTATATAATTACAACCATAACTGGCTTTTGAATTGGATCTTACTGAAATATTTTTCTTTATTTTATGTAGCAGTCCAGGTTAATTCTCAGAGAAACTCTTGAGAAGCAAGATACAAGTTCTGTAAACTAAACAGTGATATATTCATTCTCACTCAAAAAGTTCCATTTAGATTTTCCACCAGGGATAAATAGGGGAAATTTATTTAGATCTAAGTACTTTGTCATGATGCAGTGAAGTGTAGTCTGTACACCAGACCTAGCAAACTGTTAAATGATGCCATGGGTGCAGTGCAAATGGAATTTCAGATGAGATTTTATTTCATGTATATTAGTTTTTTGTTTCTTCTGTATTTTTCAGAAATGTTTTATTGCTTCTATCAATTGCAAGAGTACATAAAACATTAATGATGAAGCAGTAAAAGAAACGATCTCCAAATATTACTGCAGATCCCTTGATAGATTTCTGTGCACTCTGCAACCTTTGTCTGAGCTAATTAAATAACTGGCAGGATAATTCTGGGGATGTTTACAGGTAGCACTGCTGTGATGCTATTTGCAGAATGGATTTTTTTCCCTTAAACCTCCTTGTCGAGGAAGCAACCCTGGAGCCATTTAACCAGGAAGATACCAAGCCTAAAACTGCCTACAATGATTAACAGGGTAACAGGAACAGAAATGGGTGTGAAGGCAAAAAATAATCAAGAATATAGCAAGCCATCATTGAAGCTGAGTATAAATGAATAGAAGTGAAATGAAATGTTTGGTTCTGGAGCATCTGTTTTATAAATCATCATGAATATGATAAAGGCAGT
This sequence comes from Anomalospiza imberbis, assembly GCF_031753505.1. NCBI lineage: Eukaryota > Metazoa > Chordata > Aves > Passeriformes > Viduidae > Anomalospiza > Anomalospiza imberbis. The sequence continues at coordinate 11,142,910 of NC_089692.1, read as the reverse complement.
CTATTTTTCCATTCAATGGGTTATGTATATTGTCTTGTACAACTTGTGGTTGAAGAAGTTTCTGTTTTCCATCTGAGTTTTAAATATGCTAATCAACAGCTTTACTCCTAGTGTCTGACTAAACTCTGCAGTCTGAAAAACATGTGTTTTCAGAACCCAGTACTTTTTGTTTCTAATCTGGCTGGTTTGTGTTACATTAGTACAGCAAGGTCCCAAATGGATTTGGTGCTTTGTTGAACTGAGCTCTGGTGCAAAGTAAAAGAGTCTTTGCCCTGAAAAGTGTATCCTTAAAGGGAGGAAAACATGAATTTAATAGTGCTAAAAAATGGAGGAAACTGAAGCACTAACTGGTAAAATGACTGCCCACTACTTCACTATCAGCCAAACATCTGCTGAGCAGAAAATAAGATCCAGAATTCTTGCTGCTCAGTGCATCCTGTGCATCAGTGCATCAGCCACCATGCAGTGGCTCTCCAATAAAATGGAGCTTTGCTGTCTTTGCTGTCCTATCAGGGAAGAAAAGATATAGACTTATTTGAGTCTTGTCACCACTTTAAGTGCTCCAAGGATGGGTAGAACATCTAAATATTCCTGAGGCAGAGGTTTAGCAGATATGAAATGTAAATGTGTTTCCAGCTACAGTCTGATAGCATATCCACAACATTGACAGAGCTTTTTCAAGACCCTGATAGCATTTTAGCTATTTAAAGAAGTAAATACCAAATGCTTGCAGGAATTAATTAACAGGAATATGCAATCCATAAGGGCACTGCAACAGCCACATCAGAGACAGAAGGTCAAAGCCCCATTAAATTGTCCATATGATCCTGGGAAAGATGCTTAGTCTCTCAGACTGCTCGGCTGAGAGCAAAGGCCAGGCAATCTGTGGTGAGAAAAGTGATCTCAAGCCTTTGTGTGCCATCCTTCTGCCCTGGGGTTGCTGTCCTGTGTTGTTAACAGCAGTATCGTGGCTCACTGCAAGGATGCAGGCACTGATCTCAGCTATCGAGCAGATCAGACTCTGAGAGAGCCAGGAGGACCTGGAGGGGTTTGCAGATGAAAGCCACTGGGTTGAATTGCCTTCAGAAGCAAAGGGCCCCATGCTGGGCTCAGATGTAACCTGCTTAGCGTATCTTATAGCTCTGCTCGCTACAAACTGCTTCCTCTGGGAGGCAGGAATTGGTGTTTGCTGTAGGGTAGGAGAAGACCTGTGTCACCTGCACTGGGGGGAGCAGAAAATGCATTTTTGGGAAACGTGAGTGTAGGCATGCTGGCTGAGCTCTGGGCTCGCTCTCTCTGGGTCCTGGCAGTCCCCATGGCTCAAGCTACCTCAGGTCATGCTGTTATTCCACTGGGCTGTGTTCACACAGATCTACAGAGCATGAAGGACCCAGCTTGGTGTGCATGCTCTCTAGAGCAGCAAGTTGGCCAGGACATCCCTTGTGTTCCTCTGTGCACACAGGCTGAAGCAAGACAGCGATTGGCCTTATTACAGTGAGCATTAATTCTTGGTATTAACTACTAGTAGAATTAAGTGAGCAGTTCTTGGAACATATTAGGATGCTCCTGAAGTAGAGCCCTTATATACTAATGTAGTACTCAGTGTAGACTGTCATTTCAAGGAAATTTTTCCACTATGATCAGTGCTTATTTTAATGCTGATCTTTTACCACAGCAGGGTAAGAAAAGATGCAAACACTTCCTTGCATGAAGGGATTTGCTGCAGCTGAGACATTGAAGTTTTCCTGCAGCCAATACAACTTCTGTCCTGCCCTGGTGATGGCATTGTCTTGCAAAGCTTCCCAGAAGCACAGACCTCTCCCTCTGAAATGCAGTAATTCCTGGAATGGTGATACTTTAAAGTGGTTTCTGGAGGTGTCCAGAGCGATGCAGGTATATTTTAGGACACTTGTGAGCTGACTTATTTCTGAATTGTGGCATTGTATATTTTTGTTTCTATTTTTAATCACTGTGCTGGTTTGAAGAGAAGTTTTTCATAATGTCAATGTCTACTGCAACACAAGCTGCATGAATCATTCAGCAGAGCTAGTATTGCTTTTGAAAACTCTGTCAAGTCCGGTTAAAATGGGAAATTATGAGCAGTAGTGACCAGAAAAGAGCTGCACCCTTGATACTGTTTCCATTTGATTTGGTCTCCTCAGCTTTTTAATTTACTGCTTAAATTAGTGAATTCCCAATAACTTCTGAAGAGTGGCAGGTTCTCTTTTCTCCCCAGATGCTGAGGCAGCTGGGAGCCAGCCTGGGGCAGAGCTTGGAGTAATCTCAGGGCTGTTGTAGCTGGTGCTTTCAGGGAAGGTTCCAGAGGGGTTGCTTTTTTGGTCTTAGGTTGCCAGAACATCGGATGTGTGTATGCCCTGGCATCCCCTGCTGCCACGGGCTGGGGAGGCTCACTGCCTGCATGGGCTTTAGTGCATGGAGCAACGCTGCCAGCAGAGCAGGATTTCCAGGTCCCCCACTGGCAACAACCTGGAGCACCTCTGTGTGCTGACTCAACTGTGCCTCCTCCCAGGTGGGCTCTCTCTGAAGTCACTCTGCCACATCACTGAACGCTAAGTAGTTTGAAGCAAATTGTCTTCTTTCTTTCTTTCTTCCCCAGGTCATTAGTGTAAAATTCAAATAGGTTAAAATATTATTCGTCTCTAACACTGTGAGGGGACAGAGGCCTGGCTAGCCCAGGTAATCATAGCAGAATTCAAAGCCCATGGTTGTGCTTTCAAGCAGCAATAGGTTACTCATTACTGCAGCTTTGAACAGCTTCCCTGTGGGTTGTGCGAGTCTCTGCCACCAGCACTACTGGCACTGATCAATTAGTGTCACAAGCAGTTTTAGAAAGGGCCAAGCAGGGAACGTGTGTGGAGCTATTCTCCCACCTGCTGTTCTTACTGGTGAAGCTGGAGGGATCTGGCCTGCCGGCATGGTATCTCTTTGGGAGCTAATTAGTTTGGAAGATTACAGAAAGCAGGATATATAAGCCGCCTGATCAATCTCCTCCACAGCCCTGTAAAGGGAATAGGTAAATGTCATTTTCATAACACCAGCATAAAAACTGAGGAGTAGAGGCCAGATGTGCTCCCTGCCACACTTCACAGCCATCAGATCCAGAAGCATGGAGACTGGAGCAAATTCCTCTCTGGGAATATCTGGGGTGCGGGAAACTGCTCCGTTTGGAGGGAATCCTGAGGAAGCACAAGAGGCAGGTGACTGCAGTGAACACGGGAGCAGAGTCTGTACGTGGTGTGCTTTGAGCTCGCTGGAGCCAGTGCTGCCCAGAGGGGCCCCATCATGAGCCCCCTGAGCTTTGTCCCTACCCTGGTGCTCTAGCTGCAGTCAGACTACACCCTTCTCTTTTCCAAATGCTTCTCCCATTCTGTGTTCCATAGCCTGTGCCGTTTGGCTGCTGGAGGGGAGCTCAGTGTGCTCTGTGCAGCACCTCTCACCAATTGGGAGGCAGGGGGTTCATGCTCCTGCCTCATTACTCAGGTCAGTGGAAATAATGACAAGGTTTTTCTTAGATGTGCATTCAGAAAAGTCTGCAGTTAAGATTCTATCAAAAATGAAAAACAGTGTGCAGCAAAATAATTATTTTTGTAAGGCTTTTCAGATTTTACCAATGATGAGGGAAACAGCGGGAGCTCGCAAAGGGAATATATTTTATTGATGCCAAGGAATTATTGCATCAGTATTAGAACTTCAGGGGCATGTAAATGGTCGGGACACTGAAATATTGCATTACTGTGGAAAAATGTTGCCTTTGAATAAGAGAGAAAAAAACATTGAAGCATTGTAAGAGAGTTATTTCTATGACTGTATGGGTGATTTGAAAACATGCTGTTGCTGAAGCGGGTTGTGGACAATTCTTCTTGTCCCTCCTCTTATGCCATTCAACTATAGCTCTGCGATAGCTCTTAAAAAAAAATATTTTTTCCACCTGCATTTAAGAAAACCCAGCAAGAGTCAGTGACTATTGAAGAATGAGTGATTAAAGATGAGATTTACTTGAAGTTGTTGTCTGGAATTTGGGGTATTCTGAAACATTCTAAAGTTTTTTGTTTTAAAGAAGAAAGAAGAATTCTTTCTTTTCCTTTGCGTGTCCTATTTCAATGTTCCAGTCTAATAAGCAAAAGCCAAATTTTGTTTCCTGATGAATCAAAGAGAAAATGCTCAGAGCAAGCCTGTGTGAAGTACACAAACCCAGTGCCTTGCTTTACAACCAGCAGAACAAATACTTCCCTCAAGGGCAGCATTGGACAGGTCAGGTCTGTGCAGGGACCCCAGTGCAGGAACGAAAGTTTTCTGTCTGCACAGGGAATTCCTTACTCAGGTACCTGTGTAGTAGCTGCTGTGCTGTGCATATACCAGAGCTGCTGCAAGGGCAGTGAGAGCCATCTCTGAGATACCTTTCACATCTCCAGCTGCCCTCTGCAGGTGCACTTCTCTTTTTTCTCTTTCTCTCTCAGCATTTGAAATGCACATCTTGTTCACTTAAATTTGCTGCTTGTCTCTGGAAATGCAAGCTGGGCTCTCTCTGGGGGAGAATTGGACAGATAGAAGTTTAGTTCCACTTTTTCTTCTTTCTTAAAGCCCTTTTTCTCTATACTGGTAAGATGATGCCAGTTATAAATATGTTTTCTCTTTTGGTTTTAACGTCATCTCAATCTTGGCCAAAACCTTGTTAGGCAAAAAGTCTAATTGAAGCTGCAATTATCCTCACATAACTTGCTTAATTAGAGGACCATTGTATACTCTACCACCAAACACATTTTTGGGAGATGAAAATTGCTAGAACAAATTTTGCTGGAATAATTACAGTAGCAGAGCCTTTTCAACACCAGCCCCAGCCTTGCCAGGACCTTGCAGCTGAGCAGCTGCTGAAGAAATCCAGGAACAGGCCTTGCAGAGTACATTCATTCATTGCCTCTCAGCTGAGCATTGCTCTTGAGTCTGGAGCTTTGAACCTGCTAAGAAGTTAAGTGAAAAAGCCCCTAGAAGCACTTTGGAAGTGGAGTTCAAGAAGATGTGTTTTACAGCCTCTCCTGCCCAAGCTCAGTCCTGTCCTTGCATTCATCTTTTAAAAAGATCCCATGCTCCCACATTTACATGCCTGCCTTCCCTCTTTCAACAATGCATGGCTCCTTGACCTACTATTCTTAACCTTAACTGACAAAAAGATTGTAATATAAATAGGACATTTACAACCAGCATTGGAAATCTCTTCTGTTGTGTGATTATCTACAAAGTGTTATTACCCCCTTTTTGCACAGGAAAATACGCCTAGATTCTCATTGATCCACCTTGAATCAATGCTTTTAAAAATCTTAGACACATTTTACTTAAGAGCAAAAGCATGCATTTTATGTTTTGACATGGTATTATTGATTGGAAAGGAGAGAGCAGTGCTCTCCACCTGTCTCCTCAGTTTCCTAGTCTGGCAGTGTCTGGTAGCACAACATCCTTAATGGCTTTGCTCCTGTTTTCTCTGCTTGCTGCCTCTCCTCTTTATCCTTCCAGTCCTCAGCACGGTGCCTTTCTCAGTTTTTTAAAGTAATCAATATTGTGCTCAAGCCTCCTGCTGTTCGCTGTCACTCATATTTGGCACAGCCATAAATTATAGATGGGTCTTTCTCAGCCTATATAAAATTTCTATTGCATTTGTCAATTGCTAATCAATAGTTCACTTTTCTCATCCTCAAAGACACACACGTGTTCTGAAGTTTTAACGCAAGCAGACCTCCCCCCTTACATGTAGATGAGGAGAGCAGTAAGACTTCAGCTGCTAAGTGAGAAGCTCCAGAGGTACAAATCTAGACCTGGTGGTCTACTTGAGAAGATATTAATATAAATCTTCCATCTTCAGGGCTTTGGTTTCTGCATTTCACTGTGGAGCTGCATGTTTCACAGCCATAGGAGGCAGTGTTTTAGTGTGGCTTTGCTTACCTGTGACCCTTTCAACCTCCACTGCACAAGATGCTCACAGTGGTAGACTGTTTGAACTTTCAGAGCTAATGGCATCTGACATTTAAGTCAACCTTAAAGAAATCTCAGCAAACCCAGTCACTTAAACTAATATGTCAGTGTCTCTTTAAGGAGGCATATTGACAGTCTTTGTAAAATGTCATGTTATGTTGATGTCCCAATCAAATGCACAACTCTCCCTCCCCCACCCAAGCTTTCACAGGTTTTGAAATTGGGTTGTAAACCAAAAAAAAAAAAAGGAACAAGTAATTCCTTTGTATAAAAAGTGCATTTTAAAAAAGTTGGACTGCTGACTATCTGAAATAAGTGAGCAAGCCCTGTAGCATCAACTTCTGCTGCAGCATCTTTAATACATACACAAGTGCTGTTAGCTGAGGCAAGGAGTACCAGTGGAGTGAGACTGCTTGAAACCATATTTTGCTTCAGGCAAAACAGTGTGCTAAAAGAGCTGAAAACAAGAAAAGCTGCCTACTGCTATCCCTGCGACATTAAACATCAAAATTTGAGCCATTTGCTAGTGAAGGTTGGTTGCTTGAATAAATGCTCAAGATTTGAGAAACTACTGGTCACAATGGGAAGAAGAGAGAAGAGAAAAGAGAGCTTATTCCTCCCAAAGCCTGACACCTCTCATCACTGCAGAAGACCAGTTGCTGGCTAAGTAAATCCTCAATTAGGGCTGTTGGCTGCAGATCCTGGAGCGGCGCTTGACGGAGGGATTTGCTAGAGCACTCTCCATTTACAGCTACGTGTGCTACAGCACTTTCTGATTCGGAGTCCAGCAGGGTTCGACCTTCATGCCATGCTGCAAAGGTCTCTTCCCTTTGGAACAGATGGTGCCACTTTTATTCACACTGAGTAGCGTTTTCCTCCTTAAGAGAGCTGACATCTCAGCTAAATTACACTAAAGTAGGTCCAGCTGTCTGGATTTTCCAAGCTACACTGATGGGAGAGTGAGTTTTCAAAAAGGCATCATTCTCCAAAATGCAGAGTGTTCAGGGGCACTTGAGTGACTACTTGGTGTCCAGGCTTCTGCCTGCAAACTGGGGAGATGTGAGCCAGGTGTCATGCAGCAGGGAGAGACCAAAATGACAAAAGCTTGTCCAAAGGGGTGTGCTGCTCATCTAGACTACTACTAAAAAAATTGCTTTTTTAATCATAAGGGAGCACAGAGGTAGATGGCAGATTGGTAATATAAGAGGTAAAGAGATTGTATTATCAATGGAATAAGAAATCCTTCATAGAAGGTTGATTCCCTTGCATGGATTAAACCTTTTTCTCTAAGAAAGTGGAAGGTTTTTGGGTAGTTAAGCAGAGGAGTTTGGATGACTAGATGGTGAATCCAGATCATGGAAATCTAGAGATGGAGATCTGGATCATGGATGTCTAGAGGTGGAAATTATAGACATCTACATCATGGAGACCTAAATGAACTCTACTGGTCTTGGCTATGTCAAGGTTCACACAGGTGTGACTAAGAATATTATGCAAAATGTCACTTTTCAGCCAGTCCAGAGGTCCCACCTGCCTGAATACAAGAGTCCCTTCCCTGGGAATGCCAAGAGAATAAGTGTGGAAGGACTGATAGCCAGAAGGGGTAAAGGAGAGACTTGTCCAGTGCCATAAGGCATCAGAGAGGCAGACTTGGGTAGCAGGATCACCTCTGCTGCCTTCCTTCTGAAGCTTCTGCCTATTAGCAGAGCTCCATTAAGTACTTAATAAGTTAATTTGAGAAGGACTCAGTGCCCTATGCCCTGGGCTGATTAGCAGCATCACTTCCAGATGATCTGCATGTTGCTGGGAGCAGAAGCCCTGTGTGCCTTTCATTGTAGTTCTGGCAGGGTTTTTATCAGTCACTTCTATTACAATATATTAGATTTCTGGACTGAACTTACATAGAAAAAGAAGAAAACATGGGGAAATATAAATTCAGAGTGTAAGTGAAACTTCTTTGCAATGAGAGAAATGGGTTGTGCGTGTACCTCATAGCAAACACTCAGGTATGATCTGTGCTGTTTGGCTTCAGTAGCTTCTCCTCTGCCAAAGGCTGAGCTATGTGACAAGTCAGGCAATTTGGGAAGAGTGTGGGCTTTCAGTTCAGAGTCATAGCAAAACACTTCTGCAAAGGAACCCTATGAGCTTACCAGGCTTACCTAAGAATCCAGAAATGCTTTTTAGTTTTGTGACTTTTCACTCATTTTCTGATTCTGGAGAACTGCTTACTTTGGCATGTGTGATGCCAAATTGTAAGGAACATCACACATTAGCCCTTTCTTTTTTGTGTTCTTTCTTTCTTGTCTCTGGCAAATGGGGACAGATTAGCTGAGGTTGAGTGACGAGGTCACTGCCCTCAGCTATCTGCAGTGTCCCCACTGCATGGTCAACTGAGCCATTTGTGGATTAGCTGCTGAGCCACTGATTCCTACAGCACAGAGGTTTAAAGTGGGCTGAAATTGTTTATGGTTAACCTGCACATTAGTTCAGAAGCTGAACCACAATGCAGAAATGGTTTGAATGCTGCTATATCAAGAGTGAGACTGTCAGTATAGGACAGTAAAACCTCCTTACCTATCAAGCAGAGCTGGTGCTAGGTGTCTTTTTATTTGTGCAGTCTGAGGTAATGATTAAGGCTCTCGTTACAATTTGTATTTGTCTCTACAAAACCTATGTTCTCTCCCTTTCCTGAGAGAGGAAGCCATTTGATTCACTGCTTTTCCCTGGTGCCAGGAGGGTTTCTGTGTGAGTACAGGACCCACTAAAGTCAGCAGAGAAACTGAGAGTGAGAGATTTGACCATGCAGAGAAAGTTGCATCATGGATTAATTTTTTTCCACTTTGAATTTCCAAGGGGATACTTTTCTTAGTTCTGTTGGAGCTTAGATTATCCCAGGGACACTTCTTTGTTAATAGCACTCCTACATAATTATTTTTGAAGACTCTTGACAGAAGGAAGGCATACTTTCCTTGGATGCACTGGTCAGCTCGGTGTCTGCCCACAGGCAGTATCCAGGAGGTGCTGTTTTGATACATACCAACCAACTTCCATCCATCTTTCAGCCTTTATGGTTTCTGTTTGTAGGGCACCATTTTATATTTGGAAGTGAGGGAAAAAGGATGAGTTTATCCTCTGCATACCTTGCATATTTTGCTTTTCTAGAGTTACTGTTTTGCCCTAATATTGAACGCTTCCATTTTAGAGCAGATGGTCAGGAAAGTTAGCAGGGGAAGAGCAACTGCTCTTGCTAAGACCCCAAGAACTTGTTTGGACTTCTCTTTTCCCATGTCTGTGCTGGCCAGGCCATGCTCTCACAGTGCTGCAGAGGGCTCACTGCCCAGCAACACAATTCCTTAGAAAACCAGATTGCTGGTCATTGTATGATTGAAACCTTTTCTTCAGTGGAAATCTCCCATGGTCTCTCCAAGCTCTGTCTGGTGAGCCAACAAGCAAGACCAGAAGTGCTTCTCATTTCCTACAGGCTCTAGTTCTCATGGTGCCAATGGGAGTTGCTCATCCCTTTGGGAGAGAAAGGGAAACAGGAGGCCAGGAGCCCTGCTGGCGCCCGCTGCCAGAAGTCTGCAGAGGGGCTTGGTTTGTAGGATTGTAAATCATCTGAAGCAAAAGAGCTACGTTAGTTAATCCCAGATGAGGATCAGATCACCTGCCTTGCAGCCCAGACCATTTCCCCAGGACCACTGCACTGGCTCAGATCCTGTTGGCTCTAATTCCACCCTTTGTTCTATTTTTGTACAGTAGGTTTTTTAATTAGTAATTCTGCTGAATTTATAATATGTTGCGACTGCACATCCCCTGAGCATAAATAGAGCACAGAGAAGAAAGGGGGCAGTGATTTAATAACAGACCATCGTGGGCCCAATTCATAAAAATGTTATACTTTTTATGTAGGAGAAGGAGCATCCGTGTAGCATATTTGGAATTCATTGAATCTTCTTTCTTATGCATAAAAGTTGCCAACTGCTCATTACTCACTGAAGGGATTCATAACTCAAAAGAGGGCAGAAGCAGAAGAAAAATGAGCATGCCCTACTTAATGTGTAAAATTCAAATATTAAAAAAAGAAAGAAAATCTGGCAGGGATACAGGGTAAGTAAATCATCTCTTTAAAAAATAAACCTCTAATAATTACCTAAGTACAAGATTCATGGCTGATAACTAGTCAGAGCAAAGATATGCGCATAACCTTGCTTTAGTTTTTAAATAGCACTCGTGATTATTTTTGTTTTGAACAATGGCAAGTCTGTTTTCCTGGCAAACTGTATAGTTCAAACAAAACTTTAATATATTTATTGGGGGAGCCACATGCAGGAAATAGATTATTAGGGAAGAAAATGTTCTTCCATTTACGGTGATCCTAGAGCAGAGAATACAGAGAAAACACATTAAGAAGCACTTCACATTTTTCCTTTGCTGTAACCCAACCCAGACTTGTGCCCAGAAGAGACAGCCTCCTTTGATCATTGCAGATCCATATTGACATGTCCCATGCCATCCTTCACTCTCTAATCTCTCAGCACTGTGCACATTGAGCACATTGCTGTACACACACTCATTACCGTTCCGAACAAGAAACCACATATGCCGTACCAGAAACCACAACTAGACAAAAGTCATTGGTCAAAGATCATTTACATTCCTTTTTAGTTGCTTCTCCCTCCAGAGAAGCTCTGATTTATCAGGAGATTTGGGCTGTAGTTTTTTCCCTGCACAGTGCTTCTTTACACTTGAGTGGGGACGGGAGAGGTGAGGGGAGGTGCAGCAGCTTTACTTTGCTGCTGCTTTTTCTTTTCAGTTCCCTGACTTCCCAGCTCTCTCTTTCACATCAAGTGTGAGAAACTTCACTCTGTGAGTGCGAGAAACTTCATTCTCTTCTCACCTGTCTCGGTACCTCTTTTGGAGGAGGAAGAAGGTGGAAGGAGAGACGGTGGCACACATGTTGTAACTCCAATTACAAAGTCCTTGCAGCAGACAGAGGTGCAGCTGTGCCTTAGGGAGTTCAGAGCTACTGTGTGCTGAGAGCCAAGGCAGTACCAGCTCAGTGCACCACCCCAGTGGGGTGAGGTTTAGGGGTCAGAGCACTTGGATGGGGAATAGTGTTGATTTCAGACAGTGGGTGTGAAAAGAAAGGATGTTGTTCTGAAAGTAGTGTCAGGCAATGTCCTAGCAGCCCAACCTGGTGCTTTTGCAATGCAGGGTTTCAGCTGCATTTTTGCAGCCACAACACTGCTCTGGTATGAACTGGGCAGCCCCTGGGTCTGTGTTTGTGGTGGCTCATGGGGCACCAGGTCCCTTTTCACCCCTGCCCCAGGAGTGGGAGAGAGTGTGCATATTTTCTTGGCATCTCCTATTTACTGACAGTACCTTGGGGCACTCCCTGAAGCTACACAGTGCTTGCAGAGACCTCAGCCCTCCCCAAAACACATCAAGAATTCTGGTGAAAGTTGCAGATAGAGAAACAGCCAAGCTTTTTTTTACTTTCCAGGCTGACTAGTACATAGACGTCCCATAGCAAACTGCAGAAATTATTGCCATTGGTTTCAGTGGGAGCATGATAGAGCCTTTAATGAGGTCAGCTATAAGGACATGGATTTGACATCAGAAGCAATTCCTGACATGCTTGTTATCTGCTCTTGGAGGAACCCTGGCTTGCTTTCACAGCCGGCAATATCCCAAATCCAAGAGCTTATTCTGGAGTTCTCTTTGCTTTTTTACTAATAGGCAGGATACACAGACATAAATAGTAGAGACATAAATAGTAGAGATGGGGTCTAAGGTGTGTCTCTGTACTCATTTCATACTGGAGATCTTAAGAGAACTGCAGGCAACTCTACCCACACCTCTGCTGTTTTAAGGGGTTGATGGTTTCGATTGGCAGAAGTCGCTGAGCTCCCAGTGGGTTGTTAGGTGATGCATTTTGAAAGCACGTAGCAATCAGGTGCCATACCCCGTCCTAAATCGGGCATGGCCAATTTCCTCCTCCCAGACAGTCTTTCCCCTGCACTTCCAAATGGATGTAACATTTCCCTGCTCTGCCATTCCCATATAGCATATACAGTTTCTGCAACTAGTCAAGAGCTGCTGAATGGCATCACAGAAATGATCACATCTGAATGGACCCCCAAGCAATTCCTGTCCACATAAAGTTCATTTAAAAAAATGCCTAAGGTAAGAGCAGCTGTGTGAACATAAAATGCTTCATTATTTTATTGGACATCTGATTTGTATCTCACTTGCACAATTTTTTCACTGGATTGACCTTATTGCCCTCATTGAAGTTTACTAATAATTTATACAGATCAGAATCAGTCCATATAATTATATATCATAATTATCAGCAGCTGTAAATTGGGGTTGGTCCACTGAAGTCTAATTACACCACCTAAGGAGATGAGTCATTTGTTATGACTCTGTTATACAATAGACTGAAGCCAATTATACTGTATGTCTATGCATGCATCTTGGTGTGTATTTTCCGCCTCTCTTTATCCTCTTTCATTCCCCATTGATTCTCCAGTGTTTCCAATTACATAAGTTATTTTGCTCTCTGTTGAAATAGTTTCCAAGAGACACTTTTAGGAGCCTGGAATTAACTGACGGTCTGGAAGCTCAGTTTTGTTGCCTTGTGTTTGCTGTGATCTAGAGGTGTCAAATTGCCTACATTTTTACAAATCTAACCTTTCAACATGTTTCAGAGTCAAATTTATAGCTGTGTATATGCTTGCTGTTGTCATTGTAACATCCCAAGCAGAGAGTATTTCCCCTTCTATTAGAAATTGAGCCTTTGATGAGAAATGCAAGGAAATGACATTTTTGTTAGTGCTCTTGCAATGGTGAGATTCGGAAACCTTTGATAACACGTTTTTGGTAAGGAAGGGGAGAAGCGACTATGGCCTGTGCTCATCCTAGCACTCTCTGAATCTGAAGTGATCCTTCATGTACAAGGGGCTCTTCAGAGCAAGGCAGGGCTGCTCAAGGCTGGGCAGGGCTGTTCAAGGCTGGGCAGTGCTGTTCAGGGCTGTTCAGGGGTGGGCAGGGCTGTTCACAGGTCCCCAGTCCCTTCACTGGGATCTGGGGAAGGCCCCACAGGCTCCATGCGTCCCTAAACATGTTCCAGACAGCTCTGAGCCATACTCTGCCATATGATCCAAACGAACTTGTCTGATGACTGGTAGCAAGTTTCAACTGTTACTAAATCAACTGGGGAAAGCTTCCAGAGATGGTGTCGGGTACGTGAGATGGAAATGTCCCGATAAGGAGAGCATGCAGTGGGTATATCCAGTGCTACCAAGACTTTCAGGAAACAGCTGACATATGGCTCATTCAAATTTCCAGAGGCTGGGAAACATACACAGAACACATTTAGATGTATTAAATATAGCAAACATTTTTCTTTTGCTCGAGTGTGCTGCAACCAGACTGCCATGTTTTTTTTTTTAACCTCGTACTGCATTTTAGTGCCTGCAGTCATTTTATTCACTGATTTGTTCTGTATTAATTGTAGTGGTGTGGCTTGCTGAGTAACAGGTACCTGGCTGTCCCAGCCCTGCTGATGCTGTAGGATAATGCTACCTGACAGGTTAGCAGGGATCACCCCTCAACTGCATCCTTGTGGGGTGAGACAATGGCGTTTCCACAGGGCAGGTCCCTGCACGCCACAGGTCACACAAAGAGAGAGGCCACGTAACTGTAGATGGCACAGCCTCGGTGCAGGGTGAAATATATCCATGCAGTGCATGCAAAAACTATATTAAAAAGTAATCTCATATTTAATGGAGTTCTACATGGAATGCTGTGTTTTTACTCAGCAAGCTGTCCGTTGTGGTCACCTTCTCCATCCTTCCAATCAAGGCAAATGTCATGCAATCTCTATTACAGCACGGAGACATAAGGGTCAGGAACACAAACGTAAATCAAACTTACTGTGTTTCAACACCTGTAGGACAGAAGAATGCTCACTCTTAACCACTGCTCACACCTTGACCTGCCAACAGGACAAAAGAACAAAATGCCTTGGTTCATGCTATAGCTGTTGCTCATTAATTTCCATAAGTGCTGTGGGAAGACAAAAACCTCCAATTCTCCAAAAGAAAAGTTAACTTTTTACTTTTTTCATCTGTGCAACACCTTTCTGATAAATCATCTCTCTGCTTAGGATCAGGGCATTTCTGTTTCCTTGCTACTTCTGTGACTTACTGTGTTCAAGTTCTGGTTTGGTGAGGCGCAATTGTGGTATTCAAAAGAGTGATCTTCTGTCAGACACTTCTATTTAGGTGATGATAAACAGATTAAAGTCAAACTTGCAAAGGAAAGTAGACTAGCAATTAAACCATCAACAATCACCTACTGCAGATTTTGTTAAATCCCCTAGGTTTTAACCAGGTGGAACCCAATCACTTTAAGAAAGCCGATGAGCTTGTGGTTTTACGGGTGCAGCAATGGCAAGGTTCCACCCTCTGTGCAAAATGTTTACAGTCTCTATCTCTTGTTCTTCTCTAGTTTCAGCTGCTTCTACTCATTGTGTGAATTTATTAGTCACTTGTAATTTCTTCATTGATTTTTGTTAAACTGTTCCCTGGCTCATGATCTTGGCAACCTATTTCTGTTGGTTAAACAAGCTTGCTTGTCAAGCAGGTTTTCCCAATGTCACAGTTCCAGTACTAACTCTCTTTATTGAGTAATGCTACTTCTTATCCAGGATGAGATCAGACTTTGTAACAAGTGAATCAAAGCCATCCAGTTTAGATCCAAAATTGGAGCTGGATCCAAATATTCTTGAAATTTGAGGATGTTTAAATTGAGTTCTCTTTTGACCCTGCAATGGGTTCAAGCAGTAAAGTTCAGTCAGATTTGTATTACCTCATTAATTAAAGGCGCTTTTAGTCACGCATTTTGTTGCTGGGTCCATCTTTTATAACCAGTGGTTCAAATATGATGAGCTCCTAAACTGTCCAATAAGGAAGTTTAACACCTGCTGAGATGGGCAGCACAAGACTTCCCTAAAAATGCTCTGCTGAACTGAAACAATGTAAATTGTGCTGGCAGCTGGAGAAACCTGGTCACTTAATAGATGGAAACCTAAGAAGCAGCAAAGGGCCAAACTATTTTTTTATCAGAGTACTTTGATTCATATAAAATGCTACACATTTCTGAACACTCTACTTGGATTTCTACCCAAATACCAAAGGGCTGTTACAGACGTATCCATAACAAAGGCAGAATTACTGAAACCTCATGTGAGAAATGCTGTTCTTAACATATACTTCAGCTGAGTTTTGCAAATGAACTACTGCCGATTTGTTCAGATATGGCCCAAATGTTCATATTGATTTTGTGGGCTGTTCACCTAAACATCTCAACTGTGGCAAAGGTTTGACCCATCACCCCCTGCCCTGATGCCTAGACCAAGATGTTATGGTGTGCAGTGATGCCGATAATATTGTGTTTCCCAGGAGCTCTTAATGCTACAGTGATGAAGACACAACATGATACATGAGTTTCAAATCCAAAAAAAAAAAGTATGTGTTATACCAGTATTTCAAAATAAATTCCTTAGAATGCTTTTTAATAATGTAAACTCAGTAATCTGAGTTTTCAGCAAACTGAAATCTTATATTTCAGTTGTAATTGAAGAATTGTATCATTATAAGTTGTTTGTTTCTTTTCTTTCCTATTTAATAATAAGAGTAGCTGTTTTTCTAGATAAACACACTTTTGCACCGGCAAATATTTAATATTGGCTTCAGCCAAAAAGAAACAAAGTGTAATAACTGTGTAATAACTAGGATCATCTTTGAAAGAGCCATGAGTTGTGTAATTGTGGCTTTGTAGTTTATATAATCTGGGAAACCTGATATAAACCTTTCAAGCATTCTGAAGTTAGTGCTATGCCAGAGTTTAAATGAACTTTGGTCCTGTTCTCCATGCTCAGTTGCTGATAAAAAAGGAAACATCAATAGTATCTTCAGGAAGTATTTTTAAAATATTTATCTAACGTGAACATTTTTGAATTAAAATGCTTTTGCAAACTAGTAAAGTCCTTGTTTCTGTCTGCAAATCACATTAAAAGCAGCTACATATATGATTCCTCCTCTAATACAGAATTGTTGTAGGGATCTGTGATCCTTTATGGGCCCATACTACATTAACATCATGAACCCATCACTACTTCTTTATAGTTTATTATGAAGGGGTTTGTACTGAAAAACCTTGACAATGTTGGCCTAAATGAAAGGAGGGATAGAAAATAAATATGGCTTGCTAATAGTGCAGCCAGTGTTTTTAGAGGTTTCTAGGTTTCACATTGACACATCTGGTCATTATACTTAAGCTTTTATATTTGAAGGGACATGAAAAGGAGAATCAATGCTATATATTTACCAATTATTTGACTTTTAGCCTTAAATGAAAAGGGAATTTTCTAGCATGTGCATTTGGTTACCTCTAGCATGTACCTTGTCCGTGTCACTTAAACTTTTTTCTCATCTGTAACTGGATCCAGTGACACTTTATCTATTGTAGAGAGATATCATGAAGATCCATTTCATGTTGTAAAGATGTTCCATCAAAAGGTAATTTCCAGGGCTCGATACCATCAATACCTCCTATTGATTTCAGTGAGCTATGCAGTGAAAGTAATCCAATAATAAAAGCATTCAATAATAATGTCAGGTGCAAATGTCAAATTTAGCAGAAATATTCCTGGGTTTCCATCTCCAGTGGTTTAGTTTCACCTTTATCAATGTGTAAGGATGATTTGGCTTCATTCACAATGAGCTATGCCAAACACAAGTAAGGTGAGCATTAGGCATAGGAATTTTCCACTCTTTCCTGTTTTTCTGGACACTTTTAAAATAATTTTACTGTGTTCACCATTGCTAGTGCCACTTAAATCAAAATAAAGAAAATTATGCACTGATGTGAGATATTTGGCTGATATAATACTGATGTGCAGTATTTACCTAATTTCCCATGTCCAAGCAGGGCTGTAAATTCCACCAACTACAACTACACATAATGGTGACTTGAGATTTGTCCGTATTTTTCATGCTGAGGCCAGTGCAGAGGTATTAGAAGTAAATGTGAATACAATGAAATTGATATTTTTATTTTACTGTTCTAAAAAAAAAATTTACTCTTCTAGAAAAAAAATTAATTTGGATTAATATAAAGAGCCCTTTATTCTGTGAGCATGTACCGTGTGATTCCAGGATGATTTATGACCTAACCGTATGTTCTGCAGAATAATCTCTGGATCCCTGAACTTTCACACGACAGCTTTGCAGTGGCATGTCCAAAAGAATTGGGTGAGTCTCACAGAACGTGATGGAGATGTTGTCCTTGAAGCCTTTGTACAAAATACCTGACACCTTTCAGTGCCAGTGAGAGAACCTGTCTCGATTTTCCCAGCGTGTTGTAACAACTCTCACTGCTGAGCCCCGCTCTGGCTGCAGCAGGAAGCTCTAAACAAAATGTTCAAATGTGTGTTTATGCTCAGTGCCAGATTTCAAGCACAGGAGAGAATCCCAGTGCCAATTTATTACTAATTGTCCCTCTGGCATTGTCTGTTCAACTTCTTGGAACTGCCAACCCTACAGATCACTGTAAATACTAATCTTCTTATACTTGAGGTATCAGGTTTTCTTTGATGTTACCAAACATGTTGACTCTTATCTTGGTTGAATGCACAATCCAGACACAGTTATCATTAATAATGTTGTGTCTGCAGCTTCGTCATGGAGAAAAAAGCAAGATGCTTCCTTTCAGAATGATAGCTTTTCAGCATTTCAATAATGATCAAGCCTATTTGATTTACAACCTATTTAATGTTCAGAATGAGACACATTTACATCTCTGAATTTAAAAAGGAAGCTAGGCCCTCATCCTGGTTATGTGTGTGTGTGTTAGCTCAACACTCACAAGCTCCTTCCAGTAAACAATAGACATGAATAAATATGTGCAGGACTGAGGTCCTGTGCTCCATTAGCTTGCATGGCTGTCCTGAAGGCAAGGATTTTCCTAATATATATAGTCAGCTTTCCACTCACAAAGGGTCTGAATCTCTTAGCTTTAACTGGCACAGGCAGATCCATTTCATTCTCTATTCATGTGATATTTTGCCAAGTCATTAGCTTAAGTAGAACAATTCATACAAGCAAAGGCTTTTAGGCAGAATCCGAAGAGTTAAAAAAATTACATGTACTAAATTTCATTATATAGAAGATTAAATGCCATTCAGTAAATTCCACACTCTTGTAAACATAAGGCCTGATCTTCACCTGCAGTAAATTGGCATAGAGCTATTGACTTCACCAGTGCCACTGCAATTAATATCAGCTGAGCACAAGTCAGTTTTCTATACAGTGACATTTTAGTCTCTTCATGACTCATTAACTTGACCACATACTTCCTGTGAACCTGATCTAAAACCTGTATCTCAATTACTTGATCGTCCTAAAGAATGGCTAATTAACAATGGCAGCCTTTAAAAAAGGGGGGGGGGGGGGAAAGAAGGGGAGATATATTTTTTTATGTTTTCCATTTGGCAGAGTATTATGCTATGAATAATATAATATGCATTTCAAGATCTTGTTAATTTTGATGTGATAATAAATGGGAATTCCTAGTGGAATTATTTTGTCGAGAAATATGAATGGTATTAGCTCAACAGTTATATGATTAAGCAATAAGATGTGCTGAGGCAGGTACTACTCAGGGATGATTGACTGCTTTAATTGATTGACATCCAGAGGTAAAGCCAAGGGCACCAATTTACAGATCAGGTCAATTATCTCCTGGTAATGCCCACTTGGTATGTCTTATTGCTATGCTAATATTAACTGTTATTGAAACATTTTAATGAGTTTTTAATTTAAAAGTGGTAAATTTAAAAAGGGCGAGCATTAAATTATTCAACTTGAAATAACAGGAACAGAAATATTCTGCTTTGCTAATGGTGATGTAAAAGTTTTGTTGTGCATACCAATACTTCTAGAGATCATTTTAGTTCATCTCCCAGGGAAGGCAAATTCTGTTTGGCATTTAATGAAAACCCTCAATGTGGCAGCACACAAAACACCCAGAAATCACCTGAGCAGCTCGCAGAACCTGGGAAATAAACATGGACTGCCACATCTGCATATTAGGTGGAAAGTCACCCCAGGGAGAAGATGCCTCCTGTGACAGTTAAAGGGAAGGTACTCGGTGTGACCCCAAACAGACACCTCTAAAAGGGAGGGAGCTGAGCACAGGGCTGAGTACGTGTCTCACAGAGGAGGAACATGTCCCTGGAGAGGGACACACTGCGCTCTGCCAGTCCCCACCCACCGTCCCCCTGCTTTCTCCACGTGCTTTGGAAGCAAAGGCACAAAGTGCTGCAGGGGAGCACGGCTTCTGTCAAGGTCTCTCTCCTGTAATTTAGCCCAAGCTCTGTCAAGGAAGATTTAATTTCAAAGAGCCCTGTGTTTTTTACAGAGCAAGGGGTGTGAGTCTCCTGGCTCACTTCCCCACCTGCGAGCCCCTGTGGCCTGTGGCTGTTCCAGGTTACCCAGGGAGCCGGCAAGGGAGAGCACGTGTTGGCAGCAGCACGGGGAGATGGGGTGTGCTGGTCTCAGGGATGTGCACAGCTGCTCTCGGGCCAGGTTAGAGACAGTGACAGACCTGTAAAAATTACCAGGGGAAAATAATCGGAATGCAGTTGCCGTGTGAGCTTGCAATGGCACCGAGGAAGATCTAGGATATAAGGTTCTATGTGAACACCAATTAACACTTCTAGAGCACAGGCTGTTAGAGAAGTAAGACACTTAGCCTGTCACTGGAAAATAAAGGAAGCAGATGGTTTATGCAGGTACTGAAATATGCTATAACTTTTTCTGTGTGTAAGACATTAAATAGAACAGGTACATGGGTTGTATCTTGAAGGACAGGAACTGTCTTTCCTTCATAGAGCCTCAAAGTAACATTCCAGTGTGGTCATGAAATCTTGTCCAAGGAAAAGTCAAACAGATCTAGGAGCTCCTTCAAGAACAGCATGAAGTGCACAAGTGCAAAGAGTTCCTGTGCAAACAAAAGAGAGGAAGGATAGTAAAAATCCAGTTTAGCTATATCACAATTGTTTCGCTTCAGACACTGGGAAAAGGAGGGTAAATAGCCTTAAGATCAAAGATTTGTGATTTGTAAGTGGAATGGGATGCAGTTAGACAGACCAATGCTGAAAATGCAATGCAGCTGGGACATCAGTGGCCTAACAAATTTCCTTGTAGTTCCTTAAGAAGCTAGAGTAGTCACTGGGCTTCTGGGAATGAAGATCATGTCACTGGGCCACAGCACAGCAAATATGGTGTCTTTCTCCAGAGGACTAGCATGGAGTGTTTTAGGAAGGCTTTTGACATCATGCCATGTGCTATTTGGTTGAAAAATGATGAAAAGCTATAGTTGCTACCAAAAAAGCATTAGTGGGTGTTTGTGGAAGTCTGCTGCAGGCCCTGTACTTCTCAGTATTTTCATTAGCTGCATGGATCATGTAGGCTGCAGTATCTCCAACACTTGGGGGTGTTTAAAACAATGTGAGACAAATCTGTCATGTGGGACACAACAATTGATCCAGCCTACAGGCAGAAGCATGAACTAGGTGACCTCCACAGTCCTTTTAGTGCCATCCTTCTTTGCCTTGCATCAGAATATTTTAACTAATATGCCAGAATTTCAACTGGAATGGCCAGGACAGAGGAAAATATTATTTTCTGCCTATCCTGGTTTGTAGACTATAACCTTTAGCAGAAGTAGGGGGGGAGAGCAAGGGACGCTGTAACATTTTAAATCTCCATTGTAAGACTCAACACAGATCATGTGTGAGCAAGTTGTGACAGGAGACTCCTGAAAAAAATCCCCAAACAAGACTATCAGGTCTGCAGACTAGGTGGGTTCTTTCTTGTCTTTTTCCCTCCCCCATTTCTCCCTCCATTTACTCTCTCTATCAGCCTCTATTTAAGGGAAGACAAACTCAGTTATGCTTTAGTTCAAATGAAACTTTCCAACTTACAAAGTTTCATTGAGTACCAAATGATGCCAAGCAATCTTGCCTGTCTCTGGCTGACAGAACACTGTGCCACTGCAGTCCCTGGGAGCAGCACAAACACCAGTTATCAATCTCCCAGGCAAGGGAAAGTTAAATGAAAGATTGAGGGGAAGTTGCATGATGACAGACGAGCTTTGCACGCCCCTGTTGGGTGCTGCAGGTTGCTCAATTGTACTAAAGTATAGATGTAACATGAGATGTAAATAGCTTTTACATTATCAGTGTTTGGGGTCAGTACCTCAGACTGTCCATAAGAAGAATGGTTTTGTAGACATGGTGTGGAAGCCAGGGGACTTGGTTTCCCAATCACCTTTCTGCACTTTGGTTTCCCTGAGTGATGTGGTGAACATTTCCCTGCCCTTGTGAGTGCTCTGAGCTGAACAGATGGAAATAATTGTTTGAGAGCTAAGGATTAAATGCTGCAATGGTTAAAAAATGCTACTGGTAA
Organism: Anomalospiza imberbis; assembly: GCF_031753505.1. Lineage (NCBI taxonomy): Eukaryota > Metazoa > Chordata > Aves > Passeriformes > Viduidae > Anomalospiza > Anomalospiza imberbis. The sequence continues at coordinate 11,121,383 of NC_089692.1, read as the reverse complement.
TCTTATCCAAGGCTTGACATATATCTTTATACAATGTACAAAAAGCTACATAAGAGCATATGTACATAGCTACAAAAGAGCTGAATTAAGCATCTAGCACTATGCTGAGTGTGGATTGTATCAAAAAAAGCTCAAAATAGTTTCAATTCTTTATGTGTGTTTTCAAAATATCCATCCTTAATGCTCTTGAGTTTGGAATAACTTTTATGGGCAAGGGACCAACAGTGATGTGAAGATGAATTTTACGCCCCTCTTAATCCATGCCATGAAGTTATTCGAAAGTCAGTGAAAGATCAGTTCCAGTTGAAGCCACACTGATGCCCTAATCTGCATGCTGTCATCAGGCAATAGTGAGTTTGGAACTTGCCATATGGGAGCCTGGCAGATGTTGCACAAATGGCCTTTTCCTTCCTGCTTCCTGGATTTGCATCAGTCATAGGCTCTGTCGTGGAAGCATGCCGGAGCAGGATCATATCCACCCTGCAGCAATTGCTCCGACATTGCTCCATTTTCCCATTGCATGCTCACGGGTCTCTGCCATGTTTGTTATTTTCCATAAATCAGCCACATACCAGAAATTACATTGCACTATTGTCCCCACTGCTTCTGGTTTTAGTGGCAGAAGTTCACTGACAACAACTATTGCCAGTGGGTTTGGGAACAGGTAATTTTTCACAACCTACAAAATCCCACCTGGGGGGTGGTTAAAACAAGATTCTTCAAACCATACAGTATTTTGCCTTTCTGACTGCTCTTTGAAGGAGAAATGACTGGATGGTTCCAGGATCCCATGATCATGCCAGCCAGATGCCACAGCACTGTGCAGGAAGCCATGGTCAGCATAAAACTGAGCATGAGCTCCTAAACCCTGCCTAGACTACTTTGCATTAGCGTGGCTGCAGAGTGTTTGTGTTAGATGGGGTGGCATGAGAATGAGCAGGACAAATGCACATCCACCTGGAGACAAAGACACAGACTTTACTGAGATCCCTTTTGTCGGCTTCTTTGTTTCTTTCGTTGTCAAGGATGTACTGCTTGCTTGAGGTGCAGCACTTCTTTACAAAGTCAGTCTCTTTTGCTCACTAAACTTACAGCTTTTGTGTTTCATCTCATGAATGGCAATAGACTTTCCATTTTTCCATGCTTCTAAGTTAGGGTGTCATCTTTGTTGCTGCTTTTTCTTTATATACAAACAGGCTTCAAATAGCATAAATGCAGCCACTAATGGTATGTAACTGAGATCCCTAAAATGTCATTGTGAGAAGCAAGAAAGAGATGCTGGATTGTTTAAAGGAACATAGCACCTTCCCCAATCCCCACGTTCAAATTTGCAACTGCAGATGTTATTAGATGCAAATCTGTACTGAAATGCACAACTATTCTGAGCTAGGTATCTTCTTTTAATAGTTATAAATAAAGTAATAAATCAAATAAATCCACGATGAAACAGAGTCTTAGTTAAACCCTTTACATTTCTCTAACCTAAGTATTTTGGACTGTCTGAGGCCTTGATCCTGTGGTAGTTGTTTCCCTGATGCCAGTTGAACTCCTCCAACAGGTGAATTTAGTTACAATATCAGGTGCTTCTGCAGAACAAATAATGGTCTATTACAGCAACAAACAGATCTGGATGAAGTTACATTCCATTTCAAAGTATTTATTTTCCAGATATGAAGAAATGCAGAAAAGCATCCTTGTGATGTGTGTATTAGAAATGGAATAGTGTAGTACAGTATTCATGAAATACATATATATATCAAAATCATGTCAATCAGTTAAACAGAGGGTCATGTCGCTTCCTTTGAAAGGGCAGAACACTGTGTCCTACAAGAAAACATGCACTGATGATTTGTGCTAAATCTCGTCCTTTTGTAATGAACTGATTGGTTTCATTTTCCTTCATCACTGAGGAGTTTGCCTTTCAAATCACTAGAGCTGTAAGAAAAAGGAGAAAATACACATCATACACGTATAGGCAATTTGTGCCAAACTATTCCAAAGCAATATAAGTTGTCAGCAAACAGGGCTATTTGCTGGGTGCTGGTATCTGCTATATGTCGCATATTATCTGTAACAACTCTGCAATTCGTTCTTTCACTCGTGTTCTCTCTCTTTCATCACATTAGATTATGTAGAGGCACTTCAAGGTAAATTTTTAAAACTGTGTGGGAGATGCATGTTGGGAAAAAGCTAAGAAGCAAATATCTTGAATGTTTTTAAGCACAACTCCATCTGTCACCTGTTTTGACAACTTACCTGCACATGTCACCTCTGTCTCATGCTGCTGTGTTGAGTCATACTGTGTTATCTCAGAATAACATATTTTGGAGTCAGGGCCGCCTTAAAAATGCCATATGCTTAATAATTATAAGATAGGCTTCTGTGCTTAAAGAATATATAGGAAGGATTATTTCTGTTCAGCCACGTCCCAGCCCTGCCGTGCGTGTGGTGTTACACTGTCATGAACCTGCTCAGTGACACCACACACTTGGGGAAGCTCAAGGTCAAGAGACTCATTTGCATCGTGAGTGCAGCACCTCTTGCTGAAGTGCTGTTCCACATTGTCCCCACTGATCTGTCTTATTGCCAAACTACTCCTTCCGGATTGTGCATGGTAACAAGTCAGCCAAGAACACTCAGAGATGACAGTGGTATGAAATATTAATATGGCCTTATAGGAAACAATCTATAGGCTCTTACAGCACCTGTGATTTTGTTTTGCAGTTTACTGTATTAAAAGAGCACAGTCAACTTGCAATCCAGCCACTTACAAAAGCATGTTACCTCTAGGCTTCCTGATCATTTACAGTCACAAATTATTCTTTAAGGCTTTTCTGTCACTGTGTATAAAGGAGGAGCAGGAGAGAGAGAAGTACTAAAACCAAAGTGAAGGCAGACTGAAAATACAAGAGTGAACCTGCCAGCTACACAAAATAACCCACCAGAAGGAAATCTTCCCTTCTGCTCTCTTTTCCTTTATGGCTGTTACTTGGTGCTTCCATTTACACACAGAGGTGCATGCCTCTCATGAGAAATGGGAGGCAGAGTGTGGACCTTTAGAAAATCAGTGGAGGAGGGAGAGCCTAAAGGGGTGGCTGATGCCTCCTTGTTCCAGCCACCAGGTAGCTCCAGCTGGTCTGGGGGGGTTTGGGGTGGGAGAACATCAGTCAATACAGGGGAGCTTCAGTAATTCCCCAGGATGCACACTCGGTGGTGTTTTACAGAATATGTAATTAATTAGTCTCTGAGGGTGATGAATGCTAACCCCAGCAGGGATGATCTGTGCAATGATGGCATTCAATCTGTGCTGCACAGGCCCCTGTTCTACAACTGGTTGTAATGGACAGAAGGAGTCTCTCTGACTCCACTCAGCTGTTGATCAGGCCATACCCGTGTCCAAATGCCAGAGCTGTCTGGCCAACTTGCCTGCTCACATTCTTGAGGGAAGTGTGATACGTGAGACTTGTCGTGGAATTTGGAGCCCAAATGCTTGTTAAGTGCGGGAGCGCTGGCCCTGCTGCACGCCTCCCTGGTGCTCAGAGCACCGAGGACACTGACATTGCAATGTTTGGAAGCTGTGCAGAGAGCAAATGCAGATCCTGGAAAATGGTAGGAAAGGGGAAGCTTAGGAGTTTCGATTAGCAGTCATCCCTGTCATGAAATGCATAGATCTCCTAAGGGCTATTCACAGAGATGATAAAACCACTTTAACTAGGTCTGCAGTATGGATGGGCAAGGAGGAAGGAGTCCTGGAGGATTGAGCTTTCTATTTGGGCCTGTAACACAAAAGCCCAGGCATTCCTGGCATTTAGGGATTTCCCCATCCTCTGGAGGCCTGGTGGACCTGAGAACAGGCTGTACAGTGCACAGGCATTGTGTAACTCTTGCAGTTAGTAACCTCTGCAGGAGGTGTAGGCTGAGCCTGGCACACATTGTGAGATTAGCTGGTGTCAGCACAGTCTTTTGGCAAAACAAAATATAAGCATCAAATCACATGTGTTCATCCAGCTTGTACCTGTCCTGCCAAGCTTGTGTGAGCTGCTAATAGGTCTGGGGACACCAAGTGGCAATGGAAATAAACTGACTTATTATTCACTGATCAGCTTTGCAGAGACAAAACAGATTTGCTTTAAACCAGCTCTGTACTTCTGTAAGATCATTTTGGAAATCCAATGTATGCACATTTCTGGGGTGGCTTCTGCTATGTTAGTTTAGGTGGATTTTTCTGGCCTACATCTTTCCTGAAAGCTGTGGGAGACAGTCTACGATGTAAGAGGCAGCTCCTGAGCTGAAGAGCATCAGGCATGTGAGGCAGCACACAGGTCTTTGAGTAATGAGCTAAGAAGACAATTATCTGTTGGGAGCGGTACATCCAATTGTATGGGGAAGATTCCTCCACTTCACAGCAAGAACTGAAGTCCTTGAGAGAGGAGTTGCAAAAGGCAATTGAAGATGTGTCTTCCACCAATTTCCCTAGCATTTCCCCCTCTTTCTGTAGGACAGTACTGAAAAGATATTGCATGGTGGAACTTAGGAGTTGGAACAGTACTTGGGTAGCTCACTAGCAGATCATTGGCCTAGGAGGGTGAAGAGCCAGACAACCAGATAAGATTTAAGATTTATTCATTTGTTTATTCATTCATTTATTCTGTCTAAGATTTATTCATTAAGGCAGATTTCTTGTTTGCACATGGACTTTGGATGGCAAAAAGTGACAAGGAAGCTACTACTGTCAATCTTTTTAAATACTGGCCTAGCTCCAGTACACCTGAGCCACAGGTACAGTGTTCTCCCAAGTTTTGGGTTTTTTCCCAAAAGCTCTCTAGACTTTTCTACACAGCTAAATTTTTGTTTCCATGCCTAGGCCTTGTGAACCATGCAGAATGGGGTCTGTAATGTAGAGGTCCTTGAAATATAGCTTCAGCTTCAGGCAAGAAGGAGACACTGTCATTTCTTTCCTGGAGTTAAACTGCACCAGGTCAGACATGGTCAGACTCATGGCCCCACCCCAGAAGGAGACACCTCAGTTGCAGCAGCCATCACAGCACAGTCCTAGCAGCCTTGGTTTGTGCATCCTGGCACAACCTGCTCAGCTGTTGAAGGCTTAACACTAGGAGTATGGTGGGTGCAGGCCAGCCCTTCTTCTCTCTGAGTGCACCTGGACCACCTGGCACTCCCACCTGAGAAAACCCTCCCTGTCTTCTCCTGACAGCACTAGAAGAGTGGAAGGGTGGATGCTGCCCAAAGTTTATCTTGGGATCAAACACCACATGTTATAAAGGTCATTAATGTTTTCCAAGTAATGTTCTGTTTGCTTCTCAAAGCCTCTGCCAAGTTTCTTAGAGGTGTGTTCATAAAATGCCCTGGATGTCTCATACAATATAAAAGGTAGCAGGTTTCTAAAACAATTTGTGATACATCAGTAGCATCTCAAAAGAATATGTTCTTATTACTTGGAGTTGCTTAGGTCAGCTTTCTCAGCAACTGAATGTTTACACTTGGAATAAAAAAAAAAAATTAAAAACAAAATCCATATTGTTTATATTTGAGCCGTTTTTCAGATTTAAGAGTGTTACGTTAACCAAAACACAGCCCAGCTGTAAATTTAGGTTTGACAATCTCTCCCTACTGAATGTTATCTTTATGATATAGCGACCTTATGATGTGTAGCACTCTTGGCTGGTGTTCTACTGGCATTCAGTTCAACCAGTTTAGAAATTCAGAGGAGGATGCAGGATTACTTGCAGAATGGATCCACTGAAAGACATTGTTCCAGTAACAGCTCATGATGTAAGAAAAACAGGTCACTTAGGGATGGCAAAGATACTTGTTTTGTTTCATTTTAAGATAGGTACCCAGGCTTGATACATTTTCCAAATTACCATACGTAAACAGACTTATGAGTGTTCAGTGACCCATATATTGACTCTTTTTCATTTCTGCTCTGCTAAGGACAATGGGAGATCTATGTTTACTTACCCAAAGCTATATATCTTTCTAATCAGTGTGTGCATACATGGTTTTTAGCTGCTGTCCTGTTCATGCTCCCTCAGCTCCTCAATTTCTTGTCACCTCTAGCATTTTGTCTTCTGCCTTGACCTCTTTCAGTTGGAGCAAGGCAGGGTATTTTAACAGTGCCAGTACTAGATGCTTGTTAATGTGGTTCCTTGTGCCTGCAATGAGGTGAAGAGCAATTATGTGAGCAGCTGAGCAAGCAGATGAGAAGGCATAGCAACTTGCTGCAGAGGGAAGTGGTGAGCAGATGGAGGATGGGGTGAGCAGCTTTTCAGGTAGGGTACCTGTAATTAGACAGGCTAGGTGAACACATCCTAATTGTTAGCTACTTCCTGTCAAGGAGGAAAACAGAGAGGGGCATTAGGTCTTCAAGGCACGGTGTTTTTCTGTCCACACAGAGGATCTTGGGAATTCACTTTTCAATTTAGTTAATTTTGTTATTACTGCAATTGAATCTACTTATACTAAATATTTATTTCTGTACAGCCTAGTTGCCTGTGGTATTATTTTTAAGCTGCTTTAGAATTATTCCTGCCTCTCTTATGTTGAGATTTCAAAAGTGAGTACTGTGTCCTTTGGGAACACTCCTGCCAGTGGAGCATGCAGGGAGGGTTTTGACGTGCTTGGTCACTAACAGGGTGTTCTTTAAATAAAGCTCCAAGTTGCATTAGACTTCCATCATTCTAGATTTTGTTGCAAACCATTCTAATTAATTACTTACTATCATACTATCAGAAATACCCCACTGAATTTGCACTGCAAATTACTTCTTTCTGTGTATTTTGTAGAATGGGAACCAAGGACCATGTTTTGCAGTAGCAGTCTTAGGGACCTTGTTTGTCCATGTCAATCAACTCTGCAAGATGTATTTTTCAATAAGAGCATCTGTCTTTAGAGAAAAAAAAAACAGACCCAGTAGGATCCAAGCCTAAATAATTAAGGCCAGAGCCCTAGCTAGTGTGAACAGGAATATAGAAATCATGGGATACAGAGCAGATGTTACCAGCTCAACATCAGCTTTTTTTTATATTACAGCTGTGATGGAAACACTGACCGTATGTTACAAGTAACAATTAGACTTTTCATGTATTGTAGTTGGCTTACTCTTTCTTATTCTTTTTTTTTTTTTTTTTAATTCCCTTTTCTACCCCTTTCCCCCCTTTTCTTTTCTTGCTCTGTTGAATTATTTTATTAGAGTTCAAGATCTGGACAAGTCAGGCATTCCTGATAAACCTCTGTTACCAGCACAGCACTTAGTCATAAAACTTCAGAACAAAGGGAATGAAAAACATATTTCACAATATTTATTTCCTTCAAGTCTTAGAATAGACCAGTTTTCTTCCTAAGATTCTTTGCAAGCATTCAGGTATAATTTGGGTGAGTTAAGTATAGAGACGAAAGGGTAACTTTCAGCTACATGAAAGAGGTTTATATTGTCATTTCAAAATGGAAAGTGGAGTATGCATTAAAAATATTTCTTGCAATTTAAAGACTGTGTTTTGGCTAAACCATTTCTGAACTGCTCAAAATATTGGCTGACAGCACAGAGAAGGAAGGACGTGACTTCAGCAAATGCAAAGTCTCTCTTACATGATATCTAAAATGAAATATGATAGATAGTTTCAGTACATAATAAGTCTCTCAGGTTAAACTCCTACTCAGCTGCCACTTAACCTTTCAACACAATCAAGGAAAAGTTAGGTTAAAGTAGTAGATTCATTTCTTTGAGTGAGAAGTTTTAGCCTTAAACTGAATGACTGAGTTTAGGGCAAAGCCCAGGAGACAAATCTGAGAGTCAGTGGCACATTTCTGGAGGGTTGGCTACCAGGATGTTGGCAGAGAGTGTTCTTACTGTGCCCACTTCCCCAGAGCTGCAAAGGGATGCTCACAGGAGGACAGCACACCCTCCATGGACATACCTGAAGAGCAGAGCCTCCATGCCAGGGTATTTTCTGTATGCAGAGAGAAACTGGGATGACAGACTCAACATGGGGCAAAGGAGAAACTAGACTGAATAAATGAGAGATGAGATTGAGCTGGGGCAGTCATAGAAAAGAGCCTCTTTTCCAGACACAGGAATTAATGGTTAAACTTTAAGATAGGATTCCTTGCAATTGGTTTGAGCTCAGTATGGAAAATAGATTTAGTGAGTTAAAGAGGAATAGAGACATCATATGTTGAGAAGAAATATATCCAATTTTTGACATAAGGCCTCTTTACCATTAATTCCCACTGCACAGAGGTGAGCTCGACACAGTGCATGAGGGCCTGCTTGATCAATTTAGCTGTTCTGCAGGGCAAAGCTACCAGAGACATCTGAGTGTGGCCATCTGTGCAAGGCACTGCTTTCAGCTTTTCTGGCTCTGAAAAGTTACTCTAGAAGTAGAGATGGGGAGACAAAGATGAGGTAAAGAGACTTGCTCAGAACAGCAGAGTGCTGTGCTTGCATTCTGAGCATTAAATCAGAGGGGTTTGGTCTTCCTGTGACAGGACTTGTGGGGATGCTATACCAGGTATGTGGTGAAGAGTAGACTCTGTGACTGATTTTATGGTGTTGAATGATAATAAATTCAGGCACTGTGGACTGAGCTGGAGTGCTCTAACCGGCAGCATTCAGTGGTTATTCTGGCAGCTGCAAGCTCAAGTGCCTCCTGAGCACTTGGGTTTTCTCTCATGGACACAACAAGCTGCAGCTACACCTGATGGCCAAGGCTTTACCCCATAATCCCTGGCTGCTTCTGTTTGCTTTCGTGCAGAACGATTCTAGGATGCAGCTGTGCATGTGTGTGAACGAGAGATTAAATTTTGCTGATAATTTTATCACACAAATTGTGTCTGTTTTCTACCTGATGCACTTTGAGACTAGGATAAGCCATCTAATATAATCAGTTATGTAGATTCTCTGCACTTAGTTTGCTTCATGTGGGCTTTGGAAGTGGGGACTATTACATTAAGAGTAATTTCCTTGATACACAGTTAAAATCAGCCACTTTTATAGTTTGTTGTTGCCTGTGTGAATCTGAGTTGGCATAACTAGTTGTAAGAGCCAGAAAAGACCTGCCTATGTGTGACAGATATTTTTTTCCCTCCTCACTCATCAGATAAGGGAGCCATAACTATGGAGACTGTAGGAAGCTTCATATCCCTCCTGCTCCTCAGGACTTGGTCTGCAGTTGCCAGTAAGCATGAGTCAAAGTAGATTGCAACTGATTCATCCGCTTCATGAATGCTAGCAAACAAGTAGAAGTTGATAAAGTAATGAATCTTCACTTGGCAAAAAAGAAAGAAGATTAATGAAATTTGTTGCCTGGAATTGGAGACTGACCTACTCCTACTGACGTAAAGCTGTATGGTGGAGGGAATATGAAGCTTTTAGGAAACAGAGTTCTTGGAGCAGAACTGCTTTCTTCAAGGAGGACAGTGGAGTATTTATATTTCAGAAAAGACTGAAGGTGACTGAGGACCTTTCTCAGCCCAGGCCACTCATCCTACTCTGGGCTGTATTGTAGCATCTTTTCCCCAGGGCAGACCTTTACAAAAGCTTCAGGGTGTCAGGGAGATATCTCTGGTCCTTCAACCTCAGCTCTAGCTGCTTTTCCTTCACTCTCTGAGAAGTGTAGGCATTATTTGCTCCCTGCTGCGGTGTCCCCAAGAGCTGTATCCCTGTCCTGGGCTGGGGACAGCCGTGCTGGGGATAAGGAGGCTTCCCGAGCCCCTGCCCTCCTTCCAGGCATACAGGAGTCTCCCATTCATTCATTCTTACATTTATTCATTCTTTCATTCATTCATGCCATCTAATAAAAACAGCTTGGTGAGGGAGGCTGGGATCACACCAAACTTGGCAGAATTATCAGGCTCTGAAGGAGAAGTGAAGTTCACAGAGTAATCCATGTCACACCCACAGCACCCAGCAGTACCCATCTCAATATGTGTTATTTTGCAGTAACATCCTAGCAACTGAGTCAAATAGAACATAAAACACAAGAAAAAAGAGTGCATGTTAGAATTACCCTGAAGCATGCCTGAATTAATTATGCCTCTTAATTTTTTGGATAAAAATCAGGTGCTTATTTCATTATTTATAGCACAAAATCAAAACATTACTCTTTTATTTATGATGATGATGATTCTGCCCAGATTGTGTTGGTTTTCCTGCTATCAACAGCAGCTCTGGAAAGCTTGACATCTTTCCATGCTTTTAGAGAGCTAGGAATGAAGTGGATTTTCCCTAGACTTAAACTGTAATTTAGAAATTTTATAATAAGAATTAAAAAAAAAAAAAAAAAAAAAAAAAAAAAAAAAACAGTGAAAGCATTTGAGTTTTGAATGACTGGGGGAAAAGAGTATTTTAACCTTTTAATAATGTGTGAAATAAGTTGTAATAACTATGTGGACTGCACGCAACATAGAACTGCAAACTATTTACACATTAATCTTGAAAACACTTTTGTGAGACAAATATATTGTCTACTCTGCTAACTAGTTACAGGAAATTTAGATTTATCAAAATGAGTACTTACCCTATGACCAAAAGAGGACGTATGTGCTGTCATTTAAATTTCCTGAGATTATAAATATACATTTAAAATACATGTTTTGCCATCCAAATATTATCTAGAGAATTAAAATTAGTATGGAAAGGTAGTGTATTGTCCAAGCATTTATGCAGGAGCCTGTGCACACTCTTAGCTTCAGAACAGCTCATTTAATTTCACAGTTAGTTCCCTTCAGCTAATAAAATGCAGTCTGGCAAACTGTAACATGAAACATTTCTGTAATCTGCATGTAACATAGAACAAAGACATTTTTTAAAATGATACATCTGTCCCACAATTATATCCCTTTGGCTGTTCTATCAGTAGAACTGTCCTGCAGTCAAAGTTGTGCTGCTTTAAATCTGAAATATTGTAGTGATGGCTGAGTCATGCCCCTAATGTAATGATATGAGCCAATGAAAACTGAAAGGAGGTGCTCCTTTCCAAAGCTGGTTTAATGTTTCACATTTAACCAGAATGTTTGCATTTATTATTATTTTAACCCATCTCTCAGTCCTCAATAATAATAATCCTTGCACCCACATTAAGATGAGCTGCAGGAACTGTAGCATGGTACTGCAGAGTAATTGTGTTTATAACTGTAAATACAATTGATTGCCATATGAGCATGAACTTCATATATAGGGTCTATTACACTGGGAAGAAATGTTTTAAGTGAATTCCAGTGTCACTTAAATTGATAGTTAGAGGTATGAAATTCAGCACTGATAAATGGAAATGCTTTTTTTACACAACACATGATTTAACTGTGGGCCTGTCTGCCACAGCAAATTATTCAGACTGAGATTTAGGATTCAGATTTAGATGTTTATATTGAAATCAGAAATACCTAATGTTATATATAATACAACACATAGTGAAAAGGATATTGAACCACGTGTTCTAGAATGTAAATCAGTCTCTAACTGCTGGGGAGCAGGATATGAAAGCAAGCTGCTTACATCTGCCCAATAATGAGCTTTTGCATATCTCCTGATATATTAAGTACTGATCAGCATCAGGGAAAAGCTACTGCTTTGGTTCAGACACAGAATCAATTGTTTCTTATACTCTTCCTAGCAGGAAGATGTTGCACCCCAATTCTTTAGTCCAGGCTCAGAAAAGCAAGGCAGAAAGATCTTCAAACATACAGCATCATACCATTTTTCCTCCAAAGATCCCATTTAACTTTCCTTACAGACAGGCAGGATTCAAGATCGGTCTGACTATTGCTTTTGTAAATTTAAGATTTGAAACTGATCTGCAGAGCATGTTTACGTCACTCTGATTTATGAAGGCATGGAATTGCAAACCAACACCTTTGAGAGAGAGGGTAGGCTGCATGAAAAAACTTTTGACCCAATACTGTGTCATGCCTATGGAGAACAGATGCTTAATAAAAAAAATCCCATGATAGGTATGACAGAAAAACTGTTTAATTAGAGCACCACTGAAGAAAAATTCTTGATTATTACCAGTTGCTACTCAGTGGTTTATATCATGGAGAGATCTGATGGCACACAAACTGCATGTGCTCCCTTTGTTTAAACTCCAGGAGATAATGCTGTTCTGGGCTACACCTAATATGTTGATTCGGTTCACAGGAGCAGAGTAGAGCTAATCAGAAGTAGATGCCCTGGTATTGTGCACTTCAAGTGTCTGTAGATTGGCTACTGCTGGCTGCACTGTCCTCTAAAAAAGACTTGGCCTTCACAGACTTGCTGTTTTACAAAGTGGTCATCACCACTCCACTGTAAATTGCCTGAGGCGGCTTTTCTCTTTTTCCCACCTCTTTTAGCATCTTTCATTTCCAAGTGTTTTGCCTCCCTCTGCAAAGTCATTAAGACATTTTATGACTCTCTGGTACAATAACTAGCCTGAAAATGATAGTTTGAGTGGATTTGATAATTCACATGGACTATGAAGTCATAGCTTAAAAGTGGTGTTAGGTGGTAGAGCCAGGAAGAAAATGGAATTTCTCTTCCTGAAAAGATGCCTCATTTTGAAATAATGAGAAATGTAATGATCTTGTAATTATCTATATTTACCATTATCCATTACCATTTACCATTAATATTATACTCTATATTATTAACTGGTGGCCCCAATGTGCTGGTGGGTTGTGACCTCTTTTTCTGTTTTGGGTAAGTCACATAGCAAACACTTAGAGCTGCTTTTCTTCTGCTACTAAGAAATACCTCTAAGAGTGCCGTGGAAGATGCCATGGCAGGTGTAAGTCAATCCCAGCAGTTCCAGAAGATTTTACCCATATCCCACCAAAAGGAAATGATTTCAAAGGGGTGGCTGAGCATCCCCACCCCCCTAGAGTCTGTGTTGGAGGGGAAGATGCTGCTTTTACCCAGCTGACAATCAGTAGTGGTGCAGTATGAAACAGTTACAGCCCCTGCACTCTCAAATCGCCATCATTCCCACATCATAGTGTCTTTAAGAGTACAGATGCTGCAAGTCCTAGGAGAGAAGTATTCTGGGCTGCTGGTAAAATTGGAAGAAGTTATGCAAAGCACAGATAGGACATTCCTAAACTGGAAATAAATAGTGCAGTGATTTGCAAAGCATTAGCAGCACTATCCCTGCAGTAGAGGGATAGAGGCTGAACGCTCACAAACCCCAGATATATCCTATAATAACAAATACAGAGCTAAAGTAAAAGCAGAGAGAGCAATATGGTTACTATCTGATAATATATCTACCCTCTAGCCACTGCTGAAAGACATTCTAGCCCACACTAGATTTAAGATGGATGAGAGGTTTTCTGTCAAACAGGCAAGGCTTAAAAGAGTAGAGGAACTGAAGGTTTGATCTTTAACACCAGATGGAAAAGAGAAAGATGAAAGAAGAGTTAATCAGAGACTTTTCTTAAGCTCTACTGATTACTGGAAAGCTTTTGACATGGTCTGTAGCATGCAGAAGTGAGTGGTGAGCCTTGATATTAACCAGCTCACCTAACGGTTTTTTTCCCCCTGAGTTTAACAACTCGGTCAGTAGCCTGCTGGTGACTTACTACAGTTTCCATTGCTAAAACTGAAAACTTTCTTTTTTTTTCTTCATGACCTTCCCAAATGGCACTAGCAATTTTTTCCTTTAAAAGTCAGTCTCATCTCTCATGAAACCAGCAATGGAAGAAGGTCAAGAAAGGAGTGATGATCATCTCCCAAGATGCAGAAACTGCTTTATGAGCAGGTGCTTTAGGTCAGTTATTTAAAGAATAAGGACCCAAGTGGCTTTTGAGCAGATGATCTCTGTAAAAGTTTAGTGCTTTTGATCCTTTCTGAAGAACTAGTTCCACTCTTGGTCTTTAAGCCACACAAGACAATACCCAATGTACTGGACTGTACAGGAGGAGACAGATGCAGGGCTCTGCTCATCCTGAAGTACTGAGGAGCCCTCAGGTGGAGAAGCACACCTGGAGAAGCACATCAAGTGTCTCAGTAGAAGTGGCCAGCACAGAAACTCAGTGCCCTGTGTGGTGGAGTCTGAGGGACCTTTTGAACCAGAATTACCCAGGCTGCTGGCAGGGAGTGATTGCACCCACCAGATCTGTAGCATTCATCACAGTCTCTCTGAGACCTGAAGTGATAACCCAACAGATCATCTCTCCAGGCAGCCCTATGACTTACAGCACCACAGAGCTGCTATTCATCCTCACAGCTTCCTGCCCAGAAGATGAGAACGATGTTATCAGTGGTTTGCACATGGGCAACGGCTGCCCAGAAGACTACGGGATTTGGTTCAAGGTCATGCTGTCTGTGTCTCAGAACTGAACCCCTTAAACACAAGACCTTTCTACCTCATTCTTATATCTAATGTCTATGAGTGTATTTTTCCCTTAGGGTTTAAGCTGGACCGTTGGTTCCCAACTTTGAAGCAGTTTCCTGCCTTTCCATGGCATGAATTTTGAACTTGTCCATTGAAAGCATATGGGCTTTTCCTAGTAAGCAAGTGAATCTACAAACTTGGAAAGGCATGTGAACCAGAGTTTGAATCTCAGCCAAACAATTTGTTCTGGCTTTAATCAAGATGTCTTCTTTTAACTTCAAATATCGTTTCTTAAAATCCTATATCAAAACTTTTAGTGTCACACTATGAAATCAATAAATGCTACCAGTCATTCAACTCAGAAGTACTTCAAAGCAGCCTGAGTGATAGCCATTATTTTATTTTTAAAAATATTCATCAAAGAGATGCAATTAATATGATGGCAAAACAAAATTAACAGCAACAAAGAAATGTGTCAGTTACATTTTGAACTTGCAGAATACCACTGCTACCAATTTTGCTTTTAAATTTTCTCTTTTTCCATTCCTATCTTGACACATTTTAATATTTCCCTTTTTCTCTTCTCATCTTATCTAGTAATTTAGTTGGGCAAAAACTAGTTTTGATGCAGTCATTTGATTAATCATATATTTGATGTTATTTCACACCTTAAAAAACCAGATTTTTGAATCTGAATCCCCTACATAAAGTGCTGTATGAGGAACCAGTCCAGGCTGAACTGTGCAATTTAATAGTGTGTTGAAGTCTCATCAAGTTCAGTGGCTCTATGTGGCTTTAACTAAGTATGTGACTATAAGCATTCCTGAGTAAGGGTCATGGATTTTTATCTTATTCCATAAATATTTCAATGGAAAAGCAAGGCAAGTGTTCATGAGTAAAGCTGCAATGTAAGTAAGAGTTTTAAGCAAGGGTTTTGTTCATTGATTATAGCAACTACTGCCTAATTTAATTTTCTATTGTAGTGGTACTTAAATCTATGGCTTAGAGATAGTTGGACTGTAAGGATTTTCATAAGTGATTGTTTTTCTCATGAACATTTTTTGTAGACTCAGGAAGAGCTGATGTATACTTTTACAGGAGATAGATCTGGGTTTTGTTAGATTCAGATCACTGAAGTCGGGGAACTAGCAGGGAGAGGCACATCTGTAATTAGTTTTGGGGGAAGTCCTCTCACCTGGCTTTAAATGTCCCCTGGGCTTTTCTCACGGGCAGTAGAGCCTGTGGCTCACCCTGGGCTCTCCTCACAGGCAGTAGAGCAAGATCAGCACTTTCAGTGTGTCAATCCTCTCATTTGTTTTAGGCATTGATTTGGGGAGGAAATGAATCATGTTGTAAAGTGCCTTTTCTTGCTGGGTACTATGAAAGTGTTTAGGGCTGAGATTCAGTCACTCACACCTTTTTGTTTTGTTTGAGGTGCCCTACAGTACCTCCCTGGCCTCCCTGCTGCCCCAGTGCAGGCCTCTCAGAGATCCTGTGTCCCATGGGCATAGCTTGGATGTCCCAGAGGAATCTAAGATGCCCCAGAGGCCTCTTTTTAGGTGACTGAATCCCTGCCAGATGCCATCTCAGGTGCACATGCTACCTCCAGGTTGGAATCTATGTAGTGGGCCTATGAAAAACTGGAAAAAAATGGAAAAATTGAGCAGATTCAGTGCCTGGAGGTTTAGGCCAAATGAAACCTGGGAACATATTCCCCAGGAAAAAGATTCTGAGAAAACTATGGCAGCAACTTATCTTTTAAACTGTAAATCTTGACATCTGACCTCAATAGCTGAAAAGTTTGAGCAAAGAATATCCAATGGCTTAATTCTCAGGTCAGGATTTCCAGTGCACAGCATGTTTAAAAATTTTAAGATAAAAATTGGAGAAAACTATGTTACTGAGGTGTGTGGGTCCCAGTTTGCCCACAGAAAAACAATGAGAAAAGGCAGAATGAGACTAAGTAACCAGTTCTCACCTCCTCTCTCCCCATCCTGGGTGGGACCACAACACGAACATGTCTTGCTGCTCTGTTGCTGGTGTGCACAGCTGTGCCAGCAGCAGGTTGGTACCCTGCTGATTGTGCACAGATTTATCTTGTGCACAGTGATAGCCTAAGCTTCTTTGTGGGTTGTGGTTCCTGTTCAACCCAAGCCCTGGCCAGTGCTGGGGGCTGCCAGCCTTCTGCTGGCCTTGTGCCCGTGGCAGGAGTCCCCCCTGAGTCTCTTTGGCCATTGCTCTTCACACCTGGTGACTGGTCCCAGGCTGCCAGGCTCTGCCCACCTTCAGCACCACCCTTGTGCCTTCTGCAGCCCCTGTGCCAACCTACAGCTCTACTGCAGCTTGTGCTTGTCAGAGATGCACTTCCATCCCTCTCTGCCTTCTCCTCCTCCAGTAGATTTATCTGGATGGGTTGAGTAGGGGTGCTTATTGACACAGCTTGGTCTGCAGCTTTCACCTTCTTGTGTTGATTCCTCAAGGAGGCTCTAATGAGATGATGGATATCATCAGGAGATGATATGCAGTCTCTCTGAGATGATGGATATCTCAGACTGCCCATTTTTAGAGTAGGCATGGTAACATGTAATTCAAATACAGGGTAAATCCACTCACCTGATTCAAAAAAAAAGGAGGTCGCCAAAGAAGAATTAGTTTAAATGAAAAGTAATGGAAACATGTCTATCTGACTAAATTGTTCTAGGGAAATTTCCAAAATGGAGCATAAACAACTTTTTCAGCACCAAGTTACCCTGCTTGGGGCTTCTCGTGTTTAACAGTTGGTTAGTACTGCCACCACCAGTTTTCCATCCTCTTGTCCTCTTATCCAGTGATAATCACCAGCTAGCTCAACTTGGGTCATCCAGAAATGGGACCAAAGGCTAAAGCACTAGTTGCATGTTGAGAATGGATTACTGCTGAGGGAATGACACCATGAATAAGAAAATGGAAATTTGAGTGTAAAATTACTTATTTAGTTTTTATCCATGGCTGTGTCATATGTTTGGGTTTTTTAATTGCAGCTAAGAGTGACTATAGCTGTGTAGCCTTAACAACTTTAGTCTGTAAGATTTCTTAAAAATGAAACATATGGGGAACCTTAAGTCTCTGTGAGGGTCATTAAGACCCTGGAAGAAACCCAGAAGAAATGTTCAAAATCTAGATACAAGATTATTATGGTTTGGAGTCATACACTTCACTCCTGGCATAGGACTGGTGTAGAGCTAGGGATGGGGAAGGGTGGACTTTCAGAGCAGTCCTGTTCATCCCAGAAAGTCTGTCTGTAACTGGTGTCCAAGCATCACCTCTAGTTAGAAAGAAAAGGAATTTCACCAAGGATGCTTCAGCAGTGGCTGATGAGCTCCAGGAGGGCCTGTCCTCTTAGATCTGGCAAGCAGATTTACCTTCAGTTTTCCAACAAGTCAGCCCTTTGTCTGACTGAACTTTTTTATAACCAGGAATTCCAACTGCTTTGTAGTTTAATTCATTGTTCAGTACTGCTGTTTTAGGAAATTTATGAACTCTTTGATGCTGTCTTCTCCTTACGGAAAGGATTTAAGAGTGTGACATTGTGTTACAGTGTGTGTGCTTGGCACAACAGCCAGTAAATAGGATGTTTCTTGCTAGCTACATGATTTGTGGTGTGTTTTCATCTTCCGTGTTCCATATCATCATTTTTAAGTGTCCTTCTAGTCCATTATACTGCCTTTGCCAGCAGTGTGGAACTGAGCATGTTGTAGCTGTGTTCCAGCTACTTTCCTCACCTAGGCTGGAGTGCAGGGGACTGGGAAGGCAGGAGCTGGGGGAGCAGGAGGTTGAACACAGCACGGGAGGTTGGGGATGCCTCAGTTCTGGGTAAGGTGGAGAAGAAGTGAAGTTTGAAGCTTGAGCTGCACAGGCAACTGCAACTTTGCACAGCTGGCTGGAGCGTTCTGGCCGTGGTGAGGGCAGCGTGTTGATGCTGGAGTGTTGGTGCAGGAGGAGTAGATATATTGGGAAGGCTTGTCTTTGAGATGGAGTATGGAGATGAGACAACAGGGTGTCTCCATGGCCAAGAAGGCCAATGGCATCCTGGCCTGTATCAGGAATAGTGTGGCCAGCAGGATCAGGGCAGTGATTCCTCCCCTGTGCTTGGCACTGGCTAGGCTGTCCCTTGAGTGTTGTGTCCAGTTCGGGGTCCCTCAGTTTAGGAGGGACATTGAGGTGCTCAAACACATGCAGAGAAGGGCAGCAAGGCTAGTGAAGGGTCTAGAACACAAGTCCTGTGAGGAGTGGCTGAGGGAGTTGGGGGTGTTCGTGCTGGAGAAGAGGAGGATCAGGGGAGATCTCATCACTCTCTACAGCTTCCTGACAGGAGGGTGCAGCAGGTGGGGGCGGCCTCTTCTCCCAGGAAACTAGCGACAGGACAAGAGGACACGGCCTTAGGGTGCTCCAGAGGAAGTTTAAGCTGGACATTAGGAAGAAGTTCTTCACAGAATGAGTGATTAAGCATTGGAATGATCTGCCCAAGGAGATGGTGGAGTCAGTGTGACTGTGTTTAATAAAAGACTGAATGTGGCACTCAGTGCCATGGTCTGGTTGACAAGGTGGTGTTAGGTCATAGGTTGGACTCCATGACCTCAAAGGTCTGTTCCAACCTAGCTGATTCTGTGATTCTGTGAACTCCTGGAATCGGACACATCTCAGTGCATTGGTATCTACTAATTTTGATCTAATTTGCAACTGTGTACATTTAGGATGGCAATGCTAGCATGGAAGGAAGGTCCTCAGCTGTAAATAAGTTACTGCTCATCAGCTAATGTGTTTTCATGAACACTGTTGGTTTGCTTTTCCTACCTGCTAATGTGATATAGCGAAGGCTATTTGGTACTGTGCATGCAAAGCTAAATTAGGCCTGGCAGGCAGCCCAGGAGGCCCTGCCATGTGTCCCAGCTGCTCACGGCACTCACGGTGTGCTCCGCTTCCCCAACTTTGTGCTGCACATTTTTCTCCAGCTGCTTGCAAACAACAGAGATCTTGTGGTCAAGAACTTCCTCATGATTTGACATAAAATAAACAGATAAAGTTCATGAAGATGATTTCTTGCAAAGATGGACTAAATCTGCAATTCAATTTTTCCCTTTTTTTCCCTAGTTTCAAAGACAAATGTGCCAGACTTCTCCCTCCACAGGTGAAGTCAGCAAACTGGTGGAGACATTACAGAGACTGACTTTCAGGAAAAGGGGGGAAAATTATTTTATTTTTTTCGAATTCTGAGCACCATTACCCCTCACCTCTGAACCAAGAAAGACTTTACGTGGTGTCATAATTTAGCAAATTACTTCCTCAAAGGAAGGTCAAACATTTTACCATTCGATCAATAGGAAGCGACTTACAAATCATGTGTATTGATCATTGTAATCATTCAGATGAATGTAGGGCAGACACTAAAATCACATGCACTTAGTCTTAATTGCCCACATTAAAGCAATTATGTCCCAAAACTGTCATTGTCTAATGCTATGCACACTACCCAGCATGGTAACTTTTAGCCATACATATTTAATCATAAATCAGCCTCTTAGGTCTATTGCACTAAAGACTTACAATATTGCTGTAATTATGCAAATAGAACTATGTCTTTTTTCATCAGTGTGTAAGATCATGTTGCTTTGGGGAGCCAAGTGGAGGAAAATAAACCCCTATATTAATGCAGCTGGTATTTAATAAATATATTTTACGGCTCTGCTATGTGTTCATGACACAAGTACTTAAAGTGACCTTAAATTGCTAATGAACAGAGAGCCTTTGTAAAAGCAGTCACAAGTCAAGGACTTGTAGATAAAACTTGTTGAGAGGTACATTGCTGGTAGGCTTGTGTCAGGAGAGTGCTATTTGTTCGAGGATGTTTATAAACATTATTTTCCAGAGGATCATTTCAGCTAAAAGTGTCTCAAATACCAATTGGTAGAATTAAAATAAATGTTTTCTGATCTTGTTAATATAATGTGGGTGCCTTTTTCCTTTTGTCAAGGAAGCCAGTGTGTTTTCTTAGGAAAGTTGTGTTTTGATGAGCTAAAGATTGGTCAGGAATATATTCCTTTTACCATTCCAGAAACTATTTCTAAACAGATCTGAAAAATGAACAATTATTGGTATGTTACATACCTTGTATTTTTCAAACAAGAATGTTTGTAATCACAGATCTCATCTAATATGGAACAGCTAAATTTAAGAATTTCTGAGAAAATGTGAGCTAAAGTCCCTTAAAATTAAGGAGAGCAATTCACCTGCCTTCCCGGGCTGAGATCTAGACTTGACTCAGTCAATTCCCAAGCAGCTTTCCAGAAATATAATCTAATACAGCCCAGAACAGAACAGGTCATGGAAAGAAAAAAATACAGAAGAGACTGCATTGTAACACAAGAGAGCAAAAGGAAGGATCATCTACAGCCTGCTTTCACTTTTTGACTCCCCTCTGAAGGAGTGCAGAGCAGGCTGTGCTTTGGTTCTGCATGCAGAAACACAAAGGGAAGATGCAGAGAGGGAAGACAGGCTGCTGGGATTGCCAGGTACCTCCACGTTACTATTTCCTGCTGCTCTGACCCTTATTGGAGCCTGAAACATCACATCACATCATCTAGCAAGTGTTGATCACATCAGTGGTTCTGCAAAATGTTCTTGCACCTTCTCAGTCTTCAGCACGGTGGGCTGCTGACACACAGGCCTGAGGGTACTTCTGAGAAACCTCAAAAGGTAATGAGACCTGCTGCCTTTTTGGCAATAGGCTCCAGATAAAGCATGTGCATTTGCATTGGAGACGTGCAAGCTGCAGATCTCTCAATAAGCTTCAGCACTGCAGGAACAGGGTGCTGTGCATGGAAGCTAAGAGCTAAATTGATTCATTCCTGGGAAGATTTCTGACTCCAAATCTCAGGCAAACTTATTTTAACAAGTTTTTGAAAATGTCAGTAACATTTCTGATCTTCTGGGCATCTCAACCTGCTTAAAACAGCAATGTGTAGAGCATAAGCTACCCTGTAAGTCACATGTGTATCCAGGTGGGCACTGAATCACAAGTAATTTAGTATGGGCTTTTAAAAGGGAGAAAGTAATTTCTCTCAGAAGCCCTTAGCCCCAAAAGAGTGATTCAAGCATTAAACACTGAGTAGAGGAGAAAGCTGTTTCAGTGGAGGAGAAAGGACATAAGATGTATGAGCTCAAAATGGTTGTACCAAATCTGATCAGAGTACCAAGCAGGTTACATGCTGGCCCTGGATATGGCCAGTTTGGAGGCATCTTCTCTGTGTCTCCATGCACAGCTGGGTGGTGAGGTGCTGCAGCATGCCTGATTGTTGGGGAATCCCAGCACTTCCTGCACTCGCTCATTCTTTCAAGTAGCAATGAAGTTGTTTGGCTGGATCCTTTATGAAAGTTAAAATTGGTTTATCATTTTCTTTTTGCTTCTCACACCTTATCTAGTTTCTACATTCTTCCCACTTCAGTAGTCAAAGTGATTGAAAGCCGAAAACTGAGCAGATCTGTCCCTGCAGCGACTTTCCTCGTGTTTCTCATTTACCGTTTTATCAAACGGGCTCTTTGTCTTTGCAGTCCCCTGATGTTGCCTCTGTTACACGGTGATATTCTTCAGGTCATGGGGGTTAAAAGGGGGCTAGAAAGGAGATCATATTGGACTTGCTTTACACAGACATGTAGCATTAGACCCAACGCCCAATAGAGGAAAGATATACTACTCCTATTTGATGAGCAGCAGGCCAATAAATTCATTAATCATCATTTTATGCCTCATCAAACACTACCCAAGTTCCTCCATGGGAGTTATACAAATTAGCCACTGAAAAGGCAGTAATTTTAGTTTAGCTAGGTAAGTGCTTTTTGATTGCCTTCCTGAACAATGCTTCCCTTGACAAGCTAATAAATCAGCCCTTTCTGAATCAGAAGTGCAGCAAGTGCGAACAATAACTCCACATAGTTTCTCCGCTGATTTCAGCTGGAAGGCCTAAGAGGATGATCTGGGATCAAAGTCTCTTACTTTATTGCAGAGCAAAAGCTTTCTTTATGAAGAAGAGCTACAGAGAAATGAGGGAAGGGGGATTTTTTTAATCAATTAATGAGAGAAAAAGTCTTGAAACAAAAAGGAGGCCTAAGTCTCCGATTGCAGGGGTGCTGGGAGGCCGGCAGGGCAGCTCGGGCAGGAGCCAGCCCTGCCGCAGGTGAGGCTGGAGGCATAAATCGAGGGGCTGCTCCTGTGAAGAGTTACAGATTACCAGGGCAAGTCAGAATACAGACTGTATTTAATCTGCGACCAATTGATTCCTTGAATGTTTCAGGTATTTGTAGTGTAGGTTTAGATTTGTTGGGTGGCTTTACTGTGGGAAGCCTTGAGGCTGTACTGTCTTATCTTTTTTTCAAATTGCTGCCTTTGACAGTATCATTTTTTTTAACTTGGCCGTAAATCATTTCACTAATCAGCTGTCACCAGCCAACATGCATACATTGGCATTCAGCCGGAGAATTTGTTTTGGAAGGCCTTTAGCAACAAAAACTATGTTTGTATCAATAACCGTCTGTTAATGTCTCATGCATACGGATGTAGAACACGGGGAGGAACAAGAGGAGACGGCAGTAACGGAGAACAATTTTGGTGGAGGGAAGAGGGGAAGAGCATTAATTGCCACGTAGGGCGCAGCCTCCCCCCGCCCGCCGCGGCTTGGGTGAGGAGCTACGTGCGGTACCTGCGGCCCCGCCGAGCCGGGCTGCGCGGGGCTGCTCGGGGCCGGGGCGCGGAGACCCCCGCCGGTCCGCCGCGGCGGAGTTCGATGCTTCCCTCTCCCCGAGTCTAGACCTGAGGTATTTTAAGTACAGTATGTCTCTTCTCCTCTTCATTAACTTTCCTTCCACACATCACTGCATGCCTCTGAAAATAACTTGGCAAACTGGGAGCCGTTTATCTCTTTTATCTTGGGACCTGATCCAATTAAATAAGTGCACATTTACATTTGCATCCATCAGCCATGAGCGTGGAGAGGTCTGTGGTTAGCTTTAGGCAAATAAGAGCCAATTTCGGGGGAAAAGAGGCATCAGGACGATGCCGCTCCCTTCCCGTCGCGGACGCAGGGGCGAGCCGAGCCAGAACGGGTGCGGGGCAGGATGCGGCCCCGGGGCAGGATGCAGCCCCAGCCGGCCCTTGCCGGGCTGCCCGCGCAGCACCGCCACGGCAGAAAGAGGTGGTTATTGCACAAGTGCCTGCATCAACCCGAGCCGGGCTCCCGGCACGCTGCGAGTTCGCACATGCTCTAATTATAACAGATGAGTAACGCCGTGCGGAGGACATTTATTTTCTGGTAGTTGGGAGGTGAAGAGATCCTCGGCTGAGGAGGCTGGAAGCACCCGGCGGGGTACGACCCCGGGGAGTCGCTGAGCACTCCCTTACCAGCCTCCTGTGTTCGGCCCCGCCGAGGTGAATCGGCAGAGATTTCCCTGAGAGAAAAGGGCAGGAGGAGGCGAGAGGGGCTCGGGCAGCCCCGGCCGCCAAGGGCGCCTCTCGACTGCAAACTGGCCATGAAAATAGCGCGGGTTGTTCCCGTTGAGTACCGGCTATTTAGCGAACGCGGCCGCCCCCAAAAGAGGGGGCGGGTGGCGGGGAGCGGGATGGAGGTGACCCGGCGGGCCGCGGCCGGGCCCTGAAGCCGCACCTCCTGCGCGGCTCTCCGCGCCTTTGCGACCCCCGCCGCCTCCTGCCCCTTGCGGGCCCCAGTGCAGCCCTCCCGGGAGACTCGGCGGCCGCGCAGGGAAACGCTTCTGCCTTCGGAAGAAAAGTAGAAGCGCCCATGTTGGGGCCCCGTGTCCCTCGCGCCAGCGTTAGGTGGTCCCATGGAGGTATCGCCGAGAGCGCTGGGTGCAGCGAGGGAAGCCAAGGAGGTCTTAGGTGCCGGGGCTCCAGCCTCAGCCTCGGAGAAGGGCCAGGGACTGGGAACGGCGCTTTGGGACTGCCGGGGGCGGAGGAGGCGCCTGCGGAGCGCTCTCGGGCAAGAAAAGGCAGAGCCTGCGCAGGAGCTTCTCCCGCGGCCGCCCCGTCGGGCAGGGCCGGCACCTTGGCCAGACGCGGCCCGTTCATCCCTCGCCGGTCCCGGGCGAGCCCTTTCCCTGGCAGAGAAAGGTCCCCGGTTTGAGCCGGGGCGCGCCGCCGGGCGACCACTTCCGCGCCCGCGGAGGCGCGGTGGAGGAATGCGGGGACAATGCGCCATCTGTCACCGCCGGGTCGCGCCGCGGCCGGGAGCGCCGCCGAGGGCGCTGATTTATGCTGAATGCGCCTTAGAAGATCTCGATGTAGACTTTGTCTTTCTCTGTCAGAGCCAAGTAAAAAGAAACAGCTGGCCTGAATTTTTAGCACCCATAATTAATTAAGAGCTTCATTCCTGGGATTTGATGATTCAATAAAGCAAGACCCTTATTCCCCTATGTGATTCCAGTGAATATCTACTCCACTCCAATCCTTTTGGGTCCCAAGATAGGGCAGATTAACACTCTTTTTCTGTGGGAGAGAAGGGAAAAAATGCCTCAAGATTGCATCTGAGGCGCACACAAAAGGTAAATTCAAAACTGGCACTTGTTCTCTGCAAAGGCTCCTTATTCTCCGCCATTGATGTATTTGTGCCAGGTTTTAAAGAAACCAGAGGGGGGATGAGGAATTAACATATTGCTCATTTGGAAAAACAGCCGGTTCTGGTTTTGGTAACACTTGTTCCCTTGCCAGCCACAGATGTCCTTACTAATAATCGTGGCAGGTCACAGAAAGAGGGGAGCGGGAGGGGGATGGTGGGGGGTGGGGGCGGGCGGGCTCCCCGGCACTCCCGTTCCGCTCCAAGCCTGCCCCGAGCCAGGCTGCTGCTGCTGGGGCGGGCGGAACACTGCGGAGCCGGGCGCACCGCACCGCACCGCCGGCTGAGGAATACCCGCGGCTGCGCACCGGCGCTGGGCGCCGGCCGGGCCGGGCCGTGGGGACGAGTTTTCCTTTTTCTTTTAGCTGTTTGGGTTTTTTTCTAAAGTCGTCTCAGTTTTGGGTTGAAGTTCCTGTACTTTTCCCTACTGTAAACCTCTGTGATATTTTTTATTTGTCTCCTTTAAACTTGCTGACCGTGTGATTTCCCGCGTTTTCTTGGCGGAGGGGCTTTCACGTAGTTCCTAGACACGGCAAGAGAAGATGCTGCTCAGAACCTCTTGCCGAGGCGGGGGAGGTGTGTGGAGGGAGGTCCAATAAGCCAATTAGACGCGACCGCGCCGTCCCGGCCGCCGCGGAGGCTCCGCGCCGAGCGGGAGCCCCGGAGGTTAATCGTGACAATTGGAAAGGCAACACTCGCGGGGAAAGCAGCGGGGGGGATGTAAACACGGTCCGGGGTGTTGAGGGTCTAAATTAGGATTTGTTTTGTTTTTAAGCGTGAAGGAGGTAGCAGCAGGGCTGCGCCAGGCTGCTCGCCTCTCTCGCCTTCCGTCCCCGCATTTGAGAACCGGGACTGGAGGTTCTGGGGCTCCCTGCCCGAGCTCGGGGGCTGTGCTGGACCGCACCCCCAGCTCTGTCACTTTGCTTCCAGGACTGAGAGAATTTTGCCGTGAATGGGATGGATGGGAGCAATGGCTGCAGCCCTGGGCTCGCAGTCCACCTGAGGTCGGTCCTGTCATCCCGGGCGCGCTGAGGTGTCCGTAGGCCCATCGGGACCGGGCACGGCTGACCTCGGGACACTTGCCCGAGTTTCTCCGGGGAAGCCTCATCCTTCCCCGGGGTCAGGGCTCTTGGCTGGGACGGGCGGGGAGTGGGACGTCGCCCCGGCTCCCCGAGGCGAGCTGCGCTCCCTGCCCGGCGAGCTGCCGCTTTCCGCCGGGAGCCCCCGCTTGTCTCCTCTGGGGTCCCGGATCCTCGGTCCGCGGACGTGACCTGGAGACTGAGCTGTTCCTGCGGCCCCACGCGTGGGCCCTGCCGGGCCAGCCACACCAACACGCTTGTCGGCCGCGCTGGAGGGTTTTGAGGGGGATGTTGGACTGTCACCTGGGGGACAGGGTGGCCCCTCTGCTGCATCCCGCTGCCACCTGCGCCGCTCGACCCGCGCCGTCGAGGCGGGCGGCGTAGGGGTCGCGGCGCCCCCGTCCCATCAAGGGCCGTGCCATGGGGCCCGGGACGGAAAGGGGAGGGAGTGGACACGGAAAGGGGCGAGCGGTTTCTTCCGGGAGCGGAGCTGCGCCCAGCGGAGGCTGGGCCGTTCCCACCTGCACCCTTGGGCAAGCACCTGCTGCCAGGAGAGCTGATGAAAGCCCAGTCTGGAGGACCCCACCGCCAGCCCCGCTCTTGCCCCTCACCTGCCCAAAAAGCGCTTCGGAGCGGCAGCGAAGCCCTCGCGCCCCAAACCTCCGCGGGGCGGCCCGCGGCCCTGCCCGCGCCCCGGGAGGGCTCCGCTACCAGCCCTGCTCCGAGGGCTTCTCCTGAGTAACCTACGGCAGCTCTAACTGGCAGCAGGCGTTATTTTTATTTTAAGATAACCTCACTTCTTTATTTTTTCTTTTTTTTTTCTTTTTTTTTTTTTTTAACAACAAATTAACGTGCCAGAGGCAAAAAAGACGAACGCTGCCCCCTCCCCCCTACTCTGTTACGGGAAAGAAATTCGTGCTTATGTTAAAGAATGGCTGTACAGTATATCTCCTGTGGCAGGGGAAAAGGATGATGAATAAAATTGTTGTATGAAATCGTTTGGGCTACAGTAATAGTTATGGTTTAAAATAGGAGACGGGCTGCAACCTAAAGGAAACGGTTAATTCCCTTAGGAATTTATACATCAAACGAAAACCGTATTGAGATCGCTAATAGACCTATTCAGAATGGCCCTGAGTATAAGGAATAGGGCTTTTGAACGAGCGAAGCTCCTAAGCTGCTTTGCAAAATAGCTTTTTCAGAGATCGGAAGATCAGCTGTGGAAAGGTAGCACGACAATTAAAAAAAAATCCATAGCTAGATGAATAATTGAAACCTATTTATTTTGAGGTTAGTCGTCCCTCTGCGGAACCTGTTGTCTCGAGAGCGCGGTCCTGAGGGGCTTTGTCGCTCCCTCTAGCACAGGGCGCTAGGGAGTTTCCCCGAGTTCCGCCGGAGGCGATCTCCGCCGGGGGACGGGGCCAGCAGAGCCCGGGCGAGAGGCGGCCCGCGGCGCTTTGCCTCCAGCCCCGCACATCGGGGCTGATTCTACCCGAGCCAGCGCTACCCTGCCCCTCGCCGCCAGAACTTTATCCCGTTTTAAACAAGACAGGTGAGTCCAGTAAAACTCATTGTTGTGTGAAAAATATGCCTTCCTGCAGGTCTCACCGACTGGAAAAGAAATATCCAACGGAGGAATTCGAGCGTTTTTTAAAAAAATCATTTATCATTAATAAAATGACAAAATAACATACTATTATCCCAGGAGTATTTGATTCTTTGCACGTTCAGTTGAAACAATTTTGATTTTAAACCAGATTGTCTACAAAAAAAATCGTATAACCAAGGGAACATAGACTACATCTTTAAAACTCAAAATACAAACTACTATTTAAATTCCCGTAAAATGTAAAAATGCATGAATAAACCTGTTACAGCTAATAAATAGCTCTGACAAAGTTGAAGAGATTACAAAATAATTATCTGGCTCGTAAAGAAAAAAAAAAAATCCAAGCAAACGGAGGGGTGTCTCGGCACCAGCCCCAGAGGTCCCAGTCATACTCCCATCACATCAGCAGTGTCGATGTCAGCGTAGAGCTGACACCCCCAAAATCCACAGTGAACAAGGTGGGACCCATTCCCGAAGCCGGCTGCTGGAACAGTCCTCGCCGTTATTTCTTTGCAGGGGACCCGGGCTGCTCGGGCAGCTGCACGAGCGGGAACTGACTTTTGGTGGGAAGTTCCGCGCTGGGGAGCCCCTAATCCGCTCGGGGACCCGCTTCCCCCTGCCTCGGGCTGTGGAGCGGCAGAACGGCGCGGAGGGGGCTCAGGGCGCTCTCTGTCCTCGCACCCAAGGGACTTCTGGTGGCCGGGATTGCCCCGGCGGCGCGGCCCCTGCCCCACCATCAGCCGCGGCTCTGCGGCCTTAGCGCGGAGCGGAGCGCGGCCCCGCGGGACTCCCGCACGGCCGAGCGGGCGGCGGGAGCCAAACCCGGGCCGAGTGTGACACCTACCTGCCAGCGCCGGGAGCACCGCGCCCGCGGCCGGCCCTGCGCGGGGCTGCGCGCCCGCGGGCTCCGCCGGGACCGCCCCAAGCCGCGGCCCGGGGCCAGCGGTGCTGCGCGCCGGGGCTGGGGAGCGGGGGAAGGGAAAGGGAAAGGGAAAGGGGCCGCGGCGGCCCCCGCCGCACCGAGCGCCTTTGCCCGTGCAATCGGCGGCCCCGGCTGCCGCCGCAGCACCGCTGCTGCAGCGAGGCGGGCTAAATCTGGCAGAAAATCGAACTCATTAGCAAAGTTCACCAGCTGATTGCTTTGCATAAAACACGACACTGATTGGAAGTAATTAGGTTAAAAGATGGGACTGCGCTTCGATTTGGTGTTTCTAACAAGTGCTTTTGTGCGTGGCCTGATTTAAGCCTTCACCTCTGGGAACACAGCGTCCCTCCCGCACCCGGCCCCGTCCCGCTGCCGCTCGCCTCTCCTGGCCCCGCGGCGGCTCTCGCCTCCGGAGCCCCCCGACCTTTTAAAAATTTCCTGCCACTTTCAAAAAGGCTTCAGGTATTACTGTGAGGTCCTAAATGGAGCCCTGCGTCTCTTTTAAGACATGCTTTTATTTCTCCGCAGCTATGCACATATCTCCCCATTGCAAAAAGAGAGTGGTTTTGATTCTGTTAAAAATCTCTTTTAATTAAATATTTGCATTTTACAAAGGCGGCTGCAGGTTTGGGGTTTTTTAAATCTAATACGTATAACCTATTTCCTTTTTTTGTCTCGTTTTTGCATTATAGTTTAACTCACACCCAAGGAAAAAAAAACAATAGGCATAAAAAATTAAATTAAACTTGTATATATATATTTTAAAACTATGAAACAATTCGGAAAAAGACACAGAAATGTATATATTTATATTACGAAAACAACATTAATGCCTGTACAGTTGTCTTGATTTCATAATTTACTTCAAAGATACTGTATTATCAATTTAAATACAAAAAAGCTACATTAAATATACAGAATAAGATTTAATACAAATCTTTCTTTTTTGTGTGTGTGAGAGAAAGCGTGTCACTCGTTTGCTTTTCACTTGCTTAAGACATTTCTGAGCGG
This sequence comes from Anomalospiza imberbis, assembly GCF_031753505.1. Classification (NCBI taxonomy): domain Eukaryota; kingdom Metazoa; phylum Chordata; class Aves; order Passeriformes; family Viduidae; genus Anomalospiza; species Anomalospiza imberbis. The sequence goes on along the minus strand of NC_089692.1, from coordinate 11,091,774 downwards.
TTTCTACCCAGCCATTTCAAATAGACTCTATAAACTTTTGAAGAGGGTGCCGGGAGGGAGGGGGGAGCTGGTCTTTTTCTGTTTGTTTTGTTTTCTTTTGGTACTGGAAAAATAACTGCCAAAGCAATTTATTATTTCTCTCAAATAAATTAAAAAAGGGGAGGAAAAAAGGAACAAAACCACAGTCCCAGGAGGGGTTAGGGAGGAGAAGCCGATATTAAATGTTGGACATACCTTTCTTCAGTTCGTAAGGTGAGTCTTTGCAAAGGTCTACTTGGGACTGGCTCCTGATCATTTTAGTGTCTTTAGCCAGGCTTTCGGCTCTGCTGAGGACAGTCTGATTTAATCCATTGAAGTGGGCGCCGGGGGCGGCGGCGGCGGGGCCGCCGGCGGGGTGCCCGTGCAGGGCCCCGAAGGAGCCGTAGTTCGTGTAGCCGGGGTAGAAGGGCGCCGTGTAGTAGAGCGGCCGGGGCAAGACCGCCCCGTTGGGGAAAGGGCACTGCGCGGCCGGCGAGCGCGGCCGCGGTGGCGAGCGGGACGGGCCGCTGCCGCCCAGCACGGCGGGGCCGGGGGGTGCCGCCTCGCCGCCGGCCTCCTTAGCTTTGTCCGCCGAGGTGGCGATCTCGGCCAGCGACCAGAGCTTGGGCTTGGCGAGGGCCGCCTGCTGCGGCGAATGGATGACAGAGGCGCCGGTGGCGGCGGGCAGCAGCGGGTGCAGGTCGGCGGCGTGCGGCGGCCCGGCGGCGGCGGAGGGCGGGCGGTACGGCGGGGGCTCCTCGCCGCCCGCCGGCGGCGGCCCGCGGCCCGCCGGACACGGTCCCAGCGGGGAAGCGCCGGGCGCCTTGTGGGGGACGGGCGGCCCGTCGAGCCGCTCCTCCGCTAGCTCTTTGCAATCCGAGTCGCTGAGGCCGCTCTCGGCCTCCCGGGGGCCGGGGGACTCCTGGAGGCGCTCGCAGCCCGGCGCTGCCTTGGGATCCGCCGCTCCTGGTAGGGGGAGAAAGGACAGGGGTGGGGGGGCAGCTCTCGGTCTCGCCCTGCGCCCCCAAACCCGCCCACCCACTTCGCCGCCCACCCTTCGGTCCCCGCCGTGGCCAGGCCCGCTCCGCTGCCCGCCGGCTCCCCCCCCCCCGCGGCTGCATGCTCGGGGGAACAGGCCGCCCCGCCACCGCCGCACCGCACCGGGCCGGGGGCAGCCCCGAGGGCGCGGCCGCGGTGACCCGGCAGAGCCCGCTGTCCTACCTGTGTCCGGAGTTCCGGGGTCCCCCTTCTCCTCCAATTTCTGGGGCTCGTCCTCGTCGTTTTTCTCCAGGTCGATGTTCTCCTCTTCCTCCTCGTCCTCGCTGCGGTTTCTTGGGGTCCAGGTCATTTTGTTCTCCTTCTTGAGCCGCCGCCGCGCGTTGGCAAACCAGGTGGAGACCTGGGTGAGGGTCATTTTGGTGATGATGGCCAGCATGATCTTCTCGCCCTTGGTGGGGTAGGGGTTTTTCCGATGCTCGTTGAGCCAGGCCTTGAGGGTGGCCGTGGCGTCCCGCGTCGCGTTCTTGCGGTACGCGGGGTCCCCGTAGGGGTAGGAGCCGAGCGGCGCCGCGTACGGGTGGTACCCCAGGGAACCGGCCATGCCCGGCGTGTGGTCGTAGGGCGAGCCCTGGGGAGAGAGGGGAGAGAGGCCCGGCGGGGCGAGGTCAGTGGCCGCGGGGCGGCAATGACAGGGCAAAAGCAACACCAGGGCCTGCCCCCAGGGCCTGCCCGCAGCCCCTGCCCCGCGCCTCGCCGCCTCTCCCCCGCTGCCGGGCCCTGCCCGGCTTGTCCCCCGGCTCTTTCCCGGGAGGAAGGGCCCTGGGGGCTTTCTGAGGCCCGTAGTCTCCGACCTCAGGAGACCACCGGCTGCCTGCAGCAATCCAGCAGTTCTCCCCCAAATGCAGGAGCGGAAAAGCAAGTGGGCAGCACAGCGTGGGGGCGGACAGCGGAGCCTTCCCCCCCAGCGCTGCGATCGCGGCAGACAACCTGCCGGGCCCAGGCGGCCGGGCGGGCTGGGCCGCTCCTCCCTGCCCAGCGACGGGAGGAGGAAAAAATAAAAGGAAGAAGAAAAGAGAGAGGAAGATAAAAGAGAGAGGAAAAAAAAAAAAAAAAAGAGGGGGGGGGTAAGAAGGGCAAAAAGAAAAAGGCAAAAGAAAAGGATACAGAAAAAGGAAAGAAGGAACTGTAAAACTCTGCCCTAAACATAGAGGAGAAGCTGAGCCAAAGTCGCCGGTTTTTGAGGGGAGCTGAGGGGCGTTGGCTGTGGCCGCAGCTCTGCGGTGTGGCTGTCCCGCACTCGGACTGGCCCCGCGGTGCCCCGCGGGCGCGCACGGCGGCGCAGTGCCCTACCTTCCCCTTCCCCTTCCCTTCCCCGCGCAGCCCCGCGGAGCAGCTCGCGGCCATGGGATTAGAGCTCTGCAATATTTAAACCCAATTATCGCCGTGCAGGGGAAAGTTGCCTGGATTTATCACCCGGATTTCTCCCATCGCCGACCCGTCCTAAGTTCATTCCCTTTTCAATCACAACAAGCTAATTGTTGCAGAACTATGATTGTGATTGGTGTTTTTTATACATTTAATTTTTTTTTTTTTTTTAAGGGAATGAAACCGATCCCCGCCTGCCCTGGTCCTGATCACCCGGGCTCCCCCCGCGCCCGGCCCTGCCCGCCGCTGCCGCCAGCAACAGTGTGAGGCAGGGCACGGCGGCGATGCGGGAAAGTTGGGCGGCGAGGCGGGGAGCCGCGGTCCCTTTTGTCCCCGAGATCTCAAAAATAAAATGGGAACAAAAAGCAGGCCCGTGAGGGGGGGACAGGCGCCCACGGGATGCCGTCGTGCCCGGCGCGGTGTCGGCTGCCCGCGGCTGCTCTTACCACGTAGGAAGTGAAGGCGGCGGCGGCGGCGGCGGCCGGGTCGGTGCCGTACTGGAGGTGGGAGTTGTAACCCGGGGAAGGGGCGGTAAAGGCGGTAGATCCGGCATAAGGAGAAAAAGCGGAGCCCGAAGATGATCTCCCAAGTTCATCGGTCCTGGGTCCGGAGATCACGCTGGTGCTGTACGCCGGGCAGGAATAGAGAGCCAAGGACGCTGACGGCTGGTACAAGTAACCCTGAGGATACGACATGGCCAGGCGCGCACATATACCCGGGAGCCCAAGGCGCCGGGAGGGAGCCGCCGCGCTGCCGGGTCGGGGCGGCTGCGGCCGGGGCTTCGCGGGCGCCTCTCCGCCCTCGCCAGCTGGGCAGAGGCGGCACCTTGCTCTGCGCCGGGGCTGCTGCTCCGCTTTCGCCTGCAGCGGGGCACCGCTTCCTCCTTTTTCTCCCCCCCTTGCTTTCCCCTCTTTCCCTCCCCCCCTCCTCTCTTTCTCTCTCTCTCCTCCTTGCACTGGGGGGCTTTTTTTTCCCCCCTTCCTCCTCGCTCTCGCTTTCCGAAGGGTCCTGCCAAGATGCTAAGTTGGAAATTGCAGCTCCTGACGCCTTCAGCACGGCCCGGCGAGGCTCCTCCTTCGCGGGGTGTTGTCAGTGGAAGGACTGGCAGGACCCCGCTGGGCTGCCGCGGCCGGGCCCAACCAGCGGGAGGGCTCCGCGCTGCCCTGGCCCTCCCCAGCGCTCAGAGGCTCAAGTGCGCCGGCTCCTGGATTGCAGTCACCTCCGAGCCATTTAAGATCAGCTCCAACTTTCTGCATGTGCTAAATACCGTGCGGAGCCGCGTTGCGCCGGAATGCAAGCCAATCAGTATATGAAAAAAAAATAGATCTTTAATAAGATTTATTAGCGGCCCGGCTCCCCCTCTTCACAGCCACCACTCCTCGTGCTCTCTGCCCCTGCCCCTCCCTCCGCTAAATCATTGGAGGTGGGATATACGGCGGACTGGTGGTGCTGTTAGTTTTGATTTTCTTAACAAAAAAGGAGGTTTTCGTCGGGGAAGAGCTGCAGCCCTGTCCCTGGGCTGCTCGGCCGGTCACTCCGGCGGGCAGGGGCCACCCCGCCACCGGACCTGTTGCGGCGGCTGAGCGGGCGGAGCGGTGGCGGGGGTCCGGCCAGGATCGGGGATCAGCTTCGCAGAGGGCTCGGATTTAGTCTTTCCCAGTGCCGGCCGCAGGAGACGGGCGATCCGGAGGGGAGCGGAGGGGGCTGAGATGGGTCCGCAGACACCGCTCAGAGCGAGGGTTTGCCCGCGGATCTAAGGAACACACCGGCTATCCTCCCCCCGCCCTCGGCTCATTGAAGGGTCGAGGCGAAAGCAGATTAAAACCATATGAACCCGGATAAATCCCTGCCGATCAGAAGATGTAATCTCCTGTGATTCCACTAGATATATTTCCCAATAGAAACATATCCCGATTTATTCCCTTCTCGCATTTTTTTTTTTCCTTGCGGTTGAGGAAAGGAGCTGCTCCAGCGGCCGCGGATTCCCGGCCATCGGGATCTGCCGTACCTTTCTTGGTCGGGGGGTTGGGGGGGGGGCGGGTAGCATAAGATTTATATTTTCAGAATTTATTTTATTTTGTAACTTTTGCATTTCTCGACCCTAATGCTCTCGCCGCGCTCCCTCGCGGGACGTACGCGGAGACGCGAGGAGCAGGGATGTGTTTTAAATCGGGCAGGCCGGGGCAGGAGCTCCCCGTGTCGCCGTGGAGGCGACACCGACGCCGCCCCGCTTTCTCCGTCCCTCCCTCGCTCCCTCCCTCTCCGGGCTCCATCCCGGCGGCAGCATCCAGAGCCCCCCAGCCGGGCGCAGGCTGGGACTTGCCGAGCGGCAGCGCTGCAGGGCCGGGGCTGGGCGGGAAGGGCGCGCTGTCCCCGCTGTCTTCGGGGCGACGCGGCAGGACCGAGGCCGGCGGGGCAGGCGCTCTCGGTCGTACAACAGAGTCACCCGCCGTCCCCTGCCCTGCCCTGCACTACAGTACCCATCAGGCCGCGGCCCCGCCAGGCCCGCCCCCGGCCGTCCCGGCGCATGACTGGCTGTTCCCCCGCCGGCGGCGGGCGCTCCGCTTCTTCCACGGGCCCGCGGACCTGTCCCTCAGCGCGGGGTGTGGAGGGGCGGTGGCAGCACGGGCGCGGTTGCGGCGGAGTCCGGAGGCGGCGCTGGCAGGACGGCGCGCGGAGGCGCTGCGGGCCGCGGCTGCCGCCCCCGGCCCGGAGCAGCCCGGCTGTGCTGAGCCCGGCCCGGCCCGGCCCGGAGCAGCCCGGCTGTGCTGAGCCCAGCCCGGCTGTGCTGAGCCCGGCCCGGCCCGGAGCAGCCCGGCTGTGCTGAGCCCGGCCCGGCCCGGAGCAGCCCGGCTGTGCTGAGCCCGGCCCGGCCCGGAGCAGCCCGGCTGTGCTGAGCCCGGCCCGGCCCGGAGCGGCCCGGCTGTGCTGAGCCCGGCCCGGCCCGGAGCGGCCCGGCTGTGCTGAGCCCGGCCCGGCCCGGCCCGGAGCGGCCCGGCTGTGCTGAGCCCGGCCCGGCCCGGAGCGGCCCGGCTGTGCTGAGCCCGGCCCGGCCCGGAGCGGCCCGGCTGTGCTGAGCCCGGCCCGGCCCGGAGCGGCCCGGCTGTGCTGAGCCCGGCCCGGCCCGGAGCGGCCCGGCTGTGCTGAGCCCGGCCCGGCCCGGAGCGGCCCGGCTGTGCTGAGCCCGGCCCGGCCCGAGGTGAGGGAGCGGGGCCCGCGGAGCCGCTCGGGCGCTCGGTGGCGGCGCTGCCCCGGCGCGGGGCGCCCCCTGACGGGCGGCGCGGTTCGGCCCCGGCCCCGCGCTGGTCCCGGAGCGCCGGGCGGGACAGGCGGGGCCACACCGGGATCGGCTCCTCCTCGGCGCTGCTGCCGAGCCGCGCTCGTCTGGCCGTTCCCTCCTCTATCCTCTTGCATTTCCCTCGCCCCCCGTTTTGTTTTTTAGATTTAATTTTTTAATGTGCGGTGTGCGGAATTTCGTCTCTTTAAACTCCATGTGGTTCTGCCCCGGTAAACAGGACGCGTCCATCCCCGGCTCGCACGCTCCCTTACATGCTCAATCCACACAGGTGTGCACTTTCATCAGTTTTCGACTGCACGGTGTCACCGGTATTTGTCCCCGGCTTCATTATAGCGATCGCTCTGGAGCACTGCATTTCTTTCTCCACTCGAAAGCTCTTCTGTCATAATCCTCTGACAATCCCCCTTGTTCGGCGAGTGAGATATTATCTGGTCAAGTTTTATACATTTAACATTCATTTTATATGTGAGAAGAATATCTAACTGCTTTTCTGTGCTCCTTTCTTTGTAGGAAGAAGCAGAAGTTTTAACCATCTTCCCATGGCATCTGACTTTTTTGAAGAGGAGGTAAGGTTAACGTCATGTAAAATCACCCTCTTTATTTCTGATGTTCCACTAATCTTTCTTCTGTAGGCATACATTTTGGAAACTGGTGAGTTCATGCATACTTTCATGCCTTGCAAACATAATACCAGAGCTGATTAATAAACGGTAGTGATAGACTCTTACGCCATCAGGATTGTAAGTGCCTATCAGGCTGACATTCTCACTACATTATGCCACTATTATATTCTTTGCAGTTTTAAAAGAACTGTAGATAATTATTCAAGATATTCAAACATTTAGTTTATAGTTCTATTGCTGTGGTTGTCACCTTCACTTTATATCAAATTTGAGACTCATTTCTTAAGGATGTCTCTATTTTCTGCTTTATTTGCACATTGATAGCTTTACTGAATGACTAGTCACAGCAACTTTTTCCTCTGATAGCAGCATATTAAAATGTGAAAGCCTAAGACTAATCTGCTTTGCAGGACTTTTCAACCACTTGATGGAAGGGAAATTAGAAGTTTGTTTCAAGACTCTTATGTTGTTCATCAGTGCTGTTAACAAACCTGGGGCTTGAGGATGCATTTGTTGCTTCTCTGCTTTTTTGCTGAAGGTACGTGCATTTGAAGGCATGGACGAGTTCTTGGTGTTAGGACTTTGTGTATTTTGCAGCTGCCAATGAAACTATAACAGTGCAGGTTGATATTAAAATTCTGGACTTTGTATATTTTTCTCATAATTTTTTGGGAGATAAATTGTTAATGCAATAGAAAAAAACCCACTTGCCCTTAAAATCTTATTTAACGGTGGGAAAGATTTACAGGCTGGCTGTGCACTGTTCATATTGCTTAAATTTAGGCATGTGAATTTAGATTCAGCTTCTATAAATAAATAATTAAAACCCCTATTTTTATAGCCTTCAGTCTGATTGGTTGGTCCTACAAAGCTGTTAAAAGGGTCTTTGGCTAGTTTAGTAGTAGGACTCCAGTAGGGTTTTTGGTATAAGAGGAACTTGGATTTAAGATGACTGCACAAAACACGACCCAAAATATAGCAACATTTGAATTTGCATATTTGTTTTTTCTATACTGGTTTCTTTTGCATGATTTCATTTCGATTGTGCAAATTGGGTACAGCATAAAATGGCTTACTATATCAGTGCATTAATGTGCAGTAGGGATCAGCTGAGAATATTTTCTTTCTGGGAGAAACAAATGGAAAGAGGCAGAATGATCCTGAAAGTAGCAGCAAACTATAGTTTAAAAGTACAGCTATTGGTAGGCTCTAACTGTAAGTGGTTTGGTTCCAGGTGGCTTATAGTGAATGCAGTTAAACTTGGCTATCTTGGATATGATACACCTTAATTTAATTAATTTAATAGCTACTTTCTGCTGAAACTTTAAAATCTAACGATCCTGTTTTTATTGCAGTCTTTAAAGATCTAATCGTTCTTCTGTGTGTCTGAGATGTAAAACTTAGTGCAAGGAGAGGCAACAGATTGGTCCCGTCATACGATTTTGTTGGGTTTTTTTGAGAGTACTTAAAAGATTATGATGGATAATGCTGTCTTGCCAAAGAATGCCGACACAGGTGTTCATCATTATCTTAATTAAGATCCTGAGAAAATGTCATCTTTCGGCATGAATTATGAAGGGAGATGCATTAGGAGATCATTTCAACTTTTTTTTTCTTTTTATAGGGGTAGATGAGAAGGAGGCTGTTTTCTCAAAACCTTTTTGATATTTCTTTATCAGAATAGTTGACCTTAGACACTGAATTTGTTTCTCCAGTTCAATTTGGGACAATATTACCAAGAGATCTGTATGTGATGCTAAAGGGAATCCTCTTAAAGAAAAAAAAAATTAAAAAGTAATTCCCCTACAAGATACCCTGTTTCATTTAAAGCTGTTCTATTAAAAAAAAAATTAACCTGTGAGACTGGGATGGTAGTGGAAATTGCTGCTGGAAACATCTGATAAGAGATGTTTCACACAGTATATTTTAAAGTATTAACAACTCATAAGAGAAAAATAAATAGATGTGAATATTCATTTTTGTAATTAGGCACAAAGAGAAAAATTTCTTTCTCATCTTTGCACAACCATAGAAGTAAAACTAATTAGCATGCAAAGAGGAGGGAGGGGCCTGTGTCTTTCTATGTTAAATCAATACATAATTAACTGGGCAAGAGCTAAAAACATGCATGTGAAATATTTGCTGTAAAACTTAGGGGCCCTTTCCTGCAGGCACTGCTGCTGCTTCTCTCAGGTACAGTGCTGGGAGTTCCAGGTCAGGCAGTGCAGTGGAAGTGCCAGTGTTTCGTGGCTCCTAGCCTGGGTAAAGGGGGAGCTCTCTGAGCAAGACACCCTCAGCTGCTCTGTTGTTTCTTCTTCCTGCATCTCCTTTGCCCGAGATGCTCCTTGTTCACACTCTCCGTGTTTGTAGTCTGAGAGCAAGGTGTAAACTCGTGAACACCTAGAATTACTCTTCTGTGCCTAGCATTTGGGTATTAGGTAGCTTAGAGTTTTGTTTTTCTCTCCAAGCATTTCTATTTTAAATCACTTGTCTGCTAAAAGAAGCCTGATTATCAGTTCCAGGTTTTTTTTTAAATAAAAAATTGCTTCAGCAGCCTTTTTAGCGTGTGGAATAAAATACAGAAGTGCAGCTGACATGTCTTTCAAGCACCTAGTTATTGTACTGAGCATGCAACTCCAAAAATCTTGACAGTGTTGTGGAAGAAACTGAAACTATATTTCAGTTTCCTTGAAGTTTCCATTTACTTAAATGGCATTATATGCTTGAATTTGTTGGCATAGTATGGACTAAGTTAAGAATGTCTTCAGGATTTATTTTACTTACAGTTCCATGGACATATACAGAAAATAGACTCTGAGTGAAAAATGAAAAACTGCTTTCTTTCATGTCTAAAACAAGTTTTTCACTTAAAGCAAGCCACATCTACTGTTAGTTGGCTCTTACAGCAAATGAGGAGCAGCTCAGTGGGAAGGGTGGCTGTGGCTCCCTGTGCTGTTTTATGGGATGTACATGAGCCCATAGCTTCCCTCATGGTGGCAAATTCTCTTTTGCCTGCAGGTGCTGCAGCATGGTGAGAGCTCCTGTAGCTGTAATCTGGCCTTCAGTGTGGGTGTTAGAGATGAGTGTCTTAATAGCAGTGTTGTGTTCCAAAGATTTTGTGCTTTATCTACTTTACTTACATATATTTGCAGTCCTTATGAGTGGTGTTTGCAAGAGCTCAGCAGTACCTCTCTGAGGAGAAGAATAAAGCCAGGTAGCCTTTCTGGCCTTACACCCAAGGAATTCTTTTTAACAATTCATAATTTCTGGGGTTTTATTAACATTAGTACTTCATAGTCTGTATTCCTTAATGTGGGTAGTGCAGATGTAGATGATTCTTGAAGCTGTTTTTTACAGATTAAAGTGAAGGTATTTGCAGAAGCAGCATTTTCTTTTTCTTTTTTCATTGTTAAATCATCGCTTGAGGAGAAAAACCAGTTGGACCTTTCAAGGTGAATATGGATCACCATAACAGAGTTTACTGTACTAATAAACATGTGACCGATTACTCTCCTGCTCTTCCTGAAGGAGATGCACCTTTCTGAGCAATTAATTTTTTTCCCAACAGAGCAAAAACGAGTTTTTTCTTCTTGTAAACACATATTTTTCACAGTATTTTTTAGCATTTCTAGTGCAGATAAAGAACACAGCATTTACCTCTGAAATATTCTCTGCTGACATCTACAGAAATTGTCATGCCCTTCAGATTTAATTTTTTGTAAAATAATGCAGGGTGTAATATGTAGGTCCTGTGTTTTCAATTAAGCTGTATTATGTAACTATGCTTTTCTTTCATATCCCATAGCAAAGTATCAATATCCAGATGGCAGTGTGCTGGGATAAAAGATAGCTACAGGCTTGGCAGCTACTGTAAAGCCAAGAACAAACATTTTAGCCTATGTGATAAATAAAACCCCAGTTGAGACTCTCGGTGTATTGGAGTTGCACTAAATAATTCTACAGTGCTGTTTATTACAGGTTTCATTGGATAATATGCAGCTGTAAAACCTGCTTGAAGCTTTTATTAAGAATACTCTGTCATTATAAAAAGGTGCCTACGACTTCTTTATGATATTGGCAGTGCAGGAATTGCTTTGTTCGTGCTGACTTTCTGGCTTTTATCTAGGAAGGACCTTGCTGTCTCCCAGCTCCTGTGGGCATTAGGTTTCATGAATGTCTCTTGGGAAGAGGACAGCTCTGTAGAGCCTAAGTTTCAAAAGTAATTTTAAAAGTATTTTTTTTCCTTTATGCTTTTTCTTAAGTTTATTTCAGTATTTAATTTATTGCTTCAGTTAAAGTTCAGCTGATATTCCCTGTAGTATACACTGTGCTGCTGTGTCCCTGAGTAAAACTTTAGCTGAGGTCATCCAGGTTCTTTAAGAGGAGGCTGCTGAAGGGTGGAGAGACTTTTAGTCCGGTTGAGAAGGGATGGGAAAACGTAATAGCAGGCAAGGGGCTAGACCTGGGTTTGTTTTCTCCTTGCATTTCTGTCACATCCTATGACCTAGATTTGTTCATGTAAGCTTCGCCTCAGTTTACCTAACAGGAACTCTGCTTGTCTCAGAAGTGTTCAGATGTAAATTGGTGTCCATGCTCACATAATTGTTACACTGTTGTGCTTTTGAGCAAGTGATTAATGCTGTTACTTTTTCATTAGCAGAATGCCATTTAACTGCCCCGTTCCTCAGATCTTTGATTTCCATAGGCACCTGTTTGTGGTGCACCTCTTGGAACATGCAGGATTGAGCACCATCCAGTGGGATGTGGCACTAACATAGTGTCTATGGGATTTAACAAACATACTGGATCAATGGGTGGAGAAACCCTTGCCTTGCTCAGTCTGTAATCCTTGTTTGTCAGAGAAACATGCTGTCTGAATTAGTGACAAACACTGTATTTTTGTTCCATCCCCCATTCTCCATATATCCCATTTTTTGTTTTTCTAGATCTCACCCAAGAGAGAAACAGTGAGATGCACAGTGGGGAAAATGAACCCAGGAGTCCATCCTATCCTGTACCTGCCTGAATATGGGAAGAGACCTAGTACAAAGCCAGAATGCAGCTGGGCTTGCAATATTTTTAACCATATTAAGTCCTGTTCAGAGTTAATGGTAAGTAATCTGCTATGAGTATGATATGATTCATTAAGCAAAGCATTAGAGCAGGGACACTTTCCTTTTTGGTGCTGGGTTCAGTCACTTACAAAATGCAGAATTAATGTTTCCAGATACATCAACTTTATTCCCATTTCTGTTGAGAAAATTGCACATGTAATAAGTATGTTGCTTTCTTTCTATTTTTGTTCTCTCCAGATGAGCTCAGTGAGATTGTCTCAGCAATGCTGAAGGGAAGGACAAAACTGGAAGGCAGGAGCTGTTTCAAAGCAGGATTCTTCACCTTTCTGTAATGCCCAAACACGAAGACTTTATTAACTTCATTAGGTAGAGTATTGCTAATAGTGTCATATTAGTAATGTTGCATGATGTAATATGGCATTGCTATATTGTTTAGTGATCATGTGGAGCTGCATTAAATAAATGAACATATTCCAGTGACTTAAATGAACATTATGAGTGAGAGCAGTAAATGGAGAAGGTGGGTACTAGAGGAAATGCTAGTAGCTTTTTTAAAGCCAGTGTCTTTCTTTTTTCAGCTCTTTCCATAACCAGTAGTGCTTTTGTTTCTTGATAAAGATGAAAAAAAAAAACCCATCTTTTCATTCAAGAAATTGAATCTAGTTCAACTTCTTAACCAGAAAGACTTCACAGTCCTACTAGCTGTTAGAGCATCTTAATGCTTTGTCCAGCAGGAAATTGCACTCATGGTGCTGACCTATTAACATCTGTAGTGCAGCAGCATGCGCTGCTCTTGCTCCTCAGGGCTTGTGAAATGTCTGCTGTGGCACAGCCCTCTGTGACCTCTTGCATTGAAGGATGGAATTCGTGAGTCCTTTTCTGTCTGGAGCTTGTGGGAGCTCCCTCCAAAGCCAAATAGTTCTGAAATACTGCAAAAAAAGATCTGACAGTGTTGTCTGGGAGATGTGACTGACTTAATTATTATTAACATTTATTAAGTGCCTTACAATGGAGTGGAAGAGCCATTGCCTTCCTTTTTACAAATAGGAGAACTGGCATGTAAGGAAGAATGAATCTCTTCTATCTTCTGCAATTCTTGACCCACCTAATTAGGTGATTGTCACAAGAAATGAGAAGCTGGCTCAGGGGAATGGCACTGGGGGAAGCTGCCGACACGTTCTGTGTGCGCCGCGCTTCCCTCACACAATGGCTTAGCGTGGGCTTCCCTCTCTGTGTCCCTGGGCCAGGGAGGAGATGTAAAGGGGCTGAGGAACCTGAGGCTGTCTATTGGATAGCTTCATTATAGATCTCATCCAGGGAAAAAGTGGGGAAGTGCTACTCATTTCTAGGAGCTACTCTGGTTTTTAGCAATTCCTCACCCACTGCCTTCTCCCGCTTCCTTTTGCTTTCCTTTCCCCACAAAAAGCTGATTTTCTTCATGGCTGATATTTACACTTAGTTAGCCTCTAAGGCACTAACTGCTTCTTCTGGTCTAAGACTTCAGTTTCTTTTTTTTGTCGTTGTTTTTAATAATTTATTTTGCTGAGAAAGGGAATCTATCCAGCTGCTACAAACAATAGTGGTTTTGATGTATATCAATAAAGAGTTAGAGATGTATGTTTTCCAAGTAGAAGATAAAGAGACTTAAAGCCTGCTTTAAAGGAAGGCAAACCTTGGAGAGGTTTACTTAGATGTACAATATGCCCTATTCTTTCATTTTAAAAAACAGCATTAAGGGATTTTTTTCAAGGAAAGAGAAAATAATTTCATCTTTTGGGTTGCATTTTTTTCTTAGTCTCACAGTTGCAAGATAAATATTCAGAATTAGGAGTTGCTAAGGTTAATGTGATTAAAATGAGTATGTGATAACAGGCTCTGCACATTAAAGATTAAGAGCTCAAATTATAGACTCCAGAGGGAAACACTCCATGAGCATTTGTAAATTTTGTTCATGCAAAAAGTGCAGGCTTAGGCCTGTGGTTGCAGTTGCATGACAGTTTTATCCTGTTTTATCTGCAGAGAATTCTTTTAAACAGTGTAGTATTGGGGTGAAAATGTAGTGAGGTGGGGGGACAAATGAGGAAATAACTTTGGTCTAAGCATTAGTGTTACTCAGTAAAAATAGATTAGTTTTACACAATTTATTCACATTTACAAAGGTCAGTTTATAGCATTCTCAGTGCAGTAGTTAATTCTTTATGTATAAATTAATCTTTTATACAGATGTAATTCCATATACAACATTTAATCTTTGAATGCAAGTTGAAAATATATTAGCAATTAATTTATGTAGGTTATGACTTTCTCTCCCATGTACTTTGCAGTGATTCCTACCTTAAAGTTGAGTCAGTGTGTGTTTAATGAAAATTAGATGTGAAATGTAATGTGTTGAGGACAAAGAAGCATTGAAATCCTTATTGCTCTTAAAAGACAAAGGTACCTCAGATAATTCTCCTTTCTTAATCTCTTAAGAATTTGATGTATAATTCTGTTATGAGCAATTTGGAGTGAATAAAATATTTTTTGAAGTTGTATTAGTACCAGATATTATTTCTCACCTTATATGAAGCATAGTTTGGTTTTAAAATTTAAAATGCTTTGCATTTTGAGAGGCTAATTTATAAGGCAGTCTTCCACTGAGAAGGAAAAGCACCTTGGACGTTTGTGGAGGGGCAAGCCTTGTTATATCTGTGAAATTTGCTAATGTTGCCACCATTGAAATAAAGTGTTTGTTTACATAACAGCAGTGGCATTTCTCCTCCTCTTCCTTGTGGTTTTGTCCAGCTAGATGTTATGAGTGGCAGTTGCAGTGACTGCTAAGTGTTTAAATGATGACACCATTATGTGAGGTGATTTTGAAATGAGAGATTCCAGCCAAGAATTACATCTGCTCTCATCTCCTTCAAATCATACTCTCCGGCTGTGCAGATTATGATTGATTTGTTTGTGACAGATTGCAGGAAACAGTCATTGATTTTTCAATATTTTACCTTAAAATTATTTACAGTTGTAACCAAGGGGAGGTATTTCCAAGGGCTGTCAGCCCCTGAAAGACTGGGATAATATTCCCTGCTCCCTGACAAGACAAATTACCCGTAATGAGTGCAGTAGCTGAAGGGTATACTTTTATTTTAAAATATGTCAATAACCCAGTGACTAAACGAATATTGATTCAGCATAATGAAGCCTGAGTAATGTGAAAATGAGCTCTTCAAGGAGCATGGTAAAGACTTTCTTTTTAGCTTGTAGCAAGAAGCTTTTCATTCTTTACTGTTAGGTAGTTGAAATGTGCAATCTTAAACAAGTCATCCTTAAACATTGGTGATATGTAGAGTAATGTAACAAAGGAAGTGCAGGTTTTTTTCTTCTGTTTATTTTTTCTTTCTTTTTTTCTCCAAGTTCTTTTTTCTTCAATATGTTTCAGTAGCTCAAACGCATAATGAGCAAAATGCAAGTTATCCAGGGCAGAGATAGAATTACTATAGGTGTAAATATCTTTTGTAGTAATATTCTTCAGCTAGCCTAATGGCATTCTTAATGTGGATTCTGAATATGGGCATGGGAATAGATCTAAATAAACTGCAGATTTAATTTCATATTATTGACTTTTTGACATACTGATGTGTGTTCTATGTGATCAGTCTAATATTCTTGTCCTTCAACAGTTTAGAATGGTTGGTTTATGAGCATCTAGATATACTGTAGTATAAAACTTAGTTACCATAATGCACATTTTTCTTTCCATAACATATAACACTACATGTTTCTTCCCACATGAGAATTCTCAAGCAGTAATTAATTTAAATTTCAATAATTTATGCAGTGCCATAGGTGTGGTATGGAAAAGCATCTAATAGATTAATACGAATGTATTTAATTGTTCAGGGTAAGGATTAGATTAAAGACCATGTTGAGATACAATTTTTTTAAACATTAGAAGTACTGAACACTAAAAAAAAAAAACCCACCCTATCATGTGAAAGGATCAATTGGTCATTTGTATTCAAGAGCATCGTGCAACATTGGGAAGGCTCTGCAGAAGCACTGGGTATAAATAGCCGTGTAATCCAGACACAGACAAAAAGATATTTTCTTGGGGTGTTTGTGTGTAATGTGTCAATTATGAAATAATGTCATAGCCAGAAGCATTTAGTGAGCATGTTTGGGCATGAAGACGACTTTTCTTATTTTCTGAGCACTAACTTCAATTGCATCCAACTAGCTTGTGAAAATCTTCAGAAGGATGTTTTCCTATCAGCACACAGGTGATTTTTTTTTTCCAAATGTCATTCCTTTAGCACAGCTAGAAACTATTTCAGGAGGCACTTGAGAACCTGTGGCACTGAGAGTTAAATGGCAATCTTGGAATGTGAGATATGTTCCTGGTTTTAATTTGCTAGTTTTCAGAAAAAAAGTGTGATTTACGTTTGAGTGGGTTACAATTAAATAATTGTAGTTTTGAGAGGGTTTGTGCATAGCACCTGGGATTTCCAAAATATTGGAGAATTATTAATAAACTGAAATATACAGCTGTGACCAGGAGAATTTGGGGCTCTTGTAAATGTTACAAGAGATCTACAAATGCTACAGTGTTAAACCTTAACTTCCTGCTCAGTGACATTTTACACACTTCAGGTTCTTTGCCTGTTCTTTGTTTCTGTACCTTTTTGTTTCTTTGGCCAACAGCAGGAGATGGAAGGGGAGGATTCTTGTTTGGTAGCTCTCCCACAGTAGCGAGGAAGAGGGAGACTGTTCAGGGCTGGGTGCCAGCTCTGGTGTAGACTGAAGGGCAAATAAATGTTTGTTTTAACAACATCTCCTTTTCCTGAATAACACTGTGTGAGCTCATGGTACCAAACTGAGTAACAGCAGATCTCTGCTTGCAAGCCATTGGCATTTTTAACTTGCAAGACAGGCAACAGCTCTGGCTTTGCTGCCTTTCCCAAAGATGAGTTTATTGAGTATCTGGCATTCCAGCTCAGGCCTGAACCGTGTGCTTGGCACTAAAGGCAAATGGTGCATTTTTGGCTTTCTATTTTAATTTGTGGGTGATACTGGAGTTGTGTGGGGATGGTGCCTTGGAAGCTCTGCAGTTTATTCATACATCTTTCTGTGTGAGAACTGTGACAATTGTTAGTCACTTTCAGGTGGACTATGGAGGAGAAAATAAAAACCTCAGACAAACAAAATCCTAAATAATTAATTGGTTAAAAGTTCTTGTGGCATTTGGGATCTCCCAGGAACAGAACATAAGCCCAATCGCTGTTCAGTTAGGTAAAACTAGAAAACACTGTGAAATTAAGATCATGAGTAGAGAACAGAATAATATCATTTGTGGCAGAGATGAGGTTATTGGTCAGTCATGAAGGCCTAATATTTAGGGGCTGTATGTCCCTTAGCACTCAGCAACTTGCAAATTATGACCCATTTCAGTTAATTTCACAGTGAGCACAGTGCATCAGTATGTTCTTGTAGTGGGTGGTTTTGTGTAACAATTCAGATCTTGATTCCATTATGAATAAAGCAGCAACCAAAACCAATGGTGGATTTATATTTTTTTCCTGTTTACTCAGCCTCTGTGTTATCTATCTGCTCTACAGACCAGCCAACTAAAACAAGTTTAGTTTAAAGTGAGAGAGGAGAGCATATTGATGTAGGTGATGGAAACTGTGCTTACTGGCTAAGCCTTCTCCATGCTGCCTACTTCCCACTGCCAAATTACTTATTTGAAATCTAAGAACTAAGATGGAATCCAAATCAGAACAGTCTACAAGTGGGCAGACAGCACTATATAGAATTTGCTCATCTAAATGTCATGATTACTTGAGACCAATTCTTTGTGCCCTAAACTATACTTTGAAGGTCTTGTTTCTTTTTGTTTAAATTTCTGGACAAATTATTGCTTTCCCAAAAGCAATTCCATATATGCAAATATTCTATTCTTTTGGAATGACCATTTTATGTACTAAAAGCTGTCAGAAATGCAGGTAGTATCTCCAGTCTTTGGTGTGTGGTTTATGGTGAACTGTAAGACTGAGATAACCCTATAAAAATATGTGAGGGATCCAAGATGCTGTGAGAGTCTTGCTTAACTGCAAGGCATGGCTGTCTTAAGGCATGGTTAAAAAGGCATGGCTGTCTTAATGCATGAGTGTTGAAATCTGTGTCTGGAATTATGGAAACAAGTTGAGAAGCATGAACAGAATTGATTGTTGATTGTTTTTAAGAGCTGGGAAAAGATGTATTGTTGTTTTCTATGGTCTTTAAAGGCCTGCAGTGTCCTTTTTTTTTTTTTTTTTTTGCTTTCTTTTGTTAACTTATCTTTTAATATGAAGTGTCATTCCCAAAATGAAGTAGTGTCCTTGGGCTGGTGGCAACAGCTGGAGTTGCAGAATTCATAAATAATTCAGAGAGGGATAAAGGGTAGGGAAATTTTTTTGTCATTTGAATCTTTATTATGTGCACACATTTCATTTTAGATATGGCATCATTTGAATTCATTCAGTATGATGATTGCACTGACCTGTCATATTTATTTTGATGTCCCTTCGAAGGACCATATGCTCTGTCCTCAGCATGAAAATGATGCGAGTTGCAAACTGAAAGGCAGCTCTGTTCCTGTAGGGATGAAGCCCTCACTTCCCGTTGTCACGTCAGTGGATGTTCAGCTGCACTGCAGTAGAGAAGGTGGAGTTGTTATGTCAGTGCAGTGACTTAAGTGGCAGTGTAGCCTAGCAAAAGGTGGAAAAAAGGGCAAAACCATTTGCATGAAGGTACTGTATGGCATTGAAAACTCAGCTGTCACTGAGGGCCAGTTGGTGTGAGTAGCCTGGCATGTGGAAAGTGGAAAGGATTAAAGCCAGCTAGAAATCTGCCAAGGTGGAGGTGTGCCATGGTAGCTTTAATGTGGGAATACTATTAATTACTGTCTGTTGGAAGTGGGGTTGCCATGAACACAACCTCCTGGGGTTTCACGGGACTTAGTCTGGATATGCAAGGCTCAGAACTTTTTCTTTGCCCAATCCATATCTCCTTTCCTCTTGAAGCTGCTTGCTTAGTCAGAAAAAAATCTTGGGTAATGTTTTTTAGGGAGAGCATGGGAAGGAAATACGCAGTTATAGTTTACCTCTTCACTAATTCTGCTGTAACCATTGCATCTGGTCCTTCATTTATTTCGTTGGTATGTTCCTGTGGATGAGTGGTACATTTTCCAGAAGTTACAGGCTCAAGTTCAACCATGTCTCATAAGTAATGAACTGCATGATAATGAGTAATGTCCGGTCCCTATTGGCTAAAGCTCTGGCTGGTATTAGCAATTCACAGTTGGTGGATAACAGGGCTCTGTTACCAGGACTTTGTTACTGTTGCCTTTGTGGATAACATTAACACCATAGGATTGCAGCCGCCTGGATATTTTCATGGTGTAAGGTGTAACAGGGAGCAGTGATTTGTATGAAGTACATGGTCCACTGTGCCCATGCCAGGGACAGAAGGAAGCCAATTAGGTGCAGGTTAGTGAAAAACAGTTACTGGAACCTGTGAATGAGAATAACTGTATGCAAAATTGTTTCTTTTCTAGATCCTGCCATCAATGACTGAGCCTCCCTGAAATCTTATCAGTTACTGCCAAGATGAGAAGGATAACAGGAAGGAGGAGTGCTTAAGTGGCTTTAATGACAGTTAATTTCTTCTATTTATCAAATGACAGGTTGTTTTTTCCTCAGAACTCGATTGTCATGACAGGATGCTTTTGGAAGTCATCTTTGTAAAATAAAACTGACAATTTTTAGGCTACAAAGAGCTATTGTATCTTTCTATTGAATGTTGTCATTATGGTAAACTGCTGGAAAGTATTTTTGAAGTAATATAACTTGCATACTTCGTTCATTTATTTTAATGTTGAATGCCACGTGAAAAGTTTCTTGCCAGAATTCTTTTATTCAATGTTACAGTTATTGTTACAATGCTCAATTTATTAATGTCTAAATTACTGTTGCCCTAGCCTCCTGCAAAAATGTTTCTTTTTAGTAATTCTTAAACAAATAAGTAATGAATGAGTTTTTGTCCCCTTTGTGTTTTGATCAGCATATTTTCCCTTTCAGTGAAAGTGTCTTCAGTTTTTGGAATGACACAACACAAAGAAAGGTGTTTTGGTTTTGGGGTTTTTTTTTCCCAACAGCACATGTCTTTTGTGCAATGATTTTTTTAATATGTACACTGCCAAGATACAATTACTAGAAGGAGAGAGAGAAGCTGTTGGGAATGTCATGTTATGCCAAATTAAGAATTATTAGCTCTTACTTTCTGTGCAATCTCTCCAACTAGAACTCGACCTATTGCGTCTGGCGTATGCTTTGACTCTAGTGGAACTAATGTGTCCTTGGAGTAGCATTTCAGAGTAACTTCAGATTCATGCTTTTTTCACAAGTCTGCTTTAAACTGCTGGGATTAACTTCAGAGAAGGCGAGAGATACAGGCTCCTTTGTCAGCAGCTGTGCTGGTTAAAGAAGGAGGCTTCATGCACGCTTGCTTGCTCATTCTCTCCCTGCAAGGGAAGCAAACTGAACTGTTTCCCTGAGCACATGCAGACTGACTTCAGCCAGAGTTAATCGTGTTATCAAATATTAGTTATCCAGTGCCCTGGGTCACTTTGATGAAAGGACAGGGCATACACAGACCAGCTGTGCAGACGTCATGTCTGGGAAGGGTGGTGTGTTGACAGGAGTGTTGCTGAGGACTGGCCCTGGTGTGTCGCCTTTTCAGCAGGTGCAGTTACATGCCTTGGATGTGGTAAAAATTGGACGTGTTAGAAAGCTGTGCAGATCTGTCATGCATAATATTCACATTCCAGGGACACCCTGAATAATGCAAAATAAACCTGTGCTCTTTGACTTATTCCTTGTGTGTACCAGTATGAGGGGAGAGAACTGGTGTGTGTGTGTACACACCAGACACCTGTTTCAGGAAAATGTATCTGCTCAAGGTGTGGGAATGGTGCAAGTGTTTCCATTATCTAGAGAACACACTTTTTACTTTACTCATCAAAGAGGCTGCCTCAGCCAACACATGCCTCAGGAGAACTGCTTTTGACATAAGCTGCCTTGAGTGGAGAAGGGAGAACACCTCCAGCAGGAGTGGCTGCTGTTGCTTCTCTACAGTGTTGAGTCAGTAGATGCTGGAGTCTGGTGAGGCATCCAAGCTCTTGCTATTCCTTGTGCCAAAATTAGAATGGTATGGATAATCTTTAGGTCTCAAAGACATAGTGAGTAAAAGCAGTGCACTGAACAGCTCCTTCCACACTGACCCTTCTTGTGCAAAGGCCATGGAGTGTAGGTGCCTTCCTAGAGCCAGCTTGGGCATCCAAAGAACAAGAGAAGTGTCAGAAACCTGAGAGCAGCAGCACTATTTGCATCGCCTCTCAGGGCACTGCCAGGTGAAAAGAACACAGTCACAGAAAGGGATGAGCCTCCAGCTGAGGCTGTGTGTCATCCATTATCTTTTATTTGTCCTTAAGGCAAAGGATGAAGAGTATGCAGTGGCCATACTGTACATATGGAGGGGATGAAAATAAAATGCCAGGTGTGTGAGGAAGGGGCAGATGTGGCTTCAGGTGTGAGAGCTGTGCCCTGTTCCAGCAGCCCAGGGTTGAGCCATGGCTGAGCTCTCAGTGCTGGGTTCAGGAGTGATGTGCCTCCCCCAAATGACTGTCACATGTCTCTCCTGACCATGAACTAAGTGCAAATGACCTCCACAGCTCTCTGAATGCCCATAATTCATATGACTCTTTTTATCTTAAAATGGACTATTGTAGTACCGATATTGAAATGTTTAATGAAATGCTTGTGATTGCCTAGGAATCTATTACCTGCCTAAGTGGTAATACACATGTAAGGCAGTAGTGCAGAATAACATCTTGCATAGAGCACTGTCATGGATGTTAAGCTGATGAGTAAAACTTTACATCCAAGCACTTAAAACCATCAAATACTATAGTTAAACTGCCATACTGTTTATGTAGTGCTAAAAAGACAACAAAATAAAACTTCAGGGAAGGCAGATTTTCTTCTTATAAATATTCCAAATAATAGCTTGGTTTCAAGTAGACTTCCTGGCTGTTCGATGATTGCTGAATTTGCTCTGAATCTATCAGGAATCCCAATCATAATGGTGTGTTTATTATTATAAACACATGATTTCTATATAAGTTCTCCACAAATATGTTGGACAAAACATAGTTTACCTTCTTAACTGGTACTATATGGTTACTTTCTAACTCCTTTCATTTCAGTTCTAACTTGATTGAATAAAAGGTGCATTCCTGACCATAATCTTTACATCTGTAATGGAATACTTGATTTTATATGACTGTTTGCATACTCCAGACATAACACAACGTTTTTACTGCAATATGTGTTGACAATACACAGAGATAAAAATCAGCTTATGACAAACTATGGATCAAACTTTTAATAAGACCAATGAATCATTAGAAATTATTAGAAAGGGAGTATTAGATTTTCTATCTTTTGAATGAGGATGAAATATTTTTATAGAGGTATATGCTTGAACAAATGGCTGGGTGTGGTAGAGGGATTCCTCACAGGCTTCTTTGGCTTTTGCAGCACCTGAGGTCACACTGGGTCATTTCAGACATTCTTCTGGCTTGGAAGGGAGTGAGAAGACTCAGTGTAGCAAATATCTTCATAGAATAGCAGCTTCCACTGAAAAGTTACTCAAATTAATTAAGCTTATCTTGAAAAAAGTGTTGGGAGGGGTGTTTGGGAATGTTCCTCTTTCACCTGTTTGCTCCTGTAGGGTGTTTCATTGGCTGTGGTGGGTTTTTCTGGTTCATCCATCCTTGCCCCACCCACATTAATCAAACAGCACATGAACATCTTTTTTCAGAGCAGATGTCTTCTACAGAGTGTCTACTTCTACAAAGTGTAATGTTGCCTTTCTGCTAGAAATAATTATTGGGTTTAACATAATCTGACCACATCCTGCTGTGGATAAATTAGGTTTGTTCTCTACTAAGATTAGTTAGCTGGCACCCATTCACTTACACATTACAAGAAAATGATTGCAAGTTGATTGTATCCAGTTATCTGTTTTTTTTTCTGTTTAATGGGCTTTTTGTTGCCATACTGTCGCCAAATGTGTGCAAGTCATACTTTTCCAAGTGCCCTACAGCCTGGGGAGATGGTGTTTGCTGTCCTGTACCATCAAAAGACCTGTGGGCAGAAGTGTTTGGAGAAGGGGAGAGGTTGTCTCCGTGTAGATTTCTGAATCTTGTGAACCTTTGGTTTTGTCCAATAGGGGTGTGTTCTGCTCTATGGCAATCAATACATTACCACCAAATTCCAAAATGCCAGGTATAATTAGCTCATGTGTTTAAATAGATGTTGCTATTTTTCAGCTTGTATATACAAGCCTGTTTTCATGGGGAAGTCCATATTTTACTTGGAAAGAATGTTTTGCAAATCAGAAAAAGCAGAAAAAATTATTTATGTGCTAGTGTTTAAGATTTTAAAAATAACTGTGAGATCTTGTAGGCACACAGTTTGTGGTGATTGGGATGGGGCTGGGTGAGCCCCATCCCCAGTGGGCACAGCTGTGAGAAGCAGGTGAGCAGCACTGACAGCAATGAGCCATGGAGTGCCCAGGGGCACTGAGCACCCACCAAAGGGAGCAGAGGGCACACAGGTGCCATGCATGAACGTGAGGGTATAAAAGGTTGGGCTAAAGAACAAGAAGAGCACCTGTTTGCAGCTTTCTGAAGTGACGGGGTGTTACTCTGTATGGGCAGATGCCTGAAGCCTTCTGATGTGGTAAGGTGTTTCTCTGTTTGGGGGAGTACTTAAAGCTTTCTGAAATTGTTTGGTTTTGATACTTTGTGTATCATGGCTGTCTCGGCTGCAATCCATGTTGTGACAAGATCTTTCTTTCTCTGTTTACAATTGATTGGGATTAGAGTTTTAAAAGCTCAATGATGACTCGAAGTGCTTTACAGTCAGTCACTGAGAATTATGGGCTTGGCACTACTCACGTTTTTGTCCTTCAGTATATCCATTATTGTTAGATGCTGAGTGGTCATTGCACATAGATGACTGATTTTTTTGGGTGTTTTACATTTTCATGTGTTCAGAAAAATACTTTGTTAAAGCAGCTGCTGGGTGAATGGAGTAATTAAAGAACTGTACTGATTTTATTGAAGCTTACATATGCTGCACAGTCTTTAAAACTCACTATGTGCACAGAGTGTTTCCAGGATTTATTGAAGGTAGACATCTAGAGGTACTGGGGAGCTTTTAATAGTAGTAAAGATAACGTCCAAGTTTTATGCTGTTATATAAATCTGTCTTTAAGAAGAGAGCTGTTATCGCAATACATTGCTTGTGTTCTTCATGTTTTGTCTGTGTGTATGTTTTATGTATGTACTTGTATACCTACAAACAAATGCTTGACCTGAGCACTTTTATTTGACAGTGATTGTGTATTCTATTTAGTATTTATTTGGAAAAAATAGTGTTTTAATGCCGACTGAGAATATTAATTTGCTTTGATACCGAAAGTTGTCTGCAGTATATTGTGGGGGTTTTTAATTAATTTATTTTTTTAAACTAAAATACAGCCTTGCTTAGTTTGAATTACAGCTCTGTGTGAGTGTCATGGTAGCAAGCAAGGAATCTTACTCAGCATAAACTGAGGCTGAGTTTCATTTTAACTAGTATGATGAGTGCAGTGTTCCACGTGTATTATACTCTTGCAAGATGTAAAAAAATAGACTTGTTTATCTATTGTCCCTATTTCATATGATTTCAGAGTAGAATGTTGTTATTACTGTTAAGTTACTTGGCTAAAACTAGCAAACTTTCACCTGTGTATTTTGTAACATTTAGGCCTTAAGCATTTTTCAAGCAATATGTTTGCCTTACCATTGTTGCACACTGTAAAATAAAATACAATATTAAAATACATGCTGGAAGAACATTCTACATCAGCTATGAATAAACATATGGAAAAGCCATTTTCAAAATTTCAGGGCTTTTTGCTAAATTTTTCCCGGTTGAGTTTGTATTATCTTTATTGTGGGACTGGGACAAGAGGTTAGTTTCCCTTACCAGGATACATAAGGTGCTGTTGTGTGTCAGTGTTCTAAACTTCTAGGACTGTGTAAATGGAAAATACACTTTATAATTTCAGCATTGTGTTAGGTATGCAGTAGAAGTTAATTTTATGCCTGGTTATTTGCATGAGCAGGCTAGGCATTTTTAAGTGTCTTTGTAGTCCAAAAAACTCATTTTATGGATAAATCTTTTTCATATTGGGTTCTGCAAGTTGAAGACCAAAACATTTCTAAACTACTTTGTGTGTTTTAATATTGTGAGTCAATTCCCATGTGTTAAAGTGTAAACTACTAACTAATCCATAGGAGTTTATGCAGCAGAAAGTCATTTAATTAACACTTTTAATTTCAGCTATGAAAGAAGGTGAAAATGAGGTCTGGAGAATGGAGAGAGGCTTTGTTTTTCATTGCTGAAGTCTCCCTGCACTGTAAGTCTACTGATGCCTGTGGTGCATAGACCATCTCCTGCCTGCTAAT
Source organism: Anomalospiza imberbis (assembly GCF_031753505.1). Classification (NCBI taxonomy): domain Eukaryota; kingdom Metazoa; phylum Chordata; class Aves; order Passeriformes; family Viduidae; genus Anomalospiza; species Anomalospiza imberbis. Next base: position 11,066,733 of record NC_089692.1, on the reverse strand, counting down.
TAGGCCTCTCCAGTGTGCTCTCTAGAAATGTGCTGGAGAAGTTTTTTTCAGAAAACCACCAAGCCATCATAAATAAGGGAACGGTACAGTATGTAACTATTATACACCACTCATTTGGCAGACTATAATTTAATAGAACAACAATGATCAGACCAGTATATCAGTTAATTTTCAAAACATTTTATTCCACGCAAATTAGCTCAGGTCCTGGAGGGCAAAATGACAAGAGGTTACTCGTACACTATGTATTTAATTAATTGAAAAATGCTCAAACTGCTTTTACAGTTGTTATTAAAAAGTAGAATCAGTGTTGCCAGTGCTCAACCATAATTAGAACCCCGGGGAATTAAATATTTAGCATTAGTAATGTAACAGCACTTAGGACACAAATTTCTATTTTTGTAATGAAAGCAATACAGTGTAAGTGCAAATGGCTGAAACGACAGCTGTGACAAGCAAACCAGCCTGGGATATTTCAATAAGACACCTCGTTGGACAGCAAGTCTTACTGCATTACTCGTTTGTAAGAGTCTAAATCCCAACAGCCAGGCATTACACCCAGTATTTAGATTTCTAATTGCTCACAGGATGAACGGTGGAGCAAATGTCAGCTGGCGGGGTGGGAAGCACGGGTGTTTTCCCAAACAACACGGCAGAGGTGGGTGCCTTTGGCCGGGCTGGGGCACGTCCCAGGGCAGCCGAGGGGGAAACGAGCCCTTGTTTGTTTTAAGTTTAATTACGTTTTAAGCATAAGTGCTTTCAGTGATACAACATGAAAAGTCGGATATTGGGCTCTAATGAGCTGTAGTGGTAGATGGCTGGAGACCCTGAGGGATTCATTCACTAAATTAACTGAATAACAGTGCTTGCTTTGGGCACGGTAGGATGGCTGAGCTGTGCTTAAAAATCTCCCTTTCAGAGCTGTCTCTCATTCCTGTTTTCATTCTAAACAGCGTAGTGACTTCCACAGCCGCCTGCTACAACTGTTCAGCTTGTCACAAGTATTATGTTACCAGCTAATAAGTAATAAAGCACATTTGACTTCATTTCTCTTTTGTTTTGCTGGGTGTTTTTCCCCTGGAATGGCAGGGGAAGGAGGAAAGCTTGAAGGCACTTGTGTATCTTCTAAATAGAAAAAAAAGCTGTACTTGGGCACGGCATGCTTTGGCCTTCTTAAAGCACCGATTTGTTTCCCAGAAATGGGACAATCAGGCAGAGGGATGGACTACTTGTTTTTGAAGGTGCTTTGGTTCCAGTTGGCACCTGCTTGCAGGATGGAGTTTGTGTTCGAGCTGAACGCGTAGCAAGGACGTGCTGTCTGGATGGCTCCAGCCCAGGACAGCCTGTTTCTTGGGAGAAGCAAGCAGGGACTGCGTAGTGCCACTTCCAGCGCCAGCAGCAATGTCCCAGCTGCTGCTCTCCTGCTTTGCAAGCACTTTTTTCTGCTGCAGATCACTCTGTAGAGAATCAGGATCTTCAGGTTTTTTTGTCTCCTGAGCAAGTGAAGAACTCTGAGAAAATCAGCTTTTCTCTAACAGGTTTATGAATTTGGGGCTCAGAGTGTAGGAAGGAGCATTTTTTGAGTACACTGAAACCTCGTGGGGTATCTCTGAGCTTCTCTGGGTGCTTCCATCCCACCTACTTTGATCTAGCTCCCTGAGCTTTTTCCTGGCTACCAAAGACTTGCGATTAGACCCCCTTTGTGCTCTGTCATTTGTGTGATGCACAGAATTAAGGTACCCAAGGGTTTGATGTAATTGTGAATTACTGCTATGTGTAAATAATCCTCATCAGCTCTTACTTTCAGAAATAAAATTGTGGCATTTTCCCACTCTCCTTCCCTTTGATGCAATTAGAAGGCCTGGGAATAGAGCCGGGGTCCTGCCGGCAGCCCTGACTCGCAGCAGGATGAGCTGCACCTGGACTGAGCTTTCTGTCCTGGCATCTGAAAGCTGTGCTGAGCCTCTCCTGTGGATGAGCCAACAGCTGCACTGACATGACAGTAGCACCACTGCTGGCTGTCTTGTCAGTGATCTGGGGTCTAAGTCTCTATTCTGGCCCGGGATGAGATATTTATTTATTTATTTTAAGTGTGTGTCTGAACAGCTCCGTAGCTGTTCTTTGCTAAGGTTTTTGAGGCTTGGGTCGTGTCTGTCATTGGCAGGATCAGTTCCTGTAAGTCCTGCAGCAGTTGGTCTGTCTCCCTGAGGATGGGGAGGGAGGGGGCTGTGGGCTTTAGTTGCCTGGAGATTGGCAGCTGGAAAGGCGTTTCTCCTTTCTGCTTTATTTTTGTTCTTTGGAATCTCTTCTTCCCGTCTCTGTACCTCCTGTGCCCAGTGCTGTAAAGCACACAAAGGCAGTCTCAGACCTTTGCTGGTTTCTCATCCTCTGAGGATAAAATTCCCTATTTGGCTCCAAAATCTACCAGCATTGCCTCTTCAGAGACATGTTACAAGCTACTCCATCACCAACTTCTACTTTTAAAAATAGACTAAAAAGACAAACTATAGAGGTTTGTTCTGCCAAAGGCCAATAAAGTTACTTCTAAGGGTGTCCATAGCCTTGGCTGCTGCCTGGTGGGTATGACCGTGCTCTGAGCTGTCTGGCAGGCAGGAAGATAGTAGACAGGCAGAGATGAAACAAAAATTTTCCTTGGGACCTTCTTCCAGTCCAGCCTTGGTCATTCTGACAGCCCCTGATGCCTAAGGCAGGGTTTAGTTTTAGCACATTTCATTAGATTTCACTAATTTAGATAATTTTTTCAGGGAATGAAAGTATTCAAAGTATGGTTTTTAATATGAACTCAGGCTAACGCCTTCTTTAAAGCAGCTGCAGTGGTGTTGGTAGTGGTAAGTGTGATATTGGTCATAGCCAAGTTTTCTGAAAATGCCTAACTGACCAAACATCCAGCATTGTACTGATGGATGTTTCTGTTGTTTAAACAAGTAAATCTAGTGTAAAAAATCAGATTTACTTGCAAAAATATCTGGGCACTGCTGCAGGTTTTCCTGCAGCCCTGACTGAATGACTCTCCCATGGCTTGTTGTTTTTACCAAGGTAATGGAGCAGCTCTCTGATGCTATGCTAGGAGCAAGCCAATGAGCTGAAAGTAAAGTACAGTTGTGTACAGGAGTCCTGCTCCTTGTTTCTCCTTACATTGTTGCTTCTGCTGATACTCTTCTTTGTCTAGCATGAAAAGGAAGTAGCTGGACAAGAGAATTTTTCTATGTTTCTGTTTTATGTTTCTGCCTCAAAACTGTGTTTTGAGGCAGAGTTAACTTCTTTTCTCTGTCCTTTTAAAGTACTGCCTCTTGTTTAATGGCTTAAACTTCTAAAACTACTCTCAGGAAAAAAAAATCTGCTTTGCTTTTTGTGACTTGTTGCATATATCCCTTTGTTGCATGTTGTATTTATATTATTGAAATTATATTTTATAAACACACCCCTGCAGTATTTTAGATCTCTGATTATCTCCTAAGGCTTTCATTGTGTGTCTTTTGTTGTTGGCTATTTTTTTTGGGGGGGGGGGGGGTGGGGGAGGTGGGAAGGTTTCTTGTTGCTGTTGTTTTGTTTGGGTGTCTTTGGTTGTTTTTTTCTGTTGTTGCTTTTCTTTTTAATCATCTCATCCTCAGGTAGTTGCTAGAGGTATTAGAGCCACCCTGCCACTGTGATGTGATGCTTCAAGTCATCCTCATGCTGTCTGCAGTCTTCAGGACCCATCTTTAGATGCTGGGTCTCCTGCTAAAATCCATGGGCCTGCCAGTGCTGTAGGGGTGGGAGCTGCCAGGTGTCCTGCTTGCAGCAGTGACCCTACCAGTGCTGTGGCAGTGGCAGCTCATCTAACAGTGCTTGCGGGCTGGGATCCAAGGGCTTTGCTACTGTTTTGTTATAAATACGGAAGCTAGTCCCCGAAATAATTCAAAAACTTATGTCCAACTGCTCAAAAAGCTCTGCAGTTGGGTTCCCGCTGCGTTGTGTTGCTGACCGACATGTTCCCAGATGGCTGGAAAAGTTAAACTCGTGTTACTGACCTGGGCCATATTAAATGAGCAAGGGGCAGGCTTAGGGTCTCAGTTGTGGGGGTGGAAGCAGAGTTCTGAGGCTCTCAGTGTTACACTCCCATTTGTGTGCGTGACGATGAAATGAATTGGTTAATGAGTGCCTAAGCATCTGTTCAGCCTCTGGTAGATGCTTTGCCAAGGTTCAAGTTCCCTGAGGAGGATTAGCCACCTGGTCTGGTTTTCATGATATAGTGACAAAGGGGACACCCACCTTTCGTTTTACTGCTGAGGATGGCCAAATGCACAGGGTCCCCGGGAGGTCTGTGAGTTTGATGTCTTTTTGTAATTTAACAATTACTTTTGTAATTGTTACAATTTAGGTTAGAGCAGAGCCTGCAATCACTGTGTGTTTTTGTAGGAAGAGTGACATGTACTCACCCAGTGTGTCTCAGTCTTGCCAAATAGATTTATTTATTTCCCTTTCTCAGATGACACACAGCTCTTTTCACACAATTATTACTTGCTGTATAATATATATAATCAATATACACCATAGGGCAACAAGAAGTGGTGATAAAAAGAGGCTTAAATAAGAAAATGAGCATTTCATAGCCTGAACTTACAGTTAGGCTTTCCAAAGTGTCTAGATTTTGTTGCATGGACAGCATTATGACTTGATGAAATGCCTGCACTAAAAGGCTTAAATTTATGTGTGGTAGTATTGCTTTACGATGAGCTTGATTTAATAGGGGTTTGACCCATCAGACACAATACAGCAAAGGAACTTAGTGTTCTTGATTGACAGAAACATTACGCATTTGTTGCTGAACTTTGAAAAAGCTGAAATCATGTAACCAGCCTGGATTAAGGCAATGAAATGGATGAAATCTTGGCAAACTGCAAGGAGGGCTTGGCTGGACTTTTGCATCCAGGTTACCTGCTGAAGAATCACTCTGATGTTGGTTTCTTTTGGGGTGGAGGCAAAGGAAGGAGGTGTAGGGTTAACAAAACCCAAGGTATAAACCTTGCAGTGAGCTCCATGGCAAAGGGAAGCTGGGGCAGCTGGGTGCATGTGCTGATCTCTCTGGAGGAGAAGAGTCTGGATTACGATGAGATACCTTCAGTTGAGCTGCATTTATGACCCTGATGCTGCAGGACCCTGTGCCTCAGGTGCAGCCTGTGAACAGGCAGCTCTGCCCCATGCTGGGGATGGTGCAGGTGCCACCATGGAGGGGAATGGCTGAGGCAGGACACTGCTGCAAGAGGAGCTGCCTCTCCTTGCCCCTGGCCTTTGTGCAGACACCATGGATGTAGCCTGTTGGTGAGAAAGAATGGGGAGGAACTTCAGAGCCCTGTCTGCTGGATTTGGCAGTGGTTTATGTGCCCATGGGGGACAGGAGACAATATGACCATTTGGGCTGATCATCCAGCTAAGTGTTCAGCTTTGAGCAGCTCACAAGTCATCCTAGAATGGTTTGGGTTGGAAGAGATCTCAAAGACTATCTCATTCTGCCATGGGCAGGGACACCTTCCACTAGATCAGGTTGCTCAAAGACCCATTCAACCTGGCCTGGAACACTTCCAGGGATGGGGCAGCCACAGCTTCTCTGGGCAACCTGTGCCAGGGCCTCACCATGCTCACGGTAATTTTTCCTAACATCTCATCTAAACATCTCCATGTGCATTTTTCCTCATATCTAATTTAACCCTGCCCTCTGTCAGTTTGAAGCCATTCCTTCTTGTCCCATTACTCCATGCCCTCGCCTGAAGTCCCTCTCCAGCTCTCTTGGAGGCCCTTTAGGTATGGGAAGGTGCTGTAAGGTTTTCCCAGATCTGTCTCTGCTCCAGTCTGAGAAGCCACAGCTCTCTCACAGGTGTGCCCCAGCACTCTGATCACCCTCATGACCCGCATCTGGACTCACTCCAACAAGTCCACATCCTTCTTATGCTATGGGTCCCAAAGCAGGACACAGTGCTTCAGGTGGGGTGTCATGAGAACATGTAGAGGGGAAGAACCACCTCCCTTGAGAATCTGCTGCACTTAGGTGTCCCCAGTGCCACAACCTGCTGTTTTTAGACAGCCTGCTTGTCAAGGACATATTTACAGCCTGTGTTGCCAAACCTGATGGTTGTCCTTCCAAGACTGACTGAAGTTATTTGTAGTCACAAGTTCTGGTCCCACATTTTATTTGGCTTTATGTAGTCAGTGCTATTTAGCCAGAAGAAAAGGTGATGTTTTCTGGCAGCACAAGGGAGCACCTGCCAGTTGGGCTAGACACCAACAGGACAGGATGCTCTACAATTCTTAGGTTTAGTTTCTGAACTTATCTGTCATTTAACAGTGGCTTTAAATGTTTTTTATGTAAAATAATGATTGAATAGGTAATCTGTAGATTACCTATGGTATAAAATCATTCTAAGTTTCACAGTTTGGTCTTATTGCACTGTTTCCTCTCCTTACAGCCCCCCAACAAGACTTACTTCTGCAGGAGCTTGCCCATGGGAGTGCAGGCAATCCATGCTTCTCCAGCAAAGGCTTTATTTGCTGCAAGGGTCCTTGTGGCTTGGGAATAAGGGGTGTGACAAAACTTGATGATCAAAAGGTGGATGAAAATGATGCATAGGGATTGTTTTTAAGTTCAAACAAACACGTAGCATCACGTCAATTGCTTTCCCTTCTTTTCCTTTCCAGTGAAAACTTTTGTTGGAAAAAGCTTCTGAGAAATTCTTTCAGGTTTCTAAAACCCTGTACAAGACCAAACATTTGAAGCCCCAACCTTTCAGCCGGGTGTAACTGGACCCACACTGCCTGATGGGGTTTAGTGCTGCAGCTGGGTCACTGAGATTCTTGAGATCAGTTTACCAAGGCTGGTTTTGGCAGATCATACCAGTCTCCCAGTATGTCTTTTACATATTGCAAAACCATTCATTTGATATTCACCAGCATCAGCTCAAACCCACTTTGTGAGCAGTTCTGAATTTCTGCATGTGTTTTAAATATATTGGGTTTGCCAGCGGTGAGAATAAGCAGCACTGGGGTTTTATTCCTTCTGATTTTGAAGCTTTTCCTGCTGGTTTGCTTGCTCTAGCAGATCACAAGTAGATTTCTGAGTTTTCAAACTGAAATATAAGTCTAAACTGGCCTTTCTGAGGTAATGGATAATTTAATGGAACTGGATGAATGAAAGCATTTTTAATTAAATATGGCAAGAATAGTAAATAAAAGTTGTGTAAAATAATCTCACTTGGCTGTGTGCATGCAGTCACAGGGGCAGTTAACAGATGATCTTTTCACTTGACGTTATGTGGATTTCTTGTACTTTAGTCAGTTCTGTTACTGACTAATTTGTCCCATCTCCCTGTGTGTGAGCCCACCTGCTCCTGGTAAGGGCTGGAGTGGGTGTGCTGGGAAAGCTCACAGGATCCTCGTTGGCTGCTTTGTCTCCCTTCCACTGGCTGTGCCTTTTCATCTTTGTAAGTGTACAAAAGGAAAAAAAAAATCCTATCTTGTTAAAGGCTGAGCTTGTCTCTTGGAAAAATGCCCATTTGCAGGTGAGAAATTGTCTGTCTCAGGACAAGGGAACTGATTGTTTGGCCCTGTCTGGCTCTAAGCACTCTGAGCAATCTGGGCTCTGCCACTTCCTCTGGGAGATTACGTTTCTTAATACATCAGAGTATCAGGAAGTTGGTTTCTTGCCCTGGGTATTCAATTTAAAATTTTCTTTAATTTAATCTCATTACTGAAGCTGACAAGAAAAACAAAATATTTTTCAGAGCAGGGGTTTGCTGGTTTCTCAGAATCCTCTCAGCAGCCTGAAACCCTGCGTGTCTCCAAGGGAATTGTCTGCAGGTGACAGCCAGGCTGTAAAGGTTCTGATGGTTCTTCCAGTTCCCTCAGACTCCTTATCTGTTTGGCCTTCAAGAGTCCTGACTGGTTTCTGTAGGGTGTTATAACATGTATGGCACATTTACATGTAATTACTTTGACCTTTCTAAGCTTAGTAAAACTTTGTCATGGAAGAAAGCAGTAAAAATGTGAATATTTCTAAAATATCAGTAATTAGGGGGAGATGGGAAATGTAGGTGTGAGAGGTTCTGTCTCCAGCACCTGGTGACTCGAGCACCAGCCCTCGCGTGACCGAGCTGGAGATGAGGAATGGTCTCGCACCAAGGCTCGTGACTTGGAGACAGAATACATGAGTTTTGCTGTGCCTTACACAGATTTATTTGGCGACCCTGTACAAATCACTTAACCTCCTTCTGCCCACAGTCCGTACAAGAAGGATGGTGCTTCCCTATCTCACAGAAGTGCTGGACACTTAATTCATTAGCGCTTATAAAGCGTTCTCAGGTCTTTTAGAGGAAAATGCTGCATGCCCATGAAGGCTTAATGTTGATTCATGTGCAGATTCTGAGGTCGGGCCTTGGCTCCCCAGCGCTGGGATAAAGACTGCGGCTGATGAGTTCATTTTTATCATGAACCTAAGTCTTCTCTGTGCTATTCCAGGACTTGCATAAAAGAAATTCCCAAAGAATATTAAAAATAAATATTGAAATATTTCTATTTTATGATGAATTTTGTATGTTTACTTTAAAAATATCTCTAAAAGCTTCTTCTATCTCTAAAGCCTTTTGAAAGCGTCTTAACCCAATCTGCTGAGCCCTGTGCTGATTTTGAAGAGAGTTGAGTGAAATGCTGAGAAAATAAGTATTTTTTTCAATCCATGCTTTATCATCTTATGTTTTCTGGCCAAATTTAGATTTGTTCAGAGACTTTTAAAAAAGCATCATAGATATTCAGATAAATGTTATCATATTCAGTGTGGTGGGACATGTCATTTTCCATTGGCATCATGTCATAGGCCAGTGTAATATGTCAGAAGCATTTTATTGCACTGGCTTCATCATGTAAATGAGATGAGACGGGTTGCAAATCAAATTTACTATACCTACCTTTAGTATATACTAAACAAGCTACCAGCATAGATCTGGCTAATACACAGTGTGGCTGCAGCAGCAAAGATCTGGCCTCAAATGTTGCTGCAGGTTATGAGGGACAGGCAGTTTGTTACCTCTTCCTTTGAGCCTTGCAGTATCCTTTATTATCTACAATTAGAATTGTGTTTCAGTTCAAAGATAAGTGCTGAAACAGGCAGCCTGATGCAGATTTGGACAAGACAGGGCAGAGGTAGAAGTGCATTGGATAACAGTCCCTTGTTGCCTTTTGCTTTGTTAGGGCTGTAACTTCTCCTCATCAGCCACACAAAGTATTGCAGACCTGCTCACTTCCAATCTCTTGGCTTCAGTCCATGTTTCTAGGAGGAACTCCTTGTGTCTACCAGTAATGCCTTGGAAGAGAATAGGTTTCAACCATTATCAGATTAATTTGAAACCTTGAAAGTAAAAATGAAGAGCCGTTAGCTTCCAGTGGAAATCAATATCTGTTGAGAAGTCAAGGTACGCAGGGAAAAGTGCCCACTGCTTCAAACACTGAATTGCTGCTGTTTGCTGCATGGTGAGCTTGGGTAACTCAATGTAAAGACATCATTCAGTCATACTTACTTGGAAGACTTGCTGTTGAGGAATAACAATGAAGCCAAAATAATTACCACAATTAAATATATTAGCATTTATTTCAACAACCCGGCTTAATCTTAATTTACAGTAAAGCTTCATATTATGATAATTAAGTAATTTGGTAATTGTAGGTTGAAATAAGTTTGTAATGGAAATGTTGCAAGCTTCTTCAGGTGGCTGAGGTTGCTATTACATTTCTTTTGGGGTGGAAAAGGAGAGGCACATTACTTGTGCAAGGTTGAAATACACTGATTATTCTCTATAGAAATTCAGAGCTCAAGCCAGAGAGAACTGTAGAAATGAATGTTTTCTATACCTTGAAAACACTAATTTCTAAACACTGAGGTATGATTCTTTAAAATAAAAAAAAAGTCTGTCCTGAAAAATATGATAATTTGGAACTCCTGTGTTTGCAGCATTCAGACAAAATAAAATTACACAACTGCACTGAGAAACCTTAGGATGGCTAGAAAGGGAATAGTTGGAGGAGGGAGAGAGGGAAGGGGTCAAAAGGAAGGTGATTACATGGCCACCAGGAAAATATGTTCTCAGGGTACAGATTTTGCTGTCCTGGCACAACTGCTGAAGCTGGGAAGGATGTTCTTACAGGAGGTGACTGCACAGCCTTCCTTAAACTTGGCCTTGGGCTTCCATTGTAATGCAATCCCATGGCTATTGAAATCTCACTGTAGTGCTACTGTCTTGAACTTAAAATCTAAGACAATGATGCTATGAACAAGTAGATAAAAGGGACACATGGTTTATTTGCTACTTGCCTCAAGAGGGACTATTTCAGCCTCCAGTTAGCACACAAAGACTGCTGGTGGCTGCCTGGCTGCAGCGAGTTCCCCTCCATCTCCTACAGAGTGAATGCTTGTGGCTGATGATCTTAGCAGTTTGTCACTGCAGGAAAGCTTTGAAACATCCTTTTCTCCCCCTTAAAACAATAGACATTACCAGACTTTTGTTGTATGTGCTATTCTACCTTTGCTAGCTTTTCACAAGCACATGTCCATGCAAACTGTACATTGGTAAAGTTGTCTCAGCATTTCAGCAGGTTGTCGTGCCTCTGTAGTCAATTACATGGGAATTGTTAATCCTCCCCTATGTGATGCTCATTGGTAAAGAAACTCACAGTTATATATTTCTAAAGGGCTTCTTTTTGTTTAAAAGCCCTTTTTTTTAAATGATCAGAATGCATTCATTACTTCTCCGAGTTTCTTATACCACAATTTGAATAATTGGCAATATCTTCAGAGTACTTTGTTACTAATTTTGCACTGATGCTCTAATCCAAATATAAAGGATAATTTTAAACTGGGATATAATTCAGAAGATATTACCTACAAGTGGGAAAGGGACCTTCATTAAAAGAACATTTTTCTCATCATTCCTAACCTGAAGATTAACCACATTTGTTTGCTAGGCAGAAAAACACCTATTTGTTTTGTCAAGAAACACTATAATGAGCACTGTGTTTCCAGAATGCTCTAGGCACTATGTGGATATGGGAGAGTTGATCTGGATCTGATTGGGTCCAGACCAGAATTCTGGATATCTGGGGAAAACTAGAAAGCATAGAAACTCTGCCTGGATGAAAATTTCTTGTGAAGGAAAGTTAAGACTGCCCAGGGAACCCCACATGTCAGGAAGTTGCTCACTGAGCTGCAAATGGTGTTTTCAGTCATAACATGAAAGGTATTTGATGGCTTCAGAAGGATTTTGAGAGTTGCCAGTGGTCTGTTTTCCAGAGTAATTTGGCTATTGGGCTATGCCTTTGGTTGTGCATTATTTGTCATTGTCCTGAGCAAATCAAATCTAATGTAGATGAAGTGCCTCGAGCGTGGGGAGGAGGACAATGGGAGAGTCTGTTTGCTCTCCCTGCTTTAACAGGGTTTAAGTGATGGGCATGGTTGGCAAGCCCACAACAGAGGAAGGTGCTTAGACCCACTTCTGTCAGGGGAGGGAGGGTGTGGGTGTGTGCCCCAGGATGGGCTCTCAGCTGTGGGACAGCGCAGGGAGGGGCAGCCAAACGAGGGCAGAGCTCACCTGGGCTGGGACAGAGGAGGTGTGTGAGAGAGGAGGCAAGGAGAGGTGCCTGTGGTGAGGCTCTGAAGTTCAACACAGGGCTGTGGTGAAAGGGGAAACAGGGTGTGTTTGATTCCCTTGAGAAAATGCTTTTATTTTTTTTAATATTTCTTTTGTTTGACAAGTCAGGTCATGTATGCTGGTACTCAGGTGTAAGAAGCTTGCATGCTTGTGTTGATCTTGGAAGGATCAGACCTGTAAAAGTGGAGGCAAACTGCATCTTGCCTGGAAAAATGGAATCCTGTTTTCATTTTTACACTGTTTCTCCCCTTTGCCAAATAAGTGTCTTCTCCTTATTCCTGTCTCACTCCACTGTGCACAGTCAGGCACTAGGGTTTAGAACCTCTGTTTAAAAGCAAAAGTGCCTATAGTTTATTTTTGATAAGCATGGTGCATTGAGTTATAGAAAGCATAAATAGAAATGTCCAGACCTGCACCACTTCTTTATCCTGGTATTACCAACAATAGGGAATAAGTATTTTGGGAGGCATAAGAGAATGAAAACCCCTTCAGCTGCTCCCCAGGCCACAGTCTCACCCATGTGCTGTCAGCATCATCCCATTCAGACAGGGTTCCTTAGTCATTTAGATTGCAAAGGCAGACAGGCTTCATCTCTTGTAATTAGGTTGGGTATCAGAAAAAGGTTCTTTTCCCAGAGGCCACCCCAGGGAAGTGGTCACAGCACCAGCCTGACAGAGTTCAAGAAAAGTTTGTAAAGTGCTCTCAGGCACATGATGTGACTCGTGGGGATGGTCCTGTGCAGGGCTGGATTTGGACTCAATGATCCTTGTGGGACTCTTCCAACTCAGCGTATTCTGCGATGCTGTAATTAGTTGGTGGGCTCCCTTCTATTAATAGCTTGTGCTCAATCAGTTTTCCTTCAGCATAAATGCTTTTAAAATAATGTCATTTTTTTTCCTGTGAAGTAGTCATGTGGCAGCAGTGGAACTTGGACACCCCCCCTGTCCTGGGGCAAGCATGAGGATCTGCTCCCCTGGCTGCCTTGCTGGGGAAGCAAAGCAGCTGCAGGTGAGGATCTATGCAATGCAGAAGCAAGGCCAGGTGCTTGGTTTTAAAGTGAGGTGCTGTGTAGCACTGTTGTTTCTTGTCAGGCTACAAGATGGTTAGTCAGGAATGAGAATGAGCTCCCAACACACAATCTCCTGGAAACAGTGACATGGAAACACTGGCAGCAGTCTGTTATGGCTGGGGCCTTGGGAATGGTGTGAATAGCAGCTCAAGAAGATGCTCAATGCAAAATTTAATCAGCTTAGATGGATTTGTTACTGGAGATAGCAGGGAAAGATGGATCCTTGCAAGGTTTTATTTGTTCTTGGGTGTGAGTGGGTGTTAAATTTCCAAGATCCTCCTTTTTGTTTGACTTCAGCTTGAATGTTTGGCTCCATTTGTTTTTGAGTAACTAGAGTGTTTGGAAGATTAGGGTGGATAGAGATAGACTACAGCTGGTAATAATAGTAGAGCCTTTTATGCTGTCAATTTAACAGTTGTAAAACAATTAGGAAGAATTATGTTAATAGCAGGCTTTGTTCACACTTTCCTTGCCCAATTTTCCTTTTTTTTTTTTGTGATGTGCCTTTCCTACCATGCTCCAAGAGTGCACGTAAACAGTAGAGCTCTGTGTGTTTGTATTGTGCATGGTCAGTGTTATCCATTAAACCATGGCTGGATGTAGATCTTCTAAAATTTTCACAAATCAATTTTCCAGTGCTTTGGCTATTGCATTTTAATGTGGCTGCTCCTAAACAAACAAAATCATGTTTTCAGGAAGCTAAGACAGGATAAGAAGTGATTTGTATGGGAAATGGTGGCTGATTTGCTCGGACTGCTGCAGCTGTTTCCTCCTGTGGTAGGAACAAAACCCCTTCAAATCAATCAGATCCATGCTGGCTGAGCCCTGCTACCCACGCAGAGGGGCAGCCCAGCCTTTCCCCGCTCTGCTGGGAAAGCAGTTGTGCCAAGGCAGCCTGACCCATGCTGAGATGCTGCTTTGTCTTCCTCAGCTCCTCCCAGTTCTAGACTATGGATTAGTACTGCCCATTAGTACTGAGACTAATCTGGATGATGTCTCTCTTGCAGATGATGCAGCCCACATGAAGGGCGTCTCTTGCTGCTCTCCCATACCACATCATGGCATGGTTTGCCTTCACTTCTCTCCCTTTCCACACCCAAGGCTCCTTCAGCCTTGGCACCTTCTTCCCTCCAGCCTCATCCATGCTCAAGACTCTTCCTGGTATTGATGACACAGGAAAGGCTTAGCACCATACAAGATCTGAAATGAAGGAAGTAAATGCTTTTCTATCTTTTCCAGTCAAAACACAGAATGTTTTCGCTGAAATCAAGAGCATAATTTAATCATAAATTACTTTCTTAATTTAATCATAAATTACTTTCTTAATTTAATCATAAATTACTTTTTTCACCTAGGTCCCAAGGGAAGGAATAGATATGAAAATCTTCATGTTTAATCCTTCTCTCCCCCCAAAATAACATGAACATGTAGATGATCCTTAAGAAAGGCTTCCCAAACTCCATTTACCTTGACGGCTGTCACTTGGCACTTGTAGCTGTCATGGCAGTGTGTAGTTTTTCATGAATTACCAGCAGTGCTGTTTTTTTTCTCTTTATCTGCCCTCAGCCCGTCAGCTGGGCTTTCATAATGGCTTCTGGCACTTCGCTGGGGACATCGGTGCCACTGAGTCGTGCCCGCAGCTCCCCCGCCTCCCCGGGCAACTCTGTTTACTGATGTGCCTTTTCCTGTAAATATTACAAGCAGTACTCGTGGAAGGGATGTGTGGGAATGCAATGGCTTCACCTTGTAACAGTTAGCTGGGGTGGCAGCTCTGCCTTGACTGATAATCGCAAGTCCTCGTGTTCCACTTACTTCGCTAAATAACATGAAGACATCCCACTCTGAAGGCTTGTATATGGTAGTTAATTAGACAACATTTAATTTGGCTTAACATTTGTGTCAGTTTTGTGGAAGTGAGCCTCCATAATTAGGGAATACAGATCAGATTTCTGTCAGACTTATAACCTCTCACTCTAATTTAATGCTCGCTCTTCCAGTGCCATGTCACACTGGGTGTGCAGGATTACCCCTCCCCACCCCATCTTTTCTGCTTGACTAGTAAGAAAGTTACCCATTTAACACAACTGACAGCAAATGGGATTGTTCATGGAGATGTAAGGGCAGGAACTGAGCTGGACCTGTTTCTGAGAAGTTGAGCTGGTTCTGCAGTTTGTCTGTTGGTTTTCTCAAACTATTGGAAGTATTTGGGCATCTGCAGCATTCTCAGGAAATGCTGAATGGAGTATCTGAGCTCCTGCTCCATTTGTGGGTCAAGATATTATGTAATTGCAAGTTGTACCTTGAAAATATGCAGTAGTAGCTCAGTGGTATCTGGTGTTCAGATTTTAATCAACACAGCTGCTTTCTGCCCAGTAACCTTGATGCTGGGCAGCACATATAAAGGAATTTACTGTTATGAAAGTTTATTTCTTATATTGTGGTGGTGCTCCTTCAGGATGAGTTTTTTTCTTAAGCATTTGAGGCTATACTGTGGTTTCCAAAGACCTGAACTTTCCCCAAGTGCACATATCAATTTTTGTGTCTAAGTGAGCAGGGATCATCATGGCTTCTCTGGGGTGTAAATGGCTGGTGTAAATCTGCTACACAGATTTATCAAGTGAAATTCTAGACCTATATGTGGTCATTTTTGTCTTATCTGTAAATCCTTGAGACTATGCTTTGCATGGAAATCAACATTATGTCACTTTAGTCACAGAACATTTCCCTTTTGTTGTAAATTATGTCATGTGTCATTTGGAAAGTGATACTCTGCCAACTTTTTTTGGGAGGAGAGGGAAAGTAATGTCAAGTTATGTTTAGTCAGAGACCAAAGTAAAAACAATTAGAATAATAATTGTAA
The DNA here is from genome assembly GCF_031753505.1 of Anomalospiza imberbis. Lineage (NCBI taxonomy): Eukaryota > Metazoa > Chordata > Aves > Passeriformes > Viduidae > Anomalospiza > Anomalospiza imberbis. The sequence continues at coordinate 11,051,117 of NC_089692.1, read as the reverse complement.
ATTAAATAATTTGTCTTTATAATTCTATGTTGCATGGCATATGTCTGTGGATAGCTTTTAAAAGGAAGGGTTGTGTATTCTCTTAAGTCCAGCAATAAATGCTTGTAGGCTGAAGAGATGTGTGCTGCCTGCTCCAGGCGAGAATCCTCACAATGCTGGAACTTGGTATTTAGTGGGAGATGGAATATCACATACGTGGGAAAGGAAGGAGTTCAACAACACTGCCCCAAGCTTAAATTGCTTGGATGTGTAATGCATTGTGTTTTGTATATAAACACACTGCTAATAAGAGGAGTTTAACTGTAGTGCCAATACCACTCTGGCGTCTCTCCTGGAGAGCTGTACTCAGCTCTCTGCTGGGTTCCAGAGCTGCAGAGCTCAGTGGGCTGCTGGGAGCAGTAGCCTGCACCAGGTGTTTGGAAGAAAACCTCACAGTGCTCTGAATAGGGAGTGTAGTCTGAGTGTTGTGGTAGCAGCGAGTGCATTCAAAAAAACCTCTTCCTCTTGCTGAGACTTGCTTGTTTATTTGATGCAAAATGTGTGCAGGTGTCTTTATGTGAGCATGAGGGATTTCTCTGTGAAACAGAAGAAAGTTGCTGTAATAATTTTTGTTTTATAGAATCCTTCCCTGAGAAAGACACTGTACCGGCTTTAAAATGTTACAGTTTCTCTATATCCTACATGCTTAGGATCCCTTATGTATCAAATACAGTTCATGGCAAAGCTAAAGAAGTCAGTGTCGTCTTGAAAGGGCCTTCATGTCTTGTCTTTTCTTTGTTCAGCAGGGCACAAAGTTTGTCATGGTGAGACACCAGACCTCTGCCGAGGCTCAGGTAACCTCTCGCAGTGTGCACGGTGCCAGCAAAGGGGCCCTGCCAGCCTTTGGGCAGGCACTGAGCCTTCAGTCAGCGCTGACGTTCCAGAAGATGAGGAGCGTGCTGCTCAGGAGTTGGACTCTGGATCTTCGGAACTCTTGCATCATGGAGGAACACAAGAAGCTTGGCACGAAGATGAAAAGGTGACAACAGCAGCAGCATCCCAGAGGTTGTGATCACACAGGCAGATGAGGTGGGTGATAGTCAATACTTCATACAAGATTCTTTTTTGTCTTACCTGGTTTGTATTCTTGGCTGTGATCAGAAATACAGCTTGTTGTTTCTAATTAATTCTTTAATTTTCTTTTATTTGTATTTTGAATTTAGCAAAATTCCATTTCATGTTCTCCATCTAACCCCAAATGCATTAAAAAGGCCATTTGTTTAATCAGCAGGATTTTTTAATCTTATTATATGCTGCTCAAAAATGAATATTTCTTTGTATTGTACAGTACACATTTACATAAATTAGTGTTATCCTTGGTTATTTTGCAACCCATAATTTATACGCTTTTTAGTTTTATCATAAAATAAAATCTTGGCTCTAATATTACGGGAACATTTTTAGCATCATAGCAAATTACCTTGGGAGGAACTATTACACAGTCAGTGAACTATCCTACTAGAGTTTTAAAAAAAGAAGAGAAACTTAAATATGTATCAAATGCTCAGCTTTCACCAGTCTTCCATTTTTGCAGGCTTTTGAAAACTGTAAATTTGTAAAAATTCTAGTAAAATTCATCTGCAGCGTAAAATATTTGCAACATGTTTGGTTATTTGAAAAAGATCCAAGATTTATGGCTTCATTTAATTATTATTTAAGTGTTAAGATGTTTCCTCCTCTTAGCAGGTTTCTTTGTTTATATGTTTCTACAGAGGGTTCATTTTGAATATTGCATTCAGAAATGTTGACAAAACATTTGTCAAGAATTTCTTTGAAATAATTTTACATGTACCTAAAGTTGCAAGGTACTGCTAAATGGAGCTCTTGTCTCTGGGGCAACCAAGGCCCAGAACCCAAATGAATTGAATAAACTCTCCATTTCATCACCATTCACTTGAAATATAAAAATGTTATGAAAATATTTGCTATACCTCCCTTGGGAAAGCTTTCCTTTCTTTTCTCTGTAATGTTTGGGTAGCTTGGCTGTTATTGTCCAGCCCTCTGTACCTTGTGGGGGTTGCTAAAAGCCTTGTCTAGAACTACTTTTGCTCTTTGTGTGTGCTGATAGCTGCAGGTTAGGATCAGGGTATGTGGAGCCATGTGCATCTGAGACAGAGGATTCTGGCTCCAAAAAACACACTGATTAACTAGTGTCAAATTAACTAGGAGTCAAATACTGATACAGACAGTTGAAAATAATTTTGGTTTTTTTTTTTTTTATGTGGCCTCTAGCAGTATTTAAAGACTGTGAAGATCCTTGATATCTTATCATTTTGACTCCTATTATTGTTGAACTCTGTGGTTATACATATTTCAGCATCTTCTTTTTATGTCTCCCTAGTCTTTATACCTGTTGGACAAGTTAGTACGTGAGATGGCTCCTTTTATGTGTGCTAGATGTTGTAGATCCTCCAAGGGAGGGAGTAATTAAATTACTGTTTCAAAGGAGTTCTCCACCACACTAATAACTTATCTGTAAGCTTATTAAAGTAGTTGTTTGTACTCTAGAATGACTAAATAACTGTTATATAATCTCAAAATTACAATAAATCATTATTCCTCCTGGATGGTGGCAGCTATGACGTCTGGATATACCTAATTGCTCATGTTTGAGTTTTAAATACCATACTTGCATGTACCTGGAGGAGGGCACAGGAAAATATGGACAATTCCTGCTATTGTGCATTCTGCTTATTCACACTGTGGCTGTCTGTTCCTGGTGCTGGGCCATCAGCTGGTGCTTGAGCAGAAGCCTCAGCTAAGGCTGGATGGAGGCAAACAGCAGCAATAGCTGCCTGGAAGATTTTGTTAGCTTCTGAAATCAAAGCTAAAAGCCCCTTATTCCACTAGTACTGCAAAGATGAAGTGTATTTTCTATTTTCACCCTCACCATCACCACTTACTTGGGCATGAAGGAGGTAGAAAGACTGGCCTGGGGTCAAGTTTTGCTGCCTCAGTGCATTCTGCCAGTCATTGTAAGTCCTTAATGAAAATAAGTCCACACAAGTCTTTAGAGACCTAACTGCTATGATAAAAGGCAGGCAAATATGTGTGTGTTTGGACAGAGGACTCAGCTTTTCCAAGACTTCTCTCTGCTTCCAGGGACAAGACCTGTGTAGTGAGGGAGAAGAGGAGAGGGGAATACAAGTTTCAGTCCTGCAGGATAAATACCTGTGTGCTTGATAAAGTTCTTCCTGCTAATGGAGTTCAGCCTTTCTTTTTCATACTGTTGGATCAATGAAATGCTCCTAAAATAAGCTCCAATGGCTGGTTTTTATTACAGCCTTAAGGAATAGTTTATTTTTGCCTTAGAAATGCATCTGATATGGCCATTTGCTCCTGGGATCTGTAAGAAGATTTTTTCCTTCCCTTCAACAAATGACTACTGCTGATCTTTGGTGACCAGCAGCTGTGTGTACACTGTGTGCAGGTCCTAGAGGACTCAGAAACAGGGTAACTGGCCCAGGCAGAATCAAGTATTTCTAATAAAATGAAAGGTTTAAAAATAGATTTAATTACATCATCTCTTAATGAGTCTACATTTTGGGAAGTAATTGGGGAAAAAAAAAATTCTCCAGGTTGAAAGTTTTCTGAACAACTGCTTAGAGTGACTTAGCCTTGGAAAGAACATGGGACATCTCATTTTTGAGATGAAATGAGAAATTTTTTAATGACAGCAATATGAATATCCTATCCAGACTGAATTGAAGGCATAGGAAATGGAGCAAAATGTACCTCCATAGTTCTTCCCCTGCCACTGGATGTGTATGCGCTGAGGGACACTAGCACCTGAAGGAACATGATTAAAAAAATAGGTTGACTTTCTGCCCCTTTAACAGAGCATTTGGCACACCTTTTCCCCTTGCTCACTGTGTTATCACTTCTTCAGGGCTGTGTCTGAACTCCAAGTGTTTTTTGGGCCAGATATGCCAACTCACTCATCTCTAATGAGCCTACTGAACTCCGGCTTGCTTTTGTTGTGCTGGCCATTCTCTATCCCAGAGCAGTAGGGTCACTGCAGGCACACAACAGCACTGGTTTTGGAAGAAGGCTGAGGCATACTAAGTTGTAACTGAGAATCAGGAGCTCCTTCTTCATTTGCTCTTTTGCTTACAGAAAGTAGAGCCACAGCATTTCTTTTGGGATTGACTTCTTCTAAGGGACTGTAGAAACTGTGGTGCCCAGTGCTCTGGGGTTCATGGAGAGGTGTGACTTTGACTCCCCTAAGCTGCCCTGCAGGTGCTGCCATAGCTCAGAATGGGAAAGACCAAGGGCTGTGAAATCATCCAGCACACTCCATGTGCTGGCAAATAGCATAAAAACTCCATGTTGGGGAATACCTTTTTGGTATTCAAGGTATCACTCCCAGACTGCATTCCTAGGAGAATAGCTTTCCATCTGTATAAGATTTCACCATCAGCACTGACACTTTGGTTTATTAAAATTAGCCATTTTGCATTGAACTGAAGTGGTATAATGAATTAAAAATTAATAGCTCTATTTGAAAAATGTTCCTATATTTCAGTGACTTGAAACAGAGTCCCATGAAACTGATTTCTGATTCTCTGATTTTATTTCAGTTAAGTATATTTATCTTGCTGATGGATGTGGTATGGATTACCATACCATATTTTAACATGCCCCAACAACATATCAGCAGATATGTAAAAAAGTGAGTTAATAACATAAATGTCTGCTATCATGCTGCTTTGTGAAACCATTCTTAATTTAATCCATACACTAAATGTGCTTTCCAGTTACAAAAATTCATTATAAGCATCAGGCAGAAGTGAAACCGTGATACAGAATTGTGACTGATGTAAAACAGACACACAAAATGAGTAGCATTAGGACACTTACTTTGAAGTTTGTTAAAACTAGTAAAGTGATAGCCACTTTAAGTGGAACCTGCTGTTACAGATACCTACTGGATTTTGGGAACATTTCACTTTTGAACTTACTCCTTGCAGTCTGCTTTAGTGTTTAATATGTTGTAGCTGCCTCTTTTTTTCCCCTTAATGTAGCAGGGAAAAGTAAAATAGCTGATCTACTCAGATACCTTATTATCTCTGCTCACAGACAGCTGAGTATATTTGGTATCTGGGAAAAGAACATTTTTTCAAATACCTATGAGACATTACCATGCTATAACAAGTGCAAATTTCAAAAAAATAACAGAGCACTCCCATTGCGTACCCATCATAACATGGCTAAATGGGAATCATGGCAAAAATAGTGAGTCATTTGAGCAGGGATTTGAGAATGACAAAGTAAAAGAGAGCACTTATGTTGGTCACTCCAAATACATTTTCAGCATCTTGTTGATGTTGGTGATAATTTGAATGTAGGAATTGATTGCAGACTTTGTGAACCTTTCCAGTTAAATGGACAGGTGGAAGGAGGCAGGGGTCTCCTCTGATTCATGCCCTTTTTTCTACTGAGAATGGGCCAAGTACTGGCACAGGACAAAGGTCCTGAGCATAGCAGAGATTCCACAAAGAAACAGTTTGGCATCTCAGTATCTAATATTTATCCGGGTAATAACCATACATGTATTTTATGTTGCATAAAGATATATTTCTATTTGAATTGTAACAGTGATGCATGAAATAGGGCTGTGAATTACAGGACTGTGATTAAGCAGAGACCTCCTTGGGCACTGGCACTGTGATGTATGTATAAACATGTGTGTATATATATATATATATATATGTATATACAAGTATTAACGTGGCCATCTGAAATGGACTGACAATGCTCATTTTTATGGAGGGCCACATTCTATGCAATATGTTTATCTCTCAGACAATATATCCTCCTGACTATAAGTCAGTTTGCATGTAAAGTGATAGATAAAAACTTGGATGGTGATTTTGCTCGTATAAATACCATTTTAATCATGTGTGTTATTTGAGGTACATGTGTGTTAATTATACATGTTCTGACTCATGACAAATAACATTTCTCTCATCATAAACTATCAGAATTGTTCAGGGTTTTTCCTATAAAGTATTTTTAATGTTGATTTAATAAGCTAAAGTAACTCTCTTTGGATAATCCCCATGACTTCTGGGAAGACTGTATCCAGTGGATTGAGCATCTTCTGTTTGCCAATAAAGCCATGTCTGAGCTTTGCAGTCCTTTGAGTGTTTGGATGTTACAGGAACTGAAACCTCCTGCTTCAGCTGATGCACAGAAGCAGCTTAGTGGTCTCTGATGTGGGTTCTTACCATGACAATTTACCATAAGCTAGCCGTGATTTATACATATTTCTTTGGCATTGATTAAAGCTGTGGTGTCTCAGGTGAAAATGAGAAAACAAAAGCAATACTGGGTGCTGGGATGAGTACTACACAAATAAATGAGCATCCTCTTGCATTTTCTCCAAAAGCTGAGAAATGCTTCTGCTTTGGCTGTGCTTGTGCACATGTGAGAACTCAGTTGCCAGGACTGCAAGCTAGGGCTGCATGCACTCCTCTGCCCTGGGCATTTTGAGCTGGGGTTAGCTGGACTCAGTAGGGATGCTCTGTGACACAGAAGGGTCAGAATCTGCAAGGCTCCTGCCTTGCTCCCTGCAAGGAAGCACTTAAATATCCAGGGTAAAATGTCAAACCTTGCAACCAGAACTATGTCTGTACACACTCACTGTGCTGTCATAGAGGTAACAAGGAATTAAATTCCACTTAATTGTCCAAGGAATGTCTCACAAATTGGGTATGTCCACTCTTGTCCGAGAGAAGAAGGTTTAAACACATCTTTGTGTCTTTGTCAGGTCTTGGTTCCCTCTTGCTGAGAGTTTTCAGTAGCTCTCATGACTTTTCCTCTTGTATCTTCCAATCAAGAGGGAAGTTTGTAGAAAACCAATGCCATATAATCTACCAGGCCATTCTATGTGTGTGTATTTCTGAAATATGTATAATTAGCCATGTTCAGATAACTTGAGAAATGTAATTTGCAAAGTTAATTATTTTAGAAGGAAATTTAGAGACAGTGTCTAACTCATTGTGTCAGAAGATAAAGAGAACTAATTTCTTGAGTTAAAAACTTGCCATATATAATTTTGTTGATTGCAGTAGGCTGTGTGAATGCAATTATCTTCTGTGTGGTGTTTGTGCTCTCTTCTACCATATTATCCTGCATGCAGTGATCTAGTCCAGTGAATCTGGGAGAAGTGACTTGGGAATAAGCTAAATCTGACTTGGTGATGCAGCTGGAATTGCTTTTATGTAGTGATGTTTATTTTTTGAGGACAGTTGGCTGGAAGGAAATGGGCAAATCGTAGCTGACAGAGTGGAAGAGAGTTTGCTGTGCTCTGATTGACGTGGGATTTGATCCCTTTCTGCCAAGAACAGCACCCCGTTTGGTTTGCTTTAGATCACACATTTCTTTTCAGAATCCATTGTCAGAAAGCTGCTGAAAGCTCCTTTCTCAGGAAGACTGTATGACAAGAAGCGTGGTAGCAGGGACAAAGGCAGCTATCCATTTTCCTGCCACTTTCTTGGGATGCCTGACTTAAAATTGTGCATCATTTCCCACATGACAAGGGAGATTTGGGCTGGCCCTGCTTTTAGCTGCTTTGCCTTAGTAAAAGGCAAGGGTGGGGATGGATTTGGCCTCATCTATTGCCCCAAAAGCCTTGGTTTGAAGAAGTGGAATAGCTGATGGTACAGGGACAGGCTGAGACACAGAATGCTTCAGCTGTGGCTGTCCTGGGCAGGATTCCCTTGCTGTCTTGATCATTTGCAGCTCCTTTGTGTGAACATGGGGCTTCAGAACATTTCCATTCTGTTGTCTGAAGTAGCTTAATTAATATTTCCTTTCACTGATCAATTTTTACATATTCCTTCTGCTTGATATCACTTTCCTGGCTTCTTGGTAACATTTCTTTCTCTGTATTTTGAAAAATATTAATGCACAGTACTCTTCCTAGATATCTTTTCACCCCAAGCGTCATTTACTGAACTGACATAACACAATGGATGGTCAAGATGGATAAGGATGGTTTTTTCTACTAAAGTCTCCCTTTACCTACACACAATTAGTTTTCTCCCTAGAGACCTCATTGGACTCTTCCAGCTCATGTCGGTCTGTCAAAGATTTCCATAGATGGTTGGAATGCTGTCTTTGTCATTCCACTTCTTTTGTATTTTTCCTTATTGTTTGTAGTTGAATAAAAGTTGAAAAATTAAATAGTTGTAGCTTTAGGGTTTGTCAGTTTGTTGACCAACTTCTTTGTTTTCAAAAGATTGTTCAATGATCAAGAGAAAATGGACTCTGCAACCTGAAAGGACTATTTTCTTAGGGAAAAGCAACAATGATGTTGTTCCTCAGAAGATGGCAATCAATTTTGTATTTTGTGGCCAAAGTAGAGGTGCTGTAGATAGAGGTCTTGGCTCCAACGCTCCAGTACAGCCAGTTGAGGTGAAATGCACATTTCTCATTTCTTTTTTTAAACTTTGGTATTTATTTCTAGGCTAGCATTTTCTTTCTTTCTTTCTTTTTTTTTTTTTTTTTTTAATAAAAACAACTCTCCTTTTTTTCTGGTTCCTTGTCTTAAAAATGTGGTTTGTGTTTTTCCTTTTCTCTGCTGTCCAGACCACGTTCTTGGTTTGGGGAAGCAGATCGATCTGGCAGCATGATATATTCTGACTAATTTTTCTGGCATCTCTATGATCATGATTCCCTTATGTTATCCTTGACTTGTCGTCAGTGACAGAAATTTGAAGGCAACTGGTTCTTCAAAGTGTTCTACATGCAAAAAATATATTATTGTCTTTTTTTAAATCTTTAAAGCTCTCATTAGACTCTTAAAATGGATTTGACTCCATGCAAGGCTGTATACAACAGACCTTCCCACTTGCTTATCTCTTCCTCAGCATTTCTCACACGTGTTGTTTGGGATTTTGATCCTAAAAAGATTAGACTGGATTAATATTTTGTTTTCCTTTCAACTGTGTAAATATTGAGCAGCAAAACTGAAACAAAATCCTCATTTCTATTAAAATACAGCAGGACTTAATAGAATCTTAGAAAATAACCTTAAGATTTCTCTTTTTTTCTGCAAAAGGTTAACTAAACATGGCCCCAGTTCTGCAAAGGATTACTCTTGTTTAATTTTACATACTGTGCATTGACTTTCAATGGCACTCTGCATAAAATACCCTCACTCAGCCTTCCAAGATCATGGTCTGAATGACCATACAACATGATGCTCCATATTCCACTAAACTCCAAGCAGTTTTGCCAGAGAGTTTCTTCTCAGGTCTCTGGTTGTGTAGGTCTCTGTCACTTTCAATTCCTTCTCTTTTTCTGTGGTCAGCTGATGACACTGCCTTTATGTTTCACCTGCAGGAAAGTTGACACCTCCTTCTCAATCACTCAGTTTGTAACAGATGTTATCCTTTTTGGCTAAAATCAGCAACCTCTCACAGAATTGTAGAATGTGCCTCAAATATTAGGAATGTGGAGGATGAAAATCCATAGAAAGAAATATTAAAGCTGAAGGTATTTTTCCTCACTCACTTAGAAAGAAAAGTAGAATATTAAGTAAGCATTGAAGAGTGTCACTTTTTAAGTTGCTTTGCTGCTTTTTCATAGATAAGAGTAACTCCAAGGATACTTTAATTCTGGATCATAAAGATAGATTGATCTCCAGATATATCAAACATATCTGGAAAAAGCCCCACAAGCTCTGCTAAACTGTGTTGGCAGAGGCAACTTCCTTGTATCTTTGGTCTCACTCAAAGTGTTGTTTTAAATTAATGTTTCCTTTCAGAAAGAGCTTCTCAATTGTCAAATTTCAATGCTAAAGTCATAAACAGTTAACTAATCAGTGTTTCAATGTCATTCAGGAAGCAAGTAGAGAGCAGCCGTGCCATAAACTCCATCTCCTGGTTCCCTTAGGATGACTGTCATGGTTCAAACAGTGAGAGAACAGATACAGATACATCTGTGACTGCCCTGACACTCCAGAAGTAGCAGAATTGTTTCCAGCAATGTGAATGGACATTAGCATGGCCAGGGATAATTTTTATCCCTGTCTGCTTGGCTCTCTTTTTGAGTCTTCTGGGATGAAATAACAGCAGCACAAATGGCTCTGGCTGTGGTGTACCAGCAGTGCCTCGTGTGAGGAAATGGAGAGACATAAAACTGCAAAGGAAGAGGGAACCTGCCCCTGCCTCTGGAGCCAGCATCTGGTGTCATAACAGTGCCAGCCTTCCAGTGTCCCCTGCTCCCCATTACCCATTCCTGTCCCTGGCTCCAGAGGGGCACGGGTGCTCCGACCAGCAGCCAGCTCTGAGCTGATGGTAAGCTGAAGCCAAACTGTGAGTAGTTCTTCAGTTGCTCATAACATCACAAAATTGCCTGTTATGCTGTATTAGAACCCTATTTCAATGCTGCTGTTCTGTGCTAACATACATGAGTATGGGATTTTGTGAATGAAGAATATATGAAAATATGTGAACCATTCCCAGCAGGATTTTGCATTCTGTGTAAGGGTCTGTGATGCTGCTTGAGACACACAGAGTGCACTAAACTCTGGGTCATGTAGTCAAGAGGTACTAAAAATGGCTTTTTTAGAAGTAACAGTGTCTCCTTAGGTTTCCTTTCAGCCCAAGGACTGATGCCCCTGCAGTGGTCACATCCCATGGAACAGGAGTGCCCTTAGCCTGGTACTGGGTGCTTTTGAAAGTGTTAACACACGGGTCAGACTGTGAGAATAAGGGAATGGTCTCATAAATGTCTTCACAGCTCTTTCTGCACTTTGTCATTTGGATTTTGAACATTTTTGTACACTGCTGTAATTTGAACAACTTGCATTGAAGGGAAGAGGCCTCTTTGAGAGACTGCTCTGAAGTGTACTCATTTCTGAGTGTGTTCTCCCTCCCTTGTTTTGGGACACTAACAATGTAATTTTTTTCCACCATGCCTTTTTTACATCTGGCCCCTTAATTTTGGCAAATCTGTTTTCTGCAGCCCTAATATCTCCCTCCTGTTTTCATATTTTTGTTTTCCCTTTGACAGATTGCAGCATTTTTCTTTCCCAGCTGGTCAATGGCTGCTACATTTTCATTTGCTTTTTATTGTTATTTTTTAAGAAATAAGCATTCTTTAAGGTTGCTGTTAGTAATGAGAAAGGTTTATACTGATGAAGTGGTGGGTGAGAAGTGTTGAGGATGGGACCATATTTAAAACTTGTTTAACGTTGCACTGATTAACATGGACTCTTTTCTTTTTTCTTTTTATTTTCCCAAGTGGAACTTGGGTTCCAGTAGTTTTCTTTGTTTAGCAAAAAGATGTAAAAATTACCTGCTTCCTTGTTTTATGTGCTGTGTGTGTAATACAAGGTAGTTTTCATTAAGGAATATCAGAGAATCATAGAATGGCTTGAGTTGGACCGGACCTTAAAAACCATCTATTTATGAAAAAGCACCAGAGGGCTTAATGTGAAGAGAACAACTTTTTATAAAGACATATTGTACTATAAATTCTCATTGCTGTCTTGATCCAAATTAATTTTCAAGTGTAGACAAGCCCTTGGAGCTGCTTGCTAAACTCTGTTTATAAAGTATCTATGGTATCTGGAAGAAAATAACACACTTGGAGACAGGCAATGTTTTCCAAAGCAGCCTAGCTACCTATTTTTTCTACTTAGACTTTTACAAAAAATCCTCCTGTCTTTGTGCCTGGCTAGACAATACTTTAAAAACAGTGAAATGACAGTGACACATCCAAAATTAAAAGCCTTTCCATTAGCACTGCAGCACTGAAGACTCTCTACTGCCCCCCATATATTCTCTGGGTTTATAGAGCCTTACAGACTCAAAATAAATATGTTTAATTCTGATCCAGCAGCGCATGTTTGAACTCTGGTTTATGAAATCAATCAGACGAAGTAGCGATACCTGATGGTAGTGACACAGGCACTTTGAACAGCTGACAGAGATCATTATAAAAAAGCTACAAGAAAAACATGGATTCAAAGCCTCAAAATCATTTATAATGTAAGCCTCCGTTTGCTTTCCCCACAGTGCAACTCAGAGTAAATTTGATTACAGGCAGAATGGCTGGAGAGGGCTCTTACACAACTTTGTAATACCAGGCACAATCAAGCTTCTAATAGCCTAAGGGATGGCTGTGTTTGAAAGCTAATTTGGATTAATGCAGGGTCTGAATTTAAAGTAGGCCTAGGTATTCCTGAATAACTGTATTCTTATTCCAGAATAAAAGTTTCCACACGTGAAGTTGTTCAGAAACAGCTATTTTGGCATAATCTATTTGTATCCAAGCCTGAAATCTCTGCCTGTAGGCTACTAATGGAGAAACAAAGAATCGTATCAGCTAATAGGATCTCTCACAAAATCTCTTCCTTCCAAAACCTGAAAAAAAACTTCCCAAAATGTAACACTTTAATTTAACTGAGTATATCTTGATTTATTTTTTTCCTCAAATGGAAAGTCTTTTTAATTAAGAAGAGGATTAGCCCAGACAGCTTAAATGATAACTTCAATGTGCTCATCATTTTGTTAGCCTTGATTAAAAACAAGTCTTTCATTTTCAAGGCTTGTATGCAATATTGACTTCTGAGCATCTTTGGATTTATAGTAAAAAAAGTACGGGAGTCTAGTTAAGATAGAGAAAGGGCTAATGGTGTTCTACTGGTAGAACTGGGCAGAGATTTGGCAGTGAAGCCCTGGGAGAAGCTTGGCTGTCTCCTAGCCTTTGTATTTTCTGCCAGCATGTGAATCCTCAGACACGGCGAATTTGCTTTGGCTTTGTAGGCTGGGTTGCAGCACTCTCTGCCAAGTGTCAGTGTAATGTGTGGTGAGGGGCTTCCTGACCTGCTCTGGTGGGTGTGATTTTTTAGAAGTGCCGAGTTCCTTCCTCTTGGTATAAGTTGCAAGAGACTGGTGTGTGGAGCTGGTTGTTGTCATCACTGCTGGATGTGATGTCTCTGCAGGGCAGTGTTCACTACCACTGCCACAGCATTGGCAGATGGCACTCGGTGTTCCATTTTCATGACTTGTGTTCTTTCTGCATGCTGCAGCATTTAAAATTTGTATTTGGGTTGATGTATTCAAGCTGAACTAAGGTAGGCCAGCATAACAAAATATCAACCTCCAGATTTGCATCCTCTGTACAGAAATGTTTGATAACATTTGTAGATAGAAAAGTAGTAAGATATTTGTGGTTTGGGGTTTTTTTGTTTGTTTTGTTGGGTTTTTTTTGGTTTTTTTTGTTTTGTTTTTTTTTTTTTTTTACATAGAAATCAAGCCACATCCATTGGAAAAATATAGTCACTAAACACTAGTAGGTTTCAGAATTAGGATAACCTATGTATTTCCACTCAGAATAAACAGCAGTAGGATTTAGAAGGCACGCTGTGATACTGCTGGTGTAAGGAGCTGTTGCACTACTGATGGTGCAGCTTGGTTTGAGGGAAGTCTGCTCCCAGGCTCCCAAATATGCTCTGAAATGTGCTTGGCTGTGTGCTGCACAGGCACTCAGTGATGCAACCATGTGGAGCCTCCTTGAAATCACACCACCTCTGGAAGGAGTTAGTGGCCTGCTGCATCCTCTGCCTCATAGTGTCTGATTCTGGAATGTGTTTGGATTGGGACTGGGAATCACACCCAGGCCTTGGTTGTGTCTTGCAGCTAGAACACCTGCTTTTCAGCTGTGCCAGCTGCTGTATGTGCCAGATTCATTACCCATGTATTTTCTTTTTCCTTTTTTGAGCAAATATATATAAATGTGCTTCATAAGTTGCCAATAAATGAAATATTTTGCATAGGTCTCTGCTATGATCTCCAATCCTGCAAAACTTGCTTTTATATCCTGAAAAACATTAGGATGGCAGCATTGTTACCTTAAAGACCTTATTTTGAAGGTTTATTTTAGTAAAATAGTGGCAAAAGATGCATTAGAATGGGCAGAATAATTTCAAAAGCACACGTGGTCAGCATGGTTGTATTTGTGGTACCTGAAAGTTACAGTGCTCTGGGTTGCAGAGAGCAAGGCAGGGCTATACAACACACAATTCCCTGAATGTATCTGTGAACTGACTCTGTAAGTGGAAATAAGTTTCTTTGCTGGCTTGAAGTTTTAATTGTTTCCCTTTTTAAGATTCCATCTACGATTAGATTAGGTTGTTTATCATGGGCAGGGTATAATGGTTATTTTTGCTTTACCAAAAGCCAATTACATAGGTTGGTTCCAGTCCCTTGCTAAATAGCTTTTTCTTTGGGCATTAATTTTAACATTTAAATAGCAAGTGCATTTTCTTATGGCTGCATAAAGATATGTATAAGTAGAAGGCTACTTTAGTTGGGAAGATCCAATGCTCAGTGAAGCCTTTCGCATATATAGAATACTGAATATCTAAACCATTATTTAGCATCAGAATCAGTTATGGTTGTCTGACTGATGGACAATCTTTTCCTGACCCAGTCTCTTTGCAAGTGACCTATACTGTCTAGACAGTTGCATATTATTTATACATTCATTTCAGATTTATAGTTCTTTTAACTAAAGTTGAGGATGTTAGTTTGCCAGTGACTCCGTATCAGTACTTGAAACAGGCTGGAGCAAACCCAGATGCTTAAAACTAGCAATACAGGCCCTTTCCATTGCTGCCCATTGTTTGCCAGTTTGCCCTTCATCACTCCTCCTCTTCACCTCCCCCCCTCCACCCAAAAGAAAGGAGGAACAAAAAAAAGAGTAAAGGTCTGACACAGAAGGAAGATTGTGTAAGACCTGCTAATTTCAAAGAGCAGAGATCAATTCTGGTTGATCCTGTTGGGTGATTGGGGAATCACTAAAACAGTATTTGCATCCAGTTTTTAAGTCTGAAATGCCAGGGCTGGAATAAAAGAACTACTCTGCAGAGCCCCTTCCTGAAGAGTGGGTAGAAGGGAGGTCAGATTAAACCAGCTCTGGATGCGTCATATGGGAGAGATCATTCCACCTGCCAGATCCTTCATTTATGGAGGATGATTTGCTTTTGAAAATCATGTTCTTTTTGCCTCACTCCTTTAGGCTTGAGGCAAAAAAAGGACATGGAGTGCTGCTGGCATTAAATGCAGTTTTTGAGACTTGCAGCCACTTGCCATGTCCTTGCCACTACTGATGGTTTGTCTGTCCTTTCTTTTGAAGATAATGAGATATCATGTTAAATCCACATCTACTTTTAGACTATTCACTCATTTATTAAAATTTTATCAACTGTACTCTTCTAGGCAGCATATTTTTTTTAAGTGCACAGAAATAGAAGCACACACATCTATGAGTGGCAACAGATTATGTCAGAGAAATATACACTGGCTTGTCTTGACCACTGGTTGTGCTGGCAAAATTTAGAGCTAGAGGAGCAATAAATCCTCACAACACACACATCCTCTTTTCTTTTGCAAATGGCTGTTTATTTTAGAAAGGGCATAAGGAATCTGAGAATACTTGTCTTCACCATGTTCCCGACATCTTTTTATGCATGAATAATCACAGTAACAGTTCTAAAGGCATTGTTACCAAATGGCATTGACAAGCAAGACGGGCAAGGCAGAAAGAGGCATGTAAGAGAGGCTCCAAAAGTCAGAGGAAAGAGGGCATGCCAGAAAGTCCATGTCAATACAGGGACGTGGGTAGAGTACAGGCATGCTTGGGGTCTGGGAAGAAGAAAGGAAGGAGTGTGAGAGAAAAAATGGAGAGTGAAGGCAGTAGATAGACTTAACCTAGAGAAAAAAAGGCAGAAATGTATTATTCACCAGCCTCTGGGAGCATATCAACAAGGGTTAAAAATTCATTTCACTGACCATTTTAGAAAGGGTTTTCAAAATTGATCTCTTCCTCCATGCTTGAATTTTGTTGTTTTGTGTTAAATTATAAAATGAAAGAAATAGTCCAAAAGGAATTAACAGTTAACTGCACACAATCCCTTTCAAGTTCTGCTATCTGGTAGTGTCCTACTCCAGTGTATCTGAAGACTTTCTCATACAAATTGCTTGATTTTCATCTCTCTTAGCAGAAATATTCCCTCTAATTCCTGATAATTTCACTGAGAAGAATATTCTTGACTCTGGTGTTTATAAATTTGTAGGAAGTGCAAGGAGATCATAGGCTTTTAAATAGAACAGTGGTCCTGTTGTTCAGCATTAAGGGTGATGGATGAGAGGAAGGTAGTCAAAATTAGGGATCTGTAAAATTCATTAGGGCTATTTATGGACTACCTTTGTTGCAAATTCTCAAATGAGTAAGGTAAGAAAATATCAAATTAACCACTCACTTTAAAAAGACTTGGATTTTTAAAATCATAATCCTAAAAAATACACATTTTCTAGGTAGTAGGAGGAAAACGTTTGGACATTTTCCATGCTTGTTACTTGGAGTCCCAGAATCTTTCTGTTTAGCTAATACAGTATAAGATTAATTCTCTCACAGTACATTGCCTGGAGTTCAGTGCACATGTTTACTGATGTGTACAGCTCTCAAATAAGTTTAGTGCTTCTTTCACCCACTGTTAGGAAGTATATTTAAAAGAAATTGCCTTTTATAGATTTAAATTACAAAAGTACTGATATCATGCAAAAAGCACTTCAACTCATGCAAGCATACAAATGTGTAAATCTTAGGGAAAAAGATACCCAGGGCTAATATGAATGTAAATAGGATTAGCTGCTTGCATTAGTGTCTGAAATACAATTTTAAATGCTTGCTGCCTGGTTATTATTACATATATATATATATATATATATATTTAAAAATGTATATATATATGCATATGTGCCTCTATATACGTATGTATGTATTTTTCCCCAAAAACATATTTTATTTGAAAAAAATTGTTTTTTTCTTCTAAACAGGAAGGCTTTTAAAGAGATTACTTAATGACAGCTGTGCTAGTGATGGAATCTAATATGTTATTATATATAGAAGGTATATATTTGTTGTTATATGAAATATTAACACAAAATGAGGGCAGACTTCCATCCTTCACATATCCACCCAAATGCAGCAGTAATTTTAGACCCAGTATTCCCACTGAATCATGAACAATGACAGCCACCAGATTCTCTATAAGCCTATGAAAAGAACAATTTTCAGTTAATGGTACCACTAAAGCTGCATAAATCAACACACGCGGCATTTCATTAGAGATTTCAGTCCCCTATGTCATGACTTCTGCAGCAAAGCAAGTCCTTTAAGCAGCCTTAGTGGTAGTAGAGGGAATTTAGTTTTGTTATTACTTATGTTAAACTGATACAAGCATGGGGCCCATAAGAAGCGTAAAAAAAATTCAGTTATCTGACAGTCTTGAACCTGAAGTAGGGTAGATGCTTAAGGAATAGGGCAGATTGTGTGTTTCTCAAAATGTTCAATCTTCTTGCTGTTTTTCTGCTTGCTAATGGAAATGGTAATCCTTTTTCCAGCAATAACCATATATACCTGTGAATTGTTTAGTTTAAGTGACAGCTAAAATGTGATAATGTCATTTTCTCTCCTGTGTGTAGTAAATATGTTAGAATGATGCCATAATAATTGTTCATGAGCTTGTAGAGAAGAAAGAGTCCTAATTTGCCCTGTCAAAGTGGGCAACAGTTGTCAAATGACACAACATTGCATACCTGGAGTGTGGTGTCAGACTGCTCAACCAGAAAGTTTGTTTTTTCTCAAATATCAGCTTTCTCAAGGTGTGCTGTTGTGTAGAGGGGCCCACAAAGAATGGTTCTGTAGCTCCTGCTAGGCAAGCGTATTGCTATGGGCTGTGTGTAGAACACAGGAAATCAAAATCAGTTAAAAAGAGTAAACAGTTTGGTAAAAGTTAAAACCCCTGTTTTCAGTTAGAAGTGATTAATTTTAATTTTTTTTTTAAGTAAAACACTTTAACTTTTTTGTTTGGTGGAATATTTTTCAATCACAAAGCTATTTCATTTACGTATAAACCTCCGGGCCCTTCACAATGCTCAGCTTTTCAAACCACTGCAGCATGGAAGGCAGTGGGAGCACACCAGTGACACCAGAACAGGGGTCCCCATGCACAGGCACCTTGGCTTCAGCACATGGCTCTTGCCCTTTGTTGTGGGTTACCAGCTTCCTTCTGTCTCAGGTTCATTTTTTTCTGGGTAAGGCACCCCATTGTAAATAGATCCATTGCCAGCATTATGTAACGTAAAGAAAGAGATCTCACTACATCATTTTCTCCTAATTATACAAAAATAAAATGAGTGCATAAACAAGACCAGAAAAGAGCTCTGAATGTTTACAAAAATAAAAATAAATTAATGTGTTTTTTTGAATTAATATTTTCAAATGTTCAGGTTGAATTAATTTGAGAAATATGAATATGTATTGGTAGTGTTAATTCTTTGGGGTTTTGAAAATTCTTACAACCACATAATTAAATGAGTGCCTTTAGAAATACTGATAAAACCCATTGCCATTCAAATATCCCTACAAGACAACAGGGGCTGTAAGCTGTAGGCTTTAGAGATTAGTTTGGCCATGGGCCAGTATTTATCACAACATTTCCATCTTAGAAGATAAAATTTAATCATTTTTATTTAAATATAAATCAAAATTAATGCAGGTTAAAAAAATGAGTGTATAACCTAATCACAATATCTTTATTTTAGAGATGCTTGCCTCTATTGTTTCTATTCAAAGGAGCAATTCTGTCTTTGTTGTGCTGCTCTTCCTTCAGTGCTTTTTTTCTTCTACAAGGGTGCAAAAGGAAGGGGCGGTTGACCCAAATACAGTCCTATCTCCTAATTTTGCCAAGATCAAAGGCATTTCTAGCGTTTTATGTGCTGCCTATTGGTGAAGTCTAAAAAAACACAGTGTTTAGGCATGTCTCCACTTCTCAGACACAAACACAGCCAGCCCAGAATCAGTGCTTCGTGCTGTCAGTGCCTTCTCCCCTGGCTGTGCTCTCTCCCTGCCTGCACACCCTCGTGGGTGCTGCAAGAGGAACACGTGCCCCAGGTGCCCTCACCCTGGTCGGTGCAGGGAGTTCTGCTGAGCTTTTGCTGAACATGAGTTTTCATACTGTCATTCTTTTATTTATGTGGAAAAGATATGTAATAGACTGATAGTTTTGAGACTAATTTTGAAAAAAAAAATTAGCTATCTGCTTTTGTTGTGGGTATGGGCAGCATGCTCAGGAGGCAGCAGGAATTTCTGGAGGATGTGGCTGTATTCATTCAGGTAGCTGGATGAAGGGGAGTGCTCTTCTTACATAATAGAAAAGTAAGTGCTTGGATGTTATTTGCAGCAGCCACCAATGCACATGACACTTTCTCAACCACACATGTGTGTTGTACCCATCTGGGGAAGAGCACATGGTCAGTTTGCTAGTTTTCCACCACCACATTGCAGTTCTCCTGGTGTTACATTGACTTTTACAGACCTGATGTCAGAAATTAGCTGTCCTATCTCTGTTTTGTTTCCTTAGAGTGATGGTATGGCTTTGTAGAGCAAATGCAACTTTTTTTTTTTTTTTTTTTTTTTTTTTTGTTGAGCTAGTGAAATGGTGTTTGTTAAAGAGTAGTTAAATCAATTTTGAGTGAAGCCTGGTTGTCCTCACCTCTTGCTCCAAATTACGAAATGCAATGAGGAAGAACATTTCACAACACGGGAGGGTTGAGGAAGCCTCCAACCAACTTGCTGGGATTGTTCGGTAATGCTAATTCTGCTAACAAACAATGTGCAGCTTGTGTAGGGATCAGTGGGAACACTGCCTTAGGATCCCTGCTTACTCCATACCTTCAGCTTAAACAAGTGATCACACATGATTTCCTACACAGTTTTTAAAGCAGCTTTTTTTATCATGCTTTGATATGAATGTGTATACGTGTGAAAAATGTTAAGTGGATACCTAATTATATGTTAATATCTTCTGTAGTGGGGGACCCCTCATGTTGGGTTACAAAAAAATAAAGCTGGTCCTGCAGTATCTGCTAAAGATTACTGCAAGAGACTTTCTCTGGGAGAAAGAAATATAACTGCTCTTTCTTCATGATATTTGTTGTATAAGGAATGCAGACTGACTGCTTCTGACTTTCAATGCAAAAGCAAGTTCAGTGCTATCCAGTGCTCAACTTCATATTGTAATAACATACTAACATCTGGAAAATGTGAACTGCATGTGGTTTTTGTAGTCAGAGATTTCTTCTGTAGAGTTTTTTTCTGTCTGCTTACTTGTTTTGCTTCTTCAGGATAATATCCAGGCCATCTAATGGAAAAAGATAAATTATTTAGAAAATTGTTAGACTTCTTAATATTGGTATTATATATATATTAAATGTATAATGTTTATGCATAGGTAAACTCGCATAGTTAGACTCTTAAGCACTACTTACATATCTCAGCACCACCTGCTTAAACGACTGGAAAAGTCATACCTTCCACTCTCTCCTGTTCCTTCAGTAAATAGGGCCAAATTCAAAGTGGAACTGAAGGTGGATCTATTTCTTCAGCTTCAATGGATTTCAGTGCTTGTTTAGCAGCAGCTCTTGAATACTAAAAGGTGGTTGCTGAGCTCAGGAGTCTTTACCTAAGGCTATGTTGGTATTAGTTGTTCCAACCCGTTAGCGATTAGGAATAAGTGGGGCACTTCATTAGCTCCAGTTAAAGACAAAACAAAAATGTTTGTTTAAACTGGCAGATCTTAAAGCTGTGTTTCTTTCACACCATT
Source organism: Anomalospiza imberbis (assembly GCF_031753505.1). Taxonomy (NCBI): domain Eukaryota; kingdom Metazoa; phylum Chordata; class Aves; order Passeriformes; family Viduidae; genus Anomalospiza; species Anomalospiza imberbis. Next base: position 11,030,389 of record NC_089692.1, on the reverse strand, counting down.
TAGGAGATTTCCCACAAGTTTTCCCCTTGGGGTTATCTTCAAAAAACAACATTTTTTCAGGTGCTCTACAAACTCTGACTAGCTTGCTGTATCCACTTCCTTGCTTTTAACCCACAGGGTGTGCCCACCTTATGCCCACAACACCATTAGTACATGGCATTTATTTCTCACACTTCCTGGGGGCAGCATGCTACTGTACAAAGTATATTTCATTCACCATCAAGTGAAGTTGATTTCCAGTTAAATATTGATATCAGTATAAACCAGGAACTCAGAATTGCACTTTGTACATATTTTTTACTGGATTTTGGACATTGTGTTCTCCCTGTTGTGAAAACAGCAAGCAAGTAGGGTCAGACTAGGAAAGTTTCTTTTTGGTGATGTTTATCCATGACGTCCCTGTTTGAACTATATTTGTAGGTACCTCACCTTGGCACTGAGATGTGGGATTCTTTATACATATCAAGACTGGCTTTGAGAAAAAGTTGCCCTTCATGAAACATTTTAATGGCCCACTGCTGACTTTGAGGGAGAGCAGAGGACTGAGAAGCTTATCAAGTAAAGCCAAGCAGATGGAAAGAGTGTCTCTTCCCTAGGTTAGGAGTGGGGCTGATAGCTGGTTGGTGAGTAACTGAGAAACTCATGAAACTTGGAGGCTGCTCCTGTTTGAAGGTCCCAGTGTTGCCAGCAGAAGCTCACTGAGGAGAAGGGGCTGTGTACTTAGGGGTGCAATGTTGTGTGTCCTCATGCCTGTAGGTATGAGGACACACAACACTGAATACAAGACAGAAATAAAGCTCACGTAGCTGGATGGACATGCCTAGTTCAGGGTGTATGGGATAAAAGTGGTGATTTGGTTTGCTGCTTTTGTTTTTCCTGACTTCAGCATCCTGAAAACTAAATTCTGGACTATATTCTTTGGTGCCCACTAAAGATTAATCAAGATGCTTTTGTTTCAACATATTGCAAAATAAGGTGCTCCATCAAGGCTGGAAATAGCTGTTATTTAAACAGCTCCTCCAGTATCCTGCTGTGTGATTCTTAGATAACAATGTTGTGGGATTTTGTAAAAGCTCTTGCCTATCAGGTTAACTGGAGAGTGTAGTTTAAAGGAGCAAATTAGAATCTTAAACTGCTATGAATGTGGGGGAACAGAGTTGTGTTTCAGTACAACCAGGCCCTAAGAGTATATGAAAAGTCACCGATTCTTCTGTACGTGATTTGCATCGAATGTGAGGAAGTCACTTGAAAACTTAGCTGCCTGTTTCATGCCTCATGCTGAACTGAGGCTCCAGGTCAGTGCCTGGTCCTGTCAGGTACATTGGGGGAATTGTAGCATTGTGTGCATCATTGATTTCTTCTGATCTTGAGTCATCTTCAAGGGTTACTTATGCAGTTGTCTGTTAGCAAACAGATAACACGTAGGCAGTGGTTCCACACATAGTCCTGGATCAGTTGCTGAAGTTGGTGAAGAGTCAGTACAAATGTTCACAGAAGCATCTTGGTATTGCTTTATTCTTAGAAAACACTGCTAGTTCAAAGGAGCTGCTGTATGGATAGAGGTGCGAGGAAGATTTATATTGTAAACATTCTTTTGATGACAATTGCTAACTTAGTGTTTGTATACCCCATCAAGGTGTGTGGGAAGGCTGTGTGTCTGCATGTCTAAGCATGTTATGTGTATTTTGTGGATATGTTCCGTGTCTAAGGCTATACTAAAATAGTCAAGTCTGAAATGAAAACTAGGAAAAGACTGAGGTCTCTTGTTTGTGATTCTTTGGGGATACACTGTGGTCACATTTAGGTTTTCCTCTAGGCTTTTTACCTTTTTTTTTTTTTTTTTTAAGAAACAAACACCTCCCACCCCTTCAAAAACAAACCAAAACAAAAAATTCTTATCTAATCGTATGCTTCCAGGAACTGGGCTCTTAAATTAAACCCCAGCTATCTCCAGATTTGTCCTAAGAACACAGTTGCCAGCAACACCAGGTGGTGTTGCAGCAATCAACATTATTATTTAAAAAAAAATTGGCCAGAACATACACAGAAATGTACTGAATGCTAATAAAAAAGTGAATAATAGTTTGAATGCTTTTCAGCTGTTCAATAAGGCAAACAGATGTAGTAATGCATACTTGAGAGCATGCCATGTACTTTAATCAGAGAAGTTTAGAGTATCATTTCATCATGGACAAAAAGAAAGAGACAGAATAATAGGTTCATTTCAAAAGGCAAAACTTTGAGGAGAGCAAGGACTTCCCTGAATTTTGTATTAGACCCAGTCCTGGGAGCTACATTACACTTGACTGGAGAAGCCCTACTGCACCAAGCTAAGCAGTTTCATGAAACAGAGTCACAAGATGCAGTCAGATAGAGGATTTTTTAGAAGCTGCCAAACTGTTAAAGGCAAATACTGCTGGAATGTTTGTGCAAGTAAGAATGCAAACGTTAATGAAAGATGAGATAAGTAATAGAGAATGCTTTGTAAATTTTCATATGGCATCAAAACCTGTGAGGCAACCTGGTTGAAATGTAGTGAGCACAGCTTGGAATTTCTGCAAAGGTTGAAGTTTTGGTGTGAGAAATCTCAAGTGACTTAGTTTCATTCAAATGGCAATGCAAAAAAAAAAAAATCAAAAAGCACCTAAATCCTTGTGTTAAGACATAGAGGCTATCACTGTTTGGTAGAGAAGTAAAGAAAAATTTGGGGAAAGGATCTGCTGGAATCACAACTATTAGTACAGACAAATATCAAGTAAATAAATACAAGTAAATATCTTCTTGCATGTGTTAATTTTACATAGTCACCATTATCAGTAGCAGCCCTTCCAGCATTGTTTCTGAGGCCTGGAGTCCCAAGTGGGAGGAGTTTGTGGTGCTGCGCAGAAAGAATTCTGTCTGAAGAGTGGTTGGGTCGGAGCTCTCTCAGGTCCCTTCTGCATTTTGCTTGTCACGGTGTTTCTCACCCTCCCTGGCTTTTTGTTTCCATCCAGAGCTCTTCCTCGGCCAGTCCCACAGTCCCTGAGCCTGCCCTGTGTCCCTCCTTCCTTCCTCTGTGAGCTCCTCTGAGATGGTGTCTGTCACCTGGCTTTGCTGTTTCTGATTTGGTGACTTTTCCTGGCCGTGTTTCAAGGGCAGAATGCCCCCCGCTTCTCTCCCTCCATGACTACTGTGAGGCTGGAGTCTGGCTGGTGAGGTTACCAACCTGTGTTATTGCTTCCCCATCCTCTCCCAGCAGTGGGAAGGGATAAGGAATGGGATCCCAAGAGCTTGAAGCCTCTAGTGATACTGTAGGACTACAAACAAAACTAGAAGTCATGGTGTACCATGTCTGGATAAGACTTGGTGCCACCCAGTGAAGCTTCAGAGTTGTTTGTGGCTGCTTGGTTTCCCTTTTCTTCTCAGAACAATGTGGTGGCTGTATGTTCTGAGATCAGAAGCAAAGAGTTGTGACAAAAGGACAAACAGCTTGAAATCAGTGGAATAACTTGGGGTAGGTTAATACCTTGCTTGCAATGAGAATATTTGAGTCAGTTCCTAAATGACAGCAGATATGCAAATGCTGACAAGAGTAGCTTCAACCACACACTTAAGATTTGATTCCAGATGTTTGCTCACCCAGATGTGTAGTATTTGTAGCAGTGAAGTCCTGTGCACCCTAACCCCATACAGAATTTTCAGAAAATACAGAAGGCAGTAACATAGTTTTAATAACAAGTTTTTACCTATGTAGTTGCCTAGAAAAGCTACGTACTTCCTCTGCCAGTTAAATATATATCCAGGAAATGCTCCTGTAATTCTACCTGCAAGAGAAAAAAATCTCAGAGTTAATACCAATAAACCACAGATGCTGCCTTTTAACCATCATTATCCTCATTCTCAGGAAAGGGATGAGTTCGGGCTTAAACATCAGCACTGATTTTCTGCCTTGACTTTAAATTTCTGCACATTTTGAATTTGTCATACATTTAGCATTACTTCAATGCATTTCTTGTGTGTGGTTGAATACAAAGAGCAGGAGGTCATGAGAGGCATCACCTTGTTTTATCCAGAGGTCAAAGCTAAGAGAGTGTCGGTTTCCATTTTAGGCTTTTGTGGCATAGTTGACATTATATATACTCTTAGGTATGCAATGCAAATCACATTCCTGCAAGCTAATTATAGGATAAATGTAGCCACTTAACTAGGCAGCAGGCATGTCATCTCAGCATGGAGCTATCATATTATGTACATTTGCTGTCTCCTGTATAATTAACAGGATAAAAATATTACTGCCAGATACCATTAAAAAAAATTAACACTATCTTAATTGTCTTTTCAGCTCAGGTATAGCCTATTACCATTTCAAAAAAGACCTTCCCTAATACACTAGAATTTTAAACTTCATTTGCTGAAGATGCCATTAATCCCTTTTCACACTTTGATCTGCCATTGTGATACCTTTGGACTTTGACTTCTCTGTTTTGCTTTTGAACTCTCCTTAAAAACTATTACTGAGATTTAGTAGCTTAAAATTTGAGGTTGTTCTGTGTTTGATTTTTAAAAACTTAGTGACAGTGCTTTTGGGTTTCACCATAACAGAGATGTATGCAGCCTGCAATAAGCTTTTGTGTAGGGCGCCTTGCTTCCGAGCTTTGGACATCGTTCTTGTTTAATCCAAATTTTCTGCATTTCTAATCTCTCCTTTTTAATGTGTATCTTACAGCATTCATTGCTGTCTTGTACATGGCTATGAATGAGAGGAGTCTTAGTTTAATCCCAATTCTTACTAGAATATGCCTTCATCAGTATTTGTGCAGTATTTTGATGAAGAGTGGCTGGTCCCTCTTCCTCCTTGTAAAATCGCTGTAATCTCCCTGTGATCTGAATATCACATCACTGCTGATGTCATCTGCATTTTGTAACTCATTTTCTGAAACTGCATTGGGAATCTCAAGACTCCGAATGCTACTTTTGCCGCTTTAAATTAATTATATGATGGCTCACATTCAGAAAATACTTAGAATGCATGTTTATTTTCAGGAGTTTTTGGGAGTAATTAAAGCTGAAAACTTCCATTAATTTAACACATTGCTCTGGAATTCTTTGCCACAGCAGTTTTCAAATTGCTCCTAGAAAGCACACCTGTGCAACAGACATGTAAAACCCTAACTGCAGAAAGATGGAGATAAACATGGTATCATTTAATCTGGCAAAGCTCTCTCAGTGATTTCTGTTGCAGTAGGTCTGTAGGAACCTTAGGTAGTTCTTGCATATTTACTTAAATGTTGACATCAGTAATGACACACATGGCTAACAGATTTTCCACATTTTCCTCCCTGGATGACATCTTCCTACTCCATCAGGACTCAAAGTCTGATTGTGGAGGCTGTTGATTGATAGCTTAGAGCACATGAGGTTTGGGGAAAACACAAGAATGACAGTTTATATAAATATCCTAATATGACGCTTTTTTCTAGGTTTACCCTAACTTTTATTTTTCTCTGACCTAGAAATGATTTTTAGGTGTACAAAAACCCACAGATACTTTAGAAACACAGTTGACTCACTCAGACGTCTTGTTAGCATTTTGTACTTAATTGCTTCTTTCTCTGCTTACCCGGGGGGAATTGTACATGCCAAGATGGAGCTCTACTAGATCTAATAGGAGAAAAAAACAAAAGGAAATAATGACTAGTCTTCCAAATCATCCTAAGTGGTCCAGGAGATGAGAGGGAGTGCTTTTTCCTGGCAGCAAAACCCCAAAACATGTAACTGGCTCATCCAGTGACTCTTAGATTTTCAGATTAGGAATGGTATTTTTATTACTCTCCATCTTTCTTCATAAAGAGCCCATTTTAAGCACTGTATAAGCTACTTGTGGAAAAAGTAGCTACTATCTGTGGAAGTCACTTTAAAAGGAATATTGTTACCCCTGAAAGCGTTGCTGCTTTGTGTAAGCCTCTGGAAAAAGGAAGATAGCTTTGTGACAGCCTCTTTTTTCAGTGAAGACCAAAGGGCAGCCTAATATTATATGTACGGATGCAGCTTTAATAGCAAATTGCCAAACGAATTCTTTAAAAAAAAAAGAGGCCTTCAAGAAGATGTTTGCATATTTACATATAAATCACAGAGGGATATATGAATATGCCATGCTGATACCTGTCTTGCTAAAGCTATGGAAAGGAGTAATAGTATTTTTTCCATGCTGAGCTACTCGCACATAGAAGCGATTAGTGAATTTCCAGATATATGGAGGCTCAAAATGATCATATTTTAAAGGATATATTTCCCAGGACTAAAGGGAAGGGCCAGTCTTGGCTTTCCATCTCCTACAAATGTAGCTATTTTTCATAAAGGGTTATGTGCTGGAATTTTTGCCCTGTATTCAAGACAGAAAGCAAGTGATTTCCTTTTGTCAATAGAATTGAAACATAACACAAAATTGGAGTTTTAATATTTTATACTTGCACCTCCTAAATTAAATAATAATTTTTAAAAAAACATACAGACAACTACATTGTCTTATGTAGCCCTTTCAACACTCCTGTCTACAAAATTTTCTGCTGATTTTGGTGATAATGTCTCTGGAGACAAAAAACAATAATTCTGTACCTGAACATCCAACTACTCAGACCAGAGTAATTTTAAAAAGCGAGACAATGTCAAGAGTGTTTCTCCAGACCATTTACAGTCACTCTGCCTCCTGACTTACATGCTGCCAAATTGAAAGATTTGGTTCCAGCATTTCCAGGGCTCTCAGACCAGGGCTGTCATGACATTCTCTCACTTCAGGCACATTCTTGCTCTTTCATTTCACTGAATACATTAGAGGGTTTTTAAAGGAACGAGCAACGTTAATCATAATAGCCTTAGGTCTGAGACTCCATGCTGTTGGCTGATAAAACCAGCCTGTCTCCTTCCACACCCAGAACATTTATTCACTTTACTGGCTTTATCTTCCCCAGCATCCTTGGTGATTTATCCTTTTAATCTCTCCAAATCAGTTATAGTTACTATTCTTTTAACTATGGCTAAGTGTTAGAAAATTATTTTTGAATTGATGCAGTTCTAGAAAGGTTTTTGCAATCAGTTGTGTGACGTTCTCAGGATTAAAAAGTGACCTTGCCTGGAGCAGGTTAGAAGATGAAACCACAGCTCCTGGTGCTCCAGGGGGCTAAAAGTGGTGTCCAGCTCCTCATTCAACAGTTCTGAGGAGAGCTCCTCAATTGAACCCACGGCTCTGTGGAGCAATCCTTTCCTTGGATGAGTTTGTGTGGCAAGGAGGGAAGTAACAGTGCTGCTCTGAGCACTCAACTTTCAGCAGCAGATGCCACTCACTGGGGTTTGTGCAGATGGTTCTGATGACATGGCCTCTGTTGGACTCTGCCTTGCCAAGAATCAACCCAAGTCCCTGGGGAGTTGGGATTCATTTGCTTGGGGTTCTGTCTTCCAGCGGCTTGTAGTGACATCTGAATATATTTTCTTAATTCATAGAAAAAGTTCCGGGTTTATGGGTAGAAGTTCCCTTGGTGTAGGTCATTCTCAAAGCACTTGGAGGAGCCTGTGACCTGAAGCTCTGCCCACAGGTGCACTTTGGCTTGGTACCCCAGAACTTTTACAGAGAGAGATGCTCATTGTTCTGGACATCAGGGATCATGAGATTTCTGTTTTATTCATCTGTGGTTGAACTTTATACACATCAGGCAGAGCCATATGATGAAACAACAAATTATGCAAAAGCCAAGTGTATTTTCTTTCAGGAGGTGCATAGACCATTTAGTCAGATGTTTTTACTGCTTGGTCCTGTAATTCAGGCTTCTCCCTGTGTTGTTATAAGAGGTAGCTCTTGCTTCAATTGCAGAAACACTTGAATAGCAGTATTATTGTGATAATAAATGCATTTTTAGTACCACTTCAGTTAATTTTACACAATCTGAAAGTGGTCATTTACATTTTAAATCTATCCTACATATTTTTGTAAAGGAAGCTAGATAGGCTTAATCCAGCTCTGGTGACCCCAAAAGAAGTGACAAGCTCTGCTTTATTAGTCATGACTACGAGCGTGGTTCTTTCTTATCATGACTTCTAACTGTCTGGTACAATGAAGATTTACAGAAATACATGATCTGCTAATCCTCTGTGTTTAAAGGAAGAGTACAGAGATTATGTGGTCATTTTCTTACTGTCATGACCAGGTATCATGGTGGGGGTTATGACAGTTGATTTTTGGAACATCTTTGGAAACACTGGAAGCTGTTTTAATAGCACCTTAGCTGTGAATTAAGCTGTCATCACTCAGTGATCACTCATGTCTTATGGCTGTTTTCCAGACAGTCTGGTCTGCCTGTAGATAAGAATGCCCATCTCTTCATTTTGATGAGGGCTGTGTATTAGAAACTGTGATCAGAATTAGCAGGGAAATGGCAACAGGGAGATGGTTTGAGAACAGAGAATTAGAAAACTCTCTGCCTGTTCCAAAAGAAGCTCCCATGTTGATATTTTCCCAAATGTTTTGTTGCTTTGGCTATACTGATTCAATAACTCCCTTCTTCCTCAGGTGCTTTCTAAGATACTTACATAATGTGGGGAACAGACATTTCTAGTATCTGTTGTTTTAAATGCTCACCACTAAATAAACATAAAAGGTTCTGTGATAATTTAAGAAGAATGAAGGTAGTGGCTGCCAGCATAAGGCCTTCTGGAAGCAGATAAGTCTTTTTGGTTCCATTTTCTTTTGGGTAACCTCAGTGCTTTGATGTCAGCTGTATGAGAACTGATAGCCTCACTTGAAATTGTGTTTCATCACAGCCATTTCCCTCTGCCTGATGTTCACATTGCAGATACCTTCTCAAATCTTAGTATTTCTTCTAGCAGTAGAACTGCCAACCACTGTGAGTAGCTATTGACTCTAAATTGTTGGACTTTTTATCTCTTGGCAAGCCTTTGAAGCACAATGTGGTTAGAAATGAAGCATACTGGTACCAAATGTTACTTTTAGGATTATTAATATGACAAGTCCACAAGGACACAGAGGACTTAGGAACTTGCAGGTGGAGCTTGAAGGAAGAGAAGCTCCAAAAGACTGAAAAATAGCTAAGTAGTCATAAGAGTTTCTCATACATCCCAGGATGTATAGATAGAGGTGGGGTTGAGGCTGTGACATCTCCATTAGCATTAGTGGTGAGGTGCACAGCTCAGTCTCCATGGCAGCATCAGGAGAGCCATCAGAGATGTGACTGTGACCTGCTGAGGGCTGCGCGTCCCTTCCCAGTAGGGGCGTTGGAGGTCAAGGTGTTGGGATCTACTTTGTTCCTCACTTATGGCAGTGGCAATGACAGGGACGTGCTCCTCAGCTCACCCAGCTTAAAAAGGTTTTTATTGCATGCAGCAACTATACAGACTAATTTCCAGCATAGAGGGCTGCCTCAAATAGTATTGCTGAACACTTTTTTGGGTGGATAGAGAAGTGGACACCACTGGCATGGTTCAGTCTCAGACAATGGCTTCTTTTTCTCACTTCACAAAGCATAAAATTGAAATGAATGCTCAGCCCCAGTTTAACTTAAACCTTACCTGAAAAATGGTAAAAAGTAGGGAAAAGTTGCTTAGTGAAAACTGGACAGGTTTTTTTGTTTTGTTTTGTTTTTTTGTCTGCTGTGCTTGTTTTTGTTTTGTTGGTTTGGGTGTTTTTTAAATCATGTTAAAATTCAGCAACTGGTTGTAGCAGTATTTTTGCAAAATACCAAGGCCAGTTGGAGTATGTGGAAGGGGAATTGATTTCCTCTGGCAGAAAGTTATTTTGTTTTTTGTTCAGATACACAAAATAATTGCCATTTATGTTTTGATTCATTGTTGATTCCTAGATATTCACTCTGGAGTAATTCTGATTTGCTCCTTTATAAATGTTACCAGAGTGGATAATTAAATGTTATTTTGTGACCTTTATGTGCCTTAAGGAAAAAGACTTGATTATCTTATCTCATGTCACTTTTGGGCCTTCATAGCCATCTAACTACAATAAAAACCCCCAACTTGGTGCACTGGATCAGTGCCTGCTCCTTTAAATGGAAGGCCTGGCTAAAAATGCACCATGAAACCGGATTCTCAGACTAGTGCCGTATCATGTATACATTATGTCCATTTCCATACAGATCCCCTTTCACATTTTATTCATTGTTGTGAATAATAACATAAAAGTGCTTATATATCCAATGAACTCTTACTATCTCCTTCAGTACCAAGTTTGAACTAGAAGCTGTTTATAAATTCATGTTTAATTACTGTAATTTTTAACAAGATACTTGCTCCTTCAAAGTTGAATTCTAAAAATGCAAATTCTTCACCTACACACTTAGCAAGGTATTATGATAGATTTTTCTCTTAACAGACAAGCATAAGGAACACCTTTGTTTTTGTTGTATCAAAGATGCTTATTCTCAAATTCTCCTTCTTGCTTTTTTGGGAAATTGCTGTCAAAAATTAACTTCTGTTAATTGCAGCAACTCTGAATCACAGAAACCGAATGCATGTTTCCAGATTTTATATATATATATATATATTGCCAAAACTTGCCTCATGCATAACAAAGATAAGTCAGTGCAAAAAATACATAATGCATGTCTTTTCCATATAGAAGGTGACAGGCTTTCACTGAGACAATCTTGTCTTGGGTGAATTAGACATTTTTAATTATACACAATAGGCTTCAAATACTAACATCAATTTATTTGTAGGAAAGGCACGATTCTCATATGTACAAATGCCAGTTTACATACTTTGTTCTTTTCATGTATTTGTTTGCAAAAGGTGTCTCAGATTGAGTTGAACTATAACTTGGCATTACTTTTTCTGGGGTTATGCATATGTTTGCAGATAATGTGAATCAGGTTGTGGATTTATAGAGCAAAGCAGTGGGAGCTGTGGACACCAAATCCATGCTGTACATTTCTGTGAGTTCCTGCTTGTCCTGTGGACTGAGTGCCCATGGGCTGGAAAGCATTAGGGGTGGTGCTGGGAGGAATCTTCTGTTTAATTTTAATTAAATTCTGTTAAATTTAATTCAAAAGGAGTCTGCTTATACAACTCTGTGATGTGATCCTGCACACAAACTGTTGGTCAGCTCCTAAAGCACACTGGCTATTTGAGAAGTTTGTATCCATGTATAAAATTCCTGAGGGTGCTAAAATTTTACATTGTGTGTTGCTGGTGACACTTTGAAAAAAGAAATATGGCTTTTATTCCTGTGTGTGAAAAAGCCTGTGACATCATCTGCTGGCAAGACTGAGTGTAACCACTAGGATATTAGTAGACCCTGCTGAGGGAACTGCTTTCAGAACAGTTTCCTGCTATTCATGTAAGTGTTGGCCTCTTCCAGTGATATCACCTCCACTACTCACCTTCTTTGTCACCTTTGGTTCATTATCAAGTATTCTCCAGTACATGGTCAGAACAGATGATTTTAGGGCTAATACCCTCAGAAGACAAACATCAAAATAATCATGGAGTTAAGGCTGTTACTTAGAAGGAGTCAGATATGACAGATCCTCAGCTAATTTATGTTAATGTCTATGCATTACCCGTAGCAAAGCTATGAGGATTTATTTCAGCTGACTTGGCCCACACATCCAAGCTATTCTTGAATAATGTGGCACTAATAACCAGGGTTTATATAATTATTTTTACATGTATGAGATAGATTTTAGCTCATATGCCTGTGAAAAGTGGGCTGCCAGTGCACTGCTGTGCACAACTGGTGCTGGTTACTGTGAGCACCACTGGTGACCCAGGCAGTGCCCACCAGTCCCTGAGTGTACATCCACAGAGCCTGAGCTGTGAAACTGGGGCTCAGATCTCCTTACAGGCCCCGTGGCTGGAAGATGGGTGAACATTAACTGTGCTTCAAGCTCTGTTTTTTCACTAATGTGAGGTCAGACCCTTGCTCAAAATGATTTTCAGAAGCTTTTTCTTATATGTGATGACTAAGGCACGGTGGTAGCTCTGCTTACAGAGTTCTTTAGTCTACAGATAGGTCTGTAATTTTTAAAAAATAATCTATGAGGATGGGGAAAAGATCAAGTTAATCTGTTACTTCTGCTACTTGCTAGAAAAAAAGTTTATCCTATTAATGAGTACAGAATTTGTGCAAGCCTCTCCTAAAACAAGCTCTGTGTGTGTCGAGGGTTGAATAATTGAAAGGTTTTACCCAACCAGCTCTCCTGAGCAGTTTTTGGTTTATCAGTGTGGTGACTTTGTTAGTGAGGGATGTGGGGTAAAATTTCTCTCTGAGGATGATACAGAAAGCTGGGCCAGACTTTGGTTTTATCAAAGAAGATGATATTTCTTAAAGTAAGCATAGAAAAGCCTGGTCTTTAAAGTTCACACCTCCAATTATTCCAAGATGAAGCATTGATACAGGGATTAACATGGCATTTAGACTTCCAAGTATTTGCAGTATGGGCAATTTCTGTCAAAATGCAGATTTAAACCTTGGTAAATCTCTCATCTCACTTCTGTGATGTAATCAAGACTTTATTTTCAAATTTTTGACATCTTAGTTAAATATATGTGCTCATTATTTTTCCTAGTCATGGAGGAAGGTTGTGGGTTTGTAGGTTTATTTTCCAGATTTTCACACTCTTCCTATTCTCATTAGTGACTAGCTTGATCACATTTTTTAGCATATTCTCTTAACTGAAATAAAGCCTAAGTAATTAACTGCAGAGAGATTTTGACTTGGCCCAGTAGTTTGGCAAACAATCCCAGTTACCAGGATTTCTTTACACTTATGGCAATTTATAAAAGGTTTTGTAACTTATTGTTAAATTAAACCACATAAAGTGATTTTGCACCTGAGAGTACTGTATTATGGCAAATCAAAAGTAAAAAAGAATTGTGATCTAAGTATATGTTCCATTTAAGTAGCCTTTATGTGGGTAACTTGCAGATACTTCACTGGATTCCCATTTTTTTCCCTTTCAGAATTAGGGATGCTTAATGAAATTAGGAGAAGACACAATTAACTTTGTTTTTCATGTTCAGTCTTGAAATTGCAGATCATCATGACAGAGATGGATGCCTGACAGGTATTTAGAGTATGTACCCTCTGCTTGGTCTTCTCTAGTCACTTCCTTTTGCTGCAGTGCAATTATATTAGAGTTTGGAGAAATCCATGGGCTCTAGCTTTTAAGCCTTGCTTTTTCTTCTAGAAAAATGTATCTAAGCTTAAAATTTCTTTGCAGCTGCCAGTATTTCGTAAATTGTTTTTTCCTTCTGTTTGACATGGTTTCCCAAGGACTTGCTTGGGTCTTGAGGTAGAATAGATTCAGATTACGGTTGGATTTGTTTTAACAGAATGTGCAGAAACATAATTTGTGACAGTTTCTGTCTTAAAGATTTATCAGCCCCATTAACTGCTTATGCTCATTGACACAACCATCTCAAGCACTTAGAGACAAGGGGATGCTTGTAAGGTTTGAAGGACCCTGGGTTACTGCATTTGCCTTCCCTTGTCATCATCCAACCTTGCTGTGCATAAAGGTTGTTCTGAGCACTGAGTAAGTTGAAATGCCTGAGAATCCAGCCTCAGCAATGGCTTTAAGCTAATCCACTGCCATGGGTCTGGGGTCTGTCTTACCATGCAGCAGTGTATAACATTCCTGCCTGGCTTTCAACAGCTTGGTATGGAAGGATATAAATTTTGGTGCTACTACCACTGAAACATAAGAAATTATTAAAAATACTGTGGCCAAATTCCTTTTTCTAGCTACTACTTTGCTAGGGAGATGCTTGTGCCCTTGATATATGTCCTTTCTCTCTCGCCTCCATTTTCTTCTCTTTCCCTCTTTTCTCCTTAATCTCTCTTTTCTCTCTTTCTTTCTTTTTTTCTTTGTGGTATACATGGAAAATGCCTCATGGGTATCTATTACTTTGCTAGTGACGTACACAAAATAACTGCATGGTAACTTGCCTGAAACAAGAAGGAAATAGGAATGTAAAGAAAATTTGAGATGGAAGATTGAGAGACAAGTGTAGATTTGTACCAATAAAGATAAGACCATCCAGAGGAAAAAAAAAAAAAAGTGGTTTATGAGTGTTAATAGTTCTAAAAAAGTGGGTTCCTCTGGTTCCAATCACAATCTTCTGGCTACAGAAATTTGCTTCAGACAAGAACTTCCTTTTTAAGGCCCCCATTGCCATGTCGGTAAGGATCCCTCAGATGTTTTGCATTGTAAGTTCTTATTTCATTCTGAAATCTGCTGACATGCATAGGAATAACTGTCCCAGCATCAATGAGTTTTGAATGAGACCCTTATAGCATCAGTCTCTAAAAATGTGACAACAGCGACCAAGGGACCCTCTAGGCTGTTTTATTCTCTTACCCATGACTTTATATCATGAAAATGAATGTGTTTTCACTGGTCTGCAAGATGGGTTTGTTTCTGAGAGGTTAGTTCTATAATTGCATATGACTATGTTATCTAGAAATATTTGCAAATGGGAATCATCTAAATCCTGAAGATGCTTCCCGTGTACCCTACAGAAAATCAATGGTGAGAAATTAAATCAGCCTGTGAGATTACCTTTCATCTTCTGTATAAAGCTGTGTTGATACTGGTGTCTAACACAAGAGGAACAGGCCCCCAGAAGTAGTATTTTTAGATAAGCCACCTGCATTACAGAGGCTTGATGCTTAACACAGACCACAACTTCAATTTTTTTCACAAGTGGATAGCATCATCCCTCATTCATCAGCACACTTTTAATGCAGTTGACAATAGCCAGGCATGTAATTAATTTACACTTAAGTTTTAATTGTCACTTGCATTTTATTTGCTCCTCCTAATAACCAAGTCGGGTCATTTTGCCATGCAAAAAATAAGCTCTGATGAGAATAGAAGACTGCAATTATGGGAATGCATACAGATAGAAATGTACTGCTGGTGGTATCTCTGTATGGTCTGTTGGAGTCAATCTCAAAAGTCCAATTAGATCAAGCTTGTAAGAGTCTCCAGCAACACTTCTATTGACTGAAAAACAGACCACACCCTCTCAATCTGACTAAAAGTCAATCCAGTTGTGAGTTTTCATGGACTGTGTTTCTAAATGAAATAAATATTTGTTATCTGGGCTCAAATGAACCAAATGACAGCATTTGCAATCTCTACCATTTTAATTTTACCCATTTTCCTGGCTGAATTTTTGCACTGTGCCTGTTGATAGGTTCTGTTTGTGCTTAGATTTTTAGTGAGTAATAAATGCACCAAGCAGATGTAGAAGTGTGCTCTGGGATGTTAAGTGGCATTAAATCTGCTTTGAACACTTTCACATAATTTTTAAAATTAGAATATTGTTAAGAAATAATAAAATAATATATTGTATAATAAAGTATCCTGTAATATATACTGTAATACTAAAAAGGGAAAATATTTTATTGTTAATAGTTTTAATTTAAATATTAGTCAGTGGAAATGTCTGTGAACAGCACAGGCAACATATCTGGGTATCGCTACTAAGAGGTGATGCAAAATGTTTAGCAAAAAGACTGTCAGAAACTTGAATTTTGTCTATGTGCATCCATTTTACAGGAAAAAAAAAAAACAGAAATTGCTGTGCAGCTTTTCTGTGCGGGGTCTCCATTAAAAGGGGAGTCTTACATAGGGATGTTTCATATGAATGAAAAGTTGGTATTCAAGTGAGTCTTTCCTGTATGTTTAAACTTGTTTGCCATGCCAAATATTAGAAATCAAACAGAACTTTAAGAGGAGTTGTCGCTACACTCTGAAACTCTCAAGCGGATTATGTTTTGCTTTTCAGTGAAGGAAATGTGTTGTTTTTTTGAAATAACCACACTGAATTCCTCAAATGAGTTTTCTCTTTTACTGCCTCACCACAAGTCCATTGTAAGAGATAAAGGAGATTAATATATATTTAGTATAGGTTTTTATTTTTCCTTGGGTCATGACTTATTCAAATTAACATAAAATCTTCAGTTAGGGACAAGTACACAGTTCCCATACCTTTTTCAGTTAATATTCTTTTACTGGAGGAGGGGGAGAACTTTTCCAGCTCATAATTTTCTTTAGTTATTTTTTTTTGGCCCGTTCTTGGAGGATCGTGGGAATAGCAAATTTCAAAATTACTCACGTATCACTTTCTGTTCATCTCTGCTGCTGTGTTTGTTCAATCCTTTGGTAGCCTTTACATACTCTTAAAATACTTCCTTTTCCATATAATTATCTACATTTATTTCCATCTTATTCTTTATCTAGCCAAAAGCATCCATCCTACTGCACCCCTTCTCTCTGCTTGACTGTGCCTTGCCATTGTACCAGTAGTGGTCTGTATCTGACATTTTCAGATTGCAGTTTATCCTTCCTTTTAATGATAGCTGCTTGGCAGAGACTACAAAGAGCTCCCCAGGTGTTCTAGGTTCACTGTGGAAAATGGTTTCACACGGTTGTTGTAGATTCCCATGATGTTGAAACTGTTGAGTGAACGAATAGGAAACTGAATCTTTCATGGCTGATGAAGCTTTCAGGGCTGCTCTGGCTGCTCTGTCCTGCAGTACCTGGTAACGTGAGATCACTTACTCATTGACTTTGGGGTGATTAATTGTTTTAGACTCATCATTCTGCTTCCTTCTGCAGGGCTTTTGAGTAGAAACTTGGGTTTAACCCATGTTATACCCACAATGGGAATGGTTTTGGTGCATGACCACTGTGTTAGGACTGGACAAGCATTCCCAGTGTAATGTGTGGATACTACAGCCTTCTGTAAACCATCCCATCAGGTCTGGTTTATGTGCAAATCACCAGCTTTACTTTTGCAAATGGTTCCAATTTTTGTGTGAGTGATCAAAGGGTTGCAGCACAACACGATCACTTATTCCAGAGATGTGTCTGGATCAAAGGTTAACAATTTTTGCATGGAATATTCATTTTTAGCTTTGGTTGAACACTGTACAGTTTATCTGAGAGCAATGGTCAGGGTTATGTTATCATTTAAGAAATGAATAAGCACAGAGTTGCGGTACATGTCTTAGGAAGGCCAAGTGGAAATGGTGGTGAAACCAAACTGGACATAAAGGAAGCTGGTTCAAAAAGATGATGCCGTAAATGTGATGTCAGACACACAGAAATTTTGATAACTGGGAGAAAGAAAGAGTGTCTGTGTCCAAGACACACAAGCCATAAGGGCCAGGGATCACCTGGGCAGGGATCTGCCTCTCCATCAGCCCCTGCTGTGCGACCTCACCAAGGTCAGCAAGTGCTGGCTGGAGTGGGCAGGCAGCTTCCCTGGGCAGCTGCAGCAGTGGCCACTGCCTGCCTGGCTGTACCAGCTCTTGCTTGGCACTGCTCCCTGTACCCTTTAGGGGTTCTCTGTCTCACAACTGGAAGACCTTTTTGGCCTTCTTAGGTGGACATAGATCTTTGCCCAAGCTCTTACTTGGTGGCCTTTCTTTGAGAGATCTATGGTTCCTCCCGCACACCTCAAGTGACTTGTTTGAATAAATGGTTTGAACGTGGAGATTAAAATACAAATTCTGACAGTTTAGTGAACTAAACCACACCACTACCACTTAATTATAATTTTTTTTGTCTGCTTAGAGTGTTTAGCCCTGGAGAGCACATTGCTTCACCATGCAGATATTAGCTTACACTGCACTAATTTCTAGTTTGACTGCATAGGGATTTTGACACTAGATGACATCCTTATGTGCTACAGAAAAAGCAGTTTCTGCTTCTTTTCTCAAGCATGTCCTGATGTTGCTGGGCAATCATTAGCTTAAATTTCATTTGCAAATAAATAAATAAAACCTACCTCTCATTAATAAGAAATTGGTGTGTGTGCAAGACTGTTCTTTTAAACTCTCATAACTCAGCCAAATAAAAACAGATTTTCTCCGGACTACCAAAAGGCACATGTCCAACCTAGAAAGTGCATTTAATAACTTCCCCACTTCTGCTTTTTTTTTTTTTTTTTCTAACATTGACATTAATCTCCTGTGCACATTTGGAATTTGGAATGGAGTCATTTTCTAGCTGCAGTGCTTCCAATTTTAAATATTCTGTTTCCTTTCAGTTTTTCCAAGCAATTCAAAGATTAGTAACACTGTAAAACATCTAAAAGCATGCTGGAAGTTTCCTGCTGCTTCAAGTGTTGTGTTATGTTATCTTTGGAATAATTTTAAGGTCCCACTGGTGTAGTATAACAAGTTATTATGTCATGGAGCTTATTAGTATGCCTATGGGAAACATTAATTCACACTGACATCATACTACATTTTTCAATAAATCAGGGGATTTTTTTTATTTTTGGTTTTAAGAAATAGTGGTTTTGGTTTTTTTTAATGAAAAAAAGTGATCAGATTATTTTTCCTCTGTGTTGGGACACAAACTGAATGGCTTGGAGGATGTGCGTCATTATCTCAGCAATGACCTCTACATTGTTGCAGGGAATGGAAAGAGCAGGGTTTTGGGTGGTTTGAAATCTTTATTTTTCTAGCATGTAGATGTTATTATAAAAGACTTTCTACTCTGCGATTAGCACAGCAGGCTTAAATTGCCTGGGCTCTGGTCATTATTATTTCTGTAATCCCAAAAGTTTATGATATTATTCAGGATCTAAAAAAATGACAAAGTAGGCTTAAATTTGGTAAGGATTTAATGTGTGATGCATTTCTCTTGGAGCTGAAAAGTCTGTTTTTGTTGACACAGAGAGCTGAAAAATGACCACAGACCACAAAGGTCCCGAAGCATTGCCAGGGAAAATGTATAAAAAGGGAAATGCCCTTACTGTGCTGTCTGTATGCAATTGATTTTATTCCCATTTCCCAGATATACTGTTACTTAGAAAAACAAAAACAAACTATTTAAGCTGTTGATTTGCCCATGGATCATAAATTAAACTAAGAATTGAATATAACTTCTATGAGATAGTTAAATTATTATTATTTCATTAAGACATCTGCATTTTAAAGGCATTAATTGACTACCCAGATACATTACTGCAATTGCAGTTGTGTAGTTGGAGAGCAAGAGGCAAAGATTTTCTCATGGGTACCACACAGGCTTCTGCAGTTCCAGAATGACCAGAGTTCACTCCCCCTTGGGCTCAGGTTGCCTGTGAGAGTACAGGCAGTTTTGCTGCTGTCAGTGCATCACAGGGAGGGGAGACATGCTGGAAATTTGGGCCTCCACACCAGGGGCATTTCAGATGGAATAAATTCACTGTAGAGCAATGTTTTGTGTGTAGGAAATAATTCTTAGTAAGTGCTTCTCACCACAATCAGATCGTGAAAGCTCTCAGTGTTTCTAAATATAAGGCCAGTTGTGGCAAGTAGGAGCATGTTCCATGAATAACGTTGATCCATGCTTTAAGAAACACTTTATGGGAAAGGTTTTTGGCATATCAGCCTTTCACTGTGGTAGGGCGAAGGGTGTTCCTTTAGAATAAGCAGAACACTGGTGGGGTTAAAAGACTCTAGTTTTGGTTTTAGGACTCTTGGACCAGGTGGCTGGATGAGTGGCTGGTGTGGGATGATGTCTGTTTGCAGTCAACAGGATAGACACACTTAGAAATTTAGCTAATAGTGTGGAAGTTAAATTAAAGTAATGAAGTTAGGTAAGGTATACCCCAATGTTAACTTTTTCTGAAAGAAGTCACCTCATGGTAGTAAAACTAACCTCACACTCATGTGACAAAGCAAAATCTGAGCAACTGCGTAAAGGCACTCACATGAAACTGCTGGGTGAAAATTCAGTAGGAAGCTGGAAATCTTTAGATTTTGGCAGTAGGTGTTTAAAGCAAAGCACAAAAACCTGAAACTCCTGTGAAGACCCTTCAGAGAGAGCAACGTTGCATACACTGAGGCGTTTTTCTCTTGGTGATGAACCTCTAGGCTGGGTGTCATGTACCAGTATGTCCCTTGCCTAGGATGACCAGCTGTGTTTACTTTAAGTTCTTTTCCATCTAATTAACACTGAATAAAGTTCAAGCATTTTAAGGCATCTAGTGTGATTCTGGTCCCTTCCTCTGCTCTGTGAGCTGTTCTGGCTCCAGGGTATTCTATAGTTAATTCTCCTATCTGGAAGAAGGAGTTTGCACAAAAGCAGTTTCTGTAGTCTTTGCTGGCTAAACCTAGGGAAAAAAAATAGTGCTGAATGTCTCTACTAAATTACATTAATTAGAATTACTTTTTCTTAAGTAGTTAGTTCCAAATAATTTTGTGTGACTCCTTGTTCTGCCCTCCAAAAAATAAGTGGTTATTATTTTTCCTAATGTGATGCCTTTTGATAATTTTCACAAGGATGTGGCAATTTCTGATATCAAAGTTAAGAAAGGCTTAATGAATTAAATAAATCATAAAAAAAAATGCAGACATTAGCTATAAAAGTGACAAGCATATTATCTTAGTGTAGTTTCTGAGTCACTGGGAGCAGAAAGGCAGTGATTTATATTCTGGGCTTAATTGCTGGTCTTGTCCATAAATGCGAGGGGTGCCAAAAGTCCCACTGCCATTCCCTGGCAGCAGCCCCAGAGCCATCCCAGCTGAAGGAGCAGGGTGGTGCTCACAGAAATACAGGGGGGGAAATCACCTCCACAGCCTGCCCTGGCCCAGGATCTGGGCGGGGAAGAGGCACCCAAAGGCTCCTTCCCATCACCTGGAGAAGGGCATTGATTACCATGAGCAGGATCTCCTGAGAGGAAAAGGGCAGCATGAAAATGGATTAGGGCTGAAAAGGAGCCTAGGAGAGAGGCACCTTCTATTCTTCTATTTTTGTGAATTAACTTGGTGCCATTTCCCATGAGGCTTCTGTTTTCCATCCGTGTATTTTTATGGAAGACTTACCGCCTCCGTCTAGAACTCACTTTGTTTTCTTTGGGTGGAGCAGTCTCAAAACCTCACTCCTCTAATCATGAGAGTGCTCAGATGCTGGGGGATGCTGAATGGCCAAATATTGTAGCAAGGAGATGGAACAATTATAAATGTTAGGTTACGAATGCAGTGTTTGTGGAAGTGTCTACTTCAGCAACAGTAGTAGAAGATAAACAACCAGCATTAAAATACTAAAGAAAGATGATGAATATACATGTATCTGACAGGAAGATCCATGAAAGTACAAAGCAGCTCAATTTTATGAAAATATAAAGATGCATTTCTTCTTTTACTAACCTAGATCAGAAGAATTATCATGCATTAAAATAAGCAATTTATACCAAAATTTGCCAGTCAGTTTGGAAGCAAGTTTAAACACAAGTCAGCATCAAGCTATGATGTCTTTTAATGTATGTCAGCCTTACTTTATACTGAATAATTAACTGGCTATATAATGATTTACATTATTTTAAAAGTAATTGCAACACTGCACATGAATAAAATGCATCAAATATAGTTTTACTGAGTTTATCTCTTGTAAACAACAATGTAAATAAAAAACAACGTGAATGATACACAAGAAGGTTATTTCTTTCTAAAAAAAAAGTTAAAACGAAATATCACACTTCTGATTTGTATCTATAATTTCTAATATATACTAGAAGCCCAGAGAAACTAAGGTCAAAAATAAATGGTCAATGTCAGGCCCTAAGTATGGCACACTAAATCTGCATACACAGGTCATAGTATTCTTTTTTTTTCCTAGGGATATGTCTGTATGTGGCAAAGAAGAAAAGATCAAACCCCATAAAATACATCATTTATATGCCACTGTGTTATAGAGCAGCATGGACATCCTTAATGAGAACTGCTGCTATAAGAATATTTCCATGAGTTTTTTTCAGGCACACTGTGGCAAAAAGGAGCTGTCCTCTGGGAATTAAATAGTAATAAAAATGTTGGGGGGAGGTGGGCAGCAGAGGTTAAGAACAAAAAAAGAACAAACATGGTACTTGAATTTTTTCCCTTCTATTGGTTCATCATCCTTTGCAACAGATTGAGGTACAGAATTTGAAAATGTACATGGAGAGCTTTTTACTGCTTATTTTTTTAATCTCTGAAGTCCAACGGTGATGATGAAGGTAGCTGTGACATTTGCAATTTTCCATGCACCAGCCCATTCCATTTTCTTCCCTGGTGCCACTTACATGGTACAGTAAGCCTCCAGCACTGACAATAATTATAGCCTGAATAAAATGAAGAAGGTAATATGAACAAAGCTCTGCTGTAATTGCCTTTTCATTATTTGCTAACAGTTAGTTATTCAGTCACAGGGAAAAAATTACACAGTAATTGGTTGACAATAGGAAGCTAAAGCTAAATTCCAGAACTATGATATTTTTGCGTGTTGGTCTTTTAGACCTTTTATTCATATTTTGATTAAACAGCTAGAGCATTAAAGTGAAATATAAATGTAGTCTTGGTTCAGATTCCATAACATTAGTTTCCACCCCACACCATTTTCGTTCTGTTTTGAATTTTAAGCAATCACATATGGCAGCCCTGTAAATATTGTAGCCTATTGACTTTGAAATACAGATTTTCAACTCTCATTCATTTAGTTTAACAGCAGCAAAGAATCCCTTTCACCTTAATGCTTCAAAAAGTGTCCAGCGTGACTATGTGCAAACAATTTAATAGTGCAGTTCTGCCTTATTTGAGATGCTCAGGTAGAGGAATGTCAGTCTGAATAGATATTTTATTTTGGGGGGGGGGGGGGGGATGGGGGTGGAATTTAACCAACAAAAAATCTTTAACTGCTCTTGTGATTTTGTAGATGTGGGTGCACAAAGTGGTGTGATCAGTCTCCACACAGTGGGTTGAGCAGGGGCACACTCTCAAGGACATACACAGGTTTTGTGACCCTACAGTGTGAAACTGTTGCTGATAAGTCTCAAGGACCTATGGGAAAATTTGCTTCTGATATTTGTTTTTCTAGCCTTTATCTCTTTTATTATCTTTATTAAGTTTTATGTGAACCTCAAGTTGCAGCTGAAAATTCTTCATTTATTCTTTAATTAGTTTAAAATATGGGGGTTTAAATCTCCACTTTTGTCCCAACTTGGCAAAGGACCACTGAGTACATTCTAATGAAGCTGGTTCACCTGCCTAAAGTTCAGCATTTGTTTAAATTTCAGTTATTTAATGCCCAGAAATGTATTCCTCGAAATTCAGGTGTTACAAATGATAGTGATGAAAATGACAGGTAAAGTTCTACATTTTTTGTATTTATTTTATTGCATACAATAGCTTAGTAGTACTACTTTGGTTGGTTGCAAGATGTGCAAGGCTGTAACTTAGTGAAAACTTGTAATTCCTAATCTTTTGCTCCTGTACTTGGGTTGTCACTTGCAATGAATTGGTACCTGTAAATGTGTCAGTGAGCTTTAAAAGACTTTTTTTCCCTTGTATCTGGTGAAATCTTTAAAAGGGAGCAGAAACTGAGGGCTGGACTGATGACTGAACTCAGCGTATTTTCTTCATCAGACATTTAATTAGAACAATGTTTTTCCTATAAAGCATAATTATTAGTGTTTCATCAAGCAAATTTTTGCCAGTCTCAGGTATAAACTACTAATATGGACTAATTAAGTGTTTCAGCTGGGTCAGAAACTGGAGGAATTATTGTACCTTGTATTCTGGGTCATGCACCTTTATAAATGCTCAAACTCCAGCAAACCAGCTGCTAGAGGAAGAAAAAATCCCGAAGAAGATGAAACCAAGTAAAATGTGAGTTAAAGCACATTTACAATGGAGTCTTTGAAGAAATTCATTCTTATCAGAGTTGGCTGCCTCTGTCTGGGCCCTGCAGGATGGGCTGTGAGAGCCCGGCCCAGGGCAGTGACCACTGGATGGGCTCCACCACCAGCTCTTCTGGCTGCCTGGGAGCGCGGCTCTCGGCCAACCAAAATCGAGCAACGAAAGCTCCTTCCTGGGCACTTCATGAATGTAATCTGCAAGGCAAAGCCATGCCTTATTATTCTGGGCCTGATCCAAATGGCAGTGATATCAATGGAAATCTTCCTGCTGGGTTCAGCAAACTCTGGATGGGGCCTTCCAAAGCAAAGAGCCGAAGGAAGTGCCAGCAATAAACAAACATACCCCATCAGCCCTGTTCTGATGTATATTTCATACTTTGCCCTTACTTTTATTTCGAGTCCTAGATCTTTATTATAATCAGTCAGAATCCTGGCTTTCAAGTTGTGAATGGGCATCATAATTATCTAATGCAACTACTCCAGAAATCAGATTAGTAATTAGCTGAACCAAGCTGATTGGTGTGACTTCCTGAATGCATCTCTTTAATGTTGAACATTTGCTTTGTGCTTGAAGGATTTGTTTGTGTGTTTCTTGTATGTGATGAGAGGTTCTCTGTAATTAGCTCCTGGGGGACAGCATATTCTAACAGTTAAAGAATAATTGCAGCCCTATGAAATGTGAAATGGCTTGGGCTGGCTTTTGTTGCAGTTTAATTGTATGCAACAAGTACAGGAGGCTTTTCATTTCACATCATGATAGTAAAGATGTAGCTTTCATAAATAAAGAAAGGAATTTTGTACAGTGGTAAATAGTCTCTAATGTGTTAATTTTGCAGAAAAAACAAAACAAACAAAGCACATTTGAGAATTCTTGGTGTTATTGAAGTAGATGTTCATCATTGTTTCATTAGCTTGTAGTTTCCATGTATGACTTTAATGAAAAGGAAAAAGGAAGAGAAAAACAAGTGTGGCAATAAAAGACAAATGACTTGGTGGCCAGTCTGAAGCATCTCATTTTCCTTTGAAATAAAAATTTGAATACTTCTTCTTCTAAAATTTTGTAGGAGAAATTGAGTTTTTTGGACAGCATTTAAAACAGTGTTCTGCTAAAATTATTTGAATGGAGAAAGAAACCTAATATTTAACATATTTTCATTGGAAAAAAAGGGAATGAAAAAGTATTTTTTATTTTCCTCTGTTCATACATGGGCGTGTTCTTTCCTTGCCTGTAGGATATTGCTGTTGACTGCTCCTAATAATTGCAGCTGTCCCTACTAGCTTGCTGTCTGCTCACAGTCACCAGTGCCACTTGCCTTATTGCTCAGTGTCTGTCAGACAACTGATTTGGGGGTACCATACTGCGTGTAGCAGAGAGCCCTTGTGTGCTTGCCCTTGCACGTAGCCTGAGTTTGCTGACTGTTAATGTGTCTTGTGCCTAATGCCTACAGATAGGATTGCTGGATGCTACTCATAGGAGGGCATTTGGAATGCAGAAGGTTTTCCATCCGGTACCCAATTTACTGGCCTGATGCATCCATCCTTGCCATTCTGCACATCAGAATGATGAGTGCTAATTCAATATTTATTGATACCTAATTGGTATTGTTCAATTACCAGCACTTTGCTCTGTGATTGTAAGATGAATTATCCCTAGATTAATCATAGTATTCATGCATGTATTTTTCCCTTTAATGAAAAAGACCAAGTTGTGTAAGTTTGAGTTTAGGCTAATTAGCAAAGCTCTTGAATAATCCTTGTCATAGGCAGCATTGCTGCCGCATATCTATAATGCCTGTCCATTCCTGTGGCTAGTGGCATATAGCATTTATTTATTTTTTCAGTATAGATGACAATGATGCTGGAGTCTCATTGTCATCTAGATCTGATAACTGCAAGTCATTTTGATATGGTTCTGGGCTAATCTACAGTGTCAGACTCTCAATGTCATCTTGTCACTACCACTTCTTTCCATAGCATCGCCATAGGCAATAGCTCTGCTGCTGCATTTCCTTCAGGGGTTTCCCTGCGGTGCTACAGATCCTGTGAGGAGTCACCACAGGAGCTGTGTGTCCCTGTTAATGGGGGAGAGCAGCACCCCTGCCATCAGCTCTCTGGCTGGGCTCAGCCATGGCTGAGTTCACTGCGATGCTTGGTGGGAGACAGGTCATGGGATACTGCTGTTTTTTCTTTGGCAGCATCTCAGAAATTTGATGTGGAAGTCCTCAGCTGCTGCATTCCTCTCAACGGGGAAAGCGAGGGTGTCCTGCTCCTGCTGTGCTTCCCTTGGGTGTTGAAGCAATTCCGATAAGAAACAAAGCATTTATTTGTCCAACCCTATGTTTTTACACTGCTCCCTGCAACACAACAAGACCTCAATATAGCTGTTGAATGGCTGTCACTTTTGCCATGGAAAGTTCTTTGACAGAGGAAGTGAGAGCAGTGGGTGACCTAGTAATGAGATTGAAATTCTGCCTGTGCTAAAGGCTCATAGGAAATGGCAGTGAAAAACTCTCTGAATATGTGCTTGCTCTGCACTGTGACCTTGTGTACTGCTACCTTATGTACTTTGTGTTCTTCTGTGCAACAGCTGGCCAAAATGAGTTCAAACAGTGCAGCTTTTGTCTGTATCTGACAAGAAGGAATGGCTCAGAAGACAGGTTAATTCAATGAAGAAGTTACTTTTGTTTAGCCACTAGTGTTATAAAAACAATATTCTGCAGATGTTACCTTAGTCTTTTGTGGGAATTCTAGATCTATTTGAAAACATTATCAAAATTATTTTAAAATAATTATCAGTGTTTTCTAAGCAGAAGTCTAATGTTTGGTGAACAGAAACTTCTTAAAACTTTTTACACAAATTTTGGAGAACGTTGCTATGAATGTGGTTGAAAATGGTCTGGTGTTAACAAGTTTTAGATTGTGCTTAGGATGCTAAATGTAAATGGGAGAGATGATTGTCTTGAAGTACCTCTAAGCTATGTCCTTCCTACTTGCTTCTCATCCTGAAGGTTAAGAATATCCACTCTCTTCCTCATAAGATTAGGAGGAAAACACAAGAGAAGTTAAATGTCTGGAGTGTGTGGTGTCTATAGGTGAAATTAATTTTTATTAAATGCACATTTCTATAATTCCCGGTGAATGGTCATCCTGGCCAGTAGAACCATGCTTGTCTCGATTTCCTTGTGGAAAATTGACCCAAGACTTTGCCTAATTCTTTAAAAAAACACAATTCTGCTTATAATGTGATAGGTGACTTTTCATCAAACAATCTGTGAGAAGAATGAAGTATAAACTAAAAGGGAATTTTCCCCCCATTAAGTGTCTTCTTTACAAAAGGTTATTGACTTGACAGGACTTAATTGCTTGTCAGAGTATTTTTTTCCTCTGAAACAGTGTGGTTTATTAGCTGCCACAGAGGAGGCAGCACCAGGGACACAGTTCAGATGTGGTGGAATCTGCCAAGCCCTTTGCCTCTGGTTCAGCTCTAAAACCCTTATCCACTTCTCAGCTGGGCTCAAAAGAGACCACTTGGCAAGTGACTTGTTTAATGTCAGGGAGTATTTTAGTTGACCAAGTGCTTGTAAAAACAGGGGGATCTCCCAGATCCTTAATTTCATTTTTGCATTTAAATAAATAGATATTTGAGAGGATTCAGTAGATGCTTTTTGACTAGTATAGGACAAAGGTGCAAGTGTTAATTTCAATGAATCACACAATCTGAAAATTTAATGTTTGGTAGGTTAGTCCAAGCTTCTGTCTAACTGAGTTGGGTTGGAATAGATAGACAGGATAACATAAGTGCTCAGTAAAACCACAAGTCAGTGATTATTTCCAGCAAGTATGAAACAAGAAGATGAATGGAATTTTTCCAAGCTTGAGTTCTTCAATTAAATAATAACTTCTTGAAGTAGTGTTCACTGGTGGAATGCTGGTCAGCCCATAAATCATGGGTATTACTTTTCTTTCCATGTAGTTAGGAGCATAAACAATTGTATCACTACTATTTTAAAATATTCCCTGACGTGAAAATGAATACAGAATTTGGAGTGCTCAAATTGCATTTGACATCTCACAAAGTCAAGACATGACCATTACAGTTCAAACTTGTAGAATAACGTCCAAAATTAATGTCATCCTTTAAAAGACACAACACTTTGTCCTGCTAACATAAATGCAGCATAAATGCAAATATGACCAAGAGTCTGATAGCATAACTAGCATAAGCTGTTTCTGAGTGTTTACCTATAGAGAAAGCCTTTGTTGCTGTGTGGCTGTGCTGATAAGTGTGTTACTGAAGTCACTCAGGTAGGTACAGTGAGCTGAGAGAAGCAGTTTTACTGCCCTCCCCTAGGAAGAATAGTTTTATTTGTCTTCTACTTAATCTTTCTAAGCAGAGGGTCTTGGCTAACTGAAGTCAATACAAATCTTACCATGACTTCAATGGGTTTTGAGTCAGTTCTTTAAGCCTTTAATATTTGTTACATTTTGACATGAGTATATTTGCACTCAAAAAGTGGCAAGCAGACCTGGATTTTTTCTTATGTTATGTAGTGCTTATTTTACTGTGCTCTTAAGACATCCTAACAATTATTCCTTCCTGTGCATGGAGCATCCATATGATTTGTGTTTCTTTTCAGTACTTAAAACTAATCTTTGTTTTCTCAGGCTTTTAGGTGGGACACTTACCTTAATCCTCTTATGTTTGTATGCCTTGAAGTGATGGCGCTTTGTATGATTTAGGATTTCAAGAGCCTGACTTAGAATCTTGAGGTCAGCTTGACCTTCTTTGTTGGGTGGTAATTTTTTTTTGCTACCTCAATTGTGAGTAATTCTCAGAAGTTTTGCTAAGTCTCCAGTCCTAGTTTGCTTTCTTTTCTCCCCCCACCCCTCCAACACATGCACACAATTATTTCTTTTTTATTTCCTTTTCTTGGCCTTATTACTTGCCTGTGATTTGAGGTTTTTCAGCAATTAAAAATAGCCATCCTTTCTTAGCATTATCTTACTTTGAATCTTTATTCTTTTCCTTGCTAAGGATTACAGTTTTGCCATGCAAAGCAAGGACATAATAGTCTCGTTTTGTAATTCCTTAATATTGGGTTGTTGCTGTTTCGTTGCTTTATTGAATTGGACTTTAGTGCATATATTTTTTCTTTCATTCAATCCTTTTAAGGAAAAATAGCATTTTCATTGAAAGTTAAGAAAGCAGAGGGCAGTGATCTTTTCCTAAATCAACTACCGCATTATCATTTTTTTTGTGTGTGTGTTTGATTTGTCCAACTTATTAGCTATGACTTCACTCAAATTTTACCTTTTTGGCTGGTAGCCAGGTCTTAGGTTTTTATAATACCAGAATATAGTCAGCTAAGACAAATTGATTCAGACAGTTGTCACAGAAGTATTTAACTAAAATTACTTCAAAAGTTTTACATTGCTTGACATTGCAGTACTGTCTTTGAAGTGTATACCCTGAAAAATATTTGTTATTAACAATTCCAGACAGGTGTTTCACCAAAGACATGTGAAGATGTGTAGAAGAGGAGATTAATATTTTGCAGTAGGTTTAGCCTCTGGAGGAAATATTTGTCTTACTCGTTTGGAATTCCACTTGTCACTTCACCAAAAGCTTTGTTCACAGTCAGGGTTTGTTCTGAACAAGTGAAATGAAACTGTATGTGGTCATAAGAATTAGCACAACATATGCTTGGGTGATACTTAAGTAGCTGCTGTGAGATAATTGTAAGGCAATCTTTTGCAGGCTGTGGTTCTGCTTTTACGATACTAAAAGCAGGGGTACCTGATAATCACATTGGGATTAAATACATTTCAAGCACTGCAAGAAAAAGCCTATGTTAATGCTGCTGTGGCTGTGGGAGCGATCCATCCCACCTGCCAGAAGCCTTGGAGTCTGAAAGGGATGGGACAGGTGACGTGGCATCCAGCCTGGCTCTGGGGTGGGTCAGGGGACACCCTGTGCTCCCTGCTCGGTGTCCCCCAGCAGTGCGGAGGGGTGCTGGCTGCGGGGGACTCGCTGTGCTGGGAGCAAGCTGCTGTGTTGTAGAGCAGAGTCAGAGCCCTGAGTGGCTCTGGGCTGTGCTGGTCAGGGGCAGGAGGGAGCCAGCCACGGGCTCATGGTGCTGCAGGTTTGCAGCTACAGGGAGGAATAAACCTGTGTGCTGCTGGTCCACTCTGGTGGGCCACAGTGAGCTGAGAGCTAACGTGACCGAGTTCCTGCCAGGCTTAGATAAGCACTTAAGGACATGACTGACTCACAGCCTTGCTACCTGATACTTTTCGTGATCATGAGCAAGGAAATTATTTAGGATACTAGAAGGGAAATGATGAAATAAACCCATTTTGATTTGGACGCCAAATATAAGCTATCCTCGTGAGGTGGTATGAAACAAATTGCTGTGTGTTTTTAGGAGGTCAAATTAAAAGTTAATTGAGTGTGAGCTGCCAGTCATAAAGGTGAGACAGGTTTGAATACCCATTTTTGGGTGGCGTATTCTGCCACCTCCTTAAAATTTGAATTTTCCGTGCAGAGGTGTGGGCCATCTGGGAACACTGCCCACTGATGCCACATTTGTTGGCGATGGGAAGCACAGAGCTCACAAGACAGCTGCTGAGATCGAGAGAAGCAGGGGCTTAGATTTTTCTCCCACACAAAATGTGTAATATTTGGGCAACTTATTTAATTTCTGCCATGCCCTGCTGTGTGGGGGAGAATGTCCTCTGATTGCCATCGGTGAGCAGTCCTCATCCTCTCCTTCTGCCACAGGCTTTGTGCTGGGTGAAGAGCCTGCTCCTGCGCGGGGACAAGGTGTGGCTGATGCGTCCCAGATAAACCCTCACACAAAAAGGCACTGTGTCACTGAATGGGATTCCAGTGTCGCTCTTTAATTTCATCCCTTGGAAATGTTTCTCCTCTTTCATCCAACTGCCTTTATCTTAACTTCTGATCTGAGGAAAGCAGCAGCCTTTCAAATTGAACAAACCGTGTTTCAAATAGGCTCTTCTGTTTGTGACAAGATGTACCTCATTTTCTCTGCAAGCCCTCAGCAAGGTCACACCTTTTTAATTTATTTTCTGTAAGAAAAATCTAGTTGCATGATAGAACAAGGCCAGATCTAGCTAGAGGTCATTTCCTGAACTAGTCATAAAGTAGAATAGAATTAGAACCATTTAATATCCCAGAACTTTACAAGCATAATTCTATTAAAATATAGGCTTTGTGTTTACAAATCAACATAAATAGCTGCTTAAAGTTGTAGCCAATTAAATCATAACAACAGGAATATTTTAGATTTTTTCTCCTTTTTACTGTGAGAGTGACCTTTCTTTTCCTTCCATATTTTTGTTTTGATATCTCCTAGGCACAAAATCCCTAGTACAACCAGATAGCTTTATAACTTGAATTAATTTTTGTATTTCTAAAATTAAATAACCCTGTTTCTTCTAGAAATACATATTGTGCAAATATATATATTTCATTAATATGTATTAATACAATATTAACTCACATTTAACAGATTTGTTATTTGCTCAGTAGCAGGAAAATACCAGACTGGATGCCATCTGTGTGTTGTCCTAGAAATTGATACAGGTGTATTTCTGAAAGACATTAGTTTCTAGCTTCATCCTTAGACACGCTGCTTTTTTGAAGAGCATATATGCAGCCACAGCGTAGTGGTTTTTCAACCAAAATTTCCCAGCCAGTTTTTGTTAGATTGCTCACTTTCCCAGAGAGCTGTTTCCCACAAGCCTATCTGTTTCCTGCCATACTTTCAGATACCAGCTGTTGGTTTGCAGCATCAGCTTTCCATAGGCTGGCGTTGTTTCAACAAGTGGAGTATGGAAGTGAGAGACGTTTCACTGCCAGAGGTGCTGGGGACCTTGCAGCAGTGATAGGCAGAGCTTAGGTCCTGCTCAGGTCTGGGTATGAAAATGTCACAGGGCTGCCAGGGCTCTTGGGGGCTCTCCAGGTGCCCTCTCTGCTCAGGTTTTCTTCTCGTCAAGTCCATTATGTCAAAGGCCTATCTAAACTTCTTCGTTTTACATCACGGGTGCAGCAGAGCGCAACGTCTCCTCCTAAGTGCTTCCAATCCCTTTGACTGACATGTATGCTCACTGTATGTCTGTACACTCAAAGTTTTGATGAAAAATATTGAAAAACGCTATGTGTACATGTGAGGTAGCTGGTTTTCTTAGAGATTGTTTTAATATAATTGATAATGTCACGATTACACTGTGACCTAGCGCAGCTCAGTCATTCATTCTGGATATGTGTTGAAGTATTCATGCACCACATTTGAATGCTGTGCAAAAGGGTGACCCCAATGCTCTGAAACTGAGGTAGGGATCAAAGGCATTCTTGAGCTCTGACAATACCGTGCTGTGTACGATGATTAACGTGCATATTGCTGTGCAGTTCTACCTTACTAAACTCCTCCTATATGGGTAAAATAATAGTGCTGATTGACATCACCATATGAGCTGAGGATTATTTATTAATAGCTACTAACAGTTCTTGACCACTCAGTAGATATCATTATTTTCAGTTGAACATAACTCACATTTTGATTTGTTTGACTAAATTTACGCTTACATGGAGACTGCTTGGAAAAATTCCTGTAGGCTCACAGTAATTTATCAGCATTCAGTCATACTTCAGGCAAATGGAAGCTTTTTCTAATAAAATTTATGTATTAAAATAACATGGAGAATTTTTGAATTATGAGAAAACACCAAGGGTGTATGTTGGAATAACAAGCTCTCAAATATTAAAGGAATACAGAAAAGGAGATGGAACACTGCCATTTTTCCCATTCAAAATTCTAGTGATATAGGGTATGGCTTCATGTTTTCCTATAAACATAGTTCTGTGCTTAACAGAGCATAATCAAGGATAATTTTGCTTTTTAGGGTTTAATTCTTCCACATGTGAGAAATCAGGCTTAAAATAAAGTGGTCAGAATGTCAACTAAGCAGAAAGAGTTTAATCTTTTTTGTGAGACTAAGTTTTCTATTTCAATTCCAAATCAATAAGATTACTAATAAAATCTGTGGTCATCTTTCTTCTGGATAGCCTTAGGAGCTCCCGCTGCCAGGCACAGTGACTTTGCAGGAATGTCACTGTGACTGGGCTCACATGAGCAATCCAGTTGATCAAAATGAGGAGATTCACCTCTGAGGCTGCATAAGTAAAATTACAGCTGCAAAAAAAGCCTTTACAGAACCTGAGTCTTGGTCTGGTTTGGCACAGAGGAAATAGCTACAGGATTCCATCATTCTGTTTCAGAGCTTCAAGTCAGAGTGCAATAGCGTTAAGTTAAGGATGTTTGAAAAATTATTGTTTAAAAGGCTGTCTCTAAAATATTTTTACACTTCTCTTTCCAACAAGAACATGTTTTTATTCACTGTCTTCACTGCTTGAGCTTCTCACTTCATGCTTGTTCTACAAATCTGATGTCTCTAGATTGCTCTTTTTAGTAATCTAAAAGTCAAGTGCCTACACAGCCATTATTAGAGACAGATGATATATTATCCACTCTTTTATTATTTCTTGCACTGAGACAAGACCATCTGTTGTCTTAAAACTACACACATTTTGTAAGAAATTTCTTTATAAATTGCTGCATGGAGGAAAAGAGAACATTCTTGCTGTGTATAGACTGATTCTTCTTGTTAACGTAGTGTTAAAATGTGTCCAGTGCATCATGAAAACATAAACTCAAAGTTATCTGAAATATGTTGAATGGTGTATATACTTCTTTTTTTGGCATTTATAAAAATAAGTGTGAAAATAACTTTAATGAAAAGCCCTTTAAAATGGGGGAAAAAGACATTATAAGTATGACTTAATTGGTTCAATGAAATTGTTTCACAGTATCCTCTACAGCTGGTAAAACTACCACACATTTCTCTTGGTTAATAAAACCTGTGACATATTTATGATGGAAATAACAGTTGCACAGAGTAACAGTGGTATTAGGAATTCCTAATGGCCTCTTTAAAACACAAATGTCTTACTTGGGAAAAATTTTAATTTTTTTTTAATCAAAAATTTTTCCTTAAAACAGTGCAATTTCAAATTGTAAAAGATAGAATGATTTGTACAAGCTGTTCTATATTATTTGGATAGACTATGAAAAAAACATGAAAGACTAAAAAAGATCAAAAGTTTGTTTATACCACCAGCTTATTTCTAGTGAAAAATCCTCTGACAGATCTCTGTCAACTGAAAATTGCTTTAGCCAAACTTATCCCCATTTCTACAACACTTTAGATATTATAGTTGAATTAACTACTGACGTATTTCATAATTTATACCTCCTCCTGGTAATGCAATGTTTTGACACTGTATTAATCAGTACTTGAATAATTGTTAGTAAGAGGTTATATGAGAATATAGGGTACTTCTTCCAACAGAAACTTCAATGTTTTCCAACTTGATTCAGGCCAAGGACTAAGTAATAACATTTACTGTATGTGCAGGAATAAATAACTTTTCAGTATAGGTGCAAAGCAACAATAAAATTAGAATCAGATGAGAATAGTAGTATTTATCTTACCTAATATTATGTACCTTAAAATTGAGTCTGTAAACAATGTAGAAGGCTTCTACAAGGTTTCCTTTACAGTCAGGCAATAGGAAGACTTACTTCCACAGGTCAAAATACTCCATTTCACATGTCTCAGACACAGTATAGCTCAATTTTACAGATTCTTGTCTTTATTGACTTGTCTGTCCAAGGAATTGGTAAAAGCAAATGGTTAAATTTTAGATTACTAACATAGCTGAGATTAATCCTAATTGCTATTCATGATGTAATAACAAAAACATAGTTGGATTAATTAATGATTATTTGTTTGTTATGATGATCTCTGAAAAGCAGAAATAAAATGCAAGGAGGCTGTTCTGCAGAAAATGACAGAAATAAGAGTACAGATTTGAAAACTTTGTAATTATATAGATAATAGGTTTTGAAAGGGAAAAGAAAAAACATTGAACATAAACAGAGATAAGCTGTTGTGTTCTCAGATTTGCGTCCAACTTTGAATTTGCCAAATTTGTGATGAGAGAGATTAATGCTTTTGAAATGTATAGGAAAATTGCTTCAGGATCTCTTTGTACCATCCAAAGGAAATGTCTTAGACTAATAGGAGATGGCATAGTTCATTGGACTGGACCAATTTTACCCTCAGAACATCTGTGGATTTCTGCTGAAAGTGGGATACTCTGCTCCAAGACACCTGTGATGAGCATAGATCAGGATGAGAAATGTTTGTTGTGGCCTTTCAAGTCTTGTGGAAGGACTGTATGTAGGTTAACAGGTGAATCTGAAGAAATCTGTGCTATAATATTGATCAAGATAATTTAGATTTGATGGACTTTTTCTTAATATGAAAGGTCAAGGTAGATAGAACCAAGGAAGTGTTAATAGATGAAGCCAAATAGTGTCATGACTCCTAAAATATACTAGTTGCAGGCCCTGGAGCCATACTGAATGATTAACTTTCAGAACTAGTTAATGCTATTGCCTTGACAGTCTGGGTTGTCTTCATTACCGTCCCTCAGGAGTATGGGTTTGAGAGAGGATCCAAATCAGACCTTGATTTCTAATCAATACCAGACAACAGGAGCAACATCTCAGACTGGTACTGCATATATGAAGGATGTCACTCATCATGTATTGGTGATGTACATTGTGGGTATTGGTTTCCCCACTGCAGTAACAAATTTTCTAAAAAATCAAGACAATGAAACATTTAATTTCCTTGTTGCAGTCTGTGTTGCAACATATCAAAGTATAATTATATATATTCCCCTACACCCCCTAAACAAAGTAACAGAACCTACATGGATGTCCCAAAGGAACTCTTCCTGGTCATCATGATGCTTTTAACTGACCAAAAGGAAGAACTATTCCAGCTATTAAGTTAGTGTGGGAGATCCAGTAGTTATCATATTTGTGAGGGTGGGGATTGGAAAATGCAGAAATACCCTGTGGTATTTCATCAATGTTTTATATAGTAACATATTTCACAAGAAAGTTTTATTTTCTTAGGCAATTAAGAAGTAAACCTTCCTGCTCTGTATTTGGCATTCTATCCTGGAACCAAACGCCCAGGGCAAGTTATGGTCTGTTTTAAAATACAGAATGTAAATTGGAATAGAGTGCAGCACACACCTGCTCATCTCCAATCAGATAGGCAAGCAGTATGCAAACTGAAAGCAGCTGTAGTGAAGAAAAAACCAAATCAGGACATTCTCTACTTTCATACAGAGAAGGAGCTAAAGCAAATAGAGGAAAGGTGCAAAAGCCCTTGTATTTCATTCTTTTTCACATAGATGACACCCTTTTCTCATTATGGTGATGGCAAAAATAAGCATAGTAACTGATTCTCAGAGTCTGTGTGACAGTGATGGGACACAGAGAGAGTTCACAGTTTTAGGATCCTGGTCCATTTGCTGGTGCTTGTTAAAAAGTTTGTTTTTTTTTTTTTTTTCCAAAGTTAAGATAGCAAGAGGGATTGGTATTGTTTGACAATTATATTGTACAGAAAAGCTTTCGTTTCTTGATGGCTTATTTCTTTGATTTGCAGACATTGTGATTATTGCATTTTGGCTGTGATCCAGTCTTTTCATGCAGCTTTAGAAGCAGTGGAATTAAAGTTTCAAATTATCTATTTGTTATTAATGGAGAGACCCAGCTTCTCCATTGCTTTCTTTGGAATGGTTATACCCTTTCATCATGGTAAATGCTGTGCTCTGGTTCCACCATTAGTGAATACTAAGCTCCAGTTGCTGTTTGTTTAGCAAGTGCAAAGAAATGTTTATGTTCATTGTTAATTCCAGATAATTATTGCTACTAGCTTGTTTCATGTGCTCTGCAGGCAGTTATTACACTAACAGATAGACACAGCCATTCATACAAACAATTACTTGCTTACCTTGTAGAATAAAATGGGTTTGTCCTCCCATTCTAGTATTATCACTAGTCCATTGTTTTATACATCTTAAAAAACTTTTTATGCAACTGCTTTGCTTACTCATTTATTTAATGGAATACAGGCAGATGCCAAGTCTGCCCTGCCTGTTTTGGAGTTCTGCAGTTGATTGTTTTATATAGCAAATGTATAAACTTTTTTGCAAGTTGCTCATTCTCAATAGCATTTGCAGAAGAAACATCCATCCATGCAATTTTATTTCTATCATATTTTTACTACTGAAAATTTTGTCTTACAGAAGTTATTCCCAATAAACACTTTGATGCAATGAAACTGTATGGGAAAACTGATGCCAACTGCTCTCCTGTTCTTTTCTCCAAGCAGTTGAAAGGTTTTGCAATGATAATTTTGCTTACAGTCTCCTTTGTTGCATCCAGTAAAACACAACAGTCTGGGAGGGACCAGTGTACCAGATTGCACCAGGTGCGAAAATGAAACGCATTGCATTTCTTCAGGCATTCTGTATTTTACATTGGTAATTAATCTGTACACATGTTAGTAAAGAGAATGAAATTACTTTGGCAGTGTTCAGTAAAAGCCAAAGCAACACCTTCAAATATTTCTTGTGATGCTGAGATGATCTCTTTTCAAAGATCAGCCTTGGAGTCTTGGCCATCTGAGTGTTTGTGGGACAGGCGTGTAACTCTTGGCACCCTTGTCTTTGCTTTGCTCGTAGAGCAGCACTTGCTTGGTCCTTGGTAGCCACCCATGCCAGCTCCTCTGCTTTCCCACAGTGACCCTCTGCTGTGGATTGCAGCCATGCCTCTGCCACTACACATTAAATTCAATATTTTTCATCATGGCTTCTTCCCACCAAGCTCCAAACTGGCCTCCTTCTTACTCCTTCATCCAGAATTTATGAAGCTCTTTCCAAAGCTAAATTCATGTACGTAGGCTTGTGTAATGCACTTAGTCTGCTGCAGATGTGAGGTTAACTTTTAATTCATTTCAAACATGTTACAACTAACACATACTTGTCTGAAGCTGTAGGAGCTGTTAACACTTTATGCCTAGCAAATCTCTCTAGGTTGCTTCTGGAATCACAGCAGAAATACAAGGGTCCCTACTCTATTCTGTCTGTGTCCCATTCCTCCTGAGCTAGGACAGAAGGTCTTCGCTTGATATTTATGCTGAAGACTAACAACTGATTTGTAGTTCTGGCTGAAAATATATCTTTTTTATTTCATCATGTTTTGGGCATTGCTTAGTCAAGTTTTTGAAGTGAGTAAATGAAGGATATGTTTTCTTATTGTTTTTGAAGGGGAGGATACATGAGAAAAAGAAT
This sequence comes from Anomalospiza imberbis, assembly GCF_031753505.1. Lineage (NCBI taxonomy): Eukaryota > Metazoa > Chordata > Aves > Passeriformes > Viduidae > Anomalospiza > Anomalospiza imberbis. The sequence goes on along the minus strand of NC_089692.1, from coordinate 10,992,411 downwards.
ATTTTTAAAGTAGCATAAATACTAGGACTTGAGAGAAACATATTCTCATTAATGGTCTTCCCTCTCCTTCTCTCTTGAACTCTGTCACAGATGGATCAAATGAGCAACATTATAAATACAATAATTTTTCTTTAGTAGCCTTAATCTTGAGGAACTCAAAAGTTCCTCCAAAGAAACAAGTGAGTAAAAGAACATAACCAATGTGCAAACAGGGTCATACTAAAAATCCCACAAAACCCAAACCTGACATGTTTTATGCATTTGGTTATTGAGTAAATTAATGTATTATGATTTAATTTCCATTTTAAATAAAATACCTAAATGCAAAGCAATTCCTGGCAAGCTGAGAAAGGCAAATAAAAAGAATTGATTAGCAAGAGGTGGGGTTTTTTAAATAAAGTTTGATAAAGCAGGTCAAGTTGAACTATGCAATATTCATTCATATTTCACCAGTAAGCTCTCATTATGTGATGTAAACTAATCTAGATCTCTCCATCTGGCAGTTGTGAGGAGAAGTAGTCAAGAAGATGATCAATCAGCTGCAGCCCAGCTAAGTACTTCACTGTAATTAAACTTGAACAGCATTAAAAATTACATGCAATAATTGAAGAGAGGTGATTTCCAGTGTAGTACCTTTAGCTTGTTTGGTGAGTATATACTTTTATGAATATATAAATATTGCTTTTGGGCTTAATGCCCACATAGGAGTTGATACACCCAGTGGGTCATTGGATCACTCAGTGGTGTAAATCTGCCCAGTTGTTGTGATTTCAGTGGTGATACATTAGTGCAGGGTGGCTCGGGACCTTGCCAAGTCCATAAATATGAATGCCATTCTGTATGTTACACCAGCTGTGTAAATCCAAACTGTTAACATCATTACTGTGTATTTATCACTGCCAGACTAAGAAAGCTGTGAAGAAACAGTTATGGTTGAAAGCAGTTAATTAATTAGCTTAAAGGCAAGATTGTGGCTTAGCTTAATGCAGCTATGTAGGCAGGCACAGGTTGCAATGCACCTTTTTCCCTCTGTCCTGGCTGTCCTTGGGTGTCCCCATGTTTACTCCACCAAAGCTATGCAACATGTGAAAAAAAAATCTTATAGCTCAGTCTTATTAAAATGAAGGCTCTTTTTAAATTAATTATTGCCCAAAATATGTAAGGGGAGTATGTGTGTGGAGATATTTCCACAGGAATCAATATTTTTTTCCAGACCAGTCATCAAAAAGAATTTTTCTTACATTTGTGGGCTGAGGGCAAGGGGCAGGAGGTGAGTCCTGGAAGACAAGGTTTTGTGGGGAGTTATTGGGCTATATTCCATGTCTAGAAAGAACTTTAGAGATTGATCAGAAGGAGAAATTGGGTAGTACCTAGGAAAGCTGAAGGGGCCACATTTCTTTCTTCTCAAACATGGTGTGGAGCTGAAGTGTCTGTGCAGCAGCCTGCTGAGGACAGCCATTCTTGTGACTAGAGCATCCACATGGCTATCTAACTTTAGTTTCCCATATAATCATTCGGTAAAATGTCAAAAACCTGGGTTTGGGTTGCTGTATTTCACTGGAATAGTTTTAGACATCTAGGCTAAAGGGTATCCATAAATGCCTGCAGTGTTTTATGTATGTATGTCTTGCGTGGAATGGGTCTTTGAGCCTTACATGGAGGTTACAATTTCAGGCATCACAAATGGCCACTTTGATATTATCTTCTGTCTGGAAATCCTTGTTTCAGCACTAAGCTATCACATTTTGTATTAAAAAAAAAAATAACATTTTGCCACCAGAGTTAGGTTCAAAATGGCACCATCAGATGAGTGCTAAGGTTGTATCTTTGCCTGTCGTACCAGATGTAACACTTGTCAAATAACACAGATGACCCTTAAGTATCTTCCATGTATCTTAGGTCTAGAGGGCAGGTTAAAGTACTGAATATCTCTTCAGAAAAAGTATTTTCTACTTATTGTTTTTTACTGAACCAATCAAACTATGATCAGAACAACCTACAGACAGAACAAAAGCAAACCCCAGGAAAATATGCTACTTCTGTTCTTTTTGTTAAAAATAAATCCAAGACACATGCTTTTGTCTTGGCAGGTTTATTTCAAGTGTAATACCATGCTGTCATTGTGCTTGCTATCCATTAAAAAAAATAAAGGCAAATAAAGTGTCAGACAAAAGAGAAATGTTAATTAGGAAGTTCTATTTATATATATCATGTTTAACTTGTAGGGTTGCTAAATATTTTCAGACTAAAACAGACCCTGATCTTGCAGTATTATGGTGTCTGAATCACAAAAAGAACAACAATCTGTTTACAAAGCACCCTTAATCATAGGCAAGCTGAGATCATATTGCTTTAGTATTTTTATGAGGAAAGCAACTTAGACTTTTTATTATTATTATTATTATTATTTCCTATAGTAAATATAAGCTTTTTCAGTATAACAAGGATAGTTCCCCCTTTGATCATAAGTAAATATTGTTCTTTTAGATTTGTGTATTCACTTGTGGGGTCACAGAGGAGAAGAGAGGATGCTAAGCTACAAAGCAGCAATCTGAGCATTTCGCAGAAAACTATCAATGCAGAGAATAATAATATCTAGCCCTAGGTATTCGTAAATTATACACAAGCCATTTACATATAATTTATGATTCTAAGTCTCATTTTATTACAAAATTTGCAGTTGTGATTATAGAAACACCACGGTTGCGCTGGTGGGAGAGGGATATTTTGTGTGTGTTTCCATTTGAACTATGTTGCTGTGCAGCTTCTGCCCCTCCTCACCACAGTACAAGATGAATGTGTTTGCCCCAGCAGTGTTTCTCCCAGATGGGCAAATGAGAGGCCTCTCCTCGGGACCCTTTTATTTACATAACTTCACAGTCTGCTTTCCCTGCTGGGACGTTCCTCTTTGGATCAGTCAGTGCTGCTCCTTCATTAGGAGATCACATTTGAATTGCATGTGTTATGTTATCTATATGACAATTTCCCCCCGGCCCCTTCATTCCCAAAGACCATGGAAGGGAAAAGGTGGGAGCTGCACTGTAACACAGGTATTTTTCAGAGGAGGTTTGCATGCATGGTTCTGTGTCCAGAGACCAGGAGTAATGAGTGGCAGTGGATGGGAGGAGCTGGAGGGGCTGCCTGCTGCACCTCCTCCTTCTTCCCGCTATGGGAGTCTTCAGGCCTTGCTGCTCAGCTCCAGTCACCCCTGCTCTTGGGCGTTTTATACTTTTCCGCTTAGAACTGCAATACTTTTACCTTTTACTGTAGTTGAGGAAGGGATGGGAATATCTGTAGAGAGCTGTCACAGGCAGCATGAAGCCTTGAGGCAGTTCAGATTTATTTGAAAGGGTTATTATTGTCTTTCTTGATGTCTGATTATTTACATAGACAGGCTTCTGTTTGGGTCACTGTCCTTTTCACTTGCATTTTCTTCCGCAGGCTGTTTGTGTTCCTCTTTCACACTAGCATGAGTGAGTAGAGCAACAAGTTGAACGGGGTGGCACAGGTGTGCCTGGAAGATGAGTGCTGCTGACTGCTGTGCTTGGCACTTGTTTGCTTCAGGGAGTGCCACCGTCAGCCGGACACACGATCTGCTGGTGTCCCCTGAGGAGCAGCCCTGTGGCCAGCCTCTGCTGACACTTAGGGAGGTCAGGCCTTGATGGAAGGAGCTGGGCAACTGTAGTTTGCTGAGGGCAGTGACTCTGGGCTCCATGCTGTTCCTCAGGCCTCGAATCTCTCTGGATTGTCCAGACAGCAACGCTGCAAGGCGCTGGAAGGGCCCATGCTCCATGGAGGGGTCTGGGAGTGGGAGGTGTGCTTCCCCCGTCCCTGCCTGTGCTCCAGCAGCTCAAATCCTTTCCCTCACAGATTAGGAAAGCCCGTGCAGGCATAATAGGGAGAGAGCATTTCCTTGCCTTGCCACAAGGTACAACTACTCTGTGGTGGTGCCAGATGCATTGTCCTCTTCACTGGCTGACATTTAGCATTAGTGGTTTAGATCCTTACGGAGGCTGGCAGAGCGAGACAAGTGAGATGCTCAAACATGCAAACCTAGCCTGATCTAAGTTGAAGGTTACTGTTTGGTAAATAAACTGAGATCAAATCCAAGTGATTTGCCTTGAACTGACACCTCTGTAGATGTTTTTATAAGCAAAGAAATAAAAATTAAAATGAAGATATGGCTCATAGATTTGATGAAATTATTATCTAGTAAATACTTTGCAAATGGGATGTTTGGTATATGTAACAGAGATACATATTGAAGATTTAAGTCTATAGATAAAGACTAAAACATCTGTTATTGCTGCCATTACTGTTCCTGAGCTCCATCTTAGCATCCATTGTAGCACACCTTCTCTCTATAAAATTGTGTTCGAAGGGAACACTTCAGCTGTGTCCTCTTTGATGTTCACTTCTTTCAATTGGTACCACACTCCTTGGTCAAGCCATGTCAGAGAGAAATTTGTGTTAATAGCTGTCTAACTGCTTTTCATGTTAGGATTATTGCTTTGCAAGCCTGAAAACCCAGGGTTGTGTTAAGACACATTCCACTGGAGGCGTGTCATAACTGTTACTAGCCTGGGGTTGATTCCTCTGCAGGAGTTTGCCAGGACTGTGATAAGGATTTCATTGTGTGCACTTAAGAACCAGTAATGCCATAAATCCAGGAATAGTCTGTTGGAGGACCATGTCCGGGATCAGAGGTGCCCTAACTGTCTTTTCATTGTAGGTTTCGTCTCAGGTAAAAAAAAAATCCTTTATACCCACTGTTCAGTAGTCTGCTGGAAAATTTGCTTTATTGAAAAACCTGACTAAGTATTCATGTTTCTGGCAAGATAATCAAAACTTCAGGACAAGTTGTGTCATTGTAGAACTTCCTGCCATACACTAGGGGAATTATTAAGCTGCTCCATTTACCACCAAACCATTTTTTCACATGAGGACCCCAAAGATGAAGACTTTGACTTAATCACCTTTCATTTTTCCATATGAAAGGTCTAGCATTTTGTCATGGATTGCTCATTAAAATCTTACAATCATGTTACTTACTCAAAATCTTACAAAAATCATATGTCATGGTCACACTGACTCATGATTTGTATTCTGGGTTGCATTTTGCTGGGATTTTCTCCTATAAGAATCAAACCAAAGGAACAATGGCTGATAGAGCTAATTAAGTTACTGAATTACTTACACTGAGTAAGAGATGCCTTCAGATTTCAGGGGTCTTTAAAACAAACCTTTGACTGTTGTGTTTTAGAGAGCCATTGGAGCATGGTACTTGTTGCCACCTTGCAAGGCAGCTGGAGACAAACACCAGAAGTCACCTGCTGAGCACTCAGGAGCAGCCAGGTGCTTGGGGCAGGGAGATCCTGGCCATCCCAAAGACATTGCCAGTGAGGCGACACAAGACTGATGATTATTGTGCCATGAAATTCTGAATGGATTTCATACTTGAACTACTCACCACAAAACATACCGCTTTGCTATGATCAGCATTCACCTTCACACCAGTGGTTGACCTCACCTAAAGTAGGTGAATAAAATAGACATAGTTTATCTTGGCTATGTTTTTACACTGACCTACAATGCATTAAATTTCCCTAAGTGAACAAGTACAGTAGTTTTTTATCAATCTCTGTGTTAGGAATATATTATTAATATACAATATATAATATACATTAACATATATATGTTAATATATTGTTAATAGCATGCACTCTGGGAAATTCTGAACACAGAGCTCTACTGCCTTAGGTTGTAGTAATAAGATATTAACCATATCTATGCTGTTCAAACTATCACACCCTAAACTAGAGAGAGATATAGCTGCATTGTTTTAGACTCTTTGCTGTTTCAACAAGAGAAAAATCTGAAATGAAAACAGTTCTGACAGCCTGGAAGCCAATGCTGTTGTTATTAATGGGCTCTTTAGTAATAGAAGCAGAATTTAGTGTGCCAGATGCACCACAACCATAGAGGGAGGATGCAGGTCTGGGGTTGTACAGGAGACAGAAAAGGTGCACTGGAGGTTACTAGACCAATGAAAAACCCACAGCCTAAGAGCTCAGCTGATAAAATTAGTGTAATTTTAGTTTTGGTTTTGCTTTCTATGTAAAAACTGCCTCTACTTCCTTATCTTTTTAGTTTCTCAAAATATATCCACCCAACCAGCTCATATTCTTATTTATCCTTTTGCCTTCCAACTCTACTAACCTTGTGCTTGCCTCTCCTGCCTAGAAGTTTAGACTGTGGGAATTAAAAACAGCCTCAGAGTAACCTGAAATCAAACAGGTCCTTTCCTCTGGAGCACTTGGAAAGGTAGAGCTGGTACTTTTGTGATGGGACTCTCTTGATTCAGGAGTTCCTCTAGGGATGAAGCTAAAAACACAATATGAGATTTAAAAACCCCAAACCCACCGAACTAAAATTTGTCTTAAAACTGTGCATACTTTAGTGAATGAGTAAGGAGTTTAGTTTTCAGAGTCAATACTCTAATAATAATGTTAGGAGGCTTGCTGTTGTAGCAAAAATATGGTGGTGTCCTGGCACTGTGTATGTTTAAATGTATTTACTTTTAACTGTCATTTTCTCATTCTATAAAGGGAAATGCCAGCGCTTTGTACTCACTACAAGCCATGTTAAGAGAAACAAAAAAGTCCAGTCATTAGAGCAAGTAAAGGCAGTTTCTCTTTACAGTGTTTATTGCAGCTTTCTTTTTTACTTTTTCTTTCCTCCCCTTGCTTTTTGATGAGTCCCAGTGGGGGCAGCACAGCATTTGCTGCCTGTAATCTCAGCCAAGGACAAAAGAGGTGAATATTATAGTGCAGTTGCTTGTGTGCCCCTCTCTTCATCTTGTAATCAAGTTCCTCATTTCTCTCTACTGAGTAGTTTCCTCTAGTGTAGGCTAGTTATCAGGATGAATAAGGGCTGCTTACCCCAATCTAGTTGCAGACTTACATCTTGCTGCTAGCTGACCCACCTTTTCATTATCTTTTTTCTTTTTTTTTTTCTTTTTTTTAAATTTAATACCATCAAAGCATGAGCAGCTGTTACATTCAGCCTTGTCTCAGGTAAAGGCAAACCTTCCACATGCTACTGTCTCATTAGAAAAACCTCAGCACTGTCACACAGCAGTGACTGCCATGTTTCTCCTACCATGCAGGAGGATCTATCCCACACAACTTTGAGAAGTTACCACAATAAACCACCTAGATATAATTGCTTCTTTATTTTTGCAAAGATGGTCAAAATCAGAATATAAGTGAGCACCTAAAGCTTGGTACATAATGTGCTTACGGTCCAGCAAGTGTTATTGCCTTCATTTTGTAATTTGGAAATGGAAAAATGGTGCATATATCCTAACCTTAGTCTCTTGCATCACCACACTCACAAAACTAGTCTTCTTCATGCATTGTAATGTTTTGTAGCCTATGTCAGACACCCTGATTATGCTGCTAGTTTGTGTCAGTTGTCTGAGCTGCTGTCTCTTGGCTTGTCTTCTCTCTAGAATTGTTTCTTTAGGCAGTGGAGGAGAGATGGAGCTGCAGCAGGACAAGGAGCTGGGAATAGCAATTACTGACCTGACAAGGCAGGAGGCAGGAAGGAAGAAGGCAGCATGTCTTCTTCTTGAAGACCAGCAGATATTTTGGGGCTGAAGCAGACAGTGTCAGAGAGACTGACAAAAAGAGGTGATAGCAGAGAAGGCCAGTGGTCCTGGAAGAGGGATGATGGCAATTGTCAGCATAGACATGACCTGAGCGATTTGCCTGGAGTGGTGCAACAGCTTCATGGCAAAGAGGATTTCCCAAATATTTCCCAAGCCTGCCATGGCATGCCTGCCCAATCATTTATGTGCATTTGTGTAGCATATCTAAATTTTGCTTTTGTGCTGCTAAAAATCCCATTTAACTTGATTAAATGAGCATGTATTTTTTAATTCTAGGACCCAGTGGGTCAGGTAGGTGACTTGAAACTGGAGATGGAGCAAATTTTCCAGGGTATCTTTAGCACAGGAAAATTTCAGTTTGTGTTAATAATGATTTCAGCCATGTGGGCAATGGAACATTCCTTTACTAGGAAGCAAAGTCACCTTTCTCTTGCAAAGGGGTTCAGTTAATTTGTGGCACAGTGGATCACACAAACTCACAGTCTACCATGGAAACATTAGGACTCTTTCAAGGTAAGACAGGCAGTTCTGCAGACACTGACAGGAGCAACACTGACAGGAGCAGCACTGACAGTAGTCAGGACTTTGGTTAAAAATCAAATCTTGCACTCAGCCTTCTGTAGCCTTTAACTCAGTGAGGATCTCCATGGGACTCTGGGTGATGGAGGAGTGTTGGGGCTATGGAGCAAAACATCGTAGATGAACATTATTCAGTTCTTCATGGGACAATTTTCTTATGTGTTCATTTGCATTTAAAATTGGAGTTGAAAATAAGGCTTTTAGAAACTTTTAATTTGTATTTAATTATGAGAATTTAACTTCAGGGTCTCTATCTGATTTTAAAGAATAATTAAAATTAAGTATGGCTGGAGTGATTTTTCACAGTTTTTCTGCCTGTCCTTTAGGACTTAAAGTAATAGTAAATTATTTGTGGCTGGGGGTGATCTATATGTAAATTCCATTAAGAATGGAATTTTGTTATAGAGAAATTCAGATTATGAAAATAACATTGCTGCCTTGAACGTCAGTAGCTAATAAATGCATTGGTTGTTACCATTACTTCTCCTAATGTCCTCAATTAAAATGATTTAAAATAGTACAATAGATAAGCAAGATCAATTAATTTTATAAGATGATCAAAGGAATGTAGTTCTGCATTGTAAACGCTCTAAATGTGATAATGGCTTTATCAGGCGGGAAAATAATTTGAAGTAGCTTAAACCTTATTCATTTTAGCTCAAGGGGGTTTTATTTGTAGTTAATCAAATGGTCTTTTGTATTTGCTAAGGTAAAATTTTCAGATTCTCTGCATTAATTTTACAGAGTGAATTTCAGACATTTTTGAAAGTAGCCAAAAAAATTCTCAGAGGGCTGTGATTACAGGATCCCATTTAATCAAAGAGAACTTGATTCTAGTGATGTTCTGAGCAGGAGTGGGTTGTTTGCATTTGCAGTTTTGGAGAAGGTTATTTTTAGATTGCTTTGCTGCAGTGGCATTTGTTTTACCAAGATGTATGAAGCATCAGTTGGGACACTGTGTACCCAGGTTTAACTTCCCTGTGACTGGCATTCTACATAAATGGTTAATTATATGGATTTTTATTTTTTTTTTTTTTTGGTATTTAATGTGAAGTCTGTAGATTTGGAAATTAAATATCTGGATTGTACAATGAGAATATATTTGTGGATGACACATCTAAAAGTGGTTTTGAAACTATGGATGAGGGAATTCTATGTTGGTCAACCTAAGGGTGAAAGAAGTTCACAATCCTGGGAGATTTCCTCCTTCCTTTCTTAATGACCATCTGTTTGCTGTTAGACAAATTACTTTGTCCTCCTGCTACATACTTAAAAACCTTTTGACTAAAATAAAGTGCATGAGAGGTATAAGAAAAAATCAACAAGATGATCTAAGGCACCAATAAACCCTTGAAGGTGACAACAGGTGATGTTTGTCTTGCTGTGTTTGGGTACTGTGGAGTCTTGCCTTGTAGACATTTTGTTGAGAAGCCTCCAAGGCTTCAACTATGCATTCTACTATGAAAACAAAAAATGTACAATCTAAAAAAAAATAATACTTTTCAATCTTTCAAACCTCTAAATTGCAATAGATGTACAAGAGCTTTATCCATTAAAGTTGAATAATTATATTAAAAGGAAGTAGAAGCTTCTACAAAAGAGAAAGGAGCTTTTCCTAAAGTCAAGGACAGAGCCAAAAATAAAATCCATATCTCAAAAGTTCAAGATGAGGAGACAGAAAAAGTCGGAAAGCCATAGCATGATGTAATCCTCTCCTCTATTTTTCAAGTTCCACTTGAAGTTCAGATTGGTTTCTTGTGCCCAAACCCCCTTCATTGGCAGCTGTTTCAGGATCTCACCACTTTGCTTGTTAATTACCTTTTTCTAATTTCCAATTTCCTGGCATTTCTAATTGCTGATTGGTACTTGGTTCTCTCAATTAAGTGATTCTTTTTCCTCCCTAGAGCCTCATTTCTTTCACACCTCTCTCCCCACTGGTATTTACAGATGTTATCCATCCTGCTTTGTTTTGGTAGGCTAGAAAAGGAGAATGTTGCTCTTCTCTGGCTTGGGGCTTTTTTCTTGATCTTCCTCAGCTGTTCTAGTTAGAGCCCCTTTCTGCAGCATGTGAGTGACTCAGGGAAGATAAGGTTGCCATGCCCTGTATATTGAGATCTGTACTGTGCTGTCTCTGTGAGAGGCACCTTTCCTTGTACAGCGTAGAATCATGTTTGTAATCTAAATCTTGTGCTGCTGTGTCTTTCACTTTGATGTGGCTAGCAGGAATGCTTATGCAAGCTATGATGTACATGTACATCATAAAAGCCTAATAAGACTATGTTCTTAATTTTTTTTTAATAATACCAATCAGATACAGCAGCTATAATTGGTTTCTAAACAAAAGTAAAGTGTCATTGGTGTAATGTACCCAAAAAGGGTGCACAAATGTTCCATCCTCACTTATTCTCTAAAGCCTCTCAGCTCAGCCAAGTCCCTGAGTTCTGAAGCTTCACGTCCTCCTTCTTCTACCACAGTGGAAATGGATCAGCCCATCCCTGCTCCCTACTCACAGTTTATACAGGCCTCTAGCAGAGCCATTTGGAGGGGAAGTGAGGATACAGTATGGACAGGTGGGAAAAGTGCTCATTGTTGCAGCACAGAAGGTATATAAGCCTTGAGGAATGAGCTAGTTAGGATTTTGCATTCCCATTTTGTTGAAAGAGAAAATTCTTGTTTTTCCAGTTGCTCCCCAAGACGTTGCTATAACTATCTGCCACTTAAAGAACTCACACTCACACACGTACACAAGTACTTGCATGGGAAAAAGATGAATCTGCGTTTTCAAGCAGACGCACGAGTATATATGGCAAATAAAACAGTTCAAGAAAAATACGTGTTAATATCACATTGTCATAATCGTTGCAAGCTGCCTGACAAATTATCTTCATAACCTGGCCCAGCCTGTATTAAAATTTGGATCAAGAGGAGAAGGCATTGCATTGAAATTGTTGTTTGCTACGTGTGCTTGCATCCAGATGAAGCTCTCTAATACAATGGCCAAATGAAATAAGCTTGGGTCAGTCACACAACTCCAGTGAGTGTTTGAGCTGAAATACTGCACTTCATCTGCAGTGTAATTCCATTTGTGCTATTACATAATTAAATTGAGACTTGAATCATGTGTTTTAAAAGATTATGTGACCATATGCAGCTTGAACAAGGGCCAACTTTTGAAATAGTGCTCTTTTTATCATGTCTTTCTATTATATTTATTGAGGGGCACTTTTAGGGAGTTGTAACTTTGGGGAATTTTGTTGTTATTTGTTTTTTTTTCCAGTGGGTTTTTTTGTTTGTTTTTAGGGGTGTGTCTTTTGTTTTTTTGTGGTTTTTTTTTTTAATCAGAACTGAATGCTGCCTACCTTTAATGAATTGATGTGATCTAAGCTAGGAGTGCTTCTTCATATAATTCAAAATCACCTTTGGGAAAAGAAAGGTGGAAATAAAAAACCCAACTGAACAAAAAAAAATTAAAAAAACAAACAGCCCTGTGAAGCCCCAAATGTGTAAAGCATGAAATAAGGACACTCCCACTCCTATGGGAATGTAAACTAAAATTGCAGAATGTGCTTGTATTAAATCATACTCTTAATTAGGTTTTGGGAGAATGCTTTATAGTCAAGGTTTTGTTGAATAATTTAATTATGAAACAGTACACCTGATTTTCAAACTAAGCCAACTGATACTGCTTGAGATAATCAGCGTGAACAACTGAGTTTTACATACTCCTGTGAAGGCAAGTGTTTTTGGGGAAGAAAAAGAAGCAATCCTCTCAAACAAAACCTTTTCTTTTTTTTTCTTTTTTTTTTTTTTTTTTTTTTTTTTTTTTTTTTTTTTTTCTTACAAAGAACTTCACCTTACAAACTTTCTGGAATGGCCTGCCATAGTAAATTGTGGTATTAGATGAGGGAAGTACAACTCAGAGCTGGGCGGTAAAATTAAACTGTTGCCACGACAAGATATAAAAGAGGAATTGTAGTTGATGATGGAATTCCTTGAATTCAGTTAATTTTTATTGATTCACAGGCCTGAGTTAATGAGGTTTCAGAGCTACCTAATTGGAATATGACCTCTAGCCTGGCTATTGCTTGTAACTCAAATCCTGAGCTCTACCCGAAAACTGACCCAGCTCAAACACAGCTTGAACAGAGCCTCATCAATAAAAATAGAAGCTGTGGTGTTTGGTGTTTGTGGGACTTTTGGGACAGATTTAGTGAGCATATAGAGCACATGAGTCCATCATAATATATTAACAGAGATCAGTGTTTCTGGGCAAATAGATTTTATTCTGCTTTATTGTGGCCTGGTTTTGGGTGGGGGTGTGCAGAGGGAGTGCAGCCAGAGTATACTTTTATCCAGGTGAGTCTGTATTCCCAGGCATGTTGAAATGGTAATGGAGTTTGTGTCCTCACTAGAGAAGGCAAACAATGAGATGGTTGAATTTTAATCACTAGTGTTTGTTCCTAAAATGACAATATCCCTAATAAACCAAAATTCAGTACTACAGAACTTGCAAAGGATAGTACAAGGCCTTATGTATTTTTAGTTCATCTGTCCTTTCTCTCCTGAGAAGTATTGGTCAAAGAAAGTCTTCTAACTTAGAAAGGTTTGATTATTCCTAGAGTGCCATTCTATTCTGGTTCTGTTGTTGATTTGTGGGTCGTTTCTGCCTAATCTAGAAAAGCATTTTTAAAAAAAAGTCCTATTATAGTTTCATTAATCTTTTCAAGATTTCTCTTGTGTGTATAGGATAGTTGTAAGCATCTTATATCCTGATGCAGCTGAGTTGTACTCTGGGTTATTCCAAAAGTTTCACAGCTCTATTTTCAACACTTTTCCACCATATTAAATACACAAAACCATCCAATTTTTCCATGCTTTGCTTGAGCTAGTTAGATTTCAGGGGTTTATCTAGTCATTATTGGTCTTTAAATATAGTCATCATCATAAATGCCCCTCTGTTTCCATTTGCTCTGCAGAGGTCAAAAGATGAGGTTGGTTTATGAGCTTATTCTGCCGTGTGTCACTATCGGCAGCACAATAGAACAGCAGGATGGAGAGGCAGCTCTCACCTCTCCATTTATTACTCTTGTCAACTTGGAGAGGATTTTTTACCTTGTGAAAGGCCCATCAGCAATGAATCAGTGAAGTGAAGACGACAGTTGATTTGTGAATTCAGATTATATAAAGTGACTAGGCTTCAGTGGACTGTGTAGATAAAGCAACTGTCATGATAAGGTGGCATGTGCAATTCCACAAAACCAAATTTATTGCACATTTAAGGAAATCATCCTATTTTAAAATGCCATAAATTTAAAATTGAATATAAGTTATACCCTTGAATTTTGATTTATATTTTGAATATTTTTAATGTGATGCTAAGTAGCATAAATTTCATTCTAGGAGTTTATGCATTCCTTATTTAAGGGTCATTTTGACTTTTCTTCTGACTATGTTATCACATTCCTGATATTTTATGCCAAGCAGAAAAATCACTTTATTTGATATTTAAACTTAATAAACATCAGCAAAGATCAAACTATGGTGGCTAGAATAAGACAGGAAAAGTTTATGGAGAAAAGAGAGAGACCTCAATTTTTCTCCTCTAGACACAAAGACACACTTATTAGTAGCAAATGCTGTGTTTGTGTCAATATGGGTTTACAGATCATTAGTGATATAAATGTCTCTCAGGTGTTTAACAGATGAAAGTGTATAATTTCATGGCCTCACAGGACTCATTCATTTGACCTTTTCTGCAATGTTGATCCTTAGCATTTGTAAGGCTTTGCTTACAATTGCAGATTCCTTCAGCACTCCCAGTTTCTGGACTCTGTTGGGATTTGGGAGTGCATCTCATGCACCTAATTGTGTGACTTTTCAATGGTGTTGTGAAACTCCAGAGGTTTTGTAGATCAGTGTTTTGATTGGGATGGAATGTCCATATGGGAGCATGGACTCTGATGCCACATAAAGGGGAAAAGGTCCTGGCACAAGACATGAGAATATATTGCAAACAACTGCCCTCTTCTTGTGGATATACAAAGTACTGTGGAATATCCATTACCCTTTTTAAGAGCTGCCAAATGCTAAAGGATTAGGCAAGGAATAAGCACTCTTTTCAAAATATTTCATGACAGCTTTACATAATAAAGAGTTTTATGTTTTGGATGTAACACCTGCTGGACTGGCTCAGATTTGGATGGTCCCTCTGACATTGGTCTCTACCAGATGCTTACAAAAAGGTGCAAAGAAACAGAAAGTTATGGAAAAAAAGTGTACATTGGGGATGTTTTTTTCCCTAAACCAATGCATCTAGCAATTGGCTATGCCTTCAACTCCGAGTTTTAGTGTCACTTATAAATGCCTTTTTCCTTTCTGGTCTAACTGTAGATGTTCTTATTATTCACATAAATGTCTAAACCTTTTTCAATCCTGCTAAGCTCTTGGCTTTAATAATATCTTGTGACAATGAGTTCCACATGTAAATTTGTTAGTATATAAAAATACAGGTCAGTGTAGATTTGCTGCCTTTAATTTCACTGAGCACTTTTTTCAAAGGTTGGAGCTTTTAAAAACCCAAACCTTCAGAAGGCACACACAGCTACAATAATGACTTTAATATGTTTCATTATTTATTTTTCTTCTTGCTTTAAAGTCACGAAACAAGGAAGTTCACAGGGTCTACAGGCCATCTCAAGACAGACTCTTATTCTCTTACAACACATCTGGGCCTATAATGTCACTTCAGAGACGCCTCCTCTCATATCCCAGTCCTGCAGAGTTTAGCAGAGAGTTTCTGCCTTAGCTCTGCCTGTTTTGTTGATTATTAAATTTAAGTTTCAGCCTGGACTTTAGAAAGCATCATACTTCAAAGAATTGTTGGTTTGCATAAGCGTCCACATGTTTGGACCCTTACCAAACATATGGGATTTTCTGAATCGCCTTTCCCCATAAAATGAGATGGGCATCTTGAGCAATTAGATTTTTCCTCTGAAATTCTTAATATCAGCAAGTCACAATCTTTAGGTAAATGTGAACAAAGATTAGTTTAAAAGCCATGTTATTTACTCAACAGCTTATTTGAAAGTGTTATTTAATTGCTTGACTGCCTACTTACAGGTTAACTACATCTATAGTGGCAAGAATATGACTTGCCGTATTTAATTTTTGTATAATTTGGATGTTGAACTGATATATGTGAATCTGAAAATGAGTCCTTTGGCAAGAATTTCTTAAGAGCTATTGTGGCCAGAAATCCCTCCTGGCATGCACCAAATCAACATTTCCTAAGTATGTTCTAGGCAGAGCTGGCTCTCTGATGTGGTGCAGGCTTCTGGCCTTCCAAACAAGGCACTTCTTCCACAGGTTTCCAGGCTCCAGATGGCAATAAAACCTGGAGTAAAACTCTGCCTCCACAGTTTAATGGGAACATTTATACCACCTTCTAATTTCTCCATGGTACCTAGGAAAGCATTTAGAAAATCCCACAGTGTCCCAACACCTCTGTATCTTGTGGCCTTTTCCTGTGTGGTAGCACCAGCTGGAAGGGATCTGGCAGATGTGCTGTGGTTGGCAATTTGGTTGCACTTGTACCTGAGATGGATGCTCCTGTCATCATGCTCCAACTGTAACTGCACATGCTGGAAAACTGCAGCACTGTAACAGAAGTGTGGGTTAGAAAGAAGCTTCAAACACTTGAAAAACAACCCTAATAATCCACAGGACTATGAGTGCTCTGTTACTTAGAGACAAGGACACAACTGAACTGGGAAGAAGGAGTGTAGAATGAGTTAGAGTCCCTCATACTAGACCAAGGATGTTCAGGTTATCTGAACAAACAAATCTGTACATCAGATTAGACTGAATTGTTGTGTGGGTTGTTTACTGCACTTGCTAGGCTGTAGTGGGTACTGGAGGGACTGCTTTTCATTTGCATGGTTTTGAAAAGCAAAAAGGATGATATTAATAGCCATATTTGAACAAACCATTGTGATAATTTAAAAATTTACAAAGCAAGTCAGCCCTTTTCACTGGTTTTTCCTGTTTTTGCACTAAATGGTGGTTATTAAAAGAGAAAATGAAAAACAATGACTGGTCTGCTTTGTGAAGGACAGTCTGTAAACTTGCTCTTAAAACTCAAAGCATGCAAGGGTGCAAGTGCTCAAAAGAGCACAGCATCCTTCTGTGTTTGCTCCTTGTGTTTGCAATACCTGGGTTCTCTCACGCTGAAATACAACAGCAACTGCACAAGGGACCACAAAGCTGCTCTTTGGCCCCAGAGGTTTGCAGCTGGAGTGGCACAGAGTCAGCATTGGAGGGGAGGTGGGGAAAATGAAACTGTACTGGTCAGGCTAAAAAGCTGGAAAGTAATTTTTCTCTTCCTGTTGGCATTTTGACAAATCACTTGACAAAAATCTTTGTTTCTTTGAACAAAGTGTGTTTTTTTGTTTCCTTTCCTTTAAATCTCATCTTGTATTAGAATGTCTCTTCAGCTGAAGCACAGTCCTGTGCTGGGGAGGATAGATAGGGCAGCAGGCTTGGTGTTGCCACTAGAACGTAGGTAAATGAGAAAACACTTGCTTCTCTTTTTAGGGGCTGCCAGCTTTGAAAACTGGCTTTCATGTGAATATCAGAAACTTTATTGCCTTGACTTGGGTGACCTCATCTACTAGAATGAAGTCATTCATTGAGCCAAGAAAGACAAACCTTCGTTCCAGAGAATTAATCAAGTCCATCAAGTGCTCTGCTTACATCTTATCTCTAGCCAGTGAGAGAGCAAGCAGTTAAAAACTTGACAGCCACCAGATAGCCTCCTGTTCTTCATGTTATGCTAACATCAAAAAGGAGCAAAGAGGCTTCCAAAAGCTCAAACTTGCTACTGGATAAGCACAGCTTGACATAATTTCTGACTTGGGGATTACATTGTTTCAAATCAAGGTATTTCTTAGAGAACAAAAACATGGCATTCCAGTGAACTTTAGCTTTAAAAAAAAAAAAAACTATTAACTCTGCCAGATAGGAATGCTGAGCACATAATTGCTCACCCTGCCTTTTCATCCCAAGCTATCGCAGAACCCATAAACATTCCAATTAGGCAGCCAATTAAAATGAGAAAGAGCCCTCCTGAATTATACAGCAGTTGGAGGCTGTTCTGCCTTTCTAGTTGTCAGCCAGTGAAAGGTTTTTATTGCATTTGAACTGAAGGAGGTGAAAGAATTAAGTGAAACAGTGATGTTTGAAAGGCCCATGTGAAGGGGCAGTGCAGTGATAATAGTTCTCAGCACTAGTGACAGGGAGCCATTAGTAAGCTATGAAAAGCTTTGTTATGCTAAGAGGTGGACATTATAAAAGGTAGAAGAAAGCAGTTACTTATAAATAAAAAAGCCCCTTAATTTTGCTATTTTATTACTCTTATGGCATGAACTGCATAATTTCAAAATCTGCTTATTTCACATGATGTGGGTTTTTTAAGGGGTTATTTTTCAGCTCAGCTAATGCTGGCACAGAATTTTTTCAGAGTAAATTATTTTCTGCCAAATGGCATCCATTAAGATATCAAAGAGTGATAGTATGACACAGAGATCCAAAAGGCAAAGGGAAAATCTAAATATTTGGATGCTGGATTGAAAACATGCCATTATGCAATGGCTAATTATAGTGTAAAACTTTCCCTTATTCTCCATGAGGAAGCATGGAATTGTACTCTTTCTGTTTATGCACCATAGAAGCCATCCTTGCTGTGCTGGTTTGTACCTTTGATTGCACTGTTCTTGACCTTTGGGTGATGGCTGAAGCAGTTCCATGCACCCTAAATTAACAGCGTGAATTTACCAAGAAACTTACCTTTTCTGAGGCCCAACACACACCAAATCACAGAGAAAGATCTATTTTTTCCTAATACCACTTTGCTGTGTAAATATGCCTTCTTCCCCCTTATTCTTCACCTGTTACTGCTTTTGGCAAGGTTTCTCTCCATTAGCAGGGCCATCGTGGCTGTTTAAGAAGGAATTGAGCAGAGGGGATGGGGGTAGTACTTGGACAGATCCTTCCTCTGCTTCTGATGTGTCTGAACAGAACTGCACCAGATTGAATAATTTCTATTTTCCTTAGGGCAGGAACAACTTATTTTACATTATTCTGTACTTGAATGTTCTCATGTTGCTCAGCCTCAAGTAGTATCCCCTTAAATATGTCTATTTAGTGGTAGATGATATCAATTGATACCACAACTCCCCCTTGTCCCTTTTTTTTCAATGTGGAATAGTTTCCATGTCCTTTGTTTCTTTTTTTCAGTCAAGTTTCAGCTCTCTGACCTCTCTACATCTCCTCTTTTACACAATACTTTGCATCATCTCCTGTTCCTTCTTGCATTGCCTGCTTCCATTGCTTCCAAGTCCCCATATTTTCTGTTCTCTCCATCACTATTTGCTAGTCAGCCATTGTCTGCATAGAGGGATCCTGTGGTGGAGCTGTTGTCTGAGAAGGGCTCAGCTGGATTTGCTGCCTCCTTCTCACCCCTTTGGTTCTCTATTTGGCACCACCCTGCCACAATGGGGAAGAGTCTGTTGGCTCACTTTAGTTCTCAGCAAATGCACATGGTCCTTGTCCAGTGCACTGGCTGCCTCCAGAGCTGTCTGACCAGAGAGGGTTCACAGACCCAGGACAGCAAGAACACTGCCTGTGTTCCTGGAGAGAGAGAAGAAGCAATGACATCAAAGACAGAGACTGGGTAGGCACTAGAGCCATGAAACTATGAAATACATATATCCTACAGCTTCTCCATAGGCAGAATATTTATTATTAGAAATATAAATTCTGTCAGCATGGGAAGAGTGATGTTTTCTCATAGACACAATTTTGTATGTTGAAAGAGCATAGAAAGCAGGTGTCATTCTGTGCATAATATGTCCTAAAGCTTATATGTAAGTGTTTTCCCATTTGGGTTTGTACATGCATCTCATCAAAGCAGGGCACGAGGAAACTGGTGATGTTTTATAGTCTCTGTGGTGCAGAAGGTCAGACTACATCTAACATTCCCTTATGGTATGTGCATCTGTGCAAGACATTTAGTTCCCATGCTCAAACATGGCAGCATTCCTTTCCCTGTGTTTCCTTTTGCCAAATTACCATGTGCACAGCAGTATGGCCAGGAGGATAGCTGGGCTCTACAAAAGCTGCATGTGCTGCTCTCTGAGGAAGCTTCTACTGCAAGAGAGAATAAAGATGGGCTTATTTGGGTTGTTTCTGAAAGCTCACTCCTCAGCCATCTCATTAATTTCTAGAAATTGATTTCTAGTTTGACCTGTAGCTCTTGGAAGGTAATAGAAAAGCTTCTGGGGCTTCAGGGGATCTGGTGAGTATGCAGCCAGCCACAGCTCTTTGTTTCTTCATCCCTGCTTTGTGCTGCAGTGGAGAGTGTTCACAGGTTTCCATGGCTAGGTGGAAGAGTATCTGTGTGCAGGCACTGCCCAGTGTCACTTGTGAGAAGGGAAGTGGTGAGTGGTGTAGCTGTGTCTCCCACACTGCTCCTGATGAAGTGGGTGTGTACAGTATGGATGCAGAATCTGGACTTTACTTAAAATAGAAGCTTTGGATTTCAGGAACATCTCACCTTTGTATAAGAGCAGCACAAATTATTTTCAGTTGTTAGACGGTACTCACATACAGACTGGCAGGATCTCCTGCATTAAAAACTGGAGTGTTTCTCATGCAAGACCCAAACCAAGGAGTGTTTTGTAGACCAATATTACCAAGATGACCACCACTGGATGTTCCATGTGGTTGGAGACAACATCCAACTTCACAACCATCAGGAGAGAGAATCATGTTAAAAAGAGACCACGTGGTTAAAAAAGATGGTGGTAGAAGCTACCCAGACCTGGAAGGTTGGAAAATTATATTGTTAGTTTTGAGATGTAAAATAAGTTTGATCCAAGAAAATTTCGGAGTGCTTTTTCACTAGGTAGGAAACACAGTAAAGTACAGAAGTTAAATTGGTGATGGTAGCTGTATCTGACACTTCAGACAAAAGGAAAAATCCTGCTTGAGCTAGACGACACCACAGAAGAAATTGACTTATAGTGCTGACATGAGCTTCTAACATGTTATCAAAGCAGAGTATTCCTGGCAGCAGTCAGATACTTCTGCTACAAATGGACAATCAGGAGAGGAATTTTACCAGACAAATGGTAACCTGGAATGTAGTTGTAAATTAAGGGCAACAGGAGGAAAAAACCAAGAAGAGAATGACCATGCAACCTCACTTGAGGCTGTGCAAGTTGGCAATGTCAAATCAGGAGCACAGCTTTCACTGGCTTCTGTTTCAAGAGCAAATAGAAGGTGAACACAGAAATGAGCAGTGCTGAGGAGCAGCTTCCCCTAATAGAAAATAAGAAGGGACAGAAAAGTTGATTTTTCAAATATTCCCACAAAGGCAGAGAGTAATACAGGGAAAGTGACTGTGTGTGACAATCTCTGGGTCTCTACATTGTGGCACTTGAGAAACTAATTTTGTAAAAATTCTGGAAAAGGTTAGTGAGTGTTTCTAGAAAATATTTCAGGAGCTGTGTATTAATTATGGAGCTGTGGCCATGCTGCATACATGTCATCTTTAAATATTTTTCTGACTTTTGGGCAAAAATGTTCAAATACATTTCAGTAGTTAATTCCATCCAAGTTTTAAATTTGTCTTTTTTATTTCTGTAGTTAATTTTTAATGGTAAGAAACATTAAAAATCAAGATTATTTTGACTATTTAGCCGTGCTTGCTTCTTAATCCTCTAAATTTACTGCAGAGATAATGGGCAGCAGGGATGACATCATGCATATACAGCTGCCTTTTTAAGTGCCAGGGCCAGAGGAACCACTTATAGTAATTAGGAAATCCTTAAACAAGTGTTTGTGAAGTATTGGCTAACCCTCACTGTTTGCTTTTTTCTGGCACCACACTAGAAAGGTTTGACCTTGAATAATTATCTACTCACTGACTTTCTATCTTTTCCAGTTACTGGAGCACACACGCTACTGGTTGATTTCTTTACTGTGGGGTGATATTTTCTATATTTTAAAATATAAATAAAATAAAAAGGCCATGCTCCCTCTTAGTCAAATAAGGAGGTGACTGATGTACTGTACTGAGCAGGCCTTAAGGAATATTTCAGAAGGATCAAAGATAAATCTAGTAATATTTGATAAGCTTTCTATAATATTGTGTAAATTACCAGTATTTTCATATGCTGTACTTCAAAACTTCTTCTCATTAATTTTCACTCTTTCTATCTTGTCATTAATTAAGAATCTTCCTCCAATATATTTAGATATATTTTAACCTTAATTATCATCACCCACTTTTTAATGTTTTCAGTTAGAGACCCAGGAAAATGGAACAGCTCAAAGAGAATTGTAAGAGAATGTATTCACACTTGTGAATATTCTGTTCAGCTGACTAAACAGAAGGTGGTCTAAAACTAGAGGGCAAAGTGTTAAATATAGCATCTTTTATCTGATTCAGTCAAGTTTCAAACTTGTCATTTACACATTTTAAATTCATCTCCTTATTCAGCCTGCATAGCACTCAGACTGTGGACCAGTGGATTCACAAACCCTTGTTCACTAGTGCAGTGAGCCACTACGCCAATTGGTCAAACTCATTCTTCTCAGAATTATATTAAATCACATAAGAGATACTTTTTTTTTTTTATCAGAAAGGTTATCATATTTTTATGTGGGGTGCAAAAATACATTTGAGCATAGGAATAGGGAAAAATTCAAATGAAAACAAACAAACAAAAAACACTGACAAAAAATATCAACATATGAGCATTCCTTTGCAGTGAACTGCATTTGTATTCTCTCATCACTGGATGCTAATTTTTAGGCTAAAATCTATGGCAATATCCTTGTGGAAAAGAGATCATTATTTTTCTAAGAAATTTAACTTTAAAATAAACCTTTTGCTTTCTTTCTGACTTGTTTTTAATTGCCACTCTACATCCCATATTACTGAATGAATTCATATGGTTGTCATTTTTCTTAAAAAAACCCTTCTCTTTTAGCCAAATTAAACTGTGTCACACGCGATATCTTTAAAGGTCTTTCATCTACTGTATTATATCTAAGAAGCAGCACCACTGTCAAAAAAATCAACTAATTAAGAATGCAATGCTGAGAC
Source organism: Anomalospiza imberbis (assembly GCF_031753505.1). Classification (NCBI taxonomy): domain Eukaryota; kingdom Metazoa; phylum Chordata; class Aves; order Passeriformes; family Viduidae; genus Anomalospiza; species Anomalospiza imberbis. The sequence continues at coordinate 10,969,990 of NC_089692.1, read as the reverse complement.
ATCACCTTAGAGGCAGTGTCTTTTAGGAACAATGCTGCCAACAGAAGGGTCAAGGAAGATGACACCAGCTGCTGTCTGCGTGCTGGGGCTCTCACACAGCCCTGCACACCTCTGGTAGCTGTTCCACAGCCTCTGCAATGACTCCGTGGCCTTTGGAAACATTAGCAAGATTAAAACTCTACAGTTTCCCTTCCTAAACTGCAGGTTTCTGCTCCTGAAAATTTGTGAGATGTTGTAGTTCTTGTGTACACAATTATATATGACAGCCCTGCATTTCTGGGAAAATGAAGTGGCACATATACTGTGAGGTTTCTCAGGAGTGTTGCAGTAAGTTCTGGAGAGCCACTGGTATGTTTCCTCGTCTGATCTGATTACTTAGTCCAGTGGAAGGTGAGATTGAACTGTTCTGAATTATACTTTGTCAAATCTCCAGACTGACAAAGTGAATCTGACTTACATATGAAAAATGGATAAACCCTCGCTTTATTCCTGATGGCAGTTCTTTCTCCAGTGATGATTGTAAGTTCCACTTACTTTGGTTTAGAACACTTGCAACATAGCTGGAAACAATTTTTAACACATTAAACTGTTTAAAATAGAACAAGTTCAGTCTTGGAAAAAAACTTTGCCTCATCAAAGAACAAGAAAAACCATGTTTGACGTACGTTGAGTTAAATGGAATGTCTGTAGAGTGATCTGAAACTTGCTAACCTTGGGCAATATCTTGCCAGAGAGGAGATATAGAGGTGTGGTGTGGAAACCTGCTGTTGGATGTGGGAGACGAGCTGGGAAAAACTCTCCTGCTGTCTGATGTGATGGTGGAAGGTACAGAGGGAAAGCTCTCAAATATAAGTCTCTAAACTCATGGTTTCACAGTCTTCATGTGGCCTTCTAGATGAAATTTGTTAAGATTTTATGGTCTTTGAATTGGTAAATCTGTGGGTACGTTAGTGAATGTGCCTTAGTTTGGAAAAAGAAATTCTTCAATGGATGGTATCTGATTTTTCTGCTGTTTCTATTTAATATATTAGTGGATTTATTTTTATCATTATCTAGTTCTGGGTTTTACAGTTTGCACAAGAACAACCTTACCAAACAGTATCCAGTTTGGGATTTTCTAAAGATTCTAACGCTCATGCTTGAACCCCAAGCAAATCATTCTTCTGGCACATAATAGCTTAATTACAAAACAAAAATTATTTCAATTAAAACAGAATTCAATTTATTTTGGGGTTTTAAATTGCTATTTCATAATGTACATCACAATGCATAACAGCATGGGACAGGAAATGACTAATACTTTATCCAATTTAATTTATATCAGTGGAAGCTTAACCTTGATGCCTTGGCCATAACTCAAGTAGAGTTAACACCCTTATTTATAGAGAATTGCTGTGAGATGCTCAGCAGCACGCAGCGGCTGGAACCCGCGGTGGCTCCGCACACGCCCTGCGCTCGGGGACACTGAGTCACGGCTCTGCAGAGCCAGCCCTGAGTCATAGCGCTGTCCCCGAGCCCCCCGGCACCCCTCACTGAGCAGCCACAGCTCTGCACCTCCCATCCTGGGCATCTTCCAGCCTCAGGCACACGAGGGAACATCTCTCCTCAGCCCCTTGCACCGTCTCCTGCGATGGGGACCTTTTACAGCTGCTGTGAGGTGGCACTTGGTGCTTTGCAGTTTTAGCCCTGATCGTCACCTTCCCCAAGGAAAGATTCCTGTGGGGCAGCAGGAGAGCTCGTGGTACCCCTTCCAGTTGCCTGGAAGTAGAGAAAAATCAAAACTGCTCTTTGGAGAGTTTTTGATGCAGGCTCAGGAGTCTGACTCAACATTAAAAAGGTTTGAGTGTTTGCCAGAATTCTAATACAAGTAATTGGAAGAGCTCCTAAGTGGCTTCAAAGTACAAATATTTTTAATTACTTGTTAAGATACAATGTACCAACGGTAAGTGGCACAGAAATAGGATGTGGTGCATAGAAACTCAAGCTCTTTAAACAGAGACGTTGCTCTGCCCAGAGCAAGTTCATCCAGGGAGGCAGCAGTAGCTTTCAGGCCTCTCTGAGTCCAACACAGTTTAGGTACTAAAAAGAAAAGTAGCTCTCCAGATTGTTTCGTTTTGGTTGTTTTTCTTTTTCTCATAAATTCATGAACAAATTGTCTTTTTAGATCAATCATTTTAACAACTATGGGACCCCTCTTGCCATGTCCTTGATGCATGGAGAGCACACACGTACTCAGACATGGGTGCCAGTATGATGGCAGAGGGTGCTCAGACCTGGAATGATTTCCTTTGCGATGTGGGTTAAATCCAGTAATAAAATTTCATTTGGTCACTAGGCTCTGCCAGTCTAATTGCATTGCTGGATTGAGTTTATATCTGTCAGTCTTAGGTTTTCTTTGTTCCTTCAGAGAAGGAAAGAGTATATAAGAGGAAATTAAAATTAATTTTAGTAAAATATTATGCATAAATTGCAGTTTGTGATTTGTGATCTCACTAGATGCTAGCTGCCACTTGCATGTGCTTAAATATAGTGTATCTCTTAAACCCTCAACCTCAAACATTCTCTTATTTGCATTGAAATGTTGTGCTGAATTTATCAGCTTATTAAGCAGTTGTGTGTGTTTATCTTATTTTGAGGTTATTTAATCATACTCATGTGTGCACACATACCCCCTCCCTGTACTGTGTGCTACTGGAAGTGAGCAAATTGCTCCTTTTTATGGATGAATGGGTGCTGGATGTTTGAGGAGGTCTGGATTTCTCTGTCATCCAGCTGCATGTTCTTTTAAATTGCTTCGTGCAGCTCCAGCAAAGTGATCCTAGGGCGGACCTGAGGCTGAGCTTGATGGCTTTGACTTGCTGACAGCACCTGGCACATCTCTGCCTCTACCCACACCCTGTAAGGAGGAGGACACGTGTTGAGATGTGGGGGGGCTCTGTCTGCAGAGGGATGAGCTCTGTGCCAAGAACCACTGTAACCTGCCGTAAATTACAGCATCCCTGAAATTACTGTAATTTGTGCCAGGGTGTATCAGCTATGGAAGAGCTCTGTGCATCCACAGCTTCCCTCCCTGCACCTCCCTGTGCCCACGCCTCTGCTCTGGTTGCAGGCAGCACGTTCACCTCCCTACAACCATTTCTCTTACAGACTGTCCCCCTTTTGCTGCTGCTTTCTGTGCTTATCTCCTGCAGTTACAGCAGAAGCTGCTGGTTGAGGTGTGTTTTTACGGGGAAGGCCTAAAGCAGAGTAAGACTACACATAAAGCATCTTAGGGTTGAGCATCCTTCTTTTAATAAATAACCCCAAGTTGTTTGACACTAGGGCATAAGAAAAAGTCTGTCAGATGCCCTTTGTCTTTTCTACCATCTGAGATCTTTTGGCCATCCACAAGGGTGAAGGAATTGTCAGGTGGGCCTGTAGCAAGGAACCCACTGGCCAAAGGTTGGAACTCCTTTTTGGCCTTGTTTAACTTTTTCCATTCCAGGCTTTTGTCATTAAAGAACTATCCTCACCTCAGTTTTTTTTTTTTTAGGTTATTAGTTTTTATTCTGTGCTTGCCCCCTTTAGTTCTATAAAATATGGTATTGGAGAGCAAGTGCCTTTTAGTAGCCTTGCTGCTGTTTGCCTTCTCAGTCCCCAGCCAGTCCCAGCTGCAGGCTGCTCCTCACCCAGGTCCCAGTACCTAGGACATCCCTGACATTTATTTTGCATTCCAAATTCAAAAGCATTTTACACCTCTAGGTATTTTCATAAATTTCCATAAAATACACCAGGCAAAACACTTAAAGTGTTGTTCCTTGAGAAATTATTACATTTTGCATTTGTTTTATCCTCTAAAAAAGACCTTTTCCCCCACATCCATGTGGTATCATTGACACAATGTACATCGCATCCCTCATATTAATACTCTGATCAATCACTGCTGACAATACAGTGTCTTTGTGTGAGGGGCTGTAGGACAAATGTTTTAGCTTGTGAGAAGAAAATTGTTAGCATTTGAATAGAGAAGGGCGAGGGGGAAGGATTAATAGCCTACTTTGATGGATTAGAATGTAGGAAAATTGCTCAATATTAATATGAAAATGTTTGTGAATTGGCTGTGTGGGGCTGTCAATGGAAAATGAGGGCCAGTGATTATGTCTCCAAGGCCTTATCAGTTCAGACTTGACTCTCACCAAAGACTTTCACACAAAAGACTGATGAGAGCACTAGAAAATAGCTGAATAAGAACCACTACAATAAGCGAGCCATTCAGCCACCAGTGTCATGATGTCAGGTTTTGTGCCCTTTATGTAATATTGTACATCTTTATATTAACATATCTGAATATGGATTTGTAATAAAAGAGGCAAATGAAACTACCTGCTAGACATTTTTATTTCTATAATTTTTTCTTATCTCTGAAACATGACTGGAAAATGGGCTAGGGTTAGCCTTAATAAACAATTGTGTCTACAAGGGAGATTTCTTTGTGAGCATTAGGTTAAGGGTTTAAAATATGGCTCTGTATTTATTCTTGGGAAAAAAAGGACTGTTTGATGGTCCTGAGAGACTTTGCAGGAAAACTTGTTTCCTATTACCATAGCTTCAAAACAGATCAAACAGACTGTTTCTTCTGTGTCCTGCGCTCTTAATAAGGTTTTAAATGCAGAAGTATGCCTAGTTATAAATGTATTTAACATAATTGGTGTATCTCAAGTAACTTTACATATTAAATTACACATCTTCTTTTTGTTTTATATTTTCTACATACTTTGTCTACCCAGGGGCTGTAATAAAGCTATGCATATCTTGTCTGTTGACACATAACTTGTGGAGCTGGACCTCCAAAAGACACACCCCTGCGTTGCTAGTGAGCTACAACACTAGCAGTTAGCTAGTTACAACTTTTTTCTATTGCATTAAAATGCAATAATTAAAAAATAATTTTGTAAATGAAAGGCTATGCTTTTCCCCTGCTATTTTGAATATGACTTTCTTCTTGCTTTGTGTTTATTATTTCCCTTTTTTTGCTACTCAGTGTTTGATTTAGCTTTGCACATATTGTGAGCCAGCAGCACAAATCAGTCTGTGTGGTGACAGTGACACTGGATCCAAAGTGCCTGGAAAAGCTGGCTGCTCTTAATCACATCCTTGTTACCACCCAATGTTGTGGTAAATCCCTTATAAATTAACAGAATAAACTCTGGGAACTTTGCTTGTTCCAGTGACGAAGTCACAGGTGTTGGTGGTCGGGTTGAGCCTGCTCACTGTTGGCATGAGGTTGTGGCTAACAGATGTCACCCTCTGGGCTCTGGTACTGCTGGTTTATCCAGACTAATCTCATTTGATGCAAGTGGCCTTTATTAGGTTTAAGGGTTGTATCGTGTGTCCCACAGATCCTTGGACCAGTTCTGCTCCACTTTTGCAGTTCAGATCTCTTTCTTTGTGCTACCTGTGACCTAGACCAAGCATCTATTTGAAAGATAATAGACAACTCCTAAGTTTCACTACAGCGACATATTACTCTTATATGTATTATGGGCACTTGTCCTCATGGATCAATGCAAAGAAATATGAGGAAAAGTGAAAGAAAATCAGAACAGACCATTTAGTAAGTCTTTTTCAAAATCAAAAATATACAGCACAAGATTTTAATAATTTTAAATTTTTCTAGATACTTAAATTTAGAAGTTGCTTTTATCTTGGTGGTGGTTTTGGAGAATGGTGATGCTTTCCAGTTCAGGAATTTTCTTTATATTTGAGCTCAGCAATCTGTTAAAGAAAATGGTATGTGTGTATCTATATTAGAGAAAAGATTTTGGTATAAAAGCCTGTTTCAGTTAGAGAAAGATTATTTATTTTGCAAAACCTTAATTATAAGTAAGCGACTTTTTAAAGCTTAGAGTTTTGTCCATAATTAGTAATCCAGTTTCCTCTCTTCATTTGTAAATAGCAATCTGGTGCAAAGCAACTGTTTGGCACTTGGCTATTTGTAAAGTACTCTAGTTAGTACTAGATCAATAAATCTTTATAACTTGTGCCAAGTCTCCTCAGTGGCTAAAAAAGAATTTTGTGCACGTTTCAATAAAGCCAAAATGGCAGACTAGTGTGTTAAATATAGTTTTGTGTTAAACAGAGAAAGTGCATAGCATCAGTATTTGTAGGAATGTAATCCACTTTTCAGACATTAGCAGCCAAGCAATAAGAAAAAGTAAAAAGTAAAAATTACTATAGTGTTTTCAAATCTAACTTGCATAAAACTGTGGGGATTCCTAATAGGCACAGAAAGTTCACTTGCCCAACTTGTGAGAGTTTATTTTAAATTATATGTGAGCCACATGAAATAATTAAAGTACAATGCATTAATACAACTTAATTTAAGTAGATTCTAATATTTTACCATAAAATATACATGGATTGTCTGAGTCATTTCATTACATGATATGTGGCAAATGGGCCTTCAGAAGAAAACAGATACTCTTAGTGGAGAAGAACACCAATCTTAGTAAATCTAGAGCTGCAGCAAGTTCAGGCTCTGATTTGAAGCTGTGCTAGTGTTGTCATATTTTAATAAATTCATTCAATTATTACATGATTTAGCAATTTTATCTGCAACATTTTTCTTGGGAAATTTTAAAATCTGATTTACTGTGTTTGGCTGTTATAATTATTTAAGATTCACTTAGAAACTTGTATAAATGATATCACCCATTAATTAAAATATTCCACATATAATTTCACAGAAGAAATGACACCTAGTACTTTATTTTCATCTCTTGTTCCTCTACCGCTTTGTCTCCATAGTAGCAATTAGGAACTACATTTTTCTGTGTGCTTGATACTATGTTTGGTAGTGATAAAAATGATTAATGATACTCTGTGAGTAATCCTCTTAATATATATAACTAAGAATGTATCTTTGTGGACAGATGGAAGTAAACATTAATTTTGCTGTCTGTGCTCATGAGCAGCTCGTGCCAAGCTGGCTGGACCCAAACCAGTGCTAATCTGGATGCCTTATCTCCACTCTCATGTCGTGTTATACCTGAACTGCTTTCAGTGTGGGAAAGTCAGTACAGATTGCAGATAAGCAAATAAAATTGGAGATAAAGTAAAGAAATTAGAAAGTAGGTTCATGCCATTATTTAGAACCAGCCCTGAGGTCTCTCTCAAGCTGTCCTTGGGGTGTGATGTTTCTTTTTGCAGCCATATTGGATGGAAAAATTTTCTTTTTAACACAGCTAAGATCTAGGAGGTGAACAGCAGGTGGCTTTTCCCTGCTTCCAGGTTTGTCTTTCCCTCCAATTGTAGAGGGGGAAAAGGAAGCTATAAGAAGGCTGGAAGAACAAATGCAGGGCTTTACAAGTGTGAGGCTCTGCCTGTGAGCTGGGTGGGTTGGATGCCTTCTGGGGGATTTCGAGCAGAGGTGTCTGAAGTGCAGGTAATCAATCCCCACTGGTGTGAGTATACTGGAAAACATGAGCACCCAAATATTCAATGATTTGTCTGTATTTCATCTCTGGTAATTGGAACAGTATTTCCAGGCTCCCCTGGACTTACTGAAGGTCACATTGGCCATGCTGATTTTGCTCATGCAGTAGAACCTGTGCACAGCGTGGCATGAGCAGGGTACCTTCTTGGCTAACGGTGGCAGCTGGAAGCACGACAGTAGGAAACAGGTCAGGCTGTGCTGTGGGAGCATCCTTGGTTTCCCCAAAGACTCTTTAGAGCAACAGGCCATCAGATGCCCATCAGAACAGCTTTCCAGCTGACTCAGCACACCCTGGCTTGGCCAGGTCACAGTGAGTTTGTTCTTTATAATGAAGACTGACAATTCCAAAGTTGTTGCGCTGTTGCTTTACCAAGGGCTGGAGGGCAGCTGTATATCCCTGTTTTCTGTAACGTGTGGTTTCTTTGCTTGTTTTGCTGAAGATACCACAGCAAGTTTTAGAAATTTATACCAAAATAGATGTAATGTGATGTTAAAATAGGAGTAGGTTAATTTTGAAGGAAGGGTGGTTTTTACAGTTCACTCTCTCATTGCACTGCTTGCTTCCATTTATGGAATGACTCTTCAAGAGAGAAGTGATGACCTTAAAAAAAATGTAAGGTGATATGTAGATACTGTTTTCCACAGTTAAAGGTCACCTTGACTTTTAATCTTGACTGCCATACTCTTCTTCTCATTAAAATATTTGACAAGAATTCTTTGCATGAATGAACAGCACAGACCACCTTAAGACTACTCAATTTTCACTAGAGGTGTTGCATTGTCATAATAAATGTACCGGCAGCTAGAAATAATTATCTGGTACACACATTAACAAATAAAATGCTCTTTTATACATTTATTACCTTGAAAAACCTGTTTTTTCTCATGAAGGGATTAAGTGACAGCACTTGAGCATGTTTCTTAGGTTTTTTGGGTTTGAATAGCAAATTCCCTGCAATAGTACAGAAATAAAAGAATATTTGATTCCAAACAATTGAATATTTTTCATGATTGACTTTAATGATTATTTCCTATTATGCAACTCTGCTCCCATTCTCGTTTGTCAGCACTTGAAGTGAAATATATTTCTGAACATCTGTTCAAGTATCTCTTGGTCTTATTTCTTTTAGAGGAGCCAACCTAAAAATATGGGGCTATTTTAACATAGAAGCTTTGTTATTCACTATACCCAGATGTCATTCTGAAACAGAACAAACTCAGGTTTAACTGTCATGAAATCTGACATCATAAATTTTATAACACTGAATAATAAGCCAAAATGAAAATCACTATGCATAATGCAGAAAGTCTTGTAACTTGACCTTTACGTAAAAGGAATGATTATATGTAAAAAGAGCTTTGTGAATTAAAAATGTAATTCTTTTCACCCTCTGTAGCTTGAGGGCTGCTATAGGCACTGAGTTTATATTGTTATTTTTATCCCACCGAAATGAATACAGTTTCCAGCACTCAGCTGAGAGGACATGCTGAAGTGGAACAAGGCGAAAATAGGTCAGAAAGTGATAGGCCAAGCCACTTCCCTTAGAAAACCACATGCAATCCCAGGCACACTGATGAAATTTTTAAATTGTGTATATTTGACTACAGATTGTTAGTCTGTATCAGGAACATAAGGAACTGGCTGACACTGAGCACCAAAGACCAAAATACCAAATAGTCCAAGTTGCTGTGAAAAGCCTCAGATCTGAAATTTGTTTAACGTCTCTTGACAAGTGCTATTGTTTGTGAAGTAACTGTTGAAGATGCTCATTGCCAGAAAGATTCATTACTGAAAAGTCTTTTGTGTTTTAATTAGTCTGTGGTTTAATTGCAATACATTTAGGATGCTGATTGCATGAAGGGAAATATAAGGAATAGATCACACTCATCTTTACTGAGACCTGGGTTCAGTTGGCAAATTGAAAACTGTTACCTAAACATTTTTTTTTCCAGTTCCGTAGTCTTCTTTCAAGACACCAATTTCATTGTGTGAATACTGGTGGTAATTGAATAAATGTTTGAATATTGCCACCAAGCTGTGAGACTTGAAGAAATTTGTTTCTAAACCCATGCGGGGAATTTGTTTGACATAATCAGTGCTTTAGATTCATGATTACACGAAAAAGAGAACTGGTGTCGACTACCAGAAATCACAAGAGAAAAAGAAATCTTTTTGTTGCATGTCTGTGTAACATCACTAGTATTACTTCTCGACATTGTACATTTCTTCTTATTCTGAAATTAAAAAAGGCACGCTTACTAAAGTCTCAGTCAGCTAAACTGACATTAATATTGGAAATCCCAAGCAGCTTTTTGAAGGAACAAGAGTAGGAAACTAGACTGTGTAACATCTAAGTAGAGACTTAGATGTAATGCTGATTGTTTTCATAAACACTGTGCACTTTGACACATCTTTGTCTAATCGGCTCCCCCTTATGCCTCTCCTGAAGGAAACCTTTTCTTCCCCTCCTGTACGGCTTTGCTCTTTTTCAAATTAGAACCATATCATAACAGCTCTGTTCTGCTGAATGGCTTTCAGATTTAGTGAATAAAAAAAAAAAAAAAAAAAAAAAGGAATAGGAAACCCACAAAGCACTGTCTGACAACACAGAGAGAAGTTAAATATAAATCAGGTTTTCAAGAAAATCTCCAGAGAATCTCTCAATTTAAATTTTATTTGCAACGAATACCAGCTACCTACATAGCTAGTTAGCATTTTGACTTGTGCAGATTTTTGCAAGGACAATTGTGCACCAAAAACACTGTGTTTTATTTCTGGCTATATTTTCAGAAACTCTGTAGTCGTTTCTGATTAAAACATCCCCAAAATTCTTCTTTGGGAAGAGATCATGTTTTAAAAACTGCAGATCCTGCAGATGCCAGGATTTCTGGGTCTGTTGACTAAAAGAAGCTATGTGTGTCTGTAGTATATATCTGCACATTTTTTCCTAGCAAAGTGTTTTGCATATATGTAGCTTTAAGTCCTTGAGCAGGCTGATTAACATCTATTTGTGTGCTTGAAATGACACCCATGCTTATGGGCTTTGAATGAAAATACAAATGTTTTTTCTATGACATGAAGGGTTATTACTTTTTGGTTTTTTGCTTGCAAGTTAAAATGTCTCATGTTTAAATTTCTGAATGGAACATGTAAATAAATTTGTTGGAAAGAGCCCAGAGAAACTCTTCACCAGCCTTTTTCTGCTGAAGCCCAGCAGCAATCCCTCTGCTCTGCCACGCCATGCGATCCTGGATGGCAGCCGAAGGGGCTGTGACAGTGATCCTCAAAATGCCACATGTGGCACACAGGCTAAATGAAGTACTGTACATCTTTGTCCTGTCAGATGCTTTCCTTCAGAAACATGTCACCAGATCAAAGTCAAATATGTACTCTTAAGAAGGTTTTTTTTTTCCCCTGAATAGAACACCACATTATGTTAAGGAGCTCTGTAAGTTAAGGGATGATGACAGAGTTTAGCAGTTCATACCCTTAGAGCAGCCTTGTGAGTAAAAGCAAGCTTTGGGACCTCTCCTGTTCTATATGCCTGATCCTATACCTGTCAACTATGTTATGTTAAGGGTGTCTGCAATTGGCCATGCCTCACTGCCATTAAGCAAGGCTAACCCAAGGAAATGATAACATTTTGTATCTGTTTGAGAAGATTTAAATCTTCTCACTGGTGAGGGAGCTTACTAAAGCTAAAATGGATATATCAGCAGGTATTAGAGAAGTTAAGTAAACTAATAGGTCTGCACACTTGTTTTAGTAGCTACCAGTCATCTTCTTTTTTAAAAAATATGTCACAAGCAGGTATCTTCACTAATTTTACTTTTCCACTGGGCACTGTACTGCTTTCATCTCCATCTGCCAATTCACCGAGGTCAGTCTAAAATTAATCCAAGTCAGTGCTATCACCATCTTGAACAATGCTAATGAATTTTCCATTAGTAAGATTGCTACCAAAATACTACTGGTGAATGTTTTCTACATCACAAGACAGTCTGGAGGGAGATATGTATTCATCACCATGGAAACATGAAGTTCATTTAAAGTACTTTTGAGTTTATTATTAAACCAGCTTCAGTCACGGCTGCTGGTTCTCTTGTGCAACTTGCTTTTCTTAACTGAGGGCACTTTGGGCGTAATCATGGCTGATTCTAAATCCTGAACCAAATATGTCATTTAGCTGTGAAGCATTTCTACTTGTTGAGCTCACTCCATTCATTCCAAGAAAGGACCCTATATGTGTGGCTGATTTACTTCTCGAACACTTTGTCAGTGGTATTTCCCTTACCTTGAGAAAAATAAGATAATTTCTCTATAATTTCTGGTGCTGAGGAAGTGACCTGTGTTGTAAGAGACAAATGGAAGTTTATGTGCATAAACTGTCACTTTTAGCCATTGGTAATAACATAATGATCGACTCCAACATGATTTCACCAAAATCATGGAATGGTTAAGTTAAATTTCAGCATTACTACAGGAATAGCACTTGGCACAGTCAGATTGTTCTCTTTTTATTCTTTTTATTTCCTCCCTGCAGATTATTGCTTGTAGGAAGTTTAACTTGGTAAAGAACAACTGGTTGACTGACAGTCAGGTATACTAAAAGTTGTGTATAGAGATGTGTGTCTGATATTTGAAGTCACAGAAAAACAAAGTATACCTCAAAAAACTGAATTTAATTGTGTAAAGTATGAGGAGGGTTTTTTAACTGAAAAGCTGACTTGGTGTGTTTATAGCCATTAAGAATATAAGAAACAGAAGGTAGATATGGGACTTTGATAATGAGGCAGTATATCTCTTTAAAATATTCAGACTCTTTTTAATGATCCCTTAGTATAACTCCTAGAAGTTGAAGGAGGGAGCTCCATGCAACCACAGCTCCTTGATGGTTACATTGCTTGCTCACTGCTGGCATCAGACAAATTCAGAGCAGAAACCTGAAAGGTGAAAGCCTTCATACTCTTCTCCCTAATCTTTTAATCCGTTCATATTCTTTGACCCCCTGCATTAGGCCTCCATTATTAAATCCACCTGGGCATGGTAGATTGCTTTCCTCCCCAGAAGAAAGGAGAAGAGCTGTTTATGAAAGTAAAGGTGGAGAGGACTGGTAAAACAAAATGAGTGTTGTGTATGAATGTCTATAGAAGCTTCTGTGATAACCTGGGGCTCTTAGTTGGGGGGAGGTGGAGGGATGGCTTCTGTATACAAAGCTGTATTTTCCTTTTCAAATATTTTGTTTTGTGTGTTTCTTTGTTGCAGCTATTGATGGTTAGCAAGGTCCCCTACAGGCTGAAATGTAATCTTTTCCTTTTGGGGATTTGCTTGGGGCACCAGTAGAAAATTTAGCAGAAATTTTAATTTCATCACTAACAAATAGACGTTGAGAGAGAGGCCCCACAAAAAGAGGTCTGTCCTTTGCCAGGTAGAGTTGTCTGTGATCATGGGCTGTCTTGATTTGATATGACTAACCAATCATGCAAATAACATATTTGGAAAAATTCATTTCAGAACAGACTTGTGAATGGCTTTTCCCTAGAAGGGAACAGTTGAATAATGGCACTACACAGTGGCAGACATTAAATAGAAATATATGTTTGTTAGCTTTTGACTTGAATTTACTTACTCTAGTCAATAATAAACTGCGATTTTGCTAGATGTGGGACTGGATGTAAATATTTCTCATTCTGTTTATGATAAAAGAGACTATGTATCAATTTTTGGGTACATTTTTCTTGTTAAGATGCTGAGGTGACCACTTAAGGTAGGTTTTTGAGTGACCTTCTTTAAATATGCTTTAAAGGATCAAGAGAAATTGTATACATTATGCTTAAATGTTATTCATACGTGCCCACCCCCCAAACTCTGCATCTTTCTTTGGCCCCTGCACGTTTTACCCAGCTGCTTTCCCTCCAGCAGGATAAGTGTGCAGTGCCTCTCCTACAGAACTCCCTTATCTCCCATTGAGCGAGCTGTTGGAGATCTCCCCTTCTGCTTGAGTGATCCCATATATCTCCTGTGTGAAGTGCTCAGGGCACTCAGGATCCTGTTTGGCACTCAAGTTCCCCCATGTCACAGCCCTGAGTCTGCTGCAGCGTTTGTTGACCCCTCACACTTGTGGCTGCTTCAGGTAGAAATTTCTTACTCTTGTGGATTGCTTCTGGGTGGTGCTTTGGGCCAACAGCATTGAGCAGTGAAAGCCACAGAGACAAGGACAGGCACAGCTTCAGGTGCTGGAGGCAGTGGCATTGCCCACGGTGAAGGAAGGGGGGTGAGGCTGGGCCACACATGTGGGCACTGTAGGACAATCAAGTGCAGGATCTGCACCCATGTGGGGTGTCACTACAGGCTGGTGAACACCACCAGCTCAGGTTCATGCCCCGTCCTTAGGATGAGAAGCGTGTACGTTCCCATCAGTGCATTTATGGTGAGTGGTAGCAAGGGATACTCAGCTTAAGCCTGAGCAGATGACAGTATGGTTCACATAAATACCCAGTGCCAGAATTTTGCTTACCTCATGCATCTGTAAAATAACGCAAGAGAATTATAGAAAATGAAAAACATAGAAATAAGCAAGTAGTAAGTATGTGGCTAGCACTCCTAATGGAGGAAGCCAATCTACATAGAAAAGGGCTTTTCTGCTTGTTTAGACAACATCACTTATCCCTGAACAAATATTTAGATTCATTATATTCAGTGGTATTTCTTTTTTTTAAGGAATGGAGTTATTTGCATATCTATTTTGCTGAAGCTTGGTATTCTCGTCTGTGGAAACATCCCCTCCTGCCATGAGTGAAATGCCTTTCACCAAGGCAGCAGCAGTACAGAACTGCTTTTTGTCCTAGGGTTCCTTTTCTGAAATTTGCCAGGTCAAGTTTGTAGTCTCCCCTACAAAACTTGGTGCCAATAGACCTAATCCTTATTTCACTTGATAAACAGAAGTTGTAGTGCTGCACGTCTCTGTATTTTGCACTTGGCTGGGAATCTGCTTTGTGCTTCTCCTGCCCTCACCCCTCCCTTCTGCAACTGTCGGGTTATATTTGAATGCCAAAAAAACAGAATTAGTTTTGCACATCAACGCTGACTTATAAGGCTATTTGAAGTTAAAGCTCTTTGCCAGTTTCCATTTTCTTCACAGTGTTCCCTTCCGCTTTGGGTTTGAAGAAGAAGGAAAAAAAAAAAAGAAAAAGTTATTTAACAAAACTTGATCTGTTTGAAACTGCAAAGTCCAGGCTGTCCTTCCTGTGCTACCACAGACAGCATGAGAAATGAAGGCTGAAGGGCTCGGCCGATTTCAGGAAAAAAATGCCCCAAAAAGGTCAGGAAGAAATGGGAGCCTTTTGATTTTGTGCTCCCCGGGTGATATTCAATAACTCTTTTGGTCTTTATACTGTAGGACGTAGGCTCATTTGCTCAATTTGGGGTGACAGCAGTGTGTTTTGTCAGAACATAGCTGGAGTTTTAAATGAGGACGGCATTCTGAGGCAGTAGGAAACATCCTTTATCTTAGCAACAGGAGGGCATGGAAATGCAAGTTTTTTTGGCAGCAGTCGTATAAATCTAGTGTTTTGGAGGGGCTGACCCGGGCTGTGTGGAAGGAGTGCTCAGCTTTCCTTTGACGGTGTGATTTCCTGCTCCACGGTGGAGAACTTGTCTGGACGGGGTCCTGAAGAAAGCCTACATCAATTACTTGAAAGGAAATCAACTCTGTCTCCAAATGCTTGGCAGCAGGAATATTCATTGTTAAGGGGTTATAAATATATATAAGTATACACGCACATAGCCTAACAAATGCTCTTCCATTTTCAAGCAAGTGAACAGTGTTCAAGCTGTTACAGTGATACCCACTACCCCTTGTACTTAAGCTTCTGTCAGTCCTGCCCTTGTGTAAGGCTTTTTCCAAGGGCCTTATAACTTCCCTAAAAAAACAATTCTTAGGCTTCAATGGAAAATACAAGGTCTTAACTTAGAAGGCTTATTTTCAGATAAAAGAAGTTTAGTTATGTTTTTCAACACTTTCACGTTGTCAGAAATAAATAAGAAGACACCTGTTCTCAACTAAGAACATTAAATTTAATTTTTTTCCTTGTTCACTGAGGTCAAGTATATTCCAATTCATTTCCCCTTGAATTTTTTTTCTTTCACGGCATTGCCATGAAAGTAAGCATCTTTAGGTAGTTTAGAAAATAGAAAAAAATATAAAGTGATATATCTTTGGAAAGCTGCTGCTGTGTAGTAACTCTTAAACAGCTGTTACATCTTTTGTGTCAATAATCCTTAAATTAAAGAGTCATTAAGCACTCAGTTACATGATAGATCGTATTGGCTCAGTGTAAACCTATTGTGCAAATCTGTAGAGAGAAGCCTTTTGTTTGCGTAAAGCATAATTCTGAGCCAGAGGAGTGCCTAAATATGTACGTACATGGGACTTTCTAGTGCCTCATCATGACTCATCAGAATTTGTTTTATAGAAAATTTATACATTTCTGCTTTTTATTCTTTCCTATTTAAGCAGAAAAACACATACGGTTTTAACGTTTTTTGTGGTTCTTTGACCCTTTTGGATCAAAGCTTTCTTCTTTCCATAGTGCCCAGCACAGGGGGCTGTACTTTGTTTGTTGTATCAGCATTCCAATGGAATATTCCACACCACCAAAAGAAGAAACAGGAGTGAAGTCACCCTGAAAGGAGGAAGGAGTGGAGTAGGCAGTGCTCATATGGGATGCTTTGCTGGGAAATCACACATGAAATGGTGGCAGACCTTGAGCTGTGTGTTGGTGAGAGGTCCCTCCTGTGCTGGCTCCTTGCTGGCAGTGGCTCTGTGCTCCCTAGGAGGGGACAAGTGACTAAGGGCACACATTGCAATGTGTAGATCAGCACTTTTATGCCTCAGCCTCATGCCAGCAGCCCGTCCTTGGCCTGGGCAGCCCAGCAGGAGAGTGGGGAGGTGTGTGCTGTGGCTGGCCAGGCTGGGTGAGGTGAGGCAGGGCTGTGGGAACATGCCAGATAACTCTGCCTGCCCCACCAAGTGGCCTCATTTCCGTGCGTTCCCTCCCATCTCCATCCTCTCATATGTATTTCAAAACTGTCCCAGACCGTATATGCCTTGGAGAAAGATTAATTTTCAATGTAACACCCACAGAGAAATTCACGTCCAAAATATGTTCTTCTTGTGCCAAAAGAAGAACAATAAATGACTGGGAAGAAAGGAAAATACATTTCCAGACTAGAGAGAACCCACCTCCTATCCTCCCCTAAGCAAAACCACATTGCTGTTGCTGTTTGGTTCCTGCAGATATAAGGAAGAGAAAATGTCAACAAATAATGGGTCTCACCAGTGTGGAGACTGGTGGTGGAGTGAGGGAAATGAGGTGTCACTCTGTTTCAGGAATTTTTGAGTGATCTGAAGACACCTTGTGAAAGCAAGGGGTCAGTGCCTGAAGCAAAGAGCAGTGAATTGCCCAAGTAGGTTCAAATTCAAGTCCTGTTGGCTGTTGGTATTGAGAGCCAAAGGTGGGCTGTAGCAGAAGCCAATTTCAACACTTGGTGGAGAAAGGCACAGGATATGACTGTGGCAAGGCACAGAGCCTGGCACCAGGATGGAGTGTAGGAGTGAGCTCCCCGCTGGGAAGGGCAGGGTCTTCCTGGTCCTGCATTTTCATGGGGCTTTCTGCTTTGGGGGCTTTCCCAGCCTGCCCTCCCAGCAGGGGTGGATCCTTGGGAGGATGGGTGGGGGTCTGCTGGAGCTGTCAGAGGAGAACCACCCTGCTTTGCAGAAAAGACTGGAGTGTGTCTGAAACTGGTTGCGCTCTTGAAATCATTGTATAAAAAGGGATGGTTCCTGACCGCCTCCACTTTAAAATTGCATATTAAGGAAGAAGAAACCAGGGAAGAATTCTCTGGATGTTTCAAAGTGGCAGAGCCTGAAATGGCAGCCACTCATCCTGCCTTCCAGTTCCCTGCTTTCTTCCTGCTTTCTCCCTTCCCAGAGCACTGGTGAAGACAGCTTCACCAGTGCTGGTTAGACGGAATTCTATGGAGTAGATCCAAACCTCATTTTTGGCCAGAATTGTGTAATGACAGCCTATCTGTAAGATTTCCATTTTGCAGATATATCCATGTTCATGGCAGGATCAACATGGGATACTCATGGGATACTATTTTCTAGTCTTTTTTTTTTTTTTTTTTTTTCTTTTTAACTGGAAAATGAAAACTCAGTTGGTTTTTCTGTTTTACAGGGCGGCTTTTAGCTGGTGGTTGGGACTTTTTAGTGGTAGTTGTTATTTTTTTTCAATATGCAGAGAAATGTTGTTTTTACCGAGGCATCTGTTTTAAGTTATTTCTTGACCTAGTAAAAAAACTTCATTCATTACATGGACAAATTGCTGATATCCAAATATTTTATTTGATTAATTGACTGAAGGCAAACATTTTCTTCAAAATACTGCAGTTTTACTTTAAAAGGAGCACTACAAATTCAGAGTGGATTTTGAATAATCAGAATGTTTAGTCAAGCAAACTTTCCATACTTTTTATTAATATATTTATCACATGCACCGTTTAGCTTACAGAGACTCTCTGTAATCATAATTTTATGTAAATATTAATTTTATTTTCTGTGATACCTCTAAAGTAATCACTTTTCTTGCCATTTGATGCTCTTTTCATTAGACACTTAATTTCCACTTTGTTTTTCAAAAGGAGTTGTTGTGACTCCTTGAAAAGCATGAAATCTCTAAATTATGAAATCCAAGTACTCTGCTTTGAGCCCCTGATGCCGAGGAAACTATCTGAATACACAAAATTAGAAAAACATACACAGAATAGTTGTTTAAAATTCACAGCTGTCAACATGGAGTGTTTTGTGTGAGAGAAAGAATGTCGGGAAGGCTGAGTTCCCCAACTCTCCACAGATGGATTGGCTCTCCCTGCCTTCTCCCTGGGCATTGTCTGGAGGCTGCTGCAGGGATCCATTTGCATGGCAGCACAAAGGTCCTCTGTTGGAGCCCCAGCCCAGCATCTCCCCAGGCTTTCCCTTTAAAGGGGCCTTCCTGGCCACAGTGGCACAGTTTTTCCTGTGCTGCTCTTTAGGAACAGACAGATCTGGTGTTTTCAGAGGCTGCAGCACAGAGTGCAGGTTTCAGTTAGAATGAAGTTGCTGGAAGATATGGGGGCTCTGACTTTAAAGAGTCATTGAAGATAAGCTGTGTTGGAACAGCAGTGGTTGTTTATAAGAATAAAGTTATTGGGGGTATTAGGATTGCCAGCTTTTTATTTATGCTGTACGACATGACGGAAATGGTATCACTGAACATCACGTATCAGAATATGTAATTTTGTATGCTAATTATAGCCTGAGTTTTCCCACCAACACTGAGGAAAATGCATTATTTATCATTTTATTCTGCTTCAAAAGTCATAAAGCACCTTTAAAAACAAACAACAGAATAAACCTGATTACAAATGTCTCTGAGAATCTGGTCTATTATAATTAAACTTTTAGGTGGAAGTACAGCTATATTTTTTTAATAAATATTATCTTCTAATAATAATTAATTGTAGTAAATTTTTCTTCTTCCCGCCTATTTCAATATTATTCTGTGGCTTGTATAGCAATAGGCGTTCTGCACAGAGTAAATCTAGGGCACTGGAATTACATTCTGCAAATCTTAGGGTAGAAATTTGTAAAGAAACTGAGCTCTGCCTTCTCCCTTTTTTTGCAGAGACACCAAATTCTGTTACAATAGCCGAAGGTTTGTCAGCATTTCCACAGGGCTGTTTTCAGAGATTTACACCTTGTTGTAGGCTGAAACTTGGCAAACAGGCTTGCATGCCTGAAGGGATTTAGTGTTTAACATGTCTGAATATTAACATGATTAAGCAAAAATTGGATGACTTTATTAACCATAACTTGATTAAAGGGTGATTAGTCATTTTTATGTTTGAGAATAACAGCCTTCTGCATTTGGTGCAGCAGAAAGGAGTTTTTGGTGCTCAAGGTTCTTTTGCTTTTGTTCAGAGCACATTTAGTTTCCATCAGTGCATCCTGCATGCAGGGAGCAAAGCTTGAGCTCAGATCAAAACCTAACACAGGTATTTTGTACACATATATCACCCCACCCACATGAAACCGATCCAAAGAGATTTTTTGTATTTTCAAGCCACAAGACTTGCCTAATATAGATAGATTTTCTCAAAAAGGAAAAGCATTTGCATGAGTGAAGTATTTTCCTCAGCTTGCAGATGTTTATGCAAATGCACATAAACATCCACAGCGGTCGCTTTGAGAAGTGCAGCATTGAAGGGAGCAGAAGAAAGAGCCCAGGCTGCTGCCTTGACCTCTGTACGGGGAAGGTTTTCACTAAATAAAGTAAATTATATCTGGTACTGCAGCAATTGACATTACTAGTGATGGTGCAGAAAAATAGCCATGTTCTCACTAAAAAGCTTTGGGTTTTTTATCTGATGGCAAATTTGATCCATTTTAATCATATTATGTTTTGCTCAAGATACTTGTGGACTGCGTGGCTCCTAGCTCAGTGATGGGAAGGGATGTTCTGCCATTAGCTTCAGGAGCACCAGTCGTGTGCTGCTTTTTCTGTTTTCCATGCCAGGAGACAGAGGTTAATAAAGATCTTCAGAGACATAGCAAAGCAACAACAAGTCAATGCAAAACTTGAAAGACACTTGCTCCCTTAAAATATGAAGTAAAAACATTGCAGTTAAAGCCTAGTGAAATTATTGTTTCAGTGGTTAAAACCAGACTAATTTAGAATCTCAGTCTCAAGAAATAAACAATGAAGCTAAGTAATTTAATAAAAGTAACTGCTGAGAAAGACACTATTGATAAATATTATCATTACATGTGCCATTGAATTTTAATTAGAATTTAGCTATCTTACATAGCAATTAACTCAAATGAGAATTCTGCACAAACTGCTCTAGAAAAGGAGTGTTCATATATGCTAATGACTACTATGCGTGATTAAACATTGAAAAATAAACTCCAAATGTATGCTAATAAATGGCAAAAATTACTGTGTAGAATTAATATCTAACAGAGGACTGGAGAGATCTTTCAAAGCATGTGTGTATATTGTTTAAGTCAGCACATTAAATTTCAAAACTTAGGGCCCTGCAAATGGTGCTGCTGTAGTTGCTCCCATCACAGGAGCAGTTCTGCTGGGATAATAGAGCTGCCTACACCAGCCCCTTCCCACCCTCAGTTTGGAAAGCTGTGCTCTCATTAAATTACTTGACCTTGGAAAATACAGGTTTTTTTTGTATTTCCCACTTAAATGCTGTATATATTTAATCTGCTGCTATAATTTAAAAAAAAAAAAGTATTGGTGATCTTATTCCTGAGTCTTTGTTGTATTTCAGATGGATTCCAAGAAATGTAAAGTAAGAACTAATTTATTCACGGCCTGGTTTATTATTATAGGTGGCACTATCAGATTCTGATTAATTAAATGGTGATTACTTAGCCATGTCCGTCAAGAGCTGATACCAGACCTCATTTTTTGGTTTGTGTGTGGAGGTTTTTGCTTGCTGTATGCTCTCACTAAGGAGAAAAATGTGATGGGAGAGAGGATTGTACCCAAAAATCTGCCCTGTTCCTGCTCAGCAATAACCAAATTCTGCTCTGTTCAACAGGCAGAAAAAACATTGCTGTGCAGCTCTGTCATATATTTGCTTGAAGGAAGAGTTTAGTGAAGTGAAGCAAGGCTGGAATGACTGTTTTCTGATGTATGTTGGACAAGAAAAATTAATCTGTGCATGGTACTTGTTTTGGCTGTGCTTCAGAAGCCATCCCTTGTGATGTCACCTGTAAATAGCCAAGAACTTTGACATCGACTCTGTGTGAAGCTGTTTAAATAAGTGCCTCATTTATAGAATCCTGCTGCCTGCAAAATGGCTCCAATGGTGTTATCCTCACGCCTGAGGGGAAAGTTAAATAATGAAACCCCAAAGAGTTTCTAAGTGGGGAGAAGGAGCACAGGAGGAAGGAGGAAAAGAAAGCTAATCTGTGACAGTACAATCTCATTTTATCTCCTGACTAGGACTCAGTAGTTAAAAAAACATAGCATAAAGCCAAAGAGACACAAAAGGTGTGTACTCACCGTTTCTCAGTTAATGTGCATATTTAAGTTGATAGTTATACTTGAAACCTGAGACAACTCAAAATGAATGGATTGAGAAATACAGGTATAGTGCTCTGTATTCACAGGATGGTTTAAGCTGATTTTTCTGCAAAACAGTCTCAGGGGTTGTTAGATTTGAAGGAGGTTTTTTTTTCCTAAAGAGATATTTATAAATACAGTATCTCTAAAGAGATATTTATAAATATATGTGCATATAAATTTTACTCCAAGGCCGGTGCCTTTGTCTTTGTTTGCGGTTATGAAAATTCTCACAGTAGCTCATCTACATTCATCCCAAGGAGGTTTTGGCCATAAACTCTGCTGTACAGATGCTCTTACACAATCCCACTGTTAATGTGCAGAAAAATAGTAATTGTGTGTGACTAAGAATAGTATCTTTTTGATCCTGTGTATTACAGCGCTAATATTCACTTCCCTTGGCACCACCTTTATTATTTAACAAAGTCCTAGTTCACTTTGTCAGTAAGTTTTGGGGGAGGAAGAAGTGGATCTTTCTTATTTTGTTGTACAGAGCTTCTGGTTAGATCAAGTCATCCTTTGGGATAGGTTTTTGCCCTAATATGGGCAGCTCACTTAAATTTGTACACTTTAAATAGACATGTCCAAACCAATGATTTACAGACATGATTAACTGCTAAACTATTTTTCCTATAGATTAAATACAGGTGCATGGAAATTTTGCTTGCATTTCTATTGTTCTTGATACAATTTCAATGGACTTTGTCAGTGGTTTTCAATAAAGTCTTAAGGACTGACACTGAATTCCTAAATGTGTCAACCAACCATTGTGGAAGATGAACTTTTTTGTTATTATGAAACATATTCTGCCATTAGCTGTGGTTTTAGGATGTTATCCCTTCCGTTTTAATTTACTGATATGTTAAGAAAGTGTTTATTTGCCCCAGTTTCCTTCATCAAGAACACAAAAGGTTTCCCAATGCAAGACCATAGCAGTCTGTTATCTAAAGTTTCATGCTCTGTAAGCAATAGAATTACCAGTGTGTACTTGCCAAGTAGCTTCAGAATGACAGTTTACAAGCATCAGGTCAAGTAATCAAAATGTTATAGTGGATATTTGCTACAAATGTAAATATATCAAGTATCCTAATTGTGTTGTTTGCAGTTAAAGTAACCCAATATCATCTTATCTGGAGGTTATCATCTGAATGTTTTGAGTAATGCTATAATAATATTTATTTTTGTTTTATGTGATGAACAAGTCTTAAAACTAAATCTGGTGAATTAAGAGTTGTATTTCTGAGGAGCTAACTACCACTACTTGACTGCTGTTGTAAAACTTTATTAGGCAATACATCTGACCTCAAATTGGAAATTTGTGTTGGAACCAGTTTAAGGAATCATTATAGCTCTGTTGTTAATTTTATATTTGTCTAATAAAACACAGCAGGAAGTACATGACATGCGCTAAAGCGACTGATGGTAGCTGCTAGTCCTGGTTTTAACTACTGTTTCCTACCATGTACAGGCACAGGATAGGAGAAAAATAAATAGAACTTAGTAAGAGAGATGACTTTTTTTGCTAGAAAGTTGCTGTGAAGTACTTTGTGGCTAATTCTAGGCAGGAGGTTAATATTGTTATTACCAAATATATATTTGTAATGAAAAATGTGCATCATCGTGATTTTAAAGATAAAGATGGGGTGGATATATTGTGTCATTTTCCAGACTCTATTAGGAGCGCCATTCAGTTCCTAATGATGTTACCTGACCAGACTTTATTTTGGGGAATGAGCATGTTAAAAATGGGATAAAGGAAGATAAAGGAAGAATGGCTAATAATACACTTGCAGAAGTGACAGAATCTGAAGAGGAAAATTTCAAATTAAGTTTGCCAGAGAAATCCCATGCCAAAACACAGAATGAACTCGTAAATCAAAATGGCAATCTAGTAACATAGGTTTGTTAATGGTATGTGGAGAGAGGGCTACTGTAAATCCAGAATAAGAGATACAGCATCAGTACTTAAAAACAGGAGAGGAATAGAAGGGATTTGATAAACAGCAGGGTTTTGAGTCAGAGCTCAGTAGTTAAACCAGTTTTTAAAAAATCATAAAGAAAACATGGTTTGAAGGCATTGAGTTAAATGCAAACTAGGAAGTATGAGTTTCCTCATGGTAGAGCAAGCCAACTTAACCTGATTTTTTTTTTTTTTTGGTGAGGCAACTGGTTTTTCTATTTCCTTTTGTACACAAAGTAAATGTATTGGTGAGGATGAAAATTGGTACAGGCTTTGTAAGGTGACAAAAGAACACATTAATGATGGATTTGGAGAACATCGCCCCAATATTAAAGATCTGCAGCCATATGATGACTGGAATGGGAGAAAATGACATTGTGCAAGCCATACTTGGCCCCATGCTGCACATACCCCAATACTGGCTTGAGGAGGGTGTTTCTTTTTTGGGCTTCCTGATCTTAGATAGCTTGGTTTGATTTAGGGAAGCTTCAACCTGCTCCAAGCTGGAACAGGTCAGTTTCAAGGAAGCAGTTCTTCCACAGAATTTTGTAAGCTCCACCCAATTCATCTTTGCATTTTGTCTCAAATTGTCAGTTTTGACTACATTTGTCCTTTTCTTTAGAATGGTGGCCAGCCCTGCTCAGTTAGAGCAGTGAACCATGATTTTTCTCTTTTGTGGGTGTTAAAAAGAGTTACTATACATTAGTGAGCTCTGGTTATGGCTTATCCTGAGCCATCTCTACATCAGTTCTTGTCCAGATTATCATCACTCTCATTTTAACAGCCCTTTGGCTCTTGTGGCATGAGTGCTGTTTGGCTGCCATATTGATCACTACAAAGAACCTCTCCATTCACACATTCACAGTTTGCTGCCTGCTTTCTCTGCATTTCTACTTTGTGCATGCTCAGCAGTCCTAAATACCAAGGCTGTCTTCATTAACTCCTGCCTTCAGTCATTCATTCTTGCAGACCCACAAGTGTAACTGGAGGTGCCAAGGCATGCTGGATATGTTCTTCATAGAACCTCAGTCCATTTGAAATGGCTAATATTTTATCAAGTGAATCAATGCACAAACTTGGCAGTAGAAGAAATGTGGACTGAATTCTCACTTTAGCCTTTCTGAGGTCAGCAGGCAATATTAACTGGGCTTGTTTAATTTATGTTATTTACTAGAAGGCTTTATTGTCCTTATTGCTGTTCAGAAAATGGAGACACACACAGAGAAAAACTAAGAGTGTTGGAAAGAATGCTTCATAAATTTTTCAGCTATTTTTGAGATTTTTGACTCATTTCTTTTTCATTTGTTCAGACTTAATTCCATTTTTTAAAAGCTTGGTCTTAAAAAAAAAAGAAAGGGAGAAGGAAGAACTGTACATTGACATACTAAGTGAAAAACCTCAAGAAAAATTACAGTAAATTAAAATTTATTTCCCAAGGGACAGAACATATTTCAGTGGGATGAAGGAAGAAACTAATAGACTTTCTATGAACAGCCATTTTTATTTAAAGAATAAGCTTTCAGGCAAATATAATTCTGCAGCCTCCTGAGGATAGCCTTTTTTCTTGTTAGGAATAATACCAATTAAAAAGTGCACAATTAAAAGCACTGAAAGTTTGTCAGTGTACATTTTCCATGGAGCTGTGCTTTCTATTATGCTGTTGCTTGCTTAACATCCTTTGTGGTGTTGGTCTTAGCAGGAGCTGCATCTGTGCTGCCAGTCTGCAGACAGTAATTAGTTAATGCTGCCAAACATAAATGAGTTGTGTCTGCTAATCTAAAGCACTTCCTAACAAATCAAACCTTTTAGGGGTATTTTACAATTTTCAAAGTATAAAATTTGACATTCTGGGGTTTTCTCACCTGTTGCTTTCTCCTGAGTATCTGTTTTGGAGGGGTGAAGGGTTTATTTTTTTTGTTCAAGTCCAGATTACACCCATTATCTTGCACAGCACACGCAGACCAACAACACAACTGAGAAGGCAGTGCTGCAGAGGCTGTGTGAGAATGAGCAAATGCAGAGAAGAACTTAAAACAGCTGTGCTGTCAAAGAAGATATAGAAGGAAATATTATGCCCAGCGAAGGGTTTGCAGGTTGGCATGTTCATCATGGACTGAGAAGCAATTAGGGCATTTTTTTCAGCCATTACACTTTCACTCTCATCTTCTACTGACACTACTGTGTAGGTCCTGACTATCTTCAGCTCAGCTCTGTTCAGCATGGCTTGGCTGCCGCCTTGTCCCCTTCAGCCTCTTTTCCTGCTTCACAGTTTATAGTTACTTTTGATCCCTCGCGCTTTTTGACTTGACAGCAGCCATATTGATATCAGATGAGTAGTTCTTAATCCACCCTAAGATCCATATGTGTTGTATTTCTTGGCCCAAAAGAGGCAATAAAGGGGTCTCTGCTCGAAAATCAGGGAATTTCATTTAGGGTACAGGTAAATATATGAAATTTACTTCAGTATTTAATTCTTATTCTTAAAGTTCCTTCCATTTTTCAAAGCATAGCTACTTGGTCTGATTTATGATGGCAGAGTCAAGTTGTGGGGGCAAAAAAAAAAAGACATTTTTGTTCATTCTAACCAAATGGTTCTCAATTGTTGAAAGCTTCAGTTGCATTAACACTGAGAGTACCATCATTTTTCATAGATCTCCTTGAAAATCCATTTCTCACACACACATACACACAAAAGATGATTTCAACAAAGTTATAAGTTTAGAAAGTTGAATGAAAATACTCCATAGCTAATCTTGACAGTTCCAAGCTGGAGAAAAGCCAGGGCCCCAGAACAACACACAGTGAGTGCATTTGTAACAGAACCCAGAAATCAATACACATGACCAGATTTTCCAGTCCACCACGCTTATTTTGCAAAGCCAGCAGAGGTCTGGACGGGAGCATTCCCCATGTCAAGGAGACTCTGATGGCCAGAAGCTGTTGATGATGGCGTAGCTGCCTCGCATGCCAGTTGTCTTATCTCCTCACAGGGCAATGAGGGACAGCAGCAGGAGAGGAAAAGCTCTTGTGTCTTGTTTAACTGGAGATGTGCCCCATGGGAAGGGGGGTTGATGGAGAAGCAGTCCCTGTATTAGGAAGATTCACAGAAAGCTTGAGTTCCTCAGAAAGCTTTGTGAGGCGCTTGCTAGCATTCCTCCATACTGGAATGACCCATGTGGATTTTTGCTTCCACATTGCTTTCCAAAGCTGACACATCTTGGCAGTAAAATCTGCTGACTTTTCTGAACATCCAGCTGCCCAGCTGGAAGAGCTGCAAAATGGCTGCTGTGCATGCTCTGACACGGTATTGTGTGAATCTGGGGAACATTGAATTTGACTCATGAGGGTCAAGTGCTCACCTGACTGCACCCTTTCAGACTGACCAAAGTCTGAAGGGTCCCTGTGCTGGCTCCCCTCATTGCTCAGATTCTGCCTAAAGGTCTTGGGGAATGTTCTGTTGAAGGTGAAGCTTTCATGAAAGAGAAGAAATTTTATACCAGGACAAAGAGTTTGGGGAAAACACTCCTGCAGAATGTAGCTCATCTTTTTCATTTACTTGTCTACACAGCCAGGATGCCTTGCTTTGGACATTGCAGTTTTGATGGATTTTAATCCCCAAGCTATTTTTGATTCCTGGTCACATTTCTGACATATACAGTCAGCTTTTTTTTTCCTCCTTCAACATGCATGCATCCATAGACTTGAATGGGTGTAGGAAAGATAAATGGCCAAGGGAAAAGGAAATTAGCCTGAATGTTCTTAGAGCAGGAGCAAGGAGACTATATAAAGGCAGACTGTGTGACAGAGATAAAAACTAAATGAAAATTAAGGCTCAAGAGGAGGCTTGGCTGATGGGGGGGAAGGAAGTCCAAATATTTTCAGATAATACCCAAAAGATGAAATGTAAAAAATGCTCCATTAAATCCCATTTCCCCCTTACTTTGATATTTTAATTTCCCATTTAATAATTTCCTTCTACCATTCCAATGCTGTTCACTCTGTAGTGAAAACCTACTGTTGCAAATCATTTTCCCACAGACCCATCCTTTAGCCCAGAAATATTTGGTGTCTGCCCAGTTAGATGTTGACACCTATCAGAATACAGAGCTGGCAGAAGGGTTCACTTCCCTTTCTGAGATTGTAGCTGAAAGTTCAGGCAAAACAGTGAGAAGCATGTGTTCTTCAGAAATAAAATGGCAAAAGTGGGATGTGCAGAATGCACATACTTTGCATCATCATGCAGCACTTAAGTATCTCTACAAACAGCTTCAGTTGTTTAATTATTTTCATTTTGTTGCAAGTTTCTTATGCATAATGATAATTTGTCCATTCAGATTTATGTTGTTGCAGGCTTCAGTCCAGCAAAGCACTTAAGCACTTGATTAACTTTAAGCACATAAGTAGTCCCATTGCTGGATTGGGGCCATAATAGAGGAAAAGAATGTTTCAGGAGAAATTGTGCTTTTCAGGGGGTAGGTAGGTGTGTTTTTTGTTTTGTTTAAAGTGTCAACAGCCCAGTTTATTTAGCTGCCTTTTAGACAGTAATCTTATTAGTAAAATTGGCAGGATTAAGAGGCTATTAAACAAAATCTGTGTGTTTTCACATCAGTTAAAATCTGTACTGTATTCCCTTGGAATACAACAACTCTGTTGTGCAAAAACTGGATTTTAATGTAACCATGTCACTTAAGATTGCATTAAAATACATTTATTAAATCATTTGTCTGCTCTCGACTGGTGGGTTGGAAGCTGAAAACGCAGAGAGGCTTTTCTGACTTTCAAAGAGTATTTTGTAGGATTTCTTGCAGTTTTCCTTCATCAATCAAACCACATTTGTTTACCAAGGAGCATGTAGTCAATGTTAATTTTATGGACATTCTGCTGGGTCCAGAACTAAGCCATCTGTCCCCAAAGGTGGCTGGGGTGAGCAGTCTGTCCATCATGTGGATGTGCTCCAGACGGTGAGGACAATGGACGTCGTCAGAGTTTGGCTGCTTTGTTTTCTTATTACAGAAAACTCACCACAGCAGTTCTGTCCCTCTATTTCCTGCATCTTATCACTTTCAGATATGCATTTTTACCATGAAAAAGCCAGTAATCGATAATATTAATTTTATTTGTATGTGGAAACCTCAGTAGTCTTAATGAAAAAAAACACTTTGTAAAAACCAAGAATTTAAAATCTGACAGCAAAACAAAGCAGACACCAGAGTTTTAAAATTAAGAATAATAAAGTCTGCTCTGTCCCCTTAAAAATAAACAAAATCAAATCTCCCCAAGGAAGAAAGACTGTCTCCAACTATGTCATACACTTATTTGATAGAAAGGTTTCTAGTACTAATAGAATAAATAACCTGTTTGCTCAGAATTCACTTGTATTAACATTTCTGGCAGTGATTTCCTTTTCATGTTTGTTAAAATACAAAGCTTTATATAGGTGCTGCTATGTTTGTACTAGAGATTCACTTACTCTGACAGCTGATATATTTGTAATTGTGATAGAATCCTGGCTTCAGTGCTCGGCCCTGCTCCTTTGATATAAGCAGGTGACTCCTAACATTTATTGATGGTTTGGGGGATGGTTTGATGGAAAAACTTGAATCGTTGCAAAGTAATTCCTCAGGTCTTCTGAAGTTTATTATTGACTGCTTTGATCTTTGTTCTGCAGATGTAGAAATAACATTGCCTACAATCTGTAGGTGTTCTCTGCGCTTTTTCAACTAATTGTTTTGTGCATCTGACAAGATGCAAATTTACCCAGATCTGTCTACAAAGAGGCTTCTCTCCTGCCTGCTCTTATTTGTAGAGAAAAAACTTGCTATTTTTACCTACTTCTAAAAATTGATTCTGAGTGTGTCTTTCGACATGTCTGCCTGCCTTCACTGCTCCCAGATATCAGCAGCTACCTGCCTGTGCTGCAGCATCCATCCTGGCTGGCATGTGGGACTGAGCCAGGAAAGAGAACAGCTCAAGATGGAAAAGAGCATTCCAAAGTGGGGAATTCCCCTGGCTGTATGGCAGACAAGGAGTGTCACACACTGATAATGCATTTCTTACACAGTGATTTACAGGCTGGTGGGCACAGACTTGTGGTTACCTAGACACACTCACTCTACCTTCTAAACCAGACAAACCTGGGCATCAGCAGAAGAGTAGCTGCAGTGGCCTGGAAGCTGGGGGAATATGCAGGTGGTCAGCTTGAGGTGAGTTCTGCAATACAGTGACTCTTATCTGAGGTACTTAATTTTAAAAAGTGCCAATACCCTGATACTAGACAATGCAATTTATGAGTTTTGAAAGCTAAGGACATTGGAGGCTTCTTCCTTACACATGGACTTAAGAGGTAAATAGCTTCTCAGCTTCCTCAAGTATCATTTTACCTTTTTATAGGCTGCTCCTCATGCCCTAATACATTTATATAATGCTTATTTGTGAGGAGAGAGTTTCTGAATCCTCAGGACAATCAGAACATCTCATCACTTTTCATCCAAATTTAATTTAATTGCGTTGCTCAGGTTTTTTTGATGTTGGATCCTTTTCAGCAATCCTCTCTCTTAACAAAGCTGGATTTCCACTCGAATTTGATGTGAAAAATGCTTGTATAAGGAGTACCATGAAGACTCAGTTCTCATCCTTCTAAGTCATTAATAGTTATTAACTTGATTTCCAAAAGTGCTGAGCACCTAAAGCTCTTAGAAGAGATTAGCACAGGAACTGCTGATACTAAATTCCTCCTCTGGAGAGTACACACTCCCTCAAAGTCATTGAGAGGGGCTGGGCACAAGAAAACCACTTCCACTCTACGCTCCCCTTCCAAACTGCTCATTGGAATGAGGAAGAGAGATATAAGGACTGTCAACAGAGCAGGTGTGATTTCTTGCATACTGGGAAATCTGCAGAGGGGCTGATATCACTGTTGACAGGGTGACTCTGATATCACTGATGGCCCTGCATGGTTCCCTGCACACCGTTCAGAACCTGGTGGCTCCTCACCCTGTACTCATGGTAGATCATAGCACAGCTCCATTCTTAGAGGTTAGGATGCATCTGTTCCTTTAAAATAGGAAATACCAATCCCTAACGTGACACCGAGGAGAAATATTCCAGAAAGTTTTTGAATGTGTAGCATTTGGTATTGGTACATTCTCATTAAATATAAATTTCAAAACTGTTGGGTTTGGATGTGTAATAATGGTTATTGCTGCTTATAGCCTGTAGATATGGGTTAGAGCTCAGAACTCTTTTGTGGAACTTTGATGATATGACAAGATTGTTGGTACTTCTGGCATCCTGACTCTGGTGAAATAAATGAACAAAACTCACATGGTTTTGTTCAGATCACAAAATTCATGTTGAATTCAGCAGTGGCAGAAATTTAATGCATATCACAGGCTAGCTAAAATAGAAAAGCTAACCTCTTTTTGTTTATTTAACTACAAATTCCATGATTGATTTCCCTCCTTTTTTTTTGCTTGTTATACCTTTGCTAGCAATAAATTGGACCCATAAATAATTACACCCCAAGTTAAGTTAATTTCCAAAGAATTTTAATATAACTTTCATCAGAAATTTAGTTTTCAGAAGCTTCCTACAATGTAAAATAAGTTTACCTAAGCAAATATGAATGTGTATTCATACATGTGAATGTATAAATTTTTATATGTGCATAGAAGTATATTATGAACCTAGATATTAGGGGTTTTTCTTAGAAAAGACTGTCACAATATATTCAAGGTGCAGTAATGTATTACTTTTTTTATTGCTTTAAAAAGCCTTGAATTCTTGTAGAATATGGTTTAGTGGGTCAAACATCCCCTTTCCTCTCATTTATCAGCCTTTTGATCTTGTGTCAGGTCTAAATGTTGGCATACTCAGGCCATAACAGTGTGCTGCAAGATCACAAAAAGGCATAGTTATATCTTTAAAAACTTATGGGCATCCTGGTGCTACATCCCAGCATAGCTTAGCAGATGTGGTATTGAGTTCCCCCAAGTCTTCACTACCCCTTTGTCTATTATTTTTTTTATAGTTTTGTTCTGCATTCCTTCCACTCAACCTCAAGTGGATGGAAGCCTGTTAGTTTATTACTTACATATGTCTGCACCCTTTTACCTCAGCAGGGAAAGACAAAATATCGAGGAGGACTGTAGGTTTGGGATGGTCAGCTAATCCTTCCCCACCTTGAACTAATCGCCAGGCTGATGTGTTATTGTGCTCAGCTCTGTTCTCCAGCGCATTGCCAGTGGGGTTTCAATTTGTAGAAGCATAAACAGATACTAAAGTAAAAAGAATGGCGCAGTGATTTGTTAGCAGAGTTCAGATCAAATTATCACAGCGGTCCCCTGCTGACAGTCCTAACAATTACCTCCTTTTTCTTGGTCTTTCAAATGTTTTCTGTTTCACTTAGGTCTTGGTAAATAGTGTGCTTCTCACTGTGCTTTATTTATTTACCTACAAAAGGAAAAGAAATTGAAACTTCAGCTTTCATTCAAATGTCTGTATGTCTATATATTTCGTCCTAACTTAGATGTGTTAATAACTTTTTGTTTTGTTTTGTTTTTTAATAAGTATATAGGCAAGGTAGCTAAAGATCAGCTTTCTAGCGCATACCTTTTTTATAACATTTTCTACCTCTTTTATAGCTTTGATCATGGCAGTACAGATTTTCTTGATATTTGAAAACTTCTGAGAAAAGCAGCTACTAAATAGGAAATGAATAGAATATTGTATACATTAAGCCAATATTAAGAGTTTAAAGCATTTGAGTCCAATTTTGAAATCAAACTGGGTGCATGTCAGTAGATATTATTTCCTTCTCACTGAATATAGTCAGTTGATGTTCTGTACAAGTTGTTTAGAATTAACTTAAACATTTGTTTCCACTCTTTTTTTTTCTTCTTCCCTATTTTCAACTCCCCGACTTTCAGTCCTGCAGAGTTACATTTGTCTGCTTCTTACAATTCTAGTGGGACTGATTTATCATCATTTGCTAACATATCTGTCTCAAAATCTGAGCTTTGATCAGCTTGTATTTTATAACTTACATCTGTTCTATGTTTAACCTTTTGTAATGCTGTTTCTCAAAAATATTATCTAGCTTAACAAAAGAATCATGTTAGTCTAAGCATTTTGTTAAACCTACCTAAAGGAAAAAAAAATCCTACATACCTGTCTATTTTGTTGTATTTTTGTTACTGTTTCATAGTCTCTTTTTCATTAAATCTATAAATCTGTCATACTAACTTTTTCCCGTGGTTGCTGCTGAATTATAAACTTTACCTTCCTGTTCCTTCTCTACCTCTTCTTTCCCACAACTCCAGCTTGTGCTTTGCAGCAACACCACCAGCAGCATCGCTGCTGTGGCCTGTTTGCTGCTGCAGCATCCAGATCCAGCTTATAAAAAAACAAATGTAGTGATTAAAAGTACTCCCACAGTGGGCTGCAGGGGACAGCAGGAAGCTTCTTGGTTTTCAATAAAATGACTAAAACTAAAAATTCCATCTGGGACTAACTGACATTAATCCTCCCACCGTGATGAGTCCTTGCAGTGAGAGAGATGAATAGTGGGTTTGGTGAAGCACGAAGACACATCTGCATGTTCTGTTGGTAACTAATCTGTCTTCAGGAAAGGAGGTTTCATTTAAAAGGACTTACCTCCAGACTGGCTCTGTCTTGGGTCACACTGGGTAATACTGGGACAAGAGTGAGAGATGCATGAACCTTGCCTAGCACTGAGCAGGCTACTAAAACTGATGAAATAATGTAATGTTTTTCCTTGGGATTTTTGTGTCATCCGCTGATGTAAGGGGGAAAGTTAGGCCTGCTCTGCCTGGCTTCTCGGGCAAGCCCAGCCGCTGTGTAAGGGCCATCAGCAAGGTGACACTGCCCAGGGGCTCAGGGAGAAACAATCTTGGTGCCAGAGCACCCTCTGACTTGTTCTGTGCACTAATGTGGCCACAACAGTTGCCTGAAAATAGCCTCAGCCATTCTCCAGCAGCTAAGAAGCTTTGGAAGTCCTTCTGGCTAAGTCCACAGCCACAGATAGTAAATGCATGAACTGCTTGATGCTGACTGTATTGGTGTCTGGATAAATCTGGCCTGAGGGCCCAATCAGAGAAGAAATACCCACAGAAATCTAGGTAATTCCAACTCACATGTCTTTCCAAACCAGTAGACAATTTTAATACAAATGGAAATTTTATTGGCATAGGGGCTAAACTCAGTCTTGGTTTAAATGGATTCAGGGGAACTATACTTGCTTGTAGCAGAGCAAATTTTGGCTTCAGGAGTGAAGATATAAAGCACTGAGAAGCTATATATTTTGAGCCAGCAAGGACATTACAAAAGGCAGAGGGATAACTGGTATGACATCACTTCCTTCTTTTCCTTCTAAAAGATTATAAGCTATGGAAAAAGATTAGTTACTTTTGCTACAAATAGCTTAGAAAACTTGGGCAGGTATGTTGAATGTATTGAGTGGATCAGTGACAACAAATACACCTGTAGTGATTACTTAGAAACAAAAACCAAAGCATGGTCTGTTAGGAAGTAGCATATATAGTATAACCAGTGTATTTGGAATATGTTTGGATAAAAGGGAAAAAAAAAAGTAGGATGACAGTCAATAACAGGAGCAGTTAATGAATGAAAGGCAGTAGTAGAGCTGGAATCAAATAATAACATTTACTGCTCTTTGTCATTTGAGCCACTTCTTAAGAAAGGCACGCAGCACTGCCCCTGCCTGTAAGAAGGGAGATGAAGTGGCAAACCCAGGAACTGAATTTATTTTTTCTGGAACCCTTCCAGCACTGTAAATATAAGACTAAAGAGATGGCAGTTGACTACTCTCCTGTACCAAAATTCCTCTGCTATAAGTCTACATAGAAGATATTAATCCTATTTCATTGGTTTTTATCCTGGGAACTTGCAAGATTCTGTTCTGCATGATTTAATCTCAGAAATCATCCATTCTTGCCAAAATGTTTCGTACAGGGAAATTCTTCTCTGGAGTTCCTGTTTACTTCACCATTGTTTCTAAGAAGATGTAAATATTGAGATAATTATACCAGACAGAACAGAAACACACTGTTTTCCATTCTCAAATTGGCATTTAAAGGTGTTGAACATTTTGCCTTATCTCCAGTAAGTTGCCTGGGTTAATTAGTTTTTTGTTTTGAATGTTCACCAGCTACAGGCAGACCTGAACCTCATGTTCCTCAACAACAACCACAGGTGACTTGTGGTTTGCATGTTGGTTTTTAATTTGGCAGCATACCTTCATATGCAACTCCTTTGAAGAAGGCAATAGAGAAGTACTGGCTATAAGTTACAGAATATATCTTTTGCTCAAAGGAGATCACAAGATGTTAATCTTTGAAAAATGCAGAAGCCTATTAAAGATAAAAAACATAAACAAGTGTAAGGCACTTCTTAAAGTCTTTGACAAAGGTCTCAGGTGTAGAGGGGTTAAAACGATATCTTGTTCTTCTAAATATTTCGACAGACAGACTTTTGATTGCATTATCTATTAAAAAAATTGCTTTGAACCTTCCGCCAATGCAGACCACTTGTGCTTTCTCAAACTAACAAAGGTTCGGTCAACAGATAAGAATTTCTGACCGTGGAAGGGCAGCTGCTTTCCTTTCATCTTTCTCCTGGTGTGTATATGAAATGTTTGCTTAGCCTGGCCCTGCTATCATGAGGACTCTTTTTTCCTTAATCCTTCCTCTAATTTGAATCCTACACCCAGTCTGCAAATAAGACATGAAGAAAATTTAGATTTCAGCGGTGCAGGGTAATCCTGCTGGATGCTGAGTACTTCAGCCCCAGTTCAGCAAAATATCTAGTCTTATCTGACTATACATATGCTTATCTGTAAGCCTAAACTTAAGCATATGATTAAATGCTCTGATTGATTAGGACTAATGATCCTTGCTGAAGTACTAAGCCCTGTGAGAGAAGTTTTACAGGCAATTCTGCTGTTGTTTTTCTTCTATTGTTACTTCTCACCAGAGAAGATAATTAAGGAAGTGTTTGTTTTAAGAGCACCAGAGCTATTTCTGTATTTTTTAAAAATCTGTTTCTTGAAAATTCACTTGTGACCACCCTTATGTTTATTAGTCTTTTATTACATATTTTTCTTCAAAAGTAAACATGATCTCTAGAAATAGTGCCAATGATATCCAGGTATGTCTCTTCCTTTTCAAGAAGCCTAATCTATGTGCAATGCTAATGAGAAAAATATTAAGACAAAATGCGTAAAATTGCTTTCTAGAAAGGTTCAATCTATATGTAAATGTAGGGTTGACTACAAGAGAACTGGCTAACAGTATCCTGAAGGAAAGATGGTATTCATGTAGACTGGGTCATTATAAATGTATGCTTTCAGATGCTGCCTACTTTAACATTATATGGCTTCCTAATGAGAAAAAAATTTGGTTTTTGTTTTACTTCCTTCTTGCCTCTTTCAGCCTGTCTCTCTCTCTCACTTTTCATTTTAGCCAGCTAGGCCTGGTGGAGCGAGCAGTATTGTTAAATTGGGAAGTTTGAGTTGTTGATTCTTGTGTGACACCTGCAAAGGATGAGTGTAAGGCAGGAACAGGCCACCTAATGGTTTATGAGATTTTGACTTCTGAAGATGTTAATAAGGATCACTTGTCATGGCATATTGCTTGAAACAGTGTGGAAATCAAAGCTCGAAGGATATGTTTGAACAGGGAAGAAGCTGTCTTTCCTGCATGTTGCCTTCACAAGGGAGTTTCCTCAGGCAGACTGGGCAGGAGATGATGAAGTTCTTCTGTCTGTGCCTTGCAGGGACAGTGCACTGGCTGCTGCTTTGAGCCCCAATTCCTGAACACCCAGTTCCATAGCATCAGACTAGGAGACAGTAGTGAAGAATAACAGCTTCTCACGTTTTATCCACAAGGAGAGGGATTTGTTATGAGCCAAGTGTCTCACTGTATTGCCTTTGTCATGCTGACCACCACAGTAAAGCTTACAAAGAAAGGAGTGGGGAGAGTTTGGAGACATGTGAAGGACAAGGCAGCAGTCAAACCTTACATTTTCTGAGGGCTGAGGGGATCTATTTTCCCTTGCAGGATTCCATTAAATTTTCTTAGCATTAAACTGCAAGTATTTTAAGCTACTGCCCTCTGGAAGAGAAGCCATGTGCTTTCATGACACTCAAAGTTTGATCCTAAGTTGCTGTAAAGCTTCAGTTCAGCAAAATGATTGTGTGTGCTTGATTTTAAATACATGAATACTTACAGTGACAGAATGGTCAAGAGCAGCATGAAGTCTACTTTGCTTCACAGCTAAGCCAGTATGTAACTTATGAGTAGGCTGTATTATCAGTCTAGGGCACCTATTTCTATACAACTCTGCCTTGGAAATGCCTTCCCTGGAACTGGTGGGATTTAAGTGCATACTTAAATTAGGAAGAGCAGGGGAAAGAATGAATATGCTTGGTTTATATGCAGTTGATCTTCTTGTGGCCTAAATAACTTCTCACACCCTTATTCAAATTCTTAGGCTGTTTAAATGTTTTTCCTTTCCAAGACTTTTCTGAAAACACTCTGTTGTTTCTTTCATAAAGACATTCTGCTGTGCCTTTCAGATTTTTTTGTCATCTATGCAATTACTGAATAATGGCTGAGGTCCTCTTTCCTCATCTTTTATTGACTGAGGAATTTTTGTGCATCTTATGTAAAAACACTAATCTGTTTCTACAGGTTTTTACTCCAATGTCTTACACTTAAAAGGCTATGTGTGGCTATTTCCCAGATTTATGTAAATAATGAAATCTGAGATAAGTCTTTAAATATTGAAAATTTGTATTATTCAAAGACAAAATCACTAGCAGGGAGTTAGAGGGAATGCAGGTCATCTTGTGCTGCTGAGTCTGACATCTATGGATGACCACCTCTGTGACAAAGGGGCCTGAACTTTTTCACAAGGATAAATTTGGAATAATACTCCTGATCGGGTACCAGTGAAACCAACAAGAGCTTGGTGATTCACTTCAGACCATGCAGAATCACGAACAATTGAAAATAATAAATTAGGAAACCCAAATGTTTTAGAATTAAGTCTCCACAAAACCAAATCATTTCACTTGGGTTTTTTTGGAATTTTTTTTTTTTTTTGTTATTTTGAGTGGGTTTTTTGTTGTTGTGGTTTTTTTTTTTTTTTTTTTTTTTTTTTGGTTTTTTTTTTAATTATCCTTTGGTACCACTAAGCTTTCTCTGTAAGGAAGATAAATGATCTACCGTGGCTTTCTTTGCATATTTTCCTTAACAGTGAATTTTTCATAGGAAAAATTGATGTTTTTGTGTTAGATTTATCTGTTGTCAAGGCTACTATTAATGATATAACATGGCTGTTATCTGCCATGTAAGGGGATTCTGCTGTTTATGTGTCAACAGCAACTGTAAGCCCTGTAGCCTGATTTCCTGTATTACACAGGTCACAGAATGTGATGAGGGTCACAAGAGGGACCCCATAATAGCTCTATGTATACAGAAGCAAAATACCAAGGGGAAAATTATCATTGAGAGTATTAGTCAACAGGGTGTTGAGCTCATGCTGTTGTTTTGATTGCTTAAAGCATGGCTGTGCCAGCAGGTCTGGAGTTCTAGAGATGGCAAACCTTTAAGAAAAGGATTGGGTGGGGGTACTGTTTCTCTAGGGTTTGTAGCGCTCTTTGTAAATCCCCACCCACATGGTGGAACATGGTCCATTTAACCACAGTGGGAAAATGTGAAATGCTGCCATTATTGCCTCCAGACTTGTTGCATTTATTCACCAAGTCATGCATGATCTCCCGAAGTGTTAGTGTTTGAAATAAGTTTAATTTCCACGATCACAAAACATCATTTTGTTACTTTTGCATCATTTCAGTTGCTGAGATGCATTTTGATTATACTGATCAAAGAGTCATTGAGCATTGGAAGTTCATATTGGCTGTGATTCTGCCTGACGTATTTTGCGCTAAGTCATGTCTAACTCTTTGTGATGATTAAACATTCATTTGCACCGACCAGGGTGCCTGACAGTCTTACATCATAAAGCACTTTATTCAGTGCAAATTAGGATTCAGTACGCTCCTCTGTGGGGGATTTTCCCACTAATGACATATGTAAATAGCACTCATTCATTCTAATATTAAGGGGAAAGGTACAGAAGCATGCAGATCTCCTAATGAATCTGTGTTATATCTCAGATGAAAGGAAAACAAAGTGTTTTTCAGATGTTAATTTTGTTATCTGCACACTGTGCTCTCCTCTACTCCCCCAAAGTTGAGATACACAGAATCAGATTTATGGAGCCTTTATGTTCACAAAGCTGGTTTGTCAGAGAGGTACCCATGCATGCACACTTTCTGTGACAATATGGAATCCCTTCCTTCCATGAAGAAAAGGAAGAAATACAACCATATTATTCAAATGCAAACCCTAATATATTGGGCCCTTCTTTGTGTGCATGTAAAAATTTTTGCCTGCTCTGGCTATAGCAGCATAACACACAGTTTTAGCTAACAAAGCCTGCTGGCTTCTGTCACTGTGCTATACTGGTATTTTTATGGCAGCATGCTCATATGCAATGTAAGATGTGGACTTTCCCTTGAGTGGATAGCCCTTGTCCTCTACCCTGCCTTGGATTTATTTAATAACATTAATGTGCTTGGTTTTAAGAGAGTCACAGCAGAAATATTTTGGTCTTAACATTTTGTGACTGAGTTTTGTTCATTTTCTTTGGCATTTCATTCCTGGAGGCCTTTCTTTAGGTTTGTTTTCCCATGGCCTTCCACAGAGCAAGGGCCCCATGGCAGCACCTCCCAGCTCTCTGCTCAGCCCCATCCATGCCTGGGCAGGGCCTCATCTCATCAGGACCTAACAACGTGTCTGTCAAAGCCAGCAGCAAAACTGTTTTGGCTGCACTGGGCAAAAATAATCCCCGATCCCCCTAATGACTGTGTTGCTCCCCAGCTATGCTGAGGCAGCCAATTGGTGAGAGAAGGGGTCACTCCTGAGAGAGGGGGACACTCCTGCCTCTTATTTCACTTTAAAAGAGTTTGAGGTGTCTGTGTGAGTTTTGCCATTTCCTTCCTGTGAATTGGAGAAAAGCAATAAGTTCACTTTGAATAAAAGATTTTTTTTCCTTTCTCTCTTAGCCAAGACTTAAATGTTTGCATTAAAAAACTAAGGAAGAACCAGCAGCTTACTGCTGTTTAACCACTATAGGCAGAACAGTTGTGAATGATACTCTTTTATTTTTTGCTGCGAGGAATGAGTGGTGTTCCTTCAAATCTGTGTTGAGCTAAACTCGATGCAGACGTTGGCTGTAAATGGGTCAGGCAGTCATTGAAGTGAGCAGTTGGCCACATTTGTGCTAACTCTAGTATTTTTGGTGTTTGCCAGAGGAAAAAGAATTCTAATTTCTATCAGTCTAAATTGTGCTGGGCAGCATTATCAGCTGGAAAGACCCCTCTGATTTGACAGGCACCACTGTATGATGATTAATTACTACTCAGCTTCATTGGACTTTTCTAATTTCCTTTTGCCACTAGCTGTAGGCAACAAGCGATAAGTACTGCTCTTATTATTTTGTGCAAAGGAAAATGTCTATTACTGCTCTGTCCTACAAGTAATCAGAATAAAAAGACAGCTGATCGGAAAACCTGTGAGGATCATTCTGTCTTTATTTATCCTACCCTTGCTTTATTCCTGTGCTGCTTCTACACAGAAGTTGTTTTACACAGTTGCCTGTCAAAATAAGAAGATAAAATCATAAGCTCTATCAAAGTAGTTGACATTTTGAAATTTGTATAATGATTTCATGGGAATTAATCCTCAATCTCCAAATAAATCCTTTTCAAAATGCTAATATAACTAGGAATCTTATACCACAGAGTGTAAAACAATTCTTAATCTTCCTTTTCTTTTTACCATAAATTTATTACATTAGTAGGCTGTCTTGTTGAGAAAAATTATAGCATTATTGCCAAGTGCAAGGAGAGTAAGTACTTTACATAACACATTATAATAATGATTTTATTGAGACACTGGATGCTCTGAAGTATACCAAGAAGAAGGTATGCTACTAAGAACTTGTCAAGGACTTCACTGCTAGAGATAAAAATCGATGCTGGAAACTCTTAAATCTTTGTTCTAAAGAATCTTTTCAACTCATTAGGCAAATTCCAGTGAATTAATTCCAGGAGAGCCATCTGAGTTGCTTCTATGCATTTAAGAGATGCCATAGAATTTACTTTCAGGGTGAGGATATTAAATGCACACTTGCTAGCAGCAAAGCATGTCTGCACAGTGTGTGGGAATGCTGTGCCAGGATAGAGGTGTGTATAATTGTAGTAAAGTTATGTGCTGTCTGGACAAATTACCTAAAGATGCAACTTCTTACCTGTAGGTTTAGCTGGAGCTTCAACTTAAAAGCTCACTCAGTCACATCTGACAGGCTGGATGTCCTCATCTGCTGCAGGTCTCTTTTCAGAATGTTTTCCTGCTTAGGGATTTAGAAATAATGGGAACCCTTGATTCTAAATTCTGTGCCACCCTAGAAAAGGGACCTAGCTAATCTGTTTCAAATGCACCTGAATGTTACTCTACTTTTTATACTATTTTGTGAAAGGATAGAATATTGATACACAAGAGAAGGCACTTGAAAAGTCTTCTAGGGAACTGCATTTTTCTTGTTTCTGTAAGACTTGTTGTTCTGGATGATTCAAAAAGTTTCCTTCTGATTAGGTCCTTCCTGCACTTTTTGCACATGGTTAGAACCGCAGGTGTTTACATGGTCAGATCTGCACAGCTTCCACAGAGGGTCAGGGAACATGTGTGAAGTTGCAGTTGTTTTGGGTTCTGATTCTGTTTTCAAACTGAAATTAAAGAAGTTAGGAAGATTCCCCTCTTCAAAAAAAACAAACAAACCCCCAAAAAATTACAAACCACTTGCTTTGAGACTTGAAATAGTGTGGGAGGCTCTTGTCCTGAGGCACCTCCCATCAAGAGTGCACAGCACTTATTCAGCCATCCTTTCTGAGGATGTAAATTCCTGGCCTAATGCAGTCTTTGTAAATATGGATGGCCTTTGTGTAGAAGATGTATACTGCTAGCAAGGGGGAGAGAAGGCATATTTGCATGCAACTTTCACATCTGCTGCTGAACCCAAGAGCCTGATTAGTATCTGCATTCCTTTCCCCAAATAAACAGAGAACCAAATGGCTTGCAGATCTCCTGAAACACCTCTTCTCTGTCCACAGCCCTTTCTGGCCTCTTCCTTAGGCCTCTGCAGGGTGGCATTCAATGACTGCTGAGAAGACAAGAGGTGCCACATACACCTGCTTTTCCCTGGTCACTACAGGGACAGAAACTGAGCTCTGGACAGAAGGGCTGGGAAATTATGTCAAGGTGGCTGATCCAGAGCAAAGATTCCAGACCACTGACAGGGAGCTGGTTTGGCTAGCTCATGCTCAGCATACTGTGATTCAGGACATTGAGCAGTTATTTTTTCCCCAGATGTAATTACTTTCATT
This sequence comes from Anomalospiza imberbis, assembly GCF_031753505.1. Classification (NCBI taxonomy): domain Eukaryota; kingdom Metazoa; phylum Chordata; class Aves; order Passeriformes; family Viduidae; genus Anomalospiza; species Anomalospiza imberbis. The sequence goes on along the minus strand of NC_089692.1, from coordinate 10,927,819 downwards.
TTTGTTGTGCAGCCAACAAAAGTAAATGTATTGGCAATGTATGGGCAGCATAGATGCCAGTGCTGTTTTGCTTGACACAACCACAGCGTTGTTATTCACTGTAAAGTGCTTGTGATATTGTTACCAGACTGGTAGCACTGCTGTAATAGGGACTCCATGTAGTTAATCTAAAAGGGACTGGATTATATTCTTTCCTCCCACTTTATCCCCTTCAGAATCTGGTGGTTATTGTTCTCTTGGTTTAGGGTAGCCCACTCTCATCAGGAAAGAACAAGGAGCTGAGTGTTTCACTTGAGAAAAGTATTGTAGTTCAGACCCCTGTACTACAGGGAAAAATACCTTGTATGACTGTTGATATTATATATTCTTATTGGTAGCAAATCAGAGGTTAATGAATATCTCAACAGGTATTGTGAAGCACTCTTTACCTGCTGATGTTTCCAGTGGAAATACCGTATTCTGGACCTGGCTGCAGTATAAAGCAGAGCATACTCCTCCAGCAGCTATAATTGTGGTATCCTGTTCCATCATTATAATCTGAATAGGATAGCACATTCAAAGTCTATTCATTCATTTAAAACGATAATAACTGCTTTGTAGAGATCTGGATGACTGAGGTACATATATACATTAAAGAGCTTATCTTGGGGTCATCAACAACTATTAGGCAAACTGGCTTCTTTTAGCAAATAAGATGGAACATTCATCTACTGTTGACAGACACAAATTTTCTCTTGTGTTCATGGATGAGTCACTGTGCAGTTTTGTCTTGCCATCTGTATCTTTGTATTCTTAAACAAGGTTGGGTGTGTTCCAGAGAAGTGTCAAAAAGCAACACCAAGCACAGTGATAACAAGACAGGCAAAATTTCTGCATCCCTTTGACAAAAGGGTCTGCCCCAAGTACTAACAGTTCCCACAGGGGGTGGGAAGGAAGTGGGAATCTGTCCTGCCTGCCAAGCATGGCTCTGCAGCTGCAGGAGAGGAGATGTGCTGCTCCAACACCTCAGGAGCCCCAGGGAGGTTATGGCTCCTGCAGGCACAAGGACGTGTGTTTCAAGTGCAGTGTTGGTCTTGGCACCACCAGGACCTGCTACTGCTGCTGTTGAAACATCCTCCTGAGGTTCAATGAGTTCAAAGTGTTCAAGGTCAGGCAGAGAATTGACTCCATGTCAGAAATAAGAAAAAGAAGGTAGGCTCTATTCCTGGTGATGCCTTCCACACTGTTTTGCTGTTTTATCAATATTTTAATAGATTCAAAAATATTCTCTTTTCCTGTGTATAAAAGTAGGATCTTTCAGCTCTTTCTAGGATATTGCTTCTACTTTTCTACACAGCTATTTGCCACAAACCTTATTTTCCTTGTGATCAGTAAAATAGTGGATGTTGTAGTCTTATTGACACAAAGGGATAAAAAGCATCCTCAAATTAAGTGCTCTTTAGGGAAAAAAATAAAACCACATCTTGGTAGGTGTGTTGGAGAAACAGGAATTCTCAATATTATTATTTATTTGAAGTGAATTACTTTTGAAATACATTGTACTTCAGTAAAACCCATGCAATATTTTTGTCATAATATAATTGTAAGTATAGAGTTTATTAATTCATTTGGAAAGTTAAATATAAACTTCAGAAAGTGAAATATATAATTGTGCAACTGCTTTATCCTTTTTCTAATAAAAGGTAGGAGCTTTTGAGTGTTATTAGACTGAGATAAGCTAGGATTCTGTATAGCACAATTTTGTATGTCTCAACTAGAAAAAGCCTTTGAAGTCCTATGAATCTTTCTGCTTGTTAATTCTTCCATTTGTTTGATTTTTGGTACAAAGAAAATGAAAGAATATGATGAGATTATGGCATTTTAAGTCAATATTTATTAAAAAATCAATCTCGATGAAAATCTGCCCATCCCTCTAATTAGATGAGGCAACTTGAGGTTGATTTTTAATTGCAAAAGTAATTACACGGAGCAGATAGCCAGTGACATTTGATTATCTAGGTGATTGATTAAAAAGCCTAGCTCACAGAGCAGATTGTCAGCCAGGGGAATCGAGACAAAAGAGCAAATTAAAAAAGTTGTCCTGTTAGTAATCACAAAATTCAAGGATGAAATTACAAAGCTAAACACCTCCAATCCACGTCATCTTCGTCACTCAACTGTCTGCAGCATGCCTGAGCTCAAAAAGGGGTGATAAAGAAATGGATTACTTTTAAAAGGATGAAGTATTCAGGAAATATAAAAATAAAAGAGCAAAAGCACTGCTGAGAATAGGGACTTCAACCACACAAGCAAAGAAATAAAAATGTCTCTGAATTGTGACAGTTCAATTTCCCTATGCTCTTATGAAAGCTCATTAAAACCAAGCAGGGTTAGTCAAATTAAATATGTTGGGTAGCAAAATATGTGTTTAGTGACAAATCTTAATGATTATTTAAGATTCTAGTCAGGGTGACCCCTTTTTCCTCCAATGTATGTATTTTACAGTGGATATTCACATAGTTTTCTAATATTTTGAATTTATTTGATATCATTTTAACTGATTGCAGGCTGTAACTGCAATGGCTACCACTGATATCTTTAAGAAATGCATGTTATAAAATGTTCATGAAATTTGTATATGAGGCAATCTGAATAAAGCAGGAAACAGAATTAAAATTGTGTTTGCTTATAATATCCCATTTTGAGTTTAAGTTTATGATGCTTGCCTCCTTGGGCTGTGCTGTTCGTGTAAGCTGGTCCAATGAGTTGATGAACAACAAATGTAGGATGTGACATCCCCGTGCATGGCAGGAGGGTGAGACTAGATGGTCTTTAAGGTCCCTTCCAACCCAAGCCTTTCTGTGATTTTGTGACTCTAAGAAATTGTGAAACAGATCCTTACATCAGGTTATGCTATCTGTAGCATGATGTACAGATTCCTTCCATTGACTCTGGAGGCTTTGTGTCAAGTTCAGTGTGTGGTGTGTGACTTTTTCTTTTTTTTTTTTTTTTAGCCTTGACAAAGTACTGTTGCGTTTTATATGAATTTATGAATTATCAGATTTTTTTGGCCAAATAGTCTTCAGCAGAATAATTCCAGGCAGCTCAAAATGGTCTTAAAGCCTGAAACTCATTCATGAACAACAACTGCATTTTCTAAAACACCTCATGACTTCTTGGTATCACTTTCCTACCATTAAAACAAATGTCTGTCATTTTCTGTACTTCTGATACCTGAAAAGTTGCACCATAGCAAGGGCTGAGATTGAACAGCAATTAATATCAGTTAATGAAACCAGAAAATATGCAGAGAATTTTAAAAACTATTTTATTAGAATAAAACAACCCAGAGGGAGGAGAAAGTGAAATTTTCTAAGCATCCCATCTAAAGTCCATTAATGTAAAGCCCATCACAGTCCTTGACAGTTCAGTTCTGCCAACTGGTAGCAAGTGGTGGGATCAGCATGGTGGGTGTCAGCTTCAGACCCTTCATCTGCTGTCTAGGAGTCAGTCAGTGAAATCTTTGTGATCCAGTTATTAATTCCATGGAAACAGCCTGTTTTCCTTCTTTTTTAGTGTTGTCATTGAGAAAAATATATGATTTCTAGATTGTTGGTTTTGTTAAATGCTAGTTCTGTATTGTTCTTTTTTGAGGCTTTTCTACCTGTCACCCATCAAAATGTAATCTGACAGAGTAAAAAAAATTCAATTTTTTAAAGGTTCTACTTGGATATTACAACACTGTGTAGGTTTCCAGGTTCCTGATAGGCCTTTTGCAAAAAATCACATGAGCATTGAAAGAGAGATATAAACAGACCATGGTTTGTTTCTAGATCCCTGACTTAGAAAAACCCCAACCAACTAACCAAAAACACACCAAAAACTCAAAACCAAACAAAAACCTCAAAAAAAAAATCTTCACAAACTAAACAAAAAGCCCAAACAACAACAGAAACCCTGCAAAAAATGCAGGAAACTCAAATTATTAAACAATGACAGGGTTGAGTGCTTTGGAAATACATAATTGCTCAAGAGAGTAGTTTGAACAGGGAAGTGCCATAGAAAACTGGTGTCCATTTGCAGTGCAACAAAAGGTGTGAGGATGTGTTGGTTTGTAAACATTGCTACAATAGTCTTGGTTTCTCTTTCAGCATTTTGGGGTGAAAACAGCAGAAATAATTTTTTACAAGAGCAAATGCCTTTTCATTTAACAAAGAAAATATTTTTTAAATTACAGATTTTGGTAATTTGAATGCTTTCTGCAGACAATCTCATCTCCCTGCTGTTTCTGAGACTCAAAGCAAAATCACCAAATAAATTCAATCTTGCCTTTTAGAGCTCTATTAATTCTAATACTAATACCTCCATTTATGATGTTTAGAGTTGATGTATCACTGTAGAGACAGTGTCTTTCTATGCAAGCTTAATAATTTTTACATGATTGTATTTACAGTTGTCTCTTTTTCTCACATGGAAGCCACTTCACAAAAATGGAGTTTTGCACTGTATAGTCATGGAACCCTTATCCCTGTTTTCCAAAACAGCTGCTTTGGATGATCTAATGTCTGTGTTTTTTCTGATCAGTTTTCAGTCCTTCTGAGTCTGAGTACTTCTATTTTTGCCTTTGCCTGCATTAAACAAGAAATTCAGATGCTGGTAATTAACTGGAGTTCCCCTGCTGCCAGACCAAATTCAGTTCCAAAAAGCCCTGTATATTGCTACTTCTGCATTTGTTAACAATGTCCAGACAACAGGTCTGCAATTAGATTCCCATCTGTTAGGCTGAGCATTTAGCATAGCCAATGGATGCAAATGAACTTGGGTCCCTCAGTGGAGTGGATCTTTAACTAGCAGTATTATATTTGAAAAGAAATTTAGCAGCTCATGATAAGGAAGAAGATGAGACTTTAAATAATACAGTAGCTCTAAAATGTTTAAATGAAAAAATAAAATAGTGCTTCCACATATGATGAAATAGTGTTTCCACATATTATGTTTTTTCTAACAAATCAGAAAATATATTAAAATATTCCACTGTTTTCCTCAATGTCTAGAGTGCTGCATTAGATTGAGGGGAAAAGTTCTAGCTTTAAATGTTAGGTTTAGTGTTTACTGCATAAAGTAATGCTGCATGATTATATAAATGTTAGAATTCTGCACCAATTATTTTTAGAGACTTATAAAGGAATGCTTCAAAATGTTAAATATTTTTGCATGATAAAATGGAGGAGACAGAGGGATGCATTTTTAGAAATTCTTGTGTTTAATCTCACTGCAATTTTGTATCAGTTCTAACGGCGTTATAATAAGGGATAATCCTACCAAGTCCATAGGCTGTGTGTTGGAGGATTAGCTAAATCTTGCATATTTAAATGTTTCATTTTCTACTGGTATGTCTGTAAAATAGACAGTAAAACCCATTTAAACTAATACCTGTTGAAGGGCTAAAACAGTAAGGAAAAAAACCCTAGTGCAAACTCAGATTTTCTTTGAGTATTAATTGTATTACACATTTGCCTTTTCAGAATTTGTATATTAAAAATTAAATGTTAAATATAGTATATGAATATAAAGTTTAAAGGGCTTTTTTCTTATACATTAAAAATATAATAATTCTAATGTGAAATGATTTTATATTAATTATTTTATATTAATTTATTTAAATTTATTTATGGCTCAGAAAAAACAAAATTCTAAACTAATGATAAAAGATACCTTTGTAAAATCATACTTGCAATTATTTTGGTGCCTTAGCAAAATAGGAGAATGGGTTTTGGTGAACTTTATTGCATATAGAATTCAAATTTACACAGATTAGTTTTTATTATGGCTTCTTTTTCTCTTTGGGTAGTGGTAATCAGCATTTCAAATGGCGGTGGGACTTCTGTCAGCTAGAGTTTTTTCATAGTTGTAAATGGAATCTGGACTGCCCTCCAAATTTCTTAGCAGAGCAAGCACTAGGGTGAAAGAGAGAATCCCAAAGGTACAACCTGTGGGAGATGCCTCTGGGGAAAGTGGCTCAGGGATGCCCTGGGAGAACACATTTGTTTAACTCAGAGTGAGAGGGCAAGGCATTTTCCCAGAGTTCCCTGCGTCCCCATGCAAATGAGTTTATGTCTGTCATCTGTTGTACTCCCCCCCAGTTCTAGAAAGTTCTTTGTTCTCGGTTCCATCGTTGGTTCCCTCGGAAAACCACTCCTTCCCTTCTCCCTCATTGGTCCTGTTCATGTCACCCCATCCCAACTCCTGCCCTGCACCCTTCCCTCACTGGACTGTTTGTATCCTGACCCCTCCTACCTACCCCCAGTTATATGCCCTGGTCCCTCCTCCAACAGCTGCTCTCAGAGCTCTCCCCTTCATGTGTGGTTGTCCTCCTGCTCCCATCCTGCTTCCTTTGCCCTAAGACTTCCTCCAATAAACCCACGTGGATTCATATAGCCTGAGAGTCCTCTCATCCTTGGTGGAGCTTTCAGGACACTATCTGGGCAACCGTCGACTAACCAGCAGCGGGTCACCCTGCGGGACTCAGGCCAGGGCAGCCCGCAACAACCAATTGTTGATATTTGAATTTAAGTTATAAAAAATGTTTCTAAGGTAATCATCAACATATTGCTTCTGGGTTTGGGATTTCCTTGTTCTCCCTGCCAGATGTAATGAGATGGTCCATGGCCCCAAGATCTTTACATCCCAAGGGCTGAGGAGATGTGTTTAAGAGCACAGAGCACCAGCCTGGCAGGGTAAAAATAGGCGTGTACATATTTCCGCTTCTCAGTGCAGAGCAATGCACTGGCCACCATTTGCACCAGCGAAGAACATTCTTCCTTCATAAAACAACCTGGATTTCCCAATATACGTTTTTTTCCCAGAAAAATTTTGAGCAATCAAAACAAAAAGCCCAAACAACAACAACATAAACCCTGCAAAAATAATCCAGGAAAGCTGCTGGTTCCCAGCTAGAGCGTTCCCTTACCAGGGGAGTCTGATAAGTCTCTTTCTGGCTAAAGGCACTGCTGTGGGGAGGAGATGGAGCTTTGGTTGCTGCTGGTGGACTCATGAGCAGCGTCTGTGATGCTGCTCTCCCTGTGTGAACACAGCTCTCTTTACTTGTGTGCTTGGGGCGAGATGGAAATGTGCCCACTGGAAGGATGTGCCCTGCACTGCAGAACTAGCTATGACTTTTGCATTGGATAGAAGTGAATGGATTTAGAGATTATTTTGGGGGGGGTGTTCCCTTCAAGAAACATCGCATCCATTTATTTCAATTTAGCCAGCAGTGAGGGATTGCTCATGATGAGATCTGTATGCAGCTTGTCACCATGACAAAAGTGCAGATCTTTGCCTCTGTGGGATCTGAGTCTTCAGGGTCTGACAGAAGATGTGCATGATCAGAATTTCCTGCCAGGCAGGCTGTTGGTTCAAGTGCACTTACAGATAGGGTGGGAGCTTGTGATTGCCTGGTCCATAGCCTGCTAATCTTCCAGATTAGTCTATGTTTTCTCCCCTGGGGGCTAGCAGGCCATCAGCAGAAAGCAAGAGCAATCCATTGCTCTTTCACTGACAATAAACAGAGAGTGACAGCAGCTAGAAACCTTGTGGCAGTGCTATAGAGATCTGGGAGAGTGTGTGGGTGTGGTGTTTTAGTCAGTCACGTTTTTCTTGCTCTTCATAAACAGAAAATTATTTGTATACACAGGTGGTGGACGAACTGTGTATGGGAAAGTGGGACTGCAAGAGCATAGGTGCATGAAGAGGTGCTCCTAGCAGGAAAATTTTGGTTTGCTGCTTCTTTGCTTGACTTATGCTTATTCTGTGATTCCATTAGTACCTCTCCCTAGCAGCAAACTGGGGCCATCCTCTGGTTCTTGAGCCTTAAGGAAGCTTTGGGTTAGGTGGACACATGTGATGAGGCATAGTTTGCAAGGCTCAGGGCAGTACCATGTGCTGAGGTGCTCAAACAGCTGGTGCTGAAGAGGTTCAAGCATGGGGAGCCTCTACTGTCAGCTGGTGCAAAGGACCAGGGGCAGGAGGGAGGGCTTTGCTCTGATGGTGGCTGTAGGGCCGGAGCAGGAGGGAAGGCTTGGCTCTGATGGTGGCTGTAGGACCGGAGCAGGAGGGAAGGCTTTGCTCTGATGGTGGCTGTAGGACCAGGGGCAGGAGGGAAGGCTTTGCTCTGATGGTGGCTGTAGGACCAGGGGCAGGAGGGAGGGCTTTGCTCTGATGGTGGCTGTAGGACCAGGGGCAGGAGGGAAGGCTTTGCTCTGATGGTGGCTGTAGGACTGGAGCAGGAGGGAAGGCTTTGCTCTGATGGTGGCTGTAGGACCAGGGGCAGGAGGGAAGGCTTTGCTCTGATGGTGGCTGTAGGGCTGGAGCAGGAGGGAAGGCTTTGCTCTGATGGTGGCTGTAGGACTGGAGCAGGAGGGAAGGCTTTGCTCTGATGGTGGCTGTAGGACCAGGGGCAGGAGGGAGGGCTTTGCTCTGATGGTGGCTGTAGGACCAGGGGCAGGAGGGAGGGCTTTGCTCTGATGGTGGCTGTAGGACCAGGGGCAGGAGGGAAGGCTTTGCTCTGATGGTGGCTGTAGGACCAGGGGCAGGAGGGAGGGCTTTGCTCTGATGGTGGCTGTAGGACCGGAGCAGGAGGGAAGGCTTTGCTCTGATGGTGGCTGTAGGACTGGAGCAGGAGGGAAGGCTTTGCTCTGATGGTGGCTGTAGGCCACGAAGAGCAGAAAGTTTCTCCACCAGCCCACCTGCTGCCCCATTAGCCTATGGTGGGGGGTGTGGGCATGCTGAGAGCTTGGGCACCTCTGGACTTGCAATGGGAGCCTTGCCACACATAATGACTTTCAAATAATAGAACACTGATTTTGCCTTCTAAATCAGAAACTGGCAGTTCCTCACCACACAAAACACAGTACTTTCTCCAGTTCTCTTTCTGTGCATCACTTCGCTTGTTTATAAGATTGGTCTTAAGTGGACAAGCCTCTTCTGCGGGGAGTAGTTTATGGCTGGGACTGCCTCAGCACAAGTGACAAATAGGTACTGAATCTGCATGTTTTCCAAAAGTAGTGTTTTCTTATCACATATGATCACTAGTTTCACATTCTTAATTTCTTATTTTTGAATTTGTCTTCCACAGATTCTTCTTTGATAGCTTTGTGTTATTTAATGATTGTGAAGTTGTTTTTTTTTTTAAATTTACAGGGCTCTTCACCTTTGATAATGAGCACCTTAAGCTTTCCAATGCAATGCCTACCAACTACCTTCTTTCTTATTTCACTTGCATTGCTACTACCTGGAGGTAGATCTAATAACAAGAGCACAGCATCAATGTCAGCATTCAAGTAAGGAAATTAACCTAATAATTGTCTCTTAAATGTGTTCTTTCATTAGCAGCTAGTGGGGGCGAGGGGCAGAGGTCGTTTAACTTGCACAGTGATCACATTTACATTAGCATAGAAAACCATTACCTCAGTAGGTTATAGATAATCCTACTGATAGCACTTAACCAGCCTAATTTTTTAATAAAGAAAAATAATGATGAGATAACAAAAATTGGTCAACAGAACTTATTTAATGAACACCAACTAATCATCCTGGCTAGAGTTCCTCGGAAGAAGTGCAGACAATTTTCACTCCACTCCCACTGGAGATATACCTGCCAGCCCTTTGGAATCTGTTCTTTACGTTTATTCTTTTGCTTGTTTTGTGTCATGGAAGAGAGCTTGGCTTTTATTGTTAATTTGTTATTGCATATCCTCCTGATTGCTTTCTGCCATAAAGGTTATGTCCACAATGATGACAAAGAAGTGTTTGCAGCCTTTTTAGACGTGGCTGAGTAACATTTGGATGGGCAGATCAAAGACTGGTAGCAATCCAGCTGTTTTGGTGTGGGTTACAAAATGTGCTCACCTGAGGAAGCACTGGAGTGCTGAGCTGTGCTGGGTTCTGTGTGCTGCTCACCATGGGCTGCCCTTGGGCCAGCAAATGTGCAGCTGGCTCAGGTGTAGCCAAGCACCTTTGTTAGTGCTCTGGCTGCCATGTAAACACACTCTTGGTGAGCTGAGCTGCTCTGTTTCTGGCATGCAGCCTGGCCCTCTACAGATTGATCCTAATGGAGTTGACTTTTGTGTGTTTGAAGTCTGGTTTGCTGCTTCACAGGGCAAGGGCTTTAGCTGTCATTCTTGGTCATCCTCACAGCTTTGCCTTGTCTGTCTTTCCTCTGGAAAGCATAGTCTGAACCCCTTTGTTAATATAGTGTTTCTTTTTTATCCTCTCTGAGTATGAGATGCTGATGTTTTTAAACCATTTTGTGTTGTGGAGGCAGGAGCAGAGACTATGGGATACATCAGTTATACCTCCAAATAGCTTGACAGCAAAACTTTCATTCTGAATGGGCTGTGCCTTGACATAGCAAACATTTCCAGTATCAAGCACAGCTCTGGGGGCGTTTCAGGCTGTATTGGATCAACACTGTTTTCATCTGGTGGGAGGTTGTCTCCAAGCACCCATTCACATTTGGATTTGCTCAGTCTTTGTGAAGTCAGTATTTTTCTCTACTGTGGGAGGCTTCTTCAGGACAAAGTGTGTGTTTTTTTGATGGTCTGCGCCATGATCTCCATTTGTTTCCATGTGGCTGCACACCAAGAGGAGAAGGCTGATGGCAGCATTTGGCGCTCTCCACTCTCGGTGCCCTCACTTCAGACTGCCCAGGGAGCCTGAAACACAATATAAATGCTGCTGCATGTTGGTTACCTGTATTAAAGGGCCTGCTGTGATCCTTGCCCGGCAGGTACTGCAGCTGTCCTGGTCACTGGTATGTACTATAACTATAGCACATTATCATGCTAATCATTATTATTATTATCATTATCCTCTACATGTAGTCAAAAATAATCTAATTGTTATAAAAGAGAGTCAGGATGGGAGACAGTTAAGCTAAACAGAGGAAATCATAAGAGCCATAAGAATAATGCTGGTTCCTGGCCTCAAAGAAGGGAAAAAAAAAAGTGAATGTTTTTGCTTTTCTGATATGTTATTTGCCCTTTGATAGTCCATATATTGTTGACAAAGAGGAAGAAAGCTTCTCCCTCACTAGTTGCTTATTATTGGTAAACTGCTATTGAAGCACACTTGAAATTCATTTAATATCTCTTTCACATTTTCTGTCACATAGGGAATCAATATTCAAGTGAGACTGTCACCTCCAGAAGTAACCCACAGAACCACCTTCCTTCAAATACTTTTCACATTAAGTGTTGCCCCCTGACACATACCCTTTCCCCAGCCCCACCCCACCCCGGCTCCTCTGGTCTGTGGTCAAAGTGTTAGGCAACAGTTTTTATTAACTGTAATAACAATATTGCAGGGATGGCCAATTTAAACTGAAGTCCAAGCACAGCCCTGCCTTTCACAGCTGATTCATATTGACGAGCGCTGCTTACCCTGTGAACTGTGAGCTGCTGGAATGAGCAACGCAGCTGCGGTTTTCTTTCAAGTTCCAGGATCCAAAGGCAGCAGTAATTGTTTTTGAAATGTTTCTTTTTATTCTTATTAAATAAGTTCATTGTATATGTTGAAACCTGGATCATTCCTGCTCTGATTTGCGTCCCTTTTCACTGCCAGGCCGAAAGTGCAGCAGCAGTGTGTGTGTTTTGGATTGCTTCTAAGCCATAATAAAAATATCCTTTCTGCAGGGAAGGGGTGCCATCTCTGCCATTTCCTCAGAAATGTGTATTCCATAATTAGTTGGGATTTCCAACTCAGAGTGCTAAATGGAAGAGACAGGGCGAACAAGAAGCCCAACAAAATAACTCAATTTTTATTTATGCTAACATAAAAGTGCAGAAATATGTTAGTTATATATCATGACAGATTCTAGCTCAGACTAATTCAGTTCTTCATGTGTGAATTGGCATAGGGAATCAAAGAGTGTTTGATAAGATGTGCTTACTAAGTAAGGCACTTTACCAACTGTCAGGAACTGCTTTGAAACTCATCCTTACCTCTAGATAGTATTTACCTTGAGGATGTACACTGTATATGCTCTCTTCAGCTTAATGACCCCAGGCTTGAGTAGCAGCAGTTACTGTATCTTCCAAAAACCCCTTGTAAGTTATCACATATGTGCCTTGCAGCACCAGGCTGTTTGCTCAGCAGGCAAACACAATGCAGCAGCATTATTAAATTTCCATGAAGTTTACCAAATTTGCGGGATCAGTAGGGTGGACCCAACAGGGAAGCTTTCCTACTGCCTACAGCACCTTTAAAGCAGCTGATGGTGCTGCTGATACTTTGCATTCTGCTGTTACTCTACTGCTGTAGCCATCTACTTAATCTCCAC